>NC_142883.1:69575000-72075000 GCF_051225735.1 Oryctolagus cuniculus | reverse complement strand
TGGGAAATGTTAATTATTTCCATCTGGAATCAAATCCTCCACACATTCCAGTTTTTTAGGTAGAAAGCTTCAGAAATCTGAGAAAACATGATATTTCTTTCTGTAAACATGACATTGGATGCATTTGATGAAGAGGAAGATTGTGCTTTTCTCCAAAACTACTTTCACGGTGATTTTTGGTTAAATTTCACCCGAAATCCACAACAATTTGTCCAGATACTCCTGGAGGAAAACAAAACTATCTGGTGATTTGTAGCTATCTCAATCCCAGATATTGCTACAGCCTCTGTGTGTGTTTGTGTTTTCTGGATATTCTCTATGGACTTTAAGGTTTTCAATGCATTTTAGCATGTAAGTTTTTGTTTTCTGCTGGCAAACGCTCATTGGTTCCACTTGGAGTGAAATCCTCCACACATTCGAGTTTTCTAGGTAGAAAGCTTCAGAAACATGAGAAAACATGATATTTTTATTTGTAAACATGACTTTGGATGCAATTGATGAACAGGAAGATTGTGATTTTCTCCAAAACAACTTTCACGGTGTTTTGGTTAAATTTCACCCGAAATCCACAACAATCTGTCCAGATACTCCTGGATGAAAACAAAACTATCTGGTGATTTGTAGCTATCTCAATCCCAGATCTTGCTACAGCCTCTGTGTGTGTTTGTGTTATCTGGATATTCTCTATGGACTTTAAGGTTTTGAATGCATTTTAGCAGAACCCTTTTTGTTTTCTGCTGGCAAACGCTAATTTGTTCCACCTGGAGTCAAATACTCCACACATTCGAGTTTTCTAGGAAGAAAGTTTCAGAAACCTGAGAAAACATGATATTTGTATTTGTAAACATGACATTGGATTCATTTGCTGAACAGAAAGATTGTGCTTTTCTCCAAAACCACTTTCACGGTGATTTTTGGTTAAATTTCACCCAAAATGCACAGCAATTTGTACAGATACTCCTGGATGAAAACAAAACTATCTGGTGATTTGTAGCTATCTCAATCCCAGATCTTGCTACAGCCTCTGTGTGTGTTTGTGTTTTCTGGATATTCTCTATGGACTTTAAGGTTTTGAATGCATTTTAGCAGGACCCTTTTTGTTTTCTGCTGGCAAACGCTAATTGGTTCCACCTGGAGTCAAATACTCCACACATTCGAGTATTCTAGGAAGAAAGCTTCAGAAACATGAGAAAACATCATATTACTTTTTGTAAACATGACATTGGATTCACTTGCTAAACAGAAAGAATGTGCTTTTCTCCAAAACCACTTTCACGGTGATTTTTAGTTAAATTTCACTTCAAACTACAACAATTTGTCCAGATACACCTGGATGAAAACAAAATTATCTGGTGACTTGTAGCTATCTCAATCCCAGATCTTGCTACAGCCTCTGTGTGTGTTTGTGTTTTTTGGACATTCTCTATGGACTTTACGGTTTTGCATGCATTTTAGCAGGACCCTTTTTGTTTTCTGCTGGCAAACGCTAATTCGTTTCGTCTGGAGTCAAATACTCCACACATTCGAGTTTTGTAGGATGAAAGCTTCAGGAACCTGAGAAAACATGATATTTTTTTCTGTAAACATGACATTGGATGCATTTGCTGAACAGAAAGATTGTGCTTTTCTCCAAAACTACTTTCACGGTGATTTCTGGTTAAATTTCACCCGAAATCCACAACAATTTGTCCAGATACTCCTGGATGAAAACAAAACTATCTGGTGATTTGTAGCTATCTCAATCACAGATCTTGCTACAGCCTCTGTGTGTGTTTGTGTTTTCTGGATATTCTCTATGGACTTTAAGGTTTTCAATGCATTTTAGCATGTAAGTTTTTGTTTTCTGCTGGCAAACGCTAATTGGTTCCACCTGGAGTCAAATACTCCACACATTCGAGTTTTCTAGGAAGAAAGCTTCAGAAACATGAGAAAACATGATATTTTTATTTGTAAACATGACTTTGGATGCAATTGATGAACAGGAAAATTGTGATTTTCTCCAAAACCACTTTCACGGTGATTTTTGGTTAAATTTCACCCGAAATCCACAACAATTTGTCCAGATACTCCTGGATAAAAACAAAACTATCTGGTGATTTGTAGCTATCTCAATCCCAGATCTTGGTACAGCCTCTGTGTGTGTTTGTGTTTTCTGGATATTCGCTATGGACTTTAAGGTTTTGAATGCATTTTAGCAGGACCCTTTTTGTTTTCTGCTGGCAAACGCTAATTTGTTCCACCTGGAGTCAAATACTCCACACATTCGAGTTTTCTAGGAAGAAACCTCCAGTAACCTGAGAAAACATGATATTTGTATTTGTAAACATGACATTGGATTCATTTGCTGAACAGAAAGATTGTGCTTTTCTCCAAAACCACTTTCACGGTGATTTTTGGTTAAATTTCACCCAAAATGCACAGCAATTTGTACAGATACTCCTGGATGAAAACAAAACTATCTGGTGATTTGTAGCTATCTCAATCCCAGATCTTGCTACAGCCTCTGTGTGTGTTTGTGTTTTCTGGATATTCTCTATGGACTTTAAGGTTTTGAATGCATTTTAGCAGGACCCTTTTTGTTTTCTGCTGGCAAACGCTAATTGGTTCCACCTGGAGTCAGAACTCCACACATACGAATTTTCTAGGAAGAAAGCTTCAGAAACCTGAGAAAACATGATATTTGTATTTGTAAACATGACATTGGATTCATTTGCCGAACAGGAACATTGTGCTTTTCTCCAAAACCACTCTCACGGTGATTTTTGGTTAAATTTCACCCGAAATCCACTACAATTTGTCCAGATACTCCTGGTTGAAAACAAAACTATCTGGTGATTTGTAGCTATCGCAATCCCATATCTTGCTACAGCCTCTGTGTGTGTTTTTGTTTTCTGGATATTCTCTATGGACTTTAAGGTTTTGAATGCATTTTAGCAGGACCCTTTTTGTTTTCTGCCGGCAAACGCTAATTGGTTTCTCCTGGAGTCAAATCCTCCACACATTCGAGTTTTCCAGGAAGAAAGCTTCAGGAACCTGAGAAAACATGATATTTCTTTCTGTAAACATGACATTGCATACATTTGCCGAACAGGAACATTGTGCTTTTCTCCAAAACCACTTTCACGGTGATTTTTGGTTAAATTTCACCCGAAATCCACTACAATTTGTCCAGATACTCCTGGATGAAAACAAAACTATCTGGTGATTTGTAGCTATCTCAATCCCAGATCTTGCTACAGCCTCTGTGTGTGTTTGTGTTTTCTGGATATTCTCTATGGACTTTAAGGTTTTGAATGCATTTTAGCAGGACCCTTTTTGTTTTCTGCTGGCAAACGCTAATTGGTTCCTACTGGAGTAAAATACTCCACACATTCGAGTTTTCTAGGAAGAAAGTTTCAGGAACCTGAGAAAACATGATATTTCTTTCTGTAAACATGACATTGGATGCATTTGCCGAACAGGAACATTGTGCTTTTCTCCAAAACTACTTTCACGGTGATTTCTGGTTAAATTTCACCCGAAATCCACAACAATTTGTCCAGATACTCCTGGATGAAAACAAAACTATCTGGTGATTTGTAGCTATCTCAATCCCAGATCTTGCTACAGCCTCTGTGTGTGTTTGTGTTTTCTGGATGTTCTCTATGGACTTTAAGGTTTTCAATGCATTCTAGCATGTAAGTTTTTGTTTTCTGCTGGCAAACGCTAATTGGTTCCAACTGGAGTCAAATCCTCCACACATTCGAGTTTTCTAGGAAGAAAGCTTCAGAAACATGAGAAAACATTATATTTCTTTCTGTAAACATGACATTGGATGCATTTGCCGAACAGGAAGATTGTGATTTTCTCCAAATCCACATTCACGGTGATTTTTTGGTTAAATTTCACTTCAAACTACAACAATTTGTCCTGACACTCCTGGATGAAAACAAAACTATCTTGTGATTTGCAGCTATCTCAATCCCAGATCTTGCTACAGCCTCTGTGTGCGTTTGTGTTTTCTGGATATTCTCTATGGACTTTAAGGTTTTGAATGCATTTTAGCAGGACCCTTTTTGTTTTCTGCTGGGAAACGCTAATTGATTCCACCTGGAATCAAATACTCCACACATTCGAGTTTTCTAGGAAGAAAGCTTCAGAAACCTGAGAAAACATCATATTTCTTTCTGTAAACATGACATTGGATGCATTTGCCGAACAGGAAGATTGTGCTTTTCTCCAAAACCACTTTCGCAGTGATTTTTGTTTAAATTTAACCAAAATGCACAATTTGTCCAGATATTCCTGGATGAAAACAATACTATCTGGTGATTTGTAGCTATCTCAATCCCAGATCTTGTTACAGCCTCTGTGTGTGTTTGTGTTTTCTGGATATTTTCTATGGACTTTAAGGTTTTGAATGCATTATAGCAGGACCCTTTTTGTTTTCTGCTGGCAAACGCTAATTGGTTCCACCTGGATTCAAATACTCCACACATTCGAGTTTTCCAGGAAGAAAGTTTCAGGAACCTGAGAAAACATGATATTTCTTTCTGTAAACATGACATTGGATGCATTTGCCGAACAGGAAGATTGTGCTTTTCTCCAAAACTACTTTCACGGTGATTTTTGGTTAAATTTCACCCGAAATCCACAACAATTTGTCCAGATACTCCTGGAGGAAAACAAAACTATCTGGTGATTTGTAGCTATCTCAATCCCAGATATTGCTACAGCCTCTGTGTGTGTTTGTGTTTTCTGGATATTCTCTATGGACTTTAAGGTTTTGAGTGAACTTTAGCAGGGTCATTTTTGTTTTCTGCTGGCAAACGCTAATTGGTTCCACCTGGAGTCAAATCCTCCACTCATTTGAGTTTTCTAGGATGAAAGCTTCAGGAACCTGAGAAAACATGATATTTCTTTCTGTAAACATGACATTGGATTCATTTGCTGAACAGAAAGATTGTGCTTTTCTCCAAAACTACTTTCACGGTGATTTCTAGTTAAATTTCACCCGAAATCCACAACAATTTGTCCAGATACTCCTGGAGGAAAACAAAACTATCTGGTGATTTGTAGCTATCTCAATCCCAGATCTTGCTACAGCCTCTGTGTGTGTTTGTGTTTTCTGGATATTCTCTATGGACTTTAAGGTTTTGAATGCATTTTAGCAGGACCCTTTTTGTTTTCTGCTGGCAAACGCTAATTGGTTCCACCTGGAGTCAAATACTCCACACATTCGAGTTTTCTAGGTAGAGTGCTTCAGAATCCTGAGAAAACATAATATTTTTTTTTGTAAACATGACATTGGATGCATTTGATGAACAGGAAAATTGTGCTTTTCTCCAAAACCACTTTCACAGTGATTTTTGGTTAAATTTCGCCCGAAATCCACAGCAATTTGTCCAGATACTCCTGGATGAAAACAAAACTATCTGGTGATTTGTAGCTATCTCAATCCCAGATCTTGCTACAGCCTCTGTGTGTGTTTGTGTTTTCTGGATATTCTCTATGGACTTTAAGGTTTTCAATGCATTTTAGCATGTAAGTTTTTGTTTTCTGCTGGCAAACGCTAATTGGTTCCACCTGGAGTCAAATCCTCCACACATTCGAGCTTTCTAGGAAGAATGTTTCAGAAACATGAGAAAACATGATATTTTTATTTGTAAACATGACTTTGGATGCATTTGCCGTACAGGAAGGTTGTGATTTTCTCCAAAACAACTTTCAAGGTGTTTTGGTTAAATTTCACCCGAAATCCACAACAATTTGTCCAGATACACCTGGATGAAAACAAAACTATCTGGTGATTTGTAGCTATCTCAATCCCAGATCTTCTACATCCCCTGTGTGTGTTTGTGTTTTCTGGACATTGTCTATGGACTTTACAGTTTTGAATGCATTTTAGCAGGACCCTTTTTGTTTTCTGCTGGCAAACGCTAATTGTTTCCACCTGGAGTCAAATCCTCCACACATTCGAGTTTTCTAGGAAGAAAGCTTCAGAAACCTGAGAAAACATGATATTTTTATTTGTAAACATGACATTGGATTCATTTGCCGAACAGGAACATTGTGCTTTTTTCCAAAACCACTTTCACGGTGATTTTTGGTTAAATTTCACCCGAAATCCACTACGATTTGTCCAGATACTCCTGGATGAAAACAAAACTATCTGGTGATTTGTAGCTATCTCAATCCCAGATCTTGCTACAGCCTCTGTGTGTGTTTGTGTTTTCTGGATATTCTCTATGGACTTTAAGGTTTTCAATGCATTTTAGCATGTAAGTTTTTGTTTTCTGCTGGCAAACGCTAATTGGTTCCACCTGGAGTCAAATCCTCCACACATTCGAGTTTTCTAGGAAGAAAGCTTCAGAAACATGAGAAAACATGATATTTTTATTTGTAAACATGACTTTGGATGCAATTGATGAACAGGAAAATTGTGATTTTCTCCAAAACCACTTTCACGGTGATTTTTGGTTAAATTTCACCCGAAATCCACAACAATTTGTCCAGATACTCCTGGATAAAAACAAAACTATCTGGTGATTTGTAGCTATCTCAATCCCAGATCTTGGTACAGCCTCTGTGTGTGTTTGTGTTTTCTGGATATTCGCTATGGACTTTAAGGTTTTGAATGCATTTTAGCAGGACCCTTTTTGTTTTCTGCTGGCAAACGCTAATTTGTTCCACCTGGAGTCAAATACTCCACACATTCGAGTTTTCTAGGAAGAAACCTCCAGTAACCTGAGAAAACATGATATTTGTATTTGTAAACATGACATTGGATTCATTTGCTGAACAGAAAGATTGTGCTTTTCTCCAAAACCACTTTCACGGTGATTTTTGGTTAAATTTCACCCAAAATGCACAGCAATTTGTACAGATACTCCTGGATGAAAACAAAACTATCTGGTGATTTGTAGCTATCTCAATCCCAGATCTTGCTACAGCCTCTGTGTGTGTTTGTGTTTTCTGGATATTCTCTATGGACTTTAAGGTTTTGAATGCATTTTAGCAGGACCCTTTTTGTTTTCTGCTGGCAAACGCTAATTGGTTCCTACTGGAGTAAAATACTCCACACATTCGAGTTTTCTAGGAAGAAAGTTTCAGGAACCTGAGAAAACATGATATTTCTTTCTGTAAACATGACATTGGATGCATTTGCCGAACAGGAACATTGTGCTTTTCTCCAAAACTACTTTCACGGTGATTTCTGGTTAAATTTCACCAGAAATCCACAACAATTTGTCCAGATACTCCTGGATGAATACAAAACTATCTGGTGATTTGTAGCTATCTCAATCCCAGATCTTGCTACAGCCTCTGTGTGTGTTTGTGTTTTCTGGATATTCTCTATGGACTTTAAGGTTTTCAATGCATTCTAGCATGTAAGTTTTTGTTTTCTGCTGGCAAACGCTAATTGGTTCCAACTGGAGTCAAATCCTCCACACATTCGAGTTTTCTAGGAAGAAAGCTTCAGAAACATGAGAAAACATTATATTTCTTTCTGTAAACATGACATTGGATGCATTTGCCGAACAGGAAGATTGTGATTTTCTCCAAATCCACATTCACGGTGATTTTTTGGTTAAATTTCACTTCAAACTACAACAATTTGTCCTGACACTCCTGGATGAAAACAAAACTATCTTGTGATTTGCAGCTATCTCAATCCCAGATCTTGCTACAGCCTCTGTGTGCGTTTGTGTTTTCTGGATATTCTCTATGGACTTTAAGGTTTTGAATGCATTTTAGCAGGACCCTTTTTGTTTTCTGCTGGGAAACGCTAATTGATTCCACCTGGAATCAAATACTCCACACATTCGAGTTTTCTAGGAAGAAAGCTTCAGAAACCTGAGAAAACATGATATTTCTTTCTGTAAACATGACATTGGATGCATTTGCCGAACAGGAAGATTGTGCTTTTCTCCAAAACTACTTTCACGGTGATTTTTGGTTAAATTTCACCCGAAATCCACAACAATTTGTCCAGATACTCCTGGAGGAAAACAAAACTATCTGGTGATTTGTAGCTATCTCAATCCCAGATATTGCTACAGCCTCTGTGTGTGTTTGTGTTTTCTGGATATTCTCTATGGACTTTAAGGTTTTGAGTGCACTTTAGCAGGGTCATTTTTGTTTTCTGCTGGCAAACGCTAATTGGTTCCACGTGGAGTCAAATCCTCCACTCATTTGAGTTTTCTAGGATGAAAGCTTCAGGAACCTGAGAAAACATGATATTTCTTTCTGTAAACATGACATTGGATTCATTTGCTGAACAGAAAGATTGTGCTTTTCTCCAAAACTACTTTCACGGTGATTTCTAGTTAAATTTCACCCGAAATCCACAACAATTTGTCCAGATACTCCTGGAGGAAAACAAAACTATCTGGTGATTTGTAGCTATCTTAATCCCAGATCTTGCTACAGCCTCTGTGTGTGTTTGTGTTTTCTGGATATTCTCTATGGACTTTAAGGTTTTCAATGCATTTTAGCATGTAAGTTTTTGTTTTCTGCTGGCAAACGCTAATTGGTTCCACCTGGAGTCAAATCCTCCACACATTCGAGTTTTCTCGGAAGAAAGCTTCAGAAACATGAGAAAACATGATATTTCTTTCTGTAAACACGACATTGGATACATTTGCCGAACAGGAAGATTGTGATTTTCTCCAAATCCACTTTCACGGTGATTTTTTGTTTAAATTTCACTTCAAAACTACAACAATTTGTCCAGATACTCCTGGATGAAAGCAAAAAACTATCTGGTGATTTGTAGCTATTTCAATCCCAGATCTTGCTACAGTCTCTGTGTGTGTTTGTGTTATCTGGATATTCTCTATGGAATTTAAGGTTTTGAGAGCATTTTAGCAGGACCCTTTTTGTTTTCTGCTGGCAAGCGCTAATTGGTTCCACCTGGAGTCAAATCCTCCACACATTCGAGTTTTCTAGGAAGAAAGCTTCAGAAACCTGAGAAAACATGATATTTCTTTCTGTAAACACGACATTGGATACATTTGCCGAACAGGAAGATTGTGATTTTCTCCAAAACCACTTTCACGGTGATTTTTTGTTTAAATTTCACTTCAAAACTACAACAATTTGTCCAGATACTCCTGGTTGAAAACAAAACTATCTGGTGATTTGTAGCTCTCTCAATCCCAGATCTTGCTACAGTCTCTGTGTGTGTTTGTGTTTTCTGGATATTCTCTATGGACTTTAAGGTTTTGAATGCATTTTAGCAGGACCCTTTTTGTTTTCTGCTGGCAAACGCTAATTGGTTCCACCTGGAGTCAAATACTCCACACATTCGAGTTTTCTAGGAAGAAAGCTTCAGAAACCTTAGAAAACATCATATTTCTTTCTGTAAACATGACATTGGATTCATTTGCTGAACAGAAAGATTGTGCTTTTCTCCAAAACTACTTTCACGGTGATTTCTGGTTAAATTTCACCCGAAATCCACAACAATTTGTCCAGATACTCCTGGAGGAAAACAAAACTATCTGGTGATTTGTAGCTATCTTAATCCCAGATCTTGCTACAGCCTCTGTGTGTGTTTGTGTTTTCTGGACATTCTCTATGGACTTTACGGTTTTGAATGAACTTTAGCAGGACGCTTTTTGTTTTCTGCTGGCAAACGCTAATTGGTTCCACCTGGAGTCAAATCCTCCACACATTCGAGTTTTCTAGGAAGAAAGCTTCAGACCTGAGAAAACATGATATTTTTATTTGTAAACATGATATTGGATGCATTTGCCGAACAGGAAGATAGTGCTTTTCTCCAAAACCACTTTCACAGTGATTTTTGGTTAAATTTCACCCGAAATCCACAACAATTTGTCCAGATACTCCTGGAGGAAAACAAAACTATCTGGTGATTTGTAGCTATCTCAATCCCAGATCTTGCTACAGCCTCTGTGTGTGTTTGTGTTTTCTATACATTCTCTATGGACTTTACGGTTTTGAATGCATTTTAGCAGGACCCTTCTTGTTTTCTGCTGGCAAACGCTAATTGGTTCCACCTGGAGTCAAATACTCCACACATTCGAGTTTTCTAGGAAGAAAGCTTCAGGAACCTGAGAAAACATAATATTTCTTTCTGTAAATATGAAATTGGATGCATTTGCCGAACAGGAAGATTGTGCTTTTCTCCAAAACTACTTTCACGGTGATTTTTGGTTAAATTTCACCCGAAATCCACAACAATTTGTCCAGATACTCCTGGATGAAAACAAAACTATCTGGTGATTTGTAGCTATCTCAATCCCAGATCTTGCTACAGCCTCTGTGTGTGTTTGTGTTTTCTGGATATTCTCTATGGACTTTAAGGTTTTGAATGCATTTTAGCAGGACCCTTTTTGTTTTCTGCTGGCAAACGCTAATTGGTTCCACCTGGAGTCAAATACTCCACACATTCGAGTTTTCTAGGAAGAAAGCTTCAGAAACCTGAGAAAACATGATATTTTTATTTGTATACATGACATTGGATGCAATTGATGAACAGGAAAATTGTGCTTTTCTCCAAAACCACTTTCACGGTGATTTTTGGTTTAATTTCACCCAAAATCCACAACAATCTGTCCAGATACTCCTGGATGAAAACAAAACTATCTGGTGATTTGTAGCTATCTCAATCCCAGATCTTGCTACAGCCTCTGTGTGTGTTTGTGTTTTCTGGATATTCTCTATGGACTTTAAATTTTTGAATGCATTTTAGCAGGACCCTTTTTGTTTTCTGCTGGCAAACGCTAATTGGTTCCACCTGGAGTCAAATCCTCCACACATTCGAGTTTTCTAGGAAGAAAGCTTCAGGAACCTGAGAAAACATGATATTTCTTTCTGTAAACATGACATTGGATACATTTGCCGAACCGGAAGATTGTGATTTTCTCCAAATCCACTTTCACGGTGATTTTTGTTTAAATTTCACTTCAAAACTACAGCAATTTGTCCTGATAATCCTGGATGAAAACAAAACTATCTGGTGATTTGTAGCTCTCTCAATCCCAGATCTTGCTACAGCCTCTGTATGAGTTTGTGTTTTCTGGATATTCTCTATGGACTTTAAGGTTTTTAATGGATTTTTGCAGGACCCTTTTTGTTTTCTGCTGGCAAACGCTAATTGGTTCCACCTGGAGTCAAATCCTCCACACATTCGAGATTTCTAGGAAGAAAGCTTCAGAAACCTGAGAAAACATCATATTTCTTTCTGTAAACATGACATTGGATTCATTTGCTGAACAGGAAGATTGTGCTTTTCTCCAAAACCACTTTCACACTGATTTTTGGTTAAATATCACCCGAAATTTCACAACAATTTGTCCAGATACTCCTGGATGACAACAAAACTATCTGGTGATTTGTAGCTATCTCAATCCCAGATCTTGCTACAGCCTCTGTGTGTGTTTGTGTTTTCTGGATATTCTCTATGGACTTGAAGGTTTTGAGTGCATTTTAGCAGGACCCTTTTTGTTTTCTGCTGGCAAACGCTAATTGGTTCCACCTGGAGTCAAATACTCCACACATTCGAGTTTTCTAGGAAGAAAGCTTCAGAAACCTGAGAAAACATGATATTTCTTTCTGTAAACATGACATTGGATGCATTTGCCGAACAGGAAGATTGTGCTTTTCCCCAAAACCACTTTCACGGTGATTTTTGGTTAAATTTCACCCGAAATCCACAACAATCTGTCCAGATACTCCTGGATGAAAAGAAAACTATCTAGTGTGTTGTGTCTATCTCAATCCCAGATCTTGCTACAGCCTCTGTGTGTGTTTGTGTTTTCTGGATATTCTCTATGGACTTTAAGATTTTGAATGCATTTTAGCAGGACCCTTTTTGTTTTCTGTTGGCGAACGCTAATTGGTTCCACGTGGAGTCAAATCCTCCACACATTCGAGTTTTCTAGGAAGAAAGCTTCAGAAACCTGAGAAAACATGATATTTGTATTTGTAAACATGACATTGGATGCATTTGCTGAACAGCAACATTGTGCTTTTCTTTTTTTTTTATTTATTTAATGAATATAAGTTTCCAAAGTACGAATAATGGATTACAATGGCTTCCCTCCCATACCGTCCCTCCTACCCACAACCCTCCCCTTTCCCACTCCCTCTCCCCTTCCATTCACATCAAGATTCATTTTCGATTATCTTAATATACAGAAGATCAGCTTAGTATACATTAAGTAAGGATTTCAACAGTTTGCTCCCACACAGAAACATAAAGTGAAAAATAATAGATGATTTTTTTTAATGATGATGAAATCAGATCAGACCTATTGTCATGTTTAATCCCAGTGAGAGTCAAGTTGGGAGTTGATAGTTTCTTTTCTTTTTTTTTCTTTCTTTTTTTTTTTTTTTTTTTTTACAGAGGATCAGTTTAGTATGCATTAAGTAAAGATTTCAACAGTTTGCACCCCCATAGAAACACAAAGTGAAATATATTGTTTGAGTACTCGTTATAGCATTAAATTTCAATGCACAGCACATTAAGGATAGAGATCCTACATGAGGAGTAAGTGCACAGTGACTCCTGTTGTTGACTTTACCAATTGACACTCCTGTCTATGGCATCAGTAATCTCCCTATGCTCCAGTCATGAGTTTCCAAGGCTATGGAAGCCCTCTGAGTTCTCTGACTCTTATCTTGTTTAGACAAGCTCATAGTCAAAGTGGAGGTTCTCTCCTCCCTTCAGAGAAAGGTACCTCCTTCTTTGAAGACCTGTTCTTTCCACTGAGATCTCACTCACAGAGATCTTTTGCCAGAGTGTCTTGGCTTTCCATGCCTGAAATACTCTCATGGGCTTTTCAGCCAGATCCGAATGCCTTTAGGGCTTATTCTGAGGCCAGAGTGCTATTTAGGACATCTGCCATTCTATGAGTCTGCTGAGTATCTCACTTCCCATGTTGGATCACTCTCCCCTTTATTTATTCCATCGGTTAGTGTTAGCAGGTACTAGACTTGCTTATGTGCTCCCTTTGACTCTTAGTCCTTTCATTATGATCAATTGTGAACTGAAATTGATCACTTGGACTAGTGAGATGGCATTGGTACATGCCACCTTGATGGGATTAAATTGGAGTCCCCTGGTATGTTTCTAGCTCTACCATTTGGGGCAAGTCAGCTTGAGCATGTCCCAAATTATACATCTCTTCCCTCTCTTATTCCTACTCTTGTATTTAACAGGGATCACATTTCAGTTAAATTTCAACACTTAAGAATAACTGTGTATTAATTACAGAATTAAACAAGTCAGATTAAGTAGAACAGACAAAAAAACTACTAAGAGGGATAATGTATTAAGTTGTTCATTAACAGTCAGGGCTATGCTGATCAAGTCACCGTTTCCCATAGTGTCCATTTCACTTCAACAGGTTTCCTTTTTTGGTGTTCAGTCAGTTGTCACCAATCAGGGGGAACATATGGTATTTGTCCCTTTGGGACTGGCTTATTTCACTCAGCATGATGTGTTCCAGATTCCTCCATTTTGTTGCAAATGACTGGATTTCATTGTTTCTTACTGCGGTATAGTATTCTAAAGAGTACATATCCCATAATTTCTTTATCCAGTCTACCGTTGATGGGCATTTAGGTTGGTTCCAGGTCTTGGCTATAGTGAATTGAGCTGCAATAAACATTAGGGTGCAGATCGCTTTCTGTAAACATGATATTGGATGCATTTTCCAAACAGGAAGATTGCGATTTTCCCAAAATCACTTTCACGGTGATTTTTGGTTAAATTTCACCCGAAATCCACAACAATTTGTCCAGATACTCCTGGATGAAAACAAAACTATCTGGTGTGTTGTGGCTATCTCAATCCCAGATCTTGCTACAGCCTCTGTGTGTGTTTGTGTTTTCTGGACATTCTCTATGGACTTTACGGTTTTGAATGCATTTTAGCATGTAAGTTTTTGTTTTCAGCTGCCAAACGCTAATTGGTTCCACCTGGAGTCAAATCCTCCACACATTCGAGATTTCTAGGAAGAAAGCTTCAGAAACCTGAGAAAACATCATATTTCTTTCTGTAAACATGACATTGGATTCATTTGCTGAACAGGAAGATTGTGCTTTTCTCCAAAACCACTTTCACACTGATTTTTGGTTAAATATCACCCGAAATTTCACAACAATTTGTCCAGATACTCCTGGATGACAACAAAACTATCTGGTGATTTGTAGCTATCTCAATCCCAGATCTTGCTACAGCCTCTGTGTGTGTTTGTGTTTTCTGGATATTCTCTATGGACTTTAAGGTTTTGAGTGCATTTTAGCAGGACCCTTTTTGTTTTCTGCTGGCAAACGCTAATTGGTTCCACCTGGAGTCAAATCCTCCACACATTCGAGTTTTCTAGGAAGAAAGCTTCAGAAACCTGAGAAAACATGATATTTCTTTCTGTAAACATGACATTGGATGCATTTGCCGAACAGGAAGATTGTGCTTTTCCCCAAAACCACTTTCACGGTGATTTTTGGTTAAATTTCACCCGAAATCCACAACAATCTGTCCAGATACTCCTGGATGAAAACAAAACTATCTAGTGTGTTGTGTCTATCTCAATCCCAGATCTTGCTACAGCCTCTGTGTGTGTTTGTGTTTTCTGGATATTCTCTATGGACTTTAAGATTTTGAATGCATTTTAGCAGGACCCTTTTTGTTTTCTGTTGGCGAACGCTAATTGGTTCCACGTGGAGTCAAATCCTCCACACATTCGAGTTTTCTAGGAAGAAAGCTTCAGAAACCTGAGAAAACATGATATTTGTATTTGTAAACATGACATTGGATGCATTTGCTGAACAGCAACATTGTGCTTTTCTTTTTTTTTTATTTATTTAATGAATATAAGTTTCCAAAGTACGAATAATGGATTACAATGGCTTCCCTCCCATACCGTCCCTCCCACCCACAACCCTCCCCTTTCCCACTCCCTCTCCCCTTCCATTCACATCAAGATTCATTTTCGATTATCTTAATATACAGAAGATCAGCTTAGTATACATTAAGTAAGGATTTCAACAGTTTGCTCCCACACAGAAACATAAAGTGAAAAATAATAGATGATTTTTTTTAATGATGATGAAATCAGATCAGACCTATTGTCATGTTTAATCCCAGTGAGAGTCAAGTTGGGAGTTGATAGTTTCTTTTCTTTTTTTTTCTTTCTTTTTTTTTTTTTTTTTTAACAGAGGATCAGTTTAGTATGCATTAAGTAAAGATTTCAACAGTTTGCACCCCCATAGAAACACAAAGTGAAATATATTGTTTGAGTACTCGTTATAGCATTAAATTTCAATGCACAGCACATTAAGGATAGAGATCCTACATGAGGAGTAAGTGCACAGTGACTCCTGTTGTTGACTTTACCAATTGACACTCCTGTCTATGGCATCAGTAATCTCCCTATGCTCCAGTCATGAGTTTCCAAGGCTATGGAAGCCCTCTGAGTTCTCTGACTCTTATCTTGTTTAGACAAGCTCATAGTCAAAGTGGAGGTTCTCTCCTCCCTTCAGAGAAAGGTACCTCCTTCTTTGAAGACCTGTTCTTTCCACTGAGATCTCACTCACAGAGATCTTTTGCCAGAGTGTCTTGGCTTTCCATGCCTGAAATACTCTCATGGGCTTTTCAGCCAGATCCGAATGCCTTTAGGGCTTATTCTGAGGCCAGAGTGCTATTTAGGACATCTGTCATTCTATGAGTCTGCTGAGTATCTCACTTCCCATGTTGGATCACTCTCCCCTTTATTTATTCCATCGGTTAGTGTTAGCAGGTACTAGACTTGCTTATGTGCTCCCTTTGACTCTTAGTCCTTTCATTATGATCAATTGTGAACTGAAATTGATCACTTGGACTAGTGAGATGGCATTGGTACATGCCACCTTGATGGGATTAAATTGGAGTCCCCTGGTATGTTTCTAGCTCTACCATTTGGGGCAAGTCAGCTTGAGCATGTCCCAAATTATACATCTCTTCCCTCTCTTATTCCTACTCTTGTATTTAACAGGGATCACATTTCAGTTAAATTTCAACACTTAAGAATAACTGTGTATTAATTACAGAATTAAACAAGTCAGATTAAGTAGAACAGACAAAAAAACTACTAAGAGGGATAATGTATTAAGTTGTTCATTAACAGTCAGGGCTATGCTGATCAAGTCACCGTTTCCCATAGTGTCCATTTCACTTCAACAGGTTTCCTTTTTTGGTGTTCAGTCAGTTGTCACCAATCAGGGGGAACATATGGTATTTGTCCCTTTGGGACTGGCTTATTTCACTCAGCATGATGTGTTCCAGATTCCTCCATTTTGTTGCAAATGACTGGATTTCATTGTTTCTTACTGCGGTATAGTATTCTAAAGAGTACATATCCCATAATTTCTTTATCCAGTCTACCGTTGATGGGCATTTAGGTTGGTTCCAGGTCTTGGCTATAGTGAATTGAGCTGCAATAAACATTAGGGTGCAGACCGCTTTCTGTAAACATGATATTGGATGCATTTTCCGAACAGGAAGATTGCGATTTTCCCAAAACCACTTTCACGGTGATTTTTGGTTAAATTTCACCCGAAATCCACAACAATTTGTCCAGATACTCCTGGATGAAAACAAAACTATCTGGTGTGTTGTGGCTATCTCAATCCCAGATCTTGCTACAGCCTCTGTGTGTGTTTGTGTTTTCTGGACATTCTCTATGGACTTTATGGTTTTGAATGCACTTTAGCAGGACCCTTTTTGTTTTCTGCTGGCAAACGCTAATTGGTTCCACCTGGAGTCAAATACTCCACACATTCGAGTTTTCTAGGAAGAAAGCTTCAGAAACCTGAGAAAACATGATATTTCTTTCTGTAAACATGACATTGGATGCACTTGCCGAACAGGAAGATTGTGCTTTTCTCCAAAACCACTTTCACGGTGATTTTTGGTTAAATTTCACCCGAAATCCACAGCAATCTGTCCAGATACTCCTGGATGAAAACAAAAAACTATCTGGTGATTTGTAGCTATCTCAATCCCAGATCTTGCTACAGCCTCTGTGTGTGTTTGTGTTTTCTGGATATTCTCTATGGACTTTAAGGTTTTGAGTGCATTTTAGCAGGACCCTTTTTGTTTTCTGCTGGCAAACGCTAATTGGTTCCACCTGGAGTCAAATACTCCACACATTCGAGTTTTCTAGGAAGAAAGCTTCAGAAACCTGAGAAAACATGATATTTGTATTTGTAAACATGACATTGGATGCATTTGCTGAACAGGAAGATTGTGCTTTTCCCCAAAACCACTTTCACTGTGATTTTTGGTTAAATTTCACCTGAAATCCACAACAACTTGTTCAGATACTCCTGGATGAAAACAAAACTATCTGGTGATTTGTAGCTATCTCAATCCCAGATCTTGCTACAGCCTCTGTGTGTGTTTGTGTTTTCTGGATATTCTCTATGGACTTTAAGATTTTGAATGCATTTTAGCAGGACCCTTTTTGTTTTCTGTTGGCGAACGCTAATTGGTTCCACGTGGAGTCAAATCCTCCACACATTCGAGTTTTCTAGGAAGAAAGCTTCAGAAACCTGAGAAAACATGATATTTGTATTTGTAAACATGACATTGGATGCATTTGCTGAACAGCAACATTGTGCTTTTCTTTTTTTTTTATTTATTTAATGAATATAAGTTTCCAAAGTACGAATAATGGATTACAATGGCTTCCCTCCCATACCGTCCCTCCTACCCACAACCCTCCCCTTTCCCACTCCCTCTCCCCTTCCATTCACATCAAGATTCATTTTCGATTATCTTAATATACAGAAGATCAGCTTAGTATACATTAAGTAAGGATTTCAACAGTTTGCTCCCACACAGAAACATAAAGTGAAAAATAATAGATGATTTTTTTTAATGATGATGAAATCAGATCAGACCTATTGTCATGTTTAATCCCAGTGAGAGTCAAGTTGGGAGTTGATAGTTTCTTTTCTTTTCTTTTTTTTTTTTTTTTTTTTTTTTTTTTTTTTTTTTTTTTACAGAGGATCAGTTTAGTATGCATTAAGTAAAGATTTCAACAGTTTGCACCCCCATAGAAACACAAAGTGAAATATATTGTTTGAGTACTCGTTATAGCATTAAATTTCAATGCACAGCACATTAAGGATAGAGATCCTACATGAGGAGTAAGTGCACAGTGACTCCTGTTGTTGACTTTACCAATTGACACTCCTGTCTATGGCATCAGTAATCTCCCTATGCTCCAGTCATGAGTTTCCAAGGCTATGGAAGCCCTCTGAGTTCTCTGACTCTTATCTTGTTTAGACAAGCTCATAGTCAAAGTGGAGGTTCTCTCCTCCCTTCAGAGAAAGGTACCTCCTTCTTTGAAGACCTGTTCTTTCCACTGAGATCTCACTCACAGAGATCTTTTGCCAGAGTGTCTTGGCTTTCCATGCCTGAAATACTCTCATGGGCTTTTCAGCCAGATCCGAATGCCTTTAGGGCTTATTCTGAGGCCAGAGTGCTATTTAGGACATCTGCCATTCTATGAGTCTGCTGAGTATCTCACTTCCCATGTTGGATCACTCTCCCCTTTATTTATTCCATCGGTTAGTGTTAGCAGGTACTAGACTTGCTTATGTGCTCCCTTTGACTCTTAGTCCTTTCATTATGATCAATTGTGAACTGAAATTGATCACTTGGACTAGTGAGATGGCATTGGTACATGCCACCTTGATGGGATTAAATTGGAGTCCCCTGGTATGTTTCTAGCTCTACCATTTGGGGCAAGTCAGCTTGAGCATGTCCCAAATTATACATCTCTTCCCTCTCTTATTCCTACTCTTGTATTTAACAGGGATCACATTTCAGTTAAATTTCAACACTTAAGAATAACTGTGTATTAATTACAGAATTAAACAAGTCAGATTAAGTAGAACAGACAAAAAAACTACTAAGAGGGATAATGTATTAAGTTGTTCATTAACAGTCAGGGCTATGCTGATCAAGTCACCGTTTCCCATAGTGTCCATTTCACTTCAACAGGTTTCCTTTTTTGGTGTTCAGTCAGTTGTCACCAATCAGGGGGAACATATGGTATTTGTCCCTTTGGGACTGGCTTATTTCACTCAGCATGATGTGTTCCAGATTCCTCCATTTTGTTGCAAATGACTGGATTTCATTGTTTCTTACTGCGGTATAGTATTCTAAAGAGTACATATCCCATAATTTCTTTATCCAGTCTACCGTTGATGGGCATTTAGGTTGGTTCCAGGTCTTGGCTATAGTGAATTGAGCTGCAATAAACATTAGGGTGCAGATCGCTTTCTGTAAACATGATATTGGATGCATTTTCCAAACAGGAAGATTGCGATTTTCCCAAAATCACTTTCACGGTGATTTTTGGTTAAATTTCACCCGAAATCCACAACAATTTGTCCAGATACTCCTGGATGAAAACAAAACTATCTGGTGTGTTGTGGCTATCTCAATCCCAGATCTTGCTACAGCCTCTGTGTGTGTTTGTGTTTTCTGGACATTCTCTATGGACTTTATGGTTTTGAATGCACTTTAGCAGGACCCTTTTTGTTTTCTGCTGGCAAACGCTAATTGGTTCCACCTGGAGTCAAATACTCCACACATTCGAGTTTTCTAGGAAGAAAGCTTCAGAAACCTGAGAAAACATGATATTTCTTTCTGTAAACATGACATTGGATGCACTTGCCGAACAGGAAGATTGTGCTTTTCTCCAAAACCACTTTCACACTGATTTTTGGTTAAATTTCACCCGAAATCCACAGCAATCTGTCCAGATACTCCTGGATGAAAACAAAAAACTATCTGGTGATTTGTAGCTATCTCAATCCCAGATCTTGCTACAGCCTCTGTGTGTGTTTGTGTTTTCTGGATATTCTCTATGGACTTTAAGGTTTTGAGTGCATTTTAGCAGGACCCTTTTTGTTTTCTGCTGGCAAACGCTAATTGGTTCCACCTGGAGTCAAATACTCCACACATTCGAGTTTTCTAGGAAGAAAGCTTCAGAAACCTGAGAAAACATGATATTTGTATTTGTAAACATGACATTGGATGCATTTGCTGAACAGGAAGATTGTGCTTTTCCCCAAAACCACTTTCACTGTGATTTTTGGTTAAATTTCACCTGAAATCCACAACAACTTGTTCAGATACTCCTGGATGAAAACAAAACTATCTGGTGATTTGTAGCTATCTCAATCCCAGATCTTGCTACAGCCTCTGTGTGTGTTTGTGTTTTCTGGATATTCTCTATGGACTTTAAGATTTTGAATGCATTTTAGCAGGACCCTTTTTGTTTTCTGTTGGCGAACGCTAATTGGTTCCACGTGGAGTCAAATCCTCCACACATTCGAGTTTTCTAGGAAGAAAGCTTCAGAAACCTGAGAAAACATGATATTTGTATTTGTAAACATGACATTGGATGCATTTGCTGAACAGCAACATTGTGCTTTTCTTTTTTTTTATTTATTTAATGAATATAAGTTTCCAAAGTACGAATAATGGATTACAATGGCTTCCCTCCCATACCGTCCCTCCTACCCACAACCCTCCCCTTTCCCACTCCCTCTCCCCTTCCATTCACATCAAGATTCATTTTCGATTATCTTAATATACAGAAGATCAGCTTAGTATACATTAAGTAAGGATTTCAACAGTTTGCTCCCACACAGAAACATAAAGTGAAAAATAATAGATGATTTTTTTTAATGATGATGAAATCAGATCAGACCTATTGTCATGTTTAATCCCAGTGAGAGTCAAGTTGGGAGTTGATAGTTTCTTTTCTTTTCTTTTTTTTTTTTTTTTTTTTTTTTTTTTTTTTTTTTTTACAGAGGATCAGTTTAGTATGCATTAAGTAAAGATTTCAACAGTTTGCACCCCCATAGAAACACAAAGTGAAATATATTGTTTGAGTACTCGTTATAGCATTAAATTTCAATGCACAGCACATTAAGGATAGAGATCCTACATGAGGAGTAAGTGCACAGTGACTCCTGTTGTTGACTTTACCAATTGACACTCCTGTCTATGGCATCAGTAATCTCCCTATGCTCCAGTCATGAGTTTCCAAGGCTATGGAAGCCCTCTGAGTTCTCTGACTCTTATCTTGTTTAGACAAGCTCATAGTCAAAGTGGAGGTTCTCTCCTCCCTTCAGAGAAAGGTACCTCCTTCTTTGAAGACCTGTTCTTTCCACTGAGATCTCACTCACAGAGATCTTTTGCCAGAGTGTCTTGGCTTTCCATGCCTGAAATACTCTCATGGGCTTTTCAGCCAGATCCGAATGCCTTTAGGGCTTATTCTGAGGCCAGAGTGCTATTTAGGACATCTGCCATTCTATGAGTCTGCTGAGTATCTCACTTCCCATGTTGGATCACTCTCCCCTTTATTTATTCCATCGGTTAGTGTTAGCAGGTACTAGACTTGCTTATGTGCTCCCTTTGACTCTTAGTCCTTTCATTATGATCAATTGTGAACTGAAATTGATCACTTGGACTAGTGAGATGGCATTGGTACATGCCACCTTGATGGGATTAAATTGGAGTCCCCTGGTATGTTTCTAGCTCTACCATTTGGGGCAAGTCAGCTTGAGCATGTCCCAAATTATACATCTCTTCCCTCTCTTATTCCTACTCTTGTATTTAACAGGGATCACATTTCAGTTAAATTTCAACACTTAAGAATAACTGTGTATTAATTACAGAATTAAACAAGTCAGATTAAGTAGAACAGACAAAAAAACTACTAAGAGGGATAATGTATTAAGTTGTTCATTAACAGTCAGGGCTATGCTGATCAAGTCACCGTTTCCCATAGTGTCCATTTCACTTCAACAGGTTTCCTTTTTTGGTGTTCAGTCAGTTGTCACCAATCAGGGGGAACATATGGTATTTGTCCCTTTGGGACTGGCTTATTTCACTCAGCATGATGTGTTCCAGATTCCTCCATTTTGTTGCAAATGACTGGATTTCATTGTTTCTTACTGCGGTATAGTATTCTAAAGAGTACATATCCCATAATTTCTTTATCCAGTCTACCGTTGATGGGCATTTAGGTTGGTTCCTGGTCTTGGCTATAGTGAATTGAGCTGCAATAAACATTAGGGTGCAGATCGCTTTCTGTAAACATGATATTGGATGCATTTTCCAAACAGGAAGATTGCGATTTTCCCAAAATCACTTTCACGGTGATTTTTGGTTAAATTTCACCCGAAATCCACAACAATTTGTCCAGATACTCCTGGATGAAAACAAAACTATCTGGTGTGTTGTGGCTATCTCAATCCCAGATCTTGCTACAGCCTCTGTGTGTGTTTGTGTTTTCTGGACATTCTCTATGGACTTTATGGTTTTGAATGCACTTTAGCAGGACCCTTTTTGTTTTCTGCTGGCAAACGCTAATTGGTTCCACCTGGAGTCAAATACTCCACACATTCGAGTTTTCTAGGAAGAAAGCTTCAGAAACCTGAGAAAACATGATATTTCTTTCTGTAAACATGACATTGGATGCACTTGCCGAACAGGAAGATTGTGCTTTTCTCCAAAACCACTTTCACGGTGATTTTTGGTTAAATTTCACCCGAAATCCACAGCAATCTGTCCAGATACTCCTGGATGAAAACAAAAAACTATCTGGTGATTTGTAGCTATCTCAATCCCAGATCTTGCTACAGCCTCTGTGTGTGTTTGTGTTTTCTGGATATTCTCTATGGACTTTAAGGTTTTGAGTGCATTTTAGCAGGACCCTTTTTGTTTTCTGCTGGCAAACGCTAATTGGTTCCACCTGGAGTCAAATACTCCACACATTCGAGTTTTCTAGGAAGAAAGCTTCAGAAACCTGAGAAAACATGATATTTGTATTTGTAAACATGACATTGGATGCATTTGCTGAACAGGAAGATTGTGCTTTTCCCCAAAACCACTTTCACTGTGATTTTTGGTTAAATTTCACCTGAAATCCACAACAACTTGTTCAGATACTCCTGGATGAAAACAAAACTATCTGGTGATTTGTAGCTATCTCAATCCCAGATCTTGCTACAGCCTCTGTGTGTGTTTGTGTTTTCTGGATATTCTCTATGGACTTTAAGATTTTGAATGCATTTTAGCAGGACCCTTTTTGTTTTCTGTTGGCGAACGCTAATTGGTTCCACGTGGAGTCAAATCCTCCACACATTCGAGTTTTCTAGGAAGAAAGCTTCAGAAACCTGAGAAAACATGATATTTGTATTTGTAAACATGACATTGGATGCATTTGCTGAACAGCAACATTGTGCTTTTCTTTTTTTTTTATTTATTTAATGAATATAAGTTTCCAAAGTACGAATAATGGATTACAATGGCTTCCCTCCCATACCGTCCCTCCTACCCACAACCCTCCCCTTTCCCACTCCCTCTCCCCTTCCATTCACATCAAGATTCATTTTCGATTATCTTAATATACAGAAGATCAGCTTAGTATACATTAAGTAAGGATTTCAACAGTTTGCTCCCACACAGAAACATAAAGTGAAAAATAATAGATGATTTTTTTTAATGATGATGAAATCAGATCAGACCTATTGTCATGTTTAATCCCAGTGAGAGTCAAGTTGGGAGTTGATAGTTTCTTTTCTTTTCTTTTCTTTTTTTTTTTTTTTTTTTACAGAGGATCAGTTTAGTATGCATTAAGTAAAGATTTCAACAGTTTGCACCCCCATAGAAACACAAAGTGAAATATATTGTTTGAGTACTCGTTATAGCATTAAATTTCAATGCACAGCACATTAAGGATAGAGATCCTACATGAGGAGTAAGTGCACAGTGACTCCTGTTGTTGACTTTACCAATTGACACTCCTGTCTATGGCATCAGTAATCTCCCTATGCTCCAGTCATGAGTTTCCAAGGCTATGGAAGCCCTCTGAGTTCTCTGACTCTTATCTTGTTTAGACAAGCTCATAGTCAAAGTGGAGGTTCTCTCCTCCCTTCAGAGAAAGGTACCTCCTTCTTTGAAGACCTGTTCTTTCCACTGAGATCTCACTCACAGAGATCTTTTGCCAGAGTGTCTTGGCTTTCCATGCCTGAAATACTCTCATGGGCTTTTCAGCCAGATCCGAATGCCTTTAGGGCTTATTCTGAGGCCAGAGTGCTATTTAGGACATCTGCCATTCTATGAGTCTGCTGAGTATCTCACTTCCCATGTTGGATCACTCTCCCCTTTATTTATTCCATCGGTTAGTGTTAGCAGGTACTAGACTTGCTTATGTGCTCCCTTTGACTCTTAGTCCTTTCATTATGATCAATTGTGAACTGAAATTGATCACTTGGACTAGTGAGATGGCATTGGTACATGCCACCTTGATGGGATTAAATTGGAGTCCCCTGGTATGTTTCTAGCTCTACCATTTGGGGCAAGTCAGCTTGAGCATGTCCCAAATTATACATCTCTTCCCTCTCTTATTCCTACTCTTGTATTTAACAGGGATCACATTTCAGTTAAATTTCAACACTTAAGAATAACTGTGTATTAATTACAGAATTAAACAAGTCAGATTAAGTAGAACAGACAAAAAAACTACTAAGAGGGATAATGTATTAAGTTGTTCATTAACAGTCAGGGCTATGCTGATCAAGTCACCGTTTCCCATAGTGTCCATTTCACTTCAACAGGTTTCCTTTTTTGGTGTTCAGTCAGTTGTCACCAATCAGGGGGAACATATGGTATTTGTCCCTTTGGGACTGGCTTATTTCACTCAGCATGATGTGTTCCAGATTCCTCCATTTTGTTGCAAATGACTGGATTTCATTGTTTCTTACTGCGGTATAGTATTCTAAAGAGTACATATCCCATAATTTCTTTATCCAGTCTACCGTTGATGGGCATTTAGGTTGGTTCCAGGTCTTGGCTATAGTGAATTGAGCTGCAATAAACATTAGGGTGCAGATCGCTTTCTGTAAACATGATATTGGATGCATTTTCCAAACAGGAAGATTGCGATTTTCCCAAAATCACTTTCACGGTGATTTTTGGTTAAATTTCACCCGAAATCCACAACAATTTGTCCAGATATTCCTGGATGAAAACAAAACTATCTGGTGTGTTGTGGCTATCTCAATCCCAGATCTTGCTACAGCCTCTGTGTGTGTTTGTGTTTTCTGGACATTCTCTATGGACTTTATGGTTTTGAGTGCATTTCAGCAGGACCCTTTTTGTTTTCTGCTGGCAAACGCTAATTGGTTCCACCTGGAGTCAAATGCTCCACACATTCGAGTTTTCTAGGAAGAAAGCTTCAGAAACTTGAGAAAACATGATATCTGTATTTGTAAACATGACATTGGATGCATTTTGCTGAACAGGAACATTGTGCTTTTCTCCAAAACCACTTTCACGGTGATTTTTTGGTTAAATTTCACTTCAAAACTACAACAATTTGTCCAGATAATCCTGAATGAAAACAAAACTATCTGGTGATTTGTAGCTATCTCAATCCCAGATCTTGCTACAGCCTCTGTGTGTGTTTGTGTTTTCTGGATATTCTCTATGGACTTTAAGGTTTTGAATGCATTTTAGCAGGACAGTTTTTATTTTTTGCTGCCAAACGCTAATTGGTTCCACCTGGAATGAAATACTCCACACACACAAGTTTTCTAGGAAGAAAGCTTCAGAAACCTGAGAAAACATGATATCTGTATTTGTAAACATGACATTGGATGCATTTGCCTAACAGGAACATTGTGCTTTTCTCTAAAACCACTTTCACGGTGATTTTTGGTTAAATTTTATCTGAAATCCACAACAAATTGTCCAGATACTCCTGGATGAAAACAAAAAACTATATGGTGATTTGTAGCTATCTCAATCCCAGATCTTGCTACAACCTCTGTGTGTGTTTGTGTTTTCTGGATATTCTGTATGGACGTTACAGTTTTGAATGCATTTTAGCAGGACCCTTTTTGTTTTCTGCTGGCAAATGCTAAGTGGTTCCACCTGGAGTCAAATACTCCACACATTCGAGTTTTCTAGGAAGTAAGCTTCAGAAACCTGAGAAAACACGATATTTGTATGTGTAAACATGACATTGGATTCATTTGCTGAACAGGAAGATTGTGCTTTTCTCCAAAACCACTTTCACGGTGATTTTTGTTTATATTTCACCCGAAATCCACAACAATTTGTCCAGATACTCCTGGATGAAAACAAAACTATCTGGTGATTTGTAGCTATCTCAATCCCAGATCTTGCTACAGCCTCTGTGTGTGTTTGTGTTTTCTGGATATTCTCTATGGACTTTAAGGTTTTGAGTGCATTTCAGCAGGACCCTTTTTGTTTTCTGCTGGCAAACGCTAATTGGTTCCACCTGGAGTCAAATACTCCACACATTCGAGTTTTCTAGGAAGAAAGCTTCAGAAACTTGAGAAAACATGATATCTGTATTTGTAAACATGACATTGGATGCATTTTGCTGAACAGGAACATTGTGCTTTTCTCCAAAACCACTTTCACGGTGATTTTTTGGTTAAATTTCACTTCAAAACTACAACAATTTGTCCAGATAATCCTGAATGAAAACAAAACTATCTGGTGATTTGTAGCTATCTCAATCCCAGATCTTGCTACAGCCTCTGTGTGTGTTTGTGTTTTCTGGATATTCTCTATGGACTTTAAGGTTTTGAATGCATTTTAGCAGGACGGTTTTTATTTTTTGCAGCCAAACACTAATTGGTTCCACCTGGAATCAAATACTCCACACACACGAGTTTTCTAGGATGAAAGCTTCAGAAACCTGAGAAAACATGATATCTGTATTTCTAAACATGACAACGGAGGCATTTGCTGAACAGGAACATTGTGCTTTTCTCCAAAACCACTTTCACGGTGATTTTTGTTAAATTTTACCCGAAATCCACAAAAATTTGTCCAGATACTCCTGGATGAAAACAAAAAACTATATGGTGATTTATAGCTATCTCAATCCCAGATCTTGCTACAGCCTCTGTGTGTGTTTGTGTTTTCTGGACATTCTCTATGGACTTTAAGATTTTGAATGCATTTTAGCATGTAAGTTTTTGTTTTCTGCTGGCAAACGCTAATTGGTTCCACCTGGAGTCAAATCCTCCACACATTCGAGTTTTCTAGGATGCAAGCTTCAGAAACCTGAGAAAACATGATATTTCTTTCTGTAAACTTGACATTGGATGCATTTGCCGAACAGGAAGATTGTGCTTTTCTCCAAAACCACTTTCACGGTGATTTTTGGTTAAATTTCACCCAAAATACACAACAATTTGTCCAGATACTCCTGGATGAAAACAAAATTATCTGGTGTGTTGTGGCTATCTCAATCCCAGATCTTACTGCAGCCTTTGTGTGTGTTTGTGTTTTCTGGACATTCTCTATGGACTTTACGGTTTTGAATGCATTGTAGCAGGACCCTTTTTGTTTTCTGCTGGCAAACGCTAATTGGTTCCACCTGGACTCAAATCCTCCACACATTCGAGTTTTCTAAGAAGAAAGCTTCAGAAACCTGAGAAAACTTGATATTTCTTTCTGTAAACATGACATTGGATACATTTGCCGAACAGGAAGATTGTGCTTTTCTCCAAAACCACTTTCACGGTGATTTTTGGTTAAATTTCACCCGAAATCCACAACAATTTGTCCAGATAATCCTGGATGAAAACAAAACTATCTGATGATTTGTAGCTATCTCAATCCCAGATCTTGCTACAGCCTCTGTGTGTGTTTGTGTTTTCTGGACATTCTCTATGGACTTTACGGTTTTGAATGCGTTTTAGCTAGTAAGTATTTGTTTTCTGCTGGCAAACGCTAATTGGTTCCATCTGGAGTAAAATCCTCCACACATTCGAGTTTTCTAGGAAGAAAGCTCCAGAAACCTGAGAAAACATGATATTTCTTTCTGTAAACATGACATTGGATGCATTTGCCGAACAGGAAGATTGTGCTTTTCTCCAAAACCACTTTCACGGTGATTTTGGTTAAATTTCACCCGAAATACACAACAATTTGTCCAGATACTCCTGGATGAAAACAAAACTATCTGGTGATTTGTAGCTATCTCAATCCCAGATCTTGCTACAGCCTCTGTGTGTGTTTGTGTTTTCTGGACATTCTCTATGGACTCTAAGGTTTTGAATGCATTTTAGCATTTGTTTTCTGCTGGCAAACGCTAATTGGTTCCACCTGGAGTCACATACTCCACACATTCGAGTTTTCTAGGAAGAAAGCTTCAGAAACCTGAGAAAACATGATATTTCTTTCTGTAAACATGGCATTGGATGCATTTGCCGAACAGGAAGATTGAGCTTTTCTCCAAAACCACTTTCACGGTGATTTTTGGTTCAATTTCACCAGAAATCCACAACAATTTGTCCAGATTCTCCTGGATGAATACAAAACTATCTGGTGATTTGTAGCTATCTCAATCCCAGATCTTGCTACAGCCTCTGTGTGTGTTTGTGTTTTCTGGATATTCTCTATGGACTTTAAGGTTTTGAATGCATTTTAGTAGGACCCTTTTTGTTTTCTGCTGGCAAACGCTAATTGGTTCCACCTGGAGTCAAATATTCCACACATTCGAGTTTTCTAGGAAGAAAGCTTCAGAAACCTGAGAAAACATGATATTTGTATTTGTAAACATGACATTGGATTCATTTGCTGAACAGAAAGATTGTGCTTTTCTCCAAAACCACTTTCACGGTGATTTTTTGGTTACATTTCACTTCAAAACTACAACAATTTGTCCAGATACTACTGGATGAAAAGAAAACTATCTGGTGATTTGTAGCTATCTCAATCCCAGATCTTGCTACAGCCTCTGTGTGTGTTTGTGTTTTCTGGACATTCTCTATGGACTTTACGGTTTTGAATGCATTTTAGCATGTAAGTTTTTGTTTTTAGCTGCCAAAAGCTAATTGGTTCCACCTGGAGTCAAATCCTCCACACATTCAAGTTTTCTACGAAGAAAGCTTCAGAAACCTGAGAAAACATGATATTTGTATTTGTAAACATGACATTGGATGCATTTGCCGAACAGGAAGGTTGTGATTTTCTCCAAAACCACTTTCACGGTGATTTTTGGTGAAATTTCATCCGAAATCCACAACAATTTTTCCAGATACTCCTGGATGAAAACAAAACTATCTGGTGATTTGTAGCTATCTCAATCCCAGATCTTGCTACAGCCTCTGTGTGTGCTTGTGTTTTCTGGACATTCTCTATGGACTTTATGGTTTGGAATGCATTTTAGCAGGACCCTTTTTGTTTTCTGCTGGCAAACGCTAATTGGTTCCACCTGGAGTCAAATCCTCCACACATTCGAGTTTTCTAGGAAGAAAGCTCCAGAAACCAGAGAAAACATGATATTTGTATTTGTAAACATGACATTTGATGCATTTTCGGAACAGGAACATTGTGATTTTCTCCAAAACCACTTTCACGGTGATTTTTCTTAAATTTCACACAAAACACACAACAATTTGTCCAGATACTCCTGGATGAAAACAAAACTATCTGGTGATTTGTAGCTATCTCAATCCCAGATCTTGCTACAGCCTCTGTGTGTGTTTGTGTTTTCTGGATATTCTCTATGGACTTTAAGGTTTAGAGTGCATTTTAGCAGGACCCTTTTTGTTTTCTGCTGGCAAACGCTAATTGGTTCCACCTGGAGTCAAATCCTCCACACATTCGAGTTTTCTAGGAAGAAAGCTCCAGAAACCAGAGAAAACATGATATTTGTGTTTGTAAACATGACATTGGATTCATTTGCTTAACAGAAAGATTGTGCTTTTCTCCAAAACCACTTTCACGGTGATTTTTTGGTTTAATTTCACTTCAAAACTACAGCAATTTGTCCAGATACTCCTGGATGAAAACAAAACTATCTGGTGATTTGTAGCTATCTCAATCCCAGATCTTGCTACAGCCTCTGTGTGTGTTTGCGTTTTCTGGATATTCTCTATGGACTTTAAGGTTTTGAATGCATTTTAGCAGGACCCTTTTTGTTTTCTGCTGGCAAACGCTAATTGGTTCCACCTGGTGTAAAATACTCCATACATTCGAGTTTTCTAGGAAGAAAGCTCCAGAAACCTGAGAAAACATGATATTTTTATTTCCAAACATGACATTGGATGCATTTGCCGAACAGGAACATTGTGATTTTCTCCAAAACCACTTTCACGGTGATTTTTGGTTAAATTTCACTTCAGAACCAGAACAATTTTTCCAGATACTCCTGGATGAAAACAAAACTATCTGGTGTGTTGTGGCTATCTCAATCCCAGATCTTGCTACAACCTCTGTGTTTGTTTGTGTTTTCTGGTCATTCTCTATGGACTTTACGGTTTTCAATGCATTTTAGCATGTAACTTTTTGTTTTTAGCTGCCAAACGCTAATTGGTTCCACCTGGAGTCAAATCCTCCACACATTCGAGTTTTCTAGGAAGAAAGCTTCAGAAACCTGAGAAAACTTGATATTCGTATTTGTAAACATGACATTGGATGCATTTGCCGAACAGGAACATTGTGCTTTTCTCCAAAACCACTTTCACGGTGATTTTTGCTTAAATTTCACACAAAACACACAACAATTTGTCCAGATACACCTGGATGAAAACAAAACTATCTGCTGTGTTGTGGCTATCTCAATCCCAGATCTTGCTACAGCCTCTGTGTGTGTTTGCGTTTTCTGGATATTCTCTATGGACTTTAAGGTTTTGAATGCATTTTAGCAGGACCCTTTTTGTTTTCTGCTGGCAAACGCTAATTGGTTCCACCTGGTGTCAAATACTCCATACATTCGAGTTTTCTAGGAAGAAAGCTCCAGAAACCTGAGAAAACATGATATTTTTATTTCCAAACATGACATTGGATGCATTTGCCAAACAGCATGATTGTGCTTTTCTCCAAAACCACTTTCACAGTTTTTTTTTGGTTAAATTTCACTTCAAAACTACAACAATTTGTCCAGATACTCCTGGATGAAAGCAAAACTATCTGGTGTGTTGTGGCTATCTCAATCCCAAATGTTGCTACAGCCTCTGTGTGTGTTTGTGTTTTCTGGTCATTCTCTATGGACTTTAAGGTTTTGAATGCATTTTAGCATGTAAGTTTTTGTTTTTAGCTGCCAAACGCTACTTGGTTCCACCTGGAGTCAAATCCTCCACACATTCGAGTTTTCTAGGAAGAAAGCTTCAGAAACCTGAGAAAACTTGATATTTGTATTTGTAAACATGACATTGGATGCATTTGCCTAACAGAAACATTGTGATTTTCTCCAAAACCACTTTCACGGTGATTTTTGCTTAAATTTCACACAAAACACACAAGAATTTGTCCAGATACACCTGGATGAAAACAAAAATATCTGCTGTGTTGTGGCTATCTCAATCCCAGATCTTGCTACAGCCTCTGTGTGTGTTTGTGTTTTCTGGATACTCTCTATGGACTTTAAGGTTTTGAATGCATTTTAGCAGGACCCTTTTTGTTTTCTGCTGGGAAACGCTAATTGGTTCCACCTGGAGTCAAATACTCCATACATTCAAGTTTTCTAGGAAGAAAGCTCCAGAAACCTGAGAAAACATGATATTTGTGTTTGTAAACATGACATTGGATTCATTTGCTTAACAGAAAGATTGTGCTTTTCTCCAAAGCCACTTTCACGGTGATTTTTTGGTTTAATTTCACTTCAAAACTACAGCAATTTGTCCATATACTCCTGGATGAAAACAAAACTATCTGGTGATTTGTAGCTATCTCAATCCCAGATGTTGCTACAGCCTCTGTGTGTGTTTGTGTTTTCTGGACATTCTCTATGGACTTTACGGTTTTGAATGCATTTTAGCATGTAAGTTTTTGTTTTTAGCTGCCAAAAGCTAATTGGTTCCACCTGGAGTCAAATCCTCCACACATTCGAGTTTTCTAGGAAGAAAGCTTCAGAAACCTGAGAAAACATGATATTTCTTTCTGTAAACATGACATTGGATACATTTGCAGAACAGGAAGGTTGTGCTTTTCTCCAAAACCACTTTCACGGTAATTTTTGGTTAAATTTCACCCGAAATCCACAACAATTTGTCCAGATACTCCTGGATGAAAACAAAAAAACTATCTGGTGATTTGTAGCTATCTCAATCCCAGATCTTGCTACAGCCTCTGTGTGTGTTTGTGTTTTCTGGATAGTCTCTATGGACTTTAAGGTTTTGAATGCATTTTAGCAGGACCCTTTTTGTTTTCTGCTGGCAAACGCTAATTGGTTCCACCTGGAGTCAAATACTCCACACATTCGAGTTTTCTAGGAAGAAAGCCCCAGAAACCTGAGAAAACATGATATTTCTTTCTGTAAACATGACATTGGATGCATTTTCCGAACAGGAAAATTGTGATTTTCTCCAAAACCACTTTCACGGTGATTTTTGGTTAAATTTCACCGAAAACATACAACAATTTGTCCAGATACTCCTGGATGAAAACAAAACTATCTGGTGATTTGTAGCTATCTCAATCCCAGATCTTGCTACAGCCTCTGTGTGTGTTTGCGTTTTCTGGATATTCTCTATGGACTTGAATGTTTTGAATGCATTTTAGCAGGACTCTTTTTGTTTTCTGCTGGCAAACGCTAATTGGTTCCACCTGGTGTCAAATACTCCCTACATTCTAGTTTTCTAGGAAGAAAGTTTCAGAAACCTGAGAAAACATGATATTTTTATTTGTAAATATGACATTGGATGCATTTGCGGAACAGGAACATTGTGCTTTTCTCCAAAACCACTTTCACGGTGATTTTTGGTTAAATTTCACACAAAACACACAACAATTTGTCCAGATACTCCTGGATGAAAACAAAACTATCTGGTGATTTGTAGCTATCTCAATCCCAGATCTTGCTACAGCCTCTGTGTGTGTTTGTGTTTTCTGGATATTCTCTATGAACTTTAAGGTTTTGAATGCATTTTAGCAGGACCCTTTTTGTTTTCTGCTGGCAAACGCTAATTGGTTCCACCTGGTGTAAAATACTCCATACATTCGAATTTTCTAGGAAGAAAGCTTCAGAAACCTGAGAAAACATGATATTTTTATTTCCAAACATGACATTGGATGCATTTGCCAAACAGCATGATTGTGCTTTTCTCCAAAACCACTTTCACAGTTTTTTTTTTGGTTAAATTTCACTTCAAAACTACAACAATTTGTCCAGATACTCCTGGATGAAAACAAAACTATCTGGTGTGTTGTGGCTATCTCAATCCCAAATGTTGCTACAGCCTCTGTGTGTGTTTGCGTTTTCTGGATATTCTCTATGGACTTTAAGGTTTTGAATGCATTTTAGCATGTAAGTTTTTGTTTTTAGCTGCCAAACGCTAATTGGTTCCACCTGGAGTAAAATCCTCCACACATTCGAGTTTTCTAGGAAGAAAGCTTCAGAAACCTGAGAAAACTTGATATTTGTATTTGTAAACATGACATTGGATGCATTTGCCTAACAGAAACATTGTGATTTTCTCCAAAACCACTTTCACGGTGATTTTTGCTTAAATTTCACACAAAACACACAACAATTTGTCCAGATACACCTGGATGAAAACAAAACTATCTGCTGTGTTGTGGCTATCTCAATCCCAGATCTTGCTACAGCCTCTGTGTGTGTTTGTGTTTTCTGGACATTCTCTATGGACTTTAAGGTTTTGAATGCATTTTAGCAGGACCCTTTTTGTTTTCTGCTGGCAAACGCTCATTGGTTCCACCTGGAGTCAAATACTCCACACATTCGAGTTTTCTAGGAAGAAAGCTCCAGAAACCAGAGAAAACATGATATTTGTATTTGTAAACATGACATTGGATTCATTTGCTGAACAGAAAGATTGTGCTTTTCTCCAAAACCACTTTCACGGTGATTTTTTGGTTAATTTTAGCTTCAAAACTACAGCAAATTGTCCAGATACTTCTGGATGAAAACAAAATTATCTGGTGATTTGTAGCTATCTCAATCCCAGATCTTGCTACAGCCTCTGTGTGTGTTTGTGTTTTCTGGATATTCTCTATGGACTTTAAGGTTTTGAATGCATTTTAGCAGGACCCTTTTTGTTTTCTGCTGGGAAACGCTAATTGGTTCCACCTGGAGTCAAATACTCCATACATTCAAGTTTTCTAGGAAGAAAGCTCCAGAAACCTGAGAAAACATGATATTTGTGTTTGTAAACATGACATTGGATTCATTTGCTTAACAGAAAGATTGTGCTTTTCTCCAAAGCCACTTTCACGGTGATTTTTTGGTTTAATTTCACTTCAAAACTACAGCAATTTGTGCATATACTCCTGGATAAAAACAAAACTATCTGGTGATTTGTAGCTATCTCAATCCCAGATCTTGCTACAGCCTCTGTGTGTGTTTGTGTTTTCTGGACATTCTCTATGGACTTTACGGTTTTGAATGCATTTTAGCATGTAAGTTTTTGTTTTTAGCTACCAAAAGCTAATTGGTTCCACCTGGAGTCAAATCCTCCAGACATTCGAGTTTTCTAGGAAGAAAGCTTCAGAAACCTGAGAAAACATGATATTTCTTTCTGTAAACATGACATTGGATACATTTGCAGAACAGGAAGGTTGTGCTTTTCTCCAAAACCACTTTCACGGTAATTTTTGGTTAAATTTCACCCAAAATCCACAACAATTTGTCCAGATACTCCTGGATGAAAACAAAAAAACTATCTGGTGATTTGTAGCTATCTCAATCCCAGATCTTGCTACAGCCTCTGTGTGTATTTGTGTTTTCTGGATATTCTCTATGGACTTTAGGGTTTTGAATGCATTTTAGCATGTAAGTTTTTGTTTTTAGCTGCCAAACGCTAATTGGTTCCACCTGGAGTCAAATCCTCCACACATTCGAGTTTTCTAGGAAGAAAGCTTCAGAAACCTGAGAAAACATGATATTTCTTTCTGTAAACATGACATTGGATGCATTTGCTGAACAGGAAGATTGTGATTTTCTCCAAAACCACTTTCACGGTGATTTTTGGTTAAATTTCACCCGAAATACACAACAATTTGTCCAGATACTCCTGGATGAAAATAAAATTATCTGGTGTGTTGTGGCTATCTCAATCACAGATCTTGCTACAGCCTCTGTGTGTGTTTGTGTTTTCTGGATATTCTCTATGGACTTTAAGGTTTGGCATGCATTTTAGCAGGACCCTTTTTGTTTTCTGCTGGCAAACGCTAATTGGTTCCACCTGGAGTCAAATACTCCACACATTCGAGTTTTCTAGGAAGAAAGCTTCAGAAACCTGAGAAAACATGATATTTGTATTTGTAAACAAGACATTGGATGCATTTGCAAAACAGGGTGTAAGTGCTTTTCTCCAAAACCACTTTCATTGTAATTTTTGGTTAAGTTTCACCCGAAACCCACAACAATTTGTCCAGATACTCCTGGATGCAAACAAAACTATCTGGTGATTTGTAGCTATCTTAATCCCAGATCTTGCTACAGCCTCTGTGTGTGTTTGTGTTTTCTGGATATTCTCTATGGACTTTAAGGTTTTCAATGCATTTTAGCAGGACCCTTTTTGTTTTCTGCTGGCAAACGCTAATTGGTTCCACCTGGAGTCAAATACTCCACACATTCGAGTTTTTTAGAAAGAAAGCCCCAGAAACCTGAGAAAACATGATATTTCTTTTTGTAAACATGACGTTGGATGCATTTGCCGAACAGGAAGATTGTGATTTTCTCCAAAACCACTTTCACGGTGATATTTGGTTAAATTTCACACGAAATCCACAACAATTTGTCCAGATACTCCTGGATGAAAACAAAACTATCTGGTGATTTGTAGCTATCTCAATCCCAGATCTTGCTACAGCCTCTGTGTGTGTTTGTGTTTTCTGGACATTCTCTATGGACTTTAAGGTTTTGAATGCATTTTAGCAGGACCCTTTTTGTTTTCTGCTGGCAAACGCTAATTGGTTCCACCTGGAGTCAAATCCTCCACACATTCGAGTTTTCTAGGAACAAAGCTTCAGAAACCTGAGAAAACATGATATTTCTTTCTGTAAACATGACATTGGATGCATTTGCTGAACAGGAAGATTGTGATTTTCTCCAAAACCACTTTCACGGTGATTTTTGGTTAAATTTCACCCGAAATACACAACAATTTGTCCAGATACTCCTGGATGAAAATAAAATTATCTGGTGTGTTGTGGCTATCTCAATCACAGATCTTGCTACAGCCTCTGTGTGTGTTTGTGTTTTCTGGATATTCTCTATGGACTTTAAGGTTTGGCATGCATTTTAGCAGGACCCTTTTTGTTTTCTGCTGGCAAACGCTAATTGGTTCCACCTGGAGTCAAATACTCCACACATTCGAGTTTTCTAGGAAGAAAGCTTCAGAAACCTGAGAAAACATGATATTTGTATTTGTAAACAAGACATTGGATGCATTTGCAAAACAGGGTGTAAGTGCTTTTCTCCAAAACCACTTTCATTGTAATTTTTGGTTAAGTTTCACCCGAAACCCACAACAATTTGTCCAGATACTCCTGGATGCAAACAAAACTATCTGGTGATTTGTAGCTATCTTAATCCCAGATCTTGCTACAGCCTCTGTGTGTGTTTGTGTTTTCTGGATATTCTCTATGGACTTTAAGGTTTTCAATGCATTTTAGCAGGACCCTTTTTGTTTTCTGCTGGCAAACGCTAATTGGTTCCACCTGGAGTCAAATACTCCACACATTCGAGTTTTTTAGAAAGAAAGCCCCAGAAACCTGAGAAAACATGATATTTCTTTTTGTAAACATGACGTTGGATGCATTTGCCGAACAGGAAGATTGTGATTTTCTCCAAAACCACTTTCACGGTGATATTTGGTTAAATTTCACACGAAATCCACAACAATTTGTCCAGATACTCCTGGATGAAAACAAAACTATCTGGTGATTTGTAGCTATCTCAATCCCAGATCTTGCTACAGCCTCTGTGTGTGTTTGTGTTTTCTGGATATTCTCTATGGACTTTAAGGTTTTGAATGCATTTTAGCAGGACCCTTTTTGCTTTCTGCTGGCAAACGCTAATTGGTTCCACCTGGAGTCAAATACTCCACACATTCGAGTTTTCTAGGAACAAAGCTTCAGAAACTTGAGAAAACATGATATTTCTTTCTGTAAACATGATGTTGGATGCATTTGCCGAACAGGAAGATTGTGATTTTCTCCAAAACCACTTTCACGGTGATTTTTGGTTAAATTTCACTTCAAAACTACAACAATTTGTCCAGACACTCCTGGATGAAAACAAAAAAACTATCTGGTGATTTGTAGCTATCTCAATCCCAGATCTTGCTACAGCCTCTGTGTGTGTTTGTGTTTTCTGGATATTCTCTATGGACTTTAAGGTTTTGAATGCATTTTAGCATGTAAGTTTTTGTTTTCTGCTGGCAAACGCTAATTGGTTCCACCTGGAGTCAAATACTCCACACATTCGGGTTTTTAAGGAAGAAAGCTCCAGAAACCTGAGAAAACATGATATTTCTTTCTGTAAACATGACGTTGGCTGCATTTGCCGAACAGGAAGATTGTGATTTTCTCCAAAACCACTTTCACGGTGATTTTTGCTTAAATTTCACCTGAAATCCACTACAATTTGTCCAGATACTGCTGGATGAAAACAAAAAACTATCTGGTGATTTGTAGCTATCTCAATCCCAGATCTTGCTACAGCCTCTGTGTGTGTTTGTGTTTTCTGGATATTCTCTATGGACTTTAAGGTTTTGAATGAATTTTAGCAGGACCCTTTTTGTTTTCTGCTGGCAAACGCTAATTGGTTCCACCTGGAGTCAAATACTCCACACATTCGAGTTTTCAAGGAAGAAAGCTTCAGAAACTTGAGAAAACATGATATTTCTTTCTGTAAACACGACGTTGGATGCATTTGCCGAACAGGAAGATTGTGATTTCTCCAAAACCACTTTCACAGTGATTTTTGCTTAAATTTCACCTGAAATCCACAACAATTTGTCCAGATACTCCTGGATGAAAACAAAAAAACTATCTGGTGATTTGTAGCTATCTCAATCCTACATCTTGCTACATCCTCTTTGTTTGTTTGTGTTTTCTGGATATTCTCTATGGACTTTAAGGTTTTGAATGCATTTTAGCAGGACCCTTTTTGTTCTCTGCTGGCAAACGTTAATTGGTTTCACCTGGAGTCAAATACTCCACACATTCGAGTTTTCTAGGAACAAAGCTCCAGAAACCTGAGAAAACATGATATTTCTTTCGGTAAACATGACGTTGGATGCTTTTGCCTAACAGAAACATTGTTCTTTTATCCAAAACCACTTTCACGGTGATTTTTAGTAAAATTTCACCCGAAATCCACAACAATTTGTCCAGATACTCCTGGATGAAAACAAAACTATCTGGTGATTTGTAGCTATCTCAATCCCAGATCTTGCTACAGCCTCTGTGTGTGTTTGTGTTTTCTGGACATTCTCTATGGACTTTCAGGTTTTGCATGCATTTTAGCAGGACCCTTTTTGTTTTCTGCTGGCAATCGCTAATTGGTTCCACCTGGAGTCAAACACTTCACACATTCGAGTTTTCTAGGAAGAAAGCTCCAGAAACCTGAGAAAACCTGATATTTTTATATGCAAACATGACATTGGATGCATTTGCCAAACAGCATGATTGTGCTTTTCTCCAAAACCACTTTCACGGTGATTTTTGGTTAAATTTCACCCGAAATCCACAACAATCTGTCCAGATACTCCTGGATGAAAACAAAAGTATCTGGTGATTTGTAGCTATCTCAATCCCAGATCTTGCTACAGCCTCTGTGTGTGTTTGTGTTTCCTGGACATTCTCTATGGCCTTTAAGGTTTTGAATGCATTTTAGCAGGACCCTATTTGTGTTCTGCGGCAAACGCTAATTGGTTCAACCTGGAGTCAAATACTCCACACATTCGAGTTTTCTAGGAAGAAAGCTTCAGAAACCTGAGAAAACATGATATTTGTATTTGTATTTGTAAACATGACATTGGATGCATTTGCCGAACAGGAAGATTGTGCTTTTCTCCAAAACCACTTTCACGGTGATTTTTGGTTAAATTTCACCTGAAATCCACAACAATATGTCCAGATACTCCTGCATGGAAACAAAACTATCTGGTGTGGTCTGGCTATCTCAATCCCAGATCTTGCTACAGCCTCTTTGTGTGTTTGTGTTTTCTGGACATTCGCTATGGACTTTAAGATTTTAAATGTATTTTAGCATTTGTTTTCTGCTGGGTAATGCTAGTTGTTTCCACCTGGAGTCAAATACTCCACACATTCGAGTTTTCTAGGAGAAAGCTTCAGAAACCTGAGAAAACATGATATTTTTATTGTAAACATGACATTGGATGCATTTGCCTAACAGGAAGATTGTGCTTTTCTCCAAAACCACTTGCACTGTGATTTTTTGGTTAAATTTCACCCAAAACACACAACAATTTGTCCAGATACTCCTGGATGAAAACAAAACTATCTGGTGAGTTGTGGCTATCTCAATCCCAGATCTTGCTACAGCCTCTGTGTGTGTTTGTGTTTTCTGGACATTCTCAATGAACTTTACGGTTTTGAATGCATTTTCGCAGGACCCTTTTTGTTTTCTGCTGGCAAACGCTAATTGGTTCCACCTGGAGTCAAATACTCCACACATTTGAGTTTCCTAGGAAGAAAGCTCCAGAAACGTGAGAAAACATATTTGTGTTTGTAAACATGACATTTGATTCATTTGCTGAACAGGAACATTGTGCTTTTCTCCAAAACCACTTTCACGGTGATTTTTGGTTAAATTTCACCCGAAATCCACAACAATATTTCCAGATACAACTGGATGAAAACAAAACTATCTGGTGTGTTGTGGCTATCTCAATCCCAGATCTTGTTACAGCCTCTGTGTGTGTTTGTGTTTTCTGGATATTCTCTATGGACTTTAAGGTTTTGAATGCATTTTAGCATGTAAGTTTTTGTTTTCTGCTGGCAAACGCTAATTGGTTCCACCTGGAGTCAAATACTCCACACATTCGAGTTTTCTAGGAAGAAAGCTTCAGAAACCTGAGAAAACATGATATTTCTTTCTGTAAACATGACATTAGATGCATTTGCCGAACAGGAACATTGTTCTTTTCTCCAAAACCACTTTCACGGTGATTTTTGGTTAAATTTCACCCGAAATCCACAACAATTTGTCCCGATACTCCTGGATGAAAACAAAACTATCTGGTGATTTGTAGCTATCTCAATCCCAGATCTTGCTACAGCCTCTGTGTGTGTTTGTGTTTTCTGGATATTCTCTATGGACTTTAAGGTTTTGAATGCATTTTAGCAGGACCCTTTTTGTTTTCTGCTGGCAAACGCTCATTGGTTCCACCTGGAGTCAAATATTCCACACATTCAAGTTTTCTAGGAAGAAAGCTCCAGAAACCTGAGAAAACATGATATTTGTATTTGTAAACATGACATTGGATGCATTTGCCGAACAGGAACATTGTGATTTTCTCCAAAACCACTTTCACGGTGATTTTTGGTTAAATTTCACCTGAAATCCACAACAATATGTCCAGATACTCCTGCATGGAAACAAAACTATCTGGTGTGGTCTGGCTATCTCAATCCCAGATCTTGCTACAGCCTCTTTGTGTGTTTGTGTTTTCTGGACATTCGCTATGGACTTTAAGATTTTAAATGTATTTTAGCATTTGTTTTCTGCTGGGTAATGCTAGTTGTTTCCACCTGGAGTCAAATACTCCACACATTCGAGTTTTCTAGGAGAAAGCTTCAGAAACCTGAGAAAACATGATATTTTTATTGTAAACATGACATTGGATGCATTTGCCTAACAGGAAGATTGTGCTTTTCTCCAAAACCACTTGCACTGTGATTTTTTGGTTAAATTTCACCCAAAACACACAACAATTTGTCCAGATACTCCTGGATGAAAACAAAACTATCTGGTGAGTTGTGGCTATCTCAATCCCAGATCTTGCTACAGCCTCTGTGTGTGTTTGTGTTTTCTGGACATTCTCAATGAACTTTACGGTTTTGAATGCATTTTCGCAGGACCCTTTTTGTTTTCTGCTGGCAAACGCTAATTGGTTCCACCTGGAGTCAAATACTCCACACATTTGAGTTTCCTAGGAAGAAAGCTCCAGAAACGTGAGAAAACATATTTGTGTTTGTAAACATGACATTTGATTCATTTGCTGAACAGGAACATTGTGCTTTTCTCCAAAACCACTTTCACGGTGATTTTTGGTTAAATTTCACCCGAAATCCACAACAATATTTCCAGATACAACTGGATGAAAACAAAACTATCTGGTGTGTTGTGGCTATCTCAATCCCAGATCTTGTTACAGCCTCTGTGTGTGTTTGTGTTTTCTGGATATTCTCTATGGACTTTAAGGTTTTGAATGCATTTTAGCATGTAAGTTTTTGTTTTCTGCTGGCAAACGCTAATTGGTTCCACCTGGAGTCAAATACTCCACACATTCGAGTTTTCTAGGAAGAAAGCTTCAGAAACCTGAGAAAACATGATATTTCTTTCTGTAAACATGACATTAGATGCATTTGCCGAACAGGAACATTGTTCTTTTCTCCAAAACCACTTTCACGGTGATTTTTGGTTAAATTTCACCCGAAATCCACAACAATTTGTCCCGATACTCCTGGATGAAAACAAAACTATCTGGTGATTTGTAGCTATCTCAATCCCAGATCTTGCTACAGCCTCTGTGTGTGTTTGTGTTTTCTGGATATTCTCTATGGACTTTAAGGTTTTGAATGCATTTTAGCAGGACCCTTTTTGTTTTCTGCTGGCAAACGCTCATTGGTTCCACCTGGAGTCAAATATTCCACACATTCAAGTTTTCTAGGAAGAAAGCTCCAGAAACCTGAGAAAACATGATATTTGTATTTGTAAACATGACATTGGATGCATTTGCCGAACAGGAACATTGTGATTTTCTCCAAAACCACTTTCACGGTGATTTTTGGTTAAATTTCACTTCAGAATTACAACAATTTTTCCAGATACTCCTGGATGAAAACAAAACTATGTGGTGATTTTTACCTATCTCAATCCCAGATCTTGCTACAGCCTCTGTGTGTGTTTGTGTTTTCTGGACATTCTCTATGGACTTTAAGGTTTTGAATGTATATTAGCAGGACCCTTTATGTTTTCTGCTGGCAATCGCTAATTGGTTCCACCTGGAGTCAAATACTCCACACATTCGAGTTTTCTAGGAAGAAAGCTCCAGAGAACTGAAAAAAACATGATATTTGTATTTTTAACATGACATTGGATTCATATGCTGAACAAAAAGATTGTGCTTTTCTCCAAAACCACTTTCACCGTGATTTTTGGTTAAATTTCACTTCAAAATTACAACAATTTGTCGAGATACTCCTGGATGAAAACAAAACTATCTGGTGATTTGTAGCTATCTCAATCCCAGATCTTGCTACAGCCTCTGTGTGTGTTTGTGTTTTCTGGACATTCTCTATGGACTTTAAGGTTTTAAATGTATTTTAGCATTTGTTTTCTGCTGGCAAACGCTAGTTGGTTCCACCTGGAGTCAAATGCTCCACACATTCGAGTTTTCTAGGAAGAAAGCTCCAGAAACCTGAGAAAACATATTTGTATTTGTAAACATGACATTGGATTCATTTGCTGAACAGAAAGATTGTGCTTTTCTCCAAAACCACTTTCACGGTGATTTTTAGTTAAATTTCACCCGAAATCCACAACAGTTTGTCCAGATACTCCTGGATGAAAACAAAACTATCTGGTGTGTTGTGGCTATCTCTATCCCAGATCTTGCTACAGCCTCTGAGTGTGTTTGTGTTTTCTGGATATTCTCTATGGACTTTAAGGTTTTGAATGCATTTTAGCAGGACCCTTTTTATTTTCTGCTGGCAAACGCTCATTGGTTCCACCTGGAGTCAAATATTCCAAACATTCAAGTTTTCTAGGAAGAAAGCTCCAGAAACCTGAGAAAACATGATATTTGTATTTGTAAACATGACATTGGATGCATTTGCCGAACAGGAACATTGTGATTTTCTCCAAAACCACTTTCACGGTGATTTTTGGTTAAATTTCACTTCAGAACTACAACAATATTTCCAGATACTCCTAGATGAAAACAAAACTATGTGGTGATTTTTACCTATCTCAATCCCAGATCTTGCTACAGCCTCTGTGTGTGTTTGTGTTTTCTGGATATTCTCTATGGACTTTAAGGTTTTAAATGTATTTTAGCATTTGTTTTCTGCTGGGTAATGCTAGTTGGTTCCACCTGGAGTCAAATACTCCACACATTCGAGTTTTCTAGGAAGAAAGCTCCAGAAACCTGAGATAACATGATATTTCTTTCTGTAAATATGATATTGGATGCATTTGCCGAACAGGAAGATTGTGCTTTTCTCCAAAACCACTTTCACGGTGATTTTTGGTTAAATTTCACCCGAAATCCACAACAATTTTCCAGATACTCCTGGATGAAAACAAAACTATCTGGTGATTTGTAGCTCTCTCAATCCCAGATCTTGCTACAGCCTCTGTGTGTGTTTGTGTTTTCTGGATATTCCCTATGGACTTTAAAGTTTTGCATGCATTTTAGCAGGACCCTTTTTGTTTTCTGCTGGCAAACGCTAATTGGTTCCACCTGGAGTCACATACTCCACACATTCGAGTTTTCTAGGAAGAAAGCTCCAGAAACCTGAGAAAACATGATATTTCTTTCTGTAAACAAGACATTGGATACATTTGCCGAACAGGAAGATTGTGCTTTTCTCCAAAACCACTTTCACGGTGAATTTTGTTTAAATTTCACCCAAAATCCATAACAATTTGTCCAGATACTCCTAGATGAAAACAAAACTATCTGGTGTGTTGTGGCTATCTCTATCCCAGATCTTGCTGCAGCCTCTGTGTGTGTTTGTGTTTTCTGGATATTCTCTATGGACTTTAAGGTTTTGAATGCATTTTAGCATTCGTTTTCTGCTGGAAAATGCTAATTGGTTCCACCTGGAGTCAAACACTACACACATTCGAGTTTTCTAGGAAGAAAGCTTCAGAAACCTGAGAAAACATGTTATTTCTTTCTGTAAATATGACATTGGATGCATTTGCTGAACAGGAGGATTGTGGTTTCTGCAAAACCACTTTCACGGTTATTTTTGGTTAAATTACACCCGAAATCCACAACAATTTGTCCAGATACTCCTGGATGAAAAAAAAACTATCTGGTGATTTGTAGCTATCTCAATCCCAGATCTTGCTACAGCCTCTATGTGTGTTTCTGTTTCTGGGCATTCTCTATGGACTTTAAGTTTTTGAATGCATTTTAGCAGGACCCTTTTTGTTTTCTGCTGGCAAACGCTCATTGGTTCCACCTGGAGTCAAATACTCCACACATTCGAGTTTTCTAGGAAGAAAGCTTCAGAAACCTGAGAAAACATGATATTTCTTTCAGTAAACATGACATTGGATACATTTGCTGAACAGAAAGATTGTGCTTTTCTCCAAAACCACTTTCACCGTAATTTTTTGGTTAAATTTCACTACAAAACTACAACAATTTGTCCAGATACTCCTGGATGAAAACAAAAAACTATCTGGTGATTTGTAGCTATTTCAATCCCATATCTTGCTACAGCCTCTGTGTGTGTTTGTGTTTTCTGGATATTCTCTATGGACTTTACGGTTTTGAATGCATTTTAGCAGGACCCTTTTTGTTTTCTGCTGGCAAACGCTCATTGGTTCCACCTGGAGTCAAATACTCCACACATTCGAGTTTTCTGGGAAGAAAGCTTCAGAAACATGAGAAAACATGATATTTCTTTCTGTAAACATGACATTGGATGCATTTCCCGAACAGGAAGTTTGTGCTTGTCTCCAAAACCACTTTCACGGTGATTTTTGGTTAAATTTCACCCGAAATCCACAACAATTAGTCCAGATACTCCTGGATGAAAACAAAACTATCTGGTGATTTGTAGCTATCTCAATCCCAGATCTTGCTACAGCCTCTGTGTGCGTGTGTGTTTTCTGGAGATTCTCTATGGACTTTACGGTTTTGAATGCATTTTAGCAGGACCCTTTTTGTTTTCTGCTGGCAAACGCTACTTGGTTCCACCTGGAGTCAAATACTCCACACATTCGAGTTTTCTAGGAAGAAAGGTTCCGAAACCTGAGAAAACATGATATTTCTTTCTGTAAACATGACATTGGATGCATTTGCCGAACAGGAAGATTGTGATTTTCTCCAAAACCACTTTCACGGTGATTTTTGGTTAAATTTCACCCGAAATAAACAACAATTTGTCCAGATACCCCTGGATGAAAACAAAAATATCTGCTGATTCGTAGCTATCTCAATCCCAGATCTTGCTACAGCCTCTGTGTGTTTCTGTTTCTGGACGTTCTCTATGGACTTTAAGGTTTTGAATGCATTTTAGCAGGACCCTTTTTGATTTCAGCTGGCAAACGATACTTGGTTCCACCTGGAGTCAAATACTCCACACATTCGAGTTTTCTGGGAAGAAAGCTCCAGAAACCTGAGAAAACATGATATTTCTTTCTGTAAACATGACATTGGATGCACTTGCCGAACAGGAAGATTGGGCTTTTCTCCAAAACCACTTTCACCGTGATTTTTTGGTTAAATTTCACTTCAGAACTACAACAATTTGTTCAGATACTCCTGGATGAAAACAAAAAACTATCTGGTGATTTGTAGCTATCTCAATCCCATATCTTGCTACAGCCTCTGTGTGTGTTTGTGTTTTCTGGATATTCTCTATGGATTTTGGGTTTTGAATGCATTTTAGCAGGACCCTTTTTGTTTTCTGCTGGCAAACGCTCATTGGTTCCACCTGGAGTCAAATACTCCACACATTCGAGTTTTCTAGGAAGAAAGCTTCAGAAACCTGAGAAAACATGATATTTCTTTCTGTAAACATGACATTGGATGCATTTGACGAACAGGAAGATTGTGCTTTTCTCCAAAACCACTTTCACGGTGATTTTTGGTTAAATTTCACCCGAAATACACAACAATTTGTCCAGATACTCCTGGATGAAAACAAAACTATCTGGTGATTTGTAGCTCTCTTAATCCCAGATCTTGCTACAGCCTCTGTGTGTGTTTCTGTTTTCTGGACATTGTCTATGGACTTTAAGGTTTTGAATGCATTTTAGCAGGACTCTTTTTGTTTTCTGCTGGCAAACGCTCATTGGTTCCACCTGGAGTCAAATACTCCTCACATTCGAGTTTTCTAGGAAGAAAGGTTCAGAAACCTGAGAAAACATGATATTTCTTTCTGTAAACATGACATTGGATGCATTTGCCGAACAGGAAGATTGTGCTTTTCTCCAAAACCACTTTCACCGTAATTTTTTGCTTAAATTTCACTACAAAACTACAACAATTTGTCCAGATATTCCTGGATGAAAACAAAAAACTATCTGGTGATTTGTAGCTATCTCAATCCCAGATCTTGCTACAGCCTCTGTGTGTGTTTGTGTTTTCTGGACATTCTCTATGGACTTTTAGGTTTTGAATGCATTTTAGCAGGACCCTTTTTGTTTTCTGCTGGCAAACGCTCATTGGTTCCACCTGGAGTCAAATCCTCCACACATTCGAGTTTTCCAGGAAGAAAGCTTCAGAAACCTGAGAAAACATGATATTTCTTTCTGTAAACATGACATTGGATGTATTTGCCGAACAGGAAGATTGTGATTTTCTCCAAAACCACTTTCACGGTGATTTTTGGTTAAATTTCACCCGAAATACACAACAATTTGTCCAGATACTCCTGGATGAAAACAAAACTATCTGGTGATTTGTAGCTCTCTCAATCCCAGATCTTGCTACAGCCTCTGTGTGTGTTTCTGTTTTCTGGACATTGTCTATGGACTTTAAGGTTTTGAATGCATTTTAGCAGGACTCTTTTTGTTTTCTGCTGGCAAACGATACTTGGTTCCACCTGGAGTCAAATACTCCTCACATTCGAGTTTTCTAGGAAGAAAGGTTCAGAAACCTGAGAAAACATGATATTTCTTTCTGTAAACATGACATTGGATGCATTTGCCGAACAGGAAGATTGGGCTTTTCTCCAAAACCACTTTTACCGTGATTTTTTGGTTAAATTTCACTTCAGAACTACAACAATTTGTCCAGATACTCCTGGATGAAAACAAAACTATCTGGTGATTTGTAGCTATCTCATTCACAGATTTTGCTACAGCCTCTGTGTGTGTTTGTGTTTTCTGGATATAATCTATGAACTTTAAGGTTTTGAATGCATTTTAGCAGGACCCTTTTTGTTTTCTGCTGGCAAACGCTAATTGGTTCCACCTGGAGTCAAATACTCCACACATTCGAGTTTTCTAGGAAGAAAGCTTCAGAAACCTGAGAAAACATGATACTTGTTTTGTAAACATGACATTGGATACATTTGCCGAACAGGAAGATTGTGCTTTTCTCCAAAACCACTTTCACGGTGATTTTTGGTTAAATTTCACCCGAAATACACAACAATTTGTCCAGATACTCCTGGATGAAAACAAAACTATCTGGTGATTTGCAGCTATCTCAATCCCAGATCTTGCTACAGCCTCTGTGTGTGTTTGTGTTTTCTGGACATTCTCTATGGACTTTACGGTTTTGAATGCATTTTAGCAGGACCCTTTTTGTTTTCTGCTGGCAAACGCTAATTGGTTCCACCTGGAGTCAAATACTCCACACATTCGAGTTTTCTAGGAAGAAAGGTTCAGAAAACTGAGAAAACATGATATTTCTTTCTGTAAACATGACATTGGATGCATTTGCCGAACAGGAAGATTCTGCTTTTCTCCAAAAATACATTCACAGTGATTTTTGGTTAAATTTCACCCGAAATCCACAACAATTTGTCCAGTTACTCCTGGATGAAAACAAAACTATCTGGTGATTTGTAGCTATCTCAATCCCAGATCTTGCTGCAGCCTCTGTGTGTGTTTGTGTTTTCTGGACATTCTCTATGGACTTTAAGGTTTTGAATGCATTTTAGCATGTAAGTTTTTGTTTTCTGCTGGCAAACGCTAATTGGTTCCACCTGGAGTCAAATCCTCCACACATTCGAGTTTTCTAGGAAGAAAGCTTCAGAAACCTGAGAAAACATGATATTTCTTTCTGTAAACATGACATTGGATGCATTTGCCGAACAGGAAGATTGTGCTTTTTTCCAAAACCACTTTCACGGTGATTTTTTGTTAAATTTCACCCGAAATCCACAACAATTTGTCCAGATACTCCTGGATGAAAACAAAACTATCTGGTGATTTGTAGCTATCCCATTCCCAGATCTTGCTACAGACTCTGTGTGTGTTTGTGTTTTCTGGATATTCTCTATGAACTTTAAGGTTTTGAATGCATTTTAGCAGGACCCTTTTTGTTTTCTGCTGGCAAACGCTCATTGGTTCCACCTGGAGTCAAATACTCCACACATTCGAGTTTTCTAGGAAGAAAGCTTCAGAAACCTGAGAAAACATGATACTTGTTTCTGTAAACATGACATTGGATACATTTGCCGAACAGGAAGATTGTGCTTTTCTCCAAAACCACTTTCACCGTGATTTTTGGTTAAATTTCACCCGAAATCCACAACAATTTGTCCAGATACTCCTGGATGAAAACAAAACTATCTGGTGATTTGCAGCTATCTCAATCCCAGATCTTGCTACAGCCTCTGTGTGTGTTTATGTTTTCTGGACATTCTCTATGTACTTTACGGTTTTGAATGCATTTTAGCAGGACCCTTTTTGTTTTCTGCTGGCAAACGCTAATTGGTTCCACCTGGAGTCAAATACTCCACACATTCGAGTTTTCTAGGAAGAAAGGTTCAGAAAACTGAGAAAACATGATATTTCTTTCTGTAAACATGACATTGGATGCATTTGCCGAACAGGAAGATTCTGCTTTTCTCCAAAAATACATTCACAGTGATTTTTGGTTAAATTTCACCCGAAATCCACAACAATTTGTCCAGTTACTCCTGGATGAAAACAAAACTATCTGGTGATTTGTAGCTATCTCAATCCCAGATCTTGCTGCAGCCTCTGTGTGTGTTTGTGTTTTCTGGACATTCTCTATGGACTTTAAGGTTTTGAATGCATTTTAGCATGTAAGTTTTTGTTTTCTGCTGGCAAACGCTAATTGGTTCCACCTGGAGTCAAATCCTCCACACATTCGAGTTTTCTAGGAAGAAAGCTTCAGAAACCTGAGAAAACATGATATTTCTTTCTGTAAACATGACATTGGATGCATTTGCCGAACAGGAAGATTGTGCTTTTTTCCAAAACCACTTTCACGGTGATTTTTGGTTAAATTTCACCCGAAATCCACAACAATTTGTCCAGATACTCCTGGATGAAAACAAAACTATCTGGTGATTTGTAGCTATCCCATTCCCAGATCTTGCTACAGACTCTGTGTGTGTTTGTGTTTTCTGGATATTCTCTATGAACTTTAAGGTTTTGAATGCATTTTAGCAGGACCCTTTTTGTTTTCTGCTGGCAAACGCTCATTGGTTCCACCTGGAGTCAAATACTCCACACATTCGAGTTTTCTAGGAAGAAAGCTTCAGAAACCTGAGAAAACATGATACTTGTTTCTGTAAACATGACATTGGATACATTTGCCGAACAGGAAGATTGTGCTTTTCTCCAAAACCACTTTCACCGTGATTTTTGGTTAAATTTCACCCGAAATCCACAACAATTTGTCCAGATACTCCTGGATGAAAACAAAACTATCTGGTGATTTGCAGCTATCTCAATCCCAGATCTTGCTACAGCCTCTGTGTGTGTTTATGTTTTCTGGACATTCTCTATGTACTTTACGGTTTTGAATGCATTTTAGCAGGACCCTTTTTGTTTTCTGCTGGCAAACGCTAATTGGTTCCACCTGGAGTCAAATACTCCACACATTCGAGTTTTCTAGGAAGAAAGCTTCAGAAACCTGAGAAAACATGATATTTCTTTCTGTAAACATGACAATGGATGCATTTGCTTAACAGGAAGATTGTGATTTTCTCCAAAACCACTTTCACGGTGATTTTTGGTTAAATTTCTCCCGAAATCCACCACAAGTTGTCCAGATACTCCTGGATGAAAACAAAAAAATATCTGGTGATTTGTAGCTATCTCAATCCCAGATGTTGCTACAGCCTCTGTGTGTGTTTGTGTTTTATGGACATTCTCTATGGACTTTACGGTTTTGAATGCATTTTAGCAGGACCCTTTTTGTTTTCTGCTGGCAAACGCTAATTCGTTTCGTCTGGAGTCAAATCCTCCACACATTCGAGTTTTCTAGGAAGAAAGCTCTAGACTCCTGAGAAAACATGATATCTGTATTTGTAAACATGACATTGGATGCATTTGCTGAACAGAAAGATTATGCTTTTCTCCAAAACCACTTTCACGGTGATTTTTGGTTAAATTTCACCCGAAATACACAACAATTTGTCCAGATACTCCTGGATGAAAACAAAACTATCTGGTGATTTGCAGCTATCTCAATCCCAGATCTTGCTACAGCCTCTGTGTGTGTTTGTGTTTTCTGGACATTCTCTATGGACTTTACGGTTTTGAATGCATTTTAGCAGGACCCTTTTTGTTTTCTGCTTGCAAACGGTAATTGGTTCCACCTGGAGTCAAATACTCCACACATTCGAGTTTTCTAGGAAGAAAGCTTCAGAAACCTGAGAAAACATGATATTTCTTTCTGTAAACATGACATTGGATGCATTTGAGAACAGTAGGATTGTGCTTTTCTCCAAAACCACTTTCACGGTGATTTTTGGTTAAATTTCACCCGAAATCCACTACAATTTGTCCAGATATGCCTGGATGAAAACAAAATTATCTGGTGATTTGTAGCTCTCTCAATCCCAGATCTTGCTACAGCCTCTGTGTGTGTTTCTGTTTTCTGGACATTGTCTATGGACTTTAAGGTTTTGAATGCATTTTAGCAGGACCCTTTTTGTTTTCTGCTGGCAAATGCTAATTGGTTCCACCTGGAGTCAAATACTCCTCACATTCGAGTTTTCTAGGAAGAAAGCTTCAGAAACCTGAGAAAACATGATATTTCTTTCTGTAAACATGACATTGGATGCATTTGCCGAACAGGAAGATTCTGCTTTTCTCCAAAAATACATTCACAGTGATTTTTGGTTAAATTTCACCCGAAATCCACAACAATTTGTCCAGTTACTCCTGGATGAAAACAAAACTATCTGGTGATTTGTAGCTATCTCAATCCCAGATCTTGCTGCAGCCTCTGTGTGTGTTTTTGTTTTCTGGACATTGTCTTTGGACTTTAGGGTTTTGAATGCATTTTAGCAGGACCCTTTTTGTTTTCTGCTGGCAAACGCTCATTGGTTCCACCTGGAGTCAAATACCCCACACATTCGAGTTTTCTATGAAGAAAGCTTCAGAAACCTGAGAAAACATGATACTTGTTTCTGTAAACATGACATTGGATACATTTGCTGAACAGGAAGATTGTGCTTTTCTCCAAAACCACTTTCACGGTGATTTTTGGTTAAATTTCACCCGAAATCCACAACAATATGTCCAGATACTCCTGGATGAAAACAAAACTATCTGGTGTTTTGTAGCTATCTCAATCCCAGATATTGCTACAGCCTCTGTGTGTGTTTGTGTTTTCTGGACATTCTCTATGGACTTTACGGTTTTGAATGCATTTTAGCAGGACCCTTTTTGTTTTCTGCTGGCAAACGCTAATTGGTTCCACCTGGAGTCAAATACTCCACACATTCGAGTTTTCTAGGAAGAAAGCTTCAGAAACCTGATAAAACATGATATTTCTTTCTGTAAACATGACATTGGATGCATTTGCCGAACAGGAAGATTGTGATTTTCTCCAAAACCACTTTCACGGTGATTTGTGGTTAAATTTCTCCCGAAATCCACCGCAAGTTGTCCAGATACTCCTGGATGAAAACAAAACTATCTGGTGATTTGCAGCTATCTCAATCCCAGATCTTGCTACAGCCTCTGTGTGTGTTTGTGTTTTCTGGACATTCTCTATGGACTTTACGGTTTTGAATGCATTTTAGCAGGACCCTTTTTGTTTTCTGCTTGCAAACGGTAATTGGTTCCACCTGGAGTCAAATACTCCACACATTCGAGTTTTCTAGGAAGAAAGCTTCAGAAACCTGAGAAAACATGATATTTCTTTCTGTAAACATGACATTGGATGCATTTGAGAACAGTAGGATTGTGCTTTTCTCCAAAACCACTTTCACGGTGATTTTTGGTTAAATTTCACCCGAAATCCACTACAATTTGTCCAGATATGCCTGGATGAAAACAAAATTATCTGGTGATTTGTAGCTCTCTCAATCCCAGATCTTGCTACAGCCTCTGTGTGTGTTTCTGTTTTCTGGACATTGTCTATGGACTTTAAGGTTTTGAATGCATTTTAGCAGGACCCTTTTTGTTTTCTGCTGGCAAATGCTAATTGGTTCCACCTGGAGTCAAATACTCCTCACATTCGAGTTTTCTAGGAAGAAAGCTTCAGAAACCTGAGAAAACATGATATTTCTTTCTGTAAACATGACATTGGATGCATTTGCCGAACAGGAAGATTCTGCTTTTCTCCAAAAATACATTCACAGTGATTTTTGGTTAAATTTCACCCGAAATCCACAACAATTTGTCCAGTTACTCCTGGATGAAAACAAAACTATCTGGTGATTTGTAGCTATCTCAATCCCAGATCTTGCTGCAGCCTCTGTGTGTGTTTTTGTTTTCTGGACATTGTCTTTGGACTTTAGGGTTTTGAATGCATTTTAGCAGGACCCTTTTTGTTTTCTGCTGGCAAACGCTCATTGGTTCCACCTGGAGTCAAATACTCCACACATTCGAGTTTTCTATGAAGAAAGCTTCAGAAACCTGAGAAAACATGATACTTGTTTCTGTAAACATGACATTGGATACATTTGCTGAACAGGAAGATTGTGCTTTTCTCCAAAACCACTTTCACGGTGATTTTTGGTTAAATTTCACCCGAAATCCACAACAATATGTCCAGATACTCCTGGATGAAAACAAAACTATCTGGTGTTTTGTAGCTATCTCAATCCCAGATATTGCTACAGCCTCTGTGTGTGTTTGTGTTTTCTGGACATTCTCTATGGACTTTACGGTTTTGAATGCATTTTAGCAGGACCCTTTTTGTTTTCTGCTGGCAAACGCTAATTGGTTCCACCTGGAGTCAAATACTCCACACATTCGAGTTTTCTAGGAAGAAAGCTTCAGAAACCTGATAAAACATGATATTTCTTTCTGTAAACATGACATTGGATGCATTTGCCGAACAGGAAGATTGTGATTTTCTCCAAAACCACTTTCACGGTGATTTGTGGTTAAATTTCTCCCGAAATCCACCGCAAGTTGTCCAGATATTCCTGGATGAAAACGAAAAACTATCTGGTGTATTGAGGCTATCTCAATCCCAGATCTTGCTACAGCCTCTGTGTGTGTTTCTGTTTTCTGGACATTGTCTATGGACTTTAAGGTTTTGAATGCATTTTAGCAGGACCCTTTTTGTTTTCTGCTGGCAAATGCTAATTGGTTCCACCTGGAGTCAAATACTCCACACATTCGAGTTTTCTAGGAAGAAAGCTTCAGAAACCTGAGAAAACATGATATTTCTTTCTGTAAACATGACATTGGATGCATTTGCCGAACAGGAAGATTGTGATTTTCTCCAAAACCACTTTCACCGTGATTTTTGGTTAAATTTCACCTGAAATCCACAACAATTTTTCCAGATACTCCTGGATGAAAACAAAACTATCTGGTGATTTGTAGCTATCTCATTCACAGATTTTGCTACAGCCTCTGTGTGTGTTTGTGTTTTCTGGATATTCTCTATGAACTTTAAAGTTTTGAATGCATTTTAGCAGGACCCTTTTTGTTTTCTGCTGGCAAACGCTAATTGGTTCCACCTGGAGTCAAATACTCCACACATTCGAGTTTTCTAGGAAGAAAGCTTCAGAAACCTGAGAAAACATGATACTTGTTTTGTAAACATGACATTGGATACATTTGCCGAACAGGAAGATTGTGCTTTTCTCCAAAACCACTTTCACGGTGATTTTTGGTTAAATTTCACCCGAAATACACAACAATTTGTCCAGATACTCCTGGATGAAAACAAAACTATCTGGTGATTTGCAGCTATCTCAATCCCAGATCTTGCTACAGCCTCTGTGTGTGTTTGTGTTTTCTGGACATTCTCTATGGACTTTACGGTTTTGAATGCATTTTAGCAGGACCCTTTTTGTTTTCTGCTGGCAAACGCTAATTGGTTCCACCTGGAGTCAAATACTCCACACATTCGAGTTTTCTAGGAAGAAAGCTTCAGAAACCTGAGAAAACATGATATTTCTTTCTGTAAACATGACATTGGATGCATTTGCCGAACAGGAAGATTGTGCTTTTTTCCAAAACCACTTTCACGGTGATTTTTGGTTAAATTTCACCCGAAATCCACAACAATTTGTCCAGATACTCCTGGATGAAAACAAAACTATCTGGTGATTTGTAGCTATCCCATTCCCAGATCTTGCTACAGACTCTGTGTGTGTTTGTGTTTTCTGGACATTCTCTATGGACTTTAAGGTTTTGAATGCATTTTAGCATGTAAGTTTTTGTTTTCTGCTGGCAAACGCTAATTGGTTCCACCTGGAGTCAAATACTCCACACATTCGAGTTTTCTAGGAAGAAAGCTTCAGAAACCTGAGAAAACATGATATTTCTTTCTGTAAACATGACATTGGATGCATTTGCCGAACAGGAAGATTGTGCTTTTTTCCAAAACCACTTTCACGGTGATTTTTGGTTAAATTTCACCCGAAATCCACAACAATTTGTCCAGATACTCCTGGATGAAAACAAAACTATCTGGTGATTTGTAGCTATCCCATTCCCAGATCTTGCTACAGACTCTGTGTGTGTTTGTGTTTTCTGGATATTCTCTATGAACTTTAAGGTTTTGAATGCATTTTAGCAGGACCCTTTTTGTTTTCTGCTGGCAAACGCTAATTGGTTCCACCTGGAGTCAAATCCTCCACACATTCGAGTTTTCTAGGAAGAAAGCTTCAGAAACCTGAGAAAACATGATATTTCTTTCTGTAAACATGACTTTGGATGCATTTGCCGAACAGGAAGATTGTGCTTTTTTCCAAAACCACTTTCACGGTGATTTTTGGTTAAATTTCACCCAAAATCCACAACAATTTGTCCAGATACTCCTGGATGAAAACAAAACAATCTGGTGATTTGTAGCTATCCCATTCCCAGATCCTGCTACAGACTCTGTGTGTGTTTGTGTTTTCTGGATATTCTCTATGAACTTTAAGGTTTTGAATGCATTTTAGCAGGACCCTTGTTGTTTTCTGCTGGCAAACGCTAATTGGTTCCACCTGGAGTCAAATACCCCACACATTCGAGTTTTCTAGGAAGAAAGCTTCAGAAACCTGAGAAAACATGATATTTCTTTCTGTAAACATGACATTGGATGCATTTGCCGAACAGGAAGATTGTGCTTTTCTCCAAAACCACTTTCACCATGATTTTTGTTAAATTTCACCTGAAATCCACAACAATTTTTCCAGATACTCCTGGATGAAAACAAAACTATCTGGTGATTTGTAGCTATCTCATTCACAGATTTTGCTACAGCCTCTGTGTGTGTTTGTGTTTTCTGGATATTCTCTATGAACTTTAAAGTTTTGAATGCATTTTAGCAGGACCCTTTTTGTTTTCTGCTGGCAAACGCTAATTGGTTCCACCTGGAGTCAAATACTCCACACATTCGAGTTTTCTAGGAAGAAAGATTCAGAAACCTGAGAAAACATGATACTTGTTTTGTAAACATGACATTGGATACATTTGCCGAACAGGAAGATTGTGCTTTTCTCCAAAACCACTTTCACGGTGATTTTTGGTTAAATTTCACCCAAAATCCACAACAATTTGTCCAGATACTCCTGGATGAAAACAAAACTATCTGGTGATTTGCAGCTATCTCAATCCCAGATCTTGCTACAGCCTCTGTGTGTGTTTGTGTTTTCTGGATATTCTCTATGGACTTTACGGTTTTGAATGCATTTTAGCAGGACCCTTTTTGTTTTCTGCTGGCAAACGCTAATTGGTTCCACCTGGAGTCAAATACTCCACACATTCGAGTTTTCTAGGAAGAAAGGTTCAGAAACCTGAGAAAACATGATATTTCTTTCTGTAAACATGACATTGGATGCATTTGCCGAACAGGAAGATTCTGCTTTTCTCCAAAAATACATTCACAGTGATTTTTGGTTAAATTTCACCCGAAATCCACAACAATTTGTCCAGATACACCTGGATGAAAACAAAACTATCTGGTGATTTGTAGCTATCTCAATCCCAGATCTTGCTGCAGCCTCTGTGTGTGTTTGTGTTTTCTGGACATTCTCTATGGACTTTAAGGTTTTGAATGCATTTTAGCATGTAAGTTTTTGTTTTCTGCTGGCAAACGCTAATTGGTTCCACCTGGAGTCAAATCCTCCACACATTCGTGTTTTCTAGGAAGAAAGCTTCAGAAACCTGAGAAAACATGATATTTCTTTCTGTAAACATGACATTGGATGCATTTGCCGAACAGGAAGATTGTGCGTTTTTCCAAAACCACTTTCACGGTGATTTTTGGTTAAATTTCACCCGAAATCCACAACAATTTGTCCAGATACTCCTGGATGAAAACAAAACTATCTGGTGATTTGTAGCTATCCCATTCCCAGATCTTGCTACAGACTCTGTGTGTGTTTGTGTTTTCTGGATATTCTCTATGGACTTTAAGGTTTTGAATGCATTTTAGCAGGACCCTTTTTGTTTTCTGCTGGCAAACGCTAATTGGTTCCACCTGGAGTCAAATACTCCACACATTCGAGTTTTCTAGGAAGAAAGCTTCAGAAACCTGAGAAAACATGATATTTCTTTCTGTAAACATGACATTGGATGCATTTGAGAACAGGAGGATTGTGCTTTTCTCCAAAACCACTTTCACGGTGATTTTTGGTTAAATTTCACCTGAAATGCACAACAATTTTTCGAGATACTCCTGGATGAAAACAAAACTATCTGGTGATTTGTAGCTATCTCATTCACAGATTTTGCTACAGCCTCTGTGTGTGTTTGTGTTTTCTGGATATTCTCTATGGACTTTAAGGTTTTGAATGCATTTTAGCAGGACCCTTTTTGTTTTCTGCTGGCAAACGCTAATTGGTTCCACCTGGAGTCAAATACTCCACACATTCGAGTTTTCTAGGAAGAAAGCTTCAGAAACCTGAGAAAACATGATACTTGTTTTGTAAACATGACATTGGATACATTTGCCGAACAGGAAGATTGTGCTTTTCTCCAAAACCACTTTCACGGTGATTTTTGGTTAAATTTCACCCGAAATACACAACAATTTGTCCAGATACTCCTGGATGAAAACAAAACTATCTGGTGATTTGCAGCTATCTCAATCCCAGATCTTGCTACAGCCTCTGTGTGTGTTTGTGTTTTCTGGACATTCTCTATGGACTTTACGGTTTTGAATGCATTTTAGCAGGACCCTTTTTGTTTTCTGCTGGCAAACGCTAATTGGTTCCACCTGGAGTCAAATACTCCACACATTCGAGTTTTCTAGGAAGAAAGCTTCAGAAACCTGAGAAAACATGATATTTCTTTCTGTAAACATGACATTGGATGCATTTGCCGAACAGGAAGATTGTGCTTTTTTCCAAAACCACTTTCACGGTGATTTTTGGTTAAATTTCACCCGAAATCCACAACAATTTGTCCAGATACTCCTGGATGAAAACAAAACTATCTGGTGATTTGTAGCTATCCCATTCCCAGATCTTGCTACAGACTCTGTGTGTGTTTGTGTTTTCTGGACATTCTCTATGGACTTTAAGGTTTTGAATGCATTTTAGCATGTAAGTTTTTGTTTTCTGCTGGCAAACGCTAATTGGTTCCACCTGGAGTCAAATACTCCACACATTCGAGTTTTCTAGGAAGAAAGCTTCAGAAACCTGAGAAAACATGATATTTCTTTCTGTAAACATGACATTGGATGCATTTGCCGAACAGGAAGATTGTGCTTTTTTCCAAAACCACTTTCACGGTGATTTTTGGTTAAATTTCACCCGAAATCCACAACAATTTGTCCAGATACTCCTGGATGAAAACAAAACTATCTGGTGATTTGTAGCTATCCCATTCCCAGATCTTGCTACAGACTCTGTGTGTGTTTGTGTTTTCTGGATATTCTCTATGAACTTTAAGGTTTTGAATGCATTTTAGCAGGACCCTTTTTGTTTTCTGCTGGCAAACGCTAATTGGTTCCACCTGGAGTCAAATCCTCCACACATTCGAGTTTTCTAGGAAGAAAGCTTCAGAAACCTGAGAAAACATGATATTTCTTTCTGTAAACATGACTTTGGATGCATTTGCCGAACAGGAAGATTGTGCTTTTTTCCAAAACCACTTTCACGGTGATTTTTGGTTAAATTTCACCCAAAATCCACAACAATTTGTCCAGATACTCCTGGATGAAAACAAAACAATCTGGTGATTTGTAGCTATCCCATTCCCAGATCCTGCTACAGACTCTGTGTGTGTTTGTGTTTTCTGGATATTCTCTATGAACTTTAAGGTTTTGAATGCATTTTAGCAGGACCCTTGTTGTTTTCTGCTGGCAAACGCTAATTGGTTCCACCTGGAGTCAAATACCCCACACATTCGAGTTTTCTAGGAAGAAAGCTTCAGAAACCTGAGAAAACATGATATTTCTTTCTGTAAACATGACATTGGATGCATTTGCCGAACAGGAAGATTGTGCTTTTCTCCAAAACCACTTTCACCATGATTTTTGTTAAATTTCACCTGAAATCCACAACAATTTTTCCAGATACTCCTGGATGAAAACAAAACTATCTGGTGATTTGTAGCTATCTCATTCACAGATTTTGCTACAGCCTCTGTGTGTGTTTGTGTTTTCTGGATATTCTCTATGAACTTTAAAGTTTTGAATGCATTTTAGCAGGACCCTTTTTGTTTTCTGCTGGCAAACGCTAATTGGTTCCACCTGGAGTCAAATACTCCACACATTCGAGTTTTCTAGGAAGAAAGATTCAGAAACCTGAGAAAACATGATACTTGTTTTGTAAACATGACATTGGATACATTTGCCGAACAGGAAGATTGTGCTTTTCTCCAAAACCACTTTCACGGTGATTTTTGGTTAAATTTCACCCAAAATCCACAACAATTTGTCCAGATACTCCTGGATGAAAACAAAACTATCTGGTGATTTGCAGCTATCTCAATCCCAGATCTTGCTACAGCCTCTGTGTGTGTTTGTGTTTTCTGGATATTCTCTATGGACTTTACGGTTTTGAATGCATTTTAGCAGGACCCTTTTTGTTTTCTGCTGGCAAACGCTAATTGGTTCCACCTGGAGTCAAATACTCCACACATTCGAGTTTTCTAGGAAGAAAGGTTCAGAAACCTGAGAAAACATGATATTTCTTTCTGTAAACATGACATTGGATGCATTTGCCGAACAGGAAGATTCTGCTTTTCTCCAAAAATACATTCACAGTGATTTTTGGTTAAATTTCACCCGAAATCCACAACAATTTGTCCAGATACACCTGGATGAAAACAAAACTATCTGGTGATTTGTAGCTATCTCAATCCCAGATCTTGCTGCAGCCTCTGTGTGTGTTTGTGTTTTCTGGACATTCTCTATGGACTTTAAGGTTTTGAATGCATTTTAGCATGTAAGTTTTTGTTTTCTGCTGGCAAACGCTAATTGGTTCCACCTGGAGTCAAATCCTCCACACATTCGTGTTTTCTAGGAAGAAAGCTTCAGAAACCTGAGAAAACATGATATTTCTTTCTGTAAACATGACATTGGATGCATTTGCCGAACAGGAAGATTGTGCGTTTTTCCAAAACCACTTTCACGGTGATTTTTGGTTAAATTTCACCCGAAATCCACAACAATTTGTCCAGATACTCCTGGATGAAAACAAAACTATCTGGTGATTTGTAGCTATCCCATTCCCAGATCTTGCTACAGACTCTGTGTGTGTTTGTGTTTTCTGGATATTCTCTATGGACTTTAAGGTTTTGAATGCATTTTAGCAGGACCCTTTTTGTTTTCTGCTGGCAAACGCTAATTGGTTCCACCTGGAGTCAAATACTCCACACATTCGAGTTTTCTAGGAAGAAAGCTTCAGAAACCTGAGAAAACATGATATTTCTTTCTGTAAACATGACATTGGATGCATTTGAGAACAGGAGGATTGTGCTTTTCTCCAAAACCACTTTCACGGTGATTTTTGGTTAAATTTCACCTGAAATGCACAACAATTTTTCGAGATACTCCTGGATGAAAACAAAACTATCTGGTGATTTGTAGCTATCTCATTCACAGATTTTGCTACAGCCTCTGTGTGTGTTTGTGTTTTCTGGATATTCTCTATGGACTTTAAGGTTTTGAATGCATTTTAGCAGGACCCTTTTTGTTTTCTGCTGGCAAACGCTAATTGGTTCCACCTGGAGTCAAATACTCCACACATTCGAGTTTTCTAGGAAGAAAGCTTCAGAAACCTGAGAAAACATGATACTTGTTTCTGTAAACATGACATTGGATACATTTGCCGAACAGGAAGATTGTGCTTTTCTCCAAAACCACTTTCACCGTGATTTTTGGTTAAATTTCACCCGAAATACACAACAATTTGTCCAGATACTCCTGGATGAAAACAAAACTATCTGGTGATTTGCAGCTATCTCAATCCCAGATCTTGCTACAGCCTCTGTGTGTGTTTATGTTTTCTGGACATTCTCTATGGACTTTACGGTTTTGATTGCATTTTAGCAAGACCCTTTTTGTTTTCTGCTGGCAAACGCTAATTGGTTCCACCTGGAGTCAAATACTCCACACATTCGAGTTTTCTAGGAAGAAAGCTTCAGAAACCTGAGAAAACATGATATTTCTTTCTGTAAACATGACATTGGATGCATTTGCTTAACAGGAAGATTGTGATTTTCTCCAAAACCACTTTCACGGTGATTTTTGGTTAAATTTCTCCCGAAATCCACCACAAGTTTCCAGATACTCCTGGATGAAAACAAAAAACTATCTGGTGATTTGTAGCTATCTCAATCCCAGATGTTGCTACAGCCTCTGTGTGTGTTTGTGTTTTATGGACATTCTCTATGGACTTTACGATTTTGAATGCATTTTAGCAGGACCCTTTTTGTTTTCTGCTGGCAAACGCTAATTGGTTCCACCTGGAGTCAAATCCTCCACACATTCGAGTTTTCTAGGAAGAAAGCTTCAGAAACCTGAGAAAACATGATATCTGTATTTGTAAACATGACATTGGATGCATTTGCTGAACAGAAAGATTATGCTTTTCTCCAAAACCACTTTCACGGTGATTTTTGGTTAAATTTCACCCAAAATACACAACAATTTGTCCAGATACTCCTGGATGAAAACAAAACTGTCTGGTGATTTGCAGCTATCTCAATCCCAGATCTTGCTACAGCCTCTGTGTGTGTTTGTGTTTTCTGGACATTCTCTATGGACTTTACGGTTTTGAATGCATTTTAGCAGGATCCTTTTTGTTTTCTGCTGGCAAACGCTAATTGGTTCCACCTGGAGTCAAATACTCCACACATTCGAGTTTTCTAGGAAGAAAGCTTCAGAAACCTGAGAAAACATGATATTTCTTTCTGTAAACATGACATTGGATGCATTTGAGAACAGGAGGATTGTGCTTTTCTCCAAAACCACTTTCACGGTGATTTTTGGTTAAATTTCACCCGAAATCCACTACAATTTGTCCAGATATGCCTGGATGAAAACAAAATTATCTGGTGATTTGTAGCTCTCTCAATCCCAGATCTTGCTACAGCCTCTGTGTGTGTTTCTGTTTTCTGGACATTGTCTATGGACTTTAAGGTTTTGAATGCATTTTAGCAGGACCCTTTTGTTTTCTGCTGGCAAATGCTAATTGGTTCCACCTGGAGTCAAATACTCCTCACATTCGAGTTTTCTAGGAAGAAAGGTTCAGAAACCTGAGAAAACATGATATTTCTTTCTGTAAACATGACATTGGATGCATTTGCCGAACAGGAAGATTCTGCTTTTCTCCAAAAATACATTCACAGTGATTTTTGGTTACATTTCACCCGAAATCCACAACAATTTGTCCAGATACTCCTGGATGAAAACAAAACTATCTGGTGATTTGTAGCTATCTCAATCCCAGATCTTGCTGCAGCCTCTGTGTGTGTTTTTGTTTTCTGGACATTGTCTTTGGATTTTAGGGTTTTGAATGCATTTTAGCAGGACCCTTTTTGTTTTCTGCTGGCAAACGCTAATTGGTTCCACCTGGAGTCAAATCCTCCATACATTCGAGTTTTCTAGGAAGAAAGCTTCAGAAACCTGAGAAAACATGATACTTGTTTCTGTAAACATGACATTGGATACATTTGCCGAACAGGAAGATTGAGCTTTTCTCCAAAACCACTTTCACGGTGATTTTTGGTTAAATTTCACCCGAAATCCACAAGAATATGTCCAGATACTCCTGGATGAAAACAAAACTATCTGGTGTTTTGTAGCTATCTCAATCCCAGATCTTGCTACAGCCTCTGTGTGTGTTTGTGTTTTCTGGACATTCTCTATGGACTTTACGGTTTTGAATGCATTTTAGCAGGACCCTTTTTGTTTTCTGCTGGCAAACGCTAATTGGTTCCACCTGGAGTCAAATACTCCACACATTCGAGTTTTCTAGGAAGAAAGCTTCAGAAACCTGATAAAACATGATATTTCTTTCTGTAAACATGACATTGGATGCATTTGCCGAACAGGAAGATTGTGATTTTCTCCAAAACCACTTTCACGGTGATTTTTGGTTAAATTTCTCCCGAAATCCACCGCAAGTTGTCCAGATATTCCTGGATGAAAACAAAAAACTATCTGGTGTATTGAGGCTATCTCAATCCCAGATCTTGCTACAGCCTCTGTGTGTGTTTGTGTTTTCTGGACATTCTCTATGGACTTTAAGGTTTTGAATGCATTTTAGCAGGACCCTTTTTGTTTTCTGCTGGCAAACGCTAATTGGTTCCACCTGGAGTCAAATCCTCCACACATTCGAGTTTTCTAGGAAGAAAGCTTCAGAAACCTGAGAAAACATGATATTTCTTTCTGTAAACATGACATTGGATGCATTTGCCGAACAGGAAGATTGTGCTTTTTTCCAAAACCACTTTCACGGTGATTTTTGGTTAAATTTCACCCAAAATCCACAACAATTTGTCCAGATACTCCTGGATGAAAACAAAACTATCTGGTGATTTGTAGCTATCTCATTCACAGATTTTGCTACAGCCTCTGTGTGTGTTTGTGTTTTATGGATATTCTCTATGAACTTTAAGGTTTTGAATGCATTTTAGCAGGACCCTTTTTGTTTTCTGCTGGCAAACGCTAATTGGTTCCACCTGGAGTCAAATACTCCACACATTCGAGTTTTCTAGGAAGAAAGCTTCAGAAACCTGAGAAAACATGATACTTGTTTTGTAAACATGACATTGGATACATTTGCCGAACAGGAAGATTGTGCTTTTCTCCAAAACCACTTTCACGGTGATTTTTGGTTAAATTTCACCCGAAATCCACAACAATTGGTCCAGATACTCCTGGATGAAAACAAAACTATCTGGTGATTTGCAGCTATCTCAATCCCAGATCTTGCTACAGCCTCTGTGTGTGTTTGTGTTTTCTGGACATTCTCTATGGACTTTACGGTTTTGAATGCATTTTAGCAGGACCCTTTTTGTTTTCTGCTGGCAAACGCTTATTGGTTCCACCTGGAGTCAAATACTCCACACATTCGAGTTTTCTAGGAAGATAGGTTCAGAAACCTGAGAAAACATGATATTTCTTTCTGTAAACATGGCATTGAATGCATTTGCCGAACAGGAAGATTCTGCTTTTCTCCAAAAATACATTCACAGTGATTTTTGGTTAAATTTCACCCGAAATCCACAACAATTTGTCCAGTTACTCCTGGATGAAAACAAAACTATCTGGTGATTTGTAGCTATCTCAATCCCAGATCTTGCTGCAGCCTCTGTGTGTGTTTGTGTTTTCTGGACATTGTCTTTGGACTTTAGGGTTTTGAATGCATTTTAGCAGGACCCTTTTTGTTTTCTGCTGGCAAACGCTAATTGGTTCCACCTGGAGTCAAATATTCCACACATTCGAGTTTTCTAGGAAGAAAGCTTCAGAAACCTGAGAAAACATGATATTTCTTTCTGTAAACATGACATTGGATGCATTTGCCGAACAGGAAGATTGTGCTTTTTTCCAAAACCACTTTCACGGTGATTTTTGGTTAAATTTCACCCAAAATCCACAACAATTTGTCCAGATACTCCTGGATGAAAACAAAACTATCTGGTGATTTGCAGCTATCTCAATCCCAGATCTTGCTACAGCCTCTGTGTGTGTTTGTGTTTTCTGGACATTCTCTATGGACTTTATGGTTTTGAATGCATTTTAGCAGGACCCTTTTTGTTTTCTGCTGGCAAACGCTAATTGGTTCCACCTGGAGTCAAATCCTCCACACATTCGAGTTTTCTAGGAAGAAAGCTTCAGAAACCTGAGAAAACATGATATTTCTTTCTGTAAACATGACATTGGATGCATTTGAGAACAGCAGGATTGTGCTTTTCTCCAAAACCACTTTCACGGTGATTTTTGGTTAAATTTCACCCGAAATCCACTACAATTTGTCCAGATATGCCTGGATGAAAACAAAATTATCTGGTGATTTGTAGCTCTCTCAATCCCAGATCTTGCTACAGCCTCTGTGTGTGTTTCTGTTTTCTGGACATTGTCTATGGACTTTAAGGTTTTGAATGCATTTTAGCAGGACCCTTTTTGTTTTCTGCTGGCAAATGCTAATTGGTTCCACCTGGAGTCAAATACTCCTCACATTCGAGTTTTCTAGGAAGAAAGGTTCAGAAACCTGAGAAAACATGATATTTCTTTCTGTAAACATGACATTGGATGCATTTGCCGAACAGGAAGATTGTGCTTTTCTCCAAAAATACATTCACAGTGATTTTTGGTTAAATTTCACCCGAAATCCACAACAATTTGTCCAGTTATTCCTGGATGAAAACAAAACTATCTGGTGATTTGTGGCTATCTTAATCCCAGATCTTGCTGCAGCCTCTGTGTATGTTTTTGTTTTCTGGACATTGTCTTTGGACTTTAGGGTTTCGAATGCATTTTAGCAGGACCCTTTTTGTTTTCTGCTGGCAAACGCTAATTGGTTCCACCTGGAGTCAAATACTCCACACATTCGAGTTTTCTAGGAAGAAAGCTTCAGAAACCTGAGAAAACATGATATTTCTTTCTGTAAACATGACATTGGATGCATTTGCCGAACAGGAAGATTGTGCTTTTCTCCAAAACCACTTTCACGGTGATTTTTGGTTAAATTTCACCCGAAATCCACAACAATTTGTCCAGATACTCCTGCATGAAAACAAAACTATCTGGTGTATTGAGGCTATCTCAATCCCAGATCTTGCTACAGCCTCTGTGTGTGTTTCTGTTTTCTGGACATTCTCTATGGACTTTACGGTTTTGAATGCATTTTAGTAGAACCCTTTTTGTTTTCTGCTGGCAAACGCTAATTGGTTCGACCTGGAGGCAAATACTCCACACATTCGAGTTTTCTAGGGAAAAAGCTTCAGAAACCTGAGAAAACATGATATTTCTTTCTGTAAACATGATAGTGGATGCATTTGGCGAACAGGAACATTGTGATATTCTCCAAAACCACTTTCACGGTGATTTTTGGTTAAATTTCAACCGAAATCCACCACAAGTTGTCCAGATACTCCTGGATGAAAACAAAACTATCTGGTGATTTGTAGCTATCTCAATCCCAGATCTTGCTACAGCCTCTGTGTGTGTTTGTGTTTTCTGGACATTCTCTATGGACTTTACGGTTTTGAATATATTTTAGCATGTAAGTTTTTGTTTTGTGCTAGTAAATGCTAATTGGTTCCACCTGGAGTCAAATACTCCACACATTCGAGTTTTCTAGGAAGAAAGCTTCAGAAACCTGAGAATACATGATATTTCTTTCTGTAAACATGACATTGGATGCCTTTGCCAAACAGGAACATTGTGATTTTCTCCAAAACCACTTTCACGGTGATTTTTGGTTAAATTTCACCCGAAATCCACAACAATTTGTCCAGATACTCCTGGATGAAAACAAAACTATCTGGTGATTTGTAGCTATCTCAATCCCAGATCTTGCTACAGCCTCTGTGTGTGTTTGTGTTTTCTGGACATTCTCTATGGACTTTACGGTTTTGAATGCATTTTAGCAGGACCCTTTTTGTTTTCTGCTGGCAAACGCTAATTGGTTCCACCTGGAGTCAAATACTCCACACATTCGAGTTTTCTAGGAAGAAAGCTTCAGAAACCTGAGAAAACATGATATTTCTTTCTGTAAACATGGCATTGAATGCATTTGCCGAACAGGAAGATTGTGATTTTCCCCAAAACTACTTGCATGGTGATTTTTGGTTAAATTTCACTTCAAAACTACAACAATTTGTCCAGATACTCCTGGATGAAAACAAAACTATCTGGTGATTTGTAGCTATCTCAATCCCAGATCTTGCTACAGCCTCTGTGTGTGTTTGTGTTTTCTGGATATTGTCTATGGACTTTAAGGTTTTGAATGCATTTTAGCAGGACCCTTTTTGTTTTCTGTTGGCAAACGCTAATGGGTTCCACCTAGAGTCAAATCCTCCACACATTCGAGTTTTCTAGGAAGAAAGCTTCAGAAACCTGAGAAAACATGATATTTCTTTCTGTAAACATGACATTGAATACATTTGCCGAACAGGATGATTGTGCTTTTCTCCAAAACCACTTTCACGGTGATTTTTGGTTGAATTTCACCCGAAATCCACAACAATTTGTCCAGATACTCCTGGATGAAAACAAAACTCTCTGGTGTGTTGTGGCTATCTCAATCCCAGATCTTGCTACAGCCTCTGTGTGTGTTTGTGTTTTCTGGACATTCTCTATGGACTTTACGGTTTTGAATGCATTTTAGCAGGACCCTTTTTGTTTTCTGCTGGCAAACGCTAATTGGTTCCACCTGGAGTCAAATACTCCACACATTCGAGTTTTCTAGGAAGAAAGCTTCAGAAACCTGAGAAAACATGATATTTCTTTCTGTAAACATGGCATTGAATGCATTTGCCGAACAGGAAGATTGTGATTTTCCCCAAAACTACTTGCATGGTGATTTTTGGTTAAATTTCACTTCAAAACTACAACAATTTGTCCAGATACTCCTGGATGAAAACAAAACTATCTGGTGATTTGTAGCTATCTCAATCCCAGATCTTGCTACAGCCTCTGTGTGTGTTTGTGTTTTCTGGATATTCTCTATGGACTTTAAGGTTTTGAATGCATTTTAGCAGGACCCTTTTTGTTTTCTGTTGGCAAACGCTAATGGGTTCCACCTAGAGTCAAATCCTCTACACATTCGAGTTTTCTAGGAAGAAACCTTCAGAAACCTGAGAAAACATGATATTTCTTTCTGTAAACATGACATTGAATACATTTGCCGAACAGGATGATTGTGCTTTTCTCCAAAACCACTTTCACGGTGATTTTTGGTTGAATTTCACCCGAAATCCACAACAATTTGTCCAGATACTCCTGGATGAAAACAAAACTCTCTGGTGTGTTGTGGCTATCTCAATCCCAGATCTTGCTACAGCCTCTGTGTGTGTTTGTGTTTTCTGGACATTCTCTATGGACTTTACGGTTTTGAATGCATTTTAGCAGGACCCTTTTTGTTTTCTGCTGGCAAACGCTAATTGGTTCCACCTGGAGTCAAATACTCCACACATTCGAGTTTTCTAGGAAGAAACCTTCAGAAACCTGAGAAAACATGATATTTCTTTCTGTAAACATGACAATGGATGCATTTGCTTAACAGGAAGATTGTGATTTTCTCCAAAACCACTTTCACGGTGATTTTTGGTTAAATTTCTCCCGAAATCCACCACAAGTTGTCCAGATACTCCTGGATGAAAACAAAAAACTATCTGGTGATTTGTAGCTATCTCAATCCCAAATGTTGCTACAGCCTCTGTGTGTGTTTGTGTTTTCTGGACATTCTCTATGGACTTTACGGTTTTGAATGCATTTTAGCAGGACCCTTTTTGTTTTCTGCTGGCAAACGCTAATTGGTTCCACCTGGAGTCAAATCCTCCACACATTCGAGTTTTCTAGGAAGAAAGCTTCAGAAACCTGAGAAAACATGATATTTCTTTCTGTAAACATGACATTGGATGCATTTGAGAACAGGAGGATTGTGCTTTTCTCCAAAACCACTTTCACGGTGATTTTTGGTTAAATTTCACCCGAAATCCACTACAATTTGTCCAGATATGCCTGGATGAAAACAAAATTATCTGGTGATTTGTAGCTCTCTCAATCCCAGATCTTGCTACAGCCTCTGTGTGTGTTTCTGTTTTCTGGACATTGTCTATGGACTTTAAGGTTTTGAATGCATTTTAGCAGGACCCTTTTTGTTTTCTGCTGGCAAATGCTAATTGGTTCCACCTGGAGTCAAATACTCCTCACATTCGAGTTTTCTAGGAAGAAAGGTTCAGAAACCTGAGAAAACATGATATTTCTTTCTGTAAACATGACATTGGATGCATTTGCCGAACAGGAAGATTGTGCTTTTCTCCAAAAATACATTCACAGTGATTTTTGGTTAAATTTCACCCGAAATCCACAACAATTTGTCCAGTTATTCCTGGATGAAAACAAAACTATCTGGTGATTTGTGGCTATCTTAATCCCAGATCTTGCTGCAGCCTCTGTGTATGTTTTTGTTTTCTGGACATTGTCTTTGGACTTTAGGGTTTCGAATGCATTTTAGCAGGACCCTTTTTGTTTTCTGCTGGCAAACGCTAATTGGTTCCACCTGGAGTCAAATACTCCACACATTCGAGTTTTCTAGGAAGAAACCTTCAGAAACCTGAGAAAACATGATATTTCTTTCTGTAAACATGACATTGGATGCATTTGCCGAACAGGAAGATTGTGCTTTTCTCCAAAACCACTTTCACGGTGATTTTTGGTTAAATTTCACCCGAAATCCACAACAATTTGTCCAGATACTCCTGCATGAAAACAAAACTATCTGGTGTATTGAGGCTATCTCAATCCCAGATCTTGCTACAGCCTCTGTGTGTGTTTGTGTTTTCTGGATATTGTCTATGGACTTTAAGGTTTTGAATGCATTTTAGCAGGACCCTTTTTGTTTTCTGTTGGCAAACGCTAATGGGTTCCACCTAGAGTCAAATCCTCCACACATTCGAGTTTTCTAGGAAGAAAGCTTCAGAAACCTGAGAAAACATGATATTTCTTTCTGTAAACATGACATTGAATACATTTGCCGAACAGGATGATTGTGCTTTTCTCCAAAACCACTTTCACGGTGATTTTTGGTTAAATTTCACCCGAAATCCACAACAATTTGTCCAGATACTCCTGCATGAAAACAAAACTATCTGGTGTATTGAGGCTATCTCAATCCCAGATCTTTCTACAGCCTCTGTGTGTGTTTCTGTTTTCTGGACATTCTCTATGGACTTTACGATTTTGAATGCATTTTAGTAGAACCCTTTTTGTTTTCTGCTGGCAAACGCTAATTGGTTCGACCTGGAGGCAAATACTCCACACATTCGAGTTTTCTAGGGAAAAAGCTTCAGAAACCTGAGAAAACATGATATTTCTTTCTGTAAACATGATAGTGGATGCATTTGGCGAACAGGAACATTGTGATATTCTCCAAAACCACTTTCACGGTGATTTTTGGTTAAATTTCAACCGAAATCCACCACAAGTTGTCCAGATACTCCTGGATGAAAACAAAACTATCTGGTGATTTGTAGCTATCTCAATCCCAGATCTTGCTACAGCCTCTGTGTGTGTTTGTGTTTTCTGGACATTCTCTATGGACTTTACGGTTTTGAATATATTTTAGCATGTAAGTTTTTGTTTTGTGCTAGTAAACGCTAATTGGTTCCACCTGGAGTCAAATACTCCACACATTCGAGTTTTCTAGGAAGAAAGCTTCAGAAACCTGAGAATACATGATATTTCTTTCTGTAAACATGACATTGGATGCCTTTGCCAAACAGGAACATTGTGATTTTCTCCAAAACCACTTTCACGGTGATTTTTGGTTAAATTTCACCCGAAATCCACAACAATTTGTCCAGATACTCCTGGATGAAAACAAAACTATCTGGTGATTTGTAGCTATCTCAATCCCAGATCTTGCTACAGCCTCTGTGTGTGTTTGTGTTTTCTGGACATTCTCTATGGACTTTACGGTTTTGAATGCATTTTAGCAGGACCCTTTTTGTTTTCTGCTGGCAAACGCTAATTGGTTCCACCTGGAGTCAAATACTCCACACATTCGAGTTTTCTAGGAAGAAAGCTTCAGAAACCTGAGAAAACATGATATTTCTTTCTGTAAACATGGCATTGAATGCATTTGCCGAACAGGAAGATTGTGATTTTCCCCAAAACTACTTGCATGGTGATTTTTGGTTAAATTTCACTTCAAAACTTCAACAATTTGTCCAGATACTCCTGGATGAAAACAAAACTATCTGGTGATTTGTAGCTATCTCAATCCCAGATCTTGCTACAGCCTCTGTGTGTGTTTGTGTTTTCTGGATATTGTCTATGGACTTTAAGGTTTTGAATGCATTTTAGCAGGACCCTTTTTGTTTTCTGTTGGCAAACGCTAATGGGTTCCACCTAGAGTCAAATCCTCCACACATTCGAGTTTTCTAGGAAGAAAGCTTCAGAAACCTGAGAAAACATGATATTTCTTTCTGTAAACATGACATTGAATACATTTGCCGAACAGGATGATTGTGCTTTTCTCCAAAACCACTTTCACGGTGATTTTTGGTTGAATTTCACCCGAAATCCACAACAATTTGTCCAGATACTCCTGGATGAAAACAAAACTCTCTGGTGTGTTGTGGCTATCTCAATCCCAGATCTTGCTACAGCCTCTGTGTGTGTTTGTGTTTTCTGGACATTCTCTATGGACTTTACGGTTTTGAATGCATTTTAGCAGGACCCTTTTTGTTTTCTGCTGGCAAACGCTAATTGGTTCCACCTGGAGTCAAATACTCCACACATTCGAGTTTTCTAGGAAGAAAGCTTCAGAAACCTGAGAAAACATGATATTTCTTTCTGTAAACATGGCATTGAATGCATTTGCCGAACAGGAAGATTGTGATTTTCCCCAAAACTACTTGCATGGTGATTTTTGGTTAAATTTCACTTCAAAACTACAACAATTTGTCCAGATACTCCTGGATGAAAACAAAACTATCTGGTGATTTGTAGCTATCTCAATCCCAGATCTTGCTACAGCCTCTGTGTGTGTTTGTGTTTTCTGGATATTGTCTATGGACTTTAAGGTTTTGAATGCATTTTAGCAGGACCCTTTTTGTTTTCTGTTGGCAAACGCTAATGGGTTCCACCTAGAGTCAAATCCTCCACACATTCGAGTTTTCTAGGAAGAAAGCTTCAGAAACCTGAGAAAACATGATATTTCTTTCTGTAAACGTGACATTGAATACATTTGCCGAACAGGATGATTGTGCTTTTCTCCAAAACCACTTTCACGGTGATTTTTGGTTGAATTTCACCCGAAATCCACAACAATTTGTCCAGATACTCCTGGATGAAAACAAAACTCTCTGGTGTGTTGTGGCTATCTCAATCCCAGATCTTGCTACAGCCTCTGTGTGTGTTTGTGTTTTCTGGACATTCTCTATGGACTTTACGGTTTTGAATGCATTTTAGCAGGACCCTTTTTGTTTTCTGCTGGCAAACGCTAATTGGTTCCACCTGGAGTCAAATACTCCACACATTCGAGTTTTCTAGGAAGAAACCTTCAGAAACCTGAGAAAACATGATATTTCTTTCTGTAAACATGACAATGGATGCATTTGCTTAACAGGAAGATTGTGATTTTCTCCAAAACCACTTTCACGGTGATTTTTGGTTAAATTTCTCCCGAAATCCACCACAAGTTGTCCAGATACTCCTGGATGAAAACAAAAAACTATCTGGTGATTTGTAGCTATCTCAATCCCAAATGTTGCTACAGCCTCTGTGTGTGTTTGTGTTTTCTGGACATTCTCTATGGACTTTACGGTTTTGAATGCATTTTAGCAGGACCCTTTTTGTTTTCTGCTGGCAAACGCTAATTGGTTCCACCTGGAGTCAAATCCTCCACACATTCGAGTTTTCTAGGAAGAAAGCTTCAGAAACCTGAGAAAACATGATATTTCTTTCTGTAAACATGACATTGGATGCATTTGAGAACAGGAGGATTGTGCTTTTCTCCAAAACAACTTTCACGGTGATTTTTGGTTAAATTTCACCCGAAATCCACTACAATTTGTCCAGATATGCCTGGATGAAAACAAAATTATCTGGTGATTTGTAGCTCTCTCAATCCCAGATCTTGCTACAGCCTCTGTGTGTGTTTCTGTTTTCTGGACATTCTCTATGGACTTTAAGGTTTTGAATGCATTTTAGCAGGACCCTTTTTGTTTTCTGCTGGCAAATGCTAATTGGTTCCACCTGGAGTCAAATACTCCTCACATTCGAGTTTTCTAGGAAGAAAGGTTCAAAAACCTGAGAAAACATGATATTTCTTTCTGTAAACATGACATTGGATGCCTTTGCCGAACAGGAACATTGTGATTTTCTCCAAAACCACTTTCACGGTGATTTTTGGTTAAATTTCACCCGAAATCCACAACAATTTGTCCAGATACTCCTGCATGAAAACAAAACTATCTGGTGTATTGAGGCTATCTCAATCCCAGATCTTGCTACAGCCTCTGTGTGTGTTTCTGTTTTCTGGACATTCTCTATGGACTTTACGATTTTGAATGCATTTTAGCAGGACCCTTTTTGTTTTCAGCTGGCAAACGCTAATTGGTTCCACCTGGAGTCAAATACTCCACACATTCGAGTTTTCTAGGAAGAAAGCTTCAGAAACCTGAGAAAACATGATATTTCTTTCTGTAAACATGGCATTGAATGCATTTGCCGAACAGGAAGATTGTGATTTTCCCCAAAACTACTTGCATGGTGATTTTTGGTTAAATTTCACTTCAAAACTACAACAATTTGTCCAGATACTCCTGGATGAAAACAAAACTATCTGGTGATTTGTAGCTATCTCAATCCCAGATCTTGCTACAGCCTCTGTGTGTGTTTGTGTTTTCTGGATATTGTCTATGGACTTTAAGGTTTTGAATGCATTTTAGCAGGACCCTTTTTGTTTTCTGTTGGCAAACGCTAATGGGTTCCACCTAGAGTCAAATCCTCCACACATTCGAGTTTTCTAGGAAGAAAGCTTCAGAAACCTGAGAAAACATGATATTTCTTTCTGTAAACATGACATTGAATACATTTGCCGAACAGGATGATTGTGCTTTTCTCCAAAACCACTTTCACGGTGATTTTTGGTTGAATTTCACCCGAAATCCACAACAATTTGTCCAGATACTCCTGGATGAAAACAAAACTCTCTGGTGTGTTGTGGCTATCTCAATCCCAGATCTTGCTACAGCCTCTGTGTGTGTTTGTGTTTTCTGGACATTCTCTATGGACTTTACGGTTTTGAATGCATTTTAGCAGGACCCTTTTTGTTTTCTGCTGGCAAACGCTAATTGGTTCCACCTGGAGTCAAATACTCCACACATTCGAGTTTTCTAGGAAGAAAGCTTCAGAAACCTGAGAAAACATGATATTTCTTTCTGTAAACATGGCATTGAATGCATTTGCCGAACAGGAAGATTGTGATTTTCCCCAAAACTACTTGCATGGTGATTTTTGGTTAAATTTCACTTCAAAACTACAACAATTTGTCCAGATACTCCTGGATGAAAACAAAACTATCTGGTGATTTGTAGCTATCTCAATCCCAGATCTTGCTACAGCCTCTGTGTGTGTTTGTGTTTTCTGGATATTGTCTATGGACTTTAAGGTTTTGAATGCATTTTAGCAGGACCCTTTTTGTTTTCTGTTGGCAAACGCTAATGGGTTCCACCTAGAGTCAAATCCTCCACACATTCGAGTTTTCTAGGAAGAAAGCTTCAGAAACCTGAGAAAACATGATATTTCTTTCTGTAAACATGACATTGAATACATTTGCCGAACAGGATGATTGTGCTTTTCTCCAAAACCACTTTCACGGTGATTTTTGGTTGAATTTCACCCGAAATCCACAACAATTTGTCCAGATACTCCTGGATGAAAACAAAACTCTCTGGTGTGTTGTGGCTATCTCAATCCCAGATCTTGCTACAGCCTCTGTGTGTGTTTGTGTTTTCTGGACATTCTCTATGGACTTTACGGTTTTGAATGCATTTTAGCAGGACCCTTTTTGTTTTCTGCTGGCAAACGCTAATTGGTTCCACCTGGAGTCAAATACTCCACACATTCGAGTTTTCTAGGAAGAAAGCTTCAGAAACCTGAGAAAACATGATATTTCTTTCTGTAAACATGGCATTGAATGCATTTGCCGAACAGGAAGATTGTGATTTTCCCCAAAACTACTTGCATGGTGATTTTTGGTTAAATTTCACTTCAAAACTACAACAATTTGTCCAGATACTCCTGGATGAAAACAAAACTATCTGGTGATTTGTAGCTATCTCAATCCCAGATCTTGCTACAGCCTCTGTGTGTGTTTGTGTTTTCTGGATATTCTCTATGGACTTTAAGGTTTTGAATGCATTTTAGCAGGACCCTTTTTGTTTTCTGTTGGCAAACGCTAATGGGTTCCACCTAGAGTCAAATCCTCCACACATTCGAGTTTTCTAGGAAGAAAGCTTCAGAAACCTGAGAAAACATGATATTTCTTTCTGTAAACATGACATTGAATACATTTGCCGAACAGGATGATTGTGCTTTTCTCCAAAACCACTTTCACGGTGATTTTTGGTTGAATTTCACCCGAAATCCACAACAATTTGTCCAGATACTCCTGGATGAAAACAAAACTCTCTGGTGTGTTGTGGCTATCTCAATCCCAGATCTTGCTACAGCCTCTGTGTGTGTTTGTGTTTTCTGGACATTCTCTATGGACTTTACGGTTTTGAATGCATTTTAGCAGGACCCTTTTTGTTTTCTGCTGGCAAACGCTAATTGGTTCCACCTGGAGTCAAATACTCCACACATTCGAGTTTTCTAGGAAGAAACCTTCAGAAACCTGAGAAAACATGATATTTCTTTCTGTAAACATGACAATGGATGCATTTGCTTAACAGGAAGATTGTGATTTTCTCCAAAACCACTTTCACGGTGATTTTTGGTTAAATTTCTCCCGAAATCCACCACAAGTTGTCCAGATACTCCTGGATGAAAACAAAAAACTATCTGGTGATTTGTAGCTATCTCAATCCCAAATGTTGCTACAGCCTCTGTGTGTGTTTGTGTTTTCTGGACATTCTCTATGGACTTTACGGTTTTGAATGCATTTTAGCAGGACCCTTTTTGTTTTCTGCTGGCAAACGCTAATTGGTTCCACCTGGAGTCAAATCCTCCACACATTCGAGTTTTCTAGGAAGAAAGCTTCAGAAACCTGAGAAAACATGATATTTCTTTCTGTAAACATGACATTGGATGCATTTGAGAACAGGAGGATTGTGCTTTTCTCCAAAACCACTTTCACGGTGATTTTTGGTTAAATTTCACCCGAAATCCACTACAATTTGTCCAGATATGCCTGGATGAAAACAAAATTATCTGGTGATTTGTAGCTCTCTCAATCCCAGATCTTGCTACAGCCTCTGTGTGTGTTTCTGTTTTCTGGACATTGTCTATGGACTTTAAGGTTTTGAATGCATTTTAGCAGGACCCTTTTTGTTTTCTGCTGGCAAATGCTAATTGGTTCCACCTGGAGTCAAATACTCCTCACATTCGAGTTTTCTAGGAAGAAAGGTTCAAAAACCTGAGAAAACATGATATTTCTTTCTGTAAACATGACATTGGATGCCTTTGCCGAACAGGAACATTGTGATTTTCTCCAAAACCACTTTCTCGGTGATTTTTGGTTAAATTTCACCCGAAATCCACAACAATTTGTCCAGATACTCCTGGATGAAAACAAAACTATCTGGTGATTTGTAGCTATCTCAATCCCAGATCTTGCTACAGCCTCTGTGTGTGTTTGTGTTTTCTGGATATTGTCTATGGACTTTACGGTTTTGAATGCATTTTAGCAGGACCCTTTTTGTTTTCTGTTGGCAAACGCTAATGGGTTCCACCTAGAGTCAAATCCTCCACACATTCGAGTTTTCTAGGAAGAAAGCTTCAGAAACCTGAGAAAACATGATATTTCTTTCTGTAAACATGACATTGAATACATTTGCCGAACAGGATGATTGTGCTTTTCTCCAAAACCACTTTCACGGTGATTTTTGGTTGAATTTCACCCGAAATCCACAACAATTTGTCCAGATACTCCTGGATGAAAACAAAACTCTCTGGTGTGTTGTGGCTATCTCAATCCCAGATCTTGCTACAGCCTCTGTGTGTGTTTGTGTTTTCTGGACATTCTCTATGGACTTTACGTTTTTGAATGCATTTTAGCAGGACCCTTTTTGTTTTCTGCTGGCAAACGCTAATTGGTTCCACCTGGAGTCAAATACTCCACACATTCGAGTTTTCTAGGAAGAAAGCTTCAGAAACCTGAGAAAACATGATATTTCTTTCTGTAAACATGGCATTGAATGCATTTGCCGAACAGGAAGATTGTGATTTTCCCCAAAACTACTTGCATGGTGATTTTTGGTTAAATTTCACTTCAAAACTACAACAATTTGTCCAGATACTCCTGGATGAAAACAAAACTATCTGGTGATTTGTAGCTATCTCAATCCCAGATCTTGCTACAGCCTCTGTGTGTGTTTGTGTTTTCTGGATATTGTCTATGGACTTTAAGGTTTTGAATGCATTTTAGCAGGACCCTTTTTGTTTTCTGTTGGCAAACGCTAATGGGTTCCACCTAGAGTCAAATCCTCCACACATTCGAGTTTTCTAGGAAGAAAGCTTCAGAAACCTGAGAAAACATGATATTTCTTTCTGTAAACATGACATTGAATACATTTGCCGAACAGGATGATTGTGCTTTTCTCCAAAACCACTTTCACGGTGATTTTTGGTTGAATTTCACCCGAAATCCACAACAATTTGTCCAGATACTCCTGGATGAAAACAAAACTCTCTGGTGTGTTGTGGCTATCTCAATCCCAGATCTTGCTACAGCCTCTGTGTGTGTTTGTGTTTTCTGGACATTCTCTATGGACTTTACGGTTTTGAATGCATTTTAGCAGGACCCTTTTTGTTTTCTGCTGGCAAACGCTAATTGGTTCCACCTGGAGTCAAATACTCCACACATTCGAGTTTTCTAGGAAGAAAGCTTCAGAAACCTGAGAAAACATGATATTTCTTTCTGTAAACATGGCATTGAATGCATTTGCCGAACAGGAAGATTGTGATTTTCCCCAAAACTACTTGCATGGTGATTTTTGGTTAAATTTCACTTCAAAACTACAACAATTTGTCCAGATACTCCTGGATGAAAACAAAACTATCTGGTGATTTGTAGCTATCTCAATCCCAGATCTTGCTACAGCCTCTGTGTGTGTTTGTGTTTTCTGGATATTGTCTATGGACTTTAAGGTTTTGAATGCATTTTAGCAGGACCCTTTTTGTTTTCTGTTGGCAAACGCTAATGGGTTCCACCTAGAGTCAAATCCTCCACACATTCGAGTTTTCTAGGAAGAAAGCTTCAGAAACCTGAGAAAACATGATATTTCTTTCTGTAAACATGACATTGAATACATTTGCCGAACAGGATGATTGTGCTTTTCTCCAAAACCACTTTCACGGTGATTTTTGGTTGAATTTCACCCGAAATCCACAACAATTTGTCCAGATACTCCTGGATGAAAACAAAACTCTCTGGTGTGTTGTGGCTATCTCAATCCCAGATCTTGCTACAGCCTCTGTGTGTGTTTGTGTTTTCTGGACATTCTCTATGGACTTTACGGTTTTGAATGCATTTTAGCAGGACCCTTTTTGTTTTCTGCTGGCAAACGCTAATTGGTTCCACCTGGAGTCAAATACTCCACACATTCGAGTTTTCTAGGAAGAAACCTTCAGAAACCTGAGAAAACATGATATTTCTTTCTGTAAACATGACAATGGATGCATTTGCTTAACAGGAAGATTGTGATTTTCTCCAAAACCACTTTCACGGTGATTTTTGGTTAAATTTCTCCCGAAATCCACCACAAGTTGTCCAGATACTCCTGGATGAAAACAAAAAACTATCTGGTGATTTGTAGCTATCTCAATCCCAAATGTTGCTACAGCCTCTGTGTGTGTTTGTGTTTTCTGGACATTCTCTATGGACTTTACGGTTTTGAATGCATTTTAGCAGGACCCTTTTTGTTTTCTGCTGGCAAACGCTAATTGGTTCCACCTGGAGTCAAATCCTCCACACATTCGAGTTTTCTAGGAAGAAAGCTTCAGAAACCTGAGAAAACATGATATTTCTTTCTGTAAACATGACATTGGATGCATTTGAGAACAGGAGGATTGTGCTTTTCTCCAAAACCACTTTCACGGTGATTTTTGGTTAAATTTCACCCGAAATCCACTACAATTTGTCCAGATATGCCTGGATGAAAACAAAATTATCTGGTGATTTGTAGCTCTCTCAATCCCAGATCTTGCTACAGCCTCTGTGTGTGTTTCTGTTTTCTGGACATTGTCTATGGACTTTAAGGTTTTGAATGCATTTTAGCAGGACCCTTTTTGTTTTCTGCTGGCAAATGCTAATTGGTTCCACCTGGAGTCAAATACTCCTCACATTCGAGTTTTCTAGGAAGAAAGGTTCAAAAACCTGAGAAAACATGATATTTCTTTCTGTAAACATGACATTGGATGCCTTTGCCGAACAGGAACATTGTGATTTTCTCCAAAACCACTTTCTCGGTGATTTTTGGTTAAATTTCACCCGAAATCCACAACAATTTGTCCAGATACTCCTGCATGAAAACAAAACTATCTGGTGTATTGAGGCTATCTCAATCCCAGATCTTGCTACAGCCTCTGTGTGTGTTTCTGTTTTCTGGACATTCTCTATGGACTTTACGATTTTGAATGCATTTTAGTAGAACCCTTTTTGTTTTCTGCTGGCAAACGCTAATTGGTTCGACCTGGAGGCAAATACTCCACACATTCGAGTTTTCTAGGGAAAAAGCTTCAGAAACCTGAGAAAACATGATATTTCTTTCTGTAAACATGATAGTGGATGCATTTGGCGAACAGGAACATTGTGATATTCTCCAAAACCACTTTCACGGTGATTTTTGGTTAAATTTCAACCGAAATCCACCACAAGTTGTCCAGATACTCCTGGACGAAAACAAAACTATCTGGTGATTTGTAGCTATCTCAATCCCAGATCTTGCTACAGCCTCTGTGTGTGTTTGTGTTTTCTGGACATTCTCTATGGACTTTACGGTTTTGAATATATTTTAGCATGTAAGTTTTTGTTTTGTGCTAGTAAACGCTAATGGGTTCCACCTGGAGTCAAATACTCCACACATTCGAGTTTTCTAGGAAGAAAGCTTCAGAAACCTGAGAATACATGATATTTCTTTCTGTAAACATGACATTGGATGCCTTTGCCGAACAGGAAGATTGTGCTTTTCTCCAAAACCACTTTCACGGTGATTTTTGGTTAAATTTCACCCGAAATCCACAACAATTTGTCCAGATACTCCTGGATGAAAACAAAACTATCTGGTGATTTGTAGCTATCTCAATCCCAGATCTTGCTACAGCCTCTGTGTGTGTTTGTGTTTTCTGGACATTCTCTATGGACTTTACGGTTTTGAATGCATTTTAGCAGGACCCTTTTTGTTTTCTGCTGGCAAACGCTAATTGGTTCCACCTGGAGTCAAATCCTCCACACATTCGAGTTTTCTAGGAAGAAAGCTTCAGAAACCTGAGAAAACATGATATTTCTTTCTGTAAACATGGCATTGAATGCATTTGCCGAACAGGAAGATTGTGATTTTCCCCAAAACTACTTGCATGGTGATTTTTGGTTAAATTTCACTTCAAAACTACAACAATTTGTCCAGATACTCCTGGATGAAAACAAAACTATCTGGTGATTTGTAGCTATCTCAATCCCAGATCTTGCTACAGCCTCTGTGTGTGTTTGTGTTTTCTGGATATTGTCTATGGACTTTAAGGTTTTGAATGCATTTTAGCAGGACCCTTTTTGTTTTCTGTTGGCAAACGCTAATGGGTTCCACCTAGAGTCAAATCCTCCACACATTCGAGTTTTCTAGGAAGAAAGCTTCAGAAACCTGAGAAAACATGATATTTCTTTCTGTAAACATGACATTGAATACATTTGCCGAACAGGATGATTGTGCTTTTCTCCAAAACCACTTTCACGGTGATTTTTGGTTGAATTTCACCCGAAATCCACAACAATTTGTCCAGATACTCCTGGATGAAAACAAAACTCTCTGGTGTGTTGTGGCTATCTCAATCCCAGATCTTGCTACAGCCTCTGTGTGTGTTTGTGTTTTCTGGACATTCTCTATGGACTTTACGGTTTTGAATGCATTTTAGCAGGACCCTTTTTGTTTTCTGCTGGCAAACGCTAATTGGTTCCACCTGGAGTCAAATACTCCACACATTCGAGTTTTCTAGGAAGAAAGCTTCAGAAACCTGAGAAAACATGATATTTCTTTCTGTAAACATGGCATTGAATGCATTTGCCGAACAGGAAGATTGTGATTTTCCCCAAAACTACTTGCATGGTGATTTTTGGTTAAATTTCACTTCAAAACTACAACAATTTGTCCAGATACTCCTGGATGAAAACAAAACTATCTGGTGATTTGTAGCTATCTCAATCCCAGATCTTGCTACAGCCTCTGTGTGTGTTTGTGTTTTCTGGATATTGTCTATGGACTTTAAGGTTTTGAATGCATTTTAGCAGGACCCTTTTTGTTTTCTGTTGGCAAACGCTAATGGGTTCCACCTAGAGTCAAATCCTCCACACATTCGAGTTTTCTAGGAAGAAAGCTTCAGAAACCTGAGAAAACATGGTATTTCTTTCTGTAAACATGACATTGAATACATTTGCCGAACAGGATGATTGTGCTTTTCTCCAAAACCACTTTCACGGTGATTTTTGGTTGAATTTCACCCGAAATCCACAACAATATGTCCAGATACTCCTGGATGAAAACAAAACTCTCTGGTGTGTTGTGGCTATCTCAATCCCAGATCTTGCTACAGCCTCTGTGTGTGTTTGTGTTTTCTGGACATTCTCTATGGACTTTAAGGTTTTGAATGCATTTTAGCAGGACCCTTTTTGTTTTCTGCTGGCAAACGCTAATTGGTTCCACCTGGAGTCAAATACTCCACACATTCGAGTTTTCTAGGGAGAAAGCTTCAGAAACCTGAGAAAACATGATATTTCTTTCTGTAAACATGACATTGGATGCATTTGCCGTACAGGAAGATTGTGCTTTTCTCCAAAACCACTTTCACGGTGATTTTTGGTTAAATTTCACCCGAAATCCACAACAATTTGTCCAGATACTCCTGGATGAAAACAAAACTATCTGGTGATTTTGAAGAGTTAAAATTGTATATGTGCGGGTGTAAAAAGTTAAGCTTAAGCTTACAGGTTTAAACCTTCCTAGTGCAGCTGTAAAAATAAAACACTGAAGTAGCACCTTGACAGTAGGGACTCCATTTTGTAGCACTTGAGACTGCATTCTGAGAAAGCACACCCCCGCCCCCCCCACCGTGAGACTCTGGTCTGAAACTATGATCTCAAATAGTCGGACAATAGCAGTGCACTACATCACCCTTGGCAATGCACAAAACCCCCCTAGCATGATTGCTCAAGCTTAAAAGTAGAAAGGTTGCACCTGGGTTACCTGGGCTAATAATAAAGATGTGATTTGTCTGTGTCTTACATTAATGTCATGCCCTAATTGCTAATTGTAATATTGTAACTGGTATTCTCAAGATTATGATAAATATTAATTTCACTTAGGTTTTAGGTTATGTTGACCCCAGTAACCATATACTCTCTTTTGATTTTATGTACTCTCTTTTGATTTTAGCAACTGTGTATAGCAACTGTGCATAGCAACCATGTATTCCCCCCCTTCCCGGTTTTGCGGTTTTTGCCTTTATAAACCCTAACCTTTGGTTATTCGGGGCTGCTCTGTTCATGTATGATCAGACAGCACCAGCATGCTGGATAATCAATAAAGCTTCCCCTTGCTGTTTTCATAAGAGATGTCTCTTGGTGACGTTTTTCGGGCAGTCGACTCTAACATTTGGAGGCCCCAGCGAAACCTGACTGCTGCCTGTGGACGTCTCCAACGGATATCTCTCGGGGTAAGTGCAGGCGCCTATTCGTGTTGTCGGCCGGCTTATTTGTGGTTTGTGTCTCTTCATTCTGGATTTTGGTAGTTTGTGAGCGCTCTAGGGTTTTGGGAACTGTGCTGGTGTAGTAGCTGCTGGGACAGGGCGTGAGCCCTTCCTGGCTGTGGCCGGCAGACGTGCCCGGGGGCCACAGGCTAAGGCCCTGAGGGACGCCTCAGGAGGACAAAGGAAGGCTGGGGATGCCCAGATACTTCTGAAGGGGCAGGCGTGGAGTCTGCATTCCCAGCACAGATGGGGTGGCCGGTAAGGCCTTCTTATTATTAGTCTTTTGTAGTTGTAAGGTGCTTTGTTGGTTGTCTTGTTGTTTGTTGATTGTATTCTCTTATCATTTAGCATTGTATGGGGTGCTGTGATGGCTCCCATTTGGTAGATTTGGAATCTGCATTTGTATTGCCAGCATTGTCGCGTGACTCTGAAGTGGTTCTGGAGTCTGCATTTGTAGGTTCTGAAGTGGTTCCGGAGCTTGCATTTGTATTACCGGCATCCTCACAGGGCTCTGAGGTGGTTCCAGAGTCTGTGTTTGTATTGCCAGCATCATCGCGACCAGTAGTTTATCTCAGTTCCTTTACGGACACTTTGTGTGGTTGTTGTGTGCTGATTCTCTACACTGTTTGTCTGTTCGTGTACATTGTGATGTCTGCTAACATGGGCCAGACTGTGTCTACACCTTTGTCTCTAACTTTAAATCATTGGTAGGAGGTAAGCGACCTGGGCACATAATCTCTCTTTGTCAGTCAAGAAGGTAAAGTGGCAGTCTTTCTGTGCCTCTGAATGGCCAGCTCTCAGAGTGGATTGGCCCCCCGGAGGGCTCATTCCATTTACCACTCATTCACTGAGTGAAAGAGGCCGTTCTCCTGCCTGGCCGTCATGGGCACCCAGACCGGGATTTTGAGAAAACATCGGAGGTCAGTATTCCTTCCCTCAAGTGGGACCGGATCTGTGGAAGTGACCGTTGAGTGTCCGGCACCCCACAGCTCTCCGAGAACACGGAGTTCCCCTGGGCCACGGCTTAGCTACGGCCGAAACTCCAGAGGGATTGTAAGGAACGGGAGGGAAATTAGGAAGGGCAGTTGGCTGAGAGCCTGGAGACCCCCTGAGCTCGCTTCGGCTTCCCGGCAGCCGGACTGTGACCTGAGAACCAGGTCTCTCTCTTGGAGCGACGCCTGGTCACGCTGCCTACTGCTACGCGAGCAGGGCTTAGCTTCGGTCGAGGCTAATATTGGCCCTCAGGTAAACTCAGACAACTAGGTAGTGGGTAACCTTAAGCGATAGGAGATTTCAAACCCTACTCAGCCCCCAGACATGAGGAGCTTCATTGCTTTCTGCCTTCCTCCTCCTCCCGGGGGCTCCCTCCCCCACTCTTTTGCTCTCCTCATCTCCATTCCTATACCACTGGCCAGGAGAAAGGGAGAGGGAAATTCCACAGGTCTCTCCACCCAGGGAAAAGCTGTTACCTGTTACCTGCTAACCCTTTCCAACCGGGTAAAAAGTTTTCCGTCTTTGCAGCTTATGGTAGCTCTGGTGCGTCTTAAAAGTTTTTTGTGAACTATTACCGTTGCTAAGCTTTGATTGCCTGAGGACTAAATCTGGAAAAGAGCTAAAGTTAACTATCTGTTGTAATTGACTGAGTGTCTGCAGTAGTCCTAATTGATCTGGCTTTGGTTAAATTATAGGAGGTTCCCAACACTCTTGGTGAAATGGCACACCCACCCAACCCCACGATTAGTCCTGCCAGGCCCCGGTGTGTGCAGTCTTCCCTGTAAATGGGGGGGCCACAGCCTTTCTCTGCACTCCAAATATCTCTAGGCAGAGCCCCCACCCCAGGGCTGCTTCTTTTTCCTCTCCTGGAGGAATTTCCAATTCAATACCACTGCTGACCTTACCTAAGGGAGCCAGAACCTTAAGCCATTAACCCTTTCCAAGCTGATGGGTTATTCTCTTTGCAACTAATAAAAACCTAAACAGTGGGTTCATATGCTGATAATCAGCTCTTTTCTGTGCTGCTGTCCCTGACTCATCTGAGAGCGTTCACCTGTCTTGAAGGTTTCGCGTTTTTCTATTGCCATTATGAGTCTTGATTGGAAAAACTACAGCGCGAAGTTTGTTTACATTGTTTATCTGTTTTTAATGTCTAAGTAATTACCCAACTGATCAGAAATGTACTAATTTTGGCTAAATGGTTTGACTCTCTGACAGCTTAAATTCTAAACCGAGTCTTCCATCTTTGGGCTTCCAGTCGGATCCCTGGAACTCTCAAAGGATGAGACTCTAAATTTGTTAAAGTAACAGCTGCTTGGGTCAATTCAAATTATATAAAATATATTAAAATATTATAAGTGGTGTCAGACCTATGCTGTATTTATGTTTTTGCTTTCCAGCTAAAGCGGTCTTATAAAAATAAGAGTAAAATTCTGTGTATACAAGCCTTTATGTTGTTAACTAAAGTAAGCCAATGCAGATTGGTTCAGAAAATTGAGGTAATGCAAACGCCCTTCAGTTTGCTCAGTGGCTTGCTTGCTCAGTTTTACATGTCTTTGATATGCTTTAAACTTGTTTCTCTTAATGAGGAAGATCTTTTCAAAGTTGTAAACATGCACTAATGTTTGCTGTCCAGGAGGTGTTATCCTTGTGTTACTTAAAAACATGAAAATGTAATTTTAACTTTTATTTCAGATAATGGTGTGGTATTCATTAATAACTCAGTGTCTTAAGTCATCTAGGCATCAGTGCTAAATAAAGCTTAAAAAAATATATATACTTTTAACATCTCAAATTCAATAAAAAAACTGGTTGAGTTTGTTAACATGTATTCTCATAGGTTGTCCATACATGACAATTCAAGGCTATGTAAATGTAACTATAAATATAAAGTTTCAAAAGGTGTAAACAAGTCATAAAAAGTTTTAAAATGTTTATAATTTTAAAATATTATTTACAGAGTTAAGTGCTAATGCCAAAATTACACTGACCTAATGTTAAAGTCTGATCTTCTGTTATAACAATGGGGTTTTAAAAAAAAAATTGTGTACTAATATTAGTAAATATCTAAAAATGGTCTAAATCATAAATCTTGGAATCTGTTTCTGCAAAAACTGTAACATCTATGTTAACAGTGTCTGCTAAATCGATTACTCTGCCATTTCTAGAGTTAGGTCCTGTAAGCTCTTTTTGACTCTGTTAAATAATTCTAAATTATGTAAACTCTTATATACAAGGTTTTTTTTTATTTTATTTCTGGTTTATTCGACAACAAGAGACATAAAATTCATGTTAATCCATTGTGTACTCTACTGTCTCTGTTAAGTTATGGTTATGCGGCAGATGCTAAAAAACTGGGTTCCAGAAACCCAAGAAAGCGCTAGTGTCCACAGGCTACATGGTAAATACCCGGAAGCCAAAGGATGGCAGAGACCTCTGCCACAATTTCTCCTCTAAGTCAGGCTACACAGTAAACACTGGTTAAACTGCCAGTTAAATCTAAAAGCCCAGAAAGTCAGGCTAGAGACCCAACTTGCTGCCTCACTTCTCCTCTTTTCTCTTCCAGAAGGGAAGTTACTACTGTTCTGCAGGACTCTCCACTGTGACGTACGGTTTGATCCCCAGACCTTATGTAAGGGATGACTGACCTTTTCTGTAATAATGCCTGGCCACAGTATAGGGCCCCAAACAACATAAAAAAAAAGGGGGGGGTTAAACTACTAGATCAATTTTTCAGTGTATGCGTTAAATGGGCAGAACTCCCCTTTTAAACCAAACTAAAAAATAGATAAAAATTTAAACTGACGACCTCAAAGTATGCAAGCAGGTCACCACAGTTGATCTTACCTAAAGGGTCATAGTTCTCCTCATGGGCACAGTCTTAACTCGCAGGAAAATACTAAGTGTCAGAATTTGCCCATGACCATATTTTTTCTAGCTCACCCTGATATTAAAAAAATCTCCAAAAATCAGGGTTGGGTTGGGCACCCCCTTGACTTGCATCATAGAGGCTGCCTCCAGGGTCCACTTTATTAGAGACCAGGGGAATGAGGAGCAAGCTAGCAGCAGGAGCAATGTAGGGATGGGCAACAGGCCAATCAATGGCTGCTTTACACAGTGATCTGCCGTCAAGGAGACCCAGCAAGGCCAGTGCACCCCAAACCTGTGCACCTGTTGCTGATATAAGGAGCCAGGGTGTTGGGCAAGCAGCTGTCATGACAGCAAATGCCTTCTGTCAGCCCTGCCAAGAGCACAGCCACTGGACACGGAACTGCCCTGGGTGTCGAAGGACTCCTGGTTCAGAACTACAGACCCTGTGGCCCCGAGCTAAAATGCCTTTGGCTCTGCCCAGCCTCTGCCCAGCTTCCAATTCCAGCCACTGCTACTGGGGATGGTCTAGGGTCAGTGAAACCTAAGTTGCCTATTTCTATCAGCCTCCTATTTAACTCTCCTAGTCCAGCCATGTAATGCGAGTCAACAGGGTGCCTCCCTTAAAGGAGATTTGCATCTCTTACAATTTTCTTAACAGCACCCCATGGATAGGTCTGGGCCTCACACACCCTGCCAGGCCTTAAAAGTCTATCCAATAGTCCAGGGGGAAGTGGTCCCCTCCACTCCTGTACTGAAACTATAGATGCTTCTTACACCGTGTGTTTTTAATGCCCTTATTTGTTTTGTCTCTAACAGACTAAAAGCTGTTAACTCCAAATGGTCGTCAGACAAGGCTTCCAGCCCATTCCACTGGACTACCTGAACAGCCCTCTGGACCAAGCAGTACAGTCTTTCCAAGGCCACTGTTGCACACTGTAAGACAGGTAGCAAGAGGAAATACCCAAATCCCCCTCGATGCCCACATGCCAGCTTCGAAGAAGTTACAGAAGACGGAACTCCATCCATAATCCCAAAGAAGAATTTTGGGTATTACCTCTTGAGGGGAAAATATTAGGCAAAAAGTCAGTTATGAGCTTATGTGTGTGTGACATAAAGGCCTAATGTGCCCACCATATGCATCCACATCTCAGTCATCCTGACAATGTTTCACAGACAGCCTGGCCTTTGCATCCTGCCCTGCCCCCTTCTACCTGATAACCTGCCAGGTGGAGATCCTTCTGCCTGACAAATCTTCCACAATCTCCCAGATGCAGCCCAGTATCTGCATTTCAGTATTACAGAACAGGCGGGGGTTGAATCTCATTCTCATAGGTGGGGGGTGTTATGCGCGGCCCTGAAGAAAAAATGTTGTTTTTATGCTGACTGAACCCAGGTGGTTAGAAACTCCATGGCCAAACTCAGAAAACGACTGGAAAAACGGCAATGGGAGAGGGAAACTCAACAAAAATGGTTTAAGTCATGGTTCGGCTGGTCCCTATGGCTTACTACCCTACTGTCAGCCCTAGCAGGACCCTTAATTGTTCTACTCCTAATTGAAACCATAGGACCTTGTGTGTTAAACAAACTCATCACCTTCGTGTAAAAACAAGTTAAAAATGTTAAACTCATGGTCATAAGACAATAATATGTCACATTAAAAGAGACAAAAACAAATAATCTCTAAGATTAGAGATCCTCACAACAAGGAGTGGGGAATGAAGAGTTAAAATTGTATATGTGCGGGTGTAAAAAGTTAAGCTTAAGCTTACAGGTTTAAACCTTCCTAGTGCAGCTGTAAAAATAAAACACTGAAGTAGCACCTTGACAGTAGGGACTCCATTTTGGAGCACTTGAGACTGCATTCTGAGAAAGCACCCCCCCCCCACCGTGAGACTCTGGTCTGAAACTATGATCTCAAATAGTCGGACAATAGCAGTGCACTACATCACCCTTGGCAATGCACAAAACCCCCCTAGCATGATTGCTCAAGCTTAAAAGTAGAAAGGTTGCACCTGGGTTACCTGGGCTAATAATAAAGATGTGATTTGTCTGTGTCTTACATTAATGTCATGTCCTAATTGCTAATTGTAATATTGTAACTGGTATTCTCAAGATTATGATAAATATTAATTTCACTTAGGTTTTAGGTTATGTTGACCCCAGTAACCATATACTCTCTTTTGATTTTATGTACTCTCTTTTGATTTTAGTAACTGTGTATAGCAACTGTGCATAGCAACCATGTATTCCCCCCCTTCCCGGTTTTGCGGTTTTTGCCTTTATAAACCCTAACCTTTGGTTATTCGGGGCTGCTCTGTTCATGTATGATCAGACAGCACCAGCATGCTGGATAATCAATAAAGCTTCCCCTTGCTGTTTTCATAAGAGATGTCTCTTGGTGACGTTTTTCGGGCAGTAGACTCTAACAATTTGTAGATATCACAATCCCAGATGTTGCTACAGCCTCTGTGTGTGTTTGTGTTTTCTGGATATTCTCTATGGACTTTAAGGTTTTCAATGCATTTTAGCAGGACCGTTTTTGTTTTCGGCTGGCAAACGCTAATTGGTTCCACCTGGAGTCAAATACTCCACACATTCGAGTTTTCTAGGAAGAAACCTTCAGAAACCTGAGAAAACATGATATTTTTTTCTGTAAACATGACATTGGATGCATTTGCCGAACAGGAAGATTGTGATTTTCTCCAAAACCACTTTCATGGTGATTTTTGGTGAAATTTCACCCGAAATCCACAAGAATTTGTCCAGATATGCCTGGATGAAAACAAAATTATCTGTTGATTTGTAGCTATCTCAATCCCAGATCTTGCTACAGCCTCTGTGTGTGTTTGTGTTTTCTGGATATTCTCTATGGACTTTAAGGTTTTGAATGCATTTTAGCAGGACCCTTTTTGTTTTCTGCTGGCAAACGCTAATTGGTTCCACCTGGAGTCAAATACTCCACACATTCGAGTTTTCTAGGAAGAAACCTTCAGAAACCTGAGAAAATATGATATTTCTTTCTGTAAACATGACATTGGATGCATTTGCCGAACAGGAAGATTGTGATTTTCTCCAAAACCACTTTCACGGTGATTTTTGGTTAAATTTCACCCGAAATCCACAACAATTTGTCCAGATACTCCTGGATGAAAACAAAACTATCTGGTATGTTGAGGCTATCTCAATCCCAGATCTTGCTACAGCCTCTGTGTGTGTTTGTGTTTTCTGGACATTCTCTATGGACTTTACGGTTTTGAATGCATTTTAGCAGGACCCTTTTTGTTTTCTGCTGGCAAACGCTAATTGGTTCCACCTGGAGTCAAATACTCCACACATTCGAGTTTTCTAGGAAGAAAGCTTCAGAAACCTGAGAAAACAGGATATTTCTTTCTGTAAACATGACATTGGATACATTTGCCGAACAGGAAGATTGTGATTTTCCCCAAAACCACTTTCTCGGTGATTTTTGGTTAAATTTCACGCGAAATCCACCACAAGTTGTCCACATACTCCTGGATGAAAACAAAACTATCTGGTGATTTGTAGCTCTCTCAATCCTGATCTTGCTACAGCCTCTGTGTGTGTTTGTGTTTTCTGGACATTCTCTATGGACTTTACGGTTTTGAATGCATTTTAGCAGGACCCCTTTTGTTTTCTGCTGGCAAACGCTAATTGGTTCCACCTGGAGTCAAATCCTCCACACATTCGAGTTTTCTGGGAAGAAACCTTCAGAAACCTGAGAAAACATGATATTTCTTTCTGTAAACATGACAATGGATGCATTTGCTTAACAGGAAGATTGTGATTTTCTCAAAAACCACTTTCACGGTGATTTTTGGTTAAATTTCACCCGAAATCCACCACAAGTTGTCCAGATACTCCTGGATGAAAACAAAAAACTATCTGGTGATTTGTAGCTATCTCAATCCCAGATCTTGCTACAGCCTCTGTGTGTGTTTGTGTTTTCTGGACATTCTCTATGGACTTTAAGGTTTTGAATGCATTTTAGCAGGACCCTTTTTGTTTTCAGCTGGCAAACGCTAATTGGTTCCACCTGGAGTCAAATACTCCACACATTCGAGTTTTCTAGGAAGAAAGCTTCAGAAACCTGAGAAAACATGATATTTCTTTCTGTAAACATGACATTGGATGCATTTGCCGAACAGGAAGATTGTGCTTTTCTCCAAAACCACTTTCACGGTGATTTTTTGGTTAAATTTCACCCGAAATCCACAACAATTTGTCCAGATACTCCTGGATGAAAACAAAACTATCTGGTGATTTGTAGCTATCTCAATCCCAGATCTTGCTACAGCCTCTGTGTGTGTTTGTGTTTTCTGGATATTCTCTATGGACTTTAAGGTTTTGAATGCATTTTAGCAGGACCCTTTTTGTCTTCTGCTGGCAAACGCTAATTGGTTACACCTGGAGTCAAATACTCCACACATTCGAGTTTTCTAGGAAGAAATTACAGAAACCTGAGAAAACATGATATTTCTATCTGTATACATGACAATGGATGCATTTGCCGAACAGGAAGATTGTGCTTTTATCCAAAACCACTTTCACGGTGACTTTTTGGTTAAATTTCACTTCAAAACTACAACAATTTGGCCAGATACTCCTGAATGAAAAGAAAACTATCTGGTGTGTTGTGGCTATCTCAATCCCAGATCTTGCTACAGCCTCTGTGTGTTTGTGTTTTCTGGACATTCTCTATGGACTTTAAGGTTTTGAATGCATTTTAGCAGGACCCTTTTTGTTTTCTGCTGGCAAACGCTAATTGGTTCCACCTGGAGTCAAATCCTCCACACATTCGAGTTTTCTGGGAAGAAAGCTTCAGAAACCTGAGAAAACATGATATTTCTTTCTGTAAACATGACGTTGGATGCATTTGCCGAACAGGAAGTTTGTGATTTTCTCCAAAACCACTTTCTCGGTGATTTTTGGTTAAATTTCACGCGAAATCCACAACAAATTGTCCAGATACTCCTGGATGAAAACAAAACTATCTGGTGATTTGTAGCTATCTCAATCCCAGATCTTGCTACAGCCTCTGTGTGTGTTTGTGTTTTCTGGACATTCTCTATGGACTTTAAGGTTTTGAATGCATTTTAGCAGGACCCTTTTTGTTTTCTGCTGCCAAACGCTAATTGGTTCCGTCGGGAGTCAAATCCTCCACACATTCGAGTTTTCTAGGAAGAAAGCTTCAGAAACCTGAGAAAACATGATATTTCTTTCTGCAAACATGACATTGGATGCATTTGACAAACAGAAAGATTGTGCTTTTCTCCAAAACCACTTTCACAGTGATTTTTGGTTAAATTTCACCCGAAATCCACAACAATTTGTCCAGAGACTCCTGGATGAAAACAAAACTATCTGGTGCGTTGAGGCTATCTCATTCCCAGATCTTGCTACAGCCTCTGTGTGTGTCTGTGTTTTCTGGATATTCTCTATGGACTTTAAGGTTTTGAATGCATTTTAGCAGGACCCTTTTTGTTTTCTGCTGGCAAACGCTAATTGGTTCCACCTGGAGTCAAATACTCCACACATTCGAGTTTTCTGGGAAGAAAGCTTCAGAAACCTGAGAAAACATGATATTTCTTTCTGTAAACATGACGTTGGATGCATTTGCCGAACAGGAAGTTTGTGATTTTCTCCAAAACCACTTTCTCGGTGATTTTTGGTTAAATTTCACGCGAAATCCACAACAAATTGTCCAGATACTCCTGGATGAAAACAAAACTATCTGGTGATTTGTAGCTATCTCAATCCCAGATCTTGCTACAGCCTCTGTGTGTGTTTGTGTTTTCTGGACATTCTCTATGGACTTTAAGGTTTTGAATGCATTTTAGCAGGACCCTTTTTGTTTTCTGCTGCCAAACGCTAATTGGTTCCGTCGGGAGTCAAATCCTCCACACATTCGAGTTTTCTAGGAAGAAAGCTTCAGAAACCTGAGAAAACATGATATTTCTTTCTGCAAACATGACATTGGATGCATTTGACAAACAGAAAGATTGTGCTTTTCTCCAAAACCACTTTCACAGTGATTTTTGGTTAAATTTCACCCGAAATCCACAACAATTTGTCCAGAGACTCCTGGATGAAAACAAAACTATCTGGTGCGTTGAGGCTATCTCATTCCCAGATCTTGCTACAGCCTCTGTGTGTGTCTGTGTTTTCTGGATATTCTCTATGGACTTTAAGGTTTTGAATGCATTTTAGCAGGACCCTTTTTGTTTTCTGCTGGCAAAAGCTAATTGGTTCCACCTGGAGTCAAATACTCCACACATTCGAGTTTTCTAGGAAGAAAGCTTCAGAAACCTGAGAAAACAGGATATTTCTTTCTGTAAACATGACATTGGATACATTTGCCGAACAGGAAGATTGTGATTTTCCCCAAAACCACTTTCACAGTGATTTTTGGTTAAATTTCACGCGAAATCCACCACAAGTTGTCCACATACTCCTGGATGAAAACAAAACTATCTGGTGATTTGTAGCTCTCTCAATCCTGATCTTGCCACAGCCTCTGTGTGTGTTTGTGTTTTCTGGACATTCTCTATGGACTTTATGGTTTTGAATGCATTTTAGCAGGACCCTTTTTGTTTTCTGCTGGCAAACGCTAATTGGTTCCACCTGGAGTCGAATACTCCACACATTCGAGTTTTCTAGGAAGAAACCTTCAGAAACCTGAGAAAACATGATATTTCTTTCTGTAAACATGACAATGGATGCATTTGCTTAACAGGAAGATTGTGATTTTCTCAAAAACCACTTTCACGGTGATTTTTGGTTAAATTGCACCCGAAGTCCACCACAAGTTGTCCAGATACTCCTGGATGAAAACAAAAAACTATCTGGTGATTTGTAGCTATCTCAATCCCAGATCTTGCTACAGCCTCTGTGTGTGTTTGTGTTTTCTGGACATTCTCTATGGACTTTAAGGTTTTGAATGCATTTTAGCAGGACCCTTTTTGTTTTCAGCTGGCAAACGCTAATTGGTTCCACCTGGAGTCAAATACTCCACACATTCGAGTTTTCTAGGAAGAAAGCTTCAGAAACCTGAGAAAACATGATATTTCTTTCTGTAAACATGACATTGGATGCATTTGCCGAACAGGAAGATTGTGCTTTTCTCCAAAACCACTTTCACGGTGATTTTTTGGTTAAATTTCACCGGAAATCCACAACAATTTGTCCAGATACTACTGGATGAAAACAAAACTATCTAGTGATTTGCAGCTATCTCAATCCCAGATCTTGCTACAGCCTCTGTGTGTGTTTGTGTTTTCTGGACATTCTCTATGGACTTTAAGGTTTTGAATGCATTTTAGCAGGACCCTTTTTGTCTTCTGCTGGCAAACGCTAATTGGTTACACCTGGAGTCAAATACTCCACACATTCGAGTTTTCTAGGAAGAAATTCCAGAAACCTGAGAAAACATGATATTTCTATCTGTATACATGACAATGGATGCATTTGCCGAACAGGAAGATTGTGCTTTTATCCAAAACCACTTTCACGGTGACTTTTTGGTTAAATTTCACTTCAAAACTACAACAATTTGGCCAGATACTCCTGAATGAAAAGAAAACTATCTGGTGTGTTGTGGCTATCTCAATCCCAGATCTTGCTACAGCCTCTGTGTGTGTTTGTGTTTTCTGGACATTCTCTATGGACTTTAAGGTTTTGAATGCATTTTAGCAGGACCCTTTTTGTTTTCTGCTGGCAAACGCTAATTGGTTCCACCTGGAGTCAAATCCTCCACACATTCGAGTTTTCTGGGAAGAAAGCTTCAGAAACCTGAGAAAACATGATATTTCTTTCTGTAAACATGACGTTGGATGCATTTGCTGAACAGGAAGTTTGTGATTTTCTCCAAAACCACTTTCTCGGTGATTTTTGGTTAAATTTCACGCGAAATCCACAACAAATTGTCCAGATACTCCTGGATGAAAACAAAACTATCTGGTGATTTGTAGCTATCTCAATCCCAGATCTTGCTACAGCCTCTGTGTGTGTTTGTGTTTTCTGGACATTCTCTATGGACTTTAAGGTTTTGAATGCATTTTAGCAGGACCCTTTTTGTTTTCTGCTGCCAAACACTAATTGGTTCCGTCGGGAGTCAAATCCTCCACACATTCGAGTTTTCTAGGAAGAAAGCTTCAGAAACCTGAGAAAACATGATATTTCTTTCTGCAAACATGACATTGGATGCATTTGACAAACAGAAAGATTGTGCTTTTCTCCAAAACCACTTTCACAGTGATTTTTGGTTAAATCTCACCCGAAATCCACAACAATTTGTCCAGATACTCCTGGATGAAAACAAAACTATCTGGTGATTTGTAGCTGTCTCATTCCCAGATCTTGCTACAGCCTCTGTGTGTGCCTGTGTTTTCTGGATATTCTCTATGGACTTTAAGGTTTTGAATGCATTTTAGCAGGACCCTTTTTGTTTTCTGCTGGCAAAAGCTAATTGGTTCCACCTGGAGTCAAATACTGCACACATTCGAGTTTTCTAGGAAGAAAGCTTCAGAAACCTGAGAAAACAGGATATTTCTTTCTGTAAACATGACATTGGATACCTTTGCCGAACAGGAAGATTGTGATTTTCCCCAAAACCACTTTCTCGGTGATTTTTGGTTAAATTTCACGCGAAATCCACTACAAGTTGTCCACATACTCCTGGATGAAAACAAAACTATCTGGTGATTTGTAGCTCTCTCAATCCTGATCTTGCTACAGCCTCTGTGTGTGTTTGTGTTTTCTGGACATTCTCTATGGACTTTAAGGTTTTGAATGCATTTTAGAAGGACCCTTTTTGTTTTCTGCTGCCAAACGCTAATTGGTTCCGTCGGGAGTCAAATCCTCCACACATTCGAGTTTTCTAGGAAGAAAGCTTCAGAAACCTGAGAAAACATGATATTTCTTTCTGCAAACATGACATTGGATGCATTTGACAAACAGAAAGATTGTGCTTTTCTCCAAAACCACTTTCACGGTGATTTTTGGTTAAATTTCACCCGAAATCCACAACAATTTGTCCAGATACTCCTGGATGAAAACAAAACTATCTGGTGTGTTGAGGCTATCTCATTCCCAGATCTTGCTACAGCCTCTGTGTGTGTCTGTGTTTTCTGGATATTCTCTATGGACTTTAAGGTTTTGAATGCATTATAGCAGGACCCTTTTTGTTTTCTGCTGGCAAAAGCTAATTGGTTCCACCTGGAGTCAAATACTCCACACATTCGAGTTTTCTAGGAAGAAAGCTTCAGAAACCTGAGAAAACATGATATTTCTTTCTGTAAACATAACATTGGATGCATTTGCGAACAGGAAGATTGTGATTTTCCCCAAAACCACTTTCTCGGTGATTTTTGGTTAAATTTCACCCGAAATCCACCACAAGTTGTCCAGATACTCCTGGATGAAAACAAAAAACTATCTGGTGATTTGTAGCTATCTCAATCCCAGATCTTGCTACAGCCTCTGTGTGTGTTTGTGTTTTCTGGACATTCTCTATGGACTTTAAGGTTTTGAATGCATTTTAGCAGGACCCTTTTTGTTTTCTGCTGGCAAACGCTAATTGGTTCCACCTGGAGTCAAATACTCCACACATTCGAGTTTTCTAGGAAGAAAGCTTCAGAAACCTGAGAAAACATGATATTTCTTTCTGTAAACATGACATTGGATGCATTTGCCGAACAGGAAGATTGTGCTTTTCTCCAAAACCACTTTCACGGTGATTTTTTGGTTAAATTTCACCGGAAATCCACAACAATTTGTCCAGATACTACTGGATGAAAACAAAACTATCTAGTGATTTGTAGCTATCTCAATCCCAGATCTTGCTACAGCCTCTGTGTGTGTTTGTGTTTTCTGGACATTCTCTATGGACTTTAAGGTTTTGAATGCATTTTAGCAGGACCCTTTTTGTCTTCTGCTGGCAAACGCTAATTGGTTACACCTGGAGTCAAATACTCCACACATTCGAGTTTTCTAGGAAGAAATTCCAGAAACCTGAGAAAACATGATATTTCTATCTGTATACATGACAATGGATGCATTTGCCGAACAGGAAGATTGTGCTTTTATCCAAAACCACTTTCACGGTGACTTTTTGGTTAAATTTCACTTCAAAACTACAACAATTTGGCCAGATACTCCTGAATGAAAAGAAAACTATCTGGTGTGTTGTGGCTATCTCAATCCCAGATCTTGCTACAGCCTCTGTGTGTGTTTGTGTTTTCTGGACATTCTCTATGGACTTTAAGGTTTTGAATGCATTTTAGCAGGACCCTTTTTGTTTTCTGCTGCCAAACGCTAATTGGTTCCGTCGGGAGTCAAATCCTCCACACATTCCAGTTTTCTAGGAAGAAAGCTTCAGAAACCTGAGAAAACATGATATTTCTTTCTGCAAACATGACATTGGATGCATTTGACAAACAGAAAGATTGTGCTTTTCTCCAAAACCACTTTCACAGTGATTTTTGGTTAAATTTCACCCGAAATCCACAACAATTTGTCCAGATACTCCTGGATGAAAACAAATCTATCTGGTGCGTTGAGGCTATCTCATTCCCAGATCTTGCTACAGCCTCTGTGTGTGTCTGTGTTTTCTGGATATTCTCTATGGACTTTAAGGTTTTGAATGCATTTTAGCAGGACCCTTTTTGTTTTCTGCTGGCAAAAGCTAATTGGTTCCACCTGGAGTCAAATACTCCACACATTCGAGTTTTCTAAGAAGAAAGCTTCAGAAACATGAGAAAACAGGATATTTCTTTCTGTAAACATGACATTGGATACATTTGCCGAACAGGAAGATTGTGATTTTCCCCAAAACAACTTTCTCGGTGATTTTTGGTTAAATTTCACGCGAAATCCACCACAAGTTGTCCACATATTCCTGGATGAAAACAAAACTATCTGGTGATTTGTAGCTCTCTCAATCCTGATCTTGCTACAGCCTCTGTGTGTGTTTGTGTTTTCTGGACATTCTCTATGGACTTTATGGTTTTGAATGCATTTTAGCAGGACCCCTTTTGTTTTCTGCTGGCAAACGCTAATTGGTTCCACCTGGAGTCAAATACTCCACACATTCGAGTTTTCTAGGAAGAAACCTTCAGAAACCTGAGAAAACATGATATTTCTTTCTGTAAACATGACAATGGTTGCATTTGCTTAACAGGAAGATTGTGATTTTCTCAAAAACCACTTTCACGGTGATTTTTGGTTAAATTTCTCCCGAAATCCACCACAAGTTGTCCATATACTCCTGGATGAAAACAAAAAATCTGGTGATTTGTAGCTATCTCAATCCCAGATCTTGCTACAGCCTCTGTGTGTGTTTGTGTTTTCTGGACATTCTCTATGGACTTTAAGGTTTTGAATGCATTTTAGCAGGACCCTTTTTGTTTTCAGCTGGCAAACGCTAATTGGTTCCACCTGGAGTCAAATACTCCACACTTTCGAGTTTTCTAGGAAGAAAGCTTCAGAAACCTGAGAAAACATGATATTTCTTTCTCTAAACATGACATTGGATGCATTTGCCGAACAGGAAGATTGTGCTTTTCTCCAAAACCACTTTCACAGTGATTTTTGGTTAAATTTCACCGCAAATCCACAACAATTTGTCCAGAGACTCCTGGATGAAAAGAAAACTATCTAGTGATTTGCAGCTATCTCAATCCCAGATCTTGCTACAGCCTCTGTGTGTGTTTGTGTTTTCTGGACATTCTCTATGGACTTTAAGGTTTTGAATGCATTTTAGCAGGACCCTTTTTGTTTTCTGCTGGCAAACGCTAATTGGTTCCACCTGGAGTCAAATACTCCACACATTCGAGTTTTCTAGGGAGAAAGCTTCAGAAACCTGAGAAAACATGATATTTCTTTCTGTAAACATGACATTGGATACATTTGCCGAATAGGAAGTTTGTGATTTTCTCCAAAACCACTTTCTCGGTGATTTTTGGTTAAATTTCACCCGAAATCCACAACAAATTGTCCAGATACTCCTGTATGAAAACAAAACTATCTGGTGATTTGTAGCTATCTCAATCCCAGATCTTGCTACAGCCTCTGTGTGTGTTTGTGTTTTCTGGACATTCTCTATGGACTTTACGGTTTTGAATGCATTTTAGCAGGACCCTTTTTGTTTTCTGCTGCCAAACGCTAATTGGTTCCGTCGGGGGTCAAATCCTCCACACATTCGAGTTTTCTAGGAAGAAAGCTTCAGAAACCTGAGAAAACATGATATTTCTTTCTGCAAACATGACATTGGATGCATTTGACAAACAGAAAGATTGTGCTGTTCTCGAAAACCACTTTCACGGTGATTTTTGGTTAAATTTCACTTCAAAACTACAACAATTTGTCCAGATACTCTTGGATGAAAACAAAACTATCTGGTGTGTTGAGGCTATCTCAATCCCAGATCTTGCTACAGCCTCTGTGTGTGTTTGTGTTTTCTGGACATTCTCTATGGACTTTAAGGTTTTGAATGCATTTTAGCAGGACCCTTTTTGTTTTCTGCTGGCAAACGCTAATTGGTTCCACCTGGAGTCAAATACTCCACACATTCGAGTTTTCTAGGAAGAAAGCTTCAGAAACCTGAGAAAACATGATATTTCTTTCTGTAAACATGACATTGGATGCATTTGCCGAACAGGAAGATTGTGCTTTTCTCCAAAACCACTTTCACGGTGATTTTTTGGTTAAATTTCACCGGAAATCCACAACAATTTGTCCAGATACTACTGGATGAAAACAAAACTATCTAGTGATTTGTAGCTATCTCAATCCCAGATCTTGCTACAGCCTCTGTGTGTGTTTGTGTTTTCTGGACATTCTCTATGGACTTTAAGGTTTTGAATGCATTTTAGCAGGACCCTTTTTGTCTTCTGCTGGCAAACGCTAATTGGTTACACCTGGAGTCAAATCCTCCACACATTCGAGTTTTCTAGGAAGAAATTCCAGAAACCTGAGAAAACATGATATTTCTATCTGTATACATGACAATGGATGCATTTGCCGAACAGGAAGATTGTGCTTTTATCCAAAACCACTTTCACGGTGACTTTTTGGTTAAATTTCACTTCAAAACTACAACAATTTGGCCAGATACTCCTGAATGAAAAGAAAACTATCTGGTGTGTTGTGGCTATCTCAATCCCAGATCTTGCTACAGCCTCTGTGTGTGTTTGTGTTTTCTGGACATTCTCTATGGACTTTAAGGTTTTGAATTCATTTTAGCAGGACCCTTTTTGTTTTCTGCTGCCAAACGCTAATTGGTTCCGTCGGGAGTCAAATCCTCCACACATTCGAGTTTTCTAGGAAGAAAGCTTCAGAAACCTGAGAAAACATGATATTTCTTTCTGCAAACATGACATTGGATGCATTTGACAAACAGAAAGATTGTGCTTTTCTCCAAAACCACTTTCACAGTGATTTTTGGTTCAATTTCACCCGAAATCCACAACAATTTGTCCAGATACTCCTGGATGAAAACAAATCTATCTGGTGCGTTGAGGCTATCTCATTCCCAGATCTTGCTACAGCCTCTGTGTGTGTCTGTGTTTTCTGGATATTCTCTATGGACTTTAAGGTTTTGAATGCATTTTAGCAGGACCCTTTTTGTTTTCTGCTGGCAAAAGCTAATTGGTTCCACCTGGAGTCAAATACTCCACACATTCGAGTTTTCTAAGAAGAAAGCTTCAGAAACCTGAGAAAACAGGATATTTCTTTCTGTAAACATGACATTGGATACATTTGCCGAACAGGAAGATTGTGATTTTCCCCAAAACAACTTTCTCGGTGATTTTTGGTTAAATTTCACGCGAAATCCACCACAAGTTGTCCACATATTCCTGGATGAAAACAAAACTATCTGGTGATTTGTAGCTCTCTCAATCCTGATCTTGCTACAGCCTCTGTGTGTGTTTGTGTTTTCTGGACATTCTCTATGGACTTTATGGTTTTGAATGCATTTTAGCAGGACCCCTTTTGTTTTCTGCTGGCAAACGCTAATTGGTTCCACCTGGAGTCAAATACTCCACACATTCGAGTTTTCTAGGAAGAAACCTTCAGAAACCTGAGAAAACATGATATTTCTTTCTGTAAACATGACAATGGTTGCATTTGCTTAACAGGAAGATTGTGATTTTCTCAAAAACCACTTTCACGGTGATTTTTGGTTAAATTTCTCCCGAAATCCACCACAAGTTGTCCATATACTCCTGGATGAAAACAAAAAACTATCTGGTGATTTGTAGCTATCTCAATCCCAGATCTTGCTACAGCCTCTGTGTGTGTTTGTGTTTTCTGGACATTCTCTATGGACTTTAAGGTTTTGAATGCATTTTAGCAGGACCCTTTTTGTTTTCAGCTGGCAAACGCTAATTGGTTCCACCTGGAGTCAAATACTCCACACTTTCGAGTTTTCTAGGAAGAAAGCTTCAGAAACCTGAGAAAACATGATATTTCTTTCTCTAAACATGACATTGGATGCATTTGCCGAACAGGAAGATTGTGCTTTTCTCCAAAACCACTTTCACAGTGATTTTTGGTTAAATTTCACCGCAAATCCACAACAATTTGTCCAGAGACTCCTGGATGAAAAGAAAACTATCTAGTGATTTGCAGCTATCTCAATCCCAGATCTTGCTACAGCCTCTGTGTGTGTTTGTGTTTTCTGGACATTCTCTATGGACTTTAAGGTTTTGAATGCATTTTAGCAGGACCCTTTTTGTTTTCTGCTGGCAAACGCTAATTGGTTCCACCTGGAGTCAAATACTCCACACATTCGAGTTTTCTAGGGAGAAAGCTTCAGAAACCTGAGAAAACATGATATTTCTTTCTGTAAACATGACATTGGATACATTTGCCGAACAGGAAGTTTGTGATTTTCTCCAAAACCACTTTCTCGGTGATTTTTGGTTAAATTTCACCCGAAATCCACAACAAATTGTCCAGATACTCCTGTATGAAAACAAAACTATCTGGTGATTTGTAGCTATCTCAATCCCAGATCTTGCTACAGCCTCTGTGTGTGTTTGTGTTTTCTGGACATTCTCTATGGACTTTACGGTTTTGAATGCATTTTAGCAGGACCCTTTTTGTTTTCTGCTGCCAAACGCTAATTGGTTCCGTCGGGAGTCAAATCCTCCACACATTCGAGTTTTCTAGGAAGAAAGCTTCAGAAACCTGAGAAAACATGATATTTCTTTCTGCAAACATGACATTGGATGCATTTGACAAACAGAAAGATTGTGCTGTTCTCCAAAACCACTTTCACGGTGATTTTTGGTTAAATTTCACTTCAAAACTACAACAATTTGTCCAGATACTCTTGGATGAAAACAAAACTATCTGGTGTGTTGAGGCTATCTCAATCCCAGATCTTGCTACAGCCTCTGTGTGTGTTTGTGTTTTCTGGATATTCTCTATGAACTTTAAGGTTTTGAATGCATTATAGCAGGACCCTTTTTGTTTTCTGCTGGCAAACGCTAATTGGTTCAACCTGGAGTCAAATACTCCACACATTCGAGTTTTCTAGGAAGAAACCTTCAGAAACCTGAGAAAACATGATATTTCTTTCTCTAAACATGACATTGGATGCATTTCCCAAACAGGAAGATTGTACTTTTCTCCAAAACCACTTTCACTGTGATTTTTGGTTAAATTTCACCTGAAATCCACAACAATTTGTCCAGATACACCTGTATGAAAACAAAACTATCTGGTGATTTGCAGTTATCTCAATCCCAGATCTTGCTACAGCCTCTGTGTGTGTTTGTGTTTTCTGGACATTCTCTATGGACTTAACGGTTTTGAATGCATTTTAGCAGGACCCTTTTTGTTTTCTGCTGGCAAACGCTAATTGGTTCCACCTGGAGTCAAATCCTCCACACATTCGAGTTTTCTAGGAAGAAAGCTTCAGAAACCTGAGAAAACATGATATTTCTTTCTGTAAACATGACATTGGATACATTTGCCGAACAGGAAGATTGTGATTTTCTCCAAAGCCACTTTCTCTTTGATTTTTGGTTAAATCTCACCCGAAATCCACAACAAATTGTCCAGATACTCCTGGATGAAAACAAAACTATCTGGTGATTTGTAGCTATCTCAATCCCAGATCTTGCTACAGCCTCTGTGTGTGTTTGTGTTTTCTGGACATTCTCTATGGACTTTAAGGTTTTGAATACATTTTAGCAGGACCCTTTTTGTTTTCTGCTGGCAAACGCTAATTGGCTCCACCTGGAGTCAATTCCTCCACACATTCGAGTTTTCTAGGAAGAAACCTTCAGAAACCTGAGAAAATATGATATTTCTTTCTGTAAACATGACATTGGATGCATTTGCCGAACAGGAAGATTGTGCTTTCCTCCAAAACCACTTTCACGGTGATTTTTGGTTAAATTTCACCCGAAATCCACAACAATTTGTCCAGATACTCCTGGATGAAAACAAAACTATCTGGTGTGTTGAGGCTATCTCAATCCCAGATCTTGCTACAGCCTCTGTGTGTGTTTGTGTTTTCTGGACATTCTCTATGGACTTTAAGGTTTTGAATGCATTTTAGCAGGACCCTTTTTGTTTTCTGCTGGCAAACGCTAATTGGTTCCACCTGGAGTCAAATACTCCACACATTCGAGTTTTCTAGGGAGAAAGCTTCAGAAACCTGAGAAAACATGATATTTCTTTTTGTAAACATGACATTGGATGCATTTGCCGAACAGGAAGATTCTGTTTTTCTCCAAAACCACTTTCACAGTGATTTTTGGTTAAATTTCACCGGAAATCCACAACAATTTGTCCAGATACTACTGGATGAAAACAAAACTATCTAGTGATTTGCAGCTATCTCAATCCCAGATCTTGCTACAGCCTCTGTGTGTGTTTGTGTTTTCTGGACATTCTCTATGGACTTTAAGGTTTTGAATACATTTTAGCAGGACCCTTTTTGTTTTCTGCTGGCAAACGCTAATTGGTTCCACCTGGAGTCAAATACTCCACACATTCGAGTTTTCTAGGAAGAAAGCTTCAGAAACCTGAGAAAACAGGATATTTCTTTCTGTAAACATGACATTGGATACATTTGCCGAACAGGAAGATTGTGATTTTCCCCAAAACCACTTTCTCGGTGATTTTTGGTTAAATTTCACGCGAAATCCACCACAAGTTGTCCACATACTCCTGGATGAAAACAAAACTATCTGGTGATTTGTAGCTCTCTCAATCCTGATCTTGCTACAGGCTCTGTGTGTGTTTTTGTTTTCTGGACATTCTCTATGGACTTTACGGTTTTGAATGCATTTTAGCAGGACCCTTTTTGTTTTCTGCTGGCAAACGCTAATTGGTTCCACCTGGAGTGAAATCCTCCACACATTCGAGTTTTCTAGGAAGAAAGCTTCAGAAACCTGAGAAAACATGATATTTCTTTCTGTAAACATGACATTGGATACATTTGCCGAACAGGAAGATTGTGATTTTCTCCAAAGCCACTTTCTCTTTGATTTTTGGTTAAATCTCACCCGAAATCCACAACAAATTGTCCAGATACTCCTGGATGAAAACAAAACTATCTGGTGATTTGTAGCTATCTCAATCCCAGATCTTGCTACAGCCTCTGTGTGTGTTTGTGTTTTCTGGACATTCTCTATGGACTTTACGGTTTTGAATGCATTTTAGCAGGACCCTTTTTGTTTTCTGCTGGCAAACGCTAATTGGCTCCACCTGGAGTCAATTCCTCCACACATTCGAGTTTTCTAGGAAGAAACCTTCAGAAACCTGAGAAAATATGATATTTCTTTCTGTAAACATGACATTGGATGCATTTGCCGAACAGGAAGATTGTGCTTTCCTCCAAAACCACTTTCACGGTGATTTTTGGTTAAATTTCACCCGAAATCCACAACAATTTGTCCAGATACTCCTGGATGAAAACAAAACTATCTGGTGTGTTGAGGCTATCTCAATCCCAGATCTTGCTACAGCCTCTGTGTGTGTTTGTGTTTTCTGGACATTCTCTATGGACTTTAAGGTTTTGAATGCATTTTAGCAGGACCCTTTTTGTTTTCTGCTGGCAAACGCTAATTGGTTCCACCTGGAGTAAAATACTCCACACATTCGAGTTTTCTAGGGAGAAAGCTTCAGAAACCTGAGAAAACATGATATTTCTTTCTGTAAACATGACATTGGATGCATTTGCCGAACAGGAAGATTCTGTTTTTCTCCAAAACCACTTTCACAGTGATTTTTGGTTAAATTTCACCGGAAATCCACAACAATTCGTCCAGATACTACTGGATGAAAACAAAACTATCTAGTGATTTGCAGCTATCTCAATCCCAGATCTTGCTACAGCCTCTGTGTGTGTTTGTGTTTTCTGGACATTCTCTATGGACTTTAAGGTTTTGAATACATTTTAGCAGGACCCTTTTTGTTTTCTGCTGGCAAACGCTAATTGGTTCCACCTGGAGTCAAATACTCCACACATTCGAGTTTTCTAGGAAGAAAGCTTCAGAAACCTGAGAAAACAGGATATTTCTTTCTGTAAACATGACATTGGATACATTTGCCAAACAGGAAGATTGTGATTTTCCCCAAAACCACTTTCTCGGTGATTTTTGGTTAAATTTCACGCGAAATCCACCACAAGTTGTCCACATACTCCTGGATGAAAACAAAACTATCTGGTGATTTGTAGCTCTCTCAATCCTGATCTTGCTACAGGCTCTGTGTGTGTTTTTGTTTTCTGGACATTCTCTATGGACTTTACGGTTTTGAATGCATTTTAGCAGGACCCTTTTTGTTTTCTGCTGGCAAACGCTAATTGGTTCCACCTAGAGTCAAATACTCCACACATTCGAGTTTTCTAGGAAGAAAGCTTCAGAAACCTGAGAAAACATGATATTTCTTTCTGTAAACATGACATTGGATGCATTTGCTTAACAGGAAGATTGTGATTTTCTCAAAAACCACTTTCACGGTGATTTTTGGTTAAATTTCTCCCGAAATCCACAACAATTTGTCCAGATACTCCTGGATGAAAACAAAAAACTATCTGGTGATTTGTAGCTATCTCAATCCCAGATCTTGCTACAGCCTCTGTGTGTGTTTGTGTTTTCTGGACATTCTCTATGGACTTTACGGTTTTGAATGCATTGTAGCATGTAAGTTTTTGTTTTCAGCTGGCAAACGCTAATTGGTTCCACCTGGAGTCAAATACTCCACACATTCGAGTTTTCTAGGAAGAAAGCTTCAGAAACCTGAGAAAACATGATATTTCTTTCTGTAAACATGACATTGGATGCATTTGCCGAACAGGAAGATTGTGCTTTTCTCCAAAACCACTTTCACGGTGATTTTTGGTTAAATTTCACCGGAAATCCACAACAATTTGTCCAGATACTACTGGATGAAAACAAAACTATCTAGTGATTTGCAGCTATCTCAATCCCAGATCTTGCTACAGCCTCTGTGTGTGTTTGTGTTTTCTGGACATTCTCTATGGACTTTAAGGTTTTGAATGCATTTTAGCAGGACCCTTTTTGTCTTCTGCTGGCAAACGCTAATTGGTTCCACCTGGAGTCAAATACTCCACACATTCGAGTTTTCTTGGAAGAAACCTTCAGAAACCTGAGAAAACATGATATTTCTATCTGTATACATGACAATGGATGCATTTGCCGAACAGGAAGATTGTGCTTTTATCCAAAACCACTTTCAAGGTGACTTTTTGGTTAAATTTCACTTCAAAACTACAACAATTTGGCCAGATACTCCTGAATGAAAAGAAAACTATCTGGTTTGTTGTGGCTATCTCAATCCCAGATCTTGCTACAGCCTCTGTGTGTGTTTGTGTTTTCTGGACATTCTCCATGGACTTTAAGGTTTTGAATGCATTTTAGCAGGACCCTTTTTGTTTTCTGCTGCCAAACGCTAATTGGTTCCACCTGGAGTCAAATCTTCCACACATTCGAGTTTTCTAGGAAGAAAGCTTCAGAAACCTGAGAAAACATGATATTTCTTTCTGCAAACATGACATTGGATGCATTTGACAAACAGAAAGATTGTGCTTTCTCCAAAACCACTTTCACGGTGATTTTTGGTTAAATTTCACCCGAAATCCACAACAATTTGTCCAGATACTCCTGGATGAAAACAAAACTATCTGGTGTGTTGAGGCTATCTCAATCCCAGATCTGGCTACAGCCTCTGTGTGTGTTTGTGTTTTCTGGATATTCTCTATGGACTTTAAGTTTTTGAATGCATTTTAGCAGGACCCTTTTTGTTTTCTGCTGGCAAACGCTAATTGGTTCCACCTGGAGTCAAATACTCCACACATTCGAGTTTTCTAGGAAGAAACCTTCAGAAACCTGAGAAAACATGATATTTCTTTCTGTAAACATGACATTGGATGCATTTCCCGAACAGGAAGATTGTGCTTTTCTCCAAAACCACTTTCACGGTGATTTTTGGTTAAATTTCACCCGAAATCCACAACAAATTGTCCAGATGCTCCTGGATGAAAGCAAAAAACTATCTGGTGATTTGTAGCTATCTCAATCCCAGATCTTGCTACAGCCTCTGTGTGTGTTTGTGTTTTCTGGACATTCTCTATGGACTTTAAGGTTTTGAATGCATTTTAGCAGGACCCTTTTTGTTTTCTGCTGGCAAACGCTAATTGGTTCCACCTGGAGATAAATCCTCCACACATTCGAGTTTTCTAGGAAGAAAGCTTCAGAAACCTGAGAAAACATGATATTTCTTTCTGTAAACATGACATTGCATGCATTTGCCGAACAGGAAGATTGTGCTTTTCTCCAAAACCACTTTCACGGTGATTTTTGGTTAAATTTCTCCGAAATCCACAACAATTTGTCCAGATACTCTTGGATGAAAACAAAACTATCTGGTGTGTTGAGGCTATCTCAATCCCAGCTCTTGCTACAGCCTCTGTGTGTGTTTGTGTTTTCTGGATATTCTCTATGGACTTTAAGGTTTTGAATGCATTTTAGCAGGACCCTTTTTGTTTTCTGCTGGCAAACGCTAATTGGTTACACCTGCAGTCAAATCCTCCACACATTCGAGTTTTCTTGGAAGAAACCTTCAGAAACCTGAGAAAACATGATATTTCAATCTGTATACATGACATTGGATGCATTTCCCGAACAGGAAGATTGTGCTTTTATCCAAAACCACTTTCACGGTGATTTTTGGTTAAATTTCACCAGAAATCCACAACAATTTGTCCAGATACACCTGGATGAAAACAAAACTATCTGGTGATTTGCAGTTATCTCAATCCCAGATCTTTCTACAGCCTCTGTGTGTGTTTGTGTTTTCTGGACATTCTCTATGGACTTAACGGTTTTGAATGCATTTTAGCAGGACCCTTTTTGTTTTCTGCTGGCAAATGCTAATTGGTTCCACCTGGAGTCAAATCCTCCACACATTCGAGTTTTCTAGGAAGAAAGCTTCAGAAACCTGAGAAAACATGATATTTCTTTCTGTAAACATTACATTGGATACATTTGCCGAACAGGAAGATTGTGATTTTCTCCAAAACCACTTTCTCGGTGATTTTTGGTTAAATCTCACCCGAAATCCACAACAAATTGTCCAGATACTCCTGGATGAAAACAAAACTATCTGGTGATTTGTAGCTATCTCAATCCCAGATCTTGCTACAGCCTCTGTGTGTGTTTGTGTTTTCTGGACATTCTCTATGGACTTTACGGTTTTGAATGCATTTTAGCAGGACCCTTTTTGTTTTCTGCTGGCAAACGCTAATTGGCTCCACCTGGAGTCAAATCCTCCACACATTCGAGTTTTCTAGGAAGAAAGCTTCAGAAACCTGAGAAAACATGATATTTCTTTCTGTAAGCATGACATTGGATGCATTTGCAGAACAGGAAGATTGTGCTTTTCTCCAAAACCACTTTCTCGGTGATTTTTGGTTAAATTTCACCCGAAAGCCACAACAAATTGTCCAGATACTCCTGGATGAAAACAAAACTATCTGGTGATTTGTAGCTATCTCAATCCCAGATCTTGCTACAGCCTCTGTGTGTGTTTGTGTTTTCTGGACATTCTCTATGGACTTTAAGGTTTTGAATGCATTTTAGCAGGACCCTTTTTGTTTTCTGCTGGCAAATGCTAATTGGTTCCACCTGGAGTCAAATACTCCTCACATTCGAGTTTTCTAGGAAGAAAGGTTCAGAAACCTGAGAAAACATGATATTTCTTTCTGTAAGCATGACATTGGATGCATTTGCAGAACAGGAAGATTGTGCTCTTCTCCAAAACCACTTTCACGGTGATTTTTGGTTAAATTTCACCCGAAATCCACAACAATTTGTCCAGATACTCCTGGATGAAAACAAAACTATCTGGTGTGTTGAGGCTATCTCAATCCCAGATCTTGCTACAGCCTCTGTGTGTGTTTGTGTTTTCTGGATATTCTCTATGGACTTTAAGGTTTTGAATGCATTTTAGCAGGACCCTTTTTGTTTTCTGCTGGCAAACGCTAATTGGTTACACCTGGAGTCAAATCCTCCACACATTCGAGTTTTCTTGGAAGAAACCTTCAGAAACCTGAGAAAACATGATATTTCAATCTGTATACATGACATTGGATGCATTTCCCGAACAGGAAGATTGTGCTTTTATCCAAAACCACTTTCACGGTGATTTTTGGTTAAATTTCACCAGAAATCCACAACAATTTGTCCAGATACACCTGGATGAAAACAAAACTATCTGGTGATTTGCAGTTATCTCAATAACAGATCTTTCTACAGCCTCTGTGTGTGTTTGTGTTTTCTGGACATTCTCTATGGACTTTAAGGTTTTGAATGCATTTTAGCAGGACCCTTTTTGTTTTCTGCTGGCAAATGCTAATTGGTTCCACCTGGAGTCAAATCCTCCACACATTCGAGTTTTCTAGGAAGAAAGCTTCAGAAACCTGAGAAAACATGATATTTCTTTCTGTAAACATTACATTGGATACATTTGCCGAACAGGAAGATTGTGATTTTCTCCAAAACCACTTTCTCGGTGATTTTTGGTTAAATCTCACCCGAAATCCACAACAAATTGTCCAGATACTCCTGGATGAAAACAAAACTATCTGGTGATTTGTAGCTATCTCAATCCCAGATCTTGCTACAGCCTCTGTGTGTGTTTGTGTTTTCTGGACATTCTCTATGGACTTTACGGTTTTGAATGCATTTTAGCAGGACCCTTTTTGTTTTCTGCTGGCAAACGCTAATTGGCTCCACCTGGAGTCAAATCCTCCACACATTCGAGTTTTCTAGGAAGAAAGCTTCAGAAACCTGAGAAAACATGATATTTCTTTCTGTAAACATGACATTGGATGCATTTGCAGAACAGGAAGATTGTGCTTTTCTCCAAAACCACTTTCTCGGTGATTTTTGGTTAAATTTCACCCGAAAGCCACAACAAATTGTCCAGATACTCCTGGATGAAAACAAAACTATCTGGTGATTTGTAGCTATCTCAATCCCAGATCTTGCTACAGCCTCTGTGTGTGTTTGTGTTTTCTGGACATTCTCTATGGACTTTACGGTTTTGAATGCATTTTAGCAGGATCCTTTTTGTTTTCTGCTGGTAAACGCTAATTGGCTCCACCTGGAGTCAAATACTCCACACATTCGAGTTTTCTAGGAAAAAAACTTCAGAAACCTGAGAAAACATGATATTTCTTTCTGTAAGCATGACATTGGATGCATTTGCAGAACAGGAAGATTGTGCTTTTCTCCAAAACCACTTTCACGGTGATTTTTGGTTAAATTTCACCCGAAATCCACAACAATTTGTCCAGATACTCCTGGATGAAAACAAAACTATCTGGTGTGTTGAGGCTATCTCAATCCCAGATCTTGCTACAGCCTCTGTGTGTGTTTGTGTTTTCTGGACATTCTCTATGGACTTTAAGGTTTTGAATGCATTTTAGCAGGACCCTTTTTGTTTTCTGCTGGCAAACGCTAATTGGTTCCACCTGGAGTCAAATCCTCCACACATTCGAGTTTTCTAGGAAGAAAGCTTCAGAAACCTGAGAAAACATGATATTTCTTTCTGTAAACATGACATTGGATACATTTGCCGAACAGGAAGATTGTGATTTTCTCCAATACCACTTTCACGGTGATTTTTTGGTTAAATTTCACTTCAAAACTACAACAATTAGTCCAGATACTCCTGGATGAAAACAAAACTATCTGGTGATTTGTAGCTATCTCAATCCCAGATCTTGCTACAGCCTCTGTGTGTGTTTGTGTTTTCTGGACATTCTCTATGGACTTTACGGTTTTGAATGCATTTTAGCAGGACCCTTTTTGTTTTCTGCTGGCAAACGCTAATTGGCTCCACCTGGAGTCAAATCCTCCACACATTCGAGTTTTCTAGGAAGAAAGCTTCAGAAACCTGAGAAAACATGATATTTCTTTCTGTAAGCATGACATTGGATGCATTTGCAGAACAGGAAGATTGTGCTTTTCTCCAAAACCACTTTCTCGGTGATTTTTGGTTAAATTTCACCCGAAAGCCACAACAAATTGTCCAGATACTCCTGGATGAAAACAAAACTATCTGGTGATTTGTAGCTATCTCAATCCCAGATCTTGCTACAGCCTCTGTGTGTGTTTGTGTTTTCTGGACATTCTCTATGGACTTTACGGTTTTGAATGCATTTTCGTAGGACCCTTTTGGTTTCTGCTGGTAAACGCTAATTGGCTCCACCTGGAGTCAAATACTCCACACATTCGAGTTTTCTAGGAAAAAAACTTCAGAAACCTGAGAAAACATGATATTTCTTTCTGTAAGCATGACATTGGATGCATTTGCAGAACAGGAAGATTGTGCTTTTCTCCAAAACCACTTTCACGGTGATTTTTGGTTAAATTTCACCCGAAATCCACAACAATTTGTCCAGATACTCCTGGATGAAAACAAAACTATCTGGTGTGTTGAGGCTATCTCAATCCCAGATCTTGCTACAGCCTCTGTGTGTGTTTGTGTTTTCTGGACATTCTCTATGGACTTTAAGGTTTTGAATGCATTTTAGCAGGACCCTTTTTGTTTTCTGCTGGCAAACGCTAATTGGTTCCACAGGGAGTAAAATCCTCCACACATTCGAGTTTTCTAGGAAGAAAGCTTCAGAAACCTGAGAAAACATGATATTTCTTTCTGTAAACATGACATTGGATACATTTGCCGAACAGGAAGATTGTGATTTTCTCCAATACCACTTTCACGGTGATTTTTTGGTTAAATTTCACTTCAAAACTACAACAATTTGTCCAGATACTCCTGGATGAAAACAAAACTATCTGGTGATTTGTAGCTATCTCAATCCCAGATCTTGCTACAGCCTCTGTGTGTGTTTGTTTTTTTGGATATTCTCTATGGACTTTAAGGTTTTGAATGCATTTTAGCAGGACCCTTTTTGTTTTCTTCTGGCAAACGCTAATTGGTTCCACCTGGAGTCAAATCCTCCACACATTCGAGTTTTCTAGGAAGAAAACCTCAGAAACATGAGACAACATGATATTTCTTTCTGTAAACATGACATTGGATACATTTGCCGAACAGGAAGATTGTGCTTTTCTCGAAAACCAATTTCACGGTGATTTTTGGTTAAATTTCACCCGAAACCACAACAATTTGTCCAGATACTCCTGGATGAAAACAAAACTATCTGGTAAGTTGTGGCTATTTCAATCCCAGATCTTGCTACAGCCTCTGTGTGTGTTTGTGTTTTCTGGATATTCTCTATGGACTTTAAGGTTTTGTGTGCATTTTAGCAGGACCCTTTTTGTTTTCTGCTGGCAAACGCTAATCGGTTCCACCTGAGGTCAAATACTCCACACATTCGAATTTTCTAGGAAGAAAGCTTCAGAAACCTGAGAAAACAGGATATCTCTTTCTGTAAACATGACATTGGATGCATTTGCCGAACAGGAAGATTGTGATTTTCTCCAAAACCACTTTCATGGTGATTTTTGGTGAAATTTCACCCGAAATCCACAACAATTTGTCCAGATATGCCTGGATGAAAACAAAATTATCTGGTGATTTGTAGCTATCTCAATCCCAGATCTTGCTACAGCCTCTGTGTGTGTTTGTGTTTTCTGGATATTCTCTATGGACTTTAAGGTTTTGAATGCATTTTCGCAGGACCCTTTTTGTTTTCTGCTGGCAAACGCTAATTGGTTCCACCTGGAGTCAAATACTCCACACATTCGAGTTTTCTAGGAAGAAAGCTTCAGAAACCTGAGAAAACATGATATTTGTATTTGCAAACATGACATTGGATTCATTTGCTGAACAGAAAGATTGGGATATTCTCCAATACCACTTTCACGGTGATTTTTTTGTTAAATTTCACTTCAAATCTACAACAATTTGTCCAGATACTCCTGGATGAAAACAAAACTATCTGGTGATTTGTAGCTATCTCAATCCCAGATCTTGCTACAACCTCTGTGTATGTTTGTGTTTTCTGGATATTCTCTATGGACTTTACGGTTTTGAATGCATTTTAGCAGGACCCTTTTTGTTTTCTGCTGGCAAACGCTAATTGGTTCCACCTGGAGTCAAATCCTCCACACATTCGAGTTTTCTAGGAAGAAAGCTTCAGAAACCTGAGAAAACATGATATTTGTATTTGTAAACATGACATTGGATGCATTTGTTGAACAGAAAGTTTGTGCTTTTCTCCAAAACCACTTTCACGGTGATTTTTGGTGAAATTTCACCCGAAATCCACAACAATTTGTCCAGATACTCCTGGATGAAAACAAAACTATCTGGTGATTTGTAGCTATCTCAATCCCAGATCTTGCTACAGCCTCTGTGTGTGTTTGTCTTTTCTGGACATTCTCTATGGACTTTACGGTTTTGAATGCATTTTAGCAGGACCCTTTTTGTTTTCTGCTGGCAAACGCTAATTGGTTCCACCTGGAGTCAAATCCTCCACACATTCGAGTTTTCTAGGAAGAAAGCTTCAGAAACCTGAGAAAACATGATATTTCTTTCTGTAAACATGACATTGGATACATTTGCCGAACAGGAAGATTGTGATTTTCTCCAATACCACTTTCACGGTGATTTTTTGGTTAAATTTCACTTCAAAACTACAACAATTTGTCCAGATACTCCTGGATGAAAACAAAACTATCTGGTGATTTGTAGCTATCTCAATCCCAGATCTTGCTACAGCCTCTGTGTGTGTTTGTTTTTTTGGATATTCTCTATGGACTTTAAGGTTTTGAATGCATTTTAGCAGGACCCTTTTTGTTTTCTTCTGGCAAACGCTAATTGGTTCCACCTGGAGTCAAATCCTCCACACATTCGAGTTTTCTAGGAAGAAAACCTCAGAAACATGAGACAACATGATATTTCTTTCTGTAAACATGACATTGGATACATTTGCCGAACAGGAAGATTGTGCTTTTCTCGAAAACCAATTTCACGGTGATTTTTGGTTAAATTTCACCCGAAACCACAACAATTTGTCCAGATACTCCTTGATGAAAACAAAACTATCTGGTAAGTTGTGGCTATTTCAATCCCAGATCTTGCTACAGCCTCTGTGTGTGTTTGTGTTTTCTGGATATTCTCTATGGACTTTAAGGTTTTGTGTGCATTTTAGCAGGACCCTTTTTGTTTTCTGCTGGCAAACGCTAATCGGTTCCACCTGAGGTCAAATACTCCACACATTCGAATTTTCTAGGAAGAAAGCTTCAGAAACCTGAGAAAACAGGATATCTCTTTCTGTAAACATGACATTGGATGCATTTGCCGAACAGGAAGATTGTGATTTTCTCCAAAACCACTTTCATGGTGATTTTTGGTGAAATTTCACCCGAAATCCACAACAATTTGTCCAGATATGCCTGGATGAAAACAACAAACTATCTGTTGATTTGTAGCTATCTCAATCCCAGATCTTGCTACAGCCTCTGTGTGTGTTTGTGTTTTCTGGATATTCTCTATGGACTTTAAGGTTTTGAATGCATTTTCGCAGGACCCTTTTTGTTTTCTGCTGGCAAACGCTAATTGGTTCCACCTGGAGTCAAATACTCCACACATTCGAGTTTTCTAGGAAGAAAGCTTCAGAAACCTGAGAAAACATGATATTTGTATTTGGAAACATGACATTGGATTCATTTGCTGAACAGAAAGATTGGGATATTCTCCAATACCACTTTCACGGTGATTTTTTTGTTAAATTTCACTTCAAATCTACAACAATTTGTCCAGATACTCCTGGATGAAAACAAAAAACTATCTGGTGATTTGTAGCTATCTCAATCCCAGATCTTGCTACAGCCTCTGTGTATGTTTGTGTTTTCTGGATATTCTCTATGGACTTTACGGTTTTGAATGCATTTTAGCAGGACCCTTTTTGTTTTCTGCTGGCAAACGCTAATTGGTTCCACCTGGAGTCAAATCCTCCACACATTCGAGTTTTCTAGGAAGAAAGCTTCAGAAACCTGAGAAAACATGATATTTGTATTTGTAAACATGACATTGGATGCATTTGTTGAACAGAAAGTTTGTGCTTTTCTCCAAAACCACTTTCACGGTGATTTTTGGTGAAATTTCACCCGAAATCCACAACAATTTGTCCAGATACTCCTGGATGAAAACAAAACTATCTGGTGATTTGTAGTTATCTCAATCCCAGATCTTGCTACAGCCTCTGTGTGTGTTTGTGTTTTCTGGACATTCTCTATGGACTTTAAGGTTTTGAATGCATTTTAGCAGGACCCTTTTTGTTTTCTGCTGCCAAACGCTAATTGGTTCCACCTGGAGTCAAATACTCCACACATTCCAGTTTTCTAGGAAGAAAGCTTCAGAAACCTGAGAAAACATGATATTTCTTTCTGTAAACATGACATTGGATGCATTTGCCGAACAGGAACATTGTGCTTTTCTCCAAAACCACTTTCACGGTGATTTTTGGCTAAATTTCATTCAAAACTACAACAATTTGTCCAGATACTCCTGGATGAAAACAAAACTATCTGGTGTGTTGAGGCTATCTCAATCCCAGATCTTGCTACAGCCTCTGTGTGTCTTTATGTTTTCTGGATATTCTCTATGGACTTTCAGGTTTTGAGTGCATTTTAGCCTGTAAGTTTATGTTTTTAGCTGCCAAAAGCTAATTGCTTCCACCTGGAGTCAAATACTCCACACATTCGAGTTTTCTAGGAAGAAGCTTCAGAAACCTGAGAAAACATGATATTTCTTTCTGTAAGCATGACATTGGATGCATTTGCCGAACAGGAACATTGTGCTTTTCTCCAAAACCACTTTCACGGTGATTTTTGGTTATATTTCACCTGAAATTCACAACAATTTCTCCAGATACTCCTGGATGAAAACAAAACTATCTGGTGATTTGTGGCTATCTCAATCCCAGATCTTGCTACAGCCTCTGTGTGTGTTTATGTTTTCTGGATATTCTCTATGATCTTTAAGGTTTTGAATGCATTTTAGCAGGACCCTTTTTGTTTTCTGCTGGCAAACGCTAATTGGTTCCACCTGGAGTCAAATACTCCACACATTCCAGTTTTCTAGGAAGAAAGCTTCAGAAACCTGAGAAAACATGATATTTCTTTCTGTAAACATGACATTGGATGCATTTGCCGAACAGGAAGATTGTGCTTTTCTCCAAAACCACTTTCACGGTGCTTTTTGGCTAAATTTCATTCAAAACTACAACAATTTGTCCAGATACTCCTGGATGAAAACAAAACTATCTGCTGATTTGTAGCTATCTCAATCCCAGATCTTGCTACAGCCTCTGTGTGTCTTTATGTTTTCTGGATATTCTCTATGGACTTTAAGGTTTTGAGTGCATTTTAGCCTGTAAGTTTTTGTTTTTAGCTGCCAAAAGCTAATTGCTTCCACCTGGAGTCAAATACTCCACACATTCGAGTTTTCTAGGAAGAAGCTTCAGAAACCTGAGAAAACATGATATTTCTTTCTGTAAGCATGACATTGGATGCATTTGCTTAACAGGAAGATTGTGATTTTCTCCAAAACCACTTTCACGGTGATTTTTGGTTATATTTCACCTGAAATTCACAACAATTTGTCCAGATACTCCTGGATGAAAACAAAACTATGTGGTGATTTGTAGCTCTCTCAATCCCAGATCTTGCTACAGCCTCTGTGTGTGTTTGTGTTTTCTGGACATTCTCTATGGACTTTACGGTTTTGAATGCATTTTAGCAGGACCCTTTTTGTTTTCTGCTGGCAAACGCTAATTGGTTCCACCTGGAGATAAATCCTCCACACATTCGAGTTTTCTAGGAAGAAAGCTTCAGAAACCTGAGAAAACATGATATTTCTTTCTGTAAACATGACATTGGATGCATTTGCCGAACAGGAAGATTGTGCTTTTCTCCAAAACCACTTTCACGGTGATTTTTGGTTAAATTTCACCGAAATCCACAACAATTTGTCCAGATACTCTTGGATGAAAACAAAACTATCTGGTGATTTGTAGCTATCTCAATCCCAGATCTTGCTACAGCCTCTGTGTGTGTTTGTGTTTTCTGGATATTCTCTATGGACTTTATGGTTTTGAATGCATTTTAGCAGGACCCTTTTTGTTTTCTGCTGGCAAACGCTAATTGGTTCCACCTTGAGTCAAATACTCCACACATTCGAGTTTTCTAGGAAGAAAGCTTCAGAAACCTGAGAAAACATGATATTTCTTTCTGTAAGCATGACATTGGATGCATTTGCCGATCAGGAAGATTGTGATTTTCTCCAAAACCACTTTCTCGGTGATTTTTGGTTAAATTTCACCCGAAATCCACAACAAATTGTCCAGATACTCCTGGATGAAAACAAAACTATCTGGTAATTTGTAGCTATCTCAATCCCAGATCTTGCTACAGCCTCTGTGTGTGTTTGTGTTTTCTGGACATTCTCTATGGACTTTAAGGTTTTGAATGCATTTTAGCAGGACCCTTTTTGTTTTCTGCTGGCAAACGCTAATTGGTTCCACCTGGAGTCAAATACTCCACACATTCGAGTTTTCTAGGAAGAAAGCTTCAGAAACCTGAGAAAACATGATATTTCTTTCTGTAAGCATGACATTGGATGCATTTGCAGAACAGGAAGATTGTGCTTTTCTCCAAAACCACTTTCACGGTGATTTTTGGTTAAATTTCACCCGAAATCCACAACAATTTGTCCAGATACTCCTGGATGAAAACAAAACTATCTGGTGTGTTGAGCCTATCTCAATCCCAGATCTTGCTACAGCCTCTGTGTGTGTTTGTGTTTTCTGGACATTCTCTATGGACTTTACGGTTTTGAATGCATTTTAGCAGGACCCTTTTTGTTTTCTGCTGTCAAACGCTAATTGGTTCCACCTGGAGTCAAATATTCCACACATTCGAGTTTTCTAGGAAGAAAGCTTCAGAAACCTGAGAAAACATGATATTTCTTTCTGTAAACATGACATTGGATACATTTGCCGAACAGGAAGATTGTGATTTTCTCCAATACCACTTTCACGGTGATTTTTTGGTTAAATTTCACTTCAAAACTACAACAATTTGTCCAGATACTCCTGGATGAAAACAAAACTATCTGGTGATTTGTAGCTATCTCAATCCCAGATCTTGCTACAGCCTCTGTGTGTGTTTGTTTTTTTGGATATTCTCTATGGACTTTACGGTTTTGAATGCATTTTAGCAGGACCCTTTTTGTTTTCTTCTGGCAAACGCTAATTGGTTCCACCTGGAGTCAAATGCTCCACACATTCGAGTTTTCTAGGAAGAAAACCTCAGAAACATGAGACAACATGATATTTCTTTCTGTAAACATGACATTGGATACATTTGCCGAACAGGAAGATTGTGCTTTTCTCGAAAACCACTTTCACGGTGATTTTTGGTTAAATTTCACCCGAAACCACAACAATTTGTCCAGATACTCCTGGATGAAAACAAAACTATCTGGTAAGTTGTGGCTATTTCAATCCCAGATCTTGCTACAGCCTCTGTGTGTGTTTGTGTTTTCTGGATATTCTCTATGGACTTTAAGGTTTTGTGTGCATTTTAGCAGGACCCTTTTTGTTTTCTGCTGGCAAACGCTATTCGGTTCCACCTGAGGTCAAATACTCCACACATTCGAATTTTCTAGGAAGAAAGCTTCAGAAACCTGAGAAAACAGGATATCTCTTTCTGTAAACATGACATTGGATGCATTTGCCGAACAGGAAGATTGTGATTTTCTCCAAAACCACTTTCATGGTGATTTTTGGTGAAATTTCACCCGAAATCCACAACAATTTGTCCAGATATGCCTGGATGAAAACAAAATTATCTGGTGATTTGTAGCTATCTCAATCCCAGATCTTGCTACAGCCTCTGTGTGTGTTTGTGTTTTCTGGATATTCTCTATGGACTTTAAGGTTTTGAATGCATTTTAGCAGGACCCTTTTTGTTTTCTGCTGGCAAACGCTAATTGGTTCCACCTGGAGTAAAATCCTCCACACATTCGAGTTTTCTAGGAAGAAAGCTTCAGAAACCTGAGAAAACATGATATTTGTATTTGGAAACATGACATTGGATTCATTTCCTGAACAGAAAGATTGGGATTTTCTCCAATACCACTTTCACGGTGATTTTTTTGTTAAATTTCACTTCAAATCTACAACAATTTGTCCAGATACTCCTGGATGAAAACAAAACTATCTGGTGATTTGTAGCTATCTCAATCCCAGATCTTGCTACAGCCTCTGTGTATGTTTGTTTTTTTGGATATTCTCTATGGACTTTACGGTTTTGAATGCATTTTAGCAGGACCCTTTTTGTTTTCTGCTGGCAAACGCTAATTGGTTCCACCTGGAGTCAAATACTCCACACATTCGAGTTTTCTAGGAAGAAAGCTTCAGAAACCTGAGAAAACATGATATTTGTATTTGTAAACATGACATTGGATGCATTTGTTGAACAGAAAGATTGTGCATTTCTCCAAAACCACTTTCACGGTGATTTTTGGTGAAATTTCACCCGAAATCCACAACAATTTGTCCAGATACTCCTGGATGAAAACAAAACTATCTGGTGATTTGTAGTTATCTCAATCCCAGATCTTGCTACAGCCTCTGTGTGTGTTTGTGTTTTCTGGACATTCTCTATGGACTTTAAGGTTTTGAATGCATTTTAGCAGGACCCTTTTTGTTTTCTGCTGCCAAACGCTAATTGGTTCCACCTGGAGTCAAATACTCCACACATTCCAGTTTTCTAGGAAGAAAGCTTCAGAAACCTGAGAAAACATGATATTTCTTTCTGTAAACATGACATTGGATGCATTTGCCGAACAGGAACATTGTGCTTTTCTCCAAAACCACTTTCACGGTGATTTTTGGCTAAATTTCATTCAAAACTACAACAATTTGTCCAGATACTCCTGGATGAAAACAAAACTATCTGGTGATTTGTAGCTATCTCAATCCCAGATCTTGCTACAGCCTCTGTGTGTGTTTGTGTTTTCTGGATATTCTCTATGGACTTTACGGTTTTGAGTGCATTTTAGCCTGTAAGTTTTTGTTTTTAGCTGCCAAAAGCTAATTGCTTCCACCTGGAGTCAAATACTCCACACATTCGAGTTTTCTAGGAAGAAAGCTTCAGAAACCTGAGAAAACATGATATTTCTTTCTGTAAGCATGACATTGGATGCATTTGCCAAACAGGAACATTGTGCTTTTCTCCAAAACCACTTTCACGGTGATTTTTGGTTATATTTCACCTGAAATTCACAACAATTTGTCCAGATACTCCTGGATGAAAACAAAACTATCTGGTGATTTGTGGCTATCTCAATCCCAGATCTTGCTACAGCCTCTGTGTGTGTTTGTGTTTTCTGGATATTCTCTATGGACTTTACGGTTTTGAATGCATTTTAGCAGGACCCTTTTTGTTTTCTGCTGGCAAACGCTAATTGGTTCCATCTGGAGTCAAATCCTCCGCACATTCGAGTTTTCTAGGAAGAAAGCTCCAGAAACCTGAGAAAACATGATATTTCTTTCTGTAAACATGACATTGGATGCATTTGCCGAACAGGAAGTTTGTGATTTTCTGCAAAATCACTTTCTCGGTGATTTTTGGTTAAATTTCACCTGAAATCCACAACAATTTGTCCAGATACTCCTGGATGAAAACAAAACTATCTGGTGTTTTGTAGCTATCTCAATCCCAGATCTTGCTACAGCCTCTGTGTGCGTTTGTGTTTTCTGGACATTCTCTATGGACTTTAAGGTTTTGAAATCGTTTTAGCATGTAACTTCTTGTTTTCTGCTGGCAAACGCAATTGGTTCCACCTGGAGTCAAATCCTCCACATATTCGAGTTTTCTAGGAAGTAAGCTTCAGAAACCTGAGAAAACATGATATTTCTTTCTGTAAACATGACATTGGATGCATTTGCCGAACAGAAAGATTGTGCTTTTCTCCAATACCACTTTCACGGTGATTTTTTGGTTAAATTTCACTTCACAACTACAACAATTTGTCCAGATCATCCTGTATGAAAACAAAACTATCTGGTGATTTGTAGCTATCTCAATCCCAGATCTTGCTACAGCCTCTGTGTGTGTTTGTGTTTTCTGGATATTCTCTATGGACTTTAAGGTTTTGAATGCATTTTAGCAGGACCCTTTTTGTTTTCTGCTGGCAAACGCTAATTGGTTCCACCTGGAGTCAAATACTCCACACATTCGAGATTTCTAGGTAGAAAGCTTCAGAAACCTGAGAAAACATGATATTTCTTTCTGTAAACATGACATTGGATGCAATTGCCGAACAGGACCATTGTGATTTTCTCCAAAACCACTTTCACGTTGATTTTTGGCTAAATTTCATTCAAAACTACAACAATTTGTCCAGATACTCCTGGATGAAAACAAAACTATCTGGTGATTTGTAGCTATCTCAATCCCAGATCTTGCTACAGCCTCTGTGTGTGTTTGTGTTTTCTGGACATTCTCTATGGACTTTACGGTTTTGAATGCATTTTAGCAGGTCCCTTTCTGTTTTCTGCTGGCAAATGTAAATTGGTTCCACCTGGAGTCATATACTCCACACATTCGAGATTTCTAGGTAGAAAGCTTCAGAAACCTGAGAAAACATGATATTTCTTTCTGTAAACATGACATTGGATGCAATTGCCGAACAGGAACATTGTGATTTTCTCCAAAACCACTTTCACGGTGATTTTTGGCTAAATTTCATTCAAAACTACAACAATTTGTCCAGATACTCCTGGATGAAAACAAAACTATCTGGTGATTTGTAGCTATCTCAATCCCAGATCTTGCTACAGCCTCTGTGTGTGTTTGTGTTTTCTGGACATTCTCTATGGACTTTAAGGTTTTGAATGCATTTTAGCATGTAAGTTTTTGTTTTCTGCTGGCAAACGCTAATTGGTTCCACCTGGAGTCAAATCCTCCACACATTCGAGTTTTCTAGGAAGAAAGCTTCAGAAACCTGAGAAAACATGATATTTCTTTCTGTAAACATGACATTGGATGCATTTGCCGAACAGGAAGATTGTGCTTTTCTCCAAAACCACTTTCACGGAGATTTTTGGTTAAATTTCACCCGAAATCCACAACAAGTTGTCCAGATACTCTTGGATGAAAACAAAACTATCTGGTGATTTGTAGCTATCTCAATCCCAGATCTTGCTACAGCCTCTGTGTGTGTTTGTGTTTCCTGGACATTCTCTATGGACTTTACGGTTTTGAATGCATTTTAGCAGGTCCCTTTCTGTTTTCTGCTGGCAAATGTAAATTGGTTCCACCTGGAGTCAAATACTCCACACATTCGAGTTTTCTAGGAAGAAAGTTCCAGACTCCTGAGACAACATGACATTTGTATTTGTAAACATGACATTGGATTCATTTGCTGAACAGAAAGATTGTGCTTTTCTCCGAAACCACTTTCTTGGTGTTTTTTTGGTTAAATTTCACTTCAAAACTACAACAATTTGTCCAGATACTCCTGGATTAAAAGAAAACTATCTGGTGATTTGTAGCTATCTCAATCCCAGATCTTGCTACAGCCTCTGTGTGTGTTTGTGTTTTCTGGATATTCTCTATGGACTTTAGGTTTTTGAGTGCATTTTAGCAGGACCCTTTTTGTTTTCTGCTGGTAAACGCTAATTGGTTCCATCTGGAGTCAAATCCTTCACACATTCGAGTTTTCTAGGAAGAAAGCTTCAGAAACCTGAGAAAACATGATATTTCTTTCCGCAAACATGACATTGGATGCATTTGCCGAACAGGAAGATTGTGTTTTTCTCCAAAACCACTTTCACGGTGATTTTTGGTTAAATTTCACACGAAATCCACAACAATTTGTCCAGATACTCCTGGATGAAAACAAAACCATCTGGTGCTTTGTAGCTATCTCAATCCCAGATCTTGCTACAGCCTCTGTGTGTGTTTGTGTTTCCTGGACATTCTCTATGGACTTTAAGGTTTTGAATGCATTTTAGCAGGACCCTTTTTGTTTTCTGCTGGCAAACGCTAATTGGTTCCACCTGGAGTCAAATCCTCCACACATTCGAGTTTTCTAGGAAGAAAGCTTCAGAAACCTGAGAAAACATGATATTTCTTTCTGTAAACATGACATTGGATGCAATTGCCGAACAGGAACATTGTGCTTTTCTCCAAAACTACTTTCACGGTGATTTTTGGCTAAATTTCATTCAAAACTACAACAATTTGTCCAGATACTCCTGGATGAAAACAAAACTATCTGGTGTGTTGTGGCTATCTCAATCCCAGATCTTGCTACAGCCTCTGTGTGTGTTTGTGTTTTCTGGACATTCTCTATGGACTTTAAGGTTTTGAATGCATTTTAGCAGGAACCTTTCTGTTTTTTGCTGGCAAACGCTAATTGGTTCAACCTGGAGTCAAATACTCCACACATTCGAGTTTTCTAGGAAGAAAGCTTCAGAAACCTGAGAAAACATGATATTTATTTCTGTAAACATGACATTGGATGCATTTGCCGAACAGGAAGATTGTGCTTTTCTCCAAAACCACTTTCACGGAGATTTTTGGTTAAATTTCACCTGAAATCCACAACAAGTTGTCCAGATACTCTTGGATGAAAACAAAACTATATGGTGATTTGTAGCTATCTCAATCCCAGATCTTGCTACAGCCTCTGTGTGTGTTTGTGTTTTCTGGATATTCTCTATGATCTTTAAGTTTTTGAATGCATTTTAGCAGGACCCTTTTTGTTTTCTGCTGGCAAACGCTAATTGGTTCCACCTGGAGTCAAATACTCCACACATTCGAGTTTTCTAGGAAGAAATTCCAGAAACCTGAGAAAACATGATATTTGTATTTGTAAACATGACATTGGATTCATTTGCTGAACAGAAAGATTGTGCTTTTCTCGAAAACCACTTTCACGGTGATTTTTTGATTAAATTTCGCTTCAAAACTACAACAATTTGTGAAGATACTCCTGGATGAATACAAAAGTATCTGGTGATTTGTAGCTATCTCAATCCCAGATCTTGCTACAGCTTCTGTGTGTGTTTGTGTTTTCTGCACATTCTCTATGGAATTTACGGTTTTGAATGCATTTTAGCGGGACCCTTTTTGTTTTCTGCTGGCAAACGCTAATTGGTTCCACCTGGAGTCAAATACTGCACACATTCGAGTTTTCTAGGAAGAAAGCTTCAGAAACCTGAGAAAACATGATATTTCTTTCTGTAAACATGACATTGGATGCATTTGCCGAACAGGAAGATTGTGCTTTTCTCCAAAACCACTTTCACGGTGATTTTTGGTTAAATTTCACCCGAAATCCACAACAATTTGCCCAGATACTCCTGGATGAAAACAAAATTATCTGGTGTGTTGTGGCTATCTCAATCCCAGATCTTGCTACAGCCTCTGTGTGTGTTTGTGTTTTCTGGACATTCTCTGTAGACTTTAAGGTTTTGAATGCATTTTAGTATGTAAGATTTTGTTTTTAGCTGCCAAATGCTAATTGGTTCCACCTGGAGTCAAATCCTCCACACATTCGAGTTTTCAAGGTAGAAATCTCCAGAAACCTGAGAAAACATTATATTTGTATTTGTAAACATGACATTGGATTCATTTGCTGAACGGAAAGATTGTGCTTTTCTCCAAAACCACTTTCACGGTGATTTTTTGGTTAAATTTCACTTCAAAACTACAACAATTTGTCCAGATACTCCTGGATGGAAACAAAACTATCTGGTGTGTTGTGGCTATCTCAATCCCAGATCTTGCTACAGCCTCTGTGTGTGTTTGTGTTTTCTAGACATTCTCTATGGACTTTAAGTTTTTAAATGTATTTTAGCATTTTTTTTTGCTGGGAAATGCTAATTGGTTCCACCTGTAGTCAAATACTCCACACATTCGAGTTTTTTACGAAGAAAGCTTCAGAAACCTGAGCAAACATGATATTTCTTGCTGTAAACATGCCATGGCTTGCATTTGCTGATCAGGAAGATTGTGCTTTTGTCCAAATCCACTTTCACGATGATTTTTGGTTAAATTTTACCCAAAATCCACAACAATCTGTCGAGATACTCCTGGATGAAAACAAAACTATGTGGTGATTTGTAGCTATCTCAATCCCAGATCTTGCTACAGCCTCTGTGTGTGTTTGTGTTTTCTGGATATTCTCTATGGACTTTAAGGTTTTGAATGCATGTTAGCAGGACCCTTTTTGTTTTCTGCTGGCAAACGCTAATTGGTTCCACCTGGAGTCAAATACTCCACACATTCGAGTTTTCTAGGAAGAAAGCTCCAGAATCCTGAGCAAACGTGATATTTGTATTTGTAAACATGACATTGGATTCATATGCTCAACAGAAAGATAGTGCTTTTCTCCAAAACCACTTTCACGGTGATTTTTGGTTAAATATCACCCAAAATCCACAACAATTTGTCCAGATACTCCTGGATGGAAACAAAATTATCTGTTGTGTTGTGGCTGTCTCAATCCCAGATCTTGCTACAGCCTCTGTGTGTGTTTGTGTTTTCTGGATATTCTCTATGGACTTTACGGTTTAGAATGCATTTTAGCCTGATCCTTTTTGTTTTCTGCTGGCAAATGCTAATTTGTTCCACCTGGAGTCATATACTCCACACATTCGAGTTTTCTAGGATGAAAGCTTCAGAAACCTGAGAAAACATGATATTTCTTTCTCTAAACATGACATTGGATGCATTTGCCGAACTGGAAGATTGTGCTTTTCCCCAAAACAACTTTCACGGTGATTTTTGGTTAAATTTCACCCGAAATCCACAACAATTTGCCCAGATACTCCTGGATGGGAACAAGACTATCTGGTGTGTTGTGGCTATCTCAATCCCAGATCTTGCTACAGCCTCTGTGTGTGTTTGTGTTTTCTGGACATTCTCTATGGACTTTAAGGTTTTGAATGTATTTTAGCATTTGTTTTCTGCTGGGAAATGCTAATTGGTTCCACCTGGAGTCAAATACTCCACACATTTGAGTTTTTTAGGAAGAAAGCTCCAGAAACCTGAGAAAACATGATATTCCTTTCTGTAAACATGACATTGGATGCATTTGCCAAACAGGAAGATTGTGCTTTTCTCCAAAACCACTTTCACAGTGATTTTTGGTTAAATTTCACCCGAAATCCACAACAATTTGCCCAGATACTCCTGGATGAAAACAAAATAATCTGGTGTGTTGTGGCTATCTCAATCCCAGATCTTGCTACAGCCTCTGTGTGTGTTTGTGTTTCCGGATATTCTCTATGGACTTCAAGGTTTTGAATGCATTTTAGTATGTAAGATTTTGTTTTTAGCTGCCAAACGCTAACTTTTTCCACCTGGAGTCAAATCCTCCACACATTCGAGTTTTCTAGGAAGAAAGCTTCAGAAACCTGAGAAAACATTATATTTGTATTTGTAAACATGACATTGGATTCATTTGCTGAACGGAAAGATTGTGCTTTTCTCCAAAACCATTTTCACGGTGATTTTTGTTTAAGTTTCACTTCCAAACTACAACAATTTGTCCAGATACTCCTGGATGAAAACAAAACTATCTGGTGTGTTGTGGCTATCTCAATCCCACATCTTGCTACAGCCTCTCTGTGTGTTTGTGTTTTCTGGATATTCTCTATGGACTTTAAGGTTTTGAATGCATGTTAGCCAGACCCTTTTTGTTTTCTGCTGGCAAACGCTAATTTGTTCTACCTGGAGTCAAATCCTCCACACATTCGAGTTTTCTAGGAAGAAAGCTTCAGAAACCTGAGAAAACATGATAATTCTTTCTGTAAACATGACATTGGATGCATTTGCCGAACAGGAAGATTGTGCTTTTCTCCAAAACCACTTTCATAATGATTTTTGGTTAAATTTCACCCAAAATCCACAACAATATGTCCAGATACTCCTGGATGAATACAAAACTATCTGGTGATTTGTCGCTATCTCAGTCCCAGATCTTGCTACAGCCTCTGTGTGTGTTTGCGTTTTCTGGACATTCTCTATGGACTTTACGGTTTTGAATGCACTTTAAAATATAAGGTTTTGTTTTCTGCTGGCAAACGCTAATTGCTTCCACCTGGAGTCAAATACTCCACACATTCGCGTTTTCTAGGAAGAAAGCTTCAGAAACCTGAGAAAACATTATATTTGTATTTGTAAACATGACATTGGATTCATTTTCTGAACAGAAAGATTGTGCTTTTCTCCAAAACCACTTTCAGGGTGATTTTTGGTTAAATTTCACCCGAAATCCACAACAATTTCTCCAGATACTCCTGGATGAAAACAAAACTATCTGGTGATTTGTAGTCTATCTCAATCCCAGATCTTGCTACAGCCTCTGTGTGTGTTTGTGTTTTCTGTACATTCTCTATGGACTTTACGGTTTTGCATGGATTTTAGCAGGACACTTTTTGTTTTCTGCTGGCAAACGCTAATTGGTTCCACCTGGAGTCAAATCCTCCACACATTCGAGTTTTCTAGGAAGAAAGCTTCAGAAACCTGAGAAAACATGATATTTCTTTCCGTAAACATGACATTGGATGCATTTGCCGATCAGGAAGATTGTGCTTTCTCCAAAACCACGTTCACGTTGATTTTTGGTTATATTTCACCCGAAATCCACAACAATTTGTCCAGATACTCCTGGATGAAAACAAAACTATCTGGTGATTTGTAGCTTTCTCAATCCCAGATCTTGCTACAGCCTCTGTGTGTGTTTGTGTTTTCTGGACATTCTCTATGGACTTTACGGTTTTGCATGCATTTTAGCAGGACCCTTTTTGTTTTCTGCTGGCAAACGCTAATTGGTTCCACCTGGAATCAAGTACTCCACACATTCGAGTTTTCTAGGAAGAAAGCTTCAGAAACCTGAGAAAACATGATATTTATTTCTGTAAACATGACATTGGATGCATTTGCCGAACAGGAAGATTGTGCTTTTCCCCAAAACCACTTTCACAGTGATTTTTGGTTAAATGTCACCCGAAATCCACAATAATTTGTCCAGATACTCCTGGATGGAAACAAAACTATCTGGTGTGTTGTGGCTATCTCAATCCCAGATCTTGCTACAGCCTCTGTGTGTGTTTGTGTTTTCTGGACATTCTCTATGGACTTTACGGTTTTGAATGTATTTTAGCATTTGTTTTTAGCTGCCAAAAGCTAATTGGTTACACCTGGAATCAAATACTCCACACATTCGAGTTTTCTAGGAAGAAAGCTCCAGAAACCTGAGAAAACATATTTGTATTTGTATACATGACATTGGATTCATTTGCTGAACAGAAAGATTGTGCTTTTCTCCAAAACCACTTTCACGGTGATTTTTTGGTTAAATTTCACTTCAAAACTACAACAATTTGTCCAGATACTCCTGGATGAAAACAAAACTATCTGGTGTGTTGTGGCTATCTCAATCCCAGATCTTGCTACAGCCTCTGTGTGTGTTTGTGTTTTCTGGACATTCTCTATGGACTTTACGGTTTTGCATGCATTTTAGCAGGACCCTTTTTGTTTTCTGCTGGCAAACGCTAATTGGTTCCACCTGGAGTCAAATCCTCCACACATTCGAGTTTTCTAGGAAGAAAGCTTCAGAAACCTGAGAAAACATGATATTTCTTTCTATAAACATGACATTGGATGCATTTGCCGAACAGGAAGATTGTGCTTTTCCCCAAAACCACTTTCACAGTGATTTTTGGTTAAATTTCACCCGAAATCCACAACAACTTGTCCAGATTCTCCTGGATGGAAACAAAACTATCTGGTGTGTTGTGGCTATCTGAATCCCAGATCTTGCTACAGCCTCTGTGTGTGTTTGTGTTTTCTGGATATTCTCTATGGACTTTAAGGTTTTGAATGTATTTTAGCATTTGTTTTCTGCTGGGAAATGCTAATGGGTTCAACCTGGAGTAAAATACTCCACACATTCGAGTTTTCTAGGAAGAAAGCTCCAGAAACCTGATAAAACATATTTGTATTTGTATACATGACATTGGATTCATTTGCTGAACAGAAAGATTGTGCTTTTCTCCAAAACCACTTTCACGGTGATTTTTTGGTTAAATTTCACCCGAAATCCACAACCATTTGTCCAGATACTCCTGGATGAATACAAAACTATCTGGTGATTTGTAGCTATCTCAATCCCAGATCTTGCTACAGCCTCTGTGTGTGTTTGTGTTTTCTGGATATTCTCTACGGACTTTACAGTTTTGCATGCATTTTAGCAGGACACTTTTTGTTTTCTTCTGGCAAACGGTAATTGGTTCAACATGGAGTCAAATCCTCCACACATTTGAGTTTTCTAGGAAGAAAGCTCCAGAAACCTGAGAAAACATGATATTTGTATTTCTAAACATGACATTGGATTCATTTGCTGAACAGAAAGATTGTGCTTTTCTCCAAAACCACTTTCACAGTGATTTTTCGGTTAAATTTCACTTCAAAACTACAACAATTTGTCCAGATACTTCTGGATGAAAACAAAACTATCTGGTGATTTGTAGCTTTCTCAATCCCAGATCTTGCTACAGCCTCTGTGTGTGTTTGTGTTTTCTGGACATTCTCTATGGACTTTAAGGTTTTGAATGTATTTTAGCATTTGTTTTCTGCTGGGAAATGCTAATTGGTTCCACCTGGAGTCAAATACTCCACACATTCGAGTTTTCTAGGAAGAAGGCTTCAGAAACCTGGGAAAACATGATATTTCTTTCTGTAAACATGACATTGGATGCATTTGCTGAACAGAAAGATTGTGCTTTTATCCAAAACCACTTTCACGGTGATTTTTTGGTTTAATTTCACTTCAAAACTACAGCAATTTGTCCATATACTCCTGGATGAAAACAAAACTATCTAGTGATTTGTAGCTATCTCAATCCCAGATGTTGCTACAGCCTCTGTGTGTGTTTGTGTTTTCTGGACATTCTCTATGGACTTTACGGTTTTGAATGCATTTTAGCATGTAAGTTTTTGTTTTTAGCTGCCAAAAGCTAATTGGTTCCACCTGGAGTCAAATCCTCCACACATTCGAGTTTTCTAGGAAGAAAGCTTCAGAAACCTGAGAAAACATGATATTTCTTTCTGTAAACATGACATTGGATGCATTTGTCGAACAGGAAGATTGTGATTTTCTCCAAAACCACTTTCACGGTGATTTTTGGTTAAATTTCACCCGAAATCCACAACAATTTGTCCAGATACTCCTGGATGTAAACAAAACTATCTGGTGTGTTGTGGCTATCTCAATCCCAGATCTTGCTACAGCCTCTGTGTGTGTTTGTGTTTTCTGGATATTCTCTATGGACTTTACGGTTTTGAATGCATTTTAGAATATAAAGTTTTGTTTTCAGCTGGCAAACGCTAATTGGTTCCACCTGGAGTCAAATACTCCACACATTCGAGTTTTCTAGGAAGAAAGCTCCAGAAACCTGAGAAAACATGATATTTGTATTTGTAAACATGACATTGGATTCATTTGCTGAACAGAAAGATTGTGCTTTTCTCCAAAACTACTTTCACGGTGATTTTTTGGTTAAATTTCACCCGAAATCCACAACAATTTGTCCAGATACTCCTGGATGAAAACAAAACTATCTGGTGATTTGTAGCTATCTCAATCCCAGATCTTGCTACAGCATCTCTGTGTGTTTGTGTTTTCTGGACATTCTCTATGGACTTTACAGTTTTGCATGCATTTTAGCAGGACACTTTTTGTTTTCTGCTGGCAAACACTAATTGGTTCCACCTGGAGTCAAATCCTCCACACATTCGAGTTTTCAAGGAAGAAAGCTTCAGAAAACTGAGAAAACATGATATTCCTTTCTGTAAACATGACATTGGATGCATTTGCCAAACAGGAAGATTGTGCTTTTCTCCAAAACCACTGTCACGGTGATTTTTGGTTAAATTTCACCCGAAATCCACAACAATTTGTCCAGATACTCCTGGATGAAAACAAAACTATCTGTTGTGTTGTGGCTATCTCAATCCCAGATCTTGCTACAGCCTCTGTGTGTGTTTATTTTTTCTGGATATTCTCTATGGACTTTAAGGTTTTGAATGTATTTTAGCCTGATCCTTTTTGTTTTCTGCTGCCAAATGCTAATTGGTTCCACCTGGAGTCAAATACTCCACACATACGAGTTTACTAGGAAGAAAGCTCAAGAAACCTGAGAAAACATGATATTTGTATTTGTAAACATGACATTGGATTCATTTGCTGAACAGAAAGATTGTGCTTTTCTCCAAAACCACTTTCACGTTGATTTTTGGTTAAATTTCAGCCGAAATCCACAACAATCTTTCCAGATACTCCTGGATGAAAACAAAACTATCTGGTGGTTTGTAGTCTATCTCAATCCCAGATCTTGCTACAGCCTCTGTGTGTGTTTGTGTTTTATGGACATTCTTTATGGACTTTAAGGTTTTGAATGTATTTTAGCATTTGTTTTCTGCTGGGAAATGCTAATTGGTTTCACCTGGAGTCAAATACTCCACATATTCGAGTTTTCTAGGAAGAAAGCTCCAGAAACCTGAGAAAACATGATATTTGTATTTGTATACATCACATTGGATTCTTTTGCTGAACAGAAAGATTGTGCTTTTCTCCAAAACCACTTTCACGGTGATTTTTTGGTTAAATTTCACTTCAAAACTACAACATTTTGTCCAGATACTCCTGGATGAAAACAAAACTATCTGGTGATTTGTAGCTATCTCAATCCCAGGTCTTGCTACAGCCTCTGTGTGTGTTTGTGTTTTCTGGACATTCTCTATGGACTTTAAGGTTTTGAATGCATTTTCGCAGGACCCTTTTTGTTTTCTGCTGGCAAACGCTAATTGGTTCCACCTGGAGTCAAATACTCCACACATTCGAGTTTACTAGGACGAAAGCTTCAGAAACCTGAGAAAACATGATATTTCTTTCTGTAAACATGACATTGGATGCATTTGTCGAACAGGAACATTGTGATTTTCTCCAAAGCCACTTTCACTGTGATTTTTGGTTAAATTTCACCCGAAATCCACAACAATTTGTCCAGATACTCCTGGATGAAAACAAAACTATCTGGTGTGTTGTGGCTATCTCAATCCCAGATCTTGCTACAGACTCTGTGTGTGTTTGTGTTTTCTGGACATTCTCCATGGACTTTACGGTTTTGAATGCATTTTAGAATGTAAAGTTTTGTTTTCAGCTGGCAAACGCTAATTGGTTCCACCTGGAGTCAAATACTCCACACATTCGAGTTTTCTAGGAAGAAAGCTCCAGAAACCTGAGAAAACATGATATTTCTTTCTGTAACCATGACATTGGATGCATTTGTCGAACAGGAAGATTGTGATTTTCTCCAAAACCACTTTCACGGTGATTTTTGGTTAAATTTCACCCGAAATCCACAACAATTTGTCCAGATACTCCTGGATGAAAACAAAACTATCTGGTGTGTTGTGGCTATCTCAATCCCAGATCTTGCTACAGCCTTTGTGTGTGTTTGTGTTTTCTGGACATTCTCTATGGACTTTATGGTTTTGAATGCATTTTAGAATATAAAGTTTTGTTTTCAGCTGGCAAACGCTAATTGGTTCCACCTGGAGTCAAATACTCCACACATTCGAGTTTTCTAGGAAGAAAGCTCCAGAAACCTGAGAAAACATGATATTTGTATTTGTAAACATGACATTGGATTCATTTGCTGAACAGAAAGATTGTGCTTTTCTCCAAAACTACTTTCACGGTGATTTTTTGGTTAAATTGCACCCGAAATCCACAACAATTTGTCCAGATACTCCTGGATGAAAACAAAACTATCTGGTGATTTGTAGCTATCTCAATCCCAGATCTTGCTACAGCATCTCTGTGTGTTTGTGTTTTCTGGACATTCTCTATGGACTTTACAGTTTTGCATGCATTTTAGCAGGACACTTTTTGTTTTCTGCTGGCAAACGCTAATTGGTTCCACCTGGAGTCAAATCCTCCACACATTCGAGTTTTCAAGGAAGAAAGCTTCAGAAAACTGAGAAAACATGATATTCCTTTCTGTAAACATGACATTGGATGCATTTGCCAAACAGGAAGATTGTGATTTTCTCCAAAACCACTTTCACGGTGATTTTTTGGTTAAATTTCACTTCAAAACTACAACATTTTGTCCAGATACTCCTGGATGAAAACAAAACTATCTGGTGATTTGTAGCTATCTCAATCCCAGGTCTTGCTACAGCCTCTGTGTGTGTTTGTGTTTTCTGGATATTCTCTATGGACTTTAAGGTTTTGAATGCATTTTCGCAGGACCCTTTTTGTTTTCTGCTGGCAAACGCTAATTGGTTCCACCTGGAGTCAAATACTCCACACATTCGAGTTTACTAGGACGAAAGCTTCAGAAACCTGAGAAAACATGATATTTCTTTCTGTAAACATGACATTGGATGCATTTGTCGAACAGGAACATTGTGATTTTCTCCAAAGCCACTTTCACTGTGATTTTTGGTTAAATTTCACCCGAAATCCACAACAATTTGTCCAGATACTCCTGGATGAAAACAAAACTATCTGGTGTGTTGTGGCTATCTCAATCCCAGATCTTGCTACAGACTCTGTGTGTGTTTGTGTTTTCTGGACATTCTCCATGGACTTTACGGTTTTGAATGCATTTTAGAATGTAAAGTTTTGTTTTCAGCTGGCAAACGCTAATTGGTTCCACCTGGAGTCAAATACTCCACACATTCGAGTTTTCTAGGAAGAAAGCTCCAGAAACCTGAGAAAACATGATATTTCTTTCTGTAACCATGACATTGGATGCATTTGTCGAACAGGAAGATTGTGATTTTCTCCAAAACCACTTTCACGGTGATTTTTGGTTAAATTTCACCCGAAATCCACAACAATTTGTCCAGATACTCCTGGATGAAAACAAAACTATCTGGTGTGTTGTGGCTATCTCAATCCCAGATCTTGCTACAGCCTTTGTGTGTGTTTGTGTTTTCTGGACATTCTCTATGGACTTTATGGTTTTGAATGCATTTTAGAATATAAAGTTTTGTTTTCAGCTGGCAAACACTAATTGGTTCCACCTGGAGTCAAATACTCCACACATTCGAGTTTTCTAGGAAGAAAGCTCCAGAAACCTGAGAAAACATGATATTTGTATTTGTAAACATGACATTGGATTCATTTGCTGAACAGAAAGATTGTGCTTTTCTCCAAAACTACTTTCACGGTGATTTTTTGGTTAAATTGCACCCGAAATCCACAACAATTTGTCCAGATACTCCTGGATGAAAACAAAACTATCTGGTGATTTGTAGCTATCTCAATCCCAGATCTTGCTACAGCATCTCTGTGTGTTTGTGTTTTCTGGACATTCTCTATGGACTTTACAGTTTTGCATGCATTTTAGCAGGACACTTTTTGTTTTCTGCTGGCAAACGCTAATTGGTTCCACCTGGAGTCAAATCCTCCACACATTCGAGTTTTCAAGGAAGAAAGCTTCAGAAAACTGAGAAAACATGATATTCCTTTCTGTAAACATGACATTGGATGCATTTGCCAAACAGGAAGATTGTGATTTTCTCCAAAACCACTTTCACGGTGATTTTTGGTTAAATTTCACCCGAAATCCACAACAATTTGTCCAGATACTCCTGGATGAAAACAAAATTATCTGTTGTGTTGTGGCTATCTCAATCCCAGATCTTGCTACAGCCTCTGTGTGTGTTTCTTTTTTCTGGATATTCTCTATGGACTTTAAGGTTTTGAATGTATTTTAGCCTGATTCTTTTTGTTTTCTGCTGCCAAATGCTAATTGGTTCCACCTGGAGTCAAATACTCCACACATACGAGTTTTCTAGGAAGAAAGCTCAAGAAACCTGAGAAAACATGATATTTGTATTTGTAAACATGACATTGGATTCATTTGCTGAACAGAAAGATTGTGCTTTTCTCCAAAACCACTTTCACGGTGATTTTTGGTTAAATTTCACCCGAAATCCACAACAATTTGTCCAGATACTCCTGGATGAAAACAAAACTATCTGGTGTGTTGTGGCTATCTCAATCCCAGATCTTGCTACAGCCTCTGTGTGTGTTTGTGTTTTCTGGACATTCTCTATGGACTTTAAGGTTTTGCATGCATTTTAGCAGGACACTTTTTGTTTTCTGCTGGCAAACGCTAATTGGTTCCACCTGGAGTCAAATACTCCACACATTTGAGTTTTCTAGGAAGAAAGCTTCAGAAACCTGAGAAAACATGATATTTCTTTCTGTAAACATGACATTGGATGCATTTGCCCAACCGGAAGATTGTGCTTTTCTCCAAAACCACTTTCACGGTGATTTTTTGGTTAAATTTCACCCGAAATCCACAACAATTTGTCCAGATACTCCTGGATGAAAACAAAACTATCTGGTGTGTTGTGGCTATCTCAATCCCAGATCTTGCTACAGCCTCTGTGTGTGTTTGTGTTTTCTGGACATTCTCTATGGACTTTAAGGTTTTGAATGTATTTTAGCATTTGTTTTCTGCTGGGAAATGCTAATTGGTTTCACCTGGAGTCAAATACTCCACATATTCGAGTTTTCTAGGAAGAAAGCTCCAGAAACCTGAGAAAACATGATATTTGTATTTGTATACATCACATTGGATTCATTTGCTGAACAGAAAGATTGTGCTTTTCTCCAAAACCACTTTCACGGTGATTTTTTGGTTAAATTTCACTTCAAAACTACAACATTTTGTCCAGATACTCCTGGATGAAAACAAAACTATCTGGTGATTTGTAGCTATCTCAATCCCAGATCTTGCTACAGCCTCTGTGTGTGTTTGTGTTTTCTGGACATTCTCTATGGACTTTAAGGTTTTGAATGCATTTTAGCATTTGTTTTCTGCTGGCAAACGCTAATTGGTTCCACCTGGAGTCAAATACTCCACACATTCGAGTTTTCTAGGACGAAAGCTTCAGAAACCTGAGAAAACATGATATTTCTTTCTGTAAACATGACATTGGATGCATTTGTCGAACAGGATGATTGTGCCTTTTCTGCAAAACCACTTTCACCGTGATTTTTGGATAAATTTCACCCGAAATCCACAACAATTTGTCCAGATACTCCTGGATGAAAACAAAATTATCTGGTGTGTTGTGGCTATCTCAATCCCAGATCTTGCTACAGCCTCTGTGTGTGTTTGTGTTTTCTGGATATTCTCTATGGACTTTACGGTTTTGAATGCATTTTTGCCTGTAAGTTTTTGATTTCTGCTGGAAAACGCTAATTGGTTCCACCTGGAGTCAAATACTCCACACATTCGAGTTTTCTAGGAAGAAAGCTTCAGAAACCTGAGAAAACATGATATTTCTTTCTGTAAACATGACATTGGATGCATTTGCCGAATAGAAAGATAGTGATTTTCTGCAAAACCACTTTCATGGTGATTTTTGGTTAAATTTCACTTCAAAACTACAACAATTTGTCCAGATACTCCTGGATGGAAACAATACTATCTGGTGTTTTGTAGCTATCTGAATCCCAGATCTTGCTACAGTTTGTGTGCGTTTGTGTTTTCTGGACATTCTCTATGGACTTTACGGTTTTGAATGCATTTTAGCATTTGTTTTCTGCTGGCAAACACTAATTGGTTCCACCTGGAGTCAAATCCTCCACGCATTCGAGTTTTCTAGGAAGAAAGCTTCAGAAACCTGAGAAAACATGATATTTCTTTCTGTAAACATGACATTGGATATATTTGCCGAACAGGAAGATTGTGCTTTTCTCCAAAACAACTTTCACGGTGATTTTTTGTTAAATTCCACCCGAAATGCACAACAATTTGTCCAGATACTCCTGGATGAAAACAAAACTATCTGGTGATTTGTAGCTATCTCAATCACAGATCTTGCTACAGCCTCTGTGTGTGTTTGTGTTTTCTGGATATTCTCTATGGACTTTAAGGTTTTGAATGCATTTTAGCAGGACCCTTTTTGTTTTCTGCTGGCAAACGCTAATTGGTTCCACCTGGAGTCAAATACTCCACACATTCGAGATTTCTAGAAAGAAAGCTTCAGAAACCTGAGAAAACATGATATTTCTTTCTGTAAACATGACATTGGATGCATTTGCCGAACAGGAAGATGGTGCCTTTCTCCAAAACCACTTTCACGGTGATTTTTGGTTAAATTTCACCCGAAATCCACAACAATTTGTCCAGATTCTCCTGGATGAAAACAAAACTATCTGGTGATTTGTAGCTATCTCAATCCCAGATCTTGCTACAGCCTCTGTGTGTGTTTGTGTTTTCTGGATATTCTCTATGGACTTTAAGGTTTTGAATGCATTTCAGCAGGACCTTTTTGTTTTCTACTGGTAAACGCTAATTGGTTCCACCTGGAGTCAAATACTCCACACATTCGAGTTTTCTAGGAAGAAAGCTTCAGAAACCTGAGAAAACATGATATTTCTTTCTGTAAACATGACATTGGATGCATTTGCAGAACAGGAAGATTGTGCCTTTCTCCAAAACCACTTTCATGGTGATTTTTGGTTAAATTTCACCCGAAATCCACAACAATTTGTCCAGATACTCCTGGATGAAAACAAAACTATCTGGTGATTTGTAGCTATCTCAATCCCAGATCTTGCTACAGCCTCTGTGTGTGTTTGTGTTTTCTGGATATTCTCTATGGACTTTAAGGTTTTGAATGCATTTTAGCAGGACCCTTTTTGTTTTCTGCTGGCAAATGCTAATTGGTTCCACCTGGAATCAAGTACTCCACACATTCGAGTTTTCTAGGAAGAAAGCTTCAGAAACCTGAGAAAACATGATATTTCTTTCTGTAAACATGACATTGGATGCATTTGCCGAACAGGAAGATTGTGATTTTCTCCAAAACCACTTTCATGGTGATTATTGGTTAAATTTCACATCAAAACTACAACAATTTGTCCAGATACTCCTGGATGAAAACAAAACTATCTGGTGATTTGTAGCTATCTCAATCCCAGATCTTGCTACAGCCTCTGTGTGTGTTTGTGTTTTCTGGACATTCTCTATGGACTTTACGGTTTTGAATGCATTTTAGCATGTAAGTTTTTGTTTTTAGCTGCCAAAAGCTAATTGGTTCCACCTGGAGTCAAATATTCCACACATTCGAGTTTTCTAGGAAGAAAGCTTCAGAAACCTGAGAAAACATATTTCTTTCTGTAAACATGACATTGGATGCATTTGCCGAACAGGAAGATTGTGATTTTCTCCAAAACCACTTTCATGGTGATTTTTGGTTAAATTTCACCCAAAATCTACTACAGTTTGTCCAGATACTCCTGGATGAAAACAAAACTATCTGGTGATTTGTAGCTATCTCAATCCCAGATCTTGCTACAGCCTCTGTGAATGTTTGTGTTTTCTGGATATTCTCTATATACTTTAAGGTTTTGAATGCATTTTAGCATGTAAGTTTTTGCTTTTAGCTTCCAAATGTTAATTGGTTCCACCTGGAGTCACATACTCCACACATTCGAGTTTTCTAGGAAGAAAGCTTCAGAAACCTGAGAAAACATGATATTTCTTTCTGTAAACATGACATTGGATGCATTTGCCGAACAGGAAGATTCTGCTTTTCTCCAAAACCACTTTCACGGTGATTTTTGCTTAAATTTCACTTCAAAACTACAACAATTTGTCCAGATACTCCTGGATGAAAACAAAACTATCTGGTGATTTGTAGCTATCTCAATCCCAAATCTTGCTACAGCCTCTCTGTGTGTTTGTGTTTTCTGGATATTCTCTATGGAGTTTAAGGTTTTGAATGCATTTTAGCAGGACCCTTTTTGTTTTCTGCTGGCAAATGCTAAGTGGTTCCACCTGGAATCAAATACTCCACTCATTCGAGTTTTCTAGGAAGAAAGCTTCAGAAACCTGAGAAAACATGATATTTCTTTCTGTAAACATGACATTGGATGCATTTGCCAAATAGAAAGATAGTGATTTTCTCCAAAACCACTTTCATGGTGATTTTTGGTTAAATTTCACTTCAAAACTACAACAATTTGTCCAGATACTCCTGGATGGAAACAATATTATCTGGTGTTTTGTAGCTATCTGAATCCCAGATCTTGCTACAGTTTGTGTGCGTTTGTGTTTTCTGGACATTCTCTATGGACTTTACAGTATTGAATGCATTTTAGCATTTGTTTTCTGCTGGCAAACACTAATTGGTTCCACCTGGAGTCAAATACTCCACACATTCGAGTTTTCTAGGAAGAAAGCTTCAGAAACCTGAGAAAACATGATATTTCTTTCTGTAAACATGACATTGGATGCATTTGCAGAACAGGAAGATTGTGCCTTTCTCCAAAACCACTTTCATGGTGATTTTTGGTTAAATTTCACCCGAAATCCACAACAATTTGTCCAGATACTCCTGGATGAAAACAAAACTATCTGGTGATTTGTAGCTATCTCAATCCCAGATCTTGCTACAGCCTCTGTGTGTGTTTGTGTTTTCTGGATATTCTCTATGGACTTTAAGGTTTTGAATGCATTTTAGCAGGACCCTTTTTGTTTTCTGCTGGCAAATGCTAATTGGTTCCACCTGGAATCAAATACTCCACACATTCGAGTTTTCTAGGAAGAAAGCTTCAGAAACCTGAGAAAACATGATATTTCTTTCTGTAAACATGACATTGGATGCATTTGCCGAACAGGAAGATTGTGATTTTCTCCAAAACCACTTTCATGGTGATTATTGGTTAAATTTCACATCAAAACTACAACAATTTGTCCAGATACTCCTGGATGAAAACAAAACTATCTGGTGATTTGTAGCTATCTCAATCCCAGATCTTGCTACAGCCTCTGTGTGTGTTTGTGTTTTCTGGATATTCTCTATGGACTTTACGGTTTTGAATGCATTTTAGCATGTAAGTTTTTGTTTTTAGCTGCCAAAAGCTAATTGGTTCCACCTGGAGTCAAATACTCCACACATTCGAGTTTTCTAGGAAGAAAGCTTCAGAAACCTGAGAAAACATATTTCTTTCTGTAAACATGACATTGGATGCATTTGCCCAACAGGATGATTGTGCCTTTTCTGCAAAACCACTTTCATGGTGATTTTTGGTTAAATTTCTCTTCAAAACTACAACAATTTGTCCAGATACTCCTGGATGAAAACAAAACTATCTGGTGATTTGTAGCTATCTCAATCCCAGATCTTGCTACAGCCTCTGTGTGTGTTTGTGTTTTCTGGATATTCTCTATAGACTTTAAGGTTTTGAATGCATTTTAGCAGGACCCTTTTTGTTTTCTGCTGGCAAACGCTAATTGGTTCCACCTGGAGTCAAATCCTCCACACATTCGAGTTTTCTAGGAAGAAAGCTTCAGAAACCTGAGAAAACATGATATTTCTTTCTGTAAACATGACATTGGATGCATTTGCAGAACAGGAAGATTGTGCTTTTCTCCAAAACCACTCTCATGGTGATTTTTAGTTAAATTTCACCCGAAATCCACTACAATTTGTCCAGATACTCCTGGATGAAAACAAAACTATCTGGTGATTTGTAGCTATCTCAATCCCAGATCTTGCTAAAGCCTCTGTGTGTGTTTGTGTTTTCTGGATATTCTCTATGGACTTTAAGGTTTTGAATGCATTTTAGCAGGACCCTTTTTGTTTTCTGCTGGCAAATGCTAATTGGTTCCACCTGGAATCAAGTACTCCACACATTCGAGTTTTCTAGGAAGAAAGCTTCAGAAACCTGAGAAAACATGATATTTCTTTCTGTAAACATGACATTGGATGCATTTGCCGAACAGGAAGATTGTGCTTTTCTCCAAAACCACTTTCATGGTGATTTTTGATTAAATTTCACCCGAAATCCACAACAATTTGTCCAGATACTCCTGGATGAAAACAAAACTATCTGGTGATTTGTAGCTATCTCAATCCCAAATCTTGCTACAGCCTCTCTGTGTGTTTGTGTTTTCTGGATATTCTCTATGGAGTTTAAGGTTTTGAATGCATTTTAGCAGGACCCTTTTTGTTTTCTGCTGGCAAATGCTAAGTGGTTCCACCTGGAATCAAATACTCCACTCATTCGAGTTTTCTAGGAAGAAAGCTTCAGAAACCTGAGAAAACATGATATTTCTTTCTGTAAACATGACATTGGATGCATTTGCCAAATAGAAAGATAGTGATTTTCTCCAAAACCACTTTCATGGTGATTTTTGGTTAAATTTCACTTCAAAACTACAACAATTTGTCCAGATACTCCTGGATGGAAACAATACTATCTGGTGTTTTGTAGCTATCTGAATCCCAGATCTTGCTACAGTTTGTGTGCGTTTGTGTTTTCTGGACATTCTCTATGGACTTTACGGTTTTGAATGCATTTTAGCATTTGTTTTCTGCTGGCAAACATTAATTGGTTCCACCTGGAGTCAAATCCTCCACACATTCGAGTTTTCTAGGAAGAAAGCTTCAGAAACCTGAGAAAACATGATATTTTTTCTGTAAACATGACATTGGATATATTTGCCGAACAGGAAGATTGTGATTTTCTCCAAAGCAACTTTCACGGTGATTTTTGGTTAAATTCCACCCGAAATCCACAACAATTTGTCCAGATACTCCTGGATGAAAACAAAACTATCTGGTGATTTGTAGCTATCTCAATCCCAGATCTTGCTACAGCCTCTGTGTGTGTTTGTGTTTTCTGGATATTCTCTATGGACTTTAAGGTTTTGAATGCATTTTAGCAGGACCCTTTTTGTTTTCTGCTGGCAAACGCTAATTGGTTCCACCTGGAGTCAAATACTCCACACATTCGAGTTTTCTAGGAAGAAAGCTTCAGAAACCTGAGAAAACATGATATTTCTTTGTGTAAACATGACATTGGATGCATTTGCCGAACAGGAAGATTGTGCCTTTCTCCAAAACCACTTTCACGGTGATTTTTGGTTAAATTTCACCCGAAATCCACAACAATTTGTCCAGATACTCCTGGATGAAAACAAAACTATCTGGTGATTTGTAGCTATCTCAATCCCAAATCTTGCTACAGCCTCTCTGTGTGTTTGTGTTTTCTGGATATTCTCTATGGACTTTAAGGTTTTGAATGCATTTTAGCAGGACCCTTTTTGTTTTCTGCTGGCAAATGCTAAGTGGTTCCACCTGGAATCAAATACTCCACTCATTCGAGTTTTCTAGGAAGAAAGCTTCAGAAACCTGAGAAAACATGATATTTCTTTCTGTAAACATGACATTGGATGCATTTGCCAAATAGAAAGATAGTGATTTTCTCGAAAACCACTTTCATGGTGATTTTTGGTTAAATTTCACTTCAAAACTACAACAATTTGTCTAGATACTCCTGGATGGAAACAATACTATCTGGTGTTTTGTAGCTATCTGAATCCCAGATCTTGCTACAGTTTGTGTGCGTTTGTGTTTTCTGGACATTCTCTATGGACTTTACGGTTTTGAATGCATTTTAGCATTTGTTTTCTGCTGGCAAACATTAATTGGTTCCACCTGGAGTCAAATACTCCACACATTCGAGTTTTCTAGGAAGAAAGCTTCAGAAACCTGAGAAAACATGATATTTCTTTCTGTAAACATGACATTGGATATATTTGCCGAACAGGAAGATTGTGCTTTTCTCCAAAATAACTTTCACGGTGATTTTTGGTTAAATTCCACCCGAAATCCACAACAATTTGTCCAGATACTCCTGGATGAAAACAAAACTATCTGGTGATTTGTAGCTATCTCAATCCCAGATCTTGCTACAGCCTCTGTGTGTGTTTGTGTTTTCTGGACATTCTCTATGGACTTGAAGGTTTTGAATGCATTTTAGCAGGACCCTTTTTGTTTTCTGCTGGCAAACGCTAATTGGTTCCACCTGGAGTCACATACTCCACACATTCGAGTTTTCTAGGAAGAAAGCTTCAGAAACCTGAGAAAACATGATATTTCTTTCTGTAAACATGACATTGGATGCATTTGCCGAACTGGAAGATTGTGCCTTTCTCCAAAACCACTTTCACGGTGATTTTTGGTTAAATTTCACCCGAAATCCACAACAATTTGTCCAGATACTCCTGGATGAAAACAAAACTATCTGGTGATTTGTACCTATCTCAATCCCAGATTTTGCTACAGCCTCTGTGTGTGTTTGTGTTTTCTGGATATTCTCTATGGACTTTAAGGTTTTGAATGAATTTTAGCATGTAAGTTTTTGTTTTTAGCTGCCAAAAGCTAATTGGTTACTCCTGGAGTCAAATACTCCACACATTCGAGTTTTCTAGGAAGAAAGCTTCAGAAACCTGAGAAAACATATTTCTTTCTGTAAACATGACATTGGATGCATTTGCCGAACAGGAAGATTGTGCTATTCTCCAAAACCACTTTCATGGTGATTTTTGGTTAAATTTCTCTTCAAAACTACAACAATTTGTCCAGATACTCCTGGATGAAAACAAAACTATCTGGTGATTTACAGTCTATCTAAATCCCAGATCTTGCTACATCCTCTGTGTGTTTTTGTGTTTTCTGGACATTCTCTATGGACTTTACAGTTTTGCATGCATTTTAGCAGGACCCTTTTTGTTTTCTGCTGGCAAACGCTAATTGGTTCCACCTGGAGTCAAATACTCCACACATTCGAGTTTTCTAGGAAGAAAGCTTCAGAAACCTGAGAAAACATGATATTTCTTTCTGTAAACATGACATTGGATGCATTTGCAGAACAGGAAGATTGTGCTTTTCTCCAAAACCACTCTCATGGTGATTTTTAGTTAAATTTCACCCGAAATCCACTACAATTTGTCCAGATACTCCTGGATGAAAACAAAACTATCTGGTGATTTGTAGCTATCTCAATCCCAGATCTTGCTAAAGCCTCTGTGTGTGTTTGTGTTTTCTGGATATTCACTATAGACTTTAAGGTTTTGAATGCATTTTAGCAGGACCCTTTTTGTTTTCTGCTGGCAAATGCTAATTGGTTCCACCTGGAATCAAGTACTCCACACATTCGAGTTTTCTAGGAAGAAAGCTTCAGAAACCTGAGAAAACATGATATTTCTTTCTGTAAACATGACATTGGATGCATTTGCCGAACAGGAAGATTGTGCTTTTCTCCAAAACCACTTTCATGGTGATTTTTGGTTAAATTTCACTTCAAAACTACAACAATTTGTCCAGATACTCCTGGATGAAAACAAAACTATCTGGTGATTTGTAGCTATCTCAATCCCAGATCTTGCTACAGCCTCTGTGAGTGTTTGTGTTTTCTGGATATTCTCTGTAGACTTTAAGGTTTTGAATGCATTTTAGCAGGACCCTTTTTGTTTTCTGCTGGCAAACACTAATTGGTTCCACCTGGAGTCAAATCCTCCACACATTCGAGTTTTCTAGGAAGAAAGCTTCAGAAACCTGAGAAAACATGATATTTCTTTCTGTAAACATGACATTGGATGCATTTGCCGAACAGGAAGATTGTGCTTTTCTCCAAAACCACTTTCACGGTGATTTTTAGTTAAATTTCACCCGAAATCCACAACAATTTGTTCAGATACTCCTGGATTAAAACAAAACAATCTGATGATTTGTAGCTATCTCAATCCCTGATCTTGCTACAGCCTCTGTGTGTGTTTGTGTTTTCTGGACATTCTCTATGGACTTTAAGTTTTTGAATGCATTTTAGCAGGACCCTTTTTGTTTTCTGCTGGCAAACGCTAATTGGTTCCACCTGGAGTCAAATCCTCCACACATTCGAGTTTTCTAGGAAGAAAGCTTCAGAATCCTGAGAAAACATGATATTTCTTTCTGTAAACATGACATTGGATGCATTTGCCGAACAGGAAGATTCTTCATTTCTCCAATACCACATTAACGGTGATTTTTGATTAAATTTCACTTCAAAACTACAACAATTTGTCCAGATAATCCTGGATGAAAACAAAAAAATATCTGGTGATTTGTAGCTATCTCAATCCCAGATCTTGCTACAGCCTCTGTGTGCGTTTGTGTTTTCTGGACATTCTCTATGGAATTTAAGTTTTTGAATGCATTTTAGCAGGACCCTTTTTGTTTTTTGCTGGCAAACGCTAATTGGTTCCACCTGGAGTCAAATCCTTCACACATTCGAGTTTTCTAGGAAGAAAGCTTCAGAAACCTGAGAAAACATGATATTTCTTTCTGTAAACATGACATTGGATGCATTTGCCAAACAGGAAGATTGTGCCTTTCTCCAAAACCACTTTCACGGTGATTTTTGGTTATTTTCACCAGAAATCCACAACAATTTGTCCAGATACTCCTGGATGAAAACAAAACTATCTGGTGATTTGTACCTATCTCAATCCCAGATCTTGCTACAGCCTCTGTGTGTGTTTGTGTTTTCTGGATATTCTCTATGGACTTTAAGGTTTTGAATGCATTTTAGCATGTAAGTTTTTGTTTTCTGCTGGCAAACGCTAATTGGTTCCACCTGGAGTCAAATACTCCACACATTCGAGTTTTCTAGGAAGAAAGCTTCAGAAACCTGAGAAAACATGATATTTCTTTCTGTAAACATGACATTGGATGCATTTGCCGAACAGGAAGATTGTGCTATTCTCCAAAACCACTTTCATGGTGATTTTTGGTTAAATTTCACTTCAAAACTACAACAATTTGTCCAGATACTCCTGGATGAAAACAAAACTATCTGGTGATTTGTAGCTATCTCAATCCCAGATCTTGCTACAGCCTCTGTGTGTGTTTGTGTTTTCTGGATATTCTCTATGGACTTTACGGTTTTGAATGCATTTTAGCATTTGTTTTCTGCTGGCAAACGCTAATTGGTTCCACCTGGAGTCAAATACTCCACACATTCGAGTTTTCTAGGAAGAAAGCTTCAGAAACCTGAGAAAACATGATATTTCTTTCTGTAAACATGACATTGGATGCATTTGCCGAACAGGAAGATTGTGATTTTCTCCAAAACCACTTTCACGGTGATTTTTGGTTAAATTTCACCCAAAATCCACAACAATTTGTCCAGATACTCCTGGATGAAAACAAAACTATCTGGTGATTTGTAGCTATCTCAATCCCAGATCTTGCTACAGCCTCTGTGTGTGTTTGTGTTTTCTGGATATTCTCTATGGACTTTAATGTTTTGAATGCTTTTTAGCAGGACCCTTTTTGTTTTCTCCTGGCAAACACTAATTGGTTCCACCTGGAGTCAAATACTCCAGACATTCGAGTTCTCTAGGAAGAAAGCTTCAGAAACCTGAGAAAACATGATATTTCTTTCTGTAAACATGACATTGGATGCATTTGCCGAACAGGAAGATTCTGCATTTCTCCAATACCACATTCACGGTGATTTTTGATTAAATTTCACCCGAAATCCACAACAATTTGTCCTGATACTCCTGGATGAAAACAAAAAAATATCTGGTGATTTGTAGCTATCTCAATCCCAGATCTTGCTACAGCCTCTGTGTGCGTTTGTGTTTTCTGGACATTCTCTATGGAATTTAAGGTTTTGAATGCATTTTAGCAGGACCCTTTTTGTTTTTTGCTGGCAAACGCTAATTCGTTCCACCTGGAGTCAAATCCTTCACACATTCGAGTTTTCTAGGAAGAAAGCTTCAGAAACCTGAGAAAACATGATATTTCTTTCTGTAAACATGACATTGGATGCATTTGCAGAACAGGAAGATTGTGATTTTCTCCAAAAGCAATTTCACGGTGATTTTTGGTTATTTTCAACAGAAATCCACAACAATTGTCCAGATACTCCTGGATGAAAACAAAACTATCTGGTGATTTGTAGCTATCTCAATCCCAGATCTTGCTACAGCCTCTGTGTGTGTTTGTGTTTTCTGGATATTCTCTATGGACTTTAAGGTTTTGAATGCATTTTAGCATGTAAGTTTTTGTTTTCTGCTGGCAAACGCTAATTGGTTCCACCTGGAGTCAAATCCTCCACACATTCGAGTTTTCTAGGAAGAAAGCTTCAGAAACCTGAGAAAACATGATATTTCTTTCTGTAAACATGACATTGGATGCATTTGCCGAACAGGAAGATTGTGCTTTTCTCCAAAACCACTTTCATGGTGATTTTTGTTAAATTTCACTTGAAAATTACAACAATTTGTCCAGATACTCCTGGATGAAAACAAAACTATCTGGTGATTTGTAGCTATCTCAATCCCAGATCTTGCTACAGCCTCTGTGTGTGTTTGTGTTTTCTGGACATTCTCTATGGACTTTACGGTTTTGAATGCATTTTAGCATGTAAGATTTTGTTTTTAGCTGCCAAAAGCTAACTGGTTCCACCTGGAGTCAAATACTCCACACATTCGAGTTTTCTAGGAAGAAAGCTTCAGAAACCTGAGAAAACATGATATTTCTTTCTGTAAACATGACATTGGATGCATTTGCCGAACAGGAAGATTCTGCTTTTCTCCAAAACCACTTTCACGGTGATTTTTGGTTAAATTTCACTTCAAAACTACAACAATTTGTCCAGATACTCCTGGATGAAAACAAAACTATCTGGTGATTTTAGCTATCTCAATCCCAGATCTTGCTACAGCCTCTGTGAGTGTTTGTGTTTTCTGGATATTCTCTATGGACTTTAAGGTTTTGAATGCATTTTCGCAGGACCCTTTTTGTTTTCTGCTGGCAAACGCTAATTGGTTCCACCTGGAGTCAAATACTCCACACATTAGAGTTTCCTGGAAGAAAGCTTCAGAAACCTGAGAAAACATGATATTTCTTTCTGTAAACATGACATTGGATGCATTTGCTGAACAGGAAGATTGTGTCTTTCTCCAAAACCAGTTTCACGGTGATTTTTGGATAAATTTCACTTCAAAACTACAACAATTTGTCCAGATACTCATGGATGAAAACAAAAAACTATCTGGTGATTTGTAGCTATCTCAATCCCAGATCTTGCTACAGCCTCTGTGTGTGTTTGTGTTTTCTGGACATTCTCTATGGACTTTACGGTTTTGAATGCATTTTAGCACTTGTTTTCTGCTGGCAAACGCTAATTGGTTCCACCTGGAGTCAAATCCTCCACACATTCGAGTTTTCTAGGAAGAAAGCTTCAGAAACCTGAGAATACATGATATTTCTTTCTGTAAACATGACATTGGATGCATTTGCCGAACAGGAAGATTGTGCTTTTCTCCAAAACCACTTTCACGGTGATTTTTGGTTAAATTTCACCTGAAATCCACAACAATTTGTCCAGATACTCCTGGATGAAAACAAAACTATCTGGTGATTTGTAGCTATCTCAATCCCAGCTCTTGCTACAGCCTCTGTGTGTGTTTGTGTTTTCTGGACATTCTCTATGGACTTTACGGTTATGAATTCATTTTAGCATGTAAGTTTTTGCTTTTAGTTTCCAAATGCTAATTGGTTCCACCTGGAGTCAAATACTCCACACATTCGATTTTTCTAGGAAGAAAGCCTCATAAACCTGAGAAAACATGATATTTCTTTCTGTAAACATGACATTGGATGCATTTGCCGAACAGGAAGATTGTGATTTTCTCCAAAACCACTTTCATGGTGATTTTTGGTTAAATTTCACCCGAAATCTACTACAATTTGTTCAGATACTCCTGGATGAAAACAAAACTATCTGATGATTTGTAGCTATCTCAATCCCTGATCTTGCTACAGCCTCTGTGTGTGTTTGTGTTTTCTGGACATTCTCTATGGACTTTAAGGTTTTGAATGCATTTTAGCATTTGTTTTCTGCTGGCAAACGCTAATTGGTTCCACCTGGAGTCAAATCCTCCACACATTCGAGTTTTCTAGGAAGAAAGCTTCAGAAACCTGAGAAAACATGATATTTCTTTCTGTAAACATGACGTTGGATGCATTTGCCGAACAGGAAGATTCTGCTTTTCTCCAAAACCACTTTCACGGTGATTTTTGATTAAATTTCACCGAAATCCACAACAATTTGTCCAGATACTCCTGGATGAAAACAAAACTATCTGGAGATTTGTAACTATCTAAATCCCAGATCTTTCTACAGCCTCTGTGTGTGTTTGTGTTTTCTGGATATTCTCTATGGACTTTAAGGTTTTGAATGCATTTTAGCAGGACCCTTTTTGTTTTCTGCTGGCAAAGGTTAATTGGTTCCACCTGGAGTCAAATACTCCACACATTCGAGTTTTCGAGGAAGAAAGCTTCAGAAACCTGAGAAAACATGAAATTTCTTTCTGTAAACATGACATTGGATGCATTTGCCGAACAGGAACATTGTGATTTTCTCCAAAACCACTTTCACGGTGATTTTTTGGTTAAATTTCACTTCAAAACTACAACATTTTGTCCAGATACTCCTGGATGAAAACAAAACTATCTGGTGATTTGTAGCTATCTCAATCCCAGATCTTGCTACAGCCTCTGTGTGTGTTTGTGTTTTCTGGACATTCTCTATGGACTTTAAGGTTTTGAATGCATTTTCGCAGGACCCTTTTTGTTTTCTGCTGGCAAACGCTAATTGGTTCCACCTGGAGTCAAATCCTCCACACATTCGAGTTTACTAGGACGAAAGCTTCAGAAACCTGAGAAAACATGATATTTCTTTCTGTAAATATGACATTGGATGCATTTGTCGAACAGGAACATTGTGCTTTTCTCCAAAACCACTTTCACGGTGATTTTTGGTTAAATTTCACCCGAAATCCACAACAATTTGTCCAGATACTCCTGGATGAAAACAAAACTATCTGGTGTGTTGTGGCTATCTCAATCCCAGATCTCGCTACACCCTCTGTGTGTGTTTGTGTTTTCTGGATATTCTCCATGGACTTTACGGTTTTGAATGCATTTTAGAATGTAAAGTTTTGTTTTCAGCTGGCAAACGCTAATTGGTTCCACCTGGAGTCAAATACTCCACACATTCGAGTTTTCTAGGAAGAAAGCTCCAGAAACCTGAGAAAACATGATATTTCTTTCTGTAAACATGACATTGGATGCATTTGTCGAACAGGAAGATTGTGATTTTCTCCAAAACCACTTTCACGGTGATTTTTGGTTAAATTTCACCCGAAATCCACAACAATTTGTCCAGATACTCCTGGATGAAAACAAAACTATCTGGTGTGTTGTGGCTATCTCAATCCCAGATCTTGCTACAGCCTCTGTGTGTGTTTGTGTTTTCTGGATATTCTCTATGGACTTTACGGTTTTGAATGCATTTTAGAATATAAAGTTTTGTTTTCAGCTGGCAAACGCTAATTGGTTCCACCTGGAGTCAAATACTCCACATATTCGAGTTTTCTAGGAAAAAAGCTCCAGAAACCTGAGAAAAAATGATATTTATATTTGTAAACATGAAATTGGATTCATTTGCTGAACAGAAAGATCGTGCTTTTCACCAAAACCACTTTCACGGTGATTTTTTGGTTAAATTTCACCCTAAATCCACAACTATTTGTCCAGATACTCCTGGATGAAAACAAAAAACTATCTGCTGATTTGTAGCTATCTCAATCCCAGATCTTGCTACAGCCTCTGTCTGTGTTTGCGTTTTCTGGATATTCTCTATGGACTTTAAGGTTTTGAGTGCATTTTAGCAGGACCCTTTTTGTTTTCTGCTGGCAAACGCTAATTGGTTCAACCTGGAGTCAAATCCTCCACACATTCAAGTTTTCTAGGAAGAAAGCTTCAGAAAACTGAGAAAACATGATATTCCTTTCTGTAAACATGACATTGGATGCATTTGCCAAACAGGAAGATTGTGATTTTCTCCAAAACCACTTTCACGGTGATTTTTAGTTAAATATCACCCGAAATCCACAACAATTTGTCCAGATACTCCTGGATGAAAACAAAATTATCTGTTGTGTTGTGGCTATCTCAATCCCAGATCTTGCTACAGCCTCTGTGTGTGTTTGTGTTTTCTGGATATTCTCTATGGACTTTACGGTTTAGAATGCATTTTAGCCTGATCCTTTTTGTTTTCTGCTGCCAAATGCTAATTGGTTCCACCTGCAGTCAAATACTCCACACATACGAGTTTTCTAGGAAGAAAGCTCCAGAAACCTGAGAAAACATGATATTTGTATTTGTAAAAATGAGATTGGATTCATTTGCTGAACAGAAAGATTGTGCTTTTCTCCAAAACCACTTTCACGTTGATTTTTGGTTAAATTTCACACGAAATCCACAACAATTTGTCCAGATACTCCTGGATGAAAACAAAACTATCTGGTGATTTACAGTCTATCTAAATCCCAGATCTTGCTACATCCTCTGTGTGTTTTTGTGTTTTCTGGACATTCTCTATGGACTTTACAGTTTTGCATGCATTTTAGCAGGACCCTTTTTGTTTTCTGCTGGCAAACGCTAATTGGTTCCACCTGGAGTCAAATACTCCACACATTCGAGTTTTCTAGGAAGAAAGCTCAAGAAACCTGAGAAAACATGATATTTCTTTCTGTAAACATGACATTGGATGCATTTGTCGAACAGGAACATTGTGATTTTCTGCAAAACCACTTTCACGGTGATTTTTGGTTAAATTTCACCCGAAATCCACAACAATTTGTCCAGATACTCCTGGATGAGAACAAAACTATCTGGTGATTTGTAATCTATCTCAATCCCAGATCTTGCTACAGCCTCTGTGTGTGTTTGTGGTTTCTGGACATTCTCTATGGACTTTAAAGTTTTGAATGCATTTTAGCAGGACCCTTTTTGTTTTCTGCTCGCAAACGCTAATTGGTTCCACCTGGAGTCAAATACTCCACACATTCGAGTTTTCTAGGAAGAAAGCTTCAGAAACCTGAGAAAACATGATGTTTCTTTCTGTAAACATGACATTGGATTCATTTGCTGAACAGAAAGATTGTGCTTTTCTCCAAAACCACTTTCACGGTGATTTTTGGTTAAATTTCACCCGAAATCCACAACAATTTGTCCAGATACTCCTGGATGAAAACAAAAAACTATCTGGTGATTTGTAGCTATCTCAATCCCAGATCTTGCTACAGCCTCTGTGTGCGTTTGTGTTTACTGGATATGCTCTACGGACTTTACGGTTTTGAATGCATTTTAGCATGTAAGTTTTTGTTTTCTACTGGCAAATGCTAATTGGTTCCACCTGGAGTCAAATACTCCACACATTCGAATTTTCTAGGAAGAAAGCTCCAGAAACCTGAGAAAACATGATATTTGTATTTGTAAACATGACATTGGATTCATTTGCTGAACAGAAAGATTGTGCTTTTCTCCAAAAGCACTTTCACGGTGATTTTTTGGTTAAATTTCACTTCAAAACTACAACAATTTGTCCAGATACTCCTGGATGAAAACAAAAAACTATCTGGTGATTTGTAGCTATCTCAATCCCAGATCTTGCTACAGCCTCTGTGTGTGTTTGTGTTTTCTGGATATTCTCGATGGACTTTACGGTTTTGAATGCATTTTAGCAGGACCCTTTTTGTTTTCTGCTGGCAAACGCTAATTGGCTCCACCTGGAGTCAAATACTCCACACATTCGAGTTTTCTAGGAAGAAAGCTTCAGAAACCTGAGAAAACATGATATTTCTTTCTGTAAACATGACATTGGATGCATTTGTCGAACAGGAAGATTGTGATTTTCTCCAAAACCAGTTTCACGGTGATTTTTGCCTAAATTTCACTTCAAAACTACAACAATTTGTCCAGATACTCCTGGATGAAAACAAAACTATCTGGTGATTTGTAGCTATCTCACTCCCAGATCTTGCTATAGGCTCTGTGTGCATTAGTGTTTTCTGGACATTCTCTATGGACTTTACGGTTTTGACTGCATTTTAGCATTTGTTTTCTGCTGGCAAACGCTAATTGGTTCCACCTGGAGTCAAATACTCCACACATTCAAGTTGTCTAGGAAGAAAGCTCCAGAAACCTGAGAAAACATGATATTTGTATTTGTGAACATGACATTGGATTCATTTGCTGAACAGAAAGATTGTGCTTTTCTCCAAAACCACTTTCACGGTGATTTTTTGGCTAAATTTCACTTCAAAACTACAACAATTTGTCCAATACTCCTGCAGGAAAACAAAACTATCTGGTGTATTGTAGCTATCTCAATCCCAGATCTTGCTAAAGCCTCTGTGTGCGTTTGTGTTTTCTGGATATTCTCTATGGACTTTAAGGTTTTGAATGCATTTTAGCATTTGTTTTCTGCTGGAAAACGCTAATTGGTTCCACCTGGAGTCAAATACTCCACACATTCGAGTTTTCTAGGAAGAAAGCTTCAGAAACCAGAGAAAACATTATATTTCTTTCTGTAAACATGACATTGGATGCCTTTGCTGAACAGGAAGATTGTGATTTTCTCCAAAACCACTTTCACGGTGATTTTTTGTTAAATTTCACTTCAAAACTACAAAAATTTGTCCAGATACTCCTGGATGAAAACAAAACTATCTGGTGATTTGTAGCTATCTGAATGCCAGATCTTGCTACAGCCTCTATGTGTGTTTGTGTTTTCTGGATATTCTTGATGGACTTTGCGGTTTTGAATGCATTTTAGCAGGACCCTTTTTGTTTTCTGCTGGCAAACGCTAATTGGTTCAACATGGTCAAATACTCCACACATTCGAGTTTTCTAAGAAGAAAGCTTCAGAAACCTGAGAAAACATGATATTTCTTTCTGTAAACATGACATTAGATACATTTTCTGAACAGAAAGATTGTGCTTTTCTCCAAAACCACTTTCACGGTGATTTTTTGGTTAAATTTCACTTCAAAACTACAACAATTTGTCCAGATACTCCTGGATGCAAACAAAACTATCTGGTGATTTGTAGCTATCTCAATCCCAGATCTTGCTACAGCCTCTGTGTGTGTTTGTGTTTTCTGGATATTCTCTATGGACTTTAAGGTTTTGAATGCATTTCAGCAGGACCCTTTTTGTTTTCTGCTGGCAAACGCTAATTGGTTCCACCTGGAGTCCAATACTCCACACATTCGAGTTTTCTAGGAAGAAAGCTTCAGAAACCTGAGAAAACATGATATTTCTTTCTGTAAACATGACATTGGATGCATTTGCAGAACAGGAAGATTGTGCCTTTCTCCAAAACCACTTTCACGGTGATTTTTGGTTAAATTTCACCCGAAATCCACAACAATTTGTCCAGAGACTCCTGGATGAAAACAAAACTATCTGGTGATTTGTAGCTATCTCAATCCCAGATCTTGCTACAGCCTCTGTGTGTGCTTGTGTTTTCTGGATATTCTCTATGGACTTTAAGGTTTTGAATGCATTTTAGCAGGACCCTTTTTGCTTTCTGCTGGCAAACGCTAATTGGTTCCACCTGGAGTCAAATACTCCACACATTCGAGTTTTCTAGGAAGAAAGCTTCAGAAACCTGAGAAAACATGATATTTCTTTCTGTAAACATGACATTGGATGTATTTGCCGAACAGGAAGATTGTGCTTTTCTCCAAAACCACTTTCATGGTGATTTTTGGTTTAATTTCACTTCAAAATCACAACAATTTGTCCAGATACTCCTGGATGAAAACAAAATTATCTGGTGATTTGTAGCTATCTCAATCCCAGATCTAGCTACAGCCTCTGTGTGTGTTTGTGTTTTCTGGACATTCTCTATGGACTTTACGGTTTTGAATGCATTTTAGCATGTAAGTTTTTGTTTTTAGCTGCCAAAAGCTAACTGGTTCCACCTGGAGTCAAATACTCCACACATTCGAGTTTTCTAGGAAGAAAGCTTCAGAAACCTGAGAAAACATGATATTTCTTTCTGTAAACATGACATTGGATGCATTTGCCCAACAGGATGATTGTGCCTTTTCTGCAAAACCACTTTCACCGTGATTTTTGGTTAAATTTCACCCGAAATCCACAACAATTTGTCCAGATACTCCTGGATGAAAACAAAATTATCTGGTGTGTTGTGGCTATCTCAATCCCAGATCTTGCTACAGCCTCTGTGTGTGTTTGTGTTTTCTGGATATTCTCTATGGACTTTACGGTTTTGAATGCATTTTAGCCTGTAAGTTTTTGATTTCTGCTGGCAAACGCTAATTGGTTCCACCTGGAGTCAAATACTCCACACATTCGAGTTTTCTAGGAAGAAAGATTCAGAAACCTGAGAAAACATGATATTTCTTTCTGTAAACATGACATTGGATGCATTTGCGAACAGGAAGATTGTGCTTTTCTCCAAAACCACTTTCACAGTGATTTTTGGTTAAATTCCACCCGAAATCCACTACAACTTGTCCAGATACTCCTGGATGAAAACAAAACTATCTGGTGATTTGTAGCTATCTCAATCCCAGATCTTGCTACAGACTCTGTGTGTGTTTGTGTTTTCTGGATATTCTCTATGGACTTTAAGGTTTTGAATGCATTTTAGCAGGACCCTTTTTGTTTTCTGCTGGCAAATGCTAAGTGGTTCCACCTGGAATCAAATACTCCACTCATTCGAGTTTTCTAGGAAGAAAGCTTCAGAAACCTGAGAAAACATGATATTTCTTTCTGTAAACATGACATTGGATGCATTTGCCGAATAGAAAGATAGTGATTTTCTGCAAAACCACTTTCATGGTGATTTTTGGTTAAATTTCACTTCAAAACTACAACAATTTGTCCAGATACTCCTGGATGGAAACAATACTATCTGGTGTTTTGTAGCTATCTGAATCCCAGATCTTGCTACAGTTTGTGTGCGTTTGTGTTTTCTGGACATTCTCTATGGAGTTTACGGTTTTGAATGCATTTTAGCATTTGTTTTCTGCTGGCAAACACTAATTGGTTCCACCTGGAGTCAAATCCTCCACACATTCGAGTTTTCTAGGAAGAAAGCTTCAGAAACCTGAGAAAACATGATATTTCTTTCTGTAAACATGACATTGGATATATTTGCCGAACAGGAAGATTGTGCTTTTCTCCAAAACAACTTTCACGGTGATTTTTGGTTAAATTCCACCCGAAATCCACAACAATTTGTCCAGATACTCCTGGATGAAAACAAAACTATCTGGTGATTTGTAGCTATCTCAATCCCAGATCTTGCTACAGCCTCTGTGTGGGTTTGTGTTTTCTGGATATTCTCTATGGACTTTACGGTTTTGAATGCATTTTAGCAGGACCCTTTTTGTTTTCTGCTGGCAAACGCTAATTGGTTCCACCTGGAGTCAAATACTCCACACATTCGAGTTTTCTAGGAAGAAAGCTTCAGAAACCTGAGAAAACATGATATTTCTTTCTGTAAACATGACATTGGATGCATTTGCCGAACAGGAAGATTGTGCCTTTCTCCAAATCCACTTTCATGGTGATTTTTGGTTAAATTTCACCCGAAATCCACAACAATTTATCCAGATACTCCTGGATGAAAACAAAACTATCTGGTGATTTGTAGCTATCTCAATCCCAGATCTTGCTACAGCCTCTGTGTGTGCTTGTGTTTTCTGGATATTCTCTATGGACTTTAAGGTTTTGAATGCATTTTAGCAGGACCCTTTTTGCTTTCTGCTGGCAAACGCTAATTGGTTCCACCTGGAGTCAAATACTCCACACATTCGAGTTTTCTAGGAAGAAAGCTTCAGAAACCTGAGAAAACATGATATTTCTTTCTGTAAACATGACATTGGATGTATTTGCCGAACAGGAAGATTGTGCTTTTCTCCAAAACCACTTTCATGGTGATTTTTGGTTTAATTTCACTTCAAAATCACAACAATTTGTCCAGATACTCCTGGATGAAAACAAAATTATCTGGTGATTTGTAGCTATCTCAATCCCAGATCTAGCTACAGCCTCTGTGTGTGTTTGCGTTTTCTGGACATTCTCTATGGACTTTACGGTTTTGAATGCATTTTAGCATGTAAGTTTTTGTTTTTAGCTGCCAAAAGCTAACTGGTTCCACCTGGAGTCAAATACTCCACACATTCGAGTTTTCTAGGAAGAAAGCTTCAGAAACCTGAGAAAACATGATATTTCTTTCTGTAAACATGACATTGGATGCATTTGCCCAACAGGATGATTGTGCCTTTTCTGCAAAACCACTTTCACCGTGATTTTTGGTTAAATTTCACCCGAAATCCACAACAATTTGTCCAGATACTCCTGGATGAAAACAAAATTATCTGGTGTGTTGTGGCTATCTCAATCCCAGATCTTGCTACAGCCTCTGTGTGTGTTTGTGTTTTCTGGATATTCTCTATGGACTTTACGGTTTTGAATGCATTTTAGCCTGTAAGTTTTTGATTTCTGCTGGAAAACGCTAATTGGTTCCACCTGGAGTCAAATACTCCACACATTCGAGTTTTCTAGGAAGAAAGATTCAGAAACCTGAGAAAACATGATATTTCTTTCTGTAAACATGACATTGGATGCATTTGCGAACAGGAAGATTGTGCTTTTCTCCAAAACCACTTTCACAGTGATTTTTGGTTAAATTCCACCCGAAATCCACTACAACTTGTCCAGATACTCCTGGATGAAAACAAAACTATCTGGTGATTTGTAGCTATCTCAATCCCAGATCTTGCTACAGCCTCTGTGTGTGTTTGTGTTTTCTGGATATTCTCTATGGACTTTAAGGTTTTGAATGCATTTTAGCAGGACCCTTTTTGTTTTCTGCTGGCAAATGCTAAGTGGTTCCACCTGGAATCAAATACTCCACTCATTCGAGTTTTCTAGGAAGAAAGCTTCAGAAACCTGAGAAAACATGATATTTCTTTCTGTAAACATGACATTGGATGCATTTGCCGAATAGAAAGATAGTGATTTTCTGCAAAACCACTTTCATGGTGATTTTTGGTTAAATTTCACTTCAAAACTACAACAATTTGTCCAGATACTCCTGGATGGAAACAATACTATCTGGTGTTTTGTAGCTATCTGAATCCCAGATCTTGCTACAGTTTGTGTGCGTTTGTGTTTTCTGGACATTCTCTATGGAGTTTACGGTTTTGAATGCATTTTAGCATTTGTTTTCTGCTGGCAAACACTAATTGGTTCCACCTGGAGTCAAATCCTCCACACATTCGAGTTTTCTAGGAAGAAAGCTTCAGAAACCTGAGAAAACATGATATTTCTTTCTGTAAACATGACATTGGATATATTTGCCGAACAGGAAGATTGTGCTTTTCTCCAAAACAACTTTCACGGTGATTTTTGGTTAAATTCCACCCGAAATCCACAACAATTTGTCCAGATACTCCTGGATGAAAACAAAACTATCTGGTGATTTGTAGCTATCTCAATCCCAGATCTTGCTACAGCCTCTGTGTGGGTTTGTGTTTTCTGGATATTCTCTATGGACTTTAAGGTTTTGAATGCATTTTAGCAGGACCCTTTTTGTTTTCTGCTGGCAAACGCTAATTGGTTCCACCTGGAGTCAAATACTCCACACATTCGAGTTTTCTAGGAAGAAAGCTTCAGAAACCTGAGAAAACATGATATTTCTTTCTGTAAACATGACATTGGATGCATTTGCAGAACAGGAAGATTGTGCCTTTCTCCAAATCCACTTTCATGGTGATTTTTGGTTAAATTTCACCCGAAATCCACAACAATTTATCCAGATACTCCTGGATGAAAACAAAACTATCTGGTGATTTGTAGCTATCTCAATCCCAGATCTTGCTACAGCCTCTGTGTGTGTTTGTGTTTTCTGGATATTCTCTATGGACTTTAAGGTTTTGAATGCATTTTAGCAGGACCCTTTTTGTTTTCTGCTGGCAAACGCTAATTGGTTCCACCTGGAGTCAAATACTCCACACATTCGAGTTTTCTAGGAAGAAAGCTTCAGAAACCTGAGAAAACATGATATTTCTTTCTGTAAACATGACATTGGATGTATTTGCCGAACAGGAAGATTGTGCTTTCCTCCAAAACCACTTTCATGGTGATTTTTGGTTTAATTTCACTTCAAAATCACAACAATTTGTCCAGATACTCCTGGATGAAAACAAAATTATCTGGTGATTTGTAGCTATCTCAATCCCAGATCTTGCTACAGCCTCTGTGTGTGTTTGTGTTTTCTGGACATTCTCTATGGACTTTACGGTTTTGAATGCATTTTAGCATGTAAGTTTTTGTTTTTAGCTGCCAAAAGCTAATTGGTTCCACCTGGAGTCAAATACTCCACACATTCGAGTTTTCTAGGAAGAAAGCTTCAGAAACCTGAGAAAACATGATATTTCTTTCTGTAAACATGACATTGGATGCACTTGCACAACAGGATGATTGTGCCTTTCTCCAAAACCACTTTCATGGTGATTTTTGGTTAAATTTCACCCGAAATCCACAACAATTTGTCCAGATTCTCCTGGATGAAAACAAAATTATCTGGTGTGTTGTGGCTATCTCAATCCCAGATCTTGCTACAGCCTCCGTGTGTGTTTGTGTTTTCTGGATATTCTCTATGGACTTTAAGGTTTTGAATGCATTTTAGCCTGTAAGTTTTTTGATTTCTGCTGGCAAACGCTAATTGGTTCCACCTGGAGTCAAATACTCCACACATTCGAGTTTTCTAGGAAGAAAGCTTCAGAAACCTGAGAAAACATGATATTTCTTTCTGTAAACATGACATTGGATGCATTTGCAGAACAGGAAGATTGTGCCTTTCTCCAAAACCACTTTCACGGTGATTTTTCATTAAATTTCACCCGAAATCCACAACAATTTGTCCAGAGACTCCTGGATGAAAACAAAACTATCTGGTGATTTGTAGCTATCTCAATCCCAGATCTTGCTACAGCCTCTGTGTGTGCTTGTGTTTTCTGGATATTCTCTATGGACTTTAAGGTTTTGAATGCATTTTAGCAGGACCCTTTTTGCTTTCTGCTGGCAAACGCTAATTGGTTCCACCTGGAGTCAAATACTCCACACATTCGAGTTTTCTAGGAAGAAAGCTTCAGAAACCTGAGAAAACATGATATTTCTTTCTGTAAACATGACATTGGATGTATTTGCCGAACAGGAAGATTGTGCTTTTCTCCAAAACCACTTTCATGGTGATTTTTTGTTTAATTTCACTTCAAAATCACAACAATTTGTCCAGATACTCCTGGATGAAAACTAAATTATCTGGTGATTTGTAGCTATCTCAATCCCAGATCTTGCTACAGCCTCTGTGTGTGTTTGTGTTTTCTGGACATTCTCTATGGACTTTACGGTTTTGAATGCATTTTAGCATGTAAGTTTTTGTTTTTAGCTGCCAAAAGCTAATTGGTTCCACCTGGAGTCAAATACTCCACACATTCGAGTTTTCTAGGAAGAAAGCTTCAGAAACCTGAGAAAACATGATATTTCTTTCTGTAAACATGACATTGGATGCACTTGCACAACAGGATGATTGTGCCTTTCTCCAAAACCACTTTCACGGTGATTTTTGGTTAAATTTCACCCGAAATCCACAACAATTTGTCCAGATTCTCCTGGATGAAAACAAAATTATCTGGTGTGTTGTGGCTATCTCAATCCCAGATCTTGCTACAGCCTCTGTGTGTGTTTGTGTTTTCTGGATATTCTCTATGGACTTTACGGTTTTGAATGCATTTTAGCCTGTAAGTTTTTGATTTCTGCTGGAAAACGCTAATTGGTTCCACCTGGAGTCAAATACTCCACACATTCGAGTTTTCTAGGAAGAAAGATTCAGAAACCTGAGAAAACATGATATTTCTTTCTGTAAACATGACATTGGATGCATTTTCCGAATAGAAAGATAGTGATTTTCTGCAAAACCACTTTCATGGTGATTTTTGGTTAAATTTCACTTCAAAACTACAACAATTTGTCCAGATACTCCTGGATGGAAACAATACTATCTGGTGTTTTGTAGCTATCTGAATCCCAGATCTTGCTACAGTTTGTGTGCGTTTGTGTTTTCTGGACATTCTCTATGGACTTTACGGTTTTGAATGCATTTTAGCATTTGTTTTCTGCTGGCAAACACTAATTGGTTCCACCTGGAGTCAAATCCTCCACGCATTCGAGTTTTCTAGGAAGAAAGCTTCAGAAACCTGAGAAAACATGATATTTCTTTCTGTAAACATGACATTGGATATATTTGCCGAACAGGAAGATTGTGCTTTTCTCCAAAACAACTTTCACGGTGATTTTTGGTTAAATTCCACCCGAAATGCACAACAATTTGTCCAGATACTCCTGGATGAAAACAAAACTATCTGGTGATTTGTAGCTATCTCAATCCCAGATCTTGCTACAGACTCTGTGTGTGTTTGTGTTTTCTGGATATTCTCTATGGACTTTAAGGTTTTGAATGCATTTTAGCAGGACCCTTTTTGTTTTCTGCTGGCAAACGCTAATTGGTTCCACCTGGAGTCAAATCCTCCACACATTCGAGTTTTCTAGGAAGAAAGCTTCAGAAACCTGAGAAAACATGATATTTCTTTCTGTAAACATGACATTGGATGCATTTGCCGAACAGGAAGATGGTGCCTTTCTCCAAAACCACTTTCACGGTGATTTTTGGTTAAATTTCACCCGAAATCCACAACAATTTGTCCAGATACTCCTGGATGAAAACAAAACTATCTGGTGATTTGTAGCTATCTCAATCCCAGATCTTGCTACAGCCTCTGTGTGTGTTTGTGTTTTCTGGATATTCTCTATGGACTTTAAGGTTTTGAATGCATTTCAGCAGGACCTTTTTGTTTTCTACTGGTAAACGCTAATTGGTTCCACCTGGAGTCAAATACTCCACACATTCGAGTTTTCTAGGAAGAAAGCTTCAGAAACCTGAGAAAACATGATATTTCTTTCTGTAAACATGACATTGGATGCATTTGCAGAACAGGAAGATTGTGCCTTTCTCCAAAACCACTTTCACGGTGATTTTTCATTAAATTTCACCCGAAATCCACAACAATTTGTCCAGATACTCCTGGATGAAAACAAAACTATCTGGTGATTTGTAGCTATCTCAATCCCAGATCTTGCTACAGCCTCTGTGTGTGCTTGTGTTTTCTGGATATTCTCTATGGACTTTAAGGTTTTGAATGCATTTTAGCAGGACCCTTTTTGCTTTCTGCTGGCAAACGCTAATTGGTTCCACCTGGAGTCAAATACTCCACACATTCGAGTTTTCTAGGAAGAAAGCTTCAGAAACCTGAGAAAACATGATATTTCTTTCTGTAAACATGACATTGGATGTATTTGCCGAACAGGAAGATTGTGCTTTTCTCCAAAACCACTTTCATGGTGATTTTTGGTTTAATTTCACTTCAAAATCACAACAATTTGTCCAGATACTCCTGGATGAAAACAAAATTATCTGGTGATTTGTAGCTATCTCAATCCCAGATCTAGCTACAGCCTCTGTGTGTGTTTGCGTTTTCTGGACATTCTCTATGGACTTTACGGTTTTGAATGCATTTTAGCATGTAAGTTTTTGTTTTTAGCTGCCAAAAGCTAACTGGTTCCACCTGGAGTCAAATACTCCACACATTCGAGTTTTCTAGGAAGAAAGCTTCAGAAACCTGAGAAAACATGATATTTCTTTCTGTAAACATGACATTGGATGCATTTGCCCAACAGGATGATTGTGCCTTTTCTGCAAAACCACTTTCACCGTGATTTTTGGTTAAATTTCACCCGAAATCCACAACAATTTGTCCAGATACTCCTGGATGAAAACAAAATTATCTGGTGTGTTGTGGCTATCTCAATCCCAGATCTTGCTACAGCCTCTGTGTGTGTTTGTGTTTTCTGGATATTCTCTATGGACTTTACGGTTTTGAATGCATTTTAGCCTGTAAGTTTTTGATTTCTGCTGGAAAACGCTAATTGGTTCCACCTGGAGTCAAATACTCCACACATTCGAGTTTTCTAGGAAGAAAGATTCAGAAACCTGAGAAAACATGATATTTCTTTCTGTAAACATGACATTGGATGCATTTGCCGAATAGAAAGATAATGATTTTCTGCAAAACCACTTTCATGGTGATTTTTGGTTAAATTTCACTTCAAAACTACAACAATTTGTCCAGATACTCCTGGATGGAAACAATACTATCTGGTGTTTTGTAGCTATCTGAATCCCAGATCTTGCTACAGTTTGTGTGCGTTTGTGTTTTCTGGACATTCTCTATGGACTTTACGGTTTTGAATGCATTTTAGCATTTGTTTTCTGCTGGCAAACACTAATTGGTTCCACCTGGAGTCAAATCCTCCACGCATTCGAGTTTTCTAGGAAGAAAGCTTCAGAAACCTGAGAAAACATGATATTTCTTTCTGTAAACATGACATTGGATATATTTGCCGAACAGGAAGATTGTGCTTTTCTCCAAAACAACTTTCACGGTGATTTTTGGTTAAATTCCACCCGAAATGCACAACAATTTGTCCAGATACTCCTGGATGAAAACAAAACTATCTGGTGATTTGTAGCTATCTCAATCCCAGATCTTGCTACAGCCTCTGTGTGTGTTTGTGTTTTCTGGATATTCTCTATGGACTTTAAGGTTTTGAATGCATTTTAGCAGGACCCTTTTTGTTTTCTGCTGGCAAACGCTAATTGGTTCCACCTGGAGTCAAATACTCCACACATTTGAGATTTCTAGAAAGAAAGCTTCAGAAACCTGAGAAAACATGATATTTCTTTCTGTAAACATGACATTGGATGCATTTGCCGAACAGGAAGATTGTGATTTTCTCCAAAACCACTTTCATGGTGATTATTGGTTAAATTTCACATCAAAACTACAACAATTTGTCCAGATACTCCTGGATGAAAACAAAACTATCTGGTGATTTGTAGCTATCTCAATCCCAGATCTTGCTACAGCCTCTGTGTGTGTTTGTGTTTTCTGGACATTCTCTATGGACTTTACGGTTTTGAATGCATTTTAGCATGTAAGTTTTTGTTTTTAGCTGCCAAAAGCTAATTGGTTCCACCTGGAGTCAAATATTCCACACATTCGAGTTTTCTAGGAAGAAAGCTTCAGAAACCTGAGAAAACATATTTCTTTCTGTAAACATGACATTGGATGCATTTGCCGAACAGGAAGATTGTGATTTTCTCCAAAACCACTTTCATGGTGATTTTTGGTTAAATTTCACCCAAAATCTACTACAGTTTGTCCAGATACTCCTGGATGAAAACAAAACTATCTGGTGATTTGTAGCTATCTCAATCCCAGATCTTGCTACAGCTTCTGTGAGTGTTTGTGTTTTCTGGATATTCTCTATAGACTTTAAGGTTTTGAATGCATTTTAGCATGTAAGTTTTTGCTTTTAGCTTCCAAATGTTAATTGGTTCCACCTGGAGTCACATACTCCACACATTCGAGTTTTCTAGGAAGAAAGCTTCAGAAACCTGAGAAAACATGATATTTCTTTCTGTAAACATGACATTGGATGCATTTGCCAAACAGGAAGATTCTGCTTTTCTCCAAAACCACTTTCACGGTGATTTTTGCTTAAATTTCACTTCAAAACTACAACAATTTGTCCAGATACTCCTGGATGAAAACAAAACTATCTGGTGATTTGTAGCTATCTCAATCCCAAATCTTGCTACAGCCTCTCTGTGTGTTTGTGTTTTCTGGATATTCTCTATGGAGTTTAAGGTTTTGAATGCATTTTAGCAGGACCCTTTTTGTTTTCTGCTGGCAAATGCTAAGTGGTTCCACCTGGAATCAAATACTCCACTCATTCGAGTTTTCTAGGAAGAAAGCTTCAGAAACCTGAGAAAACATGATATTTCTTTCTGTAAACATGACATTGGATGCATTTGCCGAACAGGAAGATTGTGATTTTCTCCAAAACCACTTTCATGGTGATTTTTGGTTAAATTTCACTTCAAAACTACAACAATTTGTCCAGATACTCCTGGATGGAAACAATATTATCTGGTGTTTTGTAGCTATCTGAATCCCAGATCTTGCTACAGTTTGTGTGCGTTTGTGTTTTCTGGACATTCTCTATGGAATTACAGTTTTGAATGCATTAGAGCATTTGTTTTCTGCTGGCAAACACTAATTGGTTCCACCTGGAGTCAAATACTCCACACATTCGAGTTTTCTAGGAAGAAAGCTTCAGAAACCTGAGAAAACATATTTCTTTCTGTAAACATGACATTGGATGCATTTGCCCAACAGGATGATTGTGCCTTTTCTGCAAAACCACTTTCATGGTGATTTTTGGTTAAATTTCTCTTCAAAACTACAACAATTTGTCCAGATACTCCTGGATGAAAACAAAACTATCTGGTGATTTGTAGCTATCTCAATCCCAAATCTTGCTACAGCCTCTCTGTGTGTTTGTGTTTTCTGGATATTCTCTATGGAGTTTAAGGTTTTGAATGCATTTTAGCAGGACCCTTTTTGTTTTCTGCTGGCAAATGCTAAGTGGTTCCACCTGGAATCAAATACTCCACTCATTCGAGTTTTCTAGGAAGAAAGCTTCAGAAACCTGAGAAAACATGATATTTCTTTCTGTAAACATGACATTGGATGCATTTGCCAAATAGAAAGATAGTGATTTTCTCCAAAACCACTTTCATGGTGATTTTTGGTTAAATTTCACTTCAAAACTACAACAATTTGTCCAGATACTCCTGGATGGAAACAATACTATCTGGTGTTTTGTAGCTATCTGAATCCCAGATCTTGCTACAGTTTGTGTGCGTTTGTGTTTTCTGGACATTCTCTATGGACTTTACGGTTTTGAATGCATTTTAGCATTTGTTTTCTGCTGGCAAACATTAATTGGTTCCACCTGGAGTCAAATCCTCCACACATTCGAGTTTTCTAGGAAGAAAGCTTCAGAAACCTGAGAAAACATGATATTTCTTTCTGTAAACATGACATTGGATATATTTGCCGAACAGGAAGATTGTGCTTTTCTCCAAAGCAACTTTCACGGTGATTTTTGGTTAAATTCCACCCGAAATCCACAACAATTTGTCCAGATACTCCTGGATGAAAACAAAACTATCTGGTGATTTGTAGCTATCTCAATCCCAGATCTTGCTACAGCCTCTGTGTGTGTTTGTGTTTTCTGGATATTCTCTATGGACTTTAAGGTTTTGAATGCATTTTAGCAGGACCCTTTTTGTTTTCTGCTGGCAAACGCTAATTGGTTCCACCTGGAGTCAAATACTCCACACATTCGAGTTTTCTAGGAAGAAAGCTTCAGAAACCTGAGAAAACATGACATTTCTTTGTGTAAACATGACATTGGATGCATTTGCCGAACAGGAAGATTGTGCCTTTCTCCAAAACCACTTTCACGGTGATTTTTGGTTAAATTTCACCCGAAATCCACAACAATTTGTCCAGATACTCCTGGATGAAAACAAAACTATCTGGTGATTTGTAGCTATCTCAATCCCAGATCTTGCTACAGCCTCTGTGTGTGTTTGTGTTTTCTGGACATTCTATGGACTTTACGGTTTTGAATGCATTTTAGCATGCAAGTTTTTGTTTTTAGCTGCCAAAAGCTAACTGGTTCCACCTGGAGTCAAATACTCCACACATTCGAGTTTTCTAGGAAGAAAGCTTCAGAAACCTGAGAAAACATGATATTTCTTTCTGTAAACATGACATTGGATGCATTTGCCGAACAGGAAGATTGTGCTTTTCTCCAAAACCACTTTCACGGTGATTTTTGGTTAAATTTCACTTCAAAACTACAACAATTTGTCCAGATACTCCTGGATGAAAACAAAACTATCTGGTGATTTGTAGCTATCTCAATCCCAAATCTTGCTACAGCCTCTCTGTGTGTTTGTGTTTTCTGGATATTCTCTATGGAGTTTAAGGTTTTGAATGCATTTTAGCAGGACCCTTTTTGTTTTCTGCTGGCAAATGCTAAGTGGTTCCACCTGGAATCAAATACTCCACTCATTCGAGTTTTCTAGGAAGAAAGCTTCAGAAACCTGAGAAAACATGATATTTCTTTCTGTAAACATGACATTGGATGCATTTGCCAAATAGAAAGATAGTGATTTTCTCCAAAACCACTTTCATGGTGATTTTTGGTTAAATTTCACTTCAAAACTACAACAATTTGTCCAGATACTCCTGGATGGAAACAATACTATCTGGTGTTTTGTAGCTATCTGAATCCCAGATCTTGCTACAGTTTGTGTGCGTTTGTGTTTTCTGGACATTCTCTATGGACTTTACGGTTTTGAATGCATTTTAGCATTTGTTTTCTGCTGGCAAACATTAATTGGTTCCACCTGGAGTCAAATCCTCCACACATTCGAGTTTTCTAGGAAGAAAGCTTCAGAAACCTGAGAAAACATGATATTTCTTTCTGTAAACATGACATTGGATATATTTGCCGAACAGGAAGATTGTGCTTTTCTCCAAAGCAACTTTCACGGTGATTTTTGGTTAAATTCCACCCGAAATCCACAACAATTTGTCCAGATACTCCTGGATGAAAACAAAACTATCTGGTGATTTGTAGCTATCTCAATCCCAGATCTTGCTACAGCCTCTGTGTGTGTTTGTGTTTTCTGGATATTCTCTATGGACTTTAAGGTTTTGAATGCATTTTAGCAGGACCCTTTTTGCTTTCTGCTGGCAAACGCTAATTGGTTCCACCTGGAGTCAAATACTCCACACATTCGAGTTTTCTAGGAAGAAAGCTTCAGAAACCTGAGAAAACATGATATTTCTTTCTGTAAACATGACATTGGATGCATTCGCCGAACAGGAAGATTGTGCCTTTCTCCAAAACCACTTTCACGGTGATTTTTGGTTAAATTTCACCCGAAATCCACAACAATTTGTCCAGATACTCCTGGATGAAAACAAAAAACTATCTGGTGATTTGTAGCTATCTCAATCCCAGATCTTGCTACAGCCTCTGTGTGTGTTTGTGTTTTCTGGACATTCTCTATGGACTTTACGGTTTTGAATGCATTTTAGCATGTAAGTTTTTGTTTTTAGCTGCCAAAAGCTAACTGGTTCCACCTGGAGTCAAATACTCCACACATTCGAGTTTTCTAGGAAGAAAGCTTCAGAAACCTGAGAAAACATGATATTTCTTTCTGTAAACATGACATTGGATGCATTTGCCGAACAGGAAGATTCTGCTTTTCTCCAAAACCACTTTCACGGTGATTTTTGGTTAAATTTCACTTCAAAACTACAACAATTTGTCCAGATACTCCTGGATGAAAACAAAACTATCTGGTGATTTGTAGCTATCTCAATCCCAAATCTTGCTACAGCCTCTCTGTGTGTTTGTGTTTTCTGGATATTCTCTATGGAGTTTAAGGTTTTGAATGCATTTTAGCAGGACCCTTTTTGTTTTCTGCTGGCAAATGCTAAGTGGTTCCACCTGGAATCAAATACTCCACTCATTCGAGTTTTCTAGGAAGAAAGCTTCAGAAACCTGAGAAAACATGATATTTCTTTCTGTAAACATGACATTGGATGCATTTGCCAAATAGAAAGATAGTGATTTTCTCGAAAACCACTTTCATGGTGATTTTTGGTTAAATTTCACTTCAAAACTACAACAATTTGTCTAGATACTCCTGGATGGAAACAATACTATCTGGTGTTTTGTAGCTATCTGAATCCCAGATCTTGCTACAGTTTGTGTGCGTTTGTGTTTTCTGGACATTCTCTATGGACTTTAAGGTTTTGAATGCATTTTAGCAGGACCCTTTTTGTTTTCTGCTGGCAAACGCTAATTGGTTCCACCTGGAGTCAAATCCTCCACACATTCGAGTTTTCTAGGAAGAAAGCTTCAGAATCCTGAGAAAACATGATATTTCTTTCTGTAAACATGACATTGGATGCATTTGCCGAACAGGAAGATTCTTCATTTCTCCAATACCACATTAACGGTGATTTTTGATTAAATTTCACTTCAAAACTACAACAATTTGTCCAGATAATCCTGGATGAAAACAAAAAAATATCTGGTGATTTGTAGCTATCTCAATCCCAGATCTTGCTACAGCCTCTGTGTGCGTTTGTGTTTTCTGGACATTCTCTATGGAATTTAAGTTTTTGAATGCATTTTAGCAGGACCCTTTTTGTTTTCTGCTGGCAAACGCTAATTGGTTCCACCTGGAGTCAAATCCTTCACACATTCGAGTTTTCTAGGAAGAAAGCTTCAGAAACCTGAGAAAACATGATATTTCTTTCTGTAAACATGACATTGGATGCATTTGCCAAACAGGAAGATTGTGCCTTTCTCCAAAACCACTTTCACGGTGATTTTTGGTTATTTTCACCAGAAATCCACAACAATTTGTCCAGATACTCCTGGATGAAAACAAAACTATCTGGTGATTTGTACCTATATCAATCCCAGATCTTGCTACAGCCTCTGTGTGTGTTTGTGTTTTCTGGATATTCTCTATGGACTTTAAGGTTTTGAATGCATTTTAGCATGTAAGTTTTTGTTTTCTGCTGGCAAACGCTAATTGGTTCCAGCTGGAGTCAAATACTCCACACATTCGAGTTTTCTAGGAAGAAAGCTTCAGAAACCTGAGAAAACATGATATTTCTTTCTGTAAACATGACATTGGATGCATTTGCCGAACAGGAAGATTGTGATTTTCTCCAAAACCACTTTCACGGTGATTTTTGGTTAAATTTCACCCAAAATCCACAACAATTTGTCCAGATACTCCTGGATGAAAACAAAACTATCTGGTGATTTGTAGCTATCTCAATCCCAGATCTTGCTACAGCTTCTGTGTGTGTTTGTGTTTTCTGGATATTCTCTATGGACTTTAATGTTTTGAATGCTTTTTAGCAGGACCCTTTTTGTTTTCTCCTGGCAAACACTAATTGGTTCCACCTGGAGTCAAATACTCCAGACATTCGAGTTCTCTTGCAAGAAAGCTTCAGAAACCTGAGAAAACATGATATTTCTTTCTGTAAACATGACATTGGAAGCATTTGCCGAACAGGAAGATTCTGCATTCCTCCAATACCACATTCACGGTGATTTTTGATTAAATTTCACCCGAAATCCACAACAATTTGTCCTGATACTCCTGGATGAAAACAAAAAAATATCTGGTGATTTGTAGCTATCTCAATCCCAGATCTTGCTACAGCCTCTGTGTGCGTTTATGTTTTCTGGACATTCTCTATGGACTTGAAGGTTTTGAATGCATTTTAGCAGGACCCTTTTTGTTTTTTGCTGGCAAACGCTAATTCGTTCGACCTGGAGTCAAATCCTTCACACATTCGAGTTTTCTAGGAAGAAAGCTTCAGAAACCTGAGAAAACATGATATTTCTTTCTGTAAACAAGACATTGGATGCATTTGCAGAACAGGAAGATTGTGATTTTCTCCAAAAGCACTTTCACGGTGATTTTTGGTTATTTTCAACAGAAATCCACAACAATTGTCCAGATACTCCTGGATGAAAACAAAACTATCTGGTGTGTTGTGGCTATCTCAATCTCAGATCTTGCTACAGCCTCTGTGTGTGTTTGTGTTTTCTGGATATTCTCTATGGACTTTAAGGTTTTGAATGCATTTTAGCATGTAAGTTTTTGTTTTCTGCTGGCAAACGCTAATTGGTTCCACCTGGAGTCAAATCCTCCACACATTCGAGTTTTCTAGGAAGAAAGCTTCAGAAACCTGAGAAAACATGATATTTCTTTCTGTAAACATGACATTGGATGCATTTGCCGAACAGGAAGATTGTGCTTTTCTCCAAAACCACTTTCATGGTGATTTTTGTTAAATTTCACTTGAAAATTACAACAATTTGTCCAGATACTCCTGGATGAAAACAAAATTATCTGGTGATTTGTAGCTATCTCAATCCCAGATCTTGCTACAGCCTCTGTGTGTGTTTGTGTTTTCTGGACATTCTCTATGGACTTTACGCTTTTGAATGCATTTCAGCATGTAAGATTTTGTTTTTAGCTGCCAAAAGCTAACTGGTTCCACCTGGAGTCAAATCCTCCACACATTCGAGTTTTCTAGGAAGAAAGCTTCAGAAACCTGAGAAAACATGATATTTCTTTCTGTAAACATGACATTGGATGCATTTGCCGAACAGGAAGATTCTGCTTTTCTCCAAAACCACTTTCACGGTGATTTTTGGTTAAATTTCACTTCAAAACTACAACAATTTGTCCAGATACTCCTGGATGAAAACAAAACTATCTGGTGATTTTAGCTATCTCAATCCCAGATATTGCTACAGCCTCTGTGAGTGTTTGTGTTTTCTGGATATTCTCTATGGACTTTAAGGTTTTGAATGCATTTTCGCAGGACCCTTTTTGTTTTCTGCTGGCAAACGCTAATTGGTTCCACCTGGAGTCAAATACTCCACACATTAGAGTTTCCTGGAAGAAAGCTTCAGAAACCTGAGAAAACATGATATTTCTTTCTGTAAACATGACATTGGATGCATTTGCTGAACAGGAAGATTGTGTCTTTCTCCAAAACCAGTTTCGCGGTGATTTTTGGATAAATTTCACTTCAAAACTACAACAATTTGTCCAGATAATCCTGGATGAAAACAAAAAACTATCTGGTGATTTGTAGCTATCTCAATCCCAGATCTTGCTACAGCCTCTGTGTGTGTTTGTGTTTTCTGGACATTCTCTATGGACTTTACGGTTTTGAATGCATTTTAGCACTTGTTTTCTGCTGGCAAACGCTAATTGGTTCCACCTGGAGTCAAATACTCCACACATTCGAGTTTTCTAGGAAGAAAGCTTCAGAAACCTGAGAAAACATGATATTTCTTTCTGTAAACATGACATTGGATGCATTTGCCGAACAGGAAGATTGTGATTTTCTCCAAAACCACTTTCATGGTGATTTTTGGTTAAATTTCACTTCAAAACTACAGCAATTTGTCCAGATACTCCTGGATGAAAACAAAACTATCTGGTGATTTGTAGCTATCTCAATCCCAGCTCTTGCTACAGCCTCTGTGTGTGTTTGTGTTTTCTGGACATTCTCTATGGACTTTACGGTTATGAATTCATTTTAGCATGTAAGTTTTTGCTTTTAGTTTCCAAATGCTAATTGGTTCCACCTGGAGTCAAATACTCCACACATTCGATTTTTCTAGGAAGAAAGCCTCATAAACCTGAGAAAACATGATATTTCTTTCTGTAAACATGACATTGGATGCATTTGCCGAACAGGAAGATTGTGATTTTCTCCAAAACCACTTTCACGGTGATTTTTGGTTAAATTTCACCCGAAATCTACTACAATTTGTTCAGATACTCCTGGATGAAAACAAAACTATCTGATGATTTGTAGCTATCTCAATCCCTGATCTTGCTACAGCCTCTGTGTGTGTTTGTGTTTTCTGGACATTCTCTATGGACTTTAAGGTTTTGAATGCATTTTAGCATTTGTTTTCTGCTGGCAAACGCTAATTGGTTCCACCTGGAGTCAAATCCTCCACACATTCGAGTTTTCTAGGAACAAAGCTTCAGAAACCTGAGAAAACATGATATTTCTTTCTGTAAACATGACGTTGGATGCATTTGCCGAACAGGAAGATTCTGCTTTTCTCCAAAACCACTTTCACGGTGATTTTTGATTAAATTTCACCGAAATCCACAACAATTTGTCCAGATACTCCTGGATGAAAACAAAACTATCTGGAGATTTGTAACTATCTAAATCCCAGATCTTTCTACAGCCTCTGTGTGTGTTTGTGTTTTCTGGATATTCTCTATGGACTTTAAGGTTTTGAATGCATTTTAGCAGGACCCTTTTTGTTTTCTGCTGGCAAAGGTTAATTGTTTCCACCTGGAGTCAAATACTCCACACATTCGAGTTTTCGAGGAAGAAAGCTTCAGAAACCTGAGAAAACATGAAATTTCTTTCTGTAAACATGACATTGGATGCATTTGCCGAACAGGAACATTGTGATTTTCTCCAAAGCCACTTTCATGGTGATTTTTGGATAAATTTCACTTCAAAACTACAACAATTTGTCCAGATAATCCTGGATGAAAACAAAAAACTATCTGGTGATTTGTAGCTATCTCAATCCCAGATCTTGCTACAGCCTCTGTGTGTGTTTGTGTTTTCTGGACATTCTCTATGGACTTTAAGGTTTTGAATGCATTTTAGCATTTGTTTTCTGCTGGCAATCGCTAATTGGTTCCACCTGGAGTCAAATCCTCCACACATTCGAGTTTTCTAGGAAGAAAGCTTCAGAAACCTGAGAAAACATGGTATTTCTTTCTGTAAACATGACATTGGATACATTTTCCGAATAGGAAGATTGTGCTTTTCTCCAAAACCACTTTCATGGTGATTTTTGGTTAAATTTCACCCGAAATCCACATCAATTTGTCCAGATACTCCTTGATGAAAACAAAAAACTATCTGGTGATTTGTAGCTATCTCAATCCCAGATCTTGCTACAGCCTCTGTGTGTGTTTGTGTTTTCTGGATATTCTCTATGGACTTTAAGGTTTTGAGTGCATTTTAGCAGGACCCTTTTTGTTTTCTGCTGGCAAATGCTAATTAGTTCGACCTGGAGTCAAATACTCCACACATTCGAGTTTTCGAGGAAGAAAGCTTCAGAAACCTGAGAAAACGTAATATTTTTATTTGTCAACATGACATTGGATTCATTGCTGAACAGGAAAATTGTGCTTTTCTCCAAAACAACTTTCACGGTGATTTTTGGTTAAATTTCACCCGAAATCCACAACAATTTTCCAGACACTCCTGGATGAAAACAAAAAAATGTCTGGTGATTTGTAGCTATCTCAATCCCAGATCTTGCTACAGCCTCTGTGTGCGTTTGTGTTTTCTGGACATTCTCTATGGAATTTAAGGTTTTGAATGCATTTTAGCAGGACTCTTTTTTTTTTTTGTTGGCAAATGCTAATTGGTTCCACCTGGAGTCAAATCCTCACACATTCGAGTTTTCTAGGAAGAAAGCTTCAGAAACCTGAGAAAACATGATATTTCTTTCTGTAAACATGACATTGGATGCATTTGCCGAACAGGAAGATTGTGCTTTTCTCCAAAACCACTTTCACGGTGATTTTTGGTTAAATTTCACCCAAAATCCACAACAATTTGTCCAGATACTCCTGGATGAAAACAAAACTATCTGGTGATTTGTAGCTATCTCAATCCCAGATCTTGCTACAGCCTCTGTGTGTGTTTGTGTTTCCTGGACATTCTCTATGGACTTTACGGTTATGAATGCATTTTAGCATGTAAGTTTTTGCTTTTAGCTTCCAAATGCTAATTGGGTCCACCTGGAGTCAAATACTACACACATTCGAGTTTTCGAGGAAGTAAGCTTCAGAAACCTGAGAAAACATGATATTTCTTTCTGTAAACATGACATTGGATGCATTTGCCAAATAGAAAGATAGTGATTTTCTCCAAAACCACTTTCACGGTGATTTTTGGTTAAATTTCACCCGAAATCTACTACAATTTGTTCAGATATTCCTGGATGAAAACAAAACTATCTGATGATTCGTAGCTATCTCAATCCCTGGTCTTGCTACAGCCTCTGTGTGTGTTTATGTTTTCTGGACATTCTCTATGGACTTTACGGTTATGAATGCATTTTAGCATGAAAGTTTTTGCTTTTAGCTTCCAAATGCTAATTGGTTCCACCTGGAGTCAAATCCTCCACACATTCGAGTTTTCTAGGAAGAAAGCTTCAGAAACCTGAGAAAACATGATATTTCTTTCTGTAAACATGACGTTGGATGCATTTGCCGAACAGGAAGATTCTGCTTTTCTCCAAAACCACTTTCACGGTGATTTTTGATTAAATTTCACCGAAATCCACAACAATTTGTCCAGATACTCCTGGATGAAAACAAAACTATCTGGAGATTTGTAGCTATCTCAATCCCAGATCTTGCTACAGCCTCTGTGTGTGTTTGTGTTTTCTGGATATTCTCTATGGACTTTAAGGTTTTGAATGCATTTTAGCAGGACCCTTTTTGTTTTCTGCTGGCAAAGGTTAATTGGTTCCACCTGGAGTCAAATACTCCACACATTCGAGTTTTCGAGGAAGAAAGCTTCAGAAACCTGAGAAAACATGAAATTTCTTTCTGTAAACATGACATTGGATGCATTTGCCGAACAGGAACATTGTGATTTTCTCCAAAGCCACTTTCATGGTGATTTTTGGATAAATTTCACTTCAAAACTACAACAATTTGTCCAGATAATCCTGGATGAAAACAAAAAACTATCTGGTGTGTTGTAGCTATCTCAATCCCAGATCTTGCTACAGCCTCTGTGTGTGTTTGTGTTTTCTGGACATTCTCTATGGACCTTAAGGTTTTGAATGCATTTTAGCATTTGTTTTCTGCTGGCAATCGCTAATTGGTTCCACCTGGAGTCAAATCCTCCACACATTCGAGTTTTCTAGGAAGAAAGCTTCAGAAACCTGAGAAAACATGGTATTTCTTTCTGTAAACATGACATTGGATACATTTTCCGAACAGGAAGATTGTGCTTTTCTCCAAAACCACTTTCATGGTGATTTTTGGTTAAATTTCACCCGAAATCCACATCAATTTGTCCAGATACTCCTTGATGAAAACAAAAAACTATCTGGTTATTTGTAGCTATCTCAATCCCAGATCTTGCTACAGCCTCTGTGTGTGTTTGTGTTTTCTGGATATTCTCTATGGACTTTAAGGTTTTGAGTGCATTTTAGCAGGACCCTTTTTGTTTTCTGCTGGCAAATGCTAATTAGTTCGACCTGGAGTCAAATCCTCCACACATTCGAGTTTTCTAGGAAGAAAGCTTCAGAAACCTGAGAAAACATGATATTTCTTTCTGTAAACATGACATTGGATGCATTTGCCGAACAGGAAGATTGTGCTTTTCTCCAAAACCACTTTCACGGTGATTTTTGGTTAAATTTCACCCAAAATCCACAACAATTTGTCCAGATACTCCTGGATGAAAACAAAACTATCTGGTGATTTGTAGCTATCTCAATCCCAGATCTTGCTACAGCCTCTGTGTGTGTTTGTGTTTTCTGGACATTCTCTATGGACTTTACGGTTATGAATGCATTTTAGCATGTAAGTTTTTGCTTTTAGCTTCCAAATGCTAATTGGGTCCACCTGGAGTCAAATACTCCACACATTCGAGTTTTCGAGGAAGTAAGCTTCAGAAACCTGAGAAAACATGATATTTCTTTCTGTAAACATAACATTGGATGCATTTGCGAACAGGAAGATTGTGATTTTCTCCAAAACCACTTTCACGGTGATTTTTGGTTAAATTTCACCCGAAATCTACTACAATTTGTTCAGATATTCCTGGATGAAAACAAAACTATCTGATGATTCGTAGCTATCTCAATCCCTGGTCTTGCTACATCCTCTGTGTGTGTTTATGTTTTCTGGACATTCTCTATGGACTTTACGGTTTTGAATGCATTTTAGCAGGACTCTTTTTGTTTTCTGCTGGCAAACGCTAATTGGTTCCACCAGGAGTCAAATACTCCACACATTCGAGTTTTCGAGGAAGAAAGCTTCAGAAACCTGAAAAAACATGATATTTCTTTCTGTAAACATGACATTGGATGCATTTGCCGAACAGGAAGATTGTGCTTTTCTCCAAAACCACTTTCACGGTGATTTTTGATTAAATTTCACCAAAATCCACAACAATTTGTCCAGATACTCCTGGATGAAAACAAAACTATCTGGTGATTTGTAACTATCTCAATCCCAGATCTTGCTACAGCCTCTGTGTGTTTTTGTGTTTTCTGGACATTCTCTATGGACTTTACGGTTATGAATGCATTTTAGCATGAAAGTTTTTGCTTTTAGCTTCCAAATGCTAATTGGTTCCACCTGGAGTCAAATACTCCACACATTCGAATTTTCTAGGAAGTAAGCTTCAGAAACCTGAGAAAACATGATATTTCTTTCTGTAAACATGACATTGGATGCATTTGCCGAACAGGAAGATTGTGATTTTCTCCAAAACCACTTTCACGGTGATTTTTGGTTAAATTTCACCCGAAATCTACTACAATTTGTTCAGATACTCCTGGATGAAAACAAAACTATCTGATGATTTGTAGCTATCTCAATCCCTGATCTTGCTACAGCCTCTGTGTGTGTTTGTGTTTTCTGGACATTCTCTATGGACTTTAAGGTTTTGAATGCATTTTAGCAGGACCCTTTTTGTTTTCTGCCTGCAAACGCTAATTGGTTCCACCTGGAGTCAAATCCTCCACACATTCGAGTTTTCTAGGAAGAAAGCTTCAGAAACCTGAGGAAACATGATATTTCTTTCTGTAAACATGACATTGGATGCATTTGCCGAACAGGAACATTGTGAATTTCTCCAAAGCCACTTTCATGGGGATTTTTGGATAAATTTCACTTCAAAACTACAACAATTTGTCCATATACTCCTGGATGAAAACAAAAAACTATCTGGTGATTTGTAGCTATCTCAATCCCAGATCTTGCTACAGCTTCTGTGTGTGTTTGTGTTTTCTGGACATTCTCTATGGACTTTCCGGTTTTGAATGCATTTTAGCAGGACCCTTTATGGTTTCTGCTGGCAAACGCTTATTGGTTCCACCTGGAGTCAAATACTCCACACATTCGAGTTTTCGAGGAAGAAAGCTTCAGAAACCTGAGAAAACATGATATTTTTATTTGTAAACATGACATTGGGTTCATTGCTGAACAGGAAAATTGTGCTTTTCTCCAAAACAACTTTCACGGTGATTTTTGGTTAAATTTCACCCGAAATCCACAACAATTGTCCATATACTCCTGGATGAAAACAAAACTATCTGGTGATTTGTAGCTATCTCAATCCCAGATCTTGCTACAGCCTCTGTGTGTGTTTGTGTTTTCTGGATATTCTCTATGGACTTTAAGGTTTTGAATGCATTTTAGCAGGACCCTTTTTGATTTCTGCTGGCAAACGCTAATTGGTTCCACCTGGAGTCAAATCCTCCACACATTCGAGTTTTCTAGGAAGAAAGCTTCAGAAACCTGAGAAAACATGATATTTCTTTCTGTAAACATGACATTGGATGCATTTGCCGAACAGGAAGATTGTGATTTTCTCCAAAAACCACTTTCACGGTGATTTTTGGTTAAATTTCACCCGAAATCTACTACAATTTGTTCAGATACTCCTGGATGAAAACAAAATTATCTGGTGATTTGTAGCTATCTCAATCCCTGATCTTGCTACAGCCTCTGTGTGTGTTTGTGTTTTCTGGACATTCTCTATGGACTTTACGGTTTTGAATGCATTTTAGCATTTGTTTTCTGCTGGCAAACGCTAATTGGTTCCACCTGGAGTCAAATACTCCACACATTCCAGTTTTCTAGGAAGAAAGCTTCAGAAACCTGAGAAAACATGATATTTCTTTCTGTAAACGTGACATTGGATGCATTTGCCGAAGAGGAACATTGTGATTTTCTCCAAAGCCACTTTCATGGTGATTTTTGGATAAATTTCACTGAAATCCCCAACAATTTGTCCAGATACTCCTGGATGAAAAGAAAAAACTATCTGGTGATTTGTAGCTATCTCAATCCCAGATCTTGCTACAGCCTCTGTGTGTGTTTGTGTTTTCTGGATATTCTCTATGGACTTTAAGGTTTTGAATGCATTTTAGCAGGACCCTTTTTGTTTTCTGCTGGCAAACGCTCATTCGTTCCACCTGGAGTCAAATCCTCCATACATTCCAGTTTTCTAGGAAGAAAGCTTCAGAAACCTGAGAAAACATGATATTTCTTTCTGTAAACATGACATTGGATGCATTTGCCGAACAAGAAGATTGTGCTTTTCTCCAAAACCACTTTCACGGTAATTTTTGGATAAATTTCACTTCAAAACTACAACAATTTGTCCAGATTCTCCTGGATGAAAACAAAACTATCTGATGATTTGTAGCTATCTCAATCCCAGATCTTGCTACAGCCTCTGTGTGCGTTTGTGTTTTCTGGACATTCTCTATGGAATTTAAGGTTTTGAATGCATTTTAGCAGGACTCTTTTTTTTTTTGTTGGCAAATGCTAATTGGTTCCACCTGGAGTCAAATCCTCCACACATTCGAGTTTTCTAGGAAGAAAGCTTCAGAAACCTGAGAAAACATGATATTTCTTTCTGTAAACATGACATTGGATGCATTTGCCGAACAGGAAGATTGTGCTTTTCTCCAAAACCACTTTCACCGTGATTTTTTGGTTAAATTTCACCCAAAATCCACAACAATTTGTGCAGATACTCCTGGATGAAAACAAAACTATCTGGTGATTTGTAGCTATCTCAATCCCAGATCTTGCTACAGCCTCTGTGTGTGTTTGTGTTTTCTGGACATTCTCTATGGACTTTAAGGTTTTGAATGCATTTTAGCAGGACCCTTTTTGATTTCTGCTGGCAAACGCTAATTGGTTCCACCTGGAGTCACATACTCCACACATTCGAGTTTTCTAGGAGGAAAGCTTCAGAAACCTGAGAAAACATGATATTTCTTTCTGTAAACATGACATTGGATGCATTTGCCGAACAAGAAGATTGTGCTTTTCTCCAAAACCACTTTCATGGTGATTTTTGGAAACATTTCACTTGAAAACTACAACAGTTTGTCCAAATACTCCTGGATAAAAACAAAACTATCTGGTGATTTGTAGCTATCTCAATCCCAGCTCTTGCTACAGCCTCTGTGTGTGTTTGTGTTTTCTGGACATTCTCTATGGACTTTAAGGTTTTGAATGCATTTTCGCAGGACCCTTTTTGTTTTCTGCTGGCAAACGCTAATTGGTTCCACTTGGAGTCAAATCCTCCACACATTCGAGTTTTCTAGGAAGAAAGCTTCAGAAACCTGAGAAAACATGATATTTCTTTCTGTAAACATGACATTGGATACATTTGCCGAACAGGAAGATTGTGCTTTTCTCCAAAACCACTTTCACGGTGATTTTTGGATAAATATCACTTCAAAACTACAACAATTTGTCCATATACTCCTGGATGAAAACAAAACTATCTGGTGATTTGTAGCTATCTCAATCCCAGCTCTTGCTACAGCCTTTGTGTGTGTTTGTGTTTTCTGGACATTCTCTATGGACTTTACGGTTATGAATGCATTTTAGCATGTAAGTTTTAGCTTTTAGCTTCCAAATGCTAATTGGGTCCACCTGGAGTCAAATACTCCACAAATTCGAGTTTTCGAGGAAGTAAGCTTCAGAAACCTGAGAAAACATGATATTTCTTTCTGTAAACATAACATTGGATGCATTTGCGAACAGGAAGATTGTGATTTTCTCCAAAACCACTTTCACGGTGATTTTTGGTTAAATTTCACCCGAAATCTAGTACAATTTGTTCAGATATTCCTGGATGAAAACAAAACTATCTGATGATTCGTAGCTATCTCAATCCCTGGTCTTGCTACAGCCTTTGTGTGTGTTTGTGTTTTCTGGACATTCTCTATGGACTTTACGGTTTTGAATGCATTTTAGCAGGACCCTTTTTGTTTTCTGCTGGCAAACGCTAATTGGTTCCACCAGGAGTCAAATACTCCACACATTCGAGTTTTCTAGGAAGAAAGCTTCAGAAACCTGAAAAAACATATTTCTTTCTGTAAACATGACATTGGATGCATTTGCCGAACAGGAAGATTGTGCTTTTCTCCAAAACCACTTTCACGGTGATTTTTGGCTAAATTTCATTCAAAACTACAACAATTTGTCCAGATACTCCTGGATGAAAACAAAACTATCTGGTGATTTGTAACTATCTCAATCCCAGCTCTTGCTACAGCCTCTGTGTGTGTTTGTGTTTTCTGGACATTCTCTATGGACTTTAAGGTTTTGAATGCATTTTAGCATTTGTTTTCTGCTGGCAACGCTAATTGGTTCCACCTGGAGTCAAATACTCCAGACTTTCGAGTTCTCTTGCAAGAAAGCTTCTGAAACCTGAGAAAACATGATATTTCTTTCTGTAAACATGACATTGGATGCATTTGCCGAACAGGAAGATTCTGCTTTTCTCCAAAACCACATTCACGGTGATTTTTGATTAAATTTCACCCAAAATCCACAACAATTTGTCCCGATACTCCTGGATGAAATCAAAACTATCTGGTGATTTGTAGCTATCTCAATCCCAGATCTTGCTAAAGCCTCTGTGTGTGTTTGTGTTTTCTGGATATTCTCTATGGAATTTAAGGTTTTGAATGCATTTTAGCAGGACCCTTTTTGTTTTCTGCTGGCAAACGCTAATTGGTTCCACCTGGAGTCAAATGCTCCACACATTCGAGTTTTCTAGGAAGAAAGCTTCAGAAACCTGAGAAAACATATTTCTTTCTGTAAACATGACATTGGATGCATTTGCCGAACAGGAAGATTGTGCTTTTCTCCAAAACCACTTTCTTGGTGATTTTTGGTTAAATTTCACCCGAAATCCACAACAATTTGTCCAGATACTCCTGGATGAAAACAAAAAACTATGTGGTGATTTTTAGCTATCTCAATCCCAGATCTTGCTACAGCCTCTGTGTGTGTTTGTGTTTTCTGGACATTCTCTATGGACTTTACGGTTTTGAATGCATTTTAGCATTTGTTTTCTGCTGGCAAACGCTAATTGGTTCCACCTGGAGTCAAATACTCCACACATTCGAGTTTTCGAGGAAGAAAGCTTCAGAAACCTGAGAAAACATGATATTTTTATTTGTAAACATGACATTGGATTCATTGCTGAACAGGAAAATTGTGCTTTTCTCCAAAACAACTTTCACGGTGATTTTTGGTTAAATTTCACCCGAAATCCACAACAATTGTCCAGATACTCCTGGATGAAAACAAAACTATCTGGTGATTTGTAGCTATCTCAATCCCAGATCTTGCTACAGACTCTGTGTGTGTTTGTGTTTTCTGGATATTCTCTATGGACTTTAAGGTTTTGAATGCATTTTAGCAGGACCCTTTTTGATTTCTGCTGGCAAACGCTAATTGGTTCCACCTGGAGTCAAATCCTCCACACATTCGAGTTTTCTAGGAAGAAAGCTTCAGAAACCTGAGAAAACATGATATTTCTTTCTGTAAACATGACATTGGATGCATTTGCAGAACAGGAAGATTGTGCCTTTCTCCAAAACCACTTTCACGGTGATTTTTGGTTAAATTTCACCCGAAATCTACTACAATTTGTTCAGATACTCCTGGATGAAAACAAAACTATCTGATGATTTGTAGCTATCTCAATCCCTGATCTTGCTACAGCCTCTGTGTGTGTTTGTGTTTTCTGGACATTCTCTATGGACTTTACGATTTTGAATGCATTTTAGCATTTGTTTTCTGCTGGCAAACGCTAATTGGTTCCACCTGGAGCCAAATCCTCCACATTCGAGTTTTCTAGGAAGAAAGCTTCAGAAACCTGAGAAAACATGATATTTCTTTCTGTAAACATGACATTGGATGCATTTGCCGAAGAGGAACATTGTGATTTTCTCCAAAGCCACTTTCATGGTGATTTTTGGATAAATTTCACTGAAATCCCCAACAATTTGTCCAGATACTCCTGGATGAAAACAAAAAACTATCTGGTGATTTGTAGCTATCTCAATCCCAGATCTTGCTACAGCCTCTGTGTGTGTTTGTGTTTTCTGGATATTCTCTATGGACTTTAAGGTTTTGAATGCATTTTAGCAGGACTCTTTTTGTTTTCTGCTGGCAAACGCTCATTGGTTCCACATGGAGTCAAATCCTCCATACATTCCAGTTTTCTAGGAAGAAAGCTTCAGAAACCTGAGAAAACATGATATTTCTTTCTGTAAACATGACATTGGATGCATTTGCCGAACAAGAAGATTGTGCTTTTCCGCAAAACCACTTTTACGGTAATTTTTGGATGAATTTCACTTCAAAACTACAACAATTTGTCCAGATACTCCTGGATGAAAACAAAACTATCTGGTGATTTGTAGCTATCTCAATCCCAGATCTTGCTACAGCCTCTGTGTGTGTTTGTGTTTTCTGGACATTCTCTATGGACTTTACGGTTTTGAATGATTTTAGCATGTAAGTTTGTGTTTTCAGCTGGCAAACGCTACTTGGTTCCACATGGAGTCAAATACTCCACACATTCGAGTTTTCTAAGAAGAAAGCTTCAGAAACCTGAGAAAACATGATATTTCTTTCTGTGAACATGACATTGGATGCATTTGCCGAACAGGAATATTGTGATTTTCTCCAAAACCACTTTCACGGTGATTTTTGGTTAAATTTCACCCGAAATCCACAACAATTTGTCCAGATACTCCTGGATGAAAACAAAAAACTATCTGGTGATTTGTAGCTATCTCAATCCCAGATCTTGCTACAGCCTCTGTGTGTGTTTGTGTTTTCTGGATATTCTCTATGGACTTTAAGGTTTTGAGTGCATTTTAGCAGGACCCCTTTTGTATTCTGCTGGCAAACGCTAATTGGTTCCACCTGGAATCAAATCCTCCACACATTCGAGTTTTCTAGGAAGAAAGCTTCAGAATCCTGAGAAAACATGATATTTCTTTCTGTAAACATGATATTGGATGCATTTGCCGAACAGGAAGATTGTGATTTTCTCCAAAACCACTTTCACGGTGATTTTTTAGTTAAATTTCACTTCAAAACTACAACAATTTGTCCAGATACTCCTGGATGAAAACAAAACTATTTGGTGATTTGTGGCTATCTCAATCCCAGATCTTGCTACAGCCTCTGTGTGTGTTTGTGTTTTCTGGACATTCTCTATGGATTTTACGGTTTTGAATGCATTTTAGCATGTAAGTTTTTCTTTTTAGTTGCCAAACGCTAATGGGTTCCACCTGGAGTCAAATCCTCCAAACATTCGCGTTTTCTAGGAAGAAAGCTTCAGAAACCTGAGAAAACATGATACTTCTTTCTGTAAACATGACATTGGATGCATTTGCCGAACAGGAAGATTGTGCTTTTCTCCAAAACCACTTTCACGGTGATTTTTGGTTAAATTTCACCCGAAATCCACAACAATTTGTCCAGATACTCCTGGATGAAAACAAAAAACTATCTGGTGATTTGTAGCTATCTCAATCCCAGATCTTGCTACAGCCTCTGTGTGTGTTTGTGTTTTCTGGATATTCTCTATGGAATTTAAGGTTTTGAGTGCATTTTAGCAGGACCCCTTTTGTTTTCTGCTGGCAAACGCTAATTGGTTCCTCCTGGAGTCAAATACTCCACACATCCGAGTTTTCTAGGAAGAAAGCTTCAGAAACCTGAGAAAACATGATACTTTTATTTGGAAACATGACATTGGATGCATTTGCCGGACAATAAGATTGTGCTTTTCTCCAAAACCACTTTCACGCTGATTTTTGGAAAAATTTCACCCAAAATACACAACAATTTGTCCAGATACTGCTGGATGAAAAGAAAACTATCTGGTGATTTGTAGCTATCTCAATCCCTGATCTTGCTACAGCCTCTGTGTGTGTTTGTGTTTTCTGTATATTCTCTATGGACCTTAAGGTTTTGAATGCATTTTAGCAGGACCCTTTATGGTTTCTGCTGGCAAACGCTTATTGGTTCCACCTGGAGTCAAATACTCCACACATTCGAGTTTTCGAGGAAGAAAGCTTCAGAAACCTGAGAAAACATGATATTTCTTTCTGTAAACATGACATTGGATGCATTTGCCGAACAGTAAGATTGTGCTTTTCTCCAAAACCACTTTCACGGTGATTTTTTGGTTAAATTACACTTCAAAATTACAATAATTTGTCCAGATACTCCTGGATGAAAACAAAACTATCTGGTGTGTTGTGGCTATCTCAATCCCAGATCTTGATACAGCCTCTATGTTTGTTTGTGTTTTCTGGATATTCTCTATGGACTTTACGGTTTTGAATGCCTTTTACCATGCAAGTTTTTCTTTTTAGCTGCCAAACGCTAATTGGTTCCACCTGGAGTCAAATACTCCACACATTCGAGTTTTCTAGGAAGAAAGCTTCAGAAACCTGAGAAAACATGATATTTCTTTCTGTAAACATGACATTGGATACATTTGCCGAACAGGAAGATTGTGCTTTTCTCCAAAACCACTTTTACGGTGATTTTTGTTTAAATTTCACCCGAAATCCACAACAATTTGTCCAGATACTCCTGGATGAAAACAAAACTATCTGGTGTGTTGTGGCTATCTCAATCCCAGATCTTGCTACAGCCTCTGTGCTTGTTTGTGTTTTCTGGACATTCTCTATGGACTTTACGGTTTTGAATGCATTTTAGCATGTAAGTTTTTCTTTTTAGCTGCCAAACGCTAATTGGTTCCACCTGGAGTCAAATACTCCACACATTCGAGTTTTCTAGGAAGAAAGCTTCAGAAACTTGAGAAAACATGATATTTCTTTCTGTAAACATGACATTGGATACATTTGTCAAACAGGAAGATTGTGATTTTCTCCAAAACCACTTTCACAGTGATTTTCTGCTTAAATTTCATTTCAAAAGTACAACAATTTGTCCAGATACTCCTGGATGAAAACAAAACTATCTGGTGATTTGTAGCTATCTCAATCCCAGATCTTGCTACAGCCTCTGTGTGTGTTTGTGTTTTCTGTACATTCTCTATGGACTTTAAGTTTTTGAAAGCATTTTAGTAGGACCCTTTTTGTTGTCTGCTGGCAAACGCTAGTTGGTTGCACCTGGAGTCAATTACTCCACACATTCGAGTTTTCTAGGAAGAAAGCTTCAGAAACCTGAGAAAACATGATATTTTTATTTGTAAAGATGACACTGGATGCATTTGCCAAACAGGAAGATTGTGCTTTTCTCCAAAACCACTTTCACAGTGATTTTTGGTTAAATTTCACCCATAATACACAACAATTCGTCCAGATATTCCTGGATGAAAACAAAACTATCTGGTGTGTTGAGGCTATCTCAATCCCAGATCTTGCTACAGCCTCTGTGTTTGTTTGTTTTTTCTGGACATTCTCTATGGACTTTACGGTTTTGAATGCATTTTAGCAGGACCCTTTTTGTTTTCTGCTGGCAAAGGCTAATTGGTTCCACCTGGAGTCAAATCCTCCACACATTCGAGTTTTCTAGGAAGAAAGCTTCAGAAACCTGAGAAAACATGATATTTTTATTTGTAAACATGATACTGGATGCATTTGCCGAACAGGAAGATTGTGATTTTCTCCAAAACCACTTTCACGGTGATTTTTGGTTAAACTTCACCCGAAATCCACAACAATTTGTTCAGATACTCCTGGATGAAAACAAAACTATCTGGTGTGTTGTGGCTATTTCAATCCCAGATCTTGCTACAGCCTCTGTGCTTGTTTGTGTTTTCTGGACATTCTCTATGGACTTTACGGTTTTGAATGCCTTTTACAATGCAAGTTTTTCTTTTTAGCTGCCAAACGCTAATTGGTTCCACCTGGAGTCAAATCCTCCACACATTCGAGTTTTCTAGGAAGAAAGCTTCAGAAACCTGAGAAAACATGATATTTCTTTCTGTAAACATGACATTGGATACATTTGCCGAACAGGAAGATTGTGCTTTTCTCCAAAACCACTTTTACGGTGATTTTTCTTTAAATTTCACCCGAAATCCACAACAATTTGTCCAGATACTCCTGGATGAAAACAAAACTATCTGGTGTGTTGTGGCTATCTCAATCCCAGATCTTGCTACAGCCTCTGTGTGTGTTTGTGTTTTCTGTACATTCTCTATGGACTTTAAGTTTTTGAAAGCATTTTAGTAGGACCCTTTTTGTTGTCTGCTGGCAAACGCTAGTTGGTTGCACCTGGAGTCAATTACTCCACACATTCGAGTTTTCTAGGAATAAAGCTTCAGAAACCTGAGAAAACATGATATTTCTTTCTGTAAACATGACATTGGATGCATTTGCCGAACAGGAAGATTGTGCTTTTCTCCAAAACCACTTTCACGGTGATTTTTGGTTACATTTCACCCAAAATCCACAACAATTTGTCCAGATACTCCTGCATGAAAACGAAAAACTATCTGCTGATTTGTAGCTATCTCAATCCCAGATCTTGCTACAGCCTCTGTGTGTGTTTGTGTTTTCTGGACATTCTCTATGGACTTTAAGGTTTTGAATGCATTTTAGCAGGACCCTTTTTGTTTTCTGCTGGCAAATGCTAATTGGTTCCACCTGGAGTCAAATACTCCACACATTCGAGTTTTCTAGGAAGAAAGCTTCAGAAACCTGAGAAAACCTGATATTTGTATTTGTAAACATGACATTGGATGCATTTGCCGAACAGGAAGATTGTGATTTTCTCCAAAACCACTTTCACGGTGATTTTTGGTTAAATTTCACCCGAAATCCACAACAATTTGTCCAGATACTCCTGGATGAAAACAAAACTATCTGGTGATTTGTAGCTATCTCAATCCCAGATCTTGCTACAGCCTCTGTGTGTGTTTGTGTTTTCTGTACATTCTCAATGGACTTTACGGTTTTGAATGCATTTTAGCATTTGTTTTCTGCTGGCAAACGCTAATTGGTTCCACCTGGAGTCAAATACTCCATACATTTGAGTTTTCTAAGAAGAAAGCTTCAGAAACCTGAGAAAACATGATATTTCTTTCTGTAAACATGACATTGGATGCATTTGCCGAACAGGAAGATTGTGCTTTTCTCCAAAACCACTTTCACGGTGATTTTTGGTTAAATTTCACCCAAAATACACAACAATTCGTCCAGATACTCCTGGATGAAAACGAAAAACTATCTGGTGATTTGTAGCTATCTCAATACCAGATCTTGCTACAGCCTCTGTGTGTGTTTGTGTTTTCTGGACATTCTCTATGGACTTTAAGGTTTTGAATGCATTTTAGCAGGACCCTTTTTGTTTTCTGCTGGCAAATGCTAATTGGTTCCACCTGGAGTCAAATCCTGCACACATTCCAGTTTTCTAGGAAGAAAGTTTCAGAAACCTGAGAAAACATGATATTTCTTTCTGTAAACATGACATTGGATACATTTGCCGAACAGGAAGATTGTGCTTTTCTCCAAAACCACTTTCACGGTGATTTTTGGTGAAATTTCACCCGAAATCCACAACAATTTGTCCAGATACTCCTGGATGAAAACAAAACTATCTGGTGATTTGTAGCTATCTCAATCCCAGATCTTGCTACAGCCTCTGTGTGTGTTTGTGTTTTCTGCACATTCTCAATGGACTTTACGGTTTTGAATGCATTTTAGCATTTGTTTTCTGCTGGCAAACGCTAATTGGTTCCACCTGGAGTCAACTACTCCACACATTCGAGTTTTCTAGGAAGAAAGCTTCAGAAACCTGAGAAAACATGATATTTGTATTTGTAAACATGACATTGGATGCATTTGCCGAACAGGAAGATTGTGCTTTTCTCCAAAACCACTTTCACAGTGATTTTTGGTTAAATTTCACCCATAATACACAACAATTCGTCCAGATATTCCTGGATGAAAACAAAACTATCTGGTGTGTTGAGGCTATCTCAATCCCAGATCTTGCTACAGCCTCTGTGTTTGTTTGTTTTTTCTGGACATTCTCTATGGACTTTACGGTTTTGAATGCATTTTAGCAGGACCCTTTTTGTTTTCTGCTGGCAAAGGCTAATTGGTTCCACCTGGAGTCAAATCCTCCACACATTCGAGTTTTCTAGGAAGAAAGCTTCAGAAACCTGAGAAAACATGATATTTTTATTTGTAAACATGATACTGGATGCATTTGCCGAACAGGAAGATTGTGATTTTCTCCAAAACCACTTTCACGGTGATTTTTGGTTAAACTTCACCCGAAATCCACAACAATTTGTTCAGATACTCCTGGATGAAAACAAAACTATCTGGTGTGTTGTGGCTATTTCAATCCCAGATCTTGCTACAGCCTCTGTGCTTGTTTGTGTTTTCTGGACATTCTCTATGGACTTTACGGTTTTGAATGCATTTTAGCATGTAAGTTTTTCTTTTTAGCTGCCAAACGCTAATTTCTTCCACTTGGAGTCAAATCCTCCACACATTCGAGTTTTCTAGGAAGAAAGTTTCAGAAACCTGAGAAAACATGATATTTCTTTCTGTAAACATGACATTGGATACATTTGTCAAACAGGAAGATTGTGATTTTCTCCAAAACCACTTTCTCTGGGATTTTTGGTTAAATTTCACCCGAAATCCACAACAATTTGTCCAGATACTCCTGGATGAAAATAAAACTATCTGGTGATTTGTAGCTATCTCAATCCCAGATCTTGCTACAGCCTCTGTGTGTGTTGTGTTTTCTGGATATTCTCTATGGACTTTAAGGTTTTGAGTGCATTTCAGCAGGACCCCTTTTGTTTTCTAATGGCAAACGTTAATTGGTTCCACCTGGAGTCAAATCCTCCACACATTCGAGTTTTCTAGGAAGAAAGCTTCAGAAACCTGAGAAAACATGATATTTGTATTTGTAAACATGACATTGGATGCATTTGCCGAACAGGAAGATTGTGCTTTTCTCCAAAACCACTTTCACGGTGATTTTTGGTTAAATTTCACCCGAAATCCAAAACAATTTGTCCAGATACTCCTGGATGAAATCAAAACTATCTGGTGATTTGTAGCTATCTCAATCCCAGATCTTGCTACAGCCTCTGTGTGTGTTTGTGTTTTCTGTACATTCTCAATGGACTTTACGGTTTTGAATGCATTTTAGCATTTGTTTTCTGCTGGCAAACGCTAATTGGTTCCACCTGGAGTGAAATACTCCATACATTTGAGTTTTCTAGGAAGAAAGCTTCAGAAACCTGAGAAAACATGATATTTCTTTCTGTAAACATGACATTGGATGCATTTGCCGAACAGGAAGATTGTGCTTTTCTCCAAAACCACTTTCACGGTGATTTTTGGTTAAATTTCACCCAAAATCTACTACAATTTGTTCAGATACTCCTGGATGAAAACAAAACTATCTGGTGTGTTGTGGCTATCTCAATCCCAGATCTTGCTATAGCCTCTGTGTGTGTTTGTGTTTTCTGGATATACTCTATGGACTTTAAGGTGTTGAGTGTATTTTAGCAGGACCCTTTTTGTTTTCTGCTGGCAAACACTAATTGGTTCCACCGGGAGTCAAATCCTCCACACATTCGAGTTTTCTAGGAAGAAAGGTTCAGAAACCTGAGAAAACATGATATTTGTATTTGTAAACATGACATTGGATGCATTTGCCAAACAGGATGATTGTGCTTTTCTCCATAACAACTTTCACGGTGATTTTTGGTTAAATTTCACCAGAAATCCACAACAATTTGTCCAGATACTCCTGGATGAAAACAAAACTATCTGGTGTGTTGTGACTATCTCAATCCCAGATCTTGCTACAGCCTCTGTGTGTGTTTGTGTTTTCTGGACATTCTCTATGGACTTTAAGGTTTTAAATGTATTTTAGCATTTGTTTTCTGCTGGCAAACGCTAATTGGTTACACCGGGAGTCAAATGCTCCACACATTCGAGTTTTCTAGGAAGAAAGATTCAGAAACCTGAGAAAACATGATATTTCTTTCTGTAAACATGACATTGGATACATTTGCCGAACAGGAAGATTGTGCTTTTCTCCAAAACCACTTTCACGGTGATTTTTGGTTAAATTTCACCCGAAATCCACAACAATTTGTCCAGATACTCCTGGATGAAAACAAAACTATCTGGTGATTTGTAGCTATCTCAATCCCTGATCTTGCTACAGCCTCTGTGTGTGTTTGTGTTTTCTGGACATTCTCTATGAACTTGAAGGTTTTGAATGCATTTTAGCATTTGTTTTCTGCTGGCAAACGCTAATTGGTTCCACCTGGAGTCAAATACTCCACACATTCGAGTTTTCGAGGAAGAAAGCTTCAGAAACCTGAGAAAACATGATATTTGTATTTGTAAACATGACATTGGATGCATTTGCCGAACAGGAAGATTGTGATTTTCTCCAAAACCACTTTCACAGTGATTTTTGGTTAAATTTCACCCGAAATCCACAACAATTTGTTCAGATACTCCTGGATGAAAACAAAACTATCTGGTGTGTTGTGGCTATCTCAATCCCAGATCTTGCTACAGCCTCTGTGTGTGTTTGTGTTTTCTGGACATTCTCAATGGACTTTAAGGTTTTGAATGCGTTTTAGCATGTAAGTTTTTGTTTTCTGCTGGCAAACGCTAATTGGTTCCACCTGGAGTCAAATCCTCCACACATTCGAGTTTTCTAGGAAGAAAGCTTCAGAAACCTGAGAAAACATGATATTTGTATTTGTAAACATGACATTGGATGCATTTGCCGAACAGGAAGATTGTGCTTTTCTCCAAAACCACTTTCACGGTGATTTTTTGGTTAAATTTCACTTCAAAAGTACAACAATTTGTCCAGATACTCCTGGATGAAAACAAAAAACTATCTGGTGATTTGTAGCTATCTCAATCCCAGATCTTGCTACAGCCTCTGTGTGTGTTTGTGTTTTCTGGATATTCTCTATGGACTTTAAGGTTTGAATGCATTTTAGCAGGACCCTTTTTGTTTTCTGCTGGCAAACACTAATTGGTTCCACCTGGAGTCAAATACTCCATACATTCGTGTTTTCTAGGAAGAAAGCTCCAGAAACCTGAGAAAACATGATATTTCTTTCTGTAAACATGACATTGGATGCACTTGCCTAACAGGAACATTGTGCTTTTCTCCAAAACCACTTTCACGGAGATTTTTGGTTAAATTTCACCCGAAATCCACAACAATTTGTCCAGATACTCCTGGATGAAAACAAAACTATCTGGTGATTTGTAGCTATCTCAATCCCAGATCTTGCTACAGCCTCTGTGTCTGTTTGTGTTTTCTGGATATTCTCTATTGACTTTTAGGTTTTGAATGCATTTTAGCAGTACCCTTTTTGTTTTCTGCTGGCAAACGCTAATTGGTTCCACCTGGAGTCAAATCCTCCACACATTCGAGTTTTCTAGGAAGAAAGCTCCAGAAACCTGAGAAAACATGATATTTGTATTGGTAAACATGACATTGGATTCAATTGCTGAGAGAAAGATTGTGCTTTTCTCCAAAATCACATTCGGGGTGATTTTTTGGTTAACTTTCACTTCAAACCTGCAACAATTTATCCAGATACTCCTGGATGAAAGCAAAAAACTATCTGGTGATTTGTAGCTATCTCAATCCCAGATCTTGCTACAGCCTCTGTGTGTGTTTGTGTTTTCTGGATATTCTCTATGGACTTTAAGGTTTTGAATGCATTTTAGCAGGACCCTTTTTGTTTTCTGCTGGCAAACGCTCATTGGTTCCACCTGGAATCAAATCCTCCACACATTCGAGTTTTTTTAGGAAGAAAGCTCCAGAACCCTGAGAAAAGATGATATTTGTATTTGTAAACATGACATTGGATACAATTGCTGACAGAAAGATTGTGCTTTTCTCCAAAATCACATTCGGGGTGATTTTTTGGTTAACTTTCACTTCAAACCTGCAACAATTTATCCAGATACTCCTGGATGAAAGCAAAAAACTATCTGGTGATTTGTAGCTATCTCAATCCCAGATCTTGCTACAGCCTCTGTGTGTGTTTGTGTTTTCTGGATATTCTCTATGGACTTTAAGGTTTCGATTGCATTTTAGCAGGACCCTTTTTGTTTTCTGCTGGCAAACGCTAATTGGTTCCACCTGGAGTCAAATCCTCAACACATTCAAGTTTTCTAGGAAAAAAGCTTCAGAAACCTGAGAAAACATGATATTTGTATTTGTAAACATGACATTGGATGCATTTGCCGAACAGGAAGATTGTGCTTTTCTCCAAAACCACTTTCACGGTGATTTTTGGTTAAATTTCACCCGAAATCCACAACAATTGGTCCAGATACTCCTGGATGAAAACAAAACTATCTGGTGATTTGTAGCTATCTCAATCCCAGATCTTGCTACAGCCTCTGTGTGTGTTTGTGTTTTCTGGATATTCTCTATGGACTTTACGGTTTTGAATGCATTTTAGCAGGACCCTTTTTGGTTTCTGCTGGCAATCCCTAATTAGTTCCACCTGGAGTCAACTACTCCACACATTCGAGTTTTCTAGGGACAAAGCTTCAGAAACCTGAGAAAACATGATATTTCTTTCTGTAAACATGACATTGGATGCATTTGCCGAACAGGAAGATTGTGCTTTTCTCCAAAACCACTTTCACGGTGATTTTTGGTTAAATATCACCCGAAATCCACAACAATTTGTCAGATACTCCTGGATGAAAACAAAAAACTATCTGGTGATTTGTAGCTATCTCAATCCCACATCATGCTTCAGCCTCTGTGTGTGTTTATGTTTTCTGGATATTCTCTATGGACTTTAATATTTTGAATGCATTTTAGCAGGACCCTTTTTGTTTTCTGCTGGCAAACGATAATTGGTTCCACCTGGAGTCAAATCCTCCACACATTCGAGTTTTCTAGGAAGAAAGCTCCAGAAACCTGAGAAAACATGATATTTGTATTTGTAAACATGACATTGGATTCACTTGCTGAACAGAAAGATTGTGCTTTTCTGCAAAACCACATTCGCGGTGATTTTTTAGTTAACTTTCACTTCAAACCTGCAACAATTTGTCCAGATACTCCTGGATGAAAGCAAAAAACTATCTGGTGATTTGTAGCTATCTCAATCCCAGATCTTGCTACAGCCTCTGTGTGTGTTTGTGTTTTCTGGATATTCTCTATGGACTTTACGGTTTTGAATGCATTTTAGCAGGACCCTTTTTGGTTTCTGCTGGCAAACGCTAATTGGTTCCACCTGGAGTCAACTACTCCACACATTCGAGTTTTCTAGGAAGAAAGCTTCAGAAACCTGAGAAAACATGATATTTGTATTTGTAAACATGACATTGGATGCATTTGCCGAACAGGAAGATTGTGCTTTTCTCCAAAACCACTTTCACACTGATTTTTGGTTAAATTTCACCCGAAATCCACAACAAATTGTCCAGATACTCCTGGATGAAAACAAAAAACTATCTGGTGATTTGTAGCTATCTCAATCCCAGATCTTGCTACAGCCTCTGTGTGTGTTTGTGTTTTCTGGATATTCTCTATGGACTTTAAGGTTTTGAATGCATTTTAGCAGGACCCTTTTTGTTTTCTGCTGACAAACGCTAATTGGTTCTACCTGGAGTCAAATACTCCACACATTCGAGTTTTCTAGGAAGAAAGCTCAAGAAACCTGAGAAAACATGATATTTGTATTTGTAAACATGACATTGGATTCATGTGCTGAACAGAAAGATTTTGCTTTTCTCCAAAACCACATTCGCGGTGATTTTTTGGTTAAATCTCACTTCAAACCTGCAACAATTTGTCCAGATACTCCTGGATGAAAGCAAAACTATCTGGTGATTTTTAGCTATCTCAATCCCAGATCTTGCTACAGCCTCTGTGTGTGTTTGTGTTTTCTGGATATTCTCTATGGACTTTACGGTTTTGAATGCATTTTAGCAGGACCCTTTTTGGTTTCTGCTGGCAAACGCTAATTTCTTCCACTTGGAGTCAAATCCTCCACACATTCGAGTTTTCTAGGAAGAAAGTTTCAGAAACCTGAGAAAACATGATATTTCTTTCTGCAAACATGACATTGGATGCATTTGCTGAACAGGAAGATTGTGCTTTTCTCCAAAACCACTTTCACTGTGATTTTTGGTTGAATTTTTTCCGAAATCCACAACAATTTGTCCAGATACTCCTGGATGAAAACAAAGCTATCTGGTGATTTGTAGCTATCTCAATCCCAGATCTTGCTACAGCCTCTGTGTGTGTTTGTGTTTTCTGGATATTCTCTATGGACTTTACGGTTTTGAATGCATTTTAGCAGGACCCTTTTTGGTTTCTGCTGGCAAACGCTAATTGGTTCCACCTGGAGTCAAATCCTCCACACATTCGAGTTTTCTAGGAAGGAAGTTTCAGAAACCTGAGAAAACATGATATTTCTTTCTGTAAACATGACATTGGATGCATTTGCCGAACAGGAAGATTGTGCTTTTCTCCAAAACCACTTTCACGGTGATTTTTGGTTAAATTTCACCCGAAATCCACAACAATTTGTCCAGATACTCCTGGATGAAAAGAAAACTATCTGGTGATTTGTAGCTATCTCAATCTCAGATCTTGCTACAGCCTCTGTGTGTGTTTGTGTTTTCTGGATATTCTCTATGGACTTTACGGTTTTGAATGCATTTTAGCAGGACCCTTTTTGGTTTCTGCTGGCAAACGCTAATTGGTTCCACCTGGAGTCAAATCCTCCACACATTCGAGTTTTCTAGGAAGAAAGCTCCAGAAACCTGAGAAAACATGATATTTGTGTGGAGCAAACCGGACTAGACTGAGTTACTGGAATTAAGACTTATTCTATGCATCTGCTCTCCCACAATATGGTGCTGGGAGAGAAGTAAACAGCTTCCGCACAGCTGCCTCCAGTTCAACCAATAAACTGTAGGACTTGCTCCTGATTGGAGAGCAGCGTACTCGGTGTGTGGGCATCCGAGTTAGGATTGGCGGAGGAGTACTATAAAGGAGGAGAGAGACGGCATGCACCAGGAACATCTAAGGGGAACATCTAAGGGGAACGCCTGTGCAGCCCCCGAGAAGAGCCGGCCGGCGGTGTGCCGCTCCCCTGCGGAAGTGGGGAATGTGGCCAGGGGGAACTGCCCTTCCACGGAGGTGGAAGGGATAGTAACCAACCCGGGAAGAACCAGCAGCAAACCCGGGGAGGGCCGGGCAGACGAAAGAACAGCGCAGGGTTTAGTGTTGCTCCTCCACGAAGACGGGGAGCGACATAATGGTGCCGTGACTCGGATAGGAAACCTAGAACGGATAGCAAACTTAGGAGGGAAGAAATGGGAAGAACTGGGAAAATACCGGAGAGAGAGACTAGCAAACAGCCTAAGGAAAAGCCAGACGAAAAGGGTGCCGGAAGAAGCTATTGAAAGCCTAGGCATAGACTCGGATACGGACTACGGGGGGAAGCTGGGAGAAATATTTAAGGTCGAAAGCGAAAGTGAAAGCTAGAACAAGCAGGCTCTGATGCGGACTGTGGGGAGAGGCCAGGAGAAATGAGGGAGGAATATTGTTGGAAGAAAGCTTGGGGAAACATACCGGGTAGAGAAAAATGTTAGGGAAATTGAAGCCGCGGGGGGCAGGCCGAGGCTGAAACGAAAGCCACTTTGGAATTCTCAAGTTAGCCTGGGAATAGGGGGCAAAAAGTTGAAACCAGAAGCTGAAACTTAAGCCTGGTTGGGATCCGTCTGATTAGCCCGGGGAGCAAAGGACGGGAAGCCAAACCGTGGGGCGGAGACGTAAGCTGGGTTGAATTTGCCAGGCTAGCCCGGGGAACTTAGATTGAATGCTAGTGGCGGACACGTAAGCTACGCTGTGTGACTCGCGGAGGCTGCCGCGCAGACAGAGCGTGCGGGGCTCGAGTACATAGGGAACGCAGGGTTAAGTGCAAGACTGCGGAGTGTGCGCGCAAAGCCGAGCCGCGCAGATCAGAGAGACGCAGGCTGAAGCGGCTCAGCCGGAAAGCCGCCGAGAAGCAGCCTCGGGGCGAGGCGCCAGGAAGCCGCAGGGATAAGAGAAACAGAAGTTTAGAAGTAAGATGAGAGAAATAGGAATGCTGGAAGATAGAAGTAAAATGGGAGAAATAGGAATGCCCGGAGATAGAGAAATAGAGAAGTAAGGCCTCCCCACAGCATGGCAATGAGAGAGCTTGGATTCGGTCTGCCTGATTAAGTGAGGCGATGAGCACCTGCGGCGGCTAGCAGCTTATGCGCCGCAGGTCACCGAAGACAGGCACGAATTAACATCAAAAAGGCCTCCCCATAACACAGCAATGAGAGAGCTTGGATTCGGTCTGCCTGATTAAGGCGGTAAGCACCAGCAAGCAGCTCGACCAGAGTATGAGCTGCAGGTCACCGAAGACAGGCACGAACCAACACTAATAAGTCTCCCCCACAATACGGCAATGAGAAAGCTTGGATTCGGTCTGCCTGATTAAGGCGGTAAGCGCCAGCAGGCTTCTCGACCAGAGTATGAGCCGCAGGTCACTGAACACAGGCACGCATCAGCGCCTAAAAACCTCCTCACAACATGGTGAAGAGAGGACCCGGATTCGGTTTGCCTGATTGATAGGACTTGTAAGAACCTGTGGCAACTCTAGCAAGCAGAGTGTGTGCCGCGGGACACCGAAGACAGGCGCGTATCAACGCCAAAAATAAAAAGAAAGGGGGATCTGTGGGGAGCAAACCGGACTAGACTGAGTTACTGGAATTAAGACTTATTCTATGCATCTGCTCTCCCACAATATGGCGCTGGGAGAGAAGTAAACAGTTTCTGCACAGCTGCCTCCAGTTCAACCAATAAACTGTAGGACTTGCTCCTGATTGGAGAGCAGCGTACTCGGCGTGTGGGCATCCGAGTTAGGATTGGCGGAGGAGGACTATAAAGGAGGAGAGAGACGGCATGCACCAGGAACATCTAAGGTGAACATCTAAGGGGAACGCCTGTGCAGCCCTCGAGAAAGTCCGGCCGGCGGTGTACCGCTCCCCTGCGGAAGTGGGGAATGTGGCCAGGGGGAACTGCCCTTCCACGGAGGTGGAAGGGATAGTAGCCAACCCGGGAAGAACTAGCAGCAAACCAGGGAAGGGCCGGGCAGACGAAAGAACAGCGAAGGGTTTAGTGTTGCTCCTCCACGAAGACGGGGAGCAACAATATTTGTATTTGTAAAATGTCATTGGATTCATTGCTGAACAGAAAGATTGTGCTTTTCTCCAAAACGACATTCACGGTGATTTTTTGGTTAAATTTCACTTCAAAACTACAACAATTTGTGCAGATACTCCTGGATGAAAACAAAAAATTATCTGGTGATTTGTAGCTATCTGAATCCCAGATCTTGCTACAGCCTCTGTGTATGTTTGTGTTTTCTGGACATTCTCTATGGACTTGAAGGTTTTGAATGCATTTTAGCAGGACCCTTTTTGGTTTCTGCTGGCAAACGCTAATTGGTTCCACCTGGAGTCAAATACTCCACACATTCGAGTTTTCTAGGAAGAAAGCTTCAGAAACCTGAGAAAACATGATATTTCTTTCTGTAAACATGACATTGGATGCACTTGCCGAGCAGGAAGATTGTGATTTTCTCCAAAACCACTTTCACGGTGATTTTTGGTTAAATTTCACCCGAAATCCACAACAATTTGTCCAGATACTCCTGGATGAAAGCAAAACTATCTGGTGATTTGTAGCTATCTCAATCCCAGATCTTGCTACAGCCTCTGTGTGTGTTTGTGTTTTCTGCATATTCTCTATGGACTTTACGGTTTTGAATGCATTTTAGCAGGACCCTTTTTGTTTTCTGCTGGCAAACGCTCATTGGTTCCACCTGGAGTCAAATACTCCACACATTCGAGTTTTCTAGGAAGAAAGCTCCAGAAACCTGAGAAAACATGATATTTCTTTCTGTAAACATGACATTGGATTCACTTGCTGAACAGAAAGATTGTGCTTTTCTCCAAAACCACTTTCACGGTGATTTTTTGGTTAACTTTCACTTCAAACCTGCAACAATTTGTCCAGATACTCCTGGATGAAAGCAAAAAACTATCTGGTGATTTGTAGCTATCTCAATCCCAGATCTTGCTACAGCCTCTGTGTGTGTTTCTGTTTTCTGAATATTCTCTATGTACTTTAAGGTTTTGAATGCATTTTAGCAGGAACCTTTTTGTTTTCTGCTGGCCAACGCTAATTGGTTCCACCTGGAGTCAAATCCTCCACACATTCGAGTATTCTAGGAACAAAGCTTCGGAAACCTGAGAAAACATGATATTTCTTTCTGTAAACATGACATTGGATACATTTGCCGAACAGGAAGATTGTGCTTTTCTCCAAAACCACTTTCACGGTGATTTTTGGATAAATTTCACCCGAAATCCACAACAATTTGTCCAGATACTCCTGGATGAAAACAGAAAACTATCTGGTGATTTGTAGCTATCTCAATCCCAGATCTTGCTACAGCCTCTGTGTGTGTTTGTGTTTTCTGGATATTCTCTATGGACTTTAAGGTTTTGAATGCATTATAGCAGGACCCTTTTTGTTTTCTGCTGGCAAACGCTAATTGGTTCCACCTGGAGTCAAATACTCCACACATTCGAGTTTTCTAGGAAAAAAGCTTCAGAAACCTGAGAAAACATGAAATTTTTTCTGTAAACATGACATTGGATGCATATGCCGAACAGGAAGATTGTGCTTTTCTCCAAAACCACTTTCACGGTGATTTTTGGATAAATTTCACCCGAAATCCACAACAATTTGTCCAGATACTCCTGGATGAAAGCAAAACTATCTGGTGATTTGTAGCTATCTCAATCCCAGCTCTTGCTACAGCCTCTGTGTGTGTTTGTGTTTTCTGGATATTCTCTATGGACTTTAAGGTTTTGAATGCATTTTATCAGGACCCTTTTTTTTTTTCTGCTGGCAAACGCTAATTGGTTCCACCTGGAGTCAAATCCTCCACTCATTCGAGTTTTCTAGGAAGAAAGCTCCAGAAACCTGAGAAAACATGATATTTGTATTTGTAAACATGACATTGGATTTAATTGCTGAACAGAAAGATTGTGCTTTTCTCCAAAACCACATTCGCGGTGATTTTTTGGTTAAATTTCATTTCAAAAGTACAACAATTTGTCCAGATACTCCTGGATGAAAACAAAAAACTATCTGGTGATTTGTAGCTATCTCAATCCCAGATCTTGCTACAGCCTCTGTGTGTGTTTGTGTTTTCTGGATATTCTCTATGGACTTTAAGTTTTTGAATGCATTTTCGCAGGACCCTTTTTGTTTTCTGCTGGCAAACGCTAATTGGTTCCACCTGGAGTCAAATCCTCCACACATTCGAGTTTTCTAGGAAGAAAGCTTCAGAAACCTGAGAAAACATGATATTTTTTTCTGTAAACAAGACATTCGATGCATTTGCCGAACAGGAAGATTGTGATTTTCTCCAAAACCACTTTCAGGGTGATTTTTTTTTAAATTTCACCCGAAATCCACAACAATTTGTCCAGATACTCCTGGATGAAAACAAAAAACTATCTGGTGATTTGTAGCTATCTCAATCCCAGATCTTGCTACAGCCTTGTGTGTGTTTGTGTTTTCTGGATATTCTCTATGGACTTTATGGTTTTGAATGCATTATAGCAAGACACTTTTTGTTTTCTGCTGGCAAACGCTAATTGGTTCCACCTGGAGTCAAATCCTCCACACATTCGAGTATTCTAGGAACAAAGCTTCGGAAACCTGAGAAAACATGATATTTCTTTCTGTAAACATGACATTGGATACATTTGCCGAACAGGAAGATTGTGCTTTTCTCCAAAACCACTTTCACGGTGATTTTTGGTGAAATTTCACCCGAAATCTGCAACAATTTGTCCAGATACTCCTGGATGAAAACAAAAAACTATCTTGTGATTTGTAGCTATCTCAATCCCAGATCTTGCTACAGCCTCTGTGTGTGTTTGTGTTTTCTGGACATTCTCTATGGACTTTAAGTTTTTGAATGCATTTTCGCCGGATCCTTTGTGTTTTCTGCTGGCAAACGCTAATTGGTTCCACCTGGAGTCAAATGCTCCACACATTCGAGTTTTCTAGGAAGAAAGCTTCAGAAACCTGAGAAAACATGATATTTTTTTCTGTAAACAAGACATTGGATGTATTTGCCGAACAGGAAGATTGTGATTTTCTCCAAAACCACTTTCAGGGTGATTTTTTTTTAAATTTCACCCGAAATCCACAACAATTTGTCCAGATATTCCTGGATGAAAACAAAAAACTATCTGGTGATTTGTAGCTATCTCAATCCCAGATCTTGCTACAGCCTTGTGTGTGTTTGTGTTTTCTGGATATTCTCTATGGACTTTATGGTTTTGAATGCATTATAGCAAGACCCTTTTTGTTTTCTGCTGGCAAACGCTAATTGGTTCCACCTGGAGTCAAATACTCCACACATTCGAGTTTTCTAGGAAGAAAGCTTCAGAAACCTGAGAAAACATGATATTTCTTTCTGTAAACATGACATTGGATTCACTTGCTGAACAGAACGATTGTGCTTTTCTCCAAAACCACATTCACGGTGATTTTTTGGTTAACTTTCACTTCAAACCTGCAACAATTTGTCCAGATACTCCTGGATGAAAGCAAAAAACTATCTGGTGATTTGTAGCTATCTCAATCCCAGATCTTGCTACAGCCTCTGTGTGTGTTTCTGTTTTCTGAATATTCTCTATGTACTTTAAGATTTTGAATGCATTTTAGCAGGACACTTTTTGTTTTCTGCTGGCAAACTCTAATTGGTTCCACCTGGAGTCAAATCCTCCACACATTCGAGTATTCTAGGAACAAAGCTTCGGAAACATGAGAAAACATGATATTTCTTTCTGTAAACATGACATTGGATGCATTTGCTGAACAGAAAGATTGTGCTTTTCTCCCAAACCATTTTCATGGTGATTTTTGGTTAAATTTCACCCGAAATCCACAACACTTTGTCCAGATACTCCTGGATGAAAGCAAAAAACTATCTGGTGATTTGTAGCTATCTCAATCCCAGATCTTGCTACAGCCTCTGTGTGTGTTTGTGTTTTCTGGATATTCTCTATGGACTTTAAGGTTTTGAATGCATTTTAGCAGGACCCTTTTTGTTTTCTGCTGGCAAACGCTAATTGGTTCCACCTGGAGTCAAATCCTCCACACATTCGAGTTTTCTAGGAAGTAAGCTCCAGAAACCTGAGAAAACATGATATTTGTATTTGTAAACATGACATTGGATTTATTTGCTGAACAGAAAGATTGTGCTTTTCTCCAAAACCACATTCGCGGTGATTTTTTGGTTAAATTTCATTTCAAAAGTACAACAATTTGTCCAGATACTCCTGGATGAAAACAAAAAACTATCTGGTGATTTGTAGCTATCTCAATCCCAGATCTTGCTACAGCCTTGTGTGTGTTTGTGTTTTCTGGATATTCTCTATGGACTTTATGTTTTTGAATGCATTATAGCAAGACCCTTTTTGTTTTCTGCTGGCAAACGCTAATTGGTTCCACCTGGAGTCAAATCCTCCACTCATTCGAGTTTTCTAGGAAGAAAGCTTCAGAAACCTGAGAAAACATGATATTTCTTTGTGTAAACATGACATTGGATACATTTGCCGCACAGGAAGATTATGCTTTTCTCCAAAACCACTTTCACGGTGATTTTTGGTTAAATTTCACCCGAAATCCACAACAATTTGTCCAGATACTCCTGGATGAAAGAAAACTATCTGGTGATTTGTAGCTATCTCAATCCCAGATCTTGCTACAGCCTCTGTGTGTGTTTGTGTTTTCTGGATATTCTCTATGGACTTTAAGTTTTTGAATGCATTTTCGCAGGACACTTTTTGTTTTCTGCTCGCAAACGCTAATTGGTTCCACCTGGAGTCAAATACTCCACACATTCGAGTTTTCTAGGAAGAAAGCTTCAGAAACCTGAGAAAACATGAAATTTTTTCTGTAAACATGACATTGGATGCATTTGCCGAACAGGAAGATTATGCTTTTCTCCAAAACCACTTTCACGGTGATTTTTGGATAAATTTCACCCGAAATCCACAACAATTTGTCCAGATACTCCTGGATGAAGGCAAAAAACTATCTGGTGATTTGTAGCTCTCTAAATCCCAGATCTTGCTACAGCCTCTGTGTGTGTTTGTGTTTTCTGGATATTCTCTATGGACTTTATGGTTTTGAATGCATTATAGTAAGACCCTTTTTGTTTTCTGCTCGCAAACGCTAATTGGTTCCACCTGGAGTCAAATACTCCACACATTCGAGTTTTCTAGGAAAAAAGCTTCAGAAACCTGAGAAAACATGAAATTTTTTCTGTAAACATGACATTGGATGCATTTGCCGAACAGGAAGATTATGCTTTTCTCAAAAACCACTTTCACGGTGATTTTTGGATAAATTTCACCCGAAATCCACAACAATTTGTCCAGATACTCCTGGATGGAAGCAAAAAACTATCTGTTGATTTGTAGCTCTCTCAATCCCAGATCTTGCTACAGCCTCTGTGTGTGTTTGTTTTTTCTGGATATTCTCTATGAACTTTAAGTTTTTGAATGCGTTTTCGTAGGACCCTTTTTGTTTTCTGCTGGCAAACGCTAATTGGTTCCACCTGGAGTCAAATCCTCCACACATTCGAGTTTTCTAGGAAGAAAGCTTCAGAAACCTGAGAAAACATGATATTTCTTTCTGTAAACATGACATTGGATGCATTTGCTGAACAGGAAGATTGTGCTTTTCTCCAAAACCACTTTCACGGTGATTTTTTGTTTAAATTTCACCCGAAATCCACAACAATTTGTCCAGATACTCCTGGATGAAAACAAAACTATCTGGTGATTTGTGGCTATCTCAATCCCAGATCTTGCTACAGCCTCTGTGTTTGTGTTTTCTGGACATTCTCTATGGACTTTATGGTTTTGAATGCATTTTAGTCGGACCCTTTTTGTTTTCTGCTGGCAAATGCTAATTGGTTCCACCTGGAGTCAAATACTCCACACATTCGAGTTTTCTAGGAAGAAAGCTTCAGAAACCTGAGAAAACATGATATTTCTTTCTGTAAACATGACATTGAATACATTTGCCAAACAGGACAATTGTGCTTTTCTCCAAAACCACTTTCTCGGTGATTTTTGGTGAAATTTCACCCGAAACCCACAACAATTTGTCCAGATTCTCCTGGATGAAAACAAAACTATCTGGTGATTTGTGGCTATCTCAATCCCAGATCTTGCTACAGCCTCTGTGTGTGTTTGTGTTTTCTGGACATTCTCTATGGACTTTAAGGTTTTGAATGCATTTTAGCAGGACCCTTTTTGGTTTCTGCTGGCAAACGCTAATTGGTTCCACCTGGAGTCAAATCCTCCACACATTCGAGTTTTCTAGGAAGAAAGCTTCAGAAACCTGAGAAAACATGATATTTCTTTCTGTAAACATGACATTGGATACATTTGCCGAACAGGAAGATTGTGATATTCTTCAAAACCACTTTCACGGTGATTTTTGGCTAAATTTCACCTGAAATCCACAACAATTAGTCCAGATACTCCTGGATGAAAACAAAACTATCTGGTGATTTGTAGCTCTCTAAATCCCACATCATGCTTCAGCCTCTGTGTGTGTTTGTGTTTTCTGGACATTCTCTATGGACTTTAAGGTTTTGAATGCATTTTAGCAGGACCCTTTTTGTTTTCTGCTGGCAAACGCTAATTGGTTCCACCTGGAGTCAAATCCTCCACACATTCGAGTTTTCTAGGAAGAAAGCTCCAGAAACCTGAGAAAACATGATATTTGTATTTGTAAACATGTCATTGGATTCACTTGCTGAACAGAAAGATTGTGCTTTTCTCCAAAACCACTTTCACAGTGATTTTTTGGTAAATTTCACTTCAAACCTGCAACAATTTGTCCAGATACACCTGGATGAAAACAAAAAACTATCTGGTGATTTGTAGCTATCTCAATCCCAGATCTTGCTACAGCCTCTGTGTGTGTTTGTGTTTTCTGGACATTCTCTATGGACTATCAGGTTTTGAATGCATTTTAGCAGGACCCTTTTTGGTTTCTGCTCGCAAACGCTAATTGGTTCCACCTGGAGTCAAATCCTCCACACATTCGAGTTTTCTAGGAAGAAAGCTTCAGAAACCTGAGAAAACATGATATTTCTTTCTGTAAACATGACATTGGATGCTTTTGCCGAACAGGAAGATTGTGATTTTCTCCAAAACCACTTTCACGGTGATTTTTGGTTAAATATCACCCGAAATCCACAACAATTTGTCCAGATACTCCTGGATGAAAACAACAAACTATCTGGTGATTTGTAGCTATCTCAATCCCAGCTCTTGCTTCACCCTCTGTGTGTGTTTGTGTTTTCTGGATATTCTCTATGGACTTTAAGGATTTGAATGCATTTTAGCAGGACCCTTTTTGTTTTCTGCTGGCAAACGCTAATTGGTTCCACCTGGAGTCAAATCCTCCACACATTCGAGTTTTCTAGGAAGCAACTTCAGAAACCTGAGAAAACATGATATTTCTTTCTGTAAACATGACATTGGATGCATTTGCCAAAAAGGAAGATTGTGCTTTTCTCCAAAACCACTTTCACGGTGATTTTTTGGTTAAATTTCATTTCATAACTACAACAATTTGGCCAGATACTCCTGGATGAAAATAAAATTATCTGGTGTGTTGTGGCTATCTCAATCCCAGATCTTGCTACAGCCTCTGTGTGTGTTTGTGTTTTCTGGATATTCTCTATAGACTTTCAGGTTTTGAATGCATTTTAGCAGGACCCTTTTTGTTTTCTGCTCGCAAACGCTAATTGGTTCCACCTGGAGTCAAATCCTCCACACATTCGAGTTTTCTAGGAAGAATGCTTCAGAAACCTGAGAAAACATGATATTTCTTTCTGTAAACATGACATTGGATGCATTTGCCGAACAGGAAGATTGTGCTTTTCTCCAAAACCACTTTCACGGTGATTTTTTGTTAAATATCACCCGAAATCCACAACAATTTGTACAGATACTCCTGGATGAAAACAACAAACTATCTGGTGATTTGTAGCTATCTCAATCCCAGATCTTGCTTCACCCTCTGTGCGTGTTTGTGTTTTCTGGATATTCTCTATGGACTATAAGGATTTGAATGCATTTTAGCAGGACCCTTTTGGTTTCTGCTGGCAAACGCTAATTGGTTCCACCTGGAGTCAAATCCTCCACACATTCGAGTTTTCTAGGAAGCAACTTCAGAAACCTGAGAAAACATGATATTTCTTTCTGTAAACATGACATTGGATGCATTTGCCGAACAGGAAGATTGTGCTTTTCTCCAAAACCACTTTCACGGTGATTTTTGGCTAAATTTCACCCGAAATCCACAACAATTTGTCCAGATACTCCTGGATGAAAACAAAACTATCTGGTGATTTGTAGCTATCTCAATCCCAGATCTTGCTACAGCCTCTGTGTGTGTTTGTGTTTTCTGGATATTCTCTATAGACTTTAAGGTTTTGAATGCATTTTAGCAGGACCCTTTTTGTTTTCTGCTCGCAAACGCTAATTGGTTCCACCTGGAGTCAAATCCTCCACACATTCGAGTTTTCTAGGAAGAATGCTTCAGAAACCTGAGAAAACATGATATTTCTTTCTGTAAACATGACATTGGATGCATTTGCCGAACAGGAAGATTGCGCTTTTCTCCAAAACCACTTTCACGGTGATTTTTGGTTAAATTTCACCCGAAATCCACAACAATTTGTCCAGATACTCCTGGATGAAAAGAAAACTATCTGGTGATTTTTACCTATCGCAATCCCAGATCTTGCTACAGCCTCTGTGTGTGTTTGTGTTTTCTGAATATTCTCTATGGACTTTAAGGTTTTGAATGCATTTTCGTAGGACCCTTTTGGTTTCTGCTGGCAAACGCTAATTGGTTCCACCTGGAGTCAAATCCTCCACACATTCGAGTTTTCTAGGAAGAAAGCTTCAGAAACCTGAGAAAACATGATATTTCTTTGTGTAAACATGACATTGGATACATTTGCCAAACAGGAAGATTGTGCTTTTCTCCAAAACCACTTTCACGGTGATTTTTGGCTAAATTTCACCCGAAACCCACAACAATTTGTCCAGATTCTCCTGGATGAAAACAAAACTATCTGGTGATTTGTGGGTATCTCAATCCCAGATCTTGCTACAGCCTCTGTGTGTGTTTGTGTTTTCTGGACATTCTCTATGGACTTTAAGGTTTTGAATGCATTTTAGCAGAACCCTTTTTGGTTTCTGCTGCCAAACGCTAATTGGTTCCACCTGGAGTCAAATCCTCCACACATTCGAGTTTTCTAGGAAGAAAGCTTCAGAAACCTGAGAAAACATGATATTTCTTTCTGTAAACATGGCATTGGATACATTTGCCAAACAGGAAGATTGTGATATTCTTCAAAACCACTTTCACGGTGATTTTTGGTTAAATTTCACCCGAAATCCACAACAATTAGTCCAGATACTCCTGGATGAAAACAAAACTATCTGGTGATTTGTAGCTATCTCAATCCCAGATCTTGCTACAGCCTCTGTGTGTGTTTGTGTTTTCTGAATATTCTCTATGGACTTTAAGGTTTTGAATGCGTTTTAGCATGTAAGTTTTTGTTTTCTGCTGGCAAACGCTAATTGGTTCCACCTGGAGTCAAATCCTCCACACATTCGAGTTTTCTAGGAAGAAAGCTTCAGAAACCTGAGAAAACATGATATTTCTTTCTGTAAACATGACATTGGATGCATTTGCCGAACAGGAAGATTGTGCTTTTCTCCAAAACCACTTTCACGGTGATTTTTTGTTTAAATTTCACCCGAAATCCACAACAATTTGTCCAGATACTCCTGGATGAAAACAAAACTATCTGGTGATTTGTGGCTATCTCAATCGCAGATCTTGCTACAGCCTCTGTGTTTGTGTTTTCTGGACATTCTCTATGGACTTTATGGTTTTGAATGCATTTTAGTCGGACCCTTTTTGTTTTCTGCTGGCAAATGCTAATTGGTTCCACCTGGAGTCAAATACTCCACACATTCGAGTTTTCTAGGAAGAAAGCTTCAGAAACCTGAGAAAACATGATATTTCTTTCTGTAAACATGACATTGAATACATTTGCCAAACAGGACAATTGTGCTTTTCTCCAAAACCACTTTCTCGGTGATTTTTGGTGAAATTTCACCCGAAACCCACAACAATTTGTCCAGATTCTCCTGGATGAAAACAAAACTATCTGGTGATTTGTGGCTATCTCAATCCCAGATCTTGCTACAGCCTCTGTGTGTGTTTGTGTTTTCTGGACATTCTCTATGGACTTTAAGGTTTTGAATGCATTTTAGCAGGACCCTTTTTGGTTTCTGCTGGCAAACGCTAATTGGTTCCACCTGGAGTCAAATCCTCCACACATTCGAGTTTTCTAGGAAGAAAGCTTCAGAAACCTGAGAAAACATGATATTTCTTTCTGTAAACATGACATTGGATACATTTGCCGAACAGGAAGATTGTGATATTCTTCAAAACCACTTTCACGGTGATTTTTGGCTAAATTTCACCCGAAATCCACAACAATTAGTCCAGATACTCCTGGATGAAAAGAAAACTATCTGGTGATTTGTAGCTATCTCAATCCCACATCATGCTTCAGCCTCTGTGTGTGTTTGTGTTTTCTGGACATTCTCTATGGACTTTAAGGTTTTGAATGCATTTTAGCAGGACCCTTTTTGTTTTCTGCTGGCAAACGCTAATTGGTTCCACCTGGAGTCAAATCCTCCACACATTCGAGTTTTCTAGGAAGAAAGCTCCAGAAACCTGAGAAAACATGATATTTGTATTTGTAAACATGTCATTGGATTCACTTGCTGAACAGAAAGATTGTGCTTTTCTCCAAAACCACATTCACGGTGATTTTTTGGTAAACTTTCACTTCAAACCTGCAACAATTTGTCCAGATACACCTGGATGAAAACAAAAAACTATCTGGTGATTTGTAGCTATCTCAATCCCACATCATGCTTCAGCCTCTGTGTGTGTTTGTGTTTTCTGGATATTCTCTATAGACTTTCAGGTTTTGAATGCATTTTAGCAGGACCCTTTTTGTTTTCTGCTCGCAAACGCTAATTGGTTCCACCTGGAGTCAAATACTCCACACATTCGAGTTTTCTAGGAAGAATGCTTCAGAAACCTGAGAAAACATGATATTTCTTTCTGTAAACATGACATTGGATGCATTTGCCGAACAGGAAGATTGTGCTTTTCTCCAAAACCACTTTCACGGTGATTTTTTGTTAAATATCACCCGAAATCCACAACAATCTGTACAGATACTCCTGGATGAAAACAACAAACTATCTGGTGATTTGTAGCTATCTCAATCCCAGATCTTGCTTCACCCTCTGTGCGTGTTTGTGTTTTCTGGATATTCTCTATGGACTATAAGGATTTGAATGCATTTTAGCAGGACCCTTTTTGGTTTCTGCTGGCAAACGCTAATTGGTTCCACCTGGAGTCAAATCCTCCACACATTCGAGTTTTCTAGGAAGCAACTTCAGAAACCTGAGAAAACATGATATTTCTTTCTGTAAACATGACATTGGATGCATTTGCCGAACAGGAAGATTGTGCTTTTCTCCAAAACCACTTTCACGGTGATTTTTGGCTAAATTTCACCCGAAATCCACAACAATTTGTCCAGATACTCCTGGATGAAAACAAAACTATCTGGTGATTTGTAGCTATCTCAATCCCAGATCTTGCTACAGCCTCTGTGTGTGTTTGTGTTTTCTTCATTTTCTCTATGGACTTTAAGGTTTTGAATGCATTTTCGTAGGACCCTTTTGGTTTCTGCTGGCAAACGCTAATTGGTTCCACCTGGAGTCAAATCCTCCACACATTCGAGTTTTCTAGGAAGAAAGCTTCAGAAACCTGAGAAAACATGATATTTCTTTGTGTAAACATGACATTGGATACATTTGCCAAACAGGAAGATTGTGCTTTTCTCCAAAACCACTTTCACGGTGATTTTTGGTTAAATTTCAACCGAAACCCACAACAATTTGTCCAGATTCTCCTGGATGAAAACAAAACTATCTGGTGATTTGTGGGTATCTCAATCCCAGATCTTGCTACAGCCTCTGTGTGTGTTTGTGTTTTCTGGACATTCTCTATGGACTTTAAGGTTTTGAATGCATTTTAGCAGAACCCTTTTTGGTTTCTGCTGCCAAACGCTAATTGGTTCCACCTGGAGTCAAATCCTCCACACATTCGAGTTTTCTAGGAAGAAAGCTTCAGAAACCTGAGAAAACATGATATTTCTTTCTGTAAACATGGCATTGGATACATTTGCCGAACAGGAAGATTGTGATATTCTTCAAAACCACTTTCAGGGTGATTTTTGGTTAAATTTCACCCGAAATCCACAACAATTAGTCCAGATACTCCTGGATGAAAACAAAACTATCTGGTGATTTGTAGCTATCTCAATCCCAGATCTTGCTACAGCCTCTGTGTGTGTTTGTGTTTTCTGAATATTCTCTATGGACTTTAAGGTTTTGAATGCGTTTTAGCATGTAAGTTTTTGTTTTCTGCTGGCAAACGCTAATTGGTTCCACCTGGAGTCAAATCCTCCACACATTCGAGTTTTCTAGGAAGAAAGCTTCAGAAACCTGAGAAAACATGATATTTCTTTCTGTAAACATGACATTGGATGCATTTGCCGAACAGGAAGATTGTGCTTTTCTCCAAAACCACTTTCACGGTGATTTTTGGTTAAATTTCACCTGAAATCCACAACAATTTGTCCAGATACTCCTGGATGAAAAGAAAACTATCTGGTGATTTTTACCTATCTCAGTCCCAGATCTTGCTACAGCCTCTGTGTGTGTTTGTGTTTTCTGAATATTCTCTATGGACTTTAAGGTTTTGAATGCATTTTCGTAGGACCCTTTTGGTTTCTGCGGGCAAACGCTAATTGGTTCCACCTGGAGTCAAATCCTCCACACATTCGAGTTTTCTAGGAAGAAAGCTTCAGAAACCTGAGAAAACATTATATTTCTTTCTGTAAACATGACATTGGATACATTTGCCAAACAGGAAGATTGTGCTTTTCTCCAAAACCACTTTCACGGTGATTTTTTGTTTAAATTTCACCCGAAATCCACAACAATTTGTCCAGATACTCCTGGATGAAAACAAAACTATCTGGTGATTTGTGGCTATCTCAATCGCAGATCTTGCTACAGCCTCTGTGTTTGTGTTTTCTGGACATTCTCTATGGACTTTATGGTTTTGAATGCATTTTAGTCGGACCCTTTTTGTTTTCTGCTGGCAAATGCTAATTGGTTCCACCTGGAGTCAAATGCTCCACACATTCGAGTTTTCTAGGAAGAAAGCTTCAGAAACCTGAGAAAACATGATATTTCTTTCTGTAAACATGACATTGAATACATTTGCCAAACAGGACAATTGTGCTTTTCTCCAAAACCACTTTCTCGGTGATTTTTGGTGAAATTTCACCCGAAACCCACAACAATTTGTCCAGATTCTCCTGGATGAAAACAAAACTATCTGGTGATTTGTGGCTATCTCAATCCCAGATCTTGCTACAGCCTCTGTGTGTGTTTGTGTTTTCTGGACATTCTCTATGGACTTTAAGGTTTTGAATGCATTTTAGCAGGACCCTTTTTGGTTTCTGCTGGCAAACGCTAATTGGTTCCACCTGGAGTCAAATCCTCCACACATTCGAGTTTTCTAGGAAGAAAGCTTCAGAAACCTGAGAAAACATAATATTTCTTTCTGTAAACATGACATTGGATACATTTGCCGAACAGGAAGATTGTGATATTCTTCAAAACCACTTTCACGGTGATTTTTGGCTAAATTTCACCCGAAACCCACAACAATTTTTCCAGATTCTCCTGGATGAAAAGAAAACTATCTGGTGATTTGTAGCTATCTCAATCCCACATCATGCTTCAGCCTCTGTGTGTGTTTGTGTTTTCTGGACATTCTCTATGGACTTTAAGGTTTTGAATGCATTTTAGCAGGACCCTTTTTGTTTTCTGCTGGCAAACGCTAATTGGTTCCACCTGGAGTCAAATCCTCCACACATTCGAGTTTTCTAGGAAGAAAGCTCCAGAAACCTGAGAACACATGATATTTGTATTTGTAAACATGTCATTGGATGCACTTGCTGAACAGAAAGATTGTGCTTTTCTCCAAAACCACATTCACGGTGATTTTTTGGTAAACTTTCACTTCAAACCTGCAACAATTTGTCCAGATACACCTGGATGAAAACAAAAAACTATCTGGTGATTTGTAGCTATCTCAATCCCACATCATGCTTCAGCCTCTGTGTGTGTTTGTGTTTTCTGGATATTCTCTATAGACTTTCAGGTTTTGAATGCATTTTAGCAGGACCCTTTTTGTTTTCTGCTCGCAAACGCTAATTGGTTCCACCTGGAGTCAAATACTCCACACATTCGAGTTTTCTAGGAAGAATGCTTCAGAAACCTGAGAAAACATGATATTTCTTTCTGTAAACATGACATTGGATGCATTTGCCGAACAGGAAGATTGTGCTTTTCTCCAAAACCACTTTCACGGTGATTTTTTGTTAAATATCACCCGAAATCCACAACAATTTGTCCAGATTCTCCTGGATGAAAACAAAACTATCTGGTGATTTGTGGGTATCTCAATCCCAGACCTTGCTACAGCCTCTGTGTGTGTTTGTGTTTTCTGGACATTCTCTATGGACTTTAAGGTTTTGAATGCATTTTAGCAGAACCCTTTTTGGTTTCTGCTGGCATACGCTAATTGGTTCCACCTGGAGTCAAATCCTCCACACATTCGAGTTTTCTAGGAAGAAAGCTTCAGAAACCTGAGAAAACATGATATTTCTTTCTGTAAACATGGCATTGGATACATTTGCCAAACAGGAAGATTGTGATATTCTTCAAAACCACTTTCACGGTGATTTTTGGTTAAATTTCACCCGAAATCCACAACAATTAGTCCAGATACTCCTGGATGAAAACAAAACTATCTGGTGATTTGTAGCTATCTCAATCCCAGATCTTGCTACAGCCTCTGTGTGTGTTTGTGTTTTCTGAATATTCTCTATGGACTTTAAGGTTTTGAATGCATTTTCGCAGGACCCTTTTTGTTTTCTGCTGGCAAACGCTAATTGGTTCCACCTGGAGTCAAATCCTCCACACATTCGAGTTTTCTAGGAAGAAAGCTCCAGAAACCTGAGAACACATGATATTTGTATTTGTAAACATATCATTGGATTCACTTGCTGAACAGAAAGATTGTGCTTTTCTCCAAAACCACATTCACGGTGATTTTTGGTTAACTTTCACTTCAAACCTGCAACAATTTGTCCAGATACACCTGGATGAAAACAAAAAACTATCTGGTGATTTGTAGCTATCTCAATCCCAGATCTTGCTACAGCCTCTGTGTGTGTTTGTGTTTTCTGGACATTCTCTATGGAATTTCAGGTTTTGAATGCATTTTAGGAGGACCCTTTTTGGTTTCTGCTGGCAAACGCTAATTGGTTCCACCTGGAGTCAAATCCTCCACACATTCGAGTTTTCTAGGAAGAAAGCTTCAGAAACCTGAGAAAACATGATATTTCTTTCTGTAAACATGACATTGGATGCATTTGCCGAACAGGAAGATTGTGCTTTTCTCCAAAACCACTTTCACGGTGATTTTTGGTTAAATATCACCCGAAATCCACAACAATTTGTCCAGATACTCCTGGATGAAAACAACAAACTATCTGGTGATTTGTAGCTATCTCAATCCCAGATCTTGCTTCACCCTCTGTGTGTGTTTGTGTTTTCTGGATATTCTCTATGGACTATAAGGATTTGAATGCATTTTAGCAGGACCCTTTTTGTTTTCTGCTGGCAAATGCTAATTGGTTCCACCTGGAGTCAAATCCTCCACACATTCGAGTTTTCTAGGAAGCAACTTCAGAAACCTGAGAAAACATGATATTTCTTTCTGTAAACATGACATTGGATGCATTTGCCGAACAGGAAGATTGTGCTTTTCTCCAAAACCACTTTCACGGTGATTTTTGGCTAAATTTCACCCGAAAACCAGAACAATTTTTCCAGATACTCCTGGATGAAAAGAAAACTATCTGGTGATTTGTAGCTATCTCAATCCCAGATCTTGCTACAGCCTCTGTGTGTGTTTGTGTTTTCTGGATATTCTCTATGGACTTTAAGGTTTTGAATGCATTTTAGCAGGACCCTTTTTGTTTTCTGCTCGCAAACGCTAATTGGTTCCACCTGGAATCTAATCCTCCACACATTCGAGTTTTCTAGGAAGAAAGCTTCAGAAACCTGAGAAAACATGATATTTCTTTCTGTAAACACGACATTGGATGCATTTGCAGAACAGGAAGATTGTGATTTTCTCCAAAACCACTTTCAGGGTGATTTTTGGCTAAATTTCACCCGAAATCCACAACAATTTGTCCAGATACTCCTGGATGAAAACAAAACTATCTGGTGATTTGTAGCTATCTCAATCCCAGATCTTGCTACAGCCTCTGTGTGTGTTTGTGTTTTCTGGATATTCTCTATGGAGTTTACTGTTTTGAATGCATTTTAGAATGGAAGTTTTTGTTTTCTGCTGGCAAACGCTAATTGGTTCCACCTGGAGTCAAATACTCCACACATTCGAGTTTTCTAGGAAGCAACTTCAGAAACCTGAGAAAACATGATATTTCTTTCTGTAAACATGACATTGGATGCATTTGCCGAACAGGAAGATTGTGCTTTTCTCCAAAACCACTTTCACGGTGATTTTTGGCTAAATTTCACCCGAAAACCAGAACAATTTGTCCAGATACTCCTGGATGAAAAGAAAACTATCTGGTGATTTGTAGCTATCTCAATCCCAGATCTTGCTACAGCCTCTGTGTGTGTTTGTGTTTTCTGGATATTCTCTATAGACTTTAAGGTTTTGAATGCATTTTAGCAGGACCCTTTTTGTTTTCTGCTCGCAAACGCTAATTGGTTCCACCTGGAGTCAAATCCTCCACACATTCGAGTTTTCTAGGAAGAATGCTTCAGAAACCTGAGAAAACATGATATTTCTTTCTGTAAACATGACATTGGATGCATTTGCCGAACAGGAAGATTGCGCTTTTCTCCAAAACCACTTTCACGGTGATTTTTGGTTAAATTTCACCCGAAATCCACAACAATTTGTCCAGATACTCCTGGATGAAAAGAAAACTATCTGGTGATTTGTAGCTATCTCAATCCCAGATCTTGCTACAGCCTCTGTGTGTGTTTGTGTTTTCTGAATATTCTCTATGGACTTTAAGGTTTTGAATGCATTTTCGTAGGACCCTTTTGGTTTCTGCTGGCAAACGCTAATTGGTTCCACCTGGAGTCAAATCCTCCACACATTCGAGTTTTCTAGGAAGAAAGCTTCAGAAACCTGAGAAAACATGATATTTCTTTGTGTAAACATGACATTGGATACATTTGCCAAACAGGAAGATTGTGCTTTTCTCCAAAACCACTTTCACGGTGATTTTTGGTTAAATTTCAACCGAAACCCACAACAATTTGTCCAGATTCTCCTGGATGAAAACAAAACTATCTGGTGATTTGTGGGTATCTCAATCCCAGATCTTGCTACAGCCTCTGTGTGTGTTTGTGTTTTCTGGACATTCTCTATGGACTTTAAGGTTTTGAATGCATTTTAGCAGAACCCTTTTTGGTTTCTGCTGCCAAACGCTAATTGGTTCCACCTGGAGTCAAATCCTCCACACATTCGAGTTTTCTAGGAAGAAAGCTTCAGAAACCTGAGAAAACATGATATTTCTTTCTGTAAACATGACATTGGATACATTTGCCAAACAGGAAGATTGTGATATTCTTCAAAACCACTTTCACGGTGATTTTTGGTTAAATTTCACCCGAAATCCACAACAATTAGTCCAGATACTCCTGGATGAAAACAAAACTATCTGGTGATTTGTAGCTATCTCAATCCCAGATCTTGCTACAGCCTCTGTGTGTGTTTGTGTTTTCTGAATATTCTCTATGGACTTTAAGGTTTTGAATGCATTTTCGCAGGACCCTTTTTGTTTTCTGCTGGCAAACGCTAATTGGTTCCACCTGGAGTCAAATCCTCCACACATTCGAGTTTTCTAGGAAGAAAGCTCCAGAAACCTGAGAACACATGATATTTGTATTTGTAAACATGTCATTGGATTCACTTGCTGAACAGAAAGATTGTGCTTTTCTCCAAAACCACATTCACGGTGACTTTTTGGTTAACTTTCACTTCAAACCTGCAACAATTTGTCCAGATACACCTGGATGAAAACAAAAAACTATCTGGTGATTTGTAGCTATCTCAATCCCAGATCTTGCTACAGCCTCTGTGTGTGTTTGTGTTTTCTGGATATTCTCTATAGACTTTAAGGTTTTGAATGCATTTTAGCAGGACCCTTTTTGTTTTCTGCTCGCAAACGCTAATTGGTTCCACCTGGAGTCAAATCCTCCACACATTCGAGTTTTCTAGGAAGAATGCTTCAGAAACCTGAGAAAACATGATATTTCTTTCTGTAAACATGACATTGGATGCATTTGCCGAACAGGAAGATTGCGCTTTTCTCCAAAACCACTTTCACGGTGATTTTTGGTTAAATTTCACCCGAAATCCACAACAATTTGTCCAGATACTCCTGGATGAAAAGAAAACTATCTGGTGATTTTTACCTATCGCAATCCAGATCTTGCTACAGCCTCTGTGTGTGTTTGTGTTTTCTGAATATTCTCTATGGACTTTAAGGTTTTGAATGCATTTTCGTAGGACCCTTTTGGTTTCTGCTGGCAAACGCTAATTGGTTCCACCTGGAGTCAAATCCTCCACACATTCGAGTTTTCTAGGAAGAAAGCTTCAGAAACCTGAGAAAACATGATATTTCTTTGTGTAAACATGACATTGGATACATTTGCCAAACAGGAAGATTGTGCTTTTCTCCAAAACCACTTTCACGGTGATTTTTGGTTAAATTTCAACCGAAACCCACAACAATTTGTCCAGATTCTCCTGGATGAAAACAAAACTATCTGGTGATTTGTGGGTATCTCAATCCCAGATCTTGCTACAGCCTCTGTGTGTGTTTGTGTTTTCTGGACATTCTCTATGGACTTTAAGGTTTTGAATGCATTTTAGCAGAACCCTTTTTGGTTTCTGCTGCCAAACGCTAATTGGTTCCACCTGGAGTCAAATCCTCCACACATTCGAGTTTTCTAGGAAGAAAGCTTCAGAAACCTGAGAAAACATGATATTTCTTTCTGTAAACATGACATTGGATACATTTGCCAAACAGGAAGATTGTGATATTCTTCAAAACCACTTTCACGGTGATTTTTGGTTAAATTTCACCCGAAATCCACAACAATTAGTCCAGATACTCCTGGATGAAAACAAAACTATCTGGTGATTTGTAGCTATCTCAATCCCAGATCTTGCTACAGCCTCTGTGTGTGTTTGTGTTTTCTGAATATTCTCTATGGACTTTAAGGTTTTGAATGCATTTTCGCAGGACCCTTTTTGTTTTCTGCTGGCAAACGCTAATTGGTTCCACCTGGAGTCAAATCCTCCACACATTCGAGTTTTCTAGGAAGAAAGCTCCAGAAACCTGAGAACACATGATATTTGTATTTGTAAACATGTCATTGGATTCACTTGCTGAACAGAAAGATTGTGCTTTTCTCCAAAACCACATTCACGGTGATTTTTTGGTTAACTTTCACTTCAAACCTGCAACAATTTGTCCAGATACACCTGGATGAAAACAAAAAACTATCTGGTGATTTGTAGCTATCTCAATCCCAGATCTTGCTACAGCCTCTGTGTGTGTTTGTGTTTTCTGGACATTCTCTATGGACTTTCAGGTTTTGAATGCATTTTAGCAGGACCCTTTTTGGTTTCTGCTGGCAAACGCTAATTGGTTCCACCTGGAGTCAAATCCTCCACACATTCGAGTTTTCTAGGAAGAAAGCTTCAGAAACCTGAGAAAACATGATATTTCTTTCTGTAAACATGACATTGGATGCATTTGCCGAACAGGAAGATTGTGCTTTTCTCCAAAACCACTTTCACGGTGATTTTAGGTTAAATATCACCCGAAATCCACAACAATTTGTCCAGATACTCCTGGATGAAAACAACAAACTATCTGGTGATTTGTAGCTATCTCAATCCCAGATCTTGTTTCACCCTCTGTGTGTGTTTGTGTTTTCTGGATATTCTCTATGGACTATAAGGATTTGAATGCATTTTAGCAGGACCCTTTTTGTTTTCTGCTGGCAAATGCTAATTGGTTCCACCTGGAGTCAAATCCTCCACACATTCGAGTTTTCTAGGAAGAAAGCTTCAGAAACCTGAGAAAACATGATATTTCTTTCTGTAAACATGACATTGGATACATTTGCCAAACAGGAAGATTGTGATATTCTTCAAAACCACTTTCACGGTGATTTTTGGTTAAATTTCACCCGAAATCCACAACAATTAGTCCAGATACTCCTGGATGAAAACAAAACTATCTGGTGATTTGTAGCTATCTCAATCCCAGATCTTGCTACAGCCTCTGTGTGTGTTTGTGTTTTCTGAATATTCTCTATGGACTTTAAGGTTTTGAATGCATTTTCGCAGGACCCTTTTTGTTTTCTGCTGGCAAACGCTAATTGGTTCCACCTGGAGTCAAATCCTCCACACATTCGAGTTTTCTAGGAAGAAAGCTCCAGAAACCTGTGAACACATGATATTTGTATTTGTAAACATGTCATTGGATTCACTTGCTGAACAGAAAGATTGTGCTTTTCTCCAAAACCACATTCACGGTGACTTTTTGGTTAACTTTCACTTCAAACCTGCAACAATTTGTCCAGATACACCTGGATGAAAACAAAAAACTATCTGGTGATTTGTAGCTATCTCAATCCCAGATCTTGCTACAGCCTCTGTGTGTGTTTGTGTTTTCTGGATATTCTCTATAGACTTTAAGGTTTTGAATGCATTTTAGCAGGACCCTTTTTGTTTTCTGCTCGCAAACGCTAATTGGTTCCACCTGGAGTCAAATCCTCCACACATTCGAGTTTTCTAGGAAGAATGCTTCAGAAACCTGAGAAAACATGATATTTCTTTCTGTAAACATGACATTGGATGCATTTGCCGAACAGGAAGATTGCGCTTTTCTCCAAAACCACTTTCACGGTGATTTTTGGTTAAATTTCACCCGAAATCCACAACAATTTGTCCAGATACTCCTGGATGAAAAGAAAACTATCTGGTGATTTTTACCTATCGCAATCCAGATCTTGCTACAGCCTCTGTGTGTGTTTGTGTTTTCTGAATATTCTCTATGGACTTTAAGGTTTTGAATGCATTTTCGTAGGACCCTTTTGGTTTCTGCTGGCAAACGCTAATTGGTTCCACCTGGAGTCAAATCCTCCACACATTCGAGTTTTCTAGGAAGAAAGCTTCAGAAACCTGAGAAAACATGATATTTCTTTGTGTAAACATGACATTGGATACATTTGCCAAACAGGAAGATTGTGCTTTTCTCCAAAACCACTTTCACGGTGATTTTTGGTTAAATTTCAACCGAAACCCACAACAATTTGTCCAGATTCTCCTGGATGAAAACAAAACTATCTGGTGATTTGTGGGTATCTCAATCCCAGATCTTGCTACAGCCTCTGTGTGTGTTTGTGTTTTCTGGACATTCTCTATGGACTTTAAGGTTTTGAATGCATTTTAGCAGAACCCTTTTTGGTTTCTGCTGCCAAACGCTAATTGGTTCCACCTGGAGTCAAATCCTCCACACATTCGAGTTTTCTAGGAAGAAAGCTTCAGAAACCTGAGAAAACATGATATTTCTTTCTGTAAACATGACATTGGATACATTTGCCAAACAGGAAGATTGTGATATTCTTCAAAACCACTTTCACGGTGATTTTTGGTTAAATTTCACCCGAAATCCACAACAATTAGTCCAGATACTCCTGGATGAAAACAAAACTATCTGGTGATTTGTAGCTATCTCAATCCCAGATCTTGCTACAGCCTCTGTGTGTGTTTGTGTTTTCTGAATATTCTCTATGGACTTTAAGGTTTTGAATGCATTTTCGCAGGACCCTTTTTGTTTTCTGCTGGCAAACGCTAATTGGTTCCACCTGGAGTCAAATCCTCCACACATTCGAGTTTTCTAGGAAGAAAGCTCCAGAAACCTGAGAACACATGATATTTGTATTTGTAAACATGTCATTGGATTCACTTGCTGAACAGAAAGATTGTGCTTTTCTCCAAAACCACATTCACGGTGATTTTTTGGTTAACTTTCACTTCAAACCTGCAACAATTTGTCCAGATACACCTGGATGAAAACAAAAAACTATCTGGTGATTTGTAGCTATCTCAATCCCAGATCTTGCTACAGCCTCTGTGTGTGTTTGTGTTTTCTGGACATTCTCTATGGACTTTCAGGTTTTGAATGCATTTTAGCAGGACCCTTTTTGGTTTCTGCTGGCAAACGCTAATTGGTTCCACCTGGAGTCAAATCCTCCACACATTCGAGTTTTCTAGGAAGAAAGCTTCAGAAACCTGAGAAAACATGATATTTCTTTCTGTAAACATGACATTGGATGCATTTGCCGAACAGGAAGATTGTGCTTTTCTCCAAAACCACTTTCACGGTGATTTTAGGTTAAATATCACCCGAAATCCACAACAATTTGTCCAGATACTCCTGGATGAAAACAACAAACTATCTGGTGATTTGTAGCTATCTCAATCCCAGATCTTGCTTCACCCTCTGTGTGTGTTTGTGTTTTCTGGATATTCTCTATGGACTATAAGGATTTGAATGCATTTTAGCAGGACCCTTTTTGTTTTCTGCTGGCAAATGCTAATTGGTTCCACCTGGAGTCAAATCCTCCACACATTCGAGTTTTCTAGGAAGCAACTTTAGAAACCTGAGAAAACATGATATTTCTTTCTGTAAACATGACATTGGATGCATTTGCCGAACAGGAAGATTGTGCTTTTCTCCAAAACCACTTTCACGGTGATTTTTGGCTAAATTTCACCCGAAAACCAGAACAATTTGTCCAGATACTCCTGGATGAAAACAAAACTATCTGGTGATTTGTAGCTATCTCAATCCCAGATCTTGCTACAGCCTCTGTGTGTGTTTGTGTTTTCTGGATATTCTCTATGGACTTTAAGGTTTTGAATGCATTTTAGCAGGACCCTTTTTGTTTTCTGCTTGCAAATGCTAATTGGTTCCACCTGGAGTCTAATCCTCCACACATTCGAGTTTTCTAGGAAGAAAGCTTCAGAAACCTGAGAAAACATGATATTTCTTTCTGTAAACACGACATTGGATGCATTTGCAGAACAGGAAGATTGTGATTTTCTCCAAAACCACTTTCAGGGTGATTTTTGGCTAAATTTCACCCGAAATCCACAACAATTTGTCCAGATACTCCTGGATGAAAACAAAACTATCTGGTGATTTGTAGCTATCTCAATCCCAGATCTTGCTACAGCCTCTGTGTGTGTTTGTGTTTTCTGGATATTCTCTATGGAGTTTACTGTTTTGAATGCATTTTAGAATGGAAGTTTTTGTTTTCTGCTGGCAAACGCTAATTGGTTCCACCTGGAGTCAAATACTCCACACATTCGAGTTTTCTAGGAAGAAACTTCAGAAACCTGAGAAAACATGATATTTCTTTCTGTAAACATGACATTGGATGCATTTGCCGAACAGGAAGATAGTGCTTTTCTCCAAAACCACGTTCACGGTGATTTTTGGTTAAATTTCACCCGAAAACCAGAACAATTTGTCCAGATACTCCTTGATAAAAACAAAACTATCTGGTGATTTGTGGCTATCTCAATCCCAGATCTTGCTACAGCCTCTGTGTGTGTTTGTTTTTTCTGGATATTCTCTATGGACTTTAAGGTTTTGAATGCATTTTAGCAGGACCCTTTTTGTTTTCTGCTGGCAAATGCTAATTGGTTCCACCTGGAGTCAAATCCTCCACACATTCGAGTTTTCTAGGAAGCAACTTCAGAAACCTGAGAAAACATGATATTTCTTTCTGTAAACATGACATTGGATACATTTGCCAAACAGGAAGATTGTGATATTCTTCAAAACCACTTTCACGGTGATTTTTGGTTAAATTACACCCGAAATCCACAACAATTAGTCCAGATACTCCTGGATGAAAACAAAACTATCTGGTGATTTGTAGCTATCTCAATCCCAGATCTTGCTACAGCCTCTGTGTGTGTTTGTGTTTTCTGAATATTCTCTATGGACTTTAAGGTTTTGAATGCATTTTCGCAGGACCCTTTTTGTTTTCTGCTGGCAAACGCTAATTGGTTCCACCTGGAGTCAAATCCTCCACACATTCGAGTTTTCTAGGAAGAAAGCTCCAGAAACCTGAGAACACATGATATTTGTATTTGTAAACATGTCATTGGATTCACTTGCTGAACAGAAAGATTGTGCTTTTCTCCAAAACCACATTCACGGTGATTTTTTGGTTAACTTTCACTTCAAACCTGCAACAATTTGTCCAGATACACCTGGATGAAAACAAAAAACTATCTGGTGATTTGTAGCTATCTCAATCCCAGATCTTGCTACAGCCTCTGTGTGTGTTTTTGTTTTCTGGACATTCTCTATGGACTTTCAGGTTTTGAATGCATTTTATCAGGACCCTTTTTGGTTTCTGCTGGCAAACGCTAATTGGTTCCACCTGGAGTCAAATCCTCCACACATTCGAGTTTTCTAGGAAGAAAGCTTAAGAAACCTGAGAAAACATGATATTTGTATTTGTAAACATGACATTGGATGCATTTGCCGAACAGGAAGATTGTGCTTTTCTCCAAAACCACTTTCACGGTGATTTTTGGTTAAATATCACCCGAAATCCACAACAATTTGTCCAGATACTCCTGGATGAAAACAACAAACTATCTGGTGATTTGTAGCTATCTCAATCCCAGATCTTGCTTCACCCTCTCTATGTGTTTGTGTTTTCTGGATATTCTCTATGGACTATAAGGATTTGAATGCATTTTAGCAGGACCCTTTTTGTTTTCTGCTGGCAAATGCTAATTGGTTCCACCTGGAGTCAAATCCTCCACACATTCGAGTTTTCTAGGAAGCAACTTCAGAAACCTGAGAAAACATGATATTTCTTTCTGTAAACATGACATTGGATGCATTTGCGGAACAAGGAAGATTGTGCTGTTCTCCAAAACCACTTTCACGGTGATTTTTGGCTAAATTTCACCCGAAAACCAGAACAATTTGTCCAGATACTCCTGGATGAAAACAAAACTATCTGGTGATTTGTAGCTATCTCAATCCCAGATCTTGCTACAGCCTCTGTGTGTGTTTGTGTTTTCTGGATATTCTCTATGGACTTTAAGGTTTTGAATGCATTTTAGCAGGACCCTTTTTGTTTTCTGCTGGCAAACGCTAATTGGTTCCACCTGGAGTCAAATCCTCCACACATTCGAGTTTTCTAGGAAGAAAGCTTCAGAAACCTGATAAAACATGATATTTTTTTCTGTAAACATGACATTGGATACATTTGCCGAACAGGAAGATTGTGCTTTTCTCCAAAACCACTTTCACCGTGATTTTTGGCTAAATTTCACTCGAAATCCACAACAATTAGTCCAGATACTCCTGGATGAAAACAAAACTATCTGGTGTGTTGTGGCTATCTCAATCCCAGATCTTGCTACAGCCTCTGTGTGTGTTTGTGTTTTCTGGACATTCTCTATGGACTTTACGGTTTTGAATGCATTTTAGCATGTAAGTTTTTGTTTTCTACTGGCAAACACTAATTGGTTCCACCTGGAGTCAAATACTCCACACATTCGAGTTTTCTAGGAAGCAACTTCAGAAACCTGAGAAAACATGATATTTCTTTCTGTAAACATGACATTGGATGCATTTGCCGAACAGGAAGATTGCGCTTTTCTCCAAAACCACTTTCACGGTGATTTTTGGTTAAATTTCACCCGAAATCCACAACAATTAGTCCAGATACTCCTGGATGAAAAGAAAACTATCTGGTGATTTTTACCTATCGCAATCCCAGATCTTGCTACAGCCTCTGTGTGTGTTTGTGTTTTCTGAATATTCTCTATGGACTTTAAGGTTTTGAATGCATTTTCGTAGGACCCTTTTGGTTTCTGTTGGCAAACGCTAATTGTTTCCACCTGGAGTCAAATCCTCCACACATTCGAGTTTTCTAGGAAGAAAGCTTCAGAAACCTGAGAAAACATGATATTTCTTTGTGTAAACATGACATTGGATACATTTGCCAAACAGGAAGATTGTGCTTTTCTCCAAAACCACTTTCACGGTGATTTTTGGTTAAATTTCAACCGAAACCCACAACAATTTGTCCAGATTCTCCTGGATGAAAACAAAACTATCTGGTGATTTGTGGGTATCTCAATCCCAGATCTTGCTACAGCCTCTGTGTGTGTTTGTGTTTTCTGGATATTCTCTATGGACTATAAGGATTTGAATGCATTTTAGCAGGACCCTTTTTGTTTTCTGCTGGCAAATGCTAATTGGTTCCACCTGGAGTCAAATCCTCCACACATTCGAGTTTTCTAGGAAGCAACTTCAGAAACCTGAGAAAACATGATATTTCTTTCTGTAAACATGACATTGGATACATTTGCCAAACAGGAAGATTGTGATATTCTTCAAAACCACTTTCACGGTGATTTTTGGTTAAATTTCACCCGAAATCCACAACAATTAGTCCAGATACTCCTGGATGAAAACAAAACTATCTGGTGATTTGTAGCTATCTCAATCCCAGATCTTGCTACAGCCTCTGTGTTTGTTTGTGTTTTCTGAATATTCTCTATGGACTTTAAGGTTTTGAATGCATTTTCGCAGGACCCTTTTTGTTTTCTGCTGGCAAACGCTAATTGGTTCCACCTGGAGTCAAATCCTCCACACATTCGAGTTTTCTGGGAAGAAAGCTCCAGAAACCTGAGAACACATGATATTTGTATTTGTAAACATGTCATTGGATTCACTTGCTGAACAGAAAGATTGTGCTTTTCTCCAAAACCACATTCACGGTGATTTTTTGGTTAACTTTCACTTCAAACCTGCAACAATTTGTCCAGATACACCTGGATGAAAACAAAAAACTATCTGGTGATTTGTAGCTATCTCAATCCCAGATCTTGCTTCACCCTCTGTGTGTGTTTGTGTTTTCTGGATATTCTCTATGGACTATAAGGATTTGAATGCATTTTAGCAGGACCCTTTTTGTTTTCTGCTGGCAAATGCTAATTGGTTCCACCTGGAGTCAAATCCTCCACACATTCGAGTTTTCTAGGAAGCAACTTCAGAAACCTGAGAAAATATGATATTTCTTTCTGTAAACATGACATTGGATGCATTTGCGGAACAGGAAGATTGTGCTTTTCTCCAAAACCACTTTCACGGTGATTTTTGGCTAAATTTCACCCGAAAACCAGAACAATTTGTCCAGATACTCCTGGATGAAAACAAAACTATCTGGTGATTTGTAGCTATCTCAATCCCAGATCTTGCTACAGCCTCTGTGTGTGTTTGTGTTTTCTGGATATTCTCTATGGACTTTAAGGTTTTGAATGCATTTTAGCAGGACCCTTTTTGTTTTCTGCTGGCAAACGCTAATTGGTTCCACCTGGAGTCAAATCCTCCACACATTCGAGTTTTCTAGGAAGAAAGCTTCAGAAACCTGATAAAACATGATATTTTTTTCTGTAAACATGACATTGGATACATTTGCCGAACAGGAAGATTGTGCTTTTCTCCAAAACCACTTTCACCGTGATTTTTGGCTAAATTTCACTCGAAATCCACAACAATTAGTCCAGATACTCCTGGATGAAAACAAAACTATCTGGTGTGTTGTGGCTATCTCAATCCCAGATCTTGCTACAGCCTCTGTGTGTGTTTGTGTTTTCTGGACATTCTCTATGGACTTTACGGTTTTGAATGCATTTTAGCATGTAAGTTTTTGTTTTCTACTGGCAAACGCTAATTGGTTCCACCTGGAGTCAAATACTCCACACATTCGAGTTTTCTAGGAAGAACCTTCAGAAACCTGAGAAAACATGATATTTCTTTCTGTAAACTTGACATTAGATGCATTTGCCTAACAGGAAGATTGTGATTTTCTCCAAAACCACTTTCACGGTGATTTTTTGGTTAAATTTCATTTCATAACTACAACAATTTGCCAGATACTCCTGGATGAAAATAAAATTATCTGGTGTGTTGTGGCTATCTCAATCCCAGATCTTGCTACAGCCTCTGTGTGTGTTTGTGTTTTCTGGATATTCTCTATAGACTTTCAGGTTTTGAATGCATTTTAGCAGGACCCTTTTTGTTTTCTGCTCGCAAACGCTAATTGGTTCCACCTGGAGTCAAATACTCCACACATTCGAGTTTTCTAGGAAGAATGCTTCAGAAACCTGAGAAAACATGATATTTCTTTCTGTAAACATGACATTGGATGCATTTGCTGAACAGGAAGATTGTGCTTTTCTCCAAAACCACTTTCACGGTGATTTTTTGTTAAATATCACCCGAAATCCACAACAATTTGTACAGATACTCCTGGATGAAAACAACAAACTATCTGGTGATTTGTAGCTATCTCAATCCCAGATCTTGCTTCACCCTCTGTGCGTGTTTGTGTTTTCTGGATATTCTCTATGGACTATAAGGATTTGAATGCATTTTAGCAGGACCCTTTTTGGTTTCTGCTGGCAAACGCTAATTGGTTCCACCTGGAGTCAAATCCTCCACACATTCGAGTTTTCTAGGAAGCAACTTCAGAAACCTGAGAAAACATGATATTTCTTTCTGTAAACATGACATTGGATGCATTGCCGAACAGGAAGATTGTGCTTTTCTCCAAAACCACTTTCACGGTGATTTTTGGCTAAATTTCACCCGAAATCCACAACAATTTGTCCAGATACTCCTGGATGAAAACAAAACTATCTGGTGATTTGTAGCTATCTCAATCCCAGATCTTGCTACAGCCTCTGTGTGTGTTTGTGTTTTCTGGATATTCTCTATAGACTTTAAGGTTTTGAATGCATTTTAGCAGGACCCTTTTTGTTTTCTGCTGGCAAACGCTAATTGGTTCCACCTGGAGTCAAATCCTCCACACATTCGAGTTTTCTAGGAAGAATGCTTCAGAAACCTGATAAAACATGATATTTCTTTCTGTAAACATGACATTGGATGCATTTGCCGAACAGGAAGATTGCGCTTTTCTCCAAAACCACTTTCACGGTGATTTTTGGTTAAATTTCACCCGAAATCCACAACAATTAGTCCAGATACTCCTGGATGAAAAGAAAACTATCTGGTGATTTTTACCTATCGCAATCCCAGATCTTGCTACAGCCTCTGTGTGTGTTTGTGTTTTCTGAATATTCTCTATGGACTTTAAGGTTTTGAATGCATTTTCGTAGGACCCTTTGGTTTCTGCTGGCAAACGCTAATTGGTTCCACCTGGAGTCAAATCCTCCACACATTCGAGTTTTCTAGGAAGAAAGCTTCAGAAACCTGAGAAAACATGATATTTCTTTGTGTAAACATGACATTGGATACATTTGCCAAACAGGAAGATTATGCTTTTCTCCAAAACCACTTTCACGGTGATTTTTGGTTAAATTTCAACCGAAACCCACAACAATTTGTCCAGATTCTCCTGGATGAAAACAAAACTATCTGGTGATTTGTGGGTATCTCAATCCCAGATCTTGCTACAGCCTCTGTGTGTGTTTGTGTTTTCTGGATATTCTCTATGGACTATAAGGATTTGAATGCATTTTAGCAGGACCCTTTTTGTTTTCTGCTTGCAAATGCTAATTGGTTCCACCTGGAGTCAAATCCTCCACACATTCGAGTTTTCTAGGAAGCAACTTCAGAAACCTGAGAAAACATGATATTTCTTTCTGTAAACATGACATTGGATGCATTTGCCGAACAGGAAGATAGTGCTTTTCTCCAAAACCACGTTCACGGTGATTTTTGGTTAAATTTCACCCGAAAACCAGAACAATTTGTCCAGATACTCCTTGATGAAAACAAAACTATATGGTGATTTGTGGCTATCTCAATCCCAGATCTTGCTACAGCCTCTGTGTGTGTTTGTTTTTTCTGGATATTCTCTATGGACTTTAAGGTTTTGAATGCATTTTAGCAGGACCCTTTTTGTTTTCTGCTGGTAAATGCTAATTGCTGCCACCTGGAGTCAAATACTCCACACATTCGAGTTTTCTAGGAAGACAGCTTCAGAAACCTGAGAAAACATGATATTTCTTTCTGTAAACATGACATTGGATACATTCGCCGAACAGGAAGATTGTGCTTTTCTCCAAAACCACTTTCACGGTGATTTTTGGCTAAATTTCACCCGAAATCCACAACAATTTGTCCAGAGACTCCTTGATGAAAACAAAACTATCTGGTGATTTGTAGCTATCTCAATCCCAGATCTTGCTACAGCCTCTGTGTGTGTTTGTGTTTTCTGGATATTCTCTATGGACTTTAAGGTTTTGAATGCATTTTAGCAGGACCCTTTTTGTTTTCTGCTGGCAAACGCTAATTGGTTCCACCTGGAGTCAAATCCTCCACACATTCGAGTTTTCTAGGAAGAAAGCTTCAGAAACCTGATAAAACATGATATTTTTTTCTGTAAACATGACATTGGATACATTTGCCGAACAGGAAGATTGTGCTTTTCTCCAAAACCACTTTCACCGTGATTTTTGGCTAAATTTCACTCGAAATCCACAACAATTAGTCCAGATACTCCTGGATGAAAACAAAACTATCTGGTGTGTTGTGGCTATCTCAATCCCAGATCTTGCTACAGCCTCTGTGTGTGTTTGTGTTTTCTGGACATTCTCTATGGACTTTACGGTTTTGAATGCATTTTAGCATGTAAGTTTTTGTTTTCTACTGGCAAACGCTAATTGGTTCCACCTGGAGTCAAATACTCCACACATTCGAGTTTTCTAGGAAGAACCTTCAGAAACCTGAGAAAACATGATATTTCTTTCTGTAAACTTGACATTAGATGCATTTGCCGAACAGGAAGATTGTGCTTTTCTCCAAAACCACTTTCACGGTGATTTTTGGCTAAATTTCACCCGAAATCCACAACAATTTGTCCAGATACTCCTGGATGAAAACAAAACTATCTGGTGATTTGTAGCTATCTCAATCCCAGATCTTGCTACAGCCTCTGTGTGTGTTTGTGTTTTCTGGATATTCTCTATGGACTTTAAGGTTTTGAGTGCATTTTAGCAGGACCCTTTTTGGTTTCTGCTGGCAAACGCACATTGGTTCCACCTGGAGTCAAATACTCCACACATTCGAGTTTTCTAGGAAGTAAGCTTCAGAAACCTGAGAAAACATGATATTTCTTTCTGTAAACATGACATTGGATGCATTTGCCGAACAGGAAGATTGTGCTTTTCTCCAAAACCACTTTCACGGTGATTTTCGCTAAATTTCACCCGAAATCCACAACAATTTGTCCAGATACTCCTGGATGAAAACAAAACTATCTGGTGATTTGTAGCTATCTCAATCCCAGATCTTGCTACAGCCTCTGTGTGTGTTTTTGTTTTCTGGATATTCTCTATGGACTTTAAGGTTTTGAATGCATTTTAGCAGGACCCTTTTTGTTTTCTGCTGGCAAACGCTCATTGGTTCCACCTGGAGTCAAATACTCCACACATTCGAGTTTTCTAGGAAGAAAGCTTCAGAAACCTGAGAAAACATGATATTTCTTTCTGTAAACATGACATTGGATGCATTTGCCCAACAGGAAGATTGTGATTTTCTCCAAAACCACGTTCACGGTGATTTTTGGTTAAATTTCACCCGAAATCCACAACAATTTGTCCAGATACTCCTGAATGAAAAGAAAACTATCTGGTGTGTTGTGGCTATCTCAATCCCAGATCTTGCTACAGCCTCTGTGTGTGTTTGTGTTTTCTGAATATTCTCTATGGAGTTTAAGGTTTTGAATGCATTTTAGCAGGACCCTTTTGGTTTCTGCTGGCAAACGCTAACTGGTTCCACCTGGAGTCAAATCCTCCACACATCCGAGTTTTCTAGGAAGAAAGCTTCAGAAACCTGAGAAAACATGAAATTTCTTTCTGTAAACATGACATTGGATGCATTTGCCGAATAGGAAGATTGTGATTTTCTCCAAAACCACTTTCACGGTGATTTTTGCTAAATTTCACCCGAAATCCACAACAATTTGTCCAGATACTCCTGGATGAAAACAAAACTATCTGGTGATTTGTAGCTATCTCAATCCCAGATCTTGCTACAGCCTCTGTGTGTGTTTGTGTTTTCTGGATATTCTCTATGGACTTTAAGGTTTTGAATGCATTTTCGCAGGACCCTTTTTGTTTTCTGCTGGCAAACGCTAATTGGTTCCACCTGGAGTCAAATCCTTCACACATTCGAGTTTTCTAGGAAGAATGCTTCAGAAACCTGAGAAAACATGATATTTCTTTCTGTAAACATGACATTGGATGCATTTGCCGAACAGGAAGATTGTGCTTTTCTCCAAAACCACTTTCACGGTGATTTTTGGTTAAATTTCACCCGAAATCCACTACAATTTGTCCAGATACTCCTGGATGAAAACAAAACTATCTGGTGATTTGTAGCTATCTCAATCCCAGATCTTGCTACAGCCTCTGTGTGTGTTTGTGTTTTCTGGATATTCTCTATGGACTTTAAGGTTTTGAATGCATTTTAGGAGGACCCTTTTTGTTTTCTGCTGGTAAATGCTAATTGCTTACACCTGGAGTCAAATCCTCCACACATTCGAGATTTCTAGGAAGAAAGCTTCAGAAACCTGAGAAAACATGATATTTCTTTCTGTAAACATGACATTGGATACATTTGCCAAACAGGAAGATTGTGATTTTCTCCAAAACCACTTTCACGGTGATTTTTGGTTAAATTTCACCCGAAATCCACAACAATTAGTCCAGATACTCCTGGATGAAAACAAAACTACCTGGTGATTTGTAGCTATCTCAATCCCAGATCTTGCTACAGCCTCTGTGTGCGTTTGTGTTTTCTGGACATTGTCTTTGGACTTTACGGTTTTGAATGCATTTTAGCAGGACCCTTTTGGTTTTCTGCTGGCAAACGCTAATTGGTTCCACCTGGAGTCAAATCCTACACACATTCGAGTTTTCTAGGAAGAAAGCTTCAGAAACCTGAGAAAACATGATATTTCTTTCTGTAAACATCACGTTGGATACATTTGCCGAACAGGAAGATTGTGCCTTTCTCCAAAACCACTTTTACGGTGATTTTTGGATAAATTTCAACCGAAATCCACAACAATTAGTCCAGATACTCCTGGATGAAAACAAAACTATCTGGTGATTTGTAGCTATCTCAATCCCAGATCTTGCTACAGCCTCTGTGTGTGTTTGTGTTTTCTGGATATTCTCTATGGACTTTAAGGTTTTGAATGCATTTTACATGTAAGTATTAGTTTTCTGCTGGTAAATGCTAATTGGTTCCACCTAGAGTCAAATACTCCACACATTCGAGTTTTCTAGGAAGAATGCTTCAGAAACCTGAGAAAACATGATATTTCTTTCTGTAAACATGACATTGGATACATTCGCCGAACAGGAAGATTGTGCTTTTCTCCAAAACCACTTTCACGGTGATTTTTGGCTAAATTTCACCCGAAATCCACAACAATTTGTCCAGATACTCCTGGATGAAAACAAAACTATCTGGTGATTTGTAGCTATCTCAATCCCAGATCTTGCTACAGCCTCTGTGTGTGTTTGTGTTTTCTGGATATTCTCTATGGACTTTAAGGTTTTGAATGCATTTTAGCAGGACCCTTTTTGTTTTCTGCTGGCAAATGCTAATTGGTTCCACCTGGAGTCAAATACTGCACACATTCGAGTTTTCTAGGAAGAAAGCTTCAGAAACCTGATAAAACATGATATTTCTTTCTGTAAACATGACATTGGATACATTTGCCGAACAGGAAGATTGTGCTTTTCTCCAAAACTACTTTCACGGTGATTTTTGGTTAAATTTCACCCGAAATCCACAACAATTTGTCCAGATACTCCTGGATGAAAACAAAACTATCTGGTGATTTGTAGCTATCTCAATCCCAGATCTTGCTACAGCCTCTGTGTGTGTTTGTGTTTTCTGGACATTGTCTATGGACTTTACGGTTTTGAATGCATTTTAGCAGGACCCTTTTTGTTTTCTGCTGGCAAACGCACATTGGTTCCACCTGGAGTCAAATACTCCACACATTCGAGTTTTCTAGGAAGAAAGCTTCAGAAACCTGAGAAAACATGATATTTCTTTCTGTAAACATGACATTGGATGCATTTGCCAAACAGGAAGATTGTGATTTTCTCCAAAACCACTTTCACGGTGATTTTTGTTTAAATTTCACCCGAAATCCACAACAATTTGGCCAGATACTCCTGAATGAAAAGAAAACTATCTGGTGTGTTGTGGCTATCTCAATCCCAGATCTTGCTACAGCCTATGTGTGTGTTTGTGTTTTCTGAATATTCTCTATGGAGTTTAAGGTTTTGAATGCATTTTTGCAGGACCCTTTTGGTTTCTGCTGGCAAACGCTAATTGGTTCCACCTGGAGTCAAATCCTCCACACATCCGAGTTTTCTAGGAAGAAAGCTTCAGAAACCTGAGAAAACATGAAATTTCTTTCTGTAAACATGACATTGGATGCATTTGCCGAACAGGAAGATTGTGATTTTCTCCAAAACCACTTTCACGGTGATTTTCGCTAAATTTCACCCGAAATCCACAACAATTTGTCCAGATACTCCTGGATGAAAACAAAACTATCTGGTGATTTGTAGCTATCTCAATCCCAGATCTTGCTACAGCCTCTGTGTGTGTTTTTGTTTTCTGGATATTCTCTATGGACTTTAAGGTTTTGAGTGCATTTTCGCAGGACCCTTTTTGTTTTCTGCTGGCAAACGCTAATTGGTTCCACCTGGAGTCAAATCCTCCACACATTCGAGTTTTCTAGGAAGAAAGCTTCAGAAACCTGAGAAAACATGATATTTCTTTCTGTAAACATGACATTGGATGCATTTGCCCAACAGGAAGATTGTGATTTTCTCCAAAACCACGTTCACGGTGATTTTTGGTTAAATTTCACCCGAAATCCACAACAATTTGTCCAGATACTCCTGAATGAAAAGAAAACTATCTGGTGTGTTGTGGCTATCTCAATCCCAGATCTTGCTACAGCCTCTGTGTGTGTTTGTGTTTTCTGAATATTCTCTATGGAGTTTAAGGTTTTGAATGCATTTTAGCAGGACCCTTTTGGTTTCTGCTGGCAAACGCTAATTGGTTCCACCTGGAGTCAAATACTCCACACATCCGAGTTTTCTAGGAAGAAAGCTTCAGAAACCTGAGAAAACATGAAATTTCTTTCTGTAAACATGACATTGGATGCATTTGCCGAATAGGAAGATTGTGATTTTCTCCAAAACCACTTTCACGGTGATTTTTGCTAAATTTCACCCGAAATCCACAACAATTTGTCCAGATACTCCTGGATGAAAACAAAACTATCTGGTGATTTGTAGCTATCTCAATCCCAGATCTTGCTACAGCCTCTGTGTGTGTTTGTGTTTTCTGGATATTCTCTATGGACTTTAAGTTTTTGAATGCATTTTAGCAGGACCCTTTTTGTTTTCTGCTGGCAAACGCTAATTGGTTCCACCTGGAGTCAAATCCTTCACACATTCGAGTTTTCTAGGAAGAATGCTTCAGAAACCTGAGAAAACATGATATTTCTTTCTGTAAACATGACATTGGATGCATTTGCCGAACAGGAAGATTGTGCTTTTCTCCAAAACCACTTTCACGGTGATTTTTGGTTAAATTTCACCCGAAATCCACTACAATTTGTCCAGATACTCCTGGATGAAAACAAAACTATCTGGTGATTTGTAGCTATCTCAATCCCAGATCTTGCTACAGCCTCTGTGTGTGTTTGTGTTTTCTGGATATTCTCTATGGACTTTAAGGTTTTGAATGCATTTTAGGAGGACCCTTTTTGTTTTCTGCTGGTAAATGCTAATTGCTTACACCTGGAGTCAAATCCTCCACACATTCGAGATTTCTAGGAAGAAAGCTTCAGAAACCTGAGAAAACATTATATTTCTTTCTGTAAACATGACATTGGATACATTTGCCAAACAGGAAGATTGTGATTTTCTCCAAAACCACTTTCACGGTGATTTTTGGTTAAATTTCACCCGAAATCCACAACAATTAGTCCAGATACTCCTGGATGAAAACAAAACTACCTGGTGATTTGTAGCTATCTCAATCCCAGATCTTGCTACAGCCTCTGTGTGTGTTTGTGTTTTCTGGACATTGTCTTTGGACTTTACGGTTTTGAATGCATTTTAGCAGGACCCTTTTGGTTTTCTGCTGGCAAACGCTAATTGGTTCCACCTGGAGTCAAATCCTACACACATTCGAGTTTTCTAGGAAGAAAGCTTCAGAAACCTGAGAAAACATGATATTTCTTTCTGTAAACATGACGTTGGATACATTTGCCGAACAGGAAGATTGTGCCTTTCTCCAAAACCACTTTTACAGTGATTTTTGGATAAATTTCAACCGAAATCCACAACAATTAGTCCAGATACTCCTGGATGAAAACAAAACTATCTGGTGATTTGTAGCTATCTCAATCCCAGATCTTGCTACAGCCTCTGTGTGTGTTTGTGTTTTCTGGATATTCTCTATGGACTTTAAGGTTTTGAATGCATTTTACATGTAAGTATTAGTTTTCTGCTGGTAAATGCTAATTGGTTCCACCTAGAGTCAAATACTCCACACATTCGAGTTTTCTAGGAAGAATGCTTCAGAAACCTGAGAAAACATGATATTTCTTTCTGTAAACATGACATTGGATACATTCGCCGAACAGGAAGATTGTGCTTTTCTCCAAAACCACTTTCACGGTGATTTTTGGCTAAATTTCACCCGAAATCCACAACAATTTGTCCAGATACTCCTGGATGAAAACAAAACTATCTGGTGATTTGTAGCTATCTCAATCCCAGATCTTGCTACAGCCTCTGTGTGTGTTTGTGTTTTCTGGATATTCTCTATGGACTTTAAGGTTTTGAATGCATTTTAGCAGGACCCTTTTTGTTTTCTGCTGGCAAATGCTAATTGGTTCCACCTGGAGTCAAATACTGCACACATTCGAGTTTTCTAGGAAGAAAGCTTCAGAAACCTGATAAAACATGATATTTCTTTCTGTAAACATGACATTGGATACATTTGCCGAACAGGAAGATTGTGCTTTTCTCCAAAACTACTTTCACGGTGATTTTTGGTTAAATTTCACCCGAAATCCACAAGAATTTGTCCAGATACTCCTGGATGAAAACAAAACTATCTGGTGATTTGTAGCTATCTCAATCCCAGATCTTGCTACAGCCTCTGTGTCTGTTTGTGTTTTCTGGACATTGTCTATGGACTTTACGGTTTTGAATGCATTTTAGCAGGACCCTTTTTGTTTTCTGCTGGCAAACGCACATTGGTTCCACCTGGAGTCAAATACTCCACACATTCGAGTTTTCTAGGAAGAAAGCTTCAGAAACCTGAGAAAACATGATATTTCTTTCTGTAAACATGACATTGGATGCATTTGCCAAACAGGAAGATTGTGATTTTCTCCAAAACCACTTTCACGGTGATTTTTGTTTAAATTTCACCCGAAATCCACAACAATTTGGCCAGATACTCCTGAATGAAAAGAAAACTATCTGGTGTGTTGTGGCTATCTCAATCCCAGATCTTGCTACAGCCTATGTGTGTGTTTGTGTTTTCTGAATATTCTCTATGGAGTTTAAGGTTTTGAATGCATTTTTGCAGGACCCTTTTGGTTTCTGCTGGCAAACGCTAATTGGTTCCACCTGGAGTCAAATCCTCCACACATCCGAGTTTTCTAGGAAGAAAGCTTCAGAAACCTGAGAAAACATGAAATTTCTTTCTGTAAACATGACATTGGATGCATTTGCCGAACAGGAAGATTGTGATTTTCTCCAAAACCACTTTCACGGTGATTTTCGCTAAATTTCACCCGAAATCCACAACAATTTGTCCAGATACTCCTGGATGAAAACAAAACTATCTGGTGATTTGTAGCTATCTCAATCCCAGATCTTGCTACAGCCTCTGTGTGTGTTTTTGTTTTCTGGATATTCTCTATGGACTTTAAGGTTTTGAGTGCATTTTCGCAGGACCCTTTTTGTTTTCTGCTGGCAAACGCTAATTGGTTCCACCTGGAGTCAAATCCTCCACACATTCGAGTTTTCTAGGAAGAAAGCTTCAGAAACCTGAGAAAACATGATATTTCTTTCTGTAAACATGACATTGGATGCATTTGCCGAACAGGAAGATTGTGCTTTTCTCCAAAACCACTTTCACGGTGATTTTTGGTTAAATTTCACCCGAAATCCACAAGAATTTGTCCAGATACTCCTGGATGAAAACAAAACTATCTGGTGTGTTGTGGCTATCTCAATCCCAGATCTTGCTACAGCTTCTGTGTGTGTTTGTGTTTTCTGGACATTCTCTATGGACTTTACTGTTTTGAATGCATTTTAGCATGTAAGTTTTTGTTTTCTGCTGGTAAATGCTAATTGGTTCCACCTGGAGTCAAATACACCACAGATTCGAGTTTTCTAGGAAGAATGCTTCAGAAACCTGAGAAAACATGATATTTCTTTCTGTAAACATGACATTGGATACATTTGCCGAACAGGAAGATTGTGCTTTTCTCCAAAACCACTTTCACGGTGATTTTTGGTTAAATTTCACCTGAAATCCACAACAATTAGTCCAGATACTCCTGGATGAAAACAAAATTATCTGGTGATTTGTAGCTATCTCAATCCCAGATCTTACTACAGCCTCTGTGTGCGTTTGTGTTTTCTGGACATTGTCTATGGACTTTACGGTTTTGAATGCATTTTAGCAGGACCCTTTTGGTTTTCTGCTGGCAAACGATAATTGGTTCCACCTGGAGTCAAATCCTCCACACATTCGAGTTTTCTAGGAAGAAAGCTTCAGAAACCTGAGGAAACATGATATTTCTTTCTGTAAACATGACATTGGATACATTTGCCGAAAAGGAAGTTTGTGATTTTCTCCAAAACCTCTTTCACGGTGATTTTTGGTTTAATTTCACCCGGAATCCACAACAATTTGTCCAGATACTCCTGGATGAAAACAGAACTATCTGGTGTGTTGTGGCTATCTCAATCCCAGATCATGCAACAGCCTCTGTGTGTGTTTGTGTTTTCTGGACATTCTCTATGGACTTTACTCTTTTGAATGCATTTTAGCATGTAAGTTTTTGTTTTCTGCTGGGAAACGCTAATTGGTTCAACCTGGAGTCAAATACTCCACACATTCGAGATTTCTAGGAAGAAACTTCAGAAACCTGAGAAAACATGATATTTCTTTCTGTAAACATGACATTGGATGCATTTGCTGAACAGGAAGATTGTGCTTTTCTCCCAAACCATGTTCACGGTGATTTTTGGTTAAATTTCACCCGAAATCCACAAAATTTTTTCCAGATACTCCTTGATGAAAACAAAACTATATGGTGATTTGTAGCTATCTCAATCCCAGATCTAGCTACAGCCTCTGTGTGTGTTTGTGTTTTCTGGATATTCTCTATGGACTTTAAGTTTTAGAATGCATTTTCACAGGACCCTTTTTGTTTTCTGCTTGCAAACGCTAATTGGTTCCATCTGGAGTCAAATCCTCCACACATTCGAGTTTTCTGGGAAGAAAGCTCCAGATACCTGAGAAAACATGATAATTCTTTCTGTAAACATGGCATTGGATACATTTGCCGAAAAGGAATATTGTGCTTTTCTCCAAAACCACTTTCACGGTGATTTTTGGTTAAATTTCACCCGAAATCCACAACAATTTGTCCAGATACTCCTGGATGAAAACAAAACTATCTGGTGATTTGTAGCTATCTCAATCCCAGATCTTGCTACAGCCTCTGTGTGTGTTTGTGTTTTCTGGATATTCTCTATGGACTTTACGGTTTTGAATGCATTTTAGGAGGACCCATTTTGTTTTCTGCTGGCAAACGCTAATTGGTTCCACCTGGAGTCAAATCCTCCACACATTCAAGTTTTCTAGGAAGAAAGCTTCAGAAACCTGATAAAACATGATATTTCTTTCTGTAAACATGACATTGGATACATTTGCCGAACAGGAAGATTGTGCTTTTCTCCAAAACCACTTTCACGGTGATTTTTGGTTAAATTTCACCCAAAATCCACAACAATTTGTCCAGATACTCCTGGATGAAAACAGAACTATCTGGTGTGTTGTGGCTATCTCAATCCCAGATCATGCTACAGCCTCTGTGTGTGTTTGTGTTTTCTGGACATTCTCTATGGACTTTACTCTTTTGAATGCATTTTAGCATGTAAGTTTTTGTTTTCTGCTGGGAAACGCTAATTGGTTCCACCTGGAGTCAAATACTGCACACATTCCAGTTTTCTAGGAAGAAACTTCAGAAACCTGAGAAAACATGATATTTCTTTCTGTAAACATGACATTGGATGCATTTGCCGAACAGGAAGATTGTGCTTTTCTCCCAAACCACGTTCACGGTGATTTTTGGTTACATTTCACCAGAAATCCACAACAATTTGTCCACATACTCCTGGATGAAAACAAAACTATCTGGTGATTTGTAGCTATCTCAATCCCAGATCTTGCTACAGCCTCTGTGTGTGTTTGTGTTTTCTGGACATTGTCTATGGACTTTACGGTTTTGAATGCATTTTAGCAGGACCCTTTTGGTTTTCTGCTGGCAAACGATAATTGGTTCCACCTGGAGTCAAATCCTCCACACATTCGAGTTTTCTAGGAAGAAAGCTTCAGAAACCTGAGGAAACATGATATTTCTTTCTGTAAACATGACATTGGATACATTTGCCGAAAAGGAAGTTTGTGATTTTCTCCAAAACCACGTTCACGGTGATTTTTGGTTTAATTTCACCCGGAATCCACAACAATTTGTCCAGATACTCCTGGATGAAAACAGAACTATCTGGTGTGTTGTGGCTATCTCAATCCCAGATCATGCAACAGCCTCTGTGTGTGTTTGTGTTTTCTGGACATTCTCTATGGACTTTACTCTTTTGAATGCATTTTAGCATGTAAGTTTTTGTTTTCTGCTGGGAAACGCTAATTGGTTCAACCTGGAGTCAAATACTCCACACATTCGAGATTTCTAGGAAGAAACTTCAGAAACCTGAGAAAACATGATATTTCTTTCTGTAAACATGACATTGGATGCATTTGCTGAACAGGAAGATTGTGCTTTTCTCCCAAACCATGTTCACGGTGATTTTTGGTTAAATTTCACCCGAAATCCACAAAATTTTTTCCAGATACTCCTTGATGAAAACAAAACTATATGGTGATTTGTAGCTATCTCAATCCCAGATCTAGCTACAGCCTCTGTGTGTGTTTGTGTTTTCTGGATATTCTCTATGGACTTTAAGTTTTAGAATGCATTTTCACAGGACCCTTTTTGTTTTCTGCTTGCAAACGCTAATTGGTTCCATCTGGAGTCAAATCCTCCACACATTCGAGTTTTCTGGGAAGAAAGCTCCAGATACCTGAGAAAACATGATAATTCTTTCTGTAAACATGGCATTGGATACATTTGCCGAAAAGGAAGATTGTGCTTTTCTCCAAAACCACTTTCACGGTGATTTTTGGTTAAATTTCACCCGAAATCCACAACAATTTGTCCAGATACTCCTGGATGAAAACAAAACTATCTGGTGATTTGTAGCTATCTCAATCCCAGATCTTGCTACAGCCTCTGTGTGTGTTTGTGTTTTCTGGATATTCTCTATGGACTTTACGGTTTTGAATGCATTTTAGGAGGACCCATTTTGTTTTCTGCTGGCAAACGCTAATTGGTTCCACCTGGAGTCAAATCCTCCACACATTCAAGTTTTCTAGGAAGAAAGCTTCAGAAACCTGATAAAACATGATATTTCTTTCTGTAAACATGACATTGAATACATTTGCCGAACAACAAGATTGTGCTTTTCTCCAAAACCACTTTCACGGTGATTTTCGGTAAATTTCACCCAAAATCCACAACAATTTGTCCAGATACTCCTGGATGAAAACAGAACTATCTGGTGTGTTGTGGCTATCTCAATCCCAGATCATGCTACAGCCTCTGTGTGTGTTTGTGTTTTCTGGACATTCTCTATGGACTTTACTCTTTTGAATGCATTTTAGCATGTAAGTTTTTGTTTTCTGCTGGGAAACGCTAATTGGTTCCACCTGGAGTCAAATACTGCACACATTCCAGTTTTCTAGGAAGAAACTTCAGAAACCTGAGCAAACATGATATTTCTTTCTGTAAACATGACATTGGATGCATTTGCCGAACAGGAAGATTGTGCTTTTCTCCCAAACCACGTTCACGGTGATTTTTGGTTAAATTTCACCAGAAATCCACAACAATTTGTCCACATACTCCTGGATGAAAACAAAACTATCTGGTGATTTGTAGCTATCTCAATCCCAGATCTTGCTACAGCCTCTGTGTGTGTTTGTGTTTTCTGGACATTCTCTATGGACTTTACTCTTTTGAATGCATTTTAGCATGTAAGTTTTTGTTTTCTGCTGGCAAACGCTAATTGGTTCCACCTGGAGTCAAATCCTCCACACATTCGAGTTTTCTAGGAAGAAAGCTTCAGAAACCTGAGGAAACATGATATTTCTTTCTTAAACATGACATTGGATCCATTTGCCGAACAGGAAGATTGTGCTTTTCTCCAAAACCACGTTCACGGTGATTTTTGGTTAATTTCACCCGAAATCCACAACAATTTGTCCAGATACTCCTTGATGAAAACAAAACTACCTGGTGATTTGTAGCTATCTCAATCCCAGATCTTGCTACAGCCTCTGTGTGTGTTCGTTTTTTCTGGATATTCTCTATTGACTTTAAGGTTTTGAATGCACTTTAGCAGGACCCTTTTTGCTTTCTGCTGCTAAATGCTAATTGCTTCCACCTGAAGTCAAATACTCCACACATTCGAGTTTTCTAGGAAGAAAGCTTCAGAAACCTGAGAAAACATGATATTTCTTTCTGTAAACATGACATTGGATACATTTTCTGAACAGGAAGATTGTGCTTTTCTCCAAAACCACTTCCACGGTGATTTTTGGTTAAATTTCACCCGAAATCCACAACAATTTGTCCAGATACTCCTGGATGAAAACAAAACTATCTGGTGATTTGTAGCTATCTCAATCCCAGATCTTGCTACAGCCTCTGTGTGTGTTTGTGTTTTCTGGATATTCTCTATGGACTTTAAGGTTTTGAATGCATTTTAGCAGGACCCTTTTTGTTTTCTGCTGGCAAACGCTAATTGGTTCCATCTGGAGTCAAATCCTCCACACATTCGAGTTTTCTTTTTCTTTTTCTTTTTTTTTTAACTTTTATTTAATGAATATACGTTTCCAAAGTACGATTAATGGATTACTATGGCTTCCCCCCCATACCGTCCCTCCCACCCACAACCCTCCCCTTTCCCACTCCCTCTCCCCTTCCATTCACATCAAGATTCATTTTCGATTATCTTAATATACAGAAGATCAGCTTAGTATACATTAAGTAAGGATTTCAACAGTTTGCTCCCACACAGAAACATAAAGTGAAAAATAATAGATGATTTTTTTTAATGGTGATGAGATCAGATCAGACCTATTGTCATGTTTAATCCCAGTGAGAGTCAAGTTGGGATTTGATAGTTTCTTTTCTTTTCTTTTTTTTTTTTTTTTTTTTTTACAGAGGATCAGTTTAGTATGCATTAAGTAAAGATTTCAACAGTTTGCACCCCCATAGAAACACAAGTGAAATATATTATTTGAGTACTCGTTATAGCATTAAATCTCAATGCACAGCACATTAAGGATAGAGATCCTACATGAGGAGTAAGTGCACAGTGACTCCTGTTGTTGACTTTACCAATTGACACTCCTGTCTATGGCATCAGTAATCTCCCTATGCTCCAGTCATGAGTTTCCAAGGCTATGGAAGCCCCTTGAGTTCTCCGACTCTTATCTTGTTTAGACAAGGTCATAGTCAAAGTGGAGGTTCTCTCCTCCCTTCAGAGAAAGGTACCTCCTTCTTTGAAGACCTGTTCTTTCCACTGAGATCTCACTCACAGAGATCTTTTGCCAGAGTGTCTTGGCTTTCCATGCCTGAAATACTCTCATGGGCTTTTCAGCCAGATCTGAATGCCTTTAGGGCTGATACTGAGGCCAGAGTGCTATTTAGGGCATATGCCATTCTATGAGTCTGCTGAGTATCTCACTTCCCATGTTGGATCACTCTCCCCTTTATTTATTCTATCAGTTAGTGTTAGCAGGTACTAGACTTGCTTATGTGCTCCCTTTGACATTCGAGTTTTCTAGGAAGAAAGCTCCAGATACCTGAGAAAACACATTTCTTTCTGTAAACATGACATTGGATACATTTGCCGAACAGGAAGATTGTGCTTTTCTCCAAAACCACTTTCACGGTGATTTTTGGTTAAATGTCACCCGAAATCCACAACAATTTGTCCAGATACTCCTGGATGAAAACAAAACTATCTGGTGATTTGTAGCTATCTCAATCCCAGCTCTTGCTACAGCCTCTGTGTGTGTTTGTGTTTTCTGGATATTCTCTATGGACTTTAAGGTTTTGAATGCGTTTTAGGAGGACCCTTTTTGTTTTCTGCTGGCAAACGCTAATTGGTTCCACCTGGAGTCAAATCCTCCACACATTCGAGTTTTCTAGGAAGAAAGCTCCAGAAACCTGAGAAAACATGATATTTCTTTCTGTAAACATGACATTGGATGCATTTTCCGAACAGGAAGATTGTGCTTTTACCCAAAACCACTTTCACGGTGATTTTTGGTTAAATTTCTCCCAAAATCCACTACAATTTGTCCAGATACTCCTGGATGAAAACAAAATTATCTGGTGATTTGTAGCTATCTCAATCCCAGATCTTGCTACAGCCTCTGTGTGTGTTTGTGTTTTCTGGACATTCTCTATGGACTTTAAGTTTTTGAATGCATTTTAGCAGGACCCTTTTTGTTTTCTGCTGGCAAACGCTAATTGGTTCCATCTGGAGTCAAATCCTCCACACATTCGAGTTTTCTAGGATGAAAGCTTCAGAAACCTGAGAAAACATGATATTTCTTTCTGTAAACATGACATTGGATGCATTTGCCGAACAGGAAGATTGTGCTTTTCTCCAAAACCACTTTCACGGTGATTTTTGGTTAAATTTCACCCGAAATCCACAACAATTTGTCCAGATACTCCTGGATGAAAACAAAAATATCTGGTGATTTGTAGCTATCTCAATCCCAGATCTTGCTACAGCCTCTGTGTGTGTTTGTGTTTTCTGGACATTCTCTATGGACTTTAAGGTTTTGAATGCATTTTAGCAGGCGCCTTTTTGTTTTCTGTTGGCAAACGCTAATTGGTTCCATCTGGAGTCAAATCCTCCTCACATTCGAGTTTTCTAGGAAGAAAGCTTCAGAAACCTGAGAAAACATGATATTTCTTTCTGTAAACATGACATTGGATGCATTTGCCGAACAGGAAGATTGTGCTTTTCTCCAAAACCACTTTCACGGTGATTTTTGGTTAAATTTCACCCGAAACCCACAACAATTTGTCCAGATACTCCTGGATGAAAACAAAACTATCTGGTGATTTGTAGCTATCTCAATCCCAGATCTTGCTACAGCCTCTGTGTGTGTTTGTGTTTTCTGAATATTCTCTATGGACTTTAAGGTTTTGAATGCGTTTTAGCATGTAAGTTTTTCTTTTCTGCTGGCAAACGCTAATTGGTTCCACCTGGAGTCAAATCCTCCACACATTCGAGTTTTCTAGGAAGAAAGCTCCAGAAACCTGAGCAAACATGATATTTCTTTCTATAAACATGACATTGGATACATTTGCCGAACAGGAAGATTGTGATTTTCTCCAAAACCACTTTCACGGTGATTTTTGGTTAAATTTCACCTGAAATCCACAACAATTTGTCCAGATACTCCTGGATGAAAAGAAAACTATCTGGTGATTTGTAGCTATCTCAATCCCAGATCTTGCTACAGCCTCTGTGTGTGTTTGTGTTTTCTGGACATTCTCTATGGACTTTAAGGTTTTGAATGCATTTTAGCAGGCCCCCTTTTGTTTTCTGCTGGCAAACGCTAATTGGTTCCATCTGGAGTCAAATCCTCCACACATTCGAGTTTGCTAGGAAGAAAGCTTCAGAAACCTGAGAAAACATGATATTTCTTTCTGTAAACATGACATTGGATGCATTTGCCGAACAGGAAGATTGTGCTTTTCTCCAAAACCACTTTCAGGGTGATTTTTGGTTAAATTTCACCCGAAATCCACAACAATTTGTCCAGATACTCCTGGATGAAAAGAAAACTATCTGGTGATTTGTAGCTATTTCAATCCCAGATCTTGCTACAGCCTCTGTGTGTGTTTGTGTTTTCTGAATACTCTCTATGGACTTTAAGGTTTTGAATGCGTTTTAGCATGTAAGTTTTTCTTTTCTGCTGGTAAACGCTAATTGGTTCCATCTGGAGTCAAATCCTCCACACATTCGAGTTTTCTAGGATGAAAGCTTCAGAAACCTGAGAAAACATGATATTTCTTTCTGTAAACATGACATTGGATGCATTTGCCGAACAGGAAGATTGTGCTTTTCTCCAAAACCACTTTCACGGTGATTTTTGGTTAAATTTCACCCGAAATCCACAACAATTTGTCCAGATACTCCTGGATGAAAACAAAAATATCTGGTGATTTGTAGCTATCTCAATCCCAGATCTTGCTACAGCCTCTGTGTGTGTTTGTGTTTTCTGGACATTCTCTATGGACTTTAAGGTTTTGAATGCATTTTAGCAGGCGCCTTTTTGTTTTCTGTTGGCAAACGCTAATTGGTTCCATCTGGAGTCAAATCCTCCACACATTCGAGTTTTCTAGGAAGAAAGCTTCAGAAACCTGAGAAAACATGATATTTCTTTCTGTAAACATGACATTGGATGCATTTGCCGAACAGGAAGATTGTGCTTTTCTCCAAAACCACTTTCACGGTGATTTTTGGTTAAATTTCACCCGAAACCCACAACAATTTGTCCAGATACTCCTGGATGAAAACAAAACTATCTGGTGATTTGTAGCTATCTCAATCCCAGATCTTGCTACAGCCTCTGTGTGTGTTTGTGTTTTCTGAATATTCTCTATGGACTTTAAGGTTTTGAATGCGTTTTAGCATGTAAGTTTTTCTTTTCTGCTGGCAAACGCTAATTGGTTCCACCTGGAGTCAAATCCTCCACACATTCGAGTTTTCTAGGAAGAAAGCTCCAGAAACCTGAGCAAACATGATATTTCTTTCTATAAACATGACATTGGATACATTTGCCGAACAGGAAGATTGTGATTTTCTCCAAAACCACTTTCACGGTGATTTTTGGTTAAATTTCACCTGAAATCCACAACAATTTGTCCAGATACTCCTGGATGAAAAGAAAACTATCTGGTGATTTGTAGCTATCTCAATCCCAGATCTTGCTACAGCCTCTGTGTGTGTTTGTGTTTTCTGGACATTCTCTATGGACTTTAAGTTTTTGAATGCATTTTAGCAGGACCCTTTTTGTTTTCTGTTGGCAAACGCTAATTGGTTCCATCTGGAGTCAAATCCTCCACACATTCGAGTTTTCTAGGATGAAAGCTTCAGAAACCTGAGAAAACATGATATTTCTTTCTGTAAACATGACATTGGATGCATTTGCCGAACAGGAAGATTGTGCTTTTCTCCAAAACCACTTTCACGGTGATTTTTGGTTAAATTTCACCCGAAATCCACAACAATTTGTCCAGATACTCCTGGATGAAAACAAAAATATCTGGTGATTTGTAGCTATCTCAATCCCAGATCTTGCTACAGCCTCTGTGTGTGTTTGTGTTTTCTGGACATTCTCTATGGACTTTAAGGTTTTGAATGCATTTTAGCAGGCGCCTTTTTGTTTTCTGTTGGCAAACGCTAATTGGTTCCATCTGGAGTCAAATCCTCCTCACATTCGAGTTTTCTAGGAAGAAAGCTTCAGAAACCTGAGAAAACATGATATTTCTTTCTGTAAACATGACATTGGATGCATTTGCCGAACAGGAAGATTGTGCTTTTCTCCAAAACCACTTTCACGGTGATTTTTGGTTAAATTTCACCCGAAACCCACAACAATTTGTCCAGATACTCCTGGATGAAAACAAAACTATCTGGTGATTTGTAGCTATCTCAATCCCAGATCTTGCTACAGCCTCTGTGTGTGTTTGTGTTTTCTGAATATTCTCTATGGACTTTAAGGTTTTGAATGCGTTTTAGCATGTAAGTTTTTCTTTTCTGCTGGCAAACGCTAATTGGTTCCACCTGGAGTCAAATCCTCCACACATTCGAGTTTTCTAGGAAGAAAGCTCCAGAAACCTGAGCAAACATGATATTTCTTTCTATAAACATGACATTGGATACATTTGCCGAACAGGAAGATTGTGATTTTCTCCAAAACCACTTTCACGGTGATTTTTGGTTAAATTTCACCTGAAATCCACAACAATTTGTCCAGATACTCCTGGATGAAAAGAAAACTATCTGGTGATTTGTAGCTATCTCAATCCCAGATCTTGCTACAGCCTCTGTGTGTGTTTGTGTTTTCTGGACATTCTCTATGGACTTTAAGTTTTTGAATGCATTTTAGCAGGCCCCCTTTTGTTTTCTGCTGGCAAACGCTAATTGGTTCCATCTGGAGTCAAATCCTCCACACATTCGAGTTTGCTAGGAAGAAAGCTTCAGAAACCTGAGAAAACATGATATTTCTTTCTGTAAACATGACATTGGATGCATTTGCCGAACAGGAAGATTGTGCTTTTCTCCAAAACCACTTTCAGGGTGATTTTTGGTTAAATTTCACCCGAAATCCACAACAATTTGTCCAGATACTCCTGGATGAAAAGAAAACTATCTGGTGATTTGTAGCTATTTCAATCCCAGATCTTGCTACAGCCTCTGTGTGTGTTTGTGTTTTCTGAATACTCTCTATGGACTTTAAGGTTTTGAATGCGTTTTAGCATGTAAGTTTTTCTTTTCTGCTGGTAAACGCTAATTGGTTCCATCTGGAGTCAAATCCTCCACACATTCGAGTTTTCTAGGATGAAAGCTTCAGAAACCTGAGAAAACATGATATTTCTTTCTGTAAACATGACATTGGATGCATTTGCCGAACAGGAAGATTGTGCTTTTCTCCAAAACCACTTTCACGGTGATTTTTGGTTAAATTTCACCCGAAATCCACAACAATTTGTCCAGATACTCCTGGATGAAAACAAAAATATCTGGTGATTTGTAGCTATCTCAATCCCAGATCTTGCTACAGCCTCTGTGTGTGTTTGTGTTTTCTGGACATTCTCTATGGACTTTAAGGTTTTGAATGCATTTTAGCAGGCGCCTTTTTGTTTTCTGTTGGCAAACGCTAATTGGTTCCATCTGGAGTCAAATCCTCCACACATTCGAGTTTTCTAGGAAGAAAGCTTCAGAAACCTGAGAAAACATGATATTTCTTTCTGTAAACATGACATTGGATGCATTTGCCGAACAGGAAGATTGTGCTTTTCTCCAAAACCACTTTCACGGTGATTTTTGGTTAAATTTCACCCGAAACCCACAACAATTTGTCCAGATACACCTGGATGAAAACAAAACTATCTGGTGATTTGTAGCTATCTCAATCCCAGATCTTGCTACAGCCTCTGTGTGTGTTTGTGTTTTCTGAATATTCTCTATGGACTTTAAGGTTTTGAATGCGTTTTAGCATGTAAGTTTTTCTTTTCTGCTGGCAAACGCTAATTGGTTCCACCTGGAGTCAAATCCTCCACACATTCGAGTTTTCTAGGAAGAAAGCTCCAGAAACCTGAGCAAACATGATATTTCTTTCTATAAACATGACATTGGATACATTTGCCGAACAGGAAGATTGTGATTTTCTCCAAAACCACTTTCACGGTGATTTTTGGTTAAATTTCACCTGAAATCCACAACAATTTGTCCAGATACTCCTGGATGAAAAGAAAACTATCTGGTGATTTGTAGCTATCTCAATCCCAGATCTTGCTACAGCCTCTGTGTGTGTTTGTGTTTTCTGGACATTCTCTATGGACTTTAAGTTTTTGAATGCATTTTAGCAGGCCCCCTTTTGTTTTCTGCTGGCAAACGCTAATTGGTTCCATCTGGAGTCAAATCCGCCACACATTCGAGTTTGCTAGGAAGAAAGCTTCAGAAACCTGAGAAAACATGATATTTCTTTCTGTAAACATGACATTGGATGCATTTGCCGAACAGGAAGATTGTGCTTTTCTCCAAAACCACTTTCAGGGTGATTTTTGGTTAAATTTCACCCGAAATCCACAACAATTTGTCCAGATACTCCTGGATGAAAAGAAAACTATCTGGTGATTTGTAGCTATCTCAATCCCAGATCTTGCTACAGCCTCTGTGTGTGTTTGTGTTTTCTGAATACTCTCTATGGACTTTAAGGTTTTGAATGCGTTTTAGCATGTAAGTTTTTCTTTTCTGCTGGTAAACGCTAATTGGTTCCACCTGGAGTCAAATCCTCCACACATTCGAGTTTTCTAGGAAGAAAGCTCCAGAAACCTGAGAAAACATAATATTTCTTTCTGTAAACATGAGATTGGATGCATTTGCCGAATAGGAAGATTGTGCTTTTCTCCAAAACCACTTTCACGGTGATTTTTGGTTAAATTTCACCCGAAATCCACAACAATTTGTCCAGATACTCCTGGATGAAAACAAAACTATCTGGTGATTTGTAGCTATCTCAATCCCAGATCTTGCTATAGCCTCTGTGTGTGTTTGTGTTTTCTGGACATTCTCTATGGACTTTACGGTTTTGAATGCGTTTTAGCATGTAAGTTCTTGTTTTCTGCTGGCAAACGCTAATTGGTTCCACCTGGAGTCAAATCCTCCACACATTCGAGTTTTCTAGGAAGAAAGCTCCAGAAACCTGAGCAAACATGATATTTCTTTCTATAAACATGAGATTGGATGCATTTGCCGAACAGGAAGATTGTGCTTTTCTCCAAAACCACTTTCACGGTGATTTTTGGTTAAATTTCACCTGAAATCCACAACAATTTGTCCAGATACTCTTGGATGAAAAGAAAACTATCTGGTGATTTGTAGCTATCTCAATCCCAGATCTTGCTACAGCCTCTGTGTGTGTTTGTGTTTTCTGAATATTCTCTATGGACTTTAAGGTTTTGAATGCATTTTAGCAGGACCCTTTTTATTTTCTGCTGGCAAACGCTAATTGGTTCCACCTGGAGTCAAATACTCCACACATTCGAGTTTTCTAGGAAGAAAGCTTCAGAAACCTGAGAAAACATGATATTTCTTTCTGTAAACATGACATTCGATGGATTTGCCGAACAGGAAGATTGTGCTTTTCCCCAAAAGCACTTTCACGGTGATTTTTGGTTAAATTTCACCCGAAACCCATAACAATTTGTCCAGATCTCCTTGATGAAAACAAAACTATCTGTTGATTTGTGGCTATCTCAATCCCAGATCTTGCTACAGCCTCTGTGTGTGTTTGTTTTTTCTGGATATTCTCTATGAACTTTAAGTTTTTGAATGCGTTTTCGCAGGACCCTTTTTGTTTTCTGCTGGCAAACGCTAATTGGTTCCACCTGGAGTCAAATCCTCCACACATTCGAGTTTTCTAGGAAGAAAGCTCCAGAAACCTGAGAAAACATGATATTTCTTTCTGTAAACATGACATTGGATGCATTTGCCGAACAGGAAGATTCTGCTTTTCTCCAAAACCACTTTCACGGTGATTTTTGGTTAAATTTCACCCGAAATCCACAACAGTTTGTCCAGATACTCCTGGATGAAAACAAAACTATCTGGTGATTTGTAGCTATCTCAATCCCAGCTCTTGCTACAGCCTCTGTGTGTGTTTGTGTTTCCTGACATTCTCTATGGACTTTACGGTTTTGAATGCGTTTTAGCATGTAAGTTCTTGTTTTCTGCTGGCAAACGCTAATTGGTTCCACCTGGAGTCAAATCCTCCACACATTCGAGTTTTCTAGGAAGAAAGCTCCAGAAACCTGAGCAAACATGATATTTCTTTCTGTAAACATGACATTGGATGCATTTGCCGAACAGGAAGATTGTGCTTTTCTCCAAAACCACGTTCACGGTGATTTTTGGTTAAATTTCACCCGAAATCTACAACAATTTGTCCAGATACTCCTGAATGAAAAGAAAACTATCTGGTGTGTTGTGGCTATCTCAATCCCAGATCTTGCTACAGCCTCTGTGTGTGTTTGTGTTTTCTGTACATTCTCTATGGAGTTATGGTTTTGAATGCATTTTAGCATTTGTTTTCAGCTGGCAAACGTTAATTGGTTCCACCTGAAGTCAAATCCTCCACACATTCGAGTTTTCTAGGAAGAAAGCTTCAGAAAAATGAGAAAACATGATATTTCTTTCTGTAAACATGACATTGGATGCATTTGCCGAACAGGAAGATTGTGCTTTTCTCCAAAACCACTTTCACGGTGATTTTTGGTTAAATTTCACCAGAAACCCATAACAATTTGTCCAGATACTCCTTGATGAAAACAAAACTATCTGGTGATTTGTGGCTATCTCAATCCCAGATATTGCTACAGCCTCTGTGTGTTAGTTTTTTCTGGATATTCTCTATGAACTTTAAGTTTTTGAATGCATTTTCGCAGGACCCTTTTTGTTTTCTGCTCGCAAACGCTAAATGGTTCCACCTGGAGTCAAATCCTCCACACATTCGAGTTTTCTAGGAAGAAAGCTCCAGAAACCTGAGAAAACATGATATTTCTTTCTGTAAACATGACATTGGATGCATTTGCCGAACAGGAAGATTGTGCTTTTCTCCAAAACCACTTTCAGGGTGATTTTTGGTTAAATTTCACCCGAAATCCACAACAATTTGTCCAGATACTCCTGGATGAAAACAAAACTATCTGGTGATTTGTAGCTATCTCAATCCCAGATCTTGCTACAGCCTCTGTGTGTGTTTGTGTTTTCTGGATATTCTCTATGGACTTTAAGGTTTTGAATGCATTTTAGGAAGACCCTTTTTGTTTTCTGCTGGCAAACGCTAATTGGTTCCACCTGGAGTCAAATCCTCCACACATTCGAGTTTTCTAGGAAGAAAGCCCCAGAAACCTGATAAAACATGATATTTCTTTCTGTAAACATGACATTGGATGCATTTGCCTAACAGGAAGATTGTGCTTTTCTCCAAAACCACTTTCACGGTGATTTTTGGTTAAATTTCACCCGAAATCCACAACAGTTTGTCCAGATACTCCTGGATGAAAGCAAAAAACTATCTGGTGATTTGTAGCTATCTCAATCCCAGATCTTGCTACAGCCTCTGTGTGTGTTTGTGTTTTCTGTACATTCTCTATGGAGTTTATGGTTTTGAATGCATTTTAGCATTTGTTTTCAGCTGGCAAACGTTAATTGGTTCCACCTGAAGTCAAATCCTCCACACATTCGAGTTTTCTAGGAAGAAAGCTTCAGAAACCTGAGAAAACATGATATTTCTTTCTGTAAACATGACATTGGATACATTTGCCGAACAGGAAGATTGCGCATTTCTCCAAAACCACTTTCACGGTGATTTTTGGTTAAATTTCAACCGAAATCCACAACAATTTGTCCAGATACTCCTGGATGAAAACAAAACTATCTGGTGATTGGTAGCTATCTCAATCCCAGATCTTGCTACAGCCTCTGTGTGTGTTTGTGTTTTCTGGACATTCCCTATGGACTTTACGGTTTTGAATGCATTTTAGCAGGACCCTTTTTCTTTTCTGCTGGCAAACGCTAATTGGTTCCATCTGGAGTCAAATCCTCCACACATTCGAGTTTTCTAGGAAGAAAGCTCCAGAAACCTGAGAAAACATGATATTTCTTTCTGTAAACATGACATTGGATACATTTGCCGAACAGGAAGATTGTGCTTTTCTCCAAAACCACTTTCACGGTGATTTTTGGTTAAATTTCAACCGAAATCCACAACAATTTGTCCAGATACTCCTGGATGAAAACAAAGCTATCTGGTGATTTGTAGCTATCTCAATCCCAGATCTTGCTACAGCCTCTGTGTGTGTTTGTGTTTTCTGGATATTCTCTATGGACTTTACGGTTTTGAATGCATTTTAGCAGGACACTTTTTGTTTTCTGCTGGCAAACGCTAATTGGTTCCACCTGGAGTCAAATCCTCCACACATTCGAGTTTTCTAGGAAGAAAGCGCCAGAAACCTGAGAAAACATGATATTTCTTTCTGTAAACATGACATTGGATACATTTGCCAAACAGGCAGATTGTGATTTTCTCCAAAACCACTTTCACAGTGATTTTTGGTTTAATTTCACCCAAAATCCACTACAATTTGTCCAGATACTCCTGGATGAAAACAAAACTATCTGGTGATTTGTAGCTATCTCAATCCCAGATCTTGCAACAGCCTCTGTGTGTGTTTGTATTTTCTGGACGTTCTCTATGGACTTTACGGCTTTGAATGCATTTTAGCATGTAAGTTTTTGTTTTCAGCTGTCAAACGCTAATTGGTTCCACCTGGAGTCAAATACTCCACACATTCGAGTTTTCTAGGAAGAAAGCTTCAGAAACCTGAGAAAACATGATATTTCTTTCTGTAAACATGACATTGGATGCATTTGCTGAACAGGAAGATTGTCCTTTTCTCCAAAACCACTTTCACGGTGAATTTTGGTTAAATTTCACCCAAAATCCACTACAATTTGTCCAGATACTCCTGGATGAAAACAAAACTATCTGGTGATTTGTAGCTATCTCAATCCCAGATCTTGCTACAGCCTCTGTGTGTGTTTGTGTTTTCTGGACATTGTCTATGGACTTTACGGTTTTGAATGCATTTTAGCAGGACCCTTTTTGTTTTCTGCTGGCAAACGCTAATTGGTTCCATCTGGAGTCAAATACTCCACACATTCGAGTTTTCTAGGAAGAAAGCTTCAGAAACCTGAGAAAACATGATATTTCTTTCTGTAAACATCACATTGGATACATTTGCCGAACAGGAAGATTGTGCTTTTCTCCAAAACCACTTTCATGGTGATTTTTGGTTAAATTTCACCCGAAATCCACAACAATTTGTCCAGATACTCCTGGATGAAAAGAAAACTATCTGGTGATTTTTGGCTATCTCAATCCCAGATCTTGCTACAGCCTCTGTGTGTGTTTGTGTTTTCTGGATATTCTCTAAGGACTTTAAGGTTTTGAATGCATTTTAGCAGGACCCTTTTTGTTTTCTGCTGGCAAACGCTAATTGGTTGCACCTTGAGTCAAATCCTCCACACATTCGAGTTTTCTAGGAAGAAAGCGCCAGAAACCTGAGAAAACATGATATTTCTTTCTGTAAACATGACATTGGATACATTTGCCGAACAGGAGGATTGTGCTTTTCTCCAAAACCACTTTCACAGTGATTTTTGGTTAAATTTCACCCGAAATCCACAACAATTTGTCCAGATACTCCTGATGGAAACAAAATTATCTGGTGATTTGTAGCTATCTCAATCCCAGATCCTGCTACAGCCTCTGTGTATGTTTGTGTTTTCTGGTCATTCTCTATGGACTTTAAGGTTTTGAATGCATTTTAGGAGGACCCTTTTTGTTTTCATCTTGCAAATGCTAATTGGTTCTACCTGGAGTCAAATCCTCCACACATTCGAGTTTTCTAGGAAGAAAGCTTCAGAAACCTGAGAAAACATGATATTTCTTTCGGTAAACATGACATTGGATGCATTTGCCGAACAGGAAGATTGTGCTTTTCTCCAAAACCACTTTCACGGTGATTTTTGGTTAAATTTCACCCGAAATCCACAACAATTTGTCCAGATAATCCTGGATGAAAACAAAAAACTACCTGGTGATTTGTAGCTATCTCAATCCCAGATCTTGCTACAGCCTCTGTGTGTGTTTGTGTTTTCTGGATATTCTCTATGGACTTTAAGGTTTTGAATGCATTTTAGGAGGACCCTTTTTGTTTCTGCTGGAAAATCTAACTGGTTTCACCTGGATTCAGATACTCCACACATTCGAGTTTTCTAGGAAGAAAGCTTCAGAAACCTGAGAAAACATGATATTTCTTTCTGTAAACATGACATTGGATACATTTGCCGAACAGGAAGATTGTGCTTTTCTCCAAAACCACTATCACGGTGATTTTTGGTTAAATTTCACCCGAAATCCACAACAATTTGTCCAGATACTCCTGGATGAAAACAAAACTATCTGGTGATTTGTAGCTATCTCAATCCCAGATCTTGCTACAGCCTCTGTGTGTGTTTGTGTTTTCTGGACATTCCCTATTGACTTTACGGTATTGAATGCATTTTAGCAGGACCCTTTTTGTTTTCTGCTGGCAAACGCTAATTGGTTCCACCTGGATTCAAATACTACACACATTCGAGTTTTCTAGGAAGAAAGCTTCAGAAACCTGAGAAAACATGATATTTCTTTCTGTAAACATGACATTGGATGCATTTGCCGAACAGGAAGATTGTGCTTTTCTCCAAAACCACTTTCACGGTGATTTTTGGTTAAATTTCACCCGAAATCCACAACAATTTGTCCAGATACTCCTGGATGAAAACAAAACTATCTGGTGTGTTGTGGCTATCTCAATCCCAGATCTTGCTACAGCCTCTGTGTGTGTTTGTGTTTTCTGGACATTCCCTATGGACTTTACGGTATTGAATGCATTTTAGCAGGACCCTTTTTGTTTTCTGCTGGCAAACGCTAATTGGTTCCACCTGGATTCAAATACTACACACATTGGAGTTTTCTAGGAAGAAAGTTTCAGAAACCTGAGAAAACATGATATTTCTTTCTGTAAACATGACATTGGACACATTTGCCGAACAGGAAGATTGTGCTTTTCTCCAAAACCACTTTCACGGTGATTTTTGGTTAAATTTCACCCGAAATCCACAACAATTTGTCCAGATACTCCTGGATGAAAACAAAACTATCTGGTGTGTTGTGGCTATCTCAATCCCAGATCTTGCTACAGCCTCTGTGTGTGTTTGTGTTTTCTGGACATTCTCTATGGACTTTACGGTTTTGAATGCATTTTAGCATGTAAGTTTTTGTTTTCTGCTGGCAAATGCTAATTGGTTCCAACTGGAGTCAAATACTCTACACATTCGAGATTTCTAGGAAGAAAGCTCCAAAAACCTGAGAAAACATGATATTTCTTTCTGTAAATATGACATTGGATACATTTGCTGAACAGAAAGATTGTGCTTTTCTCCAAAACCACTTTCACGGTGATTTTTGGTTAAATTTCAACCGAAATCCACAACAATTTGTCCAGATACTCCTGGATGAAAACAAAACTATCTGGTGATTTGTAGCTATCTCAATCCCAGATCTTGCTACAACCTCTGTGTGTGCTTGTGTTTTCTGGATATTCTCTATGGACTTTAAGGTTTTGAATGCATTTTAGCATGTAAGTTTTTGTTTTCTGCTGGCAAACGCTAATTGGTTCCACCTGGAGTCAAATCCTCCACACATTCGAGTTTTCTAGGAAGAAAGCTTCAGAAACCTGAGAAAACATGATATTTCTTTCTGTAAACATGACATTGGATGCATTTGCCGAACAGGAGGATTGTGCTTTTCTCCAAAACCGCTTTCACAGTGATTTTTGGTTAAATTTCACCGGAAATCCACAACAATTTGTCCAGATACTCCTGATGGAAACAAAACTATCTGGTGATTTGTAGCTATCTCAATCCCAGATCCTGCTACAGCCTCTGTGTATGTTTGTGTTTTCTGGTCATTCTCTATGGACTTTAAGGTTTTGAATGCATTTTAGGAGGACCCTTTTTGTTTTCATCTTGCAAATGCTAATTGGTTCTACCTGGAGTCAAGTCCTCCACACATTCGAGTTTTCTAGGAAGAAAGCTTCAGAAACCTGAGAAAACATGATATTTCTTTCTGTAAACATGACATTGGATACATTTGCCGAACAGGAAGATTGTGCTTTTCTCCAAAACCACTATCACGGTGATTTTTGGTGAAATTTCACCCGAAATCCACAACAATTTGTCCAGATAATCCTGGATGAAAACAAAAAACTATCTGGTGATTTGTAGCTATCTCAATCCCAGATCTTGCTACAGCCTCTGTGTGTGTTTGTGTTTTCTGGATATTCTCTATGGACTTTAAGGTTTTGAATGCATTTTAGGAGGACCCTTTTTGTTTTCTGCTGGAAAAGCTAACTGGTTTCACCTGGATTCAGATACTCCACACATTCGAGTTTTCTAGGAAGAAAGCTTCAGAAACCTGAGAAAACATGATATTTCTTTCTGTAAACATGACATTGGATACATTTGCCGAACAGGAAGATTGTGCTTTTCTCCAAAACCACTTTCACAGTGATTTTTGGTTAAATTTCACCCGAAATCCACAACAATTTGTCCAGATACTCCTGGATGAAAACAAAACTATCTGGTGATTTGTAGCTATCTCAATCCCAGATCTTGCTACAGCCTCTGTGTGTGTTTGTGTTTTCTGGACATTCCCTATGGACTTTACGGTATTGAATGCATTTTAGCAGGACCTTTTTGTTTTCTGCTGGCAAACGCTAATTGGTTCCATCTGGAGTCAAATCCTCCACACATTCGAGTTTTCTAGGAAGAAAGCTTCAGAAACCTGAGAAAACATGATATTTCTTTCTGTAAACATCACATTGGATACATTTGCCGAACAGGAAGATTGTGCTTTTCTCCAAAACCACTTTCACCGTGATTTTTGGTTAAATTTCACCCGAAATCCACAACAATTTGTCCAGATACTCCTGGATGAAAACAAAACTATCTGGTGATTTGTAGCTATCTCAATCCCAGATCTTGCTACAGCCTCTGTGTGTGTTTGTGTTTTCTGGACATTCTCTATGGACTTTAAGTTTTTGAATACATTTTCGCAGGACCCATTTTGTTTTCTGCTGGCAAACGCTAATTGGTTCCACCGGGAGTCAAATCCTCCACACATTCAAGTTTTCTAGGAAGAAAGCTTCAGAAACCTGAGAAAACATGATATTTCTTTCTGTAAACATGACATTGGATACATTTGCCGAACAGGAAGATTGTGCTTTTCTCCAAAACCACTTTCACGGTGATTTTTGGTTAAATTTCACCCGAAATCCACAACAATTTGTCCAGATACTGTGGGGAGTAAACCGGACTGGACTGAGTTACTGGAATTAAGACTTATTCTATGCATCTGCTCTCCCACAATATGGTGCTGGGAGAGAAGTAAACAGCTTCCACACAGCTGCCTACAGTTCAACCAATAAACTGTAGGACTCGCTCCTGATTGGAGGAGAGCAGCGTACTCGGCGTGTGGGCAGCTGAGTTGGGATTGGCGGAGGAGGACTATAAAGGAGGAGAGAGACGGCATGCACCAGGAACATCTATGGGGAACATCTAAGGGAACCTGTGCAGCCCCCGAGAAGAGCCGGCCGGCGGTGTGCCGCTCCCCTGCAGAAGTGGGGAATGTGGCCAGGGGGAACTGCCCTTCCACGGAGGTGGAAGGGATAGTAGCCAACCCGGGAAGAACCAGCAGCAAACCCGGGGAGGGCCGAGCAGACGAAAGAACAGCGCAGGGTCCTGTGTCGTTCCTCCACGAAGAGGGGGAGCGACAGATACTCCTGGATGAAAACAAAACTATCTAGTGATTTGTAGCTATCTCAATCCCAGATCTTGCTACAGCCTCTGTGTGTGTTTGTGTTTTCTGGACATTCTCTATGGACTTTAAGGTTTTGAATGCATTGTAGCAGGACCCTTTTTGTTTTCTGCTGGAAAATGCAAATTGCTTCCACCTGGAGTCAAATACTCCACACATTCGAGTTTTCTAGGAAGAAAGCTTCAGAAACCTGAGAAAACATGATATTTCTTTCTGTAAACATGACATTGGATACATTTGCCGAACAGGAAGATTGTGCTTTTCTCCAAAACCACTTTCACCGTGATTTTTGGTTAAATTTCACGCAAAATCCACAACAATTTGTCCAGATACTCCTGGATGAAAACAAAACTATCTGTTGTGTTGTGGCTATCTCAATCCCATATCTTGCAACAGCCTCTGTGTTTGTGTTTTCAGGACATTCTCGATGGACTTTACAGTTTTGAATGCATTTTAGCAGGACCCTTTTTGTTTTCTGCTGGCAAACGCTAATTGTTCCACCTGGAGTCAAATACTCCACACATTCGAGTTTTCTAGGAAGAAAGCTTCAGAAACCAGAGAAAACATGACATTTCTTTCTGTAAACATGACATTGGATACATTTGCAGAACAGGAAGAGTGTGCTTTTCTCCAAAACCACTTTCACGGTGATTTTTGGTTAAATTTCACCCGAAATCCAAAACAATTTGTTCAGATACTCCTGGATGAAAAGAAAACTGTCTGGTGTGTTGTGGCTATCTCAATCCCAGATCTTGCTATAGCCTCTGTGTGTGTTTGTGTTTTCTTGACATTCTCGATGGACTTTTCGGTTTTGAATGCATTTTAGCATGTAAGTTTTTGTTTTCTGCTGGCAAACGCTAATTGGTTCCACCTGGAGTCAAATCCTCCTCACATTCGAGTTTTCTAGGAAGAAAGCTTCAGAAACCTGAGAAAACATGATATTTCTTTCTGTAACCATGACATTGGATACATTTGCCGAACAGGAAGATTGTGCTTTTCTCCAAAACCACTTTCACGGTGATTTTTGGTTAAATTTCACCTGAAATCCACAACAATTCGTCCAGATACTCCTGGATGAAAACAAAACTATCTGGTGATTTGTAGCTATCTCAATCCCAGATCTTGCTTCAGCCTCTGTGTGTGTTTGTGTTTTCTGGATTTTCTCTATGGACTTTAAGGTTTTGAATGCATTTTAGGAGGACCCTTTTTGTTTTCTGCTGGCAAACGCTAATTGGTTCCACCTGGAGTCAAATCCTCCACACATTCGAGTTTTCTAGGAAGAAAGTTTCAGAAACCTGAGAAAACATGATATTTCTTTCTGTAACCATGACATTGGATACATTTGCCGAACAGGAAGATTGTGCTTTTCTCCAAAACCACTTTCACGGTGATTTTTGGTTAAATTTCACCTGAAATCCACAACAATTTGTCCAGATACTCCTGGATGAAAACAAAACTATCTGGTGATTTGTAGCTATCTCAATCCCAGATCTTGCTACAGCCTCTGTGTGTGTTTGTGTTTTCTTCATTTTCTCTATGGACTTTAAGGTTTTGAATGCATTGTAGCAGGACCCTTTTTGTTTTCTGCTGGAAAATGCAAATTGCTTCTACCTGGAGTCAAATCCTCCACACATTCGAGTTTTCTAGGAACAAAGCTTCAGCAACCTGAGAAAACATGATATTTCTTTCAGTAAACATGACATTGGATACATTTGCCAAACAGGAAGATTGTGCTTTTCTCCAAAACCACTTTCACAGTGATTTTTGGTTAAATTTCACCCAAAATCCAAAACAATTTGTCCAGATACTAGTGATGAAAACAAAACTATCTGTTGTGTTGTGGCTATCTCAATCCCATATCTTGCTACAGCCTCTGTGTTTGTGTTTTCTGGACATTCTCTATGGACTTTACGGTTTTGAATGCATTTTAGCAGGACACTTTTTGTTTTCTGCTGGCAAACGCTAATTGTTCCACCTGGAATCAAGTACTCCACACATTCGAGTTTTCTAGGAAGAAAGCTTCAGAAACCTGAGAAAAGATGATATTTCTTTCTGTAAACATGACATTGGATACATTTGCCGAACAGGAAGATTGTGCTTTTCTCCAAAACCACTTTCACCGTGATTTTTGGTTAAATTTCACCCGAAATCCACAACAATTTGTCCAGATACTCCTGGATGAAAACAAAACTATCTGGTGATTTGTAGCTATCTCAATCCCAGATCTTGCTACAGCCTCTGTGTGTGTTTGTGTTTTCTGGACATTCTCTATGGACTTTAAGTTTTTGAATACATTTTCGCAGGACCCATTTTGTTTTCTGCTGGCAAACGCTAATTGGTTCCACCGGGAGTCAAATCCTCCACACATTCAAGTTTTCTAGGAAGAAAGCGCCAGAAACCTGAGAAAACATGATATTTCTTTCTGTAAACATGACATTGGATACATTTGCCGAACAGGAAGATTGTGCTTTTCTCCAAAACCACTTTCACGGTGATTTTTGGTTAAATTTCACCCGAAATCCACAACAATTTGTCCAGATACTGTGGGGAGTAAACCGGACTGGACTGAGTTACTGGAATTAAGACTTATTCTATGCATCTGCTCTCCCACAATATGGTGCTGGGAGAGAAGTAAACAGCTTCCACACAGCTGCCTACAGTTCAACCAATAAACTGTAGGACTCGCTCCTGATTGGAGGAGAGCAGCGTACTCGGCGTGTGGGCAGCTGAGTTGGGATTGGCGGAGGAGGACTATAAAGGAGGAGAGAGACGGCATGCACCAGGAACATCTATGGGGAACATCTAAGGGAACCTGTGCAGCCCCCGAGAAGAGCCGGCCGGCGGTGTGCCGCTCCCCTGCAGAAGTGGGGAATGTGGCCAGGGGGAACTGCCCTTCCACGGAGGTGGAAGGGATAGTAGCCAACCCGGGAAGAACCAGCAGCAAACCCGGGGAGGGCCGAGCAGACGAAAGAACAGCGCAGGGTCCTGTGTCGTTCCTCCACGAAGAGGGGGAGCGACAGATACTCCTGGATGAAAACAAAACTATCTAGTGATTTGTAGCTATCTCAATCCCAGATCTTGCTACAGCCTCTGTGTGTGTTTGTGTTTTCTGGACATTCTCTATGGACTTTAAGGTTTTGAATGCATTGTAGCAGGACCCTTTTTGTTTTCTGCTGGAAAATGCAAATTGCTTCCACCTGGAGTCAAATACTCCACACATTCGAGTTTTCTAGGAAGAAAGCTTCAGAAACCTGAGAAAACATGATATTTCTTTCTGTAAACATGACATTGGATGCATTTGCCGAACAGGAAGATTGTGCTTTTCTCCAAAACCACTTTCACCGTGATTTTTGGTTAAATTTCACGCAAAATCCACAACAATTTGTCCAGATACTCCTGGATGAAAACAAAACTATCTGTTGTGTTGTGGCTATCTCAATCCCATATCTTGCTACAGCCTCTGTGTTTGTGTTTCCAGGACATTCTCGATGGACTTTACAGTTTTGAATGATTTTAGCAGGACCCTTTTTGTTTTCTGCTGGCAAACGCTAATTGTTCCACCTGGAGTCAAATAGTCCACACATTCGAGTTTTCTAGGAAGAAAGCTTCAGAAACCAGAGAAAACATGACATTTCTTTCTGTAAACATGACATTGGATACATTTGCCGAACAGGAAGATTGTGCTTTTCTCCAAAACCACTTTCACGGTGATTTTTGGTTAAATTTCACCCGAAATCCAAAACAATTTGTTCAGATACTCCTGGATGAAAAGAAAACTGTCTGGTGTGTTGTGGCTATCTCAATCCCAGATCTTGCTATAGCCTCTGTGTGTGTTTGTGTTTTCTTGACATTCTCGATGGACTTTTCGGTTTTGAATGCATTTTAGCATGTAAGTTTTTGTTTTCTGCTGGCAAACGCTAATTGGTTCCACCTGGAGTCAAATCCTCCTCACATTCGAGTTTTCTAGGAAGAAAGCTTCAGAAACCTGAGAAAACATGATATTTCTTTCTGTAACCATGACATTGGATACATTTGCCGAACAGGAAGATTGTGCTTTTCTCCAAAACCACTTTCACGGTGATTTTTGGTTAAATTTCACCTGAAATCCACAACAATTCGTCCAGATACTCCTGGATGAAAACAAAACTATCTGGTGATTTGTAGCTATCTCAATCCCAGATCTTGCTTCAGCCTCTGTGTGTGTTTGTGTTTTCTGGATTTTCTCTATGGACTTTAAGGTTTTGAATGCATTTTAGGAGGACCCTTTTTGTTTTCTGCTGGCAAACGCTAATTGGTTCCACCTGGAGTCAAATCCTCCACACATTCGAGTTTTCTAGGAAGAAAGTTTCAGAAACCTGTGAAAACATGATATTTCTTTCTGTAACCATGACATTGGATACATTTGCCGAACAGGAAGATTGTGCTTTTCTCCAAAACCACTTTCACCGTGATTTTTGGTTAAATTTCACCCGAAATCCAAAACAATTTGTTCAGATACTCCTGGATGAAAAGAAAACTGTCTGGTGTGTTGTGGCTATCTCAATCCCAGATCTTGCTATAGCCTCTGTGTGTGTTTGTGTTTTCTTGACATTCTCGATGGACTTTTCGGTTTTGAATGCATTGTAGCAGGACCCTTTTTGTTTTCTGCTGGAAAATGCAAATTGCTTCTACCTGGAGTCAAATCCTCCACACATTCGAGTTTTCTAGGATCAAAGCTTCAGAAACCTGAGAAAACATGATATTTCTTTCTGTAAACATGACATTGGATACATTTGCCAAACAGGAAGATTGTGCTTTTCTCCAAAACCACTTTCACAGTGATTTTTGGTTAAATTTCACCCAAAATCCAAAACAATTTGTCCAGATACTAGTGATGAAAACAAAACTATCTGTTGTGTTGTGGCTATCTCAATCCCATATCTTGCTACAGCCTCTGTGTTTGTGTTTTCTGGACATTCTCTATGGACTTTACGGTTTTGAATGCATTTTAGCAGGACACTTTTTGCTTTCTGCTGGCAAACGCTAATTGTTCCACCTGGAGTCAAATCCTCCACACATTCGAGTTTTCTAGGAAGAAAGCTTCAGAAACCTGAGAAAAGATGATATTTCTTTCTGTAAACATGACATTGGATACATTTGCCGAACAGGAAGATTGTGCTTTTCTCCAAAACCACTTTCACCGTGATTTTTGGTTAAATTTCACCCGAAATCCACAACAATTTGTCCAGATACTCCTGGATGAAAACAAAACTATCTAGTGATTTGTAGCTATCTCAATCCCAGATCTTGCTACAGCCTCTGTGTGTGTTTGTGTTTTCTGGATATTCTCTATGGACTTTAAGGTTTTGAATGCATTGTAGCAGGACCCTTTTGGTTTTCTGCTGGCAAACGCTAATTGGTTCCACCTGGAGTCAAATCCTCCACACATTCGAGTTTTCTAGGAAGAAAGCTTCAGAAACCTGAGAAAACATGATATTTCTTTCGGTAAACATGACATTGGATGCATTTGCTGAACAGGAAGAGTGTGCTTTTCTCCAAAACCACTTTCACGGTGATTTTTGGTTAAATATCACCCAAACACACAATAATTTGTCAAGATACTCCTGGATGAAAACAAAACTATCTGGTGATTTGTAGCTATCTCAATCCCACATCTTGCTACAGCCTCTGTGTGTGTTTGTGTTTTCTGGATATTCTCTATGGACTTTACGGTTTTGAATGCATTTTAGCAGGACCCTTTTTATTTTCTGCTGGCAAACGCTAATTGGTTCCACCTGGAGTCAAATCCTCCACACATTCGAGTTTTCTAGGAAGAAAGCTTCAGAAACCTGAGAAAAGATGATATTTCTTTCTGTAAACATGACATTGGATGCATTTGCAGAACAGGAAGATTGTGCTTTTCTCCAAAACCACTTTCACCGTGATTTTTGGTTAAATTTCACCCGAAATCCACAACAATTTGTCCAGATACTCCTGGATGAAAACAAAACTATCTAGTGATTTGTAGCTATCTCAATCCCAGATCTTGCTACAGCCTCTGTGTGTGTTTGTGTTTTCTGGATATTCTCTATGGACTTTAAGGTTTTGAATGCATTGTAGCAGGACCCTTTTGGTTTTCTGCTGGCAAACGCTAATTGGTTCCACCTGGAGTCAAATCCTCCACACATTCGAGTTTTCTAGGAAGAAAGCTTCAGAAACCTGAGAAAACATGATATTTCTTTCGGTAAACATGACATTGGATGCATTTGCTGAACAGGAAGAGTGTGCTTTTCTCCAAAACCACTTTCACGGTGATTTTTGGTTAAATATCACCCAAACACACAATAATTTGTCCAGATACTCCTGGATGAAAACAAAACTATCTGGTGATTTGTGGGTATCTCAATCCCACATCTTGCTACAGCCTCTGTGTGTGTTTGTGTTTTCTGGATATTCTCTATGGACTTTAGGGTTTTGAATGCATTTTAGCAGGACCCTTTTTATTTTCTGCTGGCAAACGCTAATTGGTTCCACCTGGAGTCAAATCCTCCACACATTCGAGTTTTCTAGGAAGAAAGCTTCAGAAACCTGAGAAAAGATGATATTTCTTTCTGTAAACATGACATTGGATACATTTGCAGAACAGGAAGATTGTGCTTTTCTCCAAAACCACTTTCACGGTGATTTTTGGTAAATTTCACCCGAAATCCACAACAATTTGTCCAGATACTCCTGGATGAAAACAAAACAATCTGGTGATTTGTAGCTATCTCAATATCAGATCTTGCTACAGCCTCTGTGTGTGTTTGTGTTTTCTGGATATTCTCTATGGACTTTAAGGTTTTGAATGCATTTTAGCAGGACCCTTTTTGTTTTCTGCTGGAAAATGCAAATTACTTCCACCTGGAGTCAAATACTCCACACATTCGAGTTTTCTAGGAAGAAAGCTTCAGAAACCTGAGAAAACATGATATTTCTTTCTGTAAACATGACATTGGATACATTTGCCGAACAGGAAGATTGTGCTTTTCTCCAAAACCACTTTCACCGTGATTTTTGGTTAAATTTCACCCAAAATCCACAACAATTTGTCCAGATACTCCTGGATGAAAACTAAAATATCTGGTGATTTGTAGCTATCTCAATCACAGATCTTGCTTCAGCCTCTGTGTGTGTTTGTGTTTTCTGGATTTTCTCTATGGACTTTTCGGTTTTGAATGCATTTTAGCAGGACCCTTTTTGTTTTCTGCTGGCAAACGCTAATTGTTCCACCTGGAGTCAAATACTCCACACATTCGTTTTTTCTAGGAAGAAAAAATCAGAAACCAGAGAAAACATGATATTTCTTTCTGTGAACATGACATTGGATGCATATGCCGAACAGGAAGGTTGTGATTTTCTCCACATCCACTTTCACCGTGATTTTTGGTTAAATTTCACCCAAAATCCACAACAATTTGTCCAGATACTCCTGGATGAAAACAAAACTATCTGTTGTGTTGTGGCTATCTCAATCCCAGATCTTACTACAGCCTCTGAGTTTTGGTTTTCTGGACATTCTCTATGGACTTTACTCTTTTGAATGCACTTTAGGAGGACCCTTTTTGTTTTCTGCTGGCAAACGCTAATTGGTTCCACCTGGAGTCAAATCCTCCACACATTCGAGTTTTCTAGGAAGAAAGCTTCAGAAACCTGAGAAAACATGATATTTCTTTCTGTAAACATGACATTGGATGCATTTGCCAAACAGGAAGATTGTGCTTTTCTCCAAAACCACTTTCACAGTGATTTTTGTTAAATTTCAAACGAAATCCACAAGAATTTGTCCAGATACTCCTGGATGAAAACAAAACTATCTGGTGATTTGTAGCTATCTCAATCCCAGATCTTGCTTCAGCCTCTGGGTGTGTTTGTGTTTTCTGGATATTCTCTATGGACTTTAAGGTTTTGAATGCATTTTCGCAGGACCCTTTTTGTTTTCTGCTGGCAAACGCTAATTGGTTCCACCGGGAGTCAAATCCTCCACACATTCAAGTTTTCTAGGAAGAAACCTTCAGAAACCTGAGAAAACATGATATTTCTTTCTGTAAACATGACATTGGATGCATTTGCCGAACAGGAAGATTGTGCTTTTCTCCAAAACCACTTTCACGGTGATTTTTGGTTAAATTTCACCCGAAATCCACAACAATTTGTCCAGATACTCCTGGATGAAAACAAAAATATCTGGTGATTTGTAGCTATCTATCCCAGATCTTGCTACAGCCTCTGAGTTTGTGTTTTCTGGACATTCTCTATGGAGTTTACGGTTGAATGCATTTTAGCATGTAAGCTTTTGTTTTTAGCTGCCAAAAGCTAATTGGTTCCACCTGGAGTCAAATACTCCACACATTCGAGTTTTCTAGGAAGAAAGCTTCAGAAACCTGAGAAAACATGATATTTCTTTCTGTAAACATGACATTGGATGCATTTGCCGAACAGGAAGATTGTGCTTTTCTCCAAAACCACTTTCACGGTGATTTTTGGTTAAATTTCACCCGAAATCCACAACAATTTGTCACATACTCCTGGATGAAAACAAAAAACTATCTGGTGATTTGTAGCTATCTCAATCCCAGATCTTGCTACAGCCTCTGTGTGTGTTTGTGTTTTCTGGACATTCTGTATGGACTTTAAGGTTTTGAATGCATTTTAGGAGGACCCTTTTTGTTTTCTGCTGGCAAACGCTAATTGGTTCCACCTGGAGTCAAGTCATCCACACATTCGAGTTTTCTAGGAAGAAAGCTTCAGAAACCTGAGAAAACATGATATTTCTTTCTGTAAACATGACATTGGATACATTTGCCAAACAGGAAGATTGTGCTTTTCTAAAAAACCACTTTCACCGTGATTATTGGTTAAATTTCACCCGAAATCCACAACAATTTGTCCAGATACTCCTGGATGAAAACAAAACTATCTGGTGATTTGTAGCTATCTCAATCCCAGATCTTGTACAGCCTCTGTGTGTGTTTTTGTTTTCTGGATATTCTCTATGGACTTTCAGGTTTTGAATGCATTGTAGCAGGACCCTTTTTGTTTTCTGCTGGGAAACGCTAATTGGTTCCACCTGGAGTCAAATCCTCCACACATTAAAGTTTTCTAGGAAGAAAGCTTCAGAAACCTGAGAAAACATGATATTTCTTTCTGTAAACATGACATTGGATACATTTGCCGAACAGGAAGATTGTGATTTTCTCCAAAACCACTTTCACGGTGATTTTTGTTAAATTTCACCTGAAATCCACAACAATTTGTCCAGATACTCCTGGATGAACACAAAATTATCTGGTGATTTGTAGCTATCTCAATCCCAGATCTTGCTTCAGCCTCTGTGTGTGTTTGTGTTTTCTGGATTTTCTCTATGGACTTTAAGTTTTTGAATGCATTTTAGCAGGACCCTTTTTGTTTTCTGCTGGGAAACGCTAATTGTTCCACCTGGAGTCAAATCCTCCACACATTCGAGTTTTCTAGGAAGAAAGCTTCAGAAACCTGAGAAAACATGATATTTCTTTCTGTAAACATGACATTGGATACATTTGCCGAACAGGAAGATTGTGATTTTCTCCAAAACCACTTTCACGGTGATTTTTGTTAAATTTCAACTGAAATCCACAACAATTTGTCCAGATACTCCTGGATGAACACAAAATTATCTGGTGATTTGTAGCTATCTCAATCGCAGATCTTGCTACAGCCTCTGTGTGTGTTTGTGTTTTCTGGATATTCTCTATTGACTTTAAGGTTTTGAATGCATTTTAGCAGGACCCTTTTTGTTTTCTGCTGGCAAACGCTAATTGGTTCCACCGGGAGTCAAATCCTCCACACATTCAAGTTTTCAAGGAAGAAAGCTTCAGAAACCTGAGAATACATGATATTTCTTTCTGTAAACATGACATTGGATGCATTTGCAGAACAGGAAGATTGTGCTTTTCTCCAAAACCATTTTCACGGTGATTTTTGGTTAAATTTCACCCGAAATCCACAACAATTTGTCCAGATACTCCTGGATGAAAACAAAACTATCTGGTGTGTTGTGGCTATCTCCATCCCAGATCTTGCTACATCCTCTGAGTTTGTGTTTTCTGGACATTCTCTATGGACTTTACGGTTTTGAATGCATTTTAGCATGTAAGCTTTTGTTTTTAGCTGCCAAAAGCTAATTGGTTCCACCTGGAGTCAAATCCTCCACACATTCGAGTTTTCTAGGAAGAAAGCTTCAGAAACCTGAGAAAACATGATATTTCTTTCTATAAACATGACATTGGATACATTTGCCGAACAGGAACATTGTGCTTTTCTCCAAAACCTCTTTCACGGTGATTTTTGGTTAAATTTCACCCGAAATCCACAAAAATTTGTCCACATACTCCTGGATGAAAACAAAATATATCTGGTGATTTGTGGGTATCTCAATCCCAGATCTTGCTACAGCCTCTGTGTGTGTTTGTGTTTTCTGGATATTCTCTATGGACTTTAAGGTTTTGAATGCATTTTCGCAGGATCCTTTTTGTTTTCTGCAGGCAAACGCTAATTGGTTCCACCTGGACTCAAATCCTCCACACATTCGAGTTTTCTAGGAAGAAAGCTTCAGAAACCTGAGAAAACATGATATTTCTTTCTCTAAACATGACATTGGATACATTTGCCTAAAAGGAAGATTGTGATTTTCTCCAAAACCACTTTCACGGTGATTTTTGGTTAAATTTCACCGAAAATCTACTACAATTTGTCCAGATACTCCTGGATGAAAACAAAACTATCTGGTGATTTGTAGCTATCTCAATCCCAGATCTTGCTACAGCCTCTGTGTGTGTTTGTGTTTTCTAGATATTCTCTATTGACTTTAAGGTTTTGAAGGCATTTTAGCAGGACCCTTTTTGTTTTCTGCTGGCAAACGGTAATTGGTTCCACCTGGAGTCAAGTCCTCCACACATTCGAGTTTTCTAGGAAGAAAGCTTCAGAAACCTGAGAAAACATGATATTTCTTTCTGTAAACATGACATTGGATACATTTGCCAAACAGGAAGATTGTGCTTTTCTCCAAAACCACTTTCACGGTGATTTTTGGTGAAATTTCACCCGAAATCCACAACAATTTGTCCAGATACTCCTGGATTAAAAAAAAAACTATCTGGTGATTTGTAGCTATCTCAATCCCAGATCTTGTAAAGCCTCTGTGTGTGTTTGTGTTTTCTGGATATTCTCTATGGACTTTCAGGTTTTGAATGCATTGTAGCAGGACCCTTTTTGTTTTCTGCTGGCAAACGCTAATTGGTTCCACCTGGAGTCAAATCCTCCACACATTCGAGTTTTCTAGGAAGAAAGCTTCAGAAACCTGAGAAAACATGATATTTCTTTCTGTAAACATGACATTGGATAGATTTCTCAAACAGGAAGATTGTGCTTTTCTCCAAAACCACTTTCACGGTTATTTTGGTTAAATTTCACACGAAATCCACAACAATTTGTGCAGATACTCCTGGATGAAAACAAAACTATCTGGTGATTTGTAGCTATCTCAATCCCAGATCTTGCTACAGCCTCTGTGTGTGTTTGTGTTTTCTGGATATTCTCTATGGACTTTAAGGTTTTGAATGCATTTTAGGAGGACCCTTTTTGTTTTCTGCTGGCAAACGCTAATTGGTTCCACCTGGAGTCAAATCCTCCACACATTCGAGTTTTCTAGGAAGAAAGTTTCAGAAACCTGTGAAAACATGATATTTCTTTCTGTAAACATGACATTGGATGCATTTGCCGAACAGGAAGATTGTGATTTTCTCCAAAACCACTTTCACGGTGATTTTTGGTGAAATTTCTCACGAAATCCACTACAATTTGTTCAGATACTCCTGGATGAAAACAAAAAATTATCTGGTGATTTGTAGCTATCTCAATCCCAGATCTTGCTACAGCCTCTGTGTGTGTTTGTGTTTTCTGGATATTCTCTATGGACTTAAGGTTTTGAATGCATTTTAGCATGTAAGTTTTTGTTTTCTGCTGGCAAACGCTAATTGGTTCCACCTGGAGTCAAATCCTCCACACATTCGAGTTTTCTAGGAAGAAAGCTTCAGAAACCTGAGAAAACATGATATTTCTTCCTGTAAACATGACATTGGATACATTTGCCGAACAGGAAGATTGTGCTTTTCTCCAAAACCACTTTCACGGTGATTTTTGGTTAAATTTCACCGAAAATCTACTACAATTTGTCCAGATACTCCTGGATGAAAACAAAACTATATGGTGATTTGTAGCTATCTCAATCCCAGATCTTGCTACAGCCTCTGTGTGTGTTTGTGTTTTCTGGATATTCTCTATGGACTTTAAGGTTTTGAATGCATTTTAGGAGGACCCTTTTTGTTTTCTGCTGGCAAACGCTAATTGGTTCCACCTGGAGTCAAATCCTCCACACATTCGAGTTTTCTAGGAAGAAAGCTTCAGAAACCTGAGAAAACATGATATTTCTTCCTGTAAACATGACATTGGATACATTTGCCTAACAGGAAGATTGTGCTTTTCTCCAAAACCACTTTCACGGTGATTTTTGGTTAAATTTCACCGAAAATCTACTACAATTTGTCCAGATACTCCTGAATGAAAACAAAACTATCTGGTGATTTGTAGCTATCTCAATCCCAGATCTTGCTACAGCCTCTGTGTGTGTTTGTGTTTTCTGGATATTCTCTATGGACTTTAAGGTTTTGAGTGCATTTTAGCAGGACCCTTTTTGTTTTCTGCTGGGAAATGCTAATTGGTTCCACCTGGAGTCAAATCCTCCACACATTCGAGTTTTCTAGGAAGAAAGCTTCAGAAACCTGAGAAAACATGATATTTCTTTCTGTAAACATGACATTGGATACATTTGCCGAACAGGAAGATTGTGCTTTTCTCCAAAACCACTTTCACGGTGGTTTTTGGTTAAATATCACCCGAAATCCACAACAATTTGTCCAGATACTCCTGGATGAAAAAAAAAACTATCTGGTGATTTGTAGCTATCTCATTCCCAGATCTTGCTACAGCCTCTGTGTGTGTTTGTGTTTTCTGGATATTCTCTATGGACTTTAAGGTTTTGAATGCATTTTAGCAGGACCCTTTTGTTTCCTGCTGGCAAACGCTAATTGGTTCCACCTGGAGTCAAATCCTCCACACATTCGAGTTTTCTAGGAAGAAAGCTTCAGAAACCTGAGAAAACATGATATTTCTTTTGGTAAACATGACATTGGATGCATTTGCCGAACAGGAAGATTGTGCTTTTCTCCAAAACCACTTTCACGGAGATTTTTGGTGAAATTTCACACGAAATCCACTACAATTTGTTCAGATACTCCTGGATGAAAACAAAAAATTATTTGGTGATTTGTAGCTATCTCAATCCCAGATTTTGCTACAGCCTCTGTGTGTGTTTGTGTTTTCTGGATATTCTCTATTGACTTTAAGGTTTTGAAGGCATTTTAGCAGGACCCTTTTTTTTTTCTGCTGGCAAACGCTAATTGGTTCCACCTGGAGTCAAATCCTCCACACATTCAAGTTTTCTAGGAAGAAAGCTTCAGAAACCTGAGAAAACATGATATTTCTTTCTGTAAACATGACATTGGAGGCATTTGCCGAACAGGAAGATTGTGCTTTTCTCCAAAACCACTTTCACGGTGATTTTTGGTTAAATTTCACCCGAAATCTACAACAATTTTTCCAGATACTCCTCGATGAAAACAAAACTATCTGGTGATTTGTGGCTATCTCAATCCCAGATCTTGCTACAGCCCCTGTGTGTGTTTGTGTTTTCTGGATTTTCTCTATGGACTTTAAGGTTTTGAATGCATTGTAGCAGGACGCTTTTTGTTTTCTACTGGCAAATGCTAATTGGTTCCACCTGGAGTCAAATCCTCCACACATTCGAGTTCTCTAGGAAGAAAGCTTCAGAAACCTGAGAAAACATGATATTTCTTTCTGTAAACATGATATTGGATACATTTGCCAAACAGGAAGATTGTGCTTTTCTCCAAAACCACTTTCACGGTTATTTTTGTTAAATTTCACCTGAAATCCACAACAATTTGTCCAGATACTCCTGGATGAATACAAAACTATCTGGTGATTTATAGCTATCTCATTCCCAGATCTTGCTACAGCCTCTGTGTGTGTTTGTGTTTTCTGGATATTCTCTATGGACTTTAAGGTTTTGAATGCATTTTCGCAGGACCCTTTTTGTTTTCTGCTGGCAAACGCTAATTGGTTCCACCTGGAGTCAAATCCTCCACACATTCGAGTTTTCTAGGAAGAAAGCTTCAGAAACCTGAGAAAACATGATATTTCTTTCTGTAAACATGACATTGGATACATTTGCCGAACAGGAAGATTGTGCTTTTCTCCAAAACCACTTTCACCGTGATTTTTGGTTAAATTTCACCCAAAATCCACAACAATTTGTCCAGATACTAGTGATGAAAACAAAACTATCTGTTGTGTTGTGGCTATCTCAATCCCATATCTTGCTACAGCCTCTGTGTTTGTGTTTTCTGGACATTCTCTATGGACTTTACGGTTTTGAATGCATTTTAGCATGTAAGTTTTTGTTTTCTGCTGGCAAACGCTAATTGGTTCCACCTGGAGTCAAATCCTCCACACATTCGAGTTTTCTAGGAAGAAAGCTTCAGAAACCTGAGAAAACATGATATTTCTTTCTGTAAACATGACATTGGATACATTTGCCTAACAGGAAGATTGTGCTTTTCTCCAAAACCACTTTCACGGTGATTTTTGGTTAAATTTCACCCGAAATCCACAGCAATTTGTCCAGATACTCCTCGTTGAAAACAAAACTATCTGGTGATTTGTAGCTATCTCAATCCCAGATCTTGCTACAGCCTCTGTATGTGTTTGTGTTTTCTGGACATTCTCTATGGACTTTAAGGTTTTGAATGCATTTTCGCAGGACCCTTTTTGTTTTCTGCTGGCAAACGCTAATTGGTTCCACCTGGAGTCAAATCCTCCACACATTCGAGTTTTCTAGGAAGAAAGCTTCAGAAACCTGAGAAAACATGATATTTCTTTCGGTAAACATGACATTGGATGCATTTGCTGAACAGGAAGATTGTGCTTTTCTCCAAAACCACTTTCACGGTGATTTTTGGTTAAATTTCACCCAAAACACACAATAATTTGTCCCGATACTCCTGGATGATAACAAAACTATCTGGTGATTTGTGGGTATCTCAATCCCACATCTTGCTACAGCCTCTGTGTGTTTTTGTGTTTTCTGGATTTTCTCTATGGACTTTACGGTTTTGAATGCATTTTAGCAGGACCCTTTTTATTTTCTGCTGGCAAACGATAATTGGTTCCACCTGGAGTCAAATACTCCACACATTCGAGTTTTCTAGGAACAAAGCTTCAGCAACCTGAGAAAACATGATATTTCTTTCTGTAAACATGACATTAGATACATTTGCCGAACAGGAAGATTGTGCTTTTCTCCAAAACCACTTTCACGGTGATTTTTGGTTAAATTTCACCTGAAATCCACAACAATTTGTCCAGATACTCCTGGATGAAATCTAAACTATCTGGTGATTTGTAGCTATCTCAATCACAGATCTTGCTTCAGCCTCTGGGTGTGTTTGTGTTTTCTGGATTTTCTCTATGGACTTTTCGGTTTTGAATGCATTTTAGCAGGACCCTTTTTGTTTTCTGCTGGCAAACGCTAATTGTTCCACCTGGAGTCAAATACTCCACACATTCGATTTTTCTAGGAAGAAAAAATCAGAAACCAGAGAAAACATGATATTTCTTTCTGTGAACATGACATTGGATGCATATGCCGAACAGGAAGGTTGTGATTTTCTCCACATCCACTTTCACCGTGATTTTTGGTTAAATTTCACCCAAAATCCACAACAATTTGTCCAGATACTCCTGGATGAAAACAAAACTATCTGTTGTGTTGTGGCTATCTCAATCCCAGATCTTACTACAGCCTCTGAGTTTTGGTTTTCTGGACATTCTCTATGGACTTTACGGTTTTGAATGCATTTTAGCATGTAAGTTTTTGTTTTCTGCTGGCAAACGCTAATTGGTTCCACCGGGAGTCAAATCCTCCACACATTCGAGTTTTCTAGGAAGAAAGCTTCAGAAACCTGAGAAAACATGATATTTCTTTCTGTAAACATGACATTGGATACATTTGCCTAACAGGAAGATTGTGCTTTTCTCCAAAACCACTTTCACGGTGATTTTTGGTTAAATTTCACCCGAAATCCACAGCAATTTGTCCAGATACTCCTGGATGAAAACAAAACTATCTGGTGATTTGTAGCTATCTCAATCCCAGATCTTGCTACAGCCTCTGTGTGTGTTTGTGTTTTCTGGACATTCTCTATGGACTTTAAGGTTTTGAATGCATTTTCGCAGGACCCTTTTTGTTTTCTGCTGGCAAACGCTAATTGGTTCCACCTGGAGTCAAATCCTCCACACATTCGAGTTTTCTAGGAAGAAAGCTCCAGAAACCTGAGAAAACATGATATTTCTTTCGGTAAACATGACATTGGATGCATTTGCTGAACAGGAAGATTGTGCTTTTCTCCAAAACCACTTTCACGGTGATTTTTGGTTAAATTTCACCCAAAACACACAATAATTTGTCCCGATACTCCTGGATGATAACAAAACTATCTGGTGATTTGTGGGTATCTCAATCCCACATCTTGCTACAGCCTCTGTGTGTTTTTGTGTTTTCTGGATTTTCTCTATGGACTTTACGGTTTTGAATGCATTTTAGCAGGACCCTTTTTGTTTTCTGCTGGCAAACGATAATTGGTTCCACCTGGAGTCAAATACTCCACACATTCGAGTTTTCTAGGAACAAAGCTTCAGCAACCTGAGAAAACATGATATTTCTTTCTGTAAACATGACATTAGATACATTTGCCGAACAGGAAGATTGTGCTTTTCTCCAAAACCACTTTCACGGTGATTTTTGGTTAAATTTCACCTGAAATCCACAACAATTTGTCCAGATACTCCTGGATGAAAACTAAACTATCTGGTGATTTGTAGCTATCTCAATCACAGATCTTGCTTCAGCCTCTGTGTGTGTTTGTGTTTTCTGGATTTTCTCTATGGACTTTTCGGTTTTGAATGCATTTTAGCAGGACCCTTTTTGTTTTCTGCTGGCAAACGCTAATTGTTCCACCTGGAGTCAAATACTCCACACATTCGATTTTTCTAGGAAGAAAAAATCAGAAACCAGAGAAAACATGATATTTCTTTCTGTGAACATGACATTGGATGCATATGCCGAACAGGAAGGTTGTGATTTTCTCCACATCCACTTTCACCGTGATTTTTGGTTAAATTTCACCCAAAATCCACAACAATTTGTCCAGATACTCCTGGATGAAAACAAAACTATCTGTTGTGTTGTGGCTATCTCAATCCCAGATCTTACTACAGCCTCTGAGTTTTGGTTTACTGGACATTCTCTATGGACTTTACTCTTTTGAATGCATTTTAGGAGGACCCTTTTTGTTTTCTGCTGGCAAACGCTAGTTGGTTCCACCTGGAGTCAAATCCTCCACACATTCGAGTTTTCTAGGAAGAAAGCTTCAGAAACCTGAGAAAACATGATATTTCTTTCTGTAAACATGACATTGGATGCATTTGCCAAACAGGAAGATTGTGCTTTTCTCCAAAACCACTTTCACGGTGATTTTTGTTAAATTTCAAACGAAATCCACAAGAATTTGTCCAGATACTCCTGGATGAAAACAAAACTATCTGGTGATTTGTAGCTCTCTAAATCCCACATCTTGCTAAAGCCTCTGTGTGTGTTTGTGTTTTCTGGATATTCTCTATGGACTTTAAGGTTTTGAATGCATTGTAGCAGGACCCTTTTTGTTTTCTGCTGGCAAACGCTAATTGGTTCCACCTGGAGTCAAATCCTCCACACATTCGAGTTTTCTAGGAAGACAGCTTCAGAAACCTGAGAAAACATGATATTTCTTTCTGTAAACATGACATTGGATACATTTGCCGAACAGGAAGATTGTGCTTTTCTCCAAAACCACTTTCACGGTGATTTTTGGTTAAATTTCACCCGAAATCTACAACAATTTTTCCAGATACTCCTGGATGAAAACAAAACTATCTGGTGATTTGTGGCTATCTCAATCCCAGATCTTGCTACAGCCTCTGTGTGTGCTTGTGTTTTCTGGATATTCTCTATGGACTTTAAGGTTTTGAATGCATTTTAGCAGGACCCTTTTTGTTTTCTGCTGGCAAACGCTAATTGGTTCCACCTGGAGTCAAGTCCTCCACACATTCGAGTTTTCTAGGAAGAAAGCTTCAGAAACCTGAGAAAACATGATATTTCTTTGTGTAAACATGACATTGGATACATGTGACGAACAGGAAGATTGTGATTTTCTCCAAAACCACTTTCACGGTGATTTTTGGTTAAATTTCACCGAAAATCTACTACAATTTGTCCAGATACTCCTGGATGAAAACAAAACTATCTGGTGATTTGTAGCTATCTCAATCCCACATCTTGCTACAGCCTCTGTGTGTGTTTGTGTTTTCTGGATATTCTCTATGGAATTTAAGGTTGTGAATGCATTTTAGCAGGACCCTTTTTGTTTTCTGCTGGGAAATGCTAATTGGTTCCACCTGGAGTCAAATCCTCCACACATTCGAGTTTTCTAGGAAGAAAGCTTCAGAAACCTGAGAAAACATGATATTTCTTTCTGTAAACATGACATTGGATACATTTGCCGAACAGGAAGATTGTGCTTTTCTCCAAAACCACTTTCACGGTGGTTTTTGGTTAAATATCACCCGAAATCCACAACAATTTGTCCAGATACTCCTGGATGAAAAAAAAAAAACCATCTGGTGATTTGTAGTTATCTCATTCCCAGATCTTGCTACAGCCTCTGTGTGTGTTTGTGTTTTCTGGATATTCTCTATGGACTTTAAGGTTTTGAATGCATTTTAGCAGGACCCTTTTTGTTTTCTGCTGGCAAACGCTAATTGGTTCCACCTGGAGTCAAATCCTCCACACATTCGAGTTTTCTAGGAAGAAAGTTTCAAAAACCTGAGAAAACATGATATTTCTTTCGGTAAACATGACATTGGATGCATTTGCCGAACAGGAAGATTGTGCTTTTCTCCAAAACCACTTTCACGGTGATTTTTGGTTAAATTTCACACGAAATCCACTACAATTTGTTCAGATACTCCTGGATGAAAACAAAAAATTATTTGGTGATTTGTAGCTATCTCAATCCCAGATTTTGCTACAACCTCTGTGTGTGTTTGTGTTTTCTGGATATTCTCTATGGACCTTAAGGTTTTGAAGGCATTTTAGCAGGACCCTTTTTGTTTTCTGCTGGCAAACGCTAATTGGTTCCACCTGGAGTCAAATCCTCCACACATTCAAGTTTTCTAGGAAGAAAGCTTCAGAAACCTGAGAAAACATGATATTTCTTTCTGTAAACATGACATTGGAGGCATTTGCCGAACAGGAAGATTGTGCTTTTCTCCAAAACCACTTTCACGGTGATTTTTGGTTAAATTTCACCCGAAATCCACAACAATTTTTCCAGATACTCCTCGATGAAAACAAAACTATCTGGTGATTTGTGGCTATCTCAATCCCAGATCTTGCTACAGCCCCTGTGTGTGTTTGTGTTTTCTGGATTTTCTCTATGGACTTTAAGGTTTTGAATGCATTGTAGCAAGACTCTTTTTGTTTTCTACTGGCAAATGCTAATTGGTTCCACCTGGAGTCAAATCCTCCACACATTCGAGTTCTCTAGGAAGAAAGCTTCAGAAACCTGAGAAAACATGATATTTCTTTCTGTAAACATGACATTGGATACATTTGCAGAACAGGAAGATTGTGCTTTTCTCCAAAACCACTTTCATGGTGATTTTTGGTTAAATTTCACCCAAAATCCACTACAGTTTGTCCAGATACTCCTCGTTGAAAACAAAACTATCTGGTGATTTGTGGCTATCTCAATCCCAGATCTTGCTACAGCCCCTGAGTGCATTTTTGTTTTCCGGATTTTCTCTATGGACTTTAAGGTTTTGAATGCATTTTAGCAGGACTCTTTTTGTTTTCTGCTGGCAAATGCTAATTGCTTCCACCGGGAGTCAAATACTCCACACATTCGAGTTTTCTAGGAAGAAAGCTTCAGAAACCTGAGAAAACATGATATTTCTTTCTGTAAACATGACATTGGATACATTTGCTGCACAGGAAGATTGTGCTTTTCTCCAAAACCACTTTCACGGTGATTTTTGGTTAAATTTCACCCGAAATCCACTACAATTTGTCCAGATACTCCTGGATGAAAACAAAAAACTATCTGGTGATTTGTGGCTATCTCTATCCCAGATCTTGCTACAGCCTCTGTGTGTGTTTGTGTTTTCTGGACATTCTCTATGGACTTTAAGGTTTGGAATGCATTTTAGCAGGACCCTTTTTGTTTTCTGCAGGCAAACGCTAATTGGTTCCACCTGGAGTCAAATCCTCCACACATTCGAGTTTTCTAGGAAGAAAGCTTCAGAAACCTGAGAAAAGATGATATTTCTTTCTGTAAACATGACATTGGATACATTTGCAGAACAGGAAGATTGTGCTTTTCTCCAAAACCACTTTCACGGCGATTTTTGGTAAATTTCACCCGAAATCCACAACAATTTGTCCAGATACTCCTGGATGAAAACAAAACTATCTGGTGTGTTGTGGCTATCTCAATCCCAGATCATGCTACAGCCACTGTGTGTGTTTGTGTTTTCTGGATATTTTCTATGGACTTTAAGGTTTTGAATGCATCGTAGCAGGACTCTTTTTGTTTTCTGCTGGCAAACGCTAATTGGTCCACCTGGAGTCAAATCCTCCACACATTCGAGTTTTCTAGGAAGAAAGCTTCAGAAACCTGAGAAAACGTGATATTTCTTTCTGTAAACATGACATTGGATGCATTTGCCGAACAGGAAGATTGTGCTTTTCTCCAAAACCACTTTCACGGTGATTTTTGGTTAAATTTCACCCAAAATCTACTACAGTTTGTCTAGATACTCCTGGATGAAAACAAAACTATGTGATGATTTGTAGCTATCTCAATCCCAGATCTTGCTACAGCCTCTGTGTGTGTTTGTGTTTTCTGGACATTCTCTATGGACTTTAAGGTTTGGAATGCATTTTAGCATGTAAGTTTTTCTTTTCTACTGGCAAACGCTAATTGCTTCCACCTGGAGTCAAATACTCCACACATTCGAATTTTCTAGGAAGAAAGCTTCAGAAACCTGAGAAAACATGATATTTCTTTCTGTAAACATGACATTGGATACACTTGCCTAACAGGAAGATTGTGCTTTTCTCCAAAACCACTTTCACGGTGATTTTTGGTTAAATTTCACCCAAAATCCACTACAGTTTGTCCAGATACTCCTGGAGGAAAACAAAAAACTATCTGGTGATTTGTAGCTATCTCAATCCCAGATCTTGCTACAGCCTCTGTGTGTGTTTGTGTTTTCTGGATATTCTCTATGGACTTTAAGGTTTTGAATGCATTTTCGCAGGACCCTTTTTATTTTCTGCTGGCAAACGCTAATTGGTTCTGCCTGGAGTCAAATCCTCCACACATTCGAGTTTTCTAGGAAGAAATCTTCAGAAACCTGAGAAAACATGATATTTCTTTCGGTAAACATGACATTGGATGCATTTGCCGAAAAGGAAGATTGTGCTTTTCTCCAAAACCACTTTCACGGTGATTTTTGGTTAAATTTCACCCAAAATCTACTACAGTTTGTCCAGATACTCCTGGATGAAAACAAAACTATCTGGTGATTTGTAGCTCTCTAAATCCCACATCTTGCTACAGCCTCTGTGTGTGTTTGTGTTTTCTGGATATTCTCTATGGACTTTAAGGTTTTGAATGCATTGTAGCAGGACCCTTTTTGTTTTCTGCTTGCAAACGCTAATTGGTTCCACCTGGAGTCAAATCCTCCACACATTCGAGTTTTCTAGGAAGACAGCTTCAGAAACCTGAGAAAACATGATATTTCTTTCTGTAAACATGACATTGGATACATTTGCCGAACAGGAAGATTGTGCTTTTCTCCAAAACCACTTTCACGGTGATTTTTGGTTAAATTTCACCCGAAATCTACAACAATTTTTCCAGATACTCCTGGATGAAAACAAAACTATCTGGTGATTTGTGGCTATCTCAATCCCAGATCTTGCTACAGCCTCTGTGTGTGTTTGTGTTTTCTGGATATTCTCTATGGACTTTAAGGTTTTGAATGCATTTTAGCAGGACCCTTTTTGTTTTCTGCTGGCAAACGCTAATTGGTTCCACCTGGAGTCAAGTCCTCCACACATTCGAGTTTTCTAGGAAGAAAGCTTCAGAAACCTGAGAAAACATGATATTTCTTTGTGTAAACATGACATTGGATACATGTGACGAACAGGAAGATTGTGATTTTCTCCAAAACCACTTTCACGGTGATTTTTGGTTAAATTTCACCGAAAATCTACTACAATTTGTCCAGATACTCCTGGATGAAAACAAAACTATCTGGTGATTTCTAGCTATCTCAATCCCACATCTTGCTACAGCCTCTGTGTGTGTTTGTGTTTTCTGGATATTCTCTATGGAATTTAAGGTTGTGAATGCATTTTAGCAGGACCCTTTTTGTTTTCTGCTGGGAAATGCTAATTGGTTCCACCTGGAGTCAAATCCTCCACACATTCGAGTTTTCTAGGAAGAAATCTTCAGAAACCTAAGAAAACATGATATTTCTTTCTGTAAACATGACATTGGATACATTTGCCGAACAGGAAGATTGTGCTTTTCTCCAAAACCACTTTCACGGTGGTTTTTGGTTAAATATCACCCGAAATCCACAACAATTTGTCCAGATACTCCTGGATGAAAAAAAAAAAACTATCTGGTGATTTGTAGTTATCTCATTCCCAGATCTTGCTACAGCCTCTGTGTGTGTTTGTGTTTTCTGGATATTCTCTATGGACTTTAAGGTTTTGAATGCATTTTCGCAGGACCCTTTTTGTTTTCTGCTGGCAAACGCTAATTGGTTCCACCTGGAGTCAAATCCTCCACACATTCGAGTTTTCTAGGAAGAAAGTTTCAGAAACCTGAGAAAACATGATATTTCTTTCGGTAAACATGACATTGGATGCATTTGCCGAACAGGAAGATTGTGCTTTTCTCCAAAACCACTTTCACGGTGATTTTTGGTTAAATTTCACACGAAATCCACTACAATTTGTTCAGATACTCCTGGATGAAAACAAAAAATTATTTGGTGATTTGTAGCTATCTAAATCCCAGATTTTGCTACAACCTCTGTGTGTGTTTGTGTTTTCTGGATATTCTCTATGGACCTTAAGGTTTTGAAGGCATTTTAGCAGGACCCTTTTTGTTTTCTGCTGGCAAACGCTAATTGGTTCCACCTGGAGTCAAATCCTCCACACATTCAAGTTTTCTAGGAAGAAAGCTTCAGAAACCTGAGAAAACATGATATTTCTTTCTGTAAACATGACATTGGAGGCATTTGCCGAACAGGAAGATTGTGCTTTTCTCCAAAACCACTTTCACGGTGATTTTTGGTTAAATTTCACCCGAAATCCACAACAATTTTTCCAGATACTCCTCGATGAAAACAAAACTATCTGGTGATTTGTGGCTATCTCAATCCCAGATCTTGCTACAGCCCCTGTGTGTGTTTGTGTTTTCTGGATTTTCTCTATGGACTTTAAGGTTTTGAATGCATTGTAGCAAGACTCTTTTTGTTTTCTACTGGCAAATGCTAATTGGTTCCACCTGGAGTCAAATCCTCCACACATTCGAGTTCTCTAGGAAGAAAGCTTCAGAAACCTGAGAAAACATGATATTTCTTTCTGTAAACATGACATTGGATACATTTGCAGAACAGGAAGATTGTGCTTTTCTCCAAAACCACTTTCATGGTGATTTTTGGTTAAATTTCACCCAAAATCCACTACAGTTTGTCCAGATACTCCTCGTTGAAAACAAAACTATCTGGTGATTTGTGGCTATCTCAATCCCAGATCTTGCTACAGCCCCTGAGTGCGTTTTTGTTTTCCGGATTTTCTCTATGGACTTTAAGGTTTTGAATGCATTTTAGCAGGACTCTTTTTGTTTTCTGCTGGCAAATGCTAATTGCTTCCACCGGGAGTCAAATACTCCACACATTCGAGTTTTCTAGGAAGAAAGCTTCAGAAACCTGAGAAAACATGATATTTCTTTCTGTAAACATGACATTGGATACATTTGCCGCACAGGAAGATTGTGCTTTTCTCCAAAACCACTTTCACGGTGATTTTTGGTTAAATTTCACCCGAAATCCACTACAATTTGTCCAGATACTCCTGGATGAAAACAAAAAACTATCTGGTGATTTGTGGCTATCTCTATCCCAGATCTTGCTACAGCCTCTGTGTGTGTTTGTGTTTTCTGGACATTGTCTATGGACTTTAAGGTTTGGAATGCATTTTAGCAGGACCCTTTTTGTTTTCTGCAGGCAAACGCTAATTGGTTCCACCTGGAGTCAAATCCTCCACACATTCGAGTTTTCTAGGAAGAAAGCTTCAGAAACCTGAGAAAAGATGATATTTCTTTCTGTAAACATGACATTGGATACATTTGCAGAACAGGAAGATTGTGCTTTTCTCCAAAACCACTTTCACGGTGATTTTTGGTTAAATTTCACCCAAAATCTACTACAATTTGTCTAGATACTCCTGGATGAAAACAAAACTATGTGATGATTTGTAGCTATCTCAATCCCAGATCTTGCTACAGCCTCTGTGTGTGTTTGTGTTTTCTGGACATTCTCTATGGACTTTAAGGTTTGGAATGCATTTTAGCATGTAAGTTTTTCTTTTCTACTGGCAAACGCTAATTGCTTCCACCTGGAGTCAAATACTCCACACATTCGAATTTTCTAGGAAGAAAGCTTCAGAAACCTGAGAAAACATGATATTTCTTTCTGTAAACATGACATTGGATACACTTGCCTAACAGGAAGATTGTGCTTTTCTCCAAAACCACTTTCACGGTGATTTTTGGTTAAATTTCACCCAAAATCCACTACAGTTTGTCCAGATACTCCTGGAGGAAAACAAAAAACTATCTGGTGATTTGTAGCTATCTCAATCCCAGATCTTGCTACAGCCTCTGTGTGTGTTTGTGTTTTCTGGATATTCTCTATGGACTTTAAGGTTTTGAATGCATTTTAGCATGTAAGTTTTTGTTTTCTGCTGGCAAACGCTAATTGGTTCCACCTGGAGTCAAATACTCCACACATTCGAGTTTTCTAGGAAGAAAGCTTCAGAAACCTGAGAAAACATGATATTTCTTTCTGTAAACATGACATTGGATACATTTGCCGAACAGGAAGATTGTGCTTTTCTCCAAAACCACTTTCACGGTGATTTTGGTTAAATTTCACCCAAAATCCACAACAATTTGTCCAGATACTCCTGGATGAAAACAAAACTATCTGGTGATTTGTAGCTATCTCAATCCCAGATCTTGCTACAGCCTCTGTGTGTGTTTGTGTTTTCTGGACATTCTCTATGGACTTTAAGGTTTTGAATGCATTTTCGCAGGACCCTTTTTGTTTTCTGCTGGCAAACGCTAATTGGTTCCACCTGGAGACAAACCCTCCACACATTCGAATTTTCTAGGAAGAAAGCTTCAGAAACCTGAGAAAACATGATATTTCTTTCTGTAAACATGACATTGGATGCATTTGCCAAACAGGAAGATTGTGCTTTTCTCCAAAACCACTTTCACCGTGATTTTTGGTTAAATTTCACCCGAAATCCACAACAATTTGTCCAGATACTCCTGGATGAAAACAAAACTATCTGGTGATTTGTAGCTATCTCAATCCCAGATCTTGCTACAGCCTCTGTGTGTGTTTGTGTTTTCTGGACATTCTCTATGGACTTTAAGGTTTTGAATGCATTTTAGCAGGACCCTTTTTGTTTTCTGCTGGCAAACGCTAATTGGTTCCACCTGGAGTCAAATCCTCCACACATTCAAGTTTTCTAGGAAGAAAGCTTCAGAAACCTGAGAAAACATGATATTTGTATATGTAAACATGACATTGGATTCATTTGCTGAACAGGAAGATTGTGCTTTTCTCCAAAACCACTTTCACGGTGATTTTTGGTTAAATATCACCCAAAATCCGCAACAATTTTTCCAGATACTCCTGGATGAAAACAAAACTATCTGGTGATTTGTAGCTATCTCAATCCCAGATCTCGCTACAGCCTCTGTGTGTGTTTGTGTTTTCTGGATATTCTCTATGGACTTTAAGGTTTTGAATGCATATTAGCAGGACCCTTTTTGTTTTCTGCTGGCAAACGCTAATTGGTTCCACCTGGCATCAAATCCTCCACACATTCGAGATTTCTAGGAAGAAAGCTTCAGAAACCTGAGAAAACATGATATTTTCATTTGTAAACATGACATTGGATTCATTTGCTGAACAGAAAGATTGTGTTTTTCTCCAAAACCACTTTCACGGTGATTTTTTCGTTAAATTTCACTTCAAAACTACAACAATTTGTACAGATACTCCTGGATGAAAACAAAACTATCTGGTGATTTGTAGCTATCTCAATCCCAGATCTCGCTACAGCTTCTGTGTGTGTTTGTGTTTTCTGGATATTCTCTATGGACTTTAAGGTTTTGAATGCATTTTAGCAAGACCCTTTTTGTTTTCTGCTGGCAAACGCTAATTGTTCCACCTGGAGTCAAATCCTCCACACATTCGAGTTTTCTAGGAAGAAAGCTTCAGAAACCTGAGAAAACATGATATTTCTTTTTGTAAACATGACATTGGATTGATTTCCTGAACAGAAAGATTGTGCTTTTCTCCAAAACCACTTTCACGGTGAATTTTGGTTAAATTTCACCCGAAATCCACAACAATTTGTCCAGATACTCCTGGATGCAAACGAAACTATCTGGTGTGTTGTGGATATCTCAATCACAGATCTCGCTACAGCTTCTGTGTGTTTCTGTTTTCTGGATATTCTCTATGGACTTTAAGGTTTTGAATGCATTTTAGCAGGACCCTTTTTGTTTTCTGCTGGCAAACGCTAATTGGTTCCACCTGGAGTCAAATACTCCACACATTCGAGTTTTCTAGGAAGAAAGCTTCAGAAACCTGAGAAAACATGATATTTGTATATGTAAACATGACATTGGATTCATTTGCTGAACAGGAAGATTGTGCTTTTCTCCAAAACCACTTTCACGGTGATTTTTGGTTAAATATCACCCAAAATCTGCAACAATTAATCTAGATACTCCTGGATGAAAACAAAACTATCTGGTGATTTGTAGCTATCTCAATCCCAGATCTCGCTACAGCCTCTGTGTGTGTTTGTGTTTTCTGGATATTCTCTATGGACTTTAAGGTTTTGAATGCATATTAGCAGGACCCTTTTTGTTTTCTGCTGGCAAACGCTAATTGGTTCCACCTGGCATCAAATCCTCCACACATTCGAGTTTTCGAGGAAGAAAGCTTCAGAAACCTGAGAAAACATGATATTTTCATTTGTAAACATGACATTGGATTCATTTGCTGAACAGAAAATTGTGTTTTTCTCCAAAACCACTTTCACGGTGATTTTTTCGTTAAATTTCACTTCAAAACTACAACAATTTGTGCAGATACTACTGGATGAAAACAAAACTATCTGGTGATTTGTAGCTATCTCAATCCCAGATCTTGCTAGAGCTTCTGTGTGTGTTTGTGTTTTCTGGACATTCTATATGGACTTTAAGGTTTTGAATGCATTTTAGCAGGACCCTTTTTGTTTTCTGCTGGCAAACGCTAATTGGTTCCACCTGGAGTCAAATACTCCACACATTCGAGTTTTCTAGGAAGAAAGCTTCAGAAACCTGAGAAAACATGATATTTCTTTCTGTAAACATGACATTGGATGCATTTGCCGAACAGGAAGATTGTGCTTTTCTCCAAAACCACTATCACGGTGATTTTTGGTTAAATTTCAACTGAAATCCAAAACAATTTGTCCAGATACTCCTGGATGAAAACAAAACTATCTGGTGTGTTGTGGATATCTCAATCCCAGATCTTGCTACAGCCTCTGTGTGTTTCTGTTTTCTGGATATTCTCTATGGACTTTAAGGTTTTGAATGCATTTTAGCAGGACCCTTTTTGTTTTCTGCTGGCAAAAGCTAATTGGTTCCACCTGGAGTCAAATACTCCACACATTCGAGTTTTCTAGGAAGAAAGCTTCAGAAACCTGAGAAAACATGATATTTGTATATGTAAACATGACATTGGATTCATTTGCTGAACAGAAAATTGTGCTTTTCTCCGAAACAACTTTCACGGTGATTTTTGGTTAAATTTCACCCAAAATACACAACAATTTGTCCAGATACACCTGGATGAAAACAAAACTATCTGGTGATTTGTAGCTATCTCAATCCCAGATCTTGCTACAGCCTCTGTGTGTGTTTGTGTTTCTAGACATTCTCTATGGACTTTAAGGTTTTGAATGCATTTTAGCAGGACCCTTTTTGTTTTCTGCTGGCAAACGCTATTTGGTTCCACCTGGAGTCAAAAACTCCACACATTCGAGTTTTCAGGAAGAAAGCTTCAGAAACCTGAGAAAACATGATATTTCTTTCTGTAAACATGACATTGTATTGATTTCCTGAACAGAAAGATTGTGCTTTTCTCCAAATCCACTTTCACGATGATTTTTGGTTAAATTTCACTTCAAAACTACAACAATTAGTCCAGATACTGCTGGATGAAAACAAAACTATCTGGTGATTTGTAGCTATCTCAATCCCAGATCTTCCTACAGCCTCTGTGTGTGTTTGTGTTTTCTGGATATTCTCTATGGACTTTAAGGTTTTGAATGCATTTTAGCAGGACCCTTTTTGTTTTCTACTGGCAAACGCTAATTGGTTCCACCTGGAGTCAAATCCTCCACACATTCGAGTTTTCTAGGAAGAAAGCTTCAGAAACCTGAGAAAACATGATATTTCTTTCTGTAAACATGACATTGGATGCATTTGAAGAACAGGATGATTGTGCTTTTCTCCAAAACCACTTTCACGGCGATTTTTGGTTAAATTTCACGCAAAATCCACAACAATTTGTCCAGATACTCCTGGATGAAAACAAAACTATCTGGTGATTTGTAGCTATCTCAATCCCAGATCTTGCTACAGCCTCTGTGTGTGTTTGTGTTTTCTGGATATTCTCTATGGACTTTAATGTTTTGAATGCATTTTAGCAGGACCCTTTTTGTTTTCTGCTGGCAAACGCTAATTGGTTCCACCTGGAGTCAAATACTCCACACATTCGAGTTTTCAAGGAAGAAAGCTTCAGAAACCTGAGAAAACATGATATTTCTTTCTGTAAACATGACATTGGAAGCATTTGCTGAACAGAAAGATTGTGCTTTTCTCCAAAACCACTTTCACGGTGATTTTTTAGTTAAATTTCACTTCAAAGCTACAACAATTTGTCCAGATACTCCTGGATGAAAACAAAACTATCTGGTGATTTGTAGCTATCTCAATCCCAGATCTTGCTACAGCCTCTCTGTGTGTTTGTGTTTTCTGGACATTCTTTTTGGACTTTAAGGTTTTGTATGCATTTTAGCAGGACCATTTTTGTTTTCTGCTGGCAAACGCTAATTGGTTCCACCTGGAGTCAAATACTCCACACATTCGAGTTTTCTAGGAAGAAAGCTTCAGAAACCTGAGAAAACATGATATTTCTTTCTGTAAACATGACATTGGATGCATTTGCCGAACAGGACGATTGTGCTTTTCTCCAATACCACTTTCACGGTGATTTTTGGTTAAATTTCACCCGAAATCCACAACAATTTGTCCAGATACTCCTGGATGAAAACAAAACTATCTGGTGATTTGTAGCTATCTCAATCCCAGATCTTGCTACAGCCTCTGTGTGTGTTTGTGTTTTCTGGATATTCTCTTTGGACTTTAAGGTTTTAGATGCATTTTAGCAGGACCCTTTTTGTTTTCTGCTGGCAAACGCTAATTGGTTCCACCTGGAGTCAAATCCTCCACACATTCGAGTTTTTTAGGAAGTTAGCTTCAGAAACCTGAGAAAACATGATATTTCTTTCTGCAAACATGACATTGGATGCATTTGCCGAACAGGAAGATTGTGCTTTTCTCCAAAACCACTTTCACGGTGATTTTTGGTTAAATTTCAACCAAAATCCACAACAATTTGTCCAGATACTCCTGGATGAAAACAAAACTATCTGGTGATTTGTAGCTATCTCAATCCCAGATCTTGCTACAGCCTCTGTGTGTGTTTGTGTTTTCTGGATATTCTCTATGGACTTTAAGGTTTTGAATGCATTTTTGCAGGACCCCTTTAGTTTTCTGCTGGCAAACGCTAATTGGTTCCACCTGGAGTCAAATACTCCACACATTCGAGTTTTCAAGGAAGAAAGCTCCAGAACCCAGAGAAAACATGATATTTGTATTTGTAAACATGACATTGGATTCATTTGCTGAACAGAAAGATTGTGCTTTTCTCCAAAACCACTTTCACTGTGATTTTTGGTTAAATTTCACCCGAAATCCACAACAATTTGTCCAGAAAATCCTGGATGAAAACAAAACTATCTGGTGTGTTGTGGCTATCTCAATCCCAGATCTTGCTACAGCCTCTGTGTGTGTTTGTGTTTTCTGGACATTCTCTATGGACTTTAAGGTTTTGAATGCATTTTTGCAGGACCCCTTTAGTTTTCTGCTGGCAAACGCTAATTGGTTCCACCTGGAGTCAAATACTCCACACATTCGAGTTTTCTAGGAAGAAAGCTTCAGAAACCTGAGAAAACATGATATTTCTTTCTGTAAACATGACATTGGATGCATTTGCCGAACAGGAAGATTGTGCTTTTCTCCAAAATCACTTTCACGGTATTTTTCGTTAAATTTCACCCGAAATCCACAACAATTTGTCCAGACACTCCTGGATGAAAACAAAAAACTATCTGGTGATTTGTGGCTATCTCAATCCCAGATCTTGCTACAGCCTCTGTGTGTGTTTGTGTTTTCTGGATATTCTCTATGGACTTTAAGGTTTTGAATGCATTTTAGCAGGACCCCTTTGTTTTCTGCTGCAAACGCTAATTTGTTCCCCCTAGAGTCAAATACTCCACACATTCGAGTTTTTTAGGAAGAAAGCTTCAGAAACCTGAGAAAACATGATATTTCTTTCTGTAAACATGACATTGGATACATTTGCCGAACAGGAACATTGTGCTTTTCTCCAAAACCACTATCACGGTGATTTTTGGTTAAATTTCACCCGAAATCCACAACAATTTGTCCAGACACTCCTGGATGAAAACAAAAAACTATCTGGTGATTTGTAGCTATCTCAATCCCAGATCTTGCTACAGCCTCTGTGTGTGTTTGTGTTTTCTGGATATTCTCTATGGACTTTAAGGTTTTGAATGCATTTTAGCAGGACCCCTTTGTTTTCTGCTGGCAAACGCTAATTGGTTCCACCTGGAGTCAAATCCTCCACACATTCGAGTTTTCTAGGAAGAAAGCTTCAGAAACCTGAGAAAACATGATATTTCTTTCTGTAAACATGACATTGGATACATTTGCCGAACAGGAACATTGTGCTTTTCTCCAAAACCACTATCACGGTGATTTTTGGTTAAATTTCACCCGAAATCCACAACAATTTGTCCAGATACTCCTGGATGAAAAGAAAACTATCTGGTGATTTGTAGCTATCTCAATCCCAGATCTTGCTACAGCCTCTGTGTGTGTTTGTGTTTTCTGGATATTCTCTATGGACTTTAAGGTTTTGAATGCATTTTAGCATGTAAGTTTTTGTTTTCTGCTGGGAAACGCTATTGGTTCCACCTGGAGTCAAATACTCCACACATTCGAGTTTTCTAGGAAGAAAGCTCCAGAAACCTGAGAAAACATGATATTTCTTTCTGTAAACATGACATTGGATTCATTTGCTGAACAGAAAGATTGTGCTTTTCTCCAAAACCACTTTCATGGTGATTTTTTGGTTAAATTTCACCCGAAATCCACAACAATTTGTCCAGATACTCCTGGATGAAAACAAAACTATCTGGTGATTTGTAGCTATCTCAATCCCAGATCTTGCTACAGCCTCTGTGTGTGTTTGTGTTTTCTGGATATTCTCTATGGACTTTAAGGTTTTGAATGCATTTTAGCAGGACCCTTTTTGTTTTCTGCTGGCAAACGCTAATTGGTTCCACCTGGAGTCAAATACTCCACACATTCGAGTGTTCTAGGAAGAAAGCTCCAGAAACCTGAGAAAAAATGATATTTCTTTCTGTCAACATGACATTGGATGCATTTGCTGAACAGGAAAATTGTGCTATTCACCAAAACCATTTTCCCGGTGATTTTCTGGTTAAATTTCACATCAAAACTACAACAATTTGTCCGGATACTCCTGGATGAAAACAAAACTATCTGGTGATTTGTAGCTATCTCAATCCCAGATCTTGCTACAGCCTCTGTGTGTGTTTGTGTTTTCTGGATATTCTCTGTGGACTTTAAGGTTTTGAATGCATTTTAGCAGGACCCTTTTTGTTTTCTGCTGGCAAACGCTATTTGGTTCCACCTGGAGTCAAAAACTCCACACATTCGAGTTTTCAGGAAGAAAGCTTCAGAAACCTGAGAAAACATGATATTTCTTTCTGTAAACATGACATTGTATTGATTTCCTGAACAGAAAGATTGTGCTTTTCTCCAAAACCACTTTCACGATGATTTTTGGTTAAATTTCACTTCAAAACTACAATAATTTGTCCAGATACTCCTGGATGAAAACAAAACTATCTGGTGGTTTGTAGCTATCTCAATCCCAGATCTTGCTACAGCCTCTGTGTGTGTTTGTGTTTTCTGGATATTCTCTATGGACTTTAAGGTTTTGAATGCATTTTAGCAGGACCCTTTTTGTTTTCTACTGGCAAACGCTAATTGGTTCCACCTGGAGTCAAATCCTCCACACATTCGAGTTTTCTAGGAAGAAAGCTTCAGAAACCTGAGAAAACATGATATTTCTTTCTGTAAACATGACATTGGATGCATTTGAAGAACAGGATGATTGTGCTTTTCTCCAAAACCACTTTCACGGCGATTTTTGGTTAAATTTCACGCAAAATCCACAACAATTTGTCCAGATACTCCTGGATGAAAACAAAACTATCTGGTGATTTGTAGCTATCTCAATCCCAGATCTTGCTACAGCCTCTGTGTGTGTTTGTGTTTTCTGGATATTCTCTATGGACTTTAAGGTTTGGAATGCATTTTAGCAGGACCCTTTTTGTTTCCTGCTGGCAAACGCTAATTGGTTCCACCTGGAGTCAAATACTCCACACATTCGAGTTTTCAAGGAAGAAAGCTTAAGAAACCTGAGAAAACATGATATTTCTTTCTGTAAACATGACATTGGAAGCATTTGCTGAACAGAAAGATTGTGCTTTTCTCCAAAACCACTTTCACAGTGATTTTTTAGTTAAATTTCACTTCAAAGCTACAACAATTTGTCCAGATACTCCTGGATGAAAACAAAACTATCTGGTGATTTGTAGCTATCTCAATCCCAGATCTTGCTACAGCCTCTGTGTGTGTTTGTGTTTTCTGGATATTCTCTATGGACTTTAAGGTTTTGAATGCATTTTAGCAGGACCCCTTTGTTTTCTGCTGCAAACGCTAATTGGTTCCCCCTAGAGTCAAATACTCCACACAATCGAGTTTTCTAGGAAGAAAGCTTCAGAAACCTGAGAAAACATGATATTTCTTTCTGTAAACATGACATTGGATACATTTGCCGAACAGGAACATTGTGCTTTTCTCCAAAACCACTATCACGGTGATTTTTGGTTAAATTTCACCCAAAATCCACAACAATTTGTCCAGACACTCCTGGATGAAAACAAAAAACTATCTGGTGATTTGTAGCTATCTCAATCCCAGATCTTGCTACAGCCTCTGTGTGTGTTTGTGTTTTCTGGATATTCTCTATGGACTTTAAGGTTTTGAATGCATTTTAGCAGGACCCCTTTGTTTTCTGCTGGCAAACGCTAATTGGTTCCACCTGGAGTCAAATCCTCCACACATTCGAGTTTTCTAGGAAGAAAGCTTCAGAAACCTGAGAAAACATGATATTTCTTTCTGTAAACATGACATTGGAAGCATTTGCCGAACAGGAACATTGTGCTTTTCTCCAAAACCACTATCACGGTGATTTTTGGTTAAACTTCACCCGAAATCCACAACAATTTGTCCAGATACTCCAGGATGAAAACAAAACTATCTGGTGATTTGTAGCTATCTCAATCCCAGATCTTGCTACAGCCTCTGTGTGTGTTTGTGTTTTCTGGATATTCTCTATGGACTTTAAGGTTTTGAATGCATTTTAGCATGTAAGTTTTTGTTTTCTGCTGGGAAACGCTATTGGTTCCACCTGGAGTCAAATACTCCACACATTCGAGTTTTCTAGGAAGAAAGCTCCAGAAACCTGAGAAAACATGATATTTGTATTTGTAAACATGACATTGGATTCATTTGCTGAACAGAAAGATTGTGCTTTTCTCCAAAACCACTTTCACGGTGATTTTTTGGTTAAATTTCACCCGAAATCCACAACAATTTGTCCAGATACTCCTGGATGAAAACAAAACTATCTGGTGATTTGTAGCTATCTCAATCCCAGATCTTGCTACAGCCTCTGTGTGTTTGTGTTTTCTGGATATTCTCTATGGACTTTAAGGTTTTGAATGCATTTTAGCAGGACCCTTTTGGTTTTCTGCTGGCAAACGCTAATTGGTTCCACCTGGAGTCAAATCCTCCACACATTCGAGTTTTCTAGGAAGAAAGCTTCAGAAACCTGAGAAAACATGATATTTCTTTCTGTAAACATGACATTGGATGCATTTGCCGAACAGGACGATTGTGCTTTCTCCAAAACCACTTTCACGGTGATTTTTGGTTAAATTTCACCCGAAATCCCCAACAATTTTGTCCAGATACTCCTGGATGAAAACAAAACTATCTGGTGATTTGTAGCTATCTCAATCCCAGATCTTGCTACAGCATCTGTGTGTGTTTGTGTTTTCTGGATATTCTCTATGGACTTTAAGGATTTGGATGCATTTTAGCAGGACCCTTTTTTTTTTCTGCTGGCAAACGCTAATTGGTTCCACCTGGAGTCAAAAACTCCACACATTCGAGTTTTTTACGAAGACAGCTTCAGAAACCTGAGAAAACATGATATTTCTTTCTGCAAACATGACATTGGATGCATTTGCCGAACAGGAAGATTGTGCTTTTCTCCAAAACCACTTTCACGGTGATTTTTGGTTAAATTTCAACCAAAATCCACAACAATTTGTCCAGATACTCCTGGATGAAAACAAAACTATCTGGTGATTTGTAGCTATCTCAATCCAAGATCTTGCTACAGCCTCTGTGTGTGTTTGTGTTTTCTGGATATTCTCTAAGGACTTTAAGGTTTTGAATGCATTTTAGCCGGACCCTTTTTGTTTTCTGCTGGCAAACGCTAATTGGCTCCACCTGGAGTCAAATACTCCACACATTTGAGTTTTCAAGGAAGAAAGCTCCAGAAACCAGAGAAAACATGATATTTGTATTTGTAAACATGACATTGGATTCATTTGCTGAACAGAAAGATTGTGCTTTTCTCCAAAACCACTTTCACGGTGATTTTTGGTTAAATTTCGTTCAAAACTACAACAATTTGTCCAGATAATCCTGGATGAAAACAAAATTATCTGGTGTGTTGTGGCTATCTCAACCCCAGATCTTGCTACAGCCTCTGTGTGTGTTTGTTTTTTCTGCATATTCTCTATGGACTTTACGGTTTTGAATGCATTTTAGCACGTAAGTTTTTGTTTTCTGCTGCCAAAAGCTAATTGGTTCCACCTGGAGTCAAATCCTCCACACATTCGAGTTTTCTAGGAAGAAAGCTTCAGAAACCTGAGAAAACATGATATTTCTTTCTGTAAACATGACATTGGATGCATTTGCCAAACAGAAAGACTGTGCTTTTCTCCAAAACCACTTTCACGGTGATTTTTGGCTTAAATTTCATTCAAAACTACAACAATTTGTCCAGATACTCCTGGATGAAAACAAAACTATCTGGTGATTTGTAGCAATCTCAATCCCAGATCTTGCTACAGCCTCTGTGTGTGTTTGTGTTTTCTGGACATTCTCTATGGACTTTAAGTTTTTGAATGCATTTTAGCAGGACCCTTTTTGTTTTCTGCTGGCAAACGCTAATTGGTTCCACCTGGAGTCAAATACTCCACACATTCGATTTTCTAGGAAGAAACCTTCAGAAACCTGATAAAACATGATATTTCTTTCTGTAAACATGACATTGGATGCATTTGCTGAACAGGAAGATTGTGATTTTCTCCAAAGCCACTTTCACGGTGATTTTTTGGTTAAATTTCAACTGAAATCCACAACAATTTGTCCAGATACTCCTGGATGAAAACAAAACTATCTGGTGATTTGTAGCTATCTCAATCCCAGATCTTGCTACAGCCTCTGTGTGTTTGTGTTTTCTGGATATTCTCTATGGACGTTAAGGTTTTGGATGCATTTTAGCAGGACTCTTTTTGTTTTCTGCTGTCAAATGCTAATTGTTTCCACCTGGAGTCAAATACTCCACACATTTGTGTTTTCTAGGAAGAAAGCTTCAAAAAGATGAGAAATCATGATACTTTTATTTGTAAAGATGACATTCGATGCATTTGCTGAATAGGAAGATTGTACTTTTCTCCAAAACCACTTTTACGGTGATTTTTGGTTAAATTTCATTCAAAACTACAACAATTTCTCCAGATACTCATGGATGAAAACAAAACTATCTGGTGATTTGTAGCTATCTCAATCCCAGATCTTGCTACAGCCTCTGTGTGCGTTTGTGTTTTCTGGACATTCTCTATGGACTTTACGGTTTTGAATGCATTTTAGCATGTATGTTTTTGTTTTTAGCTGCAAAAAGCTAATTTTTTCCACCTGGAGTCAAATACTCCACACATTCTAGTTTTTTAGGAAGAAAGCTCCAGAAACCTGAGAAAAGATGATATTTCTTTCTGTAAACATGACATTGGATGCATTTTCCGAACAGGAAGATTGTGCTTTTCTCCAAAACCACTTTCATGGTGATTTTTGGTTAAATTTCACCTGAAATCCACAACAATTTGTCCAGATACTCCTGGATGAAAACAAAACTATCTGGTGATTTGTAGCTATCTCAATCCCAGATCTTGCTACAGCCTCTGTGTGTGTTTGTGTTTTCTGGATATTCTCTATGGACTTCAAGTTTTTGAATGCATTTTAGCAGGACCCTTTTTGTTTTCTGCTCGCAAACGCTAATTGGTTCCACCTGGAGTAAATACTCCGCACATTCGAGTTTTCTAGGAAGAAAGCTTCAGAAACCTGTTAAAACATGATATTTCTATTTGTAAACATGACATTGGATTCATTTGCTGAAAAGAAAGATTGTGCATTTATCCAAAACCAGGTTCACGGTGATTTTTTGGTTAAATTTCATTCAAAACTACAACAATTTGTCCAGATACTCCTGGATGAAAACAAAACTATCTGGTGGTTTGTAGCTATCTCAATCCCAGATCTTGCTATAGCCTCTGTGTGTGTTTGTGTTTTCTGGACATTCTCTATGGTCTTTACGGTTTTGAATGCATTTTAGCATGTAAGTTTTTGTTTTCTGCTGGCAAACGCTAATGGGTTCCACCTGGAGTCAAATCCTCCACACATTCGAGATTTCTAGGAAGAAAGCTTCAGAAACCTGAGAAAACATGATATTTCTTTCTGGAACATGACATTGGATACATTTGCCGAACAGGAACATTTTGCTTTTCTCCAAAACCACTTCCACGTTGATTTTTTGCTTAAATTTCATTCAAAACTATAACAATTTGTCCAGATACACTGGATGCAAACAAAACTATCTGGTGATTTGTAGCTATCTCAATCCCAGATCTTGCTACAGCCTCTGTGTGTGTTTGTGTTTTCTGGATATTCTCTATGGACTTTAAGGTTTTGAATGCATTTTAGCAGGACTCCTTTGTTTTCTGCTGCAAACGCTAATTTGTTCCCCCTAGAGTCAAATACTCCACACATTCGAGTTTTTTAGGAAGAAAGCTTCAGAAACCTGAGAAAACATGATATTTCTTTCTGTAAACATGACATTGGATACATTTGCCGAACAGGAACATTGTGCTTTTCTCCAAAACCACTATCACGGTGATTTTTGGTTAAATTTCACCCGAAATCCACAACAATTTGTCCAGACACTCCTGGATGAAAACAAAAAACTATCTGGTGATTTGTAGCTATCTCAATCCCAGATCTTGCTACAGCCTCTGTGTGTGTTTGTGTTTTCTGGATATTCTCTATGGACTTTAAGGTTTTGAATGCATTTTAGCAGGACCCCTTTGTTTTCTGCTGGCAAACGCTAATTGGTTCCACCTGGAGTCAAATCCTCCACACATTCGAGTTTTCTAGGAAGAAAGCTTCAGAAACCTGAGAAAACATGATATTTCTTTCTGTAAACATGACATTGGATACATTTGCCGAACAGGAACATTGTGCTTTTCTCCAAAACCACTATCACGGTGATTTTTGGTTAAATTTCACCCGAAATCCACAACAATTTGTCCAGATACTCCTGGATGAAAAGAAAACTATCTGGTGATTTGTAGCTATCTCAATCCCAGATCTTGCTACAGCCTCTGTGTGTGTTTGTGTTTTCTGGATATTCTCTATGGACTTTAAGGTTTTGAATGCATTTTAGCATGTAAGTTTTTGTTTTCTGCTGGGAAACGCTATTGGTTCCACCTGGAGTCAAATACTCCACACATTCGAGTTTTCTAGGAAGAAAGCTCCAGAAACCTGAGAAAACATGATATTTCTTTCTGTAAACACGACATTGGATGCATTTGCAGAACAGGAAGATTGTGATTTTCTCCAAAACCACTTTCAGGGTGATTTTTGGCTAAATTTCACCCGAAATCCACAACAATTTGTCCAGATACTCCTGGATGAAAAGAAAACTATCTGGTGATTTGTAGCTATCTCAATCCCAGATCTTGCTACAGCCTCTGTGTGTGTTTGTGTTTTCTGGATATTCTCTATGGACTTTAAGGTTTTGAATGCATTTTAGCAGGACCCTTTTGGTTTTCTGCTGGCAAACGCTAATTGGTTCCACCTGGAGTCAAATACTCCACACATTCGAGTGTTCTAGGAAGAAAGCTCCAGAATCCTGAGAAAAAATGATATTTCTTTCTGTCAACATGACATTGGATGCATTTGCTGAACAGGAAAATTGTGCTATTCACCAAAACCATTTTCCCGGTGATTTTCTGGTTAAATTTCACATCAAAACTACAACAATTTGTCCGGATACTCCTGGATGAAAACAAAACTATCTGGTGATTTGTAGCTATCTCAATCCCAGATCTTGCTACAGCCTCTGTGTGTGTTTGTGTTTTCTGGACATTCTCTATGGACTTTACGGTTTTGAATGCATTGTAGCAGGACCCTTTTTGTTTTCTGCTGGCAAACGCTATTTGGTTCCACCTGGAGTCAAAAACTCCACACATTCGAGTTTTCAGGAAGAAAGCTTCAGAAACCTGAGAAAACATGATATTTCTTTCTGTAAACATGACATTGTATTGATTTCCTGAACAGAAAGATTGTGCTTTTCTCCAAAACCACTTTCACGATGATTTTTGGTTAAATTTCACTTCAAAACTACAACAATTAGTCCAGATACTGCTGGATGAAAACAAAACTATCTGGTGATTTGTAGCTATCTCAATCCCAGATCTTGCTACAGCCTCTGTGTGTGTTTTTGTTTTCTGGATATTCTCTATGGACTTTAATGTTTTCAATGCATTTTAGCAGGACCCTTTTTGTTTTCTGCTGGCAAACGCTAATTGGTTCCAGCTGGAGTCAAATCCTCCACACATTCGAGTTTTCTAGGAAGAAAGCTTCAGAAACCTGAGAAAACATGATATTTCTTTCTGTAAACATGACATTGGAAGCATTTGCTGAACAGAAAGATTGTGCTTTTCTCCAAAACCACTTTCACGGTGATTTTTTGGTTAAATTTCACCCGAAATCCACAACAATTTGTCCAGATACTCCTGGATGAAAACAAAACTATCTGGTGATTTGTAGCTATCTCAATCCCAGATCTTGCTACAGCCTCTGTGTGTGTTTGTGTTTTCTGGATATTCTCTATGGACTTTAAGGTTTTGAATGCATTTTAGCAGGACCCTTTTTGTTTTCTACTGGCAAACGCTAATTGGTTCCACCTGGAGCCAAATCCCCCACACATTCGAGTTTTCTAGGAAGAAAGCTTCAGAAACCTGAGAAAACATGATATTTCTTTCTGTAAACATGACATTGGATGCATTTGAAGAACAGGATGATTGTGCTTTTCTCCAAAACCACTTTCACGGCGATTTTTGGTTAAATTTCACGCAAAATCTACAACAATTTGTCCAGATACTCCTGGATGAAAACAAAACTATCTGGTGATTTGTAGCTATCTCAATCCCAGATCTTGCTACAGCCTCTGTGTGTGTTTGTGTTTTCTGGATATTCTCTATGGACTTTAAGGTTTGGAATGCATTTTAGCAGGACCCTTTTTGTTTTCTGCTGGCAAACGCTAATTGGTTCCACCTGGAGTCAAATACTCCACACATTCGAGTTTTCAAGGAAGAAAGCTTCAGAAACCTGAGAAAACATGATATTTCTTTCTGTAAACATGACATTGGAAGCATTTGCTGAACAGAAAGATTGTGCTTTTCTCCAAAACCACTTTCACGGTGATTTTTTAGTTAAATTTCACTTCAAAGCTACAACAATTTGTCCAGATACTCCTGGATGAAAACAAAACTATCTGGTGATTTGTAGCTATCTCAATCCCAGATCTTGCTACAGCCTCTGTGTGTGTTTGTGTTTTCTGGATATTCTCTATGGACTTTAAGGTTTTGAATGCATTTTAGCAGGACCCCTTTGTTTTCTGCTGCAAACGCTAATTGGTTCCCCCTAGAGTCAAATACTCCACACAATCGAGTTTTCTAGGAAGAAAGCTTCAGAAACCTGAGAAAACATGATATTTCTTTCTGTAAACATGACATTGGATACATTTGCCGAACAGGAACATTGTGCTTTTCTCCAAAACCACTATCACGGTGATTTTTGGTTAAATTTCACCCGAAATCCACAACAATTTGTCCAGACACTCCTGGATGAAAACAAAAAACTATCTGGTGATTTGTAGCTATCTCAATCCCAGATCTTGCTACAGCCTCTGTGTGTGTTTGTGTTTTCTGGATATTCTCTATGGACTTTAAGGTTTTGAATGCATTTTAGCAGGACCCCTTTGTTTTCTGCTGGCAAACGCTAATTGGTTCCACCTGGAGTCAAATCCTCCACACATTTGAGTTTTCTAGGAAGAAAGCTTCAGAAACCTGAGAAAACATGATATTTCTTTCTGTAAACATGACATTGGATACATTTGCCGAACAGGAACATTGTGCTTTTCTCCAAAACCACTATCACGGTGATTTTTGGTTAAATTTCACCCGAAATCCACAACAATTTGTCCAGATACTCCTGGATGAAAACAAAACTATCTGGTGATTTGTAGCTATCTCAATCCCAGATCTTGCTACAGCCTCTGTGTGTGTTTGTGTTTTCTGGATATTCTCTATGGACTTTAAGGTTTTGAATGCATTTTAGCATGTAAGTTTTTGTTTTCTGCTGGGAAACGCTATTGGTTCCACCTGGAGTCAAATACTCCACACATTCGAGTTTTCTAGGAAGAAAGCTCCAGAAACCTGAGAAAACATGATATTTGTATTTGTAAACATGACATTGGATTCATTTGCTGAACAGAAAGATTGTGCTTTTCTCCAAAACCACTTTCACGGTGATTTTTTGGTTAAATTTCACCCGAAATCCACAACAATTTGTCCAGATACTCCTGGATGAAAACAAAACTATCTGGTGATTTGTAGCTATCTCAATCCCAGATCTTGCTACAGCCTCTGTGTGTGTTTGTGTTTTCTGGATATTCTCTATGGACTTTAAGGTTTTGAATGCATTTTAGCAGGACCCTTTTGGTTTTCTGCTGGCAAACGCTAATTGGTTCCACCTGGAGTCAAATCCTCCACACATTCGAGTTTTCTAGGAAGAAAGCTCCAGAAACCTGAGAAAACATGATATTTCTTTCTGTAAACATGACATTGGATGCATTTGCCGAACAGGACGATTGTGCTTTTCTCCAAAACCACTTTCACGGTGATTTTTGGTTAAATTTCACCCGAAATCCACAACAATTTTGTCCAGATACTCCTGGATGAAAACAAAACTATCTGGTGATTTGTAGCTATCTCAATCCCAGATCTTGCTACAGCATCTGTGTGTGTTGCTGTTTTCTGGATATTCTCTATGGACTTTAAGGATTTGGATGCATTTTAGCAGGACCCTTTTTTTTTTCTGCTGGCAAACGCTAATTGGCTCCACCTGGAGTCAAAAACTCCACACATTCGAGTTTTCTAGGAAGACAGCTTCAGAAACCAGAGAAAACATGATATTTGTATTTGTAAACATGACATTGGATTCATTTGCTGAACAGAAAGATTGTGCTTTTCTCCAAAACCACTTTCACGGTGATTTTTGGTTAAATTTCGTTCAAAACTACAACAATTTGTCCAGATAATCCTGGATGAAAACAAAATTATCTGGTGTGTTGTGGCTATCTCAATCCCAGTTCTTGCTACAGCCTCTGTGTGTGTTTGTTTTTTCTGCATATTCTCTATGGACTTTAAGGTTTTGAATGCATTTTAGCACGTAAGTTTTTGTTTTCTACTGGCAAACGCTAATTGGTTCCACCTGGAGTCAAATCCTCCACACATTCGAGTTTTCTAGGAAGAAAGCTTCAGAAACCTGAGAAAACATGATATTTCGTTCTGTAAACATGACATTGGATGCATTTGCCAAACAGAAAGACTGTGCTTTTCTCCAAAACCACTTTCACGGTGATTTTTGGCTTAAATTTCATTCAAAACTACAACAATTTGTCCAGATACTCCTGGATGAAAACAAAACTATCTGGTGATTTGTAGCAATCTCAATCCCAGATCTTGCTACAGCCTCTGTGTGTGTTTGTGTTTTCTGGACATTCTCTATGGACTTTAAGTTTTTGAATGCATTTTAGCAGGACTCTTTTTGTTTTCTGCTGTCAAATGCTAATTGTTTCCACCTGGAGTCAAATACTCCACACATTTGTGTTTTCTAGGAAGAAAGCTTCAAAAAGATGAGAAAACATGATATTTCTTTCTGTAAACATGACATTGGATGCATTTGCTGAAAAGGAAGATTGTACTTTTCTCCAAAACCACTTTTACGGTGATTTTTGGTTAAATTTCATTCAAAACTACAACAATTTCTCCAGATACTCATGGATGAAAACAAAACTATCTGGTGATTTGTAGCTATCTCAATCCCAGATCTTGCTACAGCCTCTGTGTGCGTTTGTGTTTTCTGGACATTCTCTATGGACTTTACGGTTTTGAATGCATTTTAGCATGTATGTTTTTGTTTTTAGCTGCAAAAAGCTAATTTTTTCCACCTGGAGTCAAATACTCCACACATTCTAGTTTTCTAGGAAGAAAGCTTCAGAAACCTGAGAAAAGATGATATTTCTTTCTGTAAACATGACATTGGATGCATTTGCCGAACAAGAAGATTGTGCTTTTCTCCAAAACCACTTTCATGGTGATTTTTGGTTAAATTTCACCTGAAATCCACAACAATTTGTCCAGATACTCCTGGATGAAAACAAAACTATCTGGTGATTTGTAGCTATCTCAATCCCAGATCTTGCTACAGCCTCTGTGTGTGTTTGTGTTTTCTGGATATTCTCTATGGACTTCAAGTTTTTGAATGCATTTTAGCAGGACCCTTTTTGTTTTCTGCTCGCAAACGCTAATTGGTTCCACCTGGAGTAAATACTCCGCACATTCGAGTTTTCTAGGAAGAAAGCTTCAGAAACCTGTTAAAACATGATATTTCTATTTGTAAACATGACATTGGATTCATTTGCTGAAAAGAAAGATTGTGCATTTATCCAAAACCAGGTTCACGGTGATTTTTTGGTTAAATTTCATTCAAAACTACAACAATTTGTCCAGATACTCCTGGATGAAAACAAAACTATCTGGTGGTTTGTAGCTATCTCAATCCCAGATCTTGCTATAGCCTCTGTGTGTGTTTGTGTTTTCTGGATATTCTCTGTGGACTTTAAGGTTTTGAGTGCATTTTAGCCGGACCCTTTTTGTTTTCTGCTGGCAAACGCTAATTGGTTCCACCTGGAGTCAAATACTCCACACATTCGAGTTTTCTAGGAATGAAGCTTCAGAAACCTGAGAAAACATGATATTTGTATTTGTAAACATGACATTGGATGCATTTGTCGAAAAGGAGGATTGTGCTTTTCTCCAAAACCACTTTCACGGTGATTTTTTGGTTAAATTTCACCCAAAATCCACAACAATTTGTCCAGATACTCCTGGATGAAAACAAAACTATCTGGTGATTTGTAGCTATCTCAATTCCAGATCTTGCTACAGCCTCTGTGTTTGTGTTTTCTGGATATTCTCTATGGACTTTAAGGTTTTGAATGCATTTTGGCTGGACCCTTTTTGTTTTCTGCTGGCAAACGCTAATTGGTTCCACCTGTAGTCAAATCCTCCACATATTCGAGTTTTCTAGGAAGAAAGCTCCAGAAACCTGAGAAAACATGATATTTCTTTCTGTAAACATGACATTGGATGCATTTGCCGAACAGGAAGATTGTGATTTTCTCCAAAACTACTTTCACGGTGATTTTTGGTTAAATTTCTTTCAAAACTACAACAATTTGTCCAGATACTCCTGGATGAAAACAAAACTATCTGGTGATTTGTAGCTCTCTCAATCCCAGATCTTGCTACAGCCTCTGTGTGTGTTTGTATTTTCTGGATATTCTCTATGGACTTTAAGGTTTTGAATGCTTTTTAGCATGTATGTTTTTGTTTTTAGCTGCCAAAAGCTAATTGGTTCCACCTGCAGTCAAATACTCCACACATTCGAGTTTTCTAGGAAGAAAGCTCCAGAAACCTGAGAAAACATGATATTTCTTTCTGTAAACATGACATTGGATGCATTTGCCGAACAGGAAGATTGTGCTTTTCTCCAAAACCACTTTCACGGTGATTTTTGGTTAAATTTTACTTCAAAACTACAACAATTTGTCCAGATACTCCTGGATGAAAACAAAAAAACTATCTGGTGATTTATAGCTATCTCAATCCCAGATCTTGCTACAGCCTCTGTGTGTGTTTGTGTTTTCTGTATATTCTCTATGGACTTTAAGGCGTTGAATGCATTTTAGCAGGACCCTTTTTGTTTTCTGCTGGCAAATGCTAATTGGTGTCATCTGGAGTCAAATACTCCTCACATTCGAGTTTTCTAGGAAGAAAGCTTCAGAAACCTGAGAAAACATGATATTTCTTTCTGTAAACATGACATTGGATGCATTTGCTGAACAGGAAGATTGTGCTTTTCTCCAAAACCACTTTCACGGTGATTTTTTGGTTAAATTTCAATTCAAAACTACAACAATTTGTCCAGATAATCCTGGATGAAAACAAAACTATCTGGTGGTTTGTAGCTATCTCAATCCCAGATCTTGCTACAGCCTATGTGTGTGTTTGTGTTTTCTGGACATTCTCTATGGACTTTAAGGTTTTGAATGCATTTTAGCATGTAAGTTTTTGTTTTCTGCTGGCAAACGCTAATTGGTTCCACCTGGAGTCAAATACTCCACACATTCGAGTTTTCTAGGAAGAAAGCTCGAGAAACCTGAGAAAACATGATATTTCTTTCTGTAAACATGACATTGGATGCGTTTGCCGAATAGGAAGATTGTGATTTTCTCCAAAACCACTTTCAAGCAGATTTTTGGTTAAATTTCACCCGAAATCCACAACAATTTGTCCAGATACTCCTGGATGAAAACAAAAAAACTATCTGGTGATTTGTAGCTATCTCAATCCGAGATCTTGCTACAGCCTCTGTGTGTGTTTGTGTTTTCTGGATACTCTCTGTGGACTTTAAGGTTTTGAGTGCATTTTAGCAGGACCCTTTTTGTTTTCTGCTGGCAAACGCTAATTGGTTCCACCTGGAGTCAAATACTCCACACATTCGAGTTTTCTAGGAAGAAAGCTTCAGAAACCTGAGAAAACATGATATTTGTATTTCTAAACATGACATTGGATTCATTTGCGGAACAGAAAGATTGTGCTTTTCTCCAAAACCACTTTCACGGTGATTTTTTGGTTAAATTTCACCCAAAATCCACAACAATTTGTCCAGATACTCCTGGATGAAAACAAAACTATCTGGTGATTTGTAGCTATCTCAATCCCAGATCTTGCTACAGCCTCTGTGTTTGTGTTTTCTGGATATTGTCTATGGACTTTAAGGTTTTGAATGCATTTTGGCTGGACCCTTTTTGTTTTCTGCTGGCAAACGCTAATTGGTTCCACCTGTAGTCAAATCCTCCACACATTCGAGTTTTCTAGGAAGAAAGCTCCAGAAACCTGAGAAAACATGATATTTCTTTCTGTAAACATGACATTGGATGCATTTGAAGAACAGGAAGATTGTGATTTTCTCCAAAACTACTTTCACTGTGATTTTTGGTTAAATTTCTTTCAAAACTACAACAATTTGTCCAGATACTCCTGGATGAAAACAAAACTATCTGGTGATTTGTAGCTATCTCAATCCCAGATCTTGCTACAGCCTCTGTGTGTGTTTGTGTTTTCTGGATATTCTCTATGGACTTTAAGGTTTTGAATGCATTTTAGCAGGACCCTTTTTGTTTTCTGCTGGCAAACGCTAATTGGTTCCACCTGGAGTCAAATCCTCCACACATTCGAGTTTTCTAGGAAGAAAGCTTCAGAAACCTGAGAAAACATGATATTTTTATTTGTAAAGATGACATTGGATGCATTTGCCAAACAGGAAGATTGTGCTTTTCTCCAAAACCACTTTCACGGTGATTTTTGGTTAAATTTCACCCGAAATCCACAACAATTTGTCCAGATACTCCTCAATGAAAACAAAACGATCTGGTGATTTGTAGCTCTCTCAATCCCAGATCTTGCTACAGCCTCTGTGTTTGTTTGTGTTTTCTGGACATTCTCTATGGACTTTAAGGTTTTGAATGCATTTTAGCATGTAAGTTTTTGTTTTTAGCTGCCGAACGCTAATTGGTTCCACCTGGAATCAAACACTCCACACATTCGAGTTTTCTACGAAGAAAGCTCCAGAATCCTGAGAAAACATGATATTTCTTTCTGTAAACATGACATTGGATGCATTTTCCGAACAGGAAGATTGTTATTTTCTTCAAAACCACTTTCACGGTGATTTTTGGTTAAATTTCACCCGAAATCCACAACAATTTGTCCTGATACTCCTGGATGAAAACAAAACTATCTGGTGATTTGTAGCTATCTCAATCTCAGATCTTGCTACAGCCTCTGTGTCTGTTTGTGTTTTCTGGATATTCTCTATGGACTTTAAGGTTTTGAATGCATTTTCGCAGGACCATTTTTCTTTTCTGCTGGCAAAGGCTAATTGCTTCCATCTGGAGTCAAATCCTCCACACATTCGAGTTTTCTAGGAAGAAAGCTCCAGAAACCTGAGAAAACATGATATTTCTTTCTGTAAACATGACATTGGATGCATTTGCCGAACAGGAAGATTGTGCTTTTCTCCAAAACCACTTTCACGGTGATTTTTGGTTAAATTTTACTTCAAAACTACAACAATTTGTCCAGATACTCCTGGATGAAAACAAAAAAACTATCTGGTGATTTATAGCTATCTCAATCCCAGATCTTGCTACAGCCTCTGTGTGTGTTTGTGTTTTCTGTATATTCTCTATGGACTTAAGGCGTTGAATGCATTTTAGCAGGACCCTTTTTGTTTTCTGCTGGCAAATGCTAATTGGTGTCATCTGGAGTCAAATACTCCTCACATTCGAGTTTTCTAGGAAGAAAGCTTCAGAAACCTGAGAAAACATGATATTTCTTTCTGTAAACATGACATTGGATGCATTTGCCAAACAGAAAGACTGTGCTTTTCTCCAAAACCACTTTCACGGTGATTTTTTGGTTAAATTTCAATTCAAAACTACAACAATTTGTCCAGATACTCCTGGATGAAAACAAAACTATCTGGTGGTTTGTAGCTATCTCAATCCCAGATCTTCCTACAGCCTCTGTGTGTGTTTGTGTTTTCTGGATATTCTCTATGGACTTTAAGGTTTTGAATGCATTTTAGCATGTAAGTTTTTGTTTTCTGCTGGCAAACGCTAATTGGTTCCACCTGGAGTCAAATACTCCACACATTCGAGTTTTCTAGGGAGAAAGCTCGAGAAACCTGAGAAAACATGATATTTCTTTCTGTAAACATGACATTGGATGCGTTTGCCGAATACGAAGATTGTGATTTTCTCCAAAACCACTTTCAAGCAGATTTTTGGTTAAATTTCACCCGAAATCCACAAAGATTTGTCAAGATACTCCTGGATGAAAACAAAACTATCTGGTGATTTATAGCTATCTCATTCCCAGATCTTGCTACAGCCTCTTTGTGTGTTTGTGTTTTCTGGATATTCTCTATGGACTTTAACGTTTTGAATGCATTTTCGCAGGACCCTTTTTGTTTTCTGCTGGCAAACGCTAATTGGTTCCACCTGGAGTCAAATCCTCCACACATTCGAGTTTTCTAGGAAGAAATCTCCAGAAACCTGAGAAAACATGATATTTGTATTTGTAAACATGACATTGGATGCATTTGCCGAACAGAAAGATTGTGTTTTTCTCCAAAACCACTTTCACGGTGATTTTTGGTAAAGTTTCACCCGAAATCCACAACAATTTGTCCACATACTCCTGGATGAAAACAAAACTATCTGGTGATTTGTAGCTATCTCAATCCCAGATCTTGCTACAGCCTCTGTGTGCGCTTGTGTTTTCTGGACATTCTCTATGGACTTTAAGGTTTTGAATGCATTTTAGCATGTAAGTTTTTGTATTTAGCTGCCAAAAGCTAATTGGTTCCACCTGGAATCAAGTACTCCACACATTCGAGTTTTCTAGGAAGAAAGCTCGAGAAACCTGAGAAAACATGATATTTCTTTCTGTAAACATGACATTGGATGCATTTGCTGAACAGGAAGATTGTTATTTTCTCCAAAACCACTTTCAAGCTGATTTTTCGTTAAATTTCACCCGAAATCCACAACAATTTGTCTAGATACTCCTGGATGAAAACAAAACTATCTCGTGATTTGTAGCTATCTCAATCCCAGATCTTGCTACAGCCTCTGTGTGTGTTTGTGTTTTCTGGATATTCTCTATGGACTTTAAGGTTTTGAATGCATTGTAGCAGGACCCTTTTGGTTTTCTGCTGGCAAACGCTAATTGGTTCCACCTGGAGTCAAATCCTCCACACATTCGAGTTTTCTAGGAAGAAAGCTTCAGAAACCTGAGAAAACATGATATTTCTTTCTGTAAACATGACATTGGATGCATTTGCTGAACAGCAAGATTGTCCTTTTCTCCAAAACCACTATCACGGTGATTTTTGGTTAAATTTCAACCGAAATCCACAACAATTTGTCCAGATATTCCTGGATGAAAACAAAACTGTCTGGTGATTTGTAGCTCTCTCAATCCCAGATCTTGCTACAGCCTCTGTGTTTGTTTGTGTTTTCTGGATACTCTCTATGGACTTTAATGTTTTGAATGCTTTTTAGTATGTATGTTTTTGTTTTTAGCTGCCAAAAGCTAATTGGTTCCACCTGGAGTCAAATCCTCCACACATTCGAGTTCTCTAGGAAGAAAGCTCCAGAATCCTGAGAAAACATGATATTTCTTTCTGTAAACATGACATTGGATGCATTTGCCGAACAGGAAGATTGTGATTTTCTCCAAAACCACTTTCACGGTGATTTTTTGGTTAAATTAAATTCAAAACCGCAACAATTTGTACAGATACTCCTGGATGAAAACAAAACTATCTGGTGGTTTGTAGCTATCTCAATCCCAGATCTTGCTACAGCCTGTGTGTGTTTGTGTTTTCTGGACATTCTCTATGGACTTTACGGTTTTGAATGCATTTTAGCATGTAAGTTTTTGTTTTCTGCTGGCAAACGCTAATTGGTTCAACCTGGAGTCAAATCCTCCACACATTCGAGTTTTCTAGGAAGAAAGCTCCAGAAACCTGAGAAAACATGATATTTCTTTCTGTAAACATGACATTGGATGCATTTGCCGAACAGGAACATTGTGCTTTTCTCCAAAACCACTTCCACGGTGATTTTTTGCTTAAATTTCATTCAAAACTTTAACAATTTGTCCAGATACTCCTGGATGAAAACAAAACTATCTGGTGATTTGTAGCTATCTCAATCCCAGATCTTGCTACAGCCTCTGTGTGTGTTTGTGTTTTCTGGACATTCTCTATGGACTTTACTCTTTTGAATGCATTTTAGCATGTAAGTTTTTGTTTTCTGCTGCAAACGTTAATTGGTACCACCTGGAGTCAAATCCTCCACACATTCTAGTTTTCTAGGAAGAAAGCTTCAGAAACCTGAGAAAACATGATATTTATTTCTGTAAACATGACATTGGATGCATTTGCCGAACAGGAAGATTGTGCTTTTCTCCAAAACCACTTCCACGGTGATTTTTGGTTAAATTTCACCCGAAATCCACAACAATTTGTCCAGATACTCCTGGATGAAAACAAAACTATCTGGTGATTTGTAGCTATCTCAATCCCAGATCTTGCTACAGCCTCTGTGTGTGTTTGTGTTTTCTGGATATTCTCTATGGACTTTACGGTTTTGAATGCATTTTAGCATGTAAGTTTTTGTTTTTAGCTGCCAAAAGCTTGTTGGTTCTACCTGGAGTCAAATACTCCACACATTCGAGTTTTCTAGGAAGAAAGCTTCAGAAACCTGAGAAAACATGATATTTATTTCTGTAAACATGACATTGGATGCATTTGCCGAACAGAAAGATTGTGCTTTTATCCAAAACCACTTTCACGGTGATTTTTTGGTTAAATTAAAATCAAAAGTGCAACAATTTGTCCAGATACTCCTGGATGAAAACAAAACTATCTGGTGGTTTGTAGCTATCTCAATCCCAGATCTTGCTACAGCCTCTGTGTGTGTTTGTGTTTTCTGGACATTCTCTATGGACTTTACGGTTTTGAATGCATTTTAGCATGTAAGTTTTTGTTTTCTGCTGGCAAACGCTAATTGGTACCACCTGGAGTCAAATCCTCCACACATTCTAGTTTTCTAGGAAGAAAGCTTTAGAAACCTGAGAAAACATCATATTTCTTTCTGTAAACATGACATTGGATGCATTTGCCGAACAGGAACATTGTGCTTTTCTCCAAAACCACTTCCACGGTGATTTTTTGCTTAAATTTCATTCAAAACTATAACAATTTCCAGATACTCCTGGATGAAAACAAAACTATCTGGTGATTTGTAGCTATCTCAATCCCAGATCTTGCTACAGCCTCTGTGTGTGTTTGTGTTTTCTGGATATTCTCTATGGACTTTAAGGTTTTGAATGCATTTTAGCAGGACCCTTTTTGTTTTCTGCTGACAAACGCTTATGGGTTCCACCTGGAGTCAAATCCTCCACACATTCTAGTTTTCTAGGAAGAAAGCTTCAGAAACCTGAGAAAACATGATATTTGTATTTGTAAACATGACATTGCATTCATTTGCTGAAAGAAAGATTGTGCTTTTCTCCAAAACAACTTCCACGGTGATTTTTGGTTAAATTTCACCCGAAATCCACAACAATTTGTCCAGATACTCCTGGATGAAAACAAAACTATCTGGTGATTTGTAGCTATCTCAATCCCAGATCTTGCTACAGCCTCTGTGTGTGTTTGTGTTTTCTGGATATTCTCTATGGACTTTACGGTTTTGAATGCATTTTAGCATGTAAGTTTTTGTTTTTAGCTGCCAAAAGCTTGTTGGTTCTACCTGGAGTCAAATACTCCACACATTCGAGTTTTCTAGGAAGAAAGCTTCAGAAACCTGAGAAAACATGATATTTATTTCTGTAAACATGACATTGGATGCATTTGCCGAACAGGAAGATTGTGCTTTTCTCCAAAACCGCTTTTACGGTGATTTTTGGTTAAATTTCACCCGAAATCCACAACAATTTGTCCAGATACTCCTGGATGAAAAGAAAACTATCTGGTGATTTGTAGCTATCTCAATCCCAGATCTTGCTACAGCCTCTGTGTGTGTTTGTGTTTTCTGGATATTCTCTATGGACTTTAAGGTTTTGAATGCATTTTAGCAGGACCCTTTTTGTTTTCTGCTGGCAAACGCTAATTGGTTCCACCTGGAATCAAATCCTCCACACATTCGAGTTTTCTAGGAAGAAAGCTTCAGAAACCTGAGAAAACATGAAATTTCTTTCTGTAAACATGACAGTGGATGCATTTGCCGAATAGAAAGATTGTGCTTTTCTCCAAAACCACTTTCACGGTGACTTTTGGTTAAATTTCACCCGAAATCCACAACAATTTGTCCAGATACTCCTGGATGAAAACAAAACTATCTGGTGATTTGTAGCTATCTCAATCCCAGATCTTGCTACAGTCTGTGTGTGGGATTGTGTTTTCTGGATATTCTCTATGGACTTTAAGGTTTTGAATGCATTTTAGCAGGACCCTTTTTGTTTTCTGCTGGCAAACGCTAATTGGTTCCACCTAGAATCAAATCCTCCACACATTCGAGTTTTCTAGGAAGAAAGCTTCAGAAACCTGAGAAAACATGAAATTTCTTTCTGTAAACATGACAGTGGATGCATTTGCCGAATAGAAAGATTGTGCTTTTCTCCAAAACCACTTTCATGGTGACTTTTGGTTAAATTTCACCCGAAATCCACAACAATTTGTCCAGATACTCCTGGATGAAAACAAAACTATCTGGTGATTTGTAGCTATCTCAATCCCAGATCTTGCTACAGCCTGTGTGTGGGATTGTGTTTTCTGGATATTCTCTATGGACTTTACGGTTTTGAGTGCATTTTAGCAGGACCCTTTTTGTTTTCAGCAGGCAAACGCTAATTGGTTCCACCTGGAGTCAAATCCTCCACACATTCGAGTTTTCTAGCAAGAAAGCTTCAGAAACCTGAGAAAACATGATATTTCTTTCTGTGAACATGACATTGGATGCATTTGCCGAACAGGAAGATTGTGATTTTCTCCAAAACCACTTTCAAGGTGATATTTGGTTAAATTTCACCCGAAATCCACAACAATTTGTCCAGATACTCCTGGATGAAAACAAAACGATCTGGTGATTTGTAGCTATCTCAATCCCAGATCTCGCTACAGCCTCTGTGTATGTTTGTGTTTTCTGGATATTCTCTATGGACTTTAAGGTTTTGAATGCATTTTAGCAGGACCCTTTTTGTTTTCTGCTGGCAAACGCTAATTGGTTCCACCTGGATTCAAATACTCCACACATTCGAGTTTTCTAGGAAGAAAGCTTCAGAAACCTGAGAAAACATGGTATTTTTATTTGTAAACATGACATTGGATGCATTTGCCGAACAGGAAGATTGTGCTTTTCTCCAAAACCACTTTCACGGTGATTTTTGGTTAAATTTCACCCGAAATCCACAACAATTTGTCCTGATACTCCTGGATGAAAACAAAACTATCTGGTGATTTGTAGCTATCTCAATCTCAGATCTTGCTACAGCCTCTGTGTCTGTTTGTGTTTTCTGGATATTCTCTATGGACTTTAAGGTTTTGAATGCATTTTCGCAGGACCATTTTTCTTTTCTGCTGGCAAAGGCTAATTGCTTCCATCTGGAGTCAAATCCTCCACACATTCGAGTTTTCTAGGAAGAAAGCTCCAGAAACCTGAGAAAACATGATATTTCTTTCTGTAAACATGACATTGGATGCATTTGCCGAACAGGAAGATTGTGCTTTTCTCCAAAACCACTTTCACGGTGATTTTTGGTTAAATTTTACTTCAAAACTACAACAATTTGTCCAGATACTCCTGGATGAAAACAAAAAAACTATCTGGTGATTTATAGCTATCTCAATCCCAGATCTTGCTACAGCCTCTGTGTGTGTTTGTGTTTTCTGTATATTCTCTATGGACTTAAGGCGTTGAATGCATTTTAGCAGGACCCTTTTTGTTTTCTGCTGGCAAATGCTAATTGGTGTCATCTGGAGTCAAATACTCCTCACATTCGAGTTTTCTAGGAAGAAAGCTTCAGAAACCTGAGAAAACATGATATTTCTTTCTGTAAACATGACATTGGATGCATTTGCCAAACAGAAAGACTGTGCTTTTCTCCAAAACCACTTTCACGGTGATTTTTTGGTTAAATTTCAATTCAAAACTACAACAATTTGTCCAGATACTCCTGGATGAAAACAAAACTATCTGGTGGTTTGTAGCTATCTCAATCCCAGATCTTCCTACAGCCTCTGTGTGTGTTTGTGTTTTCTGGATATTCTCTATGGACTTTAAGGTTTTGAATGCATTTTAGCATGTAAGTTTTTGTTTTCTGCTGGCAAACGCTAATTGGTTCCACCTGGAGTCAAATACTCCACACATTCGAGTTTTCTAGGGAGAAAGCTCGAGAAACCTGAGAAAACATGATATTTCTTTCTGTAAACATGACATTGGATGCGTTTGCCGAATACGAAGATTGTGATTTTCTCCAAAACCACTTTCAAGCAGATTTTTGGTTAAATTTCACCCGAAATCCACAAAGATTTGTCAAGATACTCCTGGATGAAAACAAAACTATCTGGTGATTTATAGCTATCTCATTCCCAGATCTTGCTACAGCCTCTTTGTGTGTTTGTGTTTTCTGGATATTCTCTATGGACTTTAACGTTTTGAATGCATTTTCGCAGGACCCTTTTTGTTTTCTGCTGGCAAACGCTAATTGGTTCCACCTGGAGTCAAATCCTCCACACATTCGAGTTTTCTAGGAAGAAATCTCCAGAAACCTGAGAAAACATGATATTTGTATTTGTAAACATGACATTGGATGCATTTGCCGAACAGAAAGATTGTGTTTTTCTCCAAAACCACTTTCACGGTGATTTTTGGTAAAGTTTCACCCGAAATCCACAACAATTTGTCCACATACTCCTGGATGAAAACAAAACTATCTGGTGATTTGTAGCTATCTCAATCCCAGATCTTGCTACAGCCTCTGTGTGCGCTTGTGTTTTCTGGACATTCTCTATGGACTTTAAGGTTTTGAATGCATTTTAGCATGTAAGTTTTTGTATTTAGCTGCCAAAAGCTAATTGGTTCCACCTGGAATCAAGTACTCCACACATTCGAGTTTTCTAGGAAGAAAGCTCGAGAAACCTGAGAAAACATGATATTTCTTTCTGTAAACATGACATTGGATGCATTTGCTGAACAGGAAGATTGTTATTTTCTCCAAAACCACTTTCAAGCTGATTTTTCGTTAAATTTCACCCGAAATCCACAACAATTTGTCTAGATACTCCTGGATGAAAACAAAACTATCTCGTGATTTGTAGCTATCTCAATCCCAGATCTTGCTACAGCCTCTGTGTGTGTTTGTGTTTTCTGGATATTCTCTATGGACTTTAAGGTTTTGAATGCATTTTAGCAGGACCCTTTTTGTTTTCTGCTGGCAAACGCTAATTGGTTCCACCTGGAGTCAAATCCTCCACACATTCGAGTTTTCTAGGAAGAAAGCTTCAGAAACCTGAGAAAACATGATATTTCTTTCTGTAAACATGACATTGGATGCATTTGCTGAACAGCAAGATTGTCCTTTTCTCCAAAACCACTATCACGGTGATTTTTGGTTAAATTTCAACCGAAATCCACAACAATTTGTCCAGATATTCCTGGATGAAAACAAAACTGTCTGGTGATTTGTAGCTCTCTCAATCCCAGATCTTGCTACAGCCTCTGTGTTTGTTTGTGTTTTCTGGATACTCTCTATGGACTTTAATGTTTTGAATGCTTTTTAGTATGTATGTTTTTGTTTTTAGCTGCCAAAAGCTAATTGGTTCCACCTGGAGTCAAATCCTCCACACATTCGAGTTCTCTAGGAAGAAAGCTCCAGAATCCTGAGAAAACATGATATTTCTTTCTGTAAACATGACATTGGATGCATTTGCCGAACAGGAAGATTGTGATTTTCTCCAAAACCACTTTCACGGTGATTTTTTGGTTAAATTAAATTCAAAACCGCAACAATTTGTCCAGATACTCCTGGATGAAAACAAAACTATCTGGTGGTTTGTAGCTATCTCAATCCCAGATCTTGCTACAGCCTCTGTGTGTGTTTGTGTTTTCTGGACATTCTCTATGGACTTTACGGTTTTGAATGCATTTTAGCATGTAAGTTTTTGTTTTCTGCTGGCAAACGCTAATTGGTTCAACCTGGAGTCAAATCCTCCACACATTCGAGTTTTCTAGGAAGAAAGCTCCAGAAACCTGAGAAAACATGATATTTCTTTCTGTAAACATGACATTGGATGCATTTGCCGAACAGGAACATTGTGCTTTTCTCCAAAACCACTTCCACGGTGATTTTTTGCTTAAATTTCATTCAAAACTTTAACAATTTGTCCAGATACTCCTGGATGAAAACAAAACTATCTGGTGATTTGTAGCTATCTCAATCCCAGATCTTGCTACAGCCTCTGTGTGTGTTTGTGTTTTCTGGACATTCTCTATGGACTTTACTCTTTTGAATGCATTTTAGCATGTAAGTTTTTGTTTTCTGCTGCAAACGTTAATTGGTACCACCTGGAGTCAAATCCTCCACACATTCTAGTTTTCTAGGAAGAAAGCTTCAGAAACCTGAGAAAACATGATATTTATTTCTGTAAACATGACATTGGATGCATTTGCCGAACAGGAAGATTGTGCTTTTCTCCAAAACCACTTCCACGGTGATTTTTGGTTAAATTTCACCCGAAATCCACAACAATTTGTCCAGATACTCCTGGATGAAAACAAAACTATCTGGTGATTTGTAGCTATCTCAATCCCAGATCTTGCTACAGCCTCTGTGTGTGTTTGTGTTTTCTGGATATTCTCTATGGACTTTACGGTTTTGAATGCATTTTAGCATGTAAGTTTTTGTTTTTAGCTGCCAAAAGCTTGTTGGTTCTACCTGGAGTCAAATACTCCACACATTCGAGTTTTCTAGGAAGAAAGCTTCAGAAACCTGAGAAAACATGATATTTATTTCTGTAAACATGACATTGGATGCATTTGCCGAACAGAAAGATTGTGCTTTTATCCAAAACCACTTTCACGGTGATTTTTTGGTTAAATTAAAATCAAAAGTGCAACAATTTGTCCAGATACTCCTGGATGAAAACAAAACTATCTGGTGGTTTGTAGCTATCTCAATCCCAGATCTTGCTACAGCCTCTGTGTGTGTTTGTGTTTTCTGGACATTCTCTATGGACTTTACGGTTTTGAATGCATTTTAGCATGTAAGTTTTTGTTTTCTGCTGGCAAACGCTAATTGGTACCACCTGGAGTCAAATCCTCCACACATTCTAGTTTTCTAGGAAGAAAGCTTTAGAAACCTGAGAAAACATCATATTTCTTTCTGTAAACATGACATTGGATGCATTTGCCGAACAGGAACATTGTGCTTTTCTCCAAAACCACTTCCACGGTGATTTTTTGCTTAAATTTCATTCAAAACTATAACAATTTCCAGATACTCCTGGATGAAAACAAAACTATCTGGTGATTTGTAGCTATCTCAATCCCAGATCTTGCTACAGCCTCTGTGTGTGTTTGTGTTTTCTGGATATTCTCTATGGACTTTAAGGTTTTGAATGCATTTTAGCAGGACCCTTTTTGTTTTCTGCTGACAAACGCTTATGGGTTCCACCTGGAGTCAAATCCTCCACACATTCTAGTTTTCTAGGAAGAAAGCTTCAGAAACCTGAGAAAACATGATATTTGTATTTGTAAACATGACATTGCATTCATTTGCTGAAAGAAAGATTGTGCTTTTCTCCAAAACAACTTCCACGGTGATTTTTGGTTAAATTTCACCCGAAATCCACAACAATTTGTCCAGATACTCCTGGATGAAAACAAAACTATCTGGTGATTTGTAGCTATCTCAATCCCAGATCTTGCTACAGCCTCTGTGTGTGTTTGTGTTTTCTGGATATTCTCTATGGACTTTACGGTTTTGAATGCATTTTAGCATGTAAGTTTTTGTTTTTAGCTGCCAAAAGCTTGTTGGTTCTACCTGGAGTCAAATACTCCACACATTCGAGTTTTCTAGGAAGAAAGCTTCAGAAACCTGAGAAAACATGATATTTATTTCTGTAAACATGACATTGGATGCATTTGCCGAACAGGAAGATTGTGCTTTTCTCCAAAACCGCTTTTACGGTGATTTTTGGTTAAATTTCACCCGAAATCCACAACAATTTGTCCAGATACTCCTGGATGAAAAGAAAACTATCTGGTGATTTGTAGCTATCTCAATCCCAGATCTTGCTACAGCCTCTGTGTGTGTTTGTGTTTTCTGGATATTCTCTATGGACTTTAAGGTTTTGAATGCATTTTAGCAGGACCCTTTTTGTTTTCTGCTGGCAAACGCTAATTGGTTCCACCTGGAATCAAATCCTCCACACATTCGAGTTTTCTAGGAAGAAAGCTTCAGAAACCTGAGAAAACATGAAATTTCTTTCTGTAAACATGACAGTGGATGCATTTGCCGAATAGAAAGATTGTGCTTTTCTCCAAAACCACTTTCACGGTGACTTTTGGTTAAATTTCACCCGAAATCCACAACAATTTGTCCAGATACTCCTGGATGAAAACAAAACTATCTGGTGATTTGTAGCTATCTCAATCCCAGATCTTGCTACAGTCTGTGTGTGGGATTGTGTTTTCTGGATATTCTCTATGGACTTTAAGGTTTTGAATGCATTTTAGCAGGACCCTTTTTGTTTTCTGCTGGCAAACGCTAATTGGTTCCACCTAGAATCAAATCCTCCACACATTCGAGTTTTCTAGGAAGAAAGCTTCAGAAACCTGAGAAAACATGAAATTTCTTTCTGTAAACATGACAGTGGATGCATTTGCCGAATAGAAAGATTGTGCTTTTCTCCAAAACCACTTTCATGGTGACTTTTGGTTAAATTTCACCCGAAATCCACAACAATTTGTCCAGATACTCCTGGATGAAAACAAAACTATCTGGTGATTTGTAGCTATCTCAATCCCAGATCTTGCTACAGCCTGTGTGTGGGATTGTGTTTTCTGGATATTCTCTATGGACTTTACGGTTTTGAGTGCATTTTAGCAGGACCCTTTTTGTTTTCAGCAGGCAAACGCTAATTGGTTCCACCTGGAGTCAAATCCTCCACACATTCGAGTTTTCTAGCAAGAAAGCTTCAGAAACCTGAGAAAACATGATATTTCTTTCTGTGAACATGACATTGGATGCATTTGCCGAACAGGAAGATTGTGATTTTCTCCAAAACCACTTTCACGGTGATATTTGGTTAAATTTCACCCGAAATCCACAACAATTTGTCCAGATACTCCTGGATGAAAACAAAACGATCTGGTGATTTGTAGCTATCTCAATCCCAGATCTCGCTACAGCCTCTGTGTATGTTTGTGTTTTCTGGATATTCTCTATGGACTTTAAGGTTTTGAATGCATTTTAGCAGGACCCTTTTTGTTTTCTGCTGGCAAACGCTAATTGGTTCCACCTGGATTCAAATACTCCACACATTCGAGTTTTCTAGGAAGAAAGCTTCAGAAACCTGAGAAAACATGGTATTTTTATTTGTAAACATGACATTGGATGCATTTGCCGAACAGGAAGATTGTGCTTTTCTCCAAAACAACTTTCACGGTGATTTTTGGTCAAATTTCACCCGAAATCCACAATAATTTGTCCAGATACTCCTGGATGAAAAGAAAACTATCTGGTGATTTGTAGCTATCTCAATCCCAGATCTTGCTACAGCCTCTGTGTGTGTTTGTGTTTTCTGGATATTTTCTATGGACTTTAAGGTTTTGAGTGCATTTTAGCAGGACCCTTTTGGTTTTCTGCTGGCAAACGCTAATTGGTTCCACCTGGAGTCAAATCCTCCACACATTCGAGTTTTCTAGGAAGAAAGCTTCAGAAACCTGAGAAAACATGAAATTTCTTTCTGTAAACATGACATTGGATGCATTTGCCGAACAGGAAGATTGTGCTTTTCTCCAAAACCACTTTCACGGTGATTTTTGGTTAAATTTCACCCGAAATCCACAAAATTTGTCCAGATACTCCTGGATGAAAACAAAACTATCTGGTGATTTGTAGCTATCTCAATCCCAGATCTTGCTACATCCTCTGTGTGTGTGTGTGTTTTCTGGATATTCTCTATGGACTTTAAGGTTTTGAATGCATTTTAGCAGGACCCTTTTTGTTTTCTGCTGGCAAACGCTTATGGGTTCCACCTGGAGTCAAATCCTCCACACATTCGAGTTTTCTAGGAAGAAAGCTTCAGAAACCTGAGAAAACATGATATTTGTATTTGTAAACATGACATTGGATTCATTTGCTGAAAGAAAGATTGTGCTTTTCTCCAAAACCACTTCCACGGTGATTTTTGGTTAAATTTCACCCGAAATCCACAACAATTTGTCCAGATACTCCTGGATGAAAACAAAACTATCTGGTGATTTGTAGCTATCTCAATCCCAGATCTTGCTACAGCCTCTGTGTGTGTTTGAGTTTTCTGGATATTCTCTATGGACTTTAAGGTTTTAATGCATTTTAGCAGGACCCTTTTTGTTTTCTGCTGGCAAACGCTAATTGGTTCCACCTGGAGTCAAATCCTCCACACATTCGAGTTTTCTAGGAAGAAAGCTTCAGAAACCTGAGAAAACATGATATTTATTTCTGTAAACATGACATTGGATGCATTTGCCGAACAGGAAGATTGTGCTTTTCTCCAAAACCGCTTTTACGGTGATTTTTGGTTAAATTTCACCCGAAATCCACAACAATTTGTCCAGATACTCCTGGATGAAAACAAAACTATCTTGTGATTTGTAGCTATCTCAATCCCAGATCTTGCTACAGCCTCTGTGTGTGTTTGTGTTTTCTGGATATTCTCTATGGACTTTAAGGTTTTGAATGCATTTTAGCAGGACCCTTTTTCTTTTCTGCCTGCAAACGCTAATTGGTTCCACCTGGAGTCAAATCCTCCACACATTCGAGTTTTCTAGGAAGAAAGCTCCAGATACCTGAGAAAACATGATATTTTTATTTGTAAACATGACATTGGATGCATTTACCGAACAGGAAGATTGTGCTTTTCTCCAAAACCACTTTCACGGTGATTTTTGGTAAATTTCACCAGAAATCCACAACAATTTGTCCACATACTCCTGGATGAAAACAAAACTATCTGGTGATTTGTAGCTATCTCAATCCCAGATCTTGCTACAGCCTCTGTGTGTGTTTGTGTTTTCTGGATATTCTCTATGGACTTTAAGGTTTTGAATGCATTTTAGCAGGACCCTTTTCGTTTTCTGCTGGCAAACGCTAACTGGTTCCACCTGGAGTCAAATCCTCCACACATTCGAGTTTTCTAGGAAGAAAGCTTCAGAAACCTGAGAAAACATGATATTTCTTTCTGTAAACATGACATTGGATGCATTTGCCGAACAGGAAGATTGTGCTTTTCTCCAAAACCACTTCCACGGTGATTTTTTGCTTAAATTTCATTCAAAACTTTAACAATTTGTCCAGATACTCCTGGATGAAAACAAAACTATCTGGTGATTTGTAGCTATCTCAATCCCAGATCTTGCTACAGCCTCTGTGTGTGTTTGTGTTTTCTGGACATTCTCTATGGACTTTACTCTTTTGAATGCATTTTAGCATGTAAGTTTTTGTTTTCTGCTGCAAACGTTAATTGGTACTACCTGGAGTCAAATCCTCCACACATTCTAGTTTTCTAGGAAGAAAGCTTCAGAAACCTGAGAAAACATGATATTTCTTTCTGTAAACATGACATTGGATACACTTGCCGAACAGGAAGATTGTGCTTTTCTCCAAAACCACTTCCACGGTGATTTTTGGTTAAATTTCACCCGAAATCCACAACAATTTGTCCAGATACTCCTGGATGAAAACAAAACTATCTGGTGATTTGTAGCTATCTCAATCCCAGATCTTGCTACAGCCTCTGTGTGTGTTTGTGTTTTCTGGATATTCTCTATGGACTTTACGGTTTTGAATGCATTTTAGCATGTAAGTTTTTGTTTTTAGCTGCCAAAAGCTTGTTGGTTCTACCTGGAGTCAAATACTCCACACATTCGAGTTTTCTAGGAAGAAAGCTTCAGAAACCTGAGAAAACATGATATTTATTTCTGTAAACATGACATTGGATGCATTTGCCGAACAGGAAGATTGTGCTTTTCTCCAAAACCGCTTTTACGGTGATTTTTGGTTAAATTTCACCCGAAATCCACAACAATTCGTCCAGATACTCCTGGATGAAAAGAAAACTATCTGGTGATTTGTAGCTATCTCAATCCCAGATCTTGCTACAGCCTCTGTGTGTGTTTGTGTTTTCTGGATATTCTCTATGGACTTTAAGGTTTTGAATGCATTTTAGCAGGACCCTTTTTGTTTTCTGCTGGCAAACGCTAATTGGTTCCACCTGGAATCAAATCCTCCACACATTCGAGTTTTCTAGGAAGAAAGCTTCAGAAACCTGAGAAAACATGAAATTTCTTTCTGTAAACATGACAGTGGATGCATTTGCCGAATAGAAAGATTGTGCTTTTCTCCAAAACCACTTTCACGGTGACTTTTGGTTAAATTTCACCCGAAATCCACAACAATTTGTCCAGATACTCCTGGATGAAAACAAAACTGTCTGGTGATTTGTAGCTCTCTCAATCCCAGATCTTGCTACAGCCTCTGTGTTTGTTTGTGTTTTCTGGATACTCTCTATGGACTTTAATGTTTTGAATGCTTTTTAGCATGTATGTTTTTGTTTTTAGCTGCCAAATCTAATTGGTTCCACCTGGAGTCAAATACTCCACACATTCGAGTTTTTTAGGAAGAAAGCTCCAGAATCCTGAGAAAACATGATATTTCTTTCTGTAAACATGACATTGGATGCATTTGCCGAACAGGAAGATTGTGCTTTTCTCCAAAACCACTTTCACGGTGATTTTTGGTTAAATTTCACCCGAAATCCACAAAATTTGTCCAGATACTCCTGGATGAAAACAAAACTATCTGGTGATTTGTAGCTATCTCAATCCCAGATCTTGCTACAGCCTCTGTGTGTGTTTGTGTTTTCTGGATATTCTCTATGGACTTTAAGGTGTTGAATGCATTTAACAGGACCCTTTTTGTTTTCTGCTGGCAAATGCTAATTGGTTCCACCTGGACTCAAATACTCCACACTTTCGAGTTTTCTAGGAAGAAAGCTTCAGAAACCTGAGAAAACATGATATTTCTTTCTGTAAACATGACATTGGATGCATTTGCCGAACAGAAAGATTGTGCTTTTATCCAAAACCACTTTCACGGTGATTTTTTGGTTAAATTAAAATCAAAAGTGCAACAATTTGTCCAGATACTCCTGGATGAAAACAAAACTATCTGGTGGTTTGTAGCTATCTCAATCCCAGATCTTGCTACAGCCTCTGTGTGTGTTTGTGTTTTCTGGACATTCTCTATGGACTTTACGGTTTTGAATGCATTTTAGCATGTAAGTTTTTGTTTTCTGCTGGCAAACGCTAATTGGTACCACCTGGAGTCAAATCCTCCACGCATTCTAGTTTTCTAGGAAGAAAGCTTTAGAAACCTGAGAAAACATCATATTTCTTTCTGTAAAGATGACATTGGATGCATTTGCCGAACAGGAACATTGTGCTTTTCTCCAAAACCACTTCCACGGTGATTTTTTGCTTAAATTTCATTCAAAACTATAACAATTTCCAGATACTCCTGGATGAAAACAAAACTATCTGGTGATTTGTAGCTATCTCAATCCCAGATCTCGCTACAGCCTCTGTGTGTGTTTGTGTTTTCTGGATATTCTCTATGGACTTTAAGGTTTTGAATGCATTTTAGCAGGACCCTTTTTGTTTTCTGCTGGCAAACGCTAATTGGTTCCACCTGGATTCAAATACTCCACACATTCGAGTTTTCTAGGAAGAAAGCTTCAGAAACCTGAGAAAACATGATATTTGTATTTGTAAACATGACATTGGATGCATTTGCCGAACAGGAAGATTGTGCTTTTCTCCAAAACAACTTTCACGGTGATTTTTGGTCAAATTTCACCCGAAATCCACAATAATTTGTCCAGATACTCCTGGATGAAAACAAAACTATCTGGTGATTTGTAGCTATCTCAATCCCAGATCTTGCTACAGCCTCTGTGTGTGTTTGTGTTTTCTGGATATTTTCTATGGACTTTAAGGTTTTGAGTGCATTTTAGCAGGACCCTTTTGGTTTTCTGCTGGCAAACGCTAATTGGTTCCACCTGGAGTCAAATCCTCCACACATTCGAGTTTTCTAGGAAGAAAGCTTCAGAAACCTGAGAAAACATGAAATTTCTTTCTGTAAACATGACATTGGATGCATTTGCCGAACAGGAAGATTGTGCTTTTCTCCAAAACCACTTTCACGGTGATTTTTGGTTAAATTTCACCCGAAATCCACAAAATTTGTCCAGATACTCCTGGATGAAAACAAAACTATCTGGTGATTTGTAGCTATCTCAATCCCAGATCTTGCTACATCCTCTGTGTGTGTGTGTGTTTTCTGGATATTCTCTATGGACTTTAAGGTTTTGAATGCATTTTAGCAGGACCCTTTTTGTTTTCTGCTGGCATACGCTAATTGGTTCCACCTGGAGTCAAATCCTCCACACATTCGAGTTTTCTAGGAAGAAAGCTCCCGAAACCTGAGAAAACATGATATTTGTATTTGTAAACATGACATTGGATTCATTTGCTGAAAGAAAGATTGTGCTTTTCTCCAAAACCACTTCCACGGTGATTTTTGGTTAAATTTCACCCGAAATCCACAACAATTTGTCCAGATACTCCTGGATGAAAACAAAACTATCTGGTGATTTGTAGCTATCTCAATCCCAGATCTTGCTACAGCCTCTGTGTGTGTTTGAGTTTTCTGGATATTCTCTATGGACTTTAAGGTTTTAATGCATTTTAGCAGGACCCTTTTTGTTTTCTGCTGGCAAACGCTAATTGGTTCCACCTGGAGTCAAATCCTCCACACATTCGAGTTTTTTAGGAAGAAAGCTTCAGAAACCTGAGAAAACATCATATTTCTTTCTGTAAACATGACATTGGATGCATTTGCCGAACAGGAAGATTGTGCTTTTCTCCAAAACCACTTTCACGGTGATTTTTGGTTAAATTTCACCCGAAATCCACAACAATTTGTCCAGATACTCCTGGATGAAAACAAAACTATCTTGTGATTTGTAGCTATCTCAATCCCAGATCTTGCTACAGCCTCTGTGTGTGTTTGTGTTTTCTGGATATTCTCTATGGACTTTAAGGTTTTGAATGCATTATAGCAGGACCCTTTTTCTTTTCTGCCTGCAAACGCTAATTGGTTCCACCTGGAGTCAAATCCTCCACACATTCGAGTTTTCTAGGAAGAAAGCTCCAGATACCTGAGAAAACATGATATTTTTATTTGTAAACATGACATTGGATGCATTTACCGAACAGGAAGATTGTGCTTTTCTCCAAAACCACTTTCACGGTGATTTTTGGTAAATTTCACCAGAAATCCACAACAATTTGTCCACATACTCCTGGATGAAAACAAAACTATCTGGTGATTTGTAGCTATCTCAATCCCAGATCTTGCTACAGCCTCTGTGTGTGTTTGTGTTTTCTGGATATTCTCTATGGACTTTAAGGTTTTGAATGCATTGTAGCAGGACCCTTTTCGTTTTCTGCTGGCAAACGCTAACTGGTTCCACCTGGAGTCAAATCCTCCACACATTCGAGTTTTCTAGGAAGAAAGCTTCAGAAACCTGAGAAAACATGATATTTCTTTCTGTAAACATGACATTGGATGCATTTGCCGAACAGGAAGATTGTGCTTTTCTCCAAAACCACTTTCCCGGTGATTTTTGGTTAAATTTCACCTGAAATCCACAACAATTTGTCCAGATACTCCTGGATGAAAACAAAACGATCTGGTGATTTGTAGCTATCTCAATCCCAGATCTTGCTACATACTCTGTGTGTGTGTGTGTTTTCTGGATATTCTCTATGGACTTTAAGGTTTTGAATGCATTTTAGCAGGACCCTTTTTGTTTTCTGCTGGCAAACGCTTATTGGTTCCACCTGGAGTCAAATCCTCCACACATTCGAGTTTTCTAGGAAGAAAGCTCCAGAAACCTGAGAAAACATGATATTTGTATTTGTAAACATGACATTGGATACATTTGCTGAAAGAAAGATTGTGTTTTTCTCCAAAACCACTTCCACGGTGATTTTTGGTTAAATTTCACCCGAAATCCACAACAATTTGTCCAGATACTCCTGGATGAAAACAAAACTATCTGGTGATTTGTAGCTATCTCAATCCCAGATCTTGCTACAGCCTCTGTGTGTGTTTGTGTTTTCTGGATATTCTCTATGGACTTTAAGGTTTTGAATGCATTTTCGCAGGACCCTTTTTGTTTTCTGCTGGCAAACGCTAATTGGTTCCACCTGGAGTCAAATACTCCACACATTCGAGTTTTCTAGGAAGAAAGCTTCAGAAACCTGAGAAAACATGATATTTTTATTTGTAAACATGACATTGGATGCATTTGCCGAACAGGAAGATTGTGCTTTTCTCCAAAACCACTTTCACGGTGATTTTTGGTAAATTTCACCAGAAATCCACAACAATTTGTATAGATACACCTGGATGAAAACAAAACTATCTGGTGATTTGTAGCTATCTCAATCCCAGATCTTGCTACAGCCTCTGTGTGTGTTTGTGTTTTCTGGATATTCTCTGTGGACTTTAAGGTTTTGAATGCATTTTAGCCGGAACCTTTTGGTTTTCTGTTGGCAAACGCTAATTGGTTCCACCTGGAGTCAAATACTCCACACATTCGAGTTTTCTAGGATGAAAGCTTCAGAAACCTGAGAAAACATGATATTTCTTTCTGTAAACATGACAGTGGATGTAATTGCTGAACAAGGAGATTGTGCTTTTCTCCAAAACCACTTTCACGGTGATTTTTGGTTAAATTTCACCCGAAATCCTCAAGAATTTGTCCAGATACTCCTGGATGAAAACAAAACTATCTGGTGATTTGTAGCTATCTCAATCCCAGATCTTGCTACAGCCTCTGTGTGTGTTTGTGTTTTCTGGATATTCTCTATGGACTTTAAGGTTTTGAATGCATTATAGCAGGACCCTTTTTGTTTTCTGCTGGCAAACGCTTATTGGTTCCACCTGGAGTCAAATACTCCACACATTCGAGTTTTCTAGGAAGAAAGCTCCAGAAATTTTAGAAAACATGATATTTGTATTTGTAAACATGACATTGGATTCATTTGCTGAAAGAAAGATTGTGCTTTTCTCCAAAACCACTTTCACGGTGATTTTTGGTTAAATTTCACCCGAAATCCACAAAATTTGTCCAGATACTCCTGGATGAAAACAAAACTATCTGGTGATTTGTAGCTATCTCAATCCCAGATCTTGCTACAGCCTCTGTGTGTGTTTGTGTTTTCTGGATATACTCTATGGACTTTAAGGTTTTGAATGCATTTTAGCAGGACCCTTTTTGTTTTCTGCTGGCAAACGCTTATTGGTTCCACCTGGCATCAAATACTCCACACATTCGAGTTTTCTAGGAAGAAAGCTTCAGAAACCTGAGAAAATATGATATTTCTTTCTGTAAACATCACATTGGATGCAATTGCCGAACAGGAAGATTGTGCTTTTCTCCAAAACTACTTTCACGGTGATTTTTCGTTAAATTTCACCCGAAATCCACAACAATTTGTCCAGATACTCCTGGATGAAAACAAAACTATCTGGTGATTTGTAGCTATCTCAATCCCAGATCTTGCTACAGCCTCTGTGTGTGTTTGTGTTTTCTGCATATTCTCTATGGACTTTAAAGTTTTGAATGCATTTTTGTAGGACTCTTTTTGTTTTCTGCTGGCAAACGCTAATTGGTTCCACCTGGAGTCAAATACTCCACACATTCGAGTTTTCTAGGAAGAAAGCTCCAGAAACCTGAGAAAACATGATATTTGTATTTGTAAACATAACATTGCATTCATTTGCTGAAAGAAAGATTGTGCTTTTCTCCAAAACCCTTTCACGGTGATATTTTGGTTAAATTTCACTTCAAAACTACAACAATTTGTCCAGATACTCCTGGATGAAAACAAAACTATCTGGTGATTTGTAGCTATCTCAATCCCAGATCTTGCTACAGCCTCTGTGTGTGTTTGTGTTTTCTGGATATTCTCTGTGGACTTTAAGGTTTTGAGTGCATTTTAGCAGGACCCTTTTTGTTTTCGGCTGGCAAACGATAATTGGTTCCACCTGGAGTCAAATACTACACACATTCGAGTTTTCTAGGAAGAAAGCTTCAGAAACCTGAGAAAACATGAAATTTCTTTCTGTAAACATGACATTGGAAGCATTTGCCGAATAGAAAGATTGTTCTTTTCTCCAAAACCACTTTCACGGTGATTTTTGGTTAAATTTCACCCGAAATCCACAACAATTTGTCCAGATACTCCTGGATGAAAACAAAACTATCTGGTGATTTGTAGCTATCTCAATCCCAGATCTTGCTACAGCCTCTGTGTGTGTTTGTGTTTTCTGCATATTCTCTATGGACTTTAAGGTTTTGAATGCATTTTAGCAGGACCCTTTTTGTTTTCTGCTGGCAAACACTTATTGGTTCCACCTGGAGTCAAATCCTCCACACATTCGAGTTTTCTAGGAAGAAAGCTCCAGAGATTTGAGAAAACATGATATTTGTATTTGTAAACATGACATTGCATTCATTGGCTGAAAGAAAGATTGTGCTTTTCTCCAAAACCACTTATACGGTGATTTTTAGTTACATTTCACCCGAAATCCACAACAATTTTGTCCAGATACTCCTGGATGAAAACAAAACTATCTAGTGATTTGTAGCTATCTCAATCCCAGATCTTGCTACAGCCTCTGTGTGTGTTTGAGTTTTCTGGATATTCGCTATGGACTTTAAGGTTTGGAATGCATTTTCGCAGGACCCTTTTTGTTTTCTGCTGGCAAACGCTAATTGGTTCCACCTGGAGTCAAATCCTCCACACATTCGAGTTTTCTAGGAAGAAAGCTTCAGAAACCTGAGAAAACATGATACTTGTATTTGTAAACATGACATTGGATGCATTTGCCGAACTGGAGGATTGTGCTTTTCTCCAAAACCACTTTCACGGTGCTTTTTGGTTAAATTTCACCTGAAATCCACAACAATTTTTCCAGATACTCCTGGATGAAAACAAAACTATCTGGTGATTTGTAGCTATCTCAATCCCAGATCTTGCTACAGCCTCTGTGTGTGTTTGTGTTTTCTGGATATTCTCTATGGACTTTAAGTTTTTGAATGCATTTTAGCAGGACCCCTTTTGTTTTCTGCTGGCAAACGCTAATTGGTTCCACCTGGAGTCAAATACTCCACACATTCGAGTTTTCTAGGAAGAAAGCTTCAGAAACCTGCGAAAACATGATATTTTTATTTGTAAACATGACATTGGATGCATTTGCCGAACAGGAAGATTGCGCTTTTCTCCAAAACCACTTTCACGGTGATTTTTGGTTAAATTTCACCCGAAATCCACAACAATTTGTCCAGATACTCCTGGATGAAAACAAAACTATCTGGTGATTTGTAGCTATCTCAATCCCAGATCTTGCTACAGCCTCTATGTGTGTTTGTGTTTTCTGGATATTCTGTATGGACTTTAAGGTTTTGAATGCATTTTAGCAGGACCCTTTTTGTTTTCTTCTGGCAAACGCTTCTTGGTTCCACCTGGAGTCAAATACTCCACACATTCGAGTTTTCTAGGAAGAAAGCTCCAGAAACCTGAGAAAACATGATATTTGTATTTGTAAACATGACATTGGATTCATTTGCTGAACAGAAAGATTGTGCTTTTCTCCAAAAACACTTCCAAGTTGATTTTTTGGTTAAATTTCACTTCAAAACTACAACAATTTGTCCAGATACTCCTGGATGAAAACAAAACTATCGTGATTTGTAGCTATCTCAATCCCAGATCTTGCTACAGCCACTGTGTGTGTTTGTGTTTTCTGGATATTCTCTAAGGACTTTAAGGTTTTGAATGCATTTTAGCAGGACCCTTTTTGTTTTCTGCTGGCAAACGCTACTTGGTTCCACCTGGAGTCAAATCCTCCACACATTCAAGTTTTCTAGGATGAAAGCTTCAGAAACCTGAGAAAACATGATATTTCTTTTTGTAAACATGACACTGGATGCATTTGCCGAACAGGAAGATTGTGCTTTTCTCCAAAACCACTTTCACGGTGATTTTTGGTTAAATTTCACCCAAAATCCACAACAATTTTGTCCAGATACTCCAGGATGAAAACAAAACTATCTTGTGATTTGTAGCTATCTCAATCCCAGATCTTGCTACAGCCTCTGTGTGTGTTTGGGTTTTCTGGACATTCTCTATGGACTTTAAGGTTTTGAATGCATTTTAGCAGGACCCTTTTTGTTTTCTGCTGGCAAACGCTTATTGGTTCCACCTGGAGTCAAATACTCCACACATTCGAGCTTTCTAGGAAGAAAGCTCCAGAAATTTGAGAAAACATGATATTTGTATTTGTAAACATGACATTGCATTCATTTGCTGAAAGAAAGATTGTGCTTTTCTCCAAAACCACTTTCACGGTGATTTTTGGTTTAATTTCACCCGAAATCCACAACAATTTGTCCAGATACTCCTGGATGAAAACAAAACTATCTGGTGATTTGTAGCTATCTCAATCCCAGATCTTGCTACAGCCTCTGTGTGTGTTTGTGTTTTCTGGATATTCTCTATGGACTTTAAGGTTTTGAATGCATTTTAGCATGTAAGTTTTTGATTTCTGCTGGCAAACGCTAATTGGTTCCACCTGGAGTCAAATCCTCCACACATTCGAGTTTTCTAGGAAGAAAGCTTCAAAAACCTGAGAAAACATGATATTTCTTTCTGTAAACATGACATTGGATGCATTTGCCGAACAGGAGGATTGTGTTTTTCTCCAAAACCACTTTCACTGTGATTTTTGGTTAAATTTCACCCGGAATCCACTACAATTTGTCCAGATTCTCCTGGATGAAAACAAAACTATCTTGTGATTTGTAGCTATCTCAATCCCAGATCTTGCTACAGCCTGTGTGTGTTTGTGTTTTCTGGATATTCTCTATGGACTTTAAGGTTTTGAATGCATTTTAGCAGGACCCTTTTTATTTTTTGCTGGCAAACGCTAACTGGTTCCACCTGGAGTCAAATCCTCCACACATTCCAGTTTTCTAGGAAGAAAGCTTCAGAAACCTGAGAAAAATTGATATTTTTATTTGTAAACAGGACATTGCATTCATTGGCTGAAAGAAAGATTGTGCTTTTCTCCAAAACAACTTTCACGGTGATTTTTTGGTTAAATTTCACTTCAAAACTACAACAATTTGTCCTGATACTCCTGGATGAAAACAAAACTATCTGGTGATTTGTAGCTATCTCAATCCCAGATCTTGCTACAGCCTCTGTGTGTGTTTGTGTTTTCTGGATATTCTCTATGACTTTAAGGTTTTGAATGCATTTTAGCAGGACCCTTTTTGTTTTCTGCTGGCAAACGCTAATTGGTTCCACCTGGAGTCAAATCCTCCACACATTCGAGTTTTCTAGGAAGAAAGCTTCAGAAACCTGAGAAAACATGAAATTTCTTTCTGTAAACATGACATTGGATGCATTTGCCGAACAGGAAGATTGTGCTTTTCTCCAAAACGACTTTCACGGTGATTTTTGGTTAAATTTCACCCGAAATCCACAACAATTTGTCCAGATACTCCTGGATGAAAACAAAACTATCTGGTGATTTGTAGCTATCTCAATCCCAGATCTTGCTACATCCTGTGTGTTTGTTTGTGTTTTCTGGATATTCTCTATGGACTTTAAGGTTTTGAGTGCATTTTAGCAGGACCCTTTTTGTTTTCTGCTGGCAAACGCTAATTGGTTCCACCTGGAGTCAAATCCTCCACACATTCGAGTTTTCTAGGAAGAAAGCTTCAGAAACCTGAGAAAACATGATATTTTTATTTGTAAACAGGACATTGGATGCATTTGCCGAACAGGAAGATTGTGCTTTTCTCCAAAGCCACTGTCACGGTGATTTTTGGATAAATTTCACCGGAAATCCACAACAATTTGTCCAGATACTCCTGGATGAAAACAAAACTATCTGGTGATTTGTAGCTATCTCAATCCCAGATCTTGCTACAGCCTCTGTGTGTGTTTGTGTTTTCTGGATATTCTCTATGGACTTTAAGGTTTTGAATGCATTTTAGCAGGACCCTTTTTGTTTTCTGCTGGCATACGCTAATTGGTTCCACCAGGAGTCAAATCCTCCACACATTCGAGTTTTCTAGGAAGAAAGCTTCAGAAACCTGAGAAAAATTGATATTTTTATTTTTAAACAGGACATTGGATGCATTTGCCGACCAGGAACATTGTGCTTTTCTCCAAAACCACTTTCACAGTGATTTTTTGTTAAATTTCACTTCAAAACAACAACAATTTGTCCAGATACTCCTGGATGAAAACAAAACTATCTGGTGATTTGTAGCTATCTCAATCCCAGATCTTGCTACAGCCTCTGTGTGTGTTTGTGTTTTCTGGATATTCTCTATGGACTTTAAGGTTTTGAATGCATTTTAGCAGGACCCTTTTTGTTTTCTGCTGGCAAACGCTTATTGGTTCCACCTGGAGTCAAATACTCCACACATTCGAGTTTTCTAGGAGGAAAGCTCCAGAAACCTGAGAAAACATGATATTTGTATTTGTAAACATGACATTGCATTCATTTGCTGAAAGAAAGATTGTGCTTTTCTCCAAAACCACTTTCACGGTGATTTTTGGTTAAATTTCACCCGAAATCCACAACAATTTGTCCAGATACTCCTGGATGAAAACAAAACTATATGGTGTGTTGTGGCTATCTCAATCCCAGATCTTGCTACAGCCTCTGTGTTTGTTTGTGTTTTCTGGACATTCTCTATGGACTTTACGGTTTTGAATGCATTTTAGCATGTAAGTTTTTGATTTCTGCTGGCAAACGCTAATTGGTTCCACCTGGTGTCAAATCCTCCACACATTCGAGTTTTCTAGCAAGAAAGCTTCAGAAACCTGAGAACACATGATATTTCTTTCTGTAAACAGGACATTGGATGCATTTTCCGAACAGGAAGATTGTGTTTTTCTCCAAAACCACTTTCACTGTGATTTTTGGTTAAATTTCACACGAAATCCACTACAATTTGTCCAGATACTCCTGGATGAAAACAAAACTATCTGGTGATTTGTAGCTATCTCAATCCCAGATCTTGCTACAGCCTCTGTGTGTGTTTGTGTTTTCTGGATATTCTCTATGGACTTTAAGGTTTTGAATGCATTTTCGCAGGACCCTTTTTATTTTTTGCTGGCAAACGCTTATGGGTTCCACCTGGAGTCAAATCCTCCACACATTCGAGTTTTCTAGGAAGAAAGCTTCAGAAACCTGAGAAAACATGATATTTGTATTTGTAAACATGACATTGCATTCATTTGCTGAAAGAAAGATTGTGCTTTTCTCCAAAACAACTTTCACGGTGATTTTTTGGTTAAATTTCACTTCAAAACTACAACAATTTGTCCTGATACTCCTGGATGAAAACAAAACTATCTGGTGATTTGTAGCTATCTCAATCCCAGATCTTGCTACAGCCTCTGTGTGTGTTTGTGTTTTCTGGATATTCTCTATGACTTTAAGGTTTTGAATGCATTTTAGCAGGACCCTTGTTGTTTTCTGCTGGCAAACGCTAATTGGTTCCACCTGGAGTCAAATCCTCCACACATTCGAGTTTTCTAGGAAGAAAGCTTCAGAAACCTGAGAAAACATGAAATTTCTTTCTGTAAACATGACATTGGATGCATTTGCCGAACAGGAAGATTGTGCTTTTCTCCAAAACGACTTTCACGGTGATTTTTGGTTAAATTTCACCCGAAATCCACAACAATTTGTCCAGATACTCCTGGATGAAAACAAAACTATCTGGTGATTTGTAGCTATCTCAATCCCAGATCTTGCTACATCCTGTGTGTTTGTTTGTGTTTTCTGGATATTCTCTATGGACTTTAAGGTTTTGAGTGCATTTTAGCAGGACCCTTTTTGTTTTCTGCTGGCAAACGCTAATTGGTTCCACCTGGTGTCAAATCCTCCACACATTCGAGTTTTCTAGCAAGAAAGCTTCAGAAACCTGAGAACACATGATATTTCTTTCTGTAAACAGGACATTGGATGCATTTGCCGAACAGGAAGATTGTGTTTTTCTCCAAAACCACTGTCACGGTGATTTTTGGATAAATTTCACCTGAAATCCACAACAATTTGTCCAGATACTCCTGGATGAAAACAAAACTATCTGGTGATTTGTAGCTATCTCAATCCCAGATCTTGCTACAGCCTCTGTGTGTGTTTGTGTTTTCTGGATATTCTCTATGGATTTTAAGGTTTTGAATGCATTTTAGCAGGACCCTTTTTGTTTTCTGCTGGCATACGCTAATTGGTTCCACCTGGAGTCAAATCCTCCACACATTCGAGTTTTCTAGGAAGAAAGTTTCAGAAACCTGAGAAAAATTGATATTTTTATTTTTAAACAGGACATTGGATGCATTTGCCGACCAGGAACATTGTGCTTTTCTCCAAAACCACTTTCACAGTCATTTTTTGTTAAATTTCACTTCAAAACAACAACAATTTGTCCAGATACTCCTGGATGAAAACAAAACTATCTGGTGGTTTGTAGCTATCTCAATCCCAGATCTTGCTACAGCCTCTGTGTGTGTTTGTGTTTTCTGGATATTCTCTATGGACTTTAAGGTTTTGAATGCATTTTAGCAGGACCCTTTTTGTTTTCTGCTGGCAAACGCTTATTGGTTCCACCTGGAGTCAAATACTCCACACATTCGAGTTTTCTAGGAGGAAAGCTCCAGAAACCTGAGAAAACATGATATTTGTATTTGTAAACATGACATTGCATTCATTTGCTGAAAGAAAGATTATGCTTTTCTCCAAAACCACTTTCACGGTGATTTTTGGTTTAATTTCACCCGAAATCCACAACAATTTGTCCAGATACTCCTGGATGAAAACAAAACTATATGGTGTGTTGTGGCTATCTCAATCCCAGATCTTGCTACAGCCTCTGTGTTTGTTTGTGTTTTCTGGACATTCTCTATGGACTTTACGGTTTTGAATGCATTTTAGCATGTAAGTTTTTGATTTCTGCTGGCAAACGCTAATTGGTTCCACCTGGTGTCAAATCCTCCACACATTCGAGTTTTCTAGCAAGAAAGCTTCAGAAACCTGAGAACACATGATATTTCTTTCTGTAAACAGGACATTGGATGCATTTGCCGAACAGGAAGATTGTGTTTTTCTCCAAAACCACTTTCACTGTGATTTTTGGTTAAATTTCACACGAAATCCACTACAATTTGTCCAGATACTCCTGGATGAAAACAAAACTATCTGGTGATTTGTAGCTATCTCAATCCCAGATCTTGCTACAGCCTCTGTGTGTGTTTGTGTTTTCTGTATATTCTCTACGGACATTAAGGTTTTGAATGCATTTTCGCAGGACCCTTTTTATTTTTTGCTGGCAAACGCTTATGGGTTCCACCTGGAGTCAAATCCTCCACACATTCGAGTTTTCTAGGAAGAAAGCTTCAGAAACCTGAGAAAAAATGATATTTGTATTTGTAAACAGGACATTGCATTCATTTGCTGAACGAAAGATTGTGCTTTTTTCCAAAACAACTTTCACGGTGATTTTTTGGTTAAATTTCACTTCAAAACTACAACAATTTGTCCAGATACTCCTGGATGAAAACAAAACTATCTGGTGATTTGTAGCTATCTCAATCCCAGATCTTGCTACAGCCTCTGTGTGTGTTTGTGTTTTCTGGATATTCTCTATGGACTTTAAGGTTTTGAATGCATTTTAGCAGGACCCTTTTTGTTTTCTGCTGGCAAACGCTAATTGGTCCACCTGGAGTCAAATCCTCCACACATTCGAGTTTTCTAGGAAGAAAGCTTCAGAAACCTGAGAAAAATTGATATTTTTATTTGTAAACAGGACATTGCATTCATTTGCTGAAAGAAAGATTATGCTTTTCTCCAAAACCACTTTCACGGTCATTTTTTGGTTAAATTTCACTTCAAAACTACAACAATTTGTCCTGATACTCCTGGATGAAAATAAAACTATCTGGTGATTTGTAGCTATCTCAATCCCAGATCTTGCTACAGCCTCTGTGTGTGTTTGTGTTTTCTGGATATTCTCTATGGACTTTAAGGTTTTGAATGCATTTTAGCAGGACCCTTTTTGTTTTCTGCTGGCATACGCTAATTGGTTCCACCTGGAGTCAAATCCTCCACACATTCGAGTTTTCTAGGAAGAAAGCTTCAGAAACCTGAGAAAACATGATATTTTTATTTGTAAACAGGACATTGGATGCATTTGCCGACCAGGAACATTGTGCTTTTCTCCAAAACCACTTTCACAGCGATTTTTTGGTTAAATTTCACTTCAAAACAACAACAATTTGTCCAGATACTCCTGGATGAAAACAAAACTATCTGGTGATTTGTAGCTATCTCAATCCCAGATCTTGCTACAGCCTCAGTGTGTGTTTGTGTTTTCTGGATATTCTCTATGGACTTTAAGGTTTTGAATGCATTTTAGCAGGACCCTTTTTATTTTTTGCTGGCAAACGCTTATGGGTTCCACCTGGAGTCAAATCCTCCACACATTCGAGTTTTCTAGGAAGAAAGCTTCAGAAACCTGAGAAAACATGATATTTGTATTTGTAAACATGACATTGCATTCATTTGCTGAAAGAAAGATTGTGCTTTTCTCCAAAACCACTTTCACGGTGATTTTTTGGTTAAATTTCACTTCAAAACTACAACAATTTGTCCAGATACTCCTGGATGAAAACAAAACTATCTGGTGATTTGTAGCTATCTCAATCCCAGATCTTGCTACAGCCTCTGTGTGTGTTTGTGTTTTCTGGATATTCTCTATGGACTTTAACTTTTGAGTGCATTTTAGCAGGACCCTTTTTGTTTTCTGCTGGCAAACACTAATTGGTTCCACCTGGAGTCAAATACTCCACACATTCGAGTTTTCTAGGAAGAAAGCTTCAGAAACCTGAGAAAACGTAATATTCTTATTTGTAAACATGTCATTGGATGCATTTGCTGAACAGGAGGATTGTGCTTTTCTCCAAAACCACTTTCACGGTGATTTTTGGTTAAATTTCACCCGAAATCCACAACACTTTGTCCAGATACTCCTGGATGAAAACAAAACTGTCTGGTGATTTGTAGCTATCTCAATCCCAGATCTTGCTACAGCCTCTGTGTGTGTTTGTGTTTTCTGGATATTCTCTATGGACTTTAAGGTTTTGAATGCATTTTAGCAGGACCCTTTTTGTTTTCTGCTGGCAAACGCTAATTGGTTCCACCTGGAGTCAAATCCTCCACACATTCGAGTTTTCTAGGAAGAAAGCTTCAGAAACCTGAGAAAACATGATATTTCTTTCTGTAAACATGACATTGGATGCATTTGCCGAACAGGAAGATTGTGCTTTTCTCCAAAACCACTTTCACGGTGATTTTTGGTTAAATTTCACCCGAAATCCACAACAATTTGTCCAGATACTCCTGGATGAAAACAAAACTGTCTGGTGATTTGTAGCTATCTCAATCCCAGATCTTGCTACAGCCTCTGTGTGTGTTTGTGTTTTCTGGATATTCTCTATGACTTTAAGGTTTTGAATGCATTTTAGCAGGACCCTTTTTGTTTTCGGCTGGCAAACGCTAATTGGTTCCACCTCTAGTCAAATACTCCACACATTCGAGTTTTCTAGGAAGAAAGCTTCAGAAACCTGAGAAAACGTAATATTTTTATTTGTAAACATGCCATTGGATGCATTTGCTGAACAGGAGGATTGTGCTTTTCTTCAAAAACACTTTCACGGTGATTTTTGGTTAAATTTCACCTGAAATCCACAACAATTTGTCCATATACTCCTGGATGAAAACAAAACTATCTGGTGATTTGTAGCTATCTCAATCCCAGATCTTGCTACAGCCTCTGTGTGTGTTTGTGTTTTCTGGATATTCTCTATGGACTTTAAGGTTTTGAATGCATTTTAGCAGGACCCTTTTTGTTTTCTGCTGGCATACGCTAATTGGTTCCACCTGGAGTCAAATCCTCCACACATTCGAGTTTTCTAGGAAGAAAGCTTCAGAAACCTGAGAACACATGATATTTCTTTCTGTAAACAGGACATTGGATGCATTTGCCGAACAGGAAGATTGTGTTTTTCTCCAAAACCACTTTCACTGTGATTTTTGGTTAAATTTCACACGAAATCCACTACAATTTGTCCAGATACTCCTGGATGAAAACAAAACTATCTGGTGATTTGTAGCTATCTCAATCCCAGATCTTGCTACAGCCTCTGTGTGTGTTTGTGTTTTCTGGATATTCTCTATGGACTTTAACTTTTGAGTGCATTTTAGCAGGATCCTTTTTGTTTTCTGCTGGCAAACACTAATTGGTTCCACCAGGAGTCAAATCCTCCACACATTCGAGTTTTCTAGGAAGAAAGCTTCAGAAACCTGAGAAAACGTAATATTCTTATTTGTAAACATGTCATTGGATGCATTTGCTGAACAGGAGGATTGTGCTTTTCTCCAAAACCACTTTCACGGTGATTTTTGGTTAAATTTCACCCGAAATCCACAACACTTTGTCCAGATACTCCTGGATGAAAACAAAACTATGTGGTGATTTGTAGCTATCTCAATCCCAGATCTTGCTACAGCCTCTGTGTGTGTTTGTGTTTTCTGGATATTCTCTATGGACTTTAAGGTTTTGAATGCATTTTAGCAGGACCCTTTTTGTTTTCTGCTGGCATACGCTAATTGGTTCCACCTGGAGTCAAATCCTCCACACATTCGAGTTTTCTAGGAAGAAAGCTTCAGAAACCTGAGAACACATGATATTTCTTTCTGTAAACAGGACATTGGATGCATTTGCCGAACAGGAAGATTGTGTTTTTCTCCAAAACCACTTTCACTGTGATTTTTGGTTAAATTTCACACGAAATCCACTACAATTTGTCCAGATACTCCTGGATGAAAACAAAACTATCTGGTGATTTGTAGCTATCTCAATCCCAGATCTTGCTACAGCCTCTGTGTGTGTTTGTGTTTTCTGGATATTCTCTATGGACTTTAAGGTTTTGAATGCATTTTAGCAGGACCCTTTTTGTTTTCTGCTGGCATACGCTAATTGGTTCCACCTGGAGTCAAATCCTCCACACATTCGAGTTTTCTAGGAAGAAAGCTTCAGAAACCTGAGAACACATGATATTTCTTTCTGTAAACAGGACATTGGATGCATTTGCCGAACAGGAAGATTGTGTTTTTCGCCAAAACCACTTTCACTGTGATTTTTGGTTAAATTTCACACGAAATCCACTACAATTTGTCCAGATACTCCTGGATGAAAACAAAACTATCTGGTGATTTGTAGCTATCTCAATCCCAGATCTTGCTACAGCCTCTGTGTGTGTTTGTGTTTTCTGGATATTCTCTATGACTTTAAGGTTTTGAATGCATTTTAGCAGGACCCTTTTTGTTTTCGGCTGGCAAACGCTAATTGGTTCCACCTCTAGTCAAATACTCCACACATTCGAGTTTTCTAGGAAGAAAGCTTCAGAAACCTGAGAAAACGTAATATTTTTATTTGTAAACAGGACATTGGATGCATTTGCTGAACAGGAGGATTGTGCTTTTCTTCAAAAACACTTTCACGGTGATTTTTGGTTAAATTTCACCTGAAATCCACAACAATTTGTCCATATACTCCTGGATGAAAACAAAACTATCTGGTGATTTGTAGCTATCTCAATCCCAGATCTTGCTACAGCCTCTGTGTGTGTTTGTGTTTTCTGGATATTCTCTATGGACTTTAAGGTTTTGAATGCATTTTAGCAGGACCCTTTTTGTTTTCTGCTGGCATACGCTAATTGGTTCCACCTGGAGTCAAATCCTCCACACATTCGAGTTTTCTAGGAAGAAAGCTTCAGAAACCTGAGAACACATGATATTTCTTTCTGTAAACAGGACATTGGATGCATTTGCCGAACAGGAAGATTGTGTTTTTCTCCAAAACCACTTTCACTGTGATTTTTGGTTAAATTTCACACGAAATCCACTACAATTTGTCCAGATACTCCTGGATGAAAACAAAACTATCTGGTGATTTGTAGCTATCTCAATCCCAGATCGTGCTACAGCCTCTGTGTGTGTTTGTGTTTTCTGGATATTCTCTATGGACTTTAAGGTTTTGAATGCATTTTAGCAGGACCCTTTTTGTTTTCTGCTGGCATACGCTAATTGGTTCCACCTGGAGTCAAATCCTCCACACATTCGAGTTTTCTAGGAAGAAAGCTTCAGAAACCTGAGAACACATGATATTTCTTTCTGTAAACAGGACATTGGATGCATTTGCCGAACAGGAAGATTGTGTTTTTCTCCAAAACCACTTTCACTGTGATTTTTGGTTAAATTTCACACGAAATCCACTACAATTTGTCCAGATACTCCTGGATGAAAACAAAACTATCTGGTGATTTGTAGCTATCTCAATCCCAGATCTTGCTACAGCCTCTGTGTGTGTTTGTGTTTTCTGGATATTCTCTATGGACTTTAAGGTTTTGAATGCATTTTAGCAGGACCCTTTTTGTTTTCTGCTGGCATACGCTAATTGGTTCCACCTGGAGTCAAATCCTCCACACATTCGAGTTTTCTAGGAAGAAAGCTTCAGAAACCTGAGAACACATGATATTTCTTTCTGTAAACAGGACATTGGATGCATTTGCCGAACAGGAAGATTGTGTTTTTCGCCAAAACCACTTTCACTGTGATTTTTGGTTAAATTTCACACGAAATCCACTACAATTTGTCCATATACTCCTGGATGAAAACAAAACTATCTGGTGATTTGTAGCTATCTCAATCCCAGATCTTGCTACAGCCTGTGTGTGTGTTTGTGTTTTCTGGATATTCTCTATGGACTTTAAGGTTTTGAATGCATTTTAGCAGGACCCTTTTTATTTTTTGCTGGCAAACGCTTATGGGTTCCACCTGGAGTCAAATCCTCCACACATTCGAGTTTTCTAGGAAGAAAGCTTCAGAAACCTGAGAAAACATGATATTTGTATTTGTAAACATGACATTGCATTCATTTGCTGAAAGAAAGATTGTGCTTTTCTCCAAAACCACTTTCACGGTGATTTTTTGGTTAAATTTCACTTCAAAACTACAACAATTTGTCCAGATACTCCTGGATGAAAACAAAACTATCTGGTGATTTGTAGCTATCTCAATCCCAGATCTTGCTACAGCCTCTGTGTGTGTTTGTGTTTTCTGGATATTCTCTATGGATTTAACTTTTGAGTGCATTTTAGCAGGACCCTTTTTGTTTTCTGCTGGCAAACACTAATTGGTTCCACCTGGAGTCAAATACTCCACACATTCGAGTTTTCTAGGAAGAAAGCTTCAGAAACCTGAGAAAACGTAATATTCTTATTTGTAAACATGTCATTGGATGCATTTGCTGAACAGGAGGATTGTGCTTTTCTCCAAAACAACTTTCACGGTGATTTTTGGTTAAATTTCACCCGAAATCCACAACACTTTGTCCAGATACTCCTGGATGAAAACAAAACTATGTGGTGATTTGTAGCTATCTCAATCCCAGATCTTGCTACAGCCTCTGTGTGTGTTTGTGTTTTCTGGATATTCTCTATGGACTTTAAGGTTTTGAATGCATTTTAGCAGGACCCTTTTTGTTTTCTGCTGGCAAACGCTAATTGGTTCCACCTGGAGTCAAATCCTCCACACATTCGAGTTTTCTAGGAAGAAAGCTTCAGAAAACTGAGAAAACATGATATTTCTTTCTGTAAACATGACATTGGATGCATTTGCCGAACAGGAAGATTGTGCTTTTCTCCAAAACCACTTTCACGGTGATTTTTGGTTAAATTTCACCCGAAATCCACAACAATTTGTCCAGATACTCCTGGATGAAAACAAAACTGTCTGGTGATTTGTAGCTATCTCAATCCCAGATCTTGCTACAGCCTCTGTGTGTGTTTGTGTTTTCTGGATATTCTCTATGACTTTAAGGTTTTGAATGCATTTTAGCAGGACCCTTTTTGTTTTCGGCTGGCAAACGCTAATTGGTTCCACCTCTAGTCAAATACTCCACACATTCGAGTTTTCTAGGAAGAAAGCTTCAGAAACCTGAGAAAACGTAATATTTTTATTTGTAAACATGCCATTGGATGCATTTGCTGAACAGGAGGATTGTGCTTTTCTTCAAAAACACTTTCACGGTGATTTTTGGTTAAATTTCACCTGAAATCCACAACAATTTGTCCATATACTCCTGGATGAAAACAAAACTATCTGGTGATTTGTAGCTATCTCAATCCCAGATCTTGCTACAGCCTCTGTGTGTGTTTGTGTTTTCTGGATATTCTCTATGGACTTTAAGGTTTTGAATGCATTTTAGCAGGACCCTTTTTGTTTTCTGCTGGCATACGCTAATTGGTTCCACCTGGAGTCAAATCCTCCACACATTCGAGTTTTCTAGGAAGAAAGCTTCAGAAACCTGAGAACACATGATATTTCTTTCTGTAAACAGGACATTGGATGCATTTGCCGAACAGGAAGATTGTGTTTTTCTCCAAAACCACTTTCACTGTGATTTTTGGTTAAATTTCACACGAAATCCACTACAATTTGTCCAGATACTCCTGGATGAAAACAAAACTATCTGGTGATTTGTAGCTATCTCAATCCCAGATCTTGCTACAGCCTCTGTGTGTGTTTGTGTTTTCTGGATATTCTCTATGGACTTTAACTTTTGAGTGCATTTTAGTAGGATCCTTTTTGTTTTCTGCTGGCAAACACTAATTGGTTCCACCTGGAGTCAAATACTCCACACATTCGAGTTTTCTAGGAAGAAAGCTTCAGAAACCTGAGAAAACGTAATATTCTTATTTGTAAACATGTCATTGGATGCATTTGCTGAACAGGAGGATTGTGCTTTTCTCCAAAACCACTTTCACGGTGATTTTTGGTTAAATTTCACCCGAAATCCACAACACTTTGTCCAGATACTCCTGGATGAAAACAAAACTATGTGGTGATTTGAAGCTATCTCAATCCCAGATCTTGCTACAGCCTCTGTGTGTGTTTGTGTTTTCTGGATATTCTCTATGGACTTTAAGGTTTTGAATGCATTTTAGCAGGACCCTTTTTGTTTTCTGCTGGCATACGCTAATTGGTTCCACCTGGAGTCAAATCCTCCACACATTCGAGTTTTCTAGGAAGAAAGCTTCAGAAACCTGAGAACACATGATATTTCTTTCTGTAAACAGGACATTGGATGCATTTGCCGAACAGGAAGATTGTGTTTTTCTCCAAAACCACTTTCACTGTGATTTTTGGTTAAATTTCACACGAAATCCACTACAATTTGTCCAGATACTCCTGGATGAAAACAAAACTATCTGGTGATTTGTAGCTATCTCAATCCCAGATCTTGCTACAGCCTCTGTGTGTGTTTGTGTTTTCTGGATATTCTCTATGGACTTTAAGGTTTTGAATGCATTTTAGCAGGACCCTTTTTGTTTTCTGCTGGCATACGCTAATTGGTTCCACCTGGAGTCAAATCCTCCACACATTCGAGTTTTCTAGGAAGAAAGCTTCAGAAACCTGAGAACACATGATATTTCTTTCTGTAAACAGGACATTGGATGCATTTGCCGAACAGGAAGATTGTGTTTTTCGCCAAAACCACTTTCACTGTGATTTTTGGTTAAATTTCACACGAAATCCACTACAATTTGTCCAGATACTCCTGGATGAAAACAAAACTATCTGGTGATTTGTAGCTATCTCAATCCCAGATCTTGCTACAGCCTCTGTGTGTGTTTGTGTTTTCTGGATATTCTCTATGACTTTAAGGTTTTGAATGCATTTTAGCAGGACCCTTTTTGTTTTCGGCTGGCAAACGCTAATTGGTTCCACCTCTAGTCAAATACTCCACACATTCGAGTTTTCTAGGAAGAAAGCTTCAGAAACCTGAGAAAACGTAATATTTTTATTTGTAAACATGCCATTGGATGCATTTGCTGAACAGGAGGATTGTGCTTTTCTTCAAAAACACTTTCACGGTGATTTTTGGTTAAATTTCACCTGAAATCCACAACAATTTGTCCATATACTCCTGGATGAAAACAAAACTATCTGGTGATTTGTAGCTATCTCAATCCCAGATCTTGCTACAGCCTCTGTGTGTGTTTGTGTTTTCTGGATATTCTCTATGGACTTTAAGGTTTTGAATGCATTTTAGCAGGACCCTTTTTGTTTTCTGCTGGCATACGCTAATTGGTTCCACCTGGAGTCAAATCCTCCACACATTCGAGTTTTCTAGGAAGAAAGCTTCAGAAACCTGAGAACACATGATATTTCTTTCTGTAAACAGGACATTGGATGCATTTGCCGAACAGGAAGATTGTGTTTTTCTCCAAAACCACTTTCACTGTGATTTTTGGTTAAATTTCACACGAAATCCACTACAATTTGTCCAGATACTCCTGGATGAAAACAAAACTATCTGGTGATTTGTAGCTATCTCAATCCCAGATCTTGCTACAGCCTCTGTGTGTGTTTGTGTTTTCTGGATATTCTCTATGGACTTTAAGGTTTTGAATGCATTTTAGCAGGACCCTTTTTGTTTTCTGCTGGCATACGCTAATTGGTTCCACCTGGAGTCAAATCCTCCACACATTCGAGTTTTCTAGGAAGAAAGCTTCAGAAACCTGAGAACACATGATATTTCTTTCTGTAAACAGGACATTGGATGCATTTGCCGAACAGGAAGATTGTGTTTTTCGCCAAAACCACTTTCACTGTGATTTTTGGTTAAATTTCACACGAAATCCACTACAATTTGTCCAGATACTCCTGGATGAAAACAAAACTATCTGGTGATTTGTAGCTATCTCAATCCCAGATCTTGCTACAGCCTCTGTGTGTGTTTGTGTTTTCTGGATATTCTCTATGGACTTTAAGGTTTTGAATGCATTTTAGCAGGACCCTTTTTGTTTTCTGCTGGCATACGCTAATTGGTTCCACCTGGAGTCAAATCCTCCACACATTCGAGTTTTCTAGGAAGAAAGCTTCAGAAACCTGAGAAAACATGATATTTCTTTCTGTAAACAGGACATTGGATGCATTTGCCGAACAGGAAGATTGTGTTTTTCGCCAAAACCACTTTCACTGTGATTTTTGGTTAAATTTCACACGAAATCCACTACAATTTGTCCAGATACTCCTGGATGAAAACAAAACTATCTGGTGATTTGTAGCTATCTCAATCCCAGATCTTGCTACAGCCTCTGTGTGTGTTTGTGTTTTCTGGATATTCTCTATGGACTTTAAGGTTTTGAATGCATTTTAGCAGGACCCTTTTTATTTTTTGCTGGCAAACGCTTATGGGTTCCACCTGGAGTCAAATCCTCCACACATTCGAGTTTTCTAGGAAGAAAGCTTCAGAAACCTGAGAAAACATGATATTTGTATTTGTAAACATGATATTGCATTCATTTGCTGAAAGAAAGATTGTGCTTTTCTCCAAAACCACTTTCACGGTGATTTTTTGGTTAAATTTCACTTCAAAACTACAACAATTTGTCCAGATACTCCTGGATGAAAACAAAACTATCTGGTGATTTGTAGCTATCTCAATCCCAGATCTTGCTACAGCCTCTGTGTGTGTTTGTGTTTTCTGGATATTCTCTATGGATTTAACTTTTGAGTGCATTTTAGCAGGACCCTTTTTGTTTTCTGCTGGCAAACACTAATTGGTTCCACCTGGAGTCAAATACTCCACACATTCGAGTTTTCTAGGAAGAAAGCTTCAGAAACCTGAGAAAACGTAATATTCTTATTTGTAAACATGTCATTGGATGCATTTGCTGAACAGGAGGATTGTGCTTTTCTCCAAAACAACTTTCACGGTGATTTTTGGTTAAATTTCACCCGAAATCCACAACACTTTGTCCAGATACTCCTGGATGAAAACAAAACTATGTGGTGATTTGTATCTATCTCAATCCCAGATCTTGCTACAGCCTCTGTGTGTGTTTGTGTTTTCTGGATATTCTCTATGGACTTTAAGGTTTTGAATGCATTTTAGCAGGACCCTTTTTGTTTTCTGCTGGCAAACGCTAATTGGTTCCACCTGGAGTCAAATCCTCCACACATTCGAGTTTTCTAGGAAGAAAGCTTCAGAAAACTGAGAAAACATGATATTTCTTTCTGTAAACATGACATTGGATGCATTTGCCGAACAGGAAGATTGTGCTTTTCTCCAAAACCACTTTCACGGTGATTTTTGGTTAAATTTCACCCGAAATCCACAACAATTTGTCCAGATACTCCTGGATGAAAACAAAACTGTCTGGTGATTTGTAGCTATCTCAATCCCAGATCTTGCTACAGCCTCTGTGTGTGTTTGTGTTTTCTGGATATTCTCTATGACTTTAAGGTTTTGAATGCATTTTAGCAGGACCCTTTTTGTTTTCGGCTGGCAAACGCTAATTGGTTCCACCTCTAGTCAAATACTCCACACATTCGAGTTTTCTAGGAAGAAAGCTTCAGAAACCTGAGAAAACGTAATATTTTTATTTGTAAACATGCCATTGGATGCATTTGCTGAACAGGAGGATTGTGCTTTTCTTCAAAAACACTTTCACGGTGATTTTTGGTTAAATTTCACCTGAAATCCACAACAATTTCTCCATATACTCCTGGATGAAAACAAAACTATCTGGTGATTTGTAGCTATCTCAATCCCAGATCTTGCTACAGCCTCTGTGTGTGTTTGTGTTTTCTGGATATTCTCTATGGACTTTAAGGTTTTGAATGCATTTTAGCAGGACCCTTTTTGTTTTCTGCTGGCATACGCTAATTGGTTCCACCTGGAGTCAAATCCTCCACACATTCGAGTTTTCTAGGAAGAAAGCTTCAGAAACCTGAGAACACATGATATTTCTTTCTGTAAACAGGACATTGGATGCATTTGCCGAACAGGAAGATTGTGTTTTTCTCCAAAACCACTTTCACTGTGATTTTTGGTTAAATTTCACACGAAATCCACTACAATTTGTCCAGATACTCCTGGATGAAAACAAAACTATGTGGTGATTTGTAGCTATCTCAATCCCAGATCTTGCTACAGCCTGTGTGTGTGTTTGTGTTTTCTGGATATTCTCTATGGACTTTAAGGTTTTGAATGCATTTTAGCAGGACCCTTTTTATTTTTTGCTGGCAAACGCTTATGGGTTCCACCTGGAGTCAAATCCTCCACACATTCGAGTTTTCTAGGAAGAAAGCTTCAGAAACCAGAGAAAACATGATATTTGTATTTGTAAACATGACATTGCATTCATTTGCTGAAAGAAAGATTGTGCTTTTCTCCAAAACCACTTTCACGGTGATTTTTTGGTTAAATTTCACTTCAAAACTACAACAATTTGTCCAGATACTCCTGGATGAAAACAAAACTATCTGGTGATTTGTAGCTATCTCAATCCCAGATCTTGCTACAGCCTCTGTGTGTGTTTGTGTTTTCTGGATATTCTCTATGGACTTTAAGGTTTTGAGTGCATTTTAGCAGGACCCTTTTTGTTTTCTGCTGGCAAACGCTAATTGGTTCCACCTGGATTCAAATCCTCCACACATTCGAGTTTTCTAGGAAGAAAGCTTCAGAAACCTGAGAAAAATTGATATTTTTATTTGTAAACAGGACATTGGATGCATTTGCCGACCAGGAACATTGTGCTTTTCTCCAAAACCACTTTCACGGTGATTTTTGGTTAAATTTCACCCAAAATCCACAACAATTTGTCCAGATACTCCTGGATGAAAACAAAACTATCTGGTGATTTGTAGCTATCTCAATCCCAGATCTTGCTACAGCCTCTGTGTGTGTTTGTGTTTTCTGGATATTCTCTATGGACTTTAAGGTTTTGAATGCATTTTAGCAGGACCCTTTTTGTTTTCTGCTGGCATACGCTAATTGGTTCCACCTGGATTCAAATCCTCCACACATTCGAGTTTTCTAGGAAGAAAGCTTCAGAAACCTGAGAACACATGATATTTCTTTCTGTAAACAGGACATTGGATGCATTTGCCGAACAGGAAGATTGTGTTTTTCTCCAAAACCACTTTCACTGTGATTTTTGGTTAAATTTCACACGAAATCCACTACAATTTGTCCAGATACTCCTGGATGAAAACAAAACTATCTGGTGATTTGTAGCTATCTCAATCCCAGATCTTGCTACAGCCTCAGTGTGTGTTTGTGTTTTCTGGATATTCTCTATGGACTTTAAGGTTTTGAATGCATTTTAGCAGGACCCTTTTTATTTTTTGCTGGCAAACGCTTATGGGTTCCACCTGGAGTCAAATCCTCCACACATTCGAGTTTTCTAGGAAGAAAGCTTCAGAAACCTGAGAAAACATGATATTTGTATTTGTAAACATGACATTGCATTCATTTGCTGAAAGAAAGATTGTGCTTTTCTCCAAAACCACTTTCACGGTGATTTTTTGGTTAAATTTCACTTCAAAACTACAACAATTTGTCCAGATACTCCTGGATGAAAACAAAACTATCTGGTGATTTATAGCTATCTCAATCCCAGATCTTGCTACAGCCTCTGTGAGTGTTTGTGTTTTCTGGATATTCTCTATGGACTTTAAGGTTTTGAGTGCATTTTAGCAGGACCCTTTTTGTTTTCTGCTGGCAAACGCTAATTGGTTCCACCTGGATTCAAATCCTCCACACATTCGAGTTTTCTAGGAAGAAAGCTCCAGAAACCTGAGAAAACATGATATTTGTATTTGTAAACAGGACATTGGATGCATTTGCCGACCAGGAACATTGTGCTTTTCTCCAAAACCATTTTCACGGTGATTTTTGGTTAAATTTCACCCGAAATCCACAACAATTTGTCCAGATACTCCTGGATGAAAACAAAACTATCTGGTGATTTGTAGCTATCTCAATCCCAGATCTTGCTACAGCCTCTGTGTGTGTTTGTGTTTTCTGGATATTCTCTATGGACTTTAAGGTTTTGAGTGCATTTTAGCAGGACCCTTTTTGTTTTCTGCTGGCAAACGCTAATTGGTTCCACCTGGATTCAAATCCTCCACACATTCGAGTTTTCTAGGAAGAAAGCTTCAGAAACCTGAGAAAAATTGATATTTTTATTTGTAAACAGGACATTGGATGCATTTGCCGACCAGGAACATTGTGCTTTTCTCCAAAACCACTTTCACGGTGATTTTTGGTTAAATTTCACCCAAAATCCACAACAATTTGTCCAGATACTCCTGGATGAAAACAAAACTATCTGGTGATTTGTAGCTATCTCAATCCCAGATCTTGCTACAGCCTCTGTGTGTGTTTGTGTTTTCTGGATATTCTCTATGGACTTTAAGGTTTTGAATGCATTTTAGCAGGACCCTTTTTGTTTTCTGCTGGCAAACGCTAATTGGTTCAACCTGGAGTCAAATTCTCCACACATTCGAGTTTTCTAGGAAGAAAGCTTCAGAAACCTGAGAAAACATGATATTTGTATTTGTAAACATGACATTGCATTCATTTGCTGAAAGAAAGATTGTGCTTTTCTCCAAAACCACTTTCACGGTCATTTTTTGGTTAAATTTCACTTCAAAACTACAACAATTTGTCCTGATACTCCTGGATGAAAACAAAACTATCTGGTGATTTGTAGCTATCTCAATCCCAGATCTTGCTACAGCCTCTGTGTGTGTTTGTGTTTTCTGGATATTCTCTATGGACTTTAAGGTTTTGAATGCATTTTAGCAGGACCCTTTTTGTTTTCTGCTGGCAAACGCTAATTGGTTCCACCTGGAGTCAAATCCTCCACACATTCGAGTTTTCTAGGAAGAAAGCTTCAGAAACCTGAGAAAACATGATATTTCTTTCTGTAAACATGACATTGGATGCATTTTTCGAAAAGGAGGATTGTGCTTTTCTCCAAAACCACTTTCACGGTGATTTTTGGTTAAATTTCACGCGAAATCCACAACAATTTGTCCAGATACTCCTGGATGAAAACAAAACTGTCTGGTGATTTGTAGCTATCTCAATCCCAGATCTTGCTACAGCCTCTGTGTGTGTTTGTGTTTTCTGGATATTCTCTATGACTTTAAGGTTTGAATGCATTTTAGCAGGACCCTTTTTGATTTCTGCTGGCAAACGCTAATTGGTTCTACCTGGAGTAAAATCCTCAACACATTCGAGTTTTCTAGGAAGATATCTTCAGAAAACTGAGAAAACATGAAATTTCTTTCTGTAAACATGACATTGGATGCATTTGCCGAACAGGAAGATTGTGCTTTTCTCCAAAACCACTTTCACGGTGATTTTTGGTTAAATTTCACCCGAAATCCACTACAATTTGTCCATATACTCCTGGATGAAAACAAAACTATCTGGTGGTTTGTAGCTATCTCAATCCCAGATCTTGCTACAGCCTCTGTGTGTGTTTGTGTTTTCTGGATATTCTCTATGGACTTTAAGGTTTTGAATGCATTTTCGCAGGACCTTTTTTCTTTTCTGCTGGGAAACGCTAATTGGTTCCACCTGGAGTCAAATCCTCCACACATTCGAGTTTTCTAGGAAGAAAGCTTCAGAAACCTGAGAAAACATGATATTTCTTTCTGTAAACATGACATTGGATGCATTTGCCGAACAGGAGGATTGTGCTTTTCCCCAAAACCACTTTCACGGTGATTTTTGGTTAAATTTCACCCGAAATCCACAACAATTTGTCCAGATAATCCTGGATGAAAACAAAACTGTCTGGTGATTTGTAGCTATCTCAATCCCAGATCTTGCTACAGCCTCTGTGTGTGTTTGTGTTTTCTGGATATTCTCTATGGACTTTAAGGTTTTGAATGCATTTTAGCAGGACCCTTTTTGTTTTCTGCTGGCAAACGCTAATTGGTTCCACCTGGAGTCAAATCCTCCACACATTCGAGTTTTCTAGGAAGAAAGCTTCAGAAACCTGAGAAAACATGATATTTGTATTTGTAAACATGACATTGGATGTAATTGCCGAACAGGAAGATTGTGCTTTTCTCCAAAACCACTTTCACGGTGATTTTTGGTTAAATTTCACTTCAAAACTACAAGAATTTGTCCAGATACTCCTGGATGAAAACAAAACTATCTGGTGATTTGTAGCTATCTCAATCCCAGATCTTGCTACAGCCTCTGTGTGTGTTTGTGTTTTCTGGATATTCTCTATGGACTTTAAGGTTTTGAATGCATTTTAGCAGGACCCTTTTTGTTTTCTGCTGGCAAACGCTAATTGGTTCCACCTGGAGTCAAATACTCCACACATTCGAGTTTTCTAGAAAGAAAGCTTCAGAAACCTGAGAAAAATTGATATTTCTTTCTGTAAACATGACATTGGATGCATTTGCCGAACAGGAGGATTGTGCTTTTCCCCAAAACCACTTTCACGGTGATTTTTGGTTAAATTTCACCCGAAATCCACAACAATTTGTCCAGATAATCCTGGATGAAAACAAAACTGTCTGGTGATTTGTAGCTATCTCAATCCCAGATCTTGCTACAGCCTCTGTGTGTGTTTGTGTTTTCTGGATATTCTCTATGGACTTTAAGGTTTTGAATGCATTTTAGCAGGACCCTTATTGATTTCTGCTGGCAAACGCTAATTGGTTCCACCTGGAGTCAAATACTCCACACATTCGAGTTTTCTAGAAAGAAAGCTTCAGAAACCTGAGAAAAATTGATATTTTTATTTGTAAACAGGACATTGGATGCATTTGCCCAACAGGAGGATTGCGCTTTTCTCCAAAACCACTTTCACGGTGATTTTTGGTTAAATTTCACTTCAAAACTACAAGAATTTGTCCAGATACTCCTGGATGAAAACAAAACTATCTGGTGATTTGTAGCTATCTCAATCCCAGATCTTCTACAGCCTCTGTGTGTGTTTGTGTTTTCTGGATATTCTCTATGGACTTTAAGGTTTTGAATGCATTTTAGCAGGACTCTTTTTGTTTTCTGCTGGCATACGCTAATTGGTTCCACCTGGAGTCAAATCCTCCACACATTCGAGTTTTCTAGGAAGAAAGCTTCAGAAACCTGAGAACACATGATATTTCTTTCTGTAAACAGGACATTGGATGCATTTGCCGAACAGGAAGATTGTGTTTTTCTCCAAAACCACTTTCACTGTGATTTTTGGTTAAATTTCACACGAAATCCACTACAATTTGTCCAGATACTCCTGGATGAAAACAAAACTATCTGGTGATTTGTAGCTATCTCAATCCCAGATCTTGCTACAGCCTGTGTGTGTGTTTGTGTTTTCTGGATATTCTCTATGGACTTTAAGGTTTTGAATGCATTTTAGCAGGACCCTTTTTATTTTTTGCTGGCAAACGCTTATGGGTTCCACCTGGAGTCAAATCCTCCACACATTCGAGTTTTCTAGGAAGAAAGCTTCAGAAACCAGAGAAAACATGATATTTGTATTTGTAAACATGACATTGCATTCATTTGCTGAAAGAAAGATTGTGCTTTTCTCCAAAACCACTTTCACGGTGATTTTTTGGTTAAATTTCACTTCAAAACTACAACAATTTGTCCAGATACTCCTGGATGAAAACAAAACTATCTGGTGATTTGTAGCTATCTCAATCCCAGATCTTGCTACAGCCTCTGTGTGTGTTTGTGTTTTCTGGATATTCTCTATGGACTTTAAGGTTTTGAGTGCATTTTAGCAGGACCCTTTTTGTTTTCTGCTGGCAAACGCTAATTGGTTCCACCTGGATTCAAATCCTCCACACATTCGAGTTTTCTAGGAAGAAAGCTTCAGAAACCTGAGAAAAATTGATATTTTTATTTGTAAACAGGACATTGGATGCATTTGCCGACCAGGAAGATTGTGCTTTTCTCCAAAACCACTTTTACGGTGATTTTTGGTTAAATTTCACCCGAAATCCACAACAATTTGTCCAGATACTCCTGGATGAAAACAAAACTATCTGGTGATTTGTAGCTATCTCAATCCCAGATCTTGCTACAGCCTCTGTGTGTGTTTGTGTTTTCTGGATATTCTCTATGGACTTTAAGGTTTTGAATGCATTTTCGCAGGACCCTTTTTGTTTTCTGCTGGCAAACGCTAATTGGTTCCACCTGGATTCAAATTCTCCACACATTCGAGTTTTCTAGGAAGAAAGCTTCAGAAACCTGAGAAAACATGATATTTGTATTTGTAAACCTGACATTGCATTCATTTGCTGAAAGAAAGATTGTGCTTTTCTCCAAAACCACTTTCACGGTCATTTTTTGGTTAAATTTCACTTCAAAACTACAACAATTTGTCCTGATACTCCTGGATGAAAACAAAACTATCTGGTGATTTGTAGCTATCTCAATCCCAGATCTTGCTACAGCCTCTGTGTGTGTTTGTGTTTTCTGGATATTCTCTATGGACTTTAAGGTTTTGAATGCATTTTAGCAGGACCCTTTTTGATTTCTGCTGGCAAACGCTAATTGGTTCCACCTGGAGTCAAATCCTCCACACATTCGAGTTTTCTAGGAAGAAAGCTTCAGAAACCTGAGAAAACATGATATTTCTTTCTGTAAACATGACATTGGATGCATTTGTCGAAAAGGAGGATTGTGCTTTTCTCCAAAACCACTTTCACGGTGATTTTTGGTTAAATTTCACACGAAATCCACAACAATTTTTCCAGATACTCCTGGATGAAAACAAAACTGTCTGGTGATTTGTAGCTATCTCAATCCCAGATCTTGCTACAGCCTCTGTGTGTGTTTGTGTTTTCTGGATATTCTCTATGACTTTAAGGTTTGAATGCATTTTAGCAGGACCCTTTTTGATTTCTGCTGGCAAACGCTAATTGGTTCTACCTGGAGTCAAATCCTCAACACATTCGAGTTTTCTAGGAAGATAGCTTCAGAAAACTGAGAAAACATGAAATTTCTTTCTGTAAACATGACATTGGATGCATTTGCCGAACAGGAAGATTGTGCTTTTCTCCAAAACCACTTTCACGGTGATTTTTGGTTAAATTTCACCCGAAATCCACTACAATTTGTCCATATACTCCTGGATGAAAACAAAACTATCTGGTGGTTTGTAGCTATCTCAATCCCAGATCTTGCTACAGCCTCTGTGTGTGTTTGTGTTTTCTGGATATTCTCTATGGACTTTAAGGTTTTGAATGCATTTTCGCAGGACCTTTTTTCTTTTCTGCTGGGAAACGCTAATTGGTTCCACCTGGAGTCAAATCCTCCACACATTCGAGTTTTCTAGGAAGAAAGCTTCAGAAACCTGAGAAAACATGATATTTCTTTCTGTAAACATGACATTGGATGCATTTGCCGAACAGGAGGATTGTGCTTTTCCCCAAAACCACTTTCACGGTGATTTTTGGTTAAATTTAACCCGAAATCCACAACAATTTGTCCAGATAATCCTGGATGAAAACAAAACTGTCTGGTGATTTGTAGCTATCTCAATCCCAGATCTTGCTACAGCCTCTGTGTGTGTTTGTGTTTTCTGGATATTCTCTATGGACTTTAAGGTTTTGAATGCATTTTAGCAGGACCCTTTTTGTTTTCTGCTGACAAACGCTAATTGGTTCCACCTGGAGTCAAATCCTCCACACATTCGAGTTTTCTAGGAAGAAAGCTTCAGAAACCTGAGAAAACATGATATTTGTATTTGTAAACATGACATTGGATGCAATTGCCGAACAGGAAGATTGTGCTTTTCTCCAAAACCACTTTCACGGTGATTTTTGGTTAAATTTCACTTCAAAACTACAAGAATTTGTCCAGATACTCCTGGATGAAAACAAAACTATCTGGTGATTTGTAGCTATCTCAATCCCAGATCTTGCTACAGCCTCTGTGTGTGTTTGTGTTTTCTGGATATTCTCTATGGACTTTAAGGTTTTGAATGCATTTTAGCAGGACCCTTTTTGATTTCTGCTGGCAAACGCTAATTGGTTCCACCTGGAGTCAAATACTCCACACATTCGAGTTTTCTAGGAAGAAAGCTTTAGAAACCTGAGAAAAATTGATATTTTTATTTGTAAACAGGACATTGGATGCATTTGCCGACCAGGAATATTGTGCTTTTCTCCAAAACCACTTTCACAGTGATTTTTTGTTAAATTTCACTTCAAAACAACATCAATTTGTCCAGATAGTCCTGGATGAAAACAAAACTGTCTGGTGATTTGTAGCTATCTCAATCCCAGATCTTGCTACAGCCTCTGTGTGTGTTTGTGTTTTCTGGATATTCTCTATGGACTTTAAGGTTTTGAGTGCATTTTAGCAGGACCCTTTTTGATTTCTGCTGGCAAACGCTAATTGGTTCCACCTGGAGTCAAATCCTCCACACATTCGAGTTTTCTAGGAAGAAAGCTTCAGAAACCTGAGAAAACATGAAATTTCTTTCTGTAAACATGACATTGGATGCATTTGCCGAACAGGAAGATTGTGCTTTTCTCCAAAACGACTTTCACGGTGATTTTTGGTTAAATTTCACCCGAAATCCACAACAATTTGTCCAGATACTCCAGGATGAAAACAAAACTATCTGGTGATTTGTAGCTATCTCAATCCCAGATCTTGCTACAGCCTCTGTGTGTGTTTGTGTTTTCTGGATATTCTCTATGGACTTTAAGGTTTTGAATTCATTTTCGCAGGACCCTTTTTGTTTTCTGCTGGCAAACGCTAATTGGTTCCACCTGGAGTCAAATCCTCCACACATTCGAGTTTTCTAAGAAGAAAGCTTCAGAAACCTGAGAAAACATGATATTTGTATTTGTAAACATGACATTGGATGCAATTGCCGAACAGGAAGATTGTGCTTTTCTCCAAAACCACTTTCACGGTGATTTTTGGATAAATTTCACCCGAAATCCACAACAATTTGTCCAGATACTCCTGGATGAAAACAAAACTGTCTGGTGATTTGTAGCTATCTCAATCCCAGATCTTGCTACAGCCTCTGTGTGTGTTTGTGTTTTCTGGATATTCTCTATGGACTTTAAGGTTTTGAGTGCATTTTAGCAGGACCCTTTTTGATTTCTGCTGGCAAACGCTAATTGGTTCCACCTGGAGTCAAATCCTCCACACATTCGAGTTTTCTAGGAAGAAAGCTTCAGAAACCTGAGAAAACATGAAATTTCTTTCTGTAAACATGACATTGGATGCATTTGCCGAACAGGAAGATTGTGCTTTTCTCCAAAACGACTTTCACGGTGATTTTTGGTTAAATTTCACCCGAAATCCACAACAATTTGTCCAGATACTCCTGGATGAAAACAAAACTATCTGGTGATTTGTAGCTATCTCAATCCCAGATCTTGCTACAGCCTCTGTGTGTGTTTGTGTTTTCTGGATATTCTCTATGGACTTTAAGGTTTTGAATGCATTTTCGCAGGACCCTTTTTGTTTTCTGCTGGCAAACGCTAATTGGTTCCACCTGGAGTCAAATCCTCCACACATTCGAGTTTTCTAAGAAGAAAGCTTCAGAAACCTGAGAAAACATGATATTTCTTTCTGTAAACATGACATTGGATGCAATTGCCGAACAGGAAGATTGTGCTTTTCTCCAAAACCACTTTCACGGTCATTTTTGGTTAAATTTCACATGAAATCCACAACTATTTGTCCAGATACTCCTGGATGAAAACAAAACTATCTGGTGATTTGTAGCTATCTCAATCCAAGATCTTGCTACAGCCTCCGTGTGTTTTTGTGTTTTCTGGATATTCTCTATGGACTTTAAGGTTTTGAATGCATTTTAGCAGGACCCTTTTTGATTTCTGCTGGCAAACGCTAATTGGTTCCACCTGGAGTCAAATACTCCACACATTCGAGTTTTCTAGGAAGAAAGCCTCAGAAACCTGAGAAGAATTGATATTTTTATTTGTAAACAGGACATTGGATGCATTTGCCCAACAGGAGGATTGCGCTTTTCTCCAAAACCACTTTCACGGTGATTTTTGGTTAAATTTCACCCGAAATCCACAACAATTTGTCCAGATACTCCTGGATGAAAACAAAACTATCTGGTAATTTGTAGCTATCTCAATCCCAGATCTTGCTACAGCCTGTGTGTGTTTGTGTTTTCGGGATATTCTCTATGGACTTTAAGTTTTGGAATGCATTTTAGCAGGACCCTTTTTGTTTTCTGCTGGGAAACGCTTATTGGTTCCACCTGGAGTCAAATCCTCCACACATTCGAGTTTTCTAGGAAGAAAGCTTCAGAAACCTGAGAAAACATGATATTTGTATCTGTAAACATGACATTGGATGCATTTGCCGAACAGGAAGATTATGCTTTTCTCCAAAAACACTTTCACGGTGATTTTTGGTAAATTTCACCCGAAATCCACAACAATTTGTCCAGATACTCCTGGATGAAAACAAAACTATCTGGTGATTTGTAGCTATCTCAATCCCAGATCTTGCTACAGCCTCTGTGTGTGTTTGTGTTTTCTGGATATTCTCTATGACTTTAAGGTTTTGAAAGCATTTTAGCATGTAAGTTTTTGTTTTCTGCTGGCAAACGCTAATTGGTTCCACCTGGAGTCAAATCCTCCACACATTTGAGTTTTCTAGGAAGAAAGCTTCAGAAACCTGAGAAAACATGATATTTTTATTTGTAAACATGACATTGGATGCATTTGCCGAACAGGAAGATTGTGCTTTTCTCCAAAACCACTTTCACGGTGATTTTTGGTTAAATTTCACCCAAAATCCACAACAATTTGTCCATATACTCCTGGATGAAAACAAAACTATCTGGTGATTTGTAGCTATCTCAATCCCAGATCTTGCTACAGCCTCTGTGTGTGTTTGTGTATTCTGGATATTCTCTATGGACTTTAAGGTTTTGAATGCATTTTCGCAGGACTCATTTTGTTTTCTGCTGGCAAACGCTAATTGGTTCCACCTGGAGTCAAATACTCCACACATTCGAGTTTTCTAGGAAGAAAGCTTCAGAAACCTGAGAAAAATTGATATTTTTATTTGTAAACAGGACATTGGATGCATTTGCCCAACAGGAGGATTGCGCTTTTCTCCAAAACCACTTTTACTGTGATTTTTGGTTAAATTTCACTTCAAAACAACAACAATTTGTCCAGATACTCCAGGATGAAAACAAAACTATGTGGTGATTTGTAGCTATCTCAATCCCAGATCTTGCTACAGCCTCTGTGTGTGTTTGTGTTTTCTGGATATTCTCTATGACTTTAAGGTTTTGAAAGCATTTTAGCATGTAAGTTTTTGTTTTCTGCTGGCAAACGCTAATTGGTTCCACCTGGAGTCAAATCCTCCACACATTCAAGTTTTCTAGGAAGAAAGCTTCAGAAACCTGAGAAAACATGATATTTGTATTTCAAAACATGACTTTGGATGCATTTGCTGAACAAGAAGATTGTGATTTTCTCCAAAACGACTTTCACGGTGATTTTTGGTTAAATTTCACCCAAAATCCACAACAATTTGTCCAGATACTCCTGGATGAAAACAAAACTATCTGGTGATTTGTAGCTATCTCAATCCCAGATCTTGCTACAGCCTCTGTGTGTGTTTGTGTTTTCTGGATATTCTCTATGGACTTTAAGGTTTTGAATGCATTTTCGCAGGACCCTTTTTGTTTTCTGCTGGCAAACGCTAATTGGTTCCACCTGGAGTCAAATCCTCCACACATTCGAGTTTTCTAGGAAGAAAGCTTCAGAAACCTGAGAAAACATGATATTTTTATTTGTAAACATGACATTGGATGCATTTCCCAAACAGGAAGATTGTGCTTTTCTCCAAAACCACTTTCACGGTGATTTTTGGTTAAATTTCACCCGAAATCCACAACAATTTGTCCAGATACTCCTGGATGAAAACAAAACTATCTGGTGATTTGTAGCTATCTCAATCCCAGATCTTGCTACAGCCTCTGTGTGTGTTTGTGTTTTCTGGATATTCTCTATGGACTTTAAGGTTTTGAATGCATTTTCGCAGGACCCTTTTTGTTTTCTACTGGCAAACACTAACTGGTTCCACCTGGAGTCAAATCCTCCACACATTCGAGTTTTCTAGGAAGAAAGCTTCAGAAACCTGAGAAAACATGACACTTTTTTCTGCAAACATGACATGGATGCAATTGGCGAACAGGAAGCTTTTGCTTTTCTCCAAAACCACTTTCAGGGTGATTTTTGGTTAAATTTCACTTCAAAACTGAAAGAATCTGTCCAGATACTCCTGGATGAAAACAAAACTATCTGGTGATTTGTAGCTATCTCAATCCCAGATCTTGCTACAGCCTCTGTGTGTGTTTGTGTTTTCTGGATATTCTCTATGGACTTTACGGTTTTGAAGGAATTTTAGCAGGACCCTTTTGGTTTTCTGCTGGCAAACGCTAATTGGTTCCACCTGGAGTCAACTCCTCCACACATTCGAGTTTTCTAGGTAGAAAGCTCCAGAAACCTAAGAAAACATGATATTTCTTTCTGTAAACATGACATTGGATGCAATTGCCGAACAGGAAGATTGTGCTTTTCTCCGAAACCACTTTCACGGTGATTTTTGGTTAAATTTCACCCGAAATCCACAACAATTTGTCCAGATACTCCTGGATGAAAACAAAACTATCTGGTGATTTGTAGCTATCTCAATCACAGATCTTGCTACAGCCTGTGTCTGTTTGTGTTTTCTGGATATTCTCTATGGACTTTAAGTTTTGGAATGCATTTTAGCAGGACCCTTTTTGTTTTCTGCTGGGAAACGCTTATTGGTTCCACCTGGAGTCAAATCCTGCACACATTCCAGTTTTCTAGGAAGAAAGCTTCACAAACCTGAGAAAACATGATATTTGTATTTGTAAACATGACATTGCATTCATTTGCTGAAAGAAAGATTGTGCTTTTCTCCAAAACCACTTTCACGGTGATTTTTGGTTAAATTTCACCCGAAATCCACAACAATTTGTCCAGATACTCCTGGATGAAAACAAAACTATGTGGTGATTTGTAGATATCTCAATCCCAGATCTTGCTACAGCCTCTGTGTGTGTTTGTGTTTTCTGGATATTCTCTATGACTTTAAGGTTTTGAATGCATTTTCGCAGGACCCTTTTTGTTTTCTGCTGGCAAACGCTAATTGCTTCCACCTGGAGTCAAATCCTCCACACATTCGAGTTTTCTAGGAAGAAAGCTTCAGAAACCTGAAAAAACATGATATTTGTATTTGTAAACATAACATTGCATTCATTTGCTGAAAGAAAGATTGTGCTTTTCTCCAAAACCACTTTCACGGTGATTTTTTGGTTAAATTTCACTTCAAAACTAGAACAATTTGTCCAGATACTCCTGGATGAAAACAAAACTATCTGGTGATTTGTAGCTATCTCAATCCCAGATCTTGCTACAGCCTCTGTGTGTGTTTGTGTTTTCTGGATATTCTCTATGGACTTTAAGCTTTGGAATGCATTTTAGCAGGACCCTTTTTGTTTTCTGCTGGGAAACGCTTATTGGTTCCACCTGGAGTCAAATCCTGCACACATTCGAGTTTTCTAGGAAGAAAGCTTCAGAAACCTGAGAAAACATGATATTTGTATTTGTAAACATGACATTGCATTCATTTGCTGAAAGAAAGATTGTGCTTTTCTCCAAAACCACTTTCACGGTGATTTTTGGTTAAATTTCACCCGAAATCCACAACAATTTGTCCAGATACTCCTGGATGAAAACAAAACTATCTGGTGATTTGTAGCTATCTCAATCCCAGATCTTGCTACAGCCTCTGTGTGTGTTTGTGTTTCTGGATATTCTCTATGGACTTTAAGGTTTTGAATGCATTGTAGCAGGACCCTTTTTGTTTTCTGCTGGCAAACGCTAATTGGTTCCACCTGGAGTCAAATCCTCCACACATTCGAGTTTTCTAGAAAGAAAGCTTCAGAAACCTGAGAAAACATGATATTTTTATTTCTAAACAGGACATTGGATGCATTTGCCGAACAGGAGGATTGCGCTTTTCTCCAAAACCACTTTCACGGTAATTTTTGGTTAAATTTCACCCGAAATCCACAACTATTTGTCCAGATACTCCTGGATGAAAACAAAACTATCTGGTGATTTGTAGCTATCTCAATCCCAGATCTTGCTACAGCCTCTGTGTGTGTTTGTGTTTTCTGGATATTCTCTATAGACTTTAAGGTTTTGAATGCATTTTAGCAGGACCCTTTTTGTTTTCTGCTGGCAAACGCTAATTGGTTCCACCTGGAGTCAAATCCTCCACACATTCGAGTTTTCTAGGAAGAAAGCTTCAGAAACCTGAGAAAACATGATATTTCTTTCTGTGAACATGACATTGGATGCATTTGCCGAACAGGAAGATTGTGCTTTTCTCCAAAACCACTTTCACGGTGATTTTTGGTTAAATTTCACCCGAAATCCACAACAATTTGTCCAGAGACTCCTGGATGAAAACAAAACTATCTGGTGATTTGTAGCTATCTCAATCCCAGATCGTGCTACAGCCTCTGTGTGCATTTGTGTTTTCTGGACATTCTCTATGGAGTTTAAGGTTTCAAATGCATTTTAGCATTTGTTTTCTGCTGGCAAATGCTAATTGGTTCCACCTGGAGTCAAATACTCCACACATTCGAGTTTTCTAGGAAGAAAGCTTCAGAAACCTGAGAAAACATGATATTTCTTTCTGTAAACATGACATTGGATGCATTTGCCGAACAGGAAGATTGTGATTTTCTCCAAAACCACTTTCATGGTGATTTTTGGTTAAATTTCACTCAAAATCCACAACAATTAGTCCAGATACTCCTGGATGAATACAAAACTATCTGGTGTGTTGTGGCTATCTCCAGCCCAGATCTTGCTACAGCCTCTGTGTGTGTTTGTGTTTTCTGGACATTCTCTATGGACTTTACGGTTTTGAATGCATTTTAGCATCTATTTTCTGCTGGCAAACGCTAATTGGTTCCACCTGGAGTCAAATACTCCACACATTCGAGTTTTCTAGGAAGAAAGCTTCAGAAACAAGAGAAAACATGACACTTTTTTTCGCTAAACATGGCATTGGATGCATATGCCGAACAGGAGGATTGTGCTTTTCTCCAAAACCACTTTCACGGTGATTTTTGGTTAAATTTCACCCGAAATCCTCAAGAATTTGTCCAGATACTCCTGGATAAAAACAAAAACTATCTAGTGATTTTTAGCTATCTCAATCCCAGATCTTGCTACAGCCTCTGTGTGTGTTTGTGTTTTCTGGATATTCTCTATGGACTTTAAGGTTTTGAGTGCATTTTTGAAGAACCGTTTTTGTTTTTTGCTGGCAAACGCTAATTGGTTCCACCTGGAATCAAATACTCCACACATTCGAGTTTTCTAGGAAGAAAGCTCCAGAAACCTGAGGAAACATGATATTTGTAGTTGTAAACATGACATTGGATACATTTGCCGAACAGGAACATTGTGCTTTTCTCCAAAACCACTTTACGGTGATTTTTTTGTTAAATTTCATTTCAAAACAACAACAATTTGTCCAGATACTCCTGGATGAAAACAAAACTATCTGGTGATTTGTAGCTATCTCAATCCCAGATCTTGCTACAGCCTCTGTGTGCGTTTGTTTTTTCTGGACATTCTCTATGGACTTTAAGGTTTTGAATGCATTTTAGCATGTAAGTTTTGGTTTTTAGCTGCCAAACGCTAATTTGTTCTACCTGGAGTCAAATCCTCCACACATTCGAGTTTTCTTGCAAGAAAGCTTCAGAAACCTGAGAAAACATGATATTTCTTTCTGTAAACATGGCATTGGATGCATTTGCTGAACAGGAAGATTGTGCTTTTCTCCAAAACAACTTTCACGGTGATTTTTGGTTAAATTTCACCCGAAATCCACTACAATTTGTCCAGATACTCCTGGATGAAAACAAAAACTATCTGGTGACTTGTAGCTATCTCAATCCCAGATCTTGCTACAGCCTCTGTGTGTGTTTGTGTTTTCTGGATATTCTCTATGGACTTTAAGGTTTTGAATGCATTTTAGCAGGACCCTTTTTGTTTTCTGCTGGGAAACGCTTATTGGTTCCAACTGGAGTCAAATACTCCCCACATTCGAGTTTTCTAGGAAGAAAGCTCCAGAAACATGAGAAAAAATGATATTTGTATTGGTAAACATGACATTGGATTCATTTGCTGAACAGAAAGATTGTGATTTTCTCCAAAACCACTTTCACGGTGAATTTTCGGTTAAATTTCACTTCAAAACTACAACAATTTGTCCAGATACTCCTGGAAGAAAACAAAACTATCTGGTGATTTGTAGCTATCTCAATCCCAGATCTTGCTACAGCCTCTGTGTGTGTTTGTGTTTTCTGGATATTCACTATGGACCTTAAGGTTTTGAATGCATTTTAGCAGGACCCTTTTTGTTTTCTGCTGGCAACGCTAATTGGTTCCACCTGGAGTCAAATCCTCCACACATTCGAGTTGTCTAGGAAGACATCTTCAGAAACCTGAGAAAACATGATATTTCTTTCTGTAAACATGACATTGGATGCATTTGCGGAACATGAAGATTGTGATTTTCTCCAAAACCACTTTCATGGTGATTTTTCGTTAAATTTCACCCAAAATCCACAACAATTAGTCCAGATACTCCTGGATGAAAACAAAACTATCTGGTGTTTTGTGGCTATCTCCAGCCCAAATCTTGCTACAGCCTCTGTGTTTGTTTGTGTTTTCTGGACATTCTCTATCAATTTTACTGTTTTGAATGCATTATAGCATGCAAGTTTAGTTTTTTAGCTGCCAAACGCTAATTGCTTGGACCTGGAGTCAAATACTCCACACATTCAAGTTTTCTAGGAAGAAAGCTTCAGAAACCTGAGAAAACATGGTATTTGTATTTGAAAACATGACATTGGATGCATTTGGCAAACAGGAAGATTGTGATTTTCTCCAAAACCACTTTCACGGTGATTTTTGGTTAAATTTCACCCGAAATCCACAACAATTTGACAGATACTCCTGGATGAAAACAAAACTATCTGGTGATTTGTAGCTATCTCAATCCCAGATCTTGCTACAGCCTCTGTGTGTGTTTGTGTTTTCTGAACATTCTCTATGGACTTTACGGTTTTGAATGCATTTTAGCATTTATTTTCTGTTGGCAAACGCTAATCGGTTCCACCTGGAGTCAAATCCTCCACACATTCGAGTTTTCTGGGAAGAAAGCGTCAGAAACCTGAGAAAACATGATATTTGTTACTGTAAACATAACATTGGATGCATTTGCCAAACAGGAAGATTGTGCTTTTCTCCAAAACGACTTTCACGGTGATTTTTGGTTAAATTTCACCCGAAATCCACAACAATTTGTCCAGATACTCCTGGATGAAAACAAAAAACTATCTGGTGATTTGTAGCTATCTCAATCCCAGATCTTGCTACAGCCTCTGTGTGTGTTTGTGTTTTCTGGATATTCACTATGGACCTTAAGGTTTTGAATGCATTTTGGCAGGACCCTTTTTGTTTTCTGCTGGCAACACTAATTGGTTCCACCTGGAGTCAAATACTCCACACATTCGAGTTGTCTAGGAAGAAAGCTTCAGAAACCTGAGAAAACATGATATTTCTTTCTGTAAACATGACATTGGATGCATTTGCCGAACAGGAAGATTGTGCTTTTCTCCAAAACCACTTTCACGGTGATTTTTGGTTAAATTTCACCTTAAATCCACAACAATTTGTCCAGATACTCCTGGATGAAAACAAAACTATCTGGTGATTTGTAGCTATATCAATCCCAGATCTTGCTACAGCCTCTGTGTTTGTTTGTGTTTTCTGGACATTCTCTATGGACTTTACGGTTTTGAATGCATTTTGGCATGTAAGTTTTGGTTTTTAGCTGCCAAACGATAATTGGTTCTACCTGGAGTCAAATCCTCCACACATTCGAGTTTTCTAGGAGGAAAGCTTCAGAAACCTGAGAAAACATGATATTTTTATTTGTAAACATGACATTGGATGCATTTGCTGAACAGAAAGATTGTGCTTTTCTCCAAAAGCACTTTCACGGTGATTTTTGGTTAAATTTCACCCGAAATCCACAACAATTTGTCCAGATACTCCTGGATGAAAACAAAAAACTATCTGGTGCTTTGTAGCTATCTCAATCCCAGTTCTTGCTACAGCCTCTGTGTGTGTTTGTGTTTTCTGGTTATTCTCTATGGACTTTAAGGTTTTGAATGCATTTTAGCATTTATTTTCTGCTGGCAAACGCTAATTGGTTCCAACTGGAGTCAAATACTGCACACATTCGAGTTTTCTAGGAAGAAAGCTTCAGAAACCTGAGAAAACATGTCACCTTTTTCTGTAAACATGGCATTGGATGCATTTTCTGAACAGGAAGATTGTGCTTTTCTCCAAAACCACTTTCACGGTGATTTTTGGTTAAATTTCACCTGAAATCCACAACAATTTGTCCAGATACTCCTGGATGAAAACAACAAACTATCTGGTGATTTTTAGCTATCTCAATCCCAGATCTTGCTACAGCCTCTGTGTGTGTTTGTGTTTTCTGGATAATCTCTATGGACTTTAAGGTTTTGAGTGCATTTTTGAAGAACCCTTTTTGTTTTCTGCTGGCAAACGCTAATTGGTTCCACCTGGAGTCAAATCCTCCACACATTCGAGTTTTCTAGGACGAAAGCTGCAGAAAGCTAAGAAAACATGATATTTGTATTTGTAAACATGACATTGGATGCATTTGCCGAACAGGAACATTGTGCTTTTCTCCAAAACCACTTTCACGGTGATTTTTTTGTTAAATTTCATTTCAAAACAACAACAATTTGTCCAGATACTCCTGGATGAAAACAAAACTATCTGGTGATTTGTAGCTATCTCAATCCCAGATCTTGCTACAGCCTCTGTTTGCGTTTGTGTTTTCTGGATATTCACTATGGACCTTAAGGTTTTGAATGCATTTTAGCAGGACCCTTTTTGTTTTCTGCTGGCAACGCTAATTGGTTCCACCTGGAGTCAAATACTCCACACATTCGAGTTTTCTAGGAAGAAAGCTTCAGAAACCTGAGAAAACATGATATTTCTTTCTGTAAACATGGCATTGGATGCATTTGCCGAACAGGAAGATTGTGCTTTTCTCCAAAACCACTTTCACGGTGATTTTTGGTTAAATTTCACCCGAAATCCACAACAATTTGTCCAGATACTCCTGGATGAAAACAAAAAACTATCTGGTGCTTTGTAGCTATCTCAATCCCAGATCTTGCTACAGCCTCTGTGTTTGTTTGTGTTTTCTGGACATTCTCTATGGACTTTAAGGTTTTGAATGCATTGTAGCAGGACCCTTTTTGTTTTTTGCTGGCAAATGCTAATTGGTTCCACCTGGAGTCAAATCCTCCACACATTCGAGTTTTCTAGGAGGAAAGCTTCAGAAACCTGAGAAAACATGATATTTGTATTTGTAAACATGACATTGGATGCATTTGCTGAACAGAAAGATTGTGCTTTTCTCCAAAAGCACTTTCACGGTGATTTTTGGTTAAATTTCACCCGAAATCCACAACAATTTGTCCAGATACTCCTGGATGAAAACAAAAAACTATCTGGTGCTTTGTAGCTATCTCAATCCCAGATCTTGCTACAGCCTCTGTGTGTGTTTGTGTTTTCTGGTTATTCTCTATGGACTTTAAGGTTTTGAATGCATTTTAGCAGGACCCTTTTTCTTTTCTGCTGGCAAACGCTAATTGGTTCCACCTGGAGTCAAATCCTCCACACATTCGAGTTTTCTAGGAAGAAAGCTTCAGAACCTGAAAAAACATGATATTTCTTTCTGTAAACATGACATTGGATGCATTTGCCGAACACGAAGATTGTGATTTTCTCCAAAACCACTTTCACAGTGATTTTTGGTTAAATTTCACACAAAATCCACAACAATTACTCCAGATACTCCTGGATGAAAACAAAACTATCTGGTGTGTTGTGGCTATCTCCAGCCCAGATCTTGCTACAGCCTCTGTGTTTGTTTGTGTTTTCTGGACATTCTCTATCGACTTTACTGTTTTGAATGCAGTATAGCATGCAAGTTTAGGTTTTTAGCTGCCAAACGCTAATTGCTTGGACCTGGAGTCAAATACTCCACACATTCGAGTTTTCTAGGAAGAAAGCTTCAGAAACCTGAGAAAACATGATATTTGTATTTGAAAACATGACTTTGGATGCATTTGCTGAACAAGAAGATTGTGATTTTCCCCAAAACGACTTTCACCGGGATTTTTGGTTAAATTTCACCCAAAATCCACAAAAATTTGTCCAGATACTCCTGGATGAAAACAAAAAACTATCTGGTGATTTGTAGCTATCTCAATCCCAGATCTTGCTGCAGCCTCTGTGTGTGTTTGTGTTTTCTGAACATTGTGTATGGACTTTACGGTTTTGAATGCATTTTAGCATTTATTTTCTGCTGGCAAACGCTAATTGATTCCACCTGGAGTCAAATACTGCACACATTCGAGTTTTTTAGGAAGAAAGCTTCAGAAACATGAGAAAACATGACACTTTTTTCTGTAAACATGTCATTGGATGCATTTCCCGAACAGGAAGATTGTGCTTTTCTCCAAAACCACTTTCACGGTGATTTTTGGTTAAATTTCATTTCAAAACAACAACAATTTGTCCAGATACTCCTAGATGAAAACAAAACTATCTGGTGATTTGTAGCTATATCAATCCCAGATCTTGCTACAGCCTCTGTGTTTGTTTGTGTTTTCTGGACATTCTCTATGGACTTTACGGTTTTGAATGCATTTTAGCATGTAAGTTTTGGTTTTTAGCTGCCAAACGCTAATTTGTTCTACCTGGAGTCAAATCCTCCACACATTCGAGTATTCTAGGAAGAAAGCTTCAGAAACCTGAGAAAACATGATATTTCTTTCTGTAAACATGACATTGGATGCATTTGCTGAACAGGAAGATTGTGCTTTTGTCCAAAACCACTTTCACGGTGATTTTTGGTTAAATTTCACCCGAAATCCACAACAATTTGTCCAGATACTCCTGGATGAAAACAAAAACTATCTGGTGATTTGTAGCTATCTCAATCCCAGATCTTGCTACAGCCTCTATGTGTGTTTGTGTTTTCTGGACATTCTCTATGGACTTTACGGTTTTGAATGCATTTTAGCAGGACCCTTTTTGTTTTCTGCTGGCAAACGCTAATTGGTTCCACCTGGAGTCAAATACTCCACACATTCGAGTTTCCTATGAAGAAAGCTTCAGAACCCTAAGAAAACATGATATTTGTATTTGTAAACATGACATTGGATGCATTTGCTGAACAGCAAGATTGTGCTTTTCTCCAAAACCACTTTCACTGTGATTTTTCGTTAAATTTCACTTCAAAACTACAAGAATTTGTCCAGATTCTCCTAGATGAAAACAAAACTATCTGGTGACTTGTAGCTATCTCAATCCCAGATCTTGCTACAGCCTCTGTATGTTTGTGTTTTCTGGATATTCTCTATGGACTTTAAGGTTTTGAATGCATTTTAGCAGGACCCTTTTTGTTTTCTGCTGGCAAACGCTTATTGGTTCCACCTGGAGTCAAATACTCCCCACATTCGAGTTTTCTAGGAAGAAAGCTCCAGAAACATGAGAAAAAATGATATTTGTATTGGTAAACATGACATTGGATTCATTTGTTGAACAGATAGATTGTGCTTTTCTCCAAAACCACTTTCACGGTGATTTTTTGGTTAAATTTCACTTCAAAACTACAACAATTTGTCCAGATACTCCTGGATGAAAACAAAACTATCTGGTGATTTGTAGCTATCTCAATCCCAGATCTTGCTACAGCCTCTGTGTGTGTTTGTGTTTTCTGGATATTCTCTATGGACCTTATGGTTTTGAATGCATTTTAGCAGGAACCTTTTTGTTTTCTGCTGGCAAACGCTAATTGGTTCCACCTGGAGTCAAATACGCCACACATTGGAGTTTTCTAGGAAGAAAGCTTCAGAAACCTGAGAAAACATGATATTTCTTTCTGTAAACATGACATTGGATGCATTTGCTGAACAGGAAGAATGTGCTTTTCTCCAAAACGACTTTCACGGTGATTTTTGGTTAAATTTCAGCCGAAATCCACAACAATTTGTCCAGATACTCCTGGATGAAAACAAAAACTATCTGGTGATTTGTAGCTATCTCAATCCCAGATCTTGCTACAGCCTCTGTGTGTGTTTGTGTTTTCTGGACATTCTCTATGGACTTTACGGTTTTGAATGCATTTTAGCATTCGTTTTCTGCTGGCAAACGCTAATTGGTTCCACCTGGAGTCAAATACTCCACACATTTGAGTTTTATAGGAAGAAAGCTTCAGAAACCTGAGAAAACATGACACTTTTTTTTGTAAACATGACATTGGATTCATTTGCCGAACAGGAAGATTGTGCTTTTCTCCAAAACCACTTTCACGGTGATTTTTGGTTAAATTTCACGCGAAATCCATAACAATTTGTCCAGATACTCCTGGATGAAAAGAAAACTATCTGGTAATTTGTAGCTATCTCAATCCCAGATCTTGCTACAGCCTCTGTATGTTTGTGTTTTCTGGATATTCTCTATGGACTTTAAGGTTTTGAATGCATTTTTGGAGGACCCTTTTTGTTTTCAGCTGGCAAATGCTAATTGGTTCCACCTGGAGTCAAATCCTCCACACATTCGAGTTTCCTATGAAGAAAGCTTCAGAATCCTAAGAAAACATGATATTTGTATTTGTAAACATGACATTGGATTCATTTGCTGAACAGCAAGATTGTGCTTTTCTCCAAAACCACTTTCACGGTGATTTTTTGCTTAAATTTCATTCAAAACTATAACAATTTGTCCAGATACTCCTGGATGAAAACAAAAAACTATCTGGTGATTTGTAGCTATCTCAATCACAGATCTTGCTACAGCCTCTGTGTGTGTTTGTGTTTTCTGGATATTCTCTATGGACTTTAAGGTTTTGAATGCATTTTAGCAGGACCCTTTTTGTTTTCTGCTGGGAAAGGCTTACTGGTTCCACCTGGAATCAAATCCTCCACACATTCGAGTTTTCTAGGAAGAAAGCTCCATAAACCTGAGAAAACATTATATTTGTATTTTTAAACATGACACTGGATTCATTTGATCAACAGAAAGATTGTGCTTTTCTCCAAAACCACTTTCACGGTGATGTTTGGTTAAATTTCGCTTCAAAACTACAACAATTTGTCCAGATACTCCTGGATGAAAACAAAACTATCTGGTGATTTTTAGCTATCTCAATCCCAGATCTTGCTACAGCCTCTGTGTGTGTTCGTGTTTTCTGGACATTCTCTATGGACTTTATGGTTTTGAATGCATTTTAGCAGGATCCTTTTTGTTTTCTGCTAGCAAACGCTAATTGGTTCCACCTGGATCAAATACTGCACACATTCGAGTTGTCTAGGAAGAAAGCTTCAGAAACCTGAGAAAACATGATATTTGTATTTTTAAACATGACACTGGATTCATTTCCTCAGCAGAAAGATTGTGATTTTCTCCAAAACCACTTTCACGGCGATTTTTTGGTTAAATTTCACTTCATAACTACAACAATTTGGCCAGATACGCCTGGATGAAAATAAAACTATCTGGTGTGTTGTGGCTATCTCAATCCCAGATCTTGCTACAGCCTCTGTGTGTGTTTGTGTTTTCTGGACATTCTCTATGGACTTTAATATTTGGAATGCATTTTAGCAGGACCCTTTTTGAATTCTGCTGGCAAACGATAATTGGCTCCACCAGGAGTCAAATACTCCACACATTCGAGTTTTCTAGGAAGAAAGCTCCAGAAACCTGAGAAAACATGATATTTGTATTTGTAAACATGACATTGGATACATTTGCCGAACAGGAAGATTGTGCTTTTCTTCAAAACCACTTTCACGGTGATTTTTGTTAAATTTCACCCTAAATCCACAACAATTTGTCCAGATACTCCTGCATGAAAACTAAACTGTCTGGTGTGTTGTGGCTATCTCAATCCCAGATCTTGCTACAGCCTCTGTGTGTGTTTGTGTTTTCTGGACATTCTCTATGGACTTTACGGTTTTGAATGCATTTTAGCATGTAAGATTTTGTTTTCTGCTGGCAAACGCTAATTGGTTCCACCTGGAGTCAAATCCTCCACACATTCGAGTTTTCTAGGAAGAAAGCTCCAGAAACCTGAGAAAACATGATATTTGAATTTATAAACATGACATTGGATGCATTTGCCAAACAGGAAGATTGTGCTTTTCTCCAAAACCAGTTTCACGGTGATTTTTTGGTTAAATTTCATTTCATAACTACAACAATTTGGCCAGATACTCCTGGATGAAAATAAAACTATCTGGTGTGTTGTGGCTATCTCAATCCCAGATCTTGCTACAGCCTCTGTGTGTGTTTGTGTTTTCTGGACATTCTCTATGGACTTTAATGTTTGGAATGCATTTTAGCAGGACCCTTTTTGAATTCTGTTGGCAAGCGCTAATTTGTTCCACCTGGAGTCAACACTCCACACATTCGAGTTGTCTAGGAAGAAAGCTCCAGAAACCTGAGAAAACATGATATTTGTATTTCTAAACATGACATTGGATTCATTTGCTGAACAGAAAGATTGTGCTATTCTCGAAAACCACTTTCACGGTGATTTTTTGGTTAAATTTTGCTTCAAAACTACAACAATTTGTCCAGATACTCCTGGATGAAAACTGAACTGTCTGGTGTGTTGTGGCTATCTCAATCCCAGATCTTGCTACAGCCTCTGTGTGTGTTTGTGTTTTCTGGACATTCTCTATGGACTTTACGGTTTTGAATGCATTTTAGCATGTAAGTTTTTGTTTTTAACTGACAAACGCTAATTGGTTCCACCTGGAGTCAAATCCTCCACACATTCGAGTTTTCTAGGAAGAAAGCTCCAGAAATGTGAGAAAACATGATATTTGTATTTGTAAACATGACATTGGATGCATTTGCCATACAGGAAGATTGTGCTTTTCTCGAAAACCACTTTCACGGTGATTTTTTTGTTAAATTTCACTTCATTACTACAACAGTTTGTCCAGATACTCCTGGATGAAAATAAAACTATCTGGTGATTTGTAGCTATCTCAATCCCTGATCTTGCTACAGCCTCTGTGTGTGTTTGTGTTTTCTGGACATTCTCTATGGACTTTACGGTTTTGAATCCATTTCAGCTTTTGTTTTCTGCTGGCAAACGCTAACTGGTTCCATCTGGAGTCAAATCCTCCACACATTCGAGTTTTCTAGGAAGAAAGCACCAGAAACCTGAGAAAACATGATATTTGTATTTGTATATATGACATTGGATGCATTTGCCAAACAGGAAGATTGTGCTTTTCTCCAAAAGCACTTTCACAGTGATTTTTGGTTAAATTTCACCTGAAATCCACAACAATTTGTCCAGATACTCCTGGATGAAAACAAAACTATCTGGTGATTTTTAGCTATCTCAATCCCAGATCTTGCTACAGCCTCTGTGTGTGTTTGTGTTTTCTGGACATTCTCTATGGAATTGACGGTTTTGAATGCATTTTAGCATTTGTTTTCTGCTGGCAAACGCTAATTGGTTCCACGTGGAGTCAAATACTCCACACATTCATGTTTTCTAGGAAGAAAGCTCCATAAACCTGAGAAAACATGATATTTCTTTCTGTAAACATGATATTGGAGACATTTGCCAAACAGGATGATTGCGCTTTTCTCCAAAACCACTTTCACGGTGATTTTTGGTGAAATTTCACCTGAAATCCACAACAATATGTCCAGATACTCCTGGATGAAAACTAAACTATCTGGTGTGTTGTGGCTATCTCAATCCCAGATCTAGCTACAGCCTCTGTGTTTGTTTTTGTTTTCTGGACATTCTCTATGGACTTTACGGTTTTGAATGACTTTTTGCATGTAAGTTTTTGTTTCCAGCTGGCAAACGCTCATTGGTTCCACCTGGAGTCAAATACTCCACACATTCGAGTTGTCTAGGAAGAAAGCTCAAGAAACCTGAGAAAACATGATATTTGTATTTATAAACATTACACTGGATTCATTTCCTCAACAGAAAGATTGTGCTTTTCTCCAAAACCACTTTCACGGTGATTTTTGGTTAAATTTCATTTCATAACTACAACAATTTGGCCAGATACTCCTGGATGAAAATAAAATTATCTGGTGTGTTGTGGCTATCTCAATCCCAGATCTTGCTACAGCCTCTGTGTGTGTTTGTGTTTTCTGGACATTCTCTATGGACTTTAATGTTTGGAATGCATTTTAGCAGGACCCTTTTTGTTTTCTGCTGGCAAACGCTAATTGGTTCTAACTGGAGTCAAATCCTCCACACATTGGAGTTTTCCAGGAAGAAAGCTCCATAAACCTGAGAAATCATGATATTTCATTCTGTAAACATGACATTGGATGCATTTGCCAAACAGGAAGATTGTGCTTTTCTCCAAAACCACTTTCACGGTGATTTTTGGTTAAATTTCACTCGAAATCCACAACAATTTGTCCAGATACTCCTGTATGAAAACTGAACTGTCGGGTGTGTTGTGGCTATCTCAATCCCAGATCTTGCTACAGCCTCTGTGTGTGTTTGTGTTTTCTGGACAGTCTCTATGGACTTTACGGTTTGGAATGCATTTTAGCATGTAAGTTTTTGTTTTTAGCTGCCAAACGCTAATTGGTTCCACCTGGAGTCAAATACTCCACACATTCGAGTTTTCTAGGAAGAAAGCTCCAGAAACGTGAGAAAACATGATATTTGTATTTGTAAACATGACATTGGATGCATTTGCCGTACAGGTAGATTGTGCTTTTCTCGAAAACCACTTTCACGGTGATTTTTTTGTTAAATTTCACTTCATAACTACAACAATTTGGCCAGATAATCCTGGATGAAAATAAAACTATCTGGTGATTTGTAGCCATCTCAATCCCAGATCTTGCTACAGCCTCTGTGTGTGTTTGTGTTTTCTGGACATTCTCTATGGACTTTACAGTTCTGAATGCATTTTAGCATTTGTTTTCTGCTGGCAAACGCTAGTTGGTTCCACCAGGAGTCAAATCCTCCACACATTCGAGTTTTCTAGGAAGAAAGCACCAGAAACCTGAGAAAACATGATATTTGTATTTGTATATATGACATTGGATGCATTTGCCAAACAGGAAGATTGTGCTTTTCTCCAAAACCACTTTCACTGTGATTTTTGGTTAAATTTCACCTGAAATCCACAACAATTTGTCCAGATACTCCTGGATGAAAACAAAACTATCTGGTGATTTTTAGCTATCTCAATCCCAGATCTTGCTACAGCCTCTGTGTGTGTTTGTGTTTTCTGTACATTCTCTATGGAATTGACGGTTTTGAATGCATTTTAGCATTTGTTTTCTGCTGGCAAACGCTAATTGGTTCCACCTGGAGTCAAATACTCCACACATTCGAGTTTTCCAGGAAGAAAGCTCCATAAACCTGAGAAAACATGATATTTCTTTCTGTAAACATGACATTGGATGCATTTGCCGAACAGGAAGATTGTGCTTTTCTCCAAAACCACTTTCACTGTGATTTTTGGTTAAAATTCACCCGAAATCCACAACAATTTGTCCAGATACTCCTGTATGAAAACTGAACTGTCTGGTGTGTTGTGGCTATCTCAATCCCAGATCTTGCTACAGCCTCTGTGTTTGTTTGTGTTTTCTGGACATTCTCTATGGACTTTACGGTTTTGAATGCATTTTAGCATGTAAGTTTTTGTTTTTAGCTGCCAAACGCTAATTGGTTCCACCTGGAGTCAAATCCTCCACACATTCGAGTTTTCTAGAAGAAAGCTCCAGAAACGTGAGAAAACATGATATTTGTATTTGTAAACATGACATTGGATGCATTTTCCGTACAGGTAGATTGTGCTTTTCTAGAAAACCACTTTCACTGTGATTTTTAGTTAAATTTCACCTTAAATCCACAACAATTTGTCCAGATACTCCTGGATGAAAACTAAACTGTCTGGTGATTTGTAGCTATCTCAATCCCAGATCTTGCGACAGCCTCTGTGTGTGTTTGTGTTTTCTGGACATTCTCTATGGACTTTACAGTTTTGAATGCATTTTAGCATTTGTTTTCTGCTGGCAAATGCTAATTGGTTCCACCTGGAGTCAAATACTCCACACATTCGAGTTTTCTAGGAAGAAAGCTCAATAAACCTGAGAAAACATGATATTTCTTTCTGTAAACATGACATTGGAGACATTTTCCAAACAGGAAGATTGTGCTTTTCTTCAAAACCACTTTCACTGTGATTTTTGTTAAATTGCACCCAAAATACACAACAATTTGTCCAGATACTCCTGGATGAAAACTAAACTGTCTGGTGTGTCGTGGCTATCTCAATCCCAGATCTTGCTACAGCCTCTGTGTGTGTTTGTGTTTTCTGGACATTCTCTATGGACTTTAATGTTTGGAATGCATTTTAGCAGGACCCTTTTTGAATTTTGCTGGCAAACGCTAATTGGTTCCACCTGGAGTCAAATCCTCCACACATTCGAGTTTTCTAGGAAGAAAGCTCCAGAAACCTGAGAAAACATGATATTTGTATTTGTAAACATGACATTGGATTCATTTGCTGAACAGAAAGATTGTGCTTTTCTCAAAAACCACTTTCACGTTTTTTTTTTTTTGGTTAAATTTTGCTTCAAAACTACAACAATTTGTCCAGATACTCCTGGATGAAAACAAAACTATCTGGTGATTTTTAGCTATCTCAATCCCAGATCTTGCTACAGCCTCTGTGTGTGTTTGTGTTTTCTGGACATTCTCTATGGACTTTAAGATTTGGAATGCATTTTAGCAGGACCCTTTTTGTTTCGTGCTGGCAAACGCTAATTGGTTCCAGCTGGAGTCAAATCCTCCATACATTCGAGTTTTCTAGGAAGAAAGCTCCATAAACCTGAGAAAACATGATATTTCTTTCTGTAAACATGACATTGGATGCATTTGCTGAACAGAAAGATTGTGCTTTTCTCCAAAACCACTTTCATGGTGATTTTTGTTAAATTTCACCCGAAATCCACAACAATTTGTCCAGATACTCCTGGATGAAAACTAAACTGTCTGGTGTGTTGTGGCTATCTCAATCCCAGATCTTGCTACAGCCTCTGTGTCTGTTTCTGTTTTCTGGACGTTCTCTAAGGACTTTACAGTTTTGAATGCATTTTAGCATGTAAGTTTTTGTTTTCTGCTGGCAAACGCTAATTGGTTACACCTGGAGTCAAATACTCCACACATTCGAGTTTTTCAGGAAGAAAGCTCCATAAACCTGAGAAAACATGATATTTCTTTCTGTAAACATGACATTGGAGACATTTGCCAAACAGGCTGATTGCGCTTTTCTCCAAAACCACTTTCACGGTGATTTTTGGTTAAATTTCACCTGAAATCCACAACAATATGTCCAGATACTCCTGGATGAAAACTAAACTATCTGGTGTGTTGTGGCTATCTCAATCCCAGATCTAGCTACAGCCTTTGTGTTTGTTTTTGTTTTCTGGACATTCTCTATGGACTTTACGGTTTTGAATGCATTTTTGCATGTAAGTTTTTGTTTTCAGCTGGCAAACGCTAATTGGTTCCACCTGGATCAAATACTCCACACATTCGAGTTGTCTAGGAAGAAAGATCCAGAAACCTGAGAAAACATGATATTTGTATTTATAAACATGACACTGGATTCATTTCCTCAACAGAAAGATTGTGCTTTTCTCCAAAACCACTTTCACGGTGATTTTTGGTTAAATTTCGCTTCAAAACTACAACAATTTGTCCAGATACTCCTGGATGAAAACAAAACTATCTGGTGATTTTTAGCTATCTCAATCCCAGATCTTGCTACAGCCTCTGTGTTTGTTTTTGTTTTCTGGACATTCTCTATGCACTTTATGGTTTTGAATGCCTTTTTGCATGTAAGTTTTTGTTTTCAGCTAGCAAACTCTAATTGGTTCCACCTGGATCAAATCCTCCACACATTCGAGTTTTCTAGGAAGAAAGCTCCAGAAACCTGAGAAAACATGATATTTGTATTTATAAACATGACACTGGATTCATTTCCTCAACAGAAAGATTGTGCTTTTCTCCAAAACCACTTTCACTGTGATTATTGGTTAAATTTCACCTTAAATCCACAACAATTTGTCCAGATACTCCTGGATGAAAACAAAACTATCTGGTGATTTTTAGCTATCTCAATCCCAGATCTTGCTACAGCCTCTGTGTGTGTTTGTGTTTTCTGGACATTCTCTATGGAATTGACGGTTTTGAATGCATTTTAGCAGGACCCTTTTGGTTTTCTGCTGGAAAACGCTAATTGGTTCTAACTGTAGTCAAATTCTTCACACATTGGAGTTTTCCAGGAAGAAAGCTCCATAAACCTGAGAAAACATGATATTTCATTCTGCAAACATGACATTGAATGCATTTCCCAAACAGGAAGATTGTGCTTTTCTTCAAAACCACTTTCATCTTGATTTTTGTTAAATTTCACCCGAAATCCACAACAATTTGTCCAGATACTCCTGTATGAAAACTAAACTGTCTGGTGTGTTGTGGCTATCTCAATCCCAGATCTTGCTACAGCTTCTGTGTCTGTTTCTGTTTTCTGGACGTTCTCTAAGGACTTTACAGTTTTGAATGCATTTTAGCATGTAAGTTTTTGTTTTTAGCTGCCAAACGCTAATTAGTTCCACCTGGAGTCAAATCCTCCACACATTCGAGTTTTCTAGGAAGAAAGCTCCAGAAACGTGAGAAAACATGATATTTGTATTTGTAAACATGACATTGGATGCATTTGCCAAACACGAAGATTGTGCTTTTCTCCAAAACCACTTTCACGGTGATTTTTGGTTAAATTTCACCCGAAATCCACAACAATTTGTCCCGATATTCCTGGATGAAAACAAAACTATCTGATGATTTTTAGCTATCTCAATCCCAGATCTTGCTACAGCCTCTGTGTGTGTTTGTGTTTTTTGGACATTGTCTATGGACTTTACGGTTTTCAATGCATTTTAGCATGTAAGTTTTTGTTTTCAGCTGGCAAACGCTAATTGGTTCCACCTGGAGTGAAATCCTCCACACATTCGAGATTTCTAGGAAGAAAGCTCCAGAAACCTGAGAAAACATGATATTTCTTTCTGTAAACATGACATTGGATTCATTTGCTGAACAGAAAGATTGTGCTTTTCTCCAAAACCACTTTCACGGTGATTTTTTGGTTAAATTTCGCTTCAAAACTACAACAATTTGTCCAGATACTCCTGGATGAAAACAAAACTATCTGGTGATTTTTAGCTATCTCAATCCCAGATCGTGCTACAGCCTCTGTGTGTGTTTGTGTTTTCTGGACATTCTCTATGGAATTGAAGGTTTTGAATGCATTTTAGCATTTGTTTTCTGCTGGCAATTCTAATTGGTTCCACCTGGAGTCAAATACTCCACACATTCGAGTTTTCCACGAAGAAAGCTCCATAAACCTGAGAAAACATGATATTTCTTTCTGTAAACATGACATTGGAGACATTTGCCAAACAGGCTGATTGCGCTTTTCTTCAAAACCACTTTCACGGTGATTTTTGGTGAAATTTCACCTGAAATCCGCAACAATATGTCCAGATACTCCTGGATGAAAACTAAACTATCTGGTGTGTTGTGGCTATCTCAATCCCAGATCTAGCTACAGCCTTTGTGTTTGTTTTTGTTTTCTGGACATTCTCTATGGACTTTACGGTTTTGAATGCCTTTTTGCATGTAAGTTTTTGTTTTCAGCTGGCAAACGCTAATTGGTTCCACCTGGATCAAATACTCCACACATTCGAGTTGTCTAGGAAGAAAGCTCCAGAAACCTGAGAAAACATGATATTTATATTTATAAACATGACACTGGATTCATTTCCTCAACAGAAAGATTGTGCTTTTCTCCAAAACCACTTTCACGGTGATGTTTGGTTAAATTTCGCTTCAAAACTACAACAATTTGTCCAGATACTCCTGGATGAAAACAAAACTATCTGGTGATTTTTAGCTATCTCAATCCCAGATCTTGCTACAGCCTCTGTGTTTGTTTTTGTTTTCTGGACATTCTCTATGCACTTTACGGTTTTGAATGCCTTTTTGCATGTAAGTTTTTGTTTTCAGCTAGCAAACTCTAATTGGTTCCACCTGGATCAAATCCTCCACACATTCGAGTTGTCTAGGAAGAAAGCTCCAGAAACCTGAGAAAACATGATATTTGTATTTATAAACATGACACTGGATGCATTTCCTCAACAGAAAGATTGTGCTTTTCTCCAAAACCACTTTCACTGTGATTATTGGTTAAATTTCACCTTAAATCCACAACAATTTGTCCAGATACTCCTGGATGAAAACAAAACTATCTGGTGATTTTTAGCTATCTCAATCCCAGATCTTGCTACAGCCTCTGTGTGTGTTTGTGTTTTCTGGACATTCTCTATGGAATTGACGGTTTTGAATGCATTTTAGCAGGACCCTTTTTGTTTTCTGCTGGAAAACGCTAATTGGTTCTAACTGTAGTCAAATTCTTCACACTTTGGAGTTTTCCAGGAAGTAAGCTCCATAAACCTGAGAAAACATGATATTTCATTCTGTAAACATGACATTGGATGCATTTCCCAAACAGGAAGATTGTGCTTTTCTTCAAAACCACTTTCACGGTGATTTTTGTTAAATTTCACCCGAAATCCACAACAATTTGTCCAGATACTCCTGTATGAAAACTAAACTGTCTGGTGTGTTGTGGCTATCTCAATCCCAGATCTTGCTACAGCCTCTGTGTCTGTTTCTGTTTTCTGGACGTTCTCTAAGGACTTTACAGTTTTGAATGCATTTTAGCATGTAAGTTTTTGTTTTTAGCTGCCAAACGCTAATTAGTTCCACCTGGAGTCAAATCCTCCACACATTCGAGTTTTCTAGGAAGAAAGCTCCAGAAACCTGAGAAAACATGATATTTGTATTTGTAAACATGACATTGGATGCATTTGCCAAACAGGAAGATTGTGCTTTTCTCCAAAACCACTTTCACGGTGATTTTTGGTTAAATTTCACCCGAAATCCACAACAATTTGTCCCGATATTCCTGGATGAAAACAAAACTATCTGGTGATTTTTAGCTATCTCAATCCCAGATCGTGCTACAGCCTCTGTGTGTGTTTGTGTTTTCTGGACATTCTCTATGGAATTGACGGTTTTGAATGCATTTTAGCATTTGTTTTCTGCTGGCAAACGCTAATTGGTTCCACCTGGAGTCAAATACTCCACACATTCGAGTTTTCCAGGAAGAAAGCTCCATAAACCTGAGAAAACATGATATTTCTTTCTGTAAACATGACATTGGAGACATTTGCCAAACAGGCTGATTGCGCTTTTCTTCAAAACCACTTTCACGGTGATTTTTGGTGAAATTTCACCTGAAATCCACAAAAATATGTCCAGATGCTCCTGGATGAAAACTAAACTATCTGGTGTGTTGTGGCTATCTCAATCCCAGATCTAGCTACAGCCTTTGTGTTTGTTTTTGTTTTCTGGACGTTCTCTATGGACTTTACGGTTTTGAATGCCTTTTTGCATGTAAGTTTTTGTTTTCAGCTGGCAAACGCTAATTGGTTCCACCTGGATCAAATACTCCACACATTCGAGTTGTCTAGGAAGAAAGCTCCAGAAACCTGAGAAAACATGATATTTGTATTTATAAACATAACACTGGATTCATTTCCTTAACAGAAAGATTGTGCTTTTCTCCAAAACCACTTTCACGGTGATTTTTGGTTAAATTTCGCGTCAAAACTACAACAATTTGTCCAGATACTCCTGGATGAAAACAAAACTATCTGGTGATTTTTAGCTATCTCAATCCCAGATCTTGCTACAGCCTCTGTGTTTGCTTTTGTTTTCTGGACATTCTCTATGCACTTTACGGTTTTGAATGCCTTTTTGCATGTAAGTTTTTGTTTTCAGCTAGCAAACTCTAATTGGTTCCACCTGGATCAAATCCTCCACACATTCGAGTTTTCTAGGAAGAAAGCTCCAGAAACCTGAGAAAACATGATATTTGTATTTATAAACATGACACTGGATTCATTTCCTCAACAGAAAGATTGTGCTTTTCTCCAAAACCACTTTCACTGTGATTATTGGTTAAATTTCACCTTAAATCCACAACAATTTGTCCAGATACTCCTGGATGAAAACAAAACTATCTGGTGATTTTTAGCTATCTCAATCCCAGATCTTGCTACAGCCTCTGTGTGTGTTTGTGTTTTCTGGACATTCTCTATGGAATTGACGGTTTTGAATGCATTTTAGCAGGACCCTTTTTGTTTTCTGCTGGAAAACGCTAATTGGTTCTAACTGTAGTCAAATTCTTCACACTTTGGAGTTTTCCAGGAAGTAAGCTCCATAAACCTGAGAAAACATGATATTTCATTCTGCAAACATGACATTGGATGCATTTCCCAAACAGGAAGATTGTGCTTTTCTTCAAAACCACTTTCATGGTGATTTTTGTTAAATTTCACCCGAAATCCACAACAATTTGTCCAGATACTCCTGGATGAAAACTAAACTGTCTGGTGTGTTGTGGCTATCTCAATCCCAGATCTTGCTACAGCCTCTGTGTCTGTTTCTGTTTTCTGGACGTTCTCTAAGGACTTTACAGTTTTGAATGCATTTTAGCATGTAAGTTTTTGTTTTTAGCTGCCAAACGCTAATTATTTCCACCTGGAGTCAAATCCTCCACACATTCGAGTTTTCTAGGAAGAAAGCTCCAGAAACCTGAGAAAACATGATATTTGTATTTGTAAACATGACATTGGATGCATTTGCCAAACAGGAAGATTGTGCTTTTCTCCAAAACCACTTTCACGGTGATTTTTGGTTAAATTTCACCCGAAATCCACAACAATTTGTCCCGATATTCCTGGATGAAAACAAAACTATCTGATGATTTTTAGCTATCTCAATCCCAGATCTTGCTACAGCCTCTGTGTGTGTTTGTGTTTTCTGGACATTGTCTATGGACTTTACGGTTTTGAATGCATTTTAGCATGTAAGTTTTTGTTTTCAGCTGGCAAATGCTAATTGGTTCCACCTGGAGTGAAATCCTCCACACATTCGAGATTTCTAGGAAGAAAGCTCCAGAAACCTGAGAAAACATGATATTTCTTTCTGTAAACATGACATTGGATTCATTTGCTGAACAGAAAGATTGTGCTTTTCTCCAAAACCACTTTCACGGTGATTTTTTGGTTAAATTTCTCTTCAAAACTACAACAATTTGTCCAGATACTCCTGGATGAAAACAAAACTATCTGGTGATTTTTAGCTATCTCAATCCCAGATCTTGCTACAGCCTATGTGTGTGTTTGTGTTTTCTGGACATACTATATCGACTTTACGGTTTTGAATGCATTTTAGCATGACCCTTTTTGTTTTCTGCTTGCAAACGCTAATTGGTTCCACCTGGAGTCAAATCCTCCACACATTAGAGTTTTCTAGGAAGAAAGCTCAATAAACCTGAGAAAACATGATATTTCATTCTGCAAACATTACATTGGATGCATTTCCCAAACAGGAAGATTGTGCTTTTCTTCAAAACCACTTTCATGGTGATTTTTGTTAAATTTCACCCGAAATCCACAACAATTTGTCCAGATGCTCCTGTATGAAAACTAAACTGTCTGGTGTGTTGTGGCTATCTCAATCCCAGATCTTGCTACAGCCTCTGTGTGTGTTTGTGTTTTCTGGACATTCTCTATGGACTTTACGGTTTTGAATGCATTTTAGCATGTAAGTTTTTGTTTTCTGCTGGCAAACGCTAATTGGTACCAGCTGGAGTCAAATCCTCCACACATTCGAGTTTTCTAGGAAGAAAGCTCCAGAAACGTGAGAAAACATGATATTTGTATTTGTAAACATGACATTGGATGCATTTGCCAAACAGGAAGATTGTGCTTTTCTCCAAAACCACTTTCACGGTGATTTTTTGGTTAAATTTCACTTCATAACTACAACAATTTGGCCAGATACTCCTGGATGAAAACAAAACTATATGGTGATTTTTAGCTATCTCAATCCCAGATCTTGCTACAGCCTCTGTGTGTGTTTGTGTTTTCTGGACATTCTCTATGGACTTTAAGGTTTTGAATGCATTTTAGAAGGACCCTTTTTGTTTTCAGCTGGCAAACGCTAATTGGTTCCACCTGGAGTCAAATCCTCCACACATTCGAGTTTTCTAGGAAGAAAGCTCCAGAAACCTGAGAAAACATGATATTTCTTTCTGTAAACATGACATTGGATTCATTTGCTCAAAGAAAGATTGTGCTTTTCTCCAAAACCAGTTTCACGGTGATTTTTTGGTTAAATTTCACTTCAAAACTACAACAATTTGTCCAGATGCTCCTGGATGAAAACAACACTATCTGGTGATTTGTAGCTATCTCAATCCCAGATCTTGCTACAGCCTCTGTGTGTGTTTGTGTTTTCTGGACATACTATATTGACTTTACGGTTTTGAATGCATTTTAGCATGTAAGTTTTTGTTTGCTGCTGGCAAACGCTAATTGGTTCTACCTGTAGTCAAATCCTCCACACATTGGAGTTTTCCAGGAAGAAAGCTCCATAAACCTGAGAAAACATGATATTTCATTCTGTAAACATGACATTGGATGCATTTGCCGAACAGGAAGATTGTGCTTTTTTCCAAAACCACTTTCACGGTGATTTTTGGTTAAATTTCGCTTCAAAACTACAACAATTTGTCCAGATACTCCTGGATGAAAACAAAACTATATGGTGATTTGTAGCTATCTCAATCTCAGATCTTGCTACAGCCTCTGTGTGTGTTTGTGTTTTCTGGACATTCTCTATGGAATTGACGGTTTTGAATGCATTTTAGTAGTTGTTTTCTGCTGGCAAACGCTAATTTGTTCCACCTGGAGTCAAATACTCCACACATTCGAGTTGTCTAGGAAGAAAGCTCCAGAAACCTGAGAAAACATGATATTTGTATTTATAAACATGACACTGGATTCATTTCCTCAACAGAAAGATTGTGCTTTTCTCCAAAACCACTTTCACGGTGATTTTTGGTTAAATTTCGCTTCAAAACTACAACTATTTGTCCAGATACTCCTGGATGAAAACAAAACTATCTGGTGATTTTTAGCTATCTCAATCCCAGATCTTGCTACAGCCTCTGTGTTTGTTTTTGTTTTCTGGACATTCTCTATGGACTCTACGGTTTTGAATGCCTTTTTGCATGTAAGTTTTTGTTTTCAGCTAGCAAACTCTAATTGGTTCCACCTGGATCAAATCCTCCACACATTCGAGTTTTCTAGGAAGAAAGCTCCAGAAACCTGAGAAAACATGATATTTGTATTTATAAACATGACACTGGATTCATTTCCTCAACAAAAAGATTGTGCTTTTCTCCAAAACCACTTTCACTGTGATTTTTGGTTAAATTTCACCTTAAATCCACAACAATTTGTCCAGATACTCCTGGATGAAAACAAAACTATCTGGTGATTTTTAGCTATCTCAATCCCAGATCTTGCTACAGCCTCTGTGTGTGTTTGTGTTTTCTGGACATTCTCTATGGAATTGACGGTTTTGAATGCATTTTAGCAGGACCCTTTTTGTTTTCTGCTGGCAAACGCTAATTGGTTCTAACTGTAGTCAAATTCTTCACACATTGAAGTTTTCCAGGAAGAAAGCACCATAAACCTGAGAAAACATGATATTTCATTCTGCAAACATGACATTGGATGCATTTCCCAAACAGGAAGATTGTGCTTTTCTTCAAAACCACTTTCATGGTGATTTTTGTTAAATTTCACCCGAAATCCACAACGATTTGTGCCGATACTCCTGTATGAAACTAAACTGTCTGGTGTGTTGTGGCTATCTAAATCCCAGATCTTGCTACAGCCTCTGTGTCTGTTTCTGTTTTCTGGACGTTCTCTAAGGACTTTACAGTTTTGAATGCATTTTAGCATGTAAGTTTTTGTTTTTAGCTGCCAAACGCTAATTAGTTCCAGCTGGAGTCAAATCCTCCACACATTAGAGTTTTCTAGGAAGAAAGCTCCAGAAACGTGAGAAAACATGATATTTGTATTTGTAAACATGACATTGGATGCATTTGCCAAACAGGAAGATTGTGCTTTTCTCCAAAACCACTTTCACGGTGATTTTTTGGTTAAATTTCTCTTCAAAACTACAACAATTTGTCCAGATACTCCTGGATGAAAACAAAACTATCTGGTGATTTTTAGCTATCTCAATCCTAGATCTTGCTACAGCCTCTGTGTGTGTTTGTGTTTTCTGGACATTCTCTATGGACTTTAAGGTTTGGAATGCATTTTAGAAGGACCCTTTTGGTTTTCTGCTGGCAAACGCTAATTGGTTCCACCTGGAGTCAAATCCTCCACACATTCGTGTTTTCTAGGAAGAAAGCTCCAGAAACCTGAGAAAACATGATATTTCTTTCTGTAAACATGACATTGGATTCATTTGCTGAACAGAAAGATTGTGCTTTTCTCCAAAACCAGTTTCACGGTGATTTTTTGGTTAAATTTCACTTAAAAACTACAACAAATTGTCCAGATACTCCTGAATGAAAACAAAACTATCTGGTGATTTTTAGCTATCTCAATCCCAGATCTTGCTACAGCCTCTGTGTGTGTTTGTGTTTTCTGGACATACTATATCGACTTTTCGGTTTTGAATGCATTTTAGCATGTAAGTTTTTGTTTTCTGATGGCAAACGCTAATTGGTTCTACCTGGAGTCAAATCCTCCACACATTGGAGTTTTCCAGGAAGAAAGCTCCAGAAACCTGAGAAAACATGATATTTCATTCTGTAAACATGACATTGGATGCATTTGCCGAACAGGAAGATTGTGCTTTTCTCCAAAACCACTTTCACGGTGACTTTTGGTTAAATTTCGCTTCAAAACTACAACAATTTGTCCAGATACTCCTGGATGAAAACAAAACTATCTGGTTATTTTTAGCTATCTCAATCCCAGATCGTGCTACAGCCTCTGTGTGTGTTTGTGTTTTCTGGACATTCTCTATGGAATTGACGGTTTTGAATGCATTTTAGCATTTGTTTTCTGCTGGCAAACGCTCATTGGTTCCACCTGGAGTCAAATCCTCCACACATTCGAGTTTTCCACGAAGAAAGCTCCATAAACCTGAGAAAACATGATATTTCTTTCTGTAAACATGACATTGGAGACATTTGCCAAACAGGCTGATTGCGCTTTTCTTCAAAACCACTTTCACGGTGATTTTTGGTTAAATTTCACCTGAAATCCACAACAATATGTCCAGATACTCCTGGATGAAAACTAAACTATCTGGTGTGTTGTGGCTATCTCAATCCCAGATCTAGCTACAGCCTCTGTGTTTGTTTTTGTTTTCTCGACATTCTCTATGGACTTTACGGTTTTGAATGCCTTTTTGCATGTAAGTTTTTGTTTTCAGCTGGCAAACGCTAATTGGTTCCACCTGGATCAAATACTCCACACATTCGAGTTGTCTAGGAAGAAAGCTCCAGAAACCTGAGAAAACATGATATTTGTATTTGTAAACATGACACTGGATTCATTTCCTCAACAGAAAGATTGTGCTTTTCTCCAAAACCACTTTCACGGTGATTTTTTGGTAAATTTCACTTCAAACCTGCAACAATTTGTCCAGATACTCCTGGATGAAAACAAAACTATCTGGTGATTTGTAGCTATCTCAATCCCAGATCTTGCTACAGCCTCTGTGTGTGTTTGTGTTTTCTGGACATTCTCTATGGACTTTATGGTTTTGAATGCATTTTAGCAGGACCCTTTTTGTTTTCTGCTTGCAAACGCTAATTGGTTCCACCTGGAGTCAAATCCTCCACACATTCGAGTTTTCTAGGAAGAAAGCTCCAGAAACCTGAGAAAACATGATATTTGTATTTGTAAACATGACATTGGATTCATTTCCTCAACAGAAAGATTGTGCTTTTCTCCAAAACCACTTTCACGGTGATTTTTTGGTTAAATTTCGCTTCAAAACTACAACAATTTGTCCAGATACTCCTGGATGAAAACAAAACTATCTGGTGATTTGTAGCTATCTCAATCCCAGATCTTGCTAGAGCCTCTGTGTGTGTTTGTGTTTTCTGGACATACTATATCGACTTTATGGTTTTGAATGCATTTTAGCAGGACCCTTTTTGTTTTTTGCTGGCAAACGCTAATTGGTTCTAACTGTAGTCAAATCCTTCACACATTGGAGTTTTCCAGGAAGAAAGCTCCATAAACCTGAGAAAACATGATATTTCATTCTGTAAACATGACATTGGATGCATTTCCCAAACAGGAAGATTGTGCTATTCTTCAAAACCACTTTCATGGTGATTTTTGTTAAATTTCACCGAAATCCACAACAATTTGTCCAGATACTCCTGTATGAAAACTAAACTGTCTGGTGTGTTGTGGCTATCTCAATCCCAGATCTAGCTATAGCCTCTGTGTTTGTTTTTGTTTTGTGGACATTCTCTATGGACTTTACAGTTTTGAATGCATTTTAGCAGGACCATTTTGTTTTCCGCTGGCAAACGCTAATTGGTTCCACCTGGACTCAAATCCTCCACACATTCGAGTTTTCTAGGAAGAATGCTCCATAAACCTGAGAAAACATGATATTTGTATTTGTAAACATGACATTGGATGCATTTGCTGAACAGGAAGATTGTGCTTTTCTCCAAAACCACTTTCACTGTGATTTTTGGTTAAATTTCACCCGAAATCCACAACAATTTGTCCAGATACTCCTGTATGAAAACTAAACTGTCTGGTGGGTTGTGGCTATCTCAATCCCAGATCTTGCTACAGCCTCTGTGTTTCTTTGTGTTTTCTGGACATTCTCTATGGACTTTTCGATTTTGAATGCATTTCAGCAGGACCCTTTTTGTTTTCTGCTGGCAAATGCTAATTGGTTCCACCTGTAGTCAAATCCTCCACATATTGGAGTTTTCTAGCAAGAAAGCTCCATAAACCTGAGAAAACATGATATTTGTATTTGTAAACATGACATTGGATGCATTTGCCAAACAGGAAGATTGTGCTTTTCTCCAAAACCGCTTTCACGGTGATTTTTTGGTTAAATTTCACTTCAAAACTACAGCAATTGTTCCAGATATTCCTGGATGAAAACAAAAAAATATCTGGTGATTTTTAGCTATCTCAATCCCAGATCTTGCTACAGCTTCTGTGTGTGTTTGTGTTTTCTGGACATTCTCTACGGACTTTACGATTTTGAATGCATTTTAGCAGGACCCTTTTTGTTTTCTGCTTGCAAACGCTAATTGGTTCCACCTGGAGTCAAATCCTCCACACATTCGAGTTTTCTAGGAAGAAAGCTCCATAAACCTGAGAAAACATTATATTTCATTCTGTAAACATGACATTGGATACATTTGCCGAACAGGAAGTTTGTGCTTTTCTCCAAAACCACTTTCACGGTGATTTTTGGTTAAATTTCACCCGAAATCCACAACAATTTGTCCCGATATTCCTGGATGAAAACAAAACTATCTGATGATTTTTAGCTATCTCAATCCCAGATGTTGCTACAGCCTCTGTGTTTGTCTGTGTTTTCTAGACATTTTCTATGGACTTTAAGGTTTTGAATGCATTTTAGCAGGACCCTTTTTGTTTTCTGCTGGCAAACGCTAATTGGTTCTACCTGGATTCAAATCCTCCACACTTTCGAGTTTTCTTGGAAGAAAGTTCCAGAAAACTAGGAAAACATGATATTTGTATTTGTAAACATGACCTTGGACACATTTGGTGAACAGAAAGATTGTGCTTTTCTTCAAAACCACTTTCACGGTGATTTTTTTGTTAAATTTCACTTCAACACTACAACAATTTGTCCAGATACTCCTGGATGAAAACAAAATTATCTGGTGATTTTTAGCTATCTCAATCCCAGATCTTGCTACAGCCTCTGTGTGTGTTTGTGTTTTCTGGACATTCTCTATGGACTTTACGGTTTTGAATGCATTTTAGCATTTGTTTTCTGCTGACAAACGCTAATTGGATCCACCTGGAGTCAAATCCTCCACACATTCGAGTTTTCTAGGAAGAATCTCCAGAAACCTGAGAAAACATGATATTTTTATTTGTCAAGATGACCTTGGATGCATTTGCCGAACAGGAAGATTGTGCTTTTCTCCAAAACCACTTTCACGGTGATTTTTTGGTTAAATTTCACCGGAAATCCGCAACAATTACTCCAGATACACCTGGATGAAAACAAAACTATCTGGTGATTTTTAGCTATCTCAATCCCAGATCTTGCTACAGCCTCTGTGTGTGTTTGTGTTTTCTGGACATTCTGTATGGACTTTACGGTTTTGAATGCATTTTAGCAGGACCCTTTTTGAATTCTGCTGGCAAACGCTAATTGATTCCACCTGGACTCAAGTCCTCCACACATTCGAGTTTTCTAGGAAGAAAGCTCCAGAAACCTGAGAAAACATGATATTTGTATTTGTAAACATGACATTGGATGCATTTGCCAAACAGGAAGATTGTGCTTTTCTCCAAAACCACTTTCTCGGTGATTTCTTGGTTAAATTTCACCCGAAATCCACAACAATTAGTCCAGATTCTCCTGGATGAAAACAAAACAAGCTGGTGATTTTTAGCTATCTCAATCCCAGATATTGCTACAGCCTCTGTGTGTGTTTGTGTTTTCTGGACATTCTCTATGGACTTTACCATTTTGAATGCATTTTAGCATTTGTTTTCTGCTGCCAAACGCTAATTGGATCCACCTGGTGTCAAATCCTGCACACATTCGAGTTTTCTGGGAAGAAATCTCCAGAAACCTGAGAAAACATGATATTTGTGTTTGTAAACATGACATTGGATTCATTTGCTGAACAGAAAGATTGTGCTTTTCTCCAAAACCACTTTCACGGTGATTTTTGGTTAAATTTCACTTCAAAACTACAACAATTTGTCCAGATACTCCGGGATGAAAACAAAACTATCTGGTGTGTTCTGGCTATCTCAATCCCAGATCTTGCTACAGCCTCTGTGTGTGTTTCTGTTTTCTGGACGTTCTATAAGGACTTTACGGTTTTGAATGCATTTTAGGAGGACCCTTTTTGTTTTCTGCTGGCAAACGCTAATTGGTTCCACCTGGAGTCAAATCCTCCACATATTGGAGTTTTCTAGGAAGAAAGCTCCAGAGACCTGAGAAAACATGATATTTCTTTCTGTAAACATGGCATTGGATGCATTTGCCGAACAGGAAGATTGTGCTTTTCTCCACAACCACTTTCACGGTGATTTTTGGTTAAATTTCACCCGAAATCCACAACAATTTGTCCAGATACTCCTGGATGAAAACAAAATTATCTGGTGTGTTGTGGCAATCTCAATCCCAGATCTTGCTACAGCCTCTGTATGTGTTTGTGTTTTCTGGACATTCTCTATGGACTTCATGGTTTTGAATGCATTTTAGCATGTAAGCATTAGTTTTTAGAAGCCAAACGCTAATGGTTTCCACCTGGAGTCAAATGCTCCACAAATTCGAGTTTTCTAGGAAGAAAGCTCCAGAAACCTGAGAAAACATGATATTTGTGTTTGTAAACATGACATTGGATTCATTTGCTGAACAGAAAGATTGCGCTTTTCTCCAAAACCACTTTCACGGTGATTTTTTGGTTAAATTTCACATCAAAACTACAACAATTTGCCAGATATTCCTGGATGAAAACAAAACTATCTGGTGATTTTTAGCTATCTCAAACCCAGATCTTGTTACAGCCTCTGTGTTTGTTTGTGTTTTATGGACATACTCTATGCACTTTAGGTTTTGAATGCATTTTAGCAGGACCCTTTTTGTTTACTGCAGGCAAACGCTAATTCGTTCCGCCTGGAGTCAAATCCTCCACACATTCGAGTTTTCTATGAAGAAAGCTTCAGAAACCTTAGAAAACATGATATTTCTTTCTATAAACATGACATTGGATGCATTTGCCGAAGAGAAAGATTGTGCTTTTCTCCAAAACCACTTTCACGGTGATTTTTGGTTAACTTTCACTTCAAAACTACAACAATTTGTCCAGATACTCCAGGAGGAAAACAACACTATCTGGTGTGTTGTAGCTATCTCAATCCCAGATCTTGCTACAGCCTCTGTGTGTGTTTGTGTTTTATGGACATACTCTATGCACTTTAGGTTTTGAATGCATTTTAGCAGGACCCTTTTTGTTTTCTGCTGGCAAACGCTAATTGGTTCCGCCTGGAGTCAAATCCTCCACACATTCGAGTTTTCTATGAAGAAAGCTTCAGAAACCTTAGAAAACATGATATTTCTTTCTATAAACATGACATTGGATGCATTTGCCGAAGAGAAAGATTGTGCTTTTCTCCAAAACCACTTTCACGGTGATTTTTTGTTTAAATTTCACTTCAAAACTACAACAATTTGTCCAGATACTCCAGGAGGAAAACAACACTATCTGGTGATTTGTAGCTATCTCAATCCCAGATCTTGCTACAGCCTCTGTGTGTGTTTGTGTTTTCTGGACATTCTCTATGGACTTTACGGTTTTGAATGCATTTTAGCATGTGAGTTTTTCTTTTCAGCTGGCAAACGCTAATTGGTTCCACCTGGAGTGAAATCCTCCACACATTCGAGTTTTCTAGGAAGAAAGCTTCAGAAACCTGAGAAAACATGATATTTCTTTCTGTAAACATGACATTGGATGCATTTGCTGAACAGGAAGATTGTGCTTTTCTCCAAAACGACTTTCACGGTGATTTTTGGTTAAATTTCAGCCGAAATCCACAACAATTTGTCCAGATACTCCTGGATGAAAACAAAAACTATCTGGTGATTTGTAGCTATCTCAATCCCAGATCTTGCTACAGCCTCTGTGTGTGTCTGTATTTTCTGGACATTCTCTATGGACTTTACGGTTTTGAATGCATTTTAGCATGTAAGTTTTTGTTTTTAGCTGTCAAACACTAATTGGTTCCACCTGGAGTCAAATGCTCCACACATTCGAGTTTCCTAGGAAGAAAGCTTCAGAAACCTGAGAAAACATGATATTTCTTTCTCTCAATATGACATTGGATGCATCTGACAAACAGGAAGATTCTGCTTTTCTCCAAAACCACTTTCACGGTGATTTTTGGTTAAATTTCACTTCAAAGCTACAACAATTTGTCCAGATACTCCGGGATGAAAACAAAACTATCTGGTGTGTTGTGCGATCTCAATCCCAGATCTTGCTACAGCCTCTGTGTCTGTTTGTGTTTTCTGGACGTTCTCTAAGGACTTTACGGTTTTGAATGCATTTTAGGAGGACCCTTTTTGTTTTCTGCTGGCAAACGCTAATTGGTTCCACCTGGAGTCAAATCCTCCACACATTCGAGTTTTCAGGAAGAAAGCTTCAGAAACCTGAGAAAACATGATATTTCTTTCTGTGAACATGACATTGGATGCATTTGCCGAACAGGAAGTTTGTGCTTTTCCCCAAAACCACTTTCACGGTGATATTTTGGTTAAATTTCACGCAGATACTACAACATTTTGTCCAGATACTCCTGGATGAAAACAAAACTAGTTGGTGTTTTGTGGCTATCTCAATCCCAGATCTTGCTACAGCCTCTGTGTGTGTATGTGTTTTCTAGACATTCTCTATGGACTTTACGGTTTTGAATGCATTTTAGCATGTAAGTTTTTGTTTTCAGCTGGCAAACACTAATTGGTTCCACCTGGAGTCAAATCCACCACACATTCGAGTTTTCAGGAAGAAAGCTTCAGAAACCTGAGAAAATATGATATTTCTTTCTTTAAACATGACATTGGATGCATTTGCCAAACAGGAAGATTGTGCTTTTCTCCAAAACCACTTTCTTGGTGATTTTTGGTTAAGTTTCACCCGAAATCCACAACAATTTGTCCAGATATTCCTGGATGAAAACTAAATTATCTGGTGTGTTGTGGCTCTCTGAATCCCAGATCTTGCTACAGCCTCTGTGTGTGTTTGTGTTTTCTGGACATTCTCTATGGACTTTACGGTTTTGAATGCATTTTAGCATGTGAGTTTTTGTTTTCAGCTGGCAAACGCTAATTGGTTCCACCTGGAGTCAAATCCTCCACACATTCGAGTTTTCTAGGAAGAAAGCTTCAGAAACCTTAGAAACATGATATTTCTTTTTGTAATTATGACACTGGATGTTTTGCCGAACAGGAAGATTGTGCTTTTCTCCAAAACCACTTTCACGGTGATATTTTGGTTAAATTTCACGCAGATACTACAACAATTTGTCCAGATACTCCTGGATGAAAACAAAACTAGTTGGTGTTTTGTGGCTATCTCAATCCCAGATCTTGCTACAGCCTCTGTGTGTGTATGTGTTTTCTAGACATTCTCTATGGACTTTACGGTTTTGAATGCATTTTAGCAGAACCCTTTTTGTTTTCTGCTGGCAAACGCTAATTGGTTACACCTGGACTCAAATCCTCCACACATTGGAGTTTTCTAGGAAGAAAGCTTCAGAAACCTGAGAAAACATGATATTTCTTTCTGTAAACATGACATTGGATGCATTTGCTGAACAGGAAGATTGTGCTTTTCTCCAAAACCACTTTCACTGTGATTTTTGGTTAAATTTCACCCGAAATCCACAACAATTTGTCCAGATACTCCTGTATGAAAACTAAACTGTCTGGTGTGTTGTGGCTATCTCAATCCCAGATCTTCCTACAGCCTCTGTGTCTGTTTGTGTTTTCTGGACATTCTCTATGGACTTTACGGTTTTGAATGCATTATAGCATTTGTTTTCTGCTGGCAAACGCTAATCGGTTCAACCTGGAGTCAAATCCTCCACACATTCGAGTTTTCTAGGAAGAAAGCTTAAGAAACCTGAGAAAACATGATATTTCTTTCTGTAAACATGACATTGGATGCATTTGCCAAACAGGATGATTGCGCTTTTCTCCAACACCACGTTCACAGTGATTTTTGGTTAAATTTCACTTGAAATCCACAACAATATGTCCAGATACTCCTGGATGAAAACTAAACTGTCTGGTGGGTTGTGGCTATCTCAATCCCAGATCTTGCTACAGCCTCTGTGTGTGTTTGTGTTTTCTGGACATTCTCTATGGACTTTACGGTTTTGAATGCATTTTAGCATGTAAGTTTTTGTTTTCAGCTGCCAAACGCTAATTGGTTCCACCTGGAGTCAAATCCTCCACACATTCGAGTTTTCTAGGAAGAAAGCTCCAGAAACCTGAGTAAACATGATATTTGTATTTGTAAACATGACATTGGATGCATTTGCCAAACAGGAAGATTGTGCTTTTCTCGAAAACCACTTTCATGGTGATTTTTTGGTTAAATTTCACTTCAAAACTACGACAATTTGTCCAGATACTCCTGGATGAAAACAAAACTATCTGGTGATTTTTAGCTATCTCAATCCCAGATGTTGCTACAGCCTCTGTGTTTGTCTGTGTTTTCTAGACATTTTCTATGGACTTTAAGGTTTTGAATGCATTTTAGCAGGACCCTTTTTGTTTTCTGCTGGCAAACGCTAATTGGTTCTACCTGGATTCAAATCCTCCACACTTTCGAGTTTTCTTGGAAGAAAGTTCCAGAAAACTAGGAAAACATGATATTTGTATTTGTAAACATGACCTTGGACACATTTGGTGAACAGAAAGATTGTGCTTTTCTTCAAAACCTCTTTCACGGTGATTTTTTTGTTAAATTTCACTTCAACACTACAACAATTTGTCCAGATACTCCTGGATGAAAACAAAATTATCTGGTGATTTGTAGCTATCTCAATCCCAGATCTTGCTACAGCCTCTGTGTGTGTTTGTGTTTTCTGGACATTCTCTATGGACTTTACGGTTTTGAATGCATTTTAGCATTTGTTTTCTGCTGACAAACGCTAATTGGATCCACCTGGAGTCAAATCCTCCACACATTCGAGTTTTCTAGGAAGAATCTCCAGAAACCTGAGAAAACATGATATTTTTATTTGTCAAGATGACCTTGGATGCATTTGCCGAACAGGAAGATTGTGCTTTTCTCCAAAACCACTTTCACGGTGATTTTTTGGTTAAATTTCACCGGAAATCCGCAACAATTACTCCAGATACACCTGGATGAAAACAAAACTATCTGGTGATTTTTAGCTATCTCAATCCCAGATCTTGCTACAGCCTCTGTGTGTGTTTGTGTTTTCTGGACATTCTGTATGGACTTTACGGTTTTGAATGCATTTTAGCAGGACCCTTTTTGAATTCTGCTGGCAAACGCTAATTGATTCCACCTGGACTCAAGTCCTCCACACATTCGAGTTTTCTAGGAAGAAAGCTCCAGAAACCTGAGAAAACATGATATTTGTATTTGTAAACATGACATTGGATGCATTTGCCAAACAGGAAGATTGTGCTTTTCTCCAAAACCACTTTCTCGGTGATTTCTTGGTTAAATTTCACCCGAAATCCGCAACAATTAGTCCAGATTCTCCTGGATGAAAACAAAACAAGCTGGTGATTTTTAGCTATCTCAATCCCAGATATTGCTACAGCCTCTGTGTGTGTTTGTGTTTTCTGGACATTCTCTATGGACTTTACCATTTTGAATGCATTTTAGCATTTGTTTTCTGCTGCCAAACGCTAATTGGATCCACCTGGTGTCAAATCCTGCACACATTCGAGTTTTCTGGGAAGAAATCTCCAGAAACCTGAGAAAACATGATATTTGTGTTTGTAAACATGACATTGGATTCATTTGCTGAACAGAAAGATTGTGCTTTTCTCCAAAACCACTTTCACGGTGATTTTTGGTTAAATTTCACTTCAAAACTACAACAATTTGTCCAGATACTCCTGGATGAAAACAAAACTATCTGGTGTGTTCTGGCTATCTCAATCCCAGATCTTGCTACAGCCTCTGTGTGTGTTTCTGTTTTCTGGACGTTCTATAAGGACTTTACGGTTTTGAATGCATTTTAGGAGGACCCTTTTTGTTTTCTGCTGGCAAACGCTAATTGGTTCCACCTGGAGTCAAATCCTCCACATATTGGAGTTTTCTAGGAAGAAAGCTCCAGAGACCTGAGAAAACATGATATTTCTTTCTGTAAACATGGCATTGGATGCATTTGCCGAACAGGAAGATTGTGCTTTTCTCCACAACCACTTTCACGGTGATTTTTGGTTAAATTTCACCCGAAATCCACAACAATTTGTCCAGATACTCCTGGATGAAAACAAAACTATCTGGTGTGTTGTGGCAATCTCAATCCCAGATCTTGCTACAGCCTCTGTATGTGTTTGTGTTTTCTGGACATTCTCTATGGACTTCATGGTTTTGAATGCATTTTAGCATGTAAGCATTAGTTTTTAGAAGCCAAACGCTAATGGTTTCCACCTGGAGTCAAATGCTCCACAAATTCGAGTTTTCTAGGAAGAAAGCTCCAGAAACCTGAGAAAACATGATATTTGTGTTTGTAAACATGACATTGGATTCATTTGCTGAACAGAAAGATTGCGCTTTTCTCCAAAACCACTTTCACGGTGATTTTTTGGTTAAATTTCACATCAAAACTACAACAATTTGCCAGATATTCCTGGATGAAAACAAAACTATCTGGTGATTTTTAGCTATCTCAAACCCAGATCTTGTTACAGCCTCTGTGTTTGTTTGTGTTTTATGGACATACTCTATGCACTTTAGGTTTTGAATGCATTTTAGCAGGACCCTTTTTGTTTTCTGCTGGCAAACGCTAATTGGTTCCGCCTGGAGTCAAATCCTCCACACATTCGAGTTTTCTATGAAGAAAGCTTCAGAAACCTTAGAAAACATGATATTTCTTTCTATAAACATGACATTGGATGCATTTGCCGAAGAGAAAGATTGTGCTTTTCTCCAAAACCACTTTCACGGTGATTTTTTGTTTAAATTTCACTTCAAAACTACAACAATTTGTCCAGATACTCCAGGAGGAAAACAACACTATCTGGTGATTTGTAGCTATCTCAATCCCAGATCTTGCTACAGCCTCTGTGTGTGTTTGTGTTTTATGGACATACTCTATGCACTTTAGGTTTTGAATGCATTTTAGCAGGACCCTTTTTGTTTTCTGCTGGCAAACGCTAATTGGTTCCGCCTGGAGTCAAATCCTCCACACATTCGAGTTTTCTATGAAGAAAGCTTCAGAAACCTTAGAAAACATGATATTTCTTTCTATAAACATGACATTGGATGCATTTGCCGAAGAGAAAGATTGTGCTTTTCTCCAAAACCACTTTCACGGTGATTTTTGTTTAAATTTCACTTCAAAACTACAACAATTTGTCCAGATACTCCAGGAGGAAAACAACACTATCTGGTGATTTGTAGCTATCTCAATCCCAGATCTTGCTACAGCCTCTGTGTGTGTTTGTGTTTTCTGGACATTCTCTATGGACTTTACGGTTTTGAATGCATTTTAGCATGTGAGTTTTTCTTTTCAGCTGGCAAACGCTAATTGGTTCCACCTGGAGTGAAATCCTCCACACATTCGAGTTTTCTAGGAAGAAAGCTTCAGAAACCTGAGAAAACATGATATTTCTTTCTGTAAACATGACATTGGATGCATTTGCTGAACAGGAAGATTGTGCTTTTCTCCAAAACGACTTTCACGGTGATTTTTGGTTAAATTTCAGCCGAAATCCACAACAATTTGTCCAGATACTCCTGGATGAAAACAAAAACTATCTGGTGATTTGTAGCTATCTCAATCCCAGATCTTGCTACAGCCTCTGTGTGTGTCTGTATTTTCTGGACATTCTCTATGGACTTTACGGTTTTGAATGCATTTTAGCATGTAAGTTTTTGTTTTTAGCTGTCAAACACTAATTGGTTCCACCTGGAGTCAAATGCTCCACACATTCGAGTTTCCTAGGAAGAAAGCTTCAGAAACCTGAGAAAACATGATATTTCTTTCTCTCAATATGACATTGGATGCATCTGACAAACAGGAAGATTCTGCTTTTCTCCAAAACCACTTTCACGGTGATTTTTGGTTAAATTTCACTTCAAAGCTACAACAATTTGTCCAGATACTCCGGGATGAAAACAAAACTATCTGGTGTGTTGTGCGATCTCAATCCCAGATCTTGCTACAGCCTCTGTGTCTGTTTGTGTTTTCTGGACGTTCTCTAAGGACTTTACGGTTTTGAATGCATTTTAGGAGGACCCTTTTTGTTTTCTGCTGGCAAACGCTAATTGGTTCCACCTGGAGTCAAATCCTCCACACATTCGAGTTTTCAGGAAGAAAGCTTCAGAAACCTGAGAAAACATGATATTTCTTTCTGTGAACATGACATTGGATGCATTTGCCGAACAGGAAGTTTGTGCTTTTCCCCAAAACCACTTTCACGGTGATATTTTGGTTAAATTTCACGCAGATACTACAACATTTTGTCCAGATACTCCTGGATGAAAACAAAACTAGTTGGTGTTTTGTGGCTATCTCAATCCCAGATCTTGCTACAGCCTCTGTGTGTGTATGTGTTTTCTAGACATTCTCTATGGACTTTACGGTTTTGAATGCATTTTAGCATGTAAGTTTTTGTTTTCAGCTGGCAAACACTAATTGGTTCCACCTGGAGTCAAATCCTCCACACATTCGAGTTTTCTAGGAAGAAAGCTTCAGAAACCTGAGAAAACATGATATTTCTTTCTGTAAACATGACATTGGATGCATTTGCCAAACAGGAAGATTGTGCTTTTCTCCAAAACCACTTTCTTGGTGATTTTTGGTTAAGTTTCACCCGAAATCCACAACAATTTGTCCAGATACTCCTGGATGAAAACAAAACTATCTGGTGTGTTGCGGCTATCTCAATCCCAGATCTTGCTACAGCCTCTGTGTCTGTTTGTGTTTTCTGGACATTCTCTATGGACTTTACGGTTTTGAATGCATTTTAGCAGGACCCTTTGTGTTTTCAGCTGGCAAACGCTAATTGGTTCCTCCTGGAGTCAAATCCTCCACACATTCGAGTTTTCTAGGAAGAAAGCTTCAGAAACCTGAGAAAACATGATATTTCTTTCTGTCAATATGACACTGGATGTTTTGCCGAACAGGAAGATTGTGCTTTTCTCCAAAAGCACTTTCACGGTGAAATTTTGGTTAAATTTCACGCAGATACTACAACATTTTGTCCAGATACTCCTGGATCAAAACAAAACTAGTTGGCGTTTTGTGGCTATCTCAAACCCAGATCTTGCTACAGCCTCTGTGTGTGTATGTGTTTTCTAGACATTCTCTATGGACTTTACGGTTTTGAATGCATTTTAGCAGGACGCTTTGTGTTTTCAGCTGGCAAAAGGCTAATTGGTTCCACCTGGAGTAAAATCCTCCACACATTCGAGTTTTCTAGGAAGAAAGCTTCAGAAACCTGAGAAAACATGATATTTCTTTCTGTAAATATGACACTGGATGTTTTGCCGAACAGGAAGATTATGCTTTTCTCCAAAACCACTTTCATGGTGATTTTTGGTTAAGTTTCACCCGAAATCCACAACAATTTGTCCAGATACTCCTGGATGAAAACAAAACTATTTTTTGTGTTGTGGCTATCTCAATTCCAGATCGTGCTACAGCCTCTGTGTGTGTTTGTGTTTTCTGGACATTCTCTATGGACTTTACGGTTTTGAATGCATTTTAGGAGGACCCTTTTTGTTTTCTGCTGGCAAACGCTAATTGGTTCCACCTGGAGTCAAATCCTCCACACATTCGAGTTTTCAGGAAGAAAGCTTCAGAAACCTGAGAAAACATGATATTTCTTTCTGTGAACATGACATTGGATGCATTTGCCGAACAGGAAGTTTGTGCTTTTCCCCAAAACCACTTTCACGGTGATATTTTGGTTAAATTTCACGCAGATACTACAACATTTTGTCCAGATACTCCTGGATGAAAACAAAACTAGTTGGTGTTTTGTGGCTATCTCAATCCCAGATCTTGCTACAGCCTCTGTGTGTGTATGTGTTTTCTAGACATTCTCTATGGACTTTACGGTTTTGAATGCATTTTAGCATGTAAGTTTTTGTTTTCAGCTGGCAAACACTAATTGGTTCCACCTGGAGTCAAATCCACCACACATTCGAGTTTTCAGGAAGAAAGCTTCAGAAACCTGAGAAAATATGATATTTCTTTCTTTAAACATGACATTGGATGCATTTGCCAAACAGGAAGATTGTGCTTTTCTCCAAAACCACTTTCTTGGTGATTTTTGGTTAAGTTTCACCCGAAATCCACAACAATTTGTCCAGATATTCCTGGATGAAAACTAAATTATCTGGTGTGTTGTGGCTCTCTGAATCCCAGATCTTGCTACAGCCTCTGTGTGTGTTTGTGTTTTCTGGACATTCTCTATGGACTTTACGGTTTTGAATGCATTTTAGCATGTGAGTTTTTGTTTTCAGCTGGCAAACGCTAATTGGTTCCACCTGGAGTCAAATCCTCCACACATTCGAGTTTTCTAGGAAGAAAGCTTCAGAAACCTTAGAAACATGATATTTCTTTTTGTAATTATGACACTGGATGTTTTGCCGAACAGGAAGATTGTGCTTTTCTCCAAAACCACTTTCACGGTGATATTTTGGTTAAATTTCACGCAGATACTACAACAATTTGTCCAGATACTCCTGGATGAAAACAAAACTAGTTGGTGTTTTGTGGCTATCTCAATCCCAGATCTTGCTACAGCCTCTGTGTGTGTATGTGTTTTCTAGACATTCTCTATGGACTTTACGGTTTTGAATGCATTTTAGCAGAACCCTTTTTGTTTTCTGCTGGCAAACGCTAATTGGTTACACCTGGACTCAAATCCTCCACACATTGGAGTTTTCTAGGAAGAAAGCTTCAGAAACCTGAGAAAACATGATATTTCTTTCTGTAAACATGACATTGGATGCATTTGCTGAACAGGAAGATTGTGCTTTTCTCCAAAACCACTTTCACTGTGATTTTTGGTTAAATTTCACCCGAAATCCACAACAATTTGTCCAGATACTCCTGTATGAAAACTAAACTGTCTGGTGTGTTGTGGCTATCTCAATCCCAGATCTTCCTACAGCCTCTGTGTCTGTTTGTGTTTTCTGGACATTCTCTATGGACTTTACGGTTTTGAATGCATTATAGCATTTGTTTTCTGCTGGCAAACGCTAATCGGTTCAACCTGGAGTCAAATCCTCCACACATTCGAGTTTTCTAGGAAGAAAGCTTAAGAAACCTGAGAAAACATGATATTTCTTTCTGTAAACATGACATTGGATGCATTTGCCAAACAGGATGATTGCGCTTTTCTCCAACACCACGTTCACAGTGATTTTTGGTTAAATTTCACTTGAAATCCACAACAATATGTCCAGATACTCCTGGATGAAAACTAAACTGTCTGGTGGGTTGTGGCTATCTCAATCCCAGATCTTGCTACAGCCTCTGTGTGTGTTTGTGTTTTCTGGACATTCTCTATGGACTTTACGGTTTTGAATGCATTTTAGCATGTAAGTTTTTGTTTTCAGCTGCCAAACGCTAATTGGTTCCACCTGGAGTCAAATCCTCCACACATTCGAGTTTTCTAGGAAGAAAGCTCCAGAAACCTGAGTAAACATGATATTTGTATTTGTAAACATGACATTGGATGCATTTGCCAAACAGGAAGATTGTGCTTTTCTCGAAAACCACTTTCATGGTGATTTTTTGGTTAAATTTCACTTCAAAACTACGACAATTTGTCCAGATACTCCTGGATGAAAACAAAACTATCTGGTGATTTTTAGCTATCTCAATCCCAGATGTTGCTACAGCCTCTGTGTTTGTCTGTGTTTTCTAGACATTTTCTATGGACTTTAAGGTTTTGAATGCATTTTAGCAGGACCCTTTTTGTTTTCTGCTGGCAAACGCTAATTGGTTCTACCTGGATTCAAATCCTCCACACTTTCGAGTTTTCTTGGAAGAAAGTTCCAGAAAACTAGGAAAACATGATATTTGTATTTGTAAACATGACCTTGGACACATTTGGTGAACAGAAAGATTGTGCTTTTCTTCAAAACCTCTTTCACGGTGATTTTTTTGTTAAATTTCACTTCAACACTACAACAATTTGTCCAGATACTCCTGGATGAAAACAAAATTATCTGGTGATTTGTAGCTATCTCAATCCCAGATCTTGCTACAGCCTCTGTGTGTGTTTGTGTTTTCTGGACATTCTCTATGGACTTTACGGTTTTGAATGCATTTTAGCATTTGTTTTCTGCTGACAAACGCTAATTGGATCCACCTGGAGTCAAATCCTCCACACATTCGAGTTTTCTAGGAAGAATCTCCAGAAACCTGAGAAAACATGATATTTTTATTTGTCAAGATGACCTTGGATGCATTTGCCGAACAGGAAGATTGTGCTTTTCTCCAAAACCACTTTCACGGTGATTTTTTGGTTAAATTTCACCGGAAATCCGCAACAATTACTCCAGATACACCTGGATGAAAACAAAACTATCTGGTGATTTTTAGCTATCTCAATCCCAGATCTTGCTACAGCCTCTGTGTGTGTTTGTGTTTTCTGGACATTCTGTATGGACTTTACGGTTTTGAATGCATTTTAGCAGGACCCTTTTTGAATTCTGCTGGCAAACGCTAATTGATTCCACCTGGACTCAAGTCCTCCACACATTCGAGTTTTCTAGGAAGAAAGCTCCAGAAACCTGAGAAAACATGATATTTGTATTTGTAAACATGACATTGGATGCATTTGCCAAACAGGAAGATTGTGCTTTTCTCCAAAACCACTTTCTCGGTGATTTCTTGGTTAAATTTCACCCGAAATCCGCAACAATTAGTCCAGATTCTCCTGGATGAAAACAAAACAAGCTGGTGATTTTTAGCTATCTCAATCCCAGATATTGCTACAGCCTCTGTGTGTGTTTGTGTTTTCTGGACATTCTCTATGGACTTTACCATTTTGAATGCATTTTAGCATTTGTTTTCTGCTGCCAAACGCTAATTGGATCCACCTGGTGTCAAATCCTGCACACATTCGAGTTTTCTGGGAAGAAATCTCCAGAAACCTGAGAAAACATGATATTTGTGTTTGTAAACATGACATTGGATTCATTTGCTGAACAGAAAGATTGTGCTTTTCTCCAAAACCACTTTCACGGTGATTTTTGGTTAAATTTCACTTCAAAACTACAACAATTTGTCCAGATACTCCTGGATGAAAACAAAACTATCTGGTGTGTTCTGGCTATCTCAATCCCAGATCTTGCTACAGCCTCTGTGTGTGTTTCTGTTTTCTGGACGTTCTATAAGGACTTTACGGTTTTGAATGCATTTTAGGAGGACCCTTTTTGTTTTCTGCTGGCAAACGCTAATTGGTTCCACCTGGAGTCAAATCCTCCACATATTGGAGTTTTCTAGGAAGAAAGCTCCAGAGACCTGAGAAAACATGATATTTCTTTCTGTAAACATGGCATTGGATGCATTTGCCGAACAGGAAGATTGTGCTTTTCTCCACAACCACTTTCACGGTGATTTTTGGTTAAATTTCACCCGAAATCCACAACAATTTGTCCAGATACTCCTGGATGAAAACAAAACTATCTGGTGTGTTGTGGCAATCTCAATCCCAGATCTTGCTACAGCCTCTGTATGTGTTTGTGTTTTCTGGACATTCTCTATGGACTTCATGGTTTTGAATGCATTTTAGCATGTAAGCATTAGTTTTTAGAAGCCAAACGCTAATGGTTTCCACCTGGAGTCAAATGCTCCACAAATTCGAGTTTTCTAGGAAGAAAGCTCCAGAAACCTGAGAAAACATGATATTTGTGTTTGTAAACATGACATTGGATTCATTTGCTGAACAGAAAGATTGCGCTTTTCTCCAAAACCACTTTCACGGTGATTTTTTGGTTAAATTTCACATCAAAACTACAACAATTTGCCAGATATTCCTGGATGAAAACAAAACTATCTGGTGATTTTTAGCTATCTCAAACCCAGATCTTGTTACAGCCTCTGTGTTTGTTTGTGTTTTATGGACATACTCTATGCACTTTAGGTTTTGAATGCATTTTAGCAGGACCCTTTTTGTTTTCTGCTGGCAAACGCTAATTGGTTCCGCCTGGAGTCAAATCCTCCACACATTCGAGTTTTCTATGAAGAAAGCTTCAGAAACCTTAGAAAACATGATATTTCTTTCTATAAACATGACATTGGATGCATTTGCCGAAGAGAAAGATTGTGCTTTTCTCCAAAACCACTTTCACGGTGATTTTTTGTTTAAATTTCACTTCAAAACTACAACAATTTGTCCAGATACTCCAGGAGGAAAACAACACTATCTGGTGATTTGTAGCTATCTCAATCCCAGATCTTGCTACAGCCTCTGTGTGTGTTTGTGTTTTATGGACATACTCTATGCACTTTAGGTTTTGAATGCATTTTAGCAGGACCCTTTTTGTTTTCTGCTGGCAAACGCTAATTGGTTCCGCCTGGAGTCAAATCCTCCACACATTCGAGTTTTCTATGAAGAAAGCTTCAGAAACCTTAGAAAACATGATATTTCTTTCTATAAACATGACATTGGATGCATTTGCCGAAGAGAAAGATTGTGCTTTTCTCCAAAACCACTTTCACGGTGATTTTTGTTTAAATTTCACTTCAAAACTACAACAATTTGTCCAGATACTCCAGGAGGAAAACAACACTATCTGGTGATTTGTAGCTATCTCAATCCCAGATCTTGCTACAGCCTCTGTGTGTGTTTGTGTTTTCTGGACATTCTCTATGGACTTTACGGTTTTGAATGCATTTTAGCATGTGAGTTTTTCTTTTCAGCTGGCAAACGCTAATTGGTTCCACCTGGAGTGAAATCCTCCACACATTCGAGTTTTCTAGGAAGAAAGCTTCAGAAACCTGAGAAAACATGATATTTCTTTCTGTAAACATGACATTGGATGCATTTGCTGAACAGGAAGATTGTGCTTTTCTCCAAAACGACTTTCACGGTGATTTTTGGTTAAATTTCAGCCGAAATCCACAACAATTTGTCCAGATACTCCTGGATGAAAACAAAAACTATCTGGTGATTTGTAGCTATCTCAATCCCAGATCTTGCTACAGCCTCTGTGTGTGTCTGTATTTTCTGGACATTCTCTATGGACTTTACGGTTTTGAATGCATTTTAGCATGTAAGTTTTTGTTTTTAGCTGTCAAACACTAATTGGTTCCACCTGGAGTCAAATGCTCCACACATTCGAGTTTCCTAGGAAGAAAGCTTCAGAAACCTGAGAAAACATGATATTTCTTTCTCTCAATATGACATTGGATGCATCTGACAAACAGGAAGATTCTGCTTTTCTCCAAAACCACTTTCACGGTGATTTTTGGTTAAATTTCACTTCAAAGCTACAACAATTTGTCCAGATACTCCGGGATGAAAACAAAACTATCTGGTGTGTTGTGCGATCTCAATCCCAGATCTTGCTACAGCCTCTGTGTCTGTTTGTGTTTTCTGGACGTTCTCTAAGGACTTTACGGTTTTGAATGCATTTTAGGAGGACCCTTTTTGTTTTCTGCTGGCAAACGCTAATTGGTTCCACCTGGAGTCAAATCCTCCACACATTCGAGTTTTCAGGAAGAAAGCTTCAGAAACCTGAGAAAACATGATATTTCTTTCTGTGAACATGACATTGGATGCATTTGCCGAACAGGAAGTTTGTGCTTTTCCCCAAAACCACTTTCACGGTGATATTTTGGTTAAATTTCACGCAGATACTACAACATTTTGTCCAGATACTCCTGGATGAAAACAAAACTAGTTGGTGTTTTGTGGCTATCTCAATCCCAGATCTTGCTACAGCCTCTGTGTGTGTATGTGTTTTCTAGACATTCTCTATGGACTTTACGGTTTTGAATGCATTTTAGCATGTAAGTTTTTGTTTTCAGCTGGCAAACACTAATTGGTTCCACCTGGAGTCAAATCCTCCACACATTCGAGTTTTCTAGGAAGAAAGCTTCAGAAACCTGAGAAAACATGATATTTCTTTCTGTAAACATGACATTGGATGCATTTGCCAAACAGGAAGATTGTGCTTTTCTCCAAAACCACTTTCTTGGTGATTTTTGGTTAAGTTTCACCCGAAATCCACAACAATTTGTCCAGATACTCCTGGATGAAAACAAAACTATCTGGTGTGTTGCGGCTATCTCAATCCCAGATCTTGCTACAGCCTCTGTGTCTGTTTGTGTTTTCTGGACATTCTCTATGGACTTTACGGTTTTGAATGCATTTTAGCAGGACCCTTTGTGTTTTCAGCTGGCAAACGCTAATTGGTTCCTCCTGGAGTCAAATCCTCCACACATTCGAGTTTTCTAGGAAGAAAGCTTCAGAAACCTGAGAAAACATGATATTTCTTTCTGTCAATATGACACTGGATGTTTTGCCGAACAGGAAGATTGTGCTTTTCTCCAAAAGCACTTTCACGGTGAAATTTTGGTTAAATTTCACGCAGATACTACAACATTTTGTCCAGATACTCCTGGATCAAAACAAAACTAGTTGGCGTTTTGTGGCTATCTCAAACCCAGATCTTGCTACAGCCTCTGTGTGTGTATGTGTTTTCTAGACATTCTCTATGGACTTTACGGTTTTGAATGCATTTTAGCAGGACGCTTTGTGTTTTCAGCTGGCAAAAGGCTAATTGGTTCCACCTGGAGTAAAATCCTCCACACATTCGAGTTTTCTAGGAAGAAAGCTTCAGAAACCTGAGAAAACATGATATTTCTTTCTGTAAATATGACACTGGATGTTTTGCCGAACAGGAAGATTGTGCTTTTCTCCAAAACCACTTTCATGGTGATTTTTGGTTAAGTTTCACCCGAAATCCACAACAATTTGTCCAGATACTCCTGGATGAAAACAAAACTATTTTTTGTGTTGTGGCTATCTCAATTCCAGATCGTGCTACAGCCTCTGTGTGTGTTTGTGTTTTCTGGACATTCTCTATGGACTTTACGGTTTTGAATGCATTTTAGTAGGACCTTTGTGTTTTCAGCTGGCAAACGCTAATTGGTTCCACCTGGAGTCAAATCCTCCACACATTCGAGTTTTCTAGGAAGAAAGCTTCAGAAACCTGAGAAAACATGATATTTCTTTCTGGAAATATGACACTGGATGTTTTGCCGAACAGGAAGATTGTGCTTTTCTCCAAAACCACTTTCACGGTGATTTTTTGGTTAAATTTCACGCAGATACTACAACATTTTGTCCAGATACTCCTGGATGAAAACAAAACTAGCTGGTGGGTTGTGGCTATCTCAATCCCAGATCTTGCTACAGCCTCTGTGTCTGTTTGTGTTTTCTGGACATTCTCTATGGACTTTACGGTTTTGAATGCATTTTAGCAGGACCCTTTGTGTTTTCAGCTGGCAAACGCTAATTGGTTCCACCTGGAGACAAATCCTCCACACATTCGAGTTTTCTAGGAAGAAAGCTTCAGAAACCTATGAAAACATGATATTTCTATCTGTAAACATGACACTGGATGTTTTGCCGAACAGGAAGATTGTGCTTTTCTCCAAAACCACTTTCACGGTGATTTTTTGGTTAAATTTCACGCAGATACTACAACATTTTGTCCAGATACTCCTTGATTAAAACAAAACTAGCTGGTGTGTTGTGGCTATCTCAATCCCAGATCTTGCTAGAGCCTCTGTGTCTGTTTGTGTTTTCTGGACATTCTCTATGGACTTTACGGTTTTGAATGCATTTGAGCATGTAAGTTTTTGTTTTCAGCTGGCAAGCACTAATTGGTTCCACCTGGAGTCAAATCCTCCACACATTCGAGTTTTCTAAGAAGAAAGCTTCAGAAACCTGAGAAAACATGATATTTGTATTTGTAAACATGACATTGGATGTAATTGCCGAACAGGAAGATTGTGCTTTTCTCCAAAACCACTTTCACGGTGATTTTTGGTTAAATTTCACCCGAAATCCACAACAATTTGTCCAGATACTCCTGGATGAAAACAAAACTATCTGCTGATTTGTAGCTATCTCAATCCCAGATCTTGCTACAGCCTCTGTGTGTGTTTGTGTTTTCTGGATATTCTCTATGGACTTTAAGGTTTTGAATGCATTTGAGCAGGACCCTTTTTGTTTTCAGCAGGCAAACGCTAATTGGTTCCACCTGGAGTCAAATCCTCCACACATTCGAGTTTTCTAGCAAGAAAGCTTCAGAAACCTGAGAAAACATGATATTTCTTTCTGTAAACATGACATTGGATGCATTTGCCGAAGAGGAAGATTGTGATTTTCTCCAAAACCACTTCGTCGGTTGTTTTTGGTTAAATTTCAACCGAATTCCACAACAATTTGTCCAGATACTCCTGGATGAAAACAAAACTCTCTGGTGATTTCTAGCTATCTCAATCCCAGATCTTGCTGCAGCCACTGTGTGTGTTTGTGTTTTCTGGACATTCTCTATGGACTTTACGGTTTTGAATGCATTTTAGCAGGACCCTTTGTGTTTTCAGCTGGCAAACGCTAATTGGTTCCACCTGGAGTCAAATCCTCCACACATTCGAGTTTTCTAGGAAGAAAGCTTCAGAAACCTGAGAAAACATGATATTACTTTCTGGAAACATGACATTGGATGCATTTGCCGAACAGGAAGATTGTGCTTTTCTCCAAAACCACTTTCATGGTGATTTTTGGTTAAGTTTCACCCGAAATCCACAACAATTTGTCCAGATACTCCTGGATGAAAACAAAACTATCTGGTGTGTTGTGGCTATCTCAATCCCAGATCTTGCTACAGCCTCTGTGTGTGTTTGTGTTTTCTGGACATTCTCTATGGACTTTACGGTTTTGAATGCATTTTAGCATGTGAGTTTTTGTTTTCAGCTGGAAAACGCTAATTGGTTCCACCTGGAGTCAAATCCTCCACACATTCGAGTTTTCTAGGAAGAAAGCTTCAGAAACCTGAGAAAACATGATATTTCTTTCTGGAAACATGACATTGGATGCATTTGCTGAACAGGAAGATTGTGCTTTTCTCCAAAACCACTTTCATGGTGATTTTTGGTTAAATTTCACCCGAAATCCACAACAATTTGTCCAGATACTCCTGGATGAAAACAAAACTATCTGCTGTGTTGTGGCTATCTCAATCCCAGATCTTGCTACAGCCTCTGTGTGTGTTTGTGTTTTCTGGACATTCTCTATGGACTTTACGGTTTTGAATGCATTTTAGCATGTGAGTTTTTTTTTTTTTTAGCTGGCAAACGCTAATTGGGTCCACCTGGAGTCAAATCCTCCACACATTCGAGTTTTCTAGCAAGAAAGCTTCAGAAACCTGAGAAAACATGATATTTCTTTCTGTAAACATGACCTTGGATACATTTGCCGAAGAGGAAGATTGTACTTTTCTCCAAAACCACTTTCACTGTGATTTTTGGTTAAGTTTCACCCGAAATCCACAACAATTTGTCCAGATACTCCTGGATGAAAACAAAACTAGCTGGTGTGTTGTGGCTATCTCAATCCCAGATCTTGCTACAGCCTCTGTGTGTGTTTGTGTTTTCTGGACATTCTCTATGGACTTTACGGTTTTGAATGCATTTTAGCATGTAAGTTTTTGTTTTCCGCTGGCAAACGCTAATTGGTTCCACCTGGAGTCAAATCCTCCACACATTCGAGTTTTCTAGGAAGAAAGCTTCAGAAACCTGAGAAAACATGATATTTCTTTCTGGAAACATGACATTGGATGCATTTGCCGAACAGGAAGATTGTGCTTTTCTCCAAAACCACTTTCTTGGTGATTTTTGGTTAAGTTTCACCCGAAATCCACAACAATTTGTCCAGACACTCCTGGATGAAAACAAAACTAGCTGGTGTGTTGTGGCTATCTCAATCCCAGATCTTGCTACAGCCTCTGTGTGTGTTTGTGTTTTCTGGACATTCTCTATGGACTTTACGGTTTTGAATGCATTATAGCATATGAGTTTTTTTTTTTAGCTGGCAAACGCTAATTGTTTCCAGCTGGAGTCAAATCCTCCACACATTTGAGTTTTCTAGGAAGAAAGCTTCAGAAACCTGAGAAAACATGATATTTCTTTCTGGAAACATGACATTGGATGCATTTGCCGAACAGGAAGATTGTGCTTTTCTCCAAAACCACTTTCACTGTGATTTTTGGTTAAGTTTCACCCCAAATCCACAACAATTTGTCCAGATACTCCTGGATGAAAACAAAACTAGCTGGTGTGTTGTGGCTATCTCAATCCCAGATCTTGCTACAGCCTCTGTGTGTGTTTGTGTTTTCTGGACATTCTCTATGGACTTTACGGTTTTGAATGCATTTTAGCATATAAGTTTTTGTTTTCCGCTGGCAAACGCTAATTGGTTTCACCTGGAGTCAAACACTCCACACATTCGAGTTTTCTAGGAAGAAAGCTTCAGAAACCTGAGAAAACATGATATTTCTTTCTGTAAATATGACACTGGATGTTTTGCCGAACAGGAAGATTGTGCTTTTCTCCAAAACCACTTTCACGGTGATTTTTTGGTTAAATTTCACGCAGATACTACAACATTTTGTCCAGATACTCCTGGATGAAAACAAAACTAGCTGGTGTGCTGTGGCTATCTCAATCCCAGATCTTGCTACAGCCTCTGTGTGTGTTTGTGTTTTCTGGACATTCTCTATGGACTTTACGGTTTTGAATGCATTTTAGCATGTGAGTTTTTGTTTTCAGCTGGCAAACGCTAATTGGTTCCACCTGGAGTCAAATCCTCCACACATTCGAGTTTTCTAGGAAGAAAGCTTCAGAAACCTGAGAAAACTTGATATTTCTTTCTGTAAACATGACATTGGATGCATTTGCCGAACAGGAAGATTGTGCTTTTCTCCAAAACCACATTCACGGTGATTTTTTGGTTAAATTTCACGTAGATACTACAACATTTTGTCCAGATACTCCTGGATGAAAACAAAACTATCTGCTGTGTTGTGGCAATCTCAATCCCAGATCTTGCTACAGCCTCTGTGTGTGTTTGTGTTTTCTGGACATTCTCTATGGACTTTATGGTTTTGAATGCATTTTAGCATGTGAGTTTTTGTTTTCAGCTGTCAAACGCTAATTGGTTCCACCTGGAGTCAAATACTCCACACATTCGAGTTTTCGAGGAAGAAAGCTTCAGAAACCTGAGAAAACATGATATTTCTTTCTGTAAACATGACATTGGATGCATTTGCCGAACAGGAAGATTGTGCTTTTCTCCAAAAGCACTTCGTCGGAGATTTTTGGTTAAATTTCAACCGAATTCCACAGCAATTTGTCCAGATACTCCTGGATGAAAACAAAGCTATCTGGTGTGTTGTGGCTATCTCAATCCCAGATCTTGCTACAGCCTCTGTGTGTGTTTGTGTTTTCTGGACATTCTCTATGGACTTTACGGTTATGAATGCATTTTAGCATGTGAGTTTTTGTTTTCAGCTGGCAAACGCTAATTGGTTCCAGCTGGAGTCAAATCCTCCACACATTTGAGTTTTCTAGGAAGAAAGCTTCAGAAACCTAAGAAAACATGATATTTCTTTCTGTAAACATGACATTGGATGCATTTGCCGAACAGGAAGATTGTGCTTTTCTCCAAAACCACTTTCATGGTGATTTTTGGTTAAGTTTCACCCGAAATCCACAACAATTTGTCCAGATACTCCTGGATGAAAACAAAACTATCTGGTGATTTCTAGCTATCTCAATCCCAGATCTTGCTGCAACCTCTGTGTGTGTTTGTGTTTTCTGGACATTCTCTATGGACTTTACGGTTTTGAATGCATTTTAGCATGTAAGTTTTTCTTTTCAGCTGGCAAACGCTAATTGGTTCCACCTGGAGTCAAATCCTCCACACATTCGAGTTTTCTAGGAAGAAAGCTTCAGAAACCTGAGAAAACACAATATTTCTTTCTATAAATATGACACTGGATGTTTTGCCGAACAGGAAGATTGTGCTTTTCTCCAAAACAACTTCGTCGGTGATTTTTGGTTAAATTTCACGCAGATACTATAACATTTTGTCCAGATACTCCTGGATGAAAACAAAACTATCTGGTGTGTTGTGGCTATCTAAATCCCAGATCTTGCTGCAGCCTCTGTGTGTGTTTGTGTTTTCTGGACATTCTCTATGGACTTTACGGTTTTGAATGCATTTTAGCATGTGAGTTTTTGTTTTCAGCTGGCAAACAGTAATTGGTTCCACCTGGAGTCAAATCCTCCACACATTCGAGTTTTCTAGGAAGAAAGCTTCAGAAACCTGAGAAAACATGATATTTCTTTCTGTCAACATGACATTGAATGCATTTGCCCAACAGGAAGACTGTGCTTTTCTCCAAAACCACTTTCACTGTGATTTTTGGTTAAGTTTCACCCGAAATCCACAACAATTTGTCCAGATACACTGGGTGAAAACAAAACTATCTTGTGTGTTCTGGCTATCTAAATCCCAGATCTTGCTACAGCCTCTGTGTCTGTTTGTGTTTTCTGGACATTCTCTATGGACTTTAAGGTTTTGAATGCATTTTACCTTGTAAGTTTTTGTTTTCCGCTGGCAAACGCTAATTGGTTCCACCTGGAGTCAAATCCTCCACACATTCGAGTTTTCTAGGAAGAAAGCTTCAGAAACCTGAGAAAACACAATATTTCTTTCTGTAAATATGACACTGGATGTTTTGCCGAACAGGAAGATTGTGCTTTTCTCCAAAACCACTTTCACGGTGATTTTTGGTTAAGTTTCACCCGAAATCCACAACAATTTGTCCAGACACTCCTGGATGAAAACAAAACTAGCTGATGTGTTGTGGCTATCTCAATCCCAGATCTTGCTACAGGCTCTGTGTGTGTTTGTGTTTTCTGGACATTCTCTATGGACTTTACGGTTTTGAATGCATTTTATCCTGTGAGTTTTTGTTTTCAGCTGGCAAACGCTAATTGGTTCCACCTGGAGTCAAATCCTCCACACATTCGAGTTTTCTAGGGAGAAAGCTTCAGAAACCTGAGAAAACACGATATTTCTTTCTGTAAATATGACACTGGATGTTTTGCCGAACAGGAAGATTGTGCTTTTCTCCAAAACCACTTTCATGGTGATTTTTGGTTAAGTTTCACCCGAAATCCACAAAAATTTGTCCAGATACACTGGATGAAAACAAAACTAGCTGGTGTGTTGTGGCTATCTCAATCCCAGATCTTGCTACAGCCTCTGTGTGTGTTTGTGTTTTCTGGACATTCTCTATGGACTTTACGGTTTTGAATGCATTTTAGCATGTAAGTTTTTGTTTTCAGCTGGCAAACGCTAATTGCTTCCACCTGGAGTCAAATCCTCCACACATTCGAGTTTTCTAGGAAGAAAGCTTCAGAAACCTGAGAAAACATGATATTTCTTTCTGTAAATATGACACTGGATGTTTTGCCGAAAAGGAAGATTGTGCTTTTCTCCAAAACCACTTTCATGGTGATTTTTGGTTAAGTTTCTCCCAAAATCCACAACAATTTGTCCAGACACTCCTGGATGAAAACAAAACTAGCTGGTGTGTTGTGGCTATCTCAATCCCAGATCTTGCTACAGCCTCTGTGTGTGTTTGTGTTTTCTGGACATTCTCTATGGACTTTACGGTTTTGAATGCATTTTAGCAGGACCCTTTTTGTTTTCAGCTGGCAAACGCTAATTGGATCCACCTGGAGTCTAATCCTCCACACATTCAAGTTTTCTAGGGAGAAAGCTTCAGAAACCTGAGAAAACATGATATTTCTTTCTGTAAATATGACACTGTATGTTTTCCCGAACAGGAAGATTGTGCTTTTCTCCAAAACCACTTTCATGGTGATTTTTGGTTAAGTTTCACCCGAAATCCACAACAATTTTTCCAGATACACTGGATGAAAACAAAACGATCTGGTGTGTTGTGGCTATCTCAATCCCAGATCTTGCTACAGCCTGTGTGTGTTTGTGTTTTCTGGACATTCTCTATGGACTTTACGCTTTTGAATGCATTTTAGCGTGTGAGTTTTTTTTTCAGCTGGGAAACACTAATTGGTTCCACCTGGAGTCAAATCCTCCACACATTCGAGTTTTCTAGGAAGAAAGCTTCAGAAACCTGAGAAAACATGATATTTCTTTCTGTAAATATGACACTGGATGTTTTGCTGTACAGGAAGATTGTGCTTTTCTCCAAAACCACTTTCACAGTGATTTTTGGTTAAGTTTCACCCGAAATCCACAACAATTTGTCCAGATACTCCTGGATGAAAACAAAACTATCTGGTGTGTTGTGGCTATCTCAATCCCAGATCTTGCTACAGCCTCTGTGTGTGTTTGTGTTTTCTGGACATTCTCTATGGACTTTACGGTTTTGAATGCATTTTAGCATGTAAGTTTTTGTTTTCAGCTGCCAAACGCTAATTGGTTCCACCTGGAGTCAAATCCTCCACACATTCGAGTTTTCTAGGAAGAAAGCTTCAGAAACCTGAGAAAACATGATATTTCTTTCTGTAAACATGACATTGGATGCATTTGCCAAACAGGAAGATTGTGCTTTTCTCCAAAACCACTTTACGGTGATTTTTTCGTTAAATTTCACGCAGATACTACAACATTTTGTCCAGATACTCCTGGATGAAAACAAAACTAGCTGGTGTGTTGTGGCTATCTCAATCCCAGATCTTGCTACAGCCTCTGTGTGTGTTTGTGTTTTCTGGACATTCTCTATGGACTTTACGGTTTTGAATGCATGTTAGCATGTGAGTTTTTGTTTTCAGCTGGCAAACGCTAATTGGTTCCACCTGGAGTCAAATCCTCCACACATTCGAGTTTTCTAGGAAGAAAGCTTCAGAAACCTGAGAAAACATGATATTTCTTTCTGTAAACATGACATTGGATGCATTTGCCGAACAGGAAGATTGTGCTTTTCTCCAAAACCACTTTCATGGTGAGTTTTTGATTAAGTTTCACCCAAAATCCACAACAATTTTTCCAGACACTCCTGGATGAAAACAAAACTATCTGGTGTGTTGTGGCTATCTCAATCCCAGATCTTGCTACAGCCTCTGTATGTCTTTGTGTTTTCTGGACATTCTCTATGGACTTTACGGTTTTGAATGCATTTTAGCATGTGAGTTTTTTTTTCAGCTGGCAAACGCTAATTGGTTCCACCTGGAGTCAAATCCTCCACACATCCGAGTTTTATAGGAAGAAAGCTTCAGAAACCTGAGAAAACATGATATTTCTTTCTGTAAACATGACACTGGATGTTTTGCCGAAAAGGAAGATTGTGCTTTTCTCCAAAACCACTTTCATGGTGATTTTTGGTTAAGTTTCACCCGAAATCCACAACAATTTGTCCAGATACTCCCGGATGAACACAAAACTATCTGTATGTTGTGGCTATCTCAATCCCAGATCTTGCTACAGCCTCTGTGTGTGTTTGTGTTTTCTGGACATTCTCTATGGACTTTACGGTTTTGAATGCATTTTAGCATGTAAGTTTTTGTTTTCTGCTGGCAAACGCTAATTGCTTCCACCTGGAGTCAAATCCTCCACACATTCGAGTTTTCTAGGAAGAAAGCTTCAGAAACCTGAGAAAACATGATATTTCTTTCTGTAAATATGACACTGGATGTTTTGCCGAACAGGAAGATTGTGCTTTTCTCCAAAACCACTTTCACGGTGATTTTTTTGTTAAATTTCACCTGGACACTACAACATTTTGTCCAGATACTCCTGGATGAAAACAAAACTATCTGGTGTGTTGTGGCTATCTCAATCCCAGATCTTGCTACAGCCTCTGTGTGTGTTTGTGTTTTCTGGACATTCTCTATGGACTTTACGGTTTTGAATGCATTTTAGCAAGTAAGTTTTTGTTTTCAGCTGGGAAACACTAATTGGTTCCACCTGGAGTCAAAACCTCCACACATTCGAGTTTTCTAGGAAGAAAGCTTCAGAAACCTGAGAAAACATGATATTTCTTTCTGTAAACATGACATTGGATGCATTTGCCGAACAGGAAGATTGTGCTTTTCTCCAAAACCACTTTCTTGGTGATTTTTGGTTAAGTTTCACCCGAAATCCACAACAATTTGTCCAGACGCTCCTGGATGAAAACAAAACTAGCTGGTGTGTTGTGGCTATCTCAATCCCAGATCTTGCTACAGCCTCTGTGTGTGTTTGTGTTTTCTGGACATTCTCTATGGACTTTACGGTTTTGAAAGCATTTTAGCATGTAAGTTTTTGTTTTCAGCTGGCAAACGCTAATTGGTTCCACCTGGAGTCAAATCCTCCACACATTCGAGTTTTCTAGGAAGAAAGCTTCAGAAACCTGAGAAAACATGATATTTCTTTCTGTAAACAATGCACTGGATGTTTTGCCGAACAGGAAGATTGTGCTTTTCTCCAAAACCACTTTACGGTGATTTTTTGGTTAAATTTCACGCAGATACTACAACATTTTGTCCAGATACTCCTGGATGAAAACAAAACTATCTGGTGTGTTGTGGCTATCTCAATCCCAGATCTTGCTAAAGCCTCTGTGTGTGTTTGTGTTTTCTGGACATTCTCTATGGACTTTACGGTTTTGAATGCATTTTAGCATGTGAGTTTTTGTTTTCAGCTGGCAAACGCTAATTGGTTCCACCTGGAGTCAAATCCTCCACACATTCGAGTTTTCTAGGAAGAAGATTCAGAAACCTGAGAAAACATGATATTTCTTTCTGTAAACATGACATTGGATGCATTTGCCTAACAGGAAGTTTGTGCTTTTCTCCAAAACCACTTTCACGGTGATTTTTGGTTAAATTTCACCCGAAATCCACAACAATTTGTCCAGATACTCCTGGATGAAAACAAAACTATCTGGTGTGTTGTGGCTATCTCAATCCCAGATCTTGCTACAGCCTCTGTGTGTGTTTGTGTTTTCTGGACATTCTCTATGGACTTTACGGTTTTGAATGCATTTTAGCATGTAAGTTTTTGTTTTCAGCTGGCAAACGCTAATTGTTTCCAAGTGGAGTCTAATCCTCCACACATTCGAGTTTTCTAGGAAGAGAGCTTCAGAAACCTGAGAAAACATGATATTTCTTTCTGGAAATATGACACTGGATGTTTTGCCGAACAGGAAGATTGTGCTTTTCTCCAAAACCACTTTCACGGTGATTTTTTGGTTAAATTTCACGCAGATACTACAACATTTTGTCTAGATACTCCTGGATGAAAACAAAACTATCTGGTGTGTTGTGGCTATCTCAGTCCCAGATCTTGCTACAGCCTCTGTGTGTGTTTGTGTTTTCTGGACATTCTCTATGGACTTTACGGTTTTGAATGAATTTTAGCCTGTGAGTTTTTGTTTTCAGCTGGCAAACGCTAATTGGTTCCACCTGAAGTCAAATCCTCCACACATTTGAGTTTTCTAGGAAGAAAGCTTCAGAAACCTGAGAAAACATGATATTTCTTTCTGTAAATATGACACTGGATGTTTTGCCGAACAGGAAGATTGTGCTTTTCTCCAAAACCACTTTCACGGTGATTTTTGGTAAAGTTTCACCCGAAATCCACAACAATTTGTCCAGATACACTGAATGAAAACAAAACGATCTGGTGTGTTGTGGCTATCTCAATCCCAGATCTTGCTACAGCCTGTGTGTGTTTGTGTTTTCTGGACATTCTCTATGGACTTTACGCTTTTGAATGCATTTTAGCGTGTGAGTTTTTTTTTCAGCTGGGAAACACTAATTGGTTCCACCTGGAGTCAAATCCTCCACACATTCGAGTTTTCTAGGAAGAAAGCTTCAGAAACCTGAGAAAACATGATATTTCTTTCTGGAAATATGACACTGGATGTTTTGCCGAAAAGGAAGATTGTGCTTTTCTCCAAAACCACTTTCATGGTGATTTTTGGTTAAGTTTCTCCCAAAATCCACAACAATTTGTCCAGACACCCCTGGATGAAAACAAAACTAGCTGGTGTGTTGTGGCTATCTCAATCCCAGATCTTCCTACAGCCTCTGTGTGTGTTTGTGTTTTCTGGACATTCTCTATGGACTTTACGGTTTTGAATGCATTTTAGCAGGACCCTTTTTGTTTTCAGCTGGCAAACGCTAATTGGTTCCACCTGGAGTCTAATCCTCCACACATTCAAGTTTTCTAGGGAGAAAGCTTCAGAAACCTGAGAAAACATGATATTTCTTTCTGTAAATATGACACTGTATGTTTTCCCGAACAGGAAGATTGTGCTTTTCTCCAAAACCACTTTCATGGTGATTTTTGGTTAAGTTTCACCCGAAATCCACAACAATTTGTCCAGATACACTGGATGAAAACAAAACGATCTGGTGTGTTGTGGCTATCTCAATCCCAGATCTTGCTACAGCCTGTGTGTGTTTGTGTTTTCTGGACATTCTCTATGGACTTTACGCTTTTGAATGCATTTTAGCGTGTGAGTTTTTTTTTCAGCTGGGAAACACTAATTGGTTCCACCTGGAGTCAAATCCTCCACACATTCGAGTTTTCTAGGAAGAAAGCTTCAGAAACCTGAGAAAACATGATATTTCTTTCTGTAAATATGACACTGGATGTTTTGCTGTACAGGAAGATTGTGCTTTTCTCCAAAACCACTTTCACAGTGATTTTTGGTTAAGTTTCACCCGAAATCCACAACAATTTGTCCAGATACTCCTGGATGAAAACAAAACTATCTGGTGTGTTGTGGCTATCTCAATCCCAGATCTTGCTACAGCCTCTGTGTGTGTTTGTGTTTTCTGGACATTCTCTATGGACTTTACGGTTTTGAATGCATTTTAGCATGTAAGTTTTTGTTTTCAGCTGCCAAACGCTAATTGGTTCCACCTGGAGTCAAATCCTCCACACATTCGAGTTTTCTAGGAAGAAAGCTTCAGAAACCTGAGAAAACATGATATTTCTTTCTGTAAACATGACATTGGATGCATTTGCCAAACAGGAAGATTGTGCTTTTCTCCAAAACCACTTTACGGTGATTTTTTCGTTAAATTTCACGCAGATACTACAACATTTTGTCCAGATACTCCTGGATGAAAACAAAACTAGCAGGTGTGTTGTGGCTATCTCAATCCCAGATCTTGCTACAGCCTCTGTGTGTGTTTGTGTTTTCTGGACATTCTCTATGGACTTTACGGTTTTGAATGCATGTTAGCATGTGAGTTTTTGTTTTCAGCTGGCAAACGCTAATTGGTTCCACCTGGAGTCAAATCCTCCACACATTCGAGTTTTCTAGGAAGAAAGCTTCAGAAACCTGAGAAAACATGATATTTCTTTCTGTTAACATGACATTGGATGCATTTGCCGAACAGGAAGATTGTGCTTTTCTCCAAAACCACTTTCATGGTGAGTTTTTGATTAAGTTTCACCCAAAATCCACAACAATTTTTCCAGACACTCCTGGATGAAAACAAAACTATCTGGTGTGTTGTGGCTATCTCAATCCCAGATCTTGCTACAGCCTCTGTATGTCTTTGTGTTTTCTGGACATTCTCTATGGACTTTACGGTTTTGAATGCATTTTAGCATGTGAGTTTTTTTTTCAGCTGGCAAACGCTAATTGGTTCCACCTGGAGTCAAATCCTCCACACATCCGAGTTTTATAGGAAGAAAGCTTCAGAAACCTGAGAAAACATGATATTTCTTTCTGTAAACATGACACTGGATGTTTTGCCGAAAAGGAAGATTGTGCTTTTCTCCAAAACCACTTTCATGGTGATTTTTGGTTAAGTTTCACCCAAAATCCACAACAATTTGTCCAGATATTCCCGGATGAACACAAAACTATCTGGTATGTTGTGGCTATCTCAATCCCAGATCTTGCTACAGCCTCTGTGTGTGTTTGTGTTTTCTGGACATTCTCTATGGACTTTATGGTTTTGAATGCATTTTAGCATGTGAGTTTTTGTTTTCAGCTGTCAAACGCTAATTGGTTCCACCTGGAGTCAAATCCTCCACACATTCGAGTTTTTGAGGAAGAAAGCTTCAGAAACCTGAGAAAACATGATATTTCTTTCTGTAAACATGACATTGGATGCATTTGCCGAACAGGAAGATTGTGCTTTTCTCCAAAACCACTTCGTCGGTGATTTTTGGTTAAATTTCAACCGAATTCCACAGCAATTTGTCCAGATACTCCTGGATGAAAACAAAGCTATCTGGTGTGTTGTGGCTATCTCAATCCCAGATCTTGCTACAGCCTCTGTGTGTGTTTGTGTTTTCTGGACATTCTCTATGGACTTTACGGTTATGAATGCATTTTAGCATGTGAGTTTTTGTTTTCAGCTGGCAAACGCTAATTGGTTCCAGCTGGAGTCAAATCCTCCACACATTTGAGTTTTCTAGGAAGAAAGCTTCAGAAACCTAAGAAAACATGATATTTCTTTCTGTACACATGACATTGGATGCATTTGCCGAACAGGAAGATTGTGCTTTTCTCCAAAACCACTTTCATGGTGATTTTTGGTTAAGTTTCACCCGAAATCCACAACAATTTGTCCAGATACTCCTGGATGAAAACAAAACTATCTGGTGATTTCTAGCTATCTCAATCCCAGATCTTGCTGCAGCCTCTGTGTGTGTTTGTGTTTTCTGGACATTCTCTATGGACTTTACGGTTTTGAATGCATTTTAGCATGTAAGTTTTTCTTTTCAGCTGGCAAACGCTAATTGCTTCCACCTGGAGTCAAATCCTCCACACATTCGAGTTTTCTAGGAAGAAAGCTTCAGAAACCTGAGAAAACACAATATTTCTTTCTGTAAATATGACACTGGATGTTTTGCCGAACAGGAAGATTGTGCTTTTCTCCAAAACAACTTCGTCGGTGATTTTTGGTTAAATTTCACGCAGATACTACAACATTTTGTCCAGATACTCCTGGATGAAAACAAAACTATCTGGTGTGTTGTGGCAATCTCAATCAAAGATCTTGCTACAGCCTCTGTGTGTGTTTGTGTTTTCTGGACATTCTCTATGGACTTTACGGTTTTGAATGCATTTTAGCATGTGAGTTTTTGTTTTCAGCTGGCAAACAGTAATTGGTTCCACCTGGAGTCAAATCCTCCACACATTCGAGTTTTCTAGGAAGAAAGCTTCAGAAACCTGAGAAAACACGATATTTCTTTCTGTAAATATGACACTGGATGTTTTGCCGAACAGGAAGATTGTGCTTTTCTCCAAAACCACTTTCACGGTGATTTTTGGTTAAGTTTCACCCGAAATCCACAACAATTTCTCCAGACACTCCTGGATGAAAACAAAACTAGCTGATGTGTTGTGGCTATCTCAATCCCAGATCTTGCTACAGGCTCTGTGTGTGTTTGTGTTTTCTGGACATTCTCTATGGACTTTACGGTTTTGAATGCATTTTAGCCTGTGAGTTTTTGTTTTCAGCTGGCAAACGCTAATTGGTTCCACCTGGAGTCAAATCCTCCACACATTCGAGTTTTCTAGGGAGAAAGCTTCAGAAACCTGAGAAAACACGATATTTCTTTCTGTAAATATGACACTGGATGTTTTGCCGAACAGGAAGATTGTGCTTTTCTCCAAAACCACTTTCATGGTGATTTTTGGTTAAGCTTCACCCGAAATCCACAAAAATTTGTCCAGATACACTGGATGAAAACAAAACTAGCTGGTGTGTTGTGGCTATCTCAATCCCAGATCTTGCTACAGCCTCTGTGTGTGTTTGTGTTTTCTGGACATTCTCTATGGACTTTACGGTTTTGAATGCATTTTAGCATGTAAGTTTTTGTTTTCAGCTGGCAAACGCTAATTGCTTCCACCTGGAGTCAAATCCTCCACACATTCGAGTTTTCTAGGAAGAAAGCTTCAGAAACCTGAGAAAACATGATATTTCTTTATGTAAATATGACACTGGATGTTTGGCCGAACAGGAAGATTGTGCTTTTCTCCAAAACCACTTTCACGGTGATTTTTTTGTTAAATTTCACCTGGATACTACAACATTTTGTCCAGATACTCCTGGATGAAAACAAAACTATCTGGTGTGTTGTGGCTATCTCAATCCCAGATCTTGCTACAGCCTCTGTGTGTGTTTGTGTTTTCTGGACATTGTCTATGGACTTTACGGTTTTGAATGCATTTTAGCAAGTAAGTTTTTGTTTTCAGCTGGGAAAAACTAATTGGTTCCACCTGGAGTCAAATCCTCCACACATCCGAGTTTTCTAGGAAGAAAGCTTCAGAAACCTGAGAAAACATGATATTTCTTTCTGTAAACATGACATTGGATGCATTTGCCGAACAGGAAGATTGTGCTTTTCTCCAAAACCACTTTCTTGGTGATTTTTGGTTAAGTTTCACCCGAAATCCACAACAATTTGTCCAGACACTCCTGGATGAAAACAAAACTATCTGGTGATTTGTGGCTATCTCAATCCCAGATCTTGCTACAGCCTCTGTGTGTGTTTGTGTTTTCTGGACATTCTCTATGGACTTTACGGTTTTGAAAGCATTTTAGCATGTAAGTTTTTGTTTTCAGCTGGCAAACGCTAATTGGTTCCACCTGGAGTCAAATCCTCCACACATCCGAGTTTTATAGGAAGAAAGCTTCAGAAACCTGAGAAAACATGATATTTCTTTCTGTAAACAATGCACTGGATGTTTTGCCGAACAGGAAGATTGTGCTTTTCTCCAAAACCACTTTACGGTGATTTTTTGGTTAAATTTCACGCAGATACTACAACATTTTGTCCAGATACTCCTGGATGAAAACAAAACTATCTGGTGTGTTGTGGCTATCTCAACCCCAGATCTTGCTAAAGCCTCTGTGTGTGTTTGTGTTTTCTGGACATTCTCTATGGACTTTACGGTTTTGAATGCATTTTAGCATGTGAGTTTTTGTTTTCAGCTGGCAAACGCTAATTGGTTCCACCTGGAGTCAAATCCTCCACACATTCGAGTTTTCTAGGAAGAAGATTCAGAAACCTGAGAAAACATGATATTTCTTTCTGTAAACATGACATTGGATACATTTGCCTAACAGGAAGTTTGTGCTTTTCTCCAAAACTACTTTCACGGTGATTTTTGGTTAAATTTCACCCGAAATCCACAACAATTTGTCCAGATACTCCTGGATGAAAACAAAACTATCTGGTGTGTTGTGGCTATCTCAATCCCAGATCTTGCTACAGCCTCTGTGTGTGTTTGTGTTTTCTGGACATTCTCTATGGACTTTACGGTTTTGAATGCATTTTAGCATGTAGGTTTTTGTTTTCAGCTGGCAAACGCTAATTGGTTCCACCTGGAGTCAAATCCTCCACACATTCGAGTTTTCTAGGAAGAAAGCTTCAGAAACCTGAGAAAACATGATATTTCTTTCTGTAAATATGACACTGGATGTTTTGCCGAACAGGAAGATTGTGCTTTTCTCCAAAACCACTTTCACGGTGATTTTTTGGTTAAATTTCACGCAGATACTACAACATTTTGTCTAGATACTCCTGGATGAAAACAAAACTATCTGGTGTGTTGTGGCTATCTCAATCCCAGATCTTGCTACAGCCTCTGTGTGTGTTTGTGTTTTCTGGACATTGTCTATGGACTTTACGGTTTTGAATGCATTTTAGCAAGTAAGTTTTTGTTTTCAGCTGGGAAACACTAATTGGTTCCACCTGGAGTCAAATCCTCCACACATCCGAGTTTTCTAGGAAGAAAGCTTCAGAAACCTGAGAAAACATGATATTTCTTTCTGTAAACATGACATTGGATGCATTTGCCGAACAGGAAGATTGTGCTTTTCTCCAAAACCACTTTCTTGGTGATTTTTGGTTAAGTTTCACCCGAAATCCACAACAATTTGTCCAGACACTCCTGGATGAAAACAAAACTATCTGGTGATTTGTGGCTATCTCAATCCCAGATCTTGCTACAGCCTCTGTGTGTGTTTGTGTTTTCTGGACATTCTCTATGGACTTTACGGTTTTGAAAGCATTTTAGCATGTAAGTTTTTGTTTTCAGCTGGCAAACGCTAATTGGTTCCACCTGGAGTCAAATCCTCCACACATTCGAGTTTTCTAGGAAGAAAGCTTCAGAAACCTGAGAAAACATGATATTTCTTTCTGTAAACAATGCACTGGATGTTTTGCCGAACAGGAAGATTGTGCTTTTCTCCAAAACCACTTTACGGTGATTTTTTCGTTAAATTTCACGCAGATACTACAACATTTTGTCCAGATACTCCTGGATGAAAACAAAACTATCTGGTGTGTTGTGGCTATCTCAATCCCAGATCTTGCTAAAGCCTCTGTGTGTGTTTGTGTTTTCTGGACATTCTCTATGGACTTTACGGTTTTGAATGCATTTTAGCATGTGAGTTTTTGTTTTCAGCTGGCAAACGCTAATTGGTTCCACCTGGAGTCAAATCCTCCACACATTCGAGTTTTCTAGGAAGAAGATTCAGAAACCTGAGAAAACATGATATTTCTTTCTGTAAACATGACATTGGATACATTTGCCTAACAGGAAGTTTGTGCTTTTCTCCAAAACCACTTTCACGGTGATTTTTGGTTAAATTTCACCCGAAATCCACAACAATTTGTCCAGATACTCCTGGATGAAAACAAAACTATCTGGTGTGTTGTGGCTATCTCAATCCCAGATCTTGCTACAGCCTCTGTGTGTGTTTGTGTTTTCTGGACATTCTCTATGGACTTTACGGTTTTGAATGCATTTTAGCATGTAAGTTTTTGTTTTCAGCTGGCAAACGCTAATTGGTTCCACCTGGAGTCAAATCCTCCACACATTCGAGTTTTCTAGGAAGAAAGCTTCAGAAACCTGAGAAAACATGATATTTCTTTCTGGAAATATGACACTGGATGTTTTGCCGAACAGGAAGATTGTGCTTTTCTCCAAAACCACTTTCACGGTGATTTTTTGGTTAAATTTCACGCAGATACTACAACATTTTGTCTAGATACTCCTGGATGAAAACAAAACTATCTGGTGTGTTGTGGCTATCTCAGTCCCTGATCTTGCTACAGCCTCTGTGTGTGTTTGTGTTTTCTGGACATTCTCTATGGACTTTAAGGTTTTGAATGCATTTTAGCCTGTGAGTTTTTGTTTTCAGCTGGCAAACGCTAATTGGTTCCACCTGGAGTCAAATCCTCCACACATTCGAGTTTTCTAGGAAGAAAGCTTCAGAAACCTGAGAAAACATGATATTTCTTTCTGTAAATATGACACTGGATGTTTTGCCGAAAAGGAAGATTGTGCTTTTCTCCAAAACCACTTTCACGGTGATTTTTGGTTAAGTTTCACCCGAAATCCACAACAATTTGTCCAGATACACTGGATGAAAACAAAACGATCTGGTGTGTTGTGGCTATCTCAATCCCAGATCTTGCTACAGCCTGTGTGTGTTTGTGTTTTCTGGACATTCTCTATGGACTTTACGCTTTTGAATGCATTTTAGCGTGTGAGTTTTTTTTTCAGCTGGGAAACACTAATTGGTTCCACCTGGAGTCAAATCCTCCACACATTCGAGTTTTCTAGGAAGAAAGCTTCAGAAACCTGAGAAAACATGATATTTCTTTCTGTAAATATGACACTGGATGTTTTGCCGAAAAGGAAGATTGTGCTTTTCTCCAAAACCACTTTCATGGTGATTTTTGGTTAAGTTTCTCCCAAAATCCACAACAATTTGTCCAGACACTCCTGGATGAAAACAAAACTAGCTGGTGTGTTGTGGCTATCTCAATCCCAGATCTTGCTACAGCCTCTGTGTGTGTTTGTGTTTTCTGGACATTCTCTATGGACTTTACGGTTTTGAATGCATTTTAGCATGTAAGTTTTTGTTTTCAGCTGGCAAACGCTAATTGGTTCCACCTGGAGTCTAATCCTCCACACATTCAAGTTTTCTAGGGAGAAAGCTTCAGAAACCTGAGAAAACATGATATTTCTTTCTGTAAATATGACACTGTATGTTTTCCCGAACAGGAAGATTGTGCTTTTCTCCAAAACCACTTTCATGGTGATTTTTGGTTAAGTTTCACCCGAAATCCACAACAATTTGTCCAGATACACTGGATGAAAACAAAACGATCTGGTGTGTTGTGGCTATCTAAATCCCAGATCTTGCTACAGCCTCTGTGTCTGTTTGTGTTTTCTGGACATTCTCTATGGACTTTAAGGTTTTGAATGCATTTTACCATGTAAGTTTTTGTTTTCCGCTGGCAAACGCTAATTGGTTCCACCTGGAGTCAAATCCTCCACACATTCGAGTTTTCTCGGAAGAAAGCTTCAGAAACCTGAGAAAACACGATATTTCTTTCTGTAAATATGACACTGGATGTTTTGCCGAACAGGAAGATTGTGCTTTTCTCCAAAACCACTTTCACGGTGATTTTTTGTTAAGTTTCACCCGAAATCCACAACAATTTCTCCAGACACTCCTGGATGAAAACAAAACTAGCTGATGTGTTGTGGCTATCTCAATCCCAGATCTTGCTACAGGCTCTGTGTGTGTTTGTGTTTTCTGGACATTCTCTATGGACTTTACGGTTTTGAATGCATTTTAGCCTGTGAGTTTTTGTTTTCAGCTGGCAAACGCTAATTGGTTCCACCTGGAGTCAAATCCTCCACACATTCGAGTTTTCTAGGGAGAAAGCTTCAGAAACCTGAGAAAACACGATATTTCTTTCTGTAAATATGACACTGGATGTTTTGCCGAACAGGAAGATTGTGCTTTTCTCCAAAACCACTTTCATGGTGATTTTTGGTTAAGCTTCACCCGAAATCCACAAAAATTTGTCCAGATACACTGGATGAAAACAAAACTAGCTGGTGTGTTGTGGCTATCTCAATCCCAGATCTTGCTACAGCCTCTGTGTGTGTTTGTGTTTTCTGGACATTCTCTATGGACTTTACGGTTTTGAATGCATTTTAGCATGTAAGTTTTTGTTTTCAGCTGGCAAACGCTAATTGCTTCCACCTGGAGTCAAATCCTCCACACATTCGAGTTTTCTAGGAAGAAAGCTTCAGAAACCTGAGAAAACACGATATTTCTTTCTGTAAATATGACACTGGATGTTTTGCCGAACAGGAAGATTGTGCTTTTCTCCAAAACCACTTTCACGGTGATTTTTGGTTAAGTTTCACCCGAAATCCACAACAATTTCTCCAGACACTCCTGGATGAAAACAAAACTAGCTGATGTGTTGTGGCTATCTCAATCCCAGATCTTGCTACAGGCTCTGTGTGTGTTTGTGTTTTCTGGACATTCTCTATGGACTTTACGGTTTTGAATGCATTTTAGCCTGTGAGTTTTTGTTTTCAGCTGGCAAACGCTAATTGGTTCCACCTGGAGTCAAATCCTCCACACATTCGAGTTTTCTAGGGAGAAAGCTTCAGAAACCTGAGAAAACACGATATTTCTTTCTGTAAATATGACACTGGATGTTTTGCCGAACAGGAAGATTGTGCTTTTCTCCAAAACCACTTTCATGGTGATTTTTGGTTAAGCTTCACCCGAAATCCACAAAAATTTGTCCAGATACACTGGATGAAAACAAAACTAGCTGGTGTGTTGTGGCTATCTCAATCCCAGATCTTGCTACAGCCTCTGTGTGTGTTTGTGTTTTCTGGACATTCTCTATGGACTTTACGGTTTTGAATGCATTTTAGCATGTAAGTTTTTGTTTTCAGCTGGCAAACGCTAATTGCTTCCACCTGGAGTCAAATCCTCCACACATTCGAGTTTTCTAGGAAGAAAGCTTCAGAAACCTGAGAAAACATGATATTTCTTTCTGTAAACAATGCACTGGATGTTTTGCCGAACAGGAAGATTGTGCTTTTCTCCAAAACCACTTTCACGGTGATTTTTTTGTTAAATTTCACCTGGATACTACAACATTTTGTCCAGATACTCCTGGATGAAAACAAAACTATCTGGTGTGTTGTGGCTATCTCAATCCCAGATCTTGCTACAGCCTCTGTGTGTGTTTGTGTTTTCTGGACATTCTCTATGGACTTTACGGTTTTGAATGCATTTTAGCAAGTAAGTTTTTGTTTTCAGCTGGCAAACGCTAATTGGTTCCACCTGGAGTCAAATCCTCCACACATTCGAGTTTTCTAGGAAGAAAGCTTCAGAAACCTGAGAAAACATGATATTTCTTTCTGTAAACATGACATTGGATGCATTTGCCGAACAGGAAGATTGTGCTTTTCTCCAAAACCACTTTCTTGGTGATTTTTGGTTAAGTTTCACCCGAAATCCACAACAATTTGTCCAGACACTCTTGGATGAAAACAAAACTAGCTGGTGTGTTGTGGCTATCTCAATCCCAGATCTTGCTACAGCCTCTGTGTGTGTTTGTGTTTTCTGGACATTCTCTATGGACTTTACGGTTTTGAAAGCATTTTAGCATGTAAGTTTTTGTTTTCAGCTGGCAAACGCTAATTGGTTCCACCTGGAGTCAAATCCTCCACACATTCGAGTTTTCTAGGAAGAAAGCTTCAGAAACCTGAGAAAACATGATATTTCTTTCTGTAAACAATGCACTGGATGTTTTGCCGAACAGGAAGATTGTGCTTTTCTCCAAAACCACTTTACGGTGATTTTTTGGTTAAATTTCACGCAGATACTACAACATTTTGTCCAGATACTCCTGGATGAAAACAAAACTATCTGGTGTGTTGTGGCTATCTCAACCCCAGATCTTGCTAAAGCCTCTGTGTGTGTTTGTGTTTTCTGGACATTCTCTATGGACTTTACGGTTTTGAATGCATTTTAGCATGTGAGTTTTTGTTTTCAGCTGGCAAACGCTAATTGGTTCCACCTGGAGTCAAATCCTCCACACATTCGAGTTTTCTAGGAAGAAGATTCAGAAACCTGAGAAAACATGATATTTCTTTCTGTAAACATGACATTGGATACATTTGCCTAACAGGAAGTTTGTGCTTTTCTCCAAAACCACTTTCACGGTGATTTTTGGTTAAATTTCACCCGAAATCCACAACAATTTGTCCAGATACTCCTGGATGAAAACAAAACTATCTGGTGTGTTGTGGCTATCTCAATCCCAGATCTTGCTACAGCCTCTGTGTGTGTTTGTGTTTTCTGGACATTCTCTATGGACTTTACGGTTTTGAATGCATTTTAGCATGTAAGTTTTTGTTTTCAGCTGGCAAACGCTAATTGGTTCCACCTGGAGTCAAATCCTCCACACATACGAGTTTTCTAGGAAGAAAGCTTCAGAAACCTGAGAAAACATGATATTTCTTTCTGGAAATATGACACTGGATGTTTTGCCGAACAGGAAGATTGTGCTTTTCTCCAAAACCACTTTCACGGTGATTTTTTGGTTAAATTTCACGCAGATACTACAACATTTTGTCTAGATACTCCTGGATGAAAACAAAACTATCTGGTGTGTTGTGGCTATCTCAGTCCCTGATCTTGCTACAGCCTCTGTGTGTGTTTGTGTTTTCTGGACATTCTCTATGGACTTTAAGGTTTTGAATGCATTTTAGCCTGTGAGTTTTTGTTTTCAGCTGGCAAACGCTAATTGGTTCCACCTGGAGTCAAATCCTCCACACATTCGAGTTTTCTAGGAAGAAAACTTCAGAAACCTGAGAAAACATGATATTTCTTTCTGTAAATATGACACTGGATGTTTTGCCGAAAAGGAAGATTGTGCTTTTCTCCAAAACCACTTTCACGGTGATTTTTGGTTAAGTTTCACCCGAAATCCACAACAATTTGTCCAGATACACTGGATGAAAACAAAACGATCTGGTGTGTTGTGGCTATCTCAATCCCAGATCTTGCTACAGCCTGTGTGTGTTTGTGTTTTCTGGACATTCTCTATGGACTTTACGCTTTTGAATGCATTTTAGCGTGTGAGTTTTTTTTTCAGCTGGGAAACACTAATTGGTTCCACCTGGAGTCAAATCCTCCACACATTCGAGTTTTCTAGGAAGAAAGCTCCAGAAACCTGAGAAAACATGATATTTCTTTCTGTAAATATGACACTGGATGTTTTGCCGAAAAGGAAGATTGTGCTTTTCTCCAAAACCACTTTCATGGTGATTTTTGGTTAAGTTTCTCCCAAAATCCACAACAATTTGTCCAGACACTCCTGGATGAAAACAAAACTAGCTGGTGTGTTGTGGCTATCTCAATCCCAGATCTTGCTACAGCCTCTGTGTGTGTTTGTGTTTTCTGGACATTCTCTATGGACTTTACGGTTTTGAATGCATTTTAGCATGTAAGTTTTTGTTTTCAGCTGGCAAACGCTAATTGGTTCCACCTGGAGTCTAATCCTCCACACATTCAAGTTTTCTAGGGAGAAAGCTTCAGAAACCTGAGAAAACATGATATTTCTTTCTGTAAATATGACACTGTATGTTTTCCCGAACAGGAAGATTGTGCTTTTCTCCAAAACCACTTTCATGGTGATTTTTGGTTAAGTTTCACCCGAAATCCACAACAATTTGTCCAGATACACTGGATGAAAACAAAACGATCTGGTGTGTTGTGGCTATCTCAATCCCAGATCTTGCTACAGCCTGTGTGTGTTTGTGTTTTCTGGACATTCTCTATGGACTTTACGCTTTTGAATGCATTTTAGCGTGTGAGTTTTTTTTTCAGCTGGGAAACACTAATTGGTTCCACCTGGAGTCAAATCCTCCACACATTCGAATTTTTTAGGAAGAAAGCTTCAGAAACCTGAGAAAACATGATATTTCTTTCTGTAAATATGACACTGGATGTTTTGCTGTACAGGAAGATTGTGCTTTTCTCCAAAACCACTTTCACAGTGATTTTTGGTTAAGTTTCACCCGAAATCCACAACAATTTGTCCAGATACTCCTGGATGAAAACAAAACTATCTGGTGTGTTGTGGCTATCTCAATCCCAGATCTTGCTACAGCCTCTGTGTGTGTTTGTGTTTTCTGGACATTCTCTATGGACTTTACGGTTTTGAATGCATTTTAGCATGTGAGTTTTTGTTTTCAGCTGGAAAACGCTAATTGGTTCCACCTGGAGTCAAATCCTCCACACATTCGAGTTTTCTAGGAAGAAAGCTTCAGAAACCTGAGAAAACATGATATTTCTTTCTGTAAACATGACATTGGATGCATTTGCCAAACAGGAAGATTGTGCTTTTCTCCAAAACCACTTTACGGTGATTTTTTCGTTAAATTTCACGCAGATACTACAACATTTTGTCCAGATACTCCTGGATGAAAACAAAACTAGCAGGTGTGTTGTGGCTATCTCAATCCCAGATCTTGCTACAGCCTCTGTGTGTGTTTGTGTTTTCTGGACATTCTCTATGGACTTTACGGTTTTGAATGCATGTTAGCATGTGAGTTTTTGTTTTCAGCTGGCAAACGCTAATTGGTTCCACCTGGAGTCAAATCCTCCACACATTCGAGTTTTCTAGGAAGAAAGCTTCAGAAACCTGAGAAAACATGATATTTCTTTCTGTAAACATGACATTGGATGCATTTGCCGAACAGGAAGATTGTGCTTTTCTCCAAAACCACTTTCATGGTGAGTTTTTGATTAAGTTTCACCCAAAATCCACAACAATTTTTCCAGACACTCCTGGATGAAAACAAAACTATCTGGTGTGTTGTGGCTATCTCAATCCCAGATCTTGCTACAGCCTCTGTATGTCTTTGTGTTTTCTGGACATTCTCTATGGACTTTACGGTTTTGAATGCATTTTAGCATGTGAGTTTTTTTTTCAGCTGGCAAACGCTAATTGGTTCCACCTGGAGTCAAATCCTCCACACATCCGAGTTTTATAGGAAGAAAGCTTCAGAAACCTGAGAAAACATGATATTTCTTTCTGTAAACATGACACTGGATGTTTTGCCAAAAAGGAAGATTGTGCTTTTCTCCAAAACCACTTTCATGGTGATTTTTGGTTAAGTTTCACCCGAAATCCACAACAATGAGTGCAGATACTCCCGGATAAACACAAAATTATCTGGTATGTTGTGGCTATCTCAATCCCTGATCTTGATACAGCCTCTGTGTGTGTTTGGGTTTTCTGGACATTCTCTATGTACTTTAAGGTTTTGAATGCATTTTAGCATGTGAGTTTTTGTTTTCAGCTGGAAAACGCTAATTGGTTCCACCTGGAGTCAAATCCTCAACACATTCGAGTTTTCTAGGAAGAAAGCTTCAGAAACCTGAGAAAACATGATATTTCTTTCTGTAAACATGACAATGGATGCATTTGCCGAACAGGAAGATTGTGCTTTTCTCCAAAACCACTTTACGGTGATTTTTTGGTTAAATTTCACGCAGATACTACAACATTTTGTCCAGATACTCCTGGATGAAAACAAAACTAGCTGGTGTGTTGTGGCTATCTCAATCCCAGATCTTGCTACAGCCTCTGTGTGTGTTTGTTTTTTCTGGACATTCTCTATGGACTTTACGGTTTTGAATGCATTTTAGCATGTGAGTTTTTGTTTTCAGCTGGCAAACGCTAATTGGTTCCACCTGGAGTCAAATCCTCCACACATTCGAGTTTTCTAGGAAGAAAGATTCAGAAACCTGAGAAAACATGATATTTCTTTCTGTAAACATGACATTGGATGCATTTGCCGAACAGGAAGATTGTGCTTTTCTCCAAAACCACTTTCATGGTGATTTTGGTTAAGTTTCACCCGAAATCCACAACAATTTGTCCAGATACTCCTGGATGAAAACAAAACTATCTGGTGTGTTGTGGCTATCTCAATCCCAGATCTTGCTACAGCCTCTGTGTGTGTTTGTGTTTTCTGGACATTCTCTATGGACTTTACGGTTTTGAAAGCATTTTAGCATATAAGTTTTTGTTTTCAGCCGGCAAATGCTAATTGGTTCCACCTGGAGTCAAATCCTCCACACATTCGAGTTTTCTAGGAAGAAAGCTTCAGAAACCTGAGAAAACATGATATTTCTTTCTGTAAATATGACACTGGATGCATTTGCCGAACCGGAAGATTGTGCTTTTCTCCAAAACCACTTTACGGTGATTTTTTGGTTAAATTTCACGCAGATACTACAACATTTTGTCCAGATACTCCTGGATGAAAACAAAATTATCTGGTGTGTTGTGGCTATCTCAATCCCAGATCTTGCTACAGCCTCTGTGTGTGTTTGTGTTTTCTGGACATTCTCTATGGACTTTACGGTTTTGAATGCATTTTAGCATGTGAGTTTTTGTTTTCAGCTCGTAAACGCTAATTGGTTCCACCTGGAGTCAAATCCTCCACACATTCGAGTTTTCTAGGAAGAAAGCTTCAGAAACCTGAGAAAACATGATATTTCTTTCTGTAAATATGACATTGGATGCATTTGCCGAACAGGAAGATTGTGCTTTTCGCCAAAACCACTTTTCGGTGATTTTTTGGTTAAATTTCACGCAGATACTACAACATTTTGTCCAGATACTCCTGGATGAAAACAAAACTATCTGGTGTGTTGTGGCTATCTCAATCCCAGATCTTGCTACAGCCTCTGTGTGTGTTTCTGTTTTCTGGACATTCTCTATGGACTTTACGGTTTTGAATGCATTTTAGCATGTAAGTTTTTGTTTTCAGCTGGCAAACGCTAATTGGTTCCACCTGGAGTTAAATCGTCCACACATCCGAGTTTTATAGGAAGAAAGCTTCAGAAACCTGAGAAAACATGATATTTCTTTCTGTAAACATGACACTGGATGTTTTGCCGAAAAAGAAGATTGTGCTTTTCTCCAAAACCACTTTCATGGTGATTTTTGGTTAAGTTTCACCCGAAATCCACAACAATTTGTCCAGATACTCCTGGATGAAAACAAAACTATCTGGTGTGTTGTGGCTATCTCAATCCCAGATCTTGCTACAGCCTCTGTGTGTGTTTGTGTTTTCTGGACATTCTCTATGGACTTTACGGTTTTGAATGCATTTTAGCATGTAAGTTTTTGTTTTCAGCTGGCAAACGCTAATTGGATCCACCTGGAGTCTAATCCTCCACACATTCAAGTTTTCTAGGGAGAAAGCTTCAGAAACCTGAGAAAACATGATATTTCTTTCTCTAAATATGACACTGTATGTTTTCCCGAACAGGAAGATTGTGCTTTTCTCCAAAACCACTTTCATGGTGATTTTTGGTTAAGTTTCACCCGAAATCCACAACAATTTGTCCAGATACACTGAATGAAAACAAAACGATCTGGTGTGTTGTGGCTATCTCAATCCCAGATCTTGCTACAGCCTGTGTGTGTTTGTGTTTTCTGGACATTCTCTATGGACTTTACGGTTTTGAATGCATTTTAGCATGTGAGTTTTTTTTTCAGCTGGCAAACGCTAATTGGTTCCACCTGGAGTCAAATCCTCCACACATTCGAGTTTTCTAGGAAGAAAGGTTCAGAAACCTGAGAAAACGTGATATTTCTTTCTGTGAACATGACATTGGATGCATTTGCCGAACAGGAAGATTGTGCTTTTCTCCAAAACCACTTTCATGGTGATTTTTGGTGAAGTTTCAACCGAAATCCACAACAATTTGTCCAGATACTCCTGGATGAAAACAAAATTATCTGGTGTGTTGTGGCTATCTCAATCCCAGATCTTGCTACAGCCTCTGTGTGTATTTCTGTTTTCTGGACATTCTCTATGGACTTTACGGTTTTGAATGCATTTTAGCATGTAAGTTTTTGTTTTCAGCTGGCAAACGCTAATTGGTTCCCCCTGGAGTCATATCCTCCACACATTTGAGTTTTCTAGGAAGAAAGCTTCAGAAACCTGAGAAAACATGATATTTCTTTCTGTAAACATGACACTGGATGTTTTGCCGAAAAAGAAGATTGTGCTTTTCTCCAAAACCACTTTCATGGTGATTTTTGGTTAAGTTTCACCCGAAATCCACAACAATTTGTCCAGATACTCCTGGATGAAAACAACAATATCTAGTGTGTTGTGGCTATCTCAATCCCAGATCTTGCTACAGCCTCTGTGTGTGTTTGTGTTTTCTGGACATTCTCTATGGACTTTACGGTTTTGAATGCATTTTAGCATGTAAGTTTTTGTTTTCAGCTGGCAAACGCTAATTGGTTCCACCTGGAGTCAAATCCTCCACACATTCGAGTTTTCTAGGAAGAAAGCTTCAGAAACCTGAGAAAACATGATATTTCTTTCTGGAAATATGACACTGGATGTTTTGCCAAACAGGAAGATTGTGCTTTTCTCCAAAACCACTTTCACCGTGATTTTTTGGTTAAATTTCACGCAGATACTACAACATTTTGTCCAGATACTCCTGGATGAAAACAAAACTATCTGGTGTGTTGTGGCTATCTCAATCCCAGATCTTGCTACAGCCTCTGTGTGTGTTTGTGTTTTCTGGACATTCTCTATGGACTTTACGGTTTTGAAACATTTTAGAATATAAGTTTTTGTTTTCAGCTGGAAAACGCTAATTGGTTCCACCTGGAGTCAAATCCTCCACACATTCGAGTTTTCTAGGAAGAAAGCTTCAGAAACCTGAGAAAACATGATATTTCTTTCTGTAAACATGACATTGGATGCATTTGTCAAACAGGAAGATTGTGCTTTTCTCAAAAACCACTTTACGGTGATTTTTTGGTTAAATTTCACGCAGATACTACAACATTTTGTCCAGATACTCCTGGATGAAAACAAAACTAGCTGGTGTGTTGTGGCTATCTCAATCCCAGATCTTGCTACAGCCTCTGTGTGTGTTTGTGTTTTCTGGACATTCTCTATGGACTTTACGGTTTTGAATGCATGTTAGCATGTAAGTTTTTGTTTTCAGCTGGCAAACGCTAATTGGTTCCACCTGGAGTCAAATCCTCCACACATTCGAGTTTTCTAGGAAGAAAGCTTCAGAAACCTGAGAAAACATGATATTTCTTTCTGTAAACATGACATTGGATGCATTTGCCGAACAGGAAGATTGTGCTTTTCTCCAAAACCACTTTCATGGTGAGTTTTTGATTAAGTTTCACCCAAAATCCACAACAATTTGTCCAGACACTCCTGGATGAAAACAAAACTATCTGGTGTGTTGTGGCTATCTCAATCCCAGATCTTGCTACAGCCTCTGTGTGTGTTTGTGTTTTCTGGACATTCTCTATGGACTTTACGGTTTTGAATGCATTTTAGCATGTAAGTTTTTGTTTTCAGCTGGCAAACGCTAATTGGTTCCACCTGGAGTCAAATCCTCCACACATTCGAGTTTTCTAGGAAGAAAGCTTCAGAAACCTGAGAAAACATGATATTTCTTTCTGGAAATATGACACTGGATGTTTTGCCAAACAGGAAGATTGTGCTTTTCTCCAAAACCACTTTCACCGTGATTTTTTGGTTAAATTTCACGCAGATACTACAACATTTTGTCCAGATACTCCTGGATGAAAACAAAACTATCTGGTGTGTTGTGGCTATCTCAATCCCAGATCTTGCTACAGCCTCTGTGTGTGTTTGTGTTTTCTGGACATTCTCTATGGACTTTACGGTTTTGAAACATTTTAGAATATAAGTTTTTGTTTTCAGCTGGAAAACGCTAATTGCTTCCACCTGGAGTCAAATCCTCCACACATTCGAGTTTTCTAGGAAGAAAGCTTCAGAAACCTGAGAAAACATGATATTTCTTTCTGTAAACATGACATTGGATGCATTTGTCAAACAGGAAGATTGTGCTTTTCTCAAAAACCACTTTACGGTGATTTTTTGGTTAAATTTCACGCAGATACTACAACATTTTGTCCAGATACTCCTGGATGAAAACAAAACTAGCTGGTGTGTTGTGGCTATCTCAATCCCAGATCTTGCTACAGCCTCTGTGTGTGTTTGTGTTTTCTGGACATTCTCTATGGACTTTACGGTTTTGAATGCATGTTAGCATGTAAGTTTTTGTTTTCAGCTGGCAAACGCTAATTGGTTCCACCTGGAGTCAAATCCTCCACACATTCGAGTTTTCTAGGAAGAAAGCTTCAGAAACCTGAGAAAACATGATATTTCTTTCTGTAAACATGACATTGGATGCATTTGCCGAACAGGAAGATTGTGCTTTTCTCCAAAACCACTTTCATGGTGAGTTTTTGATTAAGTTTCACCCGAAATCCACAACAATTTGTCCAGACACTCCTGGATGAAAACAAAACTATCTGGTGTGTTGTGGCTATCTCAATCCCAGATCTTGCTACAGCCTCTGTGTGTGTTTGTGTTTTCTGGACATTCTCTATGGACTTTACGGTTTTGAATGCATTTTAGCATGTGAGTATTTTTTTCAGCTGGCAAACGCTAATTGGTTCCACCTGGAGTCAAATCCTCCACACATTCGAGTTTTCTAGGAAGAAAGGTTCAGAAACCTGAGAAAACGTGATATTTCTTTCTGTGAACATGACATTGGATGCATTTGCCAAACAGGAAGATTGTGCTTTTCTCCAAAACCACTTTCATGGTGATTTTTGGTTAAGTTTCACCCGAAATCCACAACAATTTGTCCAGATACTCCTGGATGAAAACAAAATTATCTGGTGTATTGTGGCTATCTCAATCCCAGATCTTGCTACAGCCTCTGTGTGTATTTCTCTTTTCTGGACATTCTCTATGGACTTTACGGTTTTGAATGCATTTTAGCATATAAGTTTTTGTTTTCAGCTGGCAAACGCTAATTGGTTCCACCTGGAGTCAAATCCTCCGCACATCCGAGTTTTATAGGAAGAAAGCTTCAGAAACCTGAGAAAACATGATATTTCTTTCTGTAAACATGACAATGGATGTTTTGCCGAAAAAGAAGATTGTGCTTTTCTCCAAAACCACTTTCATGGTGATTTTTGGTTACGTTTCACCCGAAATCCACAACAATTTGTCCAGATACTCCTGGATGAAAACAAAACTAACTGGTGTGTTGTGGCTATCTCAATCCCAGATCTTGCTACAGCCTCTGTGTGTGTTTGTGTTTTCTGTACATTCTCTATGGACTTTACGGTTTTGAAAGCATTTTTGCATGTAGGTTTTTGTTTTCAGCTGGCAAATGCTAATTGGTTCCACCTGGAGTCAAATCCTCCACACATTCGAGTTTTCTAGGAAGAAAGCTTCAGAAACCTGAGAAAACATGATATTTCTTTCTGTAAATATGACACTGGATGCATTTGCCGAACAGGAAGATTGTGCTTTTCTCCAAAACCACTTTCCTGGTGGTTTTTGGTTACGTTTCACCCGAAATCCACAACAATTTGTCCAGATACTCCTGGATGAAAACAAAACTATCTGGTGTGTTGTGGCTATCTCAATCCCAGATCTTGCTACAGCCTCTGTGTGTGTTTGTGTTTTCTGGACATTCTCTATGGACTTTACGGTTTTGAATGCATTTTAGCATGTAAGTTTTTGTTTTCAGCTGGCAAACGCTAATTGGTTCCACCTGGAGTCAAATCCTCCACACATTCGAGTTTTCTAGGAAGAAAGCTTCAGAAACCTGAGAAAACATGATATTTCTTTCTGGAAATATGACACTGGATGTTTTGCCAAACAGGAAGATTGTGCTTTTCTCCAAAACCACTTTCACCGTGATTTTTTGGTTAAATTTCACGCAGATACTACAACATTTTGTCCAGATACTCCTGGATGAAAACAAAACTATCTGGTGTGTTGTGGCTATCTCAATCCCAGATCTTGCTACAGCCTCTGTGTGTGTTTGTGTTTTCTGGACATTCTCTATGGACTTTACGGTTTTGAAACATTTTAGAATATAAGTTTTTGTTTTCAGCTGGAAAACGCTAATTGCTTCCACCTGGAGTCAAATCCTCCACACATTCGAGTTTTCTAGGAAGAAAGCTTCAGAAACCTGAGAAAACATGATATTTCTTTCTGTAAACATGACATTGGATGCATTTGTCAAACAGGAAGATTGTGCTTTTCTCAAAAACCACTTTACGGTGATTTTTTGGTTAAATTTCACGCAGATACTACAACATTTTGTCCAGATACTCCTGGATGAAAACAAAACTAGCTGGTGTGTTGTGGCTATCTCAATCCCAGATCTTGCTACAGCCTCTGTGTGTGTTTGTGTTTTCTGGACATTCTCTATGGACTTTACGGTTTTGAATGCATGTTAGCATGTAAGTTTTTGTTTTCAGCTGGCAAACGCTAATTGGTTCCACCTGGAGTCAAATCCTCCACACATTCGAGTTTTCTAGGAAGAAAGCTTCAGAAACCTGAGAAAACATGATATTTCTTTCTGTAAACATGACATTGGATGCATTTGCCGAACAGGAAGATTGTGCTTTTCTCCAAAACCACTTTCCTGGTGAGTTTTTGATTAAGTTTCACCCGAAATCCACAACAATTTGTCCAGACACTCCTGGATGAAAACAAAACTATCTGGTGTGTTGTGGCTATCTCAATCCCAGATCTTGCTACAGCTTCTGTGTGTGTTTGTGTTTTCTGGACATTCTCTATGGACTTTACGGTTTTGAATGCATTTTAGCATGTGAGTATTTTTTTCAGCTGGCAAACGCTAATTGGTTCCACCTGGAGTCAAATCCTCCACACATTCGAGTTTTCTAGGAAGAAAGCTTCAGAAACCTGAGAAAACATGATATTTCTTTCTGGAAATATGACACTGGATGTTTTGCCAAACAGGAAGATTGTGCTTTTCTCCAAAACCACTTTCACCGTGATTTTTTGGTTAAATTTCACGCAGATACTACAACATTTTGTCCAGATACTCCTGGATGAAAACAAAACTATCTGGTGTGTTGTGGCTATCTCAATCCCAGATCTTGCTACAGCCTCTGTGTGTGTTTGTGTTTTCTGGACATTCTCTATGGACTTTACGGTTTTGAAACATTTTAGAATATAAGTTTTTGTTTTCAGCTGGAAAACGCTAATTGCTTCCACCTGGAGTCAAATCCTCCACACATTCGAGTTTTCTAGGAAGAAAGCTTCAGAAACCTGAGAAAACATGATATTTCTTTCTGTAAACATGACATTGGATGCATTTGTCAAACAGGAAGATTGTGCTTTTCTCAAAAACCACTTTACGGTGATTTTTTGGTTAAATTTCACGCAGATACTACAACATTTTGTCCAGATACTCCTGGATGAAAACAAAACTAGCTGGTGTGTTGTGGCTATCTCAATCCCAGATCTTGCTACAGCCTCTGTGTGTGTTTGTGTTTTCTGGACATTCTCTATGGACTTTACGGTTTTGAATGCATGTTAGCATGTAAGTTTTTGTTTTCAGCTGGCAAACGCTAATTGGTTCCACCTGGAGTCAAATCCTCCACACATTCGAGTTTTCTAGGAAGAAAGCTTCAGAAACCTGAGAAAACATGATATTTCTTTCTGTAAACATGACATTGGATGCATTTGCCGAACAGGAAGATTGTGCTTTTCTCCAAAACCACTTTCATGGTGAGTTTTTGATTAAGTTTCACCCGAAATCCACAACAATTTGTCCAGACACTCCTGGATGAAAACAAAACTATCTGGTGTGTTGTGGCTATCTCAATCCCAGATCTTGCTACAGCCTCTGTGTGTGTTTGTGTTTTCTGGACATTCTCTATGGACTTTACGGTTTTGAATGCATTTTAGCATGTGAGTATTTTTTTCAGCTGGCAAACGCTAATTGGTTCCACCTGGAGTCAAATCCTCCACACATTCGAGTTTTCTAGGAAGAAAGGTTCAGAAACCTGAGAAAACGTGATATTTCTTTCTGTGAACATGACATTGGATGCATTTGCCAAACAGGAAGATTGTGCTTTTCTCCAAAACCACTTTCATGGTGATTTTTGGTTAAGTTTCACCCGAAATCCACAACAATTTGTCCAGATACTCCTGGATGAAAACAAAATTATCTGGTGTATTGTGGCTATCTCAATCCCAGATCTTGCTACAGCCTCTGTGTGTATTTCTGTTTTCTGGACATTCTCTATGGACTTTACGGTTTTGAATGCATTTTAGCATATAAGTTTTTGTTTCCAGCTGGCAAACGCTAATTGGTTCCACCTGGAGTCAAATCCTCCGCACATCCGAGTTTTATAGGAAGAAAGCTTCAGAAACCTGAGAAAACATGATATTTCTTTCTGTAAACATGACAATGGATGTTTTGCCGAAAAAGAAGATTGTGCTTTTCTCCAAAACCACTTTCATGGTGATTTTTGGTTACGTTTCACCCGAAATCCACAACAATTTGTCCAGATACTCCTGGATGAAAACAAAACTAACTGGTGTGTTGTGGCTATCTCAATCCCAGATCTTGCTACAGCCTCTGTGTGTGTTTGTGTTTTCTGTACATTCTCTATGGACTTTACGGTTTTGAAAGCATTTTTGCATGTAGGTTTTTGTTTTCAGCTGGCAAATGCTAATTGGTTCCACCTGGAGTCAAATCCTCCACACATTCGAGTTTTCTAGGAAGAAAGCTTCAGAAACCTGAGAAAACATGATATTTCTTTCTGTAAATATGACACTGGATGCATTTGCCGAACAGGAAGATTGTGCTTTTCTCCAAAACCACTTTCCTGGTGGTTTTTGGTTACGTTTCACCCGAAATCCACAACAATTTGTCCAGATACTCCTGGATGAAAACAAAACTATCTGGTGTGTTGTGGCTATCTCAATCCCAGATCTTGCTACAGCCTCTGTGTGTGTTTGTGTTTTCTGGACATTCTCTATGGACTTTACGGTTTTGAATGCATTTTAGCATGTAAGTTTTTGTTTTCAGCTGGCAAACGCTAATTGGTTCCACCTGGAGTCAAATCCTCCACACATTCGAGTTTTCTAGGAAGAAAGCTTCAGAAACCTGAGAAAACATGATATTTCTTTCTGGAAATATGACACTGGATGTTTTGCCAAACAGGAAGATTGTGCTTTTCTCCAAAACCACTTTCACCGTGATTTTTTGGTTAAATTTCACGCAGATACTACAACATTTTGTCCAGATACTCCTGGATGAAAACAAAACTATCTGGTGTGTTGTGGCTATCTCAATCCCAGATCTTGCTACAGCCTCTGTGTGTGTTTGTGTTTTCTGGACATTCTCTATGGACTTTACGGTTTTGAAACATTTTAGAATATAAGTTTTTGTTTTCAGCTGGAAAACGCTAATTGCTTCCACCTGGAGTCAAATCCTCCACACATTCGAGTTTTCTAGGAAGAAAGCTTCAGAAACCTGAGAAAACATGATATTTCTTTCTGTAAACATGACATTGGATGCATTTGTCAAACAGGAAGATTGTGCTTTTCTCAAAAACCACTTTACGGTGATTTTTTGGTTAAATTTCACGCAGATACTACAACATTTTGTCCAGATACTCCTGGATGAAAACAAAACTAGCTGGTGTGTTGTGGCTATCTCAATCCCAGATCTTGCTACAGCCTCTGTGTGTGTTTGTGTTTTCTGGACATTCTCTATGGACTTTACGGTTTTGAATGCATGTTAGCATGTAAGTTTTTGTTTTCAGCTGGCAAACGCTAATTGGTTCCACCTGGAGTCAAATCCTCCACACATTCGAGTTTTCTAGGAAGAAAGCTTCAGAAACCTGAGAAAACATGATATTTCTTTCTGTAAACATGACATTGGATGCATTTGCCGAACAGGAAGATTGTGCTTTTCTCCAAAACCACTTTCATGGTGAGTTTTTGATTAAGTTTCACCCGAAATCCAAAACAATTTGTCCAGACACTCCTGGATGAAAACAAAACTATCTGGTGTGTTGTGGCTATCTCAATCCCAGATCTTGCTACAGCTTCTGTGTGTGTTTGTGTTTTCTGGACATTCTCTATGGACTTTACGGTTTTGAATGCATTTTAGCATGTGAGTATTTTTTTCAGCTGGCAAACGCTAATTGGTTCCACCTGGAGTCAAATCCTCCACACATTCGAGTTTTCTAGGAAGAAAGGTTCAGAAACCTGAGAAAACGTGATATTTCTTTCTGTGAACATGACATTGGATGCATTTGCCGAACAGGAAGATTGTGCTTTTCTCCAAAACCACTTTCATGGTGATTTTTGGTTAAGTTTCACTCGAAATCCACAACAATTTGTCCAGATACTCCTGGATGAAAACAAAATTATCTGGTGTATTGTGGCTATCTCAATCCCAGATCTTGCTACAGCCTCTGTGTGTATTTCTGTTTTCTGGACATTCTCTATGGACTTTACGGTTTTGAATGCATTTTAGCATATAAGTTTTTGTTTTCAGCTGGCAAACGCTAATTGGTTCCACCTGGAGTCAAATCCTCCGCACATCCGAGTTTTATAGGAAGAAAGCTTCAGAAACCTGAGAAAACATGATATTTCTTTCTGTAAACATGACAATGGATGTTTTGCCGAAAAAGAAGATTGTGCTTTTCTCCAAAACCACTTTCATGGTGATTTTTGGTTACGTTTCACCCGAAATCCACAACAATTTGTCCAGATACTCCTGGATGAAAACAAAACTAACTGGTGTGTTGTGGCTATCTCAATCCCAGATCTTGCTACAGCCTCTGTGTGTGTTTGTGTTTTCTGGACATTCTCTATGGACTTTACGGTTTTGAAAGCATTTTTGCATGTAGGTTTTTGTTTTCAGCTGGCAAATGCTAATTGGTTCCACCTGGAGTCAAATCCTCCACACATTCGAGTTTTCTAGGAAGAAAGCTTCAGAAACCTGAGAAAACATGATATTTCTTTCTGTAAATATGACACTGGATGCATTTGCAGAACAGGAAGATTGTGCTTTTCTCCAAAACCACTTTCCTGGTGGTTTTTGGTTACGTTTCACCCGAAATCCACAACAATTTGTCCAGATACTCCTGGATGAAAACAAAACTCTCTGGTGTGTTGTGGCTATCTCAATCCCAGATCTTGCTACAGCCTGTGTATGTTTGTGTTTTCTGGACATTCTCTATGGACTTTACGGTTTTGAATGCATTTTAGCATGTGAGTTTTTGTTTTCAGCTGGCAAACGCTAATTGGTTCCACCTGGAGTCAAATCCTCCACACATTCGAGTTTTCTAGGAAGAAAGCTTCAGAAACCTGAGAAAACATGATATTTCTTTCTGTAAATATGACACTGGATGCATTTGCCGAACAGGAAGATTGTGCTTTTCTCCAAAACCACTTTACGGTGATTTTTTGTTAAATTTCACGCAGATACTACAACATTTTGTCCAGATACACTGGATGAAAACAAAACTATCTGCTGTGTTGTGGCTATCTCAATCCCAGATCTTGCTACAGCCTCTGTGTGTGTTTGTGTTTTCTGGACATTCTCTATGGACTTTACGGTTTTGAAAGCATTTTAGCATGTAAGTTTTTGTTTTCAGCTGGCAAATGCTAATTGGTTCCACCTGGAGTCAAATCCTCCACACATTCGAGTTTTCTAAAAGAAAGCTTCAGAAACCTGAGAAAACATGATATTTCTTTCTGTAAATATGACACTGGATGTTTTGCCGAACAGGAAGATTGTGCTTTTCTCCAAAACCACTTTCATGGTGATTTTTGGTTACGTTTCACCCGAAATCCACAACAATTTGTCCAGATACTCCTGGATGAAAACAAAACTAACTGGTGTGTTGTCGCTATCTCAATCCCAGATCTTGCTACAGCCTCTGGGTGTGTTTGTGTTTTCTGGACATTCTCTATGGACTTTACGGTTTTGAATGCATTTTAGCATGTAAGTTTTTGTTTTCAGCTGGGAAACGCTAATTGGTTCCACCTGGAGTCAAATCCTCCACACATTCGAGTTTTCTAAAAGAAAGCTTCAGAAACCTGAGAAAACATGATATTTCTTTCTGGAAATATGACACTGGATGTTTTGAAGAACAGGAAGATTGTGCTTTTCTCCAAAACCCCTTTCACTGTGATTTTTTGGTTAAATTTCACGCAGATACTACAACATTTTTCCAGATACTCCTGGATGAAAACAAAACTATCTGGTGTGTTGTGGCTATCTCAATCCCAGATCTTGCTACAGCCTCTGTGTGTGTTTGTGTTTTCTGGACATTCTCTATGGACTTTACGGTTTTAAATGCATTTTAGCATGTGAGTTTTTGTTTTCAGCTGGCAAACGCTAATTGGTTCCACCTGGAGTCAAATCCTCCGCACTTTCGAGTTTTCTAGGAAGAAAGCTTCAGAAACCTGAGAAAACATGATATTTCTTTCTGTAAACATGACATTGGATGCATTTGCCAAACAGGAAGATTGTGCTTTTCTCCAAAACCACATTCACAGTGATTTTTGGTTAAATTTCACCCGAAATCCACAACAATTTGTCCAGATACTCCTGGATGAAAACAAAACTATCTGGTGTGTTGTGGCAATCTCAATCCCAGATCTTGCTACAGCCTCTGTGTGTGTTTGTGTTTTCTGGACATTCTCTATGGACTTTACGGTTTTGAAAGCATTTTTGCATGTAGGTTTTTGTTTTCAGCTGGCAAATGCTAATTGGTTCCACCTGGAGTCAAATCCTCCACACATTCGAGTTTTCTAGGAAGAAAGCTTCAGAAACCTGAGAAAACATGATATTTCTTTCTGTAAATATGACACTGGATGCATTTGCCGAACAGGAAGATTGTGCTTTTCTCCAAAACCACTTTCCTGGTGGTTTTTGGTTACGTTTCACCCGAAATCCACAACAATTTGTCCAGATACTCCTGGATGAAAACAAAACTATCTGGTGTGTTGTGGCTATCTCAATCCCAGATCTTGCTACAGCCTGTGTATGTTTGTGTTTTCTGGACATTCTCTATGGACTTTACGGTTTTGAATGCATTTTAGCATGTGAGTTTTTGTTTTCAGCTGGCAAACGCTAATTGGTTCCACCTGGAGTCAAATCCTCCACACATTCGAGTTTTCTAGGAAGAAAGCTTCAGAAACCTGAGAAAACATGATATTTCTTTCTGTAAATATGACACTGGATGCATTTGCCGAACAGGAAGATTGTGCTTTTCTCCAAAACCACTTTACGGTTATTTTTTTTAAATTTCACGCAGATACTACAACATTTTGTCCAGATACACTGGATGAAAACAAAACTATCTGCTGTGTTGTGGCTATCTCAATCCCAGATCTTGCTACAGCCTCTGTGTGTGTTTGTGTTTTCTGGACATTCTCTATGGACTTTACGGTTTTGAAAGCATTTTAGCATGTAAGTTTTTGTTTTCAGCTGGCAAATGCTAATTGGTTCCACCTGGAGTCAAATCCTCCACACATTCGAGTTTTCTAAAAGAAAGCTTCAGAAACCTGAGAAAACATGATATTTCTTTCTGTAAATATGACACTGGATGTTTTGCCGAACAGGAAGATTGTGCTTTTCTCCAAAACCACTTTCATGGTGATTTTTGGTTACGTTTCACCCGAAATCCACAACAATTTGTCCAGATACTCCTGGATGAAAACAAAACTAACTGGTGTGTTGTCGCTATCTCAATCCCAGATCTTGCTACAGCCTCTGGGTGTGTTTGTGTTTTCTGGACATTCTCTATGGACTTTACGGTTTTGAATGCATTTTAGCATGTAAGTTTTTGTTTTCAGCTGGCAAACGATAATTGGTTCCACCTGGAGTCAAATCCTCCACACATTCGAGTTTTCTAAAAGAAAGCTTCAGAAACCTGAGAAAACATGATATTTCTTTCTGGAAATATGACACTGGATGTTTTGAAGAACAGGAAGATTGTGCTTTTCTCCAAAACCCCTTTCACTGTGATTTTTTGGTTAAATTTCACGCAGATACTACAACATTTTTCCAGATACTCCTGGATGAAAACAAAACTATCTGGTGTGTTGTGGCTATCTCAATCCCAGATCTTGCTACAGCCTCTGTGTGTGTTTGTGTTTTCTGGACATTCTCTATGGACTTTACGGTTTTAAATGCATTTTAGCATGTGAGTTTTTGTTTTCAGCTGGCAAACGCTAATTGGTTCCACCTGGAGTCAAATCCTCCGCACTTTCGAGTTTTTTAGGAAGAAAGCTTCAGAAACCTGAGAAAACATGATATTTCTTTCTGTAAACATGACATTGGATGCATTTGCCAAACAGGAAGATTGTGCTTTTCTCCAAAACCACTTTACGGTGATTTTTTGGTTAAATTTCACGCAGATACTACAACATTTTGTCCAGATACTCCTGCATGAAAACAAAACTAGCTGGTGTGTTGTGGCTATCTCAATCCCAGATCTTGCTACAGCCTCTGTGTGTGTTTGTGTTTTCTGGACATTCTCTATGGACTTTACGGTTTTGGATGCATGTTAGCATGTGAGTTTTTGTTTTCAGCTGGCAAACGCTAATTGGTTCCACCTGGAGTCAAATCCTCCCCACATTCGAGTTTTCTAGGAAGAAAGCTTCAGAAACCTGAGAAAACATGATATTTCTTTCTGTAAACATGACATTGGATGCATTTGCCAAACAGGAAGATTGTGCTTTTCTCCAAAACCACTTTCATGGTGAGTTTTTGATTAAGTTTCACCCAAAATCCACAACAATTTGTCAGGACACTCCTGGATGAAAACAAAACTATCTGGTGTGTTGTGGCTATCTCAGTCCCAGATCTTGCTACAGCCTCTGTATGTCTTTGTGTTTTCTGGACATTCTCTATGGACTTTACGGTTTTGAATGCATTTTAGCATGTGAGTTTTTTTTTCAGCTGGCAAACACTAATTGGTTCCACCTGGAGTCAAATTATCCACACATTCGAGTTTTCTAGGAAGAAAGGTTCAGAAACCTGAGAAAACGTGATATTTCTTTCTGTGAACATGACATTGGATGCATTTGCCGAACAGGAAGATTGTGCTTTTCTCCAAAACCACTTTCATGGTGATTTTTGGTTAAGTTTAAACCGAAATCCACAACAATTTGTCCAGATACTAATGGATGAAAACACAATTATCTGGTGTGTTGTGGCTATCTCAATCCCAGATCCTGCTACAGCCTCTGTGTGTATTTGTGTTTTCTGGACATTCTCTATGGACTTTACGGTTTTGAATGCATTTTAGCATGTAAGTTTTTGTTTTCAGCTGGCAAACGCTAATTGGTTCCACCTGGAGTTAAATCGTCCACACATCCGAGTTTTATAGGAAGAAAGCTTCAGAAACCTGAGAAAACATGATATTTCTTTCTGTAAACATGACACTGGATGTTTTGCCGAAAAAGAAGATTGTGCTTTTCTCCAAAACCACTTTCATGGTGATTTTTGGTTAAGTTTCACCCGAAATCCACAACAATTTGTCCAGATACTCCTGGATGAAAACAACTTAACTGGTGTGTTGTCGCTATCTCAATCCCAGATCTTGCTACAGCCTCTGGGTGTGTTTGTGTTTTCTGGACATTCTCTATGGACTTTACGGTTTTGAATGCATTTTAGCATGTAAGTTTTTCTTTTCAGCTGGCAAACGCTAATTGGTTCCACCTGGAGTCAAATCCTCCACACATTCGAGTTTTCTAGGAAGAAAGCTTCAGAAACCTGAGAAAACATGATATTTCTTTCTGTAAACATGACATTGGATGCATTTGCCAAACAGGAAGATTGTGCTTTTCTCCAAAACCACTTTACGGTGATTTTTTGGTTAAATTTCACGCAGATACTACAACATTTTGTCCAGATAATCCTGGATGAAAACAAAACTAGCTGGTGTGTTGTGGCTATCTCAATCCCAGATCTTGCTACAGCCTCTGTGTGTGTTTGTGTTTTCTGGACATTCTCTATGGACTTTACGGTTTTGAATGCATTTTAGCATGTGAGTTTTTGTTTTCAGCTGGCAAACGCTAATTGGTTCCACCTGGAGTCAAATCCTCCGCACATTCGAGTTTTCTAGGAAGAAAGCTTCAGAAACCTGAGAAAACATGATATTTCTTTCTGTAAATATGACACTGTATGTTTTCCCGAACAGGAAGATTGTGCTTTTCTCCAAAACCAGTTTCTTGGTGATTTTTGGTTAAGTTTCACCCGAAATCCACAACAATTTGTCCAGATACTGCTGGATGAAAACAAAACTATCTGGTGTGTTGTGGCTACCTCAATCCCAGATCTTGCTACAGCCTCTGTGTGTGTTTGTGTTTTCTGGACATTCTCTATGGACTTTACGGTTTTGAAACATTTTAGCATATAAGTTTTTGTTTTCAGCTGGAAAACGCTAATTGCTTTCACCTGGAGTCAAATCCTCCACACATTCGAGTTTTCTAGGAAGAAAGCTTCAGAAACCTGAGAAAACATGATATTTCTTTCTGTAAACATGACATTGGATGCATTTGCCAAACAGGAAGATTGTGCTTTTCTCCAAAACCACTTTACGGTGATTTTTTGGTTAAATTTCACGCAGATACTACAACATTTTGTCCAGATACTCCTGGATGAAAACAAAACTAGCTGGTGTGTTGTGGCTATCTCAATCCCAAATCTTGCTACAGCCTCTGTGTGTGTTTGTGTTTTCTGGACATTCTCTATGGACTTTACGGTTTTGAATGCATGTTAGCATGTGAGTTTTTGTTTTCAGCTGGCAAACGCTAATTGGTTCCACCTGGAGTCAAATCCTCCACACATTCGAGTTTTCTAGGAAGAAAGCTTCAGAAACCTGAGAAAACATCATATTTCTTTCTGTAAACATGACATTGGATGCATTTGCCGAACAGGAAGATTGTGCTTTTCTCCAAAACCACTTTCATGGTGATTTTTGGTTATGTTTCACCCGAAATCCACAACAATTTGTCCAGATACTCCTGGATGAAAACAAAACTATCTAGTGTGTTGTGGCTATCTCAATCCCAGATCTTGCTGCAGCCTCTGTGTGTGTTTGTGTTTTCTGGACATTCTCTATGGACTTTACGGTTTTGAATGCATTTTAGCATGTGAGTTTTTGTTTTCAGCTGGCAAACGCTAATTGGTTCCACCTGGAGTCAAATCCTCCACACATTCGAGTTTTTTAGGAAGAAAGCTTCAGAAACCTGAGAAAACATGATATTTCTTTCTGTAAATATGATTCTGGATGCATTTGCTGAACAGGAAGATTGTGCTTTTCTCCAAAACCACTTTACGGTGATTTTTTGGTTAAATTTCACGCAGATACTACAACATTTTTTGCAGATACACTGGATGAAAACAAAACTATCTGCTGTGTTGTGGCTATCTCAATCCCAGATCTTGCTACAGCTTCTGTGTGTGTTTGTGTTTTCTGGACATTCTCTATGGACTTTACGGTTTTGAAAGCATTTTAGCATGTAAGTTTTTGTTTTCAGCTGGCAAATGCTAATTGGTTCCACCTGGAGTCAAATCCTCCACACATTCGAGTTTTCTAAAAGAAAGCTTCAGAAACCTGAGAAAACATGATATTTCTTTCTGTAAATATGACACTGGATGTTTTGCCGAACAGGAAGATTGTGCTTTTCTCCAAAACCACTTTCATGGTGATTTTTGGTTATGTTTCACCCGAAATCCACAACAATTTGTCCAGATACTCCTGGATGAATACAAAACTAACTGGTGTGTTGTCGCTATCTCAATCCCAGATCTTGCTACAGCCTCTGTGTGTGTTTGTGTTTTCTGGACATTCTCTATGGACTTTACGGTTTTGAAAGCATTTTTGCATGTAAGTTTTTGTATTCAGCTGTCAAATGCTAATTGGTTCCACCTGGAGTCAAATCCTCCACACATTCGAGTTTTCTAGGAAGAAAGCTTCAGAAACCTGAGAAAACATGATATTTCTTTCTGTAAATATGACACTGGATGCATTTGCCGAACAGGAAGATTGTGCTTTTCTCCAAAACCACTTTACGGTGATTTTTTGGTTAAATTTCACCCAAAATCCACAATTTGTCCTGACACTCCTGGATGAAAACAAAACTATCTGGTGTGTTGTGGCTATCTCAATCCCAGATCTTGCTACAGCCTGTGTGTGTTTGTGTTTTCTGGACATTCTCTATGGACTTTACGGTTTTGAATGCATTTTAGCATGTGAGTTTTTTTTTCAGCTGGCAAACGCTAATTGGTTCCACCTGGAGTCAAATCCTCCACACATTCGAGTTTTCTAGGAAGAAAGCTTCAGAAACCTGAGAAAACGTGATATTTCTTTCTGTGAACATGACATTGGATGCATTTGCTGAACAGGAAGATTGTGCTTTTCTCCAAAACCACTTTCATGGTGATTTTTGGTAAAGTTTCACCCGAAATCCACAACAGTTTGTCCAGATACTCCTGGATGAAAACAAAACTAGCTGGTGTGTTGTGGCTATCTCAATCCCAGATCTTGCTACAGCCTCTGTGTGTTTCTGTTTTCTGGACATTCTCTATGGACTTTACGGTTTTGAATGCATTTTAGCATGTAAGTTTTTGTTTTCAGCTGGCAAACGCTAATTGGTTCCACCTGGAGTCAAATCCTCCACACATCTGAGTTTTATAGGAAGAAAGCTTCAGAAACCTGAGAAAACATGATATTTCTTTCTGTAAACATGACACTGGATGTTTTGCCGAAAAGGAAGATTGTGCTTTTCTCCAAAACCACTTTACGGTGATTTTTGGTTAAATTTCAACCGAATTCCACAGCAATTTGTCCAGATACTCCTGGATGAAAACAAAACTATCTAGTGTGTTGTGGCTATCTCAATCCCAGATCTTGCTACAGCCTCTGTGTGTGTTTGTGTTTTCTGGACATTCTCTATGGACTTTACGGTTTTGAATGCATTTTAGCATGTGAGTTTTTGTTTTCAGCTGGCAAACGCTAATTGGTTCCACCTGGAGTCAAATCCTCCACACATTCGAGTTTTTTAGGAAGAAAGCTTCAGAAACCTGAGAAAACATGATATTTCTTTCTGTAAATATGATTCTGGATGCATTTGCTGAACAGGAAGATTGTGCTTTTCTCCAAAACCACTTTACGGTGATTTTTTGGTTAAATTTCACGCAGATACTACAACATTTTTTGCAGATACACTGGATGAAAACAAAACTATCTGCTGTGTTGTGGCTATCTCAATCCCAGATCTTGCTACAGCTTCTGTGTGTGTTTGTGTTTTCTGGACATTCTCTATGGACTTTACGGTTTTGAAAGCATTTTAGCATGTAAGTTTTTGTTTTCAGCTGGCAAATGCTAATTGGTTCCACCTGGAGTCAAATCCTCCACACATTCGAGTTTTCTAAAAGAAAGCTTCAGAAACCTGAGAAAACATGATATTTCTTTCTGTAAATATGACACTGGATGTTTTGCCGAACAGGAAGATTGTGCTTTTCTCCAAAACCACTTTCATGGTGATTTTTGGTTATGTTTCACCCGAAATCCACAACAATTTGTCCAGATACTCCTGGATGAATACAAAACTAACTGGTGTGTTGTCGCTATCTCAATCCCAGATCTTGCTACAGCCTCTGTGTGTGTTTGTGTTTTCTGGACATTCTCTATGGACTTTACGGTTTTGAAAGCATTTTTGCATGTAAGTTTTTGTATTCAGCTGTCAAATGCTAATTGGTTCCACCTGGAGTCAAATCCTCCACACATTCGAGTTTTCTAGGAAGAAAGCTTCAGAAACCTGAGAAAACATGATATTTCTTTCTGTAAATATGACACTGGATGCATTTGCCGAACAGGAAGATTGTGCTTTTCTCCAAAACCACTTTACGGTGATTTTTTGGTTAAATTTCACCCAAAATCCACAATTTGTCCTGACACTCCTGGATGAAAACAAAACTATCTGGTGTGTTGTGGCTATCTCAATCCCAGATCTTGCTACAGCCTGTGTGTGTTTGTGTTTTCTGGACATTCTCTATGGACTTTACGGTTTTGAATGCATTTTAGCATGTGAGTTTTTTTTTCAGCTGGCAAACGCTAATTGGTTCCACCTGGAGTCAAATCCTCCACACATTCGAGTTTTCTAGGAAGAAAGCTTCAGAAACCTGAGAAAACGTGATATTTCTTTCTGTGAACATGACATTGGATGCATTTGCTGAACAGGAAGATTGTGCTTTTCTCCAAAACCACTTTCATGGTGATTTTTGGTAAAGTTTCACCCGAAATCCACAACAATTTGTCCAGATACTCCTGGATGAAAACAAAACTATCTGGTGTGTTGTGGCTATCTCAATCCCAGATCTTGCTACAGCCTCTGTGTGTTTCTGTTTTCTGGACATTCTCTATGGACTTTACGGTTTTGAAAGCATTTTAGCATGTAAGTTTTTGTTTTCAGCTGGGAAATGCTAATTGTTCCACCTGGAGTCAAATCCTCCACACATTCGAGTTTTCCAAAAGAAAGCTTCAGAAACCTGAGAAAACATGATATTTCTTTCTGTAAATATGACACTGGATGTTTTGCCGAACAGGAAGATTGTGCTTTTCTCCAAAACCACTTTCATGGTGATTTTTGGTTACGTTTCACCCGAAATCCACAACAATTTGTCCAGATACTCCTGGATGAAAACAAAACTATCTGGTGTGTTGTGGCTATCTCAATCCCAGATCTTGCTACAGCCTCTGTGTGTGTTTGTGTTTTCTGGACATTCTCTATGGACTTTACGGTTTTGAATGCATTTTAGCATGTAAGTTTTTGTTTTCAGCTGGTAAACGCTAATTGGTTCCACCTGGAGTAAAACCCTCCACACATTCGAGTTTTCTAGGAAGAAAGCTTCAGAAACCTGAGAAAACATGATATTTCTTTCTGGAAATATGACACTGGATGTTTTGCCGAACAGGAAGATTGTGCTTTTCTCCAAAACCACTTTCACGGTGATTTTTTGGTTAAATTTCACGCAGATACTACAACATTTTGTCCAGATACTCCTGGATGAAAACAAAACTATCTGGTGTGTTGTGGCTATCTCAATCCCAGATCTTGCTACAGCCTCTGGGTGTGTTTGTGTTTTCTGGACATTCTCTATGGACTTTACGGTTTTGAATGCATTTTAGCATGTGAGTTTTTGTTTTCAGCTGGCAAACGCTAATTGGTTCCACCTGGAGTCAAATCCTCCACACATTCGAGTTTTCTAGGAAGAAAGCTTCAGAAACCTGAGAAAACATGATATTTCTTTCTGTGAACATGACACTGGATGTTTTGCCGAACAGGAAGATTGTGCTTTTCTCCAAAACCCCTTTCACGGTGATTTTTTGGTTAAATTTCACGCAGATACTACAACATTTTTCCAGATACTCCTGGATGAAAACAAAACTATCTGGTGTGTTGTGGCTATCTCAATCCCAGATCTTGCTACAGCCTCTGTGTGTTTTTGTGTTTTCTGGACATTCTCCATGGACTTTAAGGTTTGAATGCATTTTAGCATGTAAGTTTTTGTTTTCAGCTGGCAAACGCTAATTGGTTCCACCTGGAGTCAAATCCTAAACACATTCAAGTTTTCTAGGGAGAAAGCTTCAGAAACCTGAGAAAACATGATATTTCTTTCTGTAAATATGACACTGTATGTTTTGCCGAACAGGAAGGTTGTGCTTTTCTCCAAAACCACTTTCATGGTGATTTTTGGTTAAGTTTCACCCGAAATCCACAACAATTTGTCCAGATACACTGGATGAAAACAAAACTATCTGGTGTGTTGTGGCTATCTCAATCCCAGATCTTGCTACAGCCTCTTTGTGTGTTCGTGTATTCTGGACATTCTCTATGGACTTTACGGTTTTGAATGCATTTTAGCATGTGAGTTTTTTTTTAAGCTGGGAAACACTAATTGGTTCCACCTGGTGTCAAATCCTCCACACATTCGAGTTTTCTAGGAAGAAAGCTTCAGAAACCTGAGAAAACATGATATTTCTTTCTGTGAACATGACATTGGATGCATTTGCCGAACAGGAAGATTGTGCTTTTCTCCAAAACCACTTTCCTGGTGATTTTTGGTTAAGTTTCACCCGAAATCCACAACAATTTGTCCAGATACTCCTGGATGAAAACAAAACTATCTGGTGTGTTGTGGCTATCTCAATCCCAGATCTTGCTACAGCCTCTGTGTGTTTTTGTGTTTTCTGGACATTCTCCATGGACTTTAAGGTTTGAATGCATTTTAGCATGTAAGTTTTTGTTTTCAGCTGGCAAACGCTAATTGGTTCCACCTGGAGTCAAATCCTAAACACATTCAAGTTTTCTAGGGAGAAAGCTTCAGAAACCTGAGAAAACATGATATTTCTTTCTGTAAATATGACACTGTATGTTTTGCCGAACAGGAAGGTTGTGCTTTTCTCCAAAACCACTTTCATGGTGATTTTTGGTTAAGTTTCACCCGAAATCCACAACAATTTGTCCAGATACACTGGATGAAAACAAAACTATCTGGTGTGTTGTGGCTATCTCAATCCCAGATCTTGCTACAGCCTCTTTGTGTGTTTGTGTATTCTGGACATTCTCTATGGACTTTACGGTTTTGAATGCATTTTAGCATGTGAGTTTTTTTTTAAGCTGGGAAACACTAATTGGTTCCACCTGGTGTCAAATCCTCCACACATTCGAGTTTTCTAGGAAGAAAGCTTCAGAAACCTGAGAAAACATGATATTTCTTTCTGTGAACATGACATTGGATGCATTTGCCGAACAGGAACATTGTGCTTTTCTCCAAAACCACTTTCCTGGTGATTTTTGGTTAAGTTTCACCCGAAATCCACAACAATTTGTCCAGATACTCCTGGATGAAAACAAAACTATCTGGTGTGTTGTGGCTATCTCAATCCCAGATCTTGCTACAGCCTCTGTGTGTGTTTGTGTTTTCTGGACATTCTCTATGGACTTTACGGTTTTGAATGCATTTTAGCATGTGAGTTTTTGTTTTCAGCTGGCAAACACTAATTGGTTCCACCTGGAGTCAAATCCTCCACACATTCGAGTTTTCTAGGAAGAAAGCTTCAGAAACCTGAGAAAACATGATATTTCTTTCTGTAAACATGACATTGGATGCATTTGCCAAACAGGAAGATTGTGCTTTTCTCCAAAACCACTTTCACGGTGATTTTTGGTTAAATTTCACCCGAAATCCACAACAATTTGTCCAGATACTCCTGGATGAAAACAAAACTATCTGGTGTGTTGTGGCTATCTCAATCCCAGATCTTGCTACAGCCTCTGTGTGTGTTTGTGTTTTCTGGACATTCTCTATGGACTTTACGGTTTTGAATGCATTTTAGCGTGTGAGTTTTTGTTTTCAGCTGGCAAACGCTAATTGGTTCCACCTGGAGTCAAATCCTCCACACATTCGAGTTTTCTAGGAAGAAAGCTTCAGAAACCTGAGAAAACATGATATTTCTTTCTGGAAATATGACACTGGATGTTTTGCCGAACAGGAAGATTGTGCTTTTCTCCAAAACCACTTTCACGGTGATTTTTTGGTTAAATTTCACGCAGATACTACAACATTTTGTCCAGATACTCCTGGATGAAAACAAAACTATCTGGTGTGTTGTGGCTATCTCAATCCCAGATCTTGCTACAGCCTCTGTGTGTGTTTGTGTTTTCTGGACATTCTCTATGGACTTTACGGTTTTGAATGCATTTTAGCATGTGAGTTTTTGTTTTCAGCTGGCAAACGCTAATTGGTTCCACCTGGAGTCAAATCCTCCACACATTCGAGTTTTCTAGGAAGAAAGCTTCAGAAACCTGAGAAAACATGATATTTCTTTCTGTAAACATGACACTGGATGTTTTGCCGAACAGGAAGATTGTGCTTTTCTCCAAAACCCCTTTCACGGTGATTTTTTGGTTAAATTTCACGCAGATACTACAACATTTTTCCAGATACTCCTGGATGAAAACAAAACTATCTGGTGTGTTGTGGCTATCTCAATCCCAGATCTTGCTACAGCCTCTGTGTGTTTTTGTGTTTTCTGGACATTCTCCATGGACTTTAAGGTTTGAATGCATTTTAGCATGTAAGTTTTTGTTTTCAGCTGGCAAACGCTAATTGGTTCCACCTGGAGTCAAATCCTAAACACATTCAAGTTTTCTAGGGAGAAAGCTTCAGAAACCTGAGAAAACATGATATTTCTTTCTGTAAATATGACACTGTATGTTTTGCCGAACAGGAAGGTTGTGCTTTTCTCCAAAACCACTTTCATGGTGATTTTTGGTTAAGTTTCACCCGAAATCCACAACAATTTGTCCAGATACACTGGATGAAAACAAAACTATCTGGTGTGTTGTGGCTATCTCAATCCCAGATCTTGCTACAGCCTCTTTGTGTGTTTGTGTATTCTGGACATTCTCTATGGACTTTACGGTTTTGAATGCATTTTAGCATGTGAGTTTTTTTTTAAGCTGGGAAACACTAATTGGTTCCACCTGGTGTCAAATCCTCCACACATTCGAGTTTTCTAGGAAGAAAGCTTCAGAAACCTGAGAAAACATGATATTTCTTTCTGTGAACATGACATTGGATGCATTTGCCGAACAGGAAGATTGTGCTTTTCTCCAAAACCACTTTCATGGTGATTTTTGGTTAAGTTTCACCCGAAATCCACAACAATTTGTCCAGATACTCCTGGATGAAAACAAAACTATCTGGTGTGTTGTGGCTATCTCAATCCCAGATCTTGCTACAGCCTCTGTGTGTGTTTGTGTTTTCTGGACATTCTCTATGGACTTTACGGTTTTGAATGCATTTTAGCATGTGAGTTTTTGTTTTCAGCTGGCAAACACTAATTGGTTCCACCTGGAGTCAAATCCTCCACACATTCGAGTTTTCTAGGAAGAAAGCTTCAGAAACCTGAGAAAACATGATATTTCTTTCTGTAAACATGACATTGGATGCATTTGCCAAACAGGAAGATTGTGCTTTTCTCCAAAACCACTTTCACGGTGATTTTTGGTTAAATTTCACCCGAAATCCACAACAATTTGTCCAGATACTCCTGGATGAAAACAAAACTATCTGGTGTGTTTTGGCTATCTCAATCCCAGATCTTGCTACAGCCTCTGTGTGTGTTTGTGTTTTCTGGACATTCTCTATGGACTTTACGGTTTTGAATGCATTTTAGCATGTAAGTTTTTGTTTTCAGCTGGCAAACGCTAATTGGTTCCACCTGGAGTCAAATCCTCCACACATTCGAGTTTTCTAGGAAGAAAGCTTCAGAAACCTGAGCAAACATGATATTTCTTTCTGCAAATATGACACTGGATGTTTTGCCGAACAGGAAGATGGTGCTTTTCTCCAAAACCACTTTCACGGTGATTTTTTGTTTAAATTTCACGCAGATACTACAACATTTTGTCCAGATACTCCTGGATGAAAACAAAACTATCTGCTGTGTTGTGGCTATCTCAATCCCAGATCTTGCTACAGCCTCTGTGTGTGTTTGTGTTTTCTGGACATTCTCTATGGACTTTACGGTTTTGAATGCATTTAAGCATGTGAGTTTTTGTTTTCAGCTGGCAAACGCTAATTGGTTCCACCTGGAGTCAAATCCTCCACACATTCGAGTTTTCTAGGAAGAAAGCTTCAGAAACCTGAGAAAACATGATATTTCTTTCTGTGAACATGACATTGGATGCATTTGCCGAACAGGAAGATTGTGCTTTTCTCCAAAACCACTTTCGTGGTGATTTTTGGTTAAGTTTCACCCGAAATCCACAACAATTTGTCCAGATACTCCTGGATGAAAACAAAACTATCTGGTGTGTTGTGGCTATCTCAATCCCAGATCTTGCTACAGCCTCTGTGTGTGTTTGTGTTTTCTGGACATTCTCTATGGACTTTACGGTTTTGAATGCATTTTAGCATGTGAGTTTTTGTTTTCAGCTGGCAAACACTAATTGGTTCCACCTGGAGTCAAATCCTCCACACATTCGAGTTTTCTAGGAAGAACGCTTCAGAAACCTGAGAAAACATGATATTTCTTTCTGGAAACATGACATTGGATGCATTTGCCGAACAAGAAGATTGTGCTTTTCTCCAAAACCACTTTCACGGTGCTTTTTTGGTTAAATTTCACACAGATACTACAACATTTTGTCCAGATACTCCTGGATGAAAACAAAACTATCTGGTGTGTTGTGGCAATCTCAATCAAAGATCTTGCTACAGACTCTGTGTGTGTTTGTGTTTTCTGGACATTCTCTATGGACTTTACGGTTTTGAATGCATTTTAGCATGTAAGTTTTTGTTTTCAGCTGGCAAACGCTAATTGGTTCCACCTGGAGTCAAATCCTCCACACATTCGAGTTTTCTAGGAAGAAAGCTTCAGAAACCTGAGAAAACATGATATTTCTTTCTGTAAATATGACACTGGATGTTTTGCTGTACAGGAAGATTGTGCTTTTGTCCCAAACCACTTTCACCGTGATTTTTTGGTTAAATTTCACGCAGATACTACAACATTTTGTCCAGATACTCCTGGATGAAAACAAAACTATCTGGTGTGTTGTGGCTATCTCAATCCCAGATCTTGCTACAGCCTCTGTGTGTGTTTGTGTTTTCTGGACATTCTCTATGGACTTTACGGTTTTGAATGCATTTTAGCATGTGAGTTTTTGTTTTCAGCTGGCAAACACTAATTGGTTCCACCTGGAGTCAAATCCTCCACACATTCGAGTTTTCTAGGAAGAAAGCTTCAGAAACCTGAGAAAACATGATATTTCTTTCTGGAAACATGACATTGGATGCATTTGCCGAACAGGAAGATTGTGCTTTTCTCCAAAACCACTTTCACGGTGGTTTTTGGTTAAATTTCACCCGAAATCCACAACAATTTGTCCAGGTACACCTGGATGAAAACAAAACTATCTGGTGTGTTGTGGCTATCTCAATCCCAGATCTTGCTACAGCCTCTGTGTGTGTTTGTGTTTTCTGGACATTCTCTATGGACTTTACGGTTTTGAATGCATTTTAGCATGTGAGTTTTTGTTTTCAGCTGGCAAACGCTAATTGGTTCCACCTGGAGTCAAATCCTCCACACATTCGAGTTTCTAGGAAGAAAGCTTCAGAAACCTGAGAAAACATAATATTTCTTTCTGTAAATATGACACTGGATGTTTTGCTGTATAGGAAGATTGTGCTTTTGTCCCAAACCACTTTCACGGTGATTTTTTGGTTAAATTTCACGCAGAACTACAACATTTTGTCCAGATACTCCTGGATGAAAACAAAACTATCTGCTGTGTTGTGGCTATCTCAATCCCAGATCTTGCTACAGCCTCTGTGTGTGTTTGTGTTTTCTGGACATTCTCTATGGACTTTACGGTTTTGAATGCATTTTAGCATGTGAGTTTTTGTTTTCAGCTGGCAAACGCTAATTGGTTCCACCTGGAGTCAAATCCTCCACACATTCGAGTTTTCTAGGAAGAAAGCTCCAGAAACCTGAGAAAACATGATATTTCTTTCTGTAAACATGACATTGGATGCATTTTCCGAACAGGAAGATTGTGCTTTTCTCCAAAACCACTTTCCTGGTGATTTTTGGTTAAGTTTCACCCGAAATCCACAACAATTTGTCCAGATACACCTGGATGAAAACAAAACTATCTGGTGTGTTGTGGCTATCTCAATCCCAGATCTTGCTACAGCCTCTGTGTGTGTTTGTGTTTTCTGGACATTCTCTATGGACTTTACGGTTTTGAATGCATTTTAGCATGTGAGTTTTTGTTTTCAGCTGGCAAACACTAATTGGTTCCACCTGGAGTCAAATCCTCCACACATTCGAGTTTTCTAGGAAGAAAGCTTCAGAAACCTGAGAAAACATGATATTTCTTTCTGGAAACATGACATTGGATGCATTTGCCGAACAGGAAGATTGTGCTTTTCTCCAAAACCACTTTCACGGTGGTTTTTGGTTAAATTTCACCCGAAATCCACAACAATTTGTCCAGGTACACCTGGATGAAAACAAAACTATCTGGTGTGTTGTGGCTATCTCAATCCCAGATCTTGCTACAGCCTCTGTGTGTGTTTGTGTTTTCTGGACATTCTCTATGGACTTTACGGTTTTGAATGCATTTTAGCATGTGAGTTTTTGTTTTCAGCTGGCAAACGCTAATTGGTTCCACCTGGAGTCAAATCCTCCACACATTCGAGTTTCTAGGAAGAAAGCTTCAGAAACCTGAGAAAACATAATATTTCTTTCTGTAAATATGACACTGGATGTTTTGCTGTATAGGAAGATTGTGCTTTTGTCCCAAACCACTTTCACGGTGATTTTTTGGTTAAATTTCACGCAGAACTACAACATTTTGTCCAGATACTCCTGGATGAAAACAAAACTATCTGCTGTGTTGTGGCTATCTCAATCCCAGATCTTGCTACAGCCTCTGTGTGTGTTTGTGTTTTCTGGACATTCTCTATGGACTTTACGGTTTTGAATGCATTTTAGCATGTGAGTTTTTGTTTTCAGCTGGCAAACGCTAATTGGTTCCACCTGGAGTCAAATCCTCCACACATTCGAGTTTTCTAGGAAGAAAGCTCCAGAAACCTGAGAAAACATGATATTTCTTTCTGTAAACATGACATTGGATGCATTTTCCGAACAGGAAGATTGTGCTTTTCTCCAAAACCACTTTCCTGGTGATTTTTGGTTAAGTTTCACCCGAAATCCACAACAATTTGTCCAGATACACCTGGATGAAAACAAAACTATCTGGTGTGTTGTGGCTATCTCAATCCCAGATCTTGCTACAGCCTCTGTGTGTGTTTGTGTTTTCTGGACATTCTCTATGGACTTTACGGTTTTGAATGCATTTTAGCATGTAAGTTTTTCTTTTCAGCTGGCAAACGCTAATTGGTTCCACCTGGAGTCAAATCCTCCACACATTCGAGTTTCTAGGAAGAAAGCTTCAGAAACCTGAGAAAACATGATATTTCTTTCTGGAAATATGACACTGGATGTTTTGCTGTACAGGAAGATTGTGCTTTTGTCCCAAACCACTTTCACGGTTATTTTTTGGTTAAATTTCACGCAGATACTACAACATTTTGTCCAGATACTGCTGGATGAAAACAAAACTATCTGGTGTGTTGTGGCTATCTCAATCCCAGATCTTGCTACAGCCTCTGTGTGTGTTTGTGTTTTCTGGACATTCTCTATGGACTTTACGGTTTTGAATGCATTTTAGCATGTGAGTTTTTGTTTTCAGCTGGCAAACACTAATTGGTTACACCTGGAGTCAAATCCTCCACACATTCGAGTTTTCTAGGAAGAAAGCTTCAGAAACCTGAGAAAACATGATATTTCTTTCTGCAATTATTACACTTGATGTTTTGCCGAACAGGAAGATTGTGCTTTTCTCCAAAACCACTTTCCTGGTGATTTTCGGTTAAGTTTCACCCAAAATCCACAACAATTTTTCCAGACACTCCTGGATGAAAACAAAACTATCTGGTGTGTTGTGGCTATCTCAATCCCAGATCTTGCTACAGCCTCTGTGTGTGTTTGTGTTTTTGGATATTCTCTATGGACTTTACGGTTTTGAAAGCATTTTAGCATGTAAGTATTTGTTTTCAGCTGGCAAACGCTAATTGGTTCCACCTGGAGTCAAATCCTCCACACATTCGAGTTTTCTAGGAAGAAAGCTTCAGAAACCTGAGAAAACATGATATTTCTTTCTGGAAACATGACATTGGATGCATTTGCCGAACAGGAAGATTGTGCTTTTCTCCAAAACCACTTTCCTGGTGGTTTTTCGTTACGTTTCACCCGAAAACCACAACAATTTGTCCAGATACTCCTGGATGAAAACAAAACTATCTGGTGTGTTGTGGCTATCTCAATCCCAGATCTTGCTACATCCTCTGTGTGTGTTTGTGTTTTCTGGACATTCTCTATGGACTTTACGGTTTTGAATGCATTTTAGCATGTGAGTTTTTCTTTTCAGCTGGCAAACGCTAATTGGTTCCACCTGGAGTCAAATCCTCCACACATTCGAGTTTTCTAGGAAGAAAGCTTCAGAAACCTGAGAAAACATGATATTTCTTTCTGTAAATATGACACTGGATGTTTTGCCGAACAGGAAGATTGTGCTTTTCTCCAAAACCCCTTTCACGGTGATTTTTTGGTTAAATTTCACGCAGAACTACAACATTTTGTCCAGATACTCCTGGATGAAAACAAAACTATCTGGTGTGTTGTGGCTATCTCAATCCCAGATCTTGCTACAGCCTCTGTGTGTGTTTGTGTTTTCTGGACATTCTCTATGGACTTTACGGTTTTGAATGCATTTTAGCATGTGAGTTTTTGTTTTCAGCTGGCAAACACTAATTGGTTCCACCTGGAGTCAAACCCTCCACACATTCGAGTTTTCTCGGAAGAAAGCTTCAGAAACCTGAGAAAACATGATATTTCTTTCTGTAAATATGACACTGAATGTTTTGCCGAACAGGAAGATTGTGCTTTTCTTCAAAACCACTTTCCTGGTGATTTTTGGTTAAGTTTCACCCGAAATCCACAACATTTTGTCCAGATACTCCTGGATGAAAACAAAACTATCTGGTGTGTTGTGGCTATCTCAATCCCAGATCTTGCTACAGCCTCTGTGTGTGTTTGTGTTTTCTGGATATTCTCTATGGACTTTACGGTTTTGAAAGCATTTTAGCAGGACCCCTATTGTTTTCTGCTGGCAAACGCTAATTGGTTCCACCTGGAGTCAAATACTCCACACATTCGAGTTTTCTAGGAAGAAAGCTTCAGAAACCTGAGAAAACATGATATTTCTTTCTGAAAACATGACATTGGATGCATTTGCCGAACAGGAAGATTGTGCTTTTCTCCAAAATCACTTTCCTGGTGGTTTTTCGTTACGTTTCACCCGAAAACCACAACAATTTGTCCAGATACTCCTGGATGAAAACAAAACTATCTGGTGTGTTGTGGCTATCTCAATCCCAGATCTTGCTACAGCCTCTGTGTGTGTTTGTGTTTTCTGGACATTCTCTATGGACTTCATGGTTTTGAATGCATTTTAGCATGTGAGTTTTTGTTTTCAGCTGGCAAACACTAATTGGTTCCACATGGAGTCAAATCCTCCACACATTCGAGTTTTCTAGGATGAAAGCTTCAGAAACCAGAGAAAACATGATATTTCTTTCTGTTAAATATGACACTGGATGTTTTGCCGAACAGGAATATTGTGCTTTTCTCCAAAACCACTTTAACGGTGATTTTTTGGTTGAATTTCACGCAGATACTACAACATTTTGTCCAGATACTCCTGGATGAAAACAAAACTATCTGCTGTGTTGTGGCTATCTCAATCCCAGATCTTGCTACAGCCTCTGTGTGTGTTTGTGTTTTCTGGACATTCTGTATCGACTCTACGGTTTTGAAAGCATTTTAGCAGGATCCTTTTTGTTTTCAGCTGGCAAACGCTAATTGGTTCCACCTGGAGTCAAATCCTCCACACATTCAAGTTTTCTAGGAAGAAAGCTTCAGAAACTTGAGAAAACATGATATTTCTTTCTGTAAACATGGCATTGGATGCATTTGCCGAACAGGAAGATGGTGCTTTTCTCCAAAACCACTTTCACGGTGATTTTTTGTTAAATTTCTCCTGAAATCCACAACAATTTGTCCAGATACTCCTGGATGAAAACGAAACAATCTGGTGTGTTGTGGCTATCTCAATCCCAGATCTTGCTACAGCCTCTGTGTGTGTTTGTGTTTTCTGGACATTCTCTATGGACTTTACGGTTTTGAATGCATTTTAGCATGTGAGTTTTTCTTTTCAGCTGGCAAACGCTAATTGGTTCCACCTGGAGTCAAATCCTCCACACATTCGAGTTTCTAGGAAGAAAGCTTCAGAAACCTGAGAAAACATGATATTTCTTTCTGTAAATATGACACTGGATGTTTTGCTGTACAGGAAGATTGTGCTTTTGTCCCAAACCACTTTCACGGTGATTTTTTGGTTAAATTTCACTTCAAAACTACAACAATGTGTCCAGATACTCCTGGATGAAAACAAAACTATCTGGTGTGTTGTGGCTATCTCAATCCCAGATCTTGCTACAGCCTCTGTGTGTGTTTGTGTTTTCTGGACATTCTCTATGGACTTCATGCTTTTGAATGCATTTTAGCATGTGAGTTTTTGTTTTCAGCTGGCAAACACTAATTGGTTCCACCTGGAGTCAAATCCTCCACACATTCGAGTTTTCTAGGATGAAAGCTTCAGAAACCTGAGAAAACATGATATTTCTTTCTGTTAAATATGACACTGGATGTTTTGCCGAACAGGAATATTTTGCTTTTCTCCAAAACCACTTTAACGGTGATTTTTTGGTTAAATTTCACGCAGATACTACAACATTTTGTCCAGATACTCCTGGATGAAAACAAAACTATCTGCTGTGTTGTGGCTATCTCAATCCCAGATCTTGCTACAGCCTCTGTGTGTGTTTGTGTTTTCTGGACATTCTCTATCGACTCTACGGTTTTGAAAGCATTTTAGCAGGATCCTTTTTGTTTTCTGCTGGCAAACGCTAATTGGTTCCACCTGGAGTCAAATCCTCCACACATTCAAGTTTTCTAGGAAGAAAGCTTCAGAAACCTGAGAAAACATGATATTTCTTTCTGTAAACATGGCATTGGATGCATTTGCCGAACAGGAAGATGGTGCTTTTCTCCAAAACCACTTTCCTGGTGATTTTTTGTTAAATTTCTCCTGAAATCCACAACAATTTGTCCAGATACTCCTGGATGAAAACAAAACTATCTGGTGTGTTGTGGCTATCTCAATCCCAGATCTTGCTACAGCCTCTGTGTGTGTTTGTGTTTTCTGGATATTCTCTATGGACTTTACGGTTTTGAATGCATTTTAGCATGTGAGTTTTTCTTTTCAGCTGGCAAACGCTAATTGGTTCCACCTGGAGTCAAATCCTCCACACATTCGAGTTTCTAGGAAGAAAGCTTCAGAAACCTGAGAAAACATGATATTTCTTTCTGTAAATATGACACTGGATGTTTTGCTGTACAGGAAGATTGTGCTTTTGTCCCAAACCACTTTCACGGTGATTTTTGGGTTAAATTTCACGCAGAACTACAACATTTTGTACAGATACTCCTGGATGAAAACAAAACTATCTGCTGTGTTGTGGCTATCTCAATCCCAGATCTTGCTACAGCCTCTGTGTGTGTTTGTGTTTTCTGGACATTCTCTATGGACTTCATGGTTTTGAATGCATTTTAGCATGTAAGTTTTTGTTTTCAGCTGGCAAACACTAATTGGTTCCACCTGGAGTCAAATCCTCCACACATTAGAGTTTTCTAGGATGAAAGCTTCAGAAACCTGAGAAAACATGATATTTCTTTCTGTTAAATATGACACTGGATGTTTTGCCGAACAGGAATATTGTGCTTTTCTCCAAAACCACTTTAACGGTGAATTTTGGTTAAATTTCACGCAGATACTACAACATTTTGTCCAGATACTCCTGGATGAAAACAAAACTATCTGCTGTGTTGTGGCTATCTCAATCCCAGATCTTGCTACAGCCTCTGTGTGTGTTTGTGTTTTCTGGACATTCTCTATCGACTCTACGGTTTTGAAAGCATTTTAGCAGGATCCTTTTTGTTTTCTGCTGGCAAACGCTAATTGGTTCCACCTGGAGTCAAATCCTCCACACATTCAAGATTTCTAGGAAGAAAGCTTCAGAAACCTGAGAAAACATGATATTTCTTTCTGTAAACATGGCATTGGATGCATTTGCCGAACAGGAAGATGGTGCTTTTCTCCAAAACCACTTTCACGGTGATTTTTTGTTAAATTTCTCCTGAAATCCACAACAATTTGTCCAGATACTCCTGGATGAAAACGAAACAATCTGGTGTGTTGTGGCTATCTCAATCCCAGATCTTGCTACAGCCTCTGTGTGTGTTTGTGTTTTCTGGACATTCTCTATGGACTTTACGATTTTGAATGCATTTTAGCATGTAAGTTTTTGTTTTCAGCTGGCAAACGCTAATTGGTTCCACCTGGAGTCAAATCCTCCACACATTCGAGTTTTCCAGGAAGAAAGCTTCAGAAACATGAGAAAACATGATATTTCTTTCTGTAAACATGACATTGGATGCATTTACCGAACAGGAATATTGTGCTTTTCTCCAAAACCACTTTCACGGTGATTTTTTGGTTAAATTTCACGCAGAACTACAACATTTTGTCCAGATACTCCTGGATGAAAACAAAACTATCTGCTGTGTTGTGGCTATCTCAATCCCAGATCTTGCTACAGCCTCTGTGTGTGTTTGTGTTTTCTGGACATTCTCTATGGACTTCATGGTTTTGAATGCATTTTAGCATGTGAGTTTTTGTTTTCAGCTGGCAAACACTAATTGGTTCCACCTGGAGTCAAATCCTCCACACATTCGAGTTTTCTAGGATGAAAGCTTCAGAAACCTGAGAAAACATGATATTTCTTTCTGTTAAATATGACACTGGATGTTTTGCCGAATAGGAATATTTTGCTTTTCTCCAAAACCACTTTAACGGTGATTTTTTGGTTAAATTTCACGCAGATACTACAACATTTTGTCCAGATACTCCTGGATGAAAACAAAACTATCTGCTGTGTTGTGGCTATCTCAATCCCAGATCTTGCTACAGCCTCTGTGTGTGTTTGTGTTTTCTGGACATTCTCTATCGACTCTACGGTTTTGAAAGCATTTTAGCAGGATCCTTTTTGTTTTCTGCTGGCAAACGCTAATTGGTTCCACCTGGAGTCAAATCCTCCACACATTCAAGTTTTCTAGGAAGAAAGCTTCAGAAACCTGAGAAAACATGATATTTCTTTCTGTAAACATGGCATTGGATGCATTTGCCGAACAGGAAGATGGTGCTTTTCTCCAAAACCACTTTCCTGGTGATTTTTTGTTAAATTTTTCCTGAAATCCACAACAATTTGTCCAGATACTCCTGGATGAAAACAAAACTATCTGGTGTGTTGTGGCTATCTCAATCCCAGATCTTGCTACAGCCTCTGTGTGTGTTTGTGTTTTCTGGATATTCTCTATGGACTTTACGGTTTTGAATGCATTTTAGCATGTGAGTTTTTCTTTTCAGCTGGCAAACGCTAATTGGTTCCACCTGGAGTCAAATCCTCCACACATTCGAGTTTCTAGGAAGAAAGCTTCAGAAACCTGAGAAAACATGATATTTCTTTCTGTAAATATGACACTGGATGTTTTGCTGTACAGGAAGATTGTGCTTTTGTCCCAAACCACTTTCACGGTGATTTTTGGGTTAAATTTCACGCAGAACTACAACATTTTGTACAGATACTCCTGGATGAAAACAAAACTATCTGCTGTGTTGTGGCTATCTCAATCCCAGATCTTGCTACAGCCTCTGTGTGTGTTTGTGTTTTCTGGACATTCTCTATCGACTCTACGGTTTTGAAAGCATTTTAGCAGGATCCTTTTTGTTTTCTGCTGGCAAACGCTAATTGGTTCCACCTGGAGTCAAATCCTCCACACATTCAAGTTTTCTAGGAAGAAAGCTTCAGAAACCTGAGAAAACATGATATTTCTTTCTGTAAACATGGCATTGGATGCATTTGCCGAACAGGAAGATGGTGCTTTTCTCCAAAACCACTTTCACGGTGATTTTTTGTTAAATTTCTCCTGAAATCCACAACAATTTGTCCAGATACTCCTGGATGAAAACGAAACAATCTGGTGTGTTGTGGCTATCTCAATCCCAGATCTTGCTACAGCCTCTGTGTGTGTTTGTGTTTTCTGGACATTCTCTATGGACTTTACGATTTTGAATGCATTTTAGCATGTAAGTTTTTGTTTTCAGCTGGCAAACGCTAATTGGTTCCACCTGGAGTCAAATCTTCCACACATTCGAGTTTTCCAGGAAGAAAGCTTCAGAAACATGAGAAAACATGATATTTCTTTCTGTAAACATGACATTGGATGCATTTACCGAACAGGAATATTGTGCTTTTCTCCAAAACCACTTTCACGGTGATTTTTTGGTTAAATTTCACGCAGAACTACAACATTTTGTCCAGATACTCCTGGATGAAAACAAAACTATCTGCTGTGTTGTGGCTATCTCAATCCCAGATCTTGCTACAGCCTCTGTGTGTGTTTGTGTTTTCTGGACATTCTCTATGGACTTCATGGTTTTGAATGCATGTTAGCATGTGAGTTTTTGTTTTCAGCTGGCAAACACTAATTGGTTCCACCTGGAGACAAATCCTCCACACATTCGAGTTTTCTAGGATGAAAGCTTCAGAAACCTGAGAAAACATGATATTTCTTTCTGTTAAATATGACACTGGATGTTTTGCCGAACAGGAATATTTTGCTTTTCTCCAAAACCACTTTAACGGTGATTTTTTGGTTAAATTTCACGCAGATACTACAACATTTTGTCCAGATACTCCTGGATGAAAACAAAACTATCTGCTGTGTTGTGGCTATCTCAATCCCAGATCTTGCTACAGCCTCTGTGTGTGTTTGTGTTTTCTGGACATTCTCTATCGACTCTACGGTTTTGAAAGCATTTTAGCAGGATCCTTTTTGTTTTCTGCTGGCAAACGCTAATTGGTTCCACCTGGAGTCAAATCCTCCACACATTCAAGTTTTCTAGGAAGAAAGCTTCAGAAACCTGAGAAAACATGATATTTCTTTCTGTAAACATGGCATTGGATGCATTTGCCGAACAGGAAGATGGTGCTTTTCTCCAAAACCACTTTCCTGGTGATTTTTTGTTAAATTTTTCCTGAAATCCACAACAATTTGTCCAGATACTCCTGGATGAAAACAAAACTATCTGGTGTGTTGTGGCTATCTCAATCCCAGATCTTGCTACAGCCTCTGTGTGTGTTTGTGTTTTCTGGATATTCTCTATGGACTTTACGGTTTTGAATGCATTTTAGCATGTGAGTTTTTCTTTTCAGCTGGCAAACGCTAATTGGTTCCACCTGGAGTCAAATCCTCCACACATTCGAGTTTCTAGGAAGAAAGCTTCAGAAACCTGAGAAAACATGATATTTCTTTCTGTAAATATGACACTGGATGTTTTGCTGTACAGGAAGATTGTGCTTTTGTCCCAAACCACTTTCACGGTGATTTTTGGGTTAAATTTCACGCAGAACTACAACATTTTGTACAGATACTCCTGGATGAAAACAAAACTATCTGCTGTGTTGTGGCTATCTCAATCCCAGATCTTGCTACAGCCTCTGTGTGTGTTTGTGTTTTCTGGACATTCTCTATGGACTTCATGGTTTTGAATGCATTTTAGCATGTAAGTTTTTGTTTTCAGCTGGCAAACACTAATTGGTTCCACCTGGAGTCAAATCCTCCACACATTAGAGTTTTCTAGGATGAAAGCTTCAGAAACCTGAGAAAACATGATATTTCTTTCTGTTAAATATGACACTGGATGTTTTGCCGAACAGGAATATTGTGCTTTTCTCCAAAACCACTTTAACGGTGAATTTTGGTTAAATTTCACGCAGAACTACAACATTTTGTCCAGATACTCCTGGATGAAAACAAAACTATCTGCTGTGTTGTGGCTATCTCAATCCCAGATCTTGCTACAGCCTCTGTGTGTGTTTGTGTTTTCTGGACATTCTCTATCGACTCTACGGTTTTGAAAGCATTTTAGCAGGATCCTTTTTGTTTTCTGCTGGCAAACGCTAATTGGTTCCACCTGGAGTCAAATCCTCCACACATTCAAGATTTCTAGGAAGAAAGCTTCAGAAACCTGAGAAAACATGATATTTCTTTCTGTAAACATGGCATTGGATGCATTTGCCGAACAGGAAGATGGTGCTTTTCTCCAAAACCACTTTCACGGTGATTTTTTGTTAAATTTCTCCTGAAATCCACAACAATTTGTCCAGATACTCCTGGATGAAAACGAAACAATCTGGTGTGTTGTGGCTATCTCAATCCCAGATCTTGCTACAGCCTCTGTGTGTGTTTGTGTTTTCTGGACATTCTCTATGGACTTTACGATTTTGAATGCATTTTAGCATGTAAGTTTTTGTTTTCAGCTGGCAAACGCTAATTGGTTCCACCTGGAGTCAAATCCTCCACACATTCGAGTTTTCCAGGAAGAAAGCTTCAGAAACATGAGAAAACATGATATTTCTTTCTGTAAACATGACATTGGATGCATTTACCGAACAGGAATATTGTGCTTTTCTCCAAAACCACTTTCACGGTGATTTTTTGGTTAAATTTCACGCAGATACTACAACATTTTGTCCAGATACTCCTGGATGAAAACAAAACTATCTGCTGTGTTGTGGCTATCTCAATCCCAGATCTTGCTACAGCCTCTGTGTGTGTTTGTGTTTTCTGGACATTCTCTATGGACTTTACGGTTTCGAATGCATTTTAGCATGTAAGTTTTTGTTTTCAGCTGGCAAACACTAATTGGTTCCACCTGGAGTCAAATCCTCCACACATTCGAGTTTTCTAGGAAGAAAGTTTCAGAAACCTGAGCAAACATGATATTTCTTTCTGTAAATATGACACTGGATGTTTTGCCGAACAGGAAGATTGTGCTTTTCTCCAAAACCACTTTCACCGTGATTTTTGGTTAAATTTCACCCGAAATCCACAACAATTTGTCCAGATTCACCTGGATGAAAACAAAACTATCTGGTGTGTTGTGGCTATCTCAATCCCAGATCTTGCTACGGCCTCTGTGTGTGTTTGTGTTTTCTGGACATTCTCTATGTACTTTAAGGTTTTGAATGCATTTTAGCATGTAAATATTTGTTTTCAGCTGGCAAACGCTAATAGGTTCCACCTGGAGTCAAATCCTCCACACATTCAAGTTTTCCAGGAAGAAAGCTTCAGAAACCTGAGAAAACATGATATTTCTTTCTGTAAACATGACATTGGATGCAATTGCCAAGCAGGAAGATTGTGCTTTTCTCCAAAACCACTTTCACGGTGATTTTTGGTTAAATTTCACCCGAAATCCACAACAATTTGTCCAGATACACCTGGATGAAAACAAAACTATCTGGTGTGTTGTGGCTATCTCAATCCCAGATCTTGCTACAGCCTCTGTGTGTGTTTGTGTTTTCTGGACATTCTCTATGTACTTTACGGTTTTGAATACATTTTAGCAGGACCCTTTTTGTTTTCAGCTGGCAAACGCTAATTGGTTCCACCTGGAGTCAAATCCTCCACACATTCGAGTTTTCTAGGAAGAAAGCTTCAGAAACCTGAGAAAACACGATATTTCTTTCTGTAAATATGACACTGGATGTTTTGCCGAACAGGAAGATGGTGCTTTTCTCCAAAACCACTTTCACGGTGATTTTTGGTTAAGTTTCACCCGAAATCCACAACAATTTGTCCAGATACTACTGGATGAAAACAAAACTATCTGGTGTGTTCTGGCTATCTCAATCCCAGATCTTGCTACAGCCTCTGTGTGTGTTTGTGTTTTCTGGATATTCTCTATGGACTTTACGGTTTTGAATGCATTTTAGAATATAAGTTTTTGTTTTCAGCTGGCAAACGCTAATAGGTTGCACCTGGAGTCAAATCCTCCACACATTCGAGTTTTCCAGGAAGAAAGCTTCAGAAACCTGAGAAAACATGATATTTCTTTCTGTAAACATGACATTGGATGCATTTGCCAAACAGGAACATTGTGCTTTTCTCCAAAACCACTTTCACGGTGATTTTTGGTTAAATTTCACCCGAAATCCACAACAATTTGTCCAGATACTCCTGGATGAAAACAAAACTAGCTGGTGTGTTGTGGCTATCTCAATCCCAGATCTTGCTACAGCCTCTGTGTGTGTTTGTGTTTTCTGTACATTCTCTTTGGACTTTGCGGTTTTGAATGCATTTTAGCAGGACCCTTTTTGTTTCCAGCTGGCAAATGCTAATGGGTTCCACCTGGAGTCAAAACCTCCACACATTCGAGTTTTCTAGGAAGAAAGCTTCAGAAACATGAGAAAACATGATATTTCTTTCTGTAAACATGACATTGGATGCATTTACCGAACAGGAATATTGTGCTTTTCTCCAAAACCACTTTCACGGTGATTTTTTGGTTAAATTTCACGCAGATACTACAACATTTTGTCCAGATACTCCTGGATGAAAACAAAACTATCTGCTGTGTTGTGGCTATCTCAATCCCAGATCTTGCTACAGCCTCTGTGTGTGTTTGTGTTTTCTGGACATTCTCTATGGACTTTACGGTTTTGAATGCATTTTAGAATGTAAGTTTTTGTTTTCAGCTGGCAAACACTAATTGGTTCCACCTGGAGTCAAATCCTCCACACATTCGAGTTTTCTAGGAAGAAAGTTTCAGAAACCTGAGCAAACATGATATTTCTTTCTGTAAATATAACAATGGATGTTTTGCCGAAAAAGAAGATTGTGCTTTTCTCCAAAACCACTTTCACCGTGAGTTTTGGTTAAATTTCACCCGAAATCCACAACAATTTGTCCAGATTCACCTGGATGAAAACAAAAGTATCTGGTGTGTTGTGGCTATCTCAATCCCAGATCTTGCTACAGCCTCTGTGTGTGTTTGTGTTTTCTGGACATTCTCTATGTACTTTAAGGTTTTGAATGCATTTTAGCATGTAAATATTTGTTTTCAGCTGGCAAACGCTAATAGGTTCCACCTGGAGTCAAATCCTCCACACATTCAAGTTTTCTAGGAAGAAAGCTTCAGAAACCTGAGAAAACATGATATTTCTTTCTGTAAACATGACATTGGATGCAATTGCCAAGCAGGAAGATTGTGCTTTTCTCCAAAACCACTTTCACGGTGATTTTTGGTTAAATTTCACCCGAAATCCACAACAATTTGTCCAGATACACCTGGATGAAAACAAAACTATCTGGTGTGTTGTGGCTATCTCAATCCCAGATCTTGCTACAGCCTCTGTGTGTGTTTGTGTTTTCTGGACATTCTCTATGTACTTTACGGTTTTGAATGCATTTTAGCAGGACCCTTTTTGTTTTCAGCTGGCAAACTCTAATTGGTTCCACCTGGAGTCAAACACTCCACACATTCGAGTTTTCTAGGAAGAAAGCTTCAGAAACCTGAGAAAACACGATATTTCTTTCTGTAAATATGACACTGGATGTTTTGCCGAACAGGAAGATGGTGCTTTTCTCCAAAACCACTTTCACGGTGATTTTTGGTTAAGTTTCACCCGAAATCCACAACAATTTGTCCAGATACTACTGGATGAAAACAAAACTATCTGGTGTGTTCTGGCTATCTCAATCCCAGATCTTGCTACAGCCTCTGTGTGTGTTTGTGTTTTCTGGATATTCTCTATGGACTTTACGGTTTTGAATGCATTTTAGAATATAAGTTTTTGTTTTCAGCTGGCAAACGCTAATAGGTTGCACCTGGAGTCAAATCCTCCACACATTCGAGTTTTCTAGGAAGAAAGCTTCAGAAACCTGAGAAAACATGATATTTCTTTCTGTAAACATGACATTGGATGCATTTGCTGAACAGAAGATTGTGCTTTTCTCCAAAACCACTTTCATGGTGATTTTTGGTTAAATTTCACCCGAAATCCACAACAATTTGTCCAGATACTCCTGGATGAAAACAAAACTAGCTGGTGTGTTGTGGCTATCTCAATCCCAGATCTTGCTACAGCCTCTGTGTGTGTTTGTGTTTTCTGTACATTCTCTTTGGACTTTGCGGTTTTGAATGCATTTTAGCAGGACCCTTTTTGTTTCCAGCTGGCAAATGCTAATGGGTTCCACCTGGAGTCAAAACCTCCACACATTCGAGTTTTCTAGGAAGAAAGCTTCAGAAACCTGAGAAAACAAGATATTTCTTTCTGTAAAGATGACATTGGATGCATTTGCCGAACAGAAAGATTGTGCTTTTCTCCAAAACCACTTTCACGTTGATTTTTGGTTAAATTTCACCCGAAATCCACAACAATTTGTCCAGATACACCTGGATGAAAACAAAACTAGCTGGTGTGTTGTGGCTATCTCAATCCCAGATCTTGCTACAGCCTCTGTGTGTGTTTGTGTTTTCTGGACATTCTCTATGGACTTTACGATTTTGAATGCATTTTAGCATGTAAGTATTTGTTTTCAGCTGGCAAACGCTAATAGGTTCCATCTGGAGTCAAATCCTCCGCACATTCGAGTTTTCTAGTAAGAAAGCTTCAGAAACCTGAGAAAACATGATATTTGCATTTGTAAACATGATACTGGATGCATTTGCTGAACAGGAAGATTGTGCTTTTCTCCAAAACCACTTTCATGGTGATTTTTGGTTAAATTTCACCCGAAAGCAACAAGAATTTGTAAAGATACTCCTGGATGAAAACAAAAGTATCTAGTGTGTTGTGTCTATCTCAATCCCAGATCTTGCTACAGCCTCTGTGTGTGTTTGTGTTTTCTGGACATTCTCTACGGACTTTACGGTTTTCAAAGCATTTTAGCAGGACCCTTTTTGTTTTCTGTTGGCAAACGCTAATTCATTCCACCTGGAGTCAAATACTCCACACATTCGAGTTTTCCAGGAAGAAAGCTTCAGAAACCTGATAAAACATGATATTTCTTTCTGTAAACATGACATTGGATGCATTTGCCAAACAGGAAGATTGTGCTTTTCTCCAAAACCACTTTCACGTGGATTTTTGGTTAAATTTCACCCGAAATCCACAACAATTTGTCCAGATACTCCTGGATGAAAACAAAACTAGCTGGTGTGTTGTGGCTATCTCAATCCCAAATCTTGCTACAGCCTCTGTGTGTGTTTCTGTTTTCTGGACAATCTCTATGGACTTTACGGTTTTGAAAGCATTTTAGCAGGACCCCTATTGTTTTCTGCTGGCAAACGCTAATTGGTTCCACCTGGAGTCATATACTCCACATCTTCGAGTTTTCTAGGAAGAAAGCTTCAGAAATCTGAGAAAACATGATATTTCTTTCTGTAACCATGACATTGGATGCATTTGCCGAACAGGAATATTGTAATTTTCTCCAAAACCACTTTCACGTTGATTTTTGGTTAAATTTCACCCGAAATCCACAACAATTTGTCCAGATACACCTGGATGAAAACAAAAATATCTGGTTTGTTGTGGCTATCTCAATCCCAGATCTTGCTACAGCCTCTGTGTGTGTTTGTGTTTTCTGGATATTCTCTATGGACTTTACGGTTTTGAATGCATTTTAGAATATAAGTTTTTGTTTTCAGCTGGCAAACGCTGATAGGTTCCACCTGAAGTCAAATCCTCCACACATTCACGTTTTCTAGGAAGAAAGCTTCAGAAACCTGAGAAAACATGATATTTGTATTTGTAAACATGATACTGGATGCATTTGACGAACAGGAATATTGTGCTTTTCTCCAAAACCACTTTCATGGTGATTTTTGGTTAAATTTCACCCGAAAGCAACAAGAATTTGTAAAGATACCCCTGGATGAAAACAAAAGTATCTGGTGTGTTGTGGCTATCTCAATCCCAGATCTTGCTACAGCCTCTGTGTGTGTTTGTGTTTTCTGGACATTCTCTACGGACTTTAGTGTTTTGAAAGCATTTTAGCAGGACCCCTATTGTTTTCTGCTGGCAAACGCTAATTGGTTCCACCTGGAGTCAAATACTCCACACATTCGAGTTTTCCAGGAAGAAAGCTTCAGAAACCTGAGAAAACATGATATTTCTTTCTGTAAACATGACATTGGATGCATTTGCCAAACAGGAACATTGTGCTTTTCTCCAAAACCACTTTCACGGTGATTTTTGGTTAAATTTCACCCGAAATCCACAACAATTTGTCCAGATACACCTGGATGGAAACAAAACTAGCTGGTGTGTTGTGGCTATCTCAATCCCAGATCTTGCTACAGCCTCTGTGTGTGTTTGTGTTTTCTGTACATTCTCTTTGGACTTTGCGGTTTTGAATGCATTTTAGCAGGACCCTTTTTGTTTCCAGCTGGCAAATGCTAATGGGTTCCACCTGGAGTCAAAACCTCCACACATTCGAGTTTTCTAGGAAGAAAGCTTCAGAAACCTGAGAAAACAAGATATTTCTTTCTGTAAACATGACATTGGATGCATTTGCCGAACAGGAAGATTGTACTTTTCTCCAAAACCACTTTCACGGTGATTTTTGGTTAAATTTCACCCGAAATCCACAACAATTTGTCCAGATACACCTGGATGAAAACAAAACTATCTGGTGTGTTGTGGCTATCTCAATCCCAGATCTTGCTACAGCCTCTGTGTGTGTTTGTGTTTTCTGGACATTCTCTATCGACTTTACAGTTTTGAATGCATTTTAGCATGTAAGTATTTGTTTTCAGCTGGCAAACGCTAATAGGTTCCATCTGGAGTCAAATCCTCCACACATTCGAGTTTTCTAGGAAGAAAGCTTCAGAAACCTGAGAAAACATGATATTTGTATTTGTAAACATGATATTGGATGGATTTCCCGAACAGGAAGATTGTGCTTTTCTCCAAAACCACTTTCATGGTGATTTTTGGTTAAATATCACCCGAAAGCAACAAGAATTTGTAAAGATACACCTGGATGAAAACAAAAGTATCTAGTGTGTTGTGTCTATCTCAATCCCAGATCTTGCTACAGCCTCTGTGTGTGTTTGTGTTTTCTGGACATTCTCTACGGACTTTACGGTTTTCAAAGCATTTTAGCAGGACCATTATTGTTTTCTGCTGGCAAAGGCTAATTCATTCCACCTGGAGGCAAATACTCCACACATTCGAGTTTTCCAGGAAGAAAGCTTCAGAAACCTGAGAAAACATGATATTTCTTTCTGTAAACATGACATTGGATGCATTTGCCGAACAGGAAGATTGTGCTTTTCTCCAAAACCACTTTCACGTTGATTTTTGGTTAAATTTCTCCCGAAATCAACAACAATTTGTCCAGATACTCCTGGTTGAAAACAAAACTATCTGGTGTGTTGTGGCTAACTCAATCCCAGATCTTGCTACAGCCTCTGTGTGCGTTTGTGTTTTCTGGACATTCTCTATCGACTTTATGGTTTTGAATGCATTTTAGCATGTAAGTTTTTGTTTTCAGCTGGCAAACGCTAATTGGTTCCACCTGGAGTCAAATCCTCCACACATTCAAGTTTTCTAGGAAGAAAGCTTCAGAAACCTGAGAAAACATGATATTTCTTTCTGTAAACAAGACAATGGATGCATTTGCCGAACAGGAAGATTGTGCTTTTCTCCAAAACCACTTTCATGGTGGTTTTTGGTTAAATTTCACCCGAAATCCACAACAATTTGTCCAGGTACACCTGGATGAAAACAAAACTATCTGGTGTGTTGTGGCTATCTCAATCCCAGATCTTGCTACAGCCTCTGTGTGTGTTTGTGTTTTCTGGACATTCTCTATGTACTTTAAGGTTTTGAATGCATTTTAGCATGTAAGTATTTGTTTTCAGCTGGCAAACGCTAATAGGTTCCATCTGGAGTCAAATCCTCCGCACATTCGAGTTTTCTAGTAAGAAAGCTTCAGAAACCTGAGAAAACATGATATTTGCATTTGTAAACATGATACTGGATGCATTTGCTGAACAGGAAGATTGTGCTTTTCTCCAAAACCACTTTCATGGTGATTTTTGGTTAAATTTCACCCGAAAGCAACAAGAATTTGTAAAGATACTCCTGGATGAAAACAAAAGTATCTAGTGTGTTGTGTCTATCTCAATCCCAGATCTTGCTACAGCCTCTGTGTGTGTTTGTGTTTTCTGGACATTCTCTACGGACTTTACGGTTTTCAAAGCATTTTAGCAGGACCCTTTTTGTTTTCTGTTGGCAAACGCTAATTCATTCCACCTGGAGTCAAATACTCCACACATTCGAGTTTTCCAGGAAGAAAGCTTCAGAAACCTGATAAAACATGATATTTCTTTCTGTAAACATGACATTGGATGCATTTGCCAAACAGGAAGATTGTGCTTTTCTCCAAAACCACTTTCACGTGGATTTTTGGTTAAATTTCACCCGAAATCCACAACAATTTGTCCAGATACTCCTGGATGAAAACAAAACTAGCTGGTGTGTTGTGGCTATCTCAATCCCAAATCTTGCTACAGCCTCTGTGTGTGTTTCTGTTTTCTGGACAATCTCTATGGACTTTACGGTTTTGAAAGCATTTTAGCAGGACCCCTATTGTTTTCTGCTGGCAAACGCTAATTGGTTCCACCTGGAGTCATATACTCCACATCTTCGAGTTTTCTAGGAAGAAAGCTTCAGAAATCTGAGAAAACATGATATTTCTTTCTGTAACCATGACATTGGATGCATTTGCCGAACAGGAATATTGTAATTTTCTCCAAAACCACTTTCACGTTGATTTTTGGTTAAATTTCACCCGAAATCCACAACAATTTGTCCAGATACACCTGGATGAAAACAAAAATATCTGGTTTGTTGTGGCTATCTCAATCCCAGATCTTGCTACAGCCTCTGTGTGTGTTTGTGTTTTCTGGATATTCTCTATGGACTTTACGGTTTTGAATGCATTTTAGAATATAAGTTTTTGTTTTCAGCTGGCAAACGCTGATAGGTTCCACCTGAAGTCAAATCCTCCACACATTCACGTTTTCTAGGAAGAAAGCTTCAGAAACCTGAGAAAACATGATATTTGTATTTGTAAACATGATACTGGATGCATTTGACGAACAGGAATATTGTGCTTTTCTCCAAAACCACTTTCATGGTGATTTTTGGTTAAATTTCACCCGAAAGCAACAAGAATTTGTAAAGATACCCCTGGATGAAAACAAAAGTATCTGGTGTGTTGTGGCTATCTCAATCCCAGATCTTGCTACAGCCTCTGTGTGTGTTTGTGTTTTCTGGACATTCTCTACGGACTTTAGTGTTTTGAAAGCATTTTAGCAGGACCCCTATTGTTTTCTGCTGGCAAACGCTAATTGGTTCCACCTGGAGTCAAATACTCCACACATTCGAGTTTTCCAGGAAGAAAGCTTCAGAAACCTGAGAAAACATGATATTTCTTTCTGTAAACATGACATTGGATGCATTTGCCAAACAGGAACATTGTGCTTTTCTCCAAAACCACTTTCACGGTGATTTTTGGTTAAATTTCACCCGAAATCCACAACAATTTGTCCAGATACACCTGGATGGAAACAAAACTAGCTGGTGTGTTGTGGCTATCTCAATCCCAGATCTTGCTACAGCCTCTGTGTGTGTTTGTGTTTTCTGTACATTCTCTTTGGACTTTGCGGTTTTGAATGCATTTTAGCAGGACCCTTTTTGTTTCCAGCTGGCAAATGCTAATGGGTTCCACCTGGAGTCAAAACCTCCACACATTCGAGTTTTCTAGGAAGAAAGCTTCAGAAACCTGAGAAAACAAGATATTTCTTTCTGTAAACATGACATTGGATGCATTTGCCGAACAGGAAGATTGTACTTTTCTCCAAAACCACTTTCACGGTGATTTTTGGTTAAATTTCACCCGAAATCCACAACAATTTGTCCAGATACACCTGGATGAAAACAAAACTATCTGGTGTGTTGTGGCTATCTCAATCCCAGATCTTGCTACAGCCTCTGTGTGTGTTTGTGTTTTCTGGACATTCTCTATCGACTTTACAGTTTTGAATGCATTTTAGCATGTAAGTATTTGTTTTCAGCTGGCAAACGCTAATAGGTTCCATCTGGAGTCAAATCCTCCACACATTCGAGTTTTCTAGGAAGAAAGCTTCAGAAACCTGAGAAAACATGATATTTGTATTTGTAAACATGATATTGGATGGATTTCCCGAACAGGAAGATTGTGCTTTTCTCCAAAACCACTTTCATGGTGATTTTTGGTTAAATATCACCCGAAAGCAACAAGAATTTGTAAAGATACACCTGGATGAAAACAAAAGTATCTAGTGTGTTGTGTCCATCTCAATCCCAGATCTTGCTACAGCCTCTGTGTGTGTTTGTGTTTTCTGGACATTCTCTACGGACTTTACGGTTTTCAAAGCATTTTAGCAGGACCATTATTGTTTTCTGCTGGCAAAGGCTAATTCATTCCACCTGGAGGCAAATACTCCACACATTCGAGTTTTCCAGGAAGAAAGCTTCAGAAACCTGAGAAAACATGATATTTCTTTCTGTAAACATGACATTGGATGCATTTGCCGAACAGGAAGATTGTGCTTTTCTCCAAAACCACTTTCACGTTGATTTTTGGTTAAATTTCTCCCGAAATCAACAACAATTTGTCCAGATACTCCTGGTTGAAAACAAAACTATCTGGTGTGTTGTGGCTAACTCAATCCCAGATCTTGCTACAGCCTCTGTGTGCGTTTGTGTTTTCTGGACATTCTCTATCGACTTTATGGTTTTGAATGCATTTTAGCATGTAAGTTTTTGTTTTCAGCTGGCAAACGCTAATTGGTTCCACCTGGAGTCAAATCCTCCACACATTCAAGTTTTCTAGGAAGAAAGCTTCAGAAACCTGAGAAAACATGATATTTCTTTCTGTAAACAAGACAATGGATGCATTTGCCGAACAGGAAGATTGTGCTTTTCTCCAAAACCACTTTCATGGTGGTTTTTGGTTAAATTTCACCCGAAATCCACAACAATTTGTCCAGGTACACCTGGATGAAAACAAAACTATCTGGTGTGTTGTGGCTATCTCAATCCCAGATCTTGCTACAGCCTCTGTGTGTGTTTGTGTTTTCTGGACATTCTCTATGTACTTTAAGGTTTTGAATGCATTTTAGCATGTAAGTATTTGTTTTCAGCTGGCAAACGCTAATTGGTTCCACCTGGAGTCAAATCCTCCACACATTCGAGTTTTCTAGGAAGAAAGCTTCAGAAACCTGAGAAAACATGATATTTCTTTCTGGAAACATGACATTGGATGCATTTGCCGAACAGGAAATTGTGCTTTTCTCCAAAACCACTTTCACGGTGATTTTTGGTTAAATTTCACCCGAAATCCACAACAATTTGTCCAGATACTCCTGGATGAAAACAAAACTAGCTGGTGTGTTGTGGCTATCTCAATCCCAAATCTTGCTACAGCCTCTGTGTGTGTTTGTGTTTTCTGGACATTCTCTACGGACTTTACTGTTTTGAAAGCATTTTAGCAGGACCCCTATTGTTTTCTGCTGGCAAACGCTAATTGGTTCCACCTGGAGTCAAATACTCCACACATTCGAGTTTTCCAGGAAGAAAGCTTCAGAAACCTGAGAAAACATGATATTTCTGTAAACATGACATTGGATGCATTTGCCAAACAGGAACATTGTGCTTTTCTCCAAAACCACTTTCACGGTGATTTTTGGTTAAATTTCACCCGAAATCCACAACAATTTGTCCAGATACACCTGGATGGAAACAAAACTATCTGGTGTGTTGTGGCTATCTCAATCCCAGATCTTGCTACAGCCTCTGTGTGTGTTTGTGTTTTCTGGACATTCTCTATGGACTTTACGGTTTTGAATGCATTTTAGCAGGACCCCTATTGTTTTCTGCTGGCAAACGCTAATTGGTTCCACCTGGAGTCAAATCCTCCACACATTCGAGTTTTCTAGGAAGAAAGCTTCAGAAACCTGAGAAAACATGATATTTCTTTCTGTAAATATGACACTGGATGTTTTGTCGAACAGGAAGATTGTGCTTTTCTCCAAAACCACTTTCACGGTGATTTTTGGTTAAATTTCACCCGAAATCCACAACAATTTGTCCAGATACTCCTGGATGAAAACAAAACTATCTGGTGTGTTGTGGCTATCTCAATCCCAGATCTTGCTACAGCCTCTGTGTGTGTTTGTGTTTTCTGGATATTCTCTATGGACTTTACGGTTTTGAATGCATTTTAGAATATTAGTTTTTGTTTTCAGCTGGCAAACGCTAATAGGTTGCACCTGAGTCAAATCCTGCACACATTCGAGTTTTCTAGGAAGAAAGCTTCAGAAACCTGAGAAAACATGATATTTATATTTGTAAAAATGATATTGGAAGAATTTGCCGAACAGGAAGATTGTGCTTTTCTCCAAAACAACTTTCACGGTGATTTTTGCTTAAATTTCACCCGAAATCCACAACAATTTGTCCAGATACACCTGGATGGAAACAAAACTATCTGGTGTGTTGTGGCTATCTCAATCCCAGATCTTGCTAAAGCCTCTGTGTGTGTTTGTGTTTTCTGGACATTCTCTATGGACTTTACGGTTTTGAAAGCATTTTAGCAGGACCCTTTTTGTTTTCAGCTGGCAAACGCTAATTGGTTCCACCTGGAGTAAATCCTCCACACATTCGAGTTTTCTAAGAAAGCTTCAGAAACCTGAGAAAACATGATATTTCTTTCTGTAAACATGACATTGGATGCATTTGCTGAACAGGAAGATTGTGCTTTTCTCCAAAACCACTTTCATGGTGATTTTTGGTTAAATTTCACCAGAAATCCGCAACAATTTGTGCAGATGCTCTGGGTGAAAACAAAACTATCTGGTGTTTTGTGCCTATCTCAATCCCAGATCTTGCTACAGCCTCTGTGTGTGTTTGTGTTTTCTGTACATTCTCTTTGGACTTTACGGTTTTGAATACATTTTAGCAGGACCGTTTTTGTTTCCCGCTTGCAAATGCTAATGGGATCCACCTGGAGTCAAAACCTCCACACATTCGAGTTTTCTAGGAAGAAAGCTTCAGAAACCTGAGAAAACAAGATATTTCTTTCTGTAAACATGACATTGGATGCATTTGCCGAACAGGAATATTGTACTTTTCTCCAAAACCACTTTCACGGTGATTTTTGGTTAAATTTCACCCGAAATCCACAACAATTTGTCCAGATACTCCTGGATGAAAACAAAACTATCTGGTGTGTTGTGGCTATCTCAATCCCAGATCTTGCTACAGCCTCTGTGTGTGTTTGTGTTTTCTGGACATTCTCTATCGACTTTACGGTTTTGAATGCATTTTAGCAGGACCCTTTTTGTTTTCAGCTGGCAAACGCTAATTGGTTCCACCTGGAGTCAAATCCTCCACACATTCGAGTTTTCTAGGAAGAAAGCTTCAGAAACCTGAGAAAACATGATATATCGTTCTGTAAACACGACAATGGATGCATTTGCCGAACAGGAAGATTGTGCTTTTCTCCAAAACCACTTTCACGGTGGTTTTTGGTTAAATTTCACCCGAAATCCACAACAATTTGTCCAGATACACCTGGATGAAAACAAAACTATCTGGTGTGTTGTGGCTATCTCAATCCCAGATCTTGCTACAGCCTCTGTGTGTGTTTGTGTTTTCTGGACATTCTCTATGTACTTTAAGGTTTTGAATGCATTTTAGCATGTAAGTATTTGTTTTCAGCTGGCAAACGCTAATAGGTTCCATCTGGAGTCAAATCCTCCGAACATTCGAGTTTTCTAGGAAGAAAGCTTCAGAAACCTGAGAAAACATGATATTTGTATTTGTAAACATGATACTGGATGCATTTGCCGAACAGGAAGATTGTGCTTTTCTCCAAAACCACTTTCATGGTGATTTTTCGTTAAATTTCACCCGAAAGCAACAAGAATTTGTAAAGATACTCCTGGATGAAAACAAAAGTATCTAGTGTGTTGTGTCTATCTCAATCCCAGATCTTGCTACAGCCTCTGTGTGTGTTTGTGTTTTCTGGACATTCTCTATGTACTTTAAGGTTTTGAATGCATTTTAGCATGTAAGTATTTGTTTTCAGCTGGCAAACGCTAATAGGTTCCATCTGGAGTCAAATCCTCCGAACATTCGAGTTTTCTAGGAAGAAAGCTCCAGAAACCTGAGAAAACATGATATTTCTTTCTGTAAACATGACATTGGATGCATTTGCCGAACAGGAAGATTGTGCTTTTCTAAAATACCACTTTCATGGTGATTTTTGGTTAAATTTCACCCGAAATCCACAACAATTTGTCCAGATACTCCTGGATGAAAACAAAACTAGCTGGTGTGTTGTGGCTATCTCAATCCCAGATCTTGCTACAGCCTCTGTGTGTGTTTGTGTTTTCTGGACATTCTCTATGGACTTGACGGTTTTTAAAGCATTTTAACAGGTCCCCTATTGTTTTCTGCTGGCAAACGCTAATTGGTTCCACCTGGAGTCAAATCCTCCACACATTCGAGTTTTCTAGGAAGAAAGCTTCAGAAACCTGAGAAAACACGATATTTCTTTCTGTAAATATGACATTGGATGCATTTGCCGAACAGGAAGATTGTGCTTTTCTCCAAAACCACTTTCATGGTGATTTGGTTAAATTTCACCAGAAATCCGCAACAATTTGTGCAGATGCTCTGGATGAAAACAAAACTATCTGGTGTGTTGTGGCTATCTCAATCCCAGATCTTGCTACAGCCTCTGTGTGTGTTTGTGTTTTCTGTACATTCTCTTTGGACTTTACGGTTTTGAATGCATTTTAGCAGGACCGTTTTTGTTTCCCGCTGGCAAATGCTAATGGGTTCCACCTGGAGTCAAAACCTCCACACATTCGAGTTTTCTAGGAAGAAAGCTTCAGAAACCTGAGAAAACAAGATATTTCTTTCTGTAAACATGACACTGGATGCATTTGCCGAACAGGAATATTGTACTTTTCTCCAAAGCCACTTTCACGGTGATTTTTGGTTAAATTTCACTTCAAAGTTACAACAATTTATCCAGATACTCCTGGATGAAAACAAAACTATCTGGTTTTTTGTAGCGATCTCATTCCCAGATCTTGCTACAGCCTCTATGTGTGTTTGTGTTTTCTGGACATTCTCTATGGACTTTAAGTTTTTGAATGCATTTTAGCAGGACCCTTTTTGTTTTCTCTTACCAAACGCTAATTGGTTCCACCTGGAGTCAAATCCTCCACACATTCGAGTTTTCTAGGAAGAAAGCTTCAGAAACCTGAGAAAACATGATATTTCTTTCTGTAAACATGACATTGGATGCATTTGCCAAACAGGAAGATTGTACTTTTCTCGAAAACCACTTTCACGGTGATTTTTGGTTAAATTTCACACGAAATCCACAACAATTTGTCCAGATACTCCTGGATGAAAACAAAACTATCTGGTGTGTTGTGGCTATCTCAATCCCAGATCTTGCTACAGCCTCTGTGTGTGTTTGTGTTTTCTGGACATTCTCTATGGACTTTACGGTTTTGAAAGCATTTTAGCAGGATCCTTTTTGTTTTCTGCTGGCAAACGCTAATTGGTTCTACCTGGAGTCAAATCCTCCACACATTCGAGTTTTCTAGGAAGAAAGCTTCAGGAACCTGAGAAAACACGATATTTCATTCTGTAAATATGACACTGGATGTTTTGCCGAACAGGAAGATTGTGCTTTTCTCCAAAACCACTTTCACCATGATTTTTGGTGAAATTTCACTCGAAATCCACAACAATTTGTCCAGATACTCCTGGATGAAAACAAAACTATCTGGTGTGTTGTGGCTATCTCAATCCCAGATCTTGCTACAGCCTCTGTGTGTGTTTGTGTTTTCTGGACATTCTCTATGGACTTTATGGTTTTGAATGCATTTTAGCAGGACCCTTTTTTTTTCAGCTGGCAAATGCTAATTGGTTCCACCTGGAGTCAAATACTCCACACATTCAAGTTTTCTAGGAAGAAAGCTTCAGAAACCTGAGAAAACATGATATTTGTTTCTGTAAACATGACAATGGATGCATTTGCCGAACAGGAAGATTGTGCTTTTCTCCAAAACCACTTTCACGGTGATTTTTGGTTAAATTTCACCCGAAATCCACAACAATTTGTCCAGATACTCCTGGATGAAAACAAAACTGTCTGGTGTGTTGTGGCTATCTCAATCCCAGATCTTGCTACAGCCTCTGTGTGTGTTCGTGTTTTCTGGATATTCTCTTTGCACTTTACGGTTTTGAATGCATTTTAGCAGGACCCTTTTGGTTTCTGCTGGCAAACGCTGATTGGTTCCACCTGGAGTCAAATCCTCCACACATTCGAGTTTTCTAGGAAGAAAGCTTCAGAAACCTGAGAAAACATGATATTTCTTTCTGTAACCATGACATTGGATGCATTTTCCGAACAGGAAGATTGTGCTTTTCTCCAAAACCACTTTCACGATAATTTTTGGTTAAATTTCAACCGATATCCACAACAATTTGTCCAGATACTCCTGGATGAAAACAAAACTATCTGGTGTGTTGTGGCTATCTCAATCCCAGATCTTGCTACAGCCTCTGTGTGTGTTTGTGTTTTCTGGACATTCTCTATAGACTTTAAATTTTTGTAAGCATTTTAGCATATAAGTTTTTCTTTTTAGCTGGCAAACGCTAATTGGTTCCACCTGGAGTCAAATACTCCACACATTCAAGTTTTCTAGGAAGAAAGCTTCAGAAACCTGAGAAAACATGACATTTGTACTTGTAAACATGACATTGGATGCATTTGCCAAACAGGAAGACTGTGCTTTTCTCCAAAACCACTTTCATGGTGATTTTTGGTTAAATTTCACCTGAAATCCACAACAATTTGTCCAGATACTCCTGGATGAAAACAAAACTATCTGGTGTGTTGTGGCTATCTCAATCCCAGATCTTGCTACAGCCTCTGTGTGTGTTTGTATTTTCTGGACATTCTTTATGTACTTTACGGTTTTGAATGCATTTTAGAATATAAGTTTTTGTTTTCAGCTGGCAAACGCTAATAGGTTGCACCTGGAATCAAATCCTCCACACATTCGAGTTTTCTAGGAAGAAAGCTTCAGAAACCTGAGAAAACATGATATTTCTTTCTGTAACCATGACATTGGATGCATTTGCCGAACAGGAAGATTGTGCTTTTCTCCAAAACCACTTTTACGGTGATTTTTGGTTAAATTTCAACCGATATCCACAACAATTTGTCCAGATACTCCTGGATGAAAACAAAACTATCTGGTCTGTTGTGGCTATCTCAATCCCAGATCTTGCTACAGCCTCTGTGTGTGTTTGTGTTTCCTGGTCATTCTCTATAGACTTTAAGTTTTTGTAATCATTTTAGCATATAAGTTTTTCTTTTCAGCTGGCAAACGCTAATTGGTTCTAGCTGGATTCAAATACTCCACACATTCGAGTTTTCTAGGAAGAAAGCTTCAGAAACCTGAGAAAACATGACATTTGTACTTGTAAACATGACATTGGAAGCATTTGCCAAACAGGAACACTGTGCTTTTCTCCAAAACCACTTTCACGGTGATTTTTGGTTAAATTTCACCTGAAATCCACAACAATTTGTCCAGATACTCCTGGATGAAAACAAAACTATCTGCTGATTTGTAGCTATCTCAATCCCAGATCTTGCTACAGCCTCTGTGTGTGTTTGTGTTTTCTGGACATTCTCTATGGACTTTAAGGTTTTGAATGCATTTTAGCAGGACCCTTTTTGTTTTTTGCTGGCAAACGCTAATTGGTTCCACCTGGAGTCAAATCCTCCACACATTCGAGTTTTCTAGGAAGAAAGCTTCAGAAACCTGAGAAAACACGATATTTCATTCTGTAAATATGACACTGGATGCATTTGCTGAACAGGAAGATTGTGCTTTTCTCCAAAACCACTTTCATGGTGATTTTTGGTTAAATTTCACCCGAAATCCACAACAATTTGTGCAGATGCTCTGGATGAAAACAAAACTATCTGGTGTGTTGTGGCTGTCTCAATCCCAGATCTTGTTACAGCCTCTGTGTGTGTTTGTGTTTTCTGGATATTCTCTTTGGACTTTACGGTTTTGAATGCATTTTAGCTGGACCCTTTTTGTTTTCTGCTGGCAAACGCTGATTGGTTCCACCTGGAGTCAAATCCTCCACACATTCGAGTTTTCTAGGAAGAAAGCTTCAGAAACCTGAGAAAACATGATATTTGTATTTGTAAACATGACATTGGATGCATTTCCCTAACAGGAAGATGGTGCTTTTCTCCAAAACCACTTTCACGGTGATTTTTGGTTAAATTTCACCCGAAATCCACAACAATTTGTCCAGATACTCCTGGATGAAAACAAAACTATCTGGTGGTTTGTAGCTATCTCAATCCCAGATCTTGCTAAAGTCTCTGTGCGTGTTTGTGTATTCTGGACATTCTCTATGGTATTTACGGGTTTGAATGCATTTTAGCATGTAAGCTTTTGTTTTCTGCTGGCAAACACTAATTGGTTCCACCTGGAGTCAAATCCTCCACACATTCGAGTTTTCTAGGAAGAAAGCTTCAGAAACCGGAGAAAACATGATATTTCTTTCTGTAAAAATGACATTGGATGCAATTGATGAACAGGAAGTTTGTGCTTTTCTCCAAAACCACTTTCACGGTGATTTTTGGTTAAATTTCACTTCAAATCTACAACAATTTATCCAGATACTCCTGGATGAAAACAAAACTATCTGGTTATTTGTAGCGATCTCATTCCCAGATCTTGCTACAGCCTCTGTGTCTGTTTGTGTTTTCTGGACATTCTCTATGGAATTTATGGTTTTGAATGCATTTTAGCAGGACCCTTTTTGTTTTCTGCTGGCAAACGCTAATTGGTTCCACCTGGAGTCAAATACGCTACATTCGAGTTTTCTAGGAAGAAAGCTTCAGAAACCTGAGAAAACATGATATTTCTTTCTGTAAGAATGACATTGGATGCATTTGCCGAACAGGAAGATTGTGCTTTTCTCCAAAACCACTTTCACGGTGATTTTTGGTTAAATTTCACCCGAATACTACAACATTTTGTCCAGATAATCTGGATGAAAACAAAACTAGCTGGCGTGTTGTGGCTATCTCAATCCAAGATCTTCCTATAGCCTCTGTGTGTGTTTGTGTTTTCTGGACATTCTCTATCGACTTTACGGTTGTGAATGCATTTATGTAGGACCCTTTTTGTTTTCTGTTGGCAAACGCTAATTGGTTCCACCTGGATTCAATTACTCCACACATTCGAGTTTTCTAGGAAGAAAGCTGCAGAAACCTGAGAAAACATGAAATTTCTTTCTGTAAATATGACATTGGATGCATTTGCCGAACAGGAAGATTGTGCTTTTCTCCAAAACCACTTTCACGGTGATTTTTGGTTAAGTTTCACCCGAAATCCACAACAATGAGTGCAGATACTCCTGGATGAAAACAAAACTATCTGATATGTTGTGGCTATCTCAATCCCAGATCTTGATACAGCCTCTGTGTGTGTTTGGGTTTTCTGGACATTCTCTATGTACTTTAAGGTTTTGAATGCATTTTAGCATGTAAGATTTTGTTTTCAGCTGGCAAACGCTAATTGGTTCCACCTGGAGTCAAATCCTCCACACATTCGAGTTTTCTAGGAAGAAAGCTTCAAAAACCTGAGAAAACATGATATTTCTTTCTGTAAAAATGACATTGGATGCATTTGCTGAACAGGAACATTGTGCTTTTCTATAAAACCACTTTCACGGTGATTTTTTGGTTACATTTCACTGGGATACTACAACATTTTGTCCAGATACTCTGGATGAAAACAAAACTATCTGGTGATTTTTAGCTATCTCAATCCCAGATCTTGCTACGGCCTCTGTGTGTGTTTGTGTTTTCTGGACATTCTCTATGGACTTTAAGGTTTTGAATGCCTTTTAGCAGGACCCTTTTTCTGCTGGCAAACGCTAATTGGTTCCACCTCGAATCAACTCCTCCACACATTCGTGTTTTCTAGTAAGAAAGCTTCGGAAACCTGAGAAAACATGATATTTGTATTTGTAAACATGACATTGGATTCATTTGCTGAACAGGAAGATTGTGCTTTTCTCCAAAACCACTTTCACGGTGATTTTTCAGTTAAATTTCACCCGGATACTACAACATTTTGTCCGGATACTCTGGATGAAAACAAAACTATCTGGTGTGTTGTGGCTATCTCAATCCCAGATCTTGCTACTGCCTCTGTGTGTGTTTGTATTTTCTGCATATTCTCATGAAGTTTACGGTTTTGAGAGCATTTTAGCATGTAAGTTTTTGTTTTCAGCTGGCAAACGCTAATTGGTTCCACCTGGAGTCAAATACTCCACACATTCGAATTTTCTAGGAAGAAAGCTCAAGAAACCTGAGAAAACATGATATTTGTATTTCTAAACGTGAGATTGGATTCATTTGATGAACAGAAAGATTGTGCTTTTCTCCAAAACCACTTTCACAGTGATTTTTGGTTAAATTTCACTTCATAACTACAACAATTTGTCCAGATACTCCTGGATGAAAACAAAACTATCTGGTGTGTTGTGGCTATCTCAATCCCAGATCTTGCTACAGCCTCTGTGTGTGTTTGTGTTTTCTGGACATTCTCTATGGACTTTACAGTTTTGAATGCCTTTTAGCAGGACCCTTTTTGTTTTCTGCTGGCAAACGCTAATTGGTTCCACCTGGAGTCAAATCCTCCACACATTCGAGTTTTCTAGGAAGAAAGCTTCAGAAACCTGAGAAAACATGATATTTCTTTCTGTAAACCTGACATTGGATGCATTTGCCGAACAGGAAGATTGTGCTTTTGTCCAAAACCACTTTCACGTTGATTTTTGGTTAAATTTCACCCGATATCCACAACAGTTTGTCCAGATTCTCCTGGATGAAAACAAAACTATCTGTTGATTTTTAGTGATCTCATTCCCAGATCTTCCTACAGCCTCTGTGTGTGTTTGTGTTTTCTGGACATTCTCTATGGACTTTATGGTTTTGAATGCATTTTAGCATGGAACTTTTTGTTTTCAGCTGGCAAACGCAAATTGGTTCCACCTGGAGTCAAATCCTCCACACATTCGAGTTTTCTAGGAAGAAAGCTTCAGAAACCTGAGAAAACATGATATTTGTTTCTGTAAAGATGACATGGATGCATTTGCCGAAGAGAATGATTGTGCTTTTCTCCAGAACTACTTACACGGTGATTTTTTGGTTAAATTTCACCTGGATACTACAACATTTTGTCCAGATACTCTGGATGAAAACAAAACTATCTGGTGATTTGTAGCGATCTCATTCCCAGATCTTGCTACAGCCTCTGTGTGTGTTTGTGTTTTCTGGACATTCTCTATGGACTTTACGGTTTTGAATGCATTTTAGCATGTGAGTTTTTGTTTTCAGCTGGCAAACGCTAATTGGTTCCACCTGGAGTCAAATCCTCCACACATTCGAGTTTTCTAGGAAGAAAGCTTCAGAAACCTGAGAAAACATGATATTTCTTTCTGTAAACATGACATTGGATGCATTTGCCGAACAGGAAGATTGTGCTTTTCTCCAAAACCACTTTAACGGTGATTTTTTGGTTAAATTTCACCTGGATACTACAACATTTTGTCCAGATACTCTGGATGAAAACAAAACTATCTGGTGATTTGTAGTTATCTCAATCCCAGATCTTGCTACAGCCTCTGTGTGTGTTTGTGTTTTCTGGACATTCTCTATGGACTTTACGGTTTTGAATGCATTTTAGCATAGAACTTGTTGTTTTCAGCTGGCAAACGCTAATTGGTTCCACCTGGAGTCAAATCCTCCACACATTCGAGTTTTCTAGGAAGAAAGCTTCAGAAACCTGAGAAAACATGATATTTGTATTTGTAAAAATGGCATTGGATTCATTTGCTGAACAGAAAAATTGTGCTTTTATCCAAACCCACGTTCACGGTATTTTTTGGCTAAATTTCACCTGGATACTGCAACAATTTGTCCAAATACTCTGGATGAAAACAAAACTATCTGGTGTGTTGTGGCTATCACAATCCCAGATCTTGCTACATCTCTGTGTTTGTTTGTGTTTTCTGGACATTCTTTATGAAATTTAAGGTTTTGAATGCATTTTAGCATGTAAGTTTTTGTTTTCAGCTGGCAAACGCTAATTGGTTCCACCTGGAGTCAAATCCTCCACACATTCGAGTTCTCTAGGAAGAAAGCTCAAGAAACCTCAGAAAACATGATATTTCTTTCTGCAAACATGACACTGGATATATTTGCCGAACAGGAAGATTGTGCTTTTCTCCAAAACCACTTTCACAGTGATTTTTGTTTAAGTTTCACCCGAAATCCACAACAATTTGTCCAGATACTCCTGGATGAAAACAAAACTATCTGGTGTGTTGTGGCTATCTCAATCCCAGATTTGCTACAGACTCTGTGTGTGTTTGTGTTTTCTGGACATTCTCTATGGACTTTACGGTTATGAATGCATTTTAGCATGTGAGTTTTTGTTTTCAGCTGGCAAACACTAATTGGTTCCACCTGGAGTCAAATCCTCCACACATTTGAGTTTTCTAGGAAGAAAGCTTCAGAAACCTGAGAAAACATGATATTTCTTTCTGTAAACATAACATTGGATTCATTTGCCGAACAGGAAAATTGTGCTTTTCTCCAAAACCACTTTCACGGTGATTTTTGGTTAAATTTCACGCCGATACTACAAGATTTTGTCCAGATACTCCTGGATGAAAACAAAACTATCTGGTGTGTTGTGGCTATCTCAATCCCAGATCTTGCTACACCCTCTGTGTGTGTTTGTGTTTTCTGGATATTCTCTATGGACTTTACGGTTTTGAATGCATTTTAGAATATTAGTTTTTGTTTTCAGCTGGCAAACGCTAATAGGTTGCACCTGAGTCAAATCCTCCACACATTCGAGTTTTCTAGGAAGAAAGCTCAAGAAACCTGAAAAAACATTATATTTGTATTTATAAACATGAAATTGGATTCATTTGCTGAACAGTAAGACTGTGCTTTTCTCCAAAACCACTTTCACGGTGATTTTTGGTTAAATTTCACTTCATAACTACAACAATTTTTCCAGATACTCCTGGATGAAAACAAAACTATCTGGTGTGTTGTGGCTATCTCAATCCCAGATCTTGCTACAGCCTCTGTGTGTGTTTGTGTTTTCTGGACATTCTCTATGGACTTTACGGTTTTAAATGCCTTTTAGCAGGACCCTTTTTGTTTTCTGCTGGCAAACGCTAATTGGTTCCACCTGGAATCAAATCCTCCACACATTCGAGTTTTCTAGAAAAAAAGATTCAGAAACCTGAGAAAACATGATATTTCTTTCTGTAAACATGACATTGGATGCATTTGCCGAACAGGAAGATTGTGCTTTTGTCCAAAACCACTTTCACGTGGATTTTTGGTTAAATTTCACCCGATATCCACAACAGTTTGTCCAGATACTCCTGGATGAAAACAAAACTATCTGTTGATTTTTAGTGATCTCATTCCCAGATCTTGCTACAGCCTCTGTGTGTGTTTGTGTTTTCTGGACATTCTCTATGGACTTTACGGTATTGAATGCATTTTAGCGTGGAACTTTTTGTTTTCAGCTGGCAAACGCTAATTGGTTCCACCTTGAGTCAACTACGCCACACATTTGAGTTTTCTAGGAAGAAAGCTTCAGAAACCTGAGAAAACATGATATTTGTTTCTGTAAAGATGACATGGATGCATTTGCCGAACAGAAGGATTGTGCTTTTCTACAAAACCACTTTCACGTTGATTTTTTGTTAAATTTAACCCGATATCCACAACAGTTTGTCGAGATACTCCTGGATGAAAACAAAACTATCTGGTGATTTGTAGCTATCTCAATGCCAGATCTTGCTATAGCCTCTGCGTGTGTTTGTGTTTTCTGGACATTCTATGGACTTTACGGTTTTGAATGTATTTTAGCATGTAATCTTTTGTTTTCAGCTGGCAAACGCTAATTGGTTCCACCTGGAGTCAAATCCTCCACACATTCGAGTTTTCTAGGAAGAAAGCTTCAGAAACCTGAGAAAACATGATATTTCTTTCTGTAAACATAACATTGGATGCATTTGCCGAACAGGAAGATGGTGCTTTTCTCCAAAACCACTTTCACGGTGATTTTTTGGTTTAATTTCACTTCAAAACTACAACAATTTGCCAGATACTCCTGGATGAAAACAAAACTATCTGGTGTGTTGTGGCTATCTCAATCCCAGATCTTGCTACAGCCTCTGTGTGTGTTTGTGTTTTCTGGACATTCTCTATGGACTTTAAGGTTTTGAATGCATTTTAGCGAGAACCTTTTTGTTTTCTGCTGGCAAACGCTAATTGGTTCCACCTGGAGTCAAATCCTCCACACATTCGAATTTTCTAGGAAGAAAGCTCAAGAAACCTGGAAAAACATGATATTTGTATTTGTAAACATGACATTGGAAGCATTTGCCGAACAGGAAGATTGCGCTTTTCTTCAAAACCACTTTCACGGTGATTTTTGGTTAAATTTCACTTCAAAACTACAACATTTTCCAGATACTCCTGGATGAAAACAAAACTATCTGGTGATTTGTAGCTATCTCAATCCCAGATCTTGCTACAGCCTCTGTGTGTGTTTGTGTTTTCTGGACATTCTCTATGGACTTTACGGTTTTGAATGTATTTTTGCAGGACCCTTTTTGTTTTCTGTTGGCAAACGCTAATTGGTTCCACCTGGAGTCAAATACTCCACACATTCGAGTTTTCTAGCAAGAAAGCCTCAGAAACCTGAGAAAACATGATATTTCTTTCTGTAAACATGATATTGGATGCATTTGCTGAACAGGAAGATTGTGCTTTTCTCCAAAACCACTTTCACGGTGATTTTTGGTTAAATTTCACCCGATATCCACAACAGTTTGTCCAGATACTCTGGATGAAAACAAAACTATCTGGTGATTTGTAGCGATCTCATTCCCAGATCTTGCTACAGCCTCTGTGTGTGTTTGTGTTTTCTGGACATTCTCTATGTACTTTACGGTTTTGAATGCATTTTAGCATGTAAGTTTTTGTTTTCAGCTGGCAAACGCTAATTGGTTATACCTGGAGTCAACCACGCCACACATTCGAGTTTTCTAGGAAGAAAGCTTCAGAAACCTGAGAAAACATGATATTTGTTTCTGTAAAGATGACATGGATGCATTTGCCGAACACAAGGATTGTACTTTTATCCAAAACCACATTCAAGGTGTTTTTTTGGTTAAATTTCACCCGGATACTACAACATTTTGTCCAGATACTCTGAATGAAAACAAAACTATCTGTTGATTTGTAGTTATCTCAATCCCAGATCTTGCTACAGCCTCTGTGTGTGTTTGTGTTTTCTGGACATTCTCTATGGACTTTACGGTTTTGAATGCATTTTAGCATGTGAGTTTTTCTTTTCAGATGGCAAACACTAATTGGTTCCACCTGGAGTCAAATCCTCCACACATTCGAGTTTTCTAGGAAGAAAGCTTCAGAAACCTGAGAAAACATGACATTTGTATTTGTAAACATAACATGGGATTAATTTACTGAACAGAAAGATTGTGCTTTTCTCCAAAACCACTTTCACGGTGATGTTTTGGTTTAATTTCACTTCAAATCTACAACAATTTGCCAGATACTCCTGGATGAAAACAAAACTATCTGGTGTGTTGTGGCTATCTCAATCCCAGATCTTGCTACGGCCTCTGTGTGTGTTTGTGTTTTCTGGACATTCTCTATGGACTTTAAGGTTTTGAATGCATTTTAGCATGTAAGTTTTTGTTTTCAGCTGGCAAACGCTAATTGGTTCCACCTGGAGTCAAATCCTCCACACATTCGAGTTTTCTAGTAAGAAAGCTTCATAAACCTGAGAAAACATGATATTTCTTTCTGTAAACATGACATTGGATGCATTTGCCGAACAGGAAAATTGCACTTTTCTCCAAAACCACTTTCACGGTGATTTTTGGTTAAATTTCACTTCAAAACTACAACAATGTGTCCAGATACTCCTGGATGAAAACAAAACTATCTGGTGACTGTTAGCTATCTCAATCCCAGATCTTGCTACAGACTCTGTGTGTGTTTGTGTTTTCTGGACATTCTGCATGTACTTTAAGGTTTTGAATGCATTTTAGCAGGACCCTTTTTGTTTTCTGCTGGCAAACGCTAATTGGTTCCACCTGGAGTCAAATACTCCACACATTCGAGTTTTCTAGGAAGAAAGCTTCAGAAACCTGAGAAAACATGATATTTCTTTCTGTAAACATGACATTGGATGCATTTGCCGAACAGGAAGTTTGTGCTTTTCTCCAAAACCACTTTCACGGTGATTTTTGGTTAAATTTCCGCCGATATCCACAACAGTTTGTCCAGATACTCCTGGATGAAAACAAAACTATCTGGTGATTTGTAGCGATCTCATTCCCAGATCTTGCTACAGCCTCTGTGTGTGTTTGTGTTTTCTGGACATTCTCTATGGACTTTACGGTTTTGAATGCATTTTAGCATGTAAGTTTTTGTTTTCTGATGGCAAACGCTAATTGGTTCCACCTGGAGTCAAATCCTCCACACATTCGAGTTTTCTAGGAAGAAAGCTTCAGAAACCTGAGAAAACATGATATTTGTTTCTGTAAAGATGACATGGATGCATTTGCCGAACACAAGGATTGTGCTTTTCTCCAAAACCACTTTCACGGTGATTTTTTGGTTAAATTTCACCCGGATACTACAACATTTTGTCCAGATACTCTGAATGAAAACAAAACTATCTGGTGATTTGTAGTTATCTCAATCCCAGATCTTGCTACAGTCTCTGTGTGTTTGTGTTTTCTGGACATTCTCTATGGACTTTACGGTTTTGAATGCATTTTAGCATGTAAGTTTTTGTTTTCAGCTGTCAAACGCTAATTGGTTCCACCTGGAGTCAAATCCTCCACACATTCGAGTTTTCTAGGAAGAAAGCTCCAGAAACCTGAGAAAACATGATATTTGTATTTGTAAAAATGACATTGGATTCATTTTCTAAACAAAAAAATTGTGCTTTTATCCAAAACCACTTTCACGGTGATTTTTGGTTAAATTTCACGCAGATACTACAACATTTTGTCCAGATACTCTGGATGAAAACAAAACTATCTGGTGTGTTGTGCTATCACAATCCCAGATCTTGCTACACCTCTGTGTTTGTTTGTGTTTTCTGGACATTCTCTACGGACTTTACGGTTTTGAATGCATTTAACATGTAAGTTTTTGTTTTCAGCTGGCAAACGCTAATTGGTTCCACCTGGAGTCAAATCCTCCACACATTCGAGTTTTCTAGGAAGAAAGCTTCAGAAACCTGAGAAAACATGATATTTCTTTCTGTAAACATAACATTGGATGCATTTGCCGAACAGAAAGTTTGTGCTTTTCTCCAAAACCACTTTCACGGTGACTTTTGGTTAAATTTCACCCGAAATCCACAACAATTTGTCCAGATACTCCTGGATGAAAAGAAAACTGTCTGGTGATTTGTGGCTATCTCAATCCCAGATCTTGTAACAGCCTCTGTGTTTGCTTGTGTTTTCTGGACATTCTCTATGGACTTTACGGTTTTGAATGCATTTTCGCATGTAAGTTTTTGTTTTCAGCTGGCAAACGCTAATTGGTTCCACCTGGAGACAAATCCTCCACATATTTGAGTTTTCCAGGAATAAAGCTACAGAAACCTGAGAAAACATGATATTTGTACTTGTAAACATGGCATTGGATGCAATTGCCAAACAGGAAGATTGCACTTTTCTCCAAAACCACTTTCACGGTGATTTTTGGTTAAATTTCACTTCAAAACTACAACAATTTGTGCAGATGCTCTGGATGAAAACAAAATTCTCTGGTGATTTGTCGCTATCTCAATCCCAGATCTTGCTACAGCCTCTGTGTGTGTTTGTGTTTTCTGGACATTCTCTATGGACTTGACGGTTTTGAATGCATTTTAGCATGTAAGTTTTTTTTTCAGCTGGCAAACGCTAATTTGTTCCACTTAGAGTCAAATCCTCCACACATTCGAGTTTCTAGGAAAAAAGCTTCAGAAACCTGAGAAAACATGATATTTGTTTCTGTAAAGATGACATGGATGCATTTGCCGAACACAAGGATTGTGCTTTTCTCCAAAACCACTTTCACGGTGATTTTTTGTTTAAATTTCACCCAGATACTACAACATTTTGTCCAGATACTCTGGATGAAAACAAAACTATCTCGTGTGTTGTGGCTATCTCATTCACAGATCTTGCTATAGCCTCTGTGTGTGTTTGTGTTTTCTGGACATTCTCTATCGACTTTACGGTTTTGAATGCATTTTAGCATGTAAGATTTGTTTTTAGCTGGCAAACGCTAATTAGTTCCACCTGGAGTCAAATCCTCCACACATTCGAGTTTTCTAGGCAGAATGCATCAGAAACCTGAGGAAACATGATATTTGTTTCTGTAAAGATGAAATTGGATGCATTTGCCGAAGAGAAGGATTGTGCTTTTCTCCAAAACCACTTTGATTGTGATTTTTCGGTTACATTTCACACGAATTCCAAACCACTTTGTCTGCATACGCCTGGAGGAAAGCTGTAATATCTGGTGTGTTGTGTCTATCTGAACCTGAGATCTTGCTACAGCCTCTGTGTTTGTTTGTGTTTTCTGGACATTATCTACAGACTTTACTGTTTTGAATGCATTCTAGCATGTAACCTTTTGTTTTCTACCGGCAAACGCTAATAGGTTCCACATGGAGTCTAATCCCCACTAATTCGAGTTTTCCTGGCAGAAAGCTTCGGAAACCCAAGCAAACATGATATTTGGGTTTTTAAAAATGACATTGGATCCACTTGCCAAAGAGAAAGATTGTGCTTTTCTCCAAAACCACTTTGACGGTGATTTTTTGGTTAAATTTCACCTGTATTCCACACCACTTTGTCAGGATATGTCTGGAGGAAAGCAGAAATATCTGGAGTGTTGTGGCAATATCAGTCCGACTTCTTGCTTTAGCCTCTGTGTTTGTTTCTGTATTCTGGAACATATCTACAGACTTTACTATTTTGAATGCATTTTAGCATGTAACTTTTTTTTTTGTTTGTTTGTTTTTTTTTTAAACTTTTATTTAATGCATATAAATTTCCAAAGTACGACTTATGGATTACAATGGCTTTCCCCCCATACCGTCCCTCCCACCCACAACCCTCCCCTTTCCCACTCCCTCTCCCCTTCCATTCACATCAAGATTCATTTTCGATTATCTTAATATACAGAAGATCAGCTTAGTATACATTAAGTATGGATTTCAACAGTTTGCTCCCACACAGAAACATAAAGTGAAAAATAATAGATGATTTTTTAAAATGATGATGAAATCAGAGCAGACCTATTGTCATGTTTAATCCCAGTGAGAGTCAAGTTGGGAATTGATAATTTCTTTTTTTTTTTTTTTTTTTTTTTTTTTTTTTTTTTACAGAGGATCCGTTTAGTATGCATTAAGTAAGGATTTCAACAGTTTGCACCCCCATAGAAACACAAAGTGAAATATATTGTTTGAGTACTCGTTATAGCATTAAATCTCAATGTACAGCACATTAAGGATAGAGATCCTACATGAGGAGTAAGTGCACAGTGACTCCTGTTGTTGACTTTACCAATTGACACTCCTGTCTATGGCATCAGTAATCTCCCTATGCTCCAGTCATGAGTTTCCAAGGCTATGGAAGCCCTCTGAGTTCTCCGATTCTTATCTTGTTTAGACAAGCTCATAGTCAAAGTGGAGGTTCTCTCCTCCCTTCAGAGAAAGGTACCTCCTTCTTTGATGGCCTGTTCTTTCCACTGGGATCTCACTCGCAGAGATCTTTTGCCAGAGTGTCTTGGCTTTCCATGCCTGAAATACTCTCATGAGCTTTTCAGCCAGCTCCGAATGCCTTTAGGGCTGATTCTGAGGCCAGAGTGCTATTTAGGACATCTGCCATTCTATGAGTCTGCTGAGTATCTCACTTCCCATGTTGGATCACTCTCCCCTTTATTTACTCCATCAGTTAGCGTTAGCAGGTACTAGACTTGTCTATGTGCTCCCTTTGACTCCCAGTCCCTTCACCATGACCAACTGTGAACTGAAACTGATCACCTGGAACAGTGAGATGGCATTGGTACATGCCACCTCGATGGGATTGAATTGGAATCCCCTGGTATGCTTCCAACTCCACCACTTGGGGCAAGTCAGCCTGAGCATGTCCCAAATTATACATCTCTTCCCTCTCCCATTCCCACCACCATGTTCAACAGGGATCACATTTCAGTTAATTTTCAACACTTAAGAATAACTGTGCATCAATTACAGATCTAAACCAGTCATATTAAGTAGAACAGATAAAAAAAACTACTAAGAGGGATAATGTATTTAGTTGTTCATTAACAGTCAGGGCTATGCTGATCAAGCCACCATTTCCCATAGTGTCCACCTCACTCCAACAGGTTTCCCTCTTGGTGTTCAGTCAGTCGTCACCGATCAGGGAGAACATATGGTATTTGTCCCTTTGGGACTGGCTTATTTCACTCAGCATGATGTGTTCCAGATTCCTCCATTTTGTTGCAAATGACTGGATTTCGTTGTTTCTTACTGCGGTATAGTATTCTAAAGAGTACATATCCCATAATTTCTTTATCCAGTCTATCATTGATGGGCATTTAGGTTGGTTCCAGGTCTTCGCTATTGTGAATTGAGCTGCAATAAACATTAGGGTGCAGACCTCTTTTTTGTTTGCCAATTTAAATTCCTTTGGGTAAATTCCAAGGAGTGGGATGGCTGGGTCGAACGGTAGGGTTATCTTCAGGTTTCTGAGGAATCTCCAGACTGACTTCCATAGTGGCTTGACCAGTTTGCATTCCCACCAACAGTGGGTTAGTGTCCCTTTTTCCCCACATCCTCGCCAGCATCTGTTGTTGGTAGATTTCTGAATGTGAGCCATTCTAACCGGGGTGAGGTGAAACCTCATTGTGGTTTTGATTTGCATTTCCCTGATTGCTAATGACCTTGAACATTTTTTCATGTGCCTGTTGGCCATTTGGATTTCCTCTTTTGAAAAATGTCTATTGAGGTCCTTGGCCCATATCTTAAGTGGGTTGTTGGTTTTGTTTTTGTGGAGTTTCTTGATCTCTTTGTAGATTCTGGTTATTAACCCTTTGTCTGTTGCATAGTTTGCAAATATTTTTTCCCATTCTGTAGGTTGTCTGTTCACTCTCCTGACTGTTTCTTTTGCAGTACAGAAACTTCTCAATTTGATGCAATCCCAATAGTTGATTTTGGCTTTGACTGCCTGTGCCTCCCGGGTCTTTTCCAGAAATTCTTTGCCTGTGCCAATATCTTGAAGGGTTTCTCCAATGTTCTCTAGTAACTTGATGGTGTCAGGTCGTAGATTTAGGTCTTTAATCCATGTTGAGTGGATTTTTGTGTAAGGTGTAAGGTAGGGGTCTTGCTTCATGATTCTGCACGTGGAAATCCAATTTTCCCAGCACCATTTATTGAATAGACTGTCCTTGCTCCAGGAATTAGTTTTAGATCCTTGATCAAATATAAGTTGGCTGTAGATGTTTGGGTTGATTTCTGGTGTTTCAATTCTGTTCCATTGGTCTATCCATCTGTTTCTGTACCAGTACCATGCTGTTTTAATTACAACTGCCCTGTAGTATGTCCTGAAATCTGGTATTGTGATGCCTCCGGCTTTGTTTTTGTTGTACAAGATTGCTTTAGCTATTCGAGGTCTCTTGTGCCTCCATATAAATTTCAGCACCATTTTTTCCAGATCTGAGAAGAAGGTCTTCGGTATCTTGATTGGTATTGCATTGAATCTGTAAATTGCTTTTGGGAGAATGGACATTTTGATGATATTGATTCTTCCAATCCATGAGCATGGAAGATTTTTCCATTTCTTGGTATCCTCTTCTATTTCTTTCTTTAAGGTTTTGTAATTTTCATCGTAGAGATCTTTAACGTCTTTGGTTAAGTTTATTCCAAGGTATTTGATTGTTTTTGTAGCTATTGTGAATGGGATTGATCTTAGAAGTTCTTCCTCAGCCATGGCATTGTCTGTGTATACAAAGGCTGTTGATTTTTGTGCATTGATTTTATACCCTGCTACTTTGCCAAACTCTTCTATGAGTTCCAATAGTCTCTTAGTAGAGTTCTTTGGGTCCCCTAAATACAGAATCATGTCATCTGCAAAGAGGGATAGTTTGAGCTCTTCCTTCCCAATTTGTATCCCTTTAATTTCTTTTTCTTGCCTAATAGCTCTGGCTAGAACCTCCAGAACTATATTGAATAGCAGTGGTGAGAGTGGGCATCCCTGTCTGGTTCCAGATCTCAGTGGAAATGCTTCCAACTTTTCCCCATTCAATAGGATGTTGGCTGTGGGTTTTTCATAGATTGCTTTGATTGTATTGAGGAATGTTCCTTCCAAACCCAGTTTGCTTAGAGTTTTCATCATGAACGGGTGTTGTATTTTATCAAATGCTTTCTCGGCATCTATTGAGAGAATCATATGGTTTTTCTTCTGCAGTCTGTTAATGTGGTGTATCACATTGATTGTCTTGCGCACATTAAACCATCCCTGCATACCAGGGATAAATCCCACTTGGTCTGGGTGGATGATCTTTCTGATGTGTTGTTGCATTCTATTGGCCAGAATTTTATTGAGGATTTTTGCATCTATGTTCATCAGGGATATTGGTCTGTAATTCTCTTTCAGTGCTGCATCTTTTTCCGCCTTAGGAATTAAGGTGATGCTGGCTTCATAGAAAGAATTTGGGAGGACTCCCTCTTCTTCGATTGTTCTGAATAGTTTGAGAAGAATTGGAGTTAGTTCTTCTTTAAATGTCTGGTAGAATTCAGCAGTGAATCCATCTGGTCCTGGGGTTTTCTTTGTTGGGAGGGCCTTTATTACTGTTTCAATTTCTGTCTCAGTTATGGGTCTGTTTAGGTTTTCGATGTCTTCCTGGTTCAATTTAGGCAGGTTGCATGTGTCCAGGAATCTATCCATTTCTGATAGGTTTCCCTGTTTGCTGGCATACAAGTCCTTGTAGTAATTTCTGATGATTCTTTTTATTTCTGTGGTGTCTGTTGTTACATTTCCTTTTTCATCTCTGATTTTATTGATTTGGGTCTTTTCTCTTCTTTTTTTAGTTAGTTGGGCCAATGGGGTGTCAATTTTGTTTATTTTTTCAAAAAACCAGCTCTTCGTTTGGCTGATTTTTTGTAATGTTTTTCTTGATTCAATCCTGTTGATTTCTTCTCTGATTTTAATTATTTCTCTTCTCCTACTAGATTTGGGTCTGATTTGCTGTAGGTTTTCTAGATCCTTGAGGTGAATTGAAAGCTCATCTATTTGGTGTCTTTCCAATTTCTTGATGTAGGCACCTATTGATATAAACTTTCCTCTTAACACTGCTTTTGCTGTGTCCCATAAGTTTTGGTATGTTGTGCTGTTATCCTCATTTACTTCCAGAAAGTTTTTGATTTCTCTTTTGATTTCTTCTATGACCCATTGTTCATTCAGGAGCATGTTGTTCAATCTCCATGTGTTTGCGTATGCTCTAGGGATTCCTGAGTTGGTAATTTCCAACTTCATTCCTTTATGGTCTGAGAAGCTGCATGGTATGATTCTAATTCTTTTGAATTTGCTGAGACTCGCTTTATGGCCTAGTATGTGGTCAATCCTAGAGAAGCTTCCATGTACTGCTGAGAAGAATGTAAAATCTTTAGCTGTAGGATTGAAAGTTCTGTATATATCTGTTAGATCCATTTGGGCTATAGTGTCGTTTAAATCTACTGTATCCTTGTTGATCTTCTGACCGGATGATCTGTCTATTTCTGAGAGTGGAGTATTGAAGTCCCCCAGTACTACTGTATTGGGGTCTAAGTCTCCCTTTAAGTCCGTTAATAAATCTTTTAGATAAACTGGTGCCCTGTAGTTAGGTGCATATACATTGATAATTGTTATATCTTCCTGTTGAATTGATCCCTTAATCATGATATAGTGTCCCTCTTTGTCTCTCTTAACAGTTTTTGTGGTAAAGTTTATGTTGTCCGATATTAAGATGGCTACGCCCGCTCTTTTTTCATTTCTGTTGGCATGGTATATCTTTTTCCAGCCTTTCACTTTCAGTCTGTATGGATCTTTGTTGGAAAGATGTGTTTCTTGTAAGCAGCAAATAGATGGGTTTTGTTCCTTAACCCAATCAGCCAATCGGTGTCTTTTAACTGGACAGTTCAGGCCATTCACGTTCAAAGTGACTAATGATAAGTGGTAACTTTGCCCTGCCATTTGCCAAAGATAAGTTCTAATATATGCTTTGAATTCCCTGTGATCTTTTGCTGTGAGCTTTCCTTCCTTGGTTTCCTTCCTTTACCTTCTTTCATATTGATGACCGTGTTTCTGTGTTTCTGTGTGTAACACATCTTTAAGCATCTTTTGCAGGGCTGGACGAGTGGCAACAAATTCTTTCAATTTCTGTTTGCTATGAAAGGTCTTTATTTCACCTTCATTCACAAATGAGAGCTTTGCAGGATATAATATTCTGGGCTGGCAGTTGTTCTCTCTTAGTACCTGGGCTATATCTCGCCATTCCCTCCTAGCTTTTAGAGTTTCTGATGAGAAGTCAGCTGTGAGTCTGATTGGAGATCCTCTGAGAGTAATCTGACGTTTCTCTCTTGCACATTTTAGGATCTTTTCTTTATGTTTCACTGTGGAGAGTTTAATTACAACGTGTCGTGGTGAGGATCTCTTTTGGTCGTGATTATTAGGGGTTCTGTGGGCTTCCTGTACTAGGATGTCTCTGTCCTTCTCCAAACCTGGGAAATTTTCTGCTAATATCTCGCTAAAAAGGCCTTCTAATCCTTTCTCCCTCTCCATGCCTTCAGGAACTCCTAGAACCCGAATGTTGGGTTTTTTAATAGTATCCTGAAGATTCCCGACAATATGTTTCAGATTTCTAATTTCCTCTTCTTTTCTTTGGTCTGACTGTATCCTTTCCTGTTCTCTGTCTTCTAAGTCCGATATTCTCTCTTCTGCTTCACCCATTCTGTTTGTAAGGCTCTCTATTGTGTTTTTCATGTGATCTATTGAATTCTTCACTTCAGTCACTATCACAGTTTCCTGTTGTACTAGTTGTTTCGTTTCATTTTGATTCCTCCTTAATATTTCATTTTCACGAGAGAGATTTTCTATCTTGTCCATTAAGGATTTGTGTAGTTCAAGAATTTGTTTTTGAGAACTTCTTAATGTTCTTATCAATTTTTTGAGATCTGCTTCTTGCATTTCTTCTATGTCATCATCTTCATAATCTTGAATTGGGGTGTCTTTTTCATTTGAGGGCGTCATGGTGACTTCCTTGTTTTTATTACCTCGGTTTTTGCGTTTGTTATTTGGCATATTGGAGATATTTGGTTTCTTCACTGTGGTGCTTTTTCTTGTTATACTATGACTCTAGATTAAGTGGACTATCTGTTTTTGATGGAGCCTTAGGGCTTGAGATGGGTGTGGCCTGAGAGCTCTGTTTGGTGTGCCAAAGGTGACACTCCCAGGTTAGGCGTGGTAAATCTCTCTCTCTCTCTCTTTTTTTTTTTTTTGATTCAAAAGGGAAGTAATTCCGCACAGCTGAACGAAGTTGGAGGTAGTTAGCAGGCAAATGATATACCCACAGGAGCCAGAGATCGGAAGCTCTTTCCCAAGATCCCCACAGGGAATCTATTCGGCCCTCAGAATGGGCTCAAATTCTCCTTCAGCCTCCCACTGGGTTGCCAAAGTTACAGAATTGTAGCGTCTCTGGAGAGTGCTCACCGTGAATTCCGTGAGTTCTCTCCCCCACCGTCTCTTTTTTCACAGTCTCAGTTCAGTAGCACCACAAATTTACTAGCTCCTAATCTCCTGTTAATTTGCCCCGCCCAGAGTCAGGTTTTTCTGCTAGGCTCAGGGCCGGTGCAGACCTGAGGTCACTCTGCTTATGACGTATGTCCAAGATGGCGCCTGCTCTTTGTCTTGCTCGCCCTTGAGAGGTGAGCGGAGAGAGAGAAACCCGTGTCCGTACTAGTCACCCTTTTTTCTCTCTCTCTCTCTCTTCCAGTTAGCCTTGTGAACTTCCCCCCCGGGGGTCGTTCCCTCTAGTCTCCTCTCTCCGCTTGCCTGCCGGTGTCTCGGGCTATTGAGGTTCGGCTCACCTCGCGTTCCAGCGCTGGTGTGTTGAGTCTGCCGCTGATGTCCCGAACTGTGGGCTCCCACGCTCTCCACGCAGGTCCGCTGTGAGTCACGCATTCCGGAAGAGTTTCTTCTGCTGTTTCCTCCCCTACTCTTCCTTGAACCTGCAGTATCTCCACTTTTATTAAACTATCTCTCCCCAGACTATCAGTGTGCTCCCTTCCTATTCCGCCATCTTGCCGGCCTAGCATGTAACTTTTTGTGTTCTACTGGCAAACGCTAATTGGTTCCACATGGAGTCAAATCCTCCACACATTCGAGTTTTCCTGGCAGAAAGCTTCAGAAACCCGAGCAAACATGATATTTGGGTTTGTAAGCATGACATGGGATCCACTTGCCGAAGAGAAAGATTGTGCTTTTCTCCAAAACCACTTTGACGGTGATTTTTTGGTTAAATTTCACCCGAATTCCACACAACTTTGTCTGGATACGCCTGGAGGAAAGCAGAAATATCTGGTGTGTTGTGGCTATCTCAGTCTCAGAGATTCCTACCGCCTCTGTGCTTGTTTGTGTTTTTTAGGACATTATCTATGGACTTTACTGTTTTGAATGCATTTTAGCATGCAAAATTGTCTTTTCTACTGGCAAATGCTAATTGGTTCCACATGGAGTCAAATACCCACTCATTCGAGTTTTCCTGGTAGAAAGCTTCAGAAACCCGAGCAAACATGACATCTGTATTGTAAACATGACATTGGATCCACTTGCCGAGGAGAAAGATTGTGCTTTTCTCCAAAACCACTTTGATGGTCATTTTTAGGTTACATTTCACACGAACTCCACACCACTTATTTTGGATATGTCTGGATGTAAGCAGAAATATCTGGTGTGTTATGGCTATCTCAACCTGAGATCTTGCTACAGCCTCTGTGTTTGTTTGTCCTTTCTGGACATTATCTACAGACTTTACTGTTTTGAATGCATTTTAGCATTTAACGTTTTGTTTTCTACCGGCAAATGCTAATTGGTTCCACATGGAGTCAAATCCTCCACACATTCGAGTTTTCCTGGCAGAAAGCTTCAGAAACTCGAGCAAACATGATATTTGCGTTTATAAACATGACATTGGATCCACTTGCCAAAGAGAAAGATTGTGCTTTTCTCCAAAACGGCTTTGACAGTGATTTTTGTTTAATTTTACCCGAAATCCATACCACTTTGTCCAGATATGCCCGGAGGAATGCAGAAATATCTGGTGTGTTGTGGGTATCTGAATCCAAGATCTTGTTACAGCCTCTGTGTTTTTTTGTGTTTTCTGGGCGTTGTCTACAGACTTGACGGTTTTGAATGCATTTTAGCATGTAACTTTTTGTTTTCCGCCGGCTAAGGCTAATTGGTTCCACATGGAGTCAAATCCCCACACATTCGAGTTTCCCTGGAAGAAAGCTTCAGAAACCCGAGCAAACATGATATTTGGGTTTGTAAACATGACATTGGATCCACTTGCCGAGGAGAAAGATTGTGCTTTTCCCAAAACCACTTTGAAGGTGATTTTTAGGTTACATTTCACACGAATTCCACACCACTTATTCCGGATATGTCTGGAGGAAAGCAGTAATATCTGGTGTGTAGTGGCTATCTCAACCTGAGATCTTGCTACAGCCTCTGTGTTTGTTTGTGTTTTCTGGACATTATCTACAGACTTTATGTTTTGAATGCATTTTAGCATGTAACATTTTGTTTCACCGGCAAATGCTAATTGATACCACCTGGAATCAAATCCTCCACACATCCCACTTTTCCTGGCAGAAAGCTTTGGAAACCCAAGCAAACATGACATTTGTATTTGTAAGCATGACATTGGATCCACTTAACAAAGAGAAAGATTCTGCTTTTCTCCAAAACCACTTTGACGGTGATTTTTAGGTGACATTTCACACGAATTCCACACCACTTTGTCCGGATATTCCTAAAGGAAAGCAGAAATATCTGGTGTTTTGTGGCTATCTCAATCCCAGGTCTTGCTACAGCCTCTGTGTTTGTTTGTGTTTTCTGGACATTATCTACAGACTTTACTGTTTTGAATGCATTTTAGCATTTAACGTTTTATTTTCTACCGGCAAATGCTAATTGGTTCCACATGGAGTCAAATCCTCCACACATTCGAGTTTTCCTGGCAGAAAGCTTCAGAAACCCGAGCAAACATGATATTTGGGTTTTTAAACATGACTTTGGATTCAATTGCCGAAGAGAAAGATTGTGCTTTTCTCCAAAAGCACTTTGATAGTGATTTTTTGCTTTAATTTCACCCGAATTCCACACAACTTTGTCTGGATACGCCTGGAGGAAAGCAGAAATATCTGCTGTGTTGTGGCTATCTCAGTCCCAGAGATTCCTACCGCCTCTGTGCTTGTTTGTGTTTTTTTGGACATTATCTATGGACTGTAGGCATTAGAGTGCATTTCAGCATGTAACTTTTTGTTTTCTACCGTCAAGAGCTAATTGGTTCCACATGGAGAAAAATTCCTCCATACATTTGAGTTTTCCTGGCAGAGAGCTTAAGAAACCTGAGCAAACACGATATTTGTATTTGTAAACATGAAACTGGATCCACTTGTTGAAGAAAAAGATTGTACTTTTCTCCAAAACCACTTTGACAGTGATTTTTAGGTTAAATTTCACCCAAAATGCATACCACTTTGTCCGGATATGCCCGGAGGAATGCAGAAATATCTGGTGTGTTGTGGGTATCTGAATCCGAGATCTTGTTACAGCCTCTGTGTAGTTTTGTGTTTTCTGGGCGTTGTCTACGGACTTGACGGTTTTGAATGCATTTTAGCATGTAACTTTTTGTTTTCCGCCGACTAAGGCTAATTGATTCCACATGGAGTCAAATCCCCGCACATTCGAGTTTTCCTGGCAGAAAGCTTCAGAAACCCGAGCAAACATGTTATTTGGGTTTGTAAACATGACATTGGATCCACTTGCCAAAGAGAAAGATTGTGCTTTTCTCCAAAACCACTTTGATAGGGATTTTTTGGTTAAATTTCACCCAAATTCCACACCACTTTGTCCGGATATGCCTGGAGGAAAGTAGAAATATCTGGTGTTTTGTGGCTAACTCAATCCCAGGTCTTGCTACAGCCTCTGTGTTTGTTTGTGTTTTCTGGACATTATCTACAGACTTTACTGTTTTGAATGCATTTTAGCATGTAAAGTTTTGTTTTCTACTGGCAAAGGCTAATTGGTTCCTAATGGAGTCAAATCCTACACACATTCGAGTTTTCCTGGCAGAAAGCTTCAGAAACCCGAGCAAACATGATATTTGGGTTTCTAAACATGACATTAGATCCACTTGCCGAAGAGAAAGATTGTGCTTTTCTCCAAAACCACTTTGAAGGTGATTTTTTGGTTAAATTTCACCCGAATTCCACACCACTTTGTCCGGATATGCCTGGAGGAAAGCAGAAATATCTGGTGTTTTGTGGCTATCTCAATCCCAGGTCTTGCTACAGCCTCTGAGTTTGTTTGTGTTTTCTGGACATTATCTACAGACTTTACTGTTTTGAATGCATTTTAGCATGTAAAATTTTCTTTTCTACTGGCAAACGCTAATTGGTTCCACATGGAGTCAAATCCTCCACACATTCGAGTTTTCCTGGCAGAAAGCTTCAGAAACTCAAGCAAACAGGATATTTGCGTTTATATACATGACACTGGATCCAATTGCCGAACAGAAAGATTGTGTTTTTCTCCAAAACCACTTTGACGATGATTTTTTGGTTAAATTTCACCCGAAATCCGTACCACTTTGTCCGGATATGCCCAGAGGAATGCAGAAATATCTGGTGTGCTGTGGGTATCTGAATCCGAGAGCTTGTTACAGCCTCTTGTTTGTGTGTGTGTGTGTGTTTTCTGTGCGTTGTCTATGGGCTTGACGGTTTTGAATGCATTTTAGCATGTAACTTTTTGTTTTCCACCAGCTAAGGCTAATTGGTTCCACATGCAGTCAAATCCAAACACATTCAAGTTTTCCTGGCAGAAAGCTTCAGAAACCCGAACAAACATGACTTTTGTATTGTAAACATAACATTGGATCCACTTACGAAAGAGAAAGATTGTGCTTTTCTTCAAAACCTCTTTGAAGGTGATTTTTTAGTTAAATTTCACACGAACTCTACACCACTTTGTCCGGATATGCCTGGAGGAAAGCAGATATATCTGGTTTGTTCTGGCTATCTCAACCTGAGATCTTGCTACAGCCTCTGTGTTTGTGTGTGTTTTCTGGACATTATCTACAGACTTTACTGTTTTGAATGCATTTTAGCATGTAACGTTTTATTTTCTACCGGCAAACGCTAATTGGTTCCACATGGAGTCAAATCCTCCACACATTTGAGTTTTCCTGGCAGAAAGCTTCAGAAACCCGAGCAAACATGATATTTGGGTTTGTAAATATGACATTGGATCCAATTGCCGAGGAGAAAGATTGTGCTTTTCTCCAAAACCACTTTGACGGTGATTTTTTGCTTTAATTTCACCCGAATTCCACACAACTTTGTCTGGATACGCCTGGAGGAAAGCAGAATTATCTGGCGTGTTGTGGCTATCTCAGTCCCAGAGATTCCTACCGCCTCTGTGTTTGTGTTTTTTTGGACATTATCTATGGACTTTAGGCATTAGAATGCATTTCAGCATGTAACTTTTTGTTTTCTACCGGCAAGAGCTAATTGGTTCCACATGGAGAAAAATTCCTCCATACATTCGAGTTTTCCTGGCAGAGCTTAAGATACCTGAGCAAACACGATATTTGTATTTGTAAACAGGAAACTGTATCCATTTGTTGAAGAAAAAGATTATTCTTTTCTCCAATTCCACTTTGACGGTGATTTGTTGGTTAAATTTCACCCAAAATCCATACCACTTTATCCAGAAATGCCTAGAGGAAAACAGTAATATCTGGAGTATTTTGGCTATCTCAATCCGAGTTCTAACTACAGCCTCTGTGTTTGCTTGTGTTTTCAGGATAAAATCTACTTACTTGACGGTTTTGAAAGCATTTTGGCATGTAACTTTTTGTGTTCTACTGGCAAACGCTAATTGGTTCCACATGGAGTCATCTCCTAGATACATTCGAGTTTTCCTGGCAGAAAGCTTCAGAAACCCGAGCAAACATGATATTTGGGTTTCTAAACATGACATTGGATCCACTTGCCGAAGAGAAAGATTGTGCTTTTCTCCAAAACCACTTTGAAGGTGATTTTTTGGTTAAATTTCACCCGAATTCCACACCACTTTGTCCGGATATGCCTGGAGGAATGCAGAAATATCTGGTGTGTTGCGGCTATCTCAATCCCAGGTCTTGCTACAGCCTCTGTGCTTGCTTGTGTTTTCTGGACATTATCTATGGACTTTACTGTTTTGAATGCATTTTAGCATGTAAAATTTTCTTTTCTATTGGCAAATGCTAATTGGTTCCACATGGAGTCAAATCCACCACACATTCGAGTTTTCCTGGCAGAAAGCTTAAGAAACCTGAGCAAACACGATATTTGTATTTGTAAACATGAAACTGGATCCACTTGTTGAAGAAAAGATTGTTCTATTCTCCAATTCCACTTTGACGGTGATTTGTTGGTTAAATTTCACCCGAAATCCATACCACTTTATCCGGAAATGCCTGGAGGAAAGCAGTACTATCTGGAGTGTTGTGGCTATCTCAATCCGAGTTCTTACTACAGCCTCTGTGTTTGCTTGTGTTTTCAGGATAAAATCTACTTACTTGACAGTTTTGAAAGCATTGTAGCATGTAACTTTTTGTGTTCTACTGGCAAACGCTAATTGGTTCCACATGGAGTCATCTCCTAGATACATTCGAGTTTTCCTGGCAGAAAGCTTCAAGAACCCGAGCAAACATGATATTTGCGTTTATATACATGACATTGGATCCAATTGCTGAGGAGAAAGATTGTGCTTTTTCCAAAACCACTTTGACGGTGATTTTCTGGTTAAATTTCACCTGTATTCCACACCACTTTGTCAGGATATGTCTGGAGGAAAGCAGAAATATCTGTTGTATTGTGGCAATATCAATCCGACTCTTGCTATAGCCTCTGTGTTTGTTTGTGTTTTCTGGAACATATCTACAGACTTTACTATTTTGAATGCATTTTAGCATGTAACCTTTTGTTTTCTTCCGGCAAATGCTAATTGGTTCCACATGGAGTCATCTCCTAGATACATTCGAGTTTTCCTGGCAGAAAGCTTCAGAAACCTGAGCAAACATGATATTTGCGTTTATATACATGACATTGGATCCAATTGCTGAGGAGAAAGATTGTGCTTTTCTCCAAAACCACTTTGACGGTGATTTTTTGGTTAAATTTCACCTGTATTCCACACCACTTTGTCAGGATATGTCTGGAGGAAAGCAGAAATATCTGTTGTATTGTGGCAATATCCATCCGACTTCTTGCTATAGCCTCTGTGTTTGTTTGTGTTTTCTGGAACATATCTACAGACTTTACTATTTTGAAAGCATTTTAGCATGTAACTTTTTGTTTTCTTCTGGCAAATGTTAATTGGTTCCACATGGAGTCATCTCCTAGATACATTCGAGTTTTCCTGGCAGAAGCTTCAGAAACCCGAGCAAACATGATATTTGGGTTTGTAAACATGACCTTGGATCCACTTGCCGAAGAGAAAGATTGTGCTTTTCACCAAAACCACTTTTAAGGTGATTTTCTGGTTAAATTTCACCCGAATTCCACACCACTTTGTCCGGATGTGCCTGGAGGAAAGCAGAAATATCTGGTATGTTGTGGCTATCTCAACCTGAGATCTTACTACAGCCTCTGTGTATTTTTGTGTTTTCTGGGAGTTGTCTACGGACTTGACGGTTTTGTATGCATTTTAGCATGTAAAATTTTCTTTTCTACTGGCAAATGCTAATTGGTTCCACATGGAGTCAAATCCCTACTCATTCGAGTTTTCCTGGCAGAAAGCTTCAGAAACCCGAGCAAACATGACATTTGTATTGTAAACATGACATTGGATCCACTTGCCGAGGATAAACATTGTGCTTTTCTCCAAAACCACTTTGATGGTGATTTTTAGGTTAGATTTCACACGAACTCCACACCACTTATTCCGGATATGTCTGGAGGAAAGCAGAAATATCTGGTGTGTTGTGGCTATCTCAGTCCCAGAGATTCCTACCGCCTCTGTGCTTGTTTGTGTTTTTTTGGACATTATCTATGGACTGTAGGCATTAGAGTGCATTTCAGCATGTAACTTTTTGTTTTCTACCGGCAAGAGCTAATTGGTTCCACATGGAGAAAAATTCCTCCATACATTCGAGTTTTCCTGGCAGAAAGCTTAAGAAACCTGAGCAAACACGATATTTGTATTTGTAAACATGAAACTGGATCCACTTGTTGAAGAAAAAGATTGTTCTTTTCTCCAATTCCACTTTGATGGTGATTTTTTGGTTAAATTTCACCCGAAATCCATACCACTTTATCTGGAAATGCCTGGAGGAAAGCAGTACTATCTGGAGTGTTGTGGCTATCTCAATCCAAGTTCTTACTACAACTTCTGTGTTTGCTTGTGTTTTCAGGATAAAATCTGCTTACTTGACGGTTTTGAAAGTATTTTAGCATGTAACTTTTTGTTTTCTACTGGCAAACGCTAATTGGTTCCACATGGAGTCATCTCCTAGATACATTCGAGTTTTCCTGGCAGAAAGCTTCAGAAACCCAAGCAAACATGATATTTGCATTTATATACATGACATTGGATCCACTTGCCGAGGAGAAAGATTGTGCTTTTCCAAAACCACTTTGACGGTGATTTTTAGGTTACATTTCACACGAATTCCACACCACTTATTCCGGATATGTCTGTAGGAAAGCAGAAATATCTGGTGTGTTGTGTCTATCTCAATCCCAGGTCTTGCTACAGCCTCTGTGTTTGTTTGTGTTTTCTGGACATTATCTACAGACTTTACTGTTTTGAATGCATTTTAGCATGTAACGTTTTGTTTTCTACCGGCAAACGCTAATTGGTTCCACATGGAGTCAAATCCTCCACACATTCGAGTTTTCCTGGCAGAAAGCTTCAGAAACCCGAGCAAACATGATATTTGGGTTTTTAAAAATGACATTGGATCCAATTGCCGAGGAGAAAGATTGTGCTTTTCTCCAAAAGCACTTTGACGGTGATTTTTTGCTTTAATTTCACCCGAATTCCACACAACTTTGTCTGGATACGCCTGGAGGAAAGCAGAATTATCTGGCGTGTTGTGGCTATCTCAGTCCCAGAGATTCCTACCGCCTCTGTGTTTGTTTGTGTTTTTTTGGACATTATCTATGGACTTTAGGCATTAGAATGCATTTCAGCATGTAACTTTTTGTTTTCTAAAGGCAAAAGCTAATTGGTTCCACATGGAGAAAAATTCCTCCATACATTCGAGTTTTCCTGGCAGAAAGCTTAAGAAACCTGAGCAAACACGATATTTGTATTTGTAAACAGGAAACTGTATCCACTTGTTGAAGAAAAATATTGTTCTTTTCTCCAATTCCACTTTGACGGTGATTTGTTGGTTAAATTTCACCCGAAATCCATACCACTTTATCCGGAAATGCCTAGAGGAAAGCAGTACTATCTGGAGTGTTGTGGCTATCTCAATCCGAGTTCTTACTACAGCCTCTGTGTTTGCTTGTGTTTTCAGGATAAAATCTACTTACTTGACGGTTTTGAAAGCATTTTAGCATGTAACTTTTTGTGTTCTACTGGCAAACGCTAATTGGTTCCACATGGAGTCATCTCCTAGATACATTCGAGTTTTCCTGGCAGAAAGCTTCAGAAACCCGAGCAAACATGATATTTGGGTTTCTAAACATGACATTGGATCCACTTGCCGAAGAGAAAGATTGTGCTTTTCTCCAAAACCACTTTGAAGGTGATTTTTTGGTTAAATTTCACCCGAATTCCACACCACTTCTTCCGGATATGTTTGTAGGAAAGCAGAAATATCTGGTGTGTTGTGGCAATCTCAATCCCAGGTCTTGATACAGCCTCTGTGCTTGCTTGTGTTTTCTGGACATTATCTATGGAATTTACTGTTTTGAATGCATTTTAGCATGTAAAATTTTCTTTTCTATTGGCAAATGCTAATTGGTTCCACATGGAGTCAAATCCACCACACATTCGAGTTTTCCTGGCAGAAAGCTTCAGAAACCCGAGCAAACATGACATTTGTATTGTAAACATGACATTGGATCCACTTTCCGAGGATAAACATTGTGCTTTTCTCCAAAACCACTTTGATGGTGATTTTTAGGTTACATTTCACACGAATTCCACACCACTTATTCCGGATATGTCTGGAGGAAAGCAGTAATATCTGGTGTGTTGTGGCTATCTCAACCTGAGATCTTGCTACAGCCTCTGTGTTTGTTTGTGTTTTCTGGACATTATCTACAGACTTTACTGTTTTGAATGCATTTTAGCATGTAACATTTTGTTTCACCGGCAAATGCTAATTGATACCACCTGGAATCAAATCCTCCACACATCCCACTTTTCCTGGCAGAAAGCTTTGGAAACCCAAGCAAACATGACATTTGTATTTGTAAGCATGACATTGGATCCACTTAACAAAGAGAAAGATTCTGCTTTTCTCCAAAACCACTTTGACGGTGATTTTTAGGTGACATTTCACACGAATTCCACACCACTTTGTCCGGATATGCCTGGAGGAAAGCAAAAATATCTGGTTTGTTGTGGCTATCTCAATCCCAGGTCTTGCTACAGCCTCTGTGTTTGTTTGTGTTTTCTGGACATTATCTACAGACTTTACTGTTTTGAATGCATTCTAGCATGTAACGTTTTGTTTTCTACCGGCAAATGCTAATTGGTTCCACATGGAGTCAAATCCTCCACACATTTGAGTTTTCCTGGCAGAAAGCTTCAGAAACCCGAGCAAACATGATATTTGGGTTTTTAAATATGACATTGGATCCAATTGCCGAGGAGAAAGATTGTGCTTTTCTCCAAAACCACTTTGACGGTGATTTTTTGCTTTAATTTCACCCGAATTCCACACAACTTTGTCTGGATACGCCTGGAGGAAAGCAGAATTATCTGGCGTGTTGTGGCTATCTCAGTCCCAGAGATTCCTACCGCCTCTGTGTTTGTTTGTGTTTTTTTGGACATTATCTATGGACTTTAGGCATTAGAATGCATTTCAGCATGTAACTTTTTGTTTTCTACCGGCAAAAGCTAATTGGTTCCACATGGAGAAAAATTCCTCCATACATTCGAGTTTTCCTGGCAGAAAGCTTAAGAAACCTTAGCCAACACGATATTTGTGTTTGTAAACATGAAACTGGATCCACTTGTTGAAGAAAAAGATTGTTCTTTTCTCCAATTCCACTTTGATGGTGATTTTTTGGTTAATTTCACCCGAAATCCATACCACTTTATCTGGAAATGCCTGGAGGAAAGCAGTACTATCTGGAGTGTTGTGGCTATCTCAATCCGAGTTCTTACTACAGCTTCTGTGTTTGCTTGTGTTTTCAGGATAAAATCTACTTACTTGACGGTTTTGAAAGTATTTTAGCATGTAACTTTTTGTTTTCTACTGGCAAACGCTATTGGTTCCACATGGAGTCATCTCCTAGATACATTCCAGTTTTCCTGGCAGAAAGCTTCAGAAACCCAAGCAAACATGATATTTGCATTTATATACATGACATTGGATCCACTTGCCGAGGAGAAAGATTGTGCTTTTCCAAAACCACTTTGACGGTGATTTTTAGGTTACATTTCACCTGTATTCCACACCACTTTGTCAGGATATGTCTGGAGGAAAGCAGAAATATCTGTTGTATTGTGGCAATATCAATCCGACTCTTGCTACAGCCTCGGTGTTTGTTTGTGTTTTCTGGAACATATCTACAGACTTTACTATTCTGAATGCATTTTAGCATGTAACGTTTTGTTTTCTTCCGGCAAATGCTAATTGGTTCCACATGGAGTCATCTCCTAGATACATTCGAGTTTTCCTGGCAGAAACCTTCAGAAACCCGAGCAAACATGATATTTGCGTTTATATACATGACATTGGATCCAGTTGCTGAGGAGAAAGATTGTGCTTTTCTCCAAAACCACTTTGACGGTGATTTTCTGGTTAAATTTCACCTGTATTCCACACCACTTTGTCAGGATATGTCTGGAGGAAAGCAGAAATATCTGTTGTATTGTGGCAATATCAATCCGACTTCTTGCTATAGCCTCTGTGTTTGTGTTTTCTGGACATTATCTAGACTTTACTGTTTTGAATGCATTTTAGCATGTAACCTTTTGTTTTCTTCCAGCAAATGCTAATTGGTTCCACATGGAGTCAAATCCACCACACATTCGAGTTTTCCTGGCAGAAAGCTTCAGAAACCCGAGCAAACATGACATTTGTATTGTAAACATGACATTGGATCCACTTTCCGAGGATAAACATTGTGCTTTTCTCCAAAACCACTTTGATGGTGATTTTTAGGTTACATTTCACACGAATTCCACACCACTGATTCCGGATATGTCTGGAGGAAAGCAGTAATATCTGGTGTGTTGTGGCTATCTCAACCTGAGGTCTTGCTACAGCCTTTGTGTTTTTTTTTTGTGTTTTCGGGACATTATCTACAGACTTTACTGTTTTGAATGCATTTTAGCATGTAACATTTTGTTTCACCGGCAAATGCTAATTGATACCACCTGGAATCAAATCCTCCACACATCCCACTTTTCCTGGCAGAAAGCTTTGGAAACCCAAGCAAACATGACATTTGTATTTGTAAGCATGACATTGGATCCACTTAACAAAGAGAAAGATTCTGCTTTTCTCCAAAACCACTTTGACGGTGATTTTTAGGTGACATTTCACACGAATTCCACACCACTTTGTCCGGATATTCCTAAAGGAAAGCAGAAATATCTGGTGTTTTGTGGCTATCTCAATCCCAGGTCTTGCTACAGCCTCTGTGTTTGTTTGTGTTTTCTGGACATTATCTACAGACTTTACTGTTTTGAATGCATTTTAGCATGTAACGTTTTGTTTTCTAGCTGCAAACGCTAATTGGTTCCACATGGAGTCAAATCCTCCACACATTCGAGTTTTCCTGCCAGAAAGCTTCAGAAATCGAGCAAACATGATATTTGGGTTTTTAAAAATGACATTGGATCCAATTGCCGAGGAGAAAGATTGTGCTTTTCTCCAAAACCACTTTGATGGTGATTTTTTGCTTTAATTTCACCCGAATTCCACACAACTTTGTCTGGATACGCCTGGAGGAAAGCAGAAATATCTGGTGTGTTGTGGCTATCTCAGTCCCAAAGATTTCTACCGCCTCTGTGTTTGTTTGTGTTTTTTTGGACATTATCTATGACTTTAGGCATTAGAACGCATTTCAGCATGTAACTTTTTGTTTCCTACCGGCAAAAGCTAATTGGTTCCACATGGAGAAAAATTCCTCCATACATTCGAGTTTTCCTGGCAGAAAGCTTAAGAAACCTGAGCAAATACGATATTTGTATTTGTAAACAGGAAACTGGATCCATTTGTTGAAGAAAAAGATTGTTCTTTTCTCCAATTCCACTTTGACGGTGATTTTTTGGTTAAATTTCACCTATATTCCACACCACTTTGTCAGGATATGTCTGGAGGAAAGCAGAAATATCTTTTGTATTGTGGCAATATCAATCCGACTTCTTGCTATAGCCTCTGTGTTTGTTTGTGTTTTCTGGAACATATCTACAGACTTTACTATTTTGAATGCATTTTAGCATGTAACTTTTTGTTTTCTTCCGGCAAATGCTAATTGGTTCCACATGGAGTCATCTCCTAGATACATTCAAATTTTCCTGGCACAAAGCTTCAGAAACCCGAGCAAACATGATATTTGCATTTATATACATGACATTGGATCCACTTGCCAAGGATAAACATTGTGCTTTTCTCCAAAACCACTTTGACGGTGATTTTTTGGTTAAATTTCACCTATATTCCACACCACTTTGTCAGGATATGTCTGGAGGAAAGCAGAAATATCTGTTGTATTGTGGTAATATCAACCGACTTCTTGCTATAGCCTCTGTGTTTGTTTGTGTTTTCTGGAACATATCTACAGACCTTACTATTTTGAATGCATTTCAGCATGTAACTTTTTGTTTTCTTCTGGCAAATGTTAATTGGTTCCACATGGAGTCATCTCCTAGATACATTCGAGTTTTCCTGGCACAAAGCTTCAGAAAACCGAGCAAACATGATATTTGGGTTTCTAAACATGACATTGGATCCACTTGCCGAAGAGAAAGATTGTGCTTTTCACCAAAACCACTTTTAAGGTGATTTTCTGGTTAAATTTCACCCGAATTCCACACCACTTTGTCCGGATGTGCCTGGAGGAAAGCAGAAATATCTGGTGTTTTGTGGCTATCTCAATCCCAGATCTTGCTACAGCCTCTGTGTATTTTTGTGTTTTCTGGGAGTTGTCTACGGACTTGACGGTTTTGAATGCATTTTAGCATGTAAAATTTTCTTTTCTACTGGCAAATGCTAATTGGTTCCACATGGAGTCAAATCCCCACACATTCGAGTTTTCCTGGCAGAAAGCTTCAGAAAGCCGAGCAAACATGACATTTGTATTGTAAACATGACATTGGATCCACTTACCAAAGAGAAAGATTGTGCTTTTCTCCAAAACCACTTTGACAGTGATTTTTAGGTGACATTTCACACGAATTCCACACCACTTTGTCCGGATATGCCTGAAGGAAAGCAGAAATATCTGGTTTGTTGTGGCTATCTCAATCCTAGGTCTTGCTACAGCCTCTGTATTTGTTTGTGTTTTCTGGAGATTATCTACACTTTACTGTTTTGAATGCATTTTAGCATGTAACGTTTTGTTCTCTAACGGCAAACGCTAATTGGTTCCACACGGAGTCAAATCCTCCACACATTCGAGTTTTCCTGGCAGAAAGCTTCAGAAACCTGAGCAAACATGATATTTGGGTTTGTAAACATGACATTGGATCCAATTGCCGAAGAGAAAGATTGTGCTTTTCTCCAAAACCACTTTGATGGTGATTTTTAGGTTACATTTCACACGAATTCCACACCACTTTGTCAGGATATGTCTGGAGGAAAGCAGAAATATCTGTTGTACTGTGGCAATATCAATCCGACTTCTTGCTATAGCCTCTGGGTTTGTCTGTATTTTCTGGAATATATCTACAGACTTTACTATTTTGAATGCATTTTAGCATGTAAAATTTTCTTTTCTACTGGCAAATGCTAATTTGTTCCACCTGGAGTCAAATCCTCAACACATTCGAGTTTTCCTGGCACAAAGCTTCAGAAACCCGAGCAAACATGATATTTGGGTTTGTATACATGACATCGGATCCACTTGCCGAAGAGAAAAATTGTGCTTTTCTCCAAAACCACTTTGAAGGTGATTTTTTGGTTAAATTTCACCCGAATTCCACACCACTTTGTCCGGATATGCCTGGAGGAAAGCAGAAATATCTGGTGTTTTGTGGCTATCTCAATCCCATATCTTGCTACAGCCTCTGTGTTTGTTTGTGTTTTCTGGACATTATCTACGGACTTTACTGTTTTGAATGCATTTTAGCATGTAACATTTTGTTTCACTGGCAAATGCTAATTGGTTCCACATGGAGTAATATCCTCCACACATTCGAGTTTTCCTGGCAGAGGCTTCAGAAATTCGAGCAAACATGGTATTTGCGTTTATATACATGAAATTGCATCCACTTGCCGAAGAGAAAGATTGTGTTTTTTTTTTTTTTTTCAAAACGGCTTTGACAGTGATTTTTTGTTTAATTTCACCTGAAATTCGTACCACTTTTTCCGGATATGCCTGGAGGAATGCAGAAATATCTGGTGTGTTGTGGATATCTGAATCCGAGATCTGGCTACAGCCTCTGTGTTTGTTTGTGTTTTCTGGGCTTTGTCTACGGACTTCATGGTTTTGAATGCATTGTAGCATGTAACATTTTGTTTTCCACCGCCGAAGGCTAATTGGTTCCAAATGGAGTCAAATCCTCCACACATTCGAGTTTTCCTGGTAGAAAGCTTTAGAAACCTGAGCAAACATGATATTTGCATTGTAAACATGACTTGGATCCACTTGCCGAGGAGAAATATTGTGCTTTTCTCCAAAACCACTTTGACGGTGATTTTTGGTTAAATTTCACCCGAATTCCACACAACTTTGTCTGGATATGCCTGGAGGAAAGCAGAAATATCTGGTTTGTTGTGGCTATCTCAATATGACATCTTGCTACATCCTCTGTGTTTGTTTGTGTTTTCTGGACATTATCTATGGACTTTACTGTTTTGAATGCATTTTAGCATGGAACATTTTGTTTTCACCGGCAAATGCTAATTGGTTCCACATGGAGTCAAATCCTCCACACATTCGAGTTTTCCTGCCAGAAAGCTTCAGAAACCCGAGCAAACATGATATTTGGGTTTTTAAACATGACGTTGGATCCATTTGCCGAAGAGAAAGATTGCGCTTTTCTCCAAAACCACTTTGACCCGGATTTTTTGCTTTAATTTCACCCAAATTCACACCACTTTGTCCGGATATGCCTGGAGGAAAGCAGAAATACATGGTGTGTTGTGGCTATCTCAATCCCAGATCTTGCTACCACCTCCATGTTTGTGTTTTTTTGGACATTATCTAGGGACTGTACTGTGTTGAATGCATTTTAGCATGTAACTTTTTGTTTTCTGGTGGCTTAAACTAATTGGTTCCACCTGGAGTCAAATCCTCCACACATTCGAGTTTTCCTGGCACAAATCTTCAGAAACCCGAGCAAACATGATATTTGCGTTTATATACATGACACTAGATCCACTTGCTGAAGAGAAAGATTGTGCTTTTCTCCAAAACCACTTTGACAGAAATTTTTTGGTTAAATTTCACCCGAAATCCATACCACTTTGTCCGGATATGCCCGGAGGAATGCAGAAATATCTGTTGTGTTGTGTGTAACTGAATCCGAGATCTTGTTACTGCCTATGTGGTTTTTTTTTGTGTTTTCTGGGCATTGTCTATGGACTTGATGGTTTTGAATGCATTTTAGCATGTAACTTTTTGTTTTCCGCAGGCTAAGGCTAATTGGTTCCACATAGAGTCAAATCCCCACTATTCGAGTTTTCCTGGCAGAAAGCTTCAGAAACCCGAGCAAACATGACATTTGTATTGTAAACATGACATTGGATCCACTTGCTGAGAAGAAAGATTGTGCTTTTCTCCAAAACCACTTTGATGGTGATTTTTAGGTTACATTTCACACGAATTCCACACCACTTTGTCCGGATATGCCTGGAGGAAAGCAGTAATATCTGGTGTGTTGTGGCTATCTCAGCCTGAGATCTTGCTACAGCCTCTGTGTTTGTTTGTGTTTTCTGGACATTATCTACAGACTTTACTGTTTTGAATGCATTTTAGCATGTAACATTTTGTTTCACCGGCAAATGCTAATTGATACCACCTGGAATCAAATCCTCCACACATCCCACTTTTCCTGGCAGAAAGCTTTGGAAACCCAAGCAAATATGACATTTGTATTTGTAAGCATGACATTCGATCCACTTACCAAAGAGAAACATTGTGCTTTTATCCAATTCCACTTTGACGTTGATTTTTTGGTTACATTTCACACGAATTCCACACCACTTTGTCCGGATATGCCTGAAGGAAAGCAGAAATATCTGGTTTGTTGTGGCTATGTCAATCCCAGGTCTTGCTACAGCCTCTGTGTTTGTTTGTGTTTTCTGGACATTATCTACAGACTTTACTGTTTTGAATGCATTTTAGCATGTAACGTTTTGTTCTCTACCGGCAAACGCTAATTGGTTCCACATGGAGTCAAATCCTCCACACATTCGAGTTTTCCTGGCAGAAAGCTTCAGAAACCCGAGCAAACATGATATTTGGGTTTGTAAACATGACATTGGATCCAATTGCCGAAGAGAAAGATTGTGCTTTTCTCCAAAACCACTTTGACGGTGATTTTTAGGTTACATTTCACACGAATTCCACACCACTTTGTCCGGATATGTCTGGAGGAAAGCAGTAATATCTGGTTTGTTATGGCTATCTCAATCCCAGGTCTTGCTACAGCCTCTGTGTTTGTTTGTTTTTTTCTGGACATTATCTACAGACTTTACTGTTTTGAATGCACTTTAGCATGTAACGTTTTGTTTTCTACTTGCAAACACTAATTGGTTCCACCTGGAGTCAAATCCTGCACACATTCGTGTTTTCCTGGCAGAAAGCTTCAGAAACCCGAGCAAACATGATATTTGCGTTTATATACATGACATTGGATCCACTTGCCGAGGAGAAAGATTGTGCTTTTCTCCAAAACCACTTTGACGGTGATTTTTAGGTTACATTTCACACGAATTCCACACCACTTATTCCGGATATGTTTGTAGGAAAGCAGAAATATCTGGTGTGTTGTGGCTATCTCAATCCCAGGTCTTGCTACAGCCTCTGTGTTTGTTTGTGTTTTCTGGAACATATCTACAGACTTTACTGTTTTGAATGCATTTTAGCATGTAACATTTTGTGTTCTACTGGCAAACGCTAATTGGTTCCACATGGAGTCAAATCCTCCACACATTCGAGTTTTCCTGGCAGAAAGCTTCAAAAACCCGAGCAAACATGATATTTGGGTTTTTAAAAATGACATTGGATCCATTTGCCGAAGAGAAAGATTGTACTTTTCTCCAAAACCACTTTGATGGTGATTTTTTGCTTTAATTTCACCCGAATTCCACACAACTTTGTCTGGATACACCTGGAGGAAAGCAGAAATATCTGGTGTGTTGTGGCTATCTCAGTCCCGGAGATTCCTACCGCCTCTGTGCTTGTTTGTGTTTTTTTTTGGACATTATCTATGGACTTTAGGCATTAGAATGCATTTCAGCATGTAACTTTTTGTTTTCTACCGGCAAAAGCTAATTGGTTCCACATGGAGAAAAATTCCTCCATACATTTGAGTTTTCCTGGCAGAAAGCTTAAGAAACCTGAGCAAACACGATATTTGTATTAGTAAACATGAAACTGGATCCACTTGTTGAAGAAAAAGATTGTTCTTTTCTCCGATTCCACTTTGACGGTGATTTTTTGGTTAAATTTCACCCGAAATCCATACCACTTTGTCCTGATATGCCCGGAGGAAAGCAGAAATATCTGGTGTGTTGTGGGTATCTGAATTCGAGATCTTGTTACAGCCTCTGTGTTTTTTTTTTTTGTGTTTTCTGGGCGTTGTCTACAGACTTGACGGTTTTGAATGCATTTTAGCATGTAACTTTTTGTTTTCCGCCGGCTAAGGCTAATTGGTTCCACATGGAGTCAAATCCCCACTATTCGAGTTTTCCTGGCAGAAAGCTTCAGAAACCCGAGCAAACATGATGTTTGGGTTGTAAACATGAGATTGGATCCATTTGCTGAAGAGAAAGATTGTGCTTTTCTCCAAAACCACTTTCACCATGATTTTTTGCTTTAATTTCACCCAAATTCACACCACTTATTCCGGATATGTCTGGAGGAAAACAGAAATATCTGGTGTGTTGTGGCTATCTCAATCCCAGATCTTGCTACCACCTCCGTGTTTGTGTTTTTTGGACATTATCTAGGGACTGTACTGTTTTGAATGCATTTAGCATGTAACTTTTTGTTTTCTGCTAGCTAACTAATTGGTTCCACCTGGAGTCAAATCCTCCACACATTCGAGTTTTCCTGGCAGAAAGCTTCAGAAACTCGAGCAAACATGATATTTGCATTTATGTACATGACACTGGATCCAATTGCCGAAGAGAAAGATTAAGCTTTTCTCCAAAACCACTTTGACCGTGATTTTTTGCTTTATTTTCACCCGAATGCCACACCACTTTGTCCTGATATGCCTGGAGGAAAGCAGAAATATCTGGAGTGTAATGGCTATCTCATTGCCAGAATTTTTTTTTGTCATTTTTGATTCTTTTTATATACAGAAGGTCAGTTTAGCATACATTAAGTAAAGATTTCAACAGTTTGCTCCTACACAGGAACGTAAAGTGAAAAGTAATAGATGATTTTTTAAATGATGATGAAATCAGATCAGACATATTGTCATGTTTAATCCCAGTCTGAGTCAAGTTGGGAATTGCTAATTTCTGCTACTTTTTTTAACAGAAGATCAGTTTAGTATACATTAAGTAAAGCTTTCAACAGTTTGCACCCCCATAGAAACACAAAGTGAAATATACTGTTTGAGTACTCATTATAGCATTAAGCCTCAATGTAGAGCACATTAAGGACAGAGATCCTACATGAGGAGTAAGTGCACAGTGACCCCTGTTGTTGACTTTACCAATTTACACTCCTGTCTATGGCATCAGTAATCTCCCTATGCTCCAGTCATGAGTTTCCAAGGCTATGGAAGCCCCTTGAGTTCTCTGACTCTTCTCTTGTTTAGACAAGGTCATAGTCAAAGTGGAGGTTCTCTCCTCCCTTCAGAGAAAGGTACCTCCTTCTTTGAAGACCTGTTCTTTCCACTGGGATCTCACTCACAGAGAGCTTTCATTTAGGTTTTATTTATTTTTTTTTTTGCCAGAGTGTCTTGGCTTTCCATGCCTGAAATACTCTCATGAGTAGTAGTAGTAGCCTGATCGGAATGCCTTTAGGGCTGATTCTGAGGCCAGAGTGCTGTTTAGGACATCCAGCATTCTATGAGTCTGCTGAGTATCTCGCTTCCCATGTTGGATCACTCTCCCCTTTATTTATTCTATCGGTTAGTATTAGCAGGTTAGACTTGTTTATGTGCTCCCTTTGACTCTTAGTCCTTTCATTATGATCAATTGTGAACTAAAATTGATCACTTGGACTAGTGAGATGGCATTGGTACATGCCACCTTGAGGGGATTAAATTGGAGTCCCCTGGTATGTTTCTAACTCTACCATTTGGGGCAAGTCAGCTTGAACATGTCCCAGATTGTACATCTCATCCCTCTCTTATTCCCACTCTTGTGTTTAACAGTGATCACATTTCAGTTAAATTTGAACACTTAAAAATAACTGTGTATTAATTACAGAATTAAACCAGTCATATTAAGTAGAAGAGACAAAAAAAAAAACTACTAAGAGGGTGCTGGCAAATGCTAATTGGTTGCACATGCAGTCAAATCCTCCAAACATTTGAGTTTTCTAGGCAGAGAGTTTCAGAAACCTGAGAAAACATGCTATTTCTGTTTGGATCCACTTGCTGAACAGAAAGATTGTGCTTTTCTCTAAAACCACTTTGCCAGTGATTTTTTGGTTACATTTCACCCAAATTCCACAACACTTTGTCCGGATATGCCTGAATGAAAGCAGAAATATCTGGTGTGTTGTGGCTATCTCAATCCCAGATCTTGCTACCACCTCTGTGTTTGTTTGTGTTTTCTGGGCTTTATCTACGGACTTTCCAGTTTTGAATGCATTTTAGCATGTAACTTTTTGTTTTCTAATCCCAAACACTAATTGGTTCCACATAGAGTAAAATCATCCACACATTCGAGTTTTCCTGGCAGAAAGTTTCAGAAACCCGAGCAAACATGATATTTGTGTTTGTAAACATGACATTGCATCCACTTTCCGAAGAGAAAGATTGTGCTTTTCTCCAAAACCAATTTGATGGTGATTTTTGGGTTAAATTTCACCCAAAATCCATAAACATTGTCCGGATATGCCTTGAGGAAACAGAAATATCTGGTGTGTGATGGCTATCTCAATCCCAGTTCTTCCTACAGCCTCTGTGTTTGTTTGTGTTTTTTGGACATTATCTGTGGACTTGATGGTTTTGAATGCATTTTAGCATGTAACATTTTGTTTTCTACAGGCAAACGCTAATTTGTTCCACCTGGAGTCAAATCCTCCACACATTAGATATTCCTGCCAGAAAGCTTTAGAAACCCAAGCAAACATGATATTTGGGTTGGTAAACAAAACGTTGGATTCACTTGCCGAACAGAAAGATTGTGTTTTTCTCCATAACCGATCTCACAGTGATTTTTTGGTTAAATTTCACCGAAATCCATACAACTTTGTCCGGAAATGCCTGGAGAAAAGCAGAAATATCTGGTGTGTTGTTGCTATCTCAATCCGAGTTCTTGCTACAGCCTCTGTGTTTGTTTGTGTTTTCTGGACATTATCTACGGACTTTACGCATGTTAATGCATTTTAGCATGGAACTTTTTGTTTTCTCCCAGCTAACGCTAATTGGTTCCAGATGGAGTCAACTCAGATACATTCAAGTGTTCCTTGCAGAAAGCTTCAATAACCCGAGCAAACAAGATATTTGTATTTGTAAACATGACATTGGATCCATTTGCCGAAGAGAAAGCTTGTGCTTTTCTCCAAAACCACTTTGACGCTGTTTTTTTGTGAAATTTCACCCGAATGCCACATGACTTTGTCCTGATATGCCTGGAAGAAAGCAATAATATCTGGTGTGTTGTGACTATCTCAATCCCAGATATTGCTACAGCCTCTGTGTTTTTTTTTTTTGTGTGTGTGTTTTCTGGAACTTATCTACAGACTTGAGGTTTTTAATGAATTTTATAATCTAACATTTTGTTTTCTGCTGCCAAACAATATTGATTGCACATCGAGTCAAATCCTCCAAACATTCGAGTTTTCCTGGCAGAAAGCTTCAGAAATCTGAGCAAAGATGATATTTCTGTGTGTAAACATGACATTAGATCAACTTGCCGAAGAGAAAGATTGTGCTTTTCTCCAAAACCACTTTGACGGTGATTTTTTGGTTACATTTCACCCGAATTCCACACCACTTTGTCCAGATATGCCTGGAGGAAAGCAGAAATATCTGGTGTGTTGTGGCTATGTCAGTCACAGATCTTGCTGCAGCCTCTGTATTTGTTTGTGTTTTCTGGACATTATCTAAGGACTTTACAGTTTTGATTGAATTTCAGCATGTAACTTTTGCTTTTCTGCCTTCAAAAAATAATTGGTTCCACGTGTAGTCAAATCCTCCACACATTCATTTTTTCTAGGCAGAAAGCCTCAGAAACCTGTGCAAACATGATATTTGCTTTTGTAAACATGACACTGGATTCACTTGCCGAAAGAAAGATTCCAATTTCCTCCAAAACCATTTTGATGGAGATTTCTTGGTTAAATATCACCGGAATTCTACACCAGTTTCTCTGGATAAACTGGATGCAAGCAGAAATATCTGGTGTGTTTTGTCTATCTCAATCCCAGATCTTGCTACAGCCTCTGTGTTTGTTTGTGTTTTCTGGACATTATCTGTGGACTTTATGATTTTGAGTGAATTTTAAAATTGTTTAGTTTTCTGCTGGCAAACACTAATTGATTCCACACGGAGTCAAATACTCCACACATTCGAGTTTTCCAGGCAGAAAACACCAAAAACCTGAGCAAATATTCTATTGTGTTTTTAAACATGACCTTGTATCGATTCGCTGAACAGAAAGATTGTGCTTTTCTCCAAAACCATTTTCACGGTGATTTTTTGGTTAAATTTCACCCAAATTCGACAACACTTTGTCTAGATCTGCCTGGATGAAAGCAGAAATATCAGGGGTGTTGTAGCTATCTGAATCCTAGATCTTGCTACAGCCTCTGTGTTTGTTTGTGTTTTCTGGACATCATCTACGAACTTTAAGGTTTTGAGTGAATTCTATAATCTAACTTTTAGTTTTCTGCTTGCAAACACTAATTGGTTCCACATGGAGTCAAATCCTCCACACATTCGAGTTTCCCAGGCACAAAGCTTCAGAAACCCGTGAAAATATGATATTTGTGTTTGTAAACATGACATTAGATCCATTACCGATGAGAAAACTGTGCTTTTCTCCAAAACCATTTGACGGTGATTTTTTGGTTACATTTCACCCGAATTCCACACCACATTGTCCAGATATGCCTGATTGAAAGCAGAAATATCTTGTGTGTTTGGTTATCTCAATCCTGATCTTGCTACAGCCTCTGTGTTTGTGTTTTCTGGACATTATCTACGAACTTTAGGTTTTGAACGAATTTTACAATGTAACATTTTGTTTTCTGCTGGCAAACATTAGTAGGTTCCACATTGAGTCAATCCTCCACACATTTGGCTTGTCTAGGAAGAAAGCTTCAGAAACCCAAGCAAACATTATATTTCTGTGTGTAGACATGACATTGGATCCACTTGCCGAATAGAAAGAATTTGCTTTTCTCCAAAACCACTTTGAAGGTGATTTTTGCCTTACATTTCACCCAAATTCTTCAGCACCCTGTCTAGATATGCCTGAATGAAAGCAGAAATATCTGGTGTGTTGTGGCTATGTCAATCCCAGATCTAGCTACAGCCTCTGTGTTTGTTTGTGTTTACTGGACATCATCTATGGACTTTAAGGTTTTGAGTGAATTTTATAATCTAGCTTTTAGTTTTCTGCTGGCAAACGCTAATTGGTTCCACATGGATTCAAATCCTCCACACATTTGAGTTTCCTAGGCAGAAAGCTTCAGAAACCCATGAATATATGATATCTGTGTTTGTAAACATGACATTGGATCTACTTGCCGAAGAGAAAGATTGTGCTTTTCTCCAAAACCACTTTGAAGGAGATTTTTTGTTGAAAGTTCACCCAAATTCCACAACACTTTGTCTAGATATGTCTGGATGAAAGCAGAAATATCTGGTGTGTTGTGGCTATGTTAATCACAGATCTTGCTGCAGCTTCTGTGTTTGTGTGTTCTGGACATTATCTATGGACTTTACGGGGTGGAGATTATTTTAGCATGTAACTTTGTTTTTCTGCTGGCAAGCACTAATTGGTTGCACATGGATTCAAATCCTCCACACATTTGATATTTCTAGGCAGAATGCTTCAGACACCAGATAACACAAAATATTTCTGTTAGTAGACATGATTGGATCCACTTGCCAAAGAGAAAGATTGTACTTCTCCCAAAACCACTTTGATGGTGATTTTTTGGTTAAATTTCATCTGAATTCCACAACACTTTTTCTAGATATGCCTGGATGAAAGCAGAAATATCAGGGGTGTAGTGGCTATCTGATTCCTAGATCTTGCAACTGCCTCTGTGTTTGTTTGTGTTTTCTTGACATTATCTACTGACATGACAGTTTCGAATGCATTTTAGCATGTAACTTTTAGTTTTCTGCTGGCAAACGCTAATTGGTTCCACATGGAGTCAAATCCACCATACATTCGAGTTTTCTAAGCAGAAAGCTTAAGTAACCTGAGAAAACATGCTATTTCTGTTTGTAAACATGACATTAGATCCACTTGCTGAGAGAAAGATTGTGCTTGTCTCCAAAACCACTTTGACGGTGATTTTTTGGATAAATTTCACCCGAATTCCACACCACATTTTCCGGATACGCCTGGATGCAAGCAGAAATATCTGGTGTGTTTTGCCTATCTCAATCTTCCAAAAGCCTCTGTGGTTTTTGTGTTTTCTGGACTTTATCTACAAACTTTAGGCTTTGAATGAATTTTATAATCTAACATTTTGTTTTCTGCTGCCAAACGCTAATTGGTTGCACATTGGTAATTGGAGTCAAATCCTCCACACATTCGAGTTTTCCTATCAGAAAGCTTCAGAAACCCGTGAAAATATGATATTTGTGTTTGGAAACATGACAATGGATCCACTTGCCAAAGAGAAAGATTTTGCTTTACTCCAAAACCACTTTGACGGTGATTTTTTGGTTAAATTTCACCCGAATTCCACCACATCTTCTCAGGATATGCCTGGATGAAAGCAGAAATATCTGATGTGTTGTGGCTATTCAATCCCAGATCTTGCTACAGCCTCTGTGTTTGTTTGTGTTTTCTGGACATTATCTAACAACTTTAGCTTTTCAATGAATTTTATAATCTAACTTATTGTTTTCTGCTGGCAAATAAAATATGTTCCACATGGAGTCAAATCATCCACACATTTGAGTTTTCCTGGCAGAAAGCTTCAGAAACTTGAGCAAACATTATATTTGTGTGTGTAAACATGACATTGGATCCACTTGTGGAACAGAAAGATTGTACTTTTCTCCAAAATCACTTTGATGGTGATTTTTGGTTAAATTTCACCCGAATTCCACACCACTTTGGATATGCCTGGATGAAAGCAGAAATATCTGGTGTGTTGTGACTGTCTCAATCCCCAATCTTGCTACAGCCTCAGTGTTTGTTTTTTTCTGGACATCATCTATGGACTTTATGGTTTTGCGTGAATTTTATAATCTTTTGGCTTTCTGCTGGCAAACACTAATTGGTTCCACATGGAGTCAAATCCTCCACACATTCAAGTTTTCTAAGCAGAAAACTTCACACACCCGAGAAAACATGATATTTCCTATTGTATTCATTACACTGGATTCACTAGCTGAACAGAAAGATTCCAATTTCCTCCAAAACAATTTTGGTGATGATTTCTTGGTTAAATTTCACCCCAATTAAACACCACTTTGACTGGATATGCCTGGAAGAAAGCAGAAATACCTGGTGTGTTGTGGCTATCTCATCCAAGAGCTTGTTATAGCCTCTGTGTTTGTTTGTGTTTTCTTACATTATCTATGAAGTTTAGGTTTTGAATGAATTTTATAATCTAACTTTTTGTTTTCTACTTTCAAACGCTAATTGGTTGCACATGGACTCAAATCCTCCACACATTCAATTTTTCCAGCAGAAAGCTTCAGAAACCCAAGCAAACATGATATTTTGTTTGTAAACATGACATTGGATCCACATGCCAAAGAGAAAGATTGTGCTTTTCCCAAAACCACTTTGATGATGATTTTTGTGTTACATTTCACCTGAATAATACATTTTGTGTTCATATGCCTGGAGGAAAGCAGAAATATCTGGTTTGTTGTGGCTATCTCAATCCCAGGTCTTGCTACAGCCTCTGCGTTTGTATGTGTATTCTGGGCATTATCTAGTGACATTAGGTTTTGATTGAATTTTACCATGTAACATTTTGTTTTATGACCGCAAAAGCTAACTGGTTCCACATGGAGTCAAATCATCCACACATTCTGGTTTTCTAGGAAGAAAGCTTCATAAACCCGGGAAAACATAATATTTCTTTTTGCAAACATGATATTGGATCTACTTGCCAAAGAGATTGTGCTTTTCTCCAAAACAATTTTGATGGTGATTTTTTGGTTAAATTTCACCCAAATTTTACACCACTTTGTCCGGATATGCCTGGAGGAAAACAGAAATATCTGGTGTGTTTTGTCTATCTCAATCCCATATCTTGCTATGGCCTCTGTGTTTGTTTGTGTTTTCTGGACATTATCTATGGACTATACGGTTTTGAGTGAATTTTATAATCTTTTAGTTTTGTGCTGGCAAATGCTAATAATTGGTTCCACACGGAGTCAAATACTACACACATTTGAGTTTTCCTGGCAGAAAGCTCCAGAAACCTGAGCAAACATGCTATTTGTGTTTGTAAACATGACCTTGGATCTATTCGCCGAAAAGAAAGATTGTTCTTTTCTCAAAAACCATTTTGACAGTGATTTTTTGGTTAAATTTCATCTGAATTCCACAAGACTTTGTAGATCTGCCTGGATGAAAGCAGAAATATCAGGGGTGTTGTGGCTATGTGAATCCTTGATCTTGCTACAGCTCTGTGTTAGTTTGTGTTTTCTAGACATTATCTACCAACTTTACGGGTGTGAGATTATTTTAGCATGTAATTTTTGGGTTTTTCTGGCAAACACTAATTGGTTCCACATGCAGTCAAATTCTCCACACATTGAGTTTTCTAGGCAAAAAGCTTAAGAAACCTGAGAAAACATGATATTTGTGTTTGTAAACATGACATTGCATCCACTTGCTGAAGAGAAAGATTGTGCTTTTCCCAAAACAACTTTGATGGTGATTTTGTTGGTTAAATTTCACCCAATTTCCACACAACATTGTCCAGTTATGCCTGGATGCAAGTAAAATATCTGGTGTATTGTGGCTATCTCATTCCTGATCTTGCTACAGCCTCTGTGTTTGTTTGTGTTTTCTGGACATTATCTACGAAGTTTAGGTTTTGAACAAATTTTATAATCTAACTTTTTGTTTTCTACTGGCAATCGCTAATCACTTGGACTCAAATCCTCCACACATTCAATTTTTCCAGCAGAAAGCTTCAGAAACCCAAGCAAACATGATATTTTGTTTGTAAACATGACATTGGATCCACATGCCAAAGAGAAAGATTGTGCTTTTCCCAAAACCACTTTGATGATGATTTTTGTGTTACATTTCACCCGAATTATACATTTTGTGTTCACATGCCTGGAGGAAAGCAGAAATATCTGGTGAGTTGTGCCTATGTCAATCTCAGATCTTGCTACAGCCTCTGCGTTTGTATGTGTATTCTGAGCATTATCTAGCAACAATAGGTTTTGACTGAATTTTACCTTATAACATTTTGTTTTATGCCCGCAAAAGCTAACTGGTTCCACATCGAGTCAAATCGTCCACACATTCTGGTTTTCTAGGAAGAAAGCTTCAGAAACCCAAGAAAACATGACATTTGTGTTTGTAAACATGACAATGGATCCACTTGCCGAACAGAAAGATTGTGCTTTTCTCCAAAACCACTTTGACGGTGATTTTTTGGTTAAATTTCACTTGAATTCCACTCCACCTTATCAGGATATGCCTGGATAAAAGCAGAAATATCCGGTGTGTTGTGCTATGTCAATCCCAGATCTTACTACAACCTCTATGTTTATTTGTGTTTTCTGGACATCATCTTTGGACTTTAAGGTTTTGAGTGAATTTTATAATGTAACTGTTAGTTTTCTGCTGGCAAATGCTAACTGGTTCCACATGTAGTCAAATCCTCCACACATTCGAGTTTCCCAGGCACAAAGCTTCAGAAAAGTGTGAAAATATGACATTTGTGTTTGTCAACATGACATTGGATCCACTTGATGAACAGAAAGATTGTGCTTTTCTCCAAAACCATTTGAAGGCGATTTTTTGGTTAAATTTCACTTGAATTCCACTCCACCTTATCAGGATATGCCTGGATAAAAGCAGAAATATCTGGTGTATTGTGGCTATCTAATTCCTGATCTTGCTCCAGCCTATGTGTTTGTTTGTGTTTTCTGGACATTGTCTACGGACTTTACGGGTTGGAGATTATTTTAGCATGTGACTTTTGTTTTTCTGCTGGGAAGCACTAATTGGTTGCACATGGATTCAAATCATCCACACATTCAATTTTTCTAGGAAGAAAACTTCAGACACCAAATAAAACATAATGTTTCTGTTAGTGCACATGAGTTTGTAGCCACTTGCCAAAGATAAAGATTATGCTTTTCCCAAAACCAGTTTGATGGTGATTTTTTGGTTAAATTTCACCCGAATTCAACAACACTTTGTCTAGATATGCCTGCATGAAAGCAGAAATATCTGGTGTGTTGTGCCATCTGAATCCTAGATCTTGCTACAGCCTCTGTGTTTGTTTGTGTTTTCTGGACATTATCTACCAACTTTACGGGTATGAGATTATTTTAGCATGTAACTTTTGGCTTTCTTCTGGCAAACACTGATTGGTTACACATGGAGTCAAATCCTCTACACATTTGAGTTTTCTTGGCAAAAAGCTTAAAAAACCTGAGAAAACATGATATTTGTGTTTGTAAACATGGCATTGGATCCACTTGCTGAAGAGAAAGATTGTGCTTTTCTCCAAAACCACTTTGACGGTGATTTTTTGGATAAATTTCACCCGAATTCCAAACCACATTTTCTGGATATATATTTCTGCAAGCAGAAATATCTGGTGTGTTGTGCCTATCTCAATCCTGATCTTCCTATAGCCTCTGTGGTTTTTTTTTGTGTGTGTGTTTTATGGACTTTATCTACCAACTTAAAGTTTTGAATGAATTTATAATCTAACATTTTATTTTCTGCTGGCAAATGCTAATTGGTTGCACATGGTGTCAAAACCTCCACACATTCGAGTTTTCTAGGCAGAAAGCTTCAGAAACCCGAGCAAAGATGATATTTGTGTTTGTAAACATGACAAAGAGAAACATTTTGCTTTATTCCAAAACCACTTTGACGGTGATTTTTTGGTTAAATTTCACTTGAATTCCACTCCACCTTGTCCGGATATGCCTGGATGAAAGCAGAAATATCTGGTGTATTGTGGTTATCTCAATCCCAGATGTTGCTACAGCCTCTGTGTTTGTTTGTGTGTTCTAGACATTATCTATGGACTTTATGGGTTGGAGATTATTTTAGCATGTAACTTTTGTTTTTCTGCTGGCATGCACTAATTGGGTGCACATGGATTCAAATCGTCCACACACTCAATTTTTCTAGGCCGAAAGCTTAAGACACCAAATAAAACATAATATTTCTGTTAGTGCACATGACTTAGTATCCACTTGCCAAAGAGAAAAATTGTGCTTTTACCAAAACCAGTTTGATGGTGATTTTTTGGTTAAATTTCACCCAAATTCCACAACACTTTGTCTAGATATGCCTGCATGAAAGCAGAAATATCTGGTGTGTTGTGGCTATGTCAATCCTAGATCTTGCTCAGCCTCTGTGTTTGTTTGTGTTTTCTGGACATTATCTACCACTTTACGGGTGTGAGATTATTTTAGCATGTAAATTTTGGCTTTCTTCTGGCAAACACTAATTGGTTCCACATGCAGTCCAATCCTCCACACATTGAGTTTTCTAGGCAGAAAGCTTAAGTAACCTGAGAAAACATGATATTTGTGTTTGTAAACATGACATACATCCACTTGTGGAAGAGAAAGATTGTGCTTTTCTCCAAAACCACTTTGACGGTGATTTTTTGGTTAAATTTCACATGAATTCCACAACACTTTGTCCAGATATGCCTGGATGAAAGTAGAAATATCTGGTGAGTTGTGGCTATGTCAATCCTAGATCGTATTACAGCCTCTGTGTTTGTTTGTGTTTTCTGGACATTATTGAAGGACTTTATGGTTTTGAGTGAATTTTAGCATGTAAATTTTGCTTTTCTGCTGGCAAACCCTAATTGGTTCCACATGCAGTCAAATCCTAAACACATTTGAGGTTTCTGGCAGAAAGCTTCATAAACCTGAGAAAATATATTTGCTTTTATAAACTTGACACTGGATTCACTTGCTGAAAGAAAGATTCCAATTTCCTCCAAAACAATTTTGATTGTGATTTCTTGGTTAAATTTTACCCAAATTCCACACCCCTATACCGGATATGCCTGGAAGAAAGCAGAAATATGTGGTGTGTTGTGGCTATCTCAATCCCAGATCTTGTTATAGCCTCTGTGTTTGTTTGTGTTTTCTTGATATTATCAACAAAGTTTAGGTTTTGAACGAATTTTATAATCTTTTTGTTTTCTGCTGGCAAACACTAATTGGTTGCACATGGACTCAAGTCATCCACACATTCAATTTTTCCAGCAGAAAGCTTCAGAAACCCAAACAAACATGATATTTTGTTTGTAAACATGACATTGGATCCACTTACCAAAGAGAAAGATTGTGCTTTTCTCCAAAACCATTTTGGCAGTGATTTTTCTTTTAAATTTCAGCCCAATTCCACACCACTTTGTCCGGATATGCCTGGAGGAAAAAAGAAATATCTGGTGAGTAGTGGCTATGTCAATCTCAGATCTTGCTACAGCCTCTGCATTTGTACTTGTATTCTGGGCGCTATCTAGTGACATTAGGTTTTGATTGAATTTTACCATGTAACTTTTTGTTTTCTGCCCGCAAAATGTAACTCTTTCCACATGGAGTCAAATCGTCCACACATTCTGTTTTCCTTTGCAGAAAGCTTCATAAACCCGGGAAAACATAATATTTCTTTTTGCAAACATGACATTGGATCTACTTGCTGATGAGAAAGATTGTGCTTTTCTCCAAAACAATTTTGATGGTGATTTTTTTGGTTAAATTTCACCCGAATTCTACACCAGTTTGTCTGGATATGCCTAGATGAAAGCATAAATATCTGGTGTGTTGTGGCGATTACATCCCACATCTTTCTACAGCCTCTGTGTGTGTTTGTGTTTTCTGGACATTGTCTACCAACTTTACGGTTTTGAGAGAATATTAGCATGTAACATTTGGTTTTCTGCTAACAAACAGTAATTGGTTTCACATGGAGTCAAGTCCTCCACACATTCTAGTTTTCCTGGCAGAAAGTCAGAAATCTGAGTAAGCATGATATTTGTCTTTTTAAACATGATGTTTCATCCACTTCTGAACAGAAAGATTTTGCTTTACTCCAAAACCACTTTGACGGTGATTTTTTGGTTAAATTTCACCCGAATTCCACCACATCTTCTCAGGATATGCCTGGATGTAAGCAGAAATATCTGGTGTGTTGTGCCATCTGAATCCTAGATCTTGCTACAGGCTCTGTGTTTGTTTGTGTTTTCTGGACATTATCAACAGACATTAAGGTTTTGAATGAATTATATCATCTAACTTTTTGTTTTCTGCTACCAATGCTGATTGGTTCCACATGGAGGTAAATCCTCCACTGTCGTTCCCCCTCTTCGTGGAGGAACGACACAGGACCCTGCGCTGTTCTTTCGTCTGCTCGGCCCTCCCCGGGTTTGCTGCTGGTTCTTCCCGGGTTGGCTACTATCCCTTCCACCTCCGTGGAAGGGCAGTTCCCCCTGGCCGCATTCCCCACTTCCGCAGGGGAGCGGCACACCGCCGGCCGGCTCTCTCGGGGGCTGCACGGGTTCCCTTAGATGTTCCCCATAGATGTTCCTGGTGCATGCCGTCTCTCTCCTCCTTTATAGTCCTCCTCCGCCAATCCCAACTCGGATGAGTACGCTGCTCTCCAATCAGGAGCAAGTCCTACAGTTAATTGGTTGAACTGGAGGCAGCTGTGCGGAAGCTGTTTACTTCTCTCCCAGCGCCATATTGTGGGAGAGCAGATGCATAGAATAAGTCCTAATTCGAGTAACTTAGTCTAGTCCGGATTGCTCCCCACAGATCCCCCTTTCTTTTTATTTTTTAGCGTTGATACGCGCCTGTCTTCGGTGTCCCGCGGCACACACTCTACTCTACTTGCTAGAGTTGCCACAGGCTCTTACAAGTCCTATCAATCAGGAAAACCGAATCCGGGTCCTCTCTTCGCCATTGTGAGGAGGTTTTTAGGCGCTGATGCATGCCTGTGTTCGGTGCCCTGCAGCGCATGCTCTGCTCTGCCTGCAGGGGACTTACAAAACCTATCAGGCAAACCGAATCCAAGCCTTCTCATTGCCTTATTGTGGGGGAGACTTATTAGTGTTGGTTCGTGCCTATCTTCGGTGACCTGCAGCTCATACTCTGGTCGAGCTTTGCTGGCGCTTACCGCCTTAAATCAGGCAGACCGAATCCAAGCCTCCTAATTGCGGTATTGTGGGGAAGCTTTACTGATGTTAATTCGTGCCTGTCTTCGGTGACCTGCGGCTAGCCGCCCAGGTGCTCATCGCCTCACTAATCGGGCAGACCGAATCCAAGCCTTCTAATTGGCATGTTGAGGGGAGGCCTTATTTTTCTCTATTTCTCTATCTCCGGGCATTTCTATTTCTCCCATTTTACTTCTGTCTGCCAACATTCCTATTTCTCTTTTACTTCTAAACTTCTGTTTCTCTTATCCCCGCAGCTTTCCGGCACCTCGCCCCGCCGGCGGGTTCCCGGCTCTGCGCCGCTTCAGCCCGCGCGCCTCTCTCATCTGCGCAGCTTCCCGGCTTTGCGCGGCTTGGCTTTGCGCGCTCCGCGGTCTCCACGCTTAACCCTTTCGCGTCTGAACCACGGCCTACGCCAGCGTTCCCTATCTATTCACGCCCCGTGCTCTCTCTGCACGCGGCGGCTTCCGCGAGTAACACAGCGTAGCTTGCGTCTCCACCACTAGCATTCAATCCAAGTTCCCCGGGCTAGCCTGGCGAATTCAACCCAGCGTACGTCTCCACCCCACGGTTTGGCTTCCCGTCCTTTGCTCCCCGGGCTAATCAGACGGATCCCAACCTGGCTTGCGTCTCAGCTTCTGGTTTTAACTTTTCGCCCCCTATTCCCGGGCTAACTTGAGAATCCCAAAATGGCTTTCGTTTCCGCCTTGGCCTGCCCCCCGCGGCTTCAATTTCCCTAACATTTTTCTCTACCCGGTATGTTTCCCCAAGCTTTCCTCCAACGATATTCCTCCCTCATTTCTCCTGGCCTCTCCCCACAGTCCGCGTCCGAGTCTGTTTGTTCTAGCTTTCACTTTCGCTTTCGACCTTAGAGATTCCTCCCAGCTTCCCCCCGTAGTCCGTATCCGAGTCTATGCCTAGGCTTTCAACAGCTTCCTCCGGCACCTTTTTCGTCCGGCTTTTCCCTAGGCTGTTTGCTAGTCTCTCTCTCCGATATTTTCCTGCTTCTTCCCGTTTCTTCCCTCCTAAGTTTGCTATCCGTCCTAGGTTTCCTATCCGAGCTAGGTTTCCTATCCGTCCTAGGTTTTCTATCCGAGCTAGGTTTCCTATCCGTCCTAGGTTTTCTATCCGAGCTAGGTTTCCTATCCGTCCTAGGTTTTCTATCCGAGTCACGGCACCATTATGTCGTTCCCCCTCTTCGTGGAGGAACGACACAGGACCCTGCGCTGTTCTTTCGTCTGCTCGGCCCTCCCCGGGTTTGCTGCTGGTTCTTCCCGGGTTGGCTACTATCCCTTCCACCTCCGTGGAAGGGCAGTTCCCCCTGGCCGCATTCCCCACTTCCGCAGGGGAGCGGCACACCGCCGGCCGGCTCTCTCGGGGGCTGCACGGGTTCCCTTAGATGTTCCCCATAGATGTTCCTGGTGCATGCCGTCTCTCTCCTCCTTTATAGTCCTCCTCCGCCAATCCCAACTCGGATGAGTACGCTGCTCTCCAATCAGGAGCAAGTCCTACAGTTAATTGGTTGAACTGGAGGCAGCTGTGCGGAAGCTGTTTACTTCTCTCCCAGCGCCATATTGTGGGAGAGCAGATGCATAGAATAAGTCCTAATTCGAGTAACTTAGTCTAGTCCGGATTGCTCCCCACACTCCACACATTCGAATTTTCCTGGTAGAAAGCTTCAGAATCCCGAACAAACCTAATATTTCTGTGTGTAAACATGACATTGGATCCACTTGCTGGACAGAAAGATTGTGCTTTTCTCCAACACCACTTTGATGGTGATTTTTTGGTTAAATTTCACCTGAGTTCCACAAAAATTTGTCCAGATATGCCTGGATGTAAGCAGAAATATCTGGTGTGTTGTGGCTATCTCGATCCTAGATCTTGCTACAGCCTCTGTGTTTGTTTGTGTTTTCTAGACATTATCTACGGACTTTATGGTTTTGAATGCAGTTTAGCATGTAACTTTTTGTTTTCTGCTGGCAAACGCTGATTGGTTGCACATGGAGTCAAATCCTTCACACATTCGAGTTTTCCTGGCAGAAAGCTTCAGATCTGAGGAAATATGATATTTGTGTTTGTAAACATAACAATGGTTGCACTTGTGGAAGAGAAAGATTGTGTTTTTCTCCAAAACCACTTTGACAGTGATTTTTTCGTTAAATTTCACCTGAATTCCACACCACCTTGTCTGGCTGTGACTGGATGAAAGCAGAAATATCTGGTGTGTTGTGGCTATCTCAATCTGAGATCTTGCTACAGCCTCTGTGATTGTTTTTTTTTCTGTACATTATCTTCCGACTTTATGGGTTTGAGAGAATTTTAGAATGTAAGTTTTGGTTTTCTGCTGGCAAACTCTAGCTGGTTCCACATGGAGTCAAATGCTCCACACATTTGAGTTTTCTATGCAGAAAACTTCAGAGACCCAAGAAAACATGATATATGTGTTTGTAAACATTGCATTGCATCCACTTACAAAAAAGAAAGATTGTAATTTCCTCCAAAACCACGTTGATGGTGATTTTTGCTTAAATTTCACCTAAATTCCACACCTTGTCCGGATATGCATGGATGAATGCAGAAATATCTGGTGTGTTGTGGATACATCCCATATCTTGCTACAGCCTCTGTGTTTGTGTTTTCTGGACATTATCTACCAACTTTGCGTTTTTGAGAGAATATTAGCATGTAACTTTTGGTTTTCTGCTAGGAAAGGTTAATTGGTTCCACATGGAGTCAAATCCTCCGTACATTCGAGTTTTCCTAGTAGAAAGCTTCAGAAACCCGAGTAAGCATGATATTTTGTTTGTACACATGACATTGGATCCACACACCGAAGAGAAAGATTGTGCTTTTCTCCAAAACAACTGTGATGGTGATTTTTTGGTTAAATTTCACCCAAATTCTACACCACTTTGTCCAGATATGCCTGGAGGAATGCAGAAATATCTGGTGTGTTGTGGCTATCTCAATCCAAGATCTGGTTACTGGTTACTGACTTAAAACCTATGTGAAACTGGAATCACTTATAAGCTAGTATCAATAATCTAGTATCAGTAAACTAGTATCAATTATAATATTGACAATACCAGTTACAATCTTAACAATTCCAATTATAATCTTGACATTAATCCAGGTATTGATTTTAATCATATGTAGAACATAGACAAATTACATTTTTATCATTAATCTAGGTGTAGTCTATCCGCTTCCAAGCTTGATCGATCATGCTAGGGGGTTTCTGTGCTCTGCCAAGTGTGATGTAGTGGACTGCTATTATTCAACTGTTTTAGATCATAGTTTCAGAGCAGAGTCTCATGGTGTGTGGGGGGGCACCTTTCCAGAATGGAGTCTCAAGTGCTCCAAAATGGAGTCCCTACTGTTAAGGTGTTGCTTCAAGATATTAACCCTTTTTCAGTTATATAGTTTGCAAATATTTTCTACCACTCTTCACTTTGCTTAGTGTTTCCTTTGCAGCACAAATCTTCTAAGCTTGATGTAGTCCCTTTTGTCTCTTTCTGTTTTCATTGCCTGTGCTTCTGGGGTCTTTTCCAAGAAGTCTTTCCTATGCCAATATCTTGCAAAGTTTCCCCAATGTTTTCCTCTAGTAATATGTTGATATCAGGTCATAGATTTAGATTCATGATCAGTTGTGAGTTGATTTTTGTATGGGTGTAAGTACAGGTTTTGTTTCATATGTCTGCATGTTGAGATCCAATTTTCCCAACACTATTTGTTGAAGAGACTGTCCTTTCTCCAGGGATTGATTTTAGATGGTTTGTCAAAGACTAGTTGGTTGTAGCTGCATGGATTAATTTTTTTGGTTTATATTTTGTTTCATTGGTATACCTGTCTTTTTTTCTTACAGTCCTAGGCTGTTTTGTTTGTAACTGCCCTGTAGTATGTCTTGAAATCTGGTCTTCTGATACTTCCAATTTTTTCTTGTTTAATGTTGCTTTAGTTATTTTGGGGTCTCTTGTGTTTCTACACAAATTTTAGCATTCTTTTTTCTAGATCTGAGAAGAATGTTCTTGGAGTTTTGATTGGGATTTCATTGAATCTATAAATCACCTGGGGTAGTATAAACATTTTCATGATATTAATTTTTCCAGTGCACAAACATGAAATATTTTTCCATTTTTTGTGTGTTCTTCTATTTCTTCCTTTAATGTTTTGCAATTTTCATTGTTAAAATCTTTCAAATTCTTAGTTACATTTATTCCAAGGTATTTTATTTTTTAGTAGGTATTATGGTTGGTATTGTGCTTACAAGTTCTCAGCCTGGACTCATCATATACAAATATATTTAGCTTATCCAATTCCCAAAGGATTCAAAGTTCACTTTTTTGGTACATTATAAAAATTGTAAAAGGAGTTGTTAATTATCCATCCCAGATAATAATTCCTGTCAGATCATTCATAGAAAAATACAATTATAAATGTGGATGTTAATTATAAGTGTAGGTGTTGATGAATCCACCATAGTTTACTGTGGTATTTTTGGTTAAATTTTAAATCATTCCTGATTGCAAACTGATGAGTATCATAACATTTGTGGCAGTGAAGTGTGTTCATAACTTACATTCCTAATTTTTCTGAATTCTGAATGATTCAAGCTGGACATGGAAAGAAGTCAAAATGTAAGCTTTCTAGCCCACAGAGTTGTTGGTCTTTGTGCTTAGCAACAAAGATTCCCTTCCATTGCCCTAGTACATTACATTGCATCCTTACCTAGTCACTTACAGAGCACAGGTTTTTTGCTAAATTTACAGTATAAAAAAGGGCAGACAAGAACTCATGTTCTCTCATAGGCATCCTAGAAAAGTGCTAAATAAAGAAAAGGGGGGGGTGGTAGCTCATTGCCTCTTTCCAATATCTCCATTCATGCAAGTCATTCATAAATCCCACATAGAGGAACAAGTGAGCAGGGGTCAGGAGCAGTGCTCTAATGATTAGGAATTTTACTTTGTGGAGGGGTTGTATCCTTGTCAGCCTACATTCAAAAAAGATACTCTGTCCCAGGAAAACAAGAAGACTAGGAAAGTCAGCATACCCAAATTATTTCTTTTAATTTTAAAGACTCTCTTGTGTCCAACTGTGGTCACTATGTTAAAAGGAATATTTAGAAGAATGTGACAATTTTGAATGTTGAGCAAGGAGTTGCTCTCCTATGACACGGGTGAATCTATTGTAAAAACAATATGCATGAGTACATTCTTATAGAATATTTCTGCAGTGGTTTTTGATTTCTTACAGATTTGAGTTTTATAAAATGATGCCAAATCATAATATCTACTTGTTTACTCAAGAGACACAAATATTTTCCTTTAAAGTGAAGAAACAAATTGTAAATGTTGAGAAGCAATTAATTCTAGTGTGTGGTAATTTGCATTAACCAGTAAGGATATCTAAAATACATATATATATATATATATGTACAAATTTAAAATGCAAACCAAGAAGTGAAAAAATGTTTTTGTTACTTAAAAAATGAACATTACAAATTCTCTCCTTAAAATATATTTCACCAGTGACGTGGCTCACAAGGCTAATCCTCTGCCTGCAGTGCTGGCACCCCAGGTTCTAGTCCCAGTTGGGGTGCTGGTTCTGTCCTGGTTGTTCCTCTTCCAGTCCATCTCTCTGCTGTGGCCCAGGAGAGCAGTGGAGGATGTCCCAAGCGCTTGGGCCCTGCACCCACATGGGATATCGGGAGGCTATGGTGGCCATTTGGGGGGTGAACCAATGGAAGGAAGACCTTTCTCTCTGTCTCTCTCTCTCTCACTGTCTAACTCTGCTTGGCAAAAAATAAATAAATAAATAAATTATGCTTTGTACACTCTCAGTTCTTATTCTGAAGATGTTAAAGTGTATCACATTTTTACTGAGAAGCAAAGAAAAATGTTTCATTTTAGAATATTAAAAACATACAATTTTAAATTTTGCTGAACAATTTGTAATAGTTGAATTTGTATTTTTAGGCATAAATATGTTTTATTCTTTTTTTTTTTTTTGACAGGCAGAGTGGACAGAGAGAGAGAGACAGAGAGAAAGGTCTTCCTTCGCCGTTGGTTCACCCTCCAATGGCCGCCGCGGCCGGCGCGCTGCGCCCGGCGCACCGCGCTGATCCGATGGCAGGAGCCAGGAGCCAGGTGCTTTTCCTGGTCTCCCATGGGGTGCAGGGCCCAAGCACCTGGGCCATCCTCCACTGCACTCCCTGACCACAGCAGAGGGCTGGCCTGGAAGAGGGGCAACCGGGACAGAATCCGTCGCCCCGACCGGGACTAGAACCCGGTGTGCCGGCGCCGCTAGGCGGAGGATTAGCCTAGTGAGCCGCGGCGCCGGCCCAATATGTTTTATTCTTGATGTATTATGACAGATATATTATTTTAATGGTAGTGGAATGTATGAGGTAAATGATCCAGCAGATTTGTTTTCATTAGATCAAACTTTCCATGGGGTACCTAAACTTAGAATGAGTTTGATATCACAACACTATTTACATTCTCTGTAAGAAAAATAAAGGATATTTGTCAATAGATTTCAAATCACAGAATGAGACAGTCCAATTTATTTTTGGTTCTCAGTGATGTATTGCTGTGTTTTATAACACCATGCATTCATGAAAAATAGATTTTTATTCAAAAGTTCACATTTGTACCACATTTTTTTTCTGTAGGTCTAAAATTTTTCTAAAGGTCAATCTTTCTATAAAAAAGTTCATATGTGTTGCCTGATGTAATCAATTTTTTTCTAGATTTATTTTTATTTATCTGAAAGACAGAGTTACATAGAGAGGTAGAGACAGAGAGAAAAGTCTTCAATCTGCTGGTTCACTTCCCAATTGGCTGCAAAAGCCAGAGCTGAGCTGATCTGAAGCCCAGAGCTGGGTGCTTTTCTCAGGTCTCCCACATGGGTGCAGGGGCCCAAGGACTTGAGCCATCCTCTGATGCTTTCCCAGGTGCATTAGCAAGGAGCCAGGTCAGAAATGGAGCAACTGGGACTCAAACCAGCACCCATATGGGATGCTGGTACCATAGGCCAGGGTTTTAACATGCTGTGCCACAGCACTGGCCCCTGTAATCAATTTCTAAAGTGTATACACTGACAAGAAGAATTACACAAAGTACACTCATCTAACAAGGCATATCTTTGCTAAATTTAAAGACAATGGCTTTACCTGCTACACCTAATGCTAGCCTTAAGTATTTGGTTTGAAGCAATACTCATCTTCAGTTTTCATAGGTTTTATCAGAAAGTATCATTTGATAGTAAATCCTTTTAGTGAATATATGAAATAGATCAAACATTGAATTTGTGAAAAAAAATGCTGTCATTCAGATCATGCCAAGTCTAAGGCTTTGCCATTTCATGATTATATATCCTTCGGCAAACCAGTTACTTACCTCTTCATGCCTCAGTTGCATTTTCTTTAAAGTTAAGATAACAGGAGCTACCTCCATTTTTCTGGAAACATAAAATTCTGGAAACATCACCTGGTATAAAATAAATGTTAGCAATTATTATTTTTTTTTTGGTCTTTGGAGTTTTTTTCATTTTTAATTATCTTTATATACAGAATATCAAGTGAGTATATACTAAGTAAAGATTTCAACAGATTGCACCCACACAGACACACAAAGTATAAATACTGTTTGCATACTGCTTTACCATTATTTCACATAGTACAACACATTAAAGACAGAGATCCTACATGGGGAGTAAGTGCACAGTGATTCCTGTTGTTGATTTAACAATTGACATTCTTATTTATGACGTCAGTAATGACCCGTGGCTCTTGTCATAAGCTGCCAAGGCTATGAAAGCCTCTTTTTTTTTTATCTTTTATTTAATGAATATAAATTTCCAAAGTACGACTCATGGGTTACAATGGCTTTCCCCCCCATACCATCCCTCCCACCCACAACCCTCCCCTTTCCCACTCCCTCTCCCCTTCCATTCACATCAAGATTCATTTTCGATTATCTTAATATACAGAAGATCAGCTTAGTATACCTTAAGTAAGGATTTCAACAGTTTGTTCCCACACAGAAACATAAAGTGAAAAATAATAGATGATTTTTTTTAAATGATGATGAAATCAGATCAGACCTATTGTCATGTTTAATCCCAGTGAGAGTCAAGTTGGGAATTGATAATTTCTTTTTTTTTTTTTTTACAGAAGATCAGTTTAGTGTACATTAAGGAAAGATTTCAATCGTTTGCACCCCCATAGAAACACAAAGTGAAATATACTGTTTGAGTACTCGTTATAGCATTAAGCCTCAGTGTACAGCACATTAAGGACAGAGATCCCACATGAGGAGTAAGTGCACAGTGACTCCTGTTGTTGACTTTACAAATTGACACTCCTGTTTATGGCATCAATAATCTCCCTATGCACCAGTCATGAGTTTCCAAGGGCTGGCGAGGATGTGGGGAAAAAGGGACACTAACCCACTGTTGGTGGGAATGCAAACTGGTCAAGCCACTATGGAAATCAGTCTGGAGATTCCTCAGAAACCTGAATATAACCCTACCGTTCGACCCAGCCATCCCACTCCTTGGAATTTACCCAAAGGAGTTTAAATTGATAAAGAAAAAAGCGGTCTGCACCCTAATGTTTATTGCAGCACAATTCACAATAGCTAAGACCTGGAACCAACCTAAATGCCCATCAATGGTAGACTGGATAAAGAAATTATGGGATATGTATTCTTTATAATACTATACCGCAGTAAGAAACAACGAAATCCAGTCATTTGCAACAAAATGGAGGAATCTGGAACACATCATGCTGAGTGAAGTAAGCCAGTCCCAAAGGGACAAATACCATATGTTCTCCCTGATCGGTGACAACTGAATGAACACCAAAAAGGAAACCTCCTGAAGTGAAATGGACATTATGAGAAATGGTGACTTGATCAGCATAGCCCTGACTGCTAATGGACAACTTAATACATTATCCCTCATAGTATTTTTTTTTTGTCTGTTCTACTTAATATGACTGGTTTAATTCTGTAATTATCACACAGTTATTCTTAAGTGTTGAAAATTAACTGAAATGTGATCCCTGTTAAACATAAGAGTGGGAATAAGAGAGGGAAGAGATGTATAATTTGGGGCATGCTCGGGCTGACTTGCCCCAATTGGTAGAGTTGGAAACATACCAGGGGATTCCAATTCAATCCCATCAAGGTGGCATGTGCCAATGCCATCTCACTATTCCAAGTGATCAATTTCAGTTCACAATTGACCATAATGAAAGGACTAAGAGTCAAAGGGAGCACATAAACAAGTCTAGTATCTGCTAACACTAACCGATAGAATAAATAAAGGGGAGAGTGATCCAACATGGGAAGTGAGATACTCAGCAGACTCATAGAATGGCGGATGTCCTAAATAGCACTCTGGCCTCAGAATCAGCCCTAAAGGCACTCGGATCTGGCTGAAAAGCCCATGAGAGTATTTCAGGCATGGAAAGCCAAGGCACTCTGGCAAAAAGATCTCTGTGAGTGAGATCCCAGTGGAAAGAACAGGTCTTCAAAGAGGGAGGTGCCTTTCTCTGAAGGGAGGAGAGAACCTCCACTTTGACTATGACCTTGTCTAAACAAGATAAGAGTCGGAGAACTCAAGGGGCTTCCATAGCCTTGGAAACTCATGACTGGTGCATAGGGAGATTATTGATGCCATAAATAGCAATTATTATTATTATCTATTCATATTTTCCTAAATAAAGGTATTTAAATATTTGTGCCTTTATGCTTAATGTTGTAGTGTACACATTTAGACACAACTCAAAATTTATTTGAAATTATATACATTCAATTTTTGTAAAACTTCATATTTTGCTTGACATGGTAACTCAAACTGGATTCAATTCATTTTAATTTGATGAGTGAGGCCGGCGCCGTGGCTCAATAGGCTAATCCTCCACCTTGCGGCGCCGGCACACCGGGTTCTAGTCCCGGTTGGGGCGCCGGATTCTGTCCCGGTTGCCCCTCTTCCAGGCCAGCTCTCTGCTATGGCCAGGGAGTGCAGTGGAGGATGGCCCAGGTGCTTGGGCCCTGCACCCCATGGGAGACCAGGAAAAGCACCTGGCTCCTGGCTCCTGCCAGGATCAGCGCGGTGCGCCGGCTGCAGCGGCGGCCATTGGAGGGTGAACCAACGGCAAAAAGGAAGACCTTTCTCTCTCTGTCTCTCTCTCTGTCCACTCTGCCTGTCAAAAAAAAAAAAAAAAAAAAAAAAAAAAAAAAAAAAAAAAATAATTTGATGAGTGAGCCATTTCTTATCTAATTCCCTAGATAATATAACTTATTCACTCGCTTGTGCTTTGTGATGATACCTGCCTCTTTTTTTTTTTTTTTTTGACAGGCAGAGTGGACAGTGAGAGAGAGAGACAGAGAGAAAGGTCTTCCTTTTGCCGTTGGTTCACCCTCCAATGGCCGCCCCAGCCAGCGCGTTGTGGCCGGCGCACCGCACTGATCCGATGGCAGGAGCCAGGAGCCAGGTGCTTTTCCTGGTCTCCCATGGGCTGCAGGGCCCAAGCACCTGGGCCATCCTCCACTGCACTCCCTGGCCACAGCAGAGAGCTGGCCTGGAAGAGGGGCAACCGAGACAGAATCCGTCGCCCCGACCGGGACTAGAACCCGGTGTGCTGGCGCCGCTAGGCAGAGGATTAGCCTAGTGAGCCGCGGCGCCGGCCTATACCTGCCTCTTTTTCAAAACAGTAACTAAACTGCATCATTTTAGGTCAAAAATAAATCAATAGAGTAAATTGGTATTTAAAGAAAGGGACTATTCTTTGACAGTAATCTTAAACTAGCATATTGATGCACTTTGGTAAATGCATTGGAGACTTGCTGATTGTGTATGTGCATTTGTGAATGTATGTATGGTACATGGGTGTGTGTGTGTGTGTGTGTGTGTGCTCAATTTAAACCTACAATAAAATTGTAGCATTATACAAAGAAATAATTCTAGAAAATCATGGTTTGCAATAATTTTTGCTCTTTGGAGATTATGATGTTTAGATGATGCCTAAAAAGTTCCTGTGAATTTTTTTCAGAATTCTAGTAATATACAGCACTGAAATTCATACAGAAGGGGAACATAGTTGGGTTCAAAGATATCATTAGACTACAGAACCAATCAGCCATAATTCAGGCCCCCAAATTAAACTACTTGTATGAGAAAATTTAAGTAGTTGTATTGATGTCACATATTGTTTGCAAACAAACGTATCTTTTTAAAAATTATTTATTTATTTATTTGAAAGCCAGATTTACACAGAGAGAGAAGAAGAGGCAGAAAGGAGAGAGAGAGGTCTTCCATCTGCTGGTTCACTCCCCAATTGGCTGCAATGACTAGACCTGCACTGACCCAAAGCCAGGAGCCAGGAGCTTCTGGGTCCCCCATGTGAGTTCTGGGGCCCATGGACTTGGACCATCTTCCAGTGCTTTCCCAGGCCTTAGCAAAGAGCTGGCTCAGAAGTGGAGCAGCCGGGACTCGAACCAGCATCAATTTGGGATGCTAGCAGTGCCAGGCTGCAGCTTTACCCGCTATGCCACAGTGCCAACCCCAAATGTATCTTAATATAACTGTATTTGATAAACACATAACATTAGTGTTGAAAGAATAAATACTTATAAACCTCAATGAAGGCAATTTGTCATTAGGTAACAAAACCATGAAATACTATTCAATTGATTTCTAGTCCGGATATTTTTTCATAAAGAAATTTTAAACAGAATTATATTGATGCCAAAATATTCACAATAGAATGATTCCCAAAAGTGCAAACATATGGTAGTCATTTACATTGGATGATGCTTGATGAAATTCATCCATAAATTTAATGTAGTCTATCATTTAATAAATCCTTTAAATTAATTGAATTAGTTGAGGATATGCTTTGAATAGTGTCTATAAAAAGTGTAGGGCAATAATTTGTACTGACAATCATTTAATGTGTAGAAATCAATGCCCATAATGTTAATTGTATGATAGAATTATAGATTTTCTTGAAACTTTCAATATTCTTGTTTTCCATGCTTCCTTGTTTTACAATGAGAAAAACATTTAAAAAATTACTTGAGAGGGAGAGACAGTAGCAGAGCTCTCATCTGTTGGTTCACTTCTCAAACACCAACATCGTAGATCTGAGTCAGCCTAAAGTTAGGAGCTGGAACTGAATGCAAGGCTCCCACATGAGTGGGGAACCCTACTACCTGACCAGTCAGCACTGCCTCTCAGGGTCTGTGCTGGCAGGAGAGTGGAGTAAGCATCCGGAGCCAAGATGTGAAGCCAAGTACTCCAACGTGGGACACTGTTCCCAAATGGCATCTTTTTTTTTTAAACTTTTATTTAATGCATATAAATTTCCAAAGTACGAATTATGGATTACAATGGCTTCCCCCCAATAACATCCCTCCCACCCACAACCCTCCCCTTTCCCACTCCCTCTCCCCTTCCATTCACATCAAGATCCATTTTTGATTATCTTAATATACAGATGATCAGCTTAGTATACATCAAGTATGGATTTCAACAGTTTGCTCCCACACAGAAACATAAAGTGAAAAATAATAGATGATTTTTTTTAAATGATGATTAAATCAGAGCAGACCTATTGTCATGTTTAATCCCAGTGAGAGTCAAGTTGGGAATTGATAATTTCTTTTTTTTTTTTTTACAGAGGATCAGTTTAGTATGCATTAAGTAAGGATTTCAACAGTTTGCACCCCCATAGAAACACAAAGTGAAATATATTGTTTGAGTACTCGTTATAGCATTAAATCTCAATGTACAGCACATTAAGGATAGAGATCCTACATGAGGAGTAAGTGCACAGTGACTCCTGTTGTTGACTTTACCAATTGACACTCCTGTCTATGGCATCAGTAATCTCCCTATGCTCCAGTCATGAGTTTCCAAGGCTATGGAAGCCCTCTGAGTTCTCCGACTCTTATCTTGTTTAGACAAGGTCATAGTCAAAGTGGAGGTTCTCTCCTCCATTCAGAGAAAGGTACCTCCCTCTTTGATGACCTGTTCTTTCCACTGGGATCTCACTCGCAGAGATCTTTTGCCAGAGTGTCTTGGCTTTCCATGCCTGAAATACTCTCATGAGCTTTTCAGCCAGCTCCGAATGCCTTTAGGGCTGATTCTGAGGCCAGAGTGCTATTTAGGACATCTGCCATTCTATGAGTCTGCTGAGTATCTCACTTCCCATGTTGGATCACTCTCCCCTTTATTTACTCCATCGGTTAGCGTTAGCAGGTACTAGACTTGCCTATGTGCTCCCTTTGACTCCCAGTCCCTCCACCATGACCAACTGTGAACTGAAACTGATCACCTGGAACAGTGAGATGGCAGTGGTACATGCCACCTCAAAGGGATTGAATTGGAATCCCCTGGTATGCTTCCAACTCCACCACTTGGGGCAAGTCAGCCTGAGCATGTCCCAAATTATACATCTCTTCCCTCTCCCATTCCCACCACCATGTTCAACAGGGATCACATTTCAGTTAATTTTCAACACTTAAGAATAACTGTGCATCAATTACAGATCTAAACCAGTCATATTAAGTAGAACAGATAAAAAAAAAACTACTAAGAGGGATAATGTATTAAGTTGTTCATTAACAGTCAGGGCTATGCTGATCAAGCCACCGTTTCCCATAGTGCCCACCTCACTCCAACAGGTTTCCCTCTTGGTGTTCAGTCAGTCATCACCGATCAGGGAGAACATATGGTATTTGTCCCTTTGGGACTGGCTTATTTCACTCAGCATGATGTGTTCCAGATTCCTCCATTTTGTTGCAAATGACTGGATTTCGTTGTTTCTTACTGCAGTATAGTATTCTAAAGAGTACATATCCCATAATTTCTTTATCCAGTCTATCGTTGATGGGCATTTAGGTTGGTTCCAGGTCTTAGCTATTGTGAATTGTGCTGCAATAAACATTAGGGTGCAGACCTCTTTTTTGTTTGCCAATTTAAATTCCTCTGGGTAAATTCCAAGGAGTGGGATGGCTGGGTCGAATGGTAGGGTTATCTTCAGGTTTCTGAGGAATCTCCAGACTGACTTCCATAGTGGCTTGACCAGTTTGCATTCCCACCAACAGTGGGTTAGTGTCCCTTTTTCCCCACATCCTCGCCAGCATCTGTTGTTGGTAGATTTCTGCATGTGAGCCATTCTAACCGGGGTGAGGTGAAACCTCATTGTGCTTTTGATTTGCATTTCCCTGATTGCTAATGACCTTGAACATTTTTTCATGTGCCTGTTGGCCATTTGGATTTCCTCTTTTGAAAAATGTCTATTGAGGTCCTTGGCCCATCTCTTAAGTGGGTTGTTGGTTTTGTTTTTGTGGAGTTTCTTGATCTCTTTGTAGATTCTGGTTATTAACCCTTTATCTGTTGCATAGTTTGCAAATATTTTTTCCCATTCTGTCGGTTGTCTCTTCAGTCTCCTGACTGTTTCTTTTGCAGTACAGAAACTTCTCAATTTGATGCAATCCCAATAGTTGATTTTTGCTTTGACTGCCTGTGCCTCCCGGGTCTTTTCCAGAAACTCTTTGCCTGTGCCAATATCTTGAAGGGTTTCTCCAATGTTCTCTAATAACTTGATGGTGTCAGGTCGTAGATTTAGGTCTTTAATCCATGTTGAGTGGACTTTTGTGTAAGGTGTAAGGTAGGGGTCTTGCTTCATGATTCTGCATGTGGAAATCCAATTTTCCCAGCACCATTTATTGAATAGACTGTCCTTGCTCCAGGAATTAGTTTTAGATCCTTGATCAAATATAAGTTGGCTGTAGATGTTTGGGTTGATTTCTGGTGTTTCAATTCTGTTCCATTGGTCTATCCATCTGTTTCTGTACCAGTACCATGCTGTTTTGATTACAACTGCCCTGTAGTATGTCCTGAAATCGGGTATTGTGATGCCTCCAGCTTTGTTTTTGTTGTACAAGATTGCTTTAGCTATTCGAGGTCTCTTGTGCCTCCATATAAATTTCAGCACCATTTTTTCCAGATCTGAGAAGAAGGTCTTCGGTATCTTGATTGGTATTGCATTGAATCTGTAAATTGCTTTTGGGAGAATGGACATTTTGATGATATTGATTCTTCCAATCCATGAGCATGGAAGATTTTTCCATTTCTTCGTATCCTCTTCTATTTCTTTCTTTAAGGTTTTGTAATTTTCATTGTAGAGATCTTTAACGTCCTTGGTTAAGTTTATTCCAAGGTATTTGATTGTTTTTGTAGCTTTTGTGAATGGGATTGATCTTAGAAGTTCTTCCTCAGCCATGGCATTGTCTGTGTATACAAAGGCTGTTGATTTTTGTGCATTGATTTTATACCATGCTACTTTGCCAAACTCTTCTATGAGTTCCAATAGTCTCTTAGTAGAGTTCTTTGGGTCCCCTAAATACAGAATCATGTCATCTGCAAAGAGGGATAGTTTGAGTTCTTCCTTCCCAATTTGTATCCCTTTAATTTCTTTTTCTTGCCTAATAGCTCTGGCTAGAACCTCCAGAACTATATTGAATAGCAGTGGTGAGAGTGGGCATCCCTGTCTGGTTCCAGATCTCAGTGGAAATGCTTCCAACTTTTCCCCATTCAATAGGATGTTGGCTGTGGGTTTTTCATAAATTGCTTTGATTGTATTGAGGAATGTTCCTTCCAAACCCAGTTTGCTTAGAGTTTTCATCATGAACGGGTGTTGTATTTTATCAAATGCTTTCTCAGCATCTATTGAGATAATCATATGGTTTTTCTTCTGCAGTCTGTTAATGTGGTGTATCACATTGATTGTCTTGCGCACATTAAACCATCCCTGCATACCAGGGATAAATCCCACTTGGTCTAGGTGGATGATCTTTCTGATGTGTTGTTGCATTCTATTGGCGAGAATTTTATTGAGGATTTTTGCATCTATGTTCATCAGGGATATTGGTCTGTAATTCTCTTTCAATGTTGTTTGTTGACTCTACCTTACAGCCACTCAGAATTTGAACCCTAATGTCAATCTGATTGCACCATCTACTTCAAGTAAAATACCTCAAGTCATTTTCCAATCCAGTGAAGCTGCACATTGCTGCATTATTCAGAGGAAGAAAACATCCCAATTTCTCTCCTCCAAGTTGCCCAAGACTCATGCAATCAGTGTGTTGCATCCTGCAGCTGATGCCCACCTTTGTAGCCACCGATCCTGCCAGTAAATGCAGCCAGCATCTCCAAGTGTTAAGGACAACCCCTTTCAAAGAATCCACCTAAATGTAACACTGCAAGGGAAAAACATACCTTGTGCAGCTGGGTCACCGAACAGATGTGAGTGAAACAGTGGCAGAAGTTGATGAAAAAGAGGGTGCTCACTTTGACTTTTCTGTGCCTACCTCAGAGACAGTCATGTATAGATATCAGCTGGCCCATGTCCTCAGGACAAAAGCTGATGATGGGTTCTCAGGTGCCCAAAGCAGCTGTCATATCTCTTGTAACTCAGTGCTTTTTACAAAGCCCATAGCTGCCAATGGTGAGCTCAGATGATACCAGGCTCTCCCATTGCCTCCATTCCTGGGTTTTCCCATTTAGCAGCTAAAGTCTTTTCTCAGATTGACTCTTCCAGAATAAGAAGTCCCATCTGTAGTTATCCAGGATGTGACAAGACCTACTTTAAAATTTCTCATGTGGGACCACAGCTGTGTTGTCTGCAATAGCCTGCATCACCTATGGGTGCCAGTTCAAGTCCTGGCTGCTCTGTTTTGGATCCAGCTGCCTGCTAATATACCTGGAAAAGCAGTGCAAGATAGCCCCAGTACTTGGGCCCCTGCACTCACATGGGAGACCCAGATGAAGATCCTGGCTCCTGGTTTCAGCCTGGCCCAGCCCTGACCATTGTGGCCATTTAGGGAATGAACCAGTGGATGGAAGATCTCTATCTCACTCTTGCTTTCTGTAATTCTGACTTTCAAACAAACAAATAAATAAATAAATCTTTAAAAAACTCTCATGTGATAGTCCCCAGGACAACACATACAGGAAAAAACCCTTTTAGCTGTAAGTGGAGAGGTTGTGAAAGGTGGTTTGCCCCTTCAGATGCACTGTCCATGGCCCTTCAGGCCAGGGCTTTAACCCATTGCACAACAGTGCCGGTCCCAGTTTTTATCCTTTTTAAGGAATGACCATACTGTTCTCCATAACATCTGTACTAATTTGTGTTTTCACCCACCATATATGAAGGTTTTCTTTTCCCATATGCTCTCTAGCATTTGTTATTTTTTATCATTTTGGCATAAAGATGATATAGTATTGTTCATGGTTTTGTGTACTTTTAAATCAGATAATTTGTTTATTAAATATTTGTTTATTTGAAAGGTGGATTTAGAGAGAGAGGGAAAGACAGAGATAGCTTTCATCTGCTGGCTCACACCCCAGAGTTTCAACAGCTGAGCCTTGGGCATGCTGAAGTCAGGAGCTTCATCCAAGTCTCCCACGTGAGTGGCAAGGACCCAAGTCCTTCGTCCATCTTCTGCTGGTTTCCCAGGTGTTTAGCAGTGAGCTAAATTGGAAGTGGAGATTCCTAAACTCAAAGTGGAACTCACATGATATGCTGGCCTCACAGATTGCAGCTTACCCCACTTAGCCACAATGCCAGCCCCTCTATCAATTTAATTCCTCAAAAATAGGTCAGTAATGTTGGCATCCATCTCATTTTTTCTCTGTTATCATTCAACTTATTGATGTCTTATTTTTGTTCACATTATTCCTCTCAATTGCTCTACCTGAGGTGAGTAGGGCTGCTGTGTTGCTTAAATGCAGTGTATGCTTTAGATTACTCATTTACTGAGTGCATGTCATTCACATAGCACTTCACTGAAGTTCTACTATGTCCCAAATCCTCTTCTAGGCACAGAATTCAGACCACTTTTCTCTTAGGCCTAGATCTTGCCTTTAACATACTACTTGGAATTTAGTAACTCATGAAATCTGCAGACTGCATAAATGAATGAATATTTTGAGGGCTATGCTTTCATGGAGGAACTTCATAAGAGACAGAAGGAATAAAATAAATCAAAAGTATCCACAGTATATAGAATGTATACTATTTTACAAGTCACAGAGAAGAGGAAGAAGAAGGAAAGTAGTGAGACTAGAAAGTTTGTGGCAAGACTAACAGGCACTGGTCGAGAACTTAATAAGCCCATTAGGAAAGCAGTAAGGTTTCTTTACCCCCCTGTAGACTCTGCTCTCCAGAGGTGAACAGGGTCCTCTAAACCCACTTGCTGCACACACAAAAACCTGAGCATTGTATTCTCCCACAGGTGTTGGAGACTGATATTGTGTTCTGATTTATATTTACATAATGGCTAGTGACATTGGGCATATTCACATGTTTTGACCATTTACATTTCTTCTGAGAAATGTCTATTCAGATCCTTGCCTGTTTCTTCACTGTATTTTTTGGAGTTTTTCCAATTTATGTAAATGTTCTGGAAATCTGTAAACATTCAGAGTTTTAATTTTTCCTGCCATTCTGTTTGCTGTATCTACACTCTGATGTTTACTTTGTTGTGAAGAAGTATCTTAGTTTGATATACTCAAATGTCTCTGTTTTTATTTTTGTTACTATTGCTATTGGAATCTTACCCAAAAGCTGTTGTCTGTTGACAATATTTAGAGTTTCCCTATGTTTACTTGGGGTTTGGTCTTATGATTAGATTTTTAATTCACTGTGAGTTCACTTTCACATAGTGTAAGAGATGTTGGAGTCTATTTTCAGGCTTCTACATATGGATAATCAAGTTCCTCTGCACCACTTGTGAAAGAGATTCTTCTTTCTCCAGGTCATTTTAGTTTCTTTGTTAAATATGAGTTGCTGGTAGAAATTTGGGTTTATTTCTATGCTACCTATTCTTGTCCATTGAACTATGTGTCTGTTATTATGTCAGTGCTAACACCTCTTCTTTTTGTTTTTTTGCAGTTTATTTATTTGAAAGGCAGAATTACAGAGAGGTAGAGGCAGAGAGAGAGAGGTCTTCCATTCACTGGTTTACTCCCCAAATGGCCACAATGGCCGGAGCTGTGTTGATGTGAATCCAAGTGTCAGGAGCCTCTTCCAGGTCTCTATGCAGGTGCAGGGGCCCAAAGATGTTGGCCATTTTCTACTTTTTTCTCAGGCTATAACAGAGAGGGGTATAAGAAGTGGAGCAGCTGGGAAACATACTGGCACCCATATGAGATGCTGGCACTGCAGACGGTGACTTTACCTGCTTTGTCATAGTGCTGACCCTTGTAATATGTCTTAAAATATGGTGTGATGTCTCCAGCTTTTTTTTTGCTTTATAATATTGCTTTAGATGTTAAGCATCTCTCATGTTTCTATATGAATTTTAGCATCATTTTTTTCTAGCTCTGAGAATAACATCGTTGGTATGTTGATTGGGATTGCATTGAATTTGCAAATTGCTTTTGGTAGTATGGACATTTTGATATTATTCTTCCCATTCACAAACACAAGTTTTCTGTGAGACTGTCAAAAAGCCTTGACAAAAATTGGACTTTATTACCCAAAACTTGATCACTTTTTGGGATCATTTAAATCCATATTTTTGCACTAATATTTGATAAATAATGAAAGACTTTCTCTGAGCATTTTAGTAGGAGAAATTAAAATTTTTATTTTATTTTATCAATTTCTTCAAATATTGTTTAGATGTGATATTCAAATATTGTTTAGAGCCATTGTCTGTATTCCCTCTAAATTAGGATCTTTTTGCTTTTTGCCTGTTAAACTTGCCCTTGATTCAACAACCCTTTTTAATGTAATGTAAACTGAAAATGTCATTTCATAAGCTAAAAAAATGACAAAGAAGGAAAAAGAAGGGAGGGAGGTTGAGTATATAATTATGTTCTCTGAATTCTTTCTATAAACCATATTGAATCTTTTAAAAGGTAATTAAAATTAAAACTCTAAATTGGACCATTATGACCAATATTTAAAACAAGTGATTAAAAACTGTAGATGTCTTCAATTTTGATTATCATTCTTATTTAGACTATCTGAAAGAAATCCGGTTTCTCACTTTAAAATATACCAATGTATTAGAATTCAGTATTAAATGACTTTGTTTAAAAGTGTTATTTAATCTATTGCTTTAAGTGGTAATACTATGGCCATTGTAAAACAAAATCCTTATCATTTTTCATAAAACAGAAAGGGCCTTTAAAACATCATCACTAAAAATATTAAGAGACCCCAAATATAACATTGTTAAAACCCAAGTGATACCATTCAAAATTTTCAAATATGCAGGGATGGTTCATGTCAAGTAACTAAATAATTGTTAAGTGTATATATGTAATAGCTTCTATAAATTTTTTTGACAAGGGCTGGCACTGTGGCATAGTGGGTGAGGCTGCCACCTGCAGTGCTGGTATTCCATAGGGGCATCAGTTCAAGACCTGGCTGCTCCACTCCCTATCCAGCTCTCTGCTATGGCCTGGGAAAGCACTATAAAATGGTCCAAGTCCTTGGACCCTGAACCTGCATAGGAGACCAGGAAGAGGCTCCTGGCTCCTGCCTTCTAGTCGGCACAGCTCCAGCCATGGACGCCAACTGTGGAGTGAACCAGTGAATGGAAGACCACTCTCTGCCTCTCCTTCTCTCTCTGTGTAATTCTGACTTTCAAATAATATAAATAAATCTTTAAAAACTTCTTTTGGCAAATAGATGAAGCTATTTGTTATACATTTCAAATAAATAGCAAACATACTAGAAAAATATATTGAATAAAATTTAAGCAACTCATAGCTATACACAGAAATTTCTCACCAAAACAACATAGCAACCACTAAATTTCCAAACTTAATTTTCCACAACTTAGAATGTTTAACTCCAGAAGGAGTACTAAATTGACAAAACAGTGGCCTATGTATCAGGATACCTAATTCTAATACAGAATTATCCCTGCTACAACTTACCTATGTGACCTTGAACAATTCACTTTACTTCTCTGGGCCTTGGCATTTAGCATCCTCATGTGATAAAGGAGGCTTGGATAATATCAGTTGTACTCAAGATAGACTTCAACGATCTCTTAGTTTCCAAACAGGCACCTTAAGGGAAAGTAATACTTTAGATCAAAGCTTACATTTTTAAATATAAATATATTTTAAACTTGTTGCTCCCCGTCTTTGTGGAGGAACGACACAGGACCCTGCGCTGTTCTTTCGTCTGCTCAGTCCTCCCTGGGTTTGCTGCTGGTTCTTCCCGGGTTGGCTACTGACCCTTCCACCTCTGTGGAAGGGCGGTTCCCCCTGCCACATTCCCCACTTCCGCGGGGGAGTGGCACACCGCCGGCCGGCTCTCTCGGGGGCTGCACACGTGTTCCTTGAGATAGATGTTCCCCTTAGATGTTCCTGGTGCATGTTGTCTCTCTCCTCCTTTATAGTCCTCTTCCGCCAATCCCAACTCGGCTGCCCACACGCCGAGTACGCTGCTCTCCTCCAATCAGGAGCAGGATCAGCTCCTGGAGGTCATCACTCAAGTTGGCAAGAGGCAGCTGCGTAGAAGCTGTTTCCTCCTCTCCCAGCACCATATTGTGGGAGAGCAGATGCATAGAATAAGTCTTAACTCCAGTAACTTAGTCTAGTCCGAGTTGCTCCCCACAAAACTGTTTCTACAACTAGTACAAAACAACACATTCAAATGTGTACCATGCCACTTTTCAATATTTGGGAATAATTAATGCATCATTTTAGAGCATTGTCTTGAGGCCAGGCCCGTGGTGTAGCCAGTAAAGCCACTGCATGCAGTGTGGGCATCCCATATGGAGGCCGGTTCAAGTCCCGGCTGCTCCACTTTCCATCCAGCTCTCTGCTAGAGCCTGGGAGAGCAGTAGGAAGTTGGCCCAAGTCCTTGGGCCCCTGAATCTGCATGGGAGACCCTGAAGAGGTCCTGGCTCCTGGCTTCAGATTGGCATATCTCTGACCTTTTAGGCCATCTGGGGAGTGAACCAGCAAATGGAGGACCTCTCTCTCTCTTCCTCTTGTTCACTATCTGTGTAACTCTGACTTCCAAATAAATAAATAAATCTTTTAAAAAATCAAAAAAATATTGTCTTGCACACAGTGAACCACTAAGTACAAGATATTACTAGTAATATTAGATTGAAATATTGAAGCAAACTAGGCAATAAGCCTTAAGATGCAAATTAACCAAGAAATATAATCTCAAATTTCTGTGTTCAACAAGGTAGTCTCTTTTTCACTACTAACTTTATACTGAATAAGATATTTTGATATTTTGTTAAGAGTAAATTTATGGGGGGCCAGCGCCGTGGCTCACTTGGTTAATTCTCTGTGTGTGGTGCTGGTATCCCATCTGGGCAAAGGGTTCTAGTCCTGGTTGCTCCTCTTTCAGTCCAGCTCTCTGCTATGGCCCGGGAAGGCAGTGGAGGATGGCCCAAGTGCTTGGGCCCTGCACCCACATGGGAGACCAGGAGAAAGCACCTGACTCCTGGCTTTGGATAGGCACAGCTCCAACTGTGGTGGCCATTTGGGGAGTGAACCAATGGAAGGAAGACCTTTCTGTCTTTCTCACTGTCTATAACTCTACCTGTCAAATAAAAAAATATTAGTTTTTCATAAAAACTGCAGTATTGAAAAAGTTCTAAAATCCCTCTAATTCTAAATGTCTGTGACTGCTAACTCATTAGCACATATTGCACTCTTTATATCTGGGTAATCATGATAATTCACTTTTAAATGATTAACAGATCTGCTGTTACATATAAATGCATGCTTTACCGAAAATCATACAATAAGCAGGCTACATACTTTACTTCAAGTAAAACTGCCATATCCAGTCCTACAATTGTAAATAAGACAGTTTCAATTGTTCAGCATTATCAATTATAAATTCCAATAGCATAGCAATAGTCATAAGAATAAAGGGGCCGATGCTGTGGTGTAGCAAGTAAAGCTGTGGCTTGCAGTGCCGACATCCCACATGGGTGCCAGTTCAAGTCCTGGCTACTCAAATTACTATCCAGCTTTTTAGGCAAGTAAGACTTACTATCAAGCAGTAGAGGATGACCCAGACCCTTGGGCTCCTGCACCTGCATAGGAGACCCAAAAGAAGCTACTGGCTCCTGGCTTTGGATCGGCACAGCTCCAGCCATTGTTGCCAAATCAGGAGTGAACCAGTGGTTGGAAGGCTGCTCTCTCTCTCTCTCCTTCTCTGTGTGTGTAACTCTGACTTTCAAGTAAAATAAATAAATCTTTTTTAAAAAAGGACTAAATAAAAAGGAAGGTGAAGATTACAAAATTGCTTAACTTTTATTTAAGAAATATAAATTTCCGAAGTACAGCTTTTGGATTACAGTGGCTTCCCCTCCCCCATAACTTCCCTCCCACCCATAACCCTCCTATTTCCTGCTCCCTCTCCCATCCCAGAATATTACAAAATTGTATGAAGGACATTTGTACAGTATACAAATATACTGATTTCTAATGTAATATTTGAATACTTGAAGCAGGAAGGCTAAGTACTTCTTTGCCAAAATAACATGTTTTGTCCAGTGTAAAACCCATTTGCCATCCCAATCCACAAAGGGATTTGGGGCAATAAGGAAAAAAGAAGTCCACACATGCAGAAATGTTAAGCAAAACAAAATAGAGAATGTATTTAGTTTCGTGCAAATCACATGAGAATTAATAGTATGCCACCAATTTCCAACAAATATTTTTAAATGTAATGAATGAATGAATTTTCAGTTACATAGCAGAAAACTTCTACCCTCTCCCATAAAACTGAAAGAGAAACTTTTTAAAAGTAAAAACTGATGAAAAAATTCTGCAATACACGTTAATGTTAAGTAGCCCAGCAGAGTTTATTTAGAAATACAAACACACACACAGAGAAAATAAATACATTAAAATCTTACTGAATAGCTCAGTAATAGTTCAGGATCCAATATAGTGTGCAAAAGATTCTGGATTTCCCAGTCACTTTGTATAGGAAATGATTTGCTTTGCTATGTAGCATGTAACTTTAGATTCCTGAACACCTCCACTTTGCTTCTTACCCTGAGTCCCAGCAAATACAGGAACACAGCTGTTGAATCATTCATTTTCTGGATTTGGGAATATCAAAGAATTAATGAGTATAGAAAGCTGTACAGCAGAGACCAAGAATATCCAAGGGAGGTCAGGAAAACCAATTGAACAAGTCAAAATACTATGAATGTATACTGAATGCTCTGTTTTTAATATGTCTTACTTACCTAAAAGGACATGAGGGCTATTGCTCTCTCTCTTAATACAACTAAGGAGAAGATATCACCAATGCTCAAGAAAAATGAATAGACAGCAGAGCTAATACAAAATCCCAAAAATCCAAAATAGAAAAACTGGATATGCACTCCTTACACACATCCTGAAGTGGCAATGAAGTAGAACAAATCTAAAATTGGAAAAAAATTATTTTTTTAAAGATTTATTTATTTATTTGAAAGTCAGAGTTACACAGAGAGAGGCAGAGAAGAGAGAGGGGTCTTCCATCCACTGGTTCACTCCCCAGTTGGCTAAAATGGCCAGAGTTGTGCTGATCCAAAGCCAGGAGCAAGGAGCTTCTTCCAGGTCTCTCACATGGGTGCAGGGGCCCAGGACTTGGGCCATTTTCTACTGCTTTCCCAGGCTATAGCAGAGATCTGGATCTATATGAGATGCCAGAACTGCAAGTGGTGGCTCTACCCACTACGCCACACTGCTGGCCATGAAAATTCTTGTCAAATTAAGATTATTTAACCTTTGTTTTAGAATGAATTATTAAAATATCTAAACTGGGGGAATACATAATTTCTTTCTTTAGAAATCAGAAGAGAAAAACAACACTTCAAGGCTACTGTGACACCACACAGAAGGAATGGAGAATCATGACCTCAATTAGCCTAGGGACAGAATAAAAGGGAGGGAAATAGGAACAACAGAATTAAGATGAATAAGCTTTGACAGCTGAGAGAATCTAAATGTAAAGAAAAGGCATGCAGTTAACTGAAACAATAGAGATAAGTCTGAGAGGAAAAAACATTGTTAAGACATATTAATGGGGCCAGAGCTGTGGCTTAATAAAGTCAAAAAAAATCTAAAATTTGTTTTTAAATTATATAATTAAAAAAGATAAAAAAGATGTTCAAACTTAAGTCTTTACAGCATAAGATATACATCAATTTTCCCAGGTTCTATTTGCATTTATTAACAAAGTTTCATGGGTATAATCACTAGAGTGGCTCCAATAAGTCTTTTTATAAAAATTATTTTTTTTATTTTGACAGGCAGAGTGGACAGTGAGAGAGAGAGACAGAGAGAAAGGTCTTCCTTTTTCTGTTGGTTTACCCCCAAGTGGCTGCTGTGGCCAGTGTGCTGCGGCCGGCACACTGTGCTGATCCAAAGCCAGGAGCCAGGTGCTTCCTCCTGGTCTCCCATGCAGGTGCAGGGCCCAAGCACTTGGGCCATCCTCCACTTCACTCCTGGGTCATAGCAGAGAGCTGGACTAGAAGAGGAACAACTGGGACAGAATCTGGTGCTCCCACCAGGACTAGAACTTGGTGTGCCTGAGCCACAGGTGGAGGATTAGCCTATTGAGCCATGGCACCTGCCTCCAATAAGTCTTAACCTTGGATGCAACTAAATTTAACAAGGATACTCAATAGGAATTTTAGAAGAATTCCAAAAATGTATCAGAATAAAAATAAATATTTTACTTGGTACATCTCATTTTTACTATACTATTGTCTAAATTTCCAATTGTCAGATGTACTAAAAAAATCCCAGAAGCAGCAGAGTTGGTCCAACATGATGAGGAATAAAATAAAGTTTTTCATTTACAACTTGCCTAGAGAAAATGAGAATTCGCAGATCCCAGATTAAAATAACCAAGAAGGCCCAATAAAAGAAAACTCAATGTCTTCATACACTAACATTTATTACCTCAGATTTATTTAACAAAAAGGTGATTATTCCAGCTATATCCCATTAGGTAGCCCAATTTTACCTGCTAAATCCAGTAAAAAAAAAGCACCTCATGATATATTACTAAAATCATATTGCTATATGCCATCCACCATGTCCACTGTACCTTATACCTAATGTTAAAAGATCTGATAAAAATCAATAGATAAATGATGTGTCTTAACCAAGTGTGGCAAATGTGTTTTATTCAAAGTTTTTCCAAAAACCCCTCAGTCTCAGTTTGCCTTCACCTTGAAAAGACACTTCTGAGGTTTACAAATCAGTCCAGCTTCTTTGGGCCTCCCTCCAATGAAAGGGGCTAAAATCCGTCAAAATAAACTCTAGGAACTGTCCTTGTGCTCCCAGTGACTTTTTCACTCTAGGGGCTCACAAACCTTCTGAATTCTTTAGATCACCTGTGATATCCATTTGTTCTCAAAGATGCAAGTAATTTCCCCTCTTGGAACCTTGTTATTAACTGTGCTGTATGAGAAATGAAGTCTCCTACACACCTTGTGCTTACGATTCTCCAAATCATGTTGTCTGCTAGGACTTAGGCCATGAATATAGGACAGCAATACCTGAACATGATTACTGAGATCTCCTTAATAAAGGATAGATTGGGACCAGCACTGTGGTGCAGTGGTGTAATCCTTTACCTGCAGTGCTGGTACCCCATATGTGTACCAGTTCTAGTCCCCATTTCCCATCCAGCTCTCTGCAATAGCCTGGGAGAGCCATAGAAGCTGTTCCAAGTGCTTTGCTCCCTGCCAAAATGTGGGAGACCTGGAAGCTCCTAGCTCAGATTGGCCCAGCTCCAGACATTGCAGTCATTAGGGGAGTAAATGAGCATACGGAAGACATTTCTCTCTGTCTCTTCCTCTCACTGTCTGTAAGTACACCTGTCAAATAAATAAATAAATTCTTTATATATATATATTTATTTATATTTGCATGTATATAAATATATTCATATATATTCTATCGTTTGAGGTAAGTCAGCTTGAGCATGTCCCGAATTGCACATCTCTTCCCTCTCTTACTCCCACTCTTATATTTAACAGAGATCACTTTTCAGTTAAGTTTCAACACTTGAGAATAACTGTGTATTGATTACAGGATTCAACCAAAAATATTAAGTAGAACAAATAAACAAAAAAAAAATACTGAGAGGGATAACGTGTTAAGTTGTTCATCAATAGTCAGGACAAGGGCTGATCAAGTCACCGTTTCTCATAGTGTTCATTTCACTTTAACAGGTTTCCTTTTAATATATAATAATTATAAACAGATAATATCCAAGATGGCGGAATAGTGACGGCGCACACCGATAGTCCGGGAAAATTTAGTTTAATAAAAGTGGAGTTACGGTAGCCTCAGAAAAAGGATCAGGAAAAAAATTGCAGAGGAAACTCTTCCGGAGCTAGTGGCTGTGACTCAGAGGACCTACTGTGAGAGCAGGGTCGCCCACCGTGTGGAAGCCAAACCGCGGGAGCTGCAGAGTCTGAGTGCCAGTGCGGGAAGGGGAGTCGATATGACACAGACACCAGTGGGGAGAGGAGGGACGCCCAGGGCTCCGAGTCCACACATCGGTGCTGGAAGCGGAGGTGAGCTCAGTAACCGGAGACATTGATGGGGAAACGGCAGACAGAATTTTAGAGGGAAGCGGGCTTTGAAGCGGGAAAGTTCAATAGACTGACTACAGGAGAGAAGGAAAAAGAAAAAGGTGGGGGTGTACTGGTACAGACAAATTCCTCTTTCCCCCAACCTTGCAAAGGCAAGCAAGAGACAAAGAGCTGGGATATACATAATAAAATGGGAGAGTTAAGGCTACAATTCAGTAGCATAGCCAACCCAGTGGGAGTCCGCAGGAGAAACGGAGCCTGCACAGACTCTTTGGGTAGAAGCCAGAGATCGGAAGCTAAATACCATCCATTCTGCTCAGCCTTGCAGTATTATTTAGCTCCTGAATAAAAAATAAAATAAAATAAAATAAAATAAAATAAATGAATAAATAAATAAATAGAGAGAATTACCACGCATAACCTGAGGGTGTCACCTTTGCACACCTGTAACCCTGAAGAACCAAGCAGAGCTCTCAGGCCACACCCATATCAAGCCTCCAAGGCTCCTCCAACAGCAGGCAGTCCACTTAACACGGACATAGTATAAAAAAAAAAAAAACACCTCACAGTGAGGGAAAAAGAATTAACCATGCCAAGCCAAGCAATAAACACAGAAATCAAGGGAACAAGATCAACGATGACACTATGATGCCTCCAAATAAACAAAACACCCCAAGCCAAGATTATGAAGATGATGAGATAGACGAAATGCAAGATACGGATTTCAAAAAATTTATGATAAGAACATTTAGAAGTTTTCAAAAGCAAATCCTTGAACTACAGAAATCCTTATTGGACAGGATTGAAAATCTCTCTCGTGAAAATGAAATTTTAAGGAAGAATCAAAATGAAACGCAGAAACTAGTAGAACAAGAAAGTGTGATAGTGAAGAGAAATCAAAATGAAATGAAGACCTCAATAGATGAAATGACAAACACATTAGAGAGCCTTAAAAACAGAATGGGGGAAGCAGAAGAGAGAATATCGGACTTAGAAGACAGAGAACAGGAAAGGATACAGTCAAACCAAAGAAAAGAAGAGGAAATTAGAAATCTAAAAAATATTGTTGGGAATCTACAGGATACTATTAAAAAAACCAACATTCGGGTTCTAGGAGTTCCTGAAGGCATGGAGAGAAAGGATTGGAAGGCCTTTTTAGTGAGATACTAGCAGAGAACTTTCCAGATTTGGAGAAGGACAGAGACATCCTAGTACAGGAAGCTCATAGAACTCCCAATAAACATGACCAAAAGAGATCCTCACCACGACACATTGTAATTAAACTCACCACAGTGAAACATAAAGAAAAGATCCTAAAATGTGCAAGAGAGATTACTCTCAGAGGATCTCCAATCAGACTCACAGCAGACTTCTCATCAGAAACCCTACAAGCTAGGAGGGAATGGCGAGACATAGCACAGGTGCTAAGAGAGAAAAATTGCCAGCCCAGAATATTATATCCTGCAAAGCTCTCATTTGTGAATGAAGGTGAAATAAAGAACTTTCATAGCAAACAGAAATTGAAAGACTTTGCCGCCACTCGTCCGGCCCTGCAAAAGATACTTAAAGATGTGCTACACTCAGAAACACAGAAATACGGCAATCAATATGAAAGAAGGTAAAGGAAGAACACCTACCAGTAAAAGAGCATGGGAAGCTCAAAGCATATACTAAAAAATATCTCCAGGAAAATGGCAGGGCAAAGTCACTATGTATCAATAGTCACATTAAACATTAATGGACTTAACTCTTCAGTTAAAAGACACCGTTTGGCTGACTGGAACAACACCCAACTATTTGTTGCCTACAAGAAACACATCTCTCTAACAAAGATGCATGCAGACTGAAAGTGAAAGGTTGGAAAAAGATATTCCATGCCAACAAAAATCAAAAAAATCAGGTGTAGCCATATTAATATCAGACAAAATAAACTTTAATACAAAAACTGTTAAGAGAGACAAAGAGGGGCACTATATATAGATTAAGGGTTCAATTCAAAAGGAAGATGTAACTATTATAAATGTATATGCACCTAATTACAGGGCACAGGTCTATTTAAAAGATATGTTAAGGGACTTAAAGGGAGACTTAGATTCCAATACAATAGTACTGGGGGACTTCAATACTCCACTCTCAGAAACAGATAGATCATCCGGACAGAAGGTCAACAAGGAAACAGCAGATTTAATCGACACTATTGCCCAAATGGATCTAACAGATATCTACAGAACTTTCAATCCTACATCTAAAGACTTTACATTCTTCTCAGCACTGCATGGAATCTTCTCTAGGATTGATCACATACTAGGTCATAAAGGAAGTCTCAGCAAATTTAAAAGAATTAGAATCATACCATGCAGCTTCTCAGACCACAGCGGAATGAAGCTGGAAATTAGCAACTCAGGAAACCCCAGAAAGTATGCAAACACATGGAGACTGAACAGCATGCTCCTGAATGAACACTGGGTCATTCAAGAAATCAAAAGAGAAATCAGAAACTTTCTGCAATTAAATGATAACAACACAACATATCAAACTTATGGGATACAGCAAAAGCAGTATTGAGAGGCAAGTTTATAGCAATAGGGGCCTATATCAAGAAATTGGAAAGGCACCAAATAAATGAGCTTTCAGCACATCTCAAGGACCTAGAAAAACTGCAGCAAACCAGACCCAAATCTAGTAGGAGAAAAAAATAATTAAAATCAGAGAAGAAATTAACAGGACTGAATCCAAAAAAAACATTACAAAAAATCAGCCAAGCGAAGAGCTGGTCTTTTGAAAAAATAAACAAAATTGACACCCCATTGGCCCAACTAACTAAAAAAAGAAGGGAAAAGACACAAATCAATAAAATCAGAGGTGAAAAAGGAAACGTAACAACAGGCACCACAGAAATAAAAAGAATCATCAGAAATTACTACAAGGACTTGTATGCCAGCAACAGGGAAACCTATCAGAAATGGATAGATTCCTGGACATATGCAATCTACCTAAATTGAACCATGAAGACATAGAAAACCTAAACAGACCCATAACTGAGACAGAAATTGAAACAGTAATAAAGGCCCTCCCAACAAAGGAAAGCCCAGGACCAGATGGATTCACTGCTGAATTCTACCAGACATTTAAAGAAGAACTAATCCCATTTCTTCTCAAACTATTCAGAACAATTGAAAAAGAGGGAATGCTCCCAAATTCTTTCTACGAAGCCCGCATCACCTTAATCCCTAAGCCAGAGAACGATGCAGCACTGAAAGAAAATTATAGACCAATATCCCTGATGAACATAGATGCAAAAATCCTCAATAAAATTCTCACCAATAGAATGCAACAACACATCAGGAAAATCATCCACCCAGACCAAGTGGGATTTATCCCTGGTATGCAGGGATGGTTCAACATTTGCAAATCAATCAATGTGATTCACCACATTAACAGACTGCAGAAGAAAAACCATATGATTATCTCAATAGATGCAGAGAAAGCATTCGATAAAATTCAACACCCTTTCATGATGAAAACTCTAAGCAAATTGGGTATAGAAGGAACATTCCTCAATATAATCAAAGCAATCTATGAAAAACCCACGGCCAGCATCCTATTGAATGGGGAAAAGTTGGAAGCATTTCCACTGAAATCTGGCACCAGGCAGGGATGCCCACTCTCACCACTGCTATTTAACATAGTTCTGGAAGTTTTAGCCAGAGCCATCAGACAAGAAAAAGAAATTAAAGGAATACAAATTGAGAAGGAAGAAGCCAAACTATCCCTCTTTGCAGACGATATGATTCTTTGCTTAGAGGATCCAAAGAACTCTACTAAGAGACTATTGGAACACATAGAGGAGTTTGGCAAAGAGGCAGGACATAAAATCAATGCACAAAAATCAACAGCCTTTGTATACACAAGCAATGCCATGGCTGAGAAAGAACTGCTAAGATCAATCCCATTCACAATAGCTACAAAAACAATCGAATAACTTGGAATGAACTTAACCAAGGACAGTAAATATCTCTATGATGAGAATTACAAAATCTTAAAGAAAGAAACAGAATAGGATACCTAAATGGAAAAATCTTCCATGCTCATGGATTGGAAGAACCAACATCATCAAAATCTCCATTCTCCCAAAAGCAATTTATAGATTCAATGCAATCCCAAACAAGATACCAAAGACATTCTTCGCAGATCTAGAAAAAATGATGCTGAAATTCATATGGAGGCAAAAGAGACCTCTAATAGCTAAAGAAATCTTGTACAACAAAAACAAAGCCGGAGGCATCACAAAACCACATTTCAGGACATACTACAGGGCAGTTGTAATCAAAACAGCATGGCACTGGTACAGAAACAGATGGATAGACCAAAGGAACAGAATTGAAACACCAGAAATCAATCCAAACATCTACAGCCAACTTATGTTTGATCAAGGATCTAAAACCAATTCCTGGAGCAAGGACAGTCTATTCAATAAATGGTGCTGGGAAAACTGGATTTCCACATGCAGAAGCATGAAGCAAGACCCTTACCTTACACCTTACACAAAAATCCACTCAACATGGATTAAAGACCTAAATCTATGACCTGACACGATCAAGTTATTAGAGAACATTGGAGAAACCCTTTAAGATATTGGCACAGGGAAAGAGTTTCTGGAAAAGACCCGGGAGGCACAGGCAGTCAAAGCCAAAATTAACATTTGGGATTGCATCAAATTGAGAAGTTTCTGTACTGCAAAAGAAACAGTCAGGAGAGTGAAGACACAACCAACATAATGTGAAAATATATTTGCAAACTATGCAACAGATAAAGGGTTAATAACCAGAATCTACAAAGAGATCAAGAAACTCCGCAAGATCAAAACAAAAAACCCACTTAAGAGATGGGCCAAGGACCTCAATAGACATTTTTCAAAAGAGGAAATCCAAATGGCCAACAGGCACATGAAAAAATGTTCAAGGTCACTAGCAATCAGGGAAATGCAAATCAAAACCACAATGAGGTTTGACCTCACCCTGGTTAGAATGGCTCACATACAGAAATCTACCAACAACAGATGCTGGCAAGGATGTGAGGAAAAAGGGACACTAACCCACTGTTGGTGGGAATGCAAACTGGTCAAGCCACTATGGAAGTCAGTCTGGAGATTCTTCAGAAACCTGAATATAACCCTACCGTTCGACCCAGCCATCCCACTCCTTGGGATTTACCCAAAGGAATTTAAATTGGCAAACAAAAAAGCGGTCTGCACCCTAATGTTTATTGCAGCACAATTCACAATAGCCAAGACCTGGAACCAACCTAAATGCCCATCAACGATAGACTGGGTAAAGAAATTATGGGATATGTACTCTTTAGAATACTATACTGCAGTAAGAAACAACGAAATCCAGTCATTTGCAACAAAATGGAGGAATCTGGAACACATCACGCTGAGTGAAATAAGCCAGTCCCAAAGGGACAAATACCATATGTTCTCCCTGATTGGTGACAACTGAATGAACACCAAATGCAAACCTCCTGAAGTGAAATGGACACTATAAGAAACGGTGACTTAATCAGCATAGCCCTGACTGTTAATGAACAACTTAATACATTATCCCTCTTAGTAGTTGTTTTGTCTGTTCTACTTAATATGACTGGTTTAATTCTGTAATTAATACACAGTTTTTTTAAGTGTTGAAATTTAACTGAAAGGTGATCCCTGTTGAACATAAGAGTGGGAATAAAAGAGGGAAGAGATGTACAATTTGGGACATGCTTAAGCTGACTTGCCCCAGATGGTAGAGTTAGAAACATATCAGGGGACTCCAATTTAATCCCATCAAGGTGGCATGTACCAATGCCATCTCACTAGTCCAAGTGATCAATTTCAGTTCACAATTGATCATAATGAAAGGACTAAGAGACAAAGGGAGCTCATAAACAAGTCTAGTACCTGCTAATACTAACCAATAGAATAAATAAAGGGGAGAGTGATCCAACATGGGAAGTGAGATACTCAGCAGACTCATAGAATGGCAGATCTCCTAAACAGCACTCTGGCCTCAGAATCAGCCCTAAAGCCATTTGGATCTGGCTGAAAAGCCCATGAGAGTATTTCAGGCATGGAAAGCCAAGACACTCTGGCAAAAAAAAAAAAAAAAAAAAAAAAAAAAAACCACCTAAATGAAAGATCTCTGTGAGTGAGATCCCAGTGGAAAGAACAGGTCTTCAAAGAAGGAGGTACCTTTCTCTGAAGGGAGGAGAGAACCTCCACTTTGACTATGACCCTGTCTAAACAAGATAAGAGTCGGAGAACTCAAGGGGCTTCCATAGCCTTGGAAACTCATGACTAGTGCATAGGGAGATTACTGATGCCATAGACAGGAGTGTCAATTTGTAAAGTCAACAACAGGGGTCATTGTGCACTTACTCCTCATGTAGGATCTCTGTCCTTAATGTGCTGTACATGGAGACTTAATGCTATAACGAGTACTCAAACAGTATATTTCACTTTGTGTTTCTATGGGGGTGCAAACTCTTGAAAGCTTTACTTAATGTATACTAAACTGATCTTTTGTAAAAAAAAAAAAAGAAGAAATTATCAATTCCCAACTTGACTCTCACTGGGATTAAACATGACAATAGGTCTGTTCTGATATCATCATCATTTAAAAAATCATCTATTATTTTTCACTTTATGTTTCTGTGTGGGAGCAAACTGTTGAAATCTTTACTTAATGTATGCTAAAATGATCTTCTGTATATAAAGTGAATCGAAAATGAAAAAAAGATAATATTGTATAATTTATTATATGTACTATATATATAGTATATATATTACTGAGATGGCTTGAATAGCCAGAGTGTGGCCAGGTTGAAGCCAGGAGCTTCTCCTCCAATGTGTGTGACAGCAACACAGGCACTTGGACCATCTTTCACTGCTTTTTCAGTCCATTGGTAAGGAGCTGGATCAGAAATAATTATATATTTGTATATAAATAATAAATTTATATATAATAAGTATATCTCATATATTTATAATAATTATATGTAATTCTATATTATATATAGAAATATATATTATAATATATAATATAATATATTATATGTAGAAATATATAATATAATATATTATTATATATATAAATATATATATGAAGGACCAAAATGTGGCATTCTCCATTTGGCAGAAGGGACAGGCTCCAATATCTACTGTCTATGTCTGTATGTCAGTATAATGCAGGAGGTAACCCCTCTACCAAATAAGAAAAGCTCTTTCAGTTCAGCTGGACATCATTCTGCTGACTGTTGACCTTATTACTGTTAGTCTGGATGCTTTCATTGGTTGCAATCCAGGACCCAATTTTCCCATAGATATAAACATCATCAAACATGAAAATTTGGTAAGAAAAGCTTAAACTGAGAGTTATGATTAATAACTATTTTAATAAAATTTCTCAGAACCCATCTAATCCAAACCTTGGACAATTGGAAGCTGTTGTACTTGGCCCACCCATAAATGAAATGGATTCTAAATCCTTTAACTGCAAGGAGAGTATCATAGACATTAATGCTCCAAACTGATGCAGTTCCCTGCTAACGTGTCTGGAAAAGCAGCACAGGATGACTCAAATATTGGGGCTCCTGCACCCATGTGAGAGACCTGGAAGAAGCCCCTGGCTCCTGATATCAGTCTGGCCTAGCCACAGTCATTGCAGCCATTTGAGGAGTGAACAAACCAGGAGGAAGATCAATCTCTCCCACTCTCTCATTCTAGTGCTGCCTTTCAAATTCTTAAATAGATCTTTTAGAAAGCAGTTCACTTCAATAAATTTGCCATTGCTCAGTCATGATGACTTTTACTACCTTAAGTTCTTTTTCAAAAGATTTATTTATTGGAAAGGCAGAAAGAGTCGCTGGTGGTTGTGGTGAAGTGGACAAAGCTGCTATCTATTACATTGGCATCCTGCATGTGCATCAGTTCAAGTACCAACTATTCCATTTCTGACCCAGCTCCTTACCAATGGACTGAAAAAGCAGTGAAAGATGGTCCAAGTGCCTGGGATGCTGCCACGCACATCGGGGGAAAGCTCCTGGCTTCAACCTGGCTACACTCTGGCTATTAAATTCATCTCAAAAATGAATTAGGTGGTAGAAGATTTCTGCCTCTCCCTCTCTCTGTAACTCTTTCAAATAAGTAATTAAATATTTTAATATGATAAAAAAGGCAGAGAGACACAGAGACAAAGCAAGAAGGAAAGAGAAGCAGAGAGATCTCCCATCTGCTGGTTCACTTTCTATATGGCTACAACTGTGCAAGACCAGGTTCTCAAGTCCCCATTTAGGTTACAGTTCTCCAAATTAGATGACAGGAATTAAAGAATTTGAGCTATCATCCATTGCTTCCCAGGGATATTAACATGAAACTGATTTGGAAGTGGAGTACCCAAAACTCAGATTAGCACTGCAATATAGGATGTGGGCATCTGTTGTGATGGCTAACAAATTGGAAAACCTAGAGGAAAAATCAACAGATTCCTGGACATACACAATATACCAAAATTGAGTCATGAAGACACATAGAAAAGCTAAACAAATCAAAAACAAAGACAGAGATTGGATGAGTAATAAAGACCCTCCTAACAAAGAAAAGTCCAGGGTCAGACAGCCTCACTATTGAATTCTACAGGACTTTTAAAGAATTAATTCCAATTCTTCTCAAACTATTCAAAACAATTGAAAGAGAGACAATCCTCTCAAATTCCTTCTATTAATCCTGCATCACCTTAATTCTTAAACTAGAAAAAGATACAGTGGAGAAAGAGAACTATAGAAAAATATCCCTGATGGGGGCCAGTGCCGTGGCACACTGGGTTGATCCTCCACCTGTGGAGCCGGCATCCCATATGGGTGCCAGTTCTGGTACCGGTTGCTTCTTTTCCAGTCCAGCTTTCTGCTCTGGACTGGGAGGGCAGTGGAGGATGGCCCAAGTGCCTGGGTCCCTGCACCCACTTGGGTGACCAGGGAGATGCTCCTAACTCTGGCTTCTGATTGGACCAGCACCACCTGTTGGGCCATATAGAGAATAAGCAAGCAGATAAAATACTTATGTCTCTCTGCCTCTGCCTCTGCCTCTCCCTCTCTGTAGCTCCACCTTTCAAATAAATAATTCTTTTGAAAAAGTCAACAAACAATAAAGGCTGGTGGAGAGGTAGGGAAAAAGGTACCCTAACCTGCTGTTGGTGGGAATGAAGCTAGTACAGCCATTATGGAAGGTAGTATAAAAGTTCCTCAGAAATCTGAAAACAAACATACCATATGATCCTGCCATTTGACTCCTGGGAATTTATCCACATGAAATGAAATACAATATGCATAGGCATGAGTTATCTGTACCCTCTTGTTTATTACAGCTCAATTCACAATAGCTAACATGGAATCAACCCAGATGTCCATCAACTGGTGACTGGAAAAAGAATATGAGCTATATATACAGTGTAAAATACTATTCAGCCATAATTGAGAATGAAATCCTATCTTTTGTAACTAAATGGATGAACTGGAAACAATTATGCTTCATGAAAGAAGCCAGTCCCCAAAAGACAAATACCATATGTTTTCTCTGGCTGGTGGTAATTAATATATAGACAACAAAAAGTAGCATAGGAGTTAAATTGACATTTTGAGATTTGAGTATTGTTCATAGCACTTTTCTGTACTCTTTGATAGAGTATACAACATACTCATTGATACTGCTGCTACTACTTACTGAATTCTTTATTTTGTAGAGGGTTAAAGCTTGTGATTCTAAAATAAAATCAAAGCATGCAGCTGTAAAAATTAAAAGAAAATAAAACAAGAAGGAGGGAGTTGGAAATATGAGACCAAGGGAAGATAGGGTAGGATGTTATCAGTTTGCTCTTAAATCTGTATATATAAATTACATGAAATTTGTTCACTTAATATGCATTTAAAAATATAAACTTAACACTAGAAGAAAAAGACCTGAGATCAATGTTTTCTGGATCACCACTAATAAAATTTAGTCTTCATTTATGTCTGACCATATTTAATTTCTTATTTATTTATTTTATAAGAAAATTAACATCACCATTCCTAACAAGTCCATCCTGCTTCATCCATATCTATCAGTTCCCACTCTGCTAATAATTTTTCATGAACTTAAATCCATATCATCTTAAAAAGATGCAATGCGGGGCTGGCACTGTGGCATAGCAGATAAAGTTGCTGCCTGCAGTGCTGGCAAGGCATATGGGTGCCAGTTCAAGTCGTGGCTGCTCCACTTCTGAACCAGCTCTCTGCTATGGCCTGGGAAAGCAGTAGAAGGTGGCCCAAGTCCTTGGGGCCTTGCACACATGTGAGAGACTCGGAAGAAGCTCCTGGCTTCGGATCGACACAGACCAGCCATTGCGGCCAACTGGGAGTAAACCAGCAGATGGAAGACCTCACTGTCTCTGTCTGTCTGTCTCTCTCTCTCTCTCTACCTCTCCTCTATTTGTGCAACTCTTTCAAATAAATAAATAAATCTTTAAGAAAAAAAAAACCTGATTCATGTTATTATTTATGTGTTTTAGAGGCTTTGCAGATGTTGATTACATGTGCCATGAAAACCCATTAAAATGCAAATCCTATAATAGGCAACTCCATGTTCACTAAACTGGTAAAATCCAGTGCATGTGTTGAGAAAAACACACTAGCAATAAATTTCAAAATGCTGTTAAATATTATAAGTGGCTGTCAAAGAGCTAAAAATCTGACAGTGACCCATTATGTCATTTATTTAGTACATAATGCTGAGAAAATCAGAAGTATTTGTTAAAACTTCTGCTAAAATGCACTAGATTTATAATTTTTAAATGCATCTTTCCTATATGTAATGCAGTCCTGTGCTATTTTAGAGTATCAGAAATTTAAAATGTTGGACTGTTGCTGTGGTGGAGCAGGTTAACACCCTGGCCTGAAGCACCAGCATCCCATATGGGGGCTGGTTCAATACTCAGATGCTCCACTTCTGATCCTGCTCTCTGCTATGGCCTGGGAAAGTAGCAGAAAATGGCCCAAGTCCTTGGGCCCCTGTACCCATCTGGGAGACCTGGAACTAGCTCCTGGCTCCTGGCTTCGGATCAGCACAGCTCTGGCAGTTGCAATCAATTAGGGAGTGAACATTAGATGGAAGACCTCTCTCTTTCTCTCTGGCTCTCCTCTCTGTTTGTAACTCGACTTGTAAATAAATAAATAAATAAATCTTTAAAAAATTAAGAAATTTAAAATGTGAAAGGTTTTTAAAAAATGTATTTATTTATTGTGAGGCAGAGTTACAGATATAGAGAGGAAGAGAAAGAGAGGTCTTCTATCCACTGGTTCACCCCTAAATGGCCAGAATGGCTGGAGCTGGGCCAATCTGAAGCCAGGTGCCAGAAGCAGGAGTCAGCAGCTTCCTCCAGGTTTCTCACATGGGTGCCGGGGCCCAAGCACTCAGGGCATATTCCACTGCTTTCCTAGGCCATTAGCAAAGAGCTGGATTGGAAGTGCAGAAGCAGGGACTCAAACTGGTGCCCATGTGGGATGCTGGTGCTGCAGGTGGATGCTTACTCTACTATGCCACAGAGTGGGCCCAGTGAAAGGTTTTAGGGAGACATCTTTCATGTAGACTAGGCTGCAATATTGCAAGGTAAGGTTTAGCTTTTATTCCCACACATCAGTATTCATATTTTAGCAACTATAAATACTAAATATCATACATATATACCTAAATATAGGTAACTGCAGATTTTGTTGTCATTCTTTCTAATTCTCTTTTTAATGTCTGCTAATAGGCCATCTTATGGATTATTATATTGATGTTACCTGTACACAACCATCAGGCATTTCCACTGTTGAATGTGTTTATGTGTACAGGTAGTTTTGTTTGTGTGTACATGAATGCACATTTGATGGAGATAGCACTGACAGTAATATTGTGAGAAATCCTAACGCTGATTTCAAACTTTCTGTCCTCCGCAGAGATGGCTGTCATTAACGTAGACCACAGGGCCCCTTTTGCTGTTATGGACTGAAATGTGCCTCCCTAAAACTCAAACACTGAAGTGCTAACCACCAACATGACTCTACCTGAAGAAAGTGCTTTTAAGCAGATCAAATGATAGATTTGTCTGCCTCATCGGAGAAAGGCTTCTGGAAAAATTGAGCCTATTAGGACCTTGATCTGATATTTTCAACCTCACAACTCTGAGAAGTAAAATTCCATGATTTAAATCATATTCTCTGTGGTATTTTCTTAGCAAATTAATATATCCTCATTTCTGCCAGAATTTTCTGCTGTCATCTAGAAGGTCCTCATGATTAGCAGACACATATAGAAACTAAAAACTATGATTTTAGATTACCAAGTATCTACTAACACAAAAAAGATATCCCAGAAGCTACCTACTACCATCCTCCAGGACCCAGAAAAAAACAGGAATGAGTCAAGTTGCAGGGCAGTAGAAAAAAAGTGAATAATCAAAGATCACAGCAGAAATAAATAAGGAAGGGTTTGGTGCTGTGGCGTAGTGGGTTAAAGCCTTGACCTGCTGTGCATGCATCCCATATATTGCTGCTAGGAGACCAGGTGCTCCACTTCCAATCCAGCTCCCTACTAATGCACCTGGGAAATCGGTGGAAGATGGCCCATGTTCTTGGGTGCTGGCACCCACATGAGAGACTTGGAAGAAGCATCTGGCCTTTCAAATAAATAAATAAATCTTAAAAAAATAGAAGCAGTGTTAGCACTGTTGGAAAAACAGACACATAGTTCAATGGAAAAGAATAAGCAGCTGAAATAAACTGACTTTTCTACAGGCAACTCCTATTTAACAAAGGAAATAAAACAAACAGGAGAAAGAAGAATCCCTTTAGCAAATGGTTTAAAGGAAAGTGATTATCCATATGTAGAAGCCTGAAAATATGCCCCAACACTTCATACACTATGTAAAAGCAACTCAAGGTGAATTAAAAGTCTAAATATAAAACCAAAAACTAAGTAAACATATGAGAAACTAAAACATTAGCATAGACAACAGTTTTGGGTAAGATTCCAAAAGCACAAGTAACAAAAATAAAATATACAAATTTGAGCATATCAAATTAAGATACATCTTCACAACAAAGTAATCAACAGAGTGAAGATACAATGGACAGAATGGCAGAAAACATTGAAAACTCTGAATATGACAAAAGATTGATAGCCAGAACATACATATATAGAACTGGAAAAACTCCAAACAAGAAGCAAAATGTACAGTTAAGAAATGAGCAATGATCAGAATAGATGTTTCTCAGAAGAAGAAATCTAAATGGTCAAGACATATATGAACATGCCCAATATCACTAGCCATTAGGGAAATGTAAACCAAAACCAATAGCAGACTCCATCTGTGGGAGAAGACAATGCTTGGGGTTTCATTTGTGCAACAAGTGGGTTTAGAGGACCCTATTCACCATTAGAGGGCAGAGTCTACATGGAAGTAAGGAAACCTTAATGTTTTCCTAATGGGCTTGTTAAATTCTTGACCAGTGCCTATTACCTTTGCCACAACCTTTCCAGTCTCACTACTTTCCTTCTTCCTCTTCTCTGTGGCTTGCAAAACCAGTATACCTTCTATATACTGAGGATACTTTTGTTTTATTCCTTCTGTCTCATGATGTTCCTCTAAGAAATCACAACCCTCAAAGTATTCATTCATTTATGTAGTTCGCAGTTTTCATGGGCTACTACATGGCAAAGTACTAGGTTAACGGAAAGGTATAGGTCAGGAACTGAGCAAAGTTCACAATGATGAAGCCATTGGGGAAATGAACCTGATGGAAGACCTCTCTCTCTCTCTCTCTCTCTCTCTCTCTCTCTAACTCTGATTTTCAAATAAATAAATCTTTAAAAACTAACTAAATAAATATAGTAATAACCTGGTGGCAATACCTTTCTATCAGAACATGTGAAGCATTCAAACAGTTTGTCCCAGAAAGTCAGCCATAGTTTTCAAGGGCACATCTTCTACTCCACTTGTGAACATGTCTGTGGGGGATAAGGGGCACTTATTTCTTCCCCTCTTCTTTCTTACCACTCTCACAGTTATAACTTCTGTAGATGCTTCCACAGACCAGTCTCTATGAAATTGTAGAACTAATATCCTCCCATGTCAAAAATGTCATGGGTTTAAACACAGAACCCAAAATAAGACAAGTAACTGGCCTTCTTAATTACACAGTGTGGAATGTAAGATTCTCAGTGGTTAGGCCGGCGCCGTGGCTCAATAGGCTAATCCTCCACCTTGCGGCGCCGGCACACCGGGTTCTAGTCCCGGTCGGGGCGCCGGATTCTGTCCCGGTTGCCCCTCTTCCAGGCCAGCTCTCTGCTATGGCCAGGGAGTGCAGTGGAGGATGGCCCAGGTGCTTGGGCCCTGCACCCCATGGGAGACCAGGAAAAGCACCTGGATCCTGGCTCCTGCCATCGGATCAGAGCGGTGCATCGGCTGCAGCGGCGGCCATTGGAGGGTGAACCAACGGCAAAAGGAAGACTTTTCTCTCTCTGTCTCTCTCTCTCACTGTCCACTCTGCCTGTAAAAAAAAAAAAAAAAAAAGATTCTCAGTGGATCACTGGGTAACTGTAAAGTACTGGGCAGAGGAAAACTGTTACTTATCTGTATTTATGATGCTGTAATTCTCCACTTTATACAAACTCAGATTAAAAGAGCTCCAGTTAGTGGGCAGCACTGTTGCATAGTGGGTAAAGCTACTGCCTGCAGTGTCAGCATCCCATATGGGTGCCGGTTGGGATCCTGGCTGCTGCACTTCCCATCCAGCTCTCTGCTGTGGCCTGGGAAAACAGTCGAAGATGGCCCAAAATCCCCTATCTCCTGCACCCACCTATGAGACCTGGAAAAAGCTCCTGGCTCCTGGTTTTGGATCCAAACAGCTCCAGCCATCTATAGCTGCTTCTGCCACTCTGTAACTCTGCCTTTCAAATAAATAAATAATTATTTTAAAAAACAGCTTCATCCCAGAAGCTCCTGGCTACTGGCTTCAGACTGCCACAGCTCCAGCTGTTGCTGCCAGTTGGGGAGTGAACCATCGGATGGAAGACCTCTCTCTCTCTCTCTCTCTGTCTCTCTCTCTCCTCCCTGTGTAACTCTTTCAAATGAATAAATAAATCTTTAAAAAAGTAGCTCCAGTTATTGACAACACAGTAGACTTGCATTGATTTTAGTGCCCTTCTCACTTTGCAAAGGGATCAGTGGCAGGTAAAAACAGTTGACAGCCTTGCTAACAGGAGAAGAAATAGCTGAAGACAGAAAATGAAAAGCAGCCAAATAAATCATCAAAGAAAGAGAAGTGGACCCCATCCAACACAAACCTTTAAAAGTGGATGCTCACAATTAACGAGTGAAACAGCTGCCCACTGAAATCTTTTCTAGAAAGGGAAGATGTCCTAAGTTCTGCTTCTGTAAACTCCAGTCATAAATCTGTCCTCATAAATCTGTCCCTGGCATCTCTTTTACAGACACACTGGACCCACTGACCATTGGAAATGTGGTCCTAAGTCATGTAGGCTGCCATTTAAACCCACCAATGCTGTAACAGCTAAGAAACTTGAATTTGATGCTCAATTCTCAGGAAATCATTCCAGCTGAGCCTAGGGCCATTAATATAAACTCCTTGAATCCTCCACTGTCTCTGAGCCTGTTTGAAAGAAGGGAGTTTTCCCACCCCAGGTTTCTGTAACAGCTTCAAATTCCAGATTGGAAAAATCTGATAATTAATACTTGAGAGGGATCAATGCACAAAGCAGCTATTCACACTTCACACTGCTCCCTCTGGGAGAAATCTGAACACTCAGGGCCACACCCGGCAGGTGTGTTCACTGGGACCCCACCAGGAAGATGAGGTGCAGGATGAGAGCAGTGGGGCAGATCCTAGTCAGATCCTCCTTCCCACCCCTCTGCTGCCCCAGGCTCCCTGCTGAAGGCCATCCAGCCCCACCCTGCAGGAACCAGCCCAGGAAACATCAAGAGGCCTGGCCAGACTGCATTCTGAGACCACCCACAGTGGGAACCCGGCTTATTTAACTGTGGAGAGCGGGAGTCTTTCCGCCTTCCTTCCCTGCATGTGCAGGTTCCCAGAATGCTGCCCTCTCTCTCCTGTAACCACTAAATAAAGCACATTAGGGACAGTTTGGGTGAGGTTCTGCAGGGGAGAATCTGGGCTCTGGGAGCCTGGGAAGCAGAGGTGGGAGACAGAACAGCCCGGGTCCCAGCCCTGACCTCGGGGGAAACTGCCATGATCTCTGGTGCCCAGGCACCCACCTTTCTCCCACACTCATCTCCGCCCCTTCCTGCATGCCAGACCTGCAGCAGAAAGTCCTGGGAGCAGGTACCCTTTCTTCTGGACACACGGGGAATGAAGCGGGGAGTACGGGGAAGAGAGTCCCTGGCATGTGGGACCCACAGGTGGAGGATGAAGAGGGAAGAAGCAGCAGGAGGCAGGCTTGGGGTGAGCACTCGGCAACTGCCTGGGATCACATGTGCAGAGCAGGAGATGCAGTAAATGCCAGAGAAGGAGCAGCACAGCCCCCAGGGCTGACCCTGAGCAGGGAATGAACTCCCTCTGGTCCAACTCAGAGCCCCACGGACTGGCACTAGCACACACATGTGCACAGGCATTCAGAAAGCAGAATACATCGGAGCCCCTGGGAACTCTGGGAAATGGAGTCCAGGCTGCAGCATCCCTAGAGACACCAGCTGGCCTTCCCCAATGGCTGCAGTCTGGGGTGGGTGCCCACAACCAGAGGGCATTTGCTTTTGTTAAGTCCCTCCTTCCTTTCTTTCCCACCCCAAAATCTCAAGGATCAGTTGCTGTTCTTCCTTTCCTGAATCAAATCTTAAAGAGTGACACTCACTGCTGCTAACTGACCCCAAATCCTGGCTCCCTCATAACCTCTGTCTCTTTCAGAAAAATATTATTTACTACTTTGGCCCTAGAAATCATAAATGGCTATGATAGAATGTAACTTTTAACAGAGGTGTAGAAGGCACGGTTTAATATCCAGTTTTGAGAATACAATTTTCATTTGTGCTTTATTGATGTTTATAGTTCTTTTAAGATTTATTTATTTATTTGGAAGTCAGAGTTACAGAGAAGGAGATGCAGAGAGAGAGAGAGAGAGAGAGAGAGGTTTTCCATCCACTGGTTCACTCCCCAATTGGCAGCAGCGCCACAGTGCCGACCCCTTATAGTTCTTTTCAAATCATTTTACACTGTCTTTTTATTCATCTAGTACAGAGACAGAAGGATGGACACAGAGCTTACATAGCTGAGTATTCAAGGAGACAGGTTAAGGGGTTAAATGCCTTATATCATATCATTTATACCTTAGATTAATTCTGGGGACAGTATTACCTGGAGTTTACAAAGTAGAAACTGAATGGAAAGAGCTTAGAAAAACATGGTGTTTTTTAATATCATTAAAAAGTCTAAGTTAAAGGCCAATCAAGGGGCCAGCACTGTGGCATAGCAGGTAAAGCTACCACCAGCATTGACATTCCATATGGGTGGAGGTTGAGTCCTGGCTACTCTGCTTTCGATCCAACTCTCTGTTATGGCCAGGGAAAGCGGTGGAAGATGGCCCAAGTCCTTGGGCAGCTGCACCTGTGTGGGAGACCCAGAAGAAGCTCCTGGCTGCTGGCACCGGATCAGTACAGCTCCAGCCATTGTGACCAATTGGTGAGTGAACCAAAAGATGGAAGATCTCTCTCTCTCTCTCTCTCTCTCTCTCTCCCCCCTTCTACTCTGTGTAACTCTGACTTTCAAATAAATAAATAAATCTTTTTTAGAGAGCTAATCAACATATAATACTAGCTTAAAAATTTTTCTTTTGTCTTGGGTCTCAGTTTTTAAAATCTATTTCTCAAAGGGAAAAATGTGAGAGAGATGAAGAGTACCTAAAAATAATTTACTGTAATTATTTACTGTAATAATTTACTGTAATGATTTACTGTAATTTACTGTAATAATTTACCATAATGAACCACATAGAATTATAACTTGTCTAGAAAACAAAGGAGATTCAAAATTGCTATTATTTCATGGTTATTTTTCTTATTTTTAATATCAAGATAGTATATAAATATTACACACTCCTAGGTATTTGTGTTGTTTGATATGTTTTATTTTTTTAAGCAGAAATTCAAAGAGATAACTGGGTAACATGGAGTTCTGTGTTTCTGATTACTTCTCTCAATTAGAGATCATGGGATTAGAGTTAGTGCTAGATTAAGAATGTTTAAATCTTTATCCACTGACTTCACACCAGCATTCACTATGTTAAACAATATTCTTTGGGTAGATTGCTCTTTCTTGCCAGACTGTAAACTTCATGGGGTCTAGAAACATATTTGCTTTGACACTAAAACTCAGCATCTTGACAGTCAGTCATTTAGTTGAATAAATAAATGATATACAAAATAAATATTTCTGCCTCTCAATAACTGCCTAATAGAGAAGGAAATAGAAATCAATTTGATGACTCTCAGTATTAGGTGAATATATAATTTGTTGTTCTGACATAAGCTTGGTCATAAAAAGGGCATATTAATAATTACACAGAGTTGAAGTGTATGAACACCTAGGGCCAAGCAGGTTAAATGTTCACCCTAGCTATGTAAGGCATTCCATGTCAATAGGAGAGGGAGGAGGAAGAGGGGAGGGAGTGTAGGTGGGAAGGTGGTTATGGCGGGAAGAATCACCATGCTCATTAATTAGCAGCAAAGAGAGAATCTGTGATCATTTGTTGCTTAAGAAAGGGTGATAGGCATTATTTAATCATAATGCAAGCATCAGTGTTTTCCTGTCTCTGAAATAGGAAGTCTATAACTCAGAATTCCTTGCTCTTTCATCAAAACAAAAACAAAAACCTAATTAAGCATAAGATGAAGTTATGCATTAGAAGTGTATTCTAATCTCTAGGAGGTTCAGGAGTTGGAAAATTCATCCAAAATCTTGCTGCAAAATGTCCCATACATTTTCCATGACCACTACCCATAAGCATAAGCTCTTTTAAAGAAAAGATTTATTTATTTGAAAGTCAGAGTTACACAGAGAGAGGAGAGGGAGAGAGAGAGAGAGAGAGAGAAAGAGAGAGAGAGAGAGAGAGAGAGAGAATCTTCCATCTGCTGGTTTACTCCCAATTGGATGCAATGGCCAGAGCTGAGCTGATCCAAAGCCAGGAGCTAGGAGCTTCTTCCAGGTCTCCCATGTGGGTTCAGGGGTCCAAGGATGTGGGCCATCTTCTACTGCTTTCTCAGGCCATAGCACAGCTGGATCGGAAGTGGAGCAGCCGGGACTCTAACCGGTGACCATATGGGATGCTGGCACTGCAGGCGGCAGCCTTACCTGCTACGCCAGAGCACCAGCCCCCATAAGCCCTATCTTCTGTAGAACCAGCACCCCAGACACCAGCCACCACATGGCATCCCATGGCACACTCACCCCTGGCAGTGTTCTGTAGCTCCTGCTCCTCTCCACTTTCACTGGAAGAATCTGCAACTCATTTTTTAATGCAAGTAATTCTGATTCAGATGATGTCCCCGACACAATTGGCTGGCAAGTGCCATGGCATGTGTCCATGACCTAGCTAAATGCAAAGCTGGAACATTTTAAACTTTTCACTGCCATGGTGAGACACGGATTCCATCTAATGAAGTAGGGGATTTTTCAGGGAGTCTAGAGAATCAAATATGACAAAATGACAAATCTTAACCAAAGAGTGCCATGGTAGAGATGAAGAGAACCCAAAGTGTATTTTTCTGTCTTTTCTGAGTTAAGTGACTAAAAACAAAGCCAATGAGGGTTAAACAGACCCATTCTGAAAATTCCTTAACATCTTCATTTTCATCCAAATTAATATATTACTTGAAGAAAATAAATTTTACATAAATGAAAATGCAGTACCACAGACAAGTGTACAGTACATAGGCCCTCAGTTAGCTTCAAGCCATCTGGGTCCATTAATGTGTTCTTCCAGAACCAAAGCTGCAGTACAATAGAACCACAGCCTCTGACATTGCTCCTCCACCCTGATGGATTTTGGGTTTTCCTCCCACCTCCCCTCTCCTGTGAGTACATCAGTAGCAGGACAAATGGAATCCAAAGATACGATGATGTTATTTAACATGGAATAAACATAGTGTTTTAGTCAGTACAATCCTCAATACTACAATAATAATTCCGAGTTCACTGATTATGAAAGTATATGAAATCTATTCCTAAGTAATCATAACATCGAGAGCTGAATGTAGACTTTCAGAGTGAAAGAAACAGAGAACTGTGTAGAGATGTGTATCTCTATAATACAGATTTACCGCTGTACTTTATAGACAGTGCACCATGTTTGTATTTTCTTTTCTTTTTTTTTTGCATTCTGGCATAGTTTATTACATCCAGCTTGTCACTTTGGAAATTTTATGATTAGACACTAATATACAACAAATTTTGAATCCTTACAGATAATATAGAGCACCCTAGGCCCTCCCAAGGGCAGGAAACAGACCAAGAGCTCATAGACTGGCTGCAACTGCAAGAAGCAGATGAAGATATCATCAGAAAGATACATATTCCTGCAGTGTGGCTGCTGAGCAGTTCTGCCCTTATGGATCTCATCTCGGTTTCAGATCGTTAAAGAAAGTTACATGCTTTTTGACATTTCTAAAGATTTCACTAATGAGAATGTAAGATATCTTCACTACACTAAGAGCCTCAGAACAGCCCAAAGACTTGGGCCATCTTCTACTGCTTTCCCAGGCCATAGCAGAGAGCTGGATCAGAAGAGGAGCAGCCGGGACTAGAACCGGAGCCCATATGAGATGCTGGCACTTCAGGCCAGTGCTTTAACCCGCTGTGCCACAGCACTGGCCACAATGTAGTATTTCTAATAGAAGAGTTGGTTAAGTCATTAACTCCTCTAAAATACAAGTTAAGTGTTAGCTTTTAAACTTTGATTCATTCATGAGAAAAATAAAAGGTTAATTTTCTCTCTTTGCTTCTGGGTATGTAAATTTTATTCTAAGAATTTAATCATGACTTTTACATCTCAGACCCTATTATGAGTAAGTAGAGAATATTGTGGGGTCATACGCTCATTCTATCAAAGGAACATTTCTCCAATTAAAGAAAACATTATGGGCATCCCATATGGGCACTGGTTTGAGTCCTTGCTGTTCCACTTCTGATCCAGCTGCTTGCTATGGTCTGGGAAAGCAGTAGAAAATGGCCCAAGTGCTTGGGCCCATGCACATGCATGGGAGGCCTTGAAGCCCCTGGCTCCTGGCTTTGGATGAGCCCAGCTACAGCTGTTGCAGCCAACTGGAAAGTGAACCAGCAGATGGAAGACTTCTCTCTCTCTATGTAACTCTGCCTTTCAAATAAATAAATAAATCTTTGAAAAAAATGTCCAAGTCTTACATCAGAGTACTGGGGTTCAGTGCCTAGCTCTGGTTCCTAACTCCAGCTTCCTGCAAATACCGATCCTATAAGGCAGCACTGATGGCTCAAGTATTCAGGTTTCTGCCCACACATGGGAGATTAAGATTGAGTTCATGGGCTGGCGCCATGGCTCACTTGGTTAATCCTCTGCCTGTAGCACTGGCATCCCATTTGGGTGCCGGGTTCTAGTCCTGGTTATTCTTCTTCCAGTCCAGCTCTCTGCTGTGGCCCGGGAGGGCAGTGGAGGATGGCCCAAGTGCTTGGGCTCCTGCACCTTCATGGGAGACCAAGAAGAAGCACCTGGCTCCTGGCTTTGAATTGGCATAGTGCCAGGTGTAGTGGCCATTTGGGGAATGAGCTAGCAGACAGAATACCTTTCTTTCTGTTTCTCTCACTATCTTTATCTCTACCTGTCAAATAAATAAAAAAAAAATTGAGTTCACACTCCTGGCTTCAGCCTGACCCAGTTCTGGCTGTTGCAGGCATTTTGGGGAGTAAAGCAGAGAATCAGAGTGCATTTTCATTCTCTCTCCCTCTGCCTCCCAATTAAGTAAAAAAAAAATTAAAGAAACTCAAACTGGACTAAAGGTAATATAGGTAAGTGTCCCACTTCTTTCATATGGCCAACCACTAGGTACTAAAAGTTTTCATTTTTTCCACTCACCACATCCTTTTCCCATGACATTTAATTTCCTAGCTTTTAATTTTTCATTTCCCTAGGTAAAATGTGACCACTTGGTGCCAATGCTGTAGCATGAGGTAAGACGCTGCCTGCAATCCCAGTATTCCATATGGGTGCTAGCTGAGTCCCGGCAGCTCCCCTTCCAATCTGGCTTCCTGCTAATGGTCCCAGAAAAGCAACAGAAGATAACTGGGGCCCTGCCACCTACATGGGACACCCAGATGAAGTTCCTGTCTTCAGTCTGGCCCAGCCCAGGCCACTGCAGCCACCTGAGGAGTAAACCAGCAGATAGATAATCTCTCTTCCACTCTGCTACATTTTCAAATACATGCATGAATCTTCCTTTAAAAAATAAAAATAAAAACCACTTAAGCTTTCAAAAGTATGCAAGAAAGAAGCTTTCAGCACTGATAAATTCAGGACCTAAAACATCTTAATGATTGAAAAAATCAAAGCAAAGAGCAATATACAGAAAAGCATATATTTTGGTCCCTAAATTTCTAAACCATGAACATGATTATTACATAAATATATTTATATATTTTTAAGATTTGTTTATTTACTTGAGACAGGTATTCCATCGCTGGTTCATTCCCCAAATTACTGAAAACCTGGGGCTGGGCCAGGGCAAAGCCAGGAGTAGGGGCCAGTGCTATGGCACAGCAGATTAACACCCTGGCCTGAAGCACTGGCATCCCATAATGACACTGGTTCAAGACCCGGCTGCTCCACTTCTGATTGAGCTTTCAGCTTATGGCCTGGGAAAGCAGTAGGAGATGGCCCAAGTCCTTGGGCCCTGCAACTAAGTGGGAGACATGGAAGAAGCTCCTGGTTCCTGGCTTCAGATCAGTGCAGCTCCAGCCATTGCAACCACTTGGGGAGTAAACCATCAGATGGAAGACCACTCTCTCTCTCTCTCTCTCTCTCTCTCTCTCTGTGTGTGTGTGTGTGTGTGTAACTCAAATGAATAAACAAATCTTTAAAAAAAATCCAGGAGTCAGGGAAATTTCATCCAGGTCTCTCACTTGGGTGCAGGACCCAGGGATTTGTACCATATTCTGCTGCTTTCCCAGGTATGTTAGCAGGGAACTGGATCAGTAGTAGAACATGCAATTGGTGCCCATAGAGGATGCTAGTGCTGCAGGTGTTAGTATAACCCATTTTGCTACAGTGCTGGCCCTGTAACAATTTTTAATTCCTAGAAATTAACAGGGAAGAAAGAAGTATGGCAGGATACCTTTTTTTAAAAAAAATATTTTATGTATTTGAAAAAGTCATATAGAGAGGTAGAGAGTGAGGTAGAGAGTGAGGTAGAGAGAGAGAGAGAGAGAGAGAGAGAGAGAATCTTCTGTCTGCTGGTTCACTCCCCAAATGGCTACAATGGACAGAGATGAGCTGATCTGAAGCCAGGAGCCAGGAGCTTGGGTGAAAAGGCCCAAGGACTTGGGCCATCCTCTACTGCTTTCCCAGGTGCATTAGCAGGAGGCTGGACTGGAAGTGCAGCATCTGGGACTCTACCAGCACTCATATGGGATGCCTGTATTTCAGGCCAGGGCTTTAACCTGATGTGCCACAGTGCTGGCTCCAACAGGTGACCTTTTACTCTCAATAATCTCTTCTTGGTATTGGCAGCAGTTTGTAATTTTTTGTTTATTTGCCTTCTTCTTAATCTATATTTTTAAAAAAAATTACAAAAAGTTCCAGCACCCTGAGAACCTCCATCACAAGGGCATACAATTAGATGTTTGTCCAGAAAAGGGTGGTGTAGATGCAACGTGGAAAATGCAAGGTGAGTTGATTCATCTTTCTCAGGCCGTGGTTTCCATGGGCAACTTTTACAACCTACTGCCTTAATTGTTCCTCTTCCACAGAGTAGAAAACATGTTAAGTCATCCTATTTAGCCAAAAGCCAGTGGCAGCACTTAAATATGTCATCAATCCAGGGCCAGCATTGTGGCACAAAGGGGTAAGTTGCCAACTGCAACAGCAGCATGCCTTGTGGCACTGCTTTGAGACTCACCTCCTTCACTTCTCATCCATCTCTTTGCTTGGGAAAGCAGCAAAGATTGCCCAAGAGTTTGGGTTCCTGCACCCACATGGGGGACTGGGACAGAGTTCCAGGGTCCTGGTTTCAGCCTGTCTCAGCCCCAGCTATTGTGGCCATCTGGAAGTGAGCCAGCAGATGAAAGACAGAGATCTCTCTCTCTCTCTTCCTTTTACCTAAACATACATTACATAAATAAATGATAATGCATCCATATAGCAACTTTTTGAGGAAAAGTCTTCTGATTATTGCAGGTATTGTCTCAATGCATGAAAATATTCAGACACAAAAATTATAAACTGATTTATATTTATATTTTGCAACCACATACTTTTCAGAAAAAATTGTCTGCCATTCAGTATCAGGTATCAGTCTGAAAGCATTCATTAAAAAAATCAAGTAATTTTACTAAACACAAAAACCTCTAGTATAGGCTGCATATAAACCAGTTGCTTCCATGGGTATACACAGATTGATTTTTGTTAATTTACAGGGATCACTGCACTTCCCTGGCATGGAGCTGTCTGAAGAGTTTAAACACTGATGGGTGTGGCATTATTTCTGATATTTGCTTATTATCCAGAGTGCATTCATTAAATATCTATCATGAACTTCACACTCTATAAATCTGTTTCAAATATGTTGGTATTTAATGGCACTTACACACTTACAAACTGAGCTAATCCTCCTAACTTCTCTCTGGAATAGCTATGCCTTTGACATTGCCTTTTTTCACACATATGGAAATGCATAATATGCTTCTGTATGGTACTTCAGAATTTATAAAAGGCTTTTCAGGTAAGATTTACATAACATCATGTGAAAGTGGCCAAAGGACACAGTCTTCTCATTACTGAGGGGAGAGGTCTGAAGTGACTCTCTGAACAGTTACTCAGATTCTATCAGTCAGGTTCAGAATCTTATTAGGTATCAGATACACATCTAGATTTTTTCCCTACTGTCTCTTTGTCAGAATTCCCAGCCTATGAGTGAACTTCAGTCTGAATGAATGCTAATATTCAAGGTTCTAAGTGAAAAAATTACTGAGGTTTGTATTGGTGAGTAAAGCATGTGTCTGAATGTTACTTGTATTTAATAATAAGTATTGAATCATATGAAACTGAATATAAGATTATGCAAATTTTTAAGATGAAGAGCATATATTTAAAACCACATTCTTACATTTTGCAAACGTGTTGAAACACCTTACTGGAGCATGTGTTTGGCATAGTGGGAAAGCCTTCCACATCCCAGTCAGAATGCCCAGGGCTCAAACCCTAGCCCTGCTTCTGCTTCTGGCTTCCTGCTAACAGAACCCTGGGAGGCAGCAGCTGATGGCTCAAGTACTTGAGTCCCTGCCACCTATGTGGGAGACCCACACTGAGTTCCTGGCTTCAGCCTGACCCAGCTCTGGTTGGTGCAGACATTTGAGGAATGAGCAGTAAATGGAAGGGCTCTCTCTGCTTGCAAATAAACAAAAATAAATATACAGACCTTTTCTTAAGGTGTCTTGCTCACATCTAAATGATTTCCCTTTTCACAGTAAAATACCTAACTGTCTTCTTTAGTAGCAATGCATGTTTTGCTCTCCATGTCCACTCCTAAGCTCCAAGTACTGGCAGCTCACCTTAGCATGGTGACTGGTTCCAATGTTCAAGTACTCATCTCCCATTCTCTTTTGGTGGGTCTACCGGAAAGAAAGGAGAGTGTCTACAGTGATTAATATCTTACTGTTACTCTTGCTGTCCACCTGCAGGCCTGAAGGATGACCAACTGAATACACACTGTGAAGTTCTGGATGTAGTTTCCAAAATTCAGTCACTTTGCAGCTGAAGGACTCTGTCCTGTCAATCACCTGAAAGCCCGCAGGAGTAGGGAGAAGCTGTGTTTGAAGAATTCACAAATAAAGTGCATTGATGCCAACCACTACCACCCCCACCACACCCCTAATTCAGGGTTCTGGCAAACCCCAAACCAGGAGTTTGGGACCAGGAGTGGTTCAGGAGGTGACCTCGACTCCTTACTCTGAACAGCTCCAAAGTGCCTGGTGCATCCAACAGGAGCTCAGCGCCTCGACCTCCTGCCCTCCTGCCCTTGCCACCAGGATGCCCGGCTCCCAGAGCCTCCAGGAGGCCTGCAGAAGCCCTGCAGGTCCAGGCGCACTGGGATGTGCATCCAGAACTAACCCAAAATACAGGCCCAGCTCAAGTGTCACCTCCCCACAAAGTCACTGTCTCCTACTCCCTACCGGAAGGCTGCAGGCCAGCACCCGGCACCGGGAGTCATGGCATTTGGGGTTCACCCGCTCTCCCACTCCACCTGCGGGCAGGACTGGGGGAAGAAGGGCCGAGCCAGCCTCCACCCTAGGACTGCAGCCTGGGAAAGTCCAGGGCCCCAGTGCCCTTGCCGGGCATGGGGTCTCCCTAAGTGTGCTCTGAGTCAGGGCCTCAGCCATCAGCAGCTCCCTTGCTTCCAGAATCTGCTGCAGGGCAGCTCAGGCTCAACATGGCGGAGGGCCTTGGGCCAATCCTCGCTGCCCTGGGGCAGGACCAGAGCTGCCAGACCCACCCCACGCTGGGCTGGCTATAAAGGTGGTGGTCATTGGTGGGTAGCTGGTAGTTGCAGTGTATGCGGGTGACATGGGTGGTGTTAGGTTCTTGTCCATTTTGTACCTTGGGGCTAGAATGCAGGTGGTGACCCGAGAGTCAGGAGGGGCAGGAGAAGAAGAGATAGACCTGGTGAGTGTGACCACCCACCTCTCCCGCCAGCCCTGCTGGCTGAGGCTTGCAGAACGTGCTGCACTTGGGGAAGCAATGAAGGCTGAGTCTTAGCAGGAAAACCAAGTATGCGGTGCTGATTTTCTCACTGACGCAGCATCTGTGTCGTCTGCATGGGCAAACAGGGGGAAGGGCTTGGTAGGAGGGCTCTGGAGGCGCACTGGGCCCTCGTGCAGCTGCCTGCTGTAGGCATCCAGGGCAGCAGAGTCCTGCGGGGTCCGTAGAGATCCTGGCCATGCTGTGCTTCTATCATCCACCCTCCTGCACTGCTGCTGGGGGCAGTGCTTCTGCCGTTGATATCTCATTCGAGTCCATGCTCATTTTCTCATCATGGGCTGATCTCATACAGTGACAATCATGGAACAAATCACTGTTCTGCAGCATCTGCCTCCCAGGAGCGTTGCAGGTGGACAGGGGGACACGGGTGACTGATGGCACCTCCTGTGCGTGGTCTCTGGCCCATCCAGGACCAAAGGTGGAAAGGGAAGCAGAGGAGCCGGCTCAAGGCAGTCCCGCTGCGGGTTCCATCAGGAGCAAAATGTCTCCCGATTGTGGTAAACCTTGCAGGGAAACTGTCTCCTTTTGTGGGCCAGAGACAGCATCTGCTTTATTAGCTGTGCAGTGTATTGATAATTAAAATTTGGGCAGTCCTATCTTTAGTCCTCACAGCATAGTTATATTCTGAGGAACTGATGAAACTGCTCAGTACTTTGGGACTGAGTGTAATATTAGGTGGGTAAGCCTGTTGTTGGCTTTTGGTTTATAGCTATTAGGTGACTTTATTTGGTAAAAATGCATTCAGGCTCAGTAGTGTATTCAAGGATGACCACTTAGTGAATTGTCTTTTTTTTTTTAAGATTAAGAGTATTGAAGACTGGGTTGAGCTACCTATGGCAAAACTCCACCATTCCTGGGAAGGCCACAATTGGCAAGAAAAGCAGGTAGCAAGCTTTCATCAACTAAGTTGAGATTCCTGTGTTTGCAATCTGAACAGCTCACTGCTGAGCTGGGAGGGCAACTGCTCTGAGCACAACTCATTAGAGAACTGCTCTTGCAGTGCTTCCCTGAAGGAAGCACTATTGTGGTCAGAAGCATTCCAGGAGCTGCTGGCCAGCAAATGTGAATTAGACTTGAATTTAATCCATTGCAAGTATCACAAGGGTGCAGAAAGGCTATGTCCTCAAATGAGCAGCTCACCAAGGAGAATTCGACTTAACCTAGAAGGTCTGTTTATCTCCATTTATTTCTCAGCATATTCACACCAGGTGGGGAAGATAAATCACCCTTCAGCTCTGCAATGTCAGTGCTCTTGGTTGAGGCTGAGGATGCTTTTCATTGCACGCAGTGTTTGCAAGAGACTTAGTTCCCTGAGGATTTATGCCTCTCCTGTAAATACATTTTTGGCATTAAAACAAACTGAAGTATTTATGTTTTAGTAGTATGGAACCAACTTAAGTATTTTGCCTACTGGCACCTTTGTCTTTAAAGAGCTAAATCCGCAGGATTACAGGATTGAGTAAAAACTAGAAAATAGCTAATCCTAGTACTAGAAAAGCACAAGGGATTATTTGATCATTAGCTTCCTCATATTCCTCATGTTTCTTTTTCTTTTTCTACCTTCTCTCCCCTACCTACACATGGTCTGGCTGTATTGGAGGCTTTTCTAAAAACTGAATTCTGTGAAGAAAATATAGGCTACTGGCTGGCTTGTGAAAACTTCCAAAAAAATCCACCCACCCCAGAAGCTATCCTTATATCCAAGATAAATATATGCACTCTTCTTAGAAAAAGGCCCAAAAGAGGTAAGACACAATTCCTCATTTCAGCATAAAGTGTACACTCTTGACATCAAGAAGCAACAGAAGAAGTAAAGACATAAGACTAAAGCAAGGGCCAGGGAGTCTGAAAATCTTCCTCTCCTGGTGTCCTGGCTTTCAAATAAGTATCCCCTACCTGGCAGGTGAAGCTCATCACACATTACAGCTTCTGATTTTCACTTTCAAAGAGCAGAGGCCCCTTCTCTAACAAAGGATAATGAGTGATCTTTGTTTCAGATGAACATGCTTTCAAACCAAAACTCTTATTATCCAAAATATACAAAAAGCTACAACTCCCAGCTTTACAGCTGCCTGGAAAAGGGTGTATTGCTTGATGGAGAATAACTTTTTGAAGTTGTATTTATTTGCAAGGCAGAGTTACAGAGAGAAAAAAAGAGGGAAAGACAGAGGTTCACTCCCTTCCTCCAGGTCTCCCATGTGGGGGCAGAGGACCAAGCGCTTGGGCCATTCTCTGCTGCTTTACCCAGCAAAGAGCTGGGGAAGAAGTAGAGCAGCTGGGAGTCAAACCGGCATCCATGTGGGATGTTAGTGCTGCAGGCAGCAGTGTAACTTGCTATGCCACAGCACCAGCCCCCAGAAAGAACGCTTATCCCTGGTCTTTCTTTTGAGTCAGAATGCTAGCAGGACTTGTGTTGAAACCCACAGATCACCACAGAACCCCATGAGAAGAAAAAGGAGCCCCAGAGTACATGTTCTGTTTCCTAAGGCAGAAGATTTTGACTGCCAGAGACTGACATTCAATTCAGCCTGGGTGTTTGGAAAACATCCCTCACAACTGTTGATTCCAGTTCAGGTAGTAAATCAGGAAGCTGGTGACTGTCCAGGAGATACCTGTATCAGAACATCTTCCACCACCGTGAAGACACAGGCAGGAAATACGTGGTCTGAGTGGGGTGGGTCTCGCTGGAAAAGCAGGACTCTGAGATGGAAGATAATGCAATGGAATGCTGTTGATCTAGACTCACTTAAAATCAATAGATCTGGGATTCTGTGGCCTTAGCTACCTAGCTCTACATCTTTACTTAAATCCATCCATGTCACCACATGGTTTTAGTTCTAGGTTTTAAGTACAAACTAATATAACATGTTTATTATATAGAATCATCCATTCTATTGTTGTGTATTGCTGAACCGGAAGTGATGTTTGAATTGTTAAATGGTATTTAAAATAGTGAGTGCTCCTGTGTAGAAAACCACAGTGGCTGTTCCAAGTGCCAAAAACTCTTGAAGGCAGTTAAGCTTTGAAGTGGTCTTTGAATATTTGAATACATTTATTTTGATAAATAATGTCATTGAATACTCAGAGTCCAGGTGTGAGTTGATTTGATTTTGGTAACTGGAAATATGACCAACATAAGATCTTTGTAGTAGAGAAGAAGCATGCATTACTGAATCTGTGCAGGGAGAACTGACAGCCCCCAGAGCTGAGATGAGGGTGGCAAGGAAGATGCTCTTTTCTAAACCTAAGTCACAGCACATCTTTAGAACGACCCAGGGTTAAAATTACTAACAGAATCTTTTATTAAACATCAAGGTCTTTGATGAGAATAGAATATTGACCTAGCCGGCGCCGTGGCTCAATAGGCTAATCCTCCACCTTGCGGCGCCGGCACACCGGGTTCTAGTCCCGGTTGGGGCGCCGGATTCTGTCCCGGTTGCCCCTCTTCCAGGCCAGCTCTCTGCTATGGCCAGGGAGTGCAGTGGAGGATGGCCCAGGTGCTTGGGCCCTGCACCCCATGGGAGACCAGGAAAAGCACCTGGCTCCTGGCTCCTGCCAGGATCAGCGCGGTGCGCCGGCTGCAGCGGCGGCCATTGGAGGGTGAACCAACGGCAAAGGAAGACCTTTCTCTCTCTGTCTCTCTCTCTCACTGTCCACTCTGCCTGTCAAAAAAAAAAAAAAAAAAGAATATTGACCTAAATCCCTTCTTGAGGATTAAGAACCAGCTAAATAGCAGGCTGCAGTGGTGACATCGAAGGGGTTGGGGCCCGGAGTCGGGGGTCGCAGGTCCCAATGGCTGGCCCAGAATGGTCGTGGGCTCCCTGGGTCATGGGCCGGCACTGCGGCACGGGGCTCCAGAGGTCAGAGAAAGCCTACGGGGCCACTTCCTGCTTCCTTCCTTGGGCAGAGGTCAGGGATCACAAAGTGACCTAAAGTGACCAGTTCAGGGAAGAAATCCCTGAGGCACCACTGGGTCCTGGGCCTGGCCCGTGAGTGGGGCAGAAGCAGAGGGGAGATGCACAGGACCTGTGGGCCAAGGCTGCAGGTGTTCCTGTTGGCCCCCGGGCACCCACGGGGCCTCAGCCCCTTTCACAATGGAACTGCATGTACATGTTCTATTTCCTCAGACCATTTTTACCACTAATTCCACTTTAAAGAAAGGTTTATCAAGGTTGGCACCGTGGCATGGGGGTGCAACCACAGCCTGCAGGGCCCGCATCATGGGCACCAGTTTGAGTCCCTGCCACCCACTTCCTGTCCCACTCCAGCCAATGAGTGCAGCGGTGATGGACAGGCGCTTGGACCCCACACCACGCAGGAGACCTGGGCGGGGGTGCATGGGTCTTCAGCCTCGCCCAAACATTGGGGGATCAAACCAGCAGATGGAAGACCCCTGTCTCTATGCTTTCAAATAAATCTCTTAAAATACATAAAAAAGAAATGCAAAAAAAAAAGAACCAGCTAAATAGAAGTGAACTGTATGGAGACAAACACCAATGTTACATTACTCAACTCTCCACTGCTCCAATGAACAAAGAAGACAAATAAGAGGGATTTAGGCCTCCCCTTTTTTGTTATCCTTCACTTGGTTCCAACTAGCATGGGCTTCCAGAAAATGTACAGGGAATCTATTCTCTTCTGTGGTCAATACATGATCTCAGAATTTCCCTTATTCATTTGCCTAACAGATTTTGATTATGTTACTCTAGGTAAAGGGAAGGCAACAGAACTGCCCTTTTCCCCCAATTTTAAAATCTGTTATTTATTTGAAAGGCAGAGTTACAGAGAAGGGGTAGGGACAGATCTTCCATCTGCTGGTTCACTTCCCAAATTGGCCTCAGCTGAGCCAAGCTAAAGCCAGGCGCTTCTTCCAGGCCTCCCATATGAATGCAGTGGTTCAAGCACTTGGGCCACTTTCTGACACTTTCCCTGGCACATTAGCAGGGAGATAGATTGGAAGTGGAGCAGCTGGGACTTGAATCAGCACCCATATGGGATGCTGGCACAGCAGGCCATGGCTTTACCCACTGTGTTGGTACCGTGTGTGTGTATGTGTGTATGTATTTTTATTTCAAAGACTCATTTATTTATTTGAAAGGCAAGGTTAGAGAGGGAGAGACATAAGAAGAGAGATCTTTCAACCTCTGGTTCACTCCCCAAATGTCCACAACAGCAGAGGCTGGGCCAAGCCAAATCCTGGAGGCTGAACAGTGGATAATCTTTAGTTATTAATTTAAAATGAATAGGCTGTAGCTGGTGCTGTGGCATATAAGGTAAAGCCACCACTTGCAGTGCTGGCATCCCCTTATGGGCACTGGTTCATGTCCCAGCTGCTCTGCTTCTAATCTAGTTACCTGCTAATGTGCCTGGGAAAGCAGCAGGAGATGGCCCAAATACTTGGGCCCCTGAATCCATGTGGGAGACCTGGAAGAAGCACCTGGCTTTGGATTAGCCCAGCTCCAGCTGCTTGCAGCCACTTGGGGAGTAAAACAGCAGACAGAACATCTCTGTCTATTTATTTGTCTGTCTCTATAATTCTGTCTTTCAAATAGATAAATAAATCTTTAAAAAAAGGTTTATTAATGTATGCTATAATCCAATCCAGTAAAAGTAAGAGAAGCATTAAATATTGCTACCTATATTTTTTATTTATTTTTTATTTAATTTTTTAAAACTTTATTTAGTAAATATAATTTTCCAAAGTACAGTTTATGGATTACAAAGGCTTCCCCCCCATGACTTTCCTCCCACCCACACCCCTCCCATCTCCCACTCCCTCTCCCATTCCATTCACATCAAGATTCATTTTCAATTATCTTTATACACAGAAGATCGATTTAGTATATATTAAGTAAAGATTTCATCAGTTTGCACCACACAGAACATAAAGTGTAAAATACTGTTTGAGTACTAGTTATAGCATTACTTCACATTGGACAACACATTAAGGACAGAGATCCCACATAAGGAGCAAGCACACAGTGATTCCTCTTGTTGACTTAACAATTTGACACTCTTGTTTATGGCATCAGTAATCTCTTTAGGCTCTAGTCATGAGTTCCCAAAGCTATGGAAGCCTCTTGAGTTCACTGACTTCGATCTTATTTAGACAAGGTCATAGTCAAAGTGGAAGTTCTCTCCTCCCTTCAGAAAAAGGTACCTCCTTTTTGATGGCCCATTCTTTCTACTGGGATCTCACTCACAGAGATCTTTTATTTAAGTCCTTTTTTTTTCTTTTTTGCCAGAGTGGCTTTCCATGCCTAAAATACTCTCATGGGCTCTTCAGCCAGATCCAAGTGCCTTAAGGGCTGATTCTGAGGCCAGAGTGCTATTTAGGACATCTGCCATTCTACGAGACTGCTGTGTATCCCACTTCCCATGCTACCTATATTTTATATAGTCTAAGTATTGTATAAACTAAAATATACAACACTAGGAGTATGCTATCAGTAATTACACTACCAATCTCAGTGATTATAAATAAGAATTTTAGTAACTATACTGATTCTGAACAATGATTCGATGATTCTGTTTTTATATTTAAAAATGCCCATGAACTTAAATGTTTCTGTGTAGCTCCTAATAGAACTACAAGCCTTAGAAGTTCTATGCTGTTTAACATTTCATCTTCAGTGTCAACTCGATTATTACACTGCCAGTTTATAAAACACTTCACAGTCATGTGAACCTTACCATAAGATAGGACTGTGTAGAATAAATCCTTTAACTATAAAGACAATCTTATCTCACAAGGGAGGAAGATCCAGAGGGGTCAAATGACTTGCTAATGTCACTTAGCTCTGTTGGCACAGAAACAAGGAAAGCTCTCAGCTTCCTGCCACCTCCCCTTACACCACCTGCCTCAACTTGATGAGCCTGTAATTTTAAGGACACTCAGGCCCCATGAGTTTAAAGGAATTTTTCAAGGTTACATGACAAGTACCAAAGCCAGAAGTAAAAATTATTGCTTCCATCTTTCTCTTCCTTATCCACTATGGAAGTCTGATTTACAGTTATGCATTATTCAAATATCATTTACAACCAAGCATTATTTTTCCACAAATTTAACAATGAAACTACTTTTTTCCAATGAGGAAGTTATTTTAATGGATGATACAAACATACTTGTTTTGTTTTTTAATTTGAGATGCAAAGAAATGAACAAGTAGACAGAGAAGTGGTATTCACCCTCTAGTTCACTGCTGAAATGTCCACAGTGGCCAGGGCTTGCCCAGGAGCCAGGAACCCAATCATCTGAGCCATCACTTGCTAGTTCCCTGGGTCTGCATGATCAGGAAGTTGGAGTCAGGGGCTGGAACCGGGAATCAAACCCAGAAACTCCAATGTGGGACAAGGCATCTGAACCACAAGGCTACACCCTGGCTTCCAGACTTGTTTTTTTCACCAGTCCTCTGAAAATGAAAGTTAATTACAACCTGAAATTCAAGACTCTAAAGTCCTCAGGTGTGTGTGTCTATGCAAGTTTATGCATGAGAGTTAGGTTGCCCAAGAGTCTGCAGTTTAGAGAGAACAGAAGAGTGAAACATGTGTCAGAGGATGTCAGTATTGGAGAGGTGGCTGTGCTCTAGTCAGAGGCTGAGGACAAGTCCACAGAGAGCAGCAGCACCAAGGGAGAATGCTATACTAGCAAGTAAGGAGAAAAAATGTTGAAAAATAAATATTTTAAAAAGATCCAGGACCAGCGCTGTGGCACAGCGGGTTAAAGTTCGAGCTTGCAGTGCCAGCATCCCATATGGGCACTTGGCTCCTGGCTTTGGATCAGCCATTCTCACTATCTAACTCTGCCTGTCAAAAAAAACAAACAAACAGGCAGAGCCAAGATGGCGGAATAGTGAGGGCACGCACTGATAGTCCGGGAAAAGACAGTTTAATAAAAGTTGAGTTACTGTAGCCACAGGAAAAGGCTCAGGGAAAAATTGCAGAGGAAACTCTCCCAGATCTAGTGGAGGTGACACGGAGGACCTACGAGGAGAGCAAGGTCACCCACCACATGGAAGCTGAGCCACGGGAGCTGCACCGCCACAGAAGCAGAAGCTGAAACCGAGACCAAGAAGCCGCGCCACTGCAGAAGCCACACCGCAGAGTCTGCGCGCTAGCGCTGGAAGGGGTGGTGAGATAAAAACCTCAGTAACCCAAGACATTTTGGGGAAAGGCAGAAAAAGCCTACAGGGAATGAAAGCCCCACTGGGGAAAGCTCACCAGGCAAACTGGAGGAGAGAAAAAAAACAAGCAAATAAGGGGAACCAGCACGGACATTAACTTCTCTCTCCACTCACCTTAAAAAGCTGAGCAAGACGAAGAGCTGGCACCATTTTACGTATGGAAAGAGGCGCCGGCCATTAGCCAAGCAGAAAAACCTGACTCTGGTGGGGAGAAATAACAGGAGGTTAAGACCTAGTTAGTGAAAGTGAGGAGCTAACGAACTGAGACTGAAAATCTGAGGGGAGGGCGAGAGAACTCACCGAGTACACAAACTCGGTAACTTGGGCAAACTGGGGAGAGACTATTGAGAAATTTGAGACCACACTGAGGGCTGCATAAACTCTTTGTGTGGTCCCAGGGGTAACCAGACAAATACCCACAGGTGCCAGATTTCATACATCAACTACCCCCAATTCCACTCAGCTGTGTGGAATTACTTCCCAACTGAGTCAGAAAAAAAAAGAGAGAGAGAGAGAGTGAGCAAGTGAGAGAACAATCTGGGTGAGTCACCTTTGGCACACCTTTATCCCCAAAGAACCAAACAGAACTCTCTGGCCACACCCATAACAGCCTCTAAGGATCCATCAAAATCAGATAGTCCACTTAATCTAGAGTCACAGTATAATGAGAAGAAACCAAATATCTCCAATATGCCAAACAACAAACGCAGAAACTGAGGTAACAAGGACAAGGAAGACACTATGACACCCCCAAATGAAATAGACACCCCAATTCAAGATTATGAAGATGATGAGATAGAAGAAATGCAAGAAGCGAATCTCAAAAAATTGATAACAACATTAAGAAGTTCTCAAAAACAAATTCTTGAACTACAGAAATCCTTAATGGACAAGATAGAAAATCTCTCTTGCGAAAATGAAATATTAAGGAGGAATCAAAATGAAATGAAACAACTAGTAGAACATGAAACTGAGAAAGTGATGAGAAATCATAATGAAATGAAGAATTCAATTGATCAAATGACAAACACATTAGAGAGCCTTAAAAACAGAATGGGTGAAGCGAAGAGAGAATATTGGACTTAGAAGACAGAGCACAGGAAAATATACAGTCAAACCAAAGAAAAGAAGAGGAAATTAGAAATCTAAAAAATATTGTTGGGAACCTTCAAGATACTATTAAAAAAACAAAAATTCGAGTTCTAAGAGTTCCTAAAGACATGGAGAGGGAGAAAGGATTAGAAGGCCTTTTTAGTGAGATACTAGCAGAAAATTTCCCAGGTTTGGAGAATGACAGAGACATCCTAGTACAGGAAGCTAATAGAACTCACCACAGTGAAACATAAAGAAAAGATCCGAAAATGTGCAAGAGAGAAATGTCAGATTACTCTCCGAGGATCTCCAGACTCACAGCTGACTTCTCATCAGAAACCCTACAAGCTAGGAGGGAATGGCGAGATATAGCCCAGGTACTAAGAGAGAAAAACTGCCAGCCCAGAATATTATATCCTGCAAAGCTATCATTTGAGAATGAAGGTGAAATAAAGACCTTTCATAGCAAACAGAAATTGAAAGAATTTGTTGCCACTCGTCCAGCCCTGAAAAAGATGCTTAAAGATGTGTTACACACAGAAAAACACAAACACGGTCATCAATATGAAAGAAGGTAAAGGAAGGAAACCTCACAGCAAAAGATCACAGGAAGTTCAAAACATATATTAGAAAATATCTTTGACAAATGGCAGGGCAAAGTTACTACTTAGCAATAGTCACATTGAATGTTAATGGCCTGAACTCTCCAGTTAAAAGACACCGATTGGCTGATTGGGTTGAGTAACAAAACCCATCTATTTGCTGCTTACAAGAAACACACCTTTCCAACAAAGATCCATACAGACTGAAAGTGAAAGGCTGGAAAAAGATATACCATGCCAACAGAAATGAAAAAAGAGTGGATGTAGCCATCTTAATATCGGAGAACTTAAATTTTACCACAAAAACTGTTAAGAGAGACAAAGAGGGGCACTATATAATGATCAAGGGATCAATTCAACAGGAAGATACAATGATTATCAACATATATGCACCTAATTACTGGGCACAGGTTTATTTAAAAGATTTGTTAAGGGACTTAAAGGGAGATTTAGACCCCATTACAATAGTACTGGGGGACTTCAATACTCCACTCTCAGATATAGACAGATCAACAGGACAGATCAACAAGGAGACAGTAGGTTTAAATGACACTATAGCCCAAATGGATCTAACAGATATCTACAGAACTTTTCATCCTACACAGAAAGCATTTACATTCTTCTCAGCAGTACATGGAACCTTCTCTAGGATTGACCACATACTAGGCCATGAAGCAAGTCTCAGCAAATTCAAAAGAATTAGAATCATACCATGCAGTTTCTCAGACCATAAAGGAATGAAGTTTGGAAATTAGCAACTCAGGAATCCCTAGAGCGTATGCAAATGCAGGGAGATTGAACAACATGCTCCTGAATGAACAATGGGTCATAGAAGAAATTAAAAGAGAAATCAGAAATTTTCTTGAAGTAAATGAGGATAACAGCACAACATACCAAACTTATGGGATGCAGCAAAAGCAGGGTTAAGAGGAAATTTTATGTCAATAGGTGCCTACATCAAGAAATTGGAAAGGCACCAAATAGATGAGCTTTCAATGCATCTCATGGATCTAGAAAATCTGCAGCAAACCAGACCCAAATCTAGTAGGAGAAGAGAAATAATTAAATTCAGAGAAGAAATCAACAGTATTGAATCAAAAAAAATTACAAAAAATCAGCCAAACGAGGAGCTGGTTTTTTGAAAAAATAAACAAAATTGACATCCCATTGGCCCAACTAACTAAAAAAAAAAGAAGAGAAAAGATCCAAATCAATAAAATCAGAGATGAAAAAGGAAATGTAACAACAGACACCACAGAAATAAAAAAGAATCATCAGAAATTACTACAAGGACTTGTATGCCAGCAACAGGGAAACCTATCAGAAATGGATAGATTCCTGGACTCATGCAACCTACCTAAATTGAACCAGGAAGACATCGAAAACCTAAACAGACCCATAACTGACACAGAAATTGAAACAGTAATAAAGGCCCTCCCAACAAAGGAAAGCCCAGGACCAGATGGATTCACTCACTGCTGAATTCTACCAGAAATTTAAAGAAGAACTAATCCCATTTCTTCTCAAACTATTCAGAACAATTGAAAAAGAGGGAATCCTCTCAAATTGTTTCTATGAAGCCAGCATCACTTTAATTCCTAAGCTGGGAAAAGATGCAACATTGAAAGAGAATTACAGACCAATATCCCTGATGAACATAGACGCAAAAATCCTCAATAAAATTCTGGTCAATAGAATGCAACAACACATCAGAAAGATCATCCACCCAGACCAAGTGGGATTCATCCCTGGTATGCAGGGATGGTTCAATGTGAGCAAAACAATCAATGTGATACACCACATTAACAGACTACAGAAGAAAAACAATGTGATTATTTCAATAGATGCCAAGAAGGCATTTGATAAAATACAACACCCTTTCATGATGAAAACTCTAAGCAAACTGGGTATGGAAGGAACATTCCTCAATATAATCAAAGCAATTTATGAAAAACCCACAGCCAACATCCTATTGAATGGGGAAAAGTTGGAAGCATTTCCACTGAGATCTGGTACCAGACAGGGATACCCACTCTCACCACTGCTATTCAATATAGTTCTGGAAGTTTTAGCCAGAGCTATTAGGCAAGAAAAAGAAATTAAAGGGATACAAATTGGGAAGGAAGAACTCAAACTATCCCTCTTTGCAGATGACATGATTCTTTATTTAGGGGACCCAAGGAACTCTACTAAGAGACTATTGGAACTCATAGAAGAGTTTGGCAAAGTAGCAGGATATAAAATCAATGCACAAAAATCAATAGCCTATATATACACAGGCAATGACACGGCTGAGAAAGAACTTCTAAGATCAATCCCATTCACAATAGCTACAAAAACAATCAAATACCTTGGAATAAACTTAACCAAGGATGTTAAGGATCTCTATGATGAAAATTACAAAACCTTAAAGAAAGATATAGAAGAAGATACCAAAAAATGGAAAAATCTTCCATGCTCATGGATTAGAAGAATCAACATCATCAAAATGTCTATTCTCCCAAAAGCAATTTATAGATTCAATGCAATCCCAACCAAGATACCAAAGACATTCTTCTCAGATCTGGAAAAATGATGCTGAAATGCATATGGAGACACAGGAGACCTCGAATAGCTAAAGCAATCTTGTACAACAAAAACCAAGCTGGAGGCATCACAATACCAGATGTCAGGACATACCACAGGGCAGTTGTTATCAAAACAGCATGGTACTGGTACAGAAACAGATGGATAGACCAATGGAACAGAATAGAAACACCAGAAATCAATCAATATCTACAGCCAACTTATATTTGATCAATGATCCAAAACCAATCCCTGGAGCAAGGACAGTCTATTCAATAAATGGTGCTGTGAAAATTGGATTTCCACAGGTAGAAGCATGAAGCAAGACGCCTACCTTTCACCTTACACAAAAATCCACTCAACATGGATTAAAGACTTAAATATACAACCCGACACCATCAAATTATTAGAGAGCATTGGAGAAACCCTGCAAGATATAGGTACTGGCAAAGACTTCTTGGAAAATACCCCAGAAGCACAGGTAGTCAAAGCCAAAATTAACATTTGGGATTGCATCAAATTGAGAAGTTTTTGTACTTCAAAAGAAACATTCAGGAGAGTGAAGAGGCAACTGACAGAATGGGAAAAATATTTGCAAACTATGCAACACATAAAGGGTTGATAACCAGAATCAACAATGAGATCAAGAAACTCCACAACATCAAAACAAAAAACCCAATTAAGAGATGGGCCAAGGACCTCAATAGACATTTTTCAAAGAGAAATCCAAATGGTCAACAGACACATGAAAAAATGTTAAGATCACTAGCAATCAGGGAAATGCAAATCAAAACCACAATGAGGTTTCACCTTACACCAGTTAGAATGGTTCACATTCAGAAATCTACCAACAAAAGATTCTGGAAAGGATGTGAGTAAAAAGGGACACTAACCCACTGTTGGTGGCAATGCAAACCGGTGAAGCCACTATGGAAGTCAGTCTGGAGATTCCTCAGAAACATGAAGATAACCCTACCATTCAACCCAGCCATCCCACTCCTTGGAATTTAGCCAAAGGAAATGAGATTGGCAAACAAACAAGCTGTCTGCACATTAATGTTTACTGCAGCTCAATCAATTCACAATAGCTAAGACCTGGAACCAACCCAAATGCCCATCAAAAGTAGAATGGATAAAGAAATTAGCAGTCAAAAACAATGAAACCCAGTCATTTGCAACAAGATGGAGGAGTCTGGAAAACATTATACTGAGTGAACTAAGCCAGGCTCAAAGGGACAAATATTATATGGTCTCCCTGATTGGTGACAACTAACTGAACACCAAAGGGGAAACCTGTTGAAGTAAAATGGACACGATGAGAAACAGTGACTTGATCAGCTGTTGTCCTGTCTTTTGATGTACAATGTAATACTTTATCCATTTTAGTATTTTTTTTTCTAGTACAATTGGTTGAACTCTGTAATTAACACACAATTATTCTTAGGTGTTTGAATTTCAACTGAATAGTGATCCCTGTTAGGAATTTGGAAAACATTATGCTGAGTGAAATAAGCCAGTCCCAAAGGGACAAATATCATATGTTCTCCCTGATCGGTGACAACTAACTGAGCACCAAAAAGGAAACCTGTTAAAGTGAAGTGAACACTATGAAAAATGGTGACTTGATCAGCACTTACCCTGACTGTTGATGAACAACTTAATACGTTATCCCTCTTAGTAATTTTTGTTTTTCTACTTAATACTTTTGGTTGAATACTGTAATCAATACACAGTTATTCTTAAGTGTTGAAACTTAACTGAAAAGTGATTGCTGTTAAATATAAGAGTGGGAATAAGAGAGGGAAGAGATGTGCAATTCGAGACATGCTCAAGCTGAATTGCCCCAAATGGTAGAGTTAGAAACATACCAGGTTATTCCAATTCAATCCCATCAAGGTGGCATGTACCAATGCCATCTCACTAGTCCAAGTGATCAATTTCTGTTCACAATTGTTCATAATGATAGGACTAAGAACCAAAGGGAGCACATAAACAAGACTAGTGTCTGCAAATACTAGCTGATAGAATAAAAAAGGGAGAGAACGATCCAACGTGGGAAGCGAGATACACAGCAGACTCATAGAATGGTAGATGTCCTAAACAGCACTCTGGCCTCAGAATCAGCGCTTAAAGCACACGGATCTGGCTGAAAAGCCCATGAGAGTATTTCAGGCATGGAAAGCCAAGAAACTCTGGCAAAAAAAAGAAGACCTAAATGAAAGATCTCTGCGAGTGAGATCCCAGTGGAAAGAACAGTTCATCAAAGAAAGATGTACCTTTCTCTGAAGGGAGGAGAGAACTTCCACTTTGAATATGACCTTGTCTAAATATGATCAGAGCCAGTGAACTCAAAGGACTTCCATAGCCTTGGCAGCTCATGACAAGAGCCTAGGGTGATTACTGATGCCATAAACAAGAGTGTCAATTTGTTAAGTCAACAACAGGAGTCACTGTACACTTACTCCTCATGTAGGATCTCTGTCCTTAATGTGCTGTACATTGTAATTTAATAATATAACTAGTACTCAAACAGTATTTTTCACTTTCTGTTTCTGTGTGGGTGCAAATTGTTGAAATCTTTACTTAATGTATGCTAAACTGACCTTCTGTATATAGAGAATTGAAAATGAATCATGATGTGAATGGAAGGGGAGAGGGAGCAGGAAAGGGGAGGGTTGTTGGTGGGAGGGAAGTTATGGGGGGAAGCCATTGTAATCCATAAGCTGTACTTTGGAAATTTATATTCATTAAATAAAAATTAAAAAGAAAGAGCACCAACAATTATACTGATTGGCAGTGATAAGGCACAAGTAATCCTTATGTTAAAAGAAACATGTACTTGCTACTTAATTTGTTTAAAATGTTTTTGCCAAGAAGCAGTTTGTTATTTTAAGAATGCTTGTGAATCAAGTTGCAAAATACCACAGAAAGAAACAAATGCTATCACTAACATCTACCCTATAGAAAAATACTTGGGTGATGTTTACTATTGTTCTGTTGCTACAAATATACTTCATGGTACTTCATATTGTTAGTTTGATGTTATACACTGAAAATTCTATAGAATATATTCTTGTAACCAGGGTATTTTTGTCCACAGCTGTGTAGAAAAATTAATATAATACACATTTATTATACTATATCTTTATAGTAATTATTGCAAAAGACACCTCCCAGTTTCCAAATATTCATGTAGTTCTTCCCTAAAATGCTTCTTGGCATTCAGTGAATATAACACCAACATGATTTGAAAAGTTATATTATGAAGAAGCCTCAGAACTTCCTGTTGGAGATGCAGGACCCAGGCAAAATTTCATAGCAAACCATCAGACTTGGGAATGTTAAATGTTGTGATGCAAGTTAGCCTGCTGCTTGGAAAATACCATATCTAATACCAACATGCCCAGTTGCGTGATTGATATTCTGCATATTCAAGGCAGCATCCTGCTAAGATGTCTATGAGGCAGTAGTTGGTGCATAAGCACTTGGATTCCTACCACCCACACATTAATAAAGGATGGAGTCCTGTACCTGAACATATATGTTAATTTTTTCTGATTTAACTTTGCATGGAATTAAATTCTTCCCTTCTCATCAAGGTTATTAACATTTGATGTTGAACAAATCCACAGATACGTGTAAGCTCTCCTCCATTAGAAAACAATAATAGGGATCAGGGGCAAGATTGCAGAGTAGGGAGGGAGCTTGCTGCTCTATTCTTGGGGAAGATAGTTTTTAAAAAATGGAAAGAGTGCAGATTCAGGCAAGAGTTTGGAGTTTAAAAGCAGAGGAAGCTCTACACATTGGAGGGACAAAGTGGACCTACATGGAGGGATTCATAACTCAGAAATCCAGCAGCCAAGAGCCAAGAGAGGAAAGTGTAGTGAGACCAGACTGCATAAGCCAAATCCATGGGTGAAAAAGCTGCAGGAAGAGCCTAGGGAGAATCTGACTTGGAGCCAATTGGGGGATAATGTACCTACCAAACTAGAGGAGAAAAAAAGTGGGGGCACATTTTCTCTGTCAATAGCACCCTGCAACTGCAACATGTAAGAAAGTGATATAGAACAAGTGCCATTTTGACACATATGACAGTTGTGCTAGCTTGTGTCAGCATCTTGAAAGCAGCCAAGCAGAGAATCCTGATCTGGTGGGGAGATCTGGCAGGGGGGTATGCTGCTTGAGACTGTGTGAGGCATCTGTGCTAGGACTGTGTAAATACTGAGGTTGTGTGGGAGCACTCAGGGTGTCACCGGGACTTTGACCAGTCACTGTGGGAGGCTCCACACAATCAGCATTCCCTGGTTACCAGGCAAGGGTCATTGCTGGAGAATCCAAACTTATACTGAAAACTGCACAGATCCTTTGTGTGGTCCTTGTGGCAGTGCCAACAAATAATATACCCTCTAGGGCTAGCACCCAGGCACTGGTCTCATTTGAGGAGAGGAGCTCAGATGAATCTACACCAACAGATAAGAAGAAACCTCCCCTCTAATAAAAAAGGAGATCTAAGATGCCAAAAGTGGTGCGTCACTTCAGACACACCCTTCACTCTGAAGCAATGAACAGAGCCCACTTGCTACAATCACCACATGCCTTTAGGTATTTCCTGAAAGCAGACAATCTGATAATGAACACAGACATAGTCCACAGATAAAAGCTGCCACAGCAAAAAAAAAATGAGTATCTCCTCAAATACTAAATAAAAAATGCACCAAACAAGAATATGGAAGACAAAATGATGCCCCCCAAAGAACACAACACTACAATAATAGATTGTGAAGATGATGAGATTAAAAATATCCAGAAATAGAATTCAAAATATTGATCACAGGATTGCTTAAAAGTAATCAGAAGAAAATGCATGAACTAATAAAATCTATACATGACATGAAAGAAATTTTCTCCCATGAAATGGAGAACTTAAGGAGAAATCAAAATGAAATCATGGAAATGAAGTCAATACAGCAAATTAGAAAATGCAGTGGAAAGCCTTAACAAAAGAATCTGTGAATCAAAAGAAAGAATATCTGACTTAGAAAACAAAAAAAGGAAATCATTCAGAGAGATCAAACATAAGAAGAAATTAGAAAGTTAAAATACACTGTTGGTAAATTATAGATACCATCAAATGACCCAACATAAAAGTTCTAGGTATTTCTGAAGTTTTGGAAAGATGGGATGGATTAGAAGTCCTTTTTAGTGAAATAATAACAGAAAACTTCCCTAATTTGGAGAAATAAAAGGATATTTAAGTACGAGGAGCACATAGAACTCCTGAAAGATATGACCAGAAACTACATTCACCATGATAGATTATAATCAAACTTTCCACAGTAAAACATGAAGAAAAGATTCTAAAATCTTCACAAGAGAAACACTAGATTTATTTCAGGGATCTCCAGTTAGATTCAGAGTGGACTTCTCATCAGAAATCCTACACGCTAGGAGGGTATATCACTATTATAAATGCATATGCACCTAATTACAGGGCACCTGACTATTTACAACAAACATTAAATGAAGAAAAGGGAGACATAGATTCAAACATGATAGTAATGGGTGACTTCAATAACCCACATTCAGGAATGGACAGATCCACCAGACAGAAATTCAGCAAGGAAACAGCAGAGGTAATCAACACTATAGACCAAATGCATCTAATAGATATCTACAGAAATTTCATCTTACAGTTCCAGAATATGTATTATTCTCAGGAGTGTATGGAACTTTTTCTAGGATTGACCACATACTAGGCCATAAAGCAAACATCAGCAAATTCCAAAAAAAAGATAAATAAATAAAATCAAAATCATACTATGCTTCTTCTCACACCACAATGGAATGATGCTGGAAATCAGCAACTAGCAACTTAACAATCTCTGAAACATATGCAAACATATGGAGACTGAACAATATGCTCCAGAATAAAGAGTGGGTCATAGAAGAAATTAAAATTGAAATAAAAAATTTCTGGAAATAAATGAAGCAACAACAAAATATCAAAACTCATGGTGTACAGCAAAAGCAATGTTAAGAGGAAAGTCTGTAACAATTGGTGCCTATATCAAGAAACTGGAAATACACCAAATAAATGAGCTATCAACGCTTCTCAAGGATCTAGAAAATGAGCAAACCAAACCCAAAACTAAGAGAAAAGAAATATCAAAATTAGAGAGGAAATTTAAAAAATGAATCCAAAAAACAATATAAAAGATCAGCAAAATAAAGAGCTGTGGCCGGGCCGCGGCTCAATAGGCTAATCCTCCACTTGGCAGCACAAGCACACCAGGTTCTAGTCCTGTCCAGGGTGACAGATTCTGTCCTAGTTACCCCTCTTCCAGGCCAGCTCTCTGCTGTGGCCAGGGAGTGCAGTGGAGGATGGCCCAAGTGCTTGGGTCCTGCACCTGCATGGGAGACCAGGATAAGCACCTGGCTCCTGCCTTCAGATCAGCGCGGTGCGCAAGCTGCAGTGCGCTGGCCACGGTGGCCATTGAAGGGCGAACCAATGGCAAAGGAAGACCTTTCTCTCTGTCTCTCTCTCTCACTGTCCACTCTGCCTGGAAAAAAAAAAGAGCTGTTTTTTAAAAAAATAAAATTGACACATAATTGGGCAACTAACCAAAAAAAGATGCAAATTAATAAATTTAGAGATGAAAAAGGAAACATAACAACAGACACCATAAAGTGAATAACAGGAAATTAATACAAAGAGCTGCATGTCAACAAGCTGGAAATATAAATGAAATGGACAGGTTCCTGGAAACAAACAACCTAGCTGCATTGAGCAATGAATACATAGAAAACCTAAACAGACAAATTTCCAAGATGAAAACTGAATCAGTAATAAAGACCCTCTCAATAAAGAAAAGCCAAGGTCCTAATGGCTTCACTGCTGAATTTTAACAGAAATTTAAAAGAGAACTAATATCAATTCTTCTCAAGTTATTTCAAACCATTGAAAGAGAGGGAATTTTCACAAAATATTTCTATGAAGCCAGCATCACCTTAATTTCTAAACACGGAAAAAGACACAATAGAGAAAGAGAACTACACACCAATTTCCCTAAATCAAATAGATGCAAAAATCCTTAATAAAATTCTAGTCAATGGAATCCAACAACACATCTAAAGATCATTCACCCAGACCAAGTGGAATTTATCCTTGGTGTGCATGGATGGTTCAATATTTGCAAGTCAATCAATGTGATACATCACATTAACAAATTTAAGAACAAAAACCAAATGATTATCTCTATATGCAGAGAAAGCATTTGATAAAATACAACACCCTTTCATGATGAAAACTGAGCAAATTGAGTATAGAGGAAAATCTCTTGACAAAATCAAGGAAATTTATGACAAAATATAGTCAGCATCCCATTGAATGAGGAAACGTTAGAAGCATTCTCACTGAGATCTGGAACTAGACAAGGATGCCCACGCTCAAAATTGCTATTCAGTATAATCCTGGAAGATTTAACCAGAGCCATTAGCCACAAAAAGAAATCAAGGGACACAAATTGGTAAAGAGAAAGTCAAACTATCTCTATTTGAGGATGACATCTCTATTTGCAGATGGATCCAAAAGACTCCTCCAAGAGATTATGTGAACTCATGGAAGAGTTTGGTAATGTAGGAGGATATACAACCAATACACAGACATTAAAACAGCCTTTGTATACACAGATTGTATACACAATGGCATGTTTAAGGAAGAACTTCTCAGATCATTCCCATTCACACTAGCATAGAGTAAATTTATCCAACAATGCCAAAGATCTTTATGATGTGAATTATAAAACATTAAAAAAGAAATAGAAGATAAAAATGGAAAAAAATCCATGTTCATGAATTATAAGAAGCAATATCATCAAAATGTCCATTATTCTAAAAGCAATTTACAAATTCAATGTGATACCAATCAAAATAGCAAAGAAATTCTTCTAAGATCTAGAAAAATGATGAAGAAACACAGGAGACCTTGCATAGCTAAAGCAATATTATAGAACAAAAACAAAGCCAGAGGCATCAAAATACAAGGTCTCAAGACATGCTTCAAGGCAGTTATAATAAAAGCAGCCTAGTAATGGTGAAAATAAAAGATGGATAGACAAAATGAACAAACAAACAAACAAATAAACAAAACCACCGGAAGTCAATCCAAGCATCTTCAACCAACTTATATTCAACCAAAGAGCAAAAACACATCCCTGGAGTAAGGACAGTCTCTTCAGCAAGTGGTGCTGGGAAAACTGGATTTCCACATGCAAAAATATGAAGCAAACCCCTACTTTACACCATACACAAAAATCCATTCAAAATGATCAAAGACATAAATCTATGAGCTGATAACACCATATTATTAAAGAACATTGTGGAAAGCCAGCAAGATAATTGGCTCAGGCAAAGAGTTCTTAGAAAAGAAACCAGAGGCACTGGCAATCAAAGTCATAATTAACAAATGGGATTACACTCAAAAAGTGAAGAGGCAACTGATAGAATGGGAGAAATTGTTTGTAAACTATGCAGCTGATGAAAGATTTATAACCAGGATATATAAAGAGATCAAGAAACTCCACAACAATGAAACAACCGAGTGAAGAAATGGGCCAAGCATTTAAATGGATATTTTTCAAAATAGGAAATCCAGATGGCAAAGAGACAAATAAAAATGTCTAGAATCACTAGCCATCAAGGAAATGCAAATTAAAACCACAGTGATGTGGCTGGCACTGTGGTGCAGTGAGTTAAATCCCTGGCCTGAAGTGCAGGCATCCCATATGGGTGCCGGTTCTACTCCCAGCTGCTCCTCTTCCTATACAGCTCTCTGCTATGGCCTGGGAAAAAATAGAATATGGCCTAAGTCCTTGGGAACCTGCACCCATGTGGGAGACCCTGAAGAAGTTCCTGGCTTCGGATCAGCACAGCTCTAGGCATTGCAGCCATCTGGGGAGTGAACCATCAGGTGGAAGACCTTTATCTCTGTCCTTACCTCTCTCTGTAACTCTGTCTTTCAAATAAATTCAATAAATCTTTAAAAAGAACACAGTGAGGTCTCACCTCATTCCAGTTAGAATTGCTTTCATACAGAAATCAACAAGCAGCAAATGCTGATGAGAATGTGAGGCAAAAGGTACCCCAACCCATTGCTGGTGGGAATGTAAACTTGTAAAGCCACTATGAAAGACCATTTGGAGATACCTCAGAAATCTGAATATAGACCTACCATAGGACCCAGCCATTTCACTCCTGGGAATTTACCCAATGGAAATGAAATCAGCAAATGAAAAATGTTGTCTGCACCTCGATGTTTATTAAAGCTGCATTCACAATAGCTAAGACATGGAATTGACCTAAATGCCCTTTTCTAAAGACTGGACAAGGAAATTATGGGATATATACTCTATTGAATACTACACAATGGATAAAAACAATGAAATCCATTCATTTGCAACAAAATGAATGAATCTGGAAAACATACTGAGTGAAATAAGAAAGTCCCAATATACTAATACCACATGTTTTCCTTGATCTGTGATAACTAACAGAGCACCTAAAAGAAAATCCGTAAAACAGATTGACAATTTGAGAAGCAATGACTTGAACAGCTTTGTTCTTGACTGTTGAGAAACAGTTTTTTTTTTCTATACGTCATAGTATTTGTTGAACTCTTTCTTAACATTGAGTTAATTATGTGTTTTTTTTTATTTAATAAATGTGAATTTACAAAGTGCAACTTTTGTATTGTTTTGGCTCCCCCCATCCTCCCTCCCTCCTGTGACCCTTCCCTCTCCCACTCCCTCTCCCATCCTGCTCTTCATCGAGTTTCATTTTCAATTACCTTCATATACAGAAATCAACTTAGTATATACTAAGCCAGGATTTCAACAGGCTGCCTTTACACAACCGCACAAGGTATAGGGTATTGTTCAACTAGTAATGTTGTCTTTAAGTTTCATAGTAAAGCACATTAAGGACAGAGACCCTACATGGGGAGTATGTACCCAGTGACTCCCGTTGTTGATTTAACAATTGGCACTCTTATTTATGATATCAGAAATCACCCGAGGCTCTTGTCATGAGCTGTCTAGGCTATGGGAGCCCCTTGAATTCACCAACTCTGAACTTGTTTAGTCAATGCTGTATCACAGTGGAGGGTTATAAAGTCAATTGAAAATAAATCTCATTAAGCATAATGTTTGGAATAACACAGGAAGGAGGAATTTTGTAACTGTCAAGTTCTATTGTCCTGCATACTTTCCTACAGATTACATCTAAAGGTACAGTTTAAAATCTTGGTATGGGACCTCAAATCCCATCAAACTGGATAGTAAAAAATGTCATCTTAATTTTTAAAGTGAACATATTAAGTGGTAAATTGATAATATAGATAGGATTACATGTTAAATGGATCATATAAATAATATGAAATGTCTGGTCAAAATAAACAGAATTAAAAAGGAGAGAATATTCCAACATGGGAAGCAGTACACAGAGCAGAAACATAGAATGAGAATCACATTAAAAAACACTCTGTCCTCAGAATCAGCCCATAAGGCATTCTGGTCAGGTTAAAGTCGCATGAGAGCAATTCAAGCATCAAAAGCCAAGACAATGTGGTAAAAAATGTTCTACATAAAGGATCTTTGTGAGAGAGACCCCAGTGGAAATAAGTGGCCATAAAAGAAGGATGTACTTTTGTCTGACAGGTGGAGAGTACTTCAACTTTGCTTGTGGACTTGTCTAGATACTGATACAGATTTTGGATACAAAGGCTACTCTAGCCTTTGTAGCTTCTATAACCTCGGCAGCTCATGACAAGAGTTTTGGGTGATCACTGATATCATACATAAGAGTGTTATTTGTTAAATTAACAACAGGAGTCACTGTGCACATACTCTCCATAAAGTACTTCTGTCCACAATGAATTGTATTATGAGAATTAACTAAAACTGGTTCTCGGTTTGTGTGTGTGTTTGTCTGTGTGTGTTTGTTCGTGTGTGTAAATTGTTGAAATCTACTTTGTAAAAGTTGGTCTTCTATGTATAAAGTTAAATAAAAATATATCTTAAAGGATAATGGAACTTGGAATGAGCAAGGGAAGAGGAGTGGGGTGAGAGTGGAGGAGGGAGGGCAGCATAGTGAGAAGAATCACTATATTCCTAAAGTTGTACTGATGAGATTGGTACTCATTAAATAAAATGTTTCTTTGAGATGTAAAAAGAAACAAGAGGAATGATTTGTATGTTTCCTGAGTAATCACTTCACTCACAAGACAAAATGCATGATGCAAAAGAATTCATCTTCAACCACACACTAACGAAGTGGAACTCTAGTGGTTAAATTTTAGGGTTTCAAACTCATATTTGAAAGGCATGTGTTAAAAATAGATGAATTCTTATTTCAACTCAATTCACAATAGCTAGAACCTGGAATCAACCCAAATGCCCATCAACAGTAGACTGGATAAAGAAATTATGGGGCATGTACTCCATAGAATACTATAAGCAGTAAAAAAAAACAACTAAATCTTGTCATTTGCAACAAAATGGAGGAATCTGGAAAACATCATGCTCAGTGAATTAAGCAAGTCCCAAAGAGACAAATTTCATATGTTCTCCCTGATTGGTGACAACTAACTGAGCACCAAAAGGGAAACATGGTGAAGTGAAATGGATACTATAAGAAACAGTGACTTGATCAGCCCTTGTCTTACTGTTGATGTACAATGTAATACTTTATCCATTTTAGTATTTTTTCATTCTACTTAGAACTATTGGTTGAACTCTTTAATTAACACACAATTATTCTTAGGTATTTAAATTCAACTGAAAAGTGATCTCTGTTAAATGTAAGAGTGGGAATAAGAGAGGGAGGAGATGTACAATTTGGGACATGCTCAATCGGACTTGCCCCAAATGGTGGAATTAGAAACGTGCCACGGGATTGCAATTCCATCCCATCAAGGTGACATGTACCAATGCCATCTCACTAGTCCAAGTGATGAACTTCAGTTTACAATTGATCATGCTGATAGGCCTACGAGTCAAAGGGATCACAGAAACAAGACTAGTGTCTGCTAATACTAACTGATAGAATTAAAAAGGGAGAGAACGATCCAACGTGGGATGCAGGATACACAGCAGACTCATAGAATGGCAGATGTCCTAAACAGCACCCTGGCCTCACAATCAGCCCTTAAGGCATTCGGGCCTGGCTGAAGAGCCCATGCGAGGATTTAAGTCATGGAAAGCCAAGACACTCTGGCAAAAAAAAAAAAAACCCTAAAGGAAAGATCTCTGTGAGTGAGAACCCAGTGGAAAGAATGGGGCCATCAAAGAAGGAGGTACCTTTCTCTGAAGGGAGGAGAGAACTTCCACTTTGACTATGTATTGTTGACATAAGATCGAAGTCAGTGAACTCAAAATGCTTCCATAGCCTTGGCAACTCATGACTAGAGCCTAGGGTGATTACTGATGCCTTAAACAAGAGTGTCAATTTGTTAAGTTAACAACAGGAGTCACTGTGTACTTACTCCTCATGTAGATCTCTGTCCTTTATGTGTTGTTCAATGTGAATTAATGCTATAATTAGTACTCAAACAGTATTTTACACTTAATTGGTTTGTGTGGGTGCAAACTGTTGAAATTTTACTTAACATAGACTAAATTGATCTGTACATAAAGATAATTGAAAATGAATCTTGATGTGAATGGAATGGGAGAGGCAGCAGGAGATGGGAGGGTTGTGGGTGGGAGGGAATTTATGGGGGTGGGGGAAGCCATTGTAATCCATAAACTGTACTTTAGAAATTTATATTTAGTAAATAAAAGTTAAAAAAGGATAAATTCAAATGTGGGAACAGGTTTTATGATGATTATTATTTGCTTTCCCTTTGTTTTCAATTCTGATAATCATACTGTATTTCTAAACACACATCTGCTTGTCACAGATACATGTATAAAATATGGAAAACATCATGCTATTCTACTTTAAGATACTTAAACAAGAAGCTAATATTCCTATGGCAACTCTTATCTAATCCATCAAAAGTTATTTGCTGTGCCCTAATCAAATAATTAGTGTGTTATTCATGGGTAATATTCCAGAATTCAGAAAACTACTACAGTACATTTACTAGAATAAAATAATGAGTCTTACTGTGGGTGCATTTAAATTCATTGCACAAAACAAAAGTTCCAGTCTCTGGGAATTAATTCAAAACTCTTGAAATCCATTTCTCTATACATTCATCTGATGATCTATCAAATCTTTATTTATAGCTCTGAGAGTCAGATCTTAACTTTCTGTGTTCGCTAGTTTCTTCTATAACTCATGCAAGATATCAACACAAGAATTACATAGAGCCTCTACTGCCACTGTTGTTCTTGTCTAACAGGGAATGGCCATGGCTAATGTGAACTTCAGTGGGAGGAAGACAGTGTACTGGTTTTAGTCCCACAACATCTCCCTGGTTTCCTTTATTGCACAGATATGATTTTCCCTGTTCAAATTCCTGTGTTTTCTCTATACTGCCATTGTCCTAAGTGATATTCTACAAATGTGAGAACCTTAAACTTGAGCTTCCAAGCCTAGGTTCCCTCATCTCAGAGCTCAGAAACTAGTACATGATGAAAAAATAGGTCTCAATTTCATATTGCTTGAGATAAAAATGAAATTTCAGGGATTAATGAGCTAGCTCAGCACCATGGACTTTGTGAGTTTATATGTCCTTTCCTGGAATTTGCTCTCTTTGTTCATCACACACCTCTGCCAACAGGAGTTGTTCCTTCTGGGAATGGAGATATAGCTTCCAAGGGAAACTCCAATATGAGAAAAATTGTGAACCTCATACTCACCAAAAATTGGCTAATCATAAGCCACTCCTTTGACTCTTCTGAGTCAATAAGGAAGCTATAGTGATTAATTTGTCCTGAATACAGAAGATTATATAGTCCAAGTGGCATAAATAAAGGGAGTGATGAACAAAGAGTGAGTCTAGCTAATTAAAATAACCTCAAGGATTATTAACTGAATTTAGCCTTTTCTTTTAAAATATTTAGTTATTTGAAAGGCAGAGAAATGAAAGACAAAAACAGAGACACAGACACATGAAGCATCTTTTTCTTGGCTCACTTCCCAAGGTGCTAAAATAAACAGGTTTTGGCGAGGACAGAGCCAGGGGCAAGTATTTTTATTTACATCTGCTATATGGGCACATTCCAAAGCATTTGGGTCATGTTCCATTGCCTTCCCAGGTTCCTTAATAGAATATACACAAAGTAACACTACAATATAGGAGGCCAGAATTGCAAGAAGTGGCCAATCCCATTGCAAAATAATGTGTGCCACAAACACTAGTCATTTCAGATCCATCATTAAAAACACTTAGTCATATACCTCTGTTGCCTCATCATGTATTTTTCTATTAATTCAGTTCATAATTTTATTGTTTAAAAAGACAAACAATATACACCTTGAAGTTTTAGACATAACCATTTGATAAGAGGAAATCAAAGGGATACAAATTAAAAAGTGGGAATTCAGATTATTCCTATTTGAAAATGACATGGTTCTCAATATAGGGAAGCCAAAAGAGTCCACTAGTAGATGATTAGAATTCATAAAAAACTTTGTTAAAGTAGCAGAATACAATATTAACACACCAAAGTTAATAGCCTTTCTATACACAGACATTGCCATGGCCAAACATCTAAACAGAAAGATTTCCAATCAACAACCTAAGTATCCATCTTGAGAGTCCTAGAAAACAAGAATAAACCAAATACAAGATGAAATTAATAGCATAGGTCATAAATTGAATGTTAACATTAAAGATAAGCAAAATAAAGATTTTATTTTTAATAGAAGAAACAATCCTTTCACTAGGTTATAAAAACTAGTTTCAAAGGGGCGGAGCCAAGATGGTGGAATAGTGAGGGCGCACACCGATAGTCCGGGAAAATTTAGTTTAATAAAAGGGGAGTTACGGTAGCCTCAGAAAAAAGAACCAGGAAAATATTGCAGACGAAACTCTTCTGGATCCAGTGGGCGTGAATCGGAGGACCTACTGGGAGAACAAGGTCGCCCACCGCGTGCGAAAGCCGAGCCACAGGACCGAGCCATGGGACCGAGCCGCGGAAGCCGAGCCGCGGGACTGAGCTGCGCAAGCTGCAGGGTCTGCGCGCAAGTGCTCGAAGGGGAGTGCAACAGCGGGGAGACTTGGGACGTCCAGGGCTCCGAGTCCACACATCGGCGCTGGAAGGGGAGCAGACCTGCGTGGAGAGCGTGGGAGCCCACAGTTCGGGACACCAGCGGCAGACTCAACACACCAGCGCTGGAACGCGAGGTGAGCCGAACCTCAATAACCCGAGACACCGGCAGGCAAGCGGAGAGAGGAGACTAGAGGGAACGACCCCCGGGGGGGGGACTTCACCAAGCTAACTGGAAGAGAGAGAGAGGGAAAAAAAAAAGGTGACTGGTACGGACACGGGTTTCTCTCTCTCCGCTCACCTCTCAAGGGCGAGCAAGACAAAGAGCAGGCGCCATCTTGGACATACGTCATAAGCAGAGCGACCTCAGGTCTGCACCGGCCCTGAGCCTAGCAGAAAAACCTGACTCTGGGCGGGGCGAATTAACAGGAGATTAGGACCTAGTAAACTTGTGGTGCTACTGAACTGAGACTGTGAAAAAAGAGACGGTGGGGGAGAGAACTCACGGAATTCACGTGAGCACTCTCCAGAGACGCTACAATTCCGTAACTTTGGCAACCCAGTGGGAGACTGAAGGAGAATTTGAGCCCACTCTGAGGGCCGAACAGATTCCCTGTGTGGCCCTTGGGAAAGAGCTTCTGATCTCTGGCTCCTGTGGGTATATCATTTGCCTGCTAACTACCTCCAACTTCGTTCAGCTGTGCAGAATAACTTCCCTTTTGAATCAAAAAAAAAGAGAGAGAGAGAGAGAGGTTTACCACGCCTAACCTGGGAGTGTCACCTTTGGCACACCAAACAGAGCTCTCAGGCCACACCCATCTCAAGCCCTAAGGCTCCATCAAAAACAGATAGTCCACTTAATCTAGAGTCATAGTATAACAAGAAAAAGCACCACAGTGAAGAAACCAAATATCTCCAATATGACAAATAACAAACGCAAAAACCAAGGTAATAAAAACAAGGAAGTCACCATGAAGCCCTCAAATGAAAAAGACACCCCAATTCAAGATTATGAGGATGATGACATAGAAGAAATGCAAGAAGCAGATCTCAAAAAATTGATAAGAACATTAAGAAGTTCTCAAAAACAAATTCTTGAACTACACAAATCCTTAATGGACAAGATAGAAAATCTCTCTCGTGAAAATGAAATATTAAGGAGGAATCAAAATGAAATGAAACAACTAGTACAACAGGAAACTGGGATAGTGACTGAAGTGAAGAATTCAATAGATCAAATGAAAAACACAATAGAGAGCCTTACAAACAGAATGGGTGAAGCAGAAGAGAGAATATCGGACTTAGAAGACAGAGAACAGGAAAGGATACAGTCAGACCAAAGAAAAGACGAGGAAATTAGAAATCTAAAACATATTGTCGGGAATCTTCAGGATACTATTAAAAAACCCAACATTCGGGTTCTAGGAGTTCCTGAAGGCATGGAGAGGGAGAAAGGATTAGAAGGCCTTTTTAGTGAGATATTAGCAGAAAATTTCCCAGGTTTGGAGAAGGACAGAGAAATCCTAGTACAGGAAGCTCACAGAACCCCTAATAAACACGACCAAAAGAGATCCTCACCACGACACGTTGTAATTAAACTCTCCACAGTGAAACATAAAGAAAAGATCCTAAAATGTGCAAGAGAGAAACGTCAGATTACTCTCAGAGGATCTCCAATCAGACTCACAGCTGACTTCTCATCAGAAACTCTACAAGCTAGGAGGGAATGGCGAGATATAGCCCAGGTACTAAGAGAGAACAACTGCCAGCCCAGAATATTATATCCTGCAAAGCTATCATTTGTGAATGAAGGTGAAATAAAGACTTTTCATAACAAACAGAAATTGAAAGAATTTGTTGCCACTCATCCAGCCCTGCAAAAGAAGCTTAAAGATGTGTTACACACAGAAACAAAGAAACACGGTCATCAATATGAAAGAAGGTAAAGGAAAGAAACCAAGGAAGGAAAGCTCACAGCAAAAGATCACAGGGAATTCAAAGCATATATTAGAACTTATCTTTGGCAAATGGCAGGGCAAAGTTACCACTTATCATTAGTCACATTGAACGTGAATGGCCTGAACTGTCCAGTTAAAAGACACCGTTTGGCTGATTGGGTTAAGGAACAAAACCCATCTATTTGCTGCTTACAAGAAACACATCTTTCCAACAAAGATCCATACAGACTGAAAGTGAAAGGCTGGAAAAAGATATACCATGCCAACAGAAATGAAAAAAGAGCAGGCGTAGCCATCTTAATATCAGACACCATAAACTTTACCACAAAAACCATTAAGAGAGACAAAGAGGGACACTACATAATGATTAAGGGATCAATTCAACAGGAAGATATAACAATTATCAATGTATATGCACCTAACTACAGGGCACCGGTTTATCTAAAAGATTTGTTAACGGACTTAAAGGGAGACTTAGACCCCAATACAATAGTACTGGGGGACTTCAATACTCCACTCTCAGATATAGACAGATCAATAGGACAGAAGATCAACAAGGAGACAGTAGATTTAAACGACACTATAGCCCAAATGGATCTAACAGATATATACAGAACTTTCAAGCCTACAGCTAAAGATTTTACATTCTTCTCAGCAGTACATGGAACCTTCTCTAGGATTGACCACATACTAGGCCATAAAGCAAGTCTCAGCAAATTCAAAAGAATTAGAATCATACCATGCAGCTTCTCAGACCATAAAGGAATGAAGTTGGAAATGAACAACTCAGGAATCCCTAGAGCATATGCAAACACATGGAGATTGAACAACATGCTCCTGAATGAACAATGGGTCATAGAAGAAATCAAAAGAGAAATCAAAAACTTTCTGGAAGTAAATGAGGATAACAGCACAACATACCAAAACTTATGGGACGCAGCAAAAGCAGTGTTAAGAGGGAAGTTTATATCAATAGGTGCCTACATCAAGAAATTGGAAAGGCACCAAATAGATGAGCTTTCTATTCTCCTCAAGGATCTAGAAAACCTACAGCAAACCAGACCCAAATCTAGTAGGAGAAGAGAAATAATTAAAATCAGAGAAGAAATCAACAGGATTGAATCAAGAAAAACATTCCAAAAATCAGCCAAACGAGGAGCTGGTTTTTTGAAAAAATAAACAAAATTGACATCCCATTGGCCCAACTAACTAAAAAAAGAAGAGAAAAGACCCAAATCAATAAAATCAGAGATGAAAAAGGAAATGTAACAACAGACACCACAGAAATAAAAAGAATCATCAGAAATTACTACAAGGACTTGTATGCCAGCAAACAGGGAAACCTATCAGAAATGGATAGATTCCTGGTCACATGCAACCTACCTAAATTGAACCAGGAAGACATCGAAAACCTAAACAGACCCATAACTGACACAGAAATTGAAACAGTAATAAAGGCCCTCCCAACAAAGAAAAGCCCAGGACCAGATGGATTCACTGCTGAATTCTACCAGACGTTTAAAGAAGAACTAACTCCAATTCTTCTCAAACTATTCAGAACAATCGAAGAAGAGGGAGTCCTCCCAAATTCTTTCTATGAAGCCAGCATCACCTTAATTCCTAAGCCGGAAAAAGATGCAGCACTGAAGGGAATTACAGACCAATATCCCTGATGAACATAGATGCAAAAATCCTCAATAAAATTCTCGCCAATAGAATGCAACAACACATCAGAAAGATCATCCACCCAGACCAAGTGGGATTTATCCCTGGTATGCAGGGATGGTTTAATGTGCGCAAGACAATCAATGTGATACACCACATTAACAGACTGCAGAAGAAAAACCATATGATTCTCTCAATAGATGCCGAGAAAGCATTTGATAAAATACAACACCCGTTCATGATGAAAACTCTAAGCAAACTGGGTTTGGAAGGAACATTCCTCAATACAATCAAAGCAATCTATGAAAAACCCACAGCCAACATCCTATTGAATGGGGAAAAGTTGGAAGCATTTCCACTGAGATCTGGGACCAGACAGGGATGTCCACTCTCACCACTGCTATTCAATATAGTTCTGGAGGTTCTAGCCAGAGATATTAGGCAAGAAAAAGAAATTAAAGGGATACAAATTGGGAAGGAAGAACTCAAACTATCCCTCTTTGCAGATGACATGATTCTTTATTTAGGGGACGCAAAGAACTCTACTAAGAGACTATTGGAACTCATAGAAGATTTTGGCAAAGTAGCAGGGTATAAAATCAATGCACAAAAATCAACAGCCTTTGTATACACAGACAATGCCATGGCTGAGGAAGAACTTCTAAGATCAATCCCATTCACAATAGCTACAAAAACAATCAAATACCTTGGAATAAAATTAACCAAGGACGTTAAAGATCTCTACGATGAAAATTACAAAACCTTAAAGAAAGAAATAGAAGAGGATACCAAGAAATGGAAAAATCTTCCATGCTCATGGATTGGAAGAATCAATATCATCAAAATGTCCATTCTCCCAAAAGCAATTTATAGATTCAATGCAATACCAATCAAGATACCGAAGACCTTCTTCTCAGATCTGGAAAAATTGGTGCTGAAATTTATATGGAGGCACAAGAGACCTCGAATAGCTAAAGCAATCTTGTACAACAAAAACAAAGCCAGAGGCATCACAATACCAGATTTCAGGACATACTACAGGGCAGTTGTAATCAAAACAGCATGGTACTGGTACAGAAACAGATGGATAGACCAATGGAACAGAATTGAAATACCAGAAATCAACCCAAACATCTACAGCCAACTCATATTTGATCAAGGATCTAATACTAATTCCTGGAGCAAGGACAGTCTATTCAATAAATGGTGCTGGGAAAATTGGATTTCCACATGCAGAATCATGAAGCAAGACCCCTACCTTACACCTTACACAAAAATCCACTCAACATGGATTAAAGACCTAAATCTACGACCTGACACCATCAAGTTATTAGAGAACATTGGAGAAACCCTTCAAGATATTGGCACAGGCAAAGAGTTTCTGGAAAAGACCCGGGAGGCACAGACAGTCAAAGCCAAAATCAACTATTGGGATTGCATCAAATTGAGAAGTTTCTGTACTGCAAAAGAAAGAGTCAGGAGAGTGAAGAGACAACCGACAGAATGGGAAAAAATATTTGCAAACTATGCAACAGATAAAGGGTTAATAACCAGAATCTACAAAGAGATCAAGAAACTCCACAAAAACAAAACCAACAACCCAATTAAGAGATGGGCCAAGGACCTCAATAGACATTTTTCAAAAGAGGAAATCCAAATGGCCAACAGGCACATGAAAAAATGTTCAAGGTCATTAGCAATCAGGGAAATGCAAATCAAAACCACAATGAGGTTCCACCTCACCCCGGTTAGAATGGCTCACATTCAGAAATCTACCAACAACAGATGCTGGCAAGGATGTGGGGAAAAAGGGACACTAACCCACTGTTGGTGGGAATGCAAACTGGTCAAGCCACTATGGAAGTCAGTCTGGAGATCCCTCAGAAACCTGAAGATAACCCTACCGTTCGACCCAGCCATCCCACTCCTTGGAATTTACCCAAAGGAATTTAAATTGACAAACAAAAAAGCGGTCTGCACCCTAATGTTTATTTAGCTCAATTCACAATAGCTAAGACCTGGAACCAACCTAAATGCCCATCAACGGTAGACTGGATAAAGAAGTTATGGGATATGTACTCTTTAGAATACTATACTGCAGTAAGAAACAACGAAATCCAGTCATTTGCAACAAAATGGAGGAATCTGGAACACATCATGCTGAGTGAAATAAGCCAGTCCCAAAGGGACAAATACCATATGTTTTCCCTGATCGGTGACAACTGACTGAACACCAAAAAGGAAACCTGTTGGAGTGAGGTGGGCACTATGGGAAACGGTGACTTGATCAGCATAGCCCTGACTGTTAATGAACAACTTAATACATTATCCCTCTTAGTAGTTTTTTTGTCTGTTCTACTTAATATGACTGGTTTAATTCTGTAATTAATACACAGTTATTCTTAAGTGTTGAAATTTAACTGAAATGTGATCCCTGTTAAACATAAGAGTAGGAATAAGAGAGGGAAGAGATATATAATTTGGGACATGCTCAAGTTGACTTGCCCCAAATGGTAGAGTTAGAAACATACCAGGGGACTCCAATTTAATCCCATCAAGGTGGCATGTACCAATGCCATCTCACTAGTCCAAGTGATCAATTTCAGTTCACAATTGATCATAATGAAAGGACTAAGAGTCAAAGGGAGCACATAAGCAAGTCTAGTACCTGCTAACACTAACTGATAGAATAAATAAAGGGGAGAGTGATCCAACATGGGAAGTGAGATACTCAGCAGACTCCTAGAATGGCAGATGTCCTAAATAGCACTCTGGCCTCAGAATCAGCCCTAAAGGCATTCGGATCTGGCTGAAAAGCCCATGAGAGTATTTCAGGCATGGAAAGCCAAGACACTCTGGCAAAAGATCTCTGTGAGTGAGATCTCAGTGGAAAGAACAGGTCTTCAAAGAAGGAGGTACCTTTCTCTGAAGGGAGGAGAGAACCTCCACTTTGACTATGACCTTGTCTAAACAAGATAAGAGTCAGAGAACTCAAGGGGCTTCCATAGCCTTGGAAACTCATGACTGGAGCATAGGGTGATTGCTGATGCCATAGACAGGAGTGTCAATTTGTAAAGTCAACAACAGGAGTCACTGTGCACTTACTCCTCATGTAGGATCTCTGTCCTTAATGTGCTGTGCATTGAGATTTAATGCTATAACGAGTACTCAAACAATATATTTCACTTTGTGTTTCTATGGGTGTGCAAACTGTTAAAATCTTTACTTAATGTATACTAAACTGATCCTCTAAAAAAAAAAAAAAAGAAAAGAAACTATCAACTCCCAACTTGACTCTCACTGGGATTAAACATGACAATAGGTCTGATCTGATTTCATCATCATTAAAAAAAAATCATCCATTATTTTTCACTTTATGTTTCTGTGTGGGAGCAAACTGTTGAAATCCTTACTTAATGTATACTAAGCTGATCTTCTGTATATTAAGATAATCGAAAATGAATCTTGATGTGAATGGAAGGGGAGAGGGAGTGGGAAAGGGGAGGGTTGTGGGTGGGAGGGACGGTATGGGGGGGAAGCCATAGTAATCCATTATTCGTACTTTGGAAACTTATATTCATTAAATAAAAGTTAAAAAAAAAACTAGGTTCAAGTAAATAAAATCAAAGAAGGGGAAACTACAATGCATATCACAGATATAATAGGCATCACTAATTTATATTAACAAGGATAAATGAAAAAATTTAAAAAATTGTTTATTTGTGGATACATATAACCTACCAAAACTGAGTCCAGTAGATATAACATATCTGAGAATCCAGGTCTCCCACGGGGTTGCGGCTTTGGGTGATGATCATTGTGAATGTTGTTCTTTAGCTGCAGCCAACATGCTCTCCATGCAGGATGTTGGTTGGTCATAGAGGAAGCCACCTGCTAGCAGGAGGTAGGAAGTACACAGTGACCTTACTTTCTGCTTGCTGTCACTGCCAATCTACAAATGCCCTTTAGAAGAAGCCTATTGGCAAGCCAGTGGTGGTTACAAGATAGCAGAATAGGGAGGGAGCTTATTTCTCTAGCCCAGGGGAAACTAGTTTTAAATAAGTGGTAGTCTTGGGGAAGAGTTATGAAAAAAAGGCAAAGGAAACTCTACTACATGGAGGGCATGGGCACCCATGGCTCAGGACTCCAATATCCAAGAGCCTATGCACCATTGCTGCAAAGTGAGGTGAGAGAAGATAGCAGGAGCCTGAGACTCTGGTGAAAAAGCAGAAGGAAGACCCTACAGGAAGTGAGGTTTGAAGCTATGTGAGGGAAAGTGCACCAGCCTAACTAGAGGAGAGAAAAAAAGAGGGTATGAACACATTTCTCTCTCATCACCTTACAAAGCCATACAAGCCAATAGAGCAGGCGCCAATTTGGACATACATAACAGCTGCACCAGCTCATTTCTGTGCCCGGCAATCAGCTGAATGGAGATTTCTGACTCCAGTGGGGAGAAATAACAGAAGGTTAGGAGCTTGTGAATGTGTGAAGCTTCAGAACCAGGACTGTGGGAAAAAAATGAGTGTGTGTGGAAGAACTCATGGTGTGGATGAGACTTTGAGCAGTCTCAGTGGGATACCACAAGCTCCAGAAGTCCTGGACACCTGGTGAGAGACATTGCTGGAAAATCTTAACTTATACTGAGAATTGCACAGATCCTTTGTGCGGTCCTTGGGACAGAGCAGAGGAATATTATATCCACTTTGGCTAGTGCTCAGGCACTGGACTCCATCAAGGAGAAGAGCTCAGCTGAGCAGAAATAATTCCTTTCTGATTAAAAAAAGAGAGTGAAGATTTACCATGTCAAACCGGAGAGTATCAACTTAGGCATGCCCTTAACTCTAGAGAACTGAACAGAGCTCTCTGGCTACATCCACTACAAGCCTCTAGACATTCACTGAAAGCAGACATTCCACTCATCTATAGAGTCATAGTACAATGATAAAAGCTGCCAAAGTGGGGGAAAAAAAAGAAGAAACCAACGAGTACCTCCACAAATGCTGAACAACAAATGCAACAACCCAAGAGACAAGAATAAGGAAGACAACATCATGCTCCCAAAAGAACAGAACACTTCAATACAAGATTATGAAGATGATGAGATAGAAGAAATGCAAGAAATAGAATTCCAAAAATTGATGATAAGATTATACAGAAGTAATCAAAAGCAAAAGCATGGACTACTAAAATCCATGGAGAACATGAAAGAAAATCTCTCATGAAATTAAAATTCTTTTTTAATTTTTTTTATTTAGTAAATATAAATTACCAAAGTACAGATTATGGATTACATAGGCTCCCCCCAATAACTTCCCTCCCACTCGCACTCCTCCCATCTCCTGCTCCCTCTCCTATTCCATTCACATGAAAATTCATTTTCAATTCTCTTTATATACAGAAGATCGATTCAGTATATATTAAGTGAAGATTTCATCAATTTACACCCACACAGAAACACAAAGTGTAAAAATACAGTTTCAATACTAGTTATAGCATTACTTCACATTGGACAACACACTAAGGACAGAGCCCACATGAGAAGTAAGTACACAGTGATTCCTGTTGTTGACTTAACAATTTGACACTCTTGTTTATGGCGTCAGTAATCTCCCTAGGCTCTAGTCATGAGTTGCCAAGGCTATAGAAGCATTTTGGGTTCCCCGGCTTCGATCTTATTCTGACAGAGTCATAGTCAAAGTGGAAGTTCTCTCCTCCCTTCAGAGAAAGGTACCTCTTTCTTTGATGGCCCCAATCTTTCCACTGGGATCTCACTCGAGCAGATCTTTCATTTAGGTTTTCTTTTTTTCCCAAAGTGTCTTGGCTTTCCATGCCTAAAATACTCTCATGGGCTCTTCAGCCAGGTCCGAATGCCTTATGGGCTGATTTTGAGGCCAGAGTGCTATTTAGGACATCTGCCATTCTATGAGTCTGCTGTGTATCCTGCTTCCCACGTTGGATCGTTCTCTCCCTTTTTGATTCTGTCAGCTAGTATTTGCAGACACTAGTCTTGTTTTGTGATCCCTTTGACTCTTAGACCTATCAGTGTGATCAATTATGAACTGAAGTTCATCACTTGGACTAGTGAGATGGCATTGGTACTTGCCACCTTGATGGAATTGAATTGGAATCCCGTGGCACGTTTCTAACTCCACCATTTGGGGCAAGTCCGATTGAGCATGTCCCAAATTGCACATCTCCTCCCTCTCTTATTCTGACTCTTATATTTAAGAGAGATCACTTTTCAGTTAAAATTTAAACACCTAAGAATAGTTGTGTGTTAATTAAAGAGTTCATCCAGTAGTACTAGAACAAAAAAAATATTAAAATGCATAAAGTATTACATTGTACATCAACAGTCAGGTCAAGAGCTGATCAAGTCACTGTTTCTCATAGTGTCCACTTCACTTCAACAGGTTTCCCCTTTGGTGCTCAGTTAGTTGTCGCCTATCAGGGAGAACATATGATATTTGTCCCTTTGGGCCTGGCTTAATTCACTCAGCATAATATTTTCCAGATTGCTCCATTTTGTTGCAAATGACCGGATTTCATTGTTTTTGACTGCTGGATAGTATTCTATGGAGTACATGTCCCATAATTTCTTTATCCAGTCTACTGTTGATGGGCATTTGGGTTGGTTCCAGGTCTTAGCTATTGTGAATTGAGCTGCAATAAACATTAGGCTGCAGACCGCTTTTTTGTTTGCCTATTTAATTTATAAGGAGGAATAAAAATGAAATTAAAAAACTCAATAGAACATGAAATCTAGATATTAAAGAGAAAACAAAATGAAAATGAAGAATTCAACAGAACAAATAAAAAATGCATTTGAGAACCTTAAAATCCAAATCAGGCAGAAGAGAGAATATCAGACTTAGAAGACAGAGCACAGAAAAGTATACAGTCTAGCTAAAGTCTGCAAGAGAAAATTAGAAATCTAAAACATATTGCTGAGAATCTATAGGATACAATATATAAAAACAAGATTTTGAGTTCTTGTAGGTTCTGAAGTTATGGAGAAAGAGAAAGTGTTAGAATGCTTTTTTTAAGCAAAATACTAGCGAACTTCCAACAGACATGACCAGAAAAGATCAATACAACACATTGTAATCAAACTCACCATAGCAAAGCATAGGAAAAAGATTCTAAAATGTGCAAAAGATAAATGCCTGATTACTTTCAAGGATCTCCAATTAGATTCACATCAGACTTCTAATCAGAAACCCTGCAAGCTGGGAGAGAATGGTAAGATATAGCCCAAGACTTAGAGAAAATACAGTCATCCTATTATATTATACCCTGCAAAGGTCTCATTTGGGAATAAAGATGAAATAAAAGCCTTTCATAACAAACAGAATGAATTTGTCACCACTCATCCATCCCTGCAAAGGATGCTGAAGATGTTTTACAAACAGAAACACAGAAACACAGTCATCAACAGAAAGATGGTAAAGGAAGAAAACCTTGCAGTAAGGGATCACAGGAAGTTCAAGCTATATATTAGAAATATCTTTGGGAACACAGCAGGGCAAAGTCACTTCTTATCAGTAGCTGCACTGAAAGTAAATGGCCTCAACTCTCTAGAGATCCCAGTGGAAAGAACAGGTCATCAGGTACCTTTCTCTGAAGGGAGGAGAGAACTTCCACTTTGACCATGGCCTTGTCTAAATATGATCAGAGTCGGAAAACTGAAAAGGCCTCCATAGCCTTGCCAACTCATGACAAGAGCCTAGGGTGATTACTAATGCCATGAACAACAATTGCAATTTGTTAATTCAACAACAGAAGTCACTGTGCACTTACTCGTCATGTAGGATCTCTGTCCTAAATGTGCTGTACATTTTGACTTAATGCTATAACTAGTGCTCAAACAGTATTTTACACATTGTATTTCTGTGTGGGTGTAAACTGTTGAAATCTTTACTTAATATACGCTAAATTGATCTGCATATAAAGATAATTGAAAATGAATCATGATGTGAATGGAAGGGGAGAGGGAGTGGGAGAGAGGAAGGTTGCAGGTGGGAGGAAAGTTATGGGGGGGAACCATTGTAATCCATAAGCTGCACTTCAGAAATTTATATTCATTAAATAAAAGTTTAAAATAAAAGACACAGACTGGCTGAATGGATTAAAAAACAAAACCCATTTATTTGCTGCTTTCAAGAAACACATCTTTCCAACAAAGATGCATGCAGACTGAAAGTGAAAGGTTGGAAAAAGATATTCCATGCCAAAAGAAACCAAAAAAAAGAGCTGATGTAGCCACCTTAATATCAGAAAAAATTGACTTTAACACAAAAAATGTTAAGAGAGACAAAGAAAGGCACTATATAATGATTAAGGTGTCAATTCAACAGGAAGATGTAACTATTATAAATGTATATGCACCTAATTACAGGGCACCAGTTTATTTAAAAGATATGTTAAGGAACTTAAAGGGAGACTTAGACTCCAATACAATAATATTGGGGGGCTTCAATGCTCCACTTTTAGCAATGGACAGATCAACCAGACAGAAATCAACAAGGAAACAGTAGATTTACTTGACACTAGAGAACAAACAGATCTAAGAGATATGTACAGAAATATTCATCCTAATGTTACAGAATACACATTCTTCTCACTAGTGCATGGGACTTTCTCTAGGATAGACCACATATTAGGCCATAAAGCAAGTCTCAGCAAATTTAAAACAAATCAAAATCATACCATACATCTCAGACCACAATGGAATGAAGCTGGAAATCAGCAACTCAGGATTCTCTAGAGCATAAGTAAACACATGGAGAATGTCAGCATGCTCCTGAATGAACACTGGGTCATAGAAGAAATCAAAAGAGAAATCAAAAACTCTCAGGAAGCAAATGAAGATAACAACACAACATATCAAAACGTATGGGATACAGCAAAAGCAGTGTTAAGAGGAAAGTTTATAGCAATAGGTGCCTACATCAAGAAATTGGAAAAGCACCAAATAAATGAACTATCAATGCATCTCAAAGATCTAGAAAAACTACAGCAAACCAGACCCAAATCTAGTAGGAGAAGAGAAATAATTAATATCAGAGAAGAAAATCAACAAAATTGAATCCAAAAGAAATACAAAAGAGAAGCAAAATGTTGAAAGGATTTTTTGAAAAAAAAAAAATAAACAAAATTGACTCACCATTGGCACAACTAACCAAATAAAGGAGAGAGAAGACACAAATCAATAAAATTAGACATGAAAAGGAAATGTAACAACAGACACCACAGAAATAACAAGAGTCATTATGAATTACTACAAGAGTTGTATGCCAGCAATCAGGGAAAACTGTCAAGAATGGATAGATTCCTGGGCATAGGCAACCTACAAAAATTGAAGCAAGAAACATAGAAAACCAAAAAAAGACCCATAAGAAAGTCAGAAACTGAATCAGTAATAAAGGCCCCCCCAACAGAGAAAAGTCCAGGACAAGAGAGATTCGCTTCTGAATTCTATCAGACATTTACTGAAGAAATAACTCCGATTCTTCTCAAGCTATTCAAAAACAATTGAAAGAGAGGGAATCCTCACAAATTCTTTCTACAAAGCCAGTATCACTTAAATCCTAAACCTGAAAAAGATGTAGCAGAGAAAGAGAATTACACACCAATTTCTCTAAAGAACATACAACAAATACACAACAAAATTCAAGCCAAAATAATCCAACAACAAATTAGAAGGATCATCCAAGCTGACCAAGTGGGATTTATTCTTGTATGCAGGGATGGTTCAACATTCACAAATCAATCAATGTGATACACCACATTAACAAACTGCAGAAGAAAAATCATATATTATCTCAATAGATGCAGAGAAAGCATTTGATAAATTACAAAACCATTTTGTGATGAAAACTCTAACCAAATTGTGTATAGAAGGAACATTCCTCAACATAATTAAGGCAATTTATGAAAAAACCCGCAGCCAGCAACCTATTGAATGCGGAATAGTTGGAAGCGTTTCCACTGAGACCCAGTTCCAGACAGGGATGCCAAATCTCACCATTGCTATTCAATATAGCACTAGAAGTTCTAGCCAAGCCATTAGTCAAGAAAAAGAAATTACAAGGGGTACAAAAAGGGAAGGAAAATGTCAAACTATACATCTTTGCAGACAACGTGACTCTATTTAAGGTATCCAAAGAACTCCACTAAGAGACTATTGGAACTCATAGACGAATTTGGCAAAGTTGCAGGATATAAAATCAATACATAAAAATCAACAGCCTTTGTATACAGACACTGCCAGAACTGAGAAATAACTTCTAAGGTCAATCCCATTCACAACAGCTACCAGAAAAAAAAAACAAATAACTTGGAAAAAACTTAACCAAGGATGTCAAATATTTCTATAATGAGAATTACAAAATCTTAAAGAACTAGAAGAGGATACCAAAAAATGGAAAAATATTCCATGCTCACTGATTGGAAGAATTAATATCATCAAAATGTCCATTCCTCCAAAAGCAATTTACAGATTCAATGTGATACCAATGAAAGTATCAAACATATTCTTATCAGATCTAGAAAAAATGATGCTGATATTCATATAGAAACATATATTGAGGCACAGGAGACCTCAAATAGATAAACGAGTATTATACAATGAAAACAGAGCTGGAGGCATCAGAATACCAGATTTCAAGACATACTACAGGGCCATTATAATCAAAACAGCATGGTACTGTACAGAAACAGATGGATAGGCAATAGAACAGAATAGGAACACCAGAAATCAATCCAAACATCTACAACCAATTTATATTTGATCAAGGAGCTAAAACCAATTTCTGGAGCAAGGAGAGTCTTTTAAACAAATATTGTTGGGAAAACAGGATTTCCACATGCAGAAGTATGAAGCAAGACACCTATGTTACACTTTATACAAAAATCCACTCAACATGGATTAAAGATCTAAATCTATGACCCAACACCATAAAATTATTACAGAACATTGGAGAAAGTCTGCAAGATATAGGCACAGGGAAGACTTCTTGGAAAAATCTCCAGTGGCATAGGCAGTCAAAGCCAAAATTAACAACAGGGATTACATCAAATTGAAAAGTTTCTTGTTTCCAAAAAAAAGTCATCAAAGTGAAGAGGTAACTGACAAAAATGGGAGAAAATCTTTGCAAATTATGCAACTGATAAAGGATTAATAACCAAAATCTGGCAGGCACCACAGCTCACTTGGCTAATCTTCTGCCTGTGGAGCTGGCACCCTGGGTTATAGTCCTGGTTGGGGTGCCAGGTACTGTCACAGTTGCTCCTCTTCCAGTCCAGCTCCCTGCTGTGTGGGGAGCAATCCGGACTGGACTAAGTTACTGAAATTAAGACTTATTCTATGCATCTGCTCTCCCACAATATGGCGTTGGGAGAGAAGTAAACAGCTTCCGCACAGCTGCCTCCAGTTCAACTAATAAACTGTAGGACTTGCTCCTGATTGGAGAGCAGCGTACTCGGCGTGTGGGCAGCCGAGTTGGGATTGGCGGAGGAGGACTATAAAGGAGGAGAGAGACGGCATGCACCAGGAACATCTATGGGGAACATCTAAGGGAACCCGTGCAGCCCCCGAGAAAGCCGGCCGGCGGTGTGCCGCTCCCCTGTGGAAGTGGGGAATGTGGCCAGGGGGAACTGCCCTTCCACGGAGGTGGAAGGGATAGTAGCCAACCCGGGAAGAACCAGCAGCAAACCCGGGGAGGGCCGAGCAGACGAAAGAACAGCGCAGGGTCCTGTGTCGTTCCTCCACGAAGAGGGGGAGCGACATAATGGTGCCGTGACTCGGATATGAAGCCTAGGCAGGGCTTAGTGTCGTTCCCCCACGAAGACGGGGAGCGACATAATGGTGCCGTGACTCGGATAGGAAACCTAGCTCGGATAGGAAACCTAGGACGGATAGGAAACTTAGGAGGGAAGAAACGGGAAGAACTAGGGAAAATATCGGAGAGACTAGCAAACAGCCTAGGGAAAAGCCGGACGAAAAAGGAGCCGGAAGAAGCTATTGAAAGCCTAGGCATAGACTCGGATACGGACTACGGGGGGAAGCTGGGAGAAATCTCTAAGGTCAAAAGCGAAAGTGAAAGCTAGAACAAACAGACTCGGATGCGGACTGTGGGGAGAGGCCAGGAGAAATGAGGGAGGAGTATCGTTGGAGGAAAGCTTGGGGAAACATACCGGGTAGAGAAAAATGTTAGGGAAATTGAAGCCGCGGGGGGCAGGCCAAGGCGGAAACGGAAGCCACTTTGGGGTTCTCAAGTTAGCCCGGGAATAGGGGGCGAAAAGTTGAAACCAGAAGCTGAAACGTGAGCCTGGTTGGGATCCATCTGATTAGCCCGGGGAGCAAAGGACGGGAAGCCAAACCGTGGGGCGGAGACGTACGCTGGGTTGAATTCGCCAGGCTAGCCCGGGGAACTTAGATTGAATGCTAGTGGCGGACACGTAAGCTACGCTGTGTTACTCGCGGAAGCCGCCGCGTGCAGAGAGAGCACGGGGCGTGAATAGATAGGGAACGCTGGCGCGAGGCCGTGGTGCGGGCGCGAAGTGCGTGGAGACCGCGGAGCGTGCGCGCAGAGCCGGGAACCCGCCGGCGGGGCGAGGCGCCGGGAAGCTGCGGAGATAAGAGAAACAGAAGTTTAGAAGTAAGATGAGAAAAATAGGAATGCTGGAAGATAGAAGTAAAATGGGAGAAATAGGAATGCCCGGAGATAGAGAAATAGAGAAATAGAAAGGCCTCCCCTCAACATGGCAATTAGAAGGCTTGGATTCGGTCTGCCCGATTAGTGAGGCGATGAGCACCTGGGTGGCTAGCAGCTTATGCGCCGCAGGTCACTGAAGACAGGCACGAATTAACATCAGTAAGGCTTCCCCACAATACCGCAATTAGAAGGCTTGGATTCGGTCTGCCTGATTAAGGCGGTAAGCACCAGCAAGCAGCTCGACCAGAGTATGAGCTGCAGGTCACCGAAGATAGGCACGAACCAACACTAATAAGTCTCCCCCACAATACGGCAATGAGAAGGCTTGGATTCGGTTTGCCTGATAGGTTTTGTAAGCCCCTGCGGGCAGAGCAGAGCATGCGCTGCAGGGCACCGAACACAGGCACGCATCAGCGCCTAAAAACCTCCTCACAATGGCGAAGAGAGGACCCGGATTCGGTTTTCCTGATTGATAGGACTTGTAAGAGCCTGTGGCAACTCTAGCAAGTAGAGCAGAGTGTGTGCCGCGGGACACCGAAGACAGGCGCGTATCAACGCCAAAAAATAAAAAGAAAGGGGGATCTGTGGGGAGCAATCCGGACTGGACTAAGTTACTGAAATTAAGACTTATTCTATGCATCTGCTCTCCCACAACATGGCGTTGGGAGAGAAGTAAACAGTTTCCGCACAGCTGCCTCCAGTTCAACTAATAAACTGTAGGACTTGCTCCTGATTGGAGAGCAGCGTACTCGGCGTGTGGGCAGCCGAGTTGGGATTGGCGGAGGAGGACTATAAAGGAGGAGAGAGACGGCATGCACCAGGAACATCTATGGGGAACATCTAAGGGAACCCGTGCAGCCCCCGAGAAAGCCGGCCGGCGGTGTGCCGCTCCCCTGTGGAAGTGGGGAATGTGGCCAGGGGGAACTGCCCTTCCACGGAGGTGGAAGGGATAGTAGCCAACCCGGGAAGAACCAGCAGCAAACCCGGGGAGGGCCGAGCAGACGAAAGAACAGCGCAGGGTCCTGTGTCGTTCCTCCACGAAGAGGGGGAGCGACACTGCTGTGGCCTGGGAAGGCAGTGAAGGATGTCCCAAGTGGTTAGGCCCTGCACCCACATGGGGGACCAGAGGGAGCATCTGGCTGCTTGCTTTGGATCGGCGCAGTGCGCCAGTGTAGCAGCCATTTGGGGGGTGAACCAACGGAAAATGAAGACTTTTCTCTCTGTCTCTCTCTCTCTCACTGTCTAACTCTGCCTGTAAAAAAAAAATAACCAGAATCTACAAAGAGATCAAGAAACTTCACAACAGCAAAACAAACAACCCACTTAAGAGATGGGCCAAGAGCCTAAATAGACATTTTTCAAGAGGAAATCCAAATGGCCAGCAGACACATGAAAAAATGTTCAGGATCACTAGCCATCAGGGAAATGCAAAGCAAAACCACAATGAGGTTTCACCTCACTCCAGTTAGAATGGCTTTCATACAGAAATCAACTAACAACAGATGATGGTGAGGTGGTGGGGGCAAAGGCACAATAACCCACTGTTGGTGGGAATGCAGACTGGTAAAGCCACTATGGATACAGTTTGGAGATACCTCATAAATCTGAATGTATCCCTACCACATGACCCAGCAATTCCATACTTTGGAATTTACCCAAGGAGTATTAAATTGGCAAATAAAAGAGCTGTCTACACCTCAATGTTTATTGCAGTGCAATTCAGAATGGCTAAGACATGGAATCAACCTAAATGCCCATCAACAGAAGACTGGATAAAGAAGTTAAGTGATATGTATTCTACAGAATACTACACAGTGGTAAAATAAATGATATCTGGTCATTTGCAACAAAATGGAGGAATCTGGAAAACATCATACTGAGTGAAATAAGCCAGTTCCAAAGGGACAAAAATCATATGTTCTCCCTGATATGTGACAACTGAGCATCTAAAAGGAAAACTGTAGAAGTGAAACTGACACTATGAGAAGCAGTGACTTGATCAGCCCTTGTGATGACTGTCAAGGAACAGCTTACTATTTTATTCATTTTAATATTTTATTTTTCTACTTAATACCATTGGTTGAACTTTTTACTTAACACAGAATTATTCTTAGGTGTTTAAATCAAATTGAAATAAAAAATAAGAGTTGGAATAAGAGATGGAGGGGATATACAGTTTGGCACATGCTCCCAGGTATTTACCCCTAAGGGTAAAGCATAAAACTTGCCATGGGACTCAAAATACTAAAAATTGGCATGTGCCAATGCCACCTTACTAATTAAAGTGATCAGTTTAAGTCCATAACTGATCATAAAGAGGATTAAGTGTCAAGGGAGCACACAAATAAGACCAGTGTCTGCTAATAATTGCAGAATTAAAAAGGAGAGAACAATCCAGGATGGGAAGCAGGTCACAGAGCAGACTCTTAGAATGACAAATGCCGTAAACAGAACTCTGGCCTCAGAATCACACCTTAAGGCATTTGGATCTGGCTACAAAGCACATGAGAGTAGTTCAGGCATGGAAACACAGGACAAAATGTGGCAAAAATGACCTTAAAGAAAGACCTCTGTGAGTGAGATTCCAGCAGAAAGAAGCAGACATTAAGGAATGAGGTACCTTTCTCTGAAGGGAGGAGAGAACTTCCAGTTTGATTATGACCTTGTATAAATAATGTTGGACTTTGTGAACTCAAGAGGCTTCCATAGCCTTGGCAGCTCATGAAAAGAGCCTCAGATGATTACTGACATCATAAATGAAAGTCTGCGGCCGGCGCCGTGGCTCAATAGGCTAATCCTCCACCTTGCGGCGCCGGCACACCGGGTTCTAGTCCCGGTCGGGGCGCCGGATTCTGTCCCGGTTGCCCCTCTTCCAGGCCAGCTCTCTGCTATGGCCAGGGAGTGCAGTGGAGGATGGCCCAGGTGCTTGGGCCCTGCACCCCATGGGAGACCAGGAGAAGCACCTGGATCCTGGCTCCTGCCATCGGATCAGCGCGGTGCGCCGGCTGCAGCGGCGGCCATTGGAGGGTGAACCAACGGCAAGGGAAGACCTTTCTCTCTCTGTCTCTCTCACTGTCCACTCTGCCTGTCAAAAAAAAAAAAAATGAAAGTCTGAACTGTTAAATCATCAACAGGAGTCACTGTGCACTTGCTCCCTATATTGGGACCTGTGTACTTAATGTTTTTTTACTATGAGAATTAACACTATCACTAGTTCTCAAACCATGCTTTATACTTTGTCTTTCTGTGTGGGTGCAACCTGTTGAAATCTTTACTTAGTATAGAGTTGATCTTCTGTATATAAAGATATTTAAAATGAATCTTAATGAAGAATGGGATAGGAGAGGGAGTAGGAGATGGGATGGTTTGTGGGTAGAAGGGTGGTTATAGAGCAAAGAATCACTATAATCCAAAGGTTGTACTTTTGAAATTTATATTTATTAAATAAAAGTTTTCTATAATTATAACATATCTGAATAGAGCAATACTGAGTAAGAACATTAAATCAGGAATAATGTGTTCAAATGAAAGATCAGCAACAAATATCTTCATTAATAAAATCTACAAAATTAAAAAAATAACACCAATCTTTTGAAAAGTTAGAGAGGTAACTTTTCCAGACTCATCATATGAGGCCAGCTGGTAAATCCATTATGGAAGTCTGCCTGGAGATTCCTCAGAAACCTGAATATAACCCTACCATACAACCCAGCCATCCCATTCCTTGGAATTTACCCAAAGGAAATTAAATTGGCAAATAAAAGAGCTGTCTATATCTTAATGTGTATTGCAGCTCAATTCACAATAGCTAAGACCTGGAATCAACCTAAATGCCCATCAACAAAAGACTGGATAAAGAAATTATGGGCTATGCACTCTATAGAATACTATACAGCAGTAAAGAAATGAAATCTGTTCATTTGCAACAAAATGGAGGAATCTGGAATACATCATGCTGAGTGAAATAAGCCAGTCCCAAAGGGACAAATATCATATGTTCTTGCACGGTGACAACTGACTGAGCACCTAAGAGGAAACCTGTTGAAGTGAAATGTACACTATGAGAAAAAATGACTTGATCAGCCCTTGTCCTGACTGTTGAAGAACAACTTACTATTTTGTTCCTTTTAGTATTTTTTGTTCTACTTAATGCCATTGGTTGAACTCGTTAATTAACTTGCAATTATTCTTAGGTGTTTAAATTTAACTGAAAAGTGATCTCTGTTAAATATAAGAGTGGAAATAAGAGAGGGGGGAGATGTACAGTATGGCCCATGCTCATCAGACATACCCCTAGTGGTAGAGTTAGAAACATGCCAGGGGATTCCAATTCAATCCCATTAAGGTGGCATGTAGCAATGCCAGCTCACTAGGCAAAGTGATCAGTTTCAATTCATAATTGATCATAACGACAGGATTGAGAGTCAAAGAGATCACCTAAACAAGACTAGTATCTGATAATACTGACTGACAGAATTAAAAAGGAGAGAACAACCTAAGATGGGAAGTGACTCAGAATGGCAGATGTCCTAAACAGAACTCTGGCCTCAGAATCAGCCCTTAAGGTTTTAGATATGGCTAAAATCCCATGAGAGTATTTCAGGCATGGAAAGCCAAGACACTCTGGCAAAAAAGACCTAACTGAAAGATCTCTGTGAGTGAGATCCCAGTGGAAAGAATGGGGCCATCAAAGAAGGAGGTACCTTTCTCTGAAGGGAGGAGAGAACTTCCACTTTTACTATGGCCTTGTCTAAATAAGATCAGAGGTGATGAACTCAAGAGACTTCCACAGCCTTGACAGCTCATGACAAGAGCCTCTGGTGATTACTGACGTCATAAATTAGATTGTCAATTGTTAAGTCAACAACAGGAGTCACTGTGCACTTACTCCCCATGTAGGCTCTCTGTCCTTAATGTGTTGTACTATGTGAATTAACGGTAAAACTACTACTAAAACAGTACTCTATACTTTGTGTTTCTGTGTATGTGCAAGCTGTTCAAATCTTTCCTTAGCATATACTAAATTGATCTCCTGTATATAAAAATAATTGAAAAAATGAATCTTGGTGTGAATGGTATGGGAGAGGGAGTGGGAGATGGGATGGTTGCGGGTGGGAGGGAGGTTATGGGGGGGAAGCCAGTATAATCCAAAAGATGTACTTTGGACATTTATATTTATGAAATAAAAGTTAAAAAATAAATAAATAAACCTAAGTTTAATTAAGGGAATTATAAAAAGTTTTCTATAATAATAATAACATCTCTGAATAGAGCAATACTGAGAACATTAAATGAGGAATAATGTGTTCAAACGAAAGATCAACAACAAATGTCATCATTGCTAAAATCTACAAAATTAAAAAAAACACCAATTTTTTTGAAAAGTATTATACAAATTGTTAGGGAGGTAACATTTCCAAACTCATTATATAAGGCCAGTTTTTCCTAAAGTGACCTGATAGATGCAAGATCTCTGTTTATCTCTGATTCTCTTTTTTCAAATAAAAACTTACCCAGCAGAGTCCCTGCTGAATATAATGCAACACTGTCATCCTAATAGAATTTATATTAGAATATAGGTGCAAAATTTGATAGTAATTGAATCCAGTTTGGAATCCAAAAAAATAAAATAAAATAAAATAAAATAAAATAGTCAGATATCATAATCAAGTCAGATGTAATACAGGAACGGGAAAATATGAATGTAATTCATAATTCCAATAATTCACATCAATCAAAAATAAACATCAGTATAATAAACTAGATGCAGAAAACATTTTGTATAAAATTATACATTCACTTATGAGAAGTAAATTGAGCAGAACACTTACAGATTGCATATACTTCAATTACAAAACCCTTGCATTTGAGGAACCTGAGCCAGATTCTATTGAATGCTAACAAAATGAAAGCATTCACCCTATAATTGGAACCATAAAATGATGCACATTTTTTACTTTTATATTCAATACTGCAATGTAAGGTCTAGGCAAAACAAAAAGAAAAGGTAAGGAAATAAAAGACATAGATGTAGAAAAGAAGAAATTGAAATTATTTATTTTTCCAGATGATTTTATTCTATTTATATGGAAATGCAACGAGTTCAACAACAGGCCACCTGAACTGGTAAATGACTGGTAGATTTGTAGGATACAAAGTAAGCACAAAAAATCAGAATAAGTTTTATATACCAATACTATTGTGAACCCACTGAAAAAATAAATTAAAGAAGAAATTAAATTCACAATAAGAAATAAAATACCCTGGATAAATTTGACTTGTGATGTAAAATGCCTCTACAGCAACAATTCTAAAGCCATGATAAAGAATCTGAGATCAAAAAGACTGCTCATATTCACAGATTGAAATACTTTAATATTTCCATATTATCCAAGTTAATTTACAGATACAATATGCTTTCCATCAAAATCAATGGAATTCATCATGTATCTAGAAAAATAAACCTAAACCTCATATCTTCACATATATTAAAAAAAAGTTCCACATAGAAAAGTAACTCTTGAGAAACAGAACACGTCTGGGGTCACAACAAATGAGTTCAATACATACCATAGATGTATGGTAAACCCTGGCATAAAAACTGATGAATAGACCAGTGTAAGAGGATAGAGGCTCCCAAAAAGAAATACAGATACATACAGACAATGGATCTTTTACAAAGCTAACAAAAATACACTGGAAAAGGTATAGTCTATTCAGTAAATTGTCCAGAGGCAACAGGATATCCATATGGACATGACTAAACCCAGATGACCACCCCTCTTTTCCTATACAAAGTCAACTGAAAGTGAGTCATGGATGTAAATGTAAGAACTGAAACTTACAAAATATAGAGAAAACTATAAGACATTGACATAAGCAATGGCTTCTTGATAAGATACCCTAAGAACAGGCAATAAAAAACTAATAGAGAAACCTTATATCAAACTAACAAGATAATTCACAACAAAGAAGACAATCATCAGAGTGAAGATAAAACCCCTCTTAACTCCTATAAAACCAGCATCACTTTAATTCTAAAACCAGGTATATGTACAAAGCAAACTAAGACCAATATATTTGATAAATACAGATGCAAACAATCCTCAAAATACTTGCTAATCAAACATAACAACACATTAAAAATATAATTCACCCAGACCAAGTGGGAATGCACTAGATAAAATATGTCCTTGATAAAAACCTTGAACTGGGAATAGAAGGAATATTCATGAACACATTCAAGGTAGTTTATGACAAATACAGAGCCACCATCAAATTGTGTGGGTAAATTGGAAGCATTTCCACTAAGATCTACAAGGATGCTCACCCCCATAATTGCTATTCAATATAGTTCTAGAAGGCTTACTGAGAGCCACCAGCAAGCAAAATCCAAGCAAAGGGATACAAATTGGAAACGTTGAAGTCAAATTATTTCTGTTGATAGAAGATATGATTTTATATATAGGGAAGCCAAAAGACTCCACCAAGAGACTATTGGAACTCAAGAGAGGTTGGTAAATTTGCAAGATAAAATCAATACACAAAATTCAATAGCATTTGCATAAAAAAATGCTATGGCTGAGAAGGACATGCAAGATCAGTTCAATTCACAATAGCCAAATTGGAATAAATTTAAATAAAGAGGTCAAATATCTCTACAATGATAATTACAAAACATTTTTAAAATAAATAGGAGAACATAAAAATGGAAATATCTGTCATGTTCATGGATTAGAAGAATTAATAGAATCAAAATGTCCATACTACTGAAAGCAATTTACATGTTCAATATGATCCCAATCAAAATAGTAACGACATTCTTCTGAAAAAGAAAGATAGAAAAATTGATGCTAAAATTCATATGGAAGCCCAAGAGATCCTGAATAGCTAGAGCAAACTTAAAGAATAAAACAAAGCCAGAGTCATCGCAATATCAGATTTCATGACAACTACAGGTCAGTTAGAATCAAAAAAGCCTAATACTGGCACAAAAATAGACATGTAGACCAATGGACTAGAGTAGAAATTCCAGAACTTAATACACTCGTGTACAACCAACCGATCTTTGACAAAGGAGCCAAAATCAATGCCTGAAAAAAAGGTACTCTTCAACAAATGTTACTGGAAAACTTGGATTCTGCATGTAGAAGTATGAAACAAGACCACCACCTTACAATTTATACAGAAATGAACTATAGATGGATCAATGATATAAAACAATAACCTGATAACATCAAATTACTAGATGAAAATATTGGGAGACTCAGCAAGACATTGGCATACACACGGAATTCTTGTAAAATACCCCAGAATGATAGGCAATCAAAGCAAAAATAAACAAATAGGATTGCATTAAGCTAAGATGCTTATGCACTGCAAAGGAATTGCTCAATATATTGTAGAGGCATCCAAGAGAACAGGAAAAAATATTTGCAAATCTTGCAATGGTTAAAGGTCTGATACCCAGAATCTACAAAAAGTTCAAGTAATCCAGAACAGCAAAAACAACAAAAATCCTGTCAAGCAATGGGCAAAGGACAAAACAGACATTTTTGAAGGATGACATTCAAATGGTCAACAGAAACATTTAAAAATGCTCAGGATCATTAGCCAACAGGAAATGCAAACCAAAAGGATGATGAGGGTGAAACCTCACCCCAATTAGAGTGGCTATCTTTCAAACATTATAAAACAATAAATGTTAGCAAATATATGGGTGGTAAAATACTATAATCCACTGCTGGTTAAATTGCAAAAGAGTACAACCATTATGGAACACAGTCTGGTAATTTTTCAGTAATCTGAAAATTGTTCTACCATATACACAGCCATCCCACTCATAAAAATTTACCCAAATGGAATGAAATCAGCATAAGGAAGACCTGTCTGCACCTTATGTTTATTGCAGATCAATAGCTAAGATCTGACATCAACCAAGAGATTCATCAACTGAATAATGGTTAAAGAAAATGTGGTATATATACACTATGCAAAACTACTCAGCTATATAAATTAATAAGATCTTGTCTTTTACAACAAAGTATATGCATATGGAAGCCATTATTCTCAGTCAAATAAACCAGCACAAAATAAACAAATAAACAAAGCACAAAGAAACAAAGCACAAAAATGCAATGTTGAGTTTTGGTTATTGCTTACAATCCTTGTCTGTACTCTTGATAAGCAGTGATTTTTCTACTTGTTCCATTCAATTCTTTATTTGGTGCAGAGTTCAGCTTGTGATTATAAAATAAATTGAAATTATGCAATTATGGATATAAAAAGAAAAAATAAGAGAGGAAGGAGGACAGAGGGTCGGAGCATGGGCAAGAGGGAGGTTAGGGTGGGAAATATTATGCTCTTAAGTCTGTGTATATGAAATACATGAAATTTGTTCACCTTATATGAATAAAATTATTTTAATACCCCAGTAGACTGGGATAACGTATTTGCCAATTCTGCATTTCAGGAAGAACTGAAATTCAGAATACATATGAAACTGCTGAAATTATGCACAAATATATCTAAGAATTGGGAAAGGATCTGAACAGGCATTTCTGTAAAGAAGAAATACCCATGGTCAACAAAAATGGGAAAAATGCAATATAATTATTATATAGGAAAATGCAAATCAAAACACACTAGGTGTCACCTAACAAATGCTAGCAGGGTATGAAGAAAAGAAAACTTTAATATGTTATTGGAGCCTGCACTGTTGTGTAGCAATTAAAGCCGCCACCTGCAGTGCCAAAATCCCATATGGGGACTTGAGTCCCAGCTGCTCCACTTCTGATCCAACTCTCTTCTGTGGCCTGGGAAATCAGTGGAAGGTGGCCCAAGTCTTTAGGCCTCTGCTCCCACATGGGAGACCCAGGAGGAAGCTTCTGGTTCCTGGCTTTGTTTTGGCCCAGCTCTAGCCATTGCAGCCATTTGGGGAGTGAACCAGTGGAGGGAAGATCTCTCTCTTTCTATCTGTAACTATGACTTTCAAATAAATAAATATTTTAAAATATAAGATATTGATGAGAATGCAAGTTAGCCTGAGCATTATGAAGACTTAGTATGGCCATCCCTCAAAAAATGAGAAGGGATAAACCTCTCCAACCATTGTGTATGTATCAGAAGGAAATTCAATCTGCATGCAAAAGAGATTTCTGCTTCCTGTTTTGACTACAGCAGTATTCATAGTAGTAAATATTTGGAACCAACCTAGGAATCTATCAATGTGTTACAGGTTTTCCAGTCCTGATTCAGTGATTAAAAAGGATTGAAATATTATTTGCTTCAAAATGGGTGGAACTGGAGATCCTTAAGTGAAGTAAGACTGGCATAGGAAGAAGTAAATTTCACATGTTCTCTGATATATGGGTTTCTAAAAAATGGTGGATATAAATATAAATGTTTTTAATTAGGATGGGAAGATTCATTACTGAAGATACTGGGTGGTACGATAACAGATATAGAAACAGAGTTAGAAAGAACGAACCACTGGCAGTGTTCCATAATACAGTGTTGTGACTTTAGTTCATGATAAGATACACTGTATAAGAAATTGTTATGGAGGAGCTTGTAGGCCTTAAACACAAAATAAGCAAGGAAAATCCTCATTTTCTAGATAGATTAAATTATGTTGTGTGCGTACTCAAATGTTGCACTGTATCCTGTGATAACATAAAAGTAGTGTTAATCAAAGACTGAGCAAAATTTTAAAAATCAGAAATGTCTCTATATTCTGTCAATGAACTGTCTGCAATATGTGATTAACCAAACTACATCATTTACAAAGCATAAGAAAGTAATAAGGCAATAATCTCCAGTCCTGCTAAGGATTATTTGAATAATCTTAAAATCTAAAAATCAAGGTTGCCTTTCCCATTGAACTTTTTGCTCATCCCTTGCATGCCTTTCTGATATTCTATGAATGCCATTGTTGCAAAGCTAAACTTGAACCTAAATGGAAGAATAGTTGTAAGGTTTTAATATGTATTTATTTACTTGAAAGGAGGAGGGACAGTAGTGGATAGATCTTCCATCCACTAGTTCACTTGTCAATGTTTGCAAAACCTGGGACTGGTTCCAGTTTAATCTAGGAGCCAGGAACACTTTTTGTATCTCCAATGTAGGCAGAAGGTACATGAGTACTTAAGACATCATCAAATGCCCCTCAGATACATTGTAGCAAGAATCTGGAATGGAAGTGGGGAATGGCCAGGACCTGAATGAGGAAGATAAATATGAGATGAGGGCATCCCAAGTCATGGCTTAACTCACTGCTCATGACCCCATCCCTTTATACTGTTTTATTCATTCTTAATACTGTTGTCAAATTACAGGCATGATGTTCAAACTTGCATCCATGTATTTCAGTTTAAAAAAAGGCTTAGGGTAACTGTTAAGTTTAGTAAAACTGTATTCCACAATTGAGGACCCGGGTGCATTTCCTGATTCTGATCCTAACTCCAGCTTCCAATTAAAGCAGACCCTGGGAAGTCATGATGATGTCTCAAGACATGTGGTTTGTGCCACCCACATGGAAAACCTGAAGTGAGTTACCTGCTCTCAGGTTTAGATCTGATCCCTCCCTGGAAGATGTGAGCATTTGCAAAGTGAACTTGTGAATAGGAGCTCTTTCTCTCATTCATTGTCTCTTGTTTTCTATCAAGTAAATTAGAAAATAATTCATCAGACATAAAGAGCAACATAGTCTTGGAAGTCATCCAAGTAAAGAAAAGGCTGAAAGCAAATGGAGGTATAGCAAAATATTTGTATTCTTTATTCCAATGTAACCTAACAGATAATATTATCATTTTAATAAAAGCTTAACAATGAACAGTGTTGTTACAGTTTCTGATCATTAAAAATAATGACAGAAATTATATAAACAATAGGAGTAAAGAGTTGAGAACATTCTTTTATAAGATATCTGAGCTTCCAAAGAAATAGTGTTCCAAACCAATTTTATGTGCTATACATTACATTTTTGTGAACTTAAGATACATATGTACAGATTTCAAAAGTAAAATAGAATGAAGATATAAAAGTGATTAAATAGAAAATATGCAGAAACATGGTCCATTATAACACCATTACATTGAAGCTTGGAAAAGCAATATGCTCTTCAGGTTAATCAGGATTTGTGTCAGAAAATTTAAAAGGGTTACACAGTGAGATGAGCAGATCATTTTCTATGAGGATAGTACAGTGTTTCATATCAGTGTTCATAGATAGAGCATCAGGATATTTAAGAAAAATGCTTACAAAACTGCAAGGATTGCCCAGTGTTTATCAGAACAAATAAATACAATGGTATAAATACCCAACCAGGGGTAATTAATAGTTATCCATATGTCATTGTGCAGATACATCAGCTAACACTAGATGGAGAAAATAAATAAATAAATAAATAAGGTCACTTCAAGTGTTGAAAAAGCACAAAAATCAGTATATATGGAAGAAAAGATAGACAATCCATTTTAACTATCAATATTTCCTACAGAAGCACAGTCTATACACAATCTATAACATGACAGCATTTTGCCATGATGTAACAAAAAAGGCCAAGAATTAGCAGATGAGCAACAAAAATCAAGAAGGATATTGTCACAAATACCAAACAAAGCTAGCAAAACTCATGGTTTAGAGAAACAGAAAGTAAGCAAACAAAAACATCAAAGAACCAGGACTTTCCTCTTGGGGGCAGAAGTAGAAGAGATTGGGAAAATACCTGAACTGACCAAGGCCCCTATATTTTCCTGAATATTAGTTCTATGGATTTTAACATTCTTATTCAAATTTAGCAGAAAACAAAGATGTCAACAATTGTCTTCCTTTCAGGTTTTATTACTGTATATTAGGGATCTATGCAAGAGTATATATGTCTAACATGAAATCATGCACATAATTTCTAAGCTGGTGTACTAAGTGCAATTGAAAGGAAGCAACCTATTTATCCCACAGTATCAAGGGACACCAAACTCAGGTTCCCAGACTTTGGGGATCACTCTCAGGAGATGCTGACTAAGGGGATTCACTCTCAGGAACTAAGACAAACCTCAGCAGCCAGAACATTTAATTCTGAGAGTTCCACACTTTTTACTTTTCCCTCCCAACAGTTTGCATTGGCTCCCTCCTCCAAGGTCTTAATTCTCACCAGAAATCAAACACTTAAAATCAGTTTAAGTCTGTGACCTGTGCAGTCATTTTCATGATCACTAACACCAAATGTGTGTTGTTTGCTTAATATCAAACAACACATCTATAACACCTATGACTTACCGACAGTTCAATTCTGCCATTATATAGAGTTAGCAGACATAATGGATTAAGATTTTAGCGTCAACACATCCCAGGCATATACCAATGAAAAGCATGTATTTGATTTTCTGGCTCCAGTCAAAATTATGAAGTTATCCAGAGATCCCCTCTAAAGCTATCTTATTTGCATGAGCTTAGCTATGGCCTGAAATTTGTGTATTAGACAGAATCATAGCCACTCATATTGCCCATGAAATATCTGAGTCTTAAAATCAAAGGTACAGGAATTGAGGAGAAAAGAATTTTTTTTTCTTTTACCAGTCACAAATGAACTCTCAAATTTATAAACCATTTTATAGCCAGCAGAATCTGATATTCTGAGATATTCTCAAATGCTACAAGCTATCATTTGACTAAACCAAATTTGGATGCATAATGAAACTACTGTGTGTTCAACAGTTTATTTGATTTTCAGTTCTCACACCAGTTAGCTTGGGGTTGGAGAGTGAAGAATGATTGGCCTTTACAAAGATTTTACTCTCCACACAAGGGTGTGAAGGCAGTTAATACCAATTAGGAGAGATTAATCATTGGGAACAGTTGGGACCCTAATGAAGCGATTAGGCTAAATCAATTCATGTGATTATTGAGTGACTGCTTATTCCCAGGTGTGTGCTATAGAAACTACTTCATATTTGAACCTCTTGCAATTTCATTATTTGGTCATATGGTCTCTGTGCCACCCAAACCTCTGCCAACAAGATGACCATCAACAGATACTGCCCTCTGACCTTGGACCCAAACCATGAGACAAATACCATTTCTTTCTAAATTACTGAGTCTGTACTATTCTGTTATTAGCATCAAACAAAACCTGACTCAGAACCTAGGAAGAGCTGTGCTGCAAGGACTGAATTGTAAACTAGTGACCTCGTTTCTCAACCAAAGGATATCAGATCACATGTGGAAGTTCATTTCTCCATGTGGATTCTGTAATCACCATCAATTTGGAAAGCTGTGCAGCCCCAGGGTTCACACAAACCCTTTTCCTTTAGACACAGGACAGGACACCAGGGTCCTGGCTATTGGCCCAGCTCACCTCCTGTGACTATAGAATACTGGTTTCTGACACTCACCACTTTCCAGTTTCCAATGAGTCCCAGAATCCTCCTGAGGGCTCCTGAGTGTGGTGAGGGAAGTTCACAGAGCAGCAATGGGTGAAACACCTGAGACCTCTCTCAGGAACAAACCCAGAAAGCCTAATGCCGCTCCCTTGCCCGCAAAGGAACGACACTGTTTGCAGCTTATTGGTCTTCAGTAGACTTTGAATGAGAAAATAACAGTGACAGAGAAAGAATGAAGGGAGGAGAGTGGACAGAAAAGCCCCCTCCTTCCTCAGCACACAGCTTATATGCAAAATCTGGCCAATTGCAAGTGGGCTCAAGTCCATGCACGGAAAACTCCAATCCGCTGCCTGTTCACGCAGTGCGCATGCGTCCTTGGGCCAATCAGATGAGGTGTCACGCAGCAGGCAGGCTCACCTCGTGGTCCTCGGCGCCATCTTGTTGTTTACAACATTCTCAACTCCTCTGGAAAGTCCAGACCATGGGAAAGCATTGCCCTAACTGAAACTAGCAACATTCGCCTTGTGATAAAGACACAGCAACAGCTATCAGACCGACCTTGATGTGGGGGCTCCATGGCTGCGCATCCCATGGAGCCCCACATCTCCCCCTTCTTTATTATTTAAATGGCATGGAAACGTGCCTGTCTTAGGTACCCAATGGCGCGCTACCTGCTTACCCATCATGGAGGTAATAGGAAGCCTGTCCTACCCTCTGTCTTAGGTTGCTAGGAGTGCCCATTAGTGTTTACCCGTCTTTGACTACTGCTCCATCATGCTAAGCCATACTTCTTTATTGGGGTGAGATCGCAAGGTGGCCAGTATAGCCTGTTGGGTTATCACGTTGGTATAATGCTGACGAAGTGCTAAGGCTTTGATCCATCTGGCTATGAAGGCAAGGGCCAGTAGTACCATGACAAACAAGCAACCGATAGCGACCCATTCTTTAACTTGAGCCCTGTCTTAGGTAGGTACAGGATGTGGAGTGTCTTACCCATTTTTGAGTACCATTTTAGCCCAACATTAGGTGAGAGATGAAACATACAGCCAAATATTAATTATTTTTGATTACAAAGGAGGTTTGGTACGAAGTTTTAAGTGATGAATGTCAGTCCATACAGACTGTAGTGAAGATAGCACAAATTGCAGAACACACGGAAAACATCCCATACAAAGTATGAAAAGCAGTAGCAATCCAGCCCGCATTAATAACCAATGAATCCATTGAAACCCTTCAAATGTTAGTGGGTTAGCAATAAACATATGTTGCATTTTACTCTTAAGTTTATCAATAACAGACTCTATATATGGCATTGTTAGTAATGTTAAAACAGCATTCCCCTGGAACAGATTTACAGCTTATATGATCTTTTAACAGCAAATAATCGATAGCTGCTTGGTTTAGGAGTACTCCTGAATGAACTTGATTCAATTCTTCAGCTATATTGGATAGTGCAGTAGCAGTAAGATTGTTTTGGTCACCAAACATGTAAGCCTTCATAGTCCACGATTATTTCCATAAGCCAATCCAGGAACTCCCACTAGCTGTATAGCCATGGTGAAAGCAGGTCTCCAATTAAGATGACATCATCATCATAGTTCTCAGGTAATGAGCGTCGCTGTCATGCCTTTGGAAATACAGATGTTAGTATCGGGGCCACATGGCCCAATGAGCAGTTGTGAAAATCATTAGGGGCTAACAATGAAAAAGAAAACTGGTTGCATAAAAATACCCATCCCTTAAGAGCCCATGTCCCATACTGGTACTGGATCAGGTCCATTCCATTGATTGGTGATAGGATCCTTCCATTTTACCATTGTTCTTACCCCAGCTGTTTGTGGATGCCACTGTTGATCGGCTGCAAAACGACCATCTTTATCCAATGTGAGAAAATTTAAAATGAATAAAGCACGTGAGAGCCATTTGTTAGGAGAATGGGCAAAGGAGAATGGGCAAGAACCCTAAACTCCCCCTTTTGTTTATATTATTAAAATATTATTTTAAAGTGTTATGTGTATATATAATAATGTCTTGACCCTGAGGATTATAAGGAATGTCAGTAACATGAGATAGAAAAAAAGTTACATAAAAATTTCTAAAAGAGGCAGAAATATAAGCAGGTCCATTATCTGTTTTAATCTGCTTTGGAGTTCCTAGGGAAGCAAAAGCTTGTAAGCAACAGGCAATAACATGTCTTGTAGCTTCACCTGTATGTAAGGAAGCAAAAATAAATTTAAAACAAGTATCAGTGGACACATGTATATATTTTTGTTTACCAAATTCTATGAAGTGGGTGATATCCATTTGCCATAGTTGATTGGGGGAATAAATCACGAGGAATAGGTACTGGTAACTGGATGGAGCAAGTAGAACAGAATTTTACAATTTGTCGAGTTTGTTCTTGAGTAATACTATGTTTTAAGCGTAATGTATGAGCATTTAAATGATGTAAAACGTGATCTTTTGTTGCTGTATCAATAGAATATATGCATAGAGCAGAATCTGCCAAACGATTGTCCTCTACCAATGGTCCAGGAAGATTGGAATGTGTTCGAATATGACCTATAAAGAAAGGGCAGGTATGTTGTCGAATGACAGTGCAAATGGGAGAAAATGAAGGAGAAGCAGTTGAGGATTTAGGAAGGAATGAACAAGTGTCCAATTGAGGCACTGATAGGAACACATATTTGCTATTGGTGTGTATGTTAACTGCTACATCCAAAGTAGACTGCAATGCAAGTGTAACAGTAGCTAATTTAACTAACTGTAGAGATGAAAAAGAGGTGTTAATAACCATACGGTGACCATCACAAATTATAGAAGCTTGACCTCCTTTTAGGATATTGAATAAAGGTTTAAGGTCTCCTGTTGTGAGGTGGAGATGTACAGAGAGCCAGTTAATATTCCCTAGAAGTTTTTGAAACTTATTTAAAGTCTGTAAAGAATCCAATTGTAAGGTGACTTTTTATGGAAGTATTTTTCATGGGTACAATTGGAAGCCTAGATATTGATAAGGATATTGAAGTTGTATTTTTAGGGGCTATGATAAGACCAAAAACAGATAATTGCTCTCTTATTACTGTATCACCAAAAATTCCTCAGGTCCAGCTATCAAAATATCATTTATATAGTGTATAATATATAAATTGCTATATTTTTTGCAAATTTTCTGAAGAGCAGCATCAATGAGTTGTTGGCACAAAGTAGGGCTATTAGCCATTTTTTGAGGTAAGATCCTTTATTGGCATTTTTGTATAGGTTTTTTAAAATTTACTGATGGAACACTGAAAGCAAATTGGGGACAATCTTTTGAATGTAAAGGTATAGTATAAAAATATTTTTTAAATCTATTATTGCAATATAAGAGTCCTTTGGAATTGCAGTAGGCAATGGTAAACCTGGTTGTAAAGCCCCCATAATTTCCACAGTAGCATTAACAGCCCTAAGGCCTTGAAGCAATTGCTATCTCCCAGATTTCTTTCTGATAACAAAAATAGGACTATTCCAAGGAGAATTAGAAGGAACTATATGTCCTGCTGTTAATTGTTCTTCCACCAATATCTGTGCAGCATTTATCTTTTCCTGTAGTAAAGGCCACTGATCCACCCACACGGAATTATCTGATTTTTATTTTATTTTATTTTTTGCATGGGGCACAGGCTGACCAGTAGCCATCAAAGGAAACCCAAACCTCTCTGGTCATGATTGACAGTTAAAGTAACTGGAGATGTGATGCTTTGTTGTTGTTTGCCTAAACCCTTACCTGGCAAATGACCTTGTTGAAGTATGTTAATGGTAACAGTCTTATTTGGACTATGCATTAAAGCCCCCACTTGAGTTAGAATATCATGTCTCCATAGATTAACAAGTAATGCAGCCAAAATATATGGGCGATAGGCTCCAGCATTACCTGTTTTATTCTCCCATTGTAGCAATATGGAACTTTGTGTTAATCTTTGACTCCAACCAATACCTTGCAATTGAGTTATGGTAATTTTTTTTTCCAATTTGTGGGCCAGCTTGCTGCTGAAATAACAGAGGTACCAGCTCCAGTATCTAAAAAACCACTGAATAACTTTTTATTTAATTTTAAGAAAAACTTGGGTCGGTCCTTAGTTATGGCTTGTATTCAATAATCATCAGAAGATCCAAAACCGTTATTTTCTCTTTTATTTAAAAAAGACCTACCAATTGAAGAGAAGGGGAACAGAATCAAGTGAGCAATGCATTATCCTGGAGTTAAAGTTACATTATTGGCTTGAGTCATAGTTTTTATCTCACCAGTAAAGTCAGTGTTTATAACTCCAGGAAAAACCTGTAACCCTTTCATAGTTATACTACTTCTGCCCAGTAGGAGACCAAAAAACCCAGCTGGCAAAGGAGCAAAAATCCCAGTAGGGAGGCCTTGTGGGCCCATCTCAGGGGTCAATACTGTATAGGAGGTGGCACTGAGGTCCAGTCCTCTGTGGCTCTGTGGAGGAAATTGATGGATTTAGGGTGTTCTGTTGAGGAACAAATGTCATGGCCCCCAAAATTTGTTGGGATGGGGCCTGGGGCCAGCCCCGCTTTTAGTTTTCTGAACTTTATTTATTTAAGGAATTATCTTTTTTTATCAGTTTTGGAGTGACATTTATTGGCCCAATGCCTTTCCCTTTAGCACCAGGGGCAAATCCCAGGAGGAGGGGCTTTTTTGATGTTTGACTTTTGGACAATATTTGTACATGTCCCTGCTGCCCACATTGATAGCATCCTCATTTTTCAGGCATAGCCCTCCTTGTTGATTTTTGTAGTGACATACCAAGCAGAGTGGCAGGTCCTTAATGTTCTGTTTTTTTAATTAATTTATTTTGTTAATTTTTTATTAAAGGGACTGTTACAGAACACCTCAGCCACAATAGCCAATCGATTCATATCTGCATTGTACTTATGTTTTGTAGAATTTACAGTACTATGGGCATTACTAGGCAATTTTCACACAGCACCAGAAAAGGATCCATACTGAGAATTAAACATCATTAGTAATCATCACGGGCACGTTTAACGTTCAGCTTGACTGCGTGTTCCCCCGGGATGGAACAGCAGCAGCAGAGGCTTGCTCCAGCTCCCCCTTAAAGCCCCCAAGGACAAGGGTGGCTCATTGCCAAGATGTTAGGCAAGCAGTGCGTCCCGTCCTGGATCTTGGCCAGAGAGCCAAGACATGAAGAATGCCCACCTGTTTATCAGAAAACATTCCTTTATCCCCCTCCCCGGGAGCTGGCCAGGCTCCCAAGGAGCAGGAGAAGGTCATCTGGCAGACAAGTTACTTGTTTATCAGAGCCAAAGACACAAGCCTCTCCATCCCAAAAATCTGTCCTTACATTTGGCCCTAGAGTTGCACCAAGGTATAGGCATAATTAACACATCATAAGAATATAATACAAATTTTTTATGCAAGTATACATCCAGCAATCAAACACAATAATATTCAATATGTTTTAAGGATAAATTGAAACATATCTGAGGGAACTAGCCTCTTATTATCTGTAATTATTACATTTTTGCAGGTTTATGGAATTTTAACTACTTGCGGCATATTTGACTTACTTTTTTTTTAACTTTTATTTAATGAATATAAATTTCCAAAGTACGATTTATGGGTTACAATGGCTTCCCCCCATACTGTCCCTCCCACCCAGCACCCTCCCCTTTCCCACTCCCTCTCCCCTTCCATTCACATCAAGATTCATTTTTGATTATCTTAATATACAGAAGATCAGCTTAGTATACATTAAGTAAGGATTTCAACAGTTTGCTCCCACACAGAAACATAAAGTGAAAAATAATAGATGATTTTTTTTAAATGATGATGAAATCAGATCCGACCTATTGTCATGTTTAATCCCAGTGAGAGTCAAGTTGGGAGTTGATATTTTTTTTTTTACAGAAGATCAGTTTAGTGTACATTAAGTAAAGATTTCAACAGTTTGCACCCCCATAGAAACACAAAGTGAAATATATTGTTTGAGTACTCGTTATAGCATTAAATCTCAATGCACAGCACATTAAGGACAGAGATCCTACATGAGGAGTAAGTGCACAGTGACTCCTGTTGTTGACTTTACCAATTGACACTCCTGTCTATGGCATCAGTAATCTCCCTATGCTCCAGTCATGACTGGAGCATTTTTTTTGTAAAGCAAACCAAGCATAATCTGCTCAAGCATTCCTATCAATAATAGGGGTAGAGTTAGTACATAAAACAAAAACAGAATGGGTAGTCCAGACACTTTGTTACCACAATTTCTCATTTCACATAGTAATATTAACTTTATAACAGAGAACATTTACTTTAAATGAAATATTTAAATGCAAGGTGAGAGCTGTCCAGTGTACACTGATTTATATTTTTTACTCCCAGTGTTTCTTATCCACCACACCCTCTTCAGAAAACCAAGGACTAATTGTTTCAACAGCACTGATAAACTGCTGTACGGTTTGTTTCTTTAACCCTTGTTTCAACAGCACTGATAAACTGCTGTACGGTTTGTTTCTTTAACCCTATTCTCTATATCTGCAACAAAGTTTTCACAGCCTTTGTCATGGCTTGCTTTGTTTCTTTAAATGCACATTTAAGTTTTTTTTCGAGTAAATCCCAATGTTGCTCATTCACGACTCCTTTTGCTCACCAAGGACTATTTTTATAGCATTAATGAACCGTTCTATGGCTCACCTTGTTTAACCCTATTCCCTGTATCTGTAATGGAGTCTTTATAGCCTTTTTTTTTTCCTTTTTTTCTGGGGGCTGATTTAGGGAGAGTCAATGGACGATACTGCAGCGGCGGTTCATCCTCTAAGGACAAATTTGTTAGCCTAGTCAAACTGGGATATAAATGAGATGCCCCCCTTGAGCGCAGGGGCGCACTCGATGCGGGATGGTCCTTCCCTGAATTTTTCTTTGTCTCATCCAGTGGCTCATCCCTACAGGGACCTTTGTCCATCTGTTTTCTGTCCCACTGACTGCCACAGTCACTAGATTGACTATCATGCCAAGACTCCTCCTGAACCTTTTCTAGGAGCTCACATCCTTCATCAAGTAAAAGCCCTATGCTCTCAGTGGGGTCCTGAAGTGTCTGTTCAATGAGTTGCCATAATCTAAGTATTTCTACCGGCTCTCCAGCTGCTCTCAACTGTCTCCCTACTCTCCGCCACTGTTGCTCATCTAATTGGCCACCTTCCACAAACCATGGTGACGTCTTGGCAACGGCCCTAGTAAATGCTCATACTGTAGCCGCCTTAACGGGCGTCCCCGCAGCTTTTAACAAGCAGCTCAACAGCATGCGCAACCTAGTGGTGGACAGAGTATTGTCCATTTGGAGGTAAAAAGGAAGTTTCCGAGTATTGTCCATTTGGAGGTAAAAAGGAAGTTTCCGCCTATTTCCTGGCATTTCTGAACACTTTGTACTCCCGCCTTTTAAGGGATTCCTTTACCCTTTTTTCTGGTGCTTAATTTCCCCGTCTTTCCTCGATGGAACCGTGGTTTCTATTCTTTCCCCAGCTGGATTTCCGTGTACACGCATGCTTACCTTTTGTTCCTTACCTATTCCTGCATGTAGAAAGTGGTCCGAATCCGAGTCATGGAACCACTTGCCGCTCCCTTGCCCGCAAAGGAACTACACTGTTCGCAGCTTGTCGGTCTTCAGTAGACTTCTAATGAGAAAATAACAGTGACAGAGAAAAAATGAAGTGAGGAGAGTGGACAGAAAAGCCCCCTCCTTCCTCAGCACACAGCTTATATGCAAAATCTGGCCAATTGCAAGCGAGCTCAAGTCCATGCACGGAACACTCCAATCCGCTGCCTGTTCACGCAGTGTGCATGCGTCCTCAGGCCAATCAGATGAGGTGTCACGCAGCAGGCAGGCTCACCACGCAGTCCTCAGCGCCATCTTGTTGTTTACAACATTCTCAACTCCTCTGGAAAGTCCCGACCATGGGAAAGCATTGCCCTAACCGAAACTAGCAACATTCGCCTTGTGATAAAGACACAGCAACAGCTATCAGACCGACCTTGATGTGGGGGCTCCATGGCTGCGCATCCCATGGAGCCCCACAGCCTAACATTGGAATGCCAGAAAAGAAGATGCTGTGTGGTTCAGCAGTGTTGCCTTTGAACACCTGATTTTAAAGTCTGCCCTAACAATGAGCATGCATAACATCAGAGAACACACAGCCAATCCAAACGCTCCTAGCATGAGGGCCGTAGCTTGGGGTTGTGGCAGGTGGGGGCAGAGAGGAACTCTGCTTGGTCTCAGGTCTGAAACTGCCTCATCTTTGCAGCTTGATCCTCCCAACAGCAGGGGCCGCTCTCACCTCCCTGATGATCATGACATCAGAGCACTGTCCCTCCCTCCTTTTTCCAGGACCCTATCAAAATCTTGTGACCCTTGGACTTTCAATAATGGTCTCATGTGTAACAGAATGCTGAATCTTTCTGGTATTCTGGGTCTTTATCAGGGTCTTTATATTATTTATATTCTTGGCTCTTTTTTAAGGTCATTTGACTTTAAAAAAAAAATTGACTCCAGGACTATTTTAAGATACTAAAAAATACATTACATAGATTGACCTCTCTTTTTCGTGTTTCTATTACAGATATTCACTTGCAGTTCTGTATTCTGTAATTTAATATTGTTGTCTGTTTCATTCTTACTGGCATGTCATAACACATTGGGTTTATATATTGATCTTATACACAGTAATCCTGCATAATTCTCTGGTCAGTTTTTATTTGTTTTGAATTTTATGGGATTATCTCCATATATAATAGTGTTAATTAACATTTATTGATGGTTTTGCTGCTTAAAAGCATATCCTTATGCATAAAGTTTTCTGTTTTTTAAATTTCCTAGCTGCACATCTAGGACATTGTTGAAGACAGAAAATAAAAGGAGAGCGGCTTGTACAGCTGTGTTCCGAGGGAAATAGCTTTCAGTGTTCTATGACAATTATGCTTTATATTATAGGTGCATTGCAGCCCATCTTAGTTATAATAAGTAATAACTATTTTTACTGCTTTACTCACAGTTTATTTTTGTGATTAGATGCTTAATTTTATTCAAAACTTTTCATCTTTTAATTGCAGTTACCATGTGATGTTTTTGTGTTTCTCTTCCACATGAATTATTTACATGATTTATTTTGAACTGTTAAACACCTTGGCATCTTTGACTCTATCTTGCTTTTTTATGATCTCTTGTGATTTCATATTTTGCTCTATATTAACATTTTGCTTAAAATATTTGTACCTTTTTTTTTAATAAAGATATGTTCTTTAAGTTCCTTTTTAGTTCAGGCCAGGGCTTTAATCCACTGCACCACAGCACCAGCCCCTAGTTCACCATTTTTTTCCAAGAAAAAGAGCATGGTGATGCAGCAGGTTTAGCCACATGTGATGCCCATATTCTGTATTGAGTGCTAGTCTGAATTCTAGGTGCTCTACTTCTTCACCAGTTCCCTGCTTCAGTTTAAACAATCAACAAAGCAATAGTCATAATTTTAGCATTTGTTTCAGTATCTGTGATATAAATAGTTTTCCTCTGTCCTATTTCAGGCTACCGATTTTTTATAAATGAACATGGCACTGGGAAGAGATGCTCAGTTGTGCACCATTATTTACTATTTACACCATGCTAATACAATAGGCATAATCTCAAGATAGATAGCAGTAAAATAAACAGTAAGTGATGATTTTTTAAAATATTTATTTGTTTATCTGAAAGGCAGAGTTATATATAGAGAGGGAAAGACACAGAGTGAATCTTCCATCTGCTAGTGCACTTGACAAATGGTTTAAACACCTGTGTCTGATTCAAGCTGAAGTCAGCAGCCGAGAAGTCCTCCCACATCTCCCATGTGCTTGGCAGGTACCCAAGTACATAGACCACCTTCCACTGCTTTCCTAGGTTCATTAACAGGGAGCTGGATCAGAAGCAAAGCAGCCAGAACTTGAACAGCGCTCATATTAGATGCCAGCATTTCAGGCAGAAGCTTAACCCTGTATACTGGAATGCCAGCCCTGGAAGTGATGATTTAGAGTAGGTTTTCTTTTTTTTATTTTAAGTTTATATAAACTTTCATTTTAAATAAGAGCTACGCTGAACAACTGACTAGTAAAGTTCAAAATACTTGAGGAACCAGCTGTCAAAATGAATATTAAGGGGCCGGTGCTGTGGCACAGTGGGTTAACGCCATGGCCTGAAGCACCAGGCATCCAATATGGATGCTGGTTTGAGATCCAGCTGCTCCACTTCAGATCCAGCTCTCTGCTATGGCCTGGGAAGGCAGTAGAAGATGGCCCAAATCCTTGGGCTCCTGCACCCACGTGGGAGACCTGGAAGAAGCTCGTGGCTCCTGACTTCAGATCCGCCCAGCTCCTGCCATTGCGGCCATTTGGGGAGTGAACCATCAGCTGGAAGACCTCTCCCTCTCTCTCTCTCTGCATCTCCTCTCTCTGTGTAACTCTGACTTTCAAATAGATAAATAAATCTTTAAAAATATTAATTTATTTCAGAAAAAAACACTAAGTATTTCTCTACTCTTATGCCTTACTAATTTTTTAGGCATTTTCTATGCATTCTGATGGTACAGCTACCTAAAAACACTATATTTAATTTAATTACCAGATTTGTTGTTAAAATGGTCTCCTTCCCTTACTCAGGTAATCATTATATTGGGATCTATTTTATTAAAAGTATTATAATGTTCTCCCTGATCAGTGACAACTAACTGAGCACCAAAGGGGAAACCTGTTGAAGTGAAATGGACACTATGAGAAACAGTGACTTGATCAGCTCTTATCCTGACTGTTGATGTACAATGTAATACTTTATCCATTTTAGTATTTTTTCTTTGTTTTATTCTACTACTATTGGTTGAACTCTGCAATTAACACACAAATATTCTTAGGTGTTTAAATTTTAACTGAAAAGTGACCCCTGTTAAATATAGCAGTGGGAATAAGAGAGGGAGGAGATGTACAATTTCGGATATGCTCAATCTGACTTGCCCCAAATGGTGGAGTTAGAATCATGCCAGGGGATCCCAATACAATCCCATCAAGGTGGCATGTACCAATGCCATCTCACTAGTCCAAGTAATCAATTTCAATTCACAATTGATCACACTGATAGGTCTAAGAGTCAAAGGGATCACACAAACAAGACTAGTGTCTGCTAATACTAACTGATAGAATCAAAAAGGGAGAGAACGATCCATCATGGGAAGTGGGATACACAGCAGACCCATAGAATGGCAGATGTCCTAAACAGCACTCTGGCCTCAGAATCAGCCATTAAGGCACTTGGATCTGGCTGAAGAGCCCTTGAGAGTATTTTAGGCATGGAAAACCAAGACACCTGGAAAAAAAAAAAAAGAAGACCTAAATGAAAGATCTCTGTGAGTGAGATCCCAGTGGAAAGAATGGGGCCATCAAAGAAGGAGGTACCTTTCTCTGAAGGGAGGAGAGAACTTCCACTTTGACTATGACCCTGTTGGAATAAGATTGAAGTCAGCGAACTCAAAAGGCTTCCATAGCCTTGGCAACTCATGACTAGAGCCTAGGGAGATTACTGACGCCATAAACAATAGTGTCAAATTGTTAAGTCAACAACAGGAGTCACTATGTACTTACTTCTCATGTGGGATCTGTCCTTAGTGTGTTGTCCAATGTGAAGTAATGTGATAGCTAGTACTGAAACAGTATATTACACTTTGTGTTTCTGTGTGGGTGCAAACTGATGAAAGCTTTACTTAATATATACTAAATCGATCTCTGTATATAAAGAGAATTGAAAATGAATCTTGATGTGAATGTGTGGGGAGCAACTCGGACTATACTGTTACTGGAATTAAGACTTATTCTATGCAGCTGCTTTCCCACAATATGGTGCTGAGAAGGGAGAAACAGCTTCTACACAGCTGCCTCCAGTTCAACCAATAAACTGTAGGACCTGCTCCTGATTGGAGGAGAGCAGTGTACTCGGCGTGTGGGTAGCAGAGTTGGGATTGGTGGAAGAGGACTATAAAAGAGGAGAGAGACAACATGCACCAGGAACATCTAACGGGAACACCTGAGGAACACCTGTGCAGCCCCCGAGAGAGCCAGCTGGCGGTGTGCCGCCCCCCCCCCCAGAAGTGGGGAATGTGGCAGGGGGAACCGCCCTTCCACGGAGGTGGAAGGGACGGTAGCCAACCCAGGAAGAACCAGCAGCAAACCCGGGGAGGGCCGAGCAGACAAAAGAACAGCGCAGGGTCCTGTGTCGTTCCTCCACGAAGATGGGGAGCGACAAAATGGAATGGGAGAGGGAGCGGGAGATGGGAGGGGTGTGAGTGGGAGGGAAATTATGGGGGGGGAGGCCATTGTAATTCATTAACTGTACTTTGGAAATTTATATTTACTAAATAAAAAAATTTAAAAAGTATTATAATGTTTTTTTTCTTGATAATATAACTAAGACATTTTCACTATAGGAAATTTGAAAATATTAGAAGATGTAAATATTATAAAATTAATTGTTGGCAATTAATTTTCTAATATTTACATCTTCTAATATTTTTATTATTTTATTATTTTTATTATTTTATTATTTTTATTATTTTTATTATTTTAATTGCCAACAATTAATTTTATATCTGTAATAATAATTCTGTTAAGTACCATAGAATTTTATATCTTATACTTAATTATAGAAAATGGGCCCCCGCCCGCGCCGCCCCCGCGCGCCCAGGACTCCGCGCGGGCGTGCGGGGGGCAAGGCCAGGGCGCCCTCCGGGGGTCTCCGGGGGAGCCGCACATCTGCCCGCCCCGGCCCCGCCCCTGGACTGCTGCGTGGCGGGGGAAGGCCTGGCTGCGCCCAGAAACTGCCAGGCCCCGGGCGGGTCACGGCCCGACCCAGGTGAGTCCCGCTGCCCGCGTGGCTGCGGGGGCTTTGCTCCCCAGGTCTCCGGGGCCAGGCTGGGGGAGGGGCCCCAGAGCCTGGCCGCGCCCGGATGGGACCCAGAACTCTGGTGTAGACGCTCGGGGTTGCTCAGGAGGAAACAGAGGCGGGCTAGGACGGGGGGCGGGACTCGGCGCCCCGCAAGGTCAGCCCCTGACCCGCCCGTGGGTACCTTGGGGTGCCTGATTCTGTCCTGGTTGCTCCTCTTCCAGTCCAGCTCTCTGCTGTGGCCTGGGAAGGCAGTGGAGGTTGGCCCAAGTGCTTGAGCCCTGCACCCGCATGGGAGACCGGGAGGAAGCACCTGGCTCCTGGCTTCAGATTGGTGCAGCGTACCGGCCATAGCAGCCATTAGGGGATGAACCAACAGAAGGAAGACCTTTCTCTCTCTTTCTCTGTCTAACTCTGCCTGTCAAAAAAGTAGAACAAATATAATTTTGAATATTTTCATGATTAAAAATTCTAAATGTTTGATATAAATACCTTTCTCCTGATTTGAATGTTGTAGAAGGTGTGCATATATTGAAACACCATATGACACTCCACAAATACTTGCAATTTTTAGAAGTATATTTTTATTTTCATCTACTTGAAAGAGAGAGAAAGAGAAAGAGGGAAAAAGAGAAAGGTCTTACATCTGCTGGTTCATTTCCCAAATGCCTGGCATATCCAGGGTTCTGACAAGCTGAAGCCAGCAGGTGGGATCTCACTGAGATCCTGAGTCATCATCTGCTGTCCCGCGGATGCGTTAGCAGCAAGCTAGATCTGTGGAGCAAAACCAGGACTCAAACTGACACTCTGATATGGCGAACTGACATTTTTTATGTACCAATTAAAAGAGTAGAGGCTTTGTCCTACCAGCGATAACCATATTGCTTTGTATTTTATTGCCTGGGTTGCAGGCTAATCGCTGAAATAATCCCATAATTTAGGGGTGAAAAATCATTGAGAAAAAGGACTATTGTTGAATGGGAAGAATAATGTATGAAGTAAGAACTAGACCTGGCAGAGACACTGGAGTAGAAAAATGCCAAAGTAGGGTTATTCTCCATGGGCAGAGTTATGGGCTGAATGGTGTTCTCCCCAATATGTATGTAAAACTCTAAGCCCCTGTATCTCATAATGTAAGTCACATTGGAGATAGGTTCTTTGAAAAGATGATTAATGTAAAATGGTCATTTTATTTTGTTTTGACTGGTATCCTTACAAGACACAGAGACTGATGAAAAACCTGTGAATGAGACAGAGGGAGAAAACAGCCAGCCACGAAACAAGAATGAAGACTCTTAAGAAATCAACCCTACTGACACCTTGATCTTGCACTTGTATTCTCCAAAATTGTGAGAAAATCAATTTCTGTTGTTGAAATTACCCAGGCTGTGGTACTTCACTGGGGCAGTTTTAACAAACTAACATAGCCGAGCATCTTCAGAGCAGGAGACAGCATGCACAACCATGACAAAATTAATTTTCCTTTAGTTTCTGTGAAATGAGAAGTAGGTAGCCATGGCTCAGAGGAGCTCTCTGCTAAAAGAAGTCGTTCACCAGGATATGGCTTCCCAGTCTCTGCTCCAAGGTACTGACACTGAAAAGATGGATTGACATTGAAGGACTTTTCTGAAATGAATTGTTAGGATGAATTTTAGACCTGCATTATAGTCACTTTTTCCAGGTAATGTTTTTCCTTTTTTATACTTTGTCGAACTTTAAACTCCCCATTAATACATGAAGTTTTCCATAGAGTAGATTTAAAAAATGGCTTTTTTGGAGATTTCTCTGATTAGCAGTATGACCTTTGTTTGATTTATATTTCCTTAAATATGTTTTATTTATTTTTCCTTGTTAATATAATCATTATCATTTTCCAGCAATTTCCCTCATAAATGCTTGTCATTCCACTATTGCTTCTATAAAATAATTCATTATTACTAATGCTGATCACAGTACATTTTACTTCATAACCCCTTGATTCCCTTTTTATTTCGTGTGTAGGTGTGTGTGTGTTTGAGCTTCTAACTATCAACTGTGTGTATATTTTGTATCCTATTTATTTTTTAAAGATTTACTTATTTAATTTGAAAGTCAGAGTTATAGAGATAGAGAAGGAGAGAGAGAGAGAAACAGAGAGAGAGAGAGAGAGAGACCTTCCATCCATTGGTTCACTTCCCAAATGGCTTCAGCATCTAGAGCTGAGTCAGTATGAAGCCAGGTGCCAGGAGCTTCTGGTTCTCTCACATGGGTGCAGAGGCCTAAGAACTTGGGCCATCCTCTACTGCTATCCCAGGCCCATTAGCAGGTAGCTGGATCAGAAGCAGAGCATCCTGGTCTTGATCCATCACATATATAGGATGCCAGTGTCACAGACAGTGTCTTTATACACCATGCCACAGCCTCTGGTGTCTGATTTAAAGCCATTCTAATCACTATGAACTTGAGGTCACCTTGCTTGCGTTTTTTTCTTTAAGAAGTTTTCAACTGACACAAAATTCTGTAAGTTGTTCTGGCAATTTTCATGTACACAGTTTTTCAGAGACTTCTCAGGCAAATTTGATCATTCTCCTTTTCCAGGTATCATATTTATTGGCAAATCTGAATTTTTCCAGAGCTATGTTTTTAACCTTTGATTTTTGAAAATGTCCTTAGATTAATTCCAGTTACTGGCATTTTCCTTTATAATTAGTGGTATTTGGACTTTGATTTATATTTTATGAAAAAATTTAGTTTATATTCTTTTTAAAGGTAATTTAATGATAAAATTTTCACTTATATCTATTGGTCACTCTATATTGCTCCTACAAAATTACTCATATTTCACAGTGATTAGCCTATATTTATTTTATAACAATGACAATTTAATTTCCATTTCCTTTTTAAATTGGAGTTAATAGCTACCAAAATCCTAGTGTAAGTCAATCCTAGCACTGGAAGCCCATGGTTATCTTGGTTGGCTTTTTGTTATGAGGTCACCAACTCAATCAGAATACTGTACTTTTTATGGGCAACCATCATTTAAACATATTTTAGACATATCATAGACCCATTTGATAACTTTTCATCTGTAGGTAATAATATTTTTACCATTTCTGGATTTTATGGAATCCTAAATTTATCTTTGATATTTTTAAAGACTTATTTATTTGAGAGGCAGAGTTACAGACAAAGAGAGGGAGAGACAAAGGTCTTCCATCCATCCGCTGGTTTACTCTCCAGATGGCCACAAAATGATGGCCAGAGCTGAGCCAAACCGAAGCCAGGAACCAGGAGTAACTTCCTGGTCTCCCACATGGATCAGAAGAGGAGCAGCCAGGACATGAACCAGTACCCAAATGGGATGCCAGCACTGCAGGTGGAGGCTTAACCTACTATGCCAAAACACTGGCCCCTATCTTTGATTTTTAAAAGTTCTAATGAAATAATTCCAGATAAAGATACCTTTCCCTTAAGATAATTGTGGTACATTTTAAGATCTTTGATTTAATTTCCCTGGAACATTTTTGCATATTTTCCTTTCTTCTGTGGACTTGTATTTTCTTTTTATAGCAACTTTCCTTATGGGGGGGATTCAGGAAGAAATTTTATCTCACATTAAAATATGGTCCATAGTAATCCAATTTTGAAAAATGCATTCTGTATGGGTTTCTTTTGCATATTTAGATATGTAATAGTATGAGCAGTGGCTGGATAATATAATTTTCATTCATATATCAAGTATAGTTCAATGGTGAAAATACAAGTTTTACATTTATACATGCTTATATGCATTATTGTTGAGGTTATATGAAACACATTTATAATTCTACAACAGAGGAATAAAATTTAAAGGTGTAGTAAAATAAGAAATGTATTTTGAATGTCCATTAGAAACAGAACTGAGGAAATCATCAAGGGGCCACAGTCACCAACATAATTGGTTACTTTGCTAGATGGCCACTCAGCTCGAGGCCTGGGAGACACATAATTGAATTCAGGCTGATGAGCATGGAAATGGAGCAATAACTTCCTGGAGAAGATTGAGATACAGGAACACAGTAACTGAGGGTGCCCCTGAAGATCACCATAAAGCCAGTATGAAAAATCTCCCCCTGCCCATGTGATGTATCTGTATTTTTAAAGAGCTATTTTCTGAGGTGGCATAGATCATTGATCACAGTGTTTTCTATTCCAAATATCTCCCAGATGTGTTCTGTGTCAAATTTTGGAAGACTGGTTGGCCATTTGCCAATCAGCACCTATCATTTCAATAATTTCTTTTATACTTTCTTTGGATAGGCATCACGGAAGTCACTTGCCAGCCCCAAGTGATGCATGGTAAAGGGGGTATACTGGGGACAGCTCCTTGTTATAATGGGCAGCTCCTGTTGTGGGCTGGCCTATACCTCTTCTCTTTTATATTAAAATAACTCAGTTTTCTGGCAGAAAACCTACTTCAGATGGTTTGGGTGGAGAACAATCAGTTCTCCCCTCCATCCTTACCTTACACAAAATTGGTCATGTGACACAAGGTGAACTATTTGGAGAATGCCATCCTGGTAACAGTTATTGAAACAAGGATGGCTTTGTGGCCCAAACTGGACCAATCAGTCCTCCTCAGGACCTCTCCCTGAGTGTTTCAAGGGAAGACTAGTTCATTCCTATCATTTTACCAAGGAAGGGGAGATATGGGTTGATGGCTACTGGCAGCCATTTTTCTAAGATCATGGAGAAAACATCCTAAAAACTGTAGACAAGCCAGGACAGGCAGAGTTCAGATATGGAAAAAGAACTAATTCATTACCTAATTTTAGTCTCCAGTCATGCTTGGTTCCAATAATAAACCAGCTTCTTGGAGCAGGAATTTGGCAGGGTTAGGATGCTACTGGTGGCATTTCATATGGGGGTGGCTGGGTTTTAGTACTGGTTCTGCCTCTGATTCCAGCTTCCTCTACTGTGCACCCTAAGAAAAACCAGGTGCTGTATCACTCAGCAACTTTCCTTATTATTGTTCCTACCACTGTTATTGCTCCTGTCAACTTATTCATTTTATCTAAAGAAATTAAAAATGTATTTTATTGAATAGTATTTCTAATTTTCTTTCTTTTTTTGCCTTTGCTACGGCCAGCACACTGCACTGATCTGAAGCCAGGATCCAGGTGCTTCTTCCTGGTCTCCCATGTGGGTGCAGGGCCCAAGAACTTGGGCCATCCTCCACTGCCTTCCTGGGCCACAGCAGAGAGCTGGACTGGAAGAGGAGCAACCGGGACAGAATGCAGCACCCCAACTCGGACTAGAACCTGGGGTGTCGGTGCCGCAGGCAGAGGATTAGCCTAGTGAGCCATGGTGCCAGCCTAAGATTGTCGAACTTTTGTAAATTGTCCCTGGAAATATTTATGTATATAGTTTCACAGAGCCATCATAGAAAGGGGTGATTATTTCTCCTTCCATGTCAGATTTTTTGCATAACCTGGACTGTTTTAAAGATTTATATATTTGAATAATGGAGCAAGGGCGGGGGAGAGGGAGGGGGAAATTTTTCCATCCACTGGTTTATTCCCCTAAATGCATGTGACAGCCATATTTGAGCCAGGTGGAAACCAGGAGCTGGCAGTGCCACCCAGGTCTCCCACATATGTGATAGAGGCCCATGTACTTGTGCCATCTTCTGCTGCTTTCAGGCACATTAATAGAAAGCTGGGGGCTGGCGCCGCAGCTCACTAGGCTAATCCTCCGCCTTGTGGCACTGGCACATCGGGTTCTAGTCCCGGTCGGGGTGCCAGATTCTGTCCCGGTTGCCCCTCTTCCAGGCCAGCTCTCTGCTGTGGCCCGGGAGTGCAGTGGAGGATGGCCCAAGTGCTTGGGCCCTGCACCCCATGGGAGACCAGGATAAGCACCTGGCTCCTGCCATTGGATCAGCGTGGTGCACCGGCCATAGTGCGCCAGCCGTGGTGGCCATTGGAGGGTGAACCAATGGCAAAAAGGAAGACCTTTCTCTCTGTCTCTCTCTCTCTCTATCTACTCTGCCTGTCAAAAAAAAAAAAAATAGAAAGCTGGATCATCTGCAGGAAAGCTGGGACTCTAACCAGGACTCCAATATGAAATTCTGGCATCACAAACTAAAACTTAATGTGCTGCACCACAATGCCTGTCCTGCATTATCTGCATTTTAATGGGACCTTAAATTTTTTTTATTTATTTATTTGAAAGTCAGAGTTACAGAGAGAGAGAGAGAGAGAGAGAGAGAGGTGTCTTCCATCTTCTGGTTTACTCCCCAATTGGCTGAATTGGCAGGAGCTGCACTGATCCAAAGCCAGGAGCAGGAGCTTCTTCCGGGTCTCCCATGCAGGTGCAGGGGCCCAAGGACTTGGGCCATCCTCCACTGCTTTCCCAGGCTATAGCAGAGAGCTGGATCAGAAATGGAGCAGCTGGGACTCACTGGAGGTGGCGGCTTTACCAGCTACGCCACAGAGCTGGCCCCAAATTCGTTTTTTAATATGAAAATTCTCAATGTAGTACTTCTATCTACTGGCACTATTTCTTTTTTTTTTTTTTTTTTTTGACAGGCAGAGAGGACAGTGAGAGAGAGAGACAGAGAGAAAGGTCTTCCTTTGCTGTTGGTTCACCTTCCAATGGCCGCCACGGCCGGCGCGCTGTGGCCGGCGCACCGCGCTGATCCGATGGCAGGAGCCAGGAGCCAGGTGCTTTTCCTGGTCTCCCATGGGGTGCAGGGCCCAAGCACCTGGGCCATCCTCCACTGCACTCCCTGGCCACAGCAGAGGGCTGGCCTGGAAGAGGGGCAACCAGGACAGAATCCGGCGCCCCGACCGGGACTAGAATCTGGTGTGCCGGCGCCGCTAGGCGGAGGATTAGCCTAGTGAGCCGCGGCGCCGGCTTACTGGCACTATTTCTTACAGTATTTTGGTAAGTGATATGATCTTTTAAACTATTTTCTGGAAAATTTCTCAATATGTTCTTAATGGTTCAGTAGTTTTCATTATCTCTTATCACTATAGTATTAACCCTGGCAAATTACCCATTTCTTCTTGTACTAATTGCAATAAATTTTATTTCATTACATGCATTTCTTTACTTTTGGGGTTTTTTCCCTTCAGAATTATAACTATCACCTGTACATACATCTAATACTCTAGTGTAAATTAGTCCTAGCATTGAAATCCTGTGAACATTATGGTTGGCTTAGTCATTTTGAGGTTCCCAGTTATCTCAAAACTGTGTAAGTTGTCCTGACCATTTTCATGTGCTATTTTTCAGAGTCCTCTTATGGCTGCTAGCTAATTCTTTCTAGGTAATATTTCTTTTCTGGATTTCTATTGGACTCTAAAATTTCCTGTGATTTTTGAAATGCTTAATGGAGTAGTTTAAGATACTGTCATCTTTCACTTATGATTATTCCTATAAAATGTAATTATAATTTTCTTTTCCTTTGAAAATTCTATTTTTATTTTCCATTTTAAAGAATTTTAATAATCATTTTTTAGAAGGTGCTTTTATACCTGCTTGTCAGTATATTATTACTCCTACCAGATTAGGCATCTTGTCTCACAGCAATGAAATATATTCTATTTCATAAAATGTGTATCCTTTCACTTATTGGTTATGTATTTCATGATATAAAATCACCTGTGTATTTCTTTACTATCCTAGTCTGAGCCAATACAGGTGAACCTCTGACCATCTCATTTATAATTTATTTTTGGTAGCATAATTGTCTCCCTCAAAATTCTATAACTTGTACTGGAAACAATCCTGCATATATATTTTCAGAAAAATCTGGGGTCTGTCTTATAATTCACCCCTTTCAAAATGTATGTTTTGTGTATTCTCAAACGCTGTGAGAATTTACCTTTGGTTCCAAAGTTTCAGTAGAGGAGTTCTAGATTCTGGCACATTCTCTCAATCATTATTCAGGTGAGTGGTGTGCTAATTCCTTGATTTATGCTTCCTGACAAAAATTTATTTTCTTTTCCCTTTTTAGTTTTATATTATTTTCAAATTTTTATTATTTATTTTAAACTTGCAAACAAACACTGTGAGACACTATTACAAGTTTCCATGTACCACTGAGCCCATCTCTCTTATTAATTTCTCATATTATTATATTTGTCACAATTAATGAATCAAACAACTATTCCTGAAGTTTATAATCCAAATTCACATTATCTGAGGCCAGTGCTGTGGCACAGAGGGTTAAAGCCCTGGCCTGAAGCACCAGTATCCCATATGGGCACTGGTTCGAGTCCCAGCTGCTCCACTTCCCATCCAGCTCTCTGCTATGGCCTGGGAAAGCAGCAGAAGATGGCCCAAGTCCTTGGGCCCCTGCATCTGTGTTGGAGACCTAGAGGAAGCTCCTGGCTCCTGACTTGGGATCAGCGCAGCTTCAGCCATTATGGCCATCTGGGGAGTGAACCAGCAGATGGAAGACCTCTCTTTCTGTCTCTACCTCTCGTTGTAACTCTTTCAAAATAAATAAAATAAATCTTTTTTAAAAATTCACATTATTCCTTTCACCGAGTTCATACTCTAGTAATTAACATTCTGTGTTCAGACTGAATTATTTTAATTTTAGCTTATTTCAATCAACATGATGTGCTCCATTTGCAGCACCCATTTTGCTACAAATGACAGTATTTCATTCTTTTTTATAGTTGAGTAATATTTCATCATGTATATATACTACATTTTATTTATCCATTCATTTTATGAGGTACACATTTTGACTACTGTGATCAGTTCTGCTATAAACATGGTGGAGCAGGTATCTCTTTGATACAATGAGTTCAGATATTGAGTTTTTACCCAGTAGTAGGATTGTTGTGTCATACAGAAATTCTATTTCCAGATTTCTAAGATGTCTCAATACTGTTTTTTTTTTTTTTTAAGGTCTTGCAACTGCGATTTTATTTTGTGAAAATAATCAATTGGGAGCTTAAATTGCTCCAAAAAACATAAAATCAAAACAAAATAGACATAGAAGAAGCATGTGAGGGGAGGGGGACAGGGAGGAGGGTCCTTAGAGCTTTGGCAGATTGTGCTACCACTGACCCAGGAGGCAGGAACCAGGCCCTGCTGCCAGGGCCTGTCTGCTGTGCTGGGACCATGAGGGGCAGATCCCAACAGGTCAGGGGCAAGGGGGAGGACACAGAACTCTTCACAGAGGAAGTGGCAGGCACCTTGAGTCCCTTTAATTGTGGTGGGGGGACCAGTTCAGAGGACCTCCTTCCCCACCCACAGCTGGGGGCTGGTGGGTTGGGGCCCACCGAGGGAGCAGGGATGCTGGTGGAAACCAATCAGCCCGAGATGTCTTCTCACAAGGTGATGGCCTCACACTGGGAAGGGGACAGGGAGGACACAGGGGAAGGCCCCCCGTACTGTGCCCATGGTAAGAGCTTGGGCCAGGAAACAGGAGAGGTCCAGGAATGGATCCAGAAGAAGAGGTACCAGGCTAGAAATCACAGCAACGGCAAACATGCAGATGAAGTAGAGGGAGCCAAGACAGGTGGGGTGGATGAGAAAAGAGAGGGCAGCAGGGAAGAGAAAGAGGTAGAGAGGTGTCTTCTGCCCAGGTCCATCCACCACAGCATGCACGGGAAGAATAACACACTACTTTTCTGTTCTCGTAAAGATTTTTTTGTTGTCGTGTTGTTTTGTTTCTTAAAAAGGCCTTAAGATCAGCTACTGGTTACATCTACAAAATGCAAAGTGGTTTTGTTATCAGTCACTTTATGCAACAGTCCAGAGTGGTCAAATATTGACCAATAAAGTTTTCCTTTTTTTTTTGTTTTTTTTTTTTTTTCTTCTGAATCATTACTACTCGATGAGTCAAATGGCAGCCTGCATAGGTCGGGGAGCAGCTTAGTGGGCAGACTTGGTGACCAAGGAAAAAGGCTGGGCCTGGAGCACGGGGAGCATGTGATGGGCATGCAGCATGGCTGGGAAAGAGGGGAGAGAGGTCAGGAGAGCTGTGGGCACGGACCCCAGCGGGAGGGCTGGGATGGGAGGGGAGGCTGGCTGCCCATCTGGCTGGAGGATGTGGCCCTAGCCTTGGCTGCCAGGACAGCAGCCGAGTGCAGAGCCAGCTGGGCCCAGGTCTCTGGCTTGGTGGTGAGGGAGAGGGGCTGGTCTTGCTTGGAGTGGGTGGCAGCAGGGGCAGCTGGTGAGGCCAAGGCTGTGGAGAGGGTTGCAGGGGAGTCCAACATGCTGCCGTGGGAGGAGGCAGGGCTGTCACATGGCCTCTCGGGGGGCAGGTACTGGACATGTGGCTTCTTTGTCTTGGAGGCCAGGGCACCCTCTGCCTCTTGGATGTGCTGCTGTGACTGTGTCTGTGTCTGTGACAGTGGCTTCTCTCACTTCCTCTTCTTTTTCTTACCGTAGTTGTCCCAGCCGACCAGGTCGGGCAGAACTGGGAGTGAAGTGCCGCTCCTTCTGGGCCAGCTCCTAGTACCTGGCCTGTTCTTCCCGCGACAGGTTGTGCCACTTCCTCCCCAGCATCTGGTTGATGGCAGCACTCTCCTTCAGGGTGCACTAGGCCACCACCTTAGCCCTCATCTCCTTCAATAAAAGGTTTGTCCAATTTCATGGCTTCATAGGGTTTTTTCTCTTTCTAAAGTCCCTGGATAGAAAGTGACCTGGCTTATGATATATAAAGTTGTCCTACATTCACATGTTTCCTCACGTGTGTGTTCTTTAATGTGTGTGTAAGATTGACTTCTAGCAAAAGGAATTTTCAATCATTCTATTGTTTTCCTTTTTGTGAATTCTTCTGTGGTATAATTTATAGTAAAAGGTCTTTCTCATGTTTATTGCATTATTAAGTTTTCTCTCATGTGTGAATTCTTTTATGGATTTTGAGATTTGAATTCTGTGAAAATGTTTTTTTTTTTTAATTCATCACAGTGATAAGGTTTCTCCCCTGAGTGAACTCTCTGATGTGTAATGAGTTGTGAGTTCTGACTAAAGGGTTTTCCACATGTACCACATTCATAAGATTTCTCCCCTTTGTGAATCAACTGGTGTTTAGTGAGGTGTGATTTTTGGCCAAAGGTTTTTCCACATTCATTACATTCATAAGGCTTATTCCCTGTGTGAATTATCCAATGTCTAATGAGGCTTGACTTCCAGTGAAAGACTTTTCCACATGTTTCACATTTATAAGATTTCTCATTCGTGTGAATATTCTGATGTGCAATGAGGTGTGCCTTTTGACAAAAATCTTCTCCACATGGATTACATTCATAAAGTTTCTTCCCTGTGTGGATTCTCTGATGGATAACGAGATTTGACTTCTGGGAAAAGGCTTTTCCACATGCATTGCAGTCATAATGTTTCTCTCCTGTGTGAATTCTTTGATTTCTAATATCTGACTTCAGGTAAACGGTTTCTCTGCATTCACTGCACCCATAGGAATTTCCTCTGCAAGTTCTGTGGTGGGTAGTGAGGCAGGGTTTACAGCTGGGAGATTTCCCATGGGGGTTGCAAACATAGGGTACTTTTCCAGTATATGTTCTCTGATTTGTTGGAAGATCTAATTTGTAAAGTTTCCTCATATTCAAAAGAGTCACAAAGTTTCTTTCCTGTGTGCATTTTCCAAGGTTTATTGGAGTAGGATTTTTCCTGGAAAGTTTTCTTTATGTTTTCAGTTGTATTTTCTACAATGACAGTTGACTTATCGCAGGTGTATCCCATATGAAGCTGTTCACATGTAAAGAATATTCTTTTCTTGCTGAAGCCTTTGCCTTTTCCACAGTGTTCAAACACCTGCTGGAAAGTCTGAATCTCGGGAGGCTAACTAACAGCCTCCCAGCATTCAATGGAGTTCCCAGACACATTAAGGTCATCAAGTTTCTCTCCTTCTTGCATCTCACCAGTACTCCTAGGGAAAAGCACATTCTAAAATAAATGATATGCCTCAGCTTTCTTTTCTTAACAATTCCCCTTTTGTATAATCAGGTTTCAAAAATGGCCTGAGCTTAAATTCAGTGTTGTTTTTAATTCAACTCTCTTGTGAGTTGATAAGTTGTTGTTTGTGATTACAACTTGCCTCAAATTTATTTGTTGACTTTTCTGGTTGGTTCCAAACTGGTCATCCCTTCTGTGGGCAACTGAAATGAGAAAAAGATAATCATATCCATGAAAACATCTAAGTACCTCTTTTAGAATGTTCATGTAAAGGCAATGAAGTTTCTTGCCATCCTAGTGGTATAGCATTTTAACATGCCAGTATAACATATTCATTTATATTATGTGTTTTACTCCATAATACACCAGTGTAATAAAACAAGCTTTCCCAATAATCATACATTACCTTAAATGCTTTTAAGTGGAGGAGAGAGGATGGATGATGTCATGCAGTGAGTCAAACCATTTCTTCAGGTGCTTGCATCCCATAATAATGCCAGGATGAGTCCTGGATGCTGTGTTTAAAGTACAAATTCCTGCTAATGCATCCTGGGAGGCAACAGATGATGATTGAAGTGCTTTAGATCCTGCCACACATTTGAAAGACCCAGATGGAGTTTTTCAAATGTGTTTGATTTCCTGATGGCCTACTTCTAACTACTGAAGGCATTTGAGCAATGCACCAATGAATAGAAGATGTTTCCCCATTCTATTTGTCCCTCAGTCACTAACACGCTGCCTTTCATGTAGAAGTAAATAAGCATTTTTATAACTAAATAAGCATTTTAAAAAGATTTATTTATTTATTTGAAAGGTAGAGTTAGAAAGACAGAGAGATCTTCCATCCACTGGTTCACTCCACCAAATGGCCACTACAGCTGGCACTGGGCCAGATGAATGAGCAGCTGGGAGCTTCTTCCAGGTCTCCCATGTAGGTGCAGGGGACCAAGGACTTGGGCCATCCTCTACTGCTAATAGGCTCACAGCATTCAACAGAGTTCCCACATTAGCACATTAGCATCAAGTTTCTCTCCTGCTTGCATCTCACAAGGACCACAACTCCAGGCATGTTAGTACATAGCTGTATTGGAAGTGGAACAGCTGGAACTCGAACTAGTTGCCCATATGGAATGTCAGCACCACAGGTGGAGGCTTTACTCGCTAGGCCACAGTGCCAGCCCTTAAATAAACATTTTTAAAAGTGGAGAAACACTTGCTAAAAATACTTATCCACTGTCTTGCTAGAGTGCTTTAGCAACTTTCTGTTTTCCCCACCCTTTTATTCATTGTTTCTTAAAAGAATGATGTGTTGGGGCTGGCGCTGTGGCACAGTGGGTTAATGTCTTGGCCTGAAGCACCGGCATCCTATATAGGTGCTGGTTCAAGTCCCGGCTGCTCCACCTCCTATCCAGCTCTCTGCTATGGCCTGGGAAAGAAGTAGAAGATGGCTCAAGTCCTTGGGCCCCTGCACCTGCGTGGGAGACCCAGAAGAAGCTCCTGGCTCCTGGCTTCAGATCAGCACAGCTCTGGCCATTGTAGCCAATTGGGGAGTGAACTATAAGATCAAAGACCTCTCTCTCTCTCTGCCTCTCTTCTCTGTGTAAGTCTGACTTTCAAATAAATAAGTAAATCTTAAAAAAAAAAAAAAAAACAGATCCTGTACCTGTGGTTGTTGAATGTTCAGTTGATTACCTCTGGGGTTTTCTTAAGCAAAAATCACCTTTAAATTTTTTATCAAAATTAATTTATTTTAAAGGTAGAGTTATAGAGAGTGAGAGAGAGACAAAGAGAAAGATCTTTCTTCTACTGCTTCACTCTCCAAATGGCTGCACTGCCCATGGCTGGGCCAGGCTAACACCAGGAGCCTAGAACTCCAACTGGGTCTAAGACATATATGCAAGGACACATTTGCTGCTTCCCTGGTCATATTAGCTTGGAGCTGGATTGGAATTGGGGCAAACAGGACTCAAATGGTTCCCATATGAAAAGCTGTCATTGCAGACAGCACCTTAACTCACTGTGTCACAATCCCAGACCCCTCCCAATCTTTTATATGCACTGTATTTTGATAGCTTTCTCCATATTCCTAAGAAAATCTAGTATCTTTACATTTTCAGTTCCACAAAAGGCTCAGAAAAGTCCCAATACACCATCTTGTTCTGCTTCCCATACTAGTTTAAGGCTCAATGTTCACAGAAAACAAAGTCCCCTACACATTTTTTAATCTCTTTATAATGTAACAATTATAAAAGAAGGAGAAGTAGCAGGTTAAGCTGCTTCCTGCAATACTGGCATCCCATACTTGAATGCTATTTTGAGTCCCAGCTGCTCCACTTCTGATCTACTTCCCTGCTAATGTATGAGCTAAAGCAGCAGAGGATGACCAAATACTTGGGACATGCCATCCCTATGGGAAATCCAGATGGACTTCAGGGCTCCTGGCTTCAGCCTGTCACAGTTCTGGCCATAGTAGTCACTTAAGGACTGACCCAACAGATGGAAGATGTCTATCTTCTAAAAAAATAAAATACATCTATTCTTAATAAAGGAAAAGAAGGAATAGAAGGAATTATCTAAGTACAAACTCCTATCCCAAGCAAATGTGAGCCATTGAATATGAATTCATGGATTCACTTGACTTTTTTAATCAGAATTTTTAAATTTTCTTGGTGAATGTATTACTATCCATGTCTATATTCCTATTACAGATCCTCTTATCATTTCTGATGTCACAATACACAGAATTGCCCCGGATATCTAATTTTATTTATGTATGTATTTATTTATTTCCTTAATAATTTATTCATTTAACTCCAAGGAATGATACACAAAAAACAGAACCTCTTCACTTATTCACTTTTCAAATGCTTGCAAAGGCCTATAATTTATTTGAGAGTCAAAGACAGAGAAAGGGAGAGAAAAGACAGAGACTATGAGAGAACTCTCATTCACTGGTTCAGTCCTCAAATTTGTACAACAGCAAGGCCTGTTCCAGGCCAAAAACAGAAGTAGGAACTCAATCTCTCCAACTAGTAAGAAATCAGTGCCTGTGTGTGGCCCGATTAATAAGTATTGAAGCAATTAATAAATACATGTATAAATGTCTAGAGAAAAACAGGCTGTAAAATCAGAGAGAAGGACTAGTTAGAATATAGGGGATGTATCTAACAAAAAAAAATAGTCTTATTACAACCAGAAATTGAACAGTTGGTAATTCTAACAAAAGATTCACCAAGAGCAAAACAACAGGTAGGTGAATGTACATATGGAAGCCTTCCTTGCAGACTGCAGAATGCCTGCACTTGATAAATTAGTGAGAAGTGCTCTACACAGTCAACATCTGTTGAGCTCTTTCTGTCCCAGCCTCCCTGCCCAATGTGCACTGACTGACCTGACAGGCTCTGATTTAAGGGTTTTGCCACCATCCATGGCTCTGCTCCTTGCTCCAACTTGGAGATCACCTCAGGTTTCCTAATGCAGTGCCCTGTTAATGGGAAATAAGACTCAATGTCATGAAATCATGAAGTTAGATTTTTGAAAGACAACAGCTTGGTACCAGGAGCTGTGTACATTTGAATCCTTTCCTCATTCTTCTTGACCTCAAATTCTATGCTTACCCACAATTTAACATTATAAAGCATTGATTTATTTGCCACAGGGGAATCAAGTGTTCCATTTGGGCATGAGAGAGGAATGCCTCTCACCCAAAGAAAGCAGGTTGCTGTAGGTTTCTAGCATCACATCCCTGCACAAGGTCCTCTGAGCATCGTCCAGGTCCTGCCACTCCTCCTGAGTGAAGTACACAACCAGGTCTTCAAATGACAACACCTGTAATAGCACAGTTTTGCTCCACATGTCATTTCTGTCACAAAACACAAAGACCAGGAGTGCATCCTTCTGTGTATATCTTATATGCCTCTTATTTAAGATACAACTTACTTTGTAATCTGTATGGCAACAAAATGCCAAATCACAATGAAAATATTTTGCTTCTATAGTAATTTTATAATTCCAAAACCAATATAAAAGTTTCCCTTGTTATTCTGGAACTGATCTTTCTCCTAATGATTCTGAAAGGAGCTCACATTGTAATCTGTAGATGTAAGTATAAGACATGCCTGAATTAATACATTGGATCAGCTACAAAACATGTTCAATATTAATCAGAACAAAGAATTTTTAAAAAACAGATTTTGCTATATTATCAGGTTTCAGTTCACGGAAACACAAAAAATGCTTAGATCTTGTGGAAGAATTTGTTTACATGAATATGAACTACATAGGTGGTGGAACATAGGCCAGGTGATAGGGCTACAAAATGCATCACACCTAGGTCAGTTTTCCTAGGATGTGAGGAGACATAAAGGCATTGATTTGTTGAAGGGACTGATAATTAAGTGATATTTTACTTATAAACTTCATGTAATTCCAATAATAAAAATTTTATATGCTTGCTATTTTTGTAAGACTGCTTATGAGGGGCTGACTCCGTGGCGCAGTTGGTTAATCCTCCACCTGCAGCACCAGCATGCCATGTGGGCACTGGTTCTAGTCCCAGCTGCCCCTCTTCCAATCCAGTTTTCTGCTATGGCCTGGGAAAGCAGTAGAAGATGGTCCAAGTGCTTGGGCCACTGCACCTGCATGGGAGACTTGGCTCCTGGCTTCATATCGGCACAGTTCTGGCTGTTGTGGCCATCTGGAGAGTGAACCAACAGAAGGAAGACCTTTCTCTCTTTCTCCCTCTCACTGTCTGTAACTCTAACCCTCAAAAAAAATTTAAAAAAAATTAAGACTACTTATGAACGATGTTCATAAGCATCCTAATATTTCTTCCAACAATCAAAATGACTGTTATTTTAACATGACAGTGATTGCTCACTTTCTAAAACACAGGTTGTAAACAATGTAGGACCAATAAAATGTGGTAGAAACTTGAAAAGATTTTCATTTTAAATGTCATCTCCAGAGAGATAAGTGAGGAAAAACAACATGGTAATTACAAGGGAAATATAGAGTGCGACTTGGTCACTTACCGTCACAACACAGAGCAATAAAAAGACAGAAAAGGAAACTCAAGGTACATAAGAAAACAACAACAACAACAAAAAGAGGTGCCAGCATTGTGGTACAATGGGTTAAGCCATTGCCTGCAATGTCACATCCCATATTGGCACCAGTTCAAGTCTCAGCTGCTCCACTTCCAATCCAGCTCCCTGGTAATATGCCTGAGAATGCAACATAAAATGGCCTAAGTCCTTGGGCCTCTGTACCCATGTGCAAGACCTAGATGAAGCTCCTGGCTCCTGAATTTGGTCTGGCCTAGCCCTGGCCATTGAGGCCATTTGGGGAGTGAATAAATGGATGGAAGACCCCTCCCCATTAACTTTTCCCTTCAAATGAAATAAAACTTGAAAAAAAAAAAAGAGCAAAACATGAACAGAATTCACTATAATTTGTTGTGCATAGGGTGAACACTGTAGTTTAATTCCTTGCTGTGTGTATGAAGGCTGGATAGACACTGGCATTGCAAGCTGAAACTGGCAGGAAAGAAAACAATATATGGATGGCACCATGGCTCACTAGGCTAATCCTCCGCCTGTGGCACCAGCACCCCGGGTTCCAGTCCTGGTCAGGGCACCAGATTCTATCCCAGTTTCTCCTTTTCCAGTCCAGCTCTCTGCTGTGGCCTGGAAGGGCAGTGGAGCATGGCCCAAGTGCTTGGGCCCTGCACTCTCATGGGAGACCAGGAGGAAGCACCTGGCTCCTGGCTTTGGATTGGGGTAGCGCACCAGTCGTGGCGGCCATTTGGGGGGTGAACCAATGGAAGGAAGACCTTTCTCTGTCTCTCTCACTGTCTAACTATACCTATCAAAAAAAAACAACAATATATGACACAAAGAAATGAGACTGCTTTGGACACCTCACATCTGAAGTTTCTGAAGTCAAATATCTGGAGATATTCAAATTGCAACTGGATATGTGATTTAGAGCTCAGGAAACAGATTGCAACTGCAGATAATGATTTGAGGACCTGCAGATTCACATGAATGTCTGAAGTCATCACAGTGAATGAAATGCTCAAACAGAAGCAAAAACAGAGAAACTGGACCAGGAAGGAATATAGAATGTGAGGAAAATATGACAATCATTTTAGAGGAAAAAGAAAATAAAAGAGTAATGGGAAAACAAGCATTTTTTTAATGTTTCTTCCAGAAACATGGAAAAATCTTAATAGTAAAAATCTATTAATGAATACATAGGTTTCAAAAACTATTGTACAAGTAAATCTTGAGAAGTACCTAGCATACTGCATCATATTAATTTAACAATGGAAGTATCCATGATTATCCAGTTAGACATTGAGAATGATTTTCAAAAATATTTTTCTTGTTAAACAGACCCTTAGTAAGAGAGTGTGTCTCATGTACAGGGCACAGGCCATTCCCCTTGTGCCCTCATATTGCCATGAAATAGATGAAACAGTACTCCATGGCTCAGGTCTGAGGATCAAGAGAAGCCTCTTCCAGACAGGATACAAGTTTCTGATTTCATTCACAGATCTTGGACTTTGAGTTCAAAATCGAATGTTTAATTTGGGACATGCTCAAGCTGATTTGCCCCAAATGGTAGAGTCAGAAACATACCAGGGGATTCCAATTTAATCCCATCAAGGTGGCATGTACCAATGCCATCTCACTAGTCCAAGTGATCAATTTCAGTTCACAATTGATCATAATGAAAGGACTAAGAGTCAAAGGGAGCACATAAACATGTCTAGTACCTGCTAACACTAACCGATAGAATAAATAAAGGGGAGAGTGATCCAACATGGGAAGTGAGATACTCAGCAGACTCATAGAATGGCAGATGTCCTAAATAGCACTCTGGCCTCAGAATCAGCCCTAAAGGCACTCGGATCTGGCTGAAAAGCCCATGAGAGTATTTCAGGCATGGAAAGCCAAGACACTCTGGCAAAAGATCTCTGTGAGTGAGATCCCAGTGGAAAGAACAGGTCTTCAAAGAAGGAGGTGCCTTTCTCTGAAGGGAAGAGAGAACCTCCACTTTGACTATGACCTTGTCTAAACAAGATAAGAGTCGGAGAACTCAAGGGGCTTCCATAGCCTTGGAAACTCATGACTGGAGCATAGGGAGATTACTGATGCCATAGACAGGAGTGTCAATTTGTAAAGTCAACAACAGGAGTCACTGTGCACTTACTCCTCATGTAGGATCTCTGTCCTTAATGTGCTGTGCATTGAGATTTAATGCTATAACGAGTACTCAAACAATATATTTCACTTTGTGTTTCTATGGGGGTGCAAACTGTTGAAATCTTTACTTAATGCATACTAAACTGATCTTCTGTAAAAAAAAAAGAAAAAGAAATTATCAACTCCCAACTTGACTCTCACTGGGATTAAACATGACAATAGGTCTGATCTGATTTCATCATCATTTAAAAAAATCATCTATTGTTTTTCACTTTATGTTTCTGTGTGGGAGCAAACTGTTGAAATCCTTACTTAATGTATACTAAGCTGATCTTCTGTATATTAAGATAATCGAAAATGAATCTTGATGTGAATGGAAGGGGAGAGGGAGTGGGAAAGGGGAGGGTTGTGGGTGGGAGGGACGGTATGGGGGGGAAGCCATTGTAATCCATAAATCGTACTTTGGAAATTTATATTCATTAAATAAAAGTTAAAAAAATCGAAAATAGATGAAACATTAGGATTTTCTCTCCAGGTATGGGGTAAAGTTAAGATTCACGTAGGGGAAGAGGAATTCTGGTATATGGTGATCCCTGCTCACTCATCTTCCATATTGTTACTTGTGGGAGAATCACATATCCTCTCCCAGAGGATTCTCATCAGTAGAAATGAGTTGCATCACTTCCTAGAAGAGCTTTACTTGGTTCAATGCCTTCATTATTCTCCAGTCACAAGGATGAGTACTGCTAGTAAAGGTCATTCAAGCAGCTGAGGAACATAGATGATTTGATACCCATCTTGAATGTGGAAGTCCTGCAGAGGCTGGAAGTAACTTGTCACCTAACTATACCCTAACTCATTGTCCCTATTGTTCTGAGACACTGAGAAACAGCATCAGTTAAAGCAGTTCACCTTCATAGGTAGACTTCATTACAGGTCCATGGGAGAGGGACTCTATGGACTTTTGAAAAAACTGTGTTGAAAACAAACAAAATAAAGTTACAAGTGAATGCATAGTTCACATCAAGTGCATAACAACTTGAGAATTATGTGAAATGCATAATTAATAATCTTGGGTTAGGAAAGTCCATTCTAGTTGAAATTCAATATCTAGAAGCTGCATAGGCAGAGTTGAGAAATTTCACTATATAAATATCAAAACTCGCTTTTATACAAACTAAGGAAACAAAGTACAAGTCAAACACATAAAGCTTTTACCTTTCTAACAATAAGAATTATTAACTTTCATGTGAAAAAATAAGGAAAGAATTGGAATTCAAATGGGAAAATGGGCAAAGCATTATATTTATCATGTGCTCTCCAAAAAACTGTCTTTAAATGTTGAAAAGATGGATAAATTGTGATAAATATTAAGAATCACAAATGAAAAACATAATAATACTTCACCTAATATATTTGACAAATTCAGCTGGAATCTCAAGCTGGATGAATCATAGACTTTGCCCTATGCAGCACGCTCCTTGACTTGTTAGTCGACTCTGTTAGAGTAATAAACTAGAATATGAGTGTGAAGACTTTTCTGAATCTTTTAATATTTGTGGCATCACTGAACATGAGAGCCACATTAGAGATGTGAGGAAGCACTTGATATCATAATAAACATAATGGTGAGGATATCCTAATTTCACATAGCAAAAGAAAATATAACAATTACAGCAAAGATTACCATGACTACATTTCCAAAAATCTACAGTCAAAAAACATTATTGGAATTGGTAAACACAAGAGTACAAATATTTTCACTCATATTTTCAAAAACTTCAAAGTCACTGACCATTTAAAGAAGACAATAAAGATGTATAGAGTGGTTTATAATGTGTAGGAATAAAATATATTATGAGCATAATAAAGAAGCTGGAAAAAATAACTGAAATTACACCACTATAAAGTTATCTTATATATGAAGAGATACCTTCTTTAAGGTAGACCATAAGTCAAATGTGACCACTGAGAACCACAAAACATCTTATTTAAAAACTGCAACAATTAGTCAACAAGAAGTATAGGCCATAGCAAAACAGGAAGGGAGTCAAATCTGACAGGAAGGGCAATTCTTATTTTGTATAAATTATTCCTATGAGGGAGGTAAAAAAAAATATCAGTGACACCAATCTGAAGCAATAATCCAGGGCAGAGAAAATGATATTATAAATATAGATAGCTGAGGTTAAGTGCAGAAGACATTGTTATGACAATGACAAAGCATTTGGAAAAAATGAACTCTTGGGGGCCACCAATGTGGTATAGCAGAAAAGGCCACTGCTTGTGTTGCCAGCACCCCATATGGGTGCCAGTTCGAGTCCCAACTGCTCCACTTCCAATCCAGCTCTCTGCTGTGGCCTGGCAAAGCAGTACAAGATACCCCAAGTCTATGGGCCCCTGCACCCATGCGGGAAAACCTGGAGGAAGATCCTGGCACCTGGATTCAGATAGGTGCAGCTCCGGCCTTTGTGGCCAATTGAGGAGTGAACCAGTGGAGGAAAGACATCTCTCTCCCTCTCTCTTCCTCACTCTCTGCCTCTCCTTCTCTCTTTGTAACTCTGATTTTCAAATAATAGGGAACAGTGCACTGGCACAGTAGGTTAATCCTCCACCTGCAGTGCCAGCATCACACATGGGCACCAGCTCTCTGCTATGGCCTGGGAAAGCAGTAGAAGATGGCCCAAGTCCTTGGGCCCCTGCACCTCCATGGGAGACCAGGAAGAAGCACCTGGCTCCTGATTTTGGATTGGCACAGCTCTGGCCATTGCAGCCATTTGGGGAGTGAACCAATGGAAGGAAGACCTTTCTCTCTGTCTCTCCTTCTCACTGTCTGTAACACTACCTCTCAAATAAATAAATAAAATATTTTTTAAAAAATGGAGGCAAGCTATATACTAAAAAAATAAATAAGTCTTTTTTTTTTAAAAAAAGACAGCAATCTAATACTAAAAAGTTTGTAGAAAGTAGAGTTAAAACACAATTTCACCGGCACCGTATGTAGCAGGTAAAGCCACCACCTGCAGTGTTGGCATCCCTTATGGGCACCAGTTCAAGTCCTGGCTGTTCCACTTCCTATCCAGCTCTCTGTTGGGACCTGGGAAAGCAGTAGAAGATGGCCCAAGTCCTTGGGCTCCTGCACCCATATGGGAGACCTGGAAGAAACTCCTGGCTCCTGGCTTCAAATTGACACAACTTGAACCATTGCAGCCAAATAGAAGAGTGAACCAGCAGATGGAAGACCTCTCTCTCTGTCTCTCCTCTCTCTGTCTTTAAAACAAAACACAAATTCACTTTGGTTAAAAAATTAAATGCATAAATGTGCTGTCTTCATAACCTTTATGCATAGTGTTTTATAGTATGGATTTTCAAAAATGTTCTTCTATACCACTTGTATACATGGATTGCAAGCATTTTTTGCACCAAAATAACTTCATCTTTTATTTCAAAGTCCTTCATAACTGCAACTGAAATTTCAGTAAGAAGAGAAAGAATGAAATATAAAAGATGTGTTTTGAAGTGGTTAAAGGCTTCCCAAATTTTATAAAAGATATAAATTTATAGATTCAAAATGGTCAGTTACCCCCTAATCATCACAAATAGAAAACTACTCTAGGCAAATAACAAACTGAAGAAATCCAAATACAAAGAAAAGATCTTGAAAGTAAGAAAGACAGAACAGCCTATGGCATATTGGGTTACAGCTATCCATGAATGATGGCTGACTTCTCAGCAGAAACAATGGAAAGAAATCATCAGTGTACTGAAAGAAAAAATCCTCCCATCCCTGATTCTATATGTAACATAAGTACCATAAAATATGAGGTGTACAGGAACAGACATTTTGGCTCGTTGGGATAAGCTGCTTCTCGGGATGCTCACAACTCATATCAGAGTACCTACCCCAGCTTCTGATTTAGCTTCATGCTAATGCTCACTCAGGGAGGTAGCAGGTAACAGTGCAAGTAGTTGGGTCCTAGATACCCACATGAGAGATCTTTATTGAGTTCCAGCCTCCTGGCTTTAGTTTGTCCCCTGCTCAAGAGATTGCAGACAGTTGGGGAATGGACCATCAGATAGAAGACCTCACATTAACTTTGTCTCTCAAGTAAACAAAAATAAACGAACATCAATCTGTGTGATAGACAAAATATATTTTCTGAACAATGAAATATAAAGATAATCACCAGCAAACATCACCTGTGACTGTCTTGGCAGGACCAAAGCAAATGATTTTGTAGGTTTTATATAACTAACAGAAATACAGAAATTTTTCATAAGAATAAACAGATAATACATTAGGATGACATAATAATTATAAGTGCTAATGTGCTGAAAAACAAGCCTCAAATGGCATGAAAAAAGACCAGAGAGGTAAACAAGAAATTAAAACAATTAACAAATAATGAAAAAATTGATACTTTTTAAAAAAGATTTATTTATTTATTTGAAAGACAGAGTTACACAGAGACGGAAGAAGCAGAGAGAGAGGTCTTCCATCCAATGCTTCACTCCCCAATTGGCCGCAATGGCTGGAGCTGTGCCGATCTGATGCCAGGAGCCAGGAACTTCTTCAGGGTCTCCCATGTGAGTGCAGGGGCCCAAGGACTTTGGCCATCTTCTACTGCTTTGCCAGGCCATAGTAGAGAGCTGGATCAGAAGTGGAGTGGCCAGGTCTTGAACCAGTGCCCATATGGGATGCTGGCACTTCAGGCCAGGGCGTTAACCTGCTGCACCACAGTGCTGGCCCCCTTTGATACTTTTTATAGCAATTGATGGAATAAAAGAAAATCAATTATTAACATGACAGTACATTGACCCAACTAATATTTATAGATTACTCTGCAATTCACTAAGATGGAATATTTGCTGCATATACATCAAAATTAAGATCATCATAGGTATAATTAAAAATATAATATTTCCCTTTTCCCCATGTTTTTAAACACCGAATTCAAAATTAAAATCACAATAAGGTATCACCTCACCCCAATTAGAATGGCTTTCCTACAGAAATCAACAAACAGATGCTGGTGTGGATGTGGGGAAAATGGCACACTAATCCACTGTTGGTGGGAATGCAAACTGGTATAGCCACTATGGAAGACAGTTTGGAGATTCCTCAGAAATCTGAATACAGTTCTACTATATGATCCAGCCTTCCCACTCCTCAGAATTTATACAAGGGAAATTAAATTGGCAAATAAAAGATCAGTGTGCACCTCCATGTTTATTGCAGCTCAATTTACAATAGGTAGGACATGGAATCAACCTAAATACCCATCAATGAAAGACTGGATAAAGAAATGATGGGATGTGTACTCTATGGAATACTACACAGAAGTTAAAAAAATGAAATCTGATCATTTGCAACAAAATGGAGGAATCCGGAAAACATTATGCTGAGTGAAATAAGCCAGTCCCAAAGGGACAAATATATGTTCTCCCTGATCTGTGACAACTAACTGAGCACCTAAAAGGAAACCTGTAAAAGTGAAACTGACACTATGAGAAACAATGACTTGATTGGCTCTTGTCCTTCGAGGAACAGCTTAGTATTTTAATCTTTTTAGTATTTTCTTTTTCTACTTAATACCTTTGGTTGAACTCTTTACTTAACACAGAATTATTCTTAGGTGTTTAAATCCAATTGAAAATTGATCCCATGGGGCCAGCATGTGGCATAGTTGGTAAAGTCACCACCTGTAGTGCTGGCATCTCATGTGGGTGCCAGTTCAAATCCTAGCTTCTCACTTCCAATCCAGCTTTCTGGTATGGCCTGGGAAAGCAGTAGAAGATGGTCCAAGTCCTTGGACCCCTGCACCCTCATGGGAGACACAGAAGAAGCTCCTGGCTCCTGCCTTCAGATTGGCACAGCTCCAGCTATCATAGCCAATTGGGGAGTGAATCAGCAGATGGAAGACCTCTCTTTCTCTCTGCCTCTCCTTCTCTCTGTGTGTAACTCTGACTTTAATAAATAAATCTTTAAAAAAAGAAAATTTATCCCTGTTAAAAATAAGAGTGGGAATAAGAGAGGGAGGAGATATACAGTTAGGCACACATTCCCTCAGACTTACAGATTCCTTGTGCAATTAATAAATCCAGCCTCCCAAAGCTATTTTAGCAATTCCTAAAAACTTTATTGGCTGACTTGTATATTAGCAATAGGCAACTCTCACCACTGCAGAATGTTGCATGTTTATTTCTAGGTTGGTATTAACCACTTCCACTAATTCATCTATATGACCAATAAAGACTATTTCAGACTTCACACTCCACAAGAATTTAGCAAATTCTTGGGGACTGGTGCTATGGAACAGCAGGTTAAAGCCACAGCCTGCAGCACCGGCATCCCATATTGGCGGTGGTTTGAGTCTTGGCTGCTCCACTTCTGATCCAGCTCTCTACTATGGCCTGGGAAAGCAGTAGAAGATGGCCCAAGTCCTTGGGCTTCTGCACCCATGTGGGAGACCCAGAAGAAGCACCTGGTTCCTGGTTTCAGATCAGCTTAGCTCCTGCCATTGTGGTCATCTGGGGTGTGAACCAGTGGATGGAAGACCCCCCTCTCTCTCTCTCTCTCTCTCTCTCTCTCTGGCTCTACCTCTCCATCTGTAACCTTGTCCTTCAAATAAATAAAATAAATTAAAAAAAAGAATTTAGCAAATTCTGATTTGAATCCTGTAATAAATATGACTTTGTTATGGCATCAGAAAATCTGCAGACTAATTTGCAATCATCTTTGATGGCATGAATTTCTTATAACTATGACAGTCATCATATTTATTTTACATTTTAATTTAAAAACCCTCATAAATCTCCTAATACTGTGCAAAATAAGCTGGAAAATAAGCAATCATCTTACTAGAGATGCATGCATTTCTTTTGTCCTTTGAAATATGTAGATGTCTCTACAATTATCCTGGAAGAGAAGGTGAAAGCAGGGAATCATGAGAGAATTGGTCTGGCTTCTCCTAGAGTCTACTGTGCACATGCACATGCCGAATAACAGACACATTAGCTGAAGAAACAAAGTAAAAATCAACCTCCCTGTGGAGAACTAGCACTTTACACTTGAAAAGAGGCAGAGAAGGCTCCTTGAAAAAGCACTCAAAATTATAGTTAACTGGCAGTGATTAAATCTAGTTATCCTTAGGTTAACAGAAACATTTACTTGCTACTTATTTTTATAAAGCTGATTTTACTGCCAAGAAGCAATTTATTATTTTCAGGATGATTTTCCAAACAAGTTTTTGTATACCACAGAAAAACATTTTCTCACTAAAATCTACACTAAAGAATCACTTGACACTTGTCAACAGACTTATGTCTTAAAGCACACTCTGTTTCATCTTTCTTATCTGGTACAAAGATCCTGACAACAATTCCTGAGCTACCAGAGAGAAATAACTGGATACAGGGAGTTTCAGTATTATCTACAAAAGCAAAATGTAGCGATAGGATAGGTTTCAAACAGTTCAAATTCTGGAAATAGCAAAGGCAGATAAATACCATAAGTGGTTGCCAAAGAGCAGAAAAACCCACTATAATTCACTATGCAGTTCATTTGGTTGATAATATCGAGAAAATATTAAACAGTAATTAAAAATTTGCTGCAGTGGTGTTGGATTTATGCTTTTGGGAATACATCGTTCCTCTACATCCATATAGTACAAAGTGCTAGTTTTGAGTAACTGTAATTGAAAATTTGCAAGGTCTTAGGAAAACATCCTTCTGCTTACTGTTTATTTCTCAGAAACTATAAATATTGGATAACACATGTTTATTTTTATTATTCTTTCCATTTCTCATCATGTTTTAATGCTTACTGCCATGTCATCTTATGGATTACTGTATTTACCTTACCTGTATACAACCATTACACATTTTTATGATAGTGTGTCTACATGTTTACAGGTATTAGTATGCATAATGTTTATACATGCACCAATTTTGACAGTACTGAAAGTGATACTGTGAGAAATGCTAACACATATTTCAAAAGCCAAGTCCTCCTGAGGGAGAGCTGCCTATGAGGCAAATCACTGGATCCCTTCTAAGTGCTATGGGCTGAATCTCTAAAATTTATATCATGAAATGCTGACCACCAATATGATTCTATTTGGAGACAGGACTTTAAGCAGGTAGTTAACATCAAATGATATCATAAGTGTGAAGCCCTGATTCAAACTGACCAGTGTTCCTATAAGAGATGCACACATGGACAGAGGAGATAACATGTCGGGGTGCAGCATGAAGCTGGTTGTGTGGGAGCCATGGAGAGAGACCTCAGGAGAAACCAGACCTACTTTCCTTTGTTGTTAAATTGTAATCTCTAGAATTCTGAGAAATAAATTGCTGCAAGTCAAGCCAAATATGCTACAGTATTTTCTATGGCAACCTAGCAAACACTCTTATTTCTGCCTACATTTCCTGCAGCCAATTAGAAGGTCTCCATCATCACCAAATATAGAAATTAAAAGTTATGACTTTAGGGGGCTGGTGCCATGGCTCACTTGGCTAATCCTCTGCCTTTGGTGCTGGTATCCCATATGGACACCAGGTTCTAGTCCCAGCTGCTCCTCTTCCAGTCCAGCTCTCTGCTGTGGCCCAGGAAGGCAGTGGGGGATGGCCCAAGTTCTTGGACCTCTGCACCCCCATGGGAGACCTGGAGGAAGCTCCTGGCTTCGAATTGGTGCAGCACTGGCCATAGCGGCCATTTTGGGGGGTGAACCAACAGAAGGAAGACCTTTCTCTCTGTCTCTCTCACTGTCTAACTCTATCAAATACATCTTAAAAATATATTAAAAATTTATGACTTCAATATCTAAAAAAGAAAAATATCAAATAACCTAAGTCCCATCTCAAGGACCTAGAAATACAAGGAGCCAATTCCAAGGACAGTACAAAGAAATTAATAATAAAGATCAGAGCAAAAATAAATAAGAAATATCTTAACATGAGGCCAGCATTGTGGCATAGTGGGCTAAGCCTCTGCCTGCAGTGCCGGCATCCCATAAGGGTGCCAGTTCTAGTCCTGGCTGCTTTTCTTCCAATACAGCTCTCTGCTATGGCCTGGGAAAGCAGTAGAGGATGGCCCAATTGCTTGAGCCCCTACACCCACATGGGAGACCAAGGAAAAGCTCCTGGCTCTTGGCTTTGGATCAACAAAGCTCCAGCCACTGTGACCATCTGGGGAGCAAATCAGCAGATGGAAGACCTTTCTCTCTGGCTCTCCCTCTGTCTGTAACTCTACATCTCAAATAAATAAATCAATAAAATATTTTTAAAATATCTTAAGCAATATTAAAGTTAATGAAATGAAGCACTGATTTTTCAAAAGAAAAATAAGATTAATAATTCTTTAGCTAGATTAAGAAACAGTAGACTTTATAAAACAGAAAAAGGAGATATTACAAGTGATATCACAGGAATACAATAGATCACTAGGGACTACTAATAGCAACTATAAACCAACAAATTGGAAGAAATGGTTAATTTTTGGATATGTATAACCTACCAAAAGTGAACCATGAAGAGAAAGAAAAATGGAACAGACCAAAATTGAGTAACAACACTGAATTAGGAATAAGGCTCTAAATGAAAGTTCAGCACCAGATGGGCTCATTCTAGGAGGCCAGAACTGCCTGGATTACAAACCAGAGTGAAGAGCAAATCTCTAGTTCTGAATGTCTTTCAAATAAAAGAACTATGGATGAGTGTGGCTGGTTAGTACAAATGCAAAAATTCTCATCATAATACAAGGAAGTTGAATCCAAGAACACATGAAAATACTCAGACATCATAAACAAGTCAGAAGTAACTTGGGGATGTGGGGAGTGGTCAACATATGCAAATCAACAATCTAAATAATCCACATCAATAGGATGCAGAATAAATATCATTATAATCACCTCAACAGATTTAGAAAAAGCTTTCAATAAAATTCTACATTCATTTACAAGCAAAACCTTGAGCTAAATATTTATAGAAGGTGCATAACTCAATAAAATAGTCTACATATAACAAACCATAGCCATCACCCTACTGAATGTCAAAAAGCTGAAAGCATTTCTTCTAAGATCTGGAACAAGACAAGAATACCCACTCCCTCTTTTGTTTTGGTCAAAGCTAAGAAAAGGAAATAAAAGGCAGAGAAACAGGAAAGAAGAAATTGAGATTATTTCTAATTCCAGATGACCTGATTCTATCTATAGAGAAACCTAATGACTCCAACAAGAGACTGTTAGACGGGTAAATCAATTTAGTAAAGTTGTGAGATACAAAATGAACATAAATAAATCACAAGCATTTTACATAAAAGTGAACTCACTGAGAAAGAAATTATAAAGATCAAATTCACTAGAGCTATAATAAAATAAAATACCCTGGAATAAATTTAACTGATGATGTAAAAGATCTCTACAATAAAAATTACAAACCACCACTGAAAGAAACTGATGACAAATGATGGAAAGACCTCTCACGTTCATGGACTGGAAGAAATTGTACATCTCTTCCCTCTCTTATTCCCACTCTTATGTTTAACAGGGATCACATTTCAGTTAAATTTCAACACTTAAGAATAACTGTGTGATAATTACAGAATTAAACCAGTCATATTAAGTAGAACAGACAAAAAAACTACTAAGAGGGATAATGTATTAAGTTGTCCATTAACAGTCAGGGCTATGCTGATCAAGTCACCATTTCTCATAGTGTCCATTTCACTTCAGGAGGTTTCCTTTTTGGTGTTGAGTCAGTTGTCACCGATCAGGGAGAACATATGGTATTTGTCCCTTTGGGATTGGCTTACTTCACTCAGCATGATGTGTTCCAGATTCCTCCATTTTGTTGCAAATGACTGGATTTCGTTGTTTCTTACTGCGGTATAGTATTCTAAAGAATACTTATCCCATAATTTCTTTATCCAGTCTACCGTTGATGGGCATTTAGGTTGGTTCCAGGTCTTGGCTATTGTGAATTGTGCTGCAATAAACATTAGGGTGCAGACCGCTTTTTTGTTTGTCAATTTAAACTCCTTTGGGTAAATTCCAAGGAGTGGGATGGCTGGGTCGAATGGTAGGGTTATATTCAGGTTTCTGAGGAATCTCCAGACTGAGTTCCATAGTGGCTTGACCAGTTTGCATTCCCACCAACAGTGGGTTAGTGTCCCTTTTTCCCCACATCCTCTCCAGCATCTGTTGTTGGTAGATTTCTGTATGTGAGCCATTCTAACCGGGGTGAGGTGAAACCTCATTGTGCTTTTGATTTGCATTTCCCTGATTGCTAGTGACCTTGAATATTTTTTCATGGCCTCTTGGCCATTGGAATTAGTTTTAGATCCTTGATCAAATATAAGTTGGCTGTAGATGTTTGGGTTGATTTCTGGTGTTTCAATTCTGTTCCATTGGTCTATCCATCTGTTTCTGTACCAGTACCATGCTGTTTTGATTACAACTGCCCTGTAGTATGTCCTGAAATCTGGTATTGTGATGCCTCCAGCTTTGTTTTTGTTGTACAAGATTGCTTTAGCTATTCGAGGTCTCTTGTGCCTCCATATGAATTTCAGCATCATTTTTTCTAGATCTGCGAAGAATGTCTTTGGTATCTTGATTGGTATTGCATTGAATCTATAAGTTGCTTTTGGGAGAATGGACATTTTGATGATATTGATTCTTCCAATCCATGAGCATGGAAGATTTTTCCATTTCGTGGTATCCTCTTCTATTTCTTTCTTTAAGGTTTTGTAATTCTCATCGTAGAGATCTTTAACATCCTTGGTTAAGTTTATTCCAAGGTATTTGATTGTTTTTGTAGCTATTGTGAATGGGATTGATCTTAGCAGCTCTTTCTCAGTCATGGCATTGCTTGTGTATACAAAGGCTGTTGATTTTTGTGCATTGATTTTATATCCTGCCACTTTGCCAAACTCCTCTATGAGTTCCAAGTGTCTCTTAGTAGAGTTCTTTGGATCCTCTAAGTACAGAATCATATCGTCTGCAAAGAGGGATAGTTTGACTTCTTCCTTCTTGATTTGTATTCCTTTGATTTCTTTTTCTTGTCTGATGGCTCTGGCTAAAACTTCCAGAACTATGTTAAATAGCAGTGGTGAGAGTGGGCATCCCTGCCTGGTGCCAGATTTCAGTGGAAATGCTTCCAACTTTTCCCCATTCAATAGGATGCTGGCTTGTGGGGAGCAACCGGACTAGACTGAGTTACTGGAATTAAGACTTATTCTATGCATCTGCTCTCCCACAATATGGCGCTGGGAGAGAAGTAAACAGCTTCCGCACAGCTGCCTCCAGTTCAACTAATAAACTGTAGGACTTGCTATTGATTGGAGGAGAGCAGCGTACTCGGCGTGTGGGCAGCCGAGTTAGGATTGGCGGAGCAGGACTATAAAGGAGGAGAGAGACGGCATGCACCAGGAACATCTATGGGGAACATCTAAGGGGAACACCCGTGCAGCCCCCGAGAGAGCCGGCCGGCGGTGTGCCGCTCCCCTGCGGAAGTGGGGAATGCGGCCAGGGGGAACTGCCCTTCCACGGAGGTAGAAGGGATAGTAGCCAACCCGGGAAGAACCAGCAGCAAACCCGGGGAGGGCCGAGCAGACGAAAGAACAGCGCAGGGTCCTGTGTCGTTCCTCCACGAAGAGGGGGAGCGACACTGGCTGTGTTTTTCCCACACTTATTGATCAGTAGTATTTCTTCTGAAAGATACCTATTCAGGTCCTTTCCCAGTTTTTTTTTTTTTTTAAGATTTATTTATTTACTTGAAAGGCAGAGTTGTAGAGGAAGAGAGAGAGAGAGAGAGAGATCTTCCATCCACTGGTTCACTCCCCAAATGACCCCAATGGGTGGAGCTGTGCCAGTCTGAAGCCAGGAGCTTCCTCGGGGTCTTCCACATGGGTGCCAGGGCCCAAGGACTTGGGCCATCCTCCACTGCCTTCTCAGACCATAGCAGAAAGCTGGATTGCAAGTGGAGCAGCCAGAACTCAAACCAGCACCCATATGGGATGCCGGCACTGCAGGCAGTGGCTTTACCTGCTATGTCACAGTGCCGGCCCCCCACTCCCCAATTCTTGTTCTTGTTTTTGTTGTTTTATAGTTTTCCCATTTCTACATACTAGATATTAGTCCTTTGTCAGATACAGAACTTGCAAACATTTTATCCCATTCTATCGCTTGTATCTTCACTCTGGTGATTGTTTGCTTTGTTGTGAAGAATCTTGCTAGTTTGATATACAGTTTGACTATTTGTGCTTTTGTCATCTTATGTAAAAGCATTGCCTATGCCAATGTTATATAAAGTTTTCTTTATGTATTGCTAGTTTAAGGTTTTCCATTTAGGTCTGTGAATCACTTTGAGTTGATTTTTGTGTAGGATAAGAGGGTAGAGATTGTAGGTTGAGTCCTCTCCATATAGGTATCCGATGTCCTCTGGATGATTTACTGAAGAGACTATTCCTTATCCAGTGTATTTTGGCATCTTTGTCAAAATCCATTGCCTATAGATGTGTGGATTCCTTTCTGGGGCCTCCATTTGCTTTCACTGGTCTATATATTTGTTTTTATGCCACTGCCTACCATCTTGAATTCAAATATTGTGTACTTCCAGTCTTGTTCTGTTATTCAAAATTGCTTGGGCTCTGTGGTGGCTTTTGTTAATCCATATGAATTTTAGGGTTTTTTTTTTTAGTTATTTGAAGAATTTCATTTCTGTTTTGGTGGAAATTGTTTTGATTCTGTAAAGTAGTTTGGATAGCATAGAAATGGTATGAATTCTTCCAGTCCATGAACGTGAGAGGTCTTTCCATCATTTGTCATCAGTTTCTTTCAGTGGTGGTTTGTAATTTTTATTGTAGAGATCTTTTACATCATCAGTTAAATTTATTCCAGGGTATTTTATTTTATTATAGCTCTAGTGAATTTGATCTTTATAATTTCTTTCTCAGTGAGTTCACTTTTATGTAAAATGCTTGTGATTTATTTATGTTCATTTTGTATCTCACAACTTTACTAAATTGATTTACCCGTCTAACAGTCTCTTGTTGGAGTCATTAGGTTTCTCTATAGATAGAATCAGGTCATCTGGAATTAGAAATAATCTCAATTTCTTCTTTCCTGTTTCTCTGCCTTTTATTTCCTTTTCTTAGCTTTGACCAAAACAAAAGAGGGAGTGGGTATTCTTGTCTTGTTCCAGATCTTAGAAGAAATGCTTTCAGCTTTTTGACATTCAGTAGGGTGATGGCTATGGTTTGTTATATGTAGACTATTTTATTGAGTTATGCACCTTCTATAAATATTTAGCTCAAGGTTTTGCTTGTAAATGAATGTAGAATTTTATTGAAAGCTTTTTCTAAATCTGTTGAGGTGATTATAATGATATTTATTCTGCATCCTATTGATGTGGATTATTTAGATTGTTGATTTGCATATGTTGACCACTCCCCACATCCCCAAGTTACTTCTGACTTGTTTATGATGTCTGAGTATTTTCATGTGTTCTTGGATTCAACTTCCTTGTATTATGATGAGAATTTTTGCATTTGTACTAACCAGCCACACTCATCCATAGTTCTTTTATTTGAAAGACATTCAGAACTAGAGATTTGCTCTTCACTCTGGTTTGTAATCCAGGCAGTTCTGGCCTCCTAGAATGAGCCCATCTGGTGCTGAACTTTCATTTAGAGCCTTATTCCTAATTCAGTGTTGTTACTCAATTTTGGTCTGTTCCATTTTTCTTTCTCTTCATGGTTCACTTTTGGTAGGTTATACATATCCAAAAATTAACCATTTCTTCCAATTTGTTGGTTTATAGTTGCTATTAGTAGTCCCTAGTGATCTATTGTATTCCTGTGATATCACTTGTAATATCTCCTTTTTCTGTTTTATAAAGTCTACTGTTTCTTAATCTAGCTAAAGAATTATTAATCTTATTTTTCTTTTGAAAAATCAGTGCTTCATTTCATTAACTTTAATATTGCTTAAGATATTTTAAAAATATTTTATTGATTTATTTATTTGAGATGTAGAGTTACAGACAGAGGGAGAGCCAGAGAGAAAGGTCTTCCATCTGCTGATTTGCTCCCCAGATGGTCACAGTGGCTGGAGCTTTGTTGATCCAAAGCCAAGAGCCAGGAGCTTTTCCTTGGTCTCCCATGTGGGTGTAGGGGCTCAAGCAATTGGGCCATCCTCTACTGCTTTCCCAGGCCATAGCAGAGAGCTGTATTGGAAGAAAAGCAGCCAGGACTAGAACTGGCACCCTTATGGGATGCCGGCACTGCAGGCAGAGGCTTAGCCCACTATGCCACAATGCTGGCCTCATGTTAAGATATTTCTTATTTATTTTTGCTCTGATCTTTATTATTAATTTCTTTGTACTGTCCTTGGAATTGGCTCCTTGTATTTCTAGGTCCTTGAGATGGGACTTAGGTTATTTGATATTTTTCTTTTTTAGATATTGAAGTCATAAATTTTTAATATATTTTTAAGATGTATTTGATAGAGTTAGACAGTGAGAGAGACAGAGAGAAAGGTCTTCCTTCTGTTGGTTCACCCCCCAAAATGGCCGCTATGGCCAGTGCTGCACCAATTCGAAGCCAGGAGCTTCCTCCAGGTCTCCCATGGGGGTGCAGAGGTCCAAGAACTTGGGCCATCCCCCACTGCCTTCCTGGGCCACAGCAGAGAGCTGGACTGGAAGAGGAGCAGCTGGGACTAGAACCTGGTGTCCATATGGGATACCAGCACCAAAGGCAGAGGATTAGCCAAGTGAGCCATGGCACCAGCCCCCTAAAGTCATAACTTTTAATTTCTATATTTGGTGATGATGGAGACCTTCTAATTGGCTGCAGGAAATGTAGGCAGAAATAAGAGTGTTTGCTAGGTTGCCATAGAAAATACTGTAGCATATTTGGCTTGACTTGCAGCAATTTATTTCTCAGAATTCTAGAGATTACAATTTAACAACAAAGGAAAGTAGGTCTGGTTTCTCCTGAGGTCTCTCTCCATGGCTCCCACACAACCAGCTTCATGCTGCACCCCGACATGTTATCTCCTCTGTCCATGTGTGCATCTCTTATAGGAACACTGGTCAGTTTGAATCAGGGCTTCACACTTATGATATCATTTGATGTTAACTACCTGCTTAAAGTCCTGTCTCCAAATAGAATCATATTGGTGGTCAGCATTTCATGATATAAATTTTAGAGATTCAGCCCATAGCACTTAGAAGGGATCCAGTGATTTGCCTCATAGGCAGCTCTCCCTCAGGAGGACTTGGCTTTTGAAATATGTGTTAGCATTTCTCACAGTATCACTTTCAGTACTGTCAAAATTGGTGCATGTATAAACATTATGCATACTAATACCTGTAAACATGTAGACACACTATCATAAAAATGTGTAATGGTTGTATACAGGTAAGGTAAATACAGTAATCCATAAGATGACATGGCAGTAAGCATTAAAACATGATGAGAAATGGAAAGAATAATAAAAATAAACATGTGTTATCCAATATTTATAGTTTCTGAGAAATAAACAGTAAGCAGAAGGATGTTTTCCTAAGACCTTGCAAATTTTCAATTACAGTTACTCAAAACTAGCACTTTGTACTATATGGATGTAGAGGAACGATGTATTCCCAAAAGCATAAATCCAACACCACTGCAGCAAATTTTTAATTACTGTTTAATATTTTCTCGATATTATCAACCAAATGAACTGCATAGTGAATTATAGTGGGTTTTTCTGCTCTTTGGCAACCACTTATGGTATTTATCTGCCTTTGCTATTTCCAGAATTTGAACTGTTTGAAACCTATCCTATCGCTACATTTTGCTTTTGTAGATAATACTGAAACTCCCTGTATCCAGTTATTTCTCTCTGGTAGCTCAGGAATTGTTGTCAGGATCTTTGTACCAGATAAGAAAGATGAAACAGAGTGTGCTTTAAGACATAAGTCTGTTGACAAGTGTCAAGTGATTCTTTAGTGTAGATTTTAGTGAGAAAATGTTTTTCTGTGGTATACAAAAACTTGTTTGGAAAATCATCCTGAAAATAATAAATTGCTTCTTGGCAGTAAAATCAGCTTTATAAAAATAAGTAGCAAGTAAATGTTTCTGTTAACCTAAGGATAACTAGATTTAATCACTGCCAGTTAACTATAATTTTGAGTGCTTTTTCAAGGAGCCTTCTCTGCCTCTTTTCAAGTGTAAAGTGCTAGTTCTCCACAGGGAGGTTGATTTTTACTTTGTTTCTTCAGCTAATGTGTCTGTTATTCGGCATGTGCATGTGCACAGTAGACTCTAGGAGAAGCCAGACCAATTCTCTCATGATTCCCTGCTTTCACCTTCTCTTCCAGGATAATTGTAGAGACATCTACATATTTCAAAGGACAAAAGAAATGCATGCATCTCTAGTAAGATGATTGCTTATTTTCCAGCTTATTTTGCACAGTATTAGGAGATTTATGAGGGTTTTTAAATTAAAATGTAAAATAAATATGATGACTGTCATAGTTATAAGAAATTCATGCCATCAAAGATGATTGCAAATTAGTCTGCAGATTTTCTGATGCCATAACAAAGTCATATTTATTACAGGATTCAAATCAGAATTTGCTAAATTCTTTTTTTTAATTTATTTTATTTATTTGAAGGACAAGGTTACAGATGGAGAGGTAGAGCCAGAGAGAGAGAGAGAGAGAGAGAGAGAGAGGGGGGTCTTCCATCCACTGGTTCACACCCCAGATGACCACAATGGCAGGAGCTAAGCTGATCTGAAACCAGGAACCAGGTGCTTCTTCTGGGTCTCCCACATGGGTGCAGAAGCCCAAGGACTTGGGCCATCTTCTACTGCTTTCCCAGGCCATAGTAGAGAGCTGGATCAGAAGTGGAGCAGCCAAGACTCAAACCACCGCCAATATGGGATGCCGGTGCTGCAGGCTGTGGCTTTAACCTGCTGTTCCATAGCACCAGTCCCCAAGAATTTGCTAAATTCTTGTGGAGTGTGAAGTCTGAAATAGTCTTTATTGGTCATATAGATGAATTAGTGGAAGTGGTTAATACCAACCTAGAAATAAACATGCAACATTCTGCAGTGGTGAGAGTTGCCTATTGCTAATATACAAGTCAGCCAATAAAGTTTTTAGGAATTGCTAAAATAGCTTTGGGAGGCTGGATTTATTAATTGCACAAGGAATCTGTAAGTCTGAGGGAATGTGTGCCTAACTGTATATCTCCTCCCTCTCTTATTCCCACTCTTATTTTTAACAGGGATAAATTTTCTTTTTTTAAAGATTTATTTATTAAAGTCAGAGTTACACACAGAGAGAAGGAGAGGCAGAGAGAAAGAGAGGTCTTCCATCTGCTGATTCACTCCCCAATTGGCTATGATAGCTGGAGCTGTGCCAATCTGAAGGCAGGAGCCAGGAGCTTCTTCTGTGTCTCCCATGAGGGTGCAGGGGTCCAAGGACTTGGACCATCTTCTACTGCTTTCCCAGGCCATACCAGAAAGCTGGATTGGAAGTGAGAAGCTAGGATTTGAACTGGCACCCACATGAGATGCCAGCACTACAGGTGGTGACTTTACCAACTATGCCACATGCTGGCCCCATGGGATCAATTTTCAATTGGATTTAAACACCTAAGAATAATTCTGTGTTAAGTAAAGAGTTCAACCAAAGGTATTAAGTAGAAAAAGAAAATACTAAAAAGATTAAAATACTAAGCTGTTCCTCGAAGGACAAGAGCCAATCAAGTCATTGTTTCTCATAGTGTCAGTTTCACTTTTACAGGTTTCCTTTTAGGTGCTCAGTTAGTTGTCACAGATCAGGGAGAACATATATTTGTCCCTTTGGGACTGGCTTATTTCACTCAGCATAATGTTTTCCGGATTCCTCCATTTTGTTGCAAATGATCAGATTTCATTTTTTTAACTTCTGTGTAGTATTCCATAGAGTACACATCCCATCATTTCTTTATCCAGTCTTTCATTGATGGGTATTTAGGTTGATTCCATGTCCTACCTATTGTAAATTGAGCTGCAATAAACATGGAGGTGCACACTGATCTTTTATTTGCCAATTTAATTTCCCTTGTATAAATTCTGAGGAGTGGGAAGGCTGGATCATATAGTAGAACTGTATTCAGATTTCTGAGGAATCTCCAAACTGTCTTCCATAGTGGCTATACCAGTTTGCATTCCCACCAACAGTGGATTAGTGTGCCATTTTCCCCACATCCACACCAGCATCTGTTTGTTGATTTCTGTAGGAAAGCCATTCTAATTGGGGTGAGGTGATACCTTATTGTGATTTTAATTTTGAATTCGGTGTTTAAAAACATGGGGAAAAGGGAAATATTATATTTTTAATTATACCTATGATGATCTTAATTTTGATGTATATGCAGCAAATATTCCATCTTAGTGAATTGCAGAGTAATCTATAAATATTAGTTGGGTCAATGTACTGTCATGTTAATAATTGATTTTCTTTTATTCCATCAATTGCTATAAAAAGTATCAAAGGGGGCCAGCACTGTGGTGCAGCAGGTTAACGCCCTGGCCTGAAGTGCCAGCATCCCATATGGGCACTGGTTCAAGACCTGGCCACTCCACTTCTGATCCAGCTCTCTACTATGGCCTGGCAAAGCAGTAGAAGATGGCCAAAGTCCTTGGGCCCCTGCACTCACATGGGAGACCCTGAAGAAGTTCCTGGCTCCTGGCATCAGATCGGCACAGCTCCAGCCATTGCGGCCAATTGGGGAGTGAAGCATTGGATGGAAGACCTCTCTCTCTGCTTCTTCCGTCTCTGTGTAACTCTGTCTTTCAAATAAATAAATAAATCTTTTTTAAAAAGTATCAATTTTTTCATTATTTGTTAATTGTTTTAATTTCTTGTTTACCTCTCTGGTCTTTTTTCATGCCATTTGAGGCTTGTTTTTCAGCACATTAGCACTTATAATTATTATGTCATCCTAATGTATTATCTGTTTATTCTTATGAAAAATTTCTGTATTTCTGTTAGTTATATAAAACCTACAAAATCATTTGCTTTGGTCCTGCCAAGACAGTCACAGGTGATGTTTGCTGGTGATTATCTTTATATTTCATTGTTCAGAAAATATATTTTGTCTATCACACAGATTGATGTTCGTTTATTTTTGTTTACTTGAGAGACAAAGTTAATGTGAGGTCTTCTATCTGATGGTCCATTCCCCAACTGTCTGCAATCTCTTGAGCAGGGGACAAACTAAAGCCAGGAGGCTGGAACTCAATAAAGATCTCTCATGTGGGTATCTAGGACCCAACTACTTGCACTGTTACCTGCTACCTCCCTGAGTGAGCATTAGCATGAAGCTAAATCAGAAGCTGGGGTAGGTACTCTGATATGAGTTGTGAGCATCCCGAGAAGCAGCTTATCCCAACGAGCCAAAATGTCTGTTCCTGTACACCTCATATTTTATGGTACTTATGTTACATATAGAATCAGGGATGGGAGGATTTTTTCTTTCAGTACACTGATGATTTCTTTCCATTGTTTCTGCTGAGAAGTCAGCCATCATTCATGGATAGCTGTAACCCAATATGCCATAGGCTGTTCTGTCTTTCTTACTTTCAAGATCTTTTCTTTGTATTTGGATTTCTTCAGTTTGTTATTTGCCTAGAGTAGTTTTCTATTTGTGATGATTAGGGGGTAACTGACCATTTTGAATCTATAAATTTATATCTTTTATAAAATTTGGGAAGCCTTTAACCACTTCAAAACACATCTTTTATATTTCATTCTTTCTCTTCTTACTGAAATTTCAGTTGCAGTTATGAAGGACTTTGAAATAAAAGATGAAGTTATTTTGGTGCAAAAAATGCTTGCAATCCATGTATACAAGTGGTATAGAAGAACATTTTTGAAAATCCATACTATAAAACACTATGCATAAAGGTTATGAAGACAGCACATTTATGCATTTAATTTTTTAACCAAAGTGAATTTGTGTTTTGTTTTAAAGACAGAGAGAGGAGAGACAGAGAGAGAGGTCTTCCATCTGCTGGTTCACTCTTCTATTTGGCTGCAATGGTTCAAGTTGTGTCAATTTGAAGCCAGGAGCCAGGAGTTTCTTCCAGGTCTCCCATATGGGTGCAGGAGCCCAAGGACTTGGGCCATCTTCTACTGCTTTCCCAGGTCCCAACAGAGAGCTGGATAGGAAGTGGAACAGCCAGGACTTGAACTGGTGCCCATAAGGGATGCCAACACTGCAGGTGGTGGCTTTACCTGCTACATACGGTGCCGGTGAAATTGTGTTTTAACTCTACTTTCTACAAACTTTTTAGTATTAGATTGCTGTCTTTTTTTAAAAAAAAAAGACTTATTTATTTTTTTAGTATATAGCTTGCCTCCATTTTTTAAAAAATATTTTATTTATTTATTTGAGAGGTAGTGTTACAGACAGTGAGAAGGAGAGACAGAGAGAAAGGTCTTCCTTCCATTGGTTCACTCCCCAAATGGCTGCAATGGCCAGAGCTGTGCCAATCCAAAATCAGGAGCCAGGTGCTTCTTCCTGGTCTCCCATGGAGGTGCAGGGGCCCAAGGACTTGGGCCATCTTCTACTGCTTTCCCAGGCCATAGCAGAGAGCTGGTGCCCATGTGTGATGCTGGCACTGCAGGTGGAGGATTAACCTACTGTGCCAGTGCACTGTTCCCTATTATTTGAAAATCAGAGTTACAAAGAGAGAAGGAGAGGCAGAGAGTGAGGAAGAGAGAGGGAGAGAGATGTCTTTCCTCCACTGGTTCACTCCTCAATTGGCCACAAAGGCCGGAGCTGCACCTATCTGAATCCAGGTGCCAGGATCTTCCTCCAGGTTTTCCCGCATGGGTGCAGGGGCCCATAGACTTGGGGTATCTTGTACTGCTTTGCCAGGCCACAGCAGAGAGCTGGATTGGAAGTGGAGCAGTTGGGACTCGAACTGGCACCCATATGGGGTGCTGGCAACACAAGCAGTGGCCTTTTCTGCTATACCACATTGGTGGCCCCCAAGAGTTCATTTTTTCCAAATGCTTTGTCATTGTCATAACAATGTCTTCTGCACTTAACCTCAGCTATCTATATTTATAATATCATTTTCTCTGCCCTGGATTATTGCTTCAGATTGGTGTCACTGATATTTTTTTTTACCTCCCTCATAGGAATAATTTATACAAAATAAGAATTGCCCTTCCTGTCAGATTTGACTCCCTTCCTGTTTTGCTATGGCCTATACTTCTTGTTGACTAATTGTTGCAGTTTTTAAATAAGATGTTTTGTGGTTCTCAGTGGTCACATTTGACTTATGGTCTACCTTAAAGAAGGTATCTCTTCATATATAAGATAACTTTATAGTGGTGTAATTTCAGTTATTTTTTCCAGCTTCTTTATTATGCTCATAATATATTTTATTCCTACACATTATAAACCACTCTATACATCTTTATTGTCTTCTTTAAATGGTCAGTGACTTTGAAGTTTTTGAAAATATGAGTGAAAATATTTGTACTCTTGTGTTTACCAATTCCAATAATGTTTTTTGACTGTAGATTTTTGGAAATGTAGTCATGGTAATCTTTGCTGTAATTGTTATATTTTCTTTTGCTATGTGAAATTAGGATATCCTCACCATTATGTTTATTATGATATCAAGTGCTTCCTCACATCTCTAATGTGGCTCTCATGTTCAGTGATGCCACAAATATTAAAAGATTCAGAAAAGTCTTCACACTCATATTCTAGTTTATTACTCTAACAGAGTCGACTAACAAGTCAAGGAGCGTGCTGCATAGGGCAAAGTCTATGATTCATCCAGCTTGAGATTCCAGCTGAATTTGTCAAATATATTAGGTGAAGTATTATTATGTTTTTCATTTGTGATTCTTAATATTTATCACAATTTATCCATCTTTTCAACATTTAAAGACAGTTTTTTGGAGAGCACATGATAAATATAATGCTTTGCCCATTTTCCCATTTGAATTCCAATTCTTTCCTTATTTTTTCACATGAAAGTTAATAATTCTTATTGTTAGAAAGGTAAAAGCTTTATGTGTTTGACTTGTACTTTGTTTCCTTAGTTTGTATAAAAGCGAGTTTTGATATTTATATAGTGAAATTTCTCAACTCTGCCTATGCAGCTTCTAGATATTGAATTTCAACTAGAATGGACTTTCCTAACCCAAGATTATTAATTATGCATTTCACATAATTCTCAAGTTGTTATGCACTTGATGTGAACTATGCATTCACTTGTAACTTTATTTTGTTTGTTTTCAACACAGTTTTTTCAAAAGTCCATAGAGTCCCTCTCCCATGGACCTGTAATGAAGTCTACCTATGAAGGTGAACTGCTTTAACTGATGCTGTTTCTCAGTGTCTCAGAACAATAGGGACAATGAGTTAGGGTATAGTTAGGTGACAAGTTACTTCCAGCCTCTGCAGGACTTCCACATTCAAGATGGGTATCAAATCATCTATGTTCCTCAGCTGCTTGAATGACCTTTACTAGCAGTACTCATCCTTGTGACTGGAGAATAATGAAGGCATTGAACCAAGTAAAGCTCTTCTAGGAAGTGATGCAACTCATTTCTACTGATGAGAATCCTCTGGGAGAGGATATGTGATTCTCCCACAAGTAACAATATGGAAGATGAGTGAGCAGGGATCACCATATACCAGAATTCCTCTTCCCCTACGTGAATCTTAACTTTACCCCATACCTGGAGAGAAAATCCTAATGTTTCATCTATTTTCGATTTTTTTAACTTTTATTTAATGAATATAAATTTCCAAAGTACGATTTATGGATTACAATGGCTTCCCCCCCATACCGTCCCTCCCACCCACAACCCTCCCCTTTCCCACTCCCTCTCCCCTTCCATTCACATCAAGATTCATTTTCGATTATCTTAATATACAGAAGATCAGCTTAGTATACATTAAGTAAGGATTTCAACAGTTTGCTCCCACACAGAAACATAAAGTGAAAAACAATAGATGATTTTTTTAAATGATGATGAAATCAGATCAGACCTATTGTCATGTTTAATCCCAGTGAGAGTCAAGTTGGGAGTTGATAATTTCTTTTTCTTTTTTTTTTACAGAAGATCAGTTTAGTATGCATTAAGTAAAGATTTCAACAGTTTGCACCCCCATAGAAACACAAAGTGAAATATATTGTTTGAGTACTCGTTATAGCATTAAATCTCAATGCACAGCACATTAAGGACAGAGATCCTACATGAGGAGTAAGTGCACAGTGACTCCTGTTGTTGACTTTACAAATTGACACTCCTGTCTATGGCATCAGTAATCTCCCTATGCTCCAGTCATGAGTTTCCAAGGCTATGGAAGCCCCTTGAGTTCTCCGACTCTTATCTTGTTTAGACAAGGTCATAGTCAAAGTGGAGGTTCTCTCTTCCCTTCAGAGAAAGGCACCTCCTTCTTTGAAGACCTGTTCTTTCCACTGGGATCTCACTCACAGAGATCTTTTGCCAGAGTGTCTTGGCTTTCCATGCCTGAAATACTCTCATGGGCTTTTCAGCCAGATCCGAGTGCCTTTAGGGCTGATTCTGAGGCCAGAGTGCTATTTAGGACATCTGCCATTCTATGAGTCTGCTGAGTATCTCACTTCCCATGTTGGATCACTCTCCCCTTTATTTATTCTATCGGTTAGTGTTAGCAGGTACTAGACATGTTTATGTGCTCCCTTTGACTCTTAGTCCTTTCATTATGATCAATTGTGAACTGAAATTGATCACTTGGACTAGTGAGATGGCATTGGTACATGCCACCTTGATGGGATTAAATTGGAATCCCCTGGTATGTTTCTGACTCTACCATTTGGGGCAAATCAGCTTGAGCATGTCCCAAATTAAACATTCGATTTTGAACTCAAAGTCCAAGATCTGTGAATGAAATCAGAAACTTGTATCCTGTCTGGAAGAGGCTTCTCTTGATCCTCAGACCTGAGCCATGGAGTACTGTTTCATCTATTTCATGGCAATATGAGGGCACAAGGGGAATGGCCTGTGCCCTGTACATGAGACACACTCTCTTACTAAGGGTCTGTTTAACAAGAAAAATATTTTTGAAAATCATTCTCAATGTCTAACTGGATAATCATGGATACTTCCATTGTTAAATTAATATGATGCAGTATGCTAGGTACTTCTCAAGATTTACTTGTACAATAGTTTTTGAAACCTATGTATTCATTAATAGATTTTTACTATTAAGATTTTTCCATGTTTCTGGAAGAAACATTAAAAAAATGCTTGTTTTCCCATTACTCTTTTATTTTCTTTTTCCTCTAAAATGATTGTCATATTTTCCTCACATTCTATATTCCTTCCTGGTCCAGTTTCTCTGTTTTTGCTTCTGTTTGAGCATTTCATTCACTGTGATGACTTCAGACATTCATGTGAATCTGCAGGTCCTCAAATCATTATCTGCAGTTGCAATCTGTTTCCTGAGCTCTAAATCACATATCCAGTTGCAATTTGAATATCTCCAGATATTTGACTTCAGAAACTTCAGATGTGAGGTGTCCAAAGCAGTCTCATTTCTTTGTGTCATATATTGTTGTTTTTTTTTGATAGGTATAGTTAGACAGTGAGAGAGACAGAGAAAGGTCTTCCTTCCATTGGTTCACCCCCCAAATGGCCGCCACGACTGGTGCGCTACCCCAATCCAAAGCCAGGAGCCAGGTGCTTCCTCCTGGTCTCCCATGAGAGTGCAGGGCCCAAGCACTTGGGCCATGCTCCACTGCCCTTCCAGGCCACAGCAGAGAGCTGGACTGGAAAAGGAGAAACTGGGATAGAATCTGGTGCCCTGACCAGGACTGGAACCCGGGGTGCTGGTGCCACAGGCGGAGGATTAGCCTAGTGAGCCATGGTGCCATCCATATATTGTTTTCTTTCCTGCCAGTTTCAGCTTGCAATGCCAGTGTCTATCCAGCCTTCATACACACAGCAAGGAATTAAACTACAGTGTTCACCCTATGCACAACAAATTATAGTGAATTCTGTTCATGTTTTGCTCTTTTTTTTTTTCAAGTTTTATTTCATTTGAAGGGAAAAGTTAATGGGGAGGGGTCTTCCATCCATTTATTCACTCCCCAAATGGCCTCAATGGCCAGGGCTAGGCCAGACCAAATTCAGGAGCCAGGAGCTTCATCTAGGTCTTGCACATGGGTACAGAGGCCCAAGGACTTAGGCCATTTTATGTTGCATTCTCAGGCATATTACCAGGGAGCTGGATTGGAAGTGGAGCAGCTGAGACTTGAACTGGTGCCAATATGGGATGTGACATTGCAGGCAATGGCTTAACCCATTGTACCACAATGCTGGCACCTCTTTTTGTTGTTGTTGTTGTTTTCTTATGTACCTTGAGTTTCCTTTTCTGTCTTTTTATTGCTCTGTGTTGTGACGGTAAGTGACCAAGTCGCACTCTATATTTCCCTTGTAATTACCATGTTGTTTTTCCTCACTTATCTCTCTGGAGATGACATTTAAAATGAAAATCTTTTCAAGTTTCTACCACATTTTATTGGTCCTACATTGTTTACAACCTGTGTTTTAGAAAGTGAGCAATCACTGTCATGTTAAAATAACAGTCATTTTGATTGTTGGAAGAAATATTAGGATGCTTATGAACATCGTTCATAAGTAGTCTTAATTTTTTTTAAATTTTTTTTGAGGGTTAGAGTTACAGACAGTGAGAGGGAGAAAGAGAGAAAGGTCTTCCTTCTGTTGGTTCACTCTCCAGATGGCCACAACAGCCAGAACTGTGCCGATATGAAGCCAGGAGCCAAGTCTCCCATGCAGGTGCAGTGGCCCAAGCACTTGGACCATCTTCTACTGCTTTCCCAGGCCATAGCAGAAAACTGGATTGGAAGAGGGGCAGCTGGGACTAGAACCAGTGCCCACATGGCATGCTGGTGCTGCAGGTGGAGGATTAACCAACTGCGCCACGGAGTCAGCCCCTCATAAGCAGTCTTACAAAAATAGCAAGCATATAAAATTTTTATTATTGGAATTACATGAAGTTTATAAGTAAAATATCACTTAATTATCAGTCCCTTCAACAAATCAATGCCTTTATGTCTCCTCACATCCTAGGAAAACTGACCTAGGTGTGATGCATTTTGTAGCCCTATCACCTGGCCTATGTTCCACCACCTATGTAGTTCATATTCATGTAAACAAATTCTTCCACAAGATCTAAGCATTTTTTGTGTTTCCGTGAACTGAAACCTGATAATATAGCAAAATCTGTTTTTTAAAAATTCTTTGTTCTGATTAATATTTTTTTTTTTTTTTTTTTTTTTTTTTTTTTTTTTTTTTTTTTTTTTTTGACAGGCAGAGTGGACAGTGAGAGAGAGAGACAGAGAGAAAGGTCTTCCTTTGCCGTTGGTTCACCCTCCAATGGCCGCCGCTGCAGCCGGCGCACCGCGCTGATCCTGGCAGGAGCCAGGAGCCAGGTGCTTTTCCTGGTCTCCCATGGGGTGCAGGGCCCAAGCACCTGGGCCATCCTCCACTGCACTCCCTGGCCATAGCAGAGAGCTGGCCTGGAAGAGGGGCAACCGGGACAGAATCCGGCGCCCCGACCGGGACTAGAACCCGGTGTGCCGGCGCCGCAATGTTCTGATTAATATTGAACATGTTTTGTAGCTGATCCAATGTATTAATTCAGGCATGTCTTATACTTACATCTACAGATTACAATGTGAGCTCCTTTCAGAATCATTAGGAGAAAGATCAGTTCCAGAATAACAAGGGAAACTTTTATATTGGTTTTGGAATTATAAAATTACTATAGAAGCAAAATATTTTCATTGTGATTTGGCATTTTGTTGCCATACAGATTACAAAGTAAGTTGTATCTTAAATAAGAGGCATATAAGATATACACAGAAGGATGCACTCCTGGTCTTTGTGTTTTGTGACAGAAATGACATGTGGAGCAAAACTGTGCTATTACAGGTGTTGTCATTTGAAGACCTGGTTGTGTACTTCACTCAGGAGGAGTGGCAGGACCTGGACGATGCTCAGAGGACCTTGTGCAGGGATGTGATGCTAGAAACCTACAGCAACCTGCTTTCTTTGGGTGAGAGGCATTCCTCTCTCATGCCCAAATGGAACACTTGATTCCCCTGTGGCAAATAAATCAATGCTTTATAATGTTAAATTGTGGGTAAGCATAGAATTTGAGGTCAAGAAGAATGAGGAAAGGATTCAAATGTACACAGCTCCTGGTACCAAGCTGTTGTCTTTCAAAAATCTAACTTCATGATTTCATGACATTGAGTCTTATTTCCCATTAACAGGGCACTGCATTAGGAAACCTGAGGTGATCTCCAAGTTGGAGCAAGGAGCAGAGCCATGGATGGTGGCAAAACCCTTAAATCAGAGCCTGTCAGGTCAGTCAGTGCACATTGGGCAGGGAGGCTGGGACAGAAAGAGCTCAACAGATGTTGACTGTGTAGAGCACTTCTCACTAATTTATCAAGTGCAGGCATTCTGCAGTCTGCAAGGAAGGCTTCCATATGTACATTCACCTACCTGTTGTTTTGCTCTTGGTGAATCTTTTGTTAGAATTACCAACTGTTCAATTTCTGGTTGTAATAAGACTATTTTTTTTTGTTAGATACATCCCCTATATTCTAACTAGTCCTTCTCTCTGATTTTACAGCCTGTTTTTCTCTAGACATTTATACATGTATTTATTAATTGCTTCAATACTTATTAATCGGGCCACACACAGGCACTGATTTCTTACTAGTTGGAGAGATTGAGTTCCTACTTCTGTTTTTGGCCTGGAACAGGCCTTGCTGTTGTACAAATTTGAGGACTGAACCAGTGAATGAGAGTTCTCTCATAGTCTCTGTCTTTTCTCTCCCTTTCTCTGTCTTTGACTCTCAAATAAATTATAGGCCTTTGCAAGCATTTGAAAAGTGAATAAGTGAAGAGGTTCTGTTTTTTGTGTATCATTCCTTGGAGTTAAATGAATAAATTATTAAGGAAATAAATAAATACATACATAAATAAAATTAGATATCCGGGGCAATTCTGTGTATTGTGACATCAGAAATGATAAGAGGATCTGTAATAGGAATATAGACATGGATAGTAATACATTCACCAAGAAAATTTAAAAATTCTGATTAAAAAAGTCAAGTGAATCCATGAATTCATATTCAATGGCTCACATTTGCTTGGGATAGGAGTTTGTACTTAGATAATTCCTTCTATTCCTTCTTTTCCTTTATTAAGAATAGATGTATTTTATTTTTTTAGAAGATAGACATCTTCCATCTGTTGGGTCAGTCCTTAAGTGACTACTATGGCCAGAACTGTGACAGGCTGAAGCCAGGAGCCCTGAAGTCCATCTGGATTTCCCATAGGGATGGCATGTCCCAAGTATTTGGTCATCCTCTGCTGCTTTAGCTCATACATTAGCAGGGAAGTAGATCAGAAGTGGAGCAGCTGGGACTCAAAATAGCATTCAAGTATGGGATGCCAGTATTGCAGGAAGCAGCTTAACCTGCTACTTCTCCTTCTTTTATAATTGTTACATTATAAAGAGATTAAAAAATGTGTAGGGGACTTTGTTTTCTGTGAACATTGAGCCTTAAACTAGTATGGGAAGCAGAACAAGATGGTGTATTGGGACTTTTCTGAGCCTTTTGTGGAACTGAAAATGTAAAGATACTAGATTTTCTTAGGAATATGGAGAAAGCTATCAAAATACAGTGCATATAAAAGATTGGGAGGGGTCTGGGATTGTGACACAGTGAGTTAAGGTGCTGTCTGCAATGACAGCTTTTCATATGGGAACCATTTGAGTCCTGTTTGCCCCAATTCCAATCCAGCTCCAAGCTAATATGACCAGGGAAGCAGCAAATGTGTCCTTGCATATATGTCTTAGACCCAGTTGGAGTTCTAGGCTCCTGGTGTTAGCCTGGCCCAGCCATGGGCAGTGCAGCCATTTGGAGAGTGAAGCAGTAGAAGAAAGATCTTTCTCTTTGTCTCTCTCTCACTCTCTATAACTCTACCTTTAAAATAAATTAATTTTGATAAAAAATTTAAAGGTGATTTTTGCTTAAGAAAACCCCAGAGGTAATCAACTGAACATTCAACAACCACAGGTACAGGATCTGTTTTTTTTTTTTTTTAAGATTTACTTATTTATTTGAAAGTCAGACTTACACAGAGAAGAGAGGCAGAGAGAGAGAGAGGTCTTTGATCTTATAGTTCACTCCCCAATTGGCTACAATGGCCAGAGCTGTGCTGATCTGAAGCCAGGAGCCAGGAGCTTCTTCTGGGTCTCCCACGCAGGTGCAGGGGCCCAAGGACTTGAGCCATCTTCTACTTCTTTCCCAGGCCATAGCAGAGAGCTGGATAGGAGGTGGAGCAGCCGGGACTTGAACCAGCACCTATATAGGATGCCGGTGCTTCAGGCCAAGACATTAACCCACTGTGCCACAGTGCCAGCCCCAACACATCATTCTTTTAAGAAACAATGAATAAAAGGGTGGGGAAAACAGAAAGTTGCTAAAGCACTCTAGCAAGACAGTGGATAAGTATTTTTAGCAAGTGTTTCTCCACTTTTAAAAATGTTTATTTAAGGGCTGGCACTGTGGCCTAGCGAGTAAAGCCTCCACCTGTGGTGCTGACATTCCATATGGGCAACTAGTTCGAGTTCCAGCTGTTCCACTTCCAATACAGCTATGTACTAACATGCCTGGAGTTGTGGTCCTTGTGAGATGCAAGCAGGAGAGAAACTTGATGCTAATGTGCTAATGTGGGAACTCTGTTGAATGCTGTGAGCCTATTAGCAGTAGAGGATGGCCCAAGTCCTTGGTCCCCTGCACCTACATGGGAGACCTGGAAGAAGCTCCCAGCTGCTCATTCATCTGGCCCAGTGCCAGCTGTAGTGGCCATTTGGTGGAGTGAACCAGTGGATGGAAGATCTCTGTCTTTCTAACTCTACCTTTCAAATAAATAAATAAATCTTTTTAAAATGCTTATTTAGTTATAAAAATGCTTATTTACTTCTACATGAAAGGCAGCGTGTTAGTGACTGAGGGACAAATAGAATGGGGAAACATCTTCTATTCATTGGTGCATTGCTCAAATGCCTTCAGTAGTTAGAAGTAGGCCATCAGGAAATCAAACACATTTGAAAAACTCCATCTGGGTCTTTCAAATGTGTGGCAGGATCTAAAGCACTTCAATCATCATCTGTTGCCTCCCAGGATGCATTAGCAGGAATTTGTACTTTAAACACAGCATCCAGGACTCATCCTGGCATTATTATGGGATGCAAGCACCTGAAGAAATGGTTTGACTCACTGCATGACATCATCCATCCTCTCTCCTCCACTTAAAAGCATTTAAGGTAATGTATGATTATTGGGAAAGCTTGTTTTATTACACTGGTGTATTATGGAGTAAAACACATAATATAAATGAATATGTTATACTGGCATGTTAAAATGCTATACCACTAGGATGGCAAGAAACTTCATTGCCTTTACATGAACATTCTAAAAGAGGTACTTAGATGTTTTCATGGATATGATTATCTTTTTCTCATTTCAGTTGCCCACAGAAGGGATGACCAGTTTGGAACCAACCAGAAAAGTCAACAAATAAATTTGAGGCAAGTTGTAATCACAAACAACAACTTATCAACTCACAAGAGAGTTGAATTAAAAACAACACTGAATTTAAGCTCAGGCCATTTTTGAAACCTGATTATACAAAAGGGGAATTGTTAAGAAAAGAAAGCTGAGGCATATCATTTATTTTAGAATGTGCTTTTCCCTAGGAGTACTGGTGAGATGCAAGAAGGAGAGAAACTTGATGACCTTAATGTGTCTGGGAACTCCATTGAATGCTGGGAGGCTGTTAGTTAGCCTCCCGAGATTCAGACTTTCCAGCAGGTGTTTGAACACTGTGGAAAAGGCAAAGGCTTCAGCAAGAAAAGAATATTCTTTACATGTGAACAGCTTCATATGGGATACACCTGCGATAAGTCAACTGTCATTGTAGAAAATACAACTGAAAACATAAAGAAAACTTTCCAGGAAAAATCCTACTCCAATAAACCTTGGAAAATGCACACAGGAAAGAAACTTTGTGACTCTTTTGAATATGAGGAAACTTTACAAATTAGATCTTCCAACAAATCAGAGAACATATACTGGAAAAGTACCCTATGTTTGCAACCCCCATGGGAAATCTCCCAGCTGTAAACCCTGCCTCACTACCCACCACAGAACTTGCAGAGGAAATTCCTATGGGTGCAGTGAATGCAGAGAAACCGTTTACCTGAAGTCAGATATTAGAAATCAAAGAATTCACACAGGAGAGAAACATTATGACTGCAATGCATGTGGAAAAGCCTTTTCCCAGAAGTCAAATCTCGTTATCCATCAGAGAATCCACACAGGGAAGAAACTTTATGAATGTAATCCATGTGGAGAAGATTTTTGTCAAAAGGCACACCTCATTGCACATCAGAATATTCACACGAATGAGAAATCTTATAAATGTGAAACATGTGGAAAAGTCTTTCACTGGAAGTCAAGCCTCATTAGACATTGGATAATTCACACAGGGAATAAGCCTTATGAATGTAATGAATGTGGAAAAACCTTTGGCCAAAAATCACACCTCACTAAACACCAGTTGATTCACAAAGGGGAGAAATCTTATGAATGTGGTACATGTGGAAAACCCTTTAGTCAGAACTCACAACTCATTACACATCAGAGAGTTCACTCAGGGGAGAAACCTTATCACTGTGATGAATTAAAAAAAAAAAACATTTTCACAGAATTCAAATCTCAAAATCCATAAAAGAATTCACACATGAGAGAAAACTTAATAATGCAATAAACATGAGAAAGACCTTTTACTATAAATTATACCACAGAAGAATTCACAAAAAGGAAAACAATAGAATGATTGAAAATTCCTTTTGCTAGAAGTCAATCTTACACACACATTAAAGAACACACACGTGAGGAAACATGTGAATGTAGGACAACTTTATATATCATAAGCCAGGTCACTTTCTATCCAGGGACTTTAGAAAGAGAAAAAACCCTATGAAGCCATGAAATTGGACAAACCTTTTATTGAAGGAGATGAGGGCTAAGGTGGTGGCCTAGTGCACCCTGAAGGAGAGTGCTGCCATCAACCAGATGCTGGGGAGGAAGTGGCACAACCTGTCGCGGGAAGAACAGGCCAGGTACTAGGAGCTGGCCCAGAAGGAGCGGCACTTCACTCCCAGTTCTGCCCGACCTGGTCGGCTGGGACAACTACGGTAAGAAAAAGAAGAGGAAGTGAGAGAAGCCACTGTCACAGACACAGACACAGTCACAGCAGCACATCCAAGAGGCAGAGGGTGCCCTGGCCTCCAAGACAAAGAAGCCACATGTCCAGTACCTGCCCCCCGAGAGGCCATGTGACAGCCCTGCCTCCTCCCACGGCAGCATGTTGGACTCCCCTGCAACCCTCTCCACAGCCTTGGCCTCACCAGCTGCCCCTGCTGCCACCCACTCCAAGCAAGACCAGCCCCTCTCCCTCACCACCAAGCCAGAGACCTGGGCCCAGCTGGCTCTGCACTCGGCTGCTGTCCTGGCAGCCAAGGCTAGGGCCACATCCTCCAGCCAGATGGGCAGCCAGCCTCCCCTCCCATCCCAGCCCTCCCGCTGGGGTCCGTGCCCACAGCTCTCCTGACCTCTCTCCCCTCTTTCCCAGCCATGCTGCATGCCCATCACATGCTCCCCGTGCTCCAGGCCCAGCCTTTTTCCTTGGTCACCAAGTCTGCCCACTAAGCTGCTCCCCGACCTATGCAGGCTGCCATTTGACTCATCGAGTAGTAATGATTCAGAAGAAAAAAAAAAAAAAAACAAAAAAAAAAGGAAAACTTTATTGGTCAATATTTGACCACTCTGGACTGTTGCATAAAGTGACTGATAACAAAACCACTTTGCATTTTGTAGATGTAACCAGTAGCTGATCTTAAGGCCTTTTTAAGAAACAAAACAACACGACAACAAAAAAATCTTTACGAGAACAGAAAAGTAGTGTGTTATTCTTCCCGTGCATGCTGTGGTGGATGGACCTGGGCAGAAGACACCTCTCTACCTCTTTCTCTTCCCTGCTGCCCTCTCTTTTCTCATCCACCCCACCTGTCTTGGCTCCCTCTACTTCATCTGCATGTTTGCCGTTGCTGTGATTTCTAGCCTGGTACCTCTTCTTCTGGATCCATTCCTGGACCTCTCCTGTTTCCTGGCCCAAGCTCTTACCATGGGCACAGTACGGGGGGCCTTCCCCTGTGTCCTCCCTGTCCCCTTCCCAGTGTGAGGCCATCACCTTGTGAGAAGACATCTCGGGCTGATTGGTTTCCACCAGCATCCCTGCTCCCTCGGTGGGCCCCAACCCACCAGCCCCCAGCTGTGGGTGGGGAAGGAGGTCCTCTGAACTGGTCCCCCCACCACAATTAAAGGGACTCAAGGTGCCTGCCACTTCCTCTGTGAAGAGTTCTGTGTCCTCCCCCTTGCCCCTGACCTGTTGGGATCTGCCCCTCATGGTCCCAGCACAGCAGACAGGCCCTGGCAGCAGGGCCTGGTTCCTGCCTCCTGGGTCAGTGGTAGCACAATCTGCCAAAGCTCTAAGGACCCTCCTCCCTGTCCCCCTCCCCTCACATGCTTCTTCTATGTCTATTTTGTTTTGATTTTATGTTTTTTGGAGCAATTTAAGCTCCCAATTGATTATTTTCACAAAATAAAATCGCAGTTGCAAGACCTTAAAAAAAAAAAAAAACAGTATTGAGACATCTTAGAAATCTGGAAATAGAATTTCTGTATGACACAACAATCCTACTACTGGGTAAAAACTCAATATCTGAACTCATTGTATCAAAGAGATACCTGCTCCACCATGTTTATAGCAGAACTGATCACAGTAGTCAAAATGTGTACCTCATAAAATGAATGGATAAATAAAATGTAGTATATATACATGATGAAATATTACTCAACTATAAAAAAGAATGAAATACTGTCATTTGTAGCAAAATGGGTGCTGCAAATGGAGCACATCATGTTGATTGAAATAAGCTAAAATTAAAATAATTCAGTCTGAACACAGAATGTTAATTACTAGAGTATGAACTCGGTGAAAGGAATAATGTGAATTTTTAAAAAAGATTTATTTTATTTATTTTGAAAGAGTTACAACGAGAGGTAGAGACAGAAAGAGAGGTCTTCCATCTGCTGGTTCACTCCCCAGATGGCCATAATGGCTGAAGCTGCGCTGATCCCAAGTCAGGAGCCAGGAGCTTCCTCTAGGTCTCCAACACAGATGCAGGGGCCCAAGGACTTGGGCCATCTTCTGCTGCTTTCCCAGGCCATAGCAGAGAGCTGGATGGGAAGTGGAGCAGCTGGGACTCGAACCAGTGCCCATATGGGATACTGGTGCTTCAGGCCAGGGCTTTAACCCTCTGTGCCACAGCACTGGCCTCAGATAATGTGAATTTGGATTATAAACTTCAGGAATAGTTGTTTGATTCATTAATTGTGACAAATATAATAATATGAGAAATTAATAAGAGAGATGGGCTCAGTGGTACATGGAAACTTGTAATAGTGTCTCACAGTGTTTGTTTGCAAGTTTAAAATAAATAATAAAAATTTGAAAATAATATAAAACTAAAAAGGGAAAAGAAAATAAATTTTTGTCAGGAAGCATAAATCAAGGAATTAGCACACCACTCACCTGAATAATGATTGAGAGAATGTGCCAGAATCTAGAACTCCTCTACTGAAACTTTGGAACCAAAGGTAAATTCTCACAGCGTTTGAGAATACACAAAACATACATTTTGAAAGGGGTGAATTATAAGACAGACCCCAGATTTTTCTGAAAATATATATGCAGGATTGTTTCCAGTACAAGTTATAGAATTTTGAGGGAGACAATTATGCTACCAAAAATAAATTATAAATGAGATGGTCAGAGGTTCACCTGTATTGGCTCAGACTAGGATAGTAAAGAAATACACAGGTGATTTTATATCATGAAATACATAACCAATAAGTGAAAGGATACACATTTTATGAAATAGAATATATTTCATTGCTGTGAGACAAGATGCCTAATCTGGTAGGAGTAATAATATACTGACAAGCAGGTATAAAAGCACCTTCTAAAAAATGATTATTAAAATTCTTTAAAATGGAAAATAAAAATAGAATTTTCAAAGGAAAAGAAAATTATAATTACATTTTATAGGAATAATCATAAGTGAAAGATGACAGTATCTTGAACTACTCCATTAAGCATTTCAAAAATCACAGGAAATTTTAGAGTCCAATAGAAATCCAGAAAAGAAATATTACCTAGAAAGAATTAGCTAGCAGCCATAAGAGGACTCTGAAAAATAGCACATGAAAATGGTCAGGACAACTTACACAGTTTTGAGATAACTGGGAACCTCAAAATGACTAAGCCAACCATAATGTTCACAGGATTTCAATGCTAGGACTAATTTACACTAGAGTATTAGATGTATGTACAGGTGATAGTTATAATTCTGAAGGGAAAAAACCCCAAAAGTAAAGAAATGCATGTAATGAAATAAAATTTATTGCAATTAGTACAAGAAGAAATGGGTAATTTGCCAGGGTTAATACTATAGTGATAAGAGATAATGAAAACTACTGAACCATTAAGAACATATTGAGAAATTTTCCAGAAAATAGTTTAAAAGATCATATCACTTACCAAAATACTGTAAGAAATAGTGCCAGTAAGCCGGCGCCGCGGCTCACTAGGCTAATCCTCCGCCTAGCGGCGCCGGCACACCAGATTCTAGTCCCGGTCGGGGCGCCGGATTCTGTCCTGGTTGCCCCTCTTCCAGGCCAGCCCTCTGCTGTGGCCAGGGAGTGCAGTGGAGGATGGCCCAGGTGCTTGGGCCCTGCACCCCATGGGAGACCAGGAAAAGCACCTGGCTCCTGGCTCCTGCCATCGGATCAGCGCGGTGCGCCGGCCACAGCGCGCCGGCCGTGGCGGCCATTGGAAGGTGAACCAACAGCAAAGGAAGACCTTTCTCTCTGTCTCTCTCTCTCACTGTCCTCTCTGCCTGTCAAAAAAAAAAAAAAAAAAAGAAATAGTGCCAGTAGATAGAAGTACTACATTGAGAATTTTCATATTAAAAAACGAATTTGGGGCCAGCTCTGTGGCGTAGCTGGTAAAGCCGCCACCTCCAGTGAGTCCCAGCTGCTCCATTTCTGATCCAGCTCTCTGCTATAGCCTGGGAAAGCAGTGGAGGATGGCCCAAGTCCTTGGGCCCCTGCACCTGCATGGGAGACCCGGAAGAAGCTCCTGCTCCTGGCTTTGGATCAGTGCAGCTCCTGCCAATTCAGCCAATTGGGGAGTAAACCAGAAGATGGAAGACACCTCTCTCTCTCTCTCTCTCTCTCTCTCTCTCTGTAACTCTGACTTTCAAATAAATAAATAAAAAAAAAATTTAAGGTCCCATTAAAATGCAGATAATGCAGGACAGGCATTGTGGTGCAGCACATTAAGTTTTAGTTTGTGATGCCAGAATTTCATATTGGAGTCCTGGTTAGAGTCCCAGCTTTCCTGCAGATGATCCAGCTTTCTATTTTTTTTTTTTTTTTGACAGGCAGAGTAGATAGAGAGAGAGAGAGACAGAGAGAAAGGTCTTCCTTTTTGCCATTGGTTCACCCTCCAATGGCCACCACGGCTGGCGCACTACGGCCGGTGCACCACGCTGATCCAATGGCAGGAGCCAGGTGCTTATCCTGGTCTCCCATGGGGTGCAGGGCCCAAGCACTTGGGCCATCCTCCACTGCACTCCCGGGCCACAGCAGAGAGCTGGCCTGGAAGAGGGGCAACCGGGACAGAATCTGGCACCCCGACCGGGACTAGAACCCAATGTGCCAGTGCCACAAGGCGGAGGATTAGCCTAGTGAGCTGCGGCGCCAGCCCCCAGCTTTCTATTAATGTGCCTGAAAGCAGCAGAAGATGGCACAAGTACATGGGCCTCTATCACATATGTGGGAGACCTGGGTGGCACTGCCAGCTCCTGGTTTCCACCTGGCTCAAATATGGCTGTCACATGCATTTAGGGGAATAAACCAGTGGATGGAAAAATTTCCCCCTCCCTCTCCCCCGCCCTTGCTCCATTATTCAAATATATAAATCTTTAAAACAGTCCAGGTTATGCAAAAAATCTGACATGGAAGGAGAAATAATCACCCCTTTCTATGATGGCTCTGTGAAACTATATACATAAATATTTCCAGGGACAATTTACAAAAGTTCGACAATCTTAGGCTGGCACCATGGCTCACTAGGCTAATCCTCTGCCTGCGGCACCGACACCCCAGGTTCTAGTCCGAGTTGGGGTGCTGCATTCTGTCCCGGTTGCTCCTCTTCCAGTCCAGCTCTCTGCTGTGGCCCAGGAAGGCAGTGGAGGATGGCCCAAGTTCTTGGGCCCTGCACCCACATGGGAGACCAGGAAGAAGCACCTGGATCCTGGCTTCAGATCAGTGCAGTGTGCTGGCCGTAGCAAAGGCAAAAAAAAGAAAGAAAATTAGAAATACTATTCAATAAAATACATTTTTAATTTCTTTAGATAAAATGAATAAGTTGACAGGAGCAATAACAGTGGTAGGAACAATAATAAGGAAAGTTGCTGAGTGATACAGCACCTGGTTTTTCTTAGGGTGCACAGTAGAGGAAGCTGGAATCAGAGGCAGAACCAGTACTAAAACCCAGCCACCCCCATATGAAATGCCACCAGTAGCATCCTAACCCTGCCAAATTCCTGCTCCAAGAAGCTGGTTTATTATTGGAACCAAGCATGACTGGAGACTAAAATTAGGTAATGAATTAGTTCTTTTTCCATATCTGAACTCTGCCTGTCCTGGCTTGTCTACAGTTTTTAGGATGTTTTCTCCATGATCTTAGAAAAATGGCTGCCAGTAGCCATCAACCCATATCTCCCCTTCCTTGGTAAAATGATAGGAATGAACTAGTCTTCCCTTGAAACACTCAGGGAGAGGTCCTGAGGAGGACTGATTGGTCCAGTTTGGGCCACAAAGCCATCCTTGTTTCAATAACTGTTACCAGGATGGCATTCTCCAAATAGTTCACCTTGTGTCACATGACCAATTTTGTGTAAGGTAAGGATGGAGGGGAGAACTGATTGTTCTCCACCCAAACCATCTGAAGTAGGTTTTCTGCCAGAAAACTGAGTTATTTTAATATAAAAGAGAAGAGGTATAGGCCAGCCCACAACAGGAGCTGCCCATTATAACAAGGAGCTGTCCCCAGTATACCCCCTTTACCATGCATCACTTGGGGCTGGCAAGTGACTTCCGTGATGCCTATCCAAAGAAAGTATAAAAGAAATTATTGAAATGATAGGTGCTGATTGGCAAATGGCCAACCAGTCTTCCAAAATTTGACACAGAACACATCTGGGAGATATTTGGAATAGAAAACACTGTGATCAATGATCTATGCCACCTCAGAAAATAGCTCTTTAAAAATACAGATACATCACATGGGCAGGGGGAGATTTTTCATACTGGCTTTATGGTGATCTTCAGGGGCACCCTCAGTTACTGTGTTCCTGTATCTCAACCTTCTCCAGGAAGTTATTGCTCCATTTCCATGCTCATCAGCCTGAATTCAATTATGTGTCTCCCAGGCCTCGAGCTGAGTGGCCATCTAGCAAAGTAACCAATTATGTTGGTGACTGTGGCCCCTTGATGATTTCCTCAGTTCTGTTTCTAATGGACATTCAAAATACATTTCTTATTTTACTACACCTTTAAATTTTATTCCTCTGTTGTAGAATTATAAATGTGTTTCATATAACCTCAACAATAAATGCATATAAGCATGTATAAATGTAAAACTTGTATTTTCACCATTGAACTATACTTGATATATGAATGAAAATTATATTATCCAGCCACTGCTCATACTATTACGTATCTAAATATGCAAAAGAAACCCATACAGAATGCATTTTTCAAAATTGGATTACTATGGACCATATTTTAATGTGAGATAAAATTTCTTCCTGAATCCCCCCCATAAGGAAAGTTGCTATAAAAAGAAAATACAAGTCCACAGAAGAAAGGAAAATATGCAAAAATGTTCCAGGGAAATTAAATCAAAGATCTTAAAATGTACCACAATTATCTTAAGGGAAAGGTATCTTTATCTAGAATTATTTCATTAGAACTTTTAAAAATCAAAGATAGGGGCCAGTGTTTTGGCATAGTAGGTTAAGCCTCCACCTGCAGTGCTGGCATCCCATTTGGGTACTGGTTCATGTCCTGGCTGCTCCTCTTCTGATCCATGTGGGAGACCAGGAAGTTACTCCTGGTTCCTGGCTTCGGTTTGGCTCAGCTCTGGCCATCATTTTGTGGCCATCTGGAGAGTAAACCAGCGGATGGATGGAAGACCTTTGTCTCTCCCTCTCTTTGTCTGTAACTCTGCCTCTCAAATAAATAAGTCTTTAAAAATATCAAAGATAAATTTAGGATTCCATAAAATCCAGAAATGGTAAAAATATTATTACCTACAGATGAAAAGTTATCAAATGGGTCTATGATATGTCTAAAATATGTTTAAATGATGGTTGCCCATAAAAAGTACAGTATTCTGATTGAGTTGGTGACCTCATAACAAAAAGCCAACCAAGATAACCATGGGCTTCCAGTGCTAGGATTGACTTACACTAGGATTTTGGTAGCTATTAACTCCAATTTAAAAAGGAAATGGAAATTAAATTGTCATTGTTATAAAATAAATATAGGCTAATCACTGTGAAATATGAGTAATTTTGTAGGAGCAATATAGAGTGACCAATAGATATAAGTGAAAATTTTATCATTAAATTACCTTTAAAAAGAATATAAACTAAATTTTTTCATAAAATATAAATCAAAGTCCAAATACCACTAATTATAAAGGAAAATGCCAGTAACTGGAATTAATCTAAGGACATTTTCAAAAATCAAAGGTTAAAAACATAGCTCTGGAAAAATTCAGATTTGCCAATAAATATGATACCTGGAAAAGGAGAATGATCAAATTTGCCTGAGAAGTCTCTGAAAAACTGTGTACATGAAAATTGCCAGAACAACTTACAGAATTTTGTGTCAGTTGAAAACTTCTTAAAGAAAAAAATACAAGCAAGGTGACCTCAAGTTCATAGTGATTAGAATGGCTTTAAATCAGACACCAGAGGCTGTGGCATGGTGTATAAAGACACTGTCTGTGACACTGGCATCCTATATATGTGATGGATCAAGACCAGGATGCTCTGCTTCTGATCCAGCTACCTGCTAATGGGCCTGGGATAGCAGTAGAGGATGGCCCAAGTTCTTAGGCCTCTGCACCCATGTGAGAGAACCAGAAGCTCCTGGCACCTGGCTTCATACTGACTCAGCTCTAGATGCTGAAGCCATTTGGGAAGTGAACCAATGGATGGAAGGTCTCTCTCTCTCTCTCTCTCTCTCTGTTTCTCTCTCTCTCTCTCTCCTTCTCTATCTCTATAACTCTGACTTTCAAATTAAATAAGTAAATCTTTAAAAAATAAATAGGATACAAAATATACACACAGTTGATAGTTAGAAGCTCAAACACACACACACCTACACACGAAATAAAAAGGGAATCAAGGGGTTATGAAGTAAAATGTACTGTGATCAGCATTAGTAATAATGAATTATTTTATAGAAGCAATAGTGGAATGACAAGCATTTATGAGGGAAATTGCTGGAAAATGATAATGATTATATTAACAAGGAAAAATAAATAAAACATATTTAAGGAAATATAAATCAAACAAAGGTCATACTGCTAATCAGAGAAATCTCCAAAAAAGCCATTTTTTAAATCTACTCTATGGAAAACTTCATGTATTAATGGGGAGTTTAAAGTTCGACAAAGTATAAAAAAGGAAAAACATTACCTGGAAAAAGTGACTATAATGCAGGTCTAAAATTCATCCTAACAATTCATTTCAGAAAAGTCCTTCAATGTCAATCCATCTTTTCAGTGTCAGTACCTTGGAGCAGAGACTGAGAAGCCATATCCTGGTGAACGACTTCTTTTAGCAGAGAGCTCCTCTGAGCCATGGCTACCTACTTCTCATTTCACAGAAACTAAAGGAAAATTAATTTTGTCATGGTTGTGCATGCTGTCTCCTGCTCTGAAGATGCTCGGCTATGTTAGTTTGTTAAAACTGCCCCAGTGAAGTACCACAGCCTGGGTAATTTCAACAACAGAAATTGATTTTCTCACAATTTTGGAGAATACAAGTGCAAGATCAAGGTGTCAGTAGGGTTGATTTCTTAAGAGTCTTCATTCTTGTTTCGTGGCTGGCTGTTTTCTCCCTCTGTCTCATTCACAGGTTTTTCATCAGTCTCTGTGTCTTGTAAGGATACCAGTCAAAACAAAATAAAATGACCATTTTACATTAATCATCTTTTCAAAGAACCTATCTCCAATGTGACTTACATTATGAGATACAGGGGCTTAGAGTTTTACATACATATTGGGGAGAACACCATTCAGCCCATAACTCTGCCCATGGAGAATAACCCTACTTTGGCATTTTTCTACTCCAGTGTCTCTGCCAGGTCTAGTTCTTACTTCATACATTATTCTTCCCATTCAACAATAGTCCTTTTTCTCAATGATTTTTCACCCCTAAATTATGGGATTATTTCAGCGATTAGCCTGCAACCCAGGCAATAAAATACAAAGCAATATGGTTATCGCTGGTAGGACAAAGCCTCTACTCTTTTAATTGGTACATAAAAAATGTCAGCTCGCCATATCAGAGTGTCAGTTTGAGTCCTGGTTTTGCTCCACAGATCTAGCTTGCTGCTAACGCATCCGCAGGACAGCAGATGATGACTCAGGATCTCAGTGAGATCCCACCTGCTGGCTTCAGCTTGTCAGAACCCTGGATATGCCAGGCATTTGGGAAATGAACCAGCAGATGTAAGACCTTTCTCTTTTTCCCTCTTTCTCTTTCTCTCTCTTTCAAGTAGATGAAAATAAAAATATACTTCTAAAAATTGCAAGTATTTGTGGAGTGTCATATGGTGTTTCAATATATGCACACCTTCTACAACATTCAAATCAGGAGAAAGGTATTTATATCAAACATTTAGAATTTTTAATCATGAAAATATTCAAAATTATATTTGTTCTACTTTTTTGACAGGCAGAGTTAGACAGAGAAAGAGAGAGAAAGGTCTTCCTTCTGTTGGTTCATCCCCTAATGGCTGCTATGGCCGGTACGCTGCACCAATCTGAAGCCAGGAGCCAGGTGCTTCCTCCCGGTCTCCCATGCGGGTGCAGGGCTCAAGCACTTGGGCCAACCTCCACTGCCTTCCCAGGCCACAGCAGAGAGCTGGACTGGAAGAGGAGCAACCAGGACAGAATCAGGCACCCCAAGGTACCCACGGGCGGGTCAGGGGCTGACCTTGCGGGGCGCCGAGTCCCGCCCCCCGTCCTAGCCCGCCTCTGTTTCCTCCTGAGCAACCCCGAGCGTCTACACCAGAGTTCTGGGTCCCATCCGGGCGCGGCCAGGCTCTGGGGCCCCTCCCCCAGCCTGGCCCCGGAGACCTGGGGAGCAAAGCCCCCGCAGCCACGCGGGCAGCGGGACTCACCTGGGTCGGGCCGTGACCCGCCCGGGGCCTGGCAGTTTCTGGGCGCAGCCAGGCCTTCCCCCGCCACGCAGCAGTCCAGGGGCGGGGCCGGGGCGGGCAGATGTGCGGCTCCCCCGGAGACCCCCGGAGGGCGCCCTGGCCTTGCCCCCCGCACGCCCGCGCGGAGTCCTGGGCGCGCGGGGGCGGCGCGGGCGGGGGCCCATTTTCTATAATTAAGTATAAGATATAAAATTCTATGGTACTTAACAGAATTATTATTACAGATATAAAATTAATTGTTGGCAATTAATTTTCTAATATTTACATCTTCTAATATTTTCAAATTTCCTATAGTGAAAATGTCTTAGTTATATTATCAAGAAAAAAAACATTATAATACTTTTTAAATTTTTTTATTTAGTAAATATAAATTTCCAAAGTACAGTTAATGAATTACAATGGCTTCCCCCCCCATAATTTCCCTCCCACTCACACCCCTCCCATCTCCCGCTCCCTCTCCCATTCCATTTTGTCGCTCCCCATCTTCGTGGAGGAACGACACAGGACCCTGCGCTGTTCTTTTGTCTGCTCGGCCCTCCCCGGGTTTGCTGCTGGTTCTTCCTGGGTTGGCTACCGTCCCTTCCACCTCCGTGGAAGGGCGGTTCCCCCTGCCACATTCCCCACTTCCGAGGGGGGGGGCGGCACACCGCCAGCTGGCTCTCTCGGGGGCTGCACAGGTGTTCCTCAGGTGTTCCCGTTAGATGTTCCTGGTGCATGTTGTCTCTCTCCTCTTTTATAGTCCTCTTCCACCAATCCCAACTCTGCTACCCACACGCCGAGTACGCTGCTCTCCTCCAATCAGGAGCAGGTCCTACAGTTTATTGGTTGAACTGGAGGCAGCTGTGTAGAAGCTGTTTCTCCCTTCTCAGCACCATATTGTGGGAAAGCAGCTGCATAGAATAAGTCTTAATTCCAGTAACAGTATAGTCCGAGTTGCTCCCCACACATTCACATCAAGATTCATTTTCAATTCTCTTTATATACAGAGATCGATTTAGTATATATTAAGTAAAGCTTTCATCAGTTTGCACCCACACAGAAACACAAAGTGTAATATACTGTTTCAGTACTAGCTATCACATTACTTCACATTGGACAACACACTAAGGACAGATCCCACATGAGAAGTAAGTACATAGTGACTCCTGTTGTTGACTTAACAATTTGACACTATTGTTTATGGCGTCAGTAATCTCCCTAGGCTCTAGTCATGAGTTGCCAAGGCTATGGAAGCCTTTTGAGTTCGCTGACTTCAATCTTATTCCAACAGGGTCATAGTCAAAGTGGAAGTTCTCTCCTCCCTTCAGAGAAAGGTACCTCCTTCTTTGATGGCCCCATTCTTTCCACTGGGATCTCACTCACAGAGATCTTTCATTTAGGTCTTCTTTTTTTTTTTTTTCCAGGTGTCTTGGTTTTCCATGCCTAAAATACTCTCAAGGGCTCTTCAGCCAGATCCAAGTGCCTTAATGGCTGATTCTGAGGCCAGAGTGCTGTTTAGGACATCTGCCATTCTATGGGTCTGCTGTGTATCCCACTTCCCATGATGGATCGTTCTCTCCCTTTTTGATTCTATCAGTTAGTATTAGCAGACACTAGTCTTGTTTGTGTGATCCCTTTGACTCTTAGACCTATCAGTGTGATCAATTGTGAATTGAAATTGATTACTTGGACTAGTGAGATGGCATTGGTACATGCCACCTTGATGGGATTGTATTGGGATCCCCTGGCATGATTCTAACTCCACCATTTGGGGCAAGTCAGATTGAGCATATCCGAAATTGTACATCTCCTCCCTCTCTTATTCCCACTGCTATATTTAACAGGGGTCACTTTTCAGTTAAAATTTAAACACCTAAGAATATTTGTGTGTTAATTGCAGAGTTCAACCAATAGTAGTAGAATAAAACAAAGAAAAAATACTAAAATGGATAAAGTATTACATTGTACATCAACAGTCAGGATAAGAGCTGATCAAGTCACTGTTTCTCATAGTGTCCATTTCACTTCAACAGGTTTCCCCTTTGGTGCTCAGTTAGTTGTCACTGATCAGGGAGAACATTATAATACTTTTAATAAAATAGATCCCAATATAATGATTACCTGAGTAAGGGAAGGAGACCATTTTAACAACAAATCTGGTAATTAAATTAAATATAGTGTTTTTAGGTAGCTGTACCATCAGAATGCATAGAAAATGCCTAAAAAATTAGTAAGGCATAAGAGTAGAGAAATACTTAGTGTTTTTTTCTGAAATAAATTAATATTTTTAAAGATTTATTTATCTATTTGAAAGTCAGAGTTACACAGAGAGAGGAGATGCAGAGAGAGAGAGAGGGAGAGGTCTTCCAGCTGATGGTTCACTCCCCAAATGGCCGCAATGGCAGGAGCTGGGCGGATCTGAAGTCAGGAGCCACGAGCTTCTTCCAGGTCTCCCACGTGGGTGCAGGAGCCCAAGGATTTGGGCCATCTTCTACTGCCTTCCCAGGCCATAGCAGAGAGCTGGATCTGAAGTGGAGCAGCTGGATCTCGAACCAGCATCCATATTGGATGCCTGGTGCTTCAGGCCATGGCGTTAACCCACTGTGCCACAGCACCGGCCCCTTAATATTCATTTTGACAGCTGGTTCCTCAAGTATTTTGAACTTTACTAGTCAGTTGTTCAGCGTAGCTCTTATTTAAAATGAAAGTTTATATAAACTTAAAATAAAAAAAAGAAAACCTACTCTAAATCATCACTTCCAGGGCTGGCATTCCAGTATACAGGGTTAAGCTTCTGCCTGAAATGCTGGCATCTAATATGAGCGCTGTTCAAGTTCTGGCTGCTTTGCTTCTGATCCAGCTCCCTGTTAATGAACCTAGGAAAGCAGTGGAAGGTGGTCTATGTACTTGGGTACCTGCCAAGCACATGGGAGATGTGGGAGGACTTCTCGGCTGCTGACTTCAGCTTGAATCAGACACAGGTGTTTAAACCATTTGTCAAGTGCACTAGCAGATGGAAGATTCACTCTGTGTCTTTCCCTCTCTATATATAACTCTGCCTTTCAGATAAACAAATAAATATTTTAAAAAATCATCACTTACTGTTTATTTTACTGCTATCTATCTTGAGATTATGCCTATTGTATTAGCATGGTGTAAATAGTAAATAATGGTGCACAACTGAGCATCTCTTCCCAGTGCCATGTTCATTTATAAAAAATCGGTAGCCTGAAATAGGACAGAGGAAAACTATTTATATCACAGATACTGAAACAAATGCTAAAATTATGACTATTGCTTTGTTGATTGTTTAAACTGAAGCAGGGAACTGGTGAAGAAGTAGAGCACCTAGAATTCAGACTAGCACTCAATACAGAATATGGGCATCACATGTGGCTAAACCTGCTGCATCACCATGCTCTTTTTCTTGGAAAAAAATGGTGAACTAGGGGCTGGTGCTGTGGTGCAGTGGATTAAAGCCCTGGCCTGAACTAAAAAGGAACTTAAAGAACATATCTTTATTAAAAAAAAAGGTACAAATATTTTAAGCAAAATGTTAATATAGAGCAAAATATGAAATCACAAGAGATCATAAAAAAGCAAGATAGAGTCAAAGATGCCAAGGTGTTTAACAGTTCAAAATAAATCATGTAAATAATTCATGTGGAAGAGAAACACAAAAACATCACATGGTAACTGCAATTAAAAGATGAAAAGTTTTGAATAAAATTAAGCATCTAATCACAAAAATAAACTGTGAGTAAAGCAGTAAAAATAGTTATTACTTATTATAACTAAGATGGGCTGCAATGCACCTATAATATAAAGCATAATTGTCATAGAACACTGAAAGCTATTTCCCTCGGAACACAGCTGTACAAGCCGCTCTCCTTTTATTTTCTGTCTTCAACAATGTCCTAGATGTGCAGCTAGGAAATTTAAAAAACAGAAAACTTTATGCATAAGGATATGCTTTTAAGCAGCAAAACCATCAATAAATGTTAATTAACACTATTATATATGGAGATAATCCCATAAAATTCAAAACAAATAAAAACTGACCAGAGAATTATGCAGGATTACTGTGTATAAGATCAATATATAAACCCAATGTGTTATGACATGCCAGTAAGAATGAAACAGACAACAATATTAAATTACAGAATACAGAACTGCAAGTGAATATCTGTAATAGAAACACGAAAAAGAGAGGTCAATCTATGTAATGTATTTTTTAGTATCTTAAAATAGTCCTGGAGTCAATTTTTTTTTTAAAGTCAAATGACCTTAAAAAAGAGCCAAGAATATAAATAATATAAAGACCCTGATAAAGACCCAGAATACCAGAAAGATTCAGCATTCTGTTACACATGAGACCATTATTGAAAGTCCAAGGGTCACAAGATTTTGATAGGGTCCTGGAAAAAGGAGGGAGGGACAGTGCTCTGATGTCATGATCATCAGGGAGGTGAGAGCGGCCCCTGCTGTTGGGAGGATCAAGCTGCAAAGATGAGGCAGTTTCAGACCTGAGACCAAGCAGAGTTCCTCTCTGCCCCCACCTGCCACAACCCCAAGCTACGGCCCTCATGCTAGGAGCGTTTGGATTGGCTGTGTGTTCTCTGATGTTATGCATGCTCATTGTTAGGGCAGACTTTAAAATCAGGTGTTCAAAGGCAACACTGCTGAACCACACAGCATCTTCTTTTCTGGCATTCCAATGTTAGGCTGTGGGGCTCCATGGGATGCGCAGCCATGGAGCCCCCACATCAAGGTCGGTCTGATAGCTGTTGCTGTGTCTTTATCACAAGGCGAATGTTGCTAGTTTCGGTTAGGGCAATGCTTTCCCATGGTCGGGACTTTCCAGAGGAGTTGAGAATGTTGTAAACAACAAGATGGCGCTGAGGACTGCGTGGTGAGCCTGCCTGCTGCGTGACACCTCATCTGATTGGCCTGAGGACGCATGCACACTGCGTGAACAGGCAGCGGATTGGAGTGTTCCGTGCATGGACTTGAGCTCGCTTGCAATTGGCCAGATTTTGCATATAAGCTGTGTGCTGAGGAAGGAGGGGGCTTTTCTGTCCACTCTCCTCACTTCATTTTTTCTCTGTCACTGTTATTTTCTCATTAGAAGTCTACTGAAGACCGACAAGCTGCGAACAGTGTAGTTCCTTTGCGGGCAAGGGAGCGGCAAGTGGTTCCATGACTCGGATTCGGACCACTTTCTACATGCAGGAATAGGTAAGGAACAAAAGGTAAGCATGCGTGTACACGGAAATCCAGCTGGGGAAAGAATAGAAACCACGGTTCCATCGAGGAAAGACGGGGAAATTAAGCACCAGAAAAAAGGGTAAAGGAATCCCTTAAAAGGCGGGAGTACAAAGTGTTCAGAAATGCCAGGAAATAGGCGGAAACTTCCTTTTTACCTCCAAATGGACAATACTCGGAAACTTCCTTTTTACCTCCAAATGGACAATACTCTGTCCACCACTAGGTTGCGCATGCTGTTGAGCTGCTTGTTAAAAGCTGCGGGGACGCCCGTTAAGGCGGCTACAGTATGAGCATTTACTAGGGCCGTTGCCAAGACGTCACCATGGTTTGTGGAAGGTGGCCAATTAGATGAGCAACAGTGGCGGAGAGTAGGGAGACAGTTGAGAGCAGCTGGAGAGCCGGTAGAAATACTTAGATTATGGCAACTCATTGAACAGACACTTCAGGACCCCACTGAGAGCATAGGGCTTTTACTTGATGAAGGATGTGAGCTCCTAGAAAAGGTTCAGGAGGAGTCTTGGCATGATAGTCAATCTAGTGACTGTGGTAGTCAGTGGGACAGAAAACAGATGGACAAAGGTCCCTGTAGGGATGAGCCACTGGATGAGACAAAGAAAAATTCAGGGAAGGACCATCCCGCATCGAGTGCGCCCCTGCGCTCAAGGGGGCCATCTCATTTATATCCCAGTTTGACTAGGCTAACAAATTTGTCCTTAGAGGATGAACCGCCGCTGCAGTATCGTCCATTGACTCTCCCTAAATCAGCCCCCAGAAAAAAAGGAAAAAAAAAAGGCTATAAAGACTCCATTACAGATACAGGGAATAGGGTTAAACAAGGTGAGCCATAGAACGGTTCATTAATGCTATAAAAATAGTCCTTGGTGAGCAAAAGGAGTCGTGAATGAGCAACATTGGGATTTACTCGAAAAAAAACTTAAATGTGCATTTAAAGAAACAAAGCAAGCCATGACAAAGGCTGTGAAAACTTTGTTGCAGATGTAGAGAATAGGGTTAAAGAAACAAACCGTACAGCAGTTTATCAGTGCTGTTGAAACAAGGGTTAAAGAAACAAACCGTACAGCAGTTTATCAGTGCTGTTGAAACAATTAGTCCTTGGTTTTCTGAAGAGGGTGTGGTGGATAAGAAACACTGGGAGTAAAAAATATAAATCAGTGTACACTGGACAGCTCTCACCTTGCATTTAAATATTTCATTTAAAGTAAATGTTCTCTGTTATAAAGTTAATATTACTATGTGAAATGAGAAATTGTGGTAACAAAGTGTCTGGACTACCCATTCTGTTTTTGTTTTATGTACTAACTCTACCCCTATTATTGATAGGAATGCTTGAGCAGATTATGCTTGGTTTGCTTTACAAAAAAAATGCTCCAGTCATGACTGGAGCATAGGGAGATTACTGATGCCATAGACAGGAGTGTCAATTGGTAAAGTCAACAACAGGAGTCACTGTGCACTTACTCCTCATGTAGGATCTCTGTCCTTAATGTGCTGTGCATTGAGATTTAATGCTATAACGAGTACTCAAACAATATATTTCACTTTGTGTTTCTATGGGGGTGCAAACTGTTGAAATCTTTACTTAATGCATACTAAACTGATCCTCTGTAAAAAAAAAAAAAATTATCAACTCCCAACTTGACTCTCACTGGGATTAAACATGACAATAGGTCTGATCTGATTTCATCATCATTTAAAAAAAAATCATCTATTATTCCTCACTTTATGTTTCTGTGTGGGAGCAAACTGTTGAAATCCTTACTTAATGTATACTAAGCTGATCTTCTGTATATTAAGATAATCGAAAATGAATCTTGATGTGAATGGAAGGGGAGAGGGAGTGGGAAAGGGGAGGGTTGTGGGTGGGAGGGACGGTATGGGGGGAAGCCATTGTAACACATGAGTCGTACTTTGGAAATTTATATTCATTAAATAAAAGATTTTAAAAAATTAAAAAAAAAATAAGTGTGGGAAAATGAGCAATATCATTAGTCATTAGGGAAATGTAATCAAAACATACTAGGAATCACCATCTCATTCCAAAAAGAAACAAATGCTGGTGAGGGTATGAAGAAAAGAAATCTGTATACATTGTTTGTCAGAATGCAAATTAGTATGAGCATTATGAAGAACAATATGATCATTTCTCTGAAAAAAAAAACCTGAAAAATACTATATCCAATTCCTGCACATATATCACAAAAGAATGAAACCAGCATATCAAATAGGCATCTGCCCTTGCATACTGACCACAGCAGTAGTCCCATAAGCCAGGATACGGAACCAATCCAGGTACCCATCAATGGATAAATGGGTTATTAAATATCATTTAGTGATAAAAAATTTTAAAGAATGAAGTATTATGGGGCTGGCACTGTGGTGCAGTGGGTTAATGCCCTGGTCTGAAGCTCCTGCATCTCATATGGGTGCTGGTTCGAGACCCGACTGCTCCACTTCCAATCCAGCTCTCTGCTATGGCATGGGAAAGCAGTAGAAGATGGTACAAGTCCTTGGGCCCCTGCACCTACATGGGAGACCTAGAAGAAGCTCCTGGCTCCTGGCTTCAGATCGGCACAGCTCTGGCTGTTGTGGCCAACTTCGGAGTGAACCAGCAGATGGAAGACCTCTCTCTCTCTCTCTCTCTCTCTCTGCCTCTCCTCTCTCTGTGTAACTCTGACTTTCAAATAAATAAATCTTTTTAAAAAATAATGAAATATTTTTATTTTTATAAAATGAATGGAACTAAAGATCATCAAATAAAATAAGACAAACAGGGGCTTGCACTATAACATAGCACATAAAGCTCCCACTTGTGGTGTCATTATCCCATACAGGTAGTGCTTTGAATCCTAGCTTCCCCACTTCTGATTCAGCTCCCTGCTGATGCACTTGGGAAAGCAGTGGAAGATAACCTTTGTGTTTGGGCCCCTGCACCCATAAGGGAGACCTAGAAGAAACTTCTGGCTCCAGATTGGCCCAGCTCCAACCATTGTGGCATTTAGGGAGTGAACCAGTAGATAGAACATCTCTCTCTCTCTCTCTCTCTCTCTCTCTCTCTCTGTCTCTTTCTCTTCCTCTCTCTCTCCCTCTCCCTTCCCTCTCTCCCTCCCTCTCCCTGTAACTCTGCCTTTCAAATAAATATTTTTAAAAAGATAAGAAAAACATAAAAAGAAATAAACCTAAACCTCTCATGTTCTCTCTCACATATGAAACTTTAAAAAGCAATGGATATAAACTTAGAATTTATTACTAGAAGCTGGGAACAGTGAGGGCTGGGGATAGAGCAGGTAGGATAACAGGTACCAAATGAGAATGAGATAAAAGCAAAAAGTTCCAGTGATCCATAACACAATGTGGCAACTATAGTTCACAATATAATGTACTGCATAAGAAACTGGGATGGTGGGGCCAGTACTGTGGCATAGTGGGTAAGGCAGCCACCTGCAGTTCCAGCATCCCATATGAACACCAATTTGAGTCCTGGCTGCTCCACTTTTGATCTAGCTTCCTGCTAACGTGTCTAGGAAAGCAGCACAAGATGGTACAAGTACCTGAGCTCCTGAAACCACGTGGGAGACTGGGAAGAAGATCCTGGCTCCTGGCTTTGGATCAGCCCGGCTCAGACCATGTGGCCCCTTGGGGAGTGAACCAGAAGGTGGAAACTCTCTCTGTCTCTGTCTCTCTGTGTCTTCCTCTTTCTGTAACTCTGCCTTACAAATATATAAATACATCTTAAAAAAAAAAAGAAACAAACTTGATGTAGAACTGGTAGGCTCTAAACACAAAGAAAAGGAAAGGGAAGGCTTAGTTCTATTGCTTGCTCAGTTTATGATGTGTTTGTATTCAAATATTCAACTATACCCAATAATAATATACAAGTGGCATATGGAAGACTTTCTCTTTCTCTCCCTCTCATGGCCTGTGACTCTACCTCTCAACCAAATAAATAAAAATCTTTAAAAAAAAATAGATCAGGCACTCATGCTGAGGTTGTCACTGAAGGTACAAGCCTCCCGCACAGCTGGGTAGCAAATGTCTTTTCAAAGAAGATGTTGTCCTGGATGACAGAAAACTGGATCCAGGATTTGTGGGTGTCCAGGTCAAAGCCCTTGATGAGCCCCTGCAGAGATCCAGGCTAGCAGCATGGCACTAGCTCCCCACTGGGTCTTGCATGCCCAGCCCCCACCCCCAGAAGCCTCCCAGGCTTCTACACAGGGTCCCCCTTCATGTTTCAGATGAGTTAGCAGATGTTGGCAGTGCGGGGTACAAATGAGGCTCTTTGGCTAGAGCCCAGCAGTTCTCCTATCTGGGTTGCTCAGGTGCTCAGAAAGGCATGTGGTCACCACATGGATTTCATTCTCACCTAGGAATAAGAGGGCCCTCCCCCAGCCTGTGCTCCTCTCAGACCCCTCCCTTGCACAGCCCCATTTTCTGAGGAATAGAGGACACAGGATCTTTTCCATCTCTGTCCTTCACTCATGGTCACGGTCCTGATAGCACTCCGGTCTGATTAGTACAATGACTCACTTTCTTGACATCCTTCCTCTTTCCACACTGAAAACTCTTCAAGAAAGAGACCACATCTTGTTCTTTTGGGATCTCTGACCCCTAAAAAGAGGTTCAACATACAGCAGGAGCTTAGCAAGTATCTGCCAAGGAGCAGAGCTGAGGATGGGGTGCACTGATGTGGACACCTGTGGAGCTCCCCAGTGAGGGCAGCCAGCACCAAGCTCTTCCTGCAGCCCACATGCTCAAAATGCTCACCAGGACACCCTGCAAGGAAGCCACGCAGGGGTCTGCCTCTTGCAAAGCAAGGGAGAGGAGGGGTAGCAGCCCTCACTCTGGAGGCTCAAGACTGCCAGTTCTCTCACTGAGGCTTCTCTCTAGGCCCCAGTTACACTGGAGGGAAAGAATTCTCCACTTAGAGGATGATTGCTGCCCCTATGACTGATGCTTTGTTGAATCGAGAGGATCCTGGCTCAGTGACTCCTGTCCTTCCTCCAGGAAGTCCACCAACACAGCAGCAGGGACCCTGAGAATACCTGTGGTATCCGGCAGACCTAGCAGTCCAAGTGCCAGGTCCCACCTCCCATGGCCTTCATAAGGAGCCCTCCACAGCTGTGCCCCGTCCTGCCAGTGTACCTGGAAGGCATGGGCCAGGTAGGGTGGATGTAGCCTATGGAGAAGGTGGCAAGTACCCAGGAGCTTCTGGAATTATTGCAGGTCCCATGGGTCATTGGGGTGCTAAGCAGTCACAGAAAAGTAGGATAGCCAGCGCTCTCTATCTTCAGCCTTGTCAGGTTCTTGACACTCAGTAGGAGGGACTCCTGAGCAAGAGTGCTCAAGGAACCTGGGGACAGTCAGCTGTCAGATGAGAAGGCACAGATGGGCCAAGGTCTGTGGGATAAGTGTGGTCAGAAGAGTGTTTTGCTGACAATGCCATTGCAGAGTCAGCACTAGAGCTGGGACTGAGAGGAGGAAGCCATTACCAAGGTGAAAGGCTTCTGGGAGTGGTCAGGAGGGGAATGAGCCAGTTGCCTGTCCCCTGCCAGCACTTCTAGCCCTACAGACCCTGGGCCTGCCCCTGGGGACAAAGCAAATGGAAGGAGGTCTAGCATGGGGGGATGGAGAGCAAGAAGGAAGCTGTGGTTCAGAGGCACCAACCTGGCCTTCTGGGGACAAGAGGGAAGAAAAGAAAAGGAGGCACATGCTGGCTGACTTAGATAACATACCCCTCACCTACAATAACCCACATACTGTTAGAGTTGGATTGTGCTTGCCACCCCAAAAACGCTCCAAGAGACCTTCTCTCATGCAATTAACAAAGGATAAGGTTTATTGATGATCCGACATGTCGGGGCCCCTCATCTCAGTATAGGCGGGCAGTCTCAAATAGTCTTGGGTTGGGGTTTTTACACACGTTTAAACAAAGAAAATCAATCATTGCATAGATCAAACAGTGGTACAGAGTGAACAATTGATACAAGTTAACTGATTTTACAATCAGTTGATTTATGAATACAGGGAGTACAGGATATCGAGTACCATAGGAATGCAACCAAATGGTGATAAGGGACACATGTTGGGGTCAGAGTTCCAGGAGGTCTTACTTAGGTGAAACTAAGGTTATGCTTACATTGGGGTAATTTACTGACTAACTAACTTTAAAGAGAATGGCTATGCAGAGCAAGAGCAAGTCTAAAGAGGTCAGGAAAGTTCACCAGAGGAGGGGAGGGGAAGTGGGAGCGGCTTTTAACTTTTTTAACCCTTCACTGCAAGAAATAAAGCCAAAGAACTCATTGGTTCTCCCTGTGCAGAAATATGAAACAATACCCCTTCCTTATACCTTACACAAAAATTTACTCAAAATGAATCAAAGACCTAAATCTATGACCTGATACAATCAAATTACTAGAGAACACTGGGGAAACTCTGCAGGACATTGCCACAGGCAAAGACTTCTTTAGAAAAGACAACAGAAACAGAGGCAATCAAAGCCAAAATTAACAAATGGGATTGCATCAAGCTGAGATGCTTCTGCACTACAATAGGAACACTCAGCAAACTGAAGAGTCAATCAACAGAATGGGAGAAAATATTTGCAATCTATCCAACCAATAAAGGATTAATATCCAGATCTATAAGGAGCTCACAAACTCAACAACAAAACAATCCAGTTAAGAAATGGGAAAAGACTTTTTTCTTTTTAAGATTTATTTATTTATTTGAAAGTCATATTTACAGAGAGAGAAGGAGAGGCAGAGAGAAAGAGAGAGAGAGAGAGAGGTCTTCCATCGCTTGTTCACTCTCCAATTGGCCACAATGGCCAGAGCTATGCCAATCTGAAGCCAGGACCCAGGAGCTTCTTCCAGGTCTCCTATGCGGGTGCAGGGGCCCAAGGACTTGGGCCATCTTCTACTGCCTTCCCAGGCCACAGCAGAGAGATGGATTGGAGGTGGAGCAGCTGGGACTCAAACTGGCACCCATATGGGAAGCACACTGCAGGCTGTAGATTTACCTGCTGTGTCACAGTAATGGCCCTGAGGGCATTTTTCAAAAGAGGAAATTCAAATGGCCAACAGAAATGCAAATCAAAACAAAAATGAGGCTTCACCACACCCTAGTTAACAAGGCTGTCATACAGAAACCAACAAACAATAAATGCTGGTGAGGATGTGGGGGGAAAATGTACTCTAATCCACTCCTCGTGGGAATGTTAACTTGTACAGCCACCGTGGAAGACAGTATTGGAGGTACCTATAGACCTACCATAAGACCCAGTCATCCGCTCCTGGAAATTTACCCAAAGGAAATGAAATTAGCATATTAAAGAGTTTTCTGTACCCCCATGTTCATTGCAACTCAATTCATGATATGAAATCAACTCAGATGCCCATCAACTGAAGGCTGGATAAAGAAATTATGGTACTATATACTATGGAACACTACACAGAAGTGTCATCTGCATCCAAATGGATACATCTGGAAACCAGTATACTTAGTGATATAAGCCAGTCCCAAAAAGACAAATACCATATGTTTTCCCTGATCTGTGGTAACTAATAGAGTACCTATAAGGTAATCTATAGTAGTGAAATTGACACTTTGAGGTTTGATGATTGTTTACAGCCCTTGTTTCAACTGTTGAGGAACAACAGTTGAGGTAAATCTTATCAATATAAATTAACTGAAAGTAGATCTCTGAAAAATTAAGAATGTGCATGGGAGAGGGAGAAGGAAGAAGAGTGAGAACATTGGTGGGAAGGAGTGTGGGATGGGAAGTATCACTATGTTCCCAAATCTGCATATAGGAAATACATGAAATTTACATACATTAAATAAATTTTTTTAAAAAATATTAAAAGTAAAGAAACAAGGAACTTGTAAAAAAGTATGTACAGGATATAGTTGTGGGAAAAATGGTTAATTGTTTATAAAAAGTCTCAAAGTGGATGCTCAGAGGTATTAAGAGCCACTATCTCTTTTTAAAAATGAATAAATGTTGAAGGAATGCAAAAAGAAAAAAGAAACTAAAAGTATGGCTTCAGGTGGCCAAACATCAAAAACAGAAAATTATCAAATAAGCAACCTACCTACTCGTCACAGGGACCTAGAAAATAAGAATGAGCCAGAACAAATGGCAGTAGAAAAAAGTTAATAAAGATCAGAGCAGAAGAAAGAAATAATCTTAAGCAACTTTAAAAATCAATAAAATCAACAGTTGGTTCTTTAGAAACCAAAATAATTCTTTAGCTACACTAAGAAAACAAGGAATAGATTCAAAGAAAAAAAAAGAAAAAAAGAAGATATTATCATACAAATACAACAGATCACTAGAGATTATTAAAAACTACTACACTGGTCCAGCACTGCGGTGCAGTGGGATAATGCCCTGGCCTGAAGCCCAGCATCCCAAATGGACACTGGTTCTAGTCCCAGCTGCTCCTCTTCTGATATGGCTCTCTGCTATGGCCTGGGAGATCAGCAGCAGATGACCCAAGTCCTTGGGCTCCTGTACCCATGTGGGAGACCCAGAAAAAGCTCCTGGCTTCAGATCAGCACAACTCCAGCCTTTACGGCCTTCTGGGGAGTGAATAAGTGGATGGAAGACCTCTCTCTCTGTCTCAACCTCTCTCTGTAACTCTATCTTTCAAGTAAATAAAATAAATTAAAAAGAAAAGAACTACTACACTAGCAAACTGAAAACCTAAAAGAAATGGTTAATTTCTGGATACATATAGCTTATCAAAACTGAACCACAAAGGCAGAGAACACATGAATGGGTCAATAATGAGTAACAGGAATCAAAGTCTCCAAACATATTAAAGGTCAGCATCAGATGGCTTTACTACCAATCTCTACCAGGTGGGTTTTTTTTTTTTTTTTGACAGGCAGAGTTAGACAGTGAGAGAGAGAGACAGAGAGAAAGGTCTTCCTTCCGTTGGTTCATCCCCCCAAATGGCCACTATGGCTGGAGCTACACTGATCCAAAGCCAGGAGCCAGGTGCTTCTTCCTGGTCTCCCATGTGGGTGCAGGGCCCAAGCATTTGGGCCATTGTCCACTGCCTTCCCAGGCCACAGCAGAGAGCTGGACTGGAAGAGGAGCAACTGGGACTAGAACCCAGGGTGCCAGCACCACAGGTGGAGGATTACCCTAGTGAGCTGCGTCGCCAGCGCTCTACCAGGTTTTAAAAATGAAATAGCACGATCCCTCTCAAGCTATTCCAAAAAGTTGAAATTCAGGGAGTCTTCCCAAACTCTTTGAGGCCAGAATTTCATGCAGAAAAGAAATGGGCAGGGATCTGCATAGATATTTCCCAGAAAAATAAATATAGATGGTAAGAACATGTGAGAAAATGATCTATGTCATTAGCCATTAAATAAACACAAATCAAAACACAGTGCAGGCCAGCACTGTGGAGTATCAAGTAAAGCCAGCACGTGGGGCTGGCACTGTGGTGTAGTGGGTAAAGCTACTGCCTGCAGTGCCAGAATCCCATATGGGCACCGGTTCGAGTCCTGGCTGCTCCGCTTCTGATCTAACTCTCTGCTATGGCCTGCAAAAGCAGTGGAAGATGGCCCAAATGCTTGGGCCCCTGCAACTGTGTAGAAGACCCAGAAGAAGCTCCTGGCTCCTAGCTTTGGATAGGCCCAGCTCTGGCCAGTGCAGCCAATTAGAGTGAACCAGTGGATGGAAGATCTCTCTCTCTCTCTCTGCCTCTCCTCTTCTGAGTAACTCTGACTTTCAAATAAATAAATATTTTTTAAAGATTTATTTTATTTATTTGAAAGACAGAGTTACAGAGAGATGTAAAGCCAGAGACAGAGGTCTTCCATTCTGCTGGTTCACTCCCCAAATGGCTATAATGGCCAGAGCTGAGCTGATCTGAAGCCAAAAGATTCTTCTGGGTCTCCCACATGTGCGCAGGGGCCCAAAGACTTGGGCCATCTTCCACTGCTTTCCCAGGCCATAGCAGAGAGCTGGATCAGAAGTGGAGCAGCTGGAACTCGAACCGGCACTCAGGGGATGCCAGTGCTGCAGGTAGTGCCACAACACTGGCCCCAGCAAGTAAATCTTGGGGAAAAAAAAGCTTCTGCCTGCAGTTCTGGCATCCCATGGGGTGCCAGTTCCAGTCCTGGCTGCTCCACTTCCTATCCAGCTCTCTGCTATGGCCTGGGAAAGCAGTAGAGGATGACCCACACCCTTGGGCCTCTGCAACTGCATGGTAGACTGGAGGGGACTCCTGGCTCCTGGCTTTGGATCACCCCAGCTCCAGCCATTGCAGCCATCTGGGGAGTAAACTAAAAAATGAAAGACCTCTGCATCTCTGTAACTCTGCCTTTTTATCTAAATAAAGAAATCTTTTTAAAAAATCATCTTACCCCCCAAAAAATTTTTTAAATGCTGAGGATATGAAAACGAATTTTATATACTGTGGATGGAAATGCAAATTAACATAGGCAATATGGAGAAAAGAATGGTCACTCTAAAATAAATAAAGTTACCTCTCTATGGCACAGCTATCTTACTCCTGACTAAATATTTCAGAAGAAAATGAAATCAGCATATCAGAGCATTGTCTTTCCCCCACTGTAATGCAAGTCACAGTAGCCATGACACAGAATCCATCTAGGTGTCTATTAGTGAAAGAACTGATAAGAGGGCTGGCGCCATGGCTCAATAGGCTAATCCTCTGCCTGTGGTGCTGGCACACTGGGTTCTAGTCCCAGTTGGGGTGCTGGATTCTGTCCCAGTTGCCCCTCTTCCAGGCCAGCTCTCTGCTATGTGCAGAGAGGGAGTGCAGTGGAGGATGGCCCAAGTGCTTGGGTCCTGCACCTGCATGGGAGACCAGGAGAATCACCTGACTCCTGCCTTCGGATCAGCTCGATGTGCCAGCTGCGGTGGCCATTGAAGGGTGAACCAATGGCAAAAGGAATACCTTTCTCTCTGTCTCTCTCTCTCTCTCTCTCTCACTGTCCACTCTGCCTGTTAAAAAAAAAAAATCCAACAACTTGAGCCACCATCACCTACGGTCTCCCAGGGAGTAGAACAGCAGGAAATGGAATCTGAAACACAGGAAGAACTCCAACCCCAGTACTCCAATTGGGCTGTGGCCATCCCACCCAGCATCTTAATAAAACACCTCCTACCCCAAACATCCACTCCAGCACAATATTTTTTTAACCCTAGAGTGTCTGGTAGGAATATACTGCCTTTCTCTCCTATGAAATACAAATAATTATTATAATAATAACATAATATAATTATATTATTATTAAAATGTAATATTATAATCTAATAATATAATTATAATATATTATATGATATTAGTAATATTAATATTATATAATTATACAATTATATAATATTATATATTATATATAAAAATATATTATATATATTATATATTTATATAAATATATGTATTTATATAAATATTTATATATAATTTATTTATATATTATATATGATATATAATATAATATATTTTATATATTTATATAAATGTAAATATATATAAAAATATATAATATATACTAATATATCATATAATTATACAATATTATGTAATATATAATAATATAATATATATTATATATAATATGTATAATTATATATAATATATAATATTATAATATAATATGGCATGTGGCAGACCTTCAGGGGACTTCAGCACCTAGCATTGGCCTGGTCTAAATTTGGCTGTTGGAGGCATTTGAGAGAAGCAGCAAACAGAGGATCTGTCTCTCAGGTCTATCAATGTCCTTCTGCTTTTCCTATAGATGAACATAAATAAATAAACATTTTAAAAGTGGAGAAATATTTAATCCATTAAATAATCTCCCAGTGCCTATCAAATGCTGGTGTATTAAGTTGACAGCTTTTTAGCAACCATTTGCTTTTTCTGCTCTTTTCTCCAGTAGTTTTTCCTCACAAAATAGTGTGTTTTCTTCTCCTTTGTTAATTTTTCAGCATTAAATATGGCATATTTGTCTTAGACCCATAGTTTCCAGGTGGGAGAGAGACATGTGTCTGTCCTCTATGCAAGTGGATAGCTTAGCAGCAGGCTTTGCAACCATGGCTGTATCATTTTCAGTCCTCCCAGGGCAAAGTTGACTGTGGGGTTTTTCAAATGAAAAATCTCTTCCACACAGTAAATGTTGACAGTGTCTTTAATATGCTTAAGGAAACCTGACATCTTCACAATTTCAGAACTGTAATGGGTATAGGAACATCCTAACTTACCACCTTGGGAACCCTCTCCATATGGGTTTAAAAGATTTGGTTGTGACACCCAGTAGGGTTCACCTTTGTTGAAAAGGGGTTTCCAGCTGATTGTGAGATCAATAGCCCTGGTATTCTCTCAATTCCTAGATCACACACTCCTGCTTGATAATTCACTGATTTCTTCTTTTTTAAAAAAGTTTTTTTGACAGGCAGAGTGGACAAAGAGAGAGACAGAAAGAAAGGTCTTCCTTTTTCCGTTGGTTCACCCCCCAGTGGCTGCTCCGGCCAGCGTGCTGTGGCCGGCGCACCACACCAATCCAAAGCCAGGAACCAGGTGCTTCCTCCTGGTCTCCCATGCCATGCAGGTGCAGGGCCCAAGCATTTGAGCCATCCTCCACTGCCTTCCCAGGCCACAGCAGAGCTGGACTGGATGAGGAGCAACCAGGACAGAATCTGGCACCCCAACCAGGACTAGAACCCGGTGTGCCAGCGCCACAGACAGAGGATTAGCCTAGTGAGCCATGGTGCCAGCCCACTGATTTCTATATTGAAGCTTCAGTTGCCTCCTGCTTTCACAGAAAACTGGGACTTCTATACACTTCTTATCTCATGGTTGTTTCACAGTAATTTTAAAAAAGAAGGAAGAATACTAACTTCAAACCATCCCATTCTAATCTGAAGCCTTCAATATGAATCCAAAGGTTCCCATAATGGCCTTGCCATCCAGAATTTCCTGGTTCTCTTGGTGAGTCTAGCAACAGCCTTTTCTGTGTTTTTATGTTAAGCCTTCTTTGCATCCTGACTTACAAAGAGGCTTTGTTCTTGGACCCCTTATATATTTATTTATTTATCAATTCCTGAAGGAATATATGTATGAAAGTGGAGAAAAGGACAAGTTAGGATTTAGAGAATGTACCTAACCTAGAAAAAAGCCTTAGCAGGGCCTTAAGTGGACTGCATTCTTGGTAAGTCTAAGAAAATGTCCATCAACTAGAAAAAAGAAGGATGAGGGATGAATACAGAGGAACCTTCATTAGAGGCAGTGGAATGCCTGTGTCTAATGCTTGAAATCAGCTGTACTTATGGCTGGAACCTGGGGAAACAGTGAAAGGAGCTCTACACAATGAACACCTGCTGAGCTCTCCTGGCCCAGCCTCCTACCCAGTAGGTGCTGACTGACCTGGGAGGCTCTGATTGAGAACTTCTTCTACCATCATGGCTCTGCTCCTCACTCCATCTTGAAGACCACCTCAGGTTTGGTAACACACAATCCTGTTAATGTAGGACTTTGTCAACTCAGTAAGTCAGGTTTCTTGAAAGACAACAGCTTGACTTCAGGATCTGTGTGAGAAAAGGGTCAATGTGAATCCTTTGCTGTAGAGTGTGAATACTCACATTCTGTAAGCACTAACTCCTAGGCCTGAACAGCAATGCACTTTATAAGTTACTTATCTGCTAAATGGGAAAAATGTGGCCCAACTGGGGTTGACTGAGGAGTGTCACTCACCCAAGGACAGCAGGCTGCTGTAGCTCTCCATCATCACATCCGTGTACAGAGTCCTCGGAGCATTGTCCAGGTCCTGCCACTCCTCAAAGTCCACAGTTAGGTCAGCAACCCCTATGACAGCACATTTCTCTTCAACATATCCATTCTGGATTGCCTGGGAGTGCATTCTTCTCAGTGTATTTTATATGCCTCTTACTAAGATGTACCTTAATTTGTACAGTGTATAGAAACAGAAAGGGAAAAAACAGAAAGCAGAATCACATGAAACTGTCTTGATTCTATTAATTCTATAATTCTAATTTCACTATAGTAGAGATTCCCTATATATCCAGAACTTTCTTCCCAATGTCTCTGAAAGGAGCACACAATGCAGTCTCTAGACATAAGTACACACACCTGAAATAACATGTTAGATGAACTAAGAGATATATGTTCAATGTAGATATGGGTAATAAATTTTGTTTAAAAATGGATTTTTCATATCATCAGGTTACAGTTTAATAAAACACCAATGGTGGCTAGATCTGCAATAAAGTGTTCATGACTATCATGCAACATAAATCAGAAGGGGCAAGCACAAATAACAGAAGCCAGTAGAATGATGCTACACATAGCATCACAGCTGGGTATTCCTGGGCTATGAGGTCAGATAAAGGAAATAACAGTATCCAAGGAACTAATAATTGAGTGACTCTTCACTTACATACTTGATCTAATTCCAACAATATAAATGTTATGTGGGCTGGCGCCGTGGCTCACTAGGCTAATCCTCCACCTGTGGTGCCAGCACTCCAGGTTCTAGTCCCAGTTGGGGTGTGGTTCTGTCCCAGTTACTCCTCTTCCAGTCCAGCTCTCTGCTGTGGGCTGGGAAGGCAGTGGAGGATGGCCCAACTGCTTGGGCCCTGCACCTACATGGGAGACCAGGAGGAAGCACCTGGCTCGTGGCTTCAGATCGGCGCAGCACGCTGGCCGTAGTGGCCATTTGGGGGTGAACGAACAGAAGGAAGACCTTTCTCTCTGTCTCTCTCTCTCACTGTCTATCTCTGCCTGTCAAAAAATGTTATGTGTTGTTTTTGTAAAATTGTTATAAACCAAAATATGTTCATAAGACTGCCTATATTTTTTTCAATCAAATAATTACAATTGTACCAACCACCTAAAATACAGAGTGGACATAACTGGGTGAGGGAGCAGTAAAAGTGATAAGTTACTTGATTATTTGACCAAATTTACATTTTAAAATCATACCCTGGAAGGAAAATGGAGAAGAGCTAAATGGACAGTGAAAAGGGAAGAATTCAAAGACATGACCACTACCCAACAAGGCAGATACCAGTAAGGAGAGAAGGTAACTCACTATAAAAAGCAAAAAAGGAGAGAACACGAAGGGAATTCAGTACTAATTTGTTCTTCAGAACAAGCAGAGTTTAATTCCATGCCATGTGCATGAAGGACCAGGTAGACATTTGTGCTGTAAACTGAAATTAGGAAAAAATACAAAAGATATGATAGAAAGAAATCAGATTGAATTTGGACACATCATTTTTGAAGTTTCTTTGGTCAAATCTGTGAAGAAATTCAAAGGACAACTGACATACAACCTGCAGATCAAGGGGTGGGGGAGACAGACAGAGAGATCTAAGCTGCCAATGAAACTTGACATCATCAGAGTGAATGAAATGACTTAAGAGGAAGCTAACATACTTGTTGAATACTATGATTAGTGAAGATTAATGTGAGGGATGTCTTTCCAAAGACTGCCTCAAAGAAAAAGATAAAAATTATATTTAGCTATTTAAAATAAGACAAAATTATATGAAGCTGCATGGCTGTACTGGACAAAAGGAAAGATTAATATAAATTTGACTAGGGGCCGGCTCTGTGATGTAGCGGGTAAAGCCACCACCTTCAGTGCCGGCATCCCATATAGCCATCAATTCAAGTCCCGGCTGCTCCACTTCCGATCCAGCTCTCTGCCATGGCCTGGGAAGAGTGCAGAAAGGCTGTGTCCTCAAGTAAGCAGCTCACCAAGGAGAATTCAACTTAACCTAGAAGATCTGTTTATCTCCCTTTATTTCTCAGCATATTCACCCCAGGTGAGGGAGATAAATCACCCTTTAGCTCTGCAATGGCAGTGCTCTTGGTTGAGGCTGAGGATGCTTTTCATTGCATGCAGTGTTTGCAAGAGACTTAGTTCCCTGAGGATTTGTGCCTCTCCTACAAATATATTTTTGGCATTAAAACAAACTGAAGTATTTATGTTTTAGTAGTAGTATGGCACCAACTTCAAGTATTTTGCCTACTGGCATCTTTGTCTTTAAAGAGCTAAATCCTCAGGATTACAGGATTGAGTAAAAACTAGAGAATAGCTAATCCTAGTACTAGAAAAGCACAAGGGATTATTTGATCACTAGCTTCCTCATATTCCTCATGTTTCTTTTTATTTTTCTACCTTCTCTTCCCTCCCTACAGATGGTCTGGCTGTATTGAAGGCTTTTTTAAAAACTGAATTCTGTGAAGAAAATATAAGCTACTGGCTGACTTGTGAAAACTTCCAAAAAATCTACCCACTCCAGAAGCTATCCTTAAATCCAAGATAAATATATACAGTCTTCTTAGAAAAAAAAAAAAACTAAAGAGGTAAGACACAATTCCTCATTTCAGCATAAAGTGTACACCCTTGGCACCAAGAAGCAACAAAAGAAGTAAGACTAAAGCAAAGGCCAGGGAATCTGAAAAGCTTCCTCTGCTGGTGTCCTGGCTTTCAACTAAGTATCCCAGCCCTGGCAGGTGGAGCTCATCACACGTTACAGCTTCTGATTTTCACTTTCAAAGAGCAGAGCCCCCTTCTCTAACAAAGGATAATGAGTGATCTTTGTTTCAGATGAACATGCTTTCAAACCAAAACTCTGATTATCCAAAATATACAAGAAGCTACAACTCCCAGCTGTACAGCTGCCTGGAAAAGGGTGTATAGCTTGGTGGAGAATAACTTTTTGAAGTTGTATTTATTTGCAAGGCAGAGTTACAGAGAGAAAAAAAAGAGGGAAAGACGGAGAAGTCCATCTGCTGGTTCACCCCCTAAATGGCCACAATGGCCAGGGCTGGGCCAGGCTGAAGCCATCAGCTTCCTCCAGGGCTCCCATATTGGGGCAGAGGACCAAGCACTTGGGCCATTCTCTGCTGCTTTACCCAGCAGGGAGCTGGGTAAGAAGTGGAGCAGCTGGGACTCAAACCGGCATCCATGTGGGATGCTAGTGCTGCAGGCAGCAGTGTAACTTGCTATGCCACAGCACCAGCCCCCAGAAAGAACTCTTATCCCTGGTGGGTTTTTTTTTTTTTGAGTTATAATGCTAGCAGGACTTGTGTTGAAAACCACAGATCACCACAGAACCCCATGAGAAGAAAAAGGGAGCCCCAGAGTAGAGGACATGTTCTGTTTCCTAAGGCAGAAGTTTGTGACTGTCAAAGAGACTGACATTGAATTCAGCCTGGGTGTTTGGGAAACATCCCTCACAACTGTTGATTCCAGTTCAGGTAGTGAATCAGGGAGCTGGAGACTGTCCAGGAGACACTTGTATCAGAACAGCTTCCACCACTGTACAGACACAGGCAGGAAATATGTGGTCTGAGTGGGGTGGGTCTCGCTGGAAAAGCAGGACTCTGAGATGGAAGATAATGCAATGGAATGCTGGTGATCTAGACTCACTTAAAATCAATAGGTCTGGGATTCTGTGGCCTTAGCTACCTAGCTGTACATCTTTCCTTAAATCCGTCCATGTTACCACATGGTTTTAGTTCTAGGTTTTAAGTCCAAACTAATGTAACATGTTTATTATGTAGAATCATCCATTCTATTGTGTATTGCTGAACCTGAAGTGATGTTTGAATTGTTAAATGGTATATAAAATAGTGCTCGTGTATAGAAAACCACGGTGTCTGTTACAAGTGCCAAAAACTCTTGAAGGCAGTTAAGCTTTGAAGTGGTCTTTGAATATTTGAATACATTTATTTTGATAAATAATGTCATTGAATACTCAGAGTCCAGGTGTGAGTTGATTTGATTTTGGTAACTGGAAATATGACCAACATAAGTTCTTTGTAGTAGAGAAGAAGCATGCATTACTGAATCTGTGCAGGGAGAACTGGCAGCCCCAGAGCTGAGATGAGGGTGGCAAGGAAGATGCTCTTTTCTAAACCTAAGTCACAGCACATCTTTAGAACCACCCAGGGTTAAAATTACTAACAGAATCTTTTATTAAACATCAAGGTCATTGATGAGAATAGAACATTGACCTAAATCCCTTCTTGAGGATTAAGAACCAGCTAAACAGGAGGCTGCGGTGGTGACCTTGAAGGGGTTGGGGCCCGGGGTCGGGGGTCATGGGTCCCAACAGCTGGCCCGGACCTGCCGAGGGCTTCCCCGGTCATGGGCCTGCTCAGGGCTCCAGAGGTTGGGGGAAGCCTATGGGGGCTGCTTCCTGCTTTACCGACTGTGTTGGTACCATGTGTGTGTGTGTATGTGTGTATGTATTTTTATTTCAAAGACTCATTTATTTATTTGAAAGGCAAGGTTAGAGAGGGAGAGACATAAGAAGAGAGATCTTTCAACCTCTGGTTCACTCCCCAAATGTCCACAACAGCAGAGGCTGGGCCAAGCCAAAGCCAGGAGGCTGAACAGTGGATAATCTTTAGTTATTAATTTAAAATGAATAGGCTGTAGCTGGTGCTGTGGCATATAAGGTAAAGCCACCACCTGCAACACTGGCATCCCTTATGGGCACTGGTTCATGTCCCAGCTGCTCTGCCTCTAATCTAGTTACTTGCTAATGTGCCTGGGAAAGCAGCAGGAGATGGCCCAAATACTTGGGCCCCTGAATCCATGTGGGAGACCTGGAAGAAGCACCTGGCTTTGGATTAGCCCAGCTCCAGCTGCTTGCAGCCACTTGGGGAGTAAAACAGCAGATGGAACATCTCTGTCTATTTATGTGTCTCTCTCTGTAATTCTTTCAAATAAATAAATCTTTAAAAAAAGGTTTATTAATGTATGCTATAATCCAATCCAGTAAAAGTAAGAGAAGCATTAAATATTGCTACCTATATTTTTATATAGTCTAAGTATTGTATAAACTAAAATATACAACACTAGGAGTATGCTATCAGTAATTACACTACCAATCTCAGTGATTATAAATAAGAATTTTAGTAACTATACTGATTCTGAACAGTAATTCAATGATTCTGTTTTTAAATTTAAAAATGCCCATGAACTTAAATGTTTCTGTGCAGCTCCTAATAGTACTACAAGCCTTAGAAATTCTATGCTGTTTAACATTTCATCTTCAGTGCCAACTTGATTATTACACTGCCAGTTTATAAAACACTTCACAGTCATGTGAACCTTACCATAAGATAGGACTGTGTAGAATAAATCCTTTAGCTATACAGACTCATAGAATGGTGGATGTCCTAAATAGCACTCTGGCCTCAGAATCAGCCCTAAAGGCACTCGGATCTGGCTGAAAAGCCCATGAGAGTATTTCAGGATGGAAAGCCAAGACACTCTGGCAAAAAGATCTCTGTGAGTGAGATCCCAGTGGAAAGAACAGGTCTTCAAAGAGGGAGGTGCCTTTCTCTGAAGGGAGGAGAGAACCTCCACTTTGACTATGACCTTGTCTAAACAAGATAAGAGTCGGAGAACTCAAGGGGCTTCCATAGCCTTGGAAACTCATGACTGGTGCATAGGGAGATTACTGATGCCATAAACAGGAGTGTCAATTTGTAAAGTCAACAACAGGAGTCACTGTGCACTTACTCCTCATGTAGGATCTCTGTCCTTAATGTGCTGTACACTGAGGCTTAATGCTATAACGAGTACTCAAATAGTATATTTCACTTTGTGTTTCTATGGGGGTGCAAACGATTGAAATCTTTACTTAATGTACACTAAACTGATCTTCTGTTAAAAAAAAAAAAAGAAATTATCAATTCCCAACTTGACTCTCACTGGGATTAAACATGACAATAGGTCTGGTCTGATTTCATCATCATTTAAAAAAAATCATCTATTATTTTTCACTTTATGTTTCTGTGTGGGAACAAACTGTTGAAATCCTTACTTAAGGTATACTAAGCTGATCTTCTGTATATTAAGATAATCGAAAATGAATCTTGATGTGAATGGAAGGGGAGAGGGAGTGGGAAAGGGGAGGGTTGTGGGTGGGAGGGACGGTATGGGGGGGGAAGCCATTGTAACCCATGAGTCGTACTTTGGAAATTTATATTCATTAAATAAAAGATAAAAAAAATCCTTTAGCTATAAAGACAATCTTATCTCACAAGGGAGGACAATCCAGAGGGGTCAAATGACTTGCTAATGTCACTTAGCTCTGTATGCACAGAAACAAGGAAAGTTCTCAGCTTCCTGCCACCTCCCTCTACACCACCTGCCTCAACTAGATAAGCCTGTAATTGTAAGGACACTCAGGCCCCATGAGTTTAAATTAATTTTCCAAGGTTACATGACAGAGAAGTACCAAAGCCAGAAGTAAAAATTATTGCTTCCATCTTTCTCTTCCTTATCCACTATGGAAGTCTGATTTACAGTTATGCATTATTCAAATATCATTTACAACCAAGAAGCATTATTTTTTCCCCAAATTTAACAATGAAACTACTTTTCTCCATTGAGGAAGTTATTTTAATGGATGATACAGACATACTTGTTTTGTTTTTTAATCTGAGATGCAAAGAAATGAACAAGTAGACAGAGAAGTGGTATTCACCCTCTAGTTCACTGCTGAAAGGTCCACAGTGTCCAGAGCTGGCCCAGGAGAAGGGAACCCAATCATCTGAGCCATCACTTGCTAGTTCCCTGGGTCTGCATTATCAGGAAGTTGGAGTTGAGGCTGGAACCGGGAATCAAACCCAGACACTCCAATGTGGGACACGGACATCTAAACCACAAGGCTACACCCTGGCTTCCAGACTGGTTTTTTCACCAATCATCTGAAAATGAAAGTTAATTACAACCTGAAATCCAAGACTCCAAAGTCCTCAGGTGTGTGTGTCTATGCAAATTTATGCATGAGAGTTAGTTATGTTGCCCAGGAGTCAGCAGTTTAGAGAACCGAAGAGTGAAATGTGTGTCAGAGGATGTCAGCATTGGAGAGGTGGCTGTGCTCTAGTCAGAAGCTGAGGAGGACAAGTCCACAGAGAGCAGCAGCACCAACGGAGAATGCTATACTAGCAAGTAAGGAGAAAAAAATGCTGAAAAATAAATATTTTAAAAAGATCCAGGACCAGCGCTGTGGTGCAGAGGGCTAAAATCCTGGTTTGCAGTGCCAGCATCCCATATGGGCACTGGTTTGCATCCAGGCTGTTCCACTTCCAATCCAGCTCTCTGTTATGGCCTGGAAAGCAGGAGAAGATGGCCCAAGTACTTGGACCCCTTGATCCACGTGGGAGACCCAAAAGAAGCTTTTGGCTCCTGGCTTTGGATCAGCTCAGCTCTGGCTGTTTTGGTCATTTGGGGAGTGAACCAGGTGATTGAAGACCTCTCTCTCTCTCTCTCTCTCTCTCTCTGGCTCTACCCCTCTCTGTAACTCAGTCTTTCAAATAAATAAAATAAACCTAAAAAATTTATTGGGGGTGGTGCTGTGGTATAGCAGGTTAAGCCACCGCCTGCAGTGCTGGCATCCCATATGAATGCTGGTTCAAGACCCACTTGTTCCACTTCTGATCCAGCTCTCTCCTATGGCCTGGGAAAGCAATAGAAGATGGCCCCAGCCATTGGGCCCCTGTTCCCACAAAGGAGATCTGGAAGAAGTTCCTGGCTGCTGGCTTCAGATCGGCACAGCTCTGGCTGTTGCAGCCAACTGGAGAGTGAACCAGCGGATGGAAGACCTCTCTCTCTGTGTAACTTTCTCTCTGACTTTCAAATAAATAAATGTTTTAAGAATTATTTATTTGGAAGACAGAGTTATAGATAAAGAGGTAGAGTCCAGGAGGGGGAGGGAGAGAGGGAAAGGGAGAAATCTTCTATCTGCTGGTTAACCCACCAAATGGTCCCAGTGGCTGGGATTGGGTCAGGCCAAAGCCAGGATCTGGAACCCTGTCTGAGTCTCCCTCATGGGTGGCAGAAACTCAAGAAATTGGGTTATCTGCTGCTTTCTCAGATGCATTGGCAGAGAGCTGGATGGGAAGTAGAGCAGCCGAGACGCAAACCAGTGTCCATATGGGATACCAGCATCACTGGCAACAGATGATCCTAATGCATCACAACACCGGCTCCAACAAATTTAGGTAAAGCAATTCAAAATGCCAGGGAAATATCAAATAAAATGCCAGAGATGAGCATTTTAGTTCAGCAGGTTAAACCACTACTTGGGAAGCACATGACAAATATCAGAATGCCTGGGACTGAATCTTGTCTGTTTCTGATCCACCCTTCTATTAATGTGCATGAGTGGCACCAGATAATGGCTCAAGTACTGGGCCTCTGACACTCATGTGGGAAACCTGGACAGAAGTCCTAGCTCTTGGCTTCAGCCTGGCCCATCCCAAGCTGTTGTGGGCATTTGATGGGTGAACCAGTGGTTGAAAGATCACTCTTGCTTTCTCTCTCTCCCTCACTCTCTGTCACCCCTCTCCTTTCTCCCTCTCACCCTCCCTATCAGTCTTTCAAATAAATAATGCTTTAAAAATGTTAATGGCCCATGGGACCTATGGTTTCCATAAATATCTGCCTAAAAATTTTGTACTTAAGCATATTTATATATGCTGTTTATAGAAAAATAGAGATAAAAGCAAATAGGAGTTTCAAAAAGTTTGGGAAATGGAATTAAAAAATAAGTTTCTTTTGTGCAACTAATTTTGAAATCATGCATGTGAAAGGTCTTCAGAAAGTTAATGGAAAGTGCCTTTTATACAAAAATGGTGCATAGATTTCCAAATAATTTTTTAAAGAAAATCTATATTTATATGAAAGGCAGTTATGGGGATGGGAAGGGGAGATATAGATCTTCCATTTTCTGGTTCAGTCCCAAAATGACCACAGGAGCCAGGTCTGGCCCAGGCTGAAGATGGGAACCAGAAGTCCATCCAAGTCTCCCACAGGGGTGGCAGGGGCTCTAGTAGTTGAACCATCTCCTTCTGCAGGTGCATAAGCAGGAAGCAGAACAGCCAGGACTGCAACTGGAGCTCAGATATGGGACGCTCAGATATGAGACAGATATGTGGCAGCTTAACCTGCTGTGTCACAAAGATGGTCTTTCAAAATAAATTCTTGGGGCTGGCACTGTGGCACAGTGGGTTAAGCCACTTTTGCAGTGCCAGCATCCTATATGGGTACCAGCTTGAGTCCTGGCTGTACTTCTGATCCAGCTCCTTATTAATATGCCTGGGAAAGCAGTGGAAGATGGCCCATGTGGAAGACTCAGAAGAAGCTCTTGGCTTCAGCATGGCCATTTGGGGGCTCAGCTTTGACTTCCAAATAAAACTTGAAAGAAAAAACATTCTTATTCACTTAAAAGACCTGTTGCAATCCAAGTACTCGGTTACTTGCTCAGCAGAAATGCTAATTCAGGCGCAAGAAGTGCTGTAATCAGGGATGCCTTGGTAAAGAAGTAGTGGTTTGGAGAGGTCACTTAAGGGGCTTTTATGCAGAAGCCCGGCAGCAGTGTTTTAGAGTTTAAGAGAAAGTGTTGGTTTAAAAATTATGTATTGCGGCTGGTGCTGTGGCATAGAGGATAAGGCCACTGCCTGAGTGCTGGCATCCCATGTGGGTGCTGGTTTGAGTCCTGGCTGCTCACTCTGATTCAGCTCTCTGCTATGGCCTGGGAAAGCAGTAGAAGATGACCCAGGTCCTTGGGCCCCTGCTCCCACATTGTAGACCTAGAGAAAGATGCAGGCTCCTGGCTTCAGATCAACCCATTTCTGGCCATCATGGCCATTTGGGGAGTAAGGTAATGAATGGAAGACCTCTCTCTCTGCCTCTACTTCTCTGTAACTCTGCCTTTCAAATAAAATAAATAAATCTTTTAATAAATAACTTTAAAAATTACATATTAACTTCCAACTGGGAGATCAGTAATTAAGTCAAGGTAGTTAATCATTTAAACAGGCATCTAGGGGCCGGTGCTGTGGCATAACAGGTAAAGCCACTGCCTGCAGTGCAGGCATCCCATGCAGCGCTGGTTCAGGTCCCAGCTGTTCCACTTTTTATCCAGATCTCTGCTATGGCCTTTGAAGGCAGTAGAGGATGGCCCACATCCTTGGGACTCTGCACCCACATGGGAGACTCAGAGGAGGCTCATGGCTTCTGGCTTGAGATTGGCACAGCTCTGGCCACTGCAGCCAATTGGGGAGTGAACCATTGGATGGAGGACCTCTCCTATCTCTGCATAACTCTGACTTTCAAATAAATAATCAATCTTTAAAAAAATTAAATAGGCTTCTAGTCAGGCAGTAATGATGACCCTGTTTCATTTCTAAACACAGAAATTATTTTAAATGGCTTTAGAGATGTATTTATCAAAATAATGTGGGCAGGACTCCCTGGGGCAGCACAGAGGCTGCAGGAGAATGCAGAACACCTGAACCAGTGAGCCCCAGGCAAAGTGTGTGTGCAGCTGATGCAGGACTCCCAGTCTCTAAATGACAGACACATGGTTCACAACTGGAACTAGAAGAAAACTGCCTGAGAAGAAGCACAGTGATAGAATAGGCACAGAACCCTGGTATGCTAGGGTATAGTCCTTTTGGTCCTCTGCTGTTACTTCCCCTTAGCAACAGGCAGAGCCTACAGCCTTCTGCCACCCACCCTCTCCCCACATAAAGTTAGAGATGGAGGGGCCCATGGAGAAGTGGTGCATTTTGGGAGGCTGAATCTCTGGAAGAGATGGCAGAGCAGGTGCAGAGCTCACCTGGCAGTGCTTGGGGACAGTTACCCCACTACTGCATTTTAATGGGGATTTCAAAATGCTTACCACCATCACACACACACACACACACACACACACACACACACACACTGCAGAGGCTTAATTGGTAAATCCTTCCAGACAACAGTGATTAGGCCAGGAGCTAAACATAGCAACTTCCCCTAGAATTGTAGCTGGGGGAACAGGTCCCACTCACAGATGGAGAGAATGGGGACAGGCTACATCCCACTCACAAACAGGTCAGGTCATAAGGCTCTCACCAGCTAGCAGCTCTCTGGTCTCACCTCCCTGGTCTTTCTAGCTGACAAGCTCTTCCCAACCTTTCTGCCAGGGAGGGATACACTCAGGTATCACCTTCATGGAAGACCTAGAAGTTTTTTTTTTTTTTAAAGATGTATTGCTTTGAAAGAGTTACACAGAGAAGGAAAGAAAGAAGTCTTCCATCAGATGGTTCATTCCCAAATTGGCAATAGCTTGAGCCGCACCGATCCGAAGCCAGGAGTCAGTTTAGGTGCAAGGACCCAAACACTTGGGCCATTATCTACTGCTTTCCCAGGTCATAGCAGAGAGCTGGATCAGAATTGGAGCAGCCAGGACTAGAACTGGTGCCCATATAGGATGCTGGCATTGCAGGCGGCAGCTTTATCCACTACACCACAGCACCAACCCCAACCAAGAAGTTCAAGTTGACATAGTACACTGTGGTCCCCAAGTCTAACATAATCATGGGCAATGTTAATAGATTGTGTCACAGGCTGAGGGAGGTGACAGGCATGCTCTGCTGCAGGGCTGTGATGTAGGAGAGGGACTCCAGACCAGGAGAAAGGGAATCCTGGGGTTCACAGCCCTTCCTCTCTCCTCAGTGACCACTCCCCAGACCACCTCTTCTCTGTGGCCACAGACAGCTCTGAAAGCAGTGTCCTGGGGCAGGGAGGGAGGGTTGCAGGGAAGATCTCTGAGTAGTTGGTCCAGAGGGAGCATTCCTATTAAAACATTACAGTCCCGTCTGCCACAGGCAGCCCTGGCCTTGATGGTCATTTATCTATTATTGTCTCACTTCAGATGATACCTCCAACCTTTGCTATTGGACAGAAGGTGATTGGCAAGAACATTCTACCCTAAAGTTTTAAAAGATTTACATATTAGAGAGCATATCCAATCACTGGCTCTCTCCCCAAACATCTGCAAAGCCAGGGCTGGGCCAGGCTGAAGCTAGGAACTCCATCCTGGTCTCCCACATGGGTGTCAGGAACTCACACACTTAGGTTATCACCATTGCTTCCTAGATGCATTAGCAGGAAGCTCAATTGGAAGCAGAGGTGGGACCTGATTTCAGGTCCTCCAATAAGGGCTGTGGGCATCCCAAGTGGCAGCTTAACCCACTGTACCATAACACCCTCTACTTTGATATTTATTTATTTACTTATACATTTATATGCTTATTTATTTGAGACCGAGAAAGAGACCTTCTGTACACCATTTCACTCTCCAAAGGCCTGAAATAATTAGGGCTAGGCCAGGCTGAGACTGGGATCAGAGGACTCAATCTGGTCTCCCCACATGGTTGGCAGGGACCCAACTATATAAGCCATCACCTGCTGCCTCCCAGGTTGCACATTAGCAGGAAGTTGGAATTGGAAGTGTGCCAAGACTTGTACCAGGCACTTTAATTTGGGATCCAAGTTTCCCAAGAGGCGTTTTAATCACTGTGTCAAACACTCACCCCCACCTCAGTTTATAAAGACAAGGAATTCAATTTCTCTTTCTACTACCAATAAACAGGAGTATGGATAATCTCAATTGCTTGCTCTAAGCATAATTTTTGTTGCCACAACGGGAATCCACTTCAGATAATGGTAGTGCTGTGAGTCACAGAGCAGAGGTGAAAAGAATCCATGTTCTCACTGACATCACTCAGCTGTTGAATTTGCTGAGCCCAGGGCCACTGTGTCTGACTCTCCTCATTGTTCAAGCTGGTTTGTGAAGGGCTTTTAGTGACCTGAACTCAAAACACCATGTACTCTCTACAAGGTGTTGGTAAGGATTTTGAAGTATCCATGGTCACCTAAAGGGCCACTAAAGAGTTGGACTCATAATTTTGTCTTAGTACAAGGTGTCCTAACTGAGGACAAAGCCACCAGGATTTCCTCTGTTTGATTCATCTTACATTTGAGGAAGGTACTGTAGTGCCTAAAAAGGGGTGCAGGAACCTCAGTTTTCTCACTCAGCTGTGTGGCCCTGAGGAAGGTATTTAGATTCTATGGGCTCCACTTTCTCACTTGCCCATGGAGAGTATCACAGTGCTTGTTTAGAGGGTTATTGTCGGTATCAAAGGAATGAAATGACTCACATGTATTAGAGTTTATTCCAGCTATGAGTAGCACACAAAGTAAATATTTAAAAGTGTAGCTTAGGGGCCAGCATTGTGGTAGAGTGAGTTAAATCATAGCCTATAACTCTGGCATCCAATGGGGGTGCCAGTTCAAGTCATGGCTGCTCCACTTCTGATCAAGCTCCCTGCTAATACACCTGGGAAAGAATTGCAGAACCCAAGTACTCAGGTCCCTGCACCCAGGTGGGAGGCCTGGATGAAGCTGCTAGTTCACAGTTTCAGCCTGGCTAAGTCCTGGTGGTTGCAGCTATTTGAGGAGTGAACCAGCAGATGGAGGATACCTCTCTCTGACTGACTTCTCTCTCTGTAACTCTGCCTTTCAAATAAATAATGTCTAAAAAAAACCACTTCTCTCACATTTAAGGATTTAAAGATATTCATTCCAGGAGGGGCTCCTTTGCCTTGTTGCCTCATCCATAAGGTTCCCTCATGGGACCAAACAGTTCCTGCAGCTCCAGTCACCCACTCTCCACCCCATCCAGAAGGACAATAGCAAATAAGAAGAGCATGTCTCTACTCTAAGCATATTTCCTAGGGTTGGGCATTTCACCTAGCAGATAAGATGCCCCTTTCCCATATGAGTGCCTAGCTTTGAATCCTGGCTCCAGCTACCAATTCCACCTTCCTGGTGATGTTCACCCAGGAGTTGACAGTGATGACTCAAGTCATTGGGTCCCTTTCATCCCATGGGAGACCTGGATTGGGTTCTTGGCTCCTGATTTAGGAACAGTCCCATCCCAGCCCTTGCAGACACTTGAAGAGTAAACCAGCAGATGGGAGCTTTCTCCATGTCTATCTGTCTCCTTCTTTTTGCCTCTCAAATAAAATGTTTAAATAACATTTCCTGGGAGTCACACATCATGGCATCAGGTTTGCCAAACTGAAAAATTAAGGAATCTGTTATGGGAGATGGGGAGGAAGTATCTAACTTCTGCTGCCCCTGCAGAGGATGAGCCCAGTGATGTGGAATGGAGGTAGTATCCATACAGGGCAGGTGTTCTCTTTAAAAATCTCCACTCAGCCCAATACTCAGTCCCGTCCTCTGTCAAAGTCTCATCATGTCCTTTAGGCTCATCAAGCATCCATTTTTGCTGTAACTGAGCTAACATACTGTATAGACACACAAAATCTGGGTAATTTCACTATGAAGCCATGATTGCCAAGTCACTGCCTATGAATCTGCACCTGGTTCATAGGAAGCACTCAGTGAATCTTTGCAATTACTATCCTTGTGGTTAAAGAACTAGTCTATCAGGCTAGCACTGTGGCGTAGTGAGTAAAACCACTGCCTGCAGTACCGGCGTCCCATGTGGGTGCCAGTTTGAGCCCTGGCTGCTCTTCTTCCAATCCCGCTCTCTGCTATGGCCTGAGAAAGCAGTAGAAGATGCTCCAAGTCCTTGGGCCCCTGTACCCATGTGGAAGACCCAGATGAAGCTCCTGATCGGTGCAGCTCTGGCCATTGTGGCCATTTGGGGAATGAACCATTGAATGTAATACCTCTCTCTCTCCCTCTGCCTTTCAAACAAATAAATCTTAAAAAACAAATAAACAAAAAACTAGTTTATCAGGATCAGGAGGAATGGAGCTTGAATTCCTCCTGTACCAGTTATCAACTGTGTGATGCTGGGCAAGTCCTTAAACCACTCTATGTAGCAGCCCTACTTATGTGTTTGAGAGCTGCATTTAGCTCTTTGCTACATGCATTCCTTTCTAACCTCAGCATTTCTTTATAAACTCAACTTTTCTGTAACAAGCCTTGTAGGATCACAGCACTATAAAAAGTTCTTGTCACTACCTGAGAAAATGTTTATCAAACTTTTTCTTTTGTGTAGTGATACAAACATGTCTTGGCAAGTAGTTGAGGTTCCAATAAATGAGAAGGATGCTCATACAAAATAACAGCCAGCCTACAAAATATGTAAAACAGCTTAGTCTAAATGTGTTCATCTTCCTTGGAGAGATAAGGCAGCTAACTTTTATGATCATGTGGGTTGGAAACATAAAAATAACTTTTTCATAAAATGCCAGTTTTACATCACATGAAATATAGAAGATGTTAGATAACTTAGGTTTGTTGTTGTACCCATAGTTATATATGGTAATCCAATCTAAGTATGAATAAAGATATGATTGAATGGGTTCAGTCAACTCATTTTTTTATAATGAAAAGTTTAAGGATAAATCAATGTTTCCAGGAAAATCACTGTCTGCTTTTGTTAGCATGAGAATGGAAGGGAGAGAGGTGAAGGAGAAAGAAATAGCATCTGTATTTGTAGAAAGTTGGGAATCACAGCTCCAGTGAATGAGAGAGAGTCCAGTCTTGGTGTTGTAGAGGAAGGTGTGTTTCCCTCTCCCATGTCCTCCATTCAACACATGGGAGAGGAAGCTGAGTGCAATTAGAACATATCTGATTGTCTTCTAGAGAGAGTTTGCTCTGAAGTTATCGGAGTTGCACTTCACACCTTTCCATGATGAACGACTCTCTCAGGTGAAGACTGTAATTAACAATGTGGCGCATAGCTGAACTCCTTTGGGAGACCCTACAACATGCCTTATAAGGAAGTTATCATTAATCAAAACCCAAGTAAGAATATTAACAAAGTATTCACAAAAAGTGTCCAATAAACTCAATCCTGTGAGGTTTCTCAGACGTCTAAGCACACAATCCTGCACAAGGGCCCCCTGATCAAAAGAGCATATCTCATTGTTCCTCATTTGTTATTGTGGCCCAGGTAAATGGAGTCTTGCAGTAACACAAGCGTGAGCAATATAAGATTGACATTTCACAAAGAACAGCTCAGAGATAACAGAATTTATACATACAGAGTCTAGAACCCAAAAGGATTTACAGGACCCAAGATGTTAAAAGGCCTGGGGAAAGTGTTCTGAATGTATTACTGTTGGCAATGAAGCTTTTGTATAGAAATCACAGCAAACCTGATTCAAATGGCTGAAATGTTAACACCAGAAAAAAAGGAACTTCAAAAACCTTTCACATGACATTAAACAGAAACACATACAGAAAAATACACTCAAAATCAAGATCTTGCACTGTATTCCCTGAAACTCTTAACCACTGCAAACATGAAGATGAACTGTACCTGTATCTTTTTGGGGAATCAAGAAGGCAGGACTGTCTGTTGCTCATCCACCTACACCCACACCTGAGCAGTTTCTGGACCTGTAGGGAAGATGTTTTAGAAAGGGAAATATGTGATCAATGCCATATTTCTAACACCCCCACCTTCCTTATGAGCACAGAAGCCATCATTTACTTCCCCTCAAAGTACTTGTCTTCCCCATACACAACTGATAGCATTTGTTGCCTATTCTTTTGTCAAAAAAAGAGGCACCAGATTTCAATATTTTGTTTTATAAGTCTATATCTAGAGCCCTCCGTGCCTGAGTTATTTTTGCCAATGCCATGCAATTTGAGTTTAAAATTCTGGTGTATGGGAAATGTTGTCAAATTAGCATCAACAACATATTTTCTAAACCAGAAAGACTTGACTGGAATAATGATCATGTTTCTTTTTTCTTTTTTTGTTGGATTTGCGTTGACAATTTATTTACTCAAATGTTTGGCCTTACTGGATTATAAAGGTGATTCTTAGTGAAATGTTACATAATTTCTAAGAAGAATGAGAATTTACTTTAACTGGATTACCTAGTGGAAAGCAGTGTGCAGTACATTGCACGCATTCCAGCCCACGTTTAGCTGATTGGTAAAACAGGCAAAACAGGGCCTGAAGGCTGGAGATGGCCTCGCCTCAACAAAAGGCCACAACGCAGTCCACTCTACCGATATCCCTCCGTCCTTTCCACCCAACCTGGGGAGAGGCGGACTCCACGCACAGAGACGGAGAGGAGGCTCTGGAGCTAGCTGAGGTCGCGAGAGCGAGCCGAGGTCACTGGTGCAGGGATGGGGCCTGTCGCCCGTGTCTGGAGCCGGCCCAGCCCGCAGCGGTGGGGTCCACAGATGGAAGAGCTCACTGCGGGGGAAGTCCAGGTCCCTCTGTAGCTGGTTCTGGAAGGATCCATCCGCCCACGGCCCCTTCTGGGAAACCTGGCCCCACACACTCACCACTTCCCACTCCCGAGGCCTCTGGCTTCCCTTTCTCAGAGCAGAGAAGGCCCAGCCACCGCGGGGACGTTCTGCCAACTGTAGGCTGGAGGCCACTAGGACACAGGGATCTCCTGAGATGAGGAAGTGGTCCGCCACCCTCACCAGGGCCCCTGATTGGACAGTTGCAAAGCCGATGGACGTGAGGGGCGTCACAAAAGCCATAGCCAATCAGCACACTCGCTGGCGCAGTGGGCGTGGGGAGGTTGTTGCCGGGCGATGGGAGGGAAGGCAGGTTTGGGGTCTGAGGCCGCCCAGGTGCTTGATTTCCCAGCGGGGTCGCTGTAGCCTCCGTGTTCCTCGGGGCTCTGGGGACCTCTAGAGTTCGCCTTGAGTTGCAGAAGCCGCTCCAGGTGAGTCACCGCTAACTGCGCTTCATCGTATTCTGGTCTTTGTGTTTCTTCATATTCTGAACGATTTCTCCTTTGGGAAGTTTCTGTAATGTTCCTTTGAATGATGTTTAAAGATATTGCGTGATTAAACCTCTTGGTTCATTTCTCTTGTAGATACGTGTCTTCTAGACTGTCTTTTGTCTAATATTTCCTATGTGTTTCTTGCTGTTAGTAATGACATTTAAAAAAAAAAGATTGTTTGAAAGGCAGAGTTACAGAGCGAGAGAGAGAGAGGGAGAGAGAGAGAAGGCTTCCATCCTCTGCTTCACTCCCCAGTTGGCCACAACGGCCGGAGTTGCGCAGATACGAAACCAGGAGCCAGGAGCTGCTTCCCTGTCCCCCACGCAGGTGCAGGGGCCCAAGGACTTGGGCATCTTCCACTGCTTTCCCAGGGCATAGCAGAGAGCTGGATCGGAATGGAGCAGCTGGGATTCAAACCGGCACCCACATGGGATGCCCCGGTCATATTTTACCCAGTGATCTGGTTACCCTCTCTTATCAGTTGTATGTAGTTCGGGATGACACTGGATTGTCTGTATGTAATGGTGTCATCTGGGTACATTGACAGAGTTACTGGTGTATTTAGGATCGATGCTTATTGTTTTTGTTGTTGGATTTCCATGTTAAGAGAGATGGGGAGAAGGCAGGCATAGCTGGGTCTGTTCCCAGGGGACAAGCTTTCAGTGATCCTGTGTTAAGTAGTTTGTTGTAGGTCCATTTTAGACAATCTTGATCACATACAGCAAATCCCTCTTTTTTGCAATTTTGCCAGAAGTTGATTTTTTTTTCTGTTTGGATACTGAATTTTGTTAAATGCTTTAACACTTAATCTGAATGATCATGTAATTACCTCACATTTTCAACCTACCTGGATGATTTACAGGGTTCTTTTGACACTGTTGAATGCTCTTCATTTTTTAATGTGTATTGCTTGTTATTGATCTAAGATATTTTCCTATATGGTTGAATTCATATAATATTTTTCTCAGGATATCACCTGTTGATGAAACAAATACTCATTAATTTCATAACCTGGTACTGCTTGCATCATATATAAAACACTGGCTTCCAAAAAAGTAATTTAAATACATTCTCTGTTTATTTCCACTTAAAATGAGCTTGAGAAATTTAAATTTATTTTTTTCTTAAAAATTTAGAATATTCCATATGTTTGGGCCCAAAATTTTACTTGTGGAACTTTTGTCGTGGTTGGTTTGGCTTTTCAAAAATTCAATCACCTGATTACATTATGTAGTTTTTTTTTTTTTCTGTTTCATGCTATATTTGTGTTTTGGGAGACTGATTTTCAAAGTGTAACAGATTTTGAACTCTGGAGTCACATTTTTATTTCTAAGAGTTTAACAATATCCTCTTAGTATCTTGGTAAGTTCTGAACATTCTATAAAGAATGGCCCTGGTTTAATTTCTTCAAATTGGTTACTAGCTTCTTCATTTTCTTAACTTTTAAAATATATTTTTCCTTACATGTTTCTGGAGTACTTCTGTGACTAGAAACATTTCATTGATGTCTGTTGCATCTGTGTCCTGCCTTTATTTAAATATTCTTTCAGCATTTTTCCTTTTTAATTCTTGAGAAGGTAGCTGAGATTTCTGTGTCCTAACATATTCACTTAAGGATTTCCATTTTCTCCAAGCACTGTATCCATATCCCCTTAATTTTCTTATATATTTGCAAACCCTATAAGTATATACCCTGTCTGCCCCAGTGTCTCCATCCCCATGAGCCTGCAACCATACCAGGCTTCATGTATCTCCTTTCCTGTGCCTGAAACCCCATGTGTTTTCTCCAGTGTCACTCTTCATATAACTGTGACCTCTCTTCACTGTTTTGTGTTGTCATTTGTAAAACCTCTGTACTCCATGTCAGCCCTCAAAAGTCCTATTCCATGTGCCTTCATGAATCTCAAGTGCCTGTGTCCCCAGCACCTCTTTTTAAAAAATATTTATTTGAAAATTACATAGAGGGAGAGACAGAGGCATAGAGAGACAGAAAGAGCTTCCATCTGCTGGCTCACTCCCCAGTAGGCTGCAATGGCCAGGGTTGCACCAGACTGAAGCCAGGAGCCAGGAATTTGCAGCTTTTTCTGGCCTCCCACATGGGCAGCAGAGACCAAAACACTAGGGCCATCTTCCACTGCTTTCCCAGGTTGTTAGCAGGGATCTGGATCTGAACAGGCAGCAAGCATACAAACCAGCACCCATATGCCAGCATCACAGGCAGTGGTGTAACCCACCGCACCACAATGCCAGCCCCTCCATCACATCTTTCCTTGAGTGTCCATCTGTGCCTGCATCCCGAGCCAGCTGTCAGGTCCTCCAGCCCCTCTGCATGAAGCCATGATCTCCCATCAATGTCCTGCATCTCTACTCCAGAGTATTTTCCTCTACCCTGGAGTGACTTCATTGCCTGTGCCTTCAGCTCATGGCAGCCTTCAGATACTTCTCTGCCCTTTGCTTGAAGTCATTGTCTTCCTTAGGCTTCCAGAACCCCTATGTCCACAGCCTAGACTTTTCTCTTGTGTCCCCATGCTAAATGCCTGCACCCTAAGCATCTCATGTGTCTTCATCTCCTGTTCTCTTCCCAGGGTCTCCACCCACTTTGAAGGTTTGGTTATGTGGTTAACCATTGAAGAACAATTTGGTTTTATGTGAGCTTTAGCCATTGTGAATAAAGCTGCTATATATATTTTCATGTCAGCTTTTATCAAGGCATATGTTTTAACACCAACTGTGAAAATATATTAGAACATGTATGGTGTATGACACGGTGTTGGATTCCTAATAACATGTCAAGATGTCTGATAAAGCATCTGTCTCATGATGCATTCTCACCAGTAATGAATGAGATGTCCTGCTACTCTATCCTTGCAAAGCATTTGTAATGTTTATTTTTAAGTATAACCATCCTGATATACAGTGTATCCATCTTGTTGCTGTCTAAATGTGCTCTTCATTTATGCACAGTACATTTCTTTTTCTCAGAATTCTCTAATATTCAGAATGGTTTATATGCTTTTTAAAATTTATTTGAAAGATAGAGTTAGACAGTAAGAGAGAGAGACAGACAGAAAGGTCTTCATTCCATTGGTTCACCTCCCCAGTGGCCGCTACAGCTGGAACTACACCGATCTGAAGCCAGGCGCCAGGTGTTTCCTCCTGATCTACCATGCAGGTGCTGGTGCCCAAGCACTTGGGCTAAACTCCACTGCCTTCCCAGGCCACAGCAGATAGCTGGACTGGAAGAGGAGCACCTGGCACTAGAATCCAGCACCCATATGGGATGCCAGTGCTGCAGGCAGAGGATTAACCAAGTGAGCCACTCAGACTTTGAACCCTAAGTGTCAATATGATTGCACCAACACCCTCTACTGAATACTTAAAGTCATTTTCTGATATGTCCAAGCTGTACATTGCTGCACCATTCAGAGGAAGAAAAGATCCCAGTGTCTCTCCTCCGAGTTCCCTAAGGCTCAAGCAATCAGTGTGCTGCATCATGCTGCTGATCCCCACCTTTGTACCCACCAATCCTGCCAGTAAATACAGCCAGCATTTCCAAGTGTTAAGGACAATCCCTTTCAAAGAACCCACCTAAATGTCACTCTGCAGGGGAAAACAAACTTTGTGCAGCTGGGTCAGCAAACAGATGTTGATGTGAGTGAAACAGTTGCAGAAGTGGAAGAGAAAGTGGGTTCTCACTTTATGACTTTTCTGTGCCTATCTCAGAGAGAGTCATGTGTAGATATCAGCCAGCCCATGTCCTCATGACAAAAGCTGATGATGCTTTCTCAGGTGCCCAAAGCAGCTGTCATATGTCTTGTACCTCAGTGATTGAACAAACTCCATAGCTGCCAATGGTGAGCTCAGATGGTACCAGTCTCTGCCATTGCCCCCATTCCTGGGTTTTCTCCTTTAGCAGCTAAAGTTTTTCCTCAGACTGACTCTTCCAGGAAAAGAAGTCCCATCTGTAGTTATCCAAGATGTAGCAAGACCTACTTTAAAATTTCTCATGTGGGGCTGCAGCTGTGCTGTCTGCAACAGCCTGCATCACCTGTGGGTGCCAGTTCAAGTCCTGGCTGCTCCACACTATGTATCTGGGAAAACAGTGGAAGGTAGCCCCAGTACTTGGACCCCTGTTCCCATATGGGAGACCCAGATGAAGATCTGGCTACTGGTTTCAGCCTGGCTCAGCCTTGACCATTGTGGTCATTTAGGGAATGAACCAGCTGGATGGAAGGTCTCTATATCACCCTTGCTTTCTGTAATTCTGACTTTCAAACAAACAAATAAATAAATCTTTTAAAAATTCTTATGTGATAGTCCCCAAGAGAACATATACAGGGAAAAACCCTTTTAGCTGTAGGTGGAGAGGTTGTGAAAGGTGGTTTGCCTCTTCAGATGAACTGTCCAGATGATGGCAAACTCACACAGGTGAGAAGCAATTTGCCTGCCCATATGTGAAGTAGAAGCCTCAGGAGTGAAGGCCCATCTTGAGTTAGCCAAGTGCTTTGGCCACAGGTCACAGAATGTAAGGTTTCATTTGTAATTATATAAGAAAGAGGAGAAAACTTGTGTTCCTTTGAATATTTTTGAAGGTTTTAGATGAGGTCAACATAGGTAGCACAGATTTTGAGTTTGTGTAGATTTTTAAAAAATTTTTTGCTGTTTATAATTGAGATCAACTTTTTTTTAAGATTTATGTATTTGAAAGGCAGAGTATTTTTTTTTTGTCTGTTCTACTTAATATGACTGGTTTAATTCTGTAATTATCACACAGTTATTCTTAAGTGTTGAAAATTAACTGAAATGTGATCCCTGTTAAACATAAAAGTGGGAATAAGAGAGGGAAGAGATGTATAATTTGGGGCATGCTCGGGCTGACTTGCCCCAATTGGTAGAGTTGGAAACATACCAGGGGATTCCAATTCAATCCCATCAAGGTGGCATGTGCCAATGCCATCTCACTATTCCAAGTGATCAATTTCAGTTCACAATTGATCATAATGAAAGGACTAAGAGTCAAAGGGAGCACATAAACAAGTCTAGTATCTGCTAACACTAACCGATAGAATAAATAAAGGGGAGAGTGATCCAACATGGGAAGTGAGATACTCAGCAGACTCATAGAATGGCAGATGTCCTAAATAGCACTCTGGCCTCAGAATCAGCCCTAAAGGTACTTGGATCTGGCTGAAAAGCCCATGAGAGTATTTCAGGCATGGAAAGCCAAGACACTCTGGCAAAAAGATCTCTGTGAGTGAGATCCCAGTGGAAAGAACAGGTCTTCAAAGAGGGAGGTGCCTTTCTCTGAAGGGAGGAGAGAACCTCCACTTTGACTATGACCTTGTCTAAACAAGATAAGAGTCGGAGAACTCAAGGGGCTTCCATAGCCTTGGAAACTCATGACTGGTGCATAGGGAGATTACTGATGCCATAAACAGGAGTGTCAATTTGTAAAGTCAACAACAGGAGTCACTGTGCACTTACTCCTCATGTAGGATCTCTGTCCTTAATGTGCTGTGTATTGAGGCTTAATGCTATAACGAGTACTCAAACAGTATATTTCACTTTGTGTTCTATGGGGGTGCAAACGATTGAAATCTTTACTTAATGTACACTAAACTGATCTTCTGTAAAAAAAAAAAAAAAGAAATTATCAATTCCCAACTTGACTCTCACTGGGATTAAACATGACAATAGGTCTGATCTGATTTCATCATCATTTAAAAAAAATCATCTATTATTTTTCACTTTATGTTTCTGTGTGGGAGCAAACTGTTGAAATCCTTACTTAAGGTATACTAAGCTGATCTTCTGTATACTAAGATAATCGAAAATGAATCTTGATGTGAATGGAAGGGGAGAGGGAGTGGGAAAGGGGAGGGTGGTGGGTGGGAGGGACGGTATGGGGGGGAAAGCCATTGTAACCCATGAGTCGTACTTTGGAAATTTATATTCATTAAATAAAAGATAAAAAAAAAGATTTATGTATTTGAAAGGCAGAGTTACAGAGAAAGAGAGGGATAGAAAGAGACTGCTTGTTCATTCTCCAAATGGCCTTAATGGCTGCAACTAGGCCAAGAGCTTCATCTGAGTCTCCTAGGGCCTTGTTCTGCCTTCCTAGGTGCAGTAGCAGGGAGTTGGAAATAAAGTGGAGAAGCTGGGACTTTACCTGGCACCAATAGGGGATGTTGGTGTCACAGGTGTCAGTTTTACCTGCTACACCACAATGCTGGCCCCAATACCAGCTCTTCAATGTGATTCTTCTCAACTGGTCTCAAGAATTTAGACTAGAAATACATGTTATGGTAAAGAGATATAGTAATAAAAACAGTTTCTATTTTTCCAGATACTGTTATCTTTCCCTAGAGTTATCATGTTTATTGTTTCTAGTAATTCCAATCAACATGGATGTAGTTATTTAATGTATCTACAACTATTATTTTTACACTATGGATATTTGGCATTCAAAAACTACATATTGCTAAAGAGGGTTCAACAATGGAATTCCCACTAATTCAATTGCTCTTAAGTGTGTAGCTACCACTTTTTTTTTTTGAAAGCTTTACAAATGATTATATCCAGGCATTTTATTGTCATTTGAACTTCAGTTTCCCTGGAGTTTCTTGTGTATATTTTAAAATACTATGCCAATGTGTTTTCTATAGACTCTAGGATAAACTGCATTTTGTTTAGAAAAAAATTGAACATGAAATATACATTGTAAAGAAGGATATCAAGATAACTCCTTGCAAATAAGCAGATTCTCTCATCAGTAAAATGCCCTTATGTTATGATTATGTAAGCTGTGCTTTATTGAATTAGTGTATTAGCATTATTCACAGGTGGACAATGATATCATGTTAACTTATAGGAGGTTTTTGGGATACAGAATAGATTCATAGAAAAATTAGTATATTCACTTATGTTAACAATATTTCTGTTCTGTTATATAGCAGGTGATAAACACTGTGGTAAAGAGATAGAAGGATCTTCTACCTACTGGTTCACTCCTCAAATTTCTGCAACAGCAAGAGCTGTAGCAAATTAAAACAAGGGCCCATAACTCAATCCATGTTTCCACATGGGTGGGCAGTAATGGAAGGACCTGAGTCATCATCTGCTGTTTCCCAGAGTGTATATTAGCAGGAAGGCTAGATCAGAAGCAGAGTAGCCAGCACTCAAACCAGGTGCTCTGATATGGAGCACAGGCTTCCCAAATGGTGATTTAAGCTACTGTACCACATGCCCATCTCCAGAGAGTCATTCTTGCCTTAGGAACTTAATGGCCAGAAAACTAGGGAGTTTGAGTAGTCCTGAATTCAGATACTGAAATATGTTGTACAAATTAATGTCTTTTGAAGGATCCTGCTGCTTGCAATGTTGATTGCTTGATTTCAGCACAGTTTGAATGGACTTGTGGGGTTTACAGAATGGAATATGCCCTGCATTTTAGCCTGATAGACTTCTGACATACAGAATATCAGAATGTAAATTTGTGCTTCTCTAAGACACTAAGTCTGCAGATATTTGCTATTTTACTTATAGAAAATGAATACAGGCCAGCGCCAGCTCACTAGGCTAATCCTCCACCTGTGGCACCAGCACCCCAGGTTCTAGTCCCAGTTTGGGTGCTGGATTCTGTCCCGGTTGTTCCTCTTCCAGTCCAGCTCTCTACTGTGGCCCAGGAAGGCAGTGAAGGATGTCCCATGTGCTTGGGCCCTGCACCTGCATGGGAGACCAGAAGGAAGCACCTGGCTCCTGGCTTTGGATTGGCACAGCACTTAAGTGGCCATTTGGGGGCTGAACCAATGGAAGGAAGACCTTTCTCTCTGTCTCTCTCTCCCACTGTCCAACTCTGCCTGCAAAAGAGAGAGAGAGAGAGAGAGAGAGAGAGAGAGAGAGAGAGAGAGAGAAAATGAATACACAGGAAAGCAGTCTAGTGGGGGTGGAGAAGATAGAATGTTGGAAAATAGAATTCAAAAATTATTTTATATTTGGTGTTGTAGATATCAAGATAAATGTGTAAATAGATAAGTTATTTTGAAACAGGTAAATCTTGTAATAACACTCAAGTTCAGCTATGGTGTTCCTTTCATTTACACTTAGAATCACACCTGCCTTTAATTGTTACATCACATAGGAAAAATGCAATTTGGATTAATATAGGAAATAATCAGTAGAATTCAATGTTAAAATAACTTTTTCTCCATCATGAATCAGCCTAAACTTGTTCCAGTGAGAACTGACAATAGGATCAGGGTTATGCTGGAGATAAGACAGAGGATTCTTATTGAGGAAGTTTGGCATGCTTACTGGTTTCATGTTGTCCTTAATTTCATGGAAATCTAAAAAGATCTGGCCAGTGCCCAGCTGTATTATAAGATTTTGTCAGATTTTATAGGTAGTGCAATTAAAGCAGCCTCCAGTGTACAGTTACAATTTACATTTTTCCAACTTTAAGCAGCAGAGCTAGGTTAGCAGGAAGTGGGATGAGGGAGAGAGAAAAATGAAAGATAGCACTTGCTTGCTTTATTACTTAAATTATTTGCTTTAAGAGGTCCTAGATTGGGTCCAGCATTGTAGTGCAGCAGGTTAAGCCACCACTTACAATGCCAGCCTCCCATAGGAGCACCAGTTTGTGTTCCAGGTGCCCCACTTCCAATCCAGCTCTCTGCTAATGCAACTGGCAAGGCAGTACAAGATGGCCCAAGTACTTGATCCCCTGCCACACACATGGGAGACCCAAATGGAATTCTGGGCTCTTGGCTTCAGCCTGGACCAGTCCTGATCTTTGTGTCCATTTGTGGAATGAACCAGCAAATGGGAGATTATTGGTCTCTCTCTCTCTCTCTCTCTCTCTCTCTGTGTGTGTGTGTGTGTATCCCTCACTCCTTGTAACTCTGCTTTTTAAATAAAAATGTTTTTATATAAATGTAGGTTTATTAAAAGCAAACTGCCCAGCCAGAACAGAGACATCATAATAAAGAACACCCAAGAAAAGGACTGCCCACACCGACAGGATGTACCATGAACTTAACCATCCACAAAAGTCTTGCACCAGTTCATTGTTTTCTTTATTACCAGTCATTTCTCACATCCTCCTGCTGATAACACTTCCCACTCCAGCATCACATTTTGTGTGGTTACTGGAAGCAACTTCTTTTAGTGCTGTAAAATATACTGAGTGACAGTAGTAAATTAAGGCTTCAGAAGGGAAAAAATAACTCTTATATGCAATAAGCACAATATGTGCTGGTTTTCTTTTTTTTTTAACTTTTATTTAATGAATATAAATTTCCAAAGTACGACTTATGGATTACAATGGCTTCCCCCCAATACCGTCCCTCCCACCCACAACCCTCTCCTTTCCCACTCCCTCTCCCCTTCCATTCACATCAAGATTCATTTTCAATTATCTTAATATACAGAAGATCAGCTTAGTATACATTAAGTAAGGATTTCAACAGTTTGCTCCCACACAGAAACATAAAGTGAAAAATAATAGATGATTTTTTTTAAATGATGATGAAATCAGACCAGACCTATTGTCATGTTTAATCCCAGTGAGAGTCAAGTTGGGAATTGATAATTTCTTTTTTTTTTTTACAGAGGATCAGTTTAGTATGCATTAAGTAAAGATTTCAACAGTTTGCCACCATAGAAACACAAAGTGAAATATATTGTTTGAGTACTCGTTATAGCATTAAATCTCAATGCACAGCACATTAAGGACAGAGATCCTACATGAGGAGTAAGTGCACAGTGACTCCTGTTGTTGACTTTACCAATTGACACTCCTGTCTATGGCATCAGTAATCTCCCTATGCTCCAGTCATGAGTTTCCAAGGCTATGGAAGCCCCTTGAGTTCTCCGACTCTTATCTTGTTTAGACAAGGTCATAGTCAAAGTGGAGGTTCTCTCCTCCCTTCAGAGAAAGGTACCTCCTTCTTTGAAGACCTGTTCTTTCCACTGGGATCTCACTCATAGAGATCTTTTGCCAGAGTGTCTTAGCTTTCCATGCCTGAAATACTCTCATGGGCTTTTCAGCCAGATCCGAATGCCTTTAGGGCTGATTCTGAGGCCAGAGTGCTATTTAGGACATCTGCCATTCTATGAGTCTGCTGAGTATCTCGCTTCCCATGTTGGATCACTCTCCCCTTTATTTATTCTATCGGTTAGTGTTAGCAGGTACTAGACTTGTTTATGTGCTCCCTTTGACTCTTAGTCCTTTCATTATGATCAATTGTGAACTGAAATTGATCACTGGGACTGGTGAGATGGCATTGGTACATGCCACCTTGATGGGATTAAATTGGAGTCCCCTGGTATGTTTCTAACTCTACCATTTGGGGCAAGTCAGCTTGAGCATGTCCCAAATTATACATCTCTTCCCTCTCTTATTCCTACTCTTATGTTTAACAGGGATCACATTTCAGTTAAATTTCAACACTTAAGAATAACTGTGTATTAATTACAGAATTAAACCAGTCATATTAAGTAGAACAGACAAAAAAACTACTAAGAGGGATAATGTATTAAGTTGTTCATTAACAGTCAGGGCTATGCTGATCAAGTCACCGTTCCTCATAGTGTCCATTTCACTTCAACAGGTTTCCTTTTTGGTGTTCAGTCAGTTGTCACCGATCAGGGAGAACATATGGTATTTGTCCCTTTGGGACTGGCTTATTTCACTCAGCATGATGTGTTCCAGATTCCTCCATTTTGTTGCAAATGACTGGATTTCATTGTTTCTTACTGCGGTATAGTATTCTAAAGAATACTTATCCCATAATTTCTTTATCCAGTCTACCGTTGATGGGCATTTGGGTTGGTTCCAGGTCTTAGCTATTGTGAATTGAGCTGCAATAAACATTAGGGTGCAGACCGCTTTTTTGTTTGCCAATTTAAATTCCTTTGGGTAAATTCCAAGGAGTGGGATGGCTGGGTCGAATGGTAGGGTTATCTTCAGGTTTCTGAGGAATCTCCAGACTGACTTCCATAGTGGCTTGACCAGTTTGCATTCCCACCAACAGTGGGTTAGTGTCCCTTTTTCCCCACATCCTCGCCAGCATCTGTTGTTGGTAGATTTCTGCATGTGAGCCATTCTAACTGGGGTGAGGTGGAACCTCATTGTGGTTTTGATTTGCATTTCCCTGATTGCTAATGACCTTGAACATTTTTTCATGTGCCTGTTGGCCATTTGGATTTCCTCTTTTGAAAAATGTCTATTGAAGTCCTTGGCCCATCTCTTAAGTGGGTTGTTTTGTTTTTGTGGAATTTCTTGATCTCTTTGTAGATTCTGGTTATTAACCCTTTATCTGTTGCATAGTTTGCAAATATTTTTTCCCATTCTGTCGGTTGTCTCTTCACTCTCCTGACTGTTTCTTTTGCAGTACAGAAACTTCTCAATTTGATGCAATCCCAATAGTTGATTTTGGCTTTGGCTGCCTGTGCCTCCCGGGTCTTTTCCAGAAATTCTTTCCCTTGCCAATATTTGAAGGGTTTCTCCAATGTTCTCTAATAACTTGATGATGTCAGGTCATAGATTTAGGTCTTTAATCCATGTTGAGTGGATTTTTTGTAAGGTGTAAGGTAGGGGTCTTGCTTCATGATTCTGCACGTGGAAATCCAGTTTTCCCAGCACCATTTATTGAATAGACTGTCCTTGCTCCAGGAATTAGTTTTAGATCCTTGATCAAATATAAGTTGGCTGTAGATGTTTGAATTGGTTTTGGTGTTTCTATTCTTTTCCATTGGTCTATCCGTCTGTTTCTGTACCAGTACCATGCTGTTTTGATTACAACTGCCCTGTAGTATGTCCTGAAATCTGGTATTGTGATGCCTCTGGCTTTGTTTTTGTTGTACAAGATTGCTTTAGCTATTCGAGGTCTCTTGTGCCTCCATATAAATTTCAGCACCATTTTTTCCAGATCTGAGAAGAAGGTCTTCGGTATCTTGATTGGTATTGCATTGAATCTATAAATTGCTTTTGGGAGAATGGACATTTTGATGATATTGATTCTTCCAATCCATGAGCATGGAAGATTTTTCCATTTCTTCATATCCTCTTCTATTTCTTTAAGGTTTTGTAATTTTCATCATAGAGATCTTTAACATCCTTGGTTAAGGTTATTCCAAGGTATTTGATTGCTTTGTAACTACTGTGAATGGGATTGATCTTAAAAGTTCTTCCTCAGCCATGGCATTGTCTGTGTATACAAAGGCTGTTGATTTTTGTGCATTGATTTTATACCCTGCTACTTTGCCAAACTCTTCTATGAGTTCCAATAGTCTCTTAGTAGAGTTCTTTGGGTCCCCTAAATAATCATGTCATCTGCAAAGAGGGATAGTTTGAGTTCTTCCTTCCCAATTTGTATCCCTTTAATTTCTTTTTCTTGCCTAATACCTCTGGCTAGAACCTCCAGAACTATATTGAATAGCAGTGGTGAGAGTGGGCATCCCTGTCTGGTACCAGATCTCAGTGGAAATGCTTCCAACTTTTCCCCATTCAATAGGATGTTGGCTGTGGGTTTTTCATAGATTGCTTTGATTATATTGAGGAATGTTCCTTCCAAACCCAGTTTGCTTAGTTTTCATCATGAACGGGTGTTGTATTTTATCAAATGCTTTCTCGGCATCTATTGAGATAATCATATGGTTTTTCTTCTGCAGTCTGTTAATGTAGTGTATCACATTGATTGTCTTGTGCACATTAAACCATCCCTGCATACCAGGGATAAATCCCACTTGGTCTAGGTGGATGATCTTTCTGATGTGTTGTTGCATTCTATTGGCCAGAATTTTATTGAGGATTTTTGCATCTATGTTCATCAGGGATATTGGTCTGTAATTCTCTTTCAGTGCTGCATCTTTTCCGGCTTAGGAATTAAGGTGATGCTGGCTTCATAGAAAGAATTTGGGAGGATTCCCTCTTCTTTGATTGTTCTGAATAGTTTGAGAAGAATTGGAGTTAGTTCTTCTTTAAATGTCTGGTAGAATTCAGCAGTGAATCCATCTGGTCCTGGGCTTTTCTTTGTTGGGAGGGCCTTTATTACTGTTTCAATTTCTGTGTCAGTTATGGGTCTGTTTAGGTTTTCGATGTCTTCCTGGTTCAATTTAGGTAGGTTGCATGTGTCCAGGAATCTATCCATTTCTGATAATTTTCCCTGTTTGCTGGCATACAGGTCCTTGTAGTAATTTCTGATGATTCTTTTTATTTCTCTGGTGTCTGTTGTTACATTTCCTTTTTCATCTCTGATTTGATTGATTTGGGTCTTTTCTTTTTTTCGTTAGTTGGGCCAATGGGGTGTCAATTTTGTTTATTTTTTCAAAAAAACAGCTCCTCGTTTGGCTGATTTTTTGTAATGTTTTTCTTGATTCAATCATTTTGATTTCTTCTCTGATTTTAATTATTTCTCTTCTCCTACTAGATTTGGGTCTGGTTTGCTGTAGGTTTTCTAAATCCTTGAGGTGAATTGAAAGCTCATCTATTTGGTGCCTTTCCAATTTCTTGATGTAGGCACCTATTGATATAAACTTTCCTCTTAACACTGCTTTTGCTGTGTCCCATTAGTTTTGGTATGTTGTGCTATTATCCTCATTTACTTCCAGAACATTTTTGATTTCTCTTTTAATTTCTTCTATGACCCATTGTTCATTCAGGAGCATGTTGTTCAACTTCCATGTGTTTGCGTATGCTCTAGGGATTGCTGAGTTGCTAATTTCCAACTTCATTCCTTTATGGTCTGAGAAGCTGCATGGTATGATTCTAATTCTTTTGAATTTGCTGAGACTTGCTTTATGGCCTAGTATGTGGTCAATCCTAGAGAAGGTTCCATGTACTGCTGAGAAGAATGTAAAATCTTTAGCTGTAGGATTGCAAGTTCTGGGCCGGCGCCGCGGCTCACTAGGCTAATCCTCCGCCTAGCGGCGCCGGCACACCGGGTTCTAGTCCCGGTTGGGGCACCGGATTCTGTCCCGGTTGCCCCTCTTCCAGGCCAGCCCTCTGCTGTGGCCAGGGAGTGCAGTGGAGGATGGCCCAGGTGCTTGGGCCCTGCACCCCATGGGAGACCAGGTAAAGCACCTGGCTCCTGGCTCCTGCCATCGGATCAGCGCGGTGCGCCGGCCGCAGCGCGCCGGCCACGGAGGCCATTGGAGGGTGAACCAACGGCAAAAGGAAGACCTTTCTCTCTGTCTCTCTCTCTCACTGTCCACTCTGCCTGTCAAAAAAAAAAAAAAAAAAAGAAAGTTCTGTATATATCTGTTAGATCCATTTGTGCTATAGTGTCGTTTAAATCTACTGTATCCTTGTTGATCTTCTGTCCTATTGATCTGTTTCTGAGAGTGGAGTATTGAAGTCCCCCAGTACTATTGTGTTGGGGTCTAAGTCTCCCTTTAAGTCGCTTAACAAATCTTTTAGATAAACTATGCCCTGTAGTTAGGTGCATATACATTGATAATTGTTATATCTTCTTGTTGTATTGATCCCTTAATCATTATATAGTGCCCCTCTTTGTCTCTCTTAACAGATTTTTGTGGTAAAGTTTATGTTGTCCGATATTAAGATGGGTATGCCCGCTCTTTTTTCATTTCTGTTGGCATGGTATATCTTTTTCCAGACTTTCACTTTCAGTCTGTATGGATCTTTGTTGGAAAGATGTGTTTCTTGTAAGCAGCAAATAGATGGGTTTTGTTCCTTAACCCAATCAGCCAATCGGTGTCTTTTAACTGGACAGTTCAGGCCATTCACGTTCAATGTGACTAATGAAAAGTGGTAACTTTGCCTTGCCATTTGCCAAACATAAGTTCTAATATATGCTTTGAATTCCCTGTGATCTTTTGCTGTGAGGTTTCCTTCCTTTATCTTCTTTCATATTGATGACCGTGTTTCTGTGTTTCTGTGTGTAACACATCTTTAAGCATCTTTTGCAGGGCTGGACGAGTGGCAACAAATTCTTTCAATTTCTGTTTGCTATGAAAGGTCTTTATTTCACCTTCATTCACAAATGATAGCTTTGCAGGATATAATATTCTGGGCTGGGAGTTGTTCTCTCTTAGTACCTGGGCTATATCTCGCCATTCCCTCCTAGCTTGTAGGGTTTCTGATGAGAAGTCAGCTGTGAGTCTGATTGGAGATCCTCTGAGAGTAATCTGATGTTTCTCTCTTGCATACTTTAGGATCTTTTCTTTATGTTTCACTGTGGAGAGTTTAATTACAACGTGTTGTGGTGAGGATCTCTTTTGGTCGTGTTTATTAGGGGTTCTGTGAGCTTCCTGTGCTAGGATTTCTCTGTCCTTCTCCAAACCTGGGAAATTTTCTTCTAATATTTCACTAAAAAGGCCTTCTAATCCTTTCTCCCTCTCCATGCCTTCAGGAACTCCTAGAACCTGAATGTTGGGTTTTTTAATAGTATCTTGAAGATTCCCGACAATATGTTTTAGATTTCTAATTTCCTCATCTTTTCTTTGGTCTGACTGTATCCTTTCCTGTTCTCTGTCTTCTAAGTCTGATATTCTCTCTTCTGCTTCACCCATTCTGTTTGTAAGGCTCTCTATTGTGTTTTTCATGTGATCTATTGAATTCTTCACTTCAGTCACTATCACAGTTTCCTGTTGTACTAGTTGTTTCGTTTCATTTTGATTCCTCCTTAATATTTCATTTTCACGAGAGAGATGTTCTATCTTGTCCATTAAGGATTTCTGTAGTTCAAGAATTTGTTTTTGAGAACTTCTTAATGTTCTTATCAATTTTTTGAGATCTGCTTCTTGCATTTCTTCTATGTCATCATCTTCATAATCTTGAATTGGGGTGTCTTTTTCATTTGAGGGCGTCATGGTGACTTCCTTGTTTTTATTACCTCGGTTTTTGCGTTTGTTATTTGGCATATTGGAGATATTTGGTTTCTTCACTGTGGTGCTTTTTCTTGTTATACTATGACTCTAGATTAAGTGGACTATTTGTTTTTGATGGAGCCTTAGGGCTTGAGATGGGTGTGGCCTGAGAGCTCTGTTTGGTGTGCCAAAGGTGACACTCCCAGGTTAGGCGTGGTAGATCTCTCTCTCTCTCTCTCTTTCTTTTTTTGATTCAAAAGGGAAGTAATTCCGCACAGCTGAACGAAATTGGAGGTAGTTAGCAGGCAAATGATATACCCACAGGAGCCAGAGATCAGAAACTCTTTCCCAAGGACCACACAGGGAATCTGTTCGGCCCTCAGAGTGGGCTCAAATTCTGCTTCAGTCTCCCACTGGGTTGCCAAAGTTACGGAATTGTAGCGTCTCTGGAGAGTATTCACGTGAATTCCGTGAGTTCTCTCCCCCACCGTGTCTTTTTTCACAGTCTCAGTTCAGTAGCACCACAAATTTACTAGGTCCTAATCTCCTGTAAATTCACCCCACCCAGAGTCAGGTTTTTCTGCTAGGCTCAGGGCCGGTGCAGACCTGAGGTCGCTCTGCTTATGACGTATGTCCAAGATGGCGCCTGCTCTTTGTCTTGCTCGCCCTTGAGAGGTGAGCGGAGAGAGAGAAACCCGTGTCCATACCAGTCACCTTGTTTTTTCTCTCTCTCTCTCTTCCAGTTAGCCTGGTGAACTTCCCCCCACCCCCGGGGGTCATTCCCTCTAGTCTCCTCTCTTCCTCTCTCCGCTTGCCTGCCGGTGTCTCAGGCTATTGAGGTTCGGCTCACCTCGCGTTCCAGCGCTGGTGTGTTGAGTCTGCCGCTGGTGTCCCGAACTGTGGGCTCCCACGCTCTCCATGCAGGTCCGCTGTGAATCACACGCTCCGGAAGAGTTTCTTCTGCTGTTTCCTCCCCTACTCTTCCTTGAACCTGCAGTATCTCCACTTTTATTAAACTATCTCTCCCCGGACTATCAGTGTGCGCCCTTCCTATTCCGCCATCTTGCCTCCTCCCTGCTATTTGTATATTATTATAGGGTATAGTGGAATATTTGAATATAAACACAGCATAAGCTGAGTAAGTCAGAGAACTAGGTCTTCAATTTCCTTTTCTTTATAGAGCCTGCCAGCTCCTCCATCCCAGTTTCTTTTTTTCTTTTTTTAAGATATATTTATTTGAAAGTCAGAGTTACAGAGAGAGGGAGAGATATCTACTGGTTCACTTCCCAAATGGCCACAATGGCTGGAGCTGTGCCAATCAGGAGCCATGAGCTTCTTCCAAGTCTCTCATATTAATGCAGGGTCCCAAGAACTTGAGCCATCTTCCACTGCTTTCCTAGGTGCACTAGCAATGAGCTGGATTGGAAGTGGAGCAGCTAGGACTCAAATTGGCATTGATATGGGATGATGGCATCACCAGCAACAGCTTTATGTGCTATGCCACAGTGCTACCACCTCTTTGTCTTATTTTACTTAATGATCTCCAGTTTTATCCATTTTACAAGAAATAACAATATTTTTTATCACTAAATGGTATTCAATTATCCATTCATCCATTAGTGGATACCTGGATTGGTTCCATATTGTGGCTTCTGGGCCTAGTGCTGTAGTCAGCAGAGGAAGGCAGATATCTGTTTCATGTACTGATTTCATTCCTTTCTAATATATGCAAAGGAGCTGGATAGTAGTATTTTTCAATTTTTTTCTGAGAAATGATCATACTGTTACCCATAATGCTCACACTAATTTGCATTTTGATCAACAATGTATGCAGATTTTGTTTTCTTTGTATCTTTACCAGCATTTGTTATTTTTTTGAAGTGAGGTGATGATACCTAGTGTTTTTTGATTTTCATTTCCCTAATGACTAGGGATATTGTTCATTTCCCCACATATTTATTGATCATTAGTATTTCTTCTGAGAGATGGCCTAATTAGATTCTTTCCTGACTTGTAACTATATGTGTTGTTCTTGTTTTTGTTGTTTTACAGTTTTTCCAGTTCTACATACTGGATATTAGTCCTTTGTCAGATGCAGAGCTTGCAAATATTTTATCTCTTTTTCTTGTATCTGCACTCTGGTGATTAAGCAGTCACTTTTGTTGTGAAGAATCTTACTAGTTTGATATAAAGTTTATCTATTTGTGTTTTAGTTGCCTGTGCTTTTGGGATCTTATCCAAAAGCCACTGAATATGCCAATGTCTTATAGAGTTTTTCTTATGTATTGTTAGTGTAAGGTTTTACATTTAGATCTGTGGATCACTTTGAGTTGATTTTAGTGTAGGATAAGAGGGTGGGGAGTATAGGTTCAGTCCTCTCCATAGAGGTATCCAGTGTACTCTGGACCATTTACTAAAGGTACTATTCCTTCATCCATGTATTTTGGCACCTTTGTCAAAATCTGTTGTCTGTAGATGTATAGATCCCTTTCTGGGACCTCCATTTGCTTTCACTGCTCCATGTATTTTTTTTATGCCGCTGGTTACCATCTTGAAATCAGATGTCATGGTGCCTTCAGCCTTGTTCTGTTTCTCAAATTTGCTCTGGCCATGTGGTAGCTTTTGTTAATCCATATGAATTTTAGGTTTGTTTTTTTCTAGTTACGTGAAGAATTTCATTTGTGTTTTGATGGGCATTGTGTTGAATCTGTAAATTAGTTTGGATAGCATAGAAAATGTTATGAATTATTCCAGTTCATGGACATGAGAGGTCTATCCATATTTTTTGTCATCAGTTCTTCAGTGGTGTTTTGTAACATCCTCAATTAAATTTATTCCAGGGTATTTCATTTTATTATATCTCTTGTGAATTTGATTATTATTTACAATTACTTTCTCAGTGGTATGTAAAGTGCTTGTGATTTTTTATGTTCATTTTATATTTGCAACTTTGCTAATTTCATTTACCAGTCTAGCAGACTCTTGTTGGCATCATTAGGTTTCTATATAAATAGAATCAAGTCATTTGGAAATAGAAATAATCTGAATTTCTTCTTTCTTATTTCTGTGCCTTTTATTCCTTCTCTTACCTTTGGCCAAAACAGAGGAGAGAGCGGGCATCCTTGTCTCATTCTAGATCTTAGAAGAAATGCATTCAGCTTTTTGACATCAATAGGGTGATGGCTATGGTTTGTTATTTGTAGGCTTTATTTTACTGAGTTATGTATACTCTAAATATTTAGCTCAAAGTTTTGCTGTTAATGAGTGTAGAATTTTATTGAAAATTTTTTTCTATATATGTTGGGGTGATGATAATGATGTTTATCCTTCATCCTATTGATGTGGATTATTTGGGTTGTTAATTTACATATATTGACCCATTCCCCACATTCCCAGTTACAAAGCAGGAGGAAGATCAATCTCTCCTACTCTCTTTCTAGCGCTGCCTTTCAAATATATAAATAGATCTTTAAAAAAGTAGATCACTTCAATAAATTTGCCATTGCTCAGTCATGATGACTTTTACTACCTGAAGTTCTTTTTCAAAAGATTTATTTATTGGAAAGGCAGAAAGAGAAGCTGGTGTTGGGGTGCAGTGGACAAAGCTGCTATCTGTTACATTGGCATCCTGTATGTGCACCACTTCAAGTACCAGCTATTCCATTTCTGATCCAGCTCCTTACCAATGGACTGAAAAACAGTGGAAGATGGCCCAAGTGCCTGGGCTGCTGCCACACACATCAGAGGAGAAGCTCCTGGCTTCAACCTAGCCACACTCTAGCTATTGAAGTCATCTCAAAAATGAATCAGGTGATGGTAACTATAGAAAAATATCCCTGATGGGGGCCGGTTCCATGGCATACTGGGCTGATCCTCCACCTGCAGAGCTGGCATCCCATGTGGATGCCGGTTCTGGTCCCACTTGCTCTTCTTCCAGTCCAGCTCTCTGCTCTGGCCTGGGAGGGCAGTGGAGGATGGCCCAAGTGCCTGGGCCCCTGCACCCACATGGGAGACCAGGAAGAGGCACCTGGCTTCTGGCTTCAGATCAGCACATCTCTGGTTGTTGTGGCCATTTGGAGAGTGAACCAGCAAAGGGAAGACCTTTCTCCCTTTCTCTCTCTGCACTGTCTGTAACTCCACCTGTCAAATAAAAAATATAAAAAAGAAAAATATCCCTGATGAACATAGATGCAAAAATCCTCATAAAAAATAGCTAATTGAATCCAAATGACCACAATTCCTGGAGCTGGGCTGATCTGAAGCAAGGAGCCAGGAGTTTCTCCAGAGTTTTCCACATGGGTGCAGGGGCCAAAGTACTTGAGCCATTTTCCACTGACTTCCCAGCCCATTTGCAGAGAGCTGGATCATTAGAGGAGCAGCCAGGATACAAACTGATGCCCATGTGATATGCCAGTGTGGGGGGCAGAGGCTCAATCTAGTATACCACAACACCAGCCCCTAAAAGCAATTACAGATTCAATGAGATCCCAATCAAAATACCAACAACATCCTTCTGAGATCTAGAGAAAATAATGCTAAAATTTGTAGGAAAATGCAAGAGACTCCAAATAGCTAAAGGATCTTAAACAACAAAAACAAAGTTGGAAGCCTCACAATACCAAAATTCAAGACCTATTACAAGACAGTTATAATCAAAACAGCCTGGTACTGGCACCAAAAAGTCATGTAGATGAATGAAGCAGAGTAGAATCTCCAGAAATCAATCCACAAATCTACAACCAACTAATTTGTGACAAATGATCTAAAAGAAATCCCTAGACAAAGAACAGTCTTCAAAAATGGTGCTGGGAAAATTTGACCTTCTCATGCAGAAAAATGAAACAAGATCTCTACCTTACAACTTATACAAAAATACAGTGTAAATGGATCAATGATCTAAATCTATGATGTGATACCATCAAATTCCTAGAGGGAAACATCAGGGAAACTCTGCAAGATATTGGCTTTGGCAAAGCCTTCTTGGAAAAGGCTTCAAGAAGCACAGACAATAAAAGGATAAATACTCAAATGGGATTACATCAAGCTAAGAACTTTCTGAACTGCAAAGTAAACATTCAACAAGATGAAGCAACTGACAGAATGGAAGAAAATATTTCCAAACTAGGCAACTAAAAAAGGAAAATATCTAGAATCTAGAAAGAGCTCAAAAACTCAACAACAAAACAAACAATCCAGTCAAGAAATGGGCAAAGGATATAAATTGGTATTTTTCCAAGGATGGATTTTAGTTAGCAAGCAGACACATGAAAACATGCTAATAATTTCTCATGAACTTATACCCATCTCATCTTAAAAAGATGCAATGTGGGGCCGGCGCTGTGGCATAGCAGTTAAAGCTCCTGCCTTTCAGTGCTGGCAACCCATATGGTTGCCAGTTCAATTCTCGGCTGTTCCATTTCTGACCCAGCTCTCTGCTACAAACTGGGAAAGCAGTAGAAGATGACCCAAGTCCTTTGGGCCCTGTACACATGTGGGAGAACCAGAAGAAGCTCCTGTCTCCTGGCTTCACATTGGCACAGCTCCAGCCATTGTGGCCAACTGTGAGTAAACCAGCAGATGGAAGACCTCTCTGTCTCTGTCTCTCCTCTATTCGTGCAACTCTTTCAAATAAATAAATATTTTTTAAAAAATCCTGATTCATGTTATTTATATGTTTTAGAGGCTTTGCAGATGTTGATTACATGTGCCATGAAAATCCATTAAAATGCAAATCATATAATAGGCAGCTCCATGTTCACTAAACTGGTAAAATCCAGTGCATGTGTTGAAAAAAAACACACTAGCAATAAATTTGAAAAAGCTGTTAAGTATTATAAGTGGCTGTCAAAGGGCTAAAAATCTGACAATGACTCATTATGTCATTAATTTAGTACATAATGCTGAGAAAATTAGAAGTATTTGTTAAAATTTCTGCTAAAATGCACTAGATTTATAATTTTTGAATGCATCTTTCCTATGTGTAATGTAGTCCTGTGCTAGTTTAGAGCATCAGAAATTTAAAATGTTGGGCTGCCACTATGGTGGAGCAGGTTAATGCCCTGACCTGAGGCATGGGCATCCCATATGGGCGCTGGTTCTATACCTGGCTTCTCCACTTCTGACCCTGCTCTCTGCTATGATCTGGGAAAGCAGTAGAAGACGGCCCAAGTCCTTGTGCCCCTGCACCTATCTGGGAGATCCAGAAGAAGCTCCTGGCTTCAGATCCATGCAGCTCCAGCAGTTGCGATCAATTAGGGAGTGAACATCAAATGGAAGACCCCTCTCTCTCTCTGGCTCTCCTCTCTCTGTGTAACTCTGACTTTCAAATAAATAAATCTTTAAAAAATTAAGAAATTTAAAATGTGAAAAGTTTTTTAAAAAGCTATTTATTTATCGTGAGGCAAAGTTACAGACATAGAAAGGAAGAGAAAGAGAGGTCATATGTCCACTGCTTCACCCCCCAAATGACCAATATGGATGGAGCTAGGCCAATCTGAAGCCAGGTGCCAGAAGCCAGAAGTCAGCAGCTTCCTCCAGGTCTCCCATGTGGATGCAGGGGCCCAAGGCCATATTCCACTGCTTTCCTAGGCCATTTGCAAAGAGCTGGATTAGAAGTGCAGAAGCAGGGACTCAAACTGGTGCCCATATGGGATGCTGGTGCTGCAGGTGGAGGTTTAATCTACTATGCCACAGTGTGGGCCCAGTGAAAGATTTTAGGAAGACATCATTCAAGTAGACTAGGCCACAATATTGTAAGGTAAGGTTTAGCTTTTATTTCCCACACATCAGTATTCATCTTTTAGCAACTTTAAATATTGAATATCACATATATATATATATATACATAAATATAAGTAACTGCAGATTTGGTTGTGATTCTTTTTAATTCTTTTTTTAATGTCTGCCAATAGACCATCTTATGGATTATTATATTGATGTTAACTGTACACAACCATCAGGCATTTCCACTGTAAAATGCGTTTATGTGTACAGGTATTTTTGTTTGTGTGTATATGAATGCACATTTCATGGAGATAGGATTTTTCACAATATTACTGTCAATGCTAACACTGATTTCAAAATTTCTGTCCTCCCCAGAGATGGCTGTCATTGAAGCAGACCACAGGGCCCCTTTTGCTGTTATGGACTGAAATGTGCCTCCCTAAAACTCAAACATTGAAGTGCTAACCACTAATGTGACTCTACCTGAAGAAAGTGCTTTTAAGCAGGTCAAATGATATAAGTGTCTGTCACATTGGGAGAAAGGCTTCTGGAAAAATTGAGCCTATTAGGACCATGATCTTATATTTTCAACCTCCACAACTCTGAGAAGTAAAATCCCATGATTTAAATCATATTCTCTGTGGTATTTTCTTAGCAAATTAATACATCCTCATTTCTGCCAACATTTAGTGCAGTCATCTAGAAGGTCCTCATGATTAGCAGAGAAATATAGAAACCAAAAACTGATTTTAGATGACCAAGTATCTACTAACACCAAAAAGATATCTCAGAAGCAACCTACTACCATCCTCCAGGACCCAGAAAAAAAACAGGTCAAGTTGTAGGGCAGTAGAAAAAAAGTGAATAATGAAAGATCACTGCAGAAATAAATAAGGAAGGGGCTGGTGCTGTGGTGCAATGGGTTAAAGCATTGACCCGCTGTGCCTGCATCCCATATGGTGCTGCTATGAGACCAGCTGCTCCACTTCCAGTTCAGTTCCCTACTAATGCACCTGGGAAATTGGTGGAAGATGGCCCATGTTCTTGGGTGCTGGCACCCACATGAGAGACTTGGAAGAAGCGTCTGGCCTTTCAAATAAATAAATATATCTTCAAAAAAATAGAAGCAGTGTTAGCACTGTCATACAAACAGACACATAGTTCAATGGAAAAGAACGGGCAGCTGAAATAAACTGACTTTCTACAGGCAACTCATATTTTACAAAGGAACTAAAACAGGAGAAAAAAGAATCCCTTTAGCAAATGGTCTAGAGGAAAGTGATTATCCATATGTAGCAGCCTGAAAATATGCCCCAACACCTCATACACTATGTAAAAGCAACTCAAGGTGAATTAAAAGTCTAAATATAAAACCAAAAACTAAGTAAAGATAGGGGAAACTATGAAACATTAGCTTAGACAACAATTTTGGGTAAGCTTCCAAAAGCACAAGTAACAAAAATAAAACATACAAATTTGAGTATATCAAATTGATACATCTTCACAACAAAGTAATCATCAGAGTGAAGATACAACAAATAAAATGGCTGAAAACTCTGAATATGACAAAAGATTGATATCCACAACATACATATATAGAACTGGAAAAACTCCAAACAAGAAGCAAAATGTACAGTTAAAAAATGAGCAAGGATCTGAATAGATAGATGTTTCTCAGAAGAAGAAATGTAAATGGTCAAGAAATATATGAACATGCCCAATGTCACTAGCCATTAGGGAAATGTAAATCAAAACCAATAGCAGACTCCATCTGTGGGAGAAGACTGCTTGGGTTTTCATTTGTGCAACAAGTGGGTTTAGAGGACCCTGTTCACCACTAGGGGTGAAGTACATGGAAGTAAGGAAACCTTAATGTTTTCCTAATGGGCTTGTTCAATTCTTGACCAGTGCCTATTACTTTTGTCAGAAACTTTCCAGTCTCACTACTTGAGGATACTTTTGTTTTGTTTTATTCCTTCTGTCTCATGATGTTCCTCCAAGAAATCACAACCCTCAAAGTATTCATTCATTTATGTAGTCTGCAGTTTTCATGGGCTACTACATGGCAAAGTACTAGGTTAAAGGAATGGTATATGCCAGGAACTTAGCAAGGTTCACAATGATAAAGCCATTGGGGGAATGAACCTGATGGAAGACACCCCCCCTCTCTCTGCCTCACCTTCTCTCTCTCTGCCTCTCCTTCTCTCTGTGTGTAACTCTGATTTTCATATAAATAAATGAATCCTTAAAAAAATAAATAAATAAACAAAGTAGTAACCTGGTGGCAACACCTTTCTATCAGAACATGTGAAGCACTCACAGTTTGTCATGGAAAGTCAGCCATAGTTTTCAAGGGCACATCTTCTACTCCACTTATGGACATCTCTGTGGGGGGTAAGGGGCCCCTCCCCTCTTCTTTCTTACCACTCTCACATTTATAACTTCTATAGATGCTTCCACAGTCCAGTCTCTATGAAAATGTAGAACTAATATCCTCCCATGTCAAAAATGTCATGGGTTTAAACACAGAACCCAAAATAAGACAAGTAACTGGCCTTCTTAATTACACAGTGTGGAATATAAAATTCTCAGTGGATCACTGGGTAACTGTAAAGTCCTGGGCAGAGAAAAACTGTTACTTTTCTGTATTTATGATGCTGTAATTCTCCACTTTATGCAAACTCAGATTAAAAGAGATCCAGATACTGGGCAGCACTGTTGCATAGTGAGTAAAGCTACTCTCTACAGAGTCAGCATCCCATATTGGTGCCGGTTGGGATCCTGGCTGCTGCACTTCCCATCCAGCTCTCTGCTGTGGCCTGGAAAAACAGTAGAAGATGGCTCAAATTGCTCATCTCCTGCACCCACATAGGAGACCTGGACAAAGCTCCTGGCTCCTGGTTTTGGATCAAAACAGCTCCGGCCATATACCTCTGCTTCTGCCACTCTGTAACTCTGCCTTTCAAATAAATAAATAATTTTTTGATAGGCAGAGTTAGACAGTGAGAGAGAGAGAGACAGAGAGAAAGGTCTTCCTTCCATTGATTCACCCCCAAATGGCCACTACAGCCAATCTGAAGCCAGGAGCCAGGTGCTTCTTCCTTGTCTCCTACATGGGTGCAGGGCCCAAGCACTTGGGCCATCCTACACTGACTTCCTGGGCCACAGCAGAGAGCTGGACTGGAAAAGGAGCAACTGTGACAGAATCCAGCACCCCGACTGGGACTAGAACCTGGGGTGCTGGCATCACAGGCGGAGGATTAGCCTAGTGAGCCACAGTGCCAGCCAATAAATAATTCTTTAAAAAAAATAGCTCCAACCCAAAAGAAGCTCCTGGCACCTGACTTTGGATTGGAGCAGCTCCAGCTGCTGCTTCCAACTGGGAAGTGAACCATTGGATGGAAGGCGTCTCTCTCTCACCCTCACCTCTCTCTGTGTAACTTTTCCAAAAAACTAAATAAATCTTTAAAAACAGCTCCAGTTCTTGACCCACAGTAGATTTGCATTAATTTTGAAGGGTTAAAAAGTTAAAAGCCGCTTCCCCCCCCAACCTCCTCTGGTGAACTTTCCTGACCTCGTTAGACTTGCTCTGCATAGCCATTCTCTATAAAGTTAATTGGTCAGTAAATTACCCCAATGTGAGCGTAACCTCAGTTTCACCTAAGTGAGATAGAAAAAGTCACCATATATCTCTGCCTCCTGGACCCCTGACTCCACCAGGTGTCCCTTATCGCCATTCGGCTGCATTCCTAGGTATCATCAAGGCAGTTCCTGCAATCTTGTGTGGCCCTCCCTTTTGGCAATAGGAGGCTTTTTGATACTCCCTGTATTCATAAATCAACTGGTTGTAAAATCACTTAACTTGTATCAATTGTTTACTCTATACCACTGTCTGCTCTATGCAATGATTGATTTTCTTTGTTTCAATGTGTATAAAAACCCCAACCCAAGACTATTCGAGGCCGCTCGCCTGTACTGGGACGGGGGCCCCGACATGTCGGAACATCAATAAACTTTACCCTTTGTTAATTACATGAGAGAAGGTCTCTTGGAGCGTTTTTGGGGTGGCAAGAGCAATTCAACTCTAATTCGACTGTAACAATTTTAGTTCACTTTTCACTTTGCAAAGGGATCAGCGGCAGGTAAAACAGTTGACAGCCTTGCTAACAGGAGAAGAAAGGAGAGCTGAAGACAGAAAATGAAAAGCAGCCAAATAAATCATCAACTACAATTCCATGGCCTTGTAGAAGAAATACAGCCACAACCTGAGACAAAGAGAAGTGGACCCCAACCAATACAAACACAATTAATGAGTGAAACAGCTGCCCACTGGAAATCTCGTCTAGGGAGGGAAGATGCCCTAAGTTCTGCTTCTGTAAACTCCAGTCATAAATCTGTCCCTGGCATCTCTTTTACAAACATACTGGACCCACTGACCATTGGGAATGTGGTCCTAAGTCATGTAGGCTGCCATTTAAACCCACCAGTACTGTAACAGCTGAGGTATGATGCTGATGATCCTATACATATTCTAAGAAACTTGAATTTGTTGCTCAATTCTCAGGAAATCATTCCAGCTGAGCAGGGGGCATTAATAAACTCCTTGGATCCTCCACTGTCTCTGTGCCTGTTTGAAAGAAGGGAGTTTTCCCACACCAGGTTTCCATAACAACTTCAAATTCCAGATTGGAAAAATCTGTTAATTAAATACGGGAGAGGGATCAATCCCAAAGCTACTGCACAGGCTTCACACTGCTCCCTCTGGGAAAAAGCCGAACATGCAGGGCCACACCTGGCAGGTGTGTCTGCGGGGGGCCCCACCAGGAAGATGAGGTGCAGGATGAGCAGTGGGGCAGATCCTAGTCAGATCCTCCTTCCCACCCCTCTGCTGCCCCAGGCTCTCTGCTGAAGGCCATCCAGCCCCACCCCACAGGAACTAGCCCAGGAAACAGCAGGAGGCCAGCCACACTGCATTCTGAGACCACCTGCAGTGGGAGCTGGGCTTATTTAACTGTGGAGAGTGGGAGTCTCCCCGCCTTCCTTCCCTGTGCTCTCAGCTGCCTGCGTGTGCAGGTTCCCAGAATGCTGCCCTCTCTCTCCTGTAACCAGTAAATAAAGCACCTTAGGGACAGTTTTGGTGATGTTCCGCAGGGGACAGTCCGGGCGCTGGGAGCCTGGGAAGCAGAGGTGGGAGACAGAACAGCCCGGGTCCCAGCCCTGACCTAGGGGGAAGCTGCCATGATCGCTGAGAAGTAAGTGAGCCTCACTGGGAGCCGCTAGCTGTCCTGGCACCCACCCTTCTCCCACATGCATCTCTGCCCCTTTCTGTACACTAAACCTGCTGCAGAAAGTCCCGAGAGCAGGTACCCTTTCTTCTGGACCCACGGGGAGTGAAGCAGGGAGTGCGGGGCAGAAAGAGTTGCTGGCACGTAGGACCCACAGGCGGATGATGAAGAGGGAAGAAGCAGCAGGAGGTAGGCTTGGGGTCAGCGCTCGGAAATTGCCTGGGGCAGCACGTGCAGAGCAGAAGATGCAGTAAATCTGGGAGAAGGAGCAACACAGCCCCCAGGGCTGACCTCAACCAGGGAATGAACTCCCTCTGGTCCAACTCAGAGCCCCACGGACGGGCACTAGAACGCGCATGCACACAGGCATTCGGAAGGCAGATAACGTCGAGCTCCTGGGGACTCTGGGAAATGGAGTCCAGGCCGCAGCATCCCAGAGACACCAGCTGGCCCTCCCCAAGGGCTGCAGGCTGGAGTGGGTGCCCATGACCAGAGGGTGTTTGCTTTTGTTAAGTCCCTTCTTCCTGTCCTTCCCACCCCAAAATCTCAATGCTGTTCTCCCTTTCCTGAATCAGAATCTTAAAGAGTGACACCCACTGCTGCTACTGACCCCAAATCCTGGCTCCCTCATAACCTCTGTCTCATCCAGAAAAATCTTATTTACTGCCTTGTTCCTGGAAACTTCTCCTGAATCATAGATGACTATGAATACAATGTAACTTTTAACAGAGGTGTAGAAGGCCTGGTTTAACATCCACTTTTGAGATTACAGTTTTTATTTATGTTTTGTTGATGTTTATAGTTCTTTTCTTTAATATTTATTTATTTATTTGGATGTCAGAGTTACACACAGAGAGAAAGAGAGGTAGAGAGTGAGGTCTTCCATCTGCTGATTCACTCCCCAAGTGGCAGCAGTGCCACAGTGCTGATCCCTTATAGTTCTTTTCAAATCACTTCACACGGTCTTATAATTCACCAAGTACAGAGACAGACAAAGGAATGGGACACAGAGCTACCATAGCTGAGTATTCAGGGAGACAGGTTAAGGGGTTGAGTATTCAGGGAGACAGGTTAAGGGGTTAAATGCCTTGCATCATATAATTTATTCCTTAGATTAATTCTGGGGACAGTATTCTATGGAGTTTACAAAGCAAAAACTGAGTGGAAAGAGTTTAGAATTTGCTCATGCAATATCATTAAAAAGTCTAAGCTAAAAACCAATCAAGGTGCCAATGCTGTGGCATAACAGGTAAAGCCACTGCATGCAGTGCCAGCATTCCATATTGGGTGCTGGTTTGAGTCCTGGATGCTCTACTTCCGATCCAGCTCTCTGCTATGGCCTGGGAAAGTGATGGAAGATGCCCAAGTCCTTGGAACCTTGCACCAGTGTGGGAGACCTGGAAGAAGCTCCTGGCTCCTGGCATCATATGGGTAAAGCTCCAGCCAATTTGAGAGGGAACCAAAAGATGGAAGATCTCTCTCTCTCTCTCTCTCTCTCTCTCTCTTTCTCTGTATTTTTCTTTCTCTCTGCTTTTCCTACTCTATAACTCTGATTTTTAAATAAATAAATAAATCTTTTATAAAAAGCAAATCAAAATATAATACTGGTTTTAAAAGAAATCTTTCTTTTATCTTGTGGCTCAGTTTCTAAAATCTCAGATTTGTCATATGAAAAAAAATGTGAAAGAGAGGAAGAGTACCCAGAACAATAATTTACACTATAGAGAAGCATGTAGGATTACAACTTTTCTAGAAAAAAAAAGGAGATTCAAAGTTGCTATTATTTGATGGTTATTTTTTCTTATTTTTAATATCAAGATAGTATATAAATATTATGCAGTCCTAGGTATTTGTGTGTTGTTTGGTACGTTTTATTTTTTAAGCAGAAATTTTAAGAGATAACTGGGTAACATGGAGTTCTATGTTTCTGATTACTTCTCTCAATTAGAGATCTGATTACTTCTCTCAATTAGAGATGGGATTAGATTAAGAATGCTTAAATCTTTATCCACTGACTTCACACCAATATTTACTATGTTAGACAATATTCTTTGGGTAGATTGCTCTTTCTTGCCAGACTGTAAACTTCATGGGGGCAAGAAACATATTTGCTTTGACACTAAAACTCAGTATCTTGACAGAGTCAGTCTTTTAGTTGAATGAATAAATGAGGATATACAGAATAAATAAATAGTATTTCTACCCTCCAAGAACTGCCTAATAGAGGAGACAAGGAAATTGAAATGTATTTCATAACTTTCACTATTAGGTGAATATATAATTTGTTGTTCTGACACAAGTTTGATCATAAAAAGGGCATATTAATAATTACACAGAGTTGAAGTGTATAAACAGGAACGAGCTAGGGCCAAGCAGGTTAAATGTTCACCCTAGCTATATAAGGTATTCCACATCAATAGAAGAGGGAGAAGGATGAGGGTACGGAGTGCAGGAGGGAGGGTGGTTATGGTGGGAAGAATCACCATGTTCCTAAAGTTGTAATTATGAAATGTATGCAGATTATATTCCTTAAATCAAAGGTTTCTGGGGAAAAATAGAATCTATTTTGGTAGATATTATAGCTTTTACCAAGAAACTAAGAGAAATGTGTGAAATTCTATTTTTTTAATATTTATTTTATTTTATTTTATTGAAAGAGTTACAGAGAGAGGTAGAGCCAGAAAGAGATCTCCCAACCTCTGATTCACTCCCCAAATGACTGCAATGGCCAGAACTGAGCTGATCCAAAGCCAAGAGCCAGGGTCTCCCACATGTGTGCAGGGACCCAAGGACTTGGGCCGTCTTCTGCTTTCCCAGACCATAGCAGAGAGCTGGATCAGAAGTGGAGTAGCAGGACTCAAACCAGTGCCCATATGGATGCCAGCACTGCAGGTGTGGCTTACGTGCTACACCACAGCCCTGGCCCCCCTACAATGTTTCTACTTAGTAAAACCAAATATTTACACTAATGGGGTATTTCCTGGAAAGCTATGCAGGAAGGTCGGGTCCTAGAAACTGAGACCCTGCTTCCCACATGTGAAGCAAGGAGGAACTGACAATCCTGAAAACAATTCCTCACCTGCATGTACACCATACACAAGCACTGTATCTCCCTGGTTACACCTTGTCCCCACTGCCCGATTGAGGGAGACGTGGGGCTGCCATGAAACAGCTCCTCACAGAGGGCTCTGAGGATGAGACATCTCTTTGAACAGGGAAGGGGCCTACCAGGGCAGACCGCATTTTCTAGACCACAAGGAACCCAGGGGTGTGCTGTGGGGACAGCGAGAATCGGGCCCACAGGTTCCAGAGATGACCTCTGGGAGCCCGCATCCTGCCAGCAGGTACCACCAGCTTCCCCTTCCCCCACTCTGGACACCTGGCCCCACACACCATTGCTGGGCATATGAGATGGGTTGTGTTGGGTGGAAAAAGTCAGAGAACAGCGGATGCTGCACTAGCTCCTGAGTCTCCAAGTGGCAGAGGCCCCTCCTTGGACCTCTCTCCTCCAGGAATTTGGAACTCAGTGGTGTCACAATCCAGTGTGATTATGTGGCAGTGACTCCACTGCACCGGATTGGACAGCTCACATAGCCGTCAGCACGCAGGACACAGAGGACTCAACAAATCAGCATCTTTACAGCAGAGATGGGAAACTCCAGGCTCCAGGCTGCTCCAGATGGTAGAGAGGTGAGGCCTGGGTTCAGGGGCCAAGGGCCTCCTCTAGGCTGCACCCTTTCACCAAAGGGATCCTGCCACCTTCTGGGACCCTCCTGCCTCCCCATGGGTCTTCCTTAGAGAATCCTACCTGGAGGCTGCAGTAACCTGCTTAAGGTGAGGTAGAGAGTAATGGTTATTTATTGGCTTTGGTCTTTTACATTTTCTTCATATTTCTGACTCATCTCTGTGGGGTTTTTGATACTGATATTAAGAATGTTTCCACACATTACATAATTCAATCCTTTTTTTTTTACCTCTCTCCTGTTCATATTTGTTTCCTATTCTGCTTCTTGACCTTTAATATTATTTTCTATTTGTTTCTTGCTAGTACTTAGTAATTAGTAGATTTTATACATTAATCTTTCCAGTAATATTGTTGAATTTGTGTATCAGTTGTATTTATTTGTAGATTTTATGAATTATCTATTTAAGTGTCATCCTACATAATTATGTGTGTATATATACACATATATATTTATATATACCATTTTATCCTTAGAAATTGATCTTTACACATTGTGTTTCCTTTTTGCTGTTTTATTTCCTTGGCTACCTTTACAATAGGAAGTTGAAAAGAAATAGTAGTGCCCTCCTGGTCTAGGCTTACTTCCAGGGAAAAAGTTCTCAATGATCTTGTATTAGTTGTGTTAATTCTTTTAGGTTGCTTTTAATTTTGATCAGATTGAAGAATTTATGCTTGTTTTTACTGATAGCAAGTTTTTTCCCACTGGATATTGAATTTTATTAAATGTTTTCAACATGTAATCTAAACAATCGTGTGATTTTCTTTTTGCATTTTTCAGCTACTTGGGTAAATTCTTTGGGAATCTTGACAACTCTCATATTTTTACTGTCTCTTGCTTGTAATCAACTTCTTAGGTTTTCCTATGTGATTTCACTTATTATAATAATCCTTTGCTTAGAATATTTCTATCTCTTTATGAAAGGTATGCTTTTAAAAATTGTTTCACATACTGGTACACATGCATCATCATCAATGTAATTCTCATTTTCCAAAAATAAATTTAAAAATATTGTGTGCTTATTTCCACTTTGCACAGGTCTGGGAAACATTGTTTGTTTTTTTTCTTCCCTAGAAGTTTGGAATACACCTGTAAGCATGGACCAGAAATTTTGATTAACTTTTTTTAATGGTTGGTTCTAGCTTTCAAAATGTGATTCAACTTACTTGGTTTATGTAGGAGTTTTCCTATTTCATGTTATGTCTGTATTGTGGGAATTTCATTTTCAAAATATGGTAGATTTTGATGTGTGTAGTCAGATTTTACTCCTAAGAATTTGACACATTTCCTTTAGTAGGATATTAAAGGCTATAATTTTTACTAAGGAATGATTGTGTTTTAATTTCTGAAATAGGTTATTTGTGTGATTTTTACCATTGTTTCCTTAATTGCTTTTATTAGTTTTATTAACTTTGTTAACATTTCTTTAAAAATCATTATATCTTTGTTTATTTGTTTGTGACTCTTACTTTTATAGAATTTAATAATATCTGCTATTATCTTTTTCTTGCTTGAATTCAATATTTTTTGAGTCTTTTAATAATTCTTGATGAGGAAGCTGTAATGACTGCTTTCCAGTGTTTTATTCTAACATAATCATTGAAGGCCATAGGTTATCTCTAAGCACTGATTTATTGCATCCTCTTTTTCCCTAATGTGTTTTCATCCCTATATGAATAGGACCTGTTCGTCTCCTAGTGTCCCCAATCCAATGTATTTGAAGCCATCAGTGGCTACATGTATCTTCATTTCTGAACCTGAAACCCATGTTCTGATTGGTAAATTATCCCTTGATCCATTAGAGGCCCATTCTTTACTATTATATGGATGTAATCACAGCACAGCAACTACCCCTCCAGAGCCCTCTGCTTTCCCCGGGGGCATGTGTGTGTGCCATCTGTTGAGCTTGTGTGTTCCATGAGGTCAGAGGCTGTGGCTGCCTTGTCCACCACTCTGTACCCTCAGAGCCTGGCACCTAGAAACCTCAGAATAAATATTTATTGAGTGGATGCCTTGTGGCTGACCATTGACTATGCAATGGTGTACTTTGTCTTTTTCTATAACAAATGATTCTCAAAGGTCAGAAGTAAGAAGTTGAAAATAGGAGAGATTAAATAAGAGTGGTGACACGGTTCCCACTGACCTGTGCATATGCAGTTGTGGTTATGCCTAGATCTCAGATCTTTTTCAGAGTGTTTTTCCCTCTGCTCTTAAAAGAAAACTGGAGATTCTTGTGCAGTTATCAGGCAGAATGAAAAAAAAACATATGGGAAGAAGAATTCAGAAGGAAAATTATAAGCATCCTCTTCCCTATGGAAATAATAATAATAGAAATAATAGTAAGTTTAAATTATATTGTATGTTTTCTGTCGGGTTGCTGGATTCTGTCCCGGTCACTGCTCTTCCTGTCCAGCTCTCTGCTGTGGCCCTGGAGGGCAGTGGAGGATGGCCCAAGTCCTTGGGTCCTGCACCTGCAATGGAGACCAGGAGAAGTACCTGGCTCCTGGCTTCGGATCAGCGCGGTGTGAGAGCCACAGCAGCCCTTGTGGGGGGTGAGCCAACAGAAAAGGAAGACCTTTCCATCTATGTCTCTCACTGTCCACTCTGCCTGTCAAAAAATTTTAAAAAATAAAAAAATTTTAAAAATTATATTGTATGCTTTCTGCCCACTGTATGTTGCTCTAACTAATCCTCATAAGGAACCTATGAGATGGATATTATTATTGTGCTCATTAGTGGGGAAATAATAGAACTTAGAAAATTGAAATAACTTGTCCAAGCTGGTAGGTGGAAAATCTGGAATTGTATCCCAGGTTTTTCTGAGTTCACTGCTTAACCACTAGTTCTTGGTGGGTTCAACAGTTAAGGGCAAAGTCCAAGCCTCATTCATTTTTGTTCATGTCCACACCAAGCTCAAGGCCATGTATGCCAACATGGAGTAAATATTTATTGATTCAAAAATACAGATAAGCAAAGGCACTGGGCCAGGGTTATTTTACTGGAAAACAGAGCCGGCAAGAAAGGAAACTCCAGAGCCAACTGAGGGCTAGCCTTGTGGCACAAGCAGTCTTCTATCCTATGGAAGAAAGACTTTATCATTAAGTGTGTTTGGAATTCACAGCATCAAGTTAAAAGAACATTCTAAAGTGGCAATAAGGATGATAAATTACAGGAAAGAGCTGGAAGGTTCCTAAAGGTCTTTTGCACTTTTCCAAGTCCTTGTTTTGTTACAAGGACTATGCTACAGAAGGCCAGTTGGGATAAATACTCACAATGGCACATGAGTAGATGACCTTCATAAGCCAAGTAAATCAAGCCAGAATTATTGTAGATCTTTGCAGTGCTTGCATTCACATCTTTAGGCCTTATCTCTTTCTGTCTTAGAGAGCCAGCTCCTGCTGAGCAGGGCTGCTAATTCAAGTCTTTGCATAATCACCTTGTGGCTCCCTCCTCTACCTTTCCATCCAAATGTTTTGCAGGGTGCATCTTGATCCTTCTCAGAATGCTGTCTCATCTTCTTTCCTGACATTTAAAGAAAACTGAAGAAAGTAAAAGCTTAAATGAGAAAATGAGTAAGCGGTTTCATATCAGAACTCAAACTCACTTCCAGCACAGCTTAAAGTTAGTTCCTTTCCAGATACCTTTGAATCTCATGCTCAGAACCAGATCTTGTGAATAGTTTGTTTATTGTCTATTTATTGCTTGGATGCGTGCATGAATGAATGTCCCCTAATATTTCTTTAGAGGATATTTAATGAGTAACATGTTGTGATAGAATCCTGCTCACCAAGCAGAGTAAGAGAACCTGTTTTGTTTGTTTTTGACAGGCAGAGTTAGACAGTGATAGAGAGAGAGAGAGAGAGAGAGACAGAGAGAAAGGTCTTTCTTACATTGGTTCATCCCCAAACGGCCACTATGGCCGGCGCCACACTGATCTAAAGCCAAGAGCCAGGTGCTTCCTCCTGATCTCTCACACGGGTGCAGGTGCCCAAGCACTTGGGCCATCCTGCACTGACTTCCTGGGCCACAGCAGAGAGCTGGACTAGAAGAGGAGCAACTGGGACAGAACCGGTGCCCCAACTGGGACTAGAACCCAGAGTACCACTGCCACAGGTGGAGGATTAGCCTAGTGAGCCATGGTGCCGGTGAGAACCTGATTTAAATCTCATACCGGCAGGCTTGGGTTACATAATGAAGAAACTGAAAATCACCCTTACAAATAATTAAATGGAGTTTTGATGACCTTTCCAAAAAGTTTAATATTGATAACTTCTCGATAAAGGGTCTTTTAGGTAGCATTCACTTCAGAGAAGATGAATTAAAAGTCTTCCAAGTGTAAAGGAACTTCAAAACATTTGTGGAAAAATGTAATTAAAAGGGAAGTTGATTTTAGTGCAAGACATCTGTGAAGTCCATGAATACTTGTTTCATGATACACACTTTTTGCAACTTGGTGGAGTCTCCCTCTTTCACCTGCATAACCTCACAATACCTCAGATCAAACAGATCCCAAAGCCAAAAATTTGTCCAGAGAAGACTCTGTTCCTCCATCTTAATTTCCCCCTTTGCTGTGGCTCCATTCTCTGATCACCAGACTTTAAACACAGCTGTCATCTTGGCTTGTAGTCAGGTAGCTATGAAGACTTTTTTCTCTACAGCCTCTCCCCTTCCCTTCCCTTCCCTTCCCTTCCCTTCCCTTCCCTTCCCTTCCCTTCCCTTCCCCTCCCCTCCCCTCCTATCCCCTCCCCTTCCTTTCCACTCCCTATAACCCAAAACTTTAGGTCCAGTCCTTCTGTTCTCAGATTCTGCTATTTCATCAAGAATTCAAGTTGTCTCCTTGCCTAGTTTTCTCTCTCTACCAGCAGCTTTGAACTGAATTGTGTGCCCTGCCCTAACCCCATGTGACTGCTTGGAGATAGGGCAGGCATTTGGGGAAGTAACTGCGGTTAATTGAAATCCTGGGGGTGGGTTTCAGGATTTCAGTAGGACTGGTGTCCTTCCTGGAGAAAGAAGAGATACCAAAGACAACTCTTTCTGAGCTTGCACACAGACAAGAGGCCTCACCAGAAGCCAACTTTCCCAGTGTCAGGGTCTGAACTTCTAGCATCCAGAACTGTTATAAGTTAAATTTCAGTTGTTGAGGCCACCTTGTCTGTAGTATTCATGCCAATCCTAACAAACAGGTGATGCCCGGTGTTCTGAGTTAGACGTAAAGAACAGTAAGTGGATCTTATGCTTGTACAGCTTCCAGCACCTCCTCACTGACCTGTGAGCCCAAACTACTTACCTTGGCACCTGATGCCATCTTCCCAGCCATCCTGCCTTATCGTCCTGGCCTGTGGGCTCTCCCATTGCTTTTTGCACACAGAAAGCTCCAGTGATTTCATTGTACTCAAAACATGCTTGGCATATTCTGGAGCCACAGTGAAGCACGATGCCTTCAGGGAGCTGCCATAGTTGCCACGGCTAAAGGATGAGTCACAGGTGAGAGGACAGCAGGATGTGAGGGAGAGGAGGTGCCTCACTGACTTGGCCATTTCCTCCCTTTCCCCCGTGTCAGCAGAGTCCTCTCTGAGTTTGGACAGGACATATGCCAGATCCAGAGCCAAAAGTGACATCTAAGCTGGGAGTCAGCAAACGCTTTTTTGCAAGGGTTCGATGAACATGGGCCCTTTAGGCTTTGTGGAAATAGTGGACTCTGTCCCAACTCTGCAGTTCCAGCAGGAGAATAGCCATGGGCAACAAAGGAGCAATGAGCTCTGCTGTGTTCCAAGAGAGCTTTATTTCAAATAAATAAATAAAATAAAAAGGTGTTGAACTAGATTGAGCCTGGAAGGTGTCATTTGCCATTCCCTGATCTCTGATTGGACAGTCCCAGGCTAGTGACACAGCTGATTTTCTGAATCAAGTCTGGCCAACTTTCAGATTTCTTAGTATGCAAAGGGGAGAAAATGGTACTGTTTTAAGCTCTTGCTATTTTGGAAGGTGTAGGCCTTAGACTAATAGAATGAGTATCACCTGCAGGCTTGTCAGAAATGTAGAATTTCAAGCCCACCCCACCCAGGTCTCCAACCAAATGTGCATTTTAATAAGAAGCCCTAGTGGTTGGCAGCTACACTGGGGCTTGGGAAGTGCCTGTTGAAGCTGCTGTTGATTACATGGCCTGCTGCTTGCAGCTGAAAGCATATCCTCATTACAGCTGACAGGGTACCTGCTTTGCTGAAGACTTGGCTTTGTCCTGAAGGACATTAAAGTGTTTTAAATGGGAAGTGAGATACTCAGACATGTATTTATTTATTTATTCACTTGCATAATCTCATAACTCTTAGAAAACAATAAACTTTTAAAAAAATTATTATGTCTTTGTTTATTCCCCCTCCCAAGAAACCTTTTATTTAAGGAACACAATCTTCATAACTTCACAAGTACAACTCTAGCAATACAGTGATTCTCCCTACCATAGCCAGCTTCCCACCCACTCTCCCAGCCCTCTTCCTCCTCCCTCTCCCACCCCCACTCCCATTCTCCACTAAGATCCACTTTTGATTAACTTTATACACAGAAGACCAACTCTATACCAAGTGAAGAGTTCAACAATTTGCATGAAAATAACAACAGCAACAATAACAAAACTGTTCCTCAACAGTAGAGACAAGAGCTGGAAAACCATAAACCTCTGAAACTCAAAGCATACACCAAAGAAACAGTGCTGTTATTTATCCTACTTTTCAAGACCAGCCAACTAGATGCTTTAGTACTGCCACACCATCAGCTGGAATTCAAAGCAGCTTCTTCTGTAAGATCTGCTCTTCTACCCAGGCCCCAGGAGGCTTCGCTATTTCTCACTCTTGGGAAAAAAAATAAAAGCGGCTGATTGTGGGGTGGGGATAGAGGGGGCACTTGGCAACAGTTAAGACAGTACTTGGGATACTCCCATCCCATATTGTAGGCCTTGGGTTTTGGTTCTAGCTCTGCTCCCTTTTCCAGCTTCCTGCTGATGTGTGCCCTGGGAGGTAGCAGGTAGTGGCTCAAGGGCTTGTCACCCACATGGGAGACTTAATTGAAGTTTCCACTTCCTGGCTTTGTCCTGGCCCAGACCTGGCTGTTGTGGGCATTTGTGGAATGAATGGGTGGATGGCAACATCTGTGTTTGCCTCTGTCTCTCAAAGAAGTAAATAAATAAATAAAATTTAAAATTGGTTTGTAAGCTATAATTACTCCAGTGCTATATTTTGTAACCACAGACTAAGAAAGCTTTATTTTTAGTTGTATCCAACACTGCCACCACCAATCTTGGATGATCTAGGTTCTGAATGTATCTTTGCCTCTCCCATAAGAATATAAGCTATTTAAGCACAATCATGTTTTAAGATTTTTGCAATCTTTTCCATAAGCCTTGCAAAGTGATCTGCATTCAGTAGATTCCTGGAAAATGTAAAATTAATTTTAAAAATACAAAAGTCACCATATATTGCTTCTCCAAGTTTGTTAAACAATACTTAAATGGGATAAACATCCTGAATGCATTGTTCATATCTATGTTAAAACCGATAGAGTCCAAAGGATTCAAATATTATGAACTCTTTACAAAATATGCCTTTCCATATTCTTTATGTTTGGGTTCTAACACAACCCAGGGATGATTTTATAAAGAATTATGTACAAATATTTGCTTATAGGGTGCCTCATTTATCAAGTCACCACATCTTCCTGTGGTTCATCTTTGCTAAAACACAAAGAAGCACCACCTCTTACACAGTTTTCCCAGAGCACTTGGCTCATACTCATGTAGCAGTCATAACTTCTTGATAAATACTTGCTCAGTGACTCTATACAATATCCTAGGAATGGGGAGATTATTATCTCCTATTATTGTTGAGGCAACTGGGGCACAGTGTGTTGATGTCAAGTGACTTAGGATCACATGCCTAGAAATTTGGTGGCAGTAGGAGGGGAGTCAAAACTCAAGCCCCACCCACTGAGTCCTGGAGTTTGCTTAGAATCACCACAAACAAGTCTTTGATCCATCAAAGGCCAACCTCTCACCAGCCTCTACCCTCCGTTTTTTTTTTTAAAGATTTATTTTATTTATTTGAAAGACAGAGTTACGGAGAGAGGTAGAGTCAGAGAGGTCTTCCATCTGCTGGTTCACTCCCCAGTTGGCTGCAGCAGCCAGAGCTGCGCCATCTGAAGCCAGGAGCCAGGAACTTCTTCCAGGTCTTTCATGTGGGTGCATTGGCCCAAGGACTTGGGCCATCTTCCACTGCTTTCCCAGGCTATAGCAGAGAGCTGGATCAGAAGAGGAGCAGCCAAGACTAGAACCAGTGCTTCAGGCCAGCCACAGCACCAGCCCCTCTACCCACTTTTCCTCTGCAGGTAAAATCATTGGCTAGGATTTTTATGTGACAAATAATTTATACTAAGTCCCAGATATATTGAAAATAAAGCTGGCACTGTGGCTCACTAGGATAATCCACCTGCGGTGCTGGTACCCCAGGTTCTAGTCCCAGTTGGGGCACCAGATTCTGTCCTGGTTGCTTCTCTTCCAGTCCAGCTCTCTGTTGTGGCCCAGGAAGGCAGTGTAGGATGGCCCAAGTCTTTGGGCCCTGCAACTGCATGGGAGACCAGGAGGAAGCACCTGGCTCCTGGCTTCAGATTGGCTCAGCACGCCAGCCATAGTGGCCATTTGAGGGGTGAACCAATGGAAGGAAGATCTTTCTCTCTGTCTTGCTCTCTCATTAACTCTGCCTGTCAAAAAAGAAAGAAAGAAAAAAAAAGAAAGAAAATAAAGCGTTAGGAGCCACTCTATGGTCAAGTTCCTTAACTGAAGATTTCTACATTTAAAGCCCTTTCCCAGTAGGCATTAATGACTTGATCTGATATTAGAATACTGGAAAATACCACAGAAATTAAGTTATAATTTTTAAACATTTTTCTTTGCAGTTATTACAGTAGAAAGCTTTCCTTCATCATTTCAGAGTCCACAGTGAACACTATTGAAGGACACCTGAAATTATGATCTTATTGATCTACCTAAATTCCAGACAGTTTGTTACAAAGCATCTAACCATATCCAAACAGCACAATGTAAAGCATGGAACAACATTTCAATGACTGAGAAGTATGGACAGCCAGATGAAAATACTGAACTTAGTGGATCGTTTGTCTGAATAATTCTGTTTGTCCCAGTTCATGCAACAATTCAACTCTTACTTCTCCCTGGCTTCTAATCTTGAGTCTAATGTTTTCAAAGTCAGCATGACCTCTAAAAAATTACAAATCATCTACAGTAGAGTCTCTCCTCTAAGTTATTACAACAATGACTTTGTACTGAGCAAGTTGACACCAAAGGATTAGTTGACATATGCCTTGAAACCTTACAACTGTTTCTAGAGATTTCCAGGCCCCCCCCATTTTAAAAAGCAGGAGTCATTAACTATTTTTAAATGGCAGTATATTAACCTAGGTAAGTTTTTTTTTTTTTTTTTTTTTTTTTTTTTTTTTTTTTTTTTTTTTTTTTTTTGACAGGCAGAGTGGACAGTGAGAGAGAGAGACAGAGAGAGAAAGGTCTTCCTTTGCCGCTGGTTCACCCTCCAATGGCCGCCGCTGCAGCCGGCGCACCGCGCTGATCCTGGCAGGAGCCAGGAGCCAGGTGCTTTTTCCTGGTCTCCCATGGGGTGCAGGGCCCAAGCACCTGGGCCATCCTCCACTGCACTCCCTGGCCATAGCAGAGAGCTGGCCTGGAAGAGGGGCAACCGGGACAGAATCCGGCGCCCCAACCGGGACTAGAACCCGGTGTGCCGGCGCCGCAAGGTGGAGGATTAGCCTATTGAGCCACGGCGCCGGCCTAACCTAGGTAAGTTTATAGGAAAAACGTATGGCCCTACTTCAAGCTGTTGCTAGCAGAAATTTCAGACTTTAGCAAAGAGAGATGGTCTTCCACAAATCAGTTACTCACCAATAATTTCTGGTGTGTGAGTTCCTTTGGGTGTGTGAGTGAAGTTCTTTTAGGTTGGTTGATTTTTCAACAGCTTTTACTCCTGGCATCATTTTGCCTTCTCCTCCTTCATTTTTTTCCCTCTTGTCAAAATCCTTTCTTCTGGGAAATTCCTCTTACACTCACCCAGTTGCTCAAGCCAGGAAGCCAGGATTATCCTCTAAATATAATCAATAATCAAGTCTTACAGAGTACAAATTCAAAAGGGACCTCAAATACAATTCCATTTATGCTTTCCACTCTGCCCCCAATTGACAGCATTAGCATTTCTCTTTATATGAATATCTACCCCTAAGGAGCTTGGAGTATTGCAGTAGCTTCTTAACCATCTCTATCTACTTCTGCCCCTCATCTGTTCTTTACACATAAGCCAAAGTGGAATATGTTGTTCCATTGTTTAAATCTTCTGAAGGCATCCTGTTGACATTAGAACAAAAGTCAGCCACATGCATGATCTGGCTTTTCTCCAGCTTCATCAAGACCTCTCACAGTACTCCAGTCAGGCTGGACTCCTGACTGGCTCTCCAATGTGCTAAAATCTTTTCTATCTTGAAATCTTCTCCTTTACTTTCACCTCTGCCAAGAAATTCACCCACTGGTCCTTGGCTTTTTTGACACATACTTTAGATCTTAGTTCCAATATTACTTCCTTAAGAGATCCCTTTAACTTAGGTTTCTAGGTGCCTTACCTTCTTCTCATAACAGCTTGCTCAAAGAATAGATTTCTGTTTGTGTGTTTCTGTGTTTATCTCCTGCCTCTCTCAAAAGGTTATAATCTCCATGGAGCCAAGGACAATGACTTTCAATTGATCACCTAACCTTGGGTTGGGTTCATGGTATGCCCTCAGCTATTATTTGTGGAATGAGTGAATCAATATAATTTGTAGTAATGAACATTGCATGGAATACAAAATGCATGTTTCTTTGAAAAACAAAATAAAATTGTTCATGGATTTTTTTGACAGGCAGAGTGGACAGTGAGAGAGAGAAAGGTCTTCCTTTTCCATTGGTTCACCCTCCAATGGCCACTGCAGCTGGCATGCTGCAGCCAGCACACTGCACTGATCCAAAACCAGGAGCCAGGTGCTTCTCCTAGTCTCCCATGTGGGTGCAGGGCCCAAGGACTTGGGCCATCCTCCACTGCACTCCCGGGCCACAGCAAAGAGCTGGCCTGGAAGAGGGGCAACCAGGACAGAATCTGGTGCCCCGACCAGGACTAGAACCCAGTGTGCCGGTGCCGCAGGTGGAGGATTAGCCTATTGAGCCATGGCACCTGCCATTCATGGATTCTTAAAGATAATTGACAGCTGTGCAGCAAGTTCTTGTGAGTTAACTCACATGTTAACACAGAACTTGTTTCTGTGAAATGCATCAGTAGAAATGGAAAGATTAATATATTTGAGAGGCTTTGTGGTAAAAAATAACCCTGAAAAAATGTCAGCATGAAAACCAAAGCCCACTGTAAACAACAAAAATCAAAAAAACTGTGCTTAATTACAGCCTGTTGTAGCAATGTCACAGACCTGCACTGTCGTGGCATACCATGGCTTCCTCCAGCATAGCAGAAGAGCAGCAGCAAGTCTGATATATCTCCTCTTCTGGGGCCAGCACAGATTTTCTGGCCTATGAAAATTGTCCTGTATGTCAGAAGTGACACTCATGTATGCAGTCATTATAGTCAGCATGTTGGACATCTCCCACTCTGGTTGCAAATTTTGAGCTAAGGCTGTCTTACACACTTGATAGTGGCTAAAAACATTGTAATCCTAAACACTCTAGTGCCAGACCAGTTGGCACTTTCTGTAGCTTTCCTCAATGTTACTTTTCCATGCAGAGCAGATCTGTAAGGACCTTTGCATATCTCATCTAATCTGACTCTCAAAGAAGGTATTGTTATCCCTAATTTGTTGCTTGTTATAGTTAGTTAATACACTATTATTTCTTGGCTCCAAGCAAAGTCTCTATTTTTTGCTGCAGGTCTGGCACTCTGAAAACCTTGTAGGGTTTTTTCTTTGTTTTCCTTGTAGGGTTGCACAATTCTGCCCAAAAGGACCTTGTAGAGAGATTGGAAGGCAGGAGGAAGAGCTGGAACTTGATTCTCCCAGTGCATATCATTCCTGGCAGAGCAAGTGTTTCTTCACCAGGCAGAAGTCCTGCTCATTTTAGCTTCCAGCTTCTTTGTGCTCTTCCTGAACCAGCCTCATGCCCCCACAGCAGAACATCAGAAGCACTGGAGCTGCTTGGAGCTGCTTCTCCTCTTCAGAGGTTTGAAATGCCATGATACAACTCTCTCCAGCTGGCTTATTCACTTGAAGGTAGAACCATACTGCAGTACTTTTTCAATAAATGTTGAGCATGTATCTAATCCAATTATGGTGAAAATGGGACTAAAATGTTTTCATGGTGTTATTATTGTGAATAAGCTCCATATGTCCCAAAATAGGCTCTAATTGCCCCTCTGCTTATACCATGACCATGGAACTGCCTGTGAGGCATCTCAGATCTCTGTCTGCCTCTGCTACTATGAGCTGGCAGGAGCACACCCTTCTTCTCCATGGAAGCTAGCAAGAGATTCTGTCCATACAGCACACAGTTGCACACGAGGGTACGGACATAGCATGGTAGCGCCAGGTGGTTAACTAGATAATCCAAATTGAACTTATCATGACATGGAGTTAAGGGAAATATTTATAAAGAATTGTGGACTTCTGAAAAATATGTCCATAGATCTCTAGGGCTCTGTGAATCCCAATCATACTTATCAAATGTATGGGCAGTACTTACTATGTGAGCACTTTCCTAAACACATTATAACTCTAGGTTCAGTTAAGCCTCATAATAATGATACGAGGCAGGTACCACTACTATCTGCATTTTCAGAGATGAGGAAGCTGAGGCATGGTGAGATGACATAACCTTTCCAAGGTCACAACTTCACGTGGTGGAGCTGCAGTTCAAGCACAGGAAGCTCTGAAGGTCATGGCTGTAAGTTCTTGATTGTGCTGAGAATAATTCCTCATTTTGACAGGCTGATCATTCTGAAATTCAACTCAGGGTCCCCAGTTGTGTAGCTAACAGGTGGCAGGAGCTTTATTAACTCTGGATTTCCTAGCAGCAAATAAGACAGGTAAGGCAACATGGTGTCCCCACACTCTGACTCTGACCAAAGTCGAAAGGTGTGGTGAGTGTAGCTCAGGACCTCACAGACATCTCGACACATTATTGAGCTGTTTCTCTTAGGATCTCCCCCATTGTCTGCCACACAAACACATCTCAAATACTTTGGAAACTGTCTCAAAGCACACTTAATGATACAACAAGTTTCCATACCTGGAATGAAAGCTGACTTCATTTTCCTTTGGTCTCTTCACTTTATAACATCTTCAGTCTCGCAGGGGTGCCTATCCCTGAGGCCACAGTCCTTGGTGACACTGTCCATGCTCAGGTCAGTATCAGACTGTCCTTGTTCTGCTCCACAAGGTCAAACTCTAATGGAATTCTTGGCTCACTTTGCAGCGGTGACTTGTAGGAAGGCAAATATTTTGCAATTTCTCCTTCCTCCTCCCACTTCAAGGTCTTGGTGACTTGAAAAGCTCCCTGCTATGAGATGAACTCGATACCTTTCTCTCCTCCAAAATAGATGAACTTTTTACTAGTTTGGTCAATATTCAAGACTAAGTCTTAATTCTAGGTCTTTCCATTTTGTGACATTATCTTTGATGTACATTACAAAGAGTTGGGGTCTTGTTAATCAAAATGTGGTCCACAAACTAATAGCACTGGCAACCCTTGGGAATTTGCTGGAAATGTAGAATCTGAGGCCCCATTCCAGATTTACCAAATCAGAATTTTAATTGCATGGTTCAGATGCACTTTAAAATTGAGAAGCACTGGGTTCAAGGATATCAAATTGCTTTCATCTCAACTGAGTGCCTGGGTGTTGGCAACTCATATCATAATCTCTGAACATTAGTAATCTCTCTCGTGGCTCTGGCATTCTCTGTGAGACAACATTGTTAGGCACCAGAGGAAAAATCATCTGAGAGGGGCTGGCACTGTGGCATGGCAGGCAAAGCCACCACCTGCAGTGCCAACATCCCATATGGGCACTGGTTTGAGTCCAGATGCTCCACTTCCAATCCAGCTCTCTGCCATGGCCCAAGAAATCAGTAAAAGATGGCCCAAGTGCTTGGGCCCCTGCACCTGCATGGGAGACCTGGAAGAAGCTCCTGGCTCCTGGCTTCAGATCAGCACAGCTCCGGCCATTGCTACCAAATGGGGAGTAAACCAGCAAATGGAAGGCGTCTCTCTCTCTCTCTTTGCCTCTCCTACTTTCTCTGTGTAACTCTGACTTTCAAGCAAATAAATAAATCGCTCTCATCTGAAAAATAAAATCCTTGTCCTTCCATCCCCGCACAATGCAATGGATCCATATGAATGAGAAATTGAATACCACTAGATTTTTACGGTTACATTTGAGTTAAAATAAAATTATTTAATTGCTATAATCCCACCATTGGATATATGGACCTAGAGATTCTCTGATTTTCCTATACTACATGCTTCTCAGTTCACTGTATGTTTCTTTCTCTGTGGAATTCCCTTCCTTCTCCTAGACCTTGTCACATTTCACGACCAAATTGAAAGCTTTCCTCTGTGAAATCATTAAACCCCATGGCATCCACATGAGCAGCTGTCTGCTCTGTACCCATCAATGCCTGGATATTCTTTTTTTTTAATTTTTTTAAATTTTTTAACAGGCAGAGTGGACAGTGAGAGAGAGAGACAGAGAGAAAGGTCTTCCTTTGCTGTTGGTTCACCCTCCAAAGGCCGCCGCGGCCGGCATGCTGCAGCCGGCGTGCCACGCTGATCCGATGGCAGGAGCCAGGTACTCATCCTGGTTTCCCATGCGGGTGCAGGGCCCAAGCACTTGGGCCATCCTCCACTGCACTCCCTGGCCACAGCAGAGAGCTGGCCTAGAAGAGGGGCAACTGGGACAGAATCCGGCGCCCCGACCAGGACTAGAACCCGGTGTGCTGGTGCTGCAAGGTGGAGGATTAGCCTAGTGAGCCACGGCGCCAGCCTGGATATTCTTTTAAGAGGACTGTGGGAGAAAATGTGCATGAGCTTGAAAATGGCCAAGCTTAAAGGGCTTCTTGGTTTCACCAGTTCACTTCCTACATGAGTTTGGTTAAGTTGTTGAAGTTTCATTGCCTTCTGTAAAATGACATGGCGTCCCTTCTCCTGCTGAGCTCATGGCACTGCCATCTGTCCAGTTGTTGAGGACAAAATCCTTGGATCCATCATTGACCCCACCCTTTTCCCCACCACTCACCTCCAACCCAGCAATAAATCCTGTTGCTTCTACTTTCAAAGCACATCCAGAGTCTCCTCCCATTTACCACCTCTATTGGGGCCACCTTGAACTGAACCACCACCTTATTTGTGTGGATCACCACCATCTGGTATCTCCTAACTGACTTCCACCCTCTTTCCTATTCCCTTCTAGTGGATAGTGGCTGGACTGATCATATTGAAATACCAAGTCAACCAATCTATCCAAAACCATCCAATGGAAGCCAAAGTCAAAGGTAAAGTTCTGACAGTGACCCAGGGACTGTTTCACCAACAACTTTAACTCTGGAGCCTCTCCATTCATCCCACTCTGCCATTCTTACTGGTCATCTTCTGGTTCCTGGAGCAGGCCAGGCAAGTGCATGTCAGAAGCTCTTAGCACTTGAGGTTCCTGACCTTTGGAATGTTCATCCTGAAGATATCTACATGTTTTACCCCCTTACCTCCTTCAAATCCTTGCTCAAATGGTGTCTTCTCAATCAGCCCTTTCCTGATGGCCAGAGCTTCACCAATCCGAAGCCAGGAGCCAGGTCCTTCCTCCTGGTCTCCCATGCAGCTGCAGGGTCCCAAGCACTTGGGCCATCCTCCACTGCACTCCCTGGCCACAGCAGAGAGCTGGACTGGAAGAGGAGCAACTGGACTAGAACCTGGCACCCATATGGGATCCCAGTGCTACAGGTGGGGGATTAACCAAGTAAGCCATGGTGCTGGCCCCTCTAAATCAATTTTTCAAAACAAACAGGATGACTGTGATTGTCAGAATTTTTACTTTATAGGGCAGATGGTTAATTGCTGGCATGTGTTGATACTAATGAGATTCATATACCTGATTTTTATATTAATTCACTATACATTCTGGAGTGGCTTGAATGGCAGAACTGTTCAATCATAGAGTGTATTTAAAGAAGGCGGTACAGCCAATATATATTTTAAGTAAAATTAGTTTAATTTTTTTCAATGCTCTGGAGAAAAAAAAATAAAACACTGTAATTCAATAGATCCTAGCCCAGGAGAAAAAGGTTGCTTTAGATAGAATAGTTTGAATGTTTTCATCCATGGGTAATATTTGAGCTTAAAACATTATTATGTGGTGTGATGTTCAATAAGGAAGCAAGGAAGAGAGCATTTAAGCTGAGAAAGCAAATAGCAAACTGAAAGAACTTAATGAGGGGAAGCAAATGTGGGTGTATAATCAAAAGAAAGAAGTTGATACTTTTATGGTTAGTGACACATTAAGCCTGTGATTATAGAGTGGACTGAAAATGTATCTTTGCAAAAATCTAAAAAAAGAAGGAAGGAGGGGGATTGAGGGAGGAAGGGAGGAAGGGTGGTCTGGAAGTATGGTTATCTTAGAATTCTACATTAAAATTCATGAAATCTATTTTCTTTATATTAATGGAATTAAATATTTTAAACATTGATTAACTTGGAGGATGGAGATAAAAGTGAAACATGGTGAATGTAGTTAATAATGAATTACTTTCTACAAAATTGTTGAGAAAATAGATTTGAATAGCTCTAACTCAAAATATGTGCAAGGTAATATGTATGTTAAAGTCACTTTCCTTAGTCATTCCATAATGTATACCTATCTTAAAAAAATATATACAGTGATACCTCAAAAATTCTTGTAAAATGAAACAAATTGTTTTGGTTCAGAAAAAAATTAAACTTCATATACAGATTTTATAACACTTATTTTCATTGAGTTTTTTAAAATATCCTCTTATCTGCATAGATTTCAAGTTTTCATGCACCAAAATAAATGTACTTTTACATTCAATTTTCGTCAAACTATTTGAAATACACACTGTACATAATAAATGAATATATAGTTTTTGTATCTTAATTTTTAACTAAAATGCTTTTGTCAAATAAATAAATAATAAAATCAGAAAATATTGGTAGATTTTAACCTGAAGGTCTCTTTTTAGTCTGCTCTTTAAACAAGTTTACTTATCTTGAGACTGGATAGTAGCTGCATAGGAATAAATGGTAAGATCCTGTTAGGTGACTAATCTGGTTAGAAGTTCCATCGCTGACTTAGCCAATCATTTTCTGATGGCATTGTGAATGTTGTCCTCATTTTCCCCTATTTATTTGTTGATTGATTGCTATTACAAGCAACACTATGAGGAACATCCTGTGCAGATGTCTTTGTGGTCTATTCCTTTTGTTTCCTTAGAATAAACCCCTAGAAATGAAAGTACTTTGTCAAATAGTTTGATCAATCTAGTCTCTCATCACACAAGGCATCCTACCCTTTGGAGTCATGGTGCTTGAGCTGTGGCCACTCGAGAAAAGATAAATAGTGATTATTTTTAAGGAAACATTGAGCCTGTCCTTCAACTAGAATCTATAGTTTGAATATTACTAACAGCCACAGCTCACAAGGGCAGTTTTTCTCTCCCATAAAATGTTACTGTGATAATGTAAAATTGAAGATAGAAGTGTACTAAAAAGTATTTTGTGAAGCTTATACATATATAGACTTCACAATAGTAAGTATAACAAATTGGACTGATAGTTAACTGGTTGATGAAAGTGCAAATATCAAAGTATCTTAGGTTAAAAGGGGGAATAATCAAGATACAATATAGGCAGCAGTTTGTCATCAATTCATTAATTAATTTGAGAAGCTTTTATATGGAGTTTGAGCAAAGTGGTCAGATTTAGAAAGATGAAGCCCATAGCTAAATTTGAATTTCTGCTAAACAATATAATTTTTGGCTTGATGATGTACCACACAGTATTAGGGTGTCCTGAATTTTATCTGGCAGACTCACTCTCTAGCAATGTGATACACATTCTGCATACACATATTATCATCCAGTGAAACATGTTTAACTGAAGCCTGTAAAACATAGCTTTAAACTGTGTTTCAGGCTGGCACTATGGCTCATTAGGCTAATCCTCCACCTGCAGCACCAGCACCCTGGGTTCTAGTCCCAGTCGGGGCGCTGGATTCTGTCCCAGTCACTCCTCTTCCTGTCCAGCTCTCTGCTCTGGCCCAGGAGTACAGTGGAGGATGGCCCAGGTCCTTGGGCCCTGCACCCGCATGGGAGATGAGGAGAAGCACCTGGCTCCTGCCATCGGATCAGCATGGTGCACTGGCCGCAGCGCGCTGGCTGCAGCAGCCCCTGAGGGGGTGAACCAATGGAAAAGGAAGACCTTTCTGTCTCTCTCACTGTCCACTCTGCCTGTCAAAAATAAAAAAAAAATTTTAAAAATTAAAAATAAAACTGTGTTTCTAAAGGATTTTCAGGCTCTGGAGTAAAACATTCAAGGACAACCTGAGAGAATCCAGAGAAAAAGATGACAATGAGTTGAGGTTGGGGCAACTGGCCTTTGTTTCCATTAGGTCAATGAAATATTAAAGGGAGTGTGCAAGACTAAATGAAAGAAATGGGCAAAGAAAAGACCCAGTCACTTTCACTGCTTTATTTCTAGGACATGTCTGACACCTGCCTATGGGTTGTCTAATTACAGATGATGCCTTCCTCAAATCCCCCTAAGGGGAGTGCTTTCCTGAGATTAACAAAGTGCTGTCATCTGGTAATGGACTCCTGTGTGGACCTCCTCCAACTGGACGACACTCCATGGATTGTTTCACCATTCTTTCTTAGGCAGAGAGATCAGTTTTTTCAATGTAATGATTTTACAGTTTAAGTCCTCTCAGAAACTGCCTACATAAACCTTTCTGGGATAAAGAATTAAAAAAATAAAGTACAAAGGAACTATCAGATGGGAAAACACATTGTGCAATATGAAGTCTAACAACTCTGGATTCTGAATTATAACAGAAGGTATTGATGTTGTTTTCTGGGAGAATGATTGAACTGCTATGGTTGGCATGCTCACTTTTTAGGGCCACATGAGGGAAAGGGGTACAAGCTGCTTGCTTGCTATAGTCCCCTCTAGCTCTGTTCCTGGCATCCCAAAATGTGTAAGAGTCCAAGAAGGTGTCAAGGAAATGGGATTTACTAGGGATATATAATTTGTTGTTTGCAATAAAATGAGAAATATCATCCACTAGTGAGGTATGTCACTTCTTAATTCTTAGTTTAAAAAAACCATTGAAAAGGAAAGATTATTCCTAGTGCCTGGCATTGAACAAAATGTTTACTGCCAAGAGTCATCACTAACCAGAATGTGAGTAGTTATGCGAACTTTTACTCCATGGATCGCAGGAACCACATACGATTGCTGATAAAATACAGAATTCCAGTTAAATTTGAATTTCAAACAAAAAAATACTTTGGCACAAGTATTACATGAGGCAAACTTACATTAAAAAGTATTCATGGCTTTTAAGAAACTCATTTACCTTCTATGTATCAGGCAAACAGCCATGGATGTACATGGATGTACATGTGCATGTGCTCACACATTTGTTCAATAGGCACACATTTGCACATCCACATGTCTGTGTGAACACATTTGTGTACCAGACACATGTCTGTGTATTTATGTGTACACGGGAGCACCTTCTGTGTACCAGGGTGATATCTGTGCATGCACATATGCTTGTGTGAACACCTTTGTGTATGTGGCATACAACTAACTGTGTGTTCATGTGCAGAGGTGAGTACTTCTGTGTACTAGGCACACATCTATGCATGTCTGTGTGCCAATACATTTGTGTACCAGGCATGTGTCTGCATGCATGTGTGTGTGTGAGCACCTTTGTGTACTAGGCACATAGCTGCACACACATGTGCTTGTGTGAACACTTCTGTGTACCAGGCATGCATCCATGCATACAGATGTGCCTGTAGGAACCCCCATGTGTACCAAGTGTCTTCACACATAGAAGCCTCCCAATCTCCCTCTGAGGGTCATGCTACTGTTGCCCATTTTCTAGATGAGCAAAAGGAGAGGGTCATTAGTTTCAACTAAGATCCCTCAGCTGAAATGAGGAATCCAACTCTTAACTATCCAAGCAGTTAAGCCCCAACACTTGAACCTCAGTGTAGATTACTCTACCCATACTCACATAGTAGGTGACATACCAAGTGTCCCTTGCTCCCATTCATCTGTATCTCCCAAAACTGATCCATAAACTCTTGTGGAAAGAACTCCCACTTGATGCCTATGTCACTCCCATCACTGACAAATACTTGTCAAAATGAGAAATAAATTGACAAATAAATGAGAAATAAATTGACAAATTTTCTCATCCAGGTACTTTGTTCAGTTCTCTGCAGTTTGATTACTGCCTCTCCTCACTCTGGAAACCTCTGGCCCAACAATCTCTCATGACCCACTGCCTGTCCAGCTGAGAGCCTCACCCAAGTGCTAGTTCCCCAAGCTGCCTGCAGCATCAGACCTCACCCTCCTACCTATTCAGGTTCTTTCTACCCTTGACTTTTACTGTTGCCTGCTTCTTCTCCTCACTACATCAGGCCAAGGGGTTCCCTCCTAACACAAGATCCTAGAACACAGATTCCACACTCTTCCCCCACTCTCCATGGGCCACATTTCATGAAAACCTAAAAACTCTGGTTTCATGATGTCCCACTCTTCCCACAATAAACAAGATGAAGTCCAAATTCTTGGCCTTGAATCCTAGCCACCTTCACTCTGCCCTACTCACTTTCCTTCTAAACAGCCTACCTCCAGCTTAGCTGTCACTGTCCCAGCTCTACACCTGGCAATGCTCTTTGGTCCCCTAGACCATGTTACTACCTCTCTGACCTCTGCTAACATCCAACACAGGCTTCCACTCCCTTAAACCATTCTCTGCAAGGGGTTTCTCAGGCATCTCAGCTCTTGCACTCACTCCTTTACTTCTTAGAAAGTATGTATTGCATTATTTAATAACTTCAATTGCTTTCTAAAAGAATTTCTACCATTCTGAGTTTATCTTTGTTTAAACTTGCGTATAATTGCTATTGCAGTTTTAAGGCATTAATGTGGTTTTAAGATAATGACCTCACATACTTTTTTTTGCAATTCATAATCCAGTCATATTCACTTTTATAAATAAGCACATGAGCTCTCAAAGAGGTTAGATTACTTACCCAGGATCACACAGCAAGCAGATTGAAGACCCAGGAATTGAAAAATCAAAAGCAGATTTCAGAAGGAAGTTTACAGCAACCAGTGCCTACATCAACAAACTTGAAATACATCAAATAAATGATCTAAGAATGCACCTCAAGGACACAGAATAATAAGAACACACCAAACCCAAACTTAGAAGAAAGAAATAACTAAAATTAGAGAATAAATAATCAAATTGAAGCCAAAAAGGATACAAAAGATCAGTGAAATGAGCTGTTTTTTTGACTACTACTTTGTCTAACTATGATCAGAGTCGGTGAACTCAAAAGGCTTCCATAGCCTTGGCAACTCATGAGAAGAGCCTAGGGTGATTACTGATGCCATAAACAAGAGTGTCAATTTGTCGAGTCAACAACAGGAGTCACTGTGCACTTAATGTGCTGTACATTGTGATTTAATGCTATAACTAGTACTCAAACAGTATTTTTCACTTTGTGTTTCTATGTGGGTGCAAACTGTTGAAATCTTTACTTAATATATGCTAAACTGATCTTCTGTCTATAAAGAGAATTGAAAATGAATCTTGATGTGAATGGAAGGAGGAGGGAGAGGGAAAGGGGAGGGTTGCGGGTGGGAGGGAAGTTATGGGAGGGAAGCCATTGTAATCCATAAGCTGTACTTTGGAAATTTATATTCATTAAATAAAAGTTAAAAAAAATGATACACAACTTTCCTAATCAGTAAAGGGAGAAGACCCATATTAAAATCAGATGAAAAAGATGTTTCAATGAATATCACAGATAAAGAACCATCGTGATTTGCTACAAAAAGGTATATGACAACAAACTGGAAAATCTAGAAGAAATGGATAGATTTCTGGACACATACAATCTTCCAAAACTGAGTCATGAAGACACAGAAAACCTAAATAGGCCAATAACTAAGACAGACATTGAATCAGTAACAAAGGCCCTACCAACAAAGCTTTCTCTGCTAAGTTCTACCAATTCTTCTCAAATCCATTCCAATTCTTCTCAAACTATTTAAAGCAATTGAAATAGAATCCTCTCAAACTCCTACTAAGAGGCCAGCATCATCATTTAATTCCAAAACCAGAAAAAGATAGAACAAAGAAAGAGAATAATAAAACATTATTACTGGTGAACACAGATGGAAAAATCCTCAAAAAATTCTAGTTAATCAAATCAGAAGACCACATCAGAAAGATCATTCACCCAGACCAAGTGGGATTTATACCTGGTATTCAAGGATGGTTCAACATTCACAAATTAATAAACATAATAGGTCACATTAACAAACTGAAGAATAAAAGCCATATGAAAGCATTTGATATTATACAACATCCTTTTATGAAAAAAAAAAACCTTAAGCAAAATGGATATTTTACACATGAGAAAATTGAGACTCATTAAATAATCTAAGGAACAAGTAAATGAAAGAGCCAGATTGAAAATCAGGCGATTGAATCCAGGTTCCATGCTACTACTCCACATTGGCTCTGAATGGGCCTATATACTTAACTCTGTAACTGTGTGGCCAAGTTCCTACAACCTGAATTCTGATTTGGAAGAACTCAGAGGTGCAATGAAGAGGAGGCAGACATTGAAGGAGAAACACCTGCAGCCATGAAGCTGGACCATGTCTTCTGTGACAAGGACAGTAACTCCCACACTTCCAGAAGAAAGACCCTGATCCCAGAACCCTGACAGAAGAGGCAAAGCAGCTTCAGAGAGCAGTGATGAGGAGTTGGAGGAGTTCTCTTTGAGCCAGGTAATTACACCCCTCTGATTTTGATGACCCTAGTCATAACCCAACTGGTCCAGATGCTACCCCTGTGCAACTCTAATGTGGGAGCATCCTGAGGAATGCATAGGCCTCAGAGAGCATGGCCAGGAGCTTCACAAAGAGTATGAATGGAGGCATGATCCTGACAGTGCAGACTTTGGCTCCTGCCATCAAAACCAGTGCAGTGCCCACTGCCCACCAAGACAGTCCCTGGGGCTAGCACCAACAAGGAGTCTCACTGAGTATCAGAGGCAATAAATAGGAGGCAACAGCCACGCAGGTGACAAACAGGCAAGCCAGAGTCCATTTTCCTTTCTTCTGACCAAGCTATCCTGAATCTCCTTCTCCAGAAATGAAGTGAGCCCCAGCCACCTACTGCCAGTCTTCAAGTGGGGGTGATGGTGCTGTGGGAAAATTCCCTGTGATGAAACTCCAGAGTGTCCCTGTCCAGGCAACAGTGACCAAAAAGCTAGGTGAAACCAAGGGCCAGCAGGCCAGAGTCCCTCCCTCAGGGAACCCCAAAACCAAAGACCTGTGAGCTCAGACAATAGTGAGAAGAGCAGAAACAGTTCTTCAGGGAGGGAAGGGCTCCAGATGGCCAACTCAGCCCCCAGCTTGGGGTCAAACCCTGCTGAGAGGGAGTTGATTACAGAGAGGAACCCTAGGCTTACCCTGGCCTGTTATCTGGTGTCAAAGGCTTCTCCCAGGCCAGGCATCAACCTTCCAGTTCCCTCTACTCTGGACACCAGATTCCCTAGATGTTAAGCAGCAGACTCAGTCCCAACAGGCAACAGTGATCATGTTTCTCAATGCAAGTAGAAAAGAGGCCGCATGAAGCACCACAGCTCAGACACTCAAGAAATGGGTCACGGGCCTCTGAACCACAATCCTTCTAATCAATAGTTCCCATCACCTCCTGGGAAAACCTAGCTCATGAGTGAAATCAGATGCAGGCCTTGGTGGGGAAGGTCCTGATGGAGCTGCTGAAGCAGGAAAGGAAAAGGCCATGGACATTGCCAAGATCAGCAAGAATGATTGCAGGAGCTGCAAAGCAGGAGCTTTCATGGTCCTGTTGGCAATGAAGGCCCCCAGAAGCAAGCAGAAGCAGAAGCTGATGGCTGGGGAAGGTGGAGATGGTGCTGGTTCCCAAGAAAATGCCTCTAGGATTCCAAGGGAAAATAAAAAAGGAGTACAAGTGGTAACAGCAAAGAAAAAAGAAAGGTCCCCTGACTCCCACGGATCCAAGGACAAGCCATAAGGGGATTTGGGAACGGTGAAGATTAAGGATGGAGGTCAAAGCAACTTGAAAACAAGGAGAAGCAATCTAAGAAGGAAAGACAAAGGTCAGCACAAAATGGAGACGAAGAAAGCAAAAATAAAACCCTCATCCAAAATCCCCAAGACATCATCCAGGAGAATAAGGAGATGGCAGACAAGTAGGAGTTGTGAGGGGTCTGTGGCACAGGTGCATAACCAAGTGGGGAGCATCCTCATGTCTATGGGCTGGAACTACATTTTTAACTCCAGTCTCTCACAGCAAAGTCTGGCCAGCCTCAGGGGCTGGATGCTGGACAAGCTGGTGAGCCTTAAGGGAGGCTGGTCCTATATGCAAGTATATCCTGATCCCTTGACCTTACCCTACTTCTCCTAACACAGAATGTTTTCTACAGATGTGCTCAGTGGGTAAGTGAGTTTGTGTGTGTGTGTGTGTGTGTGTGTGTGTGTGTGTCTGTAGTTGTCAAAGCCAATGTGCCCAAAGACCTCAGGACTTCGCATTACCCTGTTCTACTTTGTCTCTGACAGGTCCTCAGGATTTCTCCTTGGTTTCAGTTTTACCATTGTGCTTTTTTTTTAAGAATTTGGAAAAATCATTAAAAAAATCTTTTAATACATTTGTCTAACTGAACATTAGAGCTCAACAACACAGCACATTATAAAGAATCACTTGCTTGACCTCATGATCTTTTGGCTGATGATGGGGAGCTGTGACTTGCTACCACCGCCCAGAATTGCAAGAGAGTATCATAACACAGATTATGAGCTATGAAAAAATCAAAATTAAAACTGTGAATGTGGCTTCTATTGAATATGTATCACATCTGTTCTGTGTATCAGGCACAGGAATGGGAACACAGGTAGCCCATATGCACATGCAAGTGGAAACACTGGGAGGCCTACAGGGTCTGCACACACAGGGTTTGGAAAGAGAAGAGGAAATCCATGGGCTGGGATAGATACAGAAATTATAGCCATAAGTGACTACATTAGAATAAAACACTTAAAATCAATCATCACAATTCCCTTTCAACAATTAAAAAGAAAAAAAAAAACATGAAAGTACATACAATAAAGGCAAGCAAAAAGATAACAGCAGATATGAAATGCTATTTTTTTGGTTTTCTTTATACTCAGAAGATTAACCCTACAGTAAGTAAAGAGTTCAACAAGTAGTATGAGGAGAAAAAAATTCCTCAACTACAGAAACAAGGGCTGTAAACAATAATCAAAGCTCAAGATGTCAATTTCACTCCTATAGATTACATTTTAGATGCTCTGTTAGTTATGACAGATCAGGAAAAGCATGGTATTTGTCTTTTAGGGACAGGTTTATTTCACTAGGGATAATGGTTTCTAGTTGCACCCATGTTGATGCAAAAGACAGGGTTTCATTTTTTTTACCACTGAGTAGTATTCCATAGTGTATATATGCCGTAATGTGAAATGCTTATTAAAAAGTCCCACAAACACGGATATATTTTTAATGTTAACAAAATGAATAAAAGTAATTAAGGAAACACAGGGAAAGTAACACTAATGTCCAGTTTCAGGTATTAAAACAATTCTTTACAGAGAATATAGCCTAGTCAAGATGTTAGAAAAAATTTTTGTAAAACTCAGGAGTAAAAATTGTACCAGAGACAAAAATCAACTACACTTTGGAAATCAAATTCCCACAACACAAATATAAATTTCCCAAATCCAATATAACAATTATAAAATAGGAAAACTCCAAATTAAACTAAGCAAGTTGAAACATAATTTGAAGATTACCAATAAATAAAAAGTTACAGATACAAAATTTCAGTTATAGAAATACAAAATATTCCAAACATTTAAGAAAAAAAACAGACACACATATTTCCCAGACATACTAGGGTAGAAATAAGCACAGAATATTTTCACAGTTTTTAGAAAGCCAGCATTACATTGATTATGATGCAAATTGATCAGAACTTGAAATATGAATTAAATATAAGCCTGTCTTTTAAAAACACATGCATTTCTCCTGAATAGTTTTATAATAAATGATATACAAATGAAAATAAAATTAATAACAAGTGAGATATAAGAAAAAATGTAAGAGGCAGTTAACATTTTGAACAAGCCATGTAGATTGTCCAGGTAGTTGAAAAATTCAAGAAAATCACATGACCATTTAGATTGAATGTTGAAAAGCATTTAAAAAATTAGCATGTAATTAAATAAAACTTGCTAGTTTTTTAGTAAAAATAAACTGTGGCTTCCTTACTCTGATCAAGGTGTTTAAAAGGATCCTACAACAAACAACACAATTAATACGGGATCATTGACAGATTTTTCCCTGAAGAAACCTAGACTGGCTGACTCCACTGTCTCCAACTTCATCTTTTTTTATTCCATCCGCATTTACTCCAAATAGAATTAATATATTTATACTGGAAAGTCAGGCATATGAAATTCACACATGCACTTGTCTTCATTAGCATAGAGTTAGCCTAAAATCCTCACTGTGGCCCTGCCCTGCCCTGCCCTGCCCTTCCCTTCCCTTCCCTTCCCTTCCCTTCCCTTCCCTTCCCTTCCCTTCCCTCCCTTTCTTTTTCTTTTTCTTTTTCCTTTTCTTTTTCTTTTCTGTATTTTTGTCTGCAGCTTCTTACTGGAGGAGTAGTCAGGGGAGAGGGAAAAAGAACAAAAGGAAAAAATAAGGTGTAAAGATCAATTTCTAAGCAATAAAATCTCAGGATATTGGAGATCTTTATTTAGAGAGAATCCATAACATCTAAAAGCAAAAACTGACAAATGGATTGAACGAGATTTCAGGAAAGACCGATATTTTTAAAATCCACTAGATTACCAAGCACTGGCAAGAAACAAATAGAAGATATTAAAGGTCAGTAGGCAGAGTCGAAAACATATATTGACAGGAGAAAAAAACAAAAGGCTTCAATTATGTGATGCCTTTAAGCATTCTTCAAATCAATATTAAAACATGATACAAATGGCCCAACAGAAAAATGAGCAGAAATATGAAGACAAAGAGAAAGTCCCTAAACCAAGAAGCAGAATTTTAACTCACCTGAAGCAGGTGACTGCTAGCTGCATCCAGGATCTGCCTTCCAGAAGCACAGGGTGACCCCGGGGCGACCCCAGCTGGTGGCAGGTGCACCAAGGGGCAAGGATCCCGGGAGGAGGGGAGGGAGCCCCTTCCCATCTCATCTGATTCACTGGGAGCACAAACCGGTTAGGGAGCCACGCCTTGGAGGATGCTGATTTTGGCTGCGTCTTTTGTGATGCTGTGTGCACCCCTGTCCAACCAGGCACGGTGATGTCATCACGAGGGATCTTGATGCCACAGTGGTCTTAGAGTTCCTTGGTGGAACGAGGTCCCAGGAGAGGGCAGCACTACCCCGAAGCTCCAGAGCCCAGTCGGGGTCTGTGCTCTCCACTTTTGCGCCCTAGGGGTTGCCGGGCACCCAGGAGCTGAGGACCTGGACAAGGTGAGTCCCGACAGGTGGTAAGCAGAACCTGTGGAAGCTGCCCGGGACCCCTGACCCCTTCTCTGGCACCCGGGACCCCTGACGTCCGGCCCCATCCCTGGCATCCGGGACCCCCAACACCTGGCCCCTTCCTGGGCACTCGGGACCCCGACACCTGGCCTCTTCCCTAGCACCCAGGACCCTCAATCCCTGGCCCTCCCTAGCACCTGGACCCCCGACCACCTCCCTGGCACCCATGACACCCGACACCCGGCCCCTCCCTGTCACTCAGGAACCCAGACACCAAGCCCCCTCCCTGGTACCAGGGACCCCTGATGCCCAGTCCGTTCCCTGGCACCCGGGATCCCAATGTCTGGCCCCCTCCCTGGCACATGGAACTCCTGACGCCTGGCCGCCTCCCTGGCACCCTGGAACCCCGACACCCAGGCACCTCTCTGGCACCCCAGACCCCTGACACCCAGCCCCTTCCCTGGTACCTGGGACCCCCAATGCCCGGCTCCCTGCTGGGACCTGGGATCCCGAAGCCTGGCCCCCTCCTTGACACAAGGGACCCCTGCCACCCAGCCTCCTCCCTGGCACCTGGGACCCAGACGCCTGGCCTCTTCCCTGGCACCCGGGACCCAGGACACACAGCTCCTCCCTAGCACCCATTACCCCCGACACCCTCCCTGGCAACAGTGACCCCCAACACCTGGACCTTCCTGTCACTTGGGGCTCCTGACTTCGGGCCCCTCCCTGGCACCCTGGATCCCCAACATCCGGCCCCTTCCCTGTCGCCCAGCCCATTCCCTGGTACCCAGGACCCCTGATGTCCGGCCCCTCCCTGTCACTGGGGAACCCTGATGCCCAGCCTCCTCCCTGGCACCCAGGACCCCTGAGCCCGGCCCTTCTCTGTCACTCTGGACCACAGATGCACGGCCCCCTCACTAGTACCTGGGACCCCTGATGCCTGGCCCCCACCCTGGCACCCAGGGCCCCGGAAGCCTGGCCCCCTCTCTGACACCCTGGACCCCCGATGCCTGGCTCCCTCCTTGACTCCCAGGACCAGTGATTTCCAGCCTCTTCCCTGGCACCCAGGACCCTGGACACCCAGCTCCTCCCTGGCACCCTGGACCCCCAACCCCCTCCATGGAACCCATGGCCCTGACACCCAGACCTCCTTGTCACTTGGGATTCCCAACTTCCAGCACCATCCCTGGTACCCAGAACCCCAGACACCCAGCCCCCTCCCTGGTACCCGGGAACCTGACTCCCAGGCCCCTCCCTGGCACCCAAGACCCCCAAAGCCTTGTCCCCTCCCTGACACCTTGGACCACCTACATGCGGCTCACTCCTGGGCCCCGGGATCCCTGACACTGGCCCCCTCCTTGACTCCAAGTACCAATGATGCCCGGCCTCTTCCCTGGCACCCGGGGCCCTGGATGCACAGCTCCTCCCTGGCACCCAGGACCCCCGACCTCCTCCCTGTCACTCAGGACTCCTGACGTCCAGCCCCCTCCCAGGCACCCCAGATCCCCAAAGCCCAGCCCTTTCCCTGGATCCTGGGACCCCCATCGCCCGGCTCCCTCCTGGGCCCCGGGATCCCTGAAGCCTGGCCCTCTCCCTGGCACCCGGGACCCTGGACACCCCGCTCCTCCCTGGCACCTGGGACCCCCAACCCCCTCCCTGGCACCCGTGATCCCTGACACCCGGGCCCTCCTGGTCACTCAGGACTCCCGGCTTCTGGCCCCCTCCCTGACACCCCGATCCCCTATGCCCAGCCCCTTCCCCAAAGCCCAGCCCCTTCCCTGGCATGACCCCCTCCCTAGCACCCTGGATCTCTGATGCCTGGCTCTCTCCTGGGCCCTGGGATACCCAACACCTGGTCACCACCCTGGCACCCCAGACCCCCAACACCTGGGCCCCTCTGTGGCACCCCTGACACCTGATGCCCAGCCCCTTCCCTGGTACCTGGGACCCCCATCACCCAGCTCCCTCCTGGGCCCCTGGATCCCAGACTTCTGGCCCCCTCCTTGACACAACATACTCCTGACTTCTGACCTCCTCCCTGGCACCTGGGACCATCGATCCCTGCCCCTCCCTGGCAACCAGACCCCAACACCCGATCCCTCCCTGTCACCTGGGACTTTGGACCCCCTCACTGGCACCTGTGACCCCTGATGCCCCACCCCTCCCTGTCACTGGGGACACCAGATGCCCAACCCTGTCTCTGATACCTGGGACCCCTGATGCCTGGCCCCTTCCCTGGCACCAGGGACCCTGAAGTCCAGCCCCCTCCCTGGAACCCCAGACCCCCAATGCCAGGGCCCCTCTCTGAAATCCTGGACACCTGATGCCCGGGCCCCTCTCTGGCACCCCGCACCCCCAATGCCAGGGCCCCTCTCTGAAATCCTGGACACCTGATGCCCGGGCCCCTCTCTGGCACCCCGCACCCCCAATGCCCAGCCCCTTCCCTGGTACCTGGAACCCCCATTGCCCAGCTCCATCCTGCACCATGGGATTCCTAATGCCTGGCCCCCTCCTTGACACCCATGATCCCCAATGCCTGGCCCCCTCCCTGGCATCCCCGACCCCAACACCCGGCTCCCCCATTGGCCCCGGGATCCCGACACCTGGCCCCGTCCTTGACACCCATGACGCCATGATATCTGGCCTCCTCCCTGGCACCCAGGACCCCTGCCACCAGGCCCCCTCTCTGGCACCCCAGGCCCCTGATGCCCAGCCCCTTCCCTGGTACCTGGGACCCCCATCACCAGGCTCCCTGCTGGGCCCCGAGATCCCGGACTCCTGGCCCCCTCCTTAACACCTGGAACCCCTGATGCCAGGCCTCCTCCCTGGCACCTGGGACCCTGGACGCCCAGCTCCTCCCTGGCACCCAGAACCCCGACCCCCTCCCTGGAACCAGTGACCCTGGACACCCAGCTCTCCCTGTCACTCAGAACTCCTGACATCCAGCCCCCTCCCTGGCACCCCAGATCCCCGACACCTGGCTCCTTCCCCGATGCCCAGCCCCTTCCCTGGTACTCAGGATGACCGATGTCTGGCCCCTCCCTGTCACTCATGACCTCTGACACCTGGCTCCTCTCTGTCTCTCAGGACCCCAGATGCCCGGCCCCCATTCTGGTACCTGAGACCCCCAATGCCTGGCTCCCTCCAGGGCCCCAGGATCCCTTTCTTGACACCTGGGACCGCAGATGCCCGGCCCCTTCCCTGATACCCAGGTCCCATGAGGCCCAGCCCCCTCCCTGGCACCCTGGACCCCTGACACCCAGCTCCCTCATGGATCTGGAGATCCCCAAAGCCTGGCCCCCTCGTTGACACCTGGGACCACAGATGCCCGGCACGCTCCCTGGTACCTGGGTCCCCGAATGCCTGGCCCCCTCCCTGGCACCTGGACCCCAACACCCGACCACTCCCTGGCACTCAGGACCCCCAACCACCTCCCTGGCACCTGTGACACCCAATGCCTGGCCCCTCCTTGTCACTCAGGACCCCAGACACCCAGACCCCTCCCTGGTACCTGGGACCCCTGACACCTGGCATCTTCCCTGGCACCCAGGATCTTGATGTCAGGGCCTCTCCCTGGCACCCCAGGCCCATGATGACTGGGCTGTCTCTGGCACCCCAGACCCCCAAAGCCCAGCCCCTTCCCTGGTTCCTGGGACCCCCAACACCCAGCTCCCTCCTGGGCCCCAGAATCCCAGAAACCTGGCCCACTCTTTGACATCTGGGACCCCTGATGCCCGGCCTCTTCCCTGGCACCCGGGACCCCAACTCATGGCCTCTTCCCTTGCACCTGGGACCCTCAATCCTGGCCCCTCCCTGGCACATGGAACCCAATGCCCTACCCCTCCTTGGCACCTGGGACTCCCAACCCCCTCACTGGCACCCTTGACCCCTGATGCCAGGATCCTCCCTGTCACTTGGGACACCAGATGCCCAACCCCACCTTTGTAACTGGGGCCTGACTCCTGGCCTCTTCCCTGGCACCCAGTACCCTTGATACCCAGGACCCCTGATGCCCGGCCTCCTCCCTGGCACCTGGGACCCCAAAACCAAGATACCCAGGACCCCTGATGCCCGGCCTCCTCCCTGGCACCCGGGGAGGAGAAAACAGTGTGCAATACATTGCATGCATTGCAGTCCATGTTTAGCTAATTAGTAAGAAAGACAAAACAGGGCCTGAAGACTGGAGCTGGCCTCACCTCAGCAAAAGGCCAAGACTTATGCTGCTGAAGAGATGTCTGAGTATACCACACACTCTCAACATCAGGCAATGTGTCTCCATGACTATGATGAATCAACACAAAAGATTTTGTGTAATCATGTCTCAAAAACGAAAAGGGGACACATTCCAAATCCTGAAAATGCCCATTATGTCCCTCTTGTCATTTCCATAACTGATTGGTTCTTCTTATGAATTAGCTTTAGTTCCACTCCATTCTCTCTGCCTCCTAGATAAGAACTATTGGTATTATCGGGACAGAATAAAATTAACTTCCTCAAAACATCCAATGCAGAGAAGCTTCTTACTTCCTTAAACATTAATCAATATATGTGAAACAAGCACGAATCCATTAAGAAATTCTTTGGGGAAGCAGCCTCTGAGTGATAAACTACACAATCATGTATGGCCTGCTGTCATATTTATTACTCTAAATATTTATACCTCTTTGGACAACAGCTGTCATACTGATGGTCTTTGGGAAAAGTGGTCTCATAAAATATTTTTTGTCAGTTTTGGCAACACAGTACAATAAATAAATATGTAGCTTAAAAGTAAACTTACAGGAGGAAACAATAATACTGTCAATATCAAACAAAAATCTAAAGAAAGTTATAAAGTTGAATATGAAATTCATTGGACCCCTGAAAGCCAAGGGATATTTTAATTTATCTTCTCAGTAAATCAAAGTCATAGAACACGTACTAATAAACAAGTTGTTTGAACACTAAAATCTCTGCACAAGAAAATGGGGACAAATACCAAATACACATTTTATCACACTACAGGTGCAAATGCTCAATTTCATAAGCCTTCTCCACAGGGAGTCTTACCCTCTCAGGTGGCTTCACTTGGCACACATTACACTCTGAATACAACTCCCTGGAGCCAAAAACTGCTGGGTCCTGAACATTTCAGGTCTGGTGCTACTTAGCTAAAGTGGTTTTTCCTTGGCTTCTGTCATACCCTTCCCCCTTCTCAAGTCTGAAAAAATCAAGTTGCATATACGAGCATCTGAGTAACTGACTGCTATACCTCCCAGCAATGGAAACTGTGGTTAGAAGGAAATCTGAACGTCCCAAGGGCTTAGAGATACAGACAGCAGGCAGGTGTACCAGGAGTTTCAACCCAGCTCAAGTCAGCTGCTCCCAGGAAAAGACTCAGGGCCAGGGACTGCCCCCAGTGACTCAGGGGCTGGCATTCACTAGGCATTCCTGGAACGAGGCATGTTGGACATCCTGCGCAGGCAGTTTTAGGAACCAAACAAGAAAAAGAAAGGAGGGTGGGTGGAGATGACAGCACCCTGCGAAGTTTGCAAAGAGGAACATTAACCCAATGACATTCCACTGTCCACGCTTAAGGAGCGTAAAATGAGGAGAGGCGCACGGATATTTTGCACTGGAGGGTCGGGTCTGCTTTTCTCTGCTTTTCCTCTCTTGTAATATGTTCACCAAAGTACACTCTTTAAAGTGTCATGGTGATGCCTGCTCTGCCCCTGAACTCTGCAAGTTCAGCATCAGATGCCACCCCCAATCCTTGCCCGAAAAGCTGAGCAAAGTAAGACTTCCATTTCTGACTTGTAAAGTGCACGGCTGGGGAGAAAGGAGGACTGATGACCCCCGACCTCATCGCCGCGTGAACGTCACAGCGTAGTCCACTCTCCCCGACCTCCCTCCGTCCTCTCCAAACAACCTGGGGAGAGGCGGACTGCACGCACGGAGACGGAGAGGAGGCTCTGGAACGAGCCGAGGTCACTGGTGCAGGGACGGGGCCTGTCGCCCGTGTCCGGAGCCGGCCCAGCCCTCAGCGGTGGGGTCCACAGATGGAAGAGCTCACTGGGGGGAAGTCCAGGTCCGTCTGTAGCTGGTTCTGCAGGATCCATCCGCCCACGGCCCCTTCTGGGAAACCTGGCTCCACACACTCACCACTTCCCGCTCCCGAGGTCCGGGGCTTCCTCTTCTCAGAGCTGAGGAGGCTGAGCCACCGCGGGACGCTCTGCCCTCTACAGGCTGGACACCACTAGGACACAGGGATCTCGCGAGATTACAAAGTAGACCCGCCACCCTCACCGGGGCCCCTGATTGGACAGTTGCCAAGCTGATGGGCGTTCGGGACGACACAAAAGCCGTAGCCAATCAGCACGCTCCCTGGCACAGTGGGCGTGGGGAGGCTGTTGCCGGGCGACGGGAGTGCTGGGCGGGTTTGGGGTCTGAGGCCGCCCCCTCCATTGCCTGAGTTCCAGGTCGGGTCGCTGTCACCTCCGTGTTCCTGCGGGGCTCTCCGGACACTGAGAGTTCGCTGTGAGCTGCAGAAGCCGGTTTCAGGTGAGTCACCGCTAACTACGGTGCATGTACTTCTGGTCTTGTGTTTCTACATATTCCCCAACGATTTCTCTTCTGGGAAGTTGTACATGTGTGCAATGTTCATTTGAACAAAGTTTAAAGATATAGCATAGTGAATCTTCTTGATTCGTTTTTCTTCTAGATACGTGTTTTCTAGTCTTTTGTCCTTTAATATGATTTCCTATTTCTTGCTGTTAGTAATGACAGGTTTTTAAAGACCATTTATTTGGAAAGCAGAGGGAGAGATGGGAAGAGGGGGAGGGAGAGGTCTTCTGTCCACTGGTCACTCCCCAGATGGCCACAAGGCCAGAACTGGGCCAATCCAAAGCCAGGAGCCAGGAGCTTCTTCCCCATCTCTGATGTGGGTGCAGGGGCCCAAGGACTTGGTCCATCTTCCACTGCTTTCCCAGGCCATAGCAGGGAGCTGGATCAGAAGTGGAGCAGCCGAGACTCGAACCAGCACCCATATGGGATGCTCTGGCAATGACATTTTACCCAGTAATCTTGTTACCCTCACTTGTCAGTTGTATGTGGTTTGGGATTACATTGATTGCCTGTATGTAATGGGTGTTATCTGGGTATATTGACAGGGTTACTGGTTTATTTAAAGGTTGATGTGTGTTTTTATTGTTCAATTTCCCTGTTAAAGAGAGATGGGGGAGAAGGCAGGCATGTCTGGGTCTGTTCCCAGGGGAAAAGCTTTCCCTGATCTTGTATTAAGTAGTTTGTTGTAGGTCCGTTTTAGACTGTCTTGATCATATACAGGAAATCGCTGTTTTTGCAGTTTTGCCAGAAGTTGATTTTTTTTTCTGCCTGGATACTGAATTTTATTTTACACATTTTAAAAATGCTTTTTAACATTTAATAGAAATGATTGTGTAATTGCCTCACTTTTTCTACTTACCTGGATGATTTACAGGTTTTGTTTGAGAATGTTGAATGCTCTTCACATTTTAGTGTGTCTTGCTTGTTATTGATCTATTATGTTTTCCTGTATTGTTGTACTCATATAATAATAATTTCCTTATGATATCACCTATTTATGAAACAGATGCTGTTTAATTTTATTTTTAATCAATATCCTGAAGTTCTTTGCATCATAGATACAACACTGACTTCCCAAAAGCAATTGAAATATATCCTCCGTTTAGTTCCAATTGGAGCTTGTTTGGGAAATTTCATTTTTTTTTCTTTCTTAAAAGTTTGGAATATTCCATATGTCTGGACCCAAAATTTGTTTGTGGAACTTTTTTCTTGATTGATTTGGCTTCTTAAAAATTGGTTCAACTTATTAAATTATATAGAAATTTTTCTATTTCATCTTATATTTGTAATTTGGGAAACTGACTTTCAAAATTTAGCAGATTTTGATCTCCGGAGTCAAATTTTTACTTTTATGAATTTAGGAAAATCCTTAGTATTAGTAAGTTCTATAAGCTCTATAAAGACTGGTTCTGTTTTCATTTCCTGCAACTAGTTTATTTATTTTCTTACCTTTTTTTTATATTCTTAACTTTTAAAATATGTTTTTCCTTATATGTTTCTGTAGTACTTTTATGACTACCAACGTTTTTTTTTTTTTTTTTTTTTTTTTTGGATAGGCAGAGTTAGACAGTGAGCGAGAGAGAAACAAAGAGAAAGGTCTTCCTTTTCTGTTGGTTCACCCCCTAAATGGCTGCTACAGCCAGTGCACTGCGAAGATCCAAAGCCTGGAGCCAGGCACCTCCTCCTTGTCTCCCATGTGAGTGCAGGGCCCAAGCACTTGGGCCATCCCAAGTTTGGTTTCAGTGTCCTAACATATTCACTTAAGGATTCAAATTTACTCTAAGCACTAACTTATCTGTGTTCTCTTAATTTTCTCATTTGTTTCCAAAACCTGTAAGTGTAGACCCTGTCTGCCCCAGTATCTCCATCCCCAAGTGCCTGCAACCATGTCAGCCTTTGTGTATTTCCAATCCTGTGCCTGAAACCCCATGTGTTTCCTCCAATGTCATTCTTCATAGAACTGTGAGCTCTCTCCACTGTCATATGTTGTCATTTGTAAAATCTCTGTACTCCATGTCAGCTCTCGAAAGTCCTACTCCTTGTGCCTAAAGCATGTTCCTTCATGAGTCTCCATCCCCTGTGTCTCCAGCACATTTTTAAAGTACTTATTTGAAAGTTACATAGACAGAGAAACAGAGAGAGGTAGAGACAGACAGAAAGAGCTTCCATCCACTGGCTCACTCCCCAAATGGCTTCCATGGCCAGGGCTGGTCCAGTCCAAAGCCAAAAGCCAGGTATCTGGAGTTTCTTCTGGATCTCTCACATAAGTGGCAGGGGCCAAAACACTTGGACCATCTCCCACTGCTTTCCCAGATCATTAGCAAGGATCTGGATCTGAATGGGAGCAGCCAGCATACAAACCAGCTCCCATATGGGATGCCAGAATCATAGGCAGTGATGTAACCCACTGCATCACAATGCCAGCCCCTCCATCACGTCTTTCCTTGAGTGTCCATCTGTGCCTGAATCCCTAGCCAATTGTCATGTCCTCCAGCCCCTCTGCATGAAGCCCTGATCTCCCATCAATTATCTGCTTCGCTACTCCTATTTTCCTACTACCATGGAGTGACTTCATTGCCTGTGCCTCCAGCTCATGGCAGGCTTTAGATACCTCTCTGCACTTTGCTTGAAGTCATTGTCTTTCTTAGGCATATAGAACCCCTATGACTGTAGCCTAGGCTTTTCTCTTGTGTCTCCATGCTATAAGTCTACATCCTAAGTATCTCATGTGTCTTCATCTCCTGTTCTCTTCCCAGGGTCTCCACCCACTTTGAAGGTTTGGTTATGTGGTTAACTATTGAAGAACAACTTGGTTTTATGTGAGTTTTAACCATTGTGAATAAAGCTGCTATATATATTTTCATGTCAGCTTTTATCAAAGCATATATTTTCATACCAGCTGTGAAAATATATTGGAACATGTATGGTGTATGAGATGGTGTTGGGTTTTTGATAACATGTCAAGATGTCTGATAAAGAATCTGTCCCACTATGAGTTCTCACCAGTAATGAATTTGATGTCCTGCTACTCTATCCTTGCAAAGCATTTGTAATGTGTATTTTTTAAATATGTTATTTATTTACTTGGCAGTTACAGAGAGGATGGGGTGAGAGAGAGAGGTCTTCTATGTGCTGGTTCACTCCTCAATTGGCTACAGTGGCTGGAACTGTGCCAATCCAAAACCAGAAGCCAGGAGCTTCTTCTGGGTCCCCCAAGCAGATGCAGGGGCCCAAGGACTTGGGCCATCTTCCACTGCTTTCCCAGGCCATAGCAGAGAGTTGGATCAGAAGTGGAACAGCCAGGACTCAAACCAGTGCCCATATGGGACACCAGCACTGCAGGTAGTGTCTTTACCCACTAAGCCAAAGTGCTGGCCCATAATGTGTATTTTTTAAGTATAATCATCCTGATACATAGTGTGTCCATTTTGTTGCTGTCTAAATGTGCTCATCTTTAATGTATGGTACATTTCTTTTTCCTTTAATTCCCTAATATTCAGAATGGTTTATATGCTTATTTGAATACATGTGTTATGAGTGTGTGCATTTATATATTCTTTCAATATATTTTAAATATTTATTTTAGTTATTTGAAAGGCAGAGCTACAGAGAGGCAGAGGCAGAGAGAGAGAGAGAGAGAGAGAGAGAGGTCTTCCAACCACTAGTTCATTCTCCAGATGGCTACAATGGCCAGAGCTGTGCCAATCTAAAGCCAGGAGTCAGGAGCCAGGAGCTTCTTCCAGGTCTCCCATGTGGGTGCAGGGTCCCAAGAACTTGCACCATCTTCTACTGCTTTCCCAGGCCATGGCGAAGAGCTGGATTGGAAGTGGAATAGCCAAGACTCACACTGGCACCCATATAGGATGCATGCACTGTAGGCAGTGCCTTTACATGCTATACCACAGCGCCAGCCCTCATTCAATATTTAAGTTGCATTTGTTTTCTTGTTCCTGAGTTTTACAAGTTCTTGTTAAGTTTTACATGCAGTTCCATCAAATACATATTTTTTCTTTTTATTAGATTTATTTATTTATTTGAAATAAAGAATTATAAAACACACAGAGAGAGAGAGAGTTAGAGCAAGAGAGACCTTTCATCTGTTGGTTCACTCCACAAATGACCACCATGGCTGTTTCTGTGCCAGACTGAAGCCAGAAGCCTAGAACTCCATCTGGGTCTCCCATGAGGGTGGTTGGGGACCAAGCCCTTGAGTCAACCTCTGCTATTTCCTGAGGCTCATTAGCAGGGAACTGGATGGAACATGGATTTGAACTGTTGCTCATATGGGATGTCAGTGTCATAAGACATGGTTTAACCTGCTATGCGACAATACTAGTCACTGTTTTGTCTCTTTGATAATAGGCATTCTAACTGAAGTACTTGGTATCTAATTGTGGTTTTTATTTGTGCTTCCTTGTTGATTAATGATGTTGAGCATTTTTTTCCTGTACTTGGCCATTTCTATGTCTTCTATGACAAATGTGCATTTAGACCTATTACCAGTCTTAAAATTTGCTCATTTTTTGTTGATTTTTTAAAATTTCTTACACACACACACACACACACATTCTGGTTATTCATCCCTAACTAGATGTATAGTTTGCAAATATTTTCTCCAATTTCATAGAATGTCTGCTGTGCTGATTATTTTATTTGCTGTCTGAAGCTTTTTAACTTAAAAAATTCCATTTGACTGCTTTTTTCTTTTTTTCTTGCTGTGCTTTGGTGGAAGTACTAGTAAGAGCATTTTGGGAGGGAAAATAAATAAGGTAATTAAAATTGGAAAGTAGGAAGTCAAAATAGCCATATTTGGGACCAGCTCTGTGGCATAGTGGGTAAAGCCACCACCTGCAGCATGAGCATCCCATATGGTCACCAGTTGGATTCTTGGATGTTCCACTCATGATCCACCTCTCTACTAATGTACCTGGGAAAGCAGCAGAGGATAGACCAAGTGCTTGGGCCCCTGCACCCAGGTGGGAGACTTGGATAAATCTCTAGCTCTTGGCTTCAGACTGACCCAGGCCTGGTTATTGCAGCCATTTGGGGAGTGAACAAATAGATGGAACATATCTCTTTCTATGCCTTTCCCTCTTTGTAATTGCCTTTCAAATAAAAAAATAAACTTTTAAAATCAACATTTGCAGATTATATGATGTTGTACCTGGATGAAAGCTAAGCACTACACCAAAGAGCTGTTAGAATTTATAAATCAGTTCAGTGAAATCACAGCCACAAAGTAAGCAAACCAAAACAGTAGGATTTTTATGTACCAAAAATGATCTCATTGGACGAGACATCAGGTTTGAAATCCCATTCACAATAGTCACAAACATGATCCAATATTTAGGAATAAATTTAACCAAAGAAATGAATGATCTCTACAATAAAATTTATAAAATATTGATGAAAGAAATCATCAAGGACATAAAAATTTGAAGACATTTCTTGCTCATGGATTGTAAGATTTATTATCATTAAGAATCTATAGCATCTTAAGTATACATTCAGTGCAATCCCTGTCAATATACCAATGTCATTCTTTATAGAAGTAAAAAAAATCCAAAAATATGCATGAAAAAATACCCAGAATAGCCAAATTAAACTTGAGCAAAAAAGCAAAAACAAAAACAAAAACATGCTGGACAGACACAGAAAGAAAATACCACAGGTTCTCCTTTATATGTGGGAGCTAAAATCGCAAAAAAGAAATGCCTGTATCATTTTTGATGAAAATACAATGTTTTCTCAAACTTCATTTAAAATCTTTGTCAAACTGATAGGAATTATGTACTACTGTAGATTTTTTTTAAATAACACTTGAAGATATTACATAGATTAGTCCTTCCTTGTTTCATTTCTCTTATGGGTATTCATTTTCTAATCTGTTGTGTCCTTTAAAATTGTTTCCTTTTTGTGTCTTCTTTGTACATAGCAATTCTGTTGATTAGATAGATCTCTTTTAAAATAATTTTTAATTTTTTCTTTATTAATTTGAAAGGCAGAGTAAGAGAGAGAGAGAGAGAGAATTTTCTACCTACTGCTTAACTCCCCAAATGGCTACAACAACTAAACTAGGCCAGGCCAGAACCAGCCAGAAACCAGGAACTTCTTCTGGTCTCCCATATAGGTTCAGGGGCCCAAGAACATGGGGCATCTTCCACAGCTTTCCCAGGCTATTAGCAGGGAGCTGGACCAGAAGTGGAGGTACCAGGACTCAAACTGGTGCCCATATGGAATGCTGGCTTTGCAGGAAGTAGCTTTACATGCTATGCCACAATGGCAAGCCCTATATTGATCTTGTACCTAGCAATCTGTGTCATTTCATTTTTCAATAAAGGTTAAGGTATCAGAGTACCTGATTCAAAGCATATTACAAAATTTCAGTAATAACATAAAATGACAAATAGATCAATGGAAGAAAATAAAGTGTCCAGAAATTGCTTCATGTACATTCAGGCAACTGATTATTGACCAGAGTTCCATAGAACATGCATTAAAAAAAGGGTAGTCTTTTCAATAAACAGTTCTTAGAAAACTAAAGTGTGTGTGTGTGTGTGTGTGTGTGTGTGTGTGGTATTAACCTCTTATTATATACAAAATCAACTCAAGGTGGATCAAAAACATAAATTTAAGATTTAAATCTCTGGCTCTGAACTTTCTGAAAGAAAATATAGGGGGGAACTCTTCAAGATATTTGTGTAACATGATGACTTCTTGGATAAGACCCCAAAAACACTGACAACTGAAGAACTAGACAAATGAGTTTATATCAAACTCAGAAGCTTCTACACAGCGAAAGAAGCAATCAGTGAGTTAAGAGAAGTCTGAAAAATTGGGAGAAAATATTTGCAGGCTCCAACAAAGGATTAATATGAGAGTATATCTGTAACTCAAAAATCAATCCAGTTTAAAAATGAGCAAAGAGGGGCTGGCACTGTGGCACAGCAGGTTAACAACCCTGGCCTGAAGTGCTGGCATTGTATATGGATGCCAGCTCAAGACCCAGGTGCTCCACTTCCAATCCAGTTCTCTGCTATGGGCTGGGAAAGCAGTGGAAGATGACCCAAGTCCTTGGGCCCCTGCACATGTGTGAGAGACCCAGAGGAAGTTCCTGGCTCCTGGCTTTAGATTGCCACAGCTCCAGCCATTGTGGCCAATTGGGGAGTGAACCATCGGATGGAAGACCTCTCTCTCTCAGTCTCCCTGACTATCCTCTCTCTATGTAACACTGACTTTCAAATAAATAAATAAATCTTTTTAAAAAGAGCAAAGGACCTGAATAGATAGTTCTCAAAAGTATAAATGCAAATGATCAACACACACACACACACACACACACACATATGCTCAATAATGTTAGCTATCAGGAAATTGCAAATTAATATCACTTCACCCTTGTCACAATAACTATTATCCAAAAAGGAGAGAGCATTAATATGCTGGTGAGGATATAAAAAAGTAGAATTTCATACACTGTTATCAGGAGTGTACATTATACAGTCACTGTCGAAAACAATATTGAGATGTCTTAGAAATCTAGAAATAGAATTTCCATATGATCCAATGATCCCAACACTGAGTATTATTCAAAATACTTAAACTCATTGTATCAAAGAGATTCTACTCCACCATGTTTATAGCAGAACTGTTCACAATAACCAAAATATGGAATCAACCAAATATGCATAATAAGATGAACAGATAAAGACAATGGGATATATAGTCACAATGAACTATTATTCAACTATAAAAAGAATGAAATCCTGTCATTTGTAGCGAAATGGGTGCTACAAATAGAGAACATAACATTGAGTGAAATAAGCCAAACTAAAAGACACAAAAACTGCTTGTTCTCCTTTGCATGTGGAAGTTAATATAAAAAAAAAAAAACTTATTCTGAACACAGAAATGTTAATTGACAGATAGGTGGAAGAGATAAAAGGAATTTGGATTAAAAAGTTTAGGAATATAGCTGTGGTTCATTAATTGTGATAAGTATAATGATATAAGATATTAATAGGGGATAAGGGGCTGGAGGTATGTGGAAATTTGTAGTGTACCACAAAAATCTTGAGGGAAAGATGTCTGTATCTGGAAATATTCTATTAGAACCTTTAAAAATCAAAGATAAATTTAAAATTCCATAAAGTCCAGAAAAAGTAAAAAAAAAAACTTGCAAGTGATGAATTATCAAATGAGTCTAAGATATTTCTAAAAATATCTGTAAAGTATGGTAGCCAGGTGTTGGCCAGCGCCGCAGCTCACTAGACTAATCCTCCACCTGCGGCACCAGCACACCGGATTCTAGTCCTGGTTGGGGCGCCGGATTCTGTCCCGGTTGCCCCTCTTCCAGGCCAGCTCTCTGCTGTAGCCCAGGAGTGCAGTGGAGGATGGCCCAAGTGCTTGGGCCCTGCACCCCATGGGAGACCAGGATAAGCACCTGGTTCCTGCCTTTGGATCAGCGCAGTGTGCCGGCTGCAGCATGCCAGCCATGGTGGCCATTGGAGGGTGAACCAATGGCAAAGGAAGACCTTTCTCTCTGTCTCTCTCTCTCTCTCTCACTGTCCACTCTGCCTGTCAAAAAAAAAAAAAAGAAAAATAATATGGTAGCCAGGAACAGTTGTATTGTGATGGAGTTGGGGACCTCAAAATAACAAAGCCAACCAAGATGGTCATGGGATTCTACTGCTAAGATTGACTTGCACTAGGATGTTAATATATGAGTATTAGTATTAACTACAATTTATAAAACAGATGAAATGGCATGCAGATAATATGAAATAAATAAATGCTGATCACTTTGAAAGATGTGAGCAATTTTGTAGGAGCAATATAGAGTGACCAACAGATAAAATGAAATTGTTGAAAACTAAAAAATTATAATACATTAAGAAGGAATATAAATTAAAAATTTTCACAAAATTTAAATAAAAATCCACATCAAATACCATTATAACCACAAAGGAAAAGTGTCAGTAACTTGAATAACACTATTGATGTTTTCAGAAATCAAAGATAAATGTCATAGTTCTGGAAAAATTCATAATTGCCATCAAATATGATACTTGGAAAGGGAGAATTACCAAATTTGCCTAAGAAGTCTCTGAAAAATTGTATACGTGAAAATTGTCAGAAAAGTTTATGCAACTTTGTGGCCATTGAAAGTTTCTTTAAAAAAAAAAAGCAACCAAGATGGCCTCAAGTTCACAGTGGTTAGATTAGCTTTAAATGGGATACCAAGGATACAGGAGGATCCAGGTGTTATGAAATAAAATACACTGTAACCAGGGTAAGTGACAATTATTTTCTAGAAGTAATAGCAGAATGACAAGCAGACATGAGGGAAATTACTGGAAATGATAACAATTACCTTAAAAACTTACCTTAAAATTACCTTAAAAAAGGAAAATAAAAAAATTTTTCACAAAATGTAAATCAAATGAAGATCATACACTTATCAGAGAAATCTTTTAAAAAGATGGATTTTTAATTCATTTTACTGAAATTTTCATATATTAATGGGAAGTTTAGAATTCCATGAAATATAAAAAGAAAAATGTTACCTGAAAAAAGTGACTATCATGTGGGTCTATGATGTCTCTGAAAACATGTGTGCATGACGGTTGCTAGCACAACTTAGAGAATTTTGATGGACTTCATGACCTGATAATGAACACTCAACCAACATGACCATGAATTCACAGTGGCAGGACTGGAATACACAGGGATATTAAAGAAAAACACAGGTGATGGTAATCTTAAAGACAGTAATAAATATGTTGGATTTTTATGAAATAAAATGATTACTGTGAGTAGAAATGAGCAATTCAGTAGGAGCCATAATAGACAGACAATGAGATATTGGGAAAGCTGGTGAAAAATAGACTATTATAATACTTTAAAAAAGAAATATTTTTAAAAACAATAAAATTATAAGTCAAAGATTGTGCTGTTTATTAGAATTAGCTCAAAATATGTTAGCTTTTAAATCTAGTGAAGTTTAAAGTTCCATAACAATCAAGAAATGCACTAAGTATATTACCTGGTACTTGTGAATAATTACATTTGACAAAGATAGCCCTGAGAAATTTTGTATATGAACATCATCAGGACAACTTATAGAACTTTGAGGAAGATGATGACTCAGCTTCACAGTGTAGGTACTGCCATCAACTAAGATATTAAAGATGTTCATAAGTGATATGTCTAAATTCAAAGAAAAGAAAGTTTAAAAGTGATATACACCTTATGATATAAAATATATTGCCACTACTGTGAAGAGAAATCAGTAGTTTGGTCAGAGCAATAATAAAATGACAAAGATAAAAGAGAAATTGCTGATAAGTAGCTCATTATAATTACATTTAAAACACAACCTTTTCCTGTAAATGTGAATTAAAGATGGTATCAATTAAGGGAATCTGAAAATTTGCCAGTATTTGTAGCTAGTCTTTCACAGCTTTTTTTTTTTTTAAAGATTCATTTATTTATTTGAGTTACACAGGGAAAGAAGAAGAAGAAGAAGAAGAAGAAGAAGAAAGAGAGAGAGAGAGAGAGAGAGAGAGAGAGAGAGGTCTTCCATCAGCTGGTTAACTCCCCAGGTGGCCACAATGGCCACAATGACCAGAGTTGCGCCAATCCAAAATGAGGAGCCAGGAGCTTCTTTCTGGTCTCCCATGTGGGCCATCTTGTACTGCTTTCACAGGCCATAGCAGAGAGTTGGATGGGAGGAGGAGCAGCCTGGACTTGAACCTGCAGCCATATGGGATGCTGGCACTGCAGGTGGCAGCTTTACCCACTATGCCACAGCACTGGCCCCTGCCACAGCTTTTAAAATGCAAAGGTGGGGCTTGGCAGTGAGGTCTTCAGTGGAGAACTCCAGACAACTGAACCTTTCCTTGGCTGTGTTGGAATCGCTTTAGGAGACATCAATGACTCTGCCAAGTATGAGATGTTTACATTTCAGAATGGAGGTGTTCAAATTTTATGCAAATACCCCAAGATTGTCCTGCAATTCAAAATGCAGCTGCTGTCAGGGAGACAAGTCCTCTGTGACCTCAGGCAGACAAGGAGAGTGGAAACATGGTGTCCATTAATGCTCAGAAATTCTGTCAATATCAATTATTCAACAACAGTTTCTTTTGTCGTATATAATTTGGACAGTTCTCATGCCAGATATTACTTGTGCAAACTATCTGTTTTGATCCTCTTCCTTTTCAAGTAGAGATTCTCAGAGGATAATATTTGCATATTTATGAATTACAGCTCTGTTGCCAGGTGAAGTTCTGGTTACCCATAGGATGTGCAGCTCTTGCGGTAGTCTACATTTTTGAATGCATATTTATTTTTTGGCTTACAAAAGAGAAATATCAACCAAGTGTGCATGACCCAAATAGTAACTACATGTTCATAGCAGCAGTGAACACAGCTAAAAATCTACACTGACAGAACTCTCTGGCACCTGGGCATGGCACACATTGGTCAGGTCCTCTCAACTTGAAGTGAGAGAATCCCTTGTTTCCTCGACTAGAGTCCGACTTGACTTGATTGGACCACATCCATCTCCTACTCATGTTTTGTTCATTCTGGACCAGTGACTCTAAAAGGCAGCAGGGTTTGCACAGATTTCCTTGGTGCTGCTGCTTTCTCAGAACACCGTCTTGCAACTAGCTTTATACAAAGCCCATCTCATAAGTACTCAACAAACAGACCTCACTGAAAGGAATCCCTGTGTCTAGGCCTACTTTCAGCAATGCAGTAAAAAAAAGTGTATTTTATTTTTTTCTTTAAAGCACAGTCAGCGCTGTGGTGTAGCAGATAAAGCTGCCACCGGCAGTGCCAGCAGCCCATATGGGTACCGGTTCAAGTCCCCGGTGCCCCACTTCCAATCCAACCCTCTGCTATGACCTGGAAAAGCAGTAGAAGATGGCTCAAGTCCTTGAGCCCCAAAACCCATGTAGGAGACCTGGAAGAAACTCCTGGATCCTGGCTTCAAATCAGTTTAGCTCTGGCCATTGCAGCCATCTGGGGGGAGAACCAGCAGATGGAAGATCTCTCTCTCTGACTCTCTCTCTTTCACTGTCTCTTTCTCTCTCTCTCTCCCACTGCCTCTCTGTAACTCTGCCTTTCAAATAAGTAAATAAATCTTTTTAAAAAATACTATCAGGATGCCTAGTAAAATGTGATCAAGTTTTTATGTTAATCAATTCATTCTCCTTGATTTTGATTCTGTTACTTGAGCTCCAGGCAAAAACAGAAAGTAGGGAAATATTAAATCAAGTAAAGATGTAGAAGGGCTTCTGAAGAAGAGAAAAGATTACATGGATAAAATAATCTAATGAAAATCTTCCTGACAACTATGATTTTTGTCTGACTTAATACCTTCTCACTAAATTATGGACAGGGCCAACAATAAAGCATTGACTTACTGGCCCCAGACCCAGAGATAATAATCTGAGGATCAAAAGAAACTGGCAATGTTTTTTCCCAACACCAAACTTTTCTATTCTTTCAAGATCACCATTTTCCAGAACACACACACACACACGCACACACACACTCATTAAGCTGAATAAGCAAAACTTCTTTATTATAATTTTAATTTATTTTATGGGGCTACCCATGTCTGTTCATGAAATTTAGGATAGAGATGATGTTTTTATTCATTAACATGTAATCAAAATACACCATTGGCACATCTAATCTTAGTAAAATAATAAAAACTTTTAATTGTCAAAATTATAGCTACCTTCTTTTCCCAATTCAATCCTAATACAGGCTGACCATTTACAGGAGAAATGGGATGTGACAGGTACCTGCAGATAATCTGATTTAGTTAAGCTCTCTCTTCACTTACTATGCTAGAAAAGATGGTAATTCACTTGACTTTTGGGATCACTGGCACTTTCTAGTCAGGTCTATAGGTCCAAGACAATCTGTATCATCTCTCCTGTGCACATGGACCACCTCTGTTCCATTACATAAACTTAAGCAACAATTGTTCTTACAAACTCTAAGAATATAGGTCACTTAAAAAAGCCATCTCTTTGTCATTCCACTTTCAAAACACATAGCCAATCAGTCTTGGGCATGAGTCAGATTCAAATTCGACATGGCAGGAGTCACTATTTATGCTCTCCAGATAATCTGAAAGCCCCTCTCTCCTGTTTCATATGAAGGGAGTTGCATCCCCACTCCTTCCCCTTGGAAGTGTGATAGGACACTTAGCACAGTAGCTAGTCTCTGTTTTTGTTTTTGTTTTGTTTTTGACAGGAAGTACAGTCTGTTCCCTGACTCATACACTCCCAATTCTTTATAAACTTGACATGGTTAAATATCTTGAAAATCATGTAACTCATTTCCCCCCCCTCCTCATGTAAGAACTAGATGGTGTTTTATCCTTTGACCTTCAAATCCTTTGTCTAGGACCTCAGCTAACATAAATAGGGAGTCTCATTTTAAGATTCTGTCTAATATGGTTCCAAAACTGCCTCAAATTCCAGAAGTAAGGAAAAATAATTATTTTTTTATTAAATGAGGAAGACCAAATGGTGACAGGTGATTTTTTTTGAAAGGCAAAGAGACATATAGACAGGGAACTCCCTTTGGTTGGTTCACTTCTAAGATGTCCCAACAGCCAGGGCTTGGCCAATACCAAAACTAGGAGCCATGAACCCAATCTAGAAACCTTATGTGGGTGGCAGGAGCCCAAATACTTGAGCCATCACTGTTGACTCCCTGGGTCTGCATTAGCAGAAAGGTGGAGTCAAGAGGCACAGCTGGGCATTGAACTCAGGCATGTTTGGGACATGGGCATTATAAACAGCATCTTACCCTGGGCTAAGTGCTCGCCCTATCAGCAGATGATTTGAATATATTTACAGCTGAAGTGAGATCACCATTTGACCTGTATTCACCTATCTCCAAGCTTTTATTGGCAGCCACATGCTCATCTTTATAACAGTTAAAAATGTGGTAGAGTTGATGATTTTCATGTAGCAGGGATAAAGGCTCAAATCCTAAGAAAACAGATACACTACTCTTTTCACAAAACCAATAATCTTACTTCCACAGAGGACTCTCCTTATAGAATCTACAGGTCAAGAAGAACTCAAGGAGAGGGATATCTGCCTTTCTGGTAATACTATCTTAGGGAACTCATAGGCTCTCAAGAAATAATTAACATCAGATAGGTCAAATAATAGATTTTCCATCAAGGAAGATAGTGGCTCCTGTAAAGCCCCAAATAAAGTGACTCTATGTAGAATGAAAATCAGGAGCTGATTTTAAATCAATACTTTTGTAATATGGAGAAACAATCTAAAATAGAGTCTGCCGGGTTTAAAAGTCTCTAGAACTCTGAATTGTGTTTAATGAGAATCAGGCTTTGACTTCCACAGCATTTGGGTTTGAAATTCCTCTGGAATAGCAGAAATCTTAGTATTTCAACATGACCTTTTCCCATTTCCATGAACATCAGAGACATGCTAGCTATAACACTGTGGAATGTTTTCCCTGTGATTTGCTGTCTTAACATGTTTTTATTTGGCATTTTCAAATTTTAATTTTTCTTTTGCCATTAACTATTTCTAGGGTAGCTTTATAAATTAAAGTTTTGGTATTTGTCCAAGATTTACCTGGTAAGAAAGAATAATTTCTAAAAACTACACTTTAATAAATCTTATCAAAGTTCAGAATATGTTAGGATGAAACCATGCACAAACAGTTTAGTTTGTGGATGATGCTTGTCCTTCATACCCACAGAAAGAACTATATAAACTACACAGATTTGCATTCAGAAGGCATGTTAAAACTAACAGGTAGCATTAACTTAAAATTCTTGGTGGAATATTTGGTGAATATTTTCCTGTGTAATTTCATGAAAGCTCATTTATTTATCTTGCTAATACTACAGTCCAATATTGCTTTATTTCTAAATTCACTTTTATAAGCTATAGCTTTTTGCAAAGATAATAGTAGGAAAACATTTATAAACCACAGATTTTCATAAATTGGCCCCAATCAGATGTTTAGTAGACATACTATTATCTCCAGTTTTTACTCTTTTAAAAAAGCACTGGAAACTTTCATTTTGTTAATATTTAAAAAGGTCTATTTCTTAGATTCTGTGTCCTATGGACAGCTGAAAGAACCTAACTCTGCTTCCTTTCGGTTCTAATTTCTCCCTTGTGTATGTATACTTGAGTGTGTGTTCACAAGTATAAAGAAATGATTATTTTTGCAGCTTCTGGCCTAAATGGATTTAGTCCACTTGCTATAATTCAGTTTACTTCCTTTTAAAAATAGTGCCTCAGTTGCAATCATCTACTCTTTAAAATCTCCATGCAAGCAAGCTTAGTTAATAAATACAGATTAATATAGCTGAATACCAATTCCCACCCTAAGCCCTCTTTCTTGGAATATTATCATCAGATTGGTTTACAGAGAAAAGAAAACAACAATAAGGTTGGAAGGGTTAGAGACATCAGTAAAATAGCAATAAAATAATTATATAAAAATGCTAAAGATATAACATCTATTTTTTGCTTAGCCCACTGAACTTGACAGTTCCTGATTTATGCTATTGTCCATGTTTTAACAGATATGAAAAAGGGAAAGGAAAAAGAATGTCTATGTGAGATTATTAAATAGTGCAGGAAAGATAAGAGCTGTTATTACCCTGGCAAGGAAAAGAGAAACTCAGTGAAATTTCTTTCCACAGATTTGCCTTTGTGATCTGCAAGGTGCTGTTCCCCTGCTTACATTCCATTACACTGGCAATGTGCTTCTGTGAAATAAAGATTATTAAAGTGCATATGATTATTTTGCTGCTGAGTGAATAAGGCAAGCTGCTTCTGAAATGCCTTATCAGAGAAATTCAATTTTAGGCCAAATTGTGTTTTTGCTTCCTTCTAGCTTTCTCCTCCCTCCCCCCCCACTTCAAATAAAACCATCATCTCCATAGTTCCTACATGATATTTTGTTATTCATTGACACCCTGAGTATTGTAAGCTTTCTTTTAATTTCATGAACCCATTTTATTATAGCTTTAGTCTGTTTTCCAGCTATCTACCATCTGTTTGGAAATCAGTATGCAATGTGTCTTTGACTTGATTTTTATTATATAGTAGTAATAAAAGTAATGGGTTCTGAACTAAATATAAATACATATATTACCCATTGGATATGCAAAAGATGAGACAAAGAGCTAAGATATGGCATAAGGTATATAATGTGAGCATATTTTCCCGCGTAATTTTCTGAAAGTTCATTTATCTTTCTAATACTACACCCCAATATTACTTTATTTCTAAATTCATTTTTTTGACAGGCAGAGTGGACAGTGAGAGAGAGAGACAGAGAGAAAGCTCTTCCTTTGCCGTTGGTTCACCCTCCAATGGCCACTGCAGCCGGTGCACTGCAGCCGGTGCACAGCGCTGATATGATGGCAGGAGCCAGGTACTTATCCTGGTCTCCCATGGGGTGCAGGGCCCAAGCACTTGGGCCATCCTCCACTGCACTCCTGGGCTACAGCAGAGAGCTGGCCTGGAAGAGGGGCAACTGGGACAGAATCCGGTGCCCCGACCGGGACTAGAACCCGGTGTGCTGGCGCTGCAAGGTGGAGGATTAGCCCATTGAGCCACGGCACTGGCCTCTAAATTCATTTTTATATGCTATACCTTTTTTGCAAAGATAATGGTAGGAAAACTTTTATAAACCATAGATTTTCATAAATTGGCTCCAATCATATTTTCAGTAGGCATTTTCTTATTGCCAGTTTTCACTCACTTTTAACCAATCTTTAGTCTCTTGGGTATTCCCCATCCCATACCACCCTAAAGTGAAATTATAGAGATGGGAAGTTCTATAGTTACATTGATAGTCACACTTTTGTTGCCTGAAACTTCTACATTTCTATTCAGTTATGTAAGATAGTAGAGGAAAGATTCTCACAAGTCTTAAAATTATTTAATACCAAACTTTATGAGTTTCTCTATTATTAGCCAATTTCCTGAAGAGAGAGTGATAACAGTTGTGCTAAAATTACTTATTGATTTTATGGGAACCTATAGTTTTAGCATGTACACAGTCCAAGCAAAGGCCAAGCAAACACAAATTGGCAATGGTTAGTGTGCACTGTTTTCATGCTATCTATGTGAAAAAGTTATTTAAAATCTTTTAAAATAAGAGTTAAATAAACTGAACAAGAGGTGAAAGAAACAGGAGTCTGTGCAGAAAAAGGCAAATTTCCAACAGAAGCTACACAGAAGACTCCTTATGCGTCTGTACCAGCTTGGAGAAACTTCATCCTACACTGCTTGACAAAGAATGATGGAGACAGATGACAACATAGCACTGTACCTATCAAGACTGACTATAGAATATTTTTCCACTACCATAAAGCACTGGCATGTAAGCAGATACTTTTGTATAAAACACACGGAATATAGTACAGTGTTGATATTCTCAAAACACAGAGTTGTGAATCTTCACCTGTTAACATTAATTTTCAGGCCTTATCAAGTACCATATATATTTTTTTATTTATTTTTTAACAGGCAGAGTGGACAGTGAAAGAGAGAGGCAGAGAGAAAGATCTTCCTTTTCCATTGGTTCACCCTCCAATGGCCGCTGTGGCCAGCGCACTGTGGCTGGCGCACCACACTGATCCAAAGCCAGGAGCCAGGTGCCTCTCCTGGTCTCCCATGCAGGTGCAGGGCCCAGGGACTTGGGCCATCCTCCACTGCCCTCCCAGGCCACAGCAGAGAGCTGGACTGGAAGAGGAGCAACTGGGACAGCATCCACACCCCAACCAAGACTAGAAACCAGGTGCCGGTGCCACAGGTGGAGGATTAGCCTATTGAGCCGTGGCGCCAGCCACCATATATACTCTTACAATAATAAAGCAGGCAAGCCTCTGGTTTATTATTTAACTACAAATTCTGATCATTACTAAGGAATGGCATTGATATTTAACAAGTTCTAGAAACTCTAAACACAAGCAGAATGCTACATCATTACTTCTCATTGAGCAAATCAAGTTTACTATTATACGTCAGACCTTTGGTATGCCACCAACATCATGGAACTCATGGTTGTAATTCACTCCCAGCACTTTCCAGAAGGTGTCACCACAGCCTCACTGGCTTGAAGGACTTGGGGACATGTCAGGGGTAGAAAGCAAAGGGAGAAAAAGACAAAAAGAAAAAAAAATCTTCATGCAGACAAAGGAAAACAAAACAACTACCAGGCAGTAACATTTCCAAATAAAGAAACCCAAACACTTACCACATGTTAAAACTATAAATTTACTATAAGGGAAAATAGGCCTCCACTTGTGGGTGAAAATAGGAAGTGTGAGATTCAAGGAAGGTGCTACTTGAGATAGTTATTTTAAGGAAAGTAAACAGCAGGTGATGAATGGGAAATATTCATGTACTGCACCTGATCCAAGTTTCTCACCTAAACTAGTTTACATCATTATCACATCTAGTTGTCTAAGCTGAATTGCACCACATGAAAGGGAGGACAAAAGAGCAGCTGGGAAGAGATAGAAGGAAGAATCAAAGAATATAAAACACAAACTGTTGTATTGAGAAGCTGCACCAATTAACTCCAAATTACTGACAAAATCAGAGAAGATGAGCCTTCATGGAAAAATATTTGTTGCTGCACTCCATCTTGCTTTAGTGGGGTGTCATCACTCATGTAACTTGCAGCTAAAAGCCATTCCCTTTTAAGGACTACGTCTTTTTTTTTTTTTTTTTGACAGGCAGAGTGGACAGTGAGAGAGAGAGACAGAGAGAAAGGTCTTCCTTTGCCGTTGGTTCACCCTCCAATGGCCACTGCAGCCAGCGCGCTGCGGCCAGCACACCGCACTGATCCAAAGGCAGGAGCCAGGTGCTTCTCCTGGTCTCCCATGGGGTGCAGGGCCCAAGCGCTTGGGCCATCATCCACTGCACTCCCAGGCCACAGCAGAGAGTGGGCCTGGAAGAGGGACAACCGGGACAGAATCCAGCGCCCCGACCAGGACTAGAACCTGGTGTGCCGGCACCACTAGGCAGAGGATTAGCCTATTGAGCCGCGGCACCAGCCAAGGACTATGTGTTTTAATCTCTGCTCTTCCCCCCTATAGTTTAATTAAAAGACAATGAACCTTTTAAAGTAGTCAAGTGGAAAATATAAAATTGCACCATTTTATCAAGTCTTTGATATTCCGATTCTCAAAGCATGAGAAGAATCAAAAAAACCATACTACGCACTTTATTATATTCTAGTCCCTCTGTGCCATCTCCTCATCAGGGCTCTTGGCTAGAATAGCTATTTGAAATCATAAAGGCAATTCAATCTCAGACTGAGTCAAAAATTTAAAAACAATGGTTAAACTATACCAATTTGATGTATTATCTTGACCACAACACATGATTTTTAATTTTTAAAATGGTATTTTTGTAAATCTGCATTCTTCCTGTTTAAGTGACACAGTTCAAAAAATTAATGTGATAGTTTTAGGGCAAGTCAGCTAAAATAAACTTAGTAAAATGTGAATGGTTGATAAGCAGGCCTAAGTTCCCAGCTTTCCTCCAATTCTGTAGCCCAAATCTATTAATTTTGGCAAAGGGCACCAAGACAAATCCATGCCATTTGAAATGTTCCATGGGAGTCTTTAAAAATGAAGGTCTTTTCTGCTCTTTATGGACATTAAAATGCTTCATCCCAAGGACCCCTTTATAGCAAATTGCAAGCTGTTCTCTTATCTGCTTTGACAGGATGAAGGGCTGAGCTGACCCTGGAGAAATGGGATACAGAGTCTGAGTAGCTCAAACTTGAGATTTCCAATAAACTATCTCCACAATTAGAGGAAAGGCATAGAAGAAATTCATTTCATCAAAGAGTTGCAATGCATAAAGAATTATTCTATACTTCCTTACTTATTTCATCACTAAAAATCTAACTAAAATCATATTCCTTCAATATTTCACTCCAAGCTAACACAAAAGCTCATTTATACTCAACCAAGTAAAGCTAACACCTGCAGTGCCAGCATCCCAGATGGGCTCCCATTTGAGTCCTGGCTGCTCAATTTCCAATCCAGCTTTCTCTCTCTCTCTCTTTTTTTTTTTTTTTTGACAAGCAGAGTTAGAGAGAGAGAGATAGAGAAAAAGATCTTCCCTCCATTGGTTTACCCCCAAAATGGCTTTACCTGCTATGCCACAGTGCTGGCCCCTGGCTGCTCCACTTCTGATCCAGATCTCTGCTAATGCTGGGAAGGCAGTGGAGGATGGCCCAAACGTTTGGGCCCCTGTGCACACATGAGAGACAGGGATGAAGTTCCTGGCTCCTGGCTTCAGTATGCCCCAGCTCTGGCTATTGCATTTGGGTAATGTACCAATGGAAGGAAGATTTCTCAGTCTCTGTCTCTCCCTCTGTAACTGCCTTTTGAATAAAGCAAAAAATCTTTAAAAAAATACTAAGTTCATGGTGTAACTGCTAAGAAAGGTGATGGGTCTGGTAAGTAATGAATTTTATCTACAGTGTATAACATTATTATTATCAAAAATTCTGTAGCAACCAGAGCAAAATATTAATTTATTAACTTGTATAATAGTCAAATAGGCACTGCTTTGATTAGTCTCCATCTTTCTTTTTAGAGATCAAAATATATTTTAACACACAAAAATGCCATGAACCAATAAATTTAAAGTTTCCCCAAACATCAAAGCTCAAAATAATTTTTCTGTTTTTCAATCAATATATCAAGGGCAAATACTCACTTGAGACAACATAAGAGTACCACTAAAAGTCAAAGGATTCATTTAGTCAAAATGCTACTTTAAAAAAAAAAAAGGTGAAATTACCATGCATGAATTCAAACACTTTGAAAACATATGCTCTCTGGCCTTCCCAGTAACGTGTCACCAGACAAGGTCATTGTTCAAAGAATGTAGTAATTATTCAGGAATGAGGAAGAATATTCAGTGAGGTATTCTCCCTACTGCTTTCTCTGTTGAAATCACAGAAATGATAACCATAATTAAATCTTTTTTAAAGTTATCTATGAGTTTTGAGTTGGGATGGAAATTATTTCTAACCTTATGAACTTTCACATTACACTGTACTAAAAGAAATCCTTCCAGTTTTTCTTTCAGTATGACAGTTAAATAAGTAGGAAGTCTTCACTTTTGACCTTTAATAGCTATTCAAAAGAAGCAATTCTGTTTGTCACTATTCCATATACCAAAGATAAAAATGAAGCAAGTTTAAACACTAATTCATCTCTTTTCCAAGATTTGAATGATTTAAGAAAATTATTATTACAGAAAAACAAGAGAGAGAGGGATACAGAGGGTAATATTTAGCTCCTAAGCCACAGGAGTTAACAGTTTCTTTCCTTCTGGTAACGATGATTTCAATTTCAAAAAGAAAAGAAAAAGGAGGATTTTTCAGGTTGAAGGTAAACATTATATAAATCTACCCATCCACAACTATTATCATTATATTAAAGTTTAACTTCTCGGCAGGTGCCATGGCTCACTAGACTAATCTTCTTCCTGTGGCACCGGCACTCTGGATTCTAGTCCTGGTTGGGGCGCCGGTTCTTTCCCAGTTGCTCCTCTTCCAATCCAGCTCTCTGCTGTGGCCCAGAAAGGCAGTGGAAGATGGCCCAAGTGCTTGGGCCCTGCACCTGCATGGGAGACCAGGAGGAACCACCTGGCTCCTGGCTTCAGATCAGCCCAGTGCGCTGGCCGAAGTGGCCATTTGGAGGGGTGAACCAACAGAAGGAAGACCTTTCTCTGTCTCTCTCTCTCTCTCACTGTCTAACTCTGCCTGTCAAAAAAAATGTTTTTCTCAGGAAGTTTAAGATTTAACTTTTAATAATATAACGAAATAAATTACCTTTTATTGACATACTCCTCTCCAAGAGATATAATGAAACAAAATATGTTCTATACCATCACCAAAATTTTCTAGACTTCAGTTACATTCATCTCAGGGATGACAAATAGGTCTCATGCTGGAAGCCAACTCCAAATGACTAAAAAGGACTGCTGGGGATACTATATCAGGAATGTCCCTAGGGCATACGAGTTGATCCGTAAAGTGGTAGACTTATTAGGGGAAAAAAGTAGTGATATGTAGCCAAATATTTCCTAAATTGGCTTTGTATCTATACCCAGGGACAAAAAAAGCTATCATGTTTATTCACCCATAAATATATTTAAGGATATGTACTAAAATTGGTTCCTGCCAAAATAATTTAAATAAAATTCAAATAATTGCTGGCACATATCATAAGAAACAAATAACATACTGAGGGGAAAGGAAGACTTTTTCAACCAGGAGGACTATATAGGAATTGGTAGCAGGACTGGAGGGAACAACATGAGCCACAAAAGGAAGAAATCCAGTGATTCAAAATAATATTGCTTAGCTGATTCTAAACATTTGATATAAGTGGAATCATACATCATGTGTTCTTTTTTTTAACTTTTATTTAATGAATATAAATTTCCAGAGTACGACTTATGGATTACAATGGCTTCCCCCCCATACCATCCCTCCCACCCACAACCCTCCCCTTTCCCATTCCCTCTCCCTTTCCATTCACATCAAGATTCATTTTCGATTCTCTTAATATACAGAAGATCAGCTTAGTATACATTAAGTAAAGATTTCAACAGTTTGCTCCCACACAGAAACATAAAGTGAAAAATAATAGATGATTTTTTAAATGATGATGAAATCAGATCAGACCTATTGTCATGTTTAATCCCAGTGAGAGTCAAGTAGAGAATTGCTAATTTCTACTTCTTTTTTTTACAGAAGATCAGTTTAGTACACATTAAGTAAAGCTTTCAACAGTTTGCACCCCCATAGAAACACAAAGTGAAATATACTGTTTGAGTACTCGTTATAGCATTAAGTCTCAATGTACAGCACATTAAGGACAGAGATCCTACATGAGGAGTAAGTGCACAGTGACTCCTGTTGTTGACTTTACCAATTGACACTCCTGTCTATGGCATCAGTAATCTCACTATGCACCAGTCATGAGTTTCCAAGGCTATGGAAGCCCTCTGAGTTCTCCGACTCTTATCTTGTTTAGACAAGGTCATAGTCAAAGTGGAGGTTCTCTCCTCCCTTCAGAGAAAGGTACCTCCTTCTTTAAAGACCTGTTCTTTCCACTGGGATCTTACTCACAGAGATCTTTCATTTAGGTTTTGGTGTTTTTGTTTGTTTGTTTGTTTTTTTGCCAGAGTGTCTTGGCTTTCCATGCCTGAAATACTCTCATGGGCTTTTCAGCCAGATCCGAATGCCTTTAGGGCTGATTCTGAGGCCAGAGTGCTGTTTAGGACATCTGCCATTCTATGAGTCTGCTGAGTATCTCGCTTCCCATGTTGGATCACTCTCCCCTTTATTTATTCTATCGGTTAGTATTACCAGGTACTAGACTTGTTTATGTGCTCCCTTTGACTCTTAGAACTTTCATTATGATCAATTGTGAACTGAAATTGATCACTTGGAATAGTGAGATGGCATTGGTACATGCCACCTTGATGGGATTGAATTGGAATCCCCTGGTATGTTTCTAACTTTACCATTTGGGGCAAGTCAGCTTGAGCATGTCCCAAATTATACATCTCTTCCCTCTCTTATTCCCACTCATGTTTAACAGGGATCATATTTCAGTTAAATTTCAACACTTAAGAATAACTGTGTATTAATTACAGAATTAAACCAGTCGTATTAAGTAGAGCAGACAAAAAAAAACTACTAAGAGGGATAATGTATTAAGTTGTTCATTAACAGTCAGGGCTATGCTGATCAAGTCACCATTTCTCACAGTGTCCAATCAGGGAGAACATATGGTATTTGTCCCTTTGGGACTGGCTTATTTCACTCAGCATGATGTGTTCCAGATTCCTCCATTTTGTTGCAATTGACTGGATTTCGTTGTTTCTTACTGCGGTATAGTATTCTAAAGAGTACATATCCCATAATTTCTTTATCCAGTCTACCGTTGATGGGCATTTAGGTCGGTTCCAGGTCTTAGCTATTGTGAATTGAGCTGCAATAAACATTAGGGTGCAGACCGCTTTTTTGTTTGCCAATTTAAATTCCTTTGGGTAAATTCCAAGGAGTGGGATGGCTGGGTCGAATGGTAGGGTTATATTCAGGTTTCTGAGGAATCTCCAAACTGACTTCCATAGTGGCTTAACCAATTTGCATTCCCACCAACAGTGGGTTAGTGTCCCTTTTTCCCCACATCCTCTCCAGCATCTATTGTTGGTAGATTTCTGCATGTGAGCCATTCTAACTGGGGTGAGGTGAAATCTCATTGTGGTTTTGATTTGCATTTCCCTGATTGCTAGTGACCTTGAACATTTTTTCATGTGCCTATTGGCCATTTGGATTTCCTCTTTTGAAAAATGTCTATTGAGGTCCTTGGCCCATCTCTTAAGTGGGTTGTTGGTTTTGATTTTGTGGAGTTTCTTGATTTCTTTGTAGATTCTGGTTATTAACCCTTTATCTGTTGCATAGTTTGCAAATATTTTTTCCCATTCTGTCAGTTGCCTCTTTACTTTCCTGACTGTTTCTTTTGCAGAACAGAAACTTCTCAATTTGATGCAATCCCAAATGTTAATTTTGGCTTTGACTGCCTGTGCTTCTGGGGTGTTTTCCAAGAAGTCATTGCCGGTACCTATATCTTGCAGGGTTTTTCCAATGCTCTCTAATAATTTGTTGGTGTCAGGTCGTAGATTTAAGTCTTTAATCCATGTTGAGTGAATTTTTGTGTAAGGTGAAAGGTAGGGGTCTTGCTTCATGATTCTGCATAGACTGTCTTACTCCAGGGATTGGTTTTGGATCCTTGATCAAATATAAGTTGGCTGTAGATGTTTGGATTGATTTCTGGTGTTTCAATTCTGTTCCATTGGTCTATCTATCAGTTTCTGTACAGTACCATGCTGTTTTGATTACAACTGCCCTGTAGTATGTCCTGAAATCTGGTATTGTGATGCCTCCAGCTTTGTTTTTGTTGTACAAGATTGCTTTAGCTATTCGAGGTCTCCTGTGTCTCCATATAAATTTCAGCACCATTTTTTTCAGATCTGAGAAGAAGGTCTTCGGTATCTTGATTGGTATTGCATTGAATCTATAAATTGCTTTTGGGAGAATGGACATTTTGATGATATTGATTCTTCCAATCCATGAGCATGGAAGATTTTTCCATTTCGTGGTATCCCCTTCTATTTCTTTCTTTAAGGTTTTTTAATTCTCATCGTAGAGATCTTTAACGTTCTTGGTTAAATTTATTCCAAGGTATTTGATTGTTTTTGTAGCTATTGTGAATGGGATTGATCTTAGAAGTTCTTCCTCAGCCATGGCATTGTCTGTGTATACAAAGGCTGTTGATTTTTGTGCATTGATTTTATACCCTGCTACTTTTCCAAACTCTTCTATGAGTTCCAATACTCTCTTAGTAGAGTTCTTTGGGTCCCCTAAATAATCATGTCATCTGCAAAGAGGGATAGTTTGAGTTCTTCCTTCCCAATTTGTATCCCTTTAATTTCTTTTTCTTGCCCAATAGCTCTGGCTAGAACTTCCAGAACTATATTGAATAGCAGTGGTGAGAGTAGGCATCCCTGTCTGGTACCAGATCTCAGTGGAAATGCTTCCAACTTTTCCCCATTCAATAGGATGTTGGCTGTGGGTTTTTCATAGATTGCTTTGAATGTATTGAGGAATGTTCCTTCCAAACCCAGTTTGCTTAGAGTTTTCATCATGAAAGGGTGTTGTATTTTATCAAATGCTTTCTCGGTGTCTATTGAGATAATCATATGGTTTTTCTTCTGCAGTCTGTTAATGTTGTGAATCACATTGATTGTTTTGCACACATTGAACCATCCCTGCATACTAGGGATAAATCCCACTTGGTCTGGGTGCAATCTGTGTGTTTTAACTGGGCAGTTGAGGGCATTAACGTTCAATGTGACTATTGATAAGTGGTAACTTTGCCCTGCCATTTGCCAAAGATATTTTCTGATATATGTTTTGAACTTCCTGTGATCTTTTGGTGTGAGATTTTCTTCATTTGCATTCTTTCATATTGATGACCATGTTTCTGTGTTTCTGTGTGTAACACATCTTTAAGCATCTTTTGCAGGGCTGGACGAGTGGCGACAAATCTTTCAATTTCTGTTTGTTGTGAAAAGTCTTTATTTCACCTTCATTCACAAATGAGACCTTAGCAGGATATAATATTCTGGGCTGGCAATTTTTCTCTCTTAGCACCTGGGCTATATCTCGCCATTCCCTCCTAGCTTGTAGAGTTTCTGATGAGAAGTCAGCTGTGAGTCTAATTGGAGATCCTCTGAGAGTAATCTGACGTTTCTCTCTTGCACATTTTAGGATCTTTTCTTTATGTTTCACTGTGGTGAGTTTAATTACAATGTGTCATGGTGAGGATCTCTTTTGGTCATATTTATTATGGGTTCTATGAGCTTCCTGTACTAGGATGTCTCTATCCTTCTCCCAACCTGGGAAATTTTCTGCTAATATCTCACTAAAAAGGCCTTCTAATCCTTTCTCCCTCTCCATGCCTTCAGGAACTCCTAGAACCCGAATGTTTGGGTTTTAAATAGTATCCTGAAGATTCCCAACAATATTTTTTAGATTTCTAATTTCCTCTTCTTTTCTTTGGTTTGATTGTATATTTTCCTGTGCTCTGTCTTCTAAGTCTGATATTCTCTCTTCTACTTCACCCATTCTGTTTTTTAGGCTCTGTAATGTGTTTGTCATTTGATCTATTGAATTCTTCATTTCATTATGATTTCTCATCACTACCACAGTTTCATTTTCTACCTGTTGTTTCATTTTATTTTGATTCCTCCTTAATATTTCATTTTCATGAGAGAGATTTTCTATCTTGTCCATTAAGGATTTCTGTAGTTCGAGAATTTGTTTTTGAAAACTTCTTCATGTTCTTATCAATTTTTTGAGATCCGTTTCTTGCATTTCTTCTATCTCATCATCTTCATAATGTTAATTGGGGTGTCTATTTCATTTGGGAGTGTCATAGTGTCTTCCTTGTTCTTGTACCTTGGCTTTTGCATTTGTTTGGCATATTAGAGATATTCTTTGTTTTTTTTTTTTTTCTCTCATTATACTGTGACTCTAGATTAAGAGGACTGTCTGCTTTTGATGGATCCTTAGAGGCTGTTATGGGTGTGGCCAGAGAGCTCTGGTTCTATAGGGTTAAGAGTGTGCCAAAGGTGATTCACCCTGATTGTTCTTTTGCTCACTCTCTCTCTCTCTTCTTTTTTTTTTTTTTTTTTGGTTCAGTTGGGAGGTAATTCCACACAGCTGAGTGGAATTGAGAGTAGTTGATGTATGAAATCTGGCCCCCATGGGTATTCCTTTGCTTACCAGTCAGGTTTTTCTGCTTGGCTAATGAGGGGCACCCACTTTACATATGCAAAATGGCGCACACCGCTTTACAATGGCGCCTGCCCTTTGTCTTGTTCGGCTTTGTAAGGTGAGTGGTGACAGAGGCTAAATGTCCGTGCTGGTTCCCCTTATTTATTCGATTTTTTTCTCTCCTCCAGCCAGCCTGGTGAACTTTCCCCAATGGGGTTTCAGGCCTCGTTCTCTGCAGGCTCTTTCTGCCTTTCCCTGCCAATGTCTCAGGTTACCGAGAGGTTTTTTTCTCACCTCCCTTTCCAGCGCTGGTATGCAGACTCTGCAGCTGCAGCGGGTCTGGCGGGTCCAGCGGGTCCGGCGGGTCCAGTGGCTCCAGCAGCTCCCGCAGCTTGGTTTCCATGCGGTGGACTACCTTGCTTTCCCCGTAGGTCCTCAGAGTCACAGCCACTAGATCCAGAAGAGTTTCCTCTGCAATTTTTCCCTGATCCTTTTCCTGAGGCTCCCGTAAATCCCCTTTTATTAAACTATCTTTTCCAGGACTATCGGTGTGCGCCCTCACTATTCCGCCATCTTGGCTCCACCAGCTGTGTGGTTTTCATAAAGGCTTTTAATCAGGTTGAGCACTTTTCTGGCTACTTCTAGTTAGTTGAGTGATTTCATCATGAAAGAATGCTGAATTTTATCAAACACTTATTCTATAACAATCAGGTAACTTTGTCCTTGATTCAACTAATTTGATATATTATATTAATGGAGTTTCAGATGTCAAACCAAACTTATTCCTGACATGAATCCTATTTTATCATAAAATATTTAAATTATTATTTTAATATTGCTGATTTTGTTTGATGGTACTTTATTGCAGACTTTCTCACCTATATTTCATAAAGACCACTGGTTAGGAGTATATTTTATGTTTTTGTCTATCTTTGGTAAAAGGTTAATTCTGGCCTTATAAAGTAAGTGGGGAGTGTTCCCTCCTCAGGTATTCTTGGAAGCGGGTCCGGCGGGTCCAGTGGCTCCAGCAGCTCCCGCAGCTGGGTTTCCATGCGGTGGACTACCTTGCTTTCCCCGTAGGTCCTCAGAGTCACAGCCACTAGATCCAGAAGAGTTTCCTCTGCAATTTTTCCCTGATCCTTTTCCTGAGGCTCCCGTTTTGATGTTTTGATGTTACTGTTCTTTAAACATTTGCTACAATTTCTCAGTGAAGCTATCTTGGCCTGGGCTGGTAGGAAGTTTTTAAATTGCTAACTCAATTTCTTTACTTTCTACACAACCTATTCAGATTTTTATTTCTTCTTCATTCAGTTTTGGAAGTTGTTGCCTTTCTAGGAATTTTCCTATTTCATCTAATTTGGCGGCATACAGTTTATAGTGTTGCTTTCTGAATCTTTTCACTTTGTTTATTTATTAGTGTTATTTCCACTTTTGTTGACAATTCTAGTAATTGAAGTCTCTGTTTTTTGTGGTTAGCCTGACAAAAGTTCTGCCAAACTGTTGATCATTTTCAAGAATCAAATGATAGTTTCATTAATTTTCTTTATTATGTTTCTATTCTATACTTATCTATATCTTTGCTCTAATATTTATTATTTACTTTTTTAATTGTGTTTATCTTGTTCATTTTTATCACAGGTTTCTGGCATGAAGTGTCTTTTTTAAAAAAATACAGGCATTATGCCCATGTTTCCATGTAAGCACTGCTTGTCTTATAAATGTTGCTACATTTGTTTTCATTTTCACTCATCTCAAAGTGTTTTCTAATTTCCTTTATCATTTTTTAAAGTCACATTGTTATTTTTATATGTTTCTAGATTTTCCTAATTTACTTCACTTGGTTCTAATTTCATGTCAGTGTGGTCAGCAAACATGTTTTGCGTGATTTTAATCATTTAAATTGACTGAGACTTACTTAATAATCAATTTCATAACAGGACTATTTTAGAGAATATTCCATGAACCTTTGAGAAGTCCGTATTCTGCTGGTGTTTGGAGGATTATTTTTTAATCAGTTCATATTACTCCTACATCTCCTTCTTCAGCTATTATTCATTATTGAAAATGAAATATGAAGTCTATTTGTAACAATATTTGTTTATTTTCATATTGTATTTGAAAGGCAGAAGGACAGAAGTCTTCCATCCGTTGGGTTACTCAAATGTCTGCAGAGGCAGGCTTAGGTCAAGCTGAAGCCAGGAGTCCAGAACTCAATCTGGGTCTTCCAAGCAGTAGCAGGGACCCAAGTAATTGAGCCTTATCTATTGTGTCTCAGGGTATGCATTTGCAGGAAGCTAGAAAATAAGCAAATGAGCTAGGACTCAAGCCATGCACTTTGAATATCAGATGAGAACATTCAAAGTGGCCAAACAACTACACCTGCAACTACTATATTTGAATTAGCTGTTCTCTGTCTATTGTTGCTTTGTACATTTTGGGATGCATTATTAGTGCTTAAATATTTATAATTTCTATACCTTCTTGATACATTACCTCTTTGTTTCTGTAGTATACTTCAAAAAGTTCAAGAAAAAATAGGAAGATGAGTTTGTTTTAGTAAAAAAAAAAAGTTGAAGCCCATGTATAAATTTTTCATAGTACATATTTTCCAACAACTTTTTAAAAAAAGAATATTTAATTTTTTAAGAGGCTGAGTTACAGATAAGAGGGAGAGACAGAGAAGTCTCCCATCTGCTGGTTCACTACCCAAATGGCATCAGTGGCTGGAGCTGGGATGATCTGAAGCCAGGAGCCAGGAGCTTCTTCCAGACCTCCCATGTGTGTGCAGGGGTCCAAGCACTTGAACCATCTTTTACTGCTTTCCCAGGCCATTAGCAGAGAGCTGGATCAGAAGAGGAGCAGCCAGGACACAAACCCACACCCATATGGGATGCCAGCATCACAAGTAAAGGCTTAACCTACTATGTGACAGTGTCAGCCCCCAACAACTTTTTGAAGATCCCTCATATACATTTTTCCATCCTTAACTTTAAACCTCTTTGTGTCTTTGGATTTAAACAATATCCTCTATGTAAAACATATGGAGGCATTATATTTTCTTTACCCATCCTGTAAAGTTTTTTGTGGACTGGAATGTTTAATCTATGTATGTTTAATAAATAAAATACTGACAATATAAGATTTACAATTGTCACTTTACTGTTTTCTAAAATCTTGTAATGTTTTTATTTCTCTACTCCTTTATTACCATGTTTTTTCATGTTAAACAGTTTTCTTTTAGTGCATCATTTAAAAATTTTTGTTTTTCTTTACCATATATATTTTTAAATATTTATTTATTTATTTGAGAGGTAGAGTTACAGAGAGAGAAGGAGAGATGAAGAGAAAGGCTTTCCATCCACTGGTTCACTCCCCAAATGGCCACAACTGCAAGAACTGGGCCAATCCAAAGCCAGGAGCCAGAAGCTTCTTCCAGGTCTCCCAGGCAGGTGCACCTAAGCACTTGTGCCATCTTCTACTGCTTTCCCAGGCCATAACAGAGAGCTGGATAGGAAGAGGAGCAGCCAGAAATTGAGCTGATGCCCATATGGGACGCCAGTGCCATAGATGGAGGCTTAATTCCACCATGCCACAGCACCAGCCCTTACTATATTTTTGTTACTATGTTCTTTCATGTTAAATAGCTTTCTTTTAGTGCATCATTTAAAATTTTTGCCGTTGCTTCTTTCACCATAGTTTATTTTTTTAAAGATTTACTTATTTATTTGAAAGTCAGAGTTACACAGAGAGAGAATGAAAGGCAGAGAGAGAGAGAGATAGCAAGAGAGGTCTTCCATTTGCTGGTTCACTCCCCAGTTGGTCACAATGGCCAGAGCTGCGCCGATCTGAAGCCAGGAGCCAGGAACCAAGATCTTCTTCTGGGTCTCCCATGTGGGTCTCCCAAGGACTTGGGCCATCTCCTACTGCTTTCCCAGGCCATAGCAGAGAGCTGGATTGGAAGTGGAGCAGCTGGGACTCAAACTGGAGCCTATATGGGATGCTGGCACCACAGGCGGTGGCTTTACCCTCTACGCCATGGTGCTGGCCCCATTCATCATAGATTTTCAAGCTTGTTTTCTTAGTGTTTGCTCTGGGGATTCCAATTAACATCTTTATTCAAAACAACCTAACCTGGATAAAAACTGAATTAATTTCAACTGTACACACAAATTTTCCTCCAATAATTTCTCTGTAGTATTACTGTCAAACAAGTAACAATTCTATACATTATAAGCTCATCAATAATTTTTTATAATTATATAATTAAGTATAATTTATTATACTTTTAGGAATTATTTTTCATTTTTACTTGAAAGACAAAGTGATAACAGAGAGAAATAGAGATTTCTATCAATTAGTCTCAGTTCCTGAATGTCCTTAGTAACCATGGTTGGGCCAGGAGGTGGAATTCAATTCCTGTCTCCCATGTTGGTGGTAAGGACCTAAGGACTTGAGGCATCATCTTCTACCTCCCATGATGTGCATTAGCAGGAAGCTGGATGGATATAAAGCAGAGGAGCCAGGACTCAAATCAGGCACTCCAATTTGAGATGCAGGTATCCCAAGTGGCGTCTTAACTGCTGTTTCTGATGAAAACTTAGCTGCTAATTTGACTCTAGAGCTCTTGCACAAAGTGGTTATTTTCATATTTTGCTTTTAAGATTATGTCGTTTTATAGTCTGACTAGGACATCTAAGTGGGAATGTCTTTGTTTTCATCCTATTTGGAGTTTACTGAACTTATCAGATGTATAGATCACTTTTAATCAAATCTGAAATGTTTTCTATCACTATTATTTAAATATCCTATTAGCTCCATCAGTCCTCTCCTTCTAGACCTGTTCTCATACATATGTCGGTATGCTTGATAGTATCACACAGGTCTCTAAAGTTCTGTTCATTTTTCTTCAATCTTAGTCTTTCTTACCCCCAGACTCGATAACCTCAGCTTATCTATTCTTACATTCAATAATTCATTTTTCTTCCAGCTCAGATATCAGATTGAGATCCTCTAAATAAATGATTTTTTTTCTTGAGGACACTTTCCACATTTTATTTACATTTTAGGACAAACTTTAATCTCAAAATCACATCTATACAAATATTTCCCCTTTTTGTTGACTTCACTTAAACTTAAATGCATGGTTTGTTAAGCAAAGAATGTGAGCAAATATTTACCATGTCTTTTACATGTAACAGATGGGAACAACTTTTAACAGAAATTTATTAACCCCCCCTCCAAACTTTTTTATTATAAATAAAGGTATCAATATAATCCTGAACATATTTTTATGCTACCAGTAGTCAAAACCCACAGCACTTTAAAATTTAACACAACTTGTGACAATATTCATTGTACCTGCTACTTTAAATAACGTCAACTGCAGCTCTTTCACTAAGCAAGATGGATAAAACATGCCATTTCTGTTTGTCCTTTTTGGGATTTTTACTTTTCAAAAACACACGTTTCCACTACCATCTCACATGTGTCTCACCATGCTTCAATCTTGAAAACCTGAATCCTAGTTAACTAAAGCACTCCAGGTTAATGTTTAAATACAGTGTCTCAACAAGAGAAAGAAAAATTGTCCTACATTTTTCCTCCCATTACCTGAAAACAAAATGGGTGTACATACATTAAATATATTACAAATGTCCAGGTCATGTATCCCAGCTGGAATTCTTTACTGATTGTGTGGCATTTTGCATTGTGATGTTCAGTCAAGACATTGCTATGAGTAGAAGGTTGTTGATTTAAGGCAAGTCTGAGCTTCATTAAAATTAACTGTTGCGTGTTTGTTCTTCTGGTGGCTATAGAAGCTTCATGTTTGCTTTGGACACCACTAGACATCTTAGATCTTGAAGTAAAACTTGAATGCTATATGCATTTTGCCATTTTGCTACTACTAGTATGCTCTGTGCAACCATCATTCCACTGGTATTATTTATCCCATTCATATTAATGTTGTTACAAATCTAACTGATGGAGGAGCTTCTGGGTATTTAGGTCCACATCCTACTTTCAGGCTATATATTCTGTTCTCATAATTTGTCCTTGGTGGCCCCATAATCATGCCTGTCCACCTTGTAAGTGTCATATCTTCATAATCTTAAAGGCCCTAGCTAACTGTACCATCACCTACTCCTTTTTGTCCTTCTTTGAGTTATTCCAACAAGCAAAAATTATGAGGAATTTTAACTCCTGTGGAGACTGCCATCTTCTCCTGCAGCCCAAGACAGCTGCTTCATGCATGGGACAACTACCAAAATGAATTTTTAATTTCAGTTACTATAATTTTAAACACAATTTCTATTTCATTTCTTTTTATAATAGCTATTTTTAAAATTGATATTCTATATCGGGTAACACATTGTTCTCACACTTTTCTGTAATTTTTGGACATGGGTTTTTAGTTCTCTGAAGATATTTAAGACAGTTAATTTGGCCAGTGCCACAGCTCACTAGACTAATCCTCTGCCTGCAGCACTGGCACCTCGGGTTCTAGTCCTGGTCAGGGCGCCAGTTCTGTCCCAGTTGCTCCTCTTCCAGTACAGCTTGTGCTGTGGCCTGGGAAGGCAGTGGAGGATGGCCCAAGTGCTTGGGCCCTGCACCCACATGGGAGACCAGGAGGAAGCACCCAGCTCCTGGCTTTGGATTGGCACAGCATGCTGGCCAAAGCGGCCATTTGGGGGGTGAACCAATAGAAGGAAGACCTTTCTCTCTGTCTGTCTCTCTCTGTCTAACTCCCCCTGTCAAAACAAAAAAATGACAGTTAATTTAAGCCTTTGTTTAGTAAATATAACACCTGGGCTTCCTAACAAGAGTTTCTGAGAACTGCTTTTTTATCTCTATACTTATGTGCTATGTCTTCTTATATTTACTGTTTTCCTTTTATATTTTTTGTTGAAAAACCCACATTGTGAATAATATAATGTGGCAACTCTAAGAATTACATTCTATATCCACTGAACAAGGCTTGTTGCTGCTGTTTATTTTAGCCAACCTTCCTGGAATATTCTTTGTATGTTAACCACTTAAATCTCTGTTAATTTTGTTAGTATATAGCTAATTATTAGACAATTTTTTTAAATTTCTTAAGCTACTTATTACCCTATTATTATTTTCTTAAATTTCTTAAACTACTTATTACTCTATTAAACTCTGTGTATGTGCTGGCACATACTTTCATCAATACAGAGTAAACAGCTCTGCCTTAGCAACCACTTCCTGTTTGCCCACTCCATCAAGTCCAAACAGAGGTGAGAGTTCTACAGCTGCTCATTTTCTCAGTCTGCAAAAGCTGCACAAGTGTGTGGCCTTCTAGATCTCTGGGAACATTTAGAAGATTTTCAAAGCCCACTACTGTTATCTCATTCCCCATATTTTCACTTTACATTTTTTGGTCAGCCTTTTTTTGGCCTCAATTAGAATCATTGTCTTGGGCAGTTATAATGTTAAACAATTGCCTCTAATTGTTTTCAAAAATAGGACTAGCAGTGAAGTTTTTCTCACAGAGTGTGCACTGAGTCAGGTCAAAGACATGCCTTGTAAACACTGCTTGCCAGGGAGCTGTCAGTCAATTTAAAAAGCAACAGCTCTCTGGGGATGGGGCTTCTTGGAAGCTCTATTCTCTCTCTCTCTCTCTCTCTCTTTTTTTGACAGGCAGAGTTAGACAGTGAGAGAGAGAGACAGAGAGAAAGGTCTTACTTTAGCCGTTGGTTCACCCTCCAACGGCTGCCGTGGCACGCTACTGCCGGTGCATCACGCTGATCTGAAGCCAGGAGCCAGGTGTTTCTCCTGGTCTCCCATGTGGGTGCAGGGCCCAAGGACCTGGGCCATCCTCCACTGCACTCCCAGGCCACAGCAGAGAGCTGGCCTGGAAGAGGGGCAACCGGGACAGAATCCAGCCCCCCGACCAGGACTAGAACCCCGTGTGCCAGCACCACAGGTGGAGGATTAGCCTATTAAGCCGTGGCACCAGCCCTTGAGGACGCTATCCTCATTTTGCCTTTTCCACTAGCTGCTGGGCTCCTTGTTTTCACAGCTATTATAAAGACCTTTCTCTCTGTCTCTCCCTCTCACTGTCTGTAACTCTACCTCTCAAATAAATAAATAAAATCTTTTAAAAAACAAAAACAAAAAAAATTTCAGGGTCATGCATTTTGTAATTAAAACACCATTTGGATGCCTGTAGTTTAGATCTGAGTTCCTTGAGTTCAAGTCTCAGCTTCATGTTTAATACAGTATCCTGCTGACACACAGGCAGTAGATAGTGAATGAAGTACTTGGGTTCCTGCCACCAACATGGCAGAACCAGATTGGACTCAGATTCCTGGCTTTGGCCTCAGCCAGCCCACAGGCATTTCAAGATTGTAGCAGATGAATGATATATCTCTCTGTCACTATTTCTCTGTGTATGTCTGTGAGTCTTTCCAATAAATACATAACTAAATAAAAGTCTTTAAAATATATTATATTAGGAATTCAAATTTGCTATATGTACCCAGAAATTAAGTTCTAATTAGAAAGGCAAAAATTTGAGATGTATTTCTGAACTACATTTGTGCCATGAAACAACACAAACTAGAAAATCATAATCTTTGTTTCAACTATGTAAAATATAGCATAATACAAAAGGTCAAGATGATAATAGAATAATTAATTAACAGTTTGTCACCTGTTACAAACCATAACTGAAGTCTCTGTATATGTGTGTATGCTAGATGGGGTTCCTGGTTCCTGGCTTTGGAGTGGCCTAGCCCCTGCCATTGTGGTCATCTCAGGAGTGAAACAGATGGATGGATGATCTCTTTCTTTGTCTCTTTCTCTGTCTTTCTCTGTTACTCTGCCTTTCAGATAATTAAACAAGTATTTAAAAATAAATCCATGTGCATATTAATATATTTTCAAATGTGTAGCATTAAAAATTTCACTAAATAAATACTTCTCAGTCTAAATGATACAAAATGAAATGAAAATTCTACCTAAAAAAGATTCTGTAATTCAACTGGAAAAAGTTGTTGTATCAATTATGGTACTGGGAATGAGCTAAGGTGCAGATTATTTTAAGTGCTGGTGATTCCCTACAGTTTTAAATCTTCACTAGAATATGCAGGAGATGTGTTAGCAACGTGTAGTTTAACATTCCCCTGTAGGAAGGGGAAAATATAGAAATCATTTGTAAATACAGGCCCACTTTTTTATAGCTAACAGATAATTGGTACATACTAGTTAGTAGTTATATCATAGCTTAGAACCTTCTGACATGAAATCATCAAGCATTCTCAAATCACATTCTTCTATAGTTTTGTGTCTTCATCAGTTCTCAAGCCCAAATCATTGACTGTAAGTTGATCACTGTGAGCTTCATATTTTACGTTTCTATTTATCCAAATAGTAAACCAAGATATCATGAATAAAACTTGTATAATTAAGATATGAAGCAATAATTTAAAAAACCAATGTCCATGAATTTAGTATAAAATAAAATGGAACTTTTGTATAAGTCATTTAATTTACTGTGTATATAATGAAAGTACTTTGAATAAAATTAAATAATACTAGCACATCAGCAGATAACTTAAAACTAAAGCTATTATAATAGATCAAGGAAGTTATTAGAATGGTATTTTCAAAGTCAGGATAATTCTTTTTATTGTTACAAGATAATTACCATATGCCTTCATCTTCCTTTAAATCTCAATTATCTCCTGTACCAACCTGTGTGAATAAGAATTATCCTTTTTTTTGAAATTTTAAAATCATTATTTATTGATAGTATTTCCACTTTGTTCCATTTATCTTTTTCAATTTATTGGGACCTTCTTTCTTTGTTAATTTGTATAAATACTTTGTTTAATAAAATCATATTAACTGTAATCTATTATATTATATGATTACAGCTATGTTTAAAAATGGTAACTGCACAAAATGTATTTGTTGTTTGACAGTAGTTGTATTCTTTCTATACTGAAATTTTCATAATATGCCAATATTACTTTTATTTATACATATACACAAACATACATGCATATACACAATTTTTGATTTCTTCATGAGACTTAGTGGGCTACTAGGAAAATCTTTTTTTTTTAACTTTTATTTAATGAATATAAATTTCCAAAGTACGGCTTATGGATTACAATGGCTTCCCCCCCATATCGTCTCTCCCACCCGCATCCCTCCCCTTTCCCACTCCCTCTCCCTTTCCATTCACATGAGGATTCATTTTCGATTCTCTTTATATACAGAAGATCAGTTTAGCACACATTAAGTAAAGATTTCAACAGTTTGCTCTCACACAGAAATATAAAGTGAAAAATAATAGATGATTTTTTAAATGATGATGAAATCAGATCAGACCTATTGTCATGTTTAATCCCAGTGAGAGTCAAGTTGGGAATTGATAATTTCTTCTTCTTCTTTTTTTTTTTTACAGAAGATCAGTTTAGTATACATTAAGTAAAGATTTCAACAGTTTGCACCCCCATAGAAACACAAAGTGAAATATACTGTTTGAGTACTCATTATAGCGTTAAATCTCAATGTACAGCACATTAAGGACAGAGATCCTACATGAGGAGTAAGTGCACAGTGACTCCTGTTGTTGACTTTACAAATTGACACTCCTGTTTATGGCATCAGTAATCTCGCTATGCACCAGTCATGAGTTTCCAAGGCTATGGAAGCCTTTTGAGTTCACCAACTCTTATCTTGTTTAGACAAGGTCATAGTCAAAGTGGAGGTTCTCTCCTCCCTTCAGAGAAAGGTACCTCCTTCTTTGAAGACCTGTTCTTTCCACTGGGATCTCACTCACAGAGATCTTTCATTTAGGTGTTTTTTTTGTTTTTTTTTTTGTTTTGTTTTGTTTTTTGTTTTGTTTTTTGTTTTTTGCCAGAGTGTCTTGGCTTTCCATGCCTGAAATACTCTCATGGGCTTTTCAGCCAGATCCAAACGGCTTTAGAGCTGATTCTGAGGCCAGAGTGCTGTTTAGGACATCCACCATTCTATGAGTCTGCTGAGCATCTCACTTCCCATGTTCGATCACTCTCCCCTTTATTTATTCTATCGGTTAGTATTACTTGTACTAGACTTGTTTATATGCTTCCTTTGACTCTTAGTCCTTTCATTATGATCAATTGTGAACTGAAATTGATCACTTGGACTGGTGAGATGGCATTGGTACATGCCACCTTGATGGGATTGAATTGGAATCCCCTGGTATGTTTCTAACTCTACCATTTGGGGCAAGTCAGCTTGAGCATGTCCCAAATTGTACATCTCTTCCCTCTCTTATTCCTACTCTTATGTTTAACAGGGATCACATTTCAGTTAAATTTCAACACTTAAGAATAACTGTGTATTAATTACAGAATTAAACCAGTCATATTAAGTAGAACAGACAAAAAAACTACTAAGAGGGATAATGTATTAAGTTGTTCATTAACAGTCAGGGCTATGCTGATCAAGTCACCATTTCTCATAGTGTCCATTTCACTTCAACAGGTTTCCTTTTTGGTGTTCAGTCAGTTGTCACCAATCAGGGAGAACATATGGTATTTGTCCCTTTGGGACTGGCTTATTTCACTCAGCATGATGTGTTCCAGATTCCTCCATTTTGTTGCAAATGACTGGATTTCGTTGTTTCCTACTGCGGTATAGTATTCTAAAGAGTACATATCCCATAATTTCTTTATCCAGTCTACCGTTGATGGGCATTTAGGTCGGTTCCAGGTCTTAGCTATTGTGAATTGAGCTGCAATAAACATTAGGGTGCAGACCGCTTTTTTGTTTGCCAATTTAAATTCCTTTGGGTAAATCCCAAGGAGTGGGATGGCTGGGTCGAACGGTAGGGTTATCTTCAGGTTTCTGAGGAATCTCCAAACTGACTTCCATAGTGGCTTGACCAGTTTGCATTCCCACCAACAGTGGGTTAGTGTCCCTTTTTCCCCACATCCTCGCCAGCATCTGTTGTTGGTAGATTTCTGTATGTGAGCCATTCTAACCGGGGTGAGGTGAAACCTCATTGTGGTTTTGATTTGCATTTCCCTGATTGCTAATGACCTTGAACATTTTTTCATGTGCCTGTTGGCCATTTGGATTTCCTCTTTTGAAAAATGTCTATTGAGGTCCTTGGCCCATCTCTTAAGTTGGTTGTTTGTTTTGTTTTTGTGGAGGATTTATTTATTTATGAGAAAGAAAGAGCTACAGAGAGAAAGGAGAGACACACAGAGAGATCTTGCATCTATTGTTTCACTTCCCAGATGGCTACATATCTGAGACTGGGACAGACTAAAGCTAGGAGCCAAAAGATTCTTATGGGTCTCCCATAAGGGTAGCAGGGGCCCAGAGTCATGGGCCATTTTCCATTATTTTGGAAATATATTTTAAAAATAATTACATAATATTCATTTTTTTAACTTTTATTTAGCAAATATAAATTTCCAAAGTACAGCTTATGGATTACAATGGCTTCCCTCCCATAACTTCCCTCCCACCCACAACCCTCCCATCTCCCACTACCTCTCCCTCCCCCTTCCATTCACATCAAGATTCATTTTCAATTCTCTTTATATACAGAAGATCAGTTTAGCATATATTAAAGATTTCAACAGTTGCACCCACACAGAAACACAAAATGAAAAATACTGTTTGAATACTAGTTATAGCATTAAATCACACTGTACAGCGCATTAAGGACAGAGATCCTACATGAGGAGTAAGTGCACAGGGACTCCTGTTGTTGACTTAACAAATTGACACTCTTGTTTATGGTGTCAGTAATCTCCCTAGACACTTGTCATGAGTTTCCAAGGCTATAGAAGCCTTTTGGTTCTGCTGATTTTGATCTTATTTAGACAAGGTCATCGTCAAACTGGAGGCTTCAGAGAAAGGTACCTCCTTCTTTGATGGCCCTTTCTTTCCACTGGGATCTCACTCGCAGAGACCTTTCATTTAGGTCCTCTTTTTTTTTTTTTGCCAGGGTTTCTTGGCTTTCCATGCCTAAAATACTGTCATGGGCTCTTCAGCCAGATCTGAATGCCTTACGGGCTGATTCTGGGGCCAGAGTGCTGTTTAGGATGCTGTTTAGGACATCTGCCATTCTATAAGTATTCTGTTTATCCTGCTTCCCATATTGGATCATTCTCTCCCTTTTTTATTCTATCAGTTAGTATTTTCAAATACTAGTCTTGTTTATGTGATCCCTTTGACTCTTAGACCTATCAGTATGATCAATTGTTGTGGGGAGCCATTGCACCGCACCCTAAAGATGGCGCCGGCTCCTTTCTCCCGGAAGGACTGGCGAGAAACAAACAACTCCTAATAAGGAGATGGCTGAGCTCCCTTCTGGCTTCCGCATTGCTGTACCTATCAATCCTTGCCACTTGGCTGCTTTTGATTGGTGTGCTGATGGCTATAAGAGGGATGGGAGAGGGAAGGAGGAAGAAGAAGCTTGTTCAAGGTTCCTGAATAAACTGCTTGAAGAAGAGTTCAGGTTGTGTCTTCCTTGCTGGTCGAGGGACGCGACAACTGGTGGCCCGTACGGGGAACCATCTCAAATGCGAACTCAGAACTTCCTGCAGTCAGGGCAGCGCTGGTAAGTCCCCCAGGAAAATAAGGTGGGGATCCGCGATAAGAGTGGGCAGTCCTGCAACAATAGCGGGAGGATAGTTCTGCAACTAAAACAGAGGAAGTTCTGCGACAAAAGCAGAAGGAGCTCTGACCCATGGCCAGGGAAAGAGTACAATTTTTGAAGATGGGTAATTCACAGTCCCATCCAATTTTTCTGGCACTGAATGCGCTGCTTTGAGAAAACGGTTTGAAACTTAAGCCTAGTACATTGCATAGGTTTTTACGTAACTGCGATACCATTGCACCCTGGTATGGGGTTTCGGGAAGCCTTACTATCCCTTCATGGGACAAACTAGGCAGGGATTTGGATTTTGCATTCGAACAGGGTAATCTCGAAAGGGGAATGAGACCAATATGGAAGTTAGTGCGAGCATGCCTCGAGGATGAGCGGTATAGTGAAAGTATTCTGAGCGGTCAAGCTGCCTTGGAGGAGCTTCAGGAAGAGTGCTCCAAGAGAGCTGCCGGTGAAAAAGGGAAAACTTTGAAGGAGAGTCAGAAAAGAACTAGGAAAAAACTGTACCCTGATCTTTCTGAGTTGCGCAGCCCCTCCTTAATAAGTAGTACTAGTGCAGAAAGTAGCTCAGAAAGCAGCAGTGAGTCTGAAGAGTGTGGCGATAACAAAGAGTCTGGTATAAAGCAAGTACGGGAATTGAATCGGCAAATGAGGATTTCCAAAAATTACAGCCACTGAGCCATTACCAGGTGCTCCAAATATATTTACGGATGGGTCAAAAACCGGCTGTGGGGTTTATATGGTAGAGGGTAATGACCCGATATTTCATTAGTTTCAGCCAGGCTTACCTCAAGTTGTGGAATTAAAAATAGTTATTGAAGTCCTTAAGCAGTGCTCTTTTGCCTTTAACTTGTTGTCAGATTCCTTATATGTGGTGAATGCATTAAAGATATTGGAAACCGCAGGACCGATTAAACCTTCTAGCCCAATTGCATCCCTAACGTCAGGTGATTGCTCATTGTCTGGATGCATGGGCCACCTGGGGGAGACCCCAGGTGCTAAAAACTGATAATGGCCCAGCCTATACATCTCAAACCTTTACCACCTTTTGCCAAAAAATGGAGGTTCAACTTGTCCATGGATTGCCGTACAATCCTCAGGGCCAGGGCATAATTGAGCGAGCACACCGCACACTGAAAGAATATCTTTTAAAACAAAAAGGGGGACATGACAGGCCAGGAGAAAGAGAGAGGAAAAATTCCTCAGGTATCTTGACCTAGAGAAAAGTCTTAATTCGATAACCCTTTCCAACTTGATGGATTTTTCTCTTTACAGTTAATAAAAACTTAAGCAATGGGCTCATACGCTGATAATCAATTATTTTCTGTGCTGCTGTAGCTAACTTATCTAATGAGAGTTTTCATGTGTCTTGAAGGTTTCGCATTTTTCTATTGCCAGTATGAGTCTTGATTGGAAAAACTGCACCATGAAGCTGTTTACATTATATCTTTAATGTTTGAGTGATTACCTAACTCTGATTAGATCTAGTCCACAACCTTGGTTAAACGTACTAATTTTTGACTAAAATGGTTTGACTCTCTGATAGTTTAAATTCTAAACCGAGTCTTTCAACTTTGGGGCTTCCAGTCGGATCCCTGGAACTCTCAAAGGATGGGACTCTAAATTTGTTAAAGTAACAGCTGTTTGAGTCAATTCAAATTATACAAAGTGTATTAAAATGTAGTAAATGATGTCAAATCTATGTCGTATTCATCTTTTTGCTTTTCAGCTAGAGTAGTCTTATAAAAATGAGAGTAAATTCTGTGTATACAAGCCTTTATGTTGTTAACTCAAGTAAGCCAATACAGATTGGTTCAGAAAATTGGGTTAATGCAAACGCCCTTTGGTTCACTTGCTCAGTTTTACATTTACATGTCTTTGATACGCTTTAAACTTGTTTCTCTTAAGGATGAAGATCTTTTCAAAGTTGTAAATATGCACTAGTGACTGTTGCTGCCCAAGTGGTGTTATCCTTATGTTACTTAAAAGCATGGAAATGTAATTTTGACTTTTAATTCAGATAATGGTGTGGTATTCATTAATAGCTCAGTGTTTTAAGTTATCCAGGCATCGGTGCTAAGTAAAATATGGAAAATGTATTATGTGTACTTTTAACATCTTAAATTTGATAAGAGAGACTTTGAAGTTTGCCAGCATGTATTCTCATAGGTTGTCTATACATGATAATTCAAGACTGTAAAAGTAACTACAGGTATAAAGTTTCAGAAGGTGTGAGCAAGTCATGAAAAGTTGTAAAAGGTTTACGATTTTAAAACATTGTTTACAGAGTTTTCTATAAGTTAAATGTTAATGCCAAAATTACACTAACCTAAAGTTGAAGTCTGATCTTCTGTTATAACAATGGGATTTTTTAAAATGTGTACTAATGTTAGTAATTATCTGGAAATGGTCTCAATTGTAAATCTTAAAATCTGTTGTTGCAAAAACTGTAACGTCTCTTTTTAACACTACTGTCTGTTAAGTTATGATTGATAAAAAGTATTAAGTCTTAAAAAGTTATGTTAAATATTATTATGATCAGATCTGGTCTAAAAGTGTTAAAATCGCCCTGACTAAATGTTAAGGAATTCTATTTTGACCAGATACTCTAAGTTCTCTTGGCACCTTTAACAGACTTTCTGAAAATCAAAGTTCTAAATTCTCTGGACTTTTGGTATCTCCAGAGGGCCCCTGGAGATGTCAAAAGATATCTCTCTCATCTTGCAGAGATACTAACCAATTGGGCTGTTTAGATTAAAAGTGGTGCCAAGATGTGAAATGATGCTAAACTTCAGTTATAAACGTGTTTCTTTCTAGCTGCTCCAGTCTCTGGCTCAGAAGACAGATCCTTTAAAGAGGGACTGACAAAATCTAAGAAGCATCCCATGGTCATGATTTGCATCACCTCAATGCCCAGACCTTATGATTAAGATAGGGAATCACCCAGGAATAGGCAAGGCAAATTGTAAAATCCTGCCCTTCCTGTGTCACATTTCTCCTGGTCCCTTATTATGGTGTAAATCCTAGAGGTTTTATGCCTAATCAGCTTTGGCAGATGGATGTTACCCATTTTTCTGAATTTGGTAAACTAAAATACATACATGTTTATTTAGATACATGTTCAGGTTTTGTTTTTGCCACCCCGCAATGTGGCGAGGCTGCCAAACATCTCTCATTGCCTTCAGGCCTTTGCTGTTCTAGGAACCCCTATACAGATAAAAACTAATAATTGTCCAGCGTATACTTCCAACTCTTTTAAGCACTTCTGTACTAACTTCCACATCTCTCATCACCGGGATTCCTTATAATCCCCAGGGACAAGGTATTGTGGAACGAGCACATGCCACATTAAAAAATTATTTACAAAAAATAAAAAAGGGGGAATACGGGACCATGGCATATTCCCCACAAAAATGGCTATCACATGCTCTTTTTATTTTAAATTTTCTAATACTGGATAATCAAGGGAAAGCTGCAGCTGATCGTCACTGGCATCCTGAAACCAAAAGACAACAAGTCTACGTGAAGTGGAAAGACCCTCTAACTGCTCAATGGTATGGATCTGACCCTGTTTTAATATGGGGACGTGGACATGTTTCTATATTCTCAATGGTTACCTGAGCGACTGGTGCGGCAAACAGACAATGTCACAAAGCAGCCCCTCGATCTTCATTATGATAACATTGCTGATTGGGATCGTTACTGCAGCCGTTATAACTGCCATTTCCATTGCAGCTGTGGGTGCTACAACAGCTGCTATAGTGCTCACAGGGACAGTTCAAACTGCTAATACCCTGAATAATTTAACGGCCTCCGTGGCTGCTGCTTTGGATACTCAGACATCCTTAAATGTACATATAAAGGGAGGCTTGATGATTGTTAACGTGTGGATTTGGTACAGGAGCAGGTGGATACTCTCTGGCAGCTTGCTCAGCTAGGATGTGAGTGGAAATTTTCAGGGTTGTGTGTGACCTCTGTTCAGTACAATAACATGACTCAGGCAGCAAATTACTCTAAACAGTTGTCTCAGATGCTCTTGCAGAATTGGTCTGCAGAATTTGACTATACCTTGAAGCAACTGTGCCTTGCCGTGGTCACCATCAACTCCACACATGTGGATGTCTCCTTCGCATCTGGATTGTCATCCTGGATCCACACAGCCGTCTCCAACCTGAAGGAGTGGGCAGGACTTGGAGCTTTGACGGGGTTGCTGTTACTTGTTGTGTTATTTTGCCTGTGGTGTTTGTGCAGGATGAGGACAGCTCATCGGCGGGAATTGGCCATGATAGCTCAAGCCTTTTATGCCCTTGAGGCTGGACAATCGCCGCAAGCATGGCTGGCCTTCCTTGAATGCTAGGCATGGGTGCAGGGTGCGAGGCAAAGCACTGCAGAGAGAATGAGCCATTACGTTCTCTGGAAGGCAAGTCTGTCTGCATGTGGGTTGGCATCCCAGATCCCACCCCCGCGAAAAGGATGCTGTTCCAGGTGGATGCCTGGCAGTGGGGGACAGACCCCTACCTTCTCCTGTAATCCTTAGATGCCTGGTTCTAAAACAAAAAGGGGGAACTGTGGGGAGCCATTGCACCGCACCCTAAAGATGGCACCGGCTCCTTTCTCCCGGAAGGACTGGCGAGAAACAAACAACTCCTAATAAGGAGATGGCTGAGCTCCCTTCTGGCTTCTGCATTGCTGTACCTATCAATCCTTGCCACTTGGCTGCTTTTGATTGGTGTGCTGATGGCTATAAGAGGGATGGGAGAGGGAAGGAGGAAGAAGAAGCTTGTTCAAGGTTCCTGAATAAACTGCTTGAAGAAGAGTTCGGGTTGTGTCTTCCTTGCTGGTCGAGGGACGCGACAAATTGTGAACTGAAATTGATTACTTTGAGTAGTGAGATGGCATTGGTACAATCCACCTTGCTGGGATTTAATTGGAATCCCCTGGCCCATTTCTAACTCTACCATTTGGGACTGACTTGCCCCGTAATATTTATTTTAAATAGCTTCACACAATGCCTACATGTAAAATGCATTGTGTTCTGTCAGATTATAACTTCCTTTCACACACAAACAGCACCATGCTTATAGCATGGAATTAAGGTAATCACAGGATCTCTGGCATGATTTGCCCACCTTCAATCTCCAACCTTCAATGCCACTCCAGAGAGCTCTTTCTAAAAAGGTAAATCTTATCCAGTCACATGCTTCTTTACAATTCCATCAATAGCATTTAGATTAAAATACAAGATCCTCTAGTATCTAACTCTTTCTAATCTATCTCCTATTTTCATAGAACTATGTGGCTTGAGCTATGCTGAACTGTATGTATGTGAATGTGTACTTCATTCTGCTGTCCCGAGGCGTGGAACTATATGGCCCACTTCATACAGTGTGTCCACCTTTTTCTTAGTGAATTTCACTTCATTCTTAAAGACCAGTCCAGACATCACTTTCTTCTAAGAAGCCTTTCCTGACCTGAGATTAGTTAGAGTGACTCTTCTGTACTCTAAGAGCAAAAAGATGTTTGAGTACTTTTCCTAATATACCATCAGTTTTGAAGCCTCTAAGAGGATTATTTTCTTGCTCAGTGGCCTCAGGAGAGGGCATACAGCAGTAATTAAGGCATGTTAAATAAATTCTATAAAGAATCAAGATATCAAGGATTAGAACTGCAAATACACAATACAACATTTTCAATTAAACCTTATATGGTAGGCTATGAAAAATATCTGAAAGGAAATAAGCTATGGAACTATCTGAATGTTTATGTAAATTATTTTAAGTTTTTGTTTTTTATTCTTAAACATAGGTTCATTAGGTAAAAACAAACATAAGGTGATTTTTTGAAAATTAATTAATTTAGAGATGAAACAAGAGAATAACTACAAATTTTAATAAATAGAATACAGCACTTTGATAAAACAGAAGCCATAGAAATTAATGTACAATGCAATCATATTTATGCACATAACATGAAGCAAATTACTTAAATTCACTACTTCTTAGATGCTATTCTTCTAATCCTAACTTTTTATGCAAGTAGCAAACAAGTAGGAAACTAGTTAGAATAGTAAAATATTACAAATATCTACACCCATACTATTATGAACTATGATCTTGAGCAAGAAATATTGGTGCCAATTTTGGAAGCATTTCAAGTAATGCTTAATTTCCAGAATTAAGTACTATTAATCAGAAAGAGAAAATAAAATATCTATAAGGAGCACAACTATGTGATTCTACCTGAAAATGATCTCATTATAGTTGGATATCTATAAATTTCAAATGGTAAAAATACTAGAAAGGGGATTATAAAAATGAACACCTCTGGATCTCCAGAGCACTTTTCAATGAGGTGCAGAGTTGACTAGAGAGAGTAAATAAGGTTAATGCCCCAATTTCACTTTAATAGGTTATTTTCCAAGCAGAAAGAGATTCTGTAAACAGCTAAAAGTGAACACACACACAAAAAAAACTGTTTATAAATTCTATGTAGCGTTGTCATATGGTTAGCCCATTGTAGGGGACTCTGTAGAACCTGAGATCCTTTTTGGAGGATGTCCAAACATCAGTCAGTATAGGTCACATCATCTATTGAAACAAATTCTCTGGAGAGAAATGTGTTGAAAATGGTGTCTCATCTTTGATAGTTCAGTACTCTATGAAGACTTTCTTTGTCTATCTCTTCTGACAGCAAATCTCTAAATCTTCTGTTGGAATGAAGAAACAGCAATCATGTCGTTGAATAAGGTTGTTGAAAGGAATAAGAGTTTATGCTCCTTAAATTCAAGCACTCACCATAGCCTTCACAAATTTGGATCAAAAATTCTAAATTAGTTATAGAATTCTGTTTTAGCCTTGCTGTTCCTCCCAGCATCCAAAACTATTAACATTTCCTGACTTCTGTTTGTTTCTTTCCTCTTCTCTCTGCTCCAGCACAATGCAGCTTCTTAAATGACCTAACGCTAATCTCTACAGGTATAGGGGAGGTAGCTAGAGGATATGCACTTATTTATCCCAATTCATTTAACCTAAGGGTACATTATTTTTATTTTTATGTTTTACAATTGTTGTAACTTAAAATATTAATTATGTATTTAGTAGTGTTATACCAAAGCTAATGAAACTGAGTACAGACTTCTGTTAGAAATTTCCTATTTTTTCTTCCAACATCAGTAAAATGGTGTCAGGCATCAAAGATGGAGGCTGGGTAAAGAGGAAAGAAAGCAGAAAAAAGAAAGCAAACAGAGTTTTTGAATAATTTGTTCCATATTTATTTCTTCTTTCAAAAAGATACCTACATCTTATGCTTTCAAATACCTATATTTGGCACAAATTGATATGGTATAATTATTTTTCTATCTTTATAATTAAATATGCCATTTAAGAAAACTTGCAAAAATTATTTTTGTTTTCTTAAGGTTTAAAGATTTATTTATTTGAAAGGAAGAGTTACAGATGGAGAAGGAGAAGAAGGAGAAGGAAAGAGAGAGAGAGAGAGAGATCTTCATCTGCTAATTCACTTTCTAATTGACTGTAACACCCAAGGCTGGGCCAGGCTTAAGCTAAGAGCCAGGAACTTCTCCTGGGTGCCACATGGGTGGCAGGGTACCAAGAACTTGGGTCATCTTCTGCTACTTCCTAGATGCATTTCAGGAATCTGGATCAGAATTGGAGCAGCTGAGGCACAAACCAGCATCCATATGGGATGATGGCATTGCAGGTGGTGGCTTAACTAGCTATACCAAATGCCAGCTCCTCAATTTTATTTTTAAAAAATAGTTAAATATCCCATTAGTATTAATGTATGGTAATATTAAGTAGGAACAGCATAAAATACCTAATGATTCCAAAATTTACAAGGCTGAGGAAATTTTGATCAATGTAATTAAAAGTTTTTGTGTGAGACTTCCAAGAAAACATGAGAAAAGCTCCATTTTATTACACACTAATTTTTCCATATTTTAGGTATGATAGAAGTTCATTTTTACACCTTCCTGAGTTTGATAAATGTATAATTATTATCATTTAGTTTGTCAAATAATTAAATCAAAGTGATAAAAGTGTAAATATCTTCAATATTGAATATAACTTATCTGTGAACTAGCTATGAAAGAAATCCTATTTTTTCAATTTAAACATATCCTAATATACTATAATTCATTGGAAAGTTATTCTGTGGAGTATTCTTACCTAATACTGCCTTAAATGGTAATCCTATTGTCACTGTAAAAAAAACAAACCATTATCATTATTGATAGACCACAGAAAAAGCCTTTAAAATATCATCACTTAAAACATTATAAGACCTAAAATATGATATAACATCTTATCTTAAACCTGTCGCTCCCCCTCTTCGCGGAGGAACGACACCAAACCCTGCCTAGGCTTCCTATCCGAGTCACGGCACCATTATGTCGCTCCCCCTCTTCATGGAGGAACGACACAGGACCCTGCGCTGTTCTTTTGTCTGCTCGGCCCTCCCCGGGCTTGCTGCTGGTTCTTCCCGGGTTGGCTACTGTCCCTTCCACCTCCGTGGAAGGGCGGTTCCCCCTGCCACTTTCCCCACTTCCGCGGGGGAGCGGCACACCACCAGCCGGCTCTCTTGGGGGCTGCACAGGTGTTCCTTCAGATAGATGTTCCTGGTGCATGTTGTCTCTCTCCTCCTTTATAGTCCTCTTCCACCAATCCCAACTCTGCTACCCACATGCCGAGTACGCTGCTCTCCTCCAATCAGGAGCAGGTCCTGCTGTTTATTGGTTGAACTGGAGGCAGCTGTGTAAAAGCTGTTTCCTCCCTTCTCAGCGCCATATTGTGGGAGAGCCGATGCATAGAATAAGTCTTAATTCCAGTAACAGTATAGTCCGAGTTGCTCCCCACAAAACCCAAATGAATTAATACAATTCAAAATTTTCAAATATGCAGATATTTCATACTGCCAAGTAAATAACCAAATTAATTGGCATGTATATGCGGTGCTGGCATCACAGACAGTGGTTGAACATGTTGAGCCACAATGTCAGCTCCAAACTGCAAATAATTTTCTTTATATTGAACCCTGGAAATGATTAAGAATCTGTTAGTTCTCACTCTGTCTCTCCATCTCTGTCAGCCTCCTTTCAACTAAATAAAACTCTAAGGAAAATGAGACCAGTGCTGTGGTACAGTGTGGTGAGCTACTACCTGCAAGGCCCAGCTGCTCCACTTCTATTCCAGCTCCCTGCTAATGTGCCTGGGAAAGCAGTGGAAAATGACTTAAATACTTTGGCTCCTGTCACCCCATGGGTGACCCAGATCATCCTGGTTTCAGTCTGGCCCAGCCTAACTGTTGCAGCCATTTGAGGATGGATGGATGATGGATGATCAATTTATCTCTCTCCCTTGCTCCCTCCCTGTCATTCTGCTATTCAAATAGATAGAATAAAACTTTTTTATTTTTAACTTTATTAGAGAGGGAGAGAGAGAGAGAGAGAGAGAGAGAGAGAGAGAGACAGACTCCATCTACTGGTTCATTCCCCAAATAGCTTCAATGGACAAAGCTGGGCCTGTCTGAAGCTAGGAGCCAGCAGCTTCTTCTGTGCACAGGAAACCAAGTACATTATTTAGCACATAGAATAAGTACTAGGTATTATTGTTAGTATTGAAAGAAACTACAGAAATAAACTAGGTGATAAGCTTTAAAATGCAAATTGACATTAAGAAGTCTAATATGAAATTTCTACGTTCATGAAAATACTCTAAATTTTTTCACCATTAACTTTATACTCAATAAAATATTTTGAATTCATATTAAAAATAAATGTATAAATGTTATCATAAAAATCAATTGCTGTATTATAAGATCCCTCTAATTATAAATGCCTGTGACTCTTAAATAATTAGCATTTATTGACTTCTTTTCACCTAAGAAAGCATCATAATTCACACTTACTTGACTTTTATGTATAAATACATGCTTTTGCAAGAGCTGTATAATGTATTTAGGGTATATACCTTGCTTCCAGTAAAGTGGCAATGCTCAGTCCTGTAAGCCATGAACAAGACAGTTTCAATTCTTCAGCATTACACACAGCTGTAAATTCCAGTAGCATAGCAGAAGTATTATCAGTATATACAAAGGAAGATAGAGGTTTACAAAATTTTTGGAAAGGCATTAGTATAGTAAATATATTTATTTCTAAAGTTATACCATTTGAATATTTAGAACAGGAAAACTGATAGGGCATGCACGGAGGGTCTGGGAAAAAGATAGTTTAATAAAAGTGGAGTTATTGTAGTCTCAGGGAAAGGCTCAAAAAAAATTGCAGAGGAAACTCTTCTGGATCTAGTGGATGTGACACGGAGGACCTACAGGGAGAACAAGGATGCCCACAGCTCAGAAGCCCAGCTGCAGAGTCTGCACACCAGTGCTGGAAGGGGAGATGAGACAAAAACCTCAGTAGCCTGAGACATTGGCAGGGAAATGGCAGAAAGAACCTAGAGGGAACAAGGCTTGAAGCCCCGCTGGAGAAAATTCACCAGGCTAACTGGAGGAGAGAAAAAAAATGAATAAATAAGCAGAACCAGCAAGGACACTAGCCTCTCTCTCCACTCACCTTACAAAGCTGAGCAAGACAAAGCTCAGGCACCATTTTGGACATATGTAAAGCAGTGCCTGCCATCAGCCAAGCAGAAAAACCTGGCTCTGGTGGGGAGAAATAACAGGAGGTTAGGACCTAGTGAAGGTGTGGAGCTAATGAACTGAGACTGTGAAAACCTGAGGGTGGGCTAGAGAACTCACGGAGCACACAAACTTGGTAACCTTGGCAACCTGGTGGGAGAATGCAGAGAAATTTGAGACCACACTGAGGGCTGCATAGACACTTTGTGTAGTCCTTAGGGTAGAGTGGACAAATACACACAAGGGCCAGATTTCATACATCGAGGACACTCAATTCCGCTCAACTGTGCAGAACTACTTCCCTTCTGAGTAAAAAAAAGAGAGAGAGAGAGAGTGAGCTACAAAGAGAGAGGACAACCTTGGTGAGTCACCTTTGGCACACCCTTAACCCTGAAGAACCAGAGCTCTCTGGCCACACCCATCACAGCCTCTAAGGATCCATCAAAAGCTGACAGTCCACAAATCTAGAGTCATAATATAACGAGAAAACCCACTACAGTGAAGAAACCAAAGAATATCTCCACAATGACAAACAAAAAATGCAGAAACCGAGGAAACAAGAAGGAAGACACTATGATGCCCCCAAATGAACAAGACATCCCAAGACTGTCTTGTTCAAGATTATGAAGATGATGAGAAAGAAGAAATGCAAACAGATCTCAAAAAATTGATAAGAACATCAAGAAGTTCTCAAAAACAAATTCTTGAACTACAAAAATCCTTATTAGACAGGATAGCAAATCTCACACGAAAAAGGAATATTAAGGAGGAATCAAAATGAAATGAAGCAACTAGTAGAACATGAAACTGTGATAGTGAAGAGAAATCATAATGAAATGAAGAATTCAAGAGATCAAATGAAAAACACATTAGAGAGCCTTAAAAACAGAATGAGTGAAGCAGAAGAGAGAATATTGGACTTAGAAGATAGAGAACAGGAAAGTATACAGTCAAACCAAAGAAAAGAAGAGGAAATTAGAAATCTAAAAAATATTGTTGGGAATCAACAGGATACTATTTAAAAACCCAACATTTGGGTTCTAGGAGTCCCTGAAGGCATGGAGAGAGAGAAAGGATTAGAAGGCCTTTTTAGTAAGATATTAGCAGAAAATTTCCCAGGTTTGAAGGACAGAGACATCCTAGTACAGGAAGCTCATAGAACCCCTAATAAACATGACCAAAAGAGATCTCCACCATGACACGTTGTAATTAAACTCACCACACAAAGAAAGATCCTAAAATGTGCAAGAGAGAAATGTCAGATTACTCTCAGAGGATCTCCAATTAGACTCACAGCAGACTTCTCATCAGAAACCCTACAGGCTATGAGGGAATGGTGAGACATAGCCCAGGTACTAAGAGAGAAAAACTGCCAGCCCAGAATATTATATCCTGCAAAGCTCTCATTTGTGAATGAAGGTGAAATAAAGACCTTTCATAGCAAACAGATTGAAAGAATTCATCACCACTCATCCAGCCATGCAAAAAAATGCTTAAAGATGTGCTGCAAACAGAGAAACACGCGGCCATCAGTATGAAAGAAGGTAAAGGAAGAAAACCTCCCAGTAAAAGATCATAGGAAGCTCAAACCATATACTAGAAAATATCTGGGAAAACAACAGGGCAAAGTTACCACTTATCAATAGTCAAATTGAATGTTAATGGACTCAACTCTCCACAGACTGGCTGAATGGATTAAGGAACAAAACCCATCGATTTGCTGCCTAAAAGAAACACATCTTTCCAACAAAGATGCATACAGACTGAAAGTGAAAGGTTGGAAAAAGATACTCCATGCCATCAGAAACCAAAAAGAGAAGGTGTAGCCATATTAATATCAGACAAATTAAACTTTAATACAAAAACTGTTAAGAGAGACAAAGAGGGACACTATATAATGATTAAGGGTTCAATTCAACAGGAAGATGTAACTATTATAAATGTATATGCACCTAATTACAAGGCACCAGTTTATTTAAAAGACATGTAAAGGGTCATAAACGGAGACATAGATTCCAATACAACAGTACTGAGGGATTTCAATACTCCACTCTCAGAAATAGACAGATCAACAAGACAGAAGATCAACAAGAAACCAGCAGATTTAATTGACACTATTGCCCAAATGGATCTAACAGATATCTACAGAACTTTCAATCCTATATTTAAAGAATTTACATTCTTCTCAGCAGTGCATGGAACCTTCTCCAGGATTGACCACATACTAGGCCATAAAGCAAATGTCAGCAAATTTAAAAGAATTAGAATCATACCATGCAGCCTCTCAGAACACAACGGAATGACGTTGGAAATTAGCAACTCAGGAATCCCTAAAGAGTATGCAAACACATGGAGACTGAACAACATGCTCCTGAATGAACAATGGGTCATAGAAGAAATCAAAAGAGATATCAAAAACTTTCTGGAAGTAATGAAGATAACAACACAACATATCAAAACTTATGGGATACGGCAAAAGCAGTGATAAGAGGAAAGTTTATAGCAATAGGTGCCTACATCAAGAAATTGGAAAGGCACCAAATAGATGAGATTTCACTGCATCTCAAGGATCTAGAAAATCTGCAGCAAACCAGACCCAAATCTAGTAGGAGAAGAGAAATAATTAAAATCAGAGAAGAAATCAACAAGATTGAATCCAAAAAATCATTACAAAAAATCAGCGAAGTGAAGAGCTGGTTTTTTGAAAAAATAAACAAACTTGACACCCCATTGGCCCAACTAACTAAAAAAATTAGAGAAAAGACCCAAATCAATAAAATCAGAGATGAAAAAGGAAATGTAACAACAGACACCACAGAAATAAAAAGAATCATCAGATATTACTACAAGGACCTGTATGCCAGCAAAGAGGGAAATCTATCAGAAATGGATAATTTCCTGGACATATGCAATATGCCTAAATTGAACCATGAAGCCATACAAAACCTAAATAGACCCATAACTGAGAAAGAAATTGAAACAGTAATAAAGTCCCACCCAACAAAGAAAAGCCCAGGACCAGATGGATTCACTGCTGAATGCTAGCAGACATTTAAATAAGAACTAACTCTATTTCTTCACAAAGTATTCAGAACAATCAAAAAAGATGTAATCCTCCATAATTCTTTCTATGAAAGCAGAATTACCTGAGCCAGTGAAAGAAGCAGCATTGAAAGAAAAATGCAGACCAATATCCCTGATGAACATAGATGCAAAAATCCTCAATAAAATTCTCGCCAATAGAAAGTAACAACACTTACACAAAAATCCACTCAACATGAATTAAAGACCTAAATCTATGACCCAACACCATCAAATTATTAGAGAACATTGGAAAAACCCTGCAAGATATCAGCACCGGCAAAGACTTCTTGGAAAAGACCCCAGATGCACAGGCATTCAAAGCCAGAATTAACATTTGGGTTGCATCAAATTGAGAAGTTTCTGTACTGCAAAAGAAACAGTCAGGAAAGTGAAGAGGCAACCGACAGAATGGGAAAAAATATTTGCAAACTATGCTACTGATAAAGAATAACCAGAATCTACAAAGAGATCAAGAAACTCCACAACATCAAAACAAACAACCCACTTAAGATATGGGTCAAGGACCTCAATAGACATTTTTCAAAAGAGGAAATCCAAATGGCCAACAGGCACATGAAAAAATGTTCAAGATCACTAGCAATCAGGGAAATGCAAATCAAAACCACAATGAGGTTTCACTTCACCTCCGTTAGAATGATTCAAATACAGAAATCTACCAACAATAGATGCTGGAGATGTTCTGGGGAAAAAGGGACACTAACCCACTGTTGGTTAAAATGCAAACTGGTTAAGTCACTATGGAAGTCAGTCTAGAGATCCCTCAGAAACCTGAATATAACCCTACCATTCAACCCAGCCATCCCACTCCTTGGAATTTACCCAAAGGAAATTAAATTGGCAAATAATAGAGCTGTCTGCACCACAATGTTTATTGCAGCTCAATTCATAATAGCTAAGACCTGGAATCAACCTAAATGCCCATCAACAGAAGACTGGATTAAGAATTTATGGGATATGTACTTTATAAAAAAAATGAAATCCAGTCATTTGCAACAAAATGGAGGAATATGGAACACATCATGCTGAGTGAAATAAGCCAATCCCAAAGGGACAAATATCATATGTTCTCCCTGACTGGTGACAACTAACCGAGCACCTAAAAGGAAATCTGTTGAAGTGAAATGGACACTATGAGAAACAATGACTTGCTCAGCCCTTGTCCTGACTGTCAAGGAACAATTTACTACTTTATTCCTTTTAATATTTTATTGTTCTGCTTAATACCATTGGTTGAACTATTTAATTAACAGAAAATTATTCTTAGGTGTTTAAATGTAACTGAAAAGTGATCCCCATTAAATATAAGAGTGGGAATAAGAGAGGGAGGAGTTGTACAGTACAGCACTTGCTCAATTTGACTTACCCCTCATGGTAGAGTTAGAAATGTGCCAGGGGATTCCAATTCAATCCCATCAAGGTGGCATGTACCAATGCCATCTCACTAGTCAAAATGATCATATTCAGTTCATAATTGATCATAGTGATAGTATTAAGTGTCAAAAGAAACACATAAAGAAGACTAGTGTCTGCCAATACTAACTGATAGAATTAAAAAGGAGAGAACAATCCAACATGGGAAATGGGATACACAATAGACTCCTAGAATAGCAGATGTCCTAAAAAGCATTCAATCTGACCAAAATGCCCATGAGAGTATTTCAGACATAGAAAGTCAAGGCACTGTGGCAAAAAAAAATGACGTAAGTGAAAGATCTCTGTGAGTGAGATCCCAGAGGAAAGAATGGGCCATCAAAGAAGGAGGTAACTTTCTCTGATGGGAGGAGAGAACTTCTACTTTGACTATGACCTTGTCTAAATAAAATCAGAGTTGGCGAACTCAAGAGGCTTCCATAGCCTTGGAAGCTCATGACAAGAGCCTAGGGTGATTACTGATGTCATAAATAAGAGTGTCAATTGTTAAATCAACAACAGGAGTCACTGTGCACTTACTCCTCATGTAGGATCTCTGTCCTTAATGTTGTACTATGTGAATTAATGGTATAACTAGTACTCAAACAGTACTCTATATTTTGTGTTTCTGTGTGGGCGCAAACTGTTGAAATATTTACTTAGTATATACTAAGTTGATTTTCTGTATATAAAGATAATTGAAAATGAATCTTGATGTGAATGGGATGAGAGAGGGAGGTGGAGATGGGATGGTTGTGTGTGGGAGGGAGGTTATGGGGGGGGGGAGCTGCTATAATCCAAAAGTTGTACTTTGGAAATTTATTGAATAAAAGTTAAAAAAAAATAAAAAATAAAATATGTAAAAAATAAACTTAATTCCCAAAACCATCACATTACTAGAGAAAAACATAGAAGGAAGGATATGAGATACTGGCCTAGGCAAAGAATTCTTGGGTACAATCCCAGAAGCACAGGTAATAAAGGAAACACAAATAGACAAATGTGATTACATCAAGCAAGAATTTGCTGCACAAAAAATGAAATAATTAACAAAGTGAAGAGGTAATCAACAGAATGGGAGAAAATATTTGCATCCAATAAATTATTAATATCAAAGATATATAAGGAGCTCAAGAAATTTAACAACAAACACACAATCAAGTTAAAAATATACAAATGGCATGAATAAACATTTTTCAAAGGATGAAATAAAAATGGCCAACAGAAGATGAAAAAAAATTCAGGATCACTACTCATTAGGGAAATGCAAATAAAAATCACAATGAGATGTCACCTCACCCCAGTTAGCATGGCTATCATCCAAAATCAAAAAATGACAAATGCTGGCCATTATCAATCATAAATATTCTGAAATAAGCATTAAAACATTTATCTAGTTTTCTAGTGCCTTTCAGTGTATACATCATAGTCTGTTTCTTTGGTTTGTTTATTCTCATCTCCCTCTTTTTAAAAATAGAATTGTTCTATAGCTCAATCTTTGATATTCTTTCTAATGACTTTTGCTACCTTGTGTGTACTAATGATTTCCAAATTTGTCTCTCCAGAGCAGGAACCCTCTGTCATTCAGTTTGGTATATCATACTGCATACTTGAGATCTGTCTTTGGTTATCTATTGTGTATTTAAATCCTAACAGGTCCAAATGTTACTAATGTTATTCTTTCTCATACCTGTCCCCTATATAGTCTTTCTTACTTAAAACTTTAAAAGTAAAATCTACTCTCAGTATGTTTTAAAACCTGTCTTCTGGACATGGCAGCAAAAAAAAAGTGACCTAAATAAAAGATCTCTGTGAGTAAGATCCTAGAGGAAAGAATGGGCCAGCAAAGAAGGAGGTAATTTTCTCTAAAGGGAGGAGAGAACTATGACCTTGTCTGAATAAGATCAGAGTTGGTGAACTCAAGAGGCTTCCATAGCCTTGGAAGCTCATGACAAGAGCCTAGGGTGATTACTGATGTCATAAATAAGAGTGTCAATTGTTAAATCAACAACAGGAGTCACTGTGCACTTACTCCCCATGTAGGATCTCTGTCCTTAATGTGTTGTACTATGTGAATTAATGGTATAACTAGTACTCAAACAGTACTCTATATTTTGTGTTTCTGTGTGAACACAAACTTGAAATCTTTATTTAGTATATACTAAATTGATCTTCTGTATATAAAGATAATTGAAAATGAATCTTGATGTGAATGGGATGAGAGAGGGAGGTGGAAATGGGATGGTTGCAGGTGAGAGGGAGGTTATGGGGGGAAAAAGGCCACTATATTCCAAAAGTTGTATTTGGAAATTTATATTTATTAAATAAATGTTAAAAATAAAAATAAAAATAAATTAAAAACTGTCTTTCTGGCCGGAATTCCAGGATTTGAATTTGGGGTCTGCTGCATGTGGGCTGTATGGGTTTAGGCAAACTACTTGGCTTTCTTGTACCTAGTTAATTCCTGTACAGGATGCCTAATATGTTACCTACCTCACAGAACTGTGAGGATTAACAATGGTTTAACACATGAACAATGCTTAATACAACACTTTGTAATTCTGTATTATGTCCTGAAAAGTCTATTATCATCAATACAAAGGTTTCTCTCAGAGTGGCACCTTCCAAAATAGATTTTAGTGACATAGAATTTTGAAAATAGCAATGACAATCAAACCTGGTTTATTTATTCCTACATATAATGAAAGTAACATTGTCTTTTCACTTTTGCTTTGATAGAAAGTTTGATGTAAAGTTAATTACTTATTATTAGTAGTGTATTTTCCTTGTTCCTACATGTTGCTCTTAAATTTAATCTCACTTGTAGAATATTACTATATATTAAGTTGTCTATGTACCTTATAAATAGGAGAAATAAATTTTAAAGGTACAGGTAATAAATAAAAATGTAATAACTTTAAATATTCTTTGTATTTTGTATTTTTAATGTTTGCCTGAAAATTATTTTATATCATTTCAGATAAAGCAGCTAATGGAAATAAACAAATTTTTAAAAATATTTAAAAGTATTACTATCCAGAAAAATATACATGATAAAAACACAGGTTTTACACTATGAAATTTAAAAAAAAAAAAAAGTCAATTGTAAAGTGCAATACTAGATAACCTCATTTATGTGAAGAGATTTACTTTGAAAAAATGATTAAGAAATTTAGCAGGGTAATAGTATCATTATGAAAAGAAATCAGTTCTTTTGGAAGAATTTGTGGTTTTACTCACATGAAAATAGATAATTTCTACTTCTGTAAACTTAAACATATAGTAAATATTTAATTACATTTTTGAAACAGGGTTATTTATTTTACTGGAAAAAAGAACAAAGTCCTACAGATGGCAATGATGCATGTCCCAGTCATATGAAACAGCCTTGGAAGATGATTTTCAGTGTCCTTCCTCTAAGATCTACAAATTTGGGGTCTGCTGTTGTAATGCAGTATGTGAAACCAATACTTGTGACACTGGCATCTTTCATCAGAATGATTCTGATCCAGCTTCATGTCCATGTGCCTAGGAAGTACACAGAAGACATCTCAAATACTTAAGAACCTGCCACCTGTGTAGGAGACCTTGATGAATTTCCAGACTCCTGATTTTGGCCTGGCCTAGACCCAGATTTTGTGGCCATTTTGAGTGTGAACCATTCAATAGAATCTCCCCAGTCTCTGCTTCCTTCACATCATCCTTTCCTTTCTTTATTTTCTAAAGCCTTGCTTTATTTTAAAGAGAGAGGGAGAGAGAGAGAGAGAGAGTCTTCCATGCACTAGTCCACTCCCCAAATGCCCCAAGGCCTTGGCTGGGCCAGGCCACAATCCAGGGGCAACAACTCCACGTAGTTTCCCACATATGTGCTAGGGGGCAAAGCACATGGGGAATCCACTATTACTTTCCCAGGTGCTCTAACACAACTGGTTTGGAAGAAGAGCAGCCAGGACTCAAATTGGTGTTCATATGGAATGCCAGTATTATAGGGGGTGGTTCATCCCATTGTGCCCCAACAGTCCTCTCTTCCATCTTCTATGATGAGCTATTTCTAAAATACTTTACTATTTTAGAACTAGGGGTTGTGCTGTAGGTACCTTTTGTGTTGCACTATAAGAGTTCTTCATATATTCTGGATACCATTATTTGATCAGGTATATTTTCAAGTATTTTTTTGCTTTGAATTTCACTCTTTAAATAGTACTTTGAAGAGAACTTTTTTGAGCAGTTATCAGCCTGTAGGAAATCTTTTATTACAAATAATTAAATCTCTCAGTAATGTCTCCAACAGTATCAAACACCATTTCATATCACTAACAAAGAGCAGAGTAGACAATCAGGACTAGAACTGAGGGAGAAGTGTTCAGTTTCAAGTGTCTAAGCATGTCACATGATGACTATACAAAGCTTCAATGTCATTTCCCCACGTTATCCAACTGTGTCCCTCCAACATCTCTCTCAGTGGAGATAAAAGTTTCTATTTCTTTTTTTTTACCTTTTATTTAATGAATATAAATTTCCAAAGTACAGCTTATGGATTATAATGGCTTCCCCCCCATAACGTCTCTCCCACCCGCAATCCTCCCCTTTCCCGCTCCCTCTCCCCTTCCATTCACATGAAGATTCATTTTCAATTCTCTTTACATACAGAAGATCAGTTTAGCATACATTAAGTAAAGATTTCAACAGTTTGCACCCACATAGAAACACAAAGTGAAAAATACTGTTTGAGTACTAGTTATAGCATTAAATCACAATGTACAGCACATTAAGGACAGAGATCCTACATGAGGAGTAAGTGCACAGTGACTCCTGTTGTTGACTTAACAAATTGACACTCTTGTTTATGGCATCAGTAATCACCCCAGGCTCTTGTCATGAGCTGCCAAGGCTATGGAAGCCCTTTGAGTTCACCGACTCTTAAGTGCAGCAAGTCAAGAGAGCTGAAGTCCAATGAGAATATGTCAATCTCAGTTTAACTAAGTTGTTTTCAGGGGAGAGAGGAAAAGGCAGGCAAGGGATAAGAGTCAAAACTTTGACAAGGGTCAGTGAGTGTACATGGCATGTGGTAGCTCTGGAGACTATCATGATACTTTAAAATAAAGTGGCTTTTGTGGTTTTTTGTCTTTTTTTGGTATTGTAGGTATAGGCTGTTTAATATTACCCAAATTTAAACTTTCTGCAAAAAAAAAAAAAATTAAAGCAAATTTGAGGCAGCATCCTTAAGGAAAAAGTCATTTGTTATAAAATTGTGAGGATACCCAAGCAAGACCCTACTTGAGATTCATCAGCATGAACTTGAGAGCTTTTGTCCACTGTTCCTCAGAATTGAACTGGGTTTTGATAGAATAGGAGCCGCCACTGCCTCCTATGTCTTCAGTCTTCCCTTTCTCCACATTCATCCTGTATGGAAGACGAAAACATGTCTTGCTCTTTTCAACCTCTTCTTTAAACTCCTGCATGTGGTTCAGGAAAGCCACCACTACATGGTCAAACTTTTTGTCACAGAAAAACCACAACCCCCCAGAACAGTATAATGGCAGCTCCTTAGATTTGTCTGTCAGAGACTCCAGATACAAATGATTTCCATAAGGCACCAGTCAATACCTCTGAAATTTCAGACCCATCTTATTGTCCAGGGCATGAAGCAGCAACACCATCTGGCCCCAGGCAGCATTAATCTCATTCCATTCCACAGGAACACTGGGAAGGCAATCCAGCCGGCAGTTATGGATTGTGCCGAAGAGTCCAGTGTGCCAGATATGGAAGGTCATGTTGAAGACATTGGTCTTAAGCTTGTCCAGTTGCATCTGGGCATAAGACATCTGGTTTTCTACACTTTTCAGCTCTTTATCCAGCTCCAGCTGGATAAAGCTCATTTTTTTTAAAGATTTATTTATTTATTTGAAAGTCAGAGTTACACAGAGAGAGGAGAGGCATAGAGAGAGAGAGAGGTCTTCCATCCACTAGTTCACTCTCCAATTGGCTGCAATGGCTGGAGCTGATCCAATTCAAAGCCAGGAGCCAGGAGCCACGAGCTTCCTCTGGGTCTCCCATGTGGGTGCAGGGGCCCAAGGACTTGGGCCATCTTCTACTGCCCTCCCAGGCCCTAGCAGAGAGCTAGACTAGAAGTGGAGCAGCCAGGTCTCGATCCAGTGCCCATATGGGATGCCGGTGCTTCAGGCCAGAGCATTAACCTTCTGTGCCACAGCGCTGGCCCCCTGTTGTCATTTAAATTCACTGTATGTTGTCTGATACCCAACTTCCTCCTTATCCAGTCTCTCAGCCTCAGCCTGGACCTTCTCCAGATTTTCTGTCACTATTTTGCAGTTTGTTCCACATCTTCCAGTTCCTGGATCAGCCTTTCCTCCTCCAAGGCCAGCTCCGTTAGCCCCTTCTGCAGCTGTTCACTGTCATCCTCATTCATTTGCTCTCAGATCTCCAAATAGCATTTGTAGTTCTGACACTCACTGTCGGTGACATGGAGCTGAGTATCCAGCTGGTCTGAGAGAATCTGTGCATTCCACACACAGTGGGCGATCCACACCTGTCTGGCCTGACATGATGTCTAAAAGGTCCCCAGTGACCGCCAGTCTTGGGCTGAGGTTCTCCTTGGTGCTGCCATTGGGTGCCTCCCCATCAGAGTGAAGCTGTTGGCACTTTCTGTAGCCATCATAATGGCTGGGGGGTGAATCTGCTAGAGACACCATCCTGGCTAGTTTCTTTTTCCTCCTCCTCCTCCTCCTCCTCCTCCTCCTCCTCCTCCTCCTCCTCCTCCTCTTCTTCTTCTTCTTCTTCTCCTCCTCCTCCTCCTCCTCCTCCTTCTCCTCCTTCTTTTTCTCCTCCTCCTTCTCCTCCTCCTTCTCCTTCTTATTCTTCTTCTTCTTTTGACAGGCAGAGTGGACAGTGAGAGAGAGACACAGAGAGAAAGGTCTTCCTTTAGCCGTTGGTACACCCTCCAATGGCCACTGCGGCTGGCGCACCATGCTGATCTGAAGCCGGGAGCCAGGTGCTTCTCCTGGTCTCCCATACAGGTGCAGGGCCCAAGGACTTGGGCCATCCTCCACTGCACTTCTGGGCCACAGCAGAGAGCTCATCCTGGCTAGTTTCAATAAATGCTTCCTCTCCTGACTTAGCTTCTTCCTCCTGGGTGTCTCCTGGTTTGACCTGGGCTGTGGCAAGTAATGGAGCTGTGAGCTCCTGGATGGTGACCCAGTCCAGGATCTTGAAGCTCATGTCCAGCTTGAGGGGCTGGCTGCAGCGCTGGCACACAAAGCTCACCTGCATGGTGTTGCTGGGTGTCTTGGACCCCTCCACCTCTTGGGGGCCCTAGAGCCAGCCACTCAGGTTCAGTCTATTGTGGGGAGGACCATAGCCTCCGGTCAGCCCAGAACAAAGCCTCCAGAATCCCCATTGCCCAAACTTTATCTCTGAAGAGAAGGAAGTTATCATAGCCTTTGCAGCTTATAAACTAAATAAACCACCATGGATCTTAAAGTGGGAGTCTCAAGATGCAGCCCTGGCAGGGTTGGGGGTCTCTCGGGTGCCTGCTTCCTGATTTCTAGATGGCTTTTCCCAGAATCCTCAGGTGGATAAAGGGTAAAGATTCTCATTGTGTCTATTTTATAAGGCTGCTGATCCTGCCTGAGCACCTTACAGCCTTATCAGGCAATAACACCATCCTGATGATTATGCTTCAGTATTTAAATGGTATGTTCAGATCACAGCAGATACATATTTTCACTCTACATGCTGCTGTGGCTTTAAGTTGCTCCTCTTTTTCTAGTGTCTTTAGTTGGAAATCAAGTTCATTGATTTGAGACTAATATCAGGGGCTTCAAAATTTTTTCATTGTGCTCTTTCTTTAAAAAAGCTTCTGGGCCAGTGCTGTGGCTCAATAGGCTAATCCTCCACCTGCGGCACTGGCACACCTGGTTCTAGTCCCGGTCGGGGCACCAGATTCTGTCCTGGTTGCTCCTCTTCCAGTCCAGCTCTCTGCTGTGGCCCGGGAGTGCAGTGGAGGATGGCCCAAGTCCTAGGCCCTGCACCCACATGGGAGACCAGGAGGAAGCACCTGGCTCCTGGCTTCAGATCAGTGCAGTGCACCAGCCATAGAGGCCATTTTGGGGGTGAACCAATAGAAGGAAGACCTTTCTCTCTGTCTCTGTCTCTCTCACTGTCTAACTCTGCCTGTCAAAAAAAAAGAAACATAGAAATACAAATGTATTTGTGTGTGTATATCAGAGGTCAGAAGTCTGACATGGATGACATCAAATGAAAATCAAGGGCCCCACAAAGCAAAGTTCCTATTTGGAGGATTCAAGAGAGGATCTATTTCTTTGTGCTTCCAGGTTGTTGGCAGGATTCAATCCCTTATGACTGTAGAACGCAGATCCTTGTTTCCTGGATGCCTGTCACTTGAAGACCATTCTCAGCATTTTAAATACCACCTGCATCCGTTGGCTTTACCTACTCCCCCATCTTCAAAAACCAGATAGAGTAGGTGAGGTATATCTCATGTTTCAAATTACCCTGTCTCTTCATCCATTGCTACATTCTCTAATCAATCTTCTGGTTTCTTCTTTCACTTTTTTTTTTTTTGACAGGCAGAATGGACAGTGAGAGAAAGAGAGAGACAGAGAGAAAGGTCTTCCTTTGCCGTTGGTTCACCCTCCAATGGCTGCCAAGGCTGGCACGCTGCGGCCGGCGCACCGCGCTGATCCGATGGCAGAAGCCAGGAGCCAGGTGCTTTTCCTGGTCTCCCATGGGATGCAGGGCCCAAGCACCTGGGCCATCCTCCACTGCACTCCCTGGCCGCAGCAGAGAGCTGGCCTGGAAGAGGGGCAACCGGGACAGAATCCGGCGCCCCGACCGGGACTAGAACCCGGTGTGCTGGCGCCGCTAGGCGGAGGATTAGCCTAGTGAGCCGCGGCGCCGGCTCTTCTTTCACTTTTAAGGGCAGGTACTTTTACATTGGACCAAGACAGATAATACAGAATTACATGTCTCTTAAGTGGTCAATTGGTTAACACCCTGAAATCCATCACATCCCTAATTGTTTCTGTGATATGATGTTTCATACTCAAAGGTTTTGAAAATTAAGCCTTGAAAAACAGGGGGTGAGAAAAAATGAGGTAGGTATCACTTATAACACAATTTTTAAAATGACTTGTTACTCCTGTAAAGAAATTATTTTGTAAGTACATGAATTTGATGTTCATTAGTCAACCAAAAAGTTGACATTGTGTTAGACACTGCTTTAAACACTTTTCATAAATATTAGCTATATCTAATATGTATAATTAGACAAAAATTAGTGAATTATGAGAAAATTGTTTAATGGAAGGGTCTATTTAGCCTTAGTATAATTAGATCACACATTTTATATTTACAGAAAAAGATTAGCATAAGTAATCTGAGAAAATGGTATCATAATTCTGAAAAGTATAAAGGAAGAGGAGTAAAAAGAGAAAGGCAGTAATGGGCAATTTATTTTTTCTGAAACTATGATATTGGCTATTTCTTTTTTGTTTTTTGACAGGCAGAGTTAGACAGTGAGAGAGAGAGAGAGAAACAGAGAAAAGGTCTTTCTTCTGTTGGTTCACCCCCCCCCAATGGCCACTACGGCAGGTGCACTGTGCCAATCTGAAGCCAGGAGCTAGGTGCTTCCTCCTGGTCTCCCATGCAGATACAGGGCCCAAGCACTTGGGCCATCCTCCACTGCACTCCCAGGCCACAGCAGAGAGCTGGACTGGAAGAGGAGCAACCAGGACAGAACCAGCGCTCCAACTGGGACTAGAACCGGAGTACTGGTACCGCAAGCAGAGGATTAGCCTAGTGAGCAATGGCGCTGGCCAATATTGGCTATTTCAAAGATATTGCTGTGAGATATTCATGTTGGCCTTTAAAATATTGAGTTTTTTTTGTTTTTTTTTTATAGCTTTCCGTGTTTTGAAGATATTTCATAAAACATTTTTTAATTATGAGTCATCAGCCACCGGTCAGTGGATTATTTCTTTAGTATCTCCATTAATCATTTCTGTGTATAAATTTATCTTTCTTAAAAATTTTATTAAGTACCTATTTTTGGTTTATTCCTAGCAATTTAACTATGACAGAAATATTTTAAAAGGAAATCAAAATAAGTTTCTCATGTAGGCCTATTCAACTCCCTTTTTCCATAAAAGCAATCTGTGTAATGCCTTTGATCAACAGCCATGCCCTCACCTCAGCTGAAAAATCAGTATAAATGTAATGCAGTGTGGTCTAATTTTTGCTAAACTATATGAACATTGCATAATCAAAATATGGTGTTCTTCGAGAACCAATTCATTAGTTACTATATGTTTTTCTCATGAATTTTCAGAAAGTAAATAATATCATAAAGCCCAAACAATCCTGTTATGTACATCCCCAAAAGAAGGAGGAAATTGCAGTGCATTTGTGCAGTCTCTGGGATTAGAGTTCTTGGTCCCAGCACAGACCACATATCCTGTCCTTTATGTTGAACCATACTGTGGATCATGTAGCTATTTTTATTGTTATTTGTTCTCTGGTTTGGGTGACAACTTAACATTCCCCAGTACTATTCAGCAATAGAATGGTACACATGATTAGTCACAAGCAGAGAAGGAAGCCCTTGTACCTTTTTATTGTTACAGGAACATCACTTGTGCATATGTAATAGCAATGAATGAATGAGTGAATGAATAAATACAGCCAGAAGGCCTTGCTGAAAGTGAGTAGAAAATCAAATGGATTTCCTTCTATTTTTGTCACCAGGAACAGGGATTAATTGCTCCACTAGATAGAACTGAGGGTAGGATATTTGCTTTATCCATAACTAATGGCAGTTTTCATTTTCTATGTAGCTTGATTGCAAACATATCAGAGAACCCATAAAACATTTCCTCAGAGGTCAGTTATAATAGTTCTTAGGTTCATAGTTTCCATTTTAATAATAATCATAGCATACTTGTTATCTGCCTTATTTAAACATCACCAGTCACTACATAAATCATTCTCACCTCCACAAAACACATTTTTAACTTTTGAAACATGTTTTAACATTATGGGTTTTTTCACTTTACTAATAAAACCCTGGTAAGAACACACACACACACACACACACACACACACTTCCTTAGTTTTTTATCAGGGCAAAGAGATCAAATAAACTGTGATGGTTTTAGGGGTTATTCATCTAATCTTCAGTCGCAGGCTTTTCAGTCTTAAAAAGTCCAAAATCAATATTTCTCACATTTACCTGCTATGTGTGCCTGCAACAAGATGTATTTTAGATCTTCCCGATCTCTGATTCCTACAGTCCAGTAACTTTCCATTGGTTACCCCACCTGACTTCTCACCCCACTATGAATTGACTGCTACCATGTACTACTGTGAACTCCCTGTGAGACATGGGGAGGTCTTTAAAAAGTTCAAGGGAAATGGGTATTACAGGAAAAAAAGACTATGCATAAATCCAAATTTTACTTTTCTATTATTTTATTACCCTCATATTTTATCAGACCTCTCCCTTCACATCTACAGTAGCTCTGTTGCCTCTGCTACAGGCTATAGTCCTTATCTAGACAATGAAACTCTCTTGAAATTTTAGATTACTTTCATTTTGGTATTTCTTTTCAATAACAAAATGCATGCATCTCCACTCATTCTTAGTTCTGGAATAAACAACTAACAGACAGAATTATGCACCAATTAAATATCCCCACCCTTTATGGGCACTTAACATAACCATTTTATCTGAGCATATAGCTCTTTCTAGTATTTATTTCTAGTATTTATTTTGGTAAATAGTTCCCCCCCCCCATATTTTAAGGTCTACATAGACAGTTATCATCAACTCTCATTTAACAGCACCAAATACTGTTTTCAAAAATGTATTTACTTTATTTATTTGAAAGGCAGAGTAGCAAAAAGAAAGGAAAAGACAGAGAAAAAGGTCTTCCATCTGCTGTTTCATTCCCCAGATATCTGCAATGGCAATGACTGGGCTTGGTGAAGTCAGGAGAACAGAACTCCATCCTGTTCTCCCATGTAGGTGGCAGGGACATGAGCACTTGGACCATATCCTGCTGCTTCCCTGGCATATTACCTGACAGCACAATCAGAAGCAGAGTAGCATGGCTACTGCATCATGGTTCAGCTGGTAAAGTGCCACCTACACACCATCCCATGTGGGAGCCAGTTTGAGTCTGGGCTGCTTCACTTCAGTTCCAGCTCCCTGCTAATGGTCTGGGGAAAGCAGAGATGGCTCAAGTTACTTAGGCCCCTGCCACCAACATGAAAGACCCAGATGAAGCTCCTGGCTCCTAGCTTAGGCCTGGCCCAGCCCTGGCTACTGTTGCCATCTGAGGAGTGAACCAGTGATAGAACATTCTCTCTCTCTCTCTCTCTCTCTCTCTCCCTTTCTCCCTCTCTCCCTCTCTCTCTCTATCCCTTTCTTCCTCTCCTCTCCCCCTCTCTCCCTCTCTCTTTCTCTCTCTCTAACTCTGACTTTCAAATAAAATAATCTTAAAAAAAGCAGAGCAGCCAAGACAGGAGCTGTTGCTTTGAAATGGGATGTCAGCATCATAAGCAGCTACTTAACTGCCATATCACAATGCAGACCCCCATGCATCAGATTCCTGATGCTGGATAAAACATTGTTATATGTTGACCCCTTAGACAAACACCACATGAAACCATATGGAGGTTTATGATGTGTATTAATTTGGCAGATACAGAGAAAAAAATTGAAAAGTGCATTGTGTCCCTAAATTTAAAAAAAATGCCTTAAAGAATAAGTTCGACATGACCAAGGACATTTTACCCATTGATACATCCCCCAGCAATTTCAAGAATCTTTTGCCCATAGTATATGCTGAATAATAGTCATAGAGGTGATATAAGATTCCATCACTATTTAGGAAGTCTTCTCTGATAAAGGCAAATTAATCTTCTTCAGAATGTGAAATATCTAAAATGATAGCAATATTACTGCTCTGAAGGCTAAATTTCAGATTTTAATGATGGAGATTCCATGAAATAAGTTTCAAAGCTTAAGCATTGGAGTCAAAGACAATTATTGGTTAGAGGAATATAATTTTTGGTTAGAGGAATGCACTAGAATATAAAGTTTGCAGAGAAGGAATAACATTAGTAACTGTCATTTGGATTTCTTGGCAAAAATGGTTGAAGCTTTTAGTAGCTGACTTGTTTATAGGATAAACTTTAGAAAGATGGGGAATGTCAGGCCGGCGCCGTGGCTCAATAGGCTAATCCTCCACCTTGCGGCACCAGCACACGGGGTTCTAGTCCCGGTCGAGGCTCCGGATTCTGTCCCAGTTGCCCCTCTTACAGGCCAGCTCTCTGCTGTGGCCCAGGAGTGCAGTGGAGGATGGCCCAAGTGCTTGGGCCCTGCACCCCATGGGAGACGAAGCACCTGGCTCCTGCCGTCGGATCAGCGCAGTGTGCAGGTTGCAGTGCGCTGGCTGCGGCGGCCATTGTAAGGTGAACCAATGGCAAAGGAAGACCTTTCTCTCTGTCTCTCTCTCTCTCACTGTCCACTCTGCCTGTCAAGAAAGAAAGAGAGAGAGAGAGAGAGAGAGAAAGAAAGGAAGGAAGGAAGGAAGGAAGGAAGGAAGGAAGGAAGGAAGGAAGGAAGGAAGGAAGGTAGGTGAGGAATGTCCTTCAGGAATGTCCAGAATTTGGAGGAAGAAAAATATATAGAGATATGGGTAGATATGACAATGATGCAAATGACTACTAGAAATTCCCACAAACAGATCTTCATAAAAAGTTGGTATATGTGCTTTATGTGTGAATTATAAAATATTTGATTAAATACAATGGAAAAGTAAGTTTGTAATTATTTAAAATAACAAAATATATTTAGCTTCTTCAAAACCAAGTGCTTGATATAGATAGATCCAAAGTTGGTTAATTGAGTCTTATCAGAAGACTGAGTTTTTTGTCACTTATCACTGGGTCTTTGGGTTGTCCTGTTTAGCTGCCATTGTGTTCTTCAGATATTGGATTAATGTGAGACCTTAGTACTTCAATTAACAGATGAATAGGTTATAAAGCAATTGTATTCATCTCTACTTTAGAGTAAGAAAAAATTCTGAAAATGTTGTAGATTTATTCAAAGAAGGAAGGAAGGAAGGAAGGAAGGAAGGAAGGAAGGAAGGAAGGAAGGAAGGAAAAGAAAGACAAAGAAAGGAGATTGCATGTTGTACTAATAGAATGGATAGCTGCTATCTGGAACTATTTAACTATGAGCTGATAAGTATGCTCTCCATGCCTCAGAAACTTACCAAAATAAAATGGTGATTCTGTGACAAAGAATACCTGGGCATTCAACGATAGTGATATATTATAGGTATGTTTTTTTGTATGACATTTTTAAAGATATTTATTTGAAAGGTGGAGTTACAGAGAGGGAGAGGCAGAGACAGAGAGAGGATTTTCTTCTGCTGGATCACTCCCCAAATGGCTAAGATTGCTGGAGCTGGGCCAGTCTAAAGCCAGGAGCCAGGGGCTTCTTTTGGGTCTCCCACATGGGTGCAGGGGCCCAAGGACTTTGGGCCATCTTCCTCTGCTTTCCAAGGCACATAAGCAGGGAGATGGATCGGAAGTGGAGCAGCCAGGTCCAGAAGTGGAGCACCCATATGGGATGCTGGTGCTGCAGGCAGCAGCTTAACCTGCTATACCACAGCACCAGCCTCTACTTGTAGGTTTTTATTAATTAATATTCATATGCTGATGATTACTGTTAGTACATAGAAAATGAAATTTCCAATAGCACAAGTTAGTTGTTTAGTAATCAATATAATGCCATACTAATTGACAATGTTTCTTTGCAAAGTTATCATTACAGACACATACACACAAACACACATACAGAAACAGAAAATGAATTTTTGAATGGCAACTACTTAGTTGCAAAATCGTTTATCACACACAAATTTCTAAATGTGATTCTGACATAAGTGTATCACAGCACCATAACACTTGTTCTGAGATTTTTGTAGAGGTAGAATTATTCCATTGTTCCTAGCCAATGATCTTGATTGAAGGAACAAGGTATGGTGTTCTCCACACCATAGTTACAAATACCAGATGTTTATTTAGGTATTCATTTATTTATTTTATCTTTTAAATTGAAATAGACACATTCTCCATATTTATGGGGTACTATATGATGTTTCAAAATGCATATAGATTGTGTAATGTTCCAATCAGACTTAATCATATAATATAATCATTTACAGTTTCTTCATGTGGAAAACAAACTAGAATCCAACCAGATTTTTCTGAAGGATATAGAACATATTTATATCTATAGTCACTCTATTATACAATAGAACAGAACTTACTTCTTCTAACTATAACTTAGTCACATATACAGTATAGAATTCTATTCATCCGTAAAAACAGATAAAATCCTGTTATTTACAACAAAATCAATAGAACTGGAGGCCACTAGTTTAAGTCAGAGAAAGTAGGCAATGGAAGAAAAATATGTGATTTTACTCACATGTGGAATCTAACATCTTAGTTTCACAGAAATTGACAGCAATATAGTGCTCATCAGTGGCTGAGGAGAAAAGTAAATGAGAGGGAAGGGGAAAAGTTGCTCAACTAGTACTAAGATTATTTTTTGTAGTTGTATGCTGTAGAACTAGAGGCCCAATATAAAATTCTTAATCATTTTAAGAAACTTTTGATGGCAAAGCCAAAGGTGCCCTAAATGCTGTTTTTGTACAAAGATCAGAAAAGTGATATTTTTTGAAACCTGGTTGCAGACTAAAGGTTATTTACATATATAGTCATGCACTAAGCCAATGGGTACCTAATGTACTATTACTTTTTTTTTTTTTTCAAAAAAAGTGTGGATGTTAATGTAAAAAGAAATTTCTATTAACACATAATAGAAAAATAATTACTGGTGGTAAAGGGAGAATATTTATTCTGAGATGGTTGTATTTGAGCAGAATGGTGTCATTGAGTCTTTGAGTTCATAAAATGAACAGCACTATTTTCAGAGATAAGATCAAACACATTCCATATTAATATATTCATTTGTTAATTTTAAACTTCATTATTGAAGTCACCATAGAGTGACCCATTTGAAAGTAATGTCACGCATGTATTATTTAACTATGGGGCTGTTCTGGAAAATTGGCCCCTTCAGTGGATTCTTTACTGTGCAAATATCATAGAATTTACTAAAACTGAGGTTGCTACAATGTCACTAAGCAATACAATCTTTTTTGGGGGACATCACTGTGGCATATGCATTCTATCATTGCTTGAAATATTATTATGCAGTAAATGATTATATAGTTTAATTAAAGAATGAATTTATGAGTTTAAAATACTTTCATGGTAAAACATGATTAATCTATATAATAATAAGGTTTTCATTTCCATCATCTACAATCATTTTTTTCTTTACACCTGAGTGTGTGTGTGTATGTGTGTGTCTATGGGGGACTTCAAAAAGTTTGTGGATACGTGAAATTAAAATACCATGATTTTCCTGATTGGTGTTAACTAATAGGGCACAGAATATAATGTTTATGAGCAAAATTGACATTTTGAGATGTGGTTAGTGCTAAAAGCCCTTGTCTTTATTATTGAGGAACAGTTTTTTTTTTCTTCTTACTGTATGTTGAATTCTTTACTTAGTGGAGGATTAAGCTTATGATTATGAAATAAACTTAATGTATGTTTTTGTAAAAATGAAAGAAAGAATAAGAAAGGAAGGGGTAGGAATGGTAGGAGCCTGAGCAGGAAGGAGAACAGAATATGAAGTAACACTATATTCCTAAATCTGTATATATGAAGTACATGAAATGTGTTCACCTTATATAAATAAAAAATATTTAAATAAACAAATTTACTTGGTGAAAACATTTTTGAAAGCTATGCATAATTTTTTTCATTATATTATTTTTATGAACTGTTTGAAATCCCTTTGTATAGTTGATTATTATAATATGAATTTATTTATTTATAATTCAGTTTTCTATATTTGTGAGTGATTCATAGGTACCTGATTCCTATCTATAATTTCATAAGAATATGAAGAATATGAACAAATTCTAAATCTACCCTAGATTTTCATTTTTTAAATTTTATTTAAAGAATACACACTTCATGCATTTCATATATACAAATTATTGAACATAGTGATTCTTCCCATCCTACCTTCCTTCTGCCTGTATTCCCACCCTTCTTTCTCTCCCCTCTCCTATTCTCATTCCTATTCTATACAAAGATCTCTTTTCAGTTAACTTATACTCATAATATTAACCCTGCACTAAGTGGAGCGTTCACTGAATAGTATGAAGAAAAAAAAGAAAAAAAGAGCAAAAACATTGTTCTTCAACAGTCAGGACAAGGGTTGTTCAAAATTATCGCATCTCAAGGTGGCAGTTTTGCTCCTATAGATTACTTTTTAGGCACTCTGTTAGTTACCACAGACCAGAGAGACAATTTGGTATTTGTCTTTTTGTGACTGGCTTATTTCACTAAGTATAATGGTTTCCATAGCATCCATTTTGTTAGTTATTCATTTTTTTTTTAATTTTTATTATTCTACTTGAAATGCAGAGAGAGATGTCAATCTGCTCATTTACTCCCCAAATGTATACCACAGGCAGGGCTCAAACAGGCCAAATCCAGGAGCCTGGAACTCCATCCAGGTCTTTCACATGGGTGACAGGTACTCAAGTACTAGACGCATAATCTGCTATTTCCCAGTGTGTGCCCAAGGAGGAAGTTCTATCAGAAGCTGAATAGCTGGGACTTGAACTATTCACAGTGACATGGAATGCAGTTGAGTTAACCACTGTACCAAATGACCATGCAGGCTATAAAATAGTTATTTTTATTAACAATTTGTCAAAAATTAGTTTGGTTGGATTTAGGGTATTTCAATCCTGCGTTTATCAATTATCATAGAGAACAACTAATATTAAATATCAAGGAAATAAATATCCATACTTTCACTTTGTAAAAATATAGTTTACAAAGGAAGAATCAAATTTGAAAAGAGTGCATCTGCTGTTGGTCATGTGTTTTTTCTTGCATTTCTATGAGAATAAAGACATATGGCCAACTGTGTTTTCTTAATAAATATTTATCTCCAAATATCAGAAACATTTCTCTTGTCCACACTGATATCAATGTATTGTTGTGTACATCTCTATTTACAAATGCTTATATACAGTCTCTCTTAGGAAAACCCATATCACTTGATTTTCTTGTTTTGCTTTCTCAAGAATGCACATTTTGCTCTGATTCTGAATTTTTCTCTACTACTACTTTCTAAAAAACCACTATCAGTTTAATTACACACCTTTTTTGATTGACAATTTAGTTTAATTTTCATATGAATCTAATCCATGCATACAACATAGACAAAGTAGCCATGAAATCCACTACTGCTATTAAGTGCAAAAGAGTTTGACAGTCTACAATCACAAAGATATTTTTTTGCTTGTTATACTAACAGATATTAAATAAGCACTTATAAGTGAAATGATAACAAGTATTTGGGGATTATGCAGTTGTTCCTTTTTTTGTTCATTTAATTTATTTATATCCGCCAGTGCCATGGCTCGCTAGGCTAATCCTCCACCTGCGGTGCAGGTACTCCAGGTTCTAGTCCCGGTTGGGGTGCCAGATTCTGTCCTGGTTGCTCCTCTTCCAGTCCAGCTCTCTGCTGTGGCCCAGGAAGGCAATGGAGGATGGTCCAAGTCCTTGGGCCCTGCATCCTGGGAGACCAAGAGGAAGCACCTGGCTCCTGGCCTTGGATCGGTGCAGCATGCTGGCACTGGCAGGCATTTAGGGAGTGAATCAATGGAAGGAAGACCTTTCTCTCTGTCTCTCTCTCTCACTGTCTAACTCTGCCTGTCAAAAAAAATTACTTATATCCAGGATGCATCTATGCTGTTAGAAGGAAGTGTAGAAAAATAATACTATTTCAGTGTATATTCTTTGGAAAAGTTATCCAAATAACAATTTGCTTCAATGTAACATCATTATTTATTTTTCTATCTGAGAATATTACAAATGATCATCTGGGAATTTTTTTCATAATATTTTGATCATTCTTTATTTCTACTGGGAAATATCAACAGGCTATCATTCTTTTGTGGCCATCTATAAGTGTATCATTAAATACTAATGTTCACATTTGGGGAGATAATTTTATAAAAAATGTTTTTAAATATTTTTACAGGAAGCTTCTATGTGTGTTTTTCAGCTTTTTTTAAATTATATTGGGACATTTTATACTTTTAAATCATGAACACATGATTTCTTCATATGTATTAGTGCATAGCAATATGATAATGTAAAAACCTATAAAGAACACAATTCAAGAAAATAATGTATTCATTACTAATTTAAACTACATTATGTGCTATTTTTATCTCAAATAGGCAAGATCTTACAGATAAATATAGTTCTGTATACTGATTCTTCAATGATACACTAAAGGTAAAAGAAGTGATTATTTTCCAAGATGCACAAAGGTTTCATTGACATGTGTACCTTGTATTACCCATGCATTTAGCCAGTAAGCAAAATTCAAATGAAACTTGATTTTACCCAGGTTTTAGTTTTTAGTTATAGTATAAGATGTCCATGTAGGGTCTGAGTTTTCTAGAAACTCAAAGAAAGCATTTTCCAAACAATCTTCCAGGCACTTTTCAGCTTATTTCTGAAATGAAATCATAGTAGTAGTTTGTTCCCTCTTGAATTCATTAAAATTACATAGTAACTTTAGGAACAAGGAAATAATGCCATCAGACAATAGCATCTCTACTTCCCTAAAATTCCTGTATGTGTGGAGCCCATAAAAAGCTCTTCTCCAGTTATTCATACAGTGCATATACAGTGAACTATAGTCCCCTCACTGTGCTGTGAAACCCTAAAATCTACTCCTTCTATCTAACTCTGTTGTACTATTCTTGATAAATGTGTATAAGTACTATAGGTCAATTAGAGTTTTCCAAAAAATTCAAATAAAAACCTCAAACAATAAGGGTTCTCATATAAAATCACACTTAAAGAGAGACAATATATATGTGTTTATATATATATATATATATATTACCATCACAACAATCATTTCCTTTGTTTCCATGCATAGAGGAGATAAACCAACAAAACAAAGTTAAGTATGTAAACGCAGAGGTTCAGCTTTAACAATTCATTCATTAACACTTTGGATCTATATACTCTAAATAATTGTTCTTTTATATTTTTTATGGTTATCATTGCACTGTTTTGTGCAAGATTAAGAAATATATTTTTCTGATATTCATGGAGCTTATGAAATAATGCAGATTATAAGCATTGGTAAATCAGCTATATAAATATAGTAAACATGATGTGATTATTATAATTAATTTTTTTCAAGGCAGAGAGAAATATGTGTGTGTAGAGAGAGAGCCTGAAAGCCTGAAACTCCATTTTGGTTTCCCATGTGGGTAGCAAGGACCCAAGTGCTAGCCCAGTTCCCAGGTGCATTAGCAGGAAGCTGTGATAGATAGATAGATAGATAGATAGATAGATAGATAGATAGATAGAAGGAAAAATCAAACTTCCTTCCACTGGTTCATTCCCTAAATGCCTATAACCAAGAGTAAACAGGAGCCAAAAACTCAATCAATCAAGTCTCCTTGTAGACATGGGACTCTATTTCTTCAGTAATCAACTGCTGCCTCCAGAGGTACATATGGCCATGTAGCTGTAATCAGGACAAGAGCTGGGATTCAAGCCCAGTCACTCCAATACAGGATGCAGGTTTCTGAAGTGAAGTCCTAACCACTACACCAAATGTGCATCCCTTTATTTATTTGTAAACTTATTATTTTTATTTTAAGGTTAGGGAGAGAAATACACAGAATGAAATAGAACTATCATAAGAACTTTAAGGAAAACTCATGTCTTTGCCAAAATAGCAAGCAGTGGTAAAGGAAATTTTCTTTGTCAAGAAAATTATAATTAGACTGAGATCTCAACAACAACAACAAAAAAAAACACACAAACCTCTGGGAAACAAAGAAGTAAAATTTTCTCAAGATTAATTTAGGAAAAAAATATCTGCCCATTTGAGAGAGAATAGCTTTTAGGATAATCAAGTGTTGGAAGAGGCTGTCCTTGATATACAGTGGGTTAAGCCACCTGGGATATCAACATTCAAATAGAAGTGCTAGTTTGAGTCTGGGCTATTCTGTTCCAGATTCACCTTCCAGCTAATGCACCTGGGAGAAAAGCACAAGATGTGCCAATACTTGGATCCCTGCTACCCACATGGGAGACCAAAAATGGAATTTCAGGCTCATGGCTTCCACCTGGTCCTTTTTTCTCTCTCTCCCTCTCTATTGCTCTGTCTTTCAAATAAGTAAATCTTAACAAAAATTACAGAAAGTAATAGGGGTTTGGCTGCTGGATACTTTAAGACATGGTTAAAGTCAGAAAGTGGTAGTGTTTTGGTTCTGGTCCAGTTCCCCTTCTCTTCAGTCTCCATTGCAGGATTCCCAGTATGAATGTGATGATCACTTTAGATGTGTTAAGCACATTTTCTGGTCCTATAAAATGCATATATCAGTTCTTCTTTTATCAGGCTTACTTTGAGGATCAAAGAATATAAAACACGTGGAAGTGATTTGAAAAATTAAAAACACCATGACTATGGGATTATCACTTTAAGAGACAGAATCTGCTAGAGGCATCAATGTCTCTGCTAGGCTTTGATATCCACACATAAACATCAGGGTTTTTTCACCAACGTGCCATGATTTTGTTGTAGGTTCACTGGATTCTTTGATATCACTAGGGAATTTCATAACTAAACCTAAAATAAAGGACAAGGAAATGAAATAAAGTGTGTTACTCATGCTAAAAGTTAATACTGATCTTACAGCAGAGTATTCTTCCAGAAAGTTTATTACACAAAGAGAGGAGCACAGCAACCTTTTGGGATAAGTAAAGGTCAACAAAGAAAGCATATTGGGATGTGACTTTTCCAAAGTTAAAATGTCTTTGCGGGTCAGATGCAAGTGGGATATCTAAGAAACGTGTTTAAATAGATTTCTCAATCACTCCCTTGCAACACATAAGAGTTTTCACTCCCCAGCACTTATATACCAGCTAAACTCTTCTCATGTCCCCTTCAAGCATCTAACATCTCCAACTTGTTTCTTGTCATCCATGTCACCTGAGTTTATGCAAATCTCTGTAAAGTTTAAAAAATTGAAAGCTCTTTTTAACCCAGCAAAGACAAAGCAGAGTCTTCCATCAGTATCAGTAGGATATTGGTTCCAGAACATCCCCTTGCCCTCACCACAACTTCTGAAAATCCATGGATTTTCAAATTTCTTAATTAGCATATCTTTGTATATGTGCATGATCCTGTATGTTTACATTATTTCTAGATTATGTATAATAATTTACAATGCAAATACTATGTAATTGCCATAATATATTGTTTAGGGAATAAATGACAAGAGAAAACTATCTGTACATAAGCAGAGCAGACATGGTTTTTCTTTTCAAATGTATTTTTCTATGGTTGATTGAATGCATGGGTGTAGAATTCACGGATGAGGATTGACTGCATTTTCTTTCTTCTAAAAACTATCAAGGAGAGTAAAATAAATTCAGGGATCTGTACACCCTATAGAAAATAAGGGGTTCTGACTGGCCGCTCTGAAAAGCATTGTTTCCAGGTCCAGCTCCCCGCTGCCGCAGCCACCTCCGCAGCAGCGGTTCCAGCAGCTTTGTCGCCAGAGTCCCCGAACTCTCGCTTTCTCTCAAGTCTGCCGCATCAGATCACCAGCATGCCCCACGATGTCAGACGCGACCATGGACACTAGCTCTGAGGTCGCCACCAAGGACTTAAGAAGGAATTTGTGGAGGAGACGGAGAATGGGAGAGACGCCCCTGCCAAAGGCAACGCTAATGAGGAGAAGGGGAGCAGGAGGCCGACAACAAAGTAGATGAAGAGGAAGAAGGTGGAGAGGAACAGGAGGAAGAGGGCAGGGCGATGGTGAGGAAGAGGATGGAGGTGAAGATGAGGAGGCCCAGGCAGTTACATGCAAGCAGGCAGCTGAAGATGATGAGGAGGACGATGTTGACTCCAAGAAGCAGAAGACTGATGAGGATGACTGGACAGCAAAAAAGGAAAAGTTAAACTAAAAAAATAGGCTCACTAGGCTAATCCTCTGCCTGAGGCGCCAGCACACCAGTTTCTAGTCCCAGTTGCTCCTCTTCCAGTCTAGCTCTGTGCTGTGGTCCGGGAGTGCAGTGGAGGATGGCCCAAGTTTTGGGGCCCTGCACCCGCATGGGAAACCAGGAGAAGCACCTGGCTCCTGGCTTCGGATCAGCGCGGTGCCATTGGAGAGTGAACGAGCATCAAAAGGAAGACCTTTCTCTCTGTCTCTCTCTCTCACTGTCCACTCTGCCTGTCAAAAAAAAAAAAAAAAAAAAACTAAAAAAAAAAAAAAATCAAGGCTGCCATGACCTATTCCCTCGCTTTCCATCTCAAAATCTAACGTGGTCACCTCCGAGAGGATGCCGCCCCCGCGGCAGCGCCACCTGCAGGCTTCATGCCCTCTCTCCACCCAACCAAATCCGGGGAATGTGCAACAGGGGAGGAAAAGAACCTAAACTTCCAGGCCCTGCTTTTCTTCTTAAAAGTACTTTAAAAAGGAAAATTTGTTTGTATTCTTATTTACATTTTATATTTTTGTACATATTGTTGGGGGTCACCCACTTTTATGATCTCGGGATATCCAAACCAGCCTTCGGAGCATTTTCTGTCTTACTTCTGACTTTACTTGTGGTGTGACCATGTTCATTATAATCTCAAAGGAGGAAGAAAAAAAAAAACTTGTAAAAAAAAGCAAAAACAACAAAAAAAAATTTATTCAGAGCATTCCAATAACTTTTTGAGTATGTACTTAGCTGTACTATAAGTAGTTGGTTTGTATGAGATGGTTAAAAAGGCCAAAGATAAAAGGTTTCTTTTTCTCCTTTTTTTGTCTATGAAGTTGCTGTTTATTATTTTTTTTTGGTCTGTTTAATGTATGTGTGAAACAATGAAACATAAAGAAAAGATCCTAAAATGTGCAAGAGAGAAACGTCAGATTACTCTCAGAGGATCTCCAATCAGACTCACAGCTGACTTCTCATCAGAAACCCTACAAGCTAGGAGGGAATGGCGAGACATAGCACAGGTGCTAAGAGAGAAAAATTGCCAGCCCAGAATATTATATCCTGCCAAGCTCTCATTTGTGAGTGAAGGTGAAATAAAGACCTTTCATAGCAAACAGAAATTGAAACACTTTGTGGCCACTCGTCCGGCCCTGGAAAAGATACTTAAAGATGTGCTACACTCAGAAACACAGAAACACGGCCATCAATATGAAAGAAGGGAAAGGAAGAACACCTACCAGTAAAAGAGCATGGGAAGCTCAAAGCATATACTAGAAAATATTTCCGGGAAAATGGCAGGGCAAAGTCACTACGTATCAATAGTCACATTGAACATTAATGGTCTGAATTCTTCAGGCTGACTGGCTCAAAGAACACAACCCAACTATTTGTTGCCTACAAGAAACACATCTCTCTAACAAAGAGGCATGCAGACTGAAAGTGAAAGGTTGGAAAAAGATATTCCATGCCAACAGAAACCAAAAAAAAGCAGGTGTAGCCATATTAATATCAGACAAAATAAACTTTAATACAAAAACTGTTAAGAGAGACAAAGAGGGACACTATATAATGATTAAGGGTTCAATTCAACAGGAAGATGTAACTATTATAAATGTATATGCACCTAATTACAGGGCACCGGTCTGTTTAAAAGATATGTTAAGGGACTTAAAGGGAGATTTAGATTCCAATACAATAGTACTGGGGGACTTCAATACTCCACTCTCAGAAATAGACAGATCATCCGGACAGAAGATCAACAAGGAAACAGCAGATTTAATTGACACTATTGCCCAAATGGATCTAACAGATATCTACAGAACTTTCAACCCTACATCTACAGACTTCACATTCTTCTCAGCAGTGCATGGAACCTTCTCTAGGATTGACCACATACTAGGCCATAAAGCAAGTCTCAGCAAATTTAAAAGAATTAGAATCATACCATGCAGCTTCTCAGACCACAGCAGGATGAAGCTGGAAATTAGCAACTCAGGAAACCCCAGAAAGTATGCAAACACATGGAGACTGAACAACATGCTCCTGAATGAACACTGGGTCATTCAAGAAATCAAAAGAGAAATCAAAAACTTTCTGGAAGTAAATGAAGACAACAACACAACATATCAAAACTTATAGGATACAGCAAAAGCAGTATTGAGAGGCAAATTTATAGCAATAGGTGCCTATACCAAGAAATTGGAAAGGTACCAAATAAATGAGCTTTCAGCGCACCTCAAGGACCTAGAAAAACTGCAGCAAACCAAACCCAAATCTAGTAGGAGAAGAGAAATAATTAAAACCAGAGAAGAAATTAACAGGATTGAATCCAAAAAAACATTACAAAAAATCAGCCAAGCGAGAAGCTGGTTTTTTGAAAAAATAAACAAAATTGACACCCCATTGGCCCAACTAACTAAAAAAAGAAGAGAAAAGACCCAAATCCATAAAATCAGAGATGAAAAAGGAAACGTAACAACAGACACCACAGAAATAAAAAGAATCATCAGAAATTACTACAAGGACCTGTATGCCAGCAAACAGGAAAACCTATCAGAAATGGATAGATTCCTGGACACATGCAATCTACCAAAATTGAACCATGAAGACATCGAAAACCTAAATAGACCCATAACTGAAACAGAAATTGAAACAGTAATAAAGGCCCTCCCAACAAAGAAAAGCCCAGGACCAGATGGATTCACTGCTGAATTCTACCAGACATTTAAAGAAGAACTAATCCCATTTCTTCTCAAACTATTCAGAACAATTGAAAAAGAGGGAATCCTCCCAAATTCTTTCTATGAAGCCAGCATCACCTTAATCCCTAAGCCAGAGAAAGATGCAGCACTGAAAGAAAATTACAGACCAATATCCCTGATGAACATAGACGCAAAAATCCTCAATAAAATTCTGGCCAATAGAATACAACAACACATCAGGAAAATCATCCACCCAGACCAAGTGGGATTCATCCCTGGTATGCAGGGATGGTTCAACATTCGCAAATCAATCAATGTGATTCACCACATTAACAGACTGCAGAAGAAAAACCATATGATTATCTCAATTGATGCAGAGAAAGCATTTGATAAAATTCAACACCCTTTCATGATGAAAACTCTAAGCAAATTGGGTATAGAAGGAACATTCCTCAATATAATCAAAGCAATTTATAAAAAACCCACAGCCAGCATCCTATTGAATGGGGAAAAGTTGGAAGCATTTCCACTGAAATCTGGCACCAGGCAGGGATGCCCACTCTCACCACTGCTATTTAACATAGTTCTGGAAGTTTTAGCCAGAGCCATCAGACAAGAAAAAGAAATCAAAGGAATACAAATCAAGAAGGAAGAAGTCAAACTATCCCTCTTTGCAGACAATATGATTCTGTACTTAGAGGATCCAAAGAACTCTACTAAGAGACTATTGGAACTCATAGAGGAGTTTGGCAAAGTGGCAGGATATAAAATCAATGCACAAAAATCAACAGCCTTTGTATACACAAGCAATGCCATGACTGAGAAAGAACTGCTAAGATCAATGTTGTCCAACAAGAAACTGGAATTTTATTTTGCTGAATTGTTCTTTAGAACAAAAAAGGAAAGAAAGAAAGAAAGAAAGAAAGAAAGAAAGAAAGAAAGAAAGAAAGAAAGACAGACAGACAAGGGGTTCTAAAATGCCTAGCTGAAAACTGACCTCTTCAAAACAATATGTGTAGCTTGTCCCTTGTGTGATCAATTTGTTCTGCCTTCTCTGTGTTTCCTAGCATCAAAACCTTAAGCATGAATGAGTATTTGAAATAGTAAAGAAACTGATGCCTCACATAAGAGTACCTTGGTTCAATATCCTGCTCTGGCCCTTGGCTCCAGTTTCCTGCTAATGCAGACCCTGAGAGACAGGAGTTTTGTTCCTGAGGTGAATCAGAATGCCGGCACTGTGGCAGAACAGGTTAAAACCCTGATCTGCACTGCACTGCTGATATCCCATATTGGCACCTGTTTCAGTCTTAGCTGATCCACTTCCAATCCAGCTCCCTGCTAGTACACCTGGGAAAGCAACAGAAGATGGCCTAAGTCCCTAGGCCCCTGCACCCAGGTGGGAGACCTGGAAGAAGCTCCTGGCTCCTGGCTTCAGATCATCTCAGCTCTGGCTGTTGCGGCCATTTGGGGAGTGAACCAGCAGAAGGAAGACCTTTCTCTGTCTCTACCATGTTGTAACTCTGTCTTTCAAATAAGAGAAAATAAAAAAAGAATGTGGGCACTTTCCATCTCTCTGTCTCACTCTGACTCTGCCCCTCAAAAAAATATATATAGTAAGAGATATCCAAATAATCATTAAGTATACCAGATCAAAACACTTAGTTGAACTCCTGACTCTTTGAGAATTTCATGGCGAAGGTGAGTAAGACAGGAGCAATCAAGAGTTACACACAACTTTCTGTCTCCTGAATTCCAGGTGTTGATTATAACTTGGAGGAAATTGTTCTTACCAAAAATTTTTTAAAAAGAAAAGAAAATCTATCACCTAATCGAAATTAAATTATGTACTCACAAATGGCATAATAAAAATGTGAAGTTGCATATAAAATCAAGAAAAGAACCTATATTGAACATTTTTACTGAAACTTCATGTGTGCCTGTATGTGTATAGTGTATGTGTGTGAGAGAGAGGCAGAAAAGGAGATTGCCAAATAGCATTAAAATTCCAAAGTTATATTTTGTTAAAGTAATTGTGAATACTTAACGTTTTTACTATATTCATCCTGGGAATATATTGTAAAACCTACTCCACAGACAGGTAATATTGGACTTTTTCTATTGCCATGGTTTAATCCACTTGTGAATTTAAAACTTAAATCCTTTATAGATTCAGTTCCTTTAAAATGCTAATCACAGAAAGGATTTTTATTTCATTTTTGGCATAGTATTAATAATACTTCTCTCTAGATACTATATTCCATTTTATTTCTACTGCAATTTCACAGTAATTTTATTCTCTTAATATTGTTAGGATCCAGCCTATTTTCAGTAATGCTATCAACACAAAGTGAAAAGGCACTCTAAGAAAAGAAAAAGAATTATAATGAAATTTTATAAAAACTTTTCCTCTTTGCTTTAAAAAGCTGCACTCAAGAGTAGTTTTTACATTTGAGGTTTCATCTGTAACTCAAAAGTATTGATTCTTTCATTAGAAAGATGTTCTCTGCTATGACAGACAGCCCAAATGAATGAAAATACAGTACATATATTTTTTCCCCTTTTCGGAAAAGTCTCATCACTGATCCTGGGTCCTTCATGTCCAAACACCAAGTACCTTGGTTTAAAGTTACATAAAGCATCTCTACAGAATTATTCCACACAAGATTCTGTTTTAGAAAACTGAAAGAATTAGAAACCTCTCAATAACAATGCTTGCCATGAAATATTTATTAAGTGCTTCCTGAATTCCAATCACTATGTCATAGACTACAGATAAAATGGTCAGAAAAATGCATGCTTCCTAATTTCTTCAGCATCTGCTCTTGCAAGATCATAAAAGACAATAATATGGATGATAACATTAGTGCTTTGGGGATTACCTATTGGAGTAAAGAGAATCTTTTCTTAAATATCTAATGACCCAGCTTCTAGGTCCAATTACCAACAATTAAATTATCAAATGTTAAATAAAATTTAAAACACCTCAATATTTCCCAGTGGTCCAAATAAAATAAGCCTCTGACATGACAGCTGATGATATTTTTAATTGTTTGGTTTGTTATGTTTTGTTATTTCCCTATTATATCCTTACATGCAATATTTCTAGTAAAATAATAATGATATACATTGATGAGAATGTGTTGAACAGAAGATGGTAAAATTTTTGTAATGACTTTAAAGACAATTTCACTGCCATGCTGGGACAGTCACAAGAAGGCTGCTGTGACCAGGGCAGGGGCCTCGGCCCAGCTCGACCCTGCAGGGCCCTCTGTACACCTGTCAAGGACACCTGGGGGAGGCTGGTCCAGAGGGCAGCAGGTGCTGGCTGACAGACCATGTGTAGGAGTGGGTTTTGAGCTGGGTGCTTGTGGAGAGGCTGGAAGGGTCTGGGCTGTGTCCTAGAAAATCTGTGTTGCTGTGAATGCATGGGCAAGGGCTCTGGGTCAGGGGAAGCTCCATCCTCGGGGGCCAACCTCAGGTGCCTGTGTGGTGAGAACAGGTTGTTGGTGGATATGTGGGTGGGTGAGGCCTGGTCACATGGGGGAGGGATTGAGCGGGGGGGTGCCCCAATCCGTGCCCTGTGGAAGGCAGAACTTGTGGGTGATGAACATGAGACAAGGGGAGGGATTTGTGATGGAGTTGTTACTCAGAAGGGAAGCAGAGCCTGAAGATCTGGAACATTCTCAGGCTGTCTGTGTTAAGGAGAATGAGAGTGGCAGTTCAGGAGACAGCTGATAAGGTGTGGCCCTGTGAGTGTGCATTAGAAAGGCAGAGAGAGAGAGAGACTGACTGACTCCATCAGCTGGTTTACTCCACAAATGTCCCCAAGACCCTGTGCTGTTCCTCCCGGGACAGCTCCAGTGCAAGAGTCCCTGACTGGTGGAGTCACTGCCCTGGACGCAGCCTGGGACACTCAGGGATGTCCCAGCTGGGACACTGAGCTGCCATGGGGGCAGGTCCACCCAAAGCCACACCCTGACCTCTGTATGAGGTCCCAGGAGGTGGGACCAGAACCTTCCACCCCAGGAGGTCCCTGAGCCGAGAAGCAGGCCCTCACCAGATGATGCCTGGCTCACCTTGGCCCTGGTTACATGTCTGTCCATGGTGTGCTGTCTGCCCTTGACCCAAGCCTGCCCTGTGGTTTCAGAGCCGGGCTTCTCCCTTCAAGGACATGATCCTGTGCTTCTCTGAAGAGGACTGGCCCCTCCTGAACCCTGGCCAGACTGGCTTCTATGGAGAGTTCGTCATTGGGGAGGACTGCGGAGTCTCCATGACCCCAAGTAAGACCCAGCTCCCAGATGGCGGCCTGGGGTCCCTGCCAGGGTCTCCCCTCCCAAGTGAGACTGTGCACCCAGAATGGGGGCTGGGGTCCCTACCCTCTGTAATAGCAGGAGACTGGAGGTGTATTCAGGTCTGTGCCTGGTTGTCCAAAGCAAATGTCGCCCTGGTCCCTGCCTGCCATTTTGACACCGGTGGCTCAGGCTTCCCGGGCTGTCTGTCACCAGAGGCCCAGCATCACTATCTGCTTCTGGCTTCACACCTGCTGACCCTGAAGGCCCTGGCCCTGGCCCTGCCCCTCAGGGGTTCCTGCTCACCACACACCTCCCCCCCTCCACTCAGCTTCTTGGACTCTGAGCCTGGCTGTGCGGGCCACCTTGGGAGCCACTCAATGGGGTGCCTTGCCTTCCCCTGGGGCAGATGACCCAGCTGCCCTGCTGGGCCCCTTCCAGGGAGAGGAGAGTGAGCTGCTGCTGGAGCTACTGGAGCTCCAGGGGAAGGAAGCACTGCAGGCCTCCTTGACTGGTCAGTGAAGGCACCAAAATTGGGTGAACAGAGAGGGCAGAGCCAGGCTGTTCCCAGGCTGTCTGTGCAGCCTCATGCATTGTCTGGGTACTGATGTCCTGCCCTGTCCCCATCGTTGTCTGGATACTGACACCCTGTCCTGTCCCTGTCCCTCATTTTAACTGAGCCATGCTGGGGCCAGGTGTCCCTCAGGTACCCACCCTGAGCCTGGTGCATGCTAGGGCTCAGGCAGTTCCTCTGTGCCCGGGGCCTGCAGTGCTGGGGCTGGGAAGTCAGCACCTTGGGGACAGCATGGGTGGGGTCCTCAGCATCAGTGCCCCCTGTTGATGAGACTCAAAGGTACCCCGGCGCACATGGGCTTGGGTACCCTGGCCTGCCTGCAAAGGCTGTGAGGCCAGCAGCCACGCTGTGGTGCGTCCCACCCTGCAAATTCCATCCTGGCCCTGCAGTCCCCCCATCCCAGCCATCCCAAGTCCCCACCTCCTCCCACCCTGTCCAGCTGGGTTTTCACAGCCCTGTAGGGAAAGCACTTCAGGGCAAGGGAGGGCCTGCTCCACTCTTGCCACCAAGGGAGTTAGGGCAGACCAGGATCAGTACTGATCCTTTCAAAAGCTTTATTTTTGCAAAGTTATATTTATTTATTCATTCTTTTGAAAGACAGAGATTTGGGGCTAGCCTTGTGGCAAAGCAGGTAAAGGAACTGCCCTGCAACATGTCCCAGCTGCTTGCTCCACTTCTGATCCAGCTCTCTGCTAGTGGCCTGAGAAAGCAGTGGAAGGTGGCGCGGGTGCTTGGGCCCTTGCACCCACATGGGAGACCCAGAAGAAGCTCCTGGCTGCTGCCTGGCACAGTCCAAGCCATCTTGAACATTTGGGGAATGACCAGCAGATGGAAGATCTCCCTGTCTTTTCCCCTTTGTAACTCTGCCTTTCAAATAAAATATAAATCTTTTTAAAAAGGAAGAGAGAAACAAAGGCAGAGTTTGACAGAAAGAGAGGAGGCTCATCCATCAGCCGGTTCACTCCCCAAGGACTGTACCAACCAGGTTTGCACCAAGCTGAAACCAGCAGCCTGGAACTCCACCCAGGTCTGCCATGTGGAAGCCAGGGGTCCAAGCACCTGGACCCTACTCCCCTGCTTTCCAGGAGCATTAGCAGGGAGCTGGATGAGAAGTAGAGCAGCCAGCACTGGAACCAGTGCTCATAAGGGATGCCAGGACTACAGCCGTGCCTAAACCTTCTGTGCCACAGTGCCAGCCCCTCTTGCTGGCTCTAGACCCATCCTCGTGGTGCAGGCCCCTTCTTCCTTCAAGCTCACTCATTCAGTGACACTGAGTGGCTCCTGGGGCTGCCCTCAGCTCACAGCCTGGCTCCTGGCACACCCCCAGTGCCAGACACACAATTTTCCCCTTTTCCCCTAGAATGACCTCCTAGCCTTCCAGCTGTTTGAGGTGGAAGAAAGAAAGAAACAGGATGAGCTGAGGTGCTGGAGTCCCAGGCCTTCCAGCAAACGGCGCTCCTTCCAAGAACCCACCAATTTACAGCAGGGCTTGGAGCACAGAGTTGCAAATGGTGCACACACAGACACACACTTGTGTGGCATGACAATAGAGCCGCATGGCTGCTGGGCTGAGACTGGGCTGGGACTGGGGGGACGGGCTGTGATGGGCCAAGTGAGCTGTGACTGGACTGTGATGGGGAGCTGTGCTCTGCATCAGGGTCAGGCACCTTCCTGGACCCCCTTGGGACCTCCCACTGGGGAAAACAGGAGGTGTTTATGGTGTGCACATGGTACCACCGTACACAGAGAAGTGCAGGCCCCGAGCTTGGAGGGGCCTCTGTGGCCAGAGGGGAGGGAAGAGAGAAGGGCACAGCATCTGGACCGTGACGGCTGCTTCACGGCTCTACCTGTGGTCCCTGCAGGGCCAGCCAGGACCGAGATCATCCAGGAGCACTGCAGGAACCGGTGTCTCTGGACTTTGAGCCAGGCCTTCTGGGTAGGGATCTCAGGGGCTGGCGGCACCCCTGACCAGCTTGGTTTCCTGTAGCTGGAGGCAGACCATAGGTTCTGGAGAGCAGTCTGGAGGAGGAGGAGGAGGAGGTGACCATCAAAATCATGTGGTCCAGCTCTGGGGACAAGGACTCCCAGCTCAGCCCCTGTGGGCTGCAGCCCTTCCGGGGCATGAGGAGATGGGGGGTGAGGTGCCTGCCTCCAGGAAGGTCTACTTGTGCCCCATGTGTGGGAAGGCCTTCCACTGGAGGGTCAACTTTGTACAGCACCTGCACAGCTGCCGGGACTGGGAAAAGCCACGCGTGTGTGGCATGTGTGGGGAGCTGTTCAGTGAAGGTGAGGACCTGGACAGCCACCAGGAGGCCCAGGAGGCCCAGGAGGCCCAGAAGCCCTACAGGTGCAGCTCCTGTGGAAAGAGCTTCTGCCTCAACTCCCACCTGCTATCACACCAGCAGATCCACCGGCAGCCCAGCAGACTGGAGCCAGAGAAGCAGAGTGAGGTGGGACTGGGCTTCCAGCACTGGGAGCCTCTGGCTAGGCACCGCAGCCACACACACCAAAAGGATGCAAGGCAGCCCTTCCAGAGCCGCTACTGCATCAAGAGCTTTGGGCAGAACTAGACCTCTTCTGCCATGAGCACGTGCACATGAAGAGGTGCTCCAAGCAGGCCCAGAAATCCTACTGAGGGCTGCTGCCCAGCCCCATGCACCTCCTGCCCCTCGCGCCGGGGCTGTGTCCAGCCCCACCTGCTGCCACGGTAGCCCCATGAGAGCCTAATCCATCTCAAGCCCCTGCACATGGTTGGCCCAGCTGGCAGAGGGCCGGTCTCCATCCAGGGACCACTGGGTCACCAACCAGTCCTCAGCATTCACCCTCCCATCTTGCCCTGAGCACGGACCCCAGGGTCCAGGCTGGCTGCTGTCCATGCCCCTCTGGTTGGTTGGGGAGTGGACCGGTGCACAGCACAACCTGTATCCAAGGCAGCTGCAGGCCTGATGGCGGGGGTGGGTTGGCAGTCCTATGGTGGGAGCTAAGGGTGCTCAGGGCTGGGAAACCACTGTGGTCCCTTTGGATGTGTGGGGGGGAGTGGGGCTCCTCAGGAAGGCAAATCTCTCCTTTTTAACTGTTGTGCCTCTGCCCCAGAATGCCCTTTTCTCTGCCCAGATGCCCTTGGTAAACATTTGAGTGGGAAGCTGAGCTGTGGTCTTTGACAGGAACTTAGAGCCCTCTTTGCCCTCTGTCCTGTCCAGGAACTGAATCCTCAGTGAGGGCATTGGCCTGGGGCACCTGGCCCCCAACTGAGGCTTGTCTGAAATCCTACTCTGCCTGGTCATCAGCAGGGTTCCCTGGTGGGCTCTGCACCTTGGGTGCTTGGAGCAGCAGGAATGTCTGTTACAATTCCCAAGGCTGCAAGTCTGGGGGCAACCTGTTGGCCAGGCTGGACCCTCCTGGAGGGCTGTAGGGAAGATTCTGCCCCAGCTTCCAGGGCCTTCCTGGCAGGTATGGCTGTTCCTGGTTGTGGTGCTCTGAGTCTGTCTGCTGATTTCCCTTCTCAGAAAGACATAAGTCACTGTTCCCATTCGAAATTGTCTACACCTGCAGTCACTGGGCACAGGTGCAGGACACACATCTGCTCACACCTGCACTGCTGCCCTCCCTCCTGAGCCTGTTGGAGCAGGATTCAGACCACAGGGCCTGCCTCCTTGGCTGGCATCCCCTGCAGGGGGCTGTGGACCAGGCATAGCCAGCCACGGGCAGTGAGGCTGAGCACCAGGAGCTGGTGCTGCTGCTCCCAGGAGGCAGCTGTGTCAGCTCCACTCCAGTGAGAAGGCCTGGGGGCTATGCAGCTGATCCGGGGTGCTGAGGTCAGGTGGGTGTTCCTGTGTCAGGCCCACCGCTGGGCAGCAGGCTGGGTGAAGGTGCCCAGTGTGACCCCTGTCACTTCATATAAAGAGGCCTCTGCCTCACACCCAATCAGTTACAAGGATTTGTAGCCACAGTGACTGCTGGGTAGTGGACCCACTAGCCTAGGAACAGGAAGCATGGTCCAACCCTTCGGCCTACTGAGGCCCTTGGTTTCTAGTCATCTGGGATGGGGACGCCCCCACGCAGAAGTGGGGCCCTCTGTGAAGTCCACCTTATGACATGCCCAGCCTGGCCCGTGGTTGCCCAGCACGTCCTTGGCCTCAGGAAGGTCATTTCCCCTGGGGCTGCAGACACTTGGCTGGGAGAAGAGCCCTCTGCTCTCTGGTCAGTGTCTTGTCTGCAAGTCAGGTTTTGTGACAGATTGGAGCCCAGAGGAGGCAGTCCCACCCTCCAGGTCTGTCAGGGACCCCAGCTGTGATTCAGAGCCAGGTACCTGGTGGCAGGAAGACCGCGGCCTGTGTCTGGAGAGCCTGCGGGGCCAGGGCATGGCCAGGGGCTTCTCTGAGAGAAGCTGTGGCCCCCAGCCACCAGGCCCAAGGGTGCTGGAGCAGAAGTATCTGCCTCCCCTTGGCCACTGGCATTTCTGGCCTCAGCTGAGGTGGGTAAAATACACAAGGTATTTGTGAGGCAGCTGAAGAAGTGCCTGCAGACAGATTATTTAGGGCTGGGGGTCGTTGTGGCATAACAAGTTAAGACACAGCTGGCAACACCAGCATCCACATGGGAAACCTGGCTGGAATTCCGCACTCCTGGCTTTGCCGGGCCCAGCCCTGGCTGTTGCAGCTATTTGGGGAGCGAACTAGTGGATGGAAGATCTCTTTCCCTCTCTCGGTAACTTTCAAGTAAATTAAATAAACCTTTACAAAAAAGCAGCAATGTTTTTATTTTTATTTTTTAAAGATTTACTTATTAATTTGAAAGTATAATTACAGAGAGAGAGGTCTTACATCTGCTGGTTCACTCCCCAATTGGTTGCAATGGCTGGAGTTGCACTGAACCAAAACCAGGAGCTTCCTTTGGGTCTCCCACGCGGGTGCAGGGGCCCAAGACTTCAGCCATGTTCCACTGCTTTCTCATACCAAAACGGAGACCTGGATCAGAAGTGGAGCAGCCGGGAATTGAAACCAGCACCCATATGGGATGCCAGCACTGTGGGTGTGGCAGTTTTACCCTCTAGGCCAAAGTGCTGGCCCCAGCAACAATGTTTTAAAATAAATTAAAAATAATGATCTTTTTGAAAGGCAAAGTGAGTGAGAGATCTATCTGCTGATTTCCCCATATGTTTGCAACAACTAGGGCTGGGCCAGGCAGGAGTCAGGAGCCCAGAACTTTATCCAGATCTCCTGTGTGGGTGGCAGGGACCCAAGCAATTGAGTGAGCATCCGTTACCTCTCAGGTTGCACTAACAGGGAGCCAGATGGGAAGAAGCGTAGCACACCAATATGGCATTCAGGTGTCCCAAGCAATGGCCTACCCCACAGCACCCCAACATGCACACCCTGAATGTCTCTCTATAAAAGAGGTTATTCAGTGACCAACACCTGCAAAGATGTTCAAGTTCTTGAGTAATCAGGGACACTCAGATGGAGCCTGAAAGCACAGAGCAGTCAGGCAATCACAATGGAAATGACAGCACCATGTTGGCAGGGACACCGGCATGCAAGGGAGCTTGTGCTGTGGGTGTGAAATGCTGCAAGCATTCCAGGAACCCGGCAGTGTCTCCCAAGGCTGTAGAGATGCAGCTTCAATGCCATCGCTCCTCCACTACATAGATACCTGACAGATCTGTGCCACGTCACCAAAACCTGTGCCAGAGTTTAAATACCAGCACTCAGAGCCCCTACTGGAAAACACTGCCATGTGCCTGATGGTGAATACTCACACAATGATTCTACGCTGACAAAGCTGAGACACAGCAAAGTGCAAGAAGACAAGTTCAAGTCAGCCTTTGGAATCTGAAAGGCCAGGTAGAGTCCCTGCCCTCCGACATCATTTAAAGCAAGTGTCAGGTGTCAGTTGACCCTCTGTGTGTTAGCACTGGTGCCTGAGGCCCTGGGATTTCCCTCAAGTGTGCCTAGCATCTGCAAAGCTCCCAGGTGTGTCAGAAACATTTCCTAAGACAGCTCTACCTGAGAGGAATTGAAGACAAATGTGCCATCAACAGGCAAGGTGCTGACCCTGCAGCACTGCTGTCGCCTCGCAGGTTGAAGATGCAAGTTCCAGTGAAAATGTGGGGACATAGAAAAGTTAATACAGAGAAGATGGAAAATGAGAAACAAAGCAAGTGTCAGGAAGGGGCACCTGCTGCCATGAAGCCCAGCCCTTAGTGTGTCTATTGTTCACAGAAAGAGATGGCTTGTTCCTATGAAAAGCAAGCAAAACATTCATTTGGATGTCTTAGGGATACTAGCCATTAATGTGTCCCGTGGTGATACAGATATCAAAACAAACTTTTTTTTTGATAATTTTAGATTTATTTTTCTGCAATTCATTCACAGCATTATCCCCTAAAGGTTGAATTTTCTACAGTTAAAAGTCATCCGATGTTTTTGAAATGTGCCTATAGTTTTTTTTAATTTTTTTTAACTTTCATTTAATGAATATAAATTTCCAAAGTACGGCTTATGGATTACAATGGCTTCCCCCCCCATGCCGTCCCTCCCACCCACAACCCTCCCCTTTCCCTCTCCCTCTCCCCTTCCAATCACATCAAGATTCATTTTAGATTCTCTTTATATACAGAAGATCAGTTTAGCATACATTAAGTAAAGATTTCAACAGTTTGCTCCCACACAGAAACATAAAGTGAAAAAAAATAGATGATTTTTTAAATGATGATGAAATCAGGCTTTTATGATAAAGCATTTTGACATTGTTGTAGTATTTTTACATTCCATCTAAAATGCTTTTTATTTTTTATTATTTTTTAAAGATTTGTTTATTTATTTATTTGAAAGCTAGAGTTAGAGGCCGAAAGAGAGGGAGGTCTTCCATCCACTGGTTCACTCCCTAAATGGCCACAATGGCTGGAGCTGAGCTGATCGGATGCCAGGAGCCAGAGTTTCTTCTGGGTCTCCCATGTGGGTGCAGGGGCCCAAGGACTGGGGCCATCCTCCACTGCTCTCCCAGGCCATAGCAGAGAACCAGATCAGAAGGAGAGCAGCCAGGACTCGAACACACCCCTGATGCTAGCACTGCAGGTAGCAACTTTACCCGCTAAGTCACAGCACCAGCCCCTCTTTTATTTATTTGGAAGATAAACATAAAGAGAGATCTTCCATCTGCTGGTTCACCTCCCATATGCTCACCACAGCCAGACCAGGCCAGGCTGGAGCCAACATCCTAAACCCATGGGAGAAAGTGCAAGAGGAGTCAGGCAGTATTTTTACACCAGTCACCAAATGATCTGCCTGCTCCTCTTAGGAGAAGAACCTCAGGGAACTTCAGCCAGTGAGGTGCAGCTCCAGGAGCCACAAACTAGGAAGAGCCCATGCCCACAGCGCATTTGCATGTGTGGAACACCCACTCAAAACCTCAGTTATGGGGAAGCAATGATGAGGAAGAATGAAATTCATGGTGCAACATATTTATATTAACTTTAATAAAACTCTAATAGGGAACTACTAACAGTGACTATAGTTAAATAGGAGGAAAAGAGAAAAAATAAGAGGGGCACATTAAACTGATACAATGCAGGCCTCAGCTTCACAGCAGGGAGGCCACTGTCCCAGGCACCAGGCTCACAATGAGCTCAGATCTGCCCCTGAGGTCCCAGCACTCAGTCACGAGGACATCACGATGGTGTTCGTGGCCTTGAGGCTGCTGCGGGCCTCTTGGCAGAGGGCTCCAGCTGGCAGGACAGGGTATAGCTAATGCACAGAGCACAGCCATGAGTCCACCAAGAGCCTCAGCTCAGGCCTCCCTCCCAGGGCCTGCCCAGGAGCTGCAGTCCTGGGGGCCAGCAGTGCCCACGGGACAGGGCCTGCTGCCCACCAGGGGGCCTGGACGATGCTCCCTGCAGCCACACAGCAGGGAGGGCCCTCCCACCCCCACCCCGACCCCCACCCCCACCCCACCCTAACTTCACCTAATTCCTGCCCATCACTCACCTCTCGCTCTCCGTGAGATACTCCATGGACCGGAACCACACGCCGAACTCCTCATCACGCTTAAAATAATAATTGCTTGCTGCCACATGCAGCAGCTGGATTTCTTGAAGGACTTTAATTTCTTGGGGATGGAGGGACACACAGGACACTGTCAGGGCCTGGGCTGGGAATGCTGTGGGGACCTTGTAGGGGAGGGGCTGCAGGGTTCTGGGTGTTTCCACTTAAGAGGCCTCCTCCCCTCCAGCCCATGCAGGCCCCACCCTGGCCTCTGTCTGGGGTCCAAACAGCCCCTCCCCAGGGGCTTCTCCTTGATTCCAGTCCTCTATCTGCACCCACCCTAGGGATGGGTCTCCCCACTCTGTGTGCACCCAGCCCTCCTAATAGAGCAAAGCTGCAGGGGTGATGCATGGGGGTACTGACTGGGGCCACCTGTGACCCCCTGTCCCTTCCTGCCCTGAGGCCACAGCTGCTCACCTTATTCAGTTTCTGAAAGCTGATGTCAGCCCACTGGAAGGCAGAGTCAATCAGAACCACCCCCAGCCGGGGCCCAGCCCCAACCCTCCCCTCTCATGAGGTCCTCAAGTCAGGCTCTTCCTCCCCCCACTTCAGGGTGAGTGCCCCGCCTGCCCCAGAGTCCCCCATCGCAATGTGCAGTATCACCAGGTCTGTCAGGTAGGTGCCAAGGAAGGGGACAACACCCTGTGCCACAGCGGGTGGTGGTGAGCACCTGCTCTCAGGTGCCACCCAAGCCCTGGCCCCAGAGACCCCTCCACCCCAGCTCCTTTACCCTGGTTCATGTTTCCCCTTGGGAGCCATCCAGGACCCTAGGCTTCCTCCCCCATTCTCCATCCTCCCACCTGCTCCCAGGACAGCAGGCACCCCTAGGACTCCTGGTAGGAATTCCAAGGGCACTCCAGTTGTGTGGCTCCCAGCACCACCTCAGCCCCAAGTCTACTGTGAGCCCAGCTGCTCCAGGCCCTGGCTCTGGTCTCTCCAGTGGAGGACACTGAGGCAGTGTGGGGACTGCAGGGAGGGCTGGAGGTGGAAACCCTGCTCCTGTGGCTTGGGCCCCGGTGTGATGGAGGAGTCCCCTCACCCGGGCACACACACTTTCTGTTGTTTCCACTGCCTCATCTGGGCTCTCTGCGGGTTCTCCGGGGCAGCTAGCTTGCAGGCTGCCTTCTGCCAGGGTCAGGGTCAGGGTCATAGGGCCTGTCCTTCCCACCCCTGCCCACACCTCTGCTGGAGCCCTGCATGTATGACCCCCTCCCCCAAGTGCACTCTGGATGCTGTGGCTCCCACTCTCACTGGCGGCACCTTGAGCAAGCGGCCTCCCAGAGTCTACTCCTTGGCTGGCGAGGATGCTGGTCACCCCCACCTCACAGCTGTCCTGACTCAGCATCCTACGCCTGCCCTCCTCCTCCTCACTGTCCCCCTGGGAGGAAGGCCAGGCCCTGCTCCACACATCACACTTCCTGGTACCTCACCAACCCCTGTGAGCCCTCCACAACAGACTCATCAGCCCCATCCTCTACTTCAGAAATCAGAGGCCAAAGACTAGCAGTGACCAGCCCAGGGCCATACAGGAGAGCCTGTCCCGCCCCCAGCTGACCTGTACCACACTGCTTCACCCCACCCCCAGCTGCCTCCCTGGCCAGGAACCCATCTGGCTTCTGTGTGTCCTGGTCCCCAGCCAGGCCCAACCATGGAAGGAGAGGGCCAGGTGGTCTCATGAGGCCTGGCTGACAGGTCCTGGCCACCCAGCTCCACTGGGTGCTCCCCAACCCAAGCAGGGTTGAGGACGAACCACAGCTTCTGCTGCACATCTCCCCTGCCACTCAGGGAGTGGTCCCCAGGGATCACCTCTGAGTGACAGGCAAGGCCTGCACAGACTCTGGGTGGCAACACTTTGCTTCCTCCCTTAGGTGGAAGGTGCTGTGATGTGGTCAGGACAGGGCCACCAGGCATACATGAGGAGGCCCCAGGAGCTTCTCCTCATCCACCTGGAGATGATGTCATCACCCTGGGCAGGGTGAGAATCTCAGGACCGTGGGTGATGGGCAGTGAGTCAGGGCAGCACAGGCATCACAGCCACAGATGCATCTGTCCCTCATGTGCCCACTGCATTCAATGCTGGGCAGCCGTTGACCACAGGCCCTGGGACTACTGAGCTGGGTTTTCCCTCCCCAGTGCAGGTGGGAGGCCGTCCCCATGCAGGTCCTGAGCAGGCAGATCCGAGGCAGGGCCTGGCTTCCTGAGGAACCGAGGTCACCCGATGGAAGGAGGGAAGCCCTTCCTGCCACTTCTGCCACACAGCTCAGGTGGGGTCACAGGCACAGAGCCTGTCCTGCCAGCCAGCTGGGGCTCCAGCATGGAAGTACTCATGGTGCTTCATCCCCCACTGACAGCCCAGCTGCCCTCACCACAGCCCTCTCCAGTGCCCTCTGACCCATACCCCCTGTGCCACAGCCTTCTCTCCTGCTGTCATCTCCAGCAGGATAGCAGGGACTCTTCAAGTGCACTCTCAGTGAAACCAACACCACCCCAGCCCCAGGCCCTGCAGCCCCACCCCTCCCCCCCTCCCCCCACACTTTTACCCCGCCTCCCAGCCCCCCTACCTTGGTGAGCAGATCCCTGCTCAAGCCATTGTCCTTCTCAAAAAGGGGCTCAATTTTTTTGTAGCTTTTCCTGTGGAGATGGGAAACCAGGAGGAGCTACTTGGTGTGATGGGAGGGTGGTGAGTGCAGCTCCCTTTCCTTGAGAGCAAGGAGGATGCGAGCAAGGAGGTGAGTTTCCCACTGGGTTCCCTGAGCCCTGGGGCCCAGGTGACAGGCTGGGAGCTGAAGTTGGTCACCTGGGCCCCTTCCCTTGCCTGAGCGAACTGTTTTGCCTCAAGTTCACCTGCACAAGGAGCTCCGGTGCTGCCCAGGAGCAGGAACAGGTGGGCACATTAAAAACCTGGGCCTGGGCCAGTGCTGTGGCACAGAGAGTCAGGCTGATGGCTATGATGCCAGCATCCCATACGAGCACAGGGGCGCCCAGATGGAGAAGGCCACTGGCTTGGGCCTGGCCCAGCCACTGTGGCCATTTGGGGAGTGAGCCAGCAGGTAGATTTCTCTGTCAATCCCTGTTTCTCCATAACTCTGACTTTCAAACAAATACATAAATCTTAAAAAGGAGCCAGTGCCTGACACTAAGTAAATGTCCTTGTGAGAAATTCTGCCTGGCCTTGGACCGAGGGAGGCAGAGAGTTACTCTCCCCAACTGGTCCACGTCTGGTCCCCAAGTCCCTGGCCACTGGCCCTTCTCAGAGTCATGAGGGATTAGTGCTGAGTTCTGGGGTTCCAGGTCCACCCTGGAGCTCCTGTGGGAAAAGGCACCCACCTTGAAACTTTTCCTCATGTCTCTTTCAGATGGTAAAGAGAGGTGGACCGCAGAGCACAGAGGATGAGGGAGAGGTCACCTGGATCCCCCTGGGCTGATGTCCTCCTCCTGCATCAGAGGCCCACGGAGCCACACAAGGGAACTGTGGCCACCCTCACAGGGAGAGGACTGGGTTCAACCCACGTGGAGGCTCGGGTGAGAAGTGAGCATGCACCCCTGGGAGAAGTGAGTCAGGTCAGGCCCCTCCCTGCCAGGAAGGGCCCAGGGTTTGTGCAGGGTCTTCAGCCACAAGCTGTACTTCCGAGGGCTGATAAAGCAATGTGGCCATTCCCAGTGTGCAGAGAGTGAGTGCCCTGGCCACCCACAGCTGACCTTACATGGTCCCTGTCTGTGGCCTTCATGCTGGGGTCCCCCAAGCATGTGGCTACTACACTATTTGTCACACAGCTGAATTGCTTAATGGTGTCATGAACAGTGGAGGCCAGGAAGCCTTGCCTTTCTTGTTGCACTTGGTCCAGTTAGAGCCTAGGCAGTGGAAGGGCACTACCTTCTGGAACAGCACCTGGGAAGGAGAGTGTCCCATGGGCACAGCCAACCCCACTCAGAGTGCACTGGTGCCCACACTCCCAGGATGCTGTGCATGTGGCTCACAGCGGTGGGAGCAGCAGCCCACTGAGGGTGCCTAGAACCTCATGGCCCAGAGCCCATTCTTGGAGAGAAGAAACAGAGGTGTTTTCTCCAGGCATCCTGGCCAACTCCCCATCCCTCGGCCAATTACCATCAGCCCTGTGCTCCTTGTCCCCATCCCAGCACACCTCCCTGTGGCAGCTACAACAAGGGGCTCTGTTTGTGTGTCTGCTCTGGGACCCCGTCCAACTCTGAAGCCTAATCAGTGCTGAGACAGGTAAGGCATTCTGGGCAGACTGGCAGGGGATGGGGGGCCACCTGCACCTCAGTGCCCTCCACAACCTCTGGGCCACACCATGCCCAGCTTTCTGTCTGTCGCTCTGTGCACCTGGCATGAGTATGTCCCATCTCTGCTGTCCACAGGGGACAGGTGGGTTAGGACATTAGAAATGAGCCCGGGTCACACTGGGGCTGAGACATGAAGCCTGTGCTGACTCAGAACGCTGGACTCTGACCAGGGCTTGTGTGGGATGGCAGGTGCCACAGGAACGCTGTGGCCCTGGCCCTGCCCAGCAGAGCTGGCTGCTCACCGCATCCAGGAGTATGAGCTGCTCTGCCATCATCCTGGGGGAGAAGGTGGTGATGTCAACCATCTCCGCCCCAGGCAGCTCCTCTGTAATCCCAGCCCATCCAGAGGAGGCCTGTGGAGCTGGTACTAGTGTTGATTGTGCACATGGGGACAGGCCCCATGGGGAAGCTGGCCCTGGCTCCAGAGCAGGTCCAGGCTGAGTCAGTGGTGTGCAGCTGGCTCGAGAGCCAGTACGTGGAAGGATGGTGGTCCTGCACACAGAGCAGGAGCTGGAAGAAGAGAAAGGTTCGTCAACAGGAAACATCTTCCAATGGCCTCTGAAAAGCCCGAGAGGTCACACTGCCTGGAAGGGGATTCCAGCCCCAAACACCACCCCTGAGAGACCTGCAGACTGCACTACCCCTCACTGTCTGCTTTGGCCTCAGGGTGCTGGGCATGAACGGGCAGGGCATACAGAAAGTACACCTGGGTCCCCAGGTCTCCTCCAGGCAGGCTGACAGGCTTGCAGCCCACCTTCATCTTCAGCAGTGGAAGGCTGGTGTGACCATGGAGCTCTGCCTTGTACAGGTCTCTGCAGCATCCCAGGAAGGAAGCCATGTTGCTGGGGACACAAGTGAGGGCAGCGGGGTCAGAGGTTGGCCTTGGCTGCCACACTGCACTGCCAGGGGCCCCTCTGTGGCTCTGGAGCCCTGGGCATGCCTCCTCCTGTCCAGAGCATGACCCCACCCCCCAAGCCCTCCTGGGCTGCCCTGGCAGTGGCAGACCTGGTCAACAGGCTGGTCAGACCCCGTGGTGACAGCCTCCCAGTGACTTTCTTCCCTGAGGGGAGGGCCCCCAGTGCTCAGCACAAAGGCTCTGGGCAGACTTAGGAGCAGGTTTCTCAGGATCTCTGCAGGTCTGGACCTCCTGGGGTAGGAGTGGGGAGCATGGGCAGAGCTGGGAAGCACCTGTCCTGGGAATGGACCCCTGGCTGCTCTGCGCCCCAGCCCCCCTCTCCTTTGCAGGTCTGGGACCCCATTCCTAGCTCTGTTCTCCTTCCCTTTGTGGGGAGTCCCCAGGCCTTGGTGCTCTCAGAGGAGTTACAGGAAGTGAGAGATCCACAACCTGTCTGTCCCTCCCCAGCCACAGCCCACATTTTGCTCCCACAGTTTGCAGGGACAGAAGGCCCCTGTCTGGACCCAAAGTCCATGACATCCTAGTGGGGCCTGGGCTCTGACATCCTGGCAAGACCATGAGAGGACGCATCCTCTCCCCTCTGACCCTGTGGACAGGACCCGGGCAGGCGTTCAGCTGGGAGAGTCTGGGCCCTCCCAGGTCAAGAGGCCCTGTTTATGCTGTCTGCTTTGCTCACTGAGCTGTGACAAGTGTCTGTAAAGTGACTGCCCAGAGTACTTAACATTCACGTGCTGTGGGGATGAACCACACACGGCCCCTTGCCACAGAGCTGAGGGGCCTGGGCCCCATACCCAGTGCCCAGGCCCTGCTCTGTTTGTATCAGGGACTGGGGCTGGGAGGCCTCCTTTACAGATGGGAAGGCAGGGCTGCTCTCTGTGGGGTTTTCCAAATGTAGAAGGCCATGGGCTATTGAGTCCCGAGGGCGCAGAGACCAGAAGAGGGATGAGCACAGCCCCAGCAGCCCTGGCCACAGAGCAGGCACCAGGACCCCTGCCATGTCTGAAGTCACACGGTGCCTGTACAACCCCTGAGGCTCACAACCACACCACCCCACTTCTCAGAGGAGCAGGCAGGCAGAGAGCCACGGCTAGTGAGTGGCAGAGGCCCCGTGTGCCTGGAGGGCACAGATGCTCACCTATGGAATATCTGGTCCAGGAAATACGGAACAGTGCTGAAGTCACCATATGAGCACAGCAGAGTGGACAAGTAAGCGATGGTTCTTCCTGGGGAGGCTGGGACCAGGGACTCCTCCAACTTTGCCCTGGTGCCTGGCTGCAGGCTCCATAGGGAGCAGACCTCTGCCAGGTGCAGTGTGGATGCACCTCCAAACTAGGGAGGACCAGCAGGGATAAGAGTCAGAGGCGGCTCCAGGGACCCCCAACCATGGGAGTCTGGGCTGGAAGAAGACCCCCTCACAGAGGGCATCCAGCTGCACCAGGTGACCCCTCACATCCCTGGGGGGTTAGGAATGAAAGGCCCAGAGTGACTTTGTTGGCCACATGGAGAGAAGCATGGGAGAGTGGGGAGAGCAGAGTATTACCCCCGAGGGAGGCCAGCAGCTGGGAGCAGCAGTGCAGAGACGGCAGCTAGCGGTGTACAAGCCACAGCCCTTCTGCACAGTGATCTGACCATGGCTGCCCTATGGGGACACCTCAGCCCCTCTCCCCAGCAAGTGCTGTCTGGGCCTCTGTCTCAGCAGGGCATTAGCTCCTGTGAGAGTGACGGTGACGCTCTGACACCTGCGTCCCTGAGTGTGGCTGCATGTGCACGTGTGTTCCTGAGGAGGTGATGGACGTTAGGCCAGGCCATTGGTGTGGGCCCCAGCTCTGCCATGCTGATAAGGAGAGGGGACAAGGACACAGAGGGCGGGTGCCGTGGCTCACTAGGCTAATCCTCCGCCTTGCGGCGCAGGCACACTGGGTTCTAGTCCTGGTCGGGGCGCCAGATTCTGTCCCAGTTGCCCCTCTTCCAGGCCAGCTCTCTGCTGTGGCCCGGGAGTGCAGTGGAGGATGGCCCAAGTCCTTGGGCCCTGCACCCCATGGGAGACCAGGATAAGTACCTGGCTCCTGCCATTGGATCAGCACAGTGCACCGGCCGCAGTGCACCAGCCGCGGCAGCCATTGGAGGGTGAACCAACGGCAAAGGAAGACCTTTCTCTCTGTCTCTCTCTCTCTCACTGTCCACTCTGCCTGTCAAAAAAAAAAAGGACACAGAGAAGCACAGGAGAACACGGGAACAGAGATGGACATGTACAAGCAGGAGACACGGGGACATGCAGCCCCCAGTGCTATGTGCAAAATCCTGTGTGAGAGCTGCCCCCGTGTGGGGCCCTGGGCTGTGACTGCCCAGCAGACCAGGCTTCCAGGGATGCTCTCTGAGGCTGTGCATTGCAGCAGGGCAGCCAGGGATCAGTGCTGAAATCCCAGCTGAGCTGCAGGACAAATGTCCTTTCTCATGGAACAGGATGGAGATGGGTGGGGGCTCCAGGGCTGAGACCGAGAGACACACTGCTGACACATGCATGAAGTAGTCTCTCTCTCTCTTTAGTGTTAGCCTCACTCCTGCATATGGGCTTTGGGTTCTCCATCATTGGTCGTGGGGAGTTCTGGATGGGCAGCGGAGCTGACCGCTGCCTGGGATTCCCAGGCTGGGTGGGAAAACAGTGCCATCCCACACATGGATGCTCTTGGATTTGTGTCCATGGAACCAGTATTCACCTGTGCCCTGATAATCCCACCTCTACCTGACATGGGGTTGCCATAACCCAGCTGTCAGTGGGCAGCGAGGAGCGAGATCTCTTTGGAACGAGACTGGGGCCAGTCACTCAGGTGGGAAACACCAGGATGGGGCCCGGGAAGGTGCCTATATCCAGGCTGTGGTCCTGGGCCCAGCCTGGTCATCTTGAGTCCCCATCTGTGTATCTCCCTAGGCCCCTCCCTCAGCCCAGCCCAGTCCAGCACTGTCCATGGCTGTTGACCTGATGCACCTGTCCATTGCCTAAGAAAATTAGTTCCTCATGGGAATCATTGCTGATCTCCAGCATGGAGCCCTGCAAACAGAGTACCCAGCAACCAGGCCAGAAGGTGTTAGTGTCCCACAGGAGACACCCCTGTGAGTATTTCCACTCCCCAGATCAGATATGTAGAGACATTTGCATATATCCCCCCCCAGCCAGGAGCGCTCCAGGTGACACAGGAGAACGCAGGTATAACCTCTGAGTAGACAAAATGTCCCCCAACACTCACTTTCCCATCTGCCATCCCTGGAATGGGTACAGATGACACCACAGCCATCCTCCAACACCTGAATCCTGCTGCTGTGCAGGAAGGGCTCCTCCTCTTGTCCCCTTCATGGTGTCAGGAGGACAGCCCACGCAGGGTCACCAGACTCCAGGCCTGGACGGGACTTCCCAGGGCTGCCCTTATACCTGTGGCTGCCTCCTCCTCCATGGCCACAGGTGTCCATAGTGAGAGCTTAGCCAGCATGTTACACGCTGGAAGGGACCTTCATTCTGGGTTTTCATTCGGCGAGAGCCTCACCTTGATAAGAAGCAGCAAGAGAACATGTTTCTGCCTCCAATATTTCCCATCAAGTGAGCTGGCAATGGATACCACTAGAATGTGGGTGCCTGGTTACCAGAGTTCCATGTTCTGTTGTAGCCTGTTACCAAGGAAGTGAGGTCACTTCCTCCAGGTTCAGTACATGGACCCCTTCCAGCAGGAAGAGCTCCCAAGCCCCTCTGTGCTGCGGACTCTTCCTCTCCTGCCCCAATGCCATACCCTTGACTGTACACAATTACGCAAACACAGCCCCATCCCTCAGTGCCTGGGAGACCTGGATGGGGTCAGGATCCCAGGTTGAAGGGAAGGACACTCAGTTGGATTCTAAACCTCCTTTTCTTAGAGATTGAATGGTGGAACTCGTGGCAAGGTCATGGCATCACCTGGAGTTTGAGTGACTCGTGGAAGCCCCAGCCTGGGCCAGGGTCTTCTCCACTCCAAAAGGGGCCCTCCATCCTGAGTCAGGTCTGGTCCTTGTTGTTCCCTTGCTCAGACAGTGCCCCCTAGTCAAGGTCTCTGAGATGGAACCAGTGTTTGCACTCTGTCCTGCTGTAAGGACAGAGTTGCCTTCCCACATCTCAGACACCCCCAAGCCTTCAAACACGAGTGTCAGCTCCAGCGAGCTCCTGAGCACCACATGGTTCCTCTCCCAGGACCTTCAGTCCCATGCTGCAAAGTCTGGCCTGCTTTCCACAGAGCCCTGCTACTCTCCAGACACTGACCCCACCAACAGTAGTGTATCAGAGCCATCAGGAAGCTGTGCCATCAGGGGTCTTTCCACAATCTTTTTTTTAAGTTTTATGTATTTACTTGAAGGTAGAGTTACAGAGAGGCAGAGGTATAGACAGAGAGGTCTTCCATCTGCTGGTTCACTCCAAATGTCTGCAACAGCTGGAGCTGCTCCAATCTGACCAGGAGCCAGGATCTTCTTCCGGGTCTTCCACGTAGGTGCAGGGGCTCAAGGACTTGGGTCATCTTCTACTGCCTTCTCAGGCCATAGCAGAGAGCTGGAGGGGAAGTAGAGCAGCTGGGACTCGAACCGGTGTCCAAATGGGATCCTGGCACTGCAGGCATCAGCTTTACCTACTACTACAGCACCAGCCCCTTTCCTCATATTTTTCAGGAGAATCTTTGACAGTTCTTGTTTCTCTGCTCTGTTGAACTACACTGGGTCCTGTATCATGTGTGTGCTCATTGGAAGTTCTGTGGGCTCATGTTTGGGACCATAGGCTGCTATTGTAGACATATAGGTGATAGATGATGTAAACGATATAGATGATGGGTGATAAGATATCTAGATGACAGATGATTAGGTAGGTAGATAGATTACAATAGAGGCACATTGTAGGTAGATAAATGCGTAGATAGATGATAGATGATAGAGACAGGCACATGTAGGTTGATAGATGATAGAGGGGCCAGTGCTGTGGCATAGTGGGTAAAGCAGCCGCCTGCAGTGCCAGCATCCCATATGGGTACCAGTTAGAGCCCTGGCTGCCCTACTACCATTCCAGCCCTCTACTATGGCCTCGGAAAGCAGTGAAAGATGGCCCAATTCCTTGGGTCCCTGCACCCACGTGGAAGACCCGGAAGAAGCCCCTGGCTCCTGGCTTCAGATTGGTGCAGCTCCAGCCGTTATGGCCAATTGGAGAGAACCTGTGGATGGAAGACTCTCTATCTCTCTCTGCCTCTCCTTCTCTCTGTGTGTAACTCTGACTTTCAAATCAATAAATCTTTTAAAAAAGATAAATGATAGAGATAGGTGGATATAAATAGATGATTGAGAGAGACAGGCAGATGCAGGGAATGACAGATGGAGATAGGCAGACACAGATATAGATAGGTAGATGATAGAAATGTGCAGATGCAGGGAAAGAATGATTGATAGATGATAGAGATAGGTAGACAGAGAGATGATAGATAGAGATAGATAGATAGATAGATAGATAGATAGATAGATAGATGATAGAGCTAGGTGATAAATGAGAATATAGCTAGATTGTGCACAGAGATGGATAGATGATAGAGATAGGTGGGTAGATAGACAATTGATAAGCTATGCAGGTAGAAATTGATTGATGGACAAATAGGCTATGCAGATAGAAATTGATTGATTGATGGACAGATGACAGATGGAGATAGACAGATACAGGTATAGACAGAAGGATGTAGATCAATTCTTGATGTCTGATTCCTGCTCTTGGGTGAGGACTGATTCTGAGCCTTTGCCTATGACTGGGGCAGAATAGGGACTTTGATTTCTCATGGAAGACTTTCATTTACCACCCACAACTTCATCCCAGCACCCAACATCCATGCGACTCCATGGGGCACAGGAGGAGCATATCTGTCACCCTCTCACGGTGTCATCTGCCCCACGCAGTCTATGATTTTGCAACTTTCTGCCTCCTCTTGGCCAGGGCCACACCTCTCTTGCTCAGCAGCCTGACAGGAGCCTCCTGGGCCTGCTGTTAGTGGGAGCTTCCTCCTCTTTCCCCTCCATGGGGCAGGGTGGGGGTAGGGGCAGGGGAGGAGGAAGGGGCTTGAGCTCCTTCACAGTGCTGCAGCCAGAGCTACTTTTGTCCACTGTTTCTAGTGCATTCCAAGGCAGTCGTACACCTGACATGAAGATTCTCCGAATTACTAGTATTGGTTACAAAACTACCCAACCCTATTCATTTCATTCATGCACTTGAAGTCCTCCTCTACTCACAGCAGGGGCCCCAAACCACTCAGCTGCCTCCCTCACCCTGCAGGACCTGGGTCCGTCCCCTGCCCAGTCCCAACTTCGGCCTCACCCTCTGTGGCATCCCCGCTCATGAGACAGGCCCCTGAGCACAGGGATTCACAGAGCACTGAGGAGTTAGGAGGGGTGCACGTCTGCAAACTGCTGTAAGCAGGTCTTACACAACCTCAGGAGGAGACCTTGGGGTCCCAGGTAGTGACCTGCATACCCTTGAGTACAGCCAATGCCACTGTTGATGCTGGAGGGATGGAAACACAGTGCACAAGGTGGCAGGGGCCATGGGAAAGGATGGTGGGAAGGAAGGTGAGAAAAGGAGGACAGTGACCCACCCCTTGGTCAGCCCAATGGGCTGCTCAGGTTTGTAGGACAGAGGGACTATGGGAGAAAGCCTGGTCCAGCTCTCTTCACAGGCTCTTGGAGAGAAAAAAGGCATAAACCACCTGCTCAGGGAGTGGGCAAGCTGGGACCCAGGCCAGAGCAGGGGTAGGAGAGAGCAGGAGACACAGGCAAAGGTGGCATTGGCTCAGGGGGAGGCCAGTGCACTGACACACACGCTCCTGCAGAGAGCACCAAGGAGCCAGTGGCCCTGTGCAGCTGCTGCTTGGGAGGTTTGCTTGGCTTGGCAACCTCACCCCACCCACAGATGGCAGGTGTTGGCTTCTTTCACTTCCTTCTCTCCTCCCTCCCTTTTATTTTGCTTTTTTCTTTTCTTTTTGTTCTTCCTTTTTTCTTCAACTGGAGTGAAATTCTGTAACCTAAAAGCACACCGTTGGTGTGAGGGTACTTCAAAAGACAAGTGTAAACTATGACAAAATAAATTTATTTTGCAAAAATTTTGAAATAACACATATGAGGGATCTTCAGAAAATTCACAAAAAGGGCCAGTGTGGGGTGCAGGGGATTAAACTGGGGACACAGGCATCCCACACTGGGGCAGTGGTTCAAGTCTTGGCTGCTCCACTTTGTATCCAGCTCTCTGCTAATGGCCTGGGAAAGCAGCAGATGATAACTCAAGTGCTTGTGCTCCTGCCGCCCATGTGGGAGACCAAGATGGAGTTCCAGGCTCCTGGTTCCAGCCCTTGCTGTTGCTGCCATTTAGGGAGTGAACCAGCAGATGAAGATTCTCTCTCTCCTCTCTCTCTCTCTCTCTCAAATCTTTTATTGAAAGGTTCATGAAAATGTGTATTATGAAAAACCATGCATAACTTTTTGAAGCACGTTCACAATTCCAAAGTGTTTTAATTTTTCCAAAGTAAAATTCCCAACCGGTTAAAGCTAGGTAGACATTAGCCTATGTGTGTACGAGGGGCCGAAGAAAAAGTGATTTCTGGAAGGAAACAGAAATTTTTGTGTGGTCGAATGAGGGAGAAACGTGACAGCAAGCAAAGCCTTGCTTTTGTGCCCAGACCTCGCAGGGAGGGTCCCAGCCCCAGCTTGGGTGGGCAGTGGGGGAAGGGGAGGCAGCTTACAGGGCTCAGCCCCACCTTGCTTGGGGGCTCTTGGGTGACCCTGAAGCTAGGTAAGAATTTTGGGAACTCTCAGCCAGAGCACCCTCCATGGGGAGCACAAACAGTGGGCCCCCCCCACCATGCAAGAGAGCACCAGCATGAATGCAGACCAGGCCGGTTTGTGCCATGCGCTCTCAGTGTCACACTGGGCACCGTGCCTCCTGCTACTGCATCTCAGCCTGAAGACCCTCAGAGTAGCTGAGCAGGTGCAGCCCCCAGTCCCCTTCCTCCCCCACCCCATCTCCTCAGCCCCATCCCGTCATCTCCTGGTCAGAATCACACAGTGCGGTCCTATCCTGGGGGTCAGTCTGCAAACACAGGAAGGTGGCCATGGGCCATGTCCAGGCAGTGGGCCCCACTCTTCCCTCACCCCTCCCCAAGTGCATGGGGCTCTTGGTCGCTTGGGCAAGTGTCGCCCTCTGCTCCTGTCTGAGGAGCTGTTGTGATGCCCCCATCCTCTTTCCCAGCTCACAAGGATGGCGAGGCCTGGGGGATGATGGTCGGGCACAGGTGCCCCCTGCACAGGCTCACAGGGACATCACCTGGGAAGGGCTGGGGGCTGGGCCCGGAGCCCTCAGCACTGACTGCTGATGCGGGCCCTGGCCTCATGCTGGCCAGCAGCCCTTCCCTGTGTGCTGTGTGTCTGTTCCCACAGAGCCTTGCCAGCTGTGCCCCAGTGTCTCCATCAATGAGGAGAGAAGAAGAAGCTTGAGACTTGGCTGTGGAAGATCCAATCAGCCGGGACTCGAACCAGTGCCCATATGGGATGGCGGCACTGCAGATGGTGGCTTTACCCGCTACACCACAGCACCAGCCCTAGAAGCTGTGTTTTCAGCAAGCAAATCAGGAAGGATTGTGTAGATAGAGAGTGATACTCTATGCAAGCTCATTTATAATGTCACCCTACTTTCTTACTGTACTTGAGCCACATGTCGGGGAGGGGGGTTGCAGTTTCTTTAGATTAGGTTTAAGTGTTAGGCAGATAAGTCAATCCTAATTTGGTCCATTCTTTCCCAGTGTGATTTAATTCAATAGAGTTATTAAAAATGTTTATCAAAATAATTTTGGAACTAAAATATTGACAGTGCAAAATATTGACACCAACCATGGTTGTCAAAGAGCATGCTCTAGGAGTCTTTCTCATATAGAACATGAAGTATTAGTATTCAGAAACTAAATTATATTAAAGTATGTAAAAAGGTTTCCTGATTGTGATCAAAGCTAGTTCTAATTTTCCACCTTCCTATGTCTCACTATGTGGAGGCAGAGATTGAGGTATATAAATGTGAGTATAAAAGCCTTTGTAAAACTAATAAAATTTGACTATTGCTCTGACAGTAGTCTCCATCCTTCAACTCATGGTTCCAAACCTCGCTGAAAAACAGCACAGATGCTCTGTTCCTTGCCCACTCCTCTCCACTCACTGCCCGACCCCCGCACCCTGGGCTAGAAGACTGTGACCCAAGCAGACCTGTAACAAGGAGGCCTGGAATCAGTGGTGAGCAGGAGTGTTGCAGACATTCAGGCCCATGTGAGGGAGCGACACAGCTAGGCCCTATACTTCCATTCACAGTTAAGCTTACCAGAAGTAGGTAGATATAATTTGCTTTCTAATGAAGATAACACGAGGCAGGCATTTTACCTAGCGGTTAAGATACCATTTGGGAAGGCTGTGTCTCATGTTGGAGGCTGTTGTTACTCTGCCTCCCTGCCTGTCCAGATCCTGAGAGGCAGTGCTGACTGCTGAAGTAGTAGGGTCTCCCAGTCATGTGGGAAACCTGCATTGAGGTCCCAGAACCTAGCTTTAGGCTGCCCCAGATCGACAGTTGTTGCGATTTGAGAAGTGAACCAACAAATGGGAACTCTGTCTCTGTCTCTCTGTCTCTCTCTCTCTCTCTGATCTAACTAAATATTTTTATTTCATTGTAAAACAATACAGAATATAGAAAGTTTCAAAAATTACCTGTAATTCTATCACAGAACCATTTGTATTACACACATTTATTTCTGCATATTAAACACAATTAAGTCAATATAAACAAATTATTGTCATACATTTCTGCTAAACCCTATAGTCAAAGCATATCCTCAAACTAAGTCAATTAAATTCAAAACCATTTATTAAGTACTAGAAACATTGAATTTTTGAATGGATTTTATCTAGTGGTGATCTAATGTAGATGTCTACCATTTTGTATGTCTGCAGCATTGGGAATCATTTTGTTGAGAACATTTTGTCATAAATATGTGATTTGTGTCTAATAAGTTAACTATGAAAAATTTCTAGACTAGAAATCAATTAGTGTTTCTTGCTTTTGTTGAATAATGCCAAATTTCCTTCATTGAAGTTTTTAATGATTTATTCTTTCAGCACTACTGTTTATTGAACACAGTAAATTAAGATATATTCGATTGCAAGCAATATGTGACCTCAATATGATTCTTTAAATTTTCTCATACAAGTAGCTTAAAGTTGGGACATGAATTATGGCTGATTGATTTTATAGTCTAGATTGACTTTGGAACCAGAGTGTATTCCCCATTCACTATAGGCTTCAGTATTGAACTATTTATATGTTACTAGAATTGAGAATTCACAGAAATTTAAATTTTTTATATCATCTAAACATGGTAAGTTCTAAAGAGCAAAAATTATTATGAACCATGTTTTTCTATGATTTATTTCTTTGTGTAGTGATTTTTTTTACCCAAAAAATTGTGGAACACATCTCATTGTGACACAAGGCCTGAAGTTTGATTAAATCTATCAACTAAAAATTGGGGAATAATTTTTTTTTATTTCTATCAATGTCAGTCATATATTTGTCCTAAGGTTGAGAAAGGGTAAGTGTTTTTTCAGGTATTCCAAATACAATATGAACAAAAAGAGAATTCCTACTGTGAATCCTGGAAATGAATAAAATATCCTTTTTCTTTTCAAAATATCTGGACTGATGCTCCCTGATGTTCTACTTGCCAGACTAGTAACAAGCAAGAATCATGGGTTAAAATTCTTGGAAACTAAATGTGGATTCAAGATTCCCAGGAGCACAGTTGTGTGGGATGGGATTGAGCCAATCAACAAAACCAAAGTTCACAAAGAGAGGTCACTGAAAGTTGTAAAAATTCCACAGGCAAATGGGCTTAAATCTTCTTTTCTAGACTGATTAAACCACCTACAATGCGATATGGAGCAGAAATGGTTTAATGTATACAATTTTATTTCAAATAAGTTTGAGCTGTACCTAAATTTATACAACATAATGTTATGGACCAAAGAAAACGGAGGGGCCAGCACTGTGCCACGGTAGGCTGGGCCTCTGCCTGTGGCACCTGCATCCCAAGTGGCCATCGGTTAATATCCCAGCCACTCCTCTTTCAATTCAGCTCTCTGGTTTTTTGTTTGTTTGTTTTTTCGTTTTTTGGGTTTTTTTTTTAAGATTTTTTCTTTTGACAGTCAGAGTGGACAGTGAGAGAGAGAGACAGAGAGAAAGGTCTTCCTTTGCCGTTGGTTCACCCTCCAATGGCCGCCACGGCTGGCACGCTGCGGCCGGCACGCTGAGGCCGGCGCACTGTGCTGATCCAATGGCAGGAGCCAGGTGCTTCTCCTGGTCTCTCATGGGGTGCAGGGCCCAAGGACTTGGGCCATCCTCCATTGTACTCCCGGGCCACAGCAGAGAGCTGGCCTGGAAGAGGGGCAACTGGGACAGAATCTGGCGCCCCGACCAGGACTAGAACCCAGTGTGCCTGCGCCGCAAGACGGAGGATTAGCCTAGTGAGCCGCAGCGCTGGCCTCAGCTCTCTGTTATGACCTGGGATGGCAGTGGAGGATAGCCCAAGTGCTTGGGCCCCTGTACCTGTGTAGGAGACTCAGAGAAAGCTCCTGGCTCTTGGCTTCAGGTCGGTGCAGCTCCGGCCATTGTGGTCATTTGGGGAGTGAACCTGTAGATGGGAGACCTATCTCTCTGTTTCTCCATTTCTCTGTCTGTAACTCTACCTCTGAAATAAATAAATAAATAAATACAAATGTTAAAAAAGAGAAAATGATAAATACTTAAATAACTTTAGTTAGGAAAAAGGGTGAATAGATAATAGCTAATATTTATTCTATACAAGGATATGTTTCCAGCATTTTATGTTTTCAGGAAAAAAGGAGAAATCTATTATCTTGATTTTAAAGCAAATGAAACCAAGGCATGAAGAGGTAATTATCTGGTTTTCCCAAGGACATGAACATTTGAAAATCTCTAGACATGGCATGACCTGATGACAGTTACTTTTATTTTACCAATCCAATGTCTGATCTATTCCACATACCCATTAAAAGTATCCTAATGTTAAACTGTTTTCTGATAAAACATTTGAAAACTAGAGATAAGCATTTCTCCAAGCCAAATACTCTATCAGCCTCTAGAGCAGAGTTTGATGAGACCAAGTTGATTTATGTTCCCTAAAAAATATAAGGATTTGAGAACTTATGTTAGCAGATATCCTGTCTTATAAGGAAGTGGTATATAAATTGACAGTCAAAACATGAGGAATTGAAATTTGAGAATATGTTGACAACACATAAGAAGAAATGTTCATTTTTGTCTAAATGTTATACCAAGAAAGAAGTGGCTGGAAACATAAATGACAGTTAGTCAGTAGTATTTTTTTTCTATTTTTAGCAATGTTATAATTCAGATTATTCTAAAATTCTGTCAATTTAGATTTACTGAATCATCAACTTTTAATGTTTCTTACAAATATTGGTTGAGATTAAAACTCAAGAAAATATTTGAGCTAAAAGTCTTCATTGTTGACAATAATGAACAATCCTGGCATATTAATTTAAAATATATTGGAATGTATTACTGACCTAGTTATGGTGATGCAGGTGAAGATATCCATTCTCCATAAGAGAGTATTTGGTTTCTTCTCCTGATGATAGCTCCTGACTCCAAGTTCCAGTTAATGCAGAGTTTCAGAGGTAGCAGTGTTGGTTTAAATAACTGGGGTCCTGTCACCCAGGTTGGAGACCTGGATTGAGTTGCTGGCTCCTTGATTAAGTCCTAAGGCTGGCCCAGGGCCATATTAGGCATTTGAAACAGTGACTCCACAGTTAGGAGCACTCTCTCTCTCTCTCTCTTTCTAAAACAAAGGAATTTTTAAAATTTAAAAGCAAAAATATTTCTGGATAAGAGATGCTATATACATACTATCAATAATGTTTGATTCCGTTTACATTTGCAAGACTGAATATTCCTATGGGAAAAAGACATTCTGTTTTCCTTTTTAATTTAAATGAAAATGATATTTCCATAATGGTCATTAACTCACCAAATTTTAGCAAAGGTCTGCTTTGTTAAATTATTGCATTTTAATGCAATTCTTCATGTTAGTGTGTACACTTTAGAAACTGATTCCTGTGGGCAACACATATGAACTTATCTTTAGTAAGCTTTTTCTTTAGAAAAATTTTAGACCTACAGAGCTAAAGAAAACAAAAAAGTGAAAGATGGTACAAATATGAACTTCTGAATAGAACTCTGTTTTTTAAAATGCATGCTTTTATAAACCACAAAATTTTACCACTGACAACCAAAAGTCAGTTGGACTATCTTGTTTTGTGATTCGAGTCTAGTGAAAAAAAAATCCTTTACTTTTCCTGCAGAGAATGTAAATTGTGTTGATATCAAACTCATTCCAAGTTTAGATACCCCATGGGCAAGTTGTTTGCTCTAATGAAAACAAAATAAATATAAATCCCTGGGACCATGTACCCCAAACATCCCACTATCTATAAAATAACATCTCTGTCATAAGACATTATTCAGAAAACAGTTGTGCCTAAAATGCAAGTTAAACTATTACAAATTTTTCAGCAAAATTCTATTAATTCAACAAATTGTATACTTTTAATATTCTGGATGAAACATTTTTCTCTACTTCCCAATAAAAATATGATGCAGTTTAACATCTTGAGAATAAGAAGTGAGAGAGTGTATAAAGCACAATACATTTTAGGAAGAGAATTTACAATATAAAATATACATTTTTGAAAAAAAAAACAGAAAAAACTTTCACTTCTTGGTTTGCATTTTAAATTTATAACATTACTGATTTTTAAATATTTTCATTCATCCTGACTGGTTACTGCAAATTATACCTACTGGAATTAATTGCTTTCCAACTATGTATGATTTTTTTTATTCATTTCAAAGAAAAATACTTGATTGTGTCTCTTGAGGAAACAAGTAAATAAAATAATGGCATCATTTTACAAAATTGAAGCCCATAAGAAGAGTTCTAAAACCACTGCAGAAATATCCTAAGTGCAATAACCATACACATTGCTGTTCTTTATATTAAATTTACACCAGCATCATAAGGGAGCAATTTGTTGCTCAAGATTCAAAATTTTCACAATTCTCAGTGTTCCCTTTTAGAATAGTGCCTGTGGCTGGACACAAGAGATTCTTTTGAAATTAAAAAGAAATACTTTGGGAATGCTCACTTTCCTAGTCTGCTTATTTTTCTGGGATACAGTGTTTTCTTTGAACTAGACTGGCAAGGATACAGCCCACTCAGCAAATAAAAATCCTTAAATATTAGAGTGCTGCTCCTGTCCCCTGCTCAGTTATTCCTCTGTAGGTGATTTATGAATGATTCACAAGATTAGGATTATTGCAAGGAGGACATGAGCTATCTTACCTCCTTTTCTTTCTTTCTTTTTTTTTTTGTATTTAGGATGCTTTTAATTTCCCTAGGAGTGAGCTTGAGTTCTTCTCTGCCATCTGTTATTGTAAATTCAGCAAAAATTCCCCGCTCCATAAGTGACTGACTAGGTAAGGCTGCAATGTACTGGAGTGCAATATAAGGAAGTCTTTGTTGCTAAACACCAGGACTAATAACCCTTTGTGCTATAACGCTCAGAGTTTGATTTTTTTAAATATTTATTTATTTATTTGAAAGTCAAAGTTACACAGAGGGAGGAGAGGGAGAGAGAGAGGTCTTCCATCTAATGGTATACTCCGCAATTGGCCACAACAGCCAGAGCTTTGCCAATCTGAAGCCAGGAGCCAGGAGCTTTTTCCAGGTCTCCCATGTGGGTGTAGGGGCCCAAGGACTTTGGACATCTTCTACTGCTTTCCCAGGCCATAGCAGAGAGCCAGATAGGAAGTGGAGCAGGCAGACTTGAACTGGCACCCATATGGAATGCCGGCATTTCAGTCCAGGGTGTTAACCCACTGCATCGCAATGCCGGCCCCTGAGTTTGATTTTAGGATGTCTTACTTCCGTGTGTATCTGGAATCATTCAGAATTCAGACAGGGAAAATAGAAATGCAAGTAATAAGCACCTTTCACTGCAACACATTTTATGATACACATGTTTATGTTAAGGAATGATTGAAAACTTAAACAAAAATCCTACAGGGTTGGTAGACTTACCAACATCTATACTTCTAATTAATATCCAGATTTATAATTATTTCTATGGATGATTTATAATTATTTCTATGGATGATTTAACAAGACTTTGAGGCCCTTGGGAATTTGATGATATACTTGAATTTGATGAGTTCAGACCAACTATCACAACTAAGATATTAATGCAAAAATGAAGCAAAGATAATAAAACTTGTATAGCAGGTGTCCCTATACAATATCTTATAATAATTTTATATAATCAGGAGGCTTCAAATACATAATTATTTAAAGATTTAATTTTTTATTTGAAAAGCAGAGTTACAGAGAGGGGGAGAGAGAGAGAGAGAGAGAGATCTTCCATCTACTGGTTCACTCCTCAGATGGCTACAACAACCAGAGCTGTGGCGATCTGAAGCCAGGAGCCAAGAGCTTCTTCTGGGTCTCCCATGCAGGTGCAGGGGCCCAAGAACTTGGCCCATCTTCCACTGCTTTCCCAGGCTATAACAGAGAGCTGGATCAGAAATGGAGCAGCCGGGACTTGAACCAGCTCATATATAGGATGCCGGCACTTCACACCAAGGCGTTAACTCATATGGGATGCCAGCACTGCAGGCAGTGGCCTTACTCACTAAGCTACAGTGTGGGCCCCCAAATACATAATGTTTTTAACACATTATTAGTAAGTCAGATATATTTTTAAAATACATATAATTTTATAGAAAATAAATTATACTCATTAATATTAATGACTGAGACAAATTGTCTCTGCAAATAGCATTCTCAAAATTGTTTTCAGCTTTGCAAACTTTTTATGGGAAAGAATGAATATATGCAGGTTATAAATATTATGTAGGTTAGGGGCTAGCACTGTGGCGCAATAGGTTAATCTCTGCCTGTGGCGCCAGAATCCTATATGGGCACCGGTTCTAGTCCCAGTTACTTCTCTTCCAGTCCAGCTCTCTACTGTGGCCTGGGATAGCAGTAGATGACCAAAGTACTTGGGCCCCTGCACCTGCATGGGAGACTGGGAAGAAGCACCTGGCTCCTGGCTTCAGACTGGTGCAGCTCCAGCCATTGTGGCCATTTGGGGAGTGAACCAATGGAAGGAAGACCTTTCTCTCTGTCTCTTTCTCTCACTGTCTGTAACTCTGCTTGTCAAATAAATAAATAAAATCTTTAAAAATATATTATGTAGATTAAAGATATTTCTAAGCTTTTTAATCACTTCCAGCTTTTAAAAATCTTCAATAGGGGTCGGCACTGTGACACAGCAGGTTAATGCCCTGGCCTGAAGCGCTGGCATCCCATATGGACTCTGGTTCAAGACCTGCCTGCTCCCCTTCCAATCCAGCTGTCTGCTATGGCTTAGGAGAGCAGTAGAAGATGGCCCAAGTCCTTGGGCCCCTCCACCCTTGTGGGAGACCTGGAAGAAGCTCCTGGCTCCTGGCTTCAGATCGGCACAGCTACAGCCATTGTGGCTAATTAGGGAGTGAACCATCAGACGGAAGACCTCTCTCTATCTCTGGCTCTACCTTCCTCTGTAACTCTAATTTTCAAATAAATAAATAAAATCTTTAAAAAAATCTTCAATAAACATTCTTTTAGCAAGCTACAGAAAAAATATACAAAATTACTATATCACAACCATTCAGAATGTGAATTTAATGTGTACTCCTCGTTTTAAGTTTTTTAAAAGGTTTTATTTATTTGACAGGTAGAGTCACAGACAGTGAGAGAGAGAGAGAGAGACAGAGAGAAAGGTCTTCCTTCGATTGGTTCAGCCCCCAAATGGTCGCTACAGCCAGTGCTGCACTGATCCAAAGGCAGGAGCCAGGAGCTTCCTCCTGGTCTCCCACGCAGGTGCAGGAGCCCAAGCACTTGGGCCATCCTCCACTGCCCTCCTGGGCCACAGCAGAAAGCTGGACTGGAAGAGGAGCAACCGGGACCAGAACGCAGTGCCCATATGGGATGCCAGCACCACAGGCGGAAGATTAACCAAGTGAGCCACGGCGCCAGCCCCAACATTTAAGTTTTTTAAGAAATTGTTTGAGCTATGTGATTTTCAATAAAATAATTGGATAATTGACTTTCAGCATAAGAGTGAATTCAGTTTGTGTTAATTCACCTCTTCATTCAACAATTATAAATATGGTACAAGAAAGTGAACAAAATCATGAAGGTTCTTGATCTGAAAGAACAGAGAATAATTCCTTTATAAAGCAAAATGTAAAAACAGCACATTGATATTTATGACATAATAATGTTATTCATTTAAAACCATCTGTCATATAACTTAATTGGAGATTAGGTATCTAGGCTCAAACATTAACTTACTGTTTTTTTGACAGGCAGAGTTAGACAGTGAGAGAGAGACAGAGAGAAAGGTCTTCCTTCTGTTGGTTCACCTCCCAAATGGCTGCCATGGCCAGCGGGCTGCACCAATCTGAAGCCAAGAGCCAGGTGCTTCCTCCTGGTCTCCCATGTGGGTGCAAAGGCCCAAGGACTTGGGCCATCCTCCACTGCCTTCCCAGGCCACAGCAGAGAGGTGGACTGTAAGAGGAGCAACTGGGACAGAATCCGGTGCCCCAACTGGAACTAGAACCTGGATTACAGGCACTGCAGGCAGAGGATTAGCCTAGTGAGCCATGGTGAGGGGCTCCCCACAGGCGGGGTGGGGGGTCTTCCACCCACTGGTTCATTCCGCAGATGGCCCCAATGGACGGAGATGCAGTGATCCAAAGGCAGGAGCTAGGAGCTTCTTCTGGGTCTCCCACATGGGTGCAGGGGCCCAAGGACTTGGTCCATCTTCTACTGCTTTCCTAGGCCATAGCAGAGAGCTGGATTGGAAGTAAAGCAAAGGTGCCCATATTGGATGACTGTGCTTCAGGCCAGGGTGTTAACCCACTGTGCCATAGCACCAGCCCCGTTGGTCTGTTTTTGTTGTTTATATATTCTTGCTTTAATCTTAGTAGGTTATATCAATTCAGGAATTTATTCATTGTTTCAAGGTTTTCCAGTGTACTAGCATATACTTCTTCATAGTAGTTTCTTATGATCGTTGGTATTTCAGTGGTGTTTTCTTCAATGATTCCTTCATTTCTTATTTATTTGAGTTTTTTTTCTCTTTTTCATTGTTAGTCTGGCTAGAGGTTTATCAATTTTGTTTATCTTCTCAAAAAACTAACTTGTTAATGATATTTAATATTGTTTTATTAGTTTTAGTTTTGTTCTGATCCTTATTATTTTTTACCCCCTATTGATTTGGGGTTTGATTTGCTCTTCTATTCCTAAGTCTTCAAGATGCAACATTAGGTCCTTAATTTGAGACACTTCCTCTTTTAAATGTAAGCACTTAATTCTATAAACTTCCCTCTTAATGCTGCTTTTGCTGTTTGCAACAGGTTTTGATATAATGTATTTACATTTTCATTTATTTCAAGAAAGTTTTTTATTTTATTACCAATTTTTTCAATGACCCATTGATCATTTATGTCATGTTGTTTGATTTCCAAACAGTTACAAGTGTTCTATTATTCTTGTTGTTGATTTCTAGTTTTATTCTTTTATGGTCTGAGAAGATTGTGGTATTATTTCAATCTTTTTAAATTGGTTATATCAAAACCAAACACAATAGATGAAAACTACACACCTATATCCCTAATAAACCTAAATGCAAAGATTCTCCACAAAATACTAGCAAATCAAATCCAAAACCACATAAAAAAGATGAGGTCAGCACCGCAGCTCACTAGGCTAATCCTCCGCCTGCAGCGCCGGCACTCCAGGTTCTAGTCCCAGTTGGGGTGCTGGTTCTGTCCCAGTTGCTCCTCTTCCAGTCCAGCTCTCTGCTGTGGCCTGGGAAGGCAGTGGAGGATGGCCCAGGTCCTTGGGCCCTGCACCTGCATGGGAGACCAGGAGGAAGCACCTGGCTCCTGGCTTCGGATTGGTGCAGTGCACATTCCATCGAGGCCACTTGGGGGGTGAACCAATGGAAAAGGAGGACCTTTCTCTCTGTCTCTCTCTCTCACTGTCTAACTCTGCCTGTTTAAAAAAAAAAGGATGATACATCAAGATCAAGTGGGATTTATCCCAAAAAAGTAAGAGTGATTCAAAATTCACAAAACAATAAACATCATAAATCAGGGCTGGTGCTGTGGCACAGTGGGTAAAGCCACTGCCTGCAGTACTGGAATCTCATATTGGTGCTGATTTGAATCCCAGATGGTCCACTTCTGATCCAGCTCTCTGCTATGGCCTGGGAAAGCAGTAAAAGATGGCCCCAAGTCCTTGGGCCCCTGTATCACCATGGGAGACTTGGAAGAAACTCCTGGCTCCTGACTTCAGATTGGCCCAGCTCTGGCTGTTGTGGCTATTTGTGGAGTGAACTAGCAGATAGAAGACATCTCTCCTTCCTTTTCTATCTCTGCCTATGACTCTCCATGTCTCCACCTTTCAAATAAATAGATATTTTTAAAACTAACATAAATTATATTAACAGAAAGAAGAACAGAAAAACATATGGTCATTTCAATAGACGTAGAGAAAGCATTTGAGAAGATTCAACACACCTTCATGATAAAAACTCTCCACAAACTACATACAAATGGAACACTCCTAACTATTATAGAAGAAATAAATGGCAAGCCAACAGCCAATATCATACAGAATGGGGGAAATCTGAATGCACTTCCCCTCGGATCTACAAGACAAGGTGTCTGCTTTCTCCACTCTTATCAATATTGTACAGAAAGTTTTAGCAAGAACAATTATGGGACAGAAAGAAATAAAGGACATCAAAATTAGAAAACAAGAAGTCACAATTTCCATGTTTCAAGATGACATTATGTTGTACATGGAAAAACCTAAACACTCCACCAAAAAGCATTAGAATTGAGAAATCGGTTCAGTAAAGTTGCAGGTTACAAACATAAAAACAACCTAGTAGGCTTATTTTTGTATGCTAATGATGAACTCACAGAAAAAGAAATCAAGAAAGAAATGCCATTCACAATAGCCACAAAAAATCAAATGTTTAGAACAAATTTAAACAAAGAAGTGGAAGATCTCTACAGTGAAAATTATCAAACATTGATGAAACAAATCATCAAGGACACACAAAAAGTGGAAAAATATTCCTTGCTCATTGATCAGAAGAAACAATATCATTAAAATATCTACATTGCCTAAAGCAATCAGAAAATTCAATGGAATCATTATCAATAAAAAACAATGATATTCACTACAGAACAAGGAAAAGCAATCCTAAAATTCATATGGAATTACAAAAGACCCAGAATAGCCAAAGCAATGCTAAACAAGAAAAATCTAACTCAAGGCATCACAACACCTGACTTCAAAGCATCCTACAAAGCTATGGTAATTAAAATAGCATTGTACTGGCATAAAAACTGATATGCAGATCAATGGATGAGAATAAAGAGCCCAGAAATCAATCAGCATACATACAGAAAGCTTCTGACAAGAGTGGACTTAGATCATATGGTAGAGTAAGGATAATCACTTCAAGAAATGATGCTGGCAAAACTGGATGTATATATGTAGACAAATGAAATTATATCCTTACCTCTAACTGTATACAAAAATCAACTCAAGATGTTTCCAAGACATTTTTTTTGACCAGCAGAGTTAGACAGTGAGAGAGAGAGACAGAGAGGTCTTCCTTCCATTGACTCACCCCCCAAATGGCCTCTATGGCCGGCACGCTTCACCGAAGCCAGGAGCCAGGTGCTTCCTCCTGGTCTCCTATGCAGGTGCAGGGCCCAAGCACTTGGGCCATCCTCCACTGCCTTCCTGGGCCACAGCAGAGAGCTGGACTGGAAGAGGAGCAACTGGGACAGAACCAGCGCCCCGGGCAGATGATTAGACTAGTGAGCCGCGGCGCCAGCCAGTTTCCAAGACATTTAAGACCTGAGACAGTGAAGTTACTGGAAGAAAATGTAGGGAAACCCTCTAAGACATTGGTCTTATAGGGTATGACTTCTTGGGAAAGACCCCCAAAACACAGACAACAAAAGTCACACTAAATAAATGGGACTATACTAAACTTAGAAGCTTTTGCACAGCAAATGAAATGATCAAGAATGAAGAGACACCAAACAAAATGAAAAAAATGTTGCAAACCACCAATCTGACAAAGATTAATATCCTGAATATATCATCAACTTAAAAAAGAAACTCACCTAAAAAAACAACCAAATCAGTTGTTAAATGAGCAAAGAATTTCAGTAGACATTTCTCAAATGAAGAAATACAGATGGCTAACAAATATTTGAAAAATGCTCAACATCACTAGCCATTGGGGAAATGCAAATCAAAACCACAACGAGATATCATCTCACCCAGGTAAAATGTTTAAAATTCAAAACACAGAGAATAACAAATTCTGGTGAAGATGTAGACAAAGGGGAACACTTATACACTGTTGGTGGAAATGTGTATTTGCAGTCATTGTGGAAAACATTGTGGATATTTCTTTTTTTAGTGTATGTGCTGCCAAAGTGAGCACAAGTGTGGGGATTTCTTAAACAAAAACAACAACAAACAAAAAAAAAACTAAAAACAAACAAAAAAACTAGAAATAGACTTGCCATATGACCCAGCAATCCAATGACTGGCCATGCACCTAAACTGCCTTTTTTCCATTAATACTACACACTCAGATGGCAAAATGAAAGTGTCATATTACAGACAAACATAGTTTTGTGTCAAAGAGAATAATACATTAAGACAGTAGCACTTTAAATATAAAAGTACATATTTCTTTATAATTATTGTTTTACCCAAATACGTCACAAGTAAACAAAAGTGTTGTCTAATTACCAAAGTGATTATTTTCCGGTAATAAATTTCTGATACTTTAACTAAAGTTATAATTCTATGGTCTGGCATTGTGGTGTGGTGAATGAAGCTGGTTTGAGTTCTGGCTTCTTCACTTCCAATCCAGACCCCTAGTAATGTGCCTGAAGAGGCAATGGAAGATAGCTCAGGTAATTGTGCCCCTGCCACCCAGCTGGGAGACCAGAATGAAGTTTCCGGCTTCTTGCTTTGGTCTGGCCCAGACCTGGATGTTGCAGTTCACAGAGCGAACCCTGTGGATGAAAAGCCTCTCTATCCCCCTCTCTCTCTCCACTTTTCTTTGGTTCTGCCTTCCAAATAAATAAATCTTTTAAAAACCTTAATAAATGCACAGGCACATTATATTCTCCTGGAATGGGCATTAAAACAGTTAATAGATGCTATGCATTGAGAATACGTTATATATAAAGTGCTTTATATACAATAATTTATTTACCTCTAGATTTATGTGCCTTCTATTTACATTTCCAGTTTACAAGCTAAAACATTAAAATGTTTAACTTTATATTATTGTAAATACTAACAGTTAACAATTAAAATACAACCTAGGCCATTGTGCTATTCAGCCTAGTATTATGATGACAGTTAGGATGCCACAATCCCATCCTTCCCTCTTTCCCTCTACCACTTCTTCTGTTTCTCTATCTTATAAGCAAATGCTTCTTTTTTCTTTTTGCAAAAACCTATTTTAGAAATCACCAAAGAACAAGAACAAAGATTTCAGCAAATAGGGTATATGGTTGGTGGTAAACATCTAAGTACATAAGAAGTTTTAAACACAGATTTCAAATGAGTCCACAATGTGATAATACTATACACTTATACAAATAGGTAAAGAAGAGTACTAGGAGGAGGAAGAATTATAGTGAATAAGGAGAAGCAAGACAACCAACATTTTCACTCCTTGCTTTTGCAAATGCAAAATGGTGTGGTGCAGTTACTTTGAAAAATAGTTTGACAGTCAATTCTGAAGTTAAAACTGTACTTACCACTTTACCCAGCAAATCTACTACTATTTAACAGTCAGCAGAAAATTCTATACACGGTCTTTTCAAAGGTGAATGTATAAACTATGATGCACCCATCCAGTGAAATTCCATCCCCAAATCAAAACAATTATAGGCCGGCGCCATGGCTCAATAGGCTAATCCACCTTGCGGCGCCGGCACACCGGGTTCTAGTCCCGGTTGGGGCGCCGGATTCTGTCCCGGTTGCCCCTCTACAGGCCAGCTCTCTGCTGTGGCCAGGGAGTGCAGTGGAGGATGGCCCAAGTCCTTAGGCTCTGCACCCCATGGGAGACCAGGATAAGTACCTGGCTCCTGCCTTTGGATCAGCGCGATGCGCTGGCCACAGTGCGCCGGCCACGACCATTGGAGGGTGAACCAACGGCAAAAGGAAGACCTTTCTCTCTGTCTCTCTCTCTCACTGTCCACTCTGCCTGTCAAAAAAAAAAAAGAAACAATTATACACTGACATGAAAATATCCCAATGGGATCCCCAGTGGAAAGACGAAAGGGGCAGTGCCAGCAGTTCCCATCACAGTTTGCACCTCCCCCTTCCTCTGGTTGCCAAATGGTGAGCTTCAGCTGACCATTTCTCCTCCTTTCTTCTGTTACACTTCTCATTTAGATCAGATTGAAGGTCCTGAGAGTATTTCTGTAGAACGAAGCAGTCCATAGTGGAAACAGTTGGCCATTTTTCTGTTGAGACCCATTCCATCCTCCCTCAGATCTGTCCCAAACCAAATATCAGCCCACCTATAACTTCCTGCTGGGGGATCCTGGTAAGGGATACAGAGGTTTGGTGGTTTCTGCATTATTCACATTCTGTACCCTCTGTCTTTCCTCTCTGGCTCTGGATTTTGCCCGTGCTTCAGTGTTGCAAGAGTCTGGATTTGAGTCTTTAAAACCATCACATAAAATGACAAAGAGAACTGCTTTTGCTTGTACCTTAGATGTTTGTTTTCTTGCCAGTTTTCTTGCCTTTCCCATTGTACTCTGGACTTTCTCTCTCTTTTCATTACTTCTTCCTCTTTCCTTTCCTCTCCTCTGCCAGGCTACTTTTCAATTCCACTTCAGAGATACTTCAAATGCTTATATCTGATAATACCTTTTATTTTTTAAGATGACTACAGACATATTTTAGATGTGTTTTCAGAACAGTTCTGAACAGCAACTTTTTAAGCACCTTCTAGTGTTAGGATGGTGGGAAATGTCCATAGGTGAGTCTGTTGTTCTGTGTCCCACCCAGTGTCCACAGTCTCTTCTGAGCTCTCGCCTTCCTCCCCTAGTTTGGGTGGGTACATCTTCAGTTTGTAAAGAGTGGTTTGTGAACCTGGACCTCCCTGTCTTTTTTAGAAATCTCACCCTTTCTTTCTCCTTGCCCTGTCTTCTCATTCATCCCCCTCATCGCCTGCCTCTCCTGGGGCTATGGACTGGCAGAGTAATCCCAGAAGAGGGATGGATCTCATAAACAAATGCATCCATCCCCTCACAGAAAGACAAGTGAAGGAGCCGCTGGAGTCCTGGAAACTTCTGGTAGGATTTTGGAACACTGAACCTTCTTAGGTGATCAGCTCCCAGAGTGAATAGCATTCCAATCAGCTAAGCAAGAAAGCTATTTTTCTTTGGAACTGTGAATATCCCTACTTGTGAAAACACTGTAGGAAGAGAGGAGGGATGTCTGTGGATGTTTGTCTCAAAACCTAAAAAAAATGAGAGAAAAAGGGAGAAGGAAGGAAGTGGGAGGCAGGAATATCATTATGTTCTTAGAACTGTATCTACAAATCCCATTGAATATTTTGAAACTAATTAAAATTTTAAATTTAAAAATTTAAAATGTGAATTAAAATTACATGTAAATTTCAAAAAAATTAACAAAAAAGCAGATAGTTCAAAGAATGGAAATCTTTTGTGATGGCTGATTCTCAGGGATAAGCTGGTTCTCCAATGTTTGGGGAATACTTTGACTCTCAAAAACCAATAGCCAGAAAAGTATTTTTTTAAAAAACTACATTCGTGCTTGACTTGTGTTCCAGAGATGTGGATGAGTATAAATGAAGCACACAGGGCCATTTTTGGTATATGGTGAGTAATTGTGCAAAAGCCTGGATGTCCACTAAATTAAACATCCATGTGTATGCCCTCATCCTGGAATGAAAGTGCTTACTGGTCACCCCTAAAGCATACAGGGTCAATATAATACATTTGATAAACTATGCCCATTGCAATTTATACATTCCTGCTCTCAAAGCACTCCAATATGCTTTTTTTTTTTGACAGGCAGATTTAGACAGTGAGCAAGAGAGAGAGAGAGAGAGACAGAGAGAAAGGTCTTCCTTCTGTTGTTTCACCCCTTAAATGGCTGCTATGGCCAGTGCGCTGTGCCGATCTGAAACCAGGAGCCAGGTGCTTCTTCCTGGTCTCCCATGCAGATGCAGGGCCCAAGCACTTGGGCCATCCTCCACTGCACTCCCAGGCCACAGCAGAGAGCTGGACTGGAAGAGGAGCAACCAGGACAGAACCAGCGCCCCAACCAGGACTAGAACCTGGGGTGCCGGCGCTGCAGGTGGAGGATTAGCCTACTGAGCTGCAGCGCCAGCCTCCAATATGCTTTTAAATTATCCATAAAGGATATAGCATGTGCGTGTGCACACACACACCCCAAATGGTATGTACACTCTGTCACTGTCTCTTATTCTCAGTTTCTATTTCTCCAACTTCCTATGTATTTATCTTCCTAACAATGTGCAGTGTATCTGTCAACTCTTATCCTTTATATGTCATCCTTTCTAGACTTAACATTGTGAATATTTTCTATACTGATTCTGCTATTTTGCACCATTCATATAAAATAAACATTTACTATTAAAACAGTGGCAAACACACCAAGAAAAAAATTTTCTCTGCCATCCCCTGATACTGTCAACATGTCAGTTTTCCCCTAATTAATCCATAATTCAATGCAATTTCAATCAAAGTTCCAGGAAGTTTTCTTTCAGATTCTTTTTTTTTTAACTTTTATTTAATGAATATAAATTTCCAAAGTACGAATTATGGATTACAACGGCTTCCCCCCATACCGTCCCTCCCACCCACAACCCTCCCCTTTCCCACTCCCTCTCCCCTTCCATTCACATCAAGATTCATTTTCGATTATCTTAATATACAGAAGATCAGCTTAGTATACCTTAAGTAAGTATTTCAACAGTTTGCTCCCACACAGAAACATAAAGTGAAAATAATAGATGATTTTTTTTAAATGATGATGAAATCAGATCAGACCTATTGTCATGTTTAATCCCAGTGAGAGTCAAGTTGGGAGTTGACAGTTTCTTTTTTTTTTTTTTTTTTACAGAGGATCAGTTTAGTATGCATTAAGTAAAGATTTCAACAGTTTGCACCCCCATAGAAACACAAAGTGAAATATACTGTTTGAGTACTCATTATAGCATTAAATCTCAATGTACAGCACATTAAGGACAGAGATCCTACATGAGGAGTAAGTGCACAGTGACTCCTGTTGTTGACTTTACCAATTGACACTCCTGTCTATGGCATCAGTAATCTCCCTATGCTCCAGTCATGAGTTTCCAAGGCTATGGAAGCCCTCTGAGTTCTCCAATTCTTATCTTGTTTAGACAAGGTCATAGTCAAAGTGGAGGTTCTCTCCTCCCTTCAGAGAAAGGTACCTCCTTCTTTGATGACCTGTTCTTTCCACTGGGATCTCACTCACAGAGATCTTTTGCCAGAGTGTCTTGGCTTTCCATGCCTGAAATACTCTCATGGGCTTTTCAGCCAGATCTGAATGCCTTTAGGGCTGATTCTGAGGCCAGAGTGCTATTTAGGACATCTGCCATTCTATGAGTCTGCTGAGTATCTCACTTCCCATGTTGGATCACTCTCCCCTTTATTTATTCTATCGGTTAGTGTTAGCAGGTACTAGACTTGTTTATGTGCTCCCTTTGATTCTTAGTCCTTTCATTATGATCAATTGTGAACAGAAATTGATCACTTGGACTAGTGAGATGGCATTGGTACATGCCACCTTGATGGGATTAAATTGGAGTCCCCTGGTATGTTTCTAACTCTACCATTTGGGGCAAGTCAGCTTGAGCATGTCCCAAATTGTACATCTCTTCCCTCTATTATTCCCACTCTTATGTTTAACAGGGATCACATTTCAGTTTAATTTCAACACTTAAGAATAACTGTGTATTAATTACAGAATTAAACCAGTCATATTAAGTAGAACAGACAAAAAAACTACCAAGAGGGATAATGTATTAAGTTGCTCATCAACAGTCAGGGCTATGCTGATCAAGTCACCGTTTCCCATACTGTCCATTTCACTTCAACGGGTTTCCTTTTTGGTGTTCAGTCAGTTGTCACCGATCAGGGAGAACATATGGTATTTGTCCCTTTGGGACTGGCTTATTTCACTCAGCATGATGTGTTCCAGATTCCTCCATTTTGATGCAAATGACTGGATTTCATTGTTTCTTACTGCGGTATAGTATTCTAAAGAGTACATATCCCATAATTTCTTTATCCAGTCTGCTGTTGATGGGCATTTGGGTTGGTTCCAGGTCTTAGCTATTGTGAATTGAGCTGCAATAAACATTAGGGTGCAGACCGCTTTTTTGTTTGCCAATTTAAATTCCTTTGGTGAGAGTGGGCATCCCTGCCTGGTGCCAGATTTCAGTGGAAATGCTTCCAACTTTTCCCCATTCAATAGGATGCTGGCTGTGGGTTTTTTATAAATTGCTTTGATTATATTGAGGAATGTTCCTTCTATACCCAATTTGCTTAGAGTTTTCATCATGAAAGGGTGTTGAATTTTATCAAATGCTTTCTCGGCATCAATTGAGATAATCATATGGTTTTTCTTCTGCAGTCTGTTAATGTGGTGAATCACATTGATTGATTTGCGAATGTTGAACCATCCCTGCATACCAGGGATGAATCCCACTTGGTCTGGGTGGATGATTTTCCTGATGTGTTGTTGTATTCTATTGGCCAGAATTTTATTGAGGATTTTTGCATCTATGTTCATCAGGGATATTGGTCTGTAATTCTCTTTCAGTGCTGCATCTTTCTCTGGCTTAGGGATTAAGGTGATGCTGGCTTCATAGAAAGAATTTGGGAGGATTCCCTCTTCTTCGATTGTTCTGAATAGTTTGAGAAGAAATGGGATTAGTTCTTCTTTAAATGTCTGGTAGAATTCAGCAGTGAATCCATCTGGTCCTGGGCTTTTCTTTGTTGGGAGGGCCTTTATTACTGTTTCAATTTCTGTTTCAGTTATGGGTCTATTTAGGTTTTCGATGTCTTCATGGTTCAATTTTGGTAGATTGCATGTGTCCAGGAATCTATCCATTTCTGATAGGTTTTCCTGTTTGCTGGCATACAGGTCCTTGTAGTAATTTCTGATGATTCTTTTTATTTCTGTGGTGTCTGTTGTTATGTTTCCTTTTTCATCTCTGATTTTATTGATTTGGGTCTTTTCTCTTCTTTTTTTAGTTAGTTGGGCCAATGGGGTGTCAATTTTGTTTATTTTTTCAAAAAACCAGCTTCTCGCTTAGCTGATTTTTTGTAATGTTTTTTTGGATTCAATCCTGTTAATTTCTTCTCTGGTTTTAATTATTTCTCTTCTCCTACTAGATTTGGGTTTGGTTTGCTGCAGTTTTTCTAGGTCCTTGAGGTGCGCTGAAAGCTCATTTATTTGGTACCTTTCCAATTTCTTGATATAGGCACCTATTGCTATAAATTTGCCTCTCAATACTGCTTTTGCTGTATCCCATAAGTTTTGATATGTTGTGTTGTTGTCTTCATTTACTTCCAGAAAGTTTTTGATTTCTCTTTTGATTTCTTGAATGACCCAGTGTTCATTCAGGAGCATGTTGTTCAGTCTCCATGTGTTTGCATACTTTCTGGGGTTTCCTGAGTTGCTAATTTCCAGCTTCATCCCGCTGTGGTCTGAGAAGCTGCATGGTATGATTCTAATTCTTTTAAATTTGCTGAGACTTGCTTTATGGCCTAGTATGTGGTCAATCCTAGAGAAGGTTCCATGCGCTGCTGAGAAGAATGTGAAGTCTGTAGATGTAGGGTTGAAAGTTCTGTAGATATCTGTTAGATCCATTTGGGCAATAGTGTCAATTAAATCTGCTGTTTCCTTGTTGATCTTCTGTCCGGATGATCTGTCTCTTTCTGAGAGTGGAGTATTGAAGTCCCCCAGTACTATTGTATTGGAATCTAAATCTCCCTTTAAGTCCCTTAACATATCTTTTAAATAGACCGGTGCCCTGTAACTAGGTGCATATACATTTATAATAGTTACATCTTCCTGTTGAATTGAACCCTTAATCATTATATAGTGTCCCTCTTTGTCTCTCTTAACAGTTTTTGTATTAAAGTTTATTTTGTCTGATATTAATATGGCTACACCTGCTTTTTTTTGGTTTCTGTTGGCATGGAATATCTTTTTCCAACCTTTCACTTTCAGTCTGCATGCCTCTTTGTTAGAGAGATGTGTTTCTTGTAGTCAACAAATAGTTGGGTTGTGTTCTGTGAGCCAGTCAGCCAAACGGTGTCTTTTAACTGAAGAATTCAGACCATTAATGTTCAATGTGACAATTGATACGTAGTGACTTTGCCCTGCCATTTTCCCGGAAATATTTTCTAGTATATGCTTTGAGCTTCCCATGCTCTTTTACTGGTAGGTGTTCTTCCTTTCCCTTCTTTCATATTGATGGCCGTGTTTCTGTGTTTCTGAGTGTAGCACATCTTTAAGTATCTTTTGCAGGGCCGGACGAGTGGCCACAAAGTCTTTCAATTTCTGTTTGCTATGAAAGGTCTTTATTTCACCTTCATTCACAAATGAGAGCTTGGCAGGATATAATATTCTGGGCTGGCAATTTTTCTCTCTTAGCACTAAAAAGGCCTTCCAATCCTTTCTCTCTCTCCATGCCTTCAGGAACTCCTAGAACTCGAATGTTGGTTTTTTTAATAGTATCCTGTAGATTCCCAACAATATTTTTCAGGTTTCTAATTTCCTCTTCTTTTCTTTGGTTTGACTGTATGTTTTCCTGTGCTCTATCTTCTAAGTCCGATATTCTCTCTTCTGCTTCACCCATTCTGTTTTTAAGGCTTTCTAATGTGTTTGTCATTTGATCTATTGAGCTCTTCATTTCATTTTGATTTCTCTTGACTATTACACTTTCCTGTTCTACTAGTTTCTGAGTTTCATTTTGACTCTTCCTTAAAATTTCATTTCACGAGAAAGATTTTCAATCTTGTCCATTAAGGATTTCTGTAGTTCAAGGATTTGCTTTTGAAAACTTCTAAATGTTCTTATCATAAATTTTTTGAAATCCGTATCTTGCATTTCTTCTATCTCATCATCTTCATACTCTTGGCTTGGGGTGTTTTGCTTATTTGGAGGCATCATACTGTCATCGTTGATCTTGCTCCCTCTATTTCTGTGTTTGCTACTCGGCATAGTTAATTCTTCTTGCGTCACTGTGCGCTTTTTTTTTTTCTGGCACCAGGCAGGGATGCCCACTCTCACCACTGCTATTTAACATAGTTCTGGAAGTTTTAGCCAGAGCCATCAGACAAGAAAAAGAAATCAAAGGAATACAAATCAAGAAGGAAGAAGTCAAACTATCCCTCTTTGCAGACGATATGATTCTGTACTTAGAGGATCCAAAGAACTCTACTAAGAGACTATTGGAACTCATAGAGGAGTTTGGCAAAGTGGCAGGATATAAAATCAATGCACAAAAATCAACAGCCTTTGTATACACAAGTAATGCCATGACTGAGAAAGAACTGCTAAGATCAATCCCATTCACAATAGCTACAAAAACAATCAAATACCTTGGAATAAACTTAACCAAGGACGTTAAAGATCTCTACGATGAAAATTACAAAACCTTAAAGAAAGAAATAGAAGAGGATACCAAAAAATGGAAAAATCTTCCATGCTCATGGATTGGAAGAATCAACATCATCAAAATGTCCATTCTCCCAAAAGCAATTTATACATTCAATGCAATACCAATCAAGATACCAAAGACATTCTTCGCAGATCTAGAAAAAATGATGCTGAAATTCATATGGAGGCACAAGAGACCTCGAATAGCTAAAGCAATCTTGTATAACAAAAACAAAGCCGGAGGCATCACAATACCAGATTTCAGGACATACTACAGGGCAGTTGTAATCAAAACAGCATGGTACTGGTACAGAAACAGATGGATAGACCAATGGAACAGAATTGAAACACCAGAAATCAATCCAAGCATCTACAGCCAACTTATATTTGATCAAGGATCTAAAACTAATTCCTGGAGCAAGGACAGTCTATTCAATAAATGGTGCTGGGAAAACTGGATTTCCACGTGCAGAAGCATGAAGCAAGACCCCTACCTTACACCTTACACAAAAATCCACTCAACGTGGATTAAAGACCTAAATCTACGTCCTGACACCATTAAGCTATTAGAGAACACTGGAGAAACCCTTCAAGATATTGGCACAGGCAAAGAATTTCTGGAAAAGACCCGGGAGGAACAGACAGTCAAAGCCAAAATCAACTATTGGGATTGCATCAAATTGAGAAGTTTCTGTACTGCAAAAGAAACAGTCAGGAGAGTGAAGAGACAACCAACAGAATGGGAAAAAATATTTGCAAACTATGCAACAGATAAAGGGTTAATAACCAGAATCTACAAAGAGATCAAGAAACACCACAAAAACAAAACCAACAACCCACTTAAGAGATGGGCCAAGGACTTCAATAGACATTTTTCAAAAGAGGAAATCCAAATGGCCAACAGGCACATGAAAAAATGTTCAAGGTCACTAGCAATCAGGGAAATGCAAATCAAAAGCACAATGAGGTTTCACCTCACCCCAGTTAGAATGCCTCACATTCAGAAATCTACCAACAACAGATGCTGGCGAGGATGTGGGGAAAAAGGGACACTAACCCACTGTTGGTGGGAATGCAAACTGGTCAAGCCACTATGGAAATCAGTCTGGAGATTCCTCAGAAACCTGAATATAACCCTACCATTCGACCCAGCCATCCCACTCCTTGGAATTTACCCAAAGGAATTTAAATTGATAAAAAAAAAAAGCGGTCTGCACCCTAATGTTTATTGCAGCACAATTCACAATAGCCAAGACCTGGAACCAACCTAAATGCCCATCAATGGTAGACTGGATAAAGAAATTATGGGATATGTATTCTTTAGAATACTATACCGCAGTAAGAAACAACGAAATCCAGTCATTTGCAACAAAATGGAGGAATCTGGAACACATCATGCTGAGTGAAGTAAGCCAGTCCCAAAGGGACAAATACCATATGTTCTCCCTGATCGGTGACAACTGACTGAACACCAAAAAGGAAACCTCCTGAAGTGAAATGGACACTATGAGAAATGGTGACTTGATCAGCATAGCCCTGACTGCTAATGGACAACTTAATACATTATCCCTCATAGTATTTTTGTTTTTGTCTGTTCTACTTAATATGACTGGTTTAATTCTGTAATTATCACACAGTTATTCTTAAGTGTTGAAAATTAACTGAAATGTGATCCCTGTTAAACATAAAAGTGGGAATAAGAGAGGGAAGAGATGTATAATTTGGGGCATGCTCGGGCTGACTTGCCCCAATTGGTAGAGTTGGAAACATACTAGGGGATTCCAATTCAATCCCATCAAGGTGGCATGTGCCAATGCCATCTCACTATTCCAAGTGATCAATTTCAGTTCACAATTGATCATAATGAAAGGACTAAGAGTCAAAGGGAGCACATAAACAAGTCTAGTATCTGCTAACACTAACCGATAGAATAAATAAAGGGGAGAGTGATCCAACATGGGAAGTGAGATACTCAGCAGACTCATAGAATGGCAGATGTCCTAAATAGCACTCTGGCCTAGAATCAGCCCTAAAGGCACTCGGATCTGGCTGAAAAGCCCATGAGAGTATTTCAGGCATGGAAAGCCAAGACACTCTGGCAAAAAGATCTCTGTGAGTGAGATCCCAGTGGAAAGAACAGGTCTTCAAAGAGGGAGGTGCCTTTCTCTGAAGGGAGGAGAGAACCTCCACTTTGACTAGGACCTTGTCTAAACAAGATAAGAGTCGGAGAACTCAAGGGGCTTCCATAGCCTTGGAAACTCATGACTGGTGCATAGCGAGATTACTGATGCCATAGACAGGAGTGTCAATTGGTAAAGTCAACAACAGGAGTCACTGTGCACTTACTCCTCATGTAGGATCTCTGTCCTTAATGTGCTGTACACTGAGGCTTAATGCTATAACGAGTACTCAAACAGTATATTTCACTTTGTGTTTCTATGGGGGTGCAAACGATTGAAATCTTTACTTAATGTACACTAAACTGATCTTCTGTTAAAAAAAAAAAAAGAAAGAAACTATCAATTCCCAACTTGACTCTCACTGGGATTAAACATGACAATAGGTCTGATCTGATTTCATCATCATTTAAAAAAAATCATCTATTATTTTCACTTTATGTTTCTGTGTGGGAACAAACTGTTGAAATCCTTACTTAAGGTATACTAAGCTGATCTTCTGTATACTAAGATAATCGAAAATGAATCTTGATGTGAATGGAAGGGGAGAGGGAGTGGGAAAGGGGAGGGTGGTGGGTGGGAGGGACGGTATGGGGGGGAAAGCCATTGTAACCCATGAGACGTACTTTGGAAATTTATATTCATTAAATAAAAGATAAAAAAAAATAAATTCCTTTGGGTAAATTCCAAGGAGTGGGATGGCTGGGTCGAACGGTAGGGTTATCTTCAGGTTTCTGAGGAATCTCCAGACTGACTTCCATAGTGGCTTAACCAATTTGCATTCCCACCAACAGTGGGTTAGTGTCCCTTTTTCCCCACATCCTCGCCAGCATCTGTTGTTGGTAGATTTCTGTATGTGAGGCATTCTAACTGGGGTGAGGTGAAACCTCATTGTGCTTTTGATTTGCATTTCCCTGATTGCTAATGACCTTGAACTTTTTTTCATGTGCCTGTTGGCCATTTGGATTTCCTCTTTTGAAAAATGTCTATTGAGGTCCTTGGCCCATCTCCTAATTGGGTTGTTGGTTTTGTTTTTGTGGAGTTTCTTGATCTCCTTGTAGATTCTGGTTATTAACCCTTTATCTGTTGCATAGTTTGCAAATATTTTTTCCCATTCTGTCGGTTGCCTCTTCACTCTCCTGACTGTTTCTTTTGCAGTACAGAAACTTCTCAATTTGATGCAATCCCAAATGTTAATTTTGGCTTTGACTGCCTGTGCCTCCCGGGTCTTTTCCAGAAATTCTTTGCCTGTGCCAATATCTTGAAGGGTTTCTCCAATGTACTCTAGTAACTTGATGGTGTCAGGTCGTAGATTCAGGTCTTTAATCCATGTTGAGTGGATTTTGTGTAAGGTGTAAGGTAGGGGTCTTGCTTCATGATTCTGCATGCGGAAATCCAATTTTCCCAGCACCATTTATTGAATAGACTGTGCTTGCTCCAGGGATTGGTTTTTGATCCTTGATCAAATATAAGTTGGCTGTAGATGTTTGGGTTGATTTCTGGTGTTTCAATTCTGTTCCATTGGTGTATCCATCTGTTTCTGTACCAGTACCATGCTGTTTTGATTACAACTGCCCTGTAGTATGTCCTGAAATCTGGTATTGTGATGCCTCCGGCTTTGTTTTTGTTGTACAAGATTGCTTTAGCTATTCGAGGTCTCTTGTGCCTCCATATGAATTTCAGCACCATTTTTTCCAGATCTGAGAAGAAGGTCTTCGGTATCTTGATTGGTATTGCATTGAATGTATAAATTGGTTTTGGGAGAATGGACATTTTGATGATATTGATTCTTCCAATCCATGAGCATGGAAGATTTTTCCATTTCTTGGTATCCTCTTCTATTTCTTTCTTTAAGGTTTTGTAATTTTCATCGTAGAGATCTTTAACGTCCTTGGTTAAGCTTATTCCAAGGTATTTGATTGTTTTTGTAGCTATTGTGAATGGGATTGATCTTAGAAGTTCTTCCTCAGCCATGGCAGTGTCTGTGTATACAAAGGCTGTTGATTTTTGTGCATTGATTTTATACCCTGCTACTTTGCCAAACTCTTCTATGAGTTCCAATAGTCTCTTAGTAGAGTTCTTTGGGTCCCCTAAATAAAGAATCATGTCCTCTGCAAAGAGGGTAGTTTGAGTTCTTCCTTCCCAATTTGTATCCCTTTAATTTCTTTTTCTTGCCTAATATCTCTGGCTAGAACCTCCACAACTATATTGAATAGCAGTGGTGAGAGTGGACATCCCTGTCTGGTACCAGATCTCAGTGGAAATGCTTCCAACTTTTCCCCATTCAATAGGATGTTGGCTGTGGGTTTTTCATAGATTGCTTTGATTGTATTGAGGAATGTTCCTTCCAAACCTAGTTTGCTTAGAGTTTTCATCATGAACGGGTGTTGTATTTTATCAAATGCTTTCTCGGCATCTATTGAGATAACCATATGGTTTTTCTTCTGCAGTCTGTTAATGTGGTGTATCACATTGATTGTCTTGCGCACATTAAATCATCCCTGCATACCAGGGATGAATCCCACTTGGTCTGGGTGGATGATCTTTCTGATGTGTTGTTGCATTCTATTGGTGAGAATTTTATTGAGGATTTTTGCATCTATGTTCATCAGGGATATTGGTCTGTAATTCTCTTTCAGTGCTGCATCTTTTTCCGGCTTAGGAATTAAGGTGATGCTGGCTTCATAGAAAGAATTTGGGAGGATTCCCTCTTCTTCGATTGTTCTGAATAGTTTGAGAAGAATTGGAGTCAGTTCTTCTTTAAATGTCTGGTAGAATTCAGCAGTGAATCCATCTGGTCCTGGGCTTTTCTTTGTTGGGAGGGCCTTTATTACTGTTTCAATTTCTGTCTCAGTTATGGGTCTGTTTAGGTTTTTGATGTCTTCCTGGTTCAATTTAGGTAGGTTGCATGTGTCCAGGAATCTATCCATTTCTGATAGGTTTCCCTGTTTGCTGGCAGACAAGTCCTTGTAGTAATTTCTGATGATTCTTTTTATTTCTGTGGTGTCTGTTGTTACATTTCCTTTTTCATCTCTGATTTTATGGATTTGGGTCTTTTCTCTTCTTTTTTCAGTTAGTTGGGCCAATGGGGTGTCAATTTTGTTTATTTTTTCAAAAAACCAGCTCCTCGTTTGGCTGATTTTTTGTAATGTTTTTCTTGATTCAATCCTGTTGATTTCTTCTCTGATTTTAATTATTTCTCTTCTCCTACTAGATTTGGGTCTGGTTTGCTGTAGGTTTTCTAGATCCTTGAGGTGAATTGAAAGCTCATCTATTTGGTGCCTTTCCAATTTCTTGATGTAGGCACCTATTGATATAAACTTTCCTCTTAACACTGCTTTTGCTGTATCCCATAAGTTTTGGTATGTTGTGCTGTTATCCTCATTTACTTCCAGAACATTTTTGATTTCTCTTTTAATTTCTTCTATGACCCATTGTTCATTCAGGAGCATGTTGTTCAATCTCCATGTGTTTGCGTATGCTCTAGGGATTCCTGAGTTGCTAATTTCCAACTTCATTCCTTTATGGTCTGAGAAGCTGCATGGTATGATTCTAATTCTTTTGAATTTGCTGAGACTTGCTTTATGGCCTAGTATGTTGTCAATCCTAGAGAAGGTTCCATGTACTGCTGAGAAGAATGTAAAATCTTTAGCTGTAGGATTGAAAGTTCTGTATATATCTGTTAGATCCATTTGGGCTATAGTGTCGATTAAATCTGTTGTTTCCTTGTTGATCTTCTGTCCGGATGATCTGTCTCTTTCTGAGAGTGGAGTATTGAAGTCCCCAGTACTATTGTATTGGGGTCTAAGTCTCCCTTTAAGTCCGTCAAGAAATCTTTTAGATAAACTGGTGCCCTGTAGTTAGGTGCATATACATTGATAATTGTTATATCTTCTTGTTGTATTGATCCCTTAATCATTATATAGTGCCCCTCTTTGTCTCTCTTAACAGTTTTTGTGGTAAAGTTTATGTTGTCCGATATTAAGATGGCTACGCCTGCTCTTTTTTCCTTTCTGTTGGCATGGTATATCTTTTTCCAGCCTTTCACTTTCAGTCTGTATGGATCTTTGTTGGAAAGATGTGTTTCTTGTAAGCAGCAAATAGATGGGTTTTGTTCCTTAACCCAATCAGCCAATCGGTGTCTTTTAACTGGACAGTTCAGGCCATTCACGTTCAATGTGACTAATGAAAAGTGGTAATTTGCTTTGCCATTTGCCAAAGATAAGTTCTAATATATGCTTTGAATTCCCTGTGATCTTTTGCTGTGAGCTTTCCTTCCTTTATCTTCTTTCACATTGATGACCGTGTTTCTGTGTTTCTGTGTGTAACACATCTTTAAGCATCTGTTGCAAGGCTGGACGAGTGGCGACAAATTCTTTCAATTTCTGTTTGCTATGAAAAGTCTTTATTTCACCTTCATTCACAAATGATAGCTTTGCAGGATATAATATTCTGGGCTGGCAGTTTTTCTCTCTTAGTACCTGGGCTATATCTCGCCATTACCTCCTAGCTTGTAGAGTTTCTGATGAGAAGTCAGCTGTGAGTCTGATTGGAGATCCTCTGAGAGTAATCTGACGTTTCTCTCTTGCACATTTTAGGATCTTTTCTTTATGTTTCACTGTGGAGAGTTTAATTACAACGTGTCGTGGTGAGGATCTCTTTTGGTCGTGTTTATTAGGGGTTCTGTGAGCTTCCTGTACTAGGATGTCTCTGTCCTTCTCCAAACCTGGGAAATTTTCTGCTAATATCTCACTGAAAAGGCATTCTAATCCTTTCTCCCTCTCCATGCCTTCAGGAACTCCTAGAACCTGAATGTTGGGTTTTTTAATAGTATCCTGAAGATTCCTGACAATATGTTTTAGATTTCTAATTTCCTCGTCTTTTCTTTGGTCTGACTGTATCCTTTCCTGTTCTCTGTCTTCTAAGTCCGATATTCTCTCTTCTGCTTCACCCATTCTGTTTGTAAGGCTCTCTATTGTGTTTTTCATGTGATCTATTGAATTCTTCACTTCAGTCACTATCACAGTTTCCTGTTGTACTAGTTGTTTCGTTTCATTTTGATTCCTCCTTAATATTTCATTTTCACGAGAGAGATTTTCTATCTTGTCCATTAAGGATTTCTGTAGCTCAAGAATTTGTTTTTGAGAACTTCTTAATGTTCTTATCAATTTTTTGAGATCTGCTTCTTGCATTTCTTCTATGTCATCATCTTCATAATCTTGAATTGGGGTGTCTTTTTCATTTGAGGGCTTCATGGTGACTTCCTTGTTTTTATTACCTTGGTTTTTGTGTTTGTTATTTGGCATATTGGAGATATTTGGTTTCTTCACTGTGGTGCTTTTTCTTGTTATACTATGACTCTAGATTAAGTGGACTATCTGTTTTTGATGGAGCCTTAGGGCTTGAGATGGGTGTGGCCTGAGAGCTCTGTTTGGTGTGCCAAAGGTGACACTCCCAGGTTAGGAGTGGTAAATCTCTCTCTCTCTCTCTCTCTCTCTCTCTCTTTTTGATTCAAAAGGGAAGTAATTCCGCACAACTGAACGAAGTTGGAGGTAGTTAGCAGGCAAATGATATATCCACAGAGGCCAGAGATCGGAAGCTCTTTCCCAAGGACCACACAGGGAATCTGTTCGGCCCTCCAAGTGGGCTCAAAGTCTCCTTCAGTCTCCCACTGGGTTGCCAAAGTTACGGAATTGTAGCGTCTCTGGAGAGTGCTCACGTGAATTCCGTGAGTTCTCTCCCCCACTGTCTCTTTTTTCACAGTCTCAGTTCAGTAGCACCACAAATTTACTAGGTCCTAATCTCCTGTTAATTCGCCCTGCCCAGAGTCAGGTTTTTCTGCTAGGCTCAGGGCTGATGCAGACCTGAGGTCGCTCTGCTTATGGCATATGTCCAAGATGGCACCTGCTCTTTGTCTTGCTCGCCCTTGAGAGGTGAGCGGAGAGAGAGAAACCCGTGTCCATACCAGTCACCTTTTTTTTCTCTTTCTCTCTTCCAGTTAGCCTGGTGAACTTCCTCCCCCCCCCGGGGGTTGTTCCCTCTAGCCTCCTCTCTCCGCTTGCCTGCCGGTGTCTCGGGCTATTGAGGTTCAGCTCACCTTGCGTTCCAGCGCTGGTGTGTTGAGTCTGCCGCTGGTGTCCCGAACTGTGGGCTCCCACGCTCTCCTCACAGGTCCGCTGTGAATCACGCATTCCGGAAGAGTTTCTTCTGCTATTTCCTCCCCTACTCTTCCTTGAACCTGCAGTATCTCCACTTTTATTAAACTATCTCTCCCCGGACTATCAGTGTGCTCCCTTCCTATTCCACCATCTTGCCTCCTCCCATAGCCCACTGATTTGTAATGTATGCTATGATATAAATCAGGCAGAAAAACCAGCTGCCCATATATTGTAAAATTAAATTAGGTCAATTATCTAACTGTTGGGTGATTTCAAATAGTTACTTATCTCAAAATGAAGCTCTTGCTGCATGTGTCAAATCCATAGCTCAGCCTACAAATCTCACTCAAGTTTGGAAGCACAGTTTTGTCTCTCCCCTGCCTTCCTGATATGAGATTTTAATGCTCAGAAATTTCCAGAAAAACAAGAAAATGGCCATTAGGTATGGCTATATAGAAGGTTTTGCTTTTTTGCCTCGGAATAATTATGTAGTCATTTGTTGAAAGTGATTAACTTGGCAACCCAGTGGGAGACTGCAGGAGAATTTGAGCCAACACTGAGGCCAGAACAGATTCCCTGTGTGGTCCTTGGGAAAGAGCTTCCGATCTCTGGCCTCTGTGGATATATGATTCGCCTGCTAACTATCTCCAATTCCATTCAGCTGTGTGGAATTACTTCCCTTTTGAATCAAAAAAAGAAAGAAAGAAAGAGAGAGATTTACCACGCCTAACCTGGGAGTGTCACCTTTGGCACACGGTTAACCCTGAGGAACCAAACAGAGCTCTCAGGCCACACCCATCTCAAACCTCTAAGACTCCATCAAAAGCAGGCAATCCATTTAATCTAGAGTTACAGTATAATGAGAAAAAACACCACAGCAAAGAAACCAAAGAATATCTCCACAATGCCAAAAAAAACACAGAAACCGAGGTAACAAGAACAAGGAAGACACTATGACGCCCCGAAATGAAAGACACCCAAATTCAAGATTATGAAGATGATGATATAGAAGAAATGCAAGAAGCAGATCTCAAAAAATTGATAAGAACATTAAGAAGTTCTCAAAAACAAATTCTTGAACTACAGAAATCCTTAATGGACAGGATAGAAAATCTCCTTAGAAAAAATGAAATCTTAAGGAGGAATCAAAATGAAATGAGGCAACTAAGAACATGAAACTGTGATAGTAAGGAGAAATCATAATGAAATGAAGAATTCAATAGATCAAACGACAAACACATTAGAAAGCCTTAAAAACAGAATGAGTGAAGCAGAAGAGGGAATATCGGACTTAGAAGACAGAGCACAGGAAAACATACAGTCAAACCAAAGAAAAGAAAAGGAAATTAGAAATCTAAAACATATTGTTGAGAATCTACAGGATACTATTAAAAAAAACAACATTCGGGTTCTAGGAGTTCCTGAAGGCATGGAGAGGGAGAAAGGATTAGAATGCCTTTTCAGTGAGATACTAGCAGAAACTTTCCGGGTCTGGAGAAGGACAGAGACATCCTAGTACAGGAAGCTCATAGAACCCCTGGTAAACATGACCAAAAGAGATCCTCACCATGACATGTTGTAATTAAACTCTCCACAGTGAAACAGAAAGAAAAGATCCTAAAATGTGCAAGAGAGAAATGTCAGATTACTCTCAGAGGATCTCCAATTAAACTCACAGCAGACTTCTCATCAGAAACCCTACAATCTAGAAGAGAACGGTGACACATAGCCCAAGTACTAAGAGAGAAGAACTGCCAGCCCAGAATATTATGTTCTGCAAAGCTCTCATATGTGAATGAAGGTGAAATAAAGACCTTTCATAACAAACAGAAATTGGAAGAATCAACAGCCTTTGTATACACAGGCAATGCCATGGCTGAGGAAGAACTTCTAAGATCAATCCCATTCACAATAGCTACAAAAACAATCAAATACCTTGGAATAAACTTAACCAAAGACGTTAAAGATCTCTATGATGAAAATTACAAAGCCTTAAAGAAAGAAATAGAAGAGGATACCAAAAAATGGAGAAATCTTCCATGTTCATGGATTGGAAGAATCAATATCATCAAAATGTCCATTCTCCCAAAAGCAATATACAGATTCAATGAAATACCAATCAAAATACCAAAGACATTCTTCTCAGATCTGGAAAAAATGATGCTGAAATTCATATGGAGACACAGGAGACCTCCAATAGTTAAAACAATCTTGTACAACAAAAACAAAGCCGGAGGCATCACAATACCAGATTTCAGGACATACTACAGGGCAGTTGTTATCAAAACAGAATGGTACTGGTACAGAAACAGATGGATAGACCAATGGAACAGAATTGAAACACCAGAAATCAACCCAAACATCTACAGCCAACTTATATTTGATCAAGGATCTAAAACTAATTCCTGGAGCAAGGACAGTCTATTCAATAAATGGTGCTGGGAAAACTGGATTTCCACGTGCAGAAGCATGAAGCAAGACCCCTACCTTACACCTTACACAAAAATCCACTCAACGTGGATTAAAGACCTAAATCTACGTCCTGACACCATTAAGTTATTAGAGAACATTGGAGAAACCCTTCAAGATATTGGCACAGGCAAAGAATTTCTGGAAAAGACCCGGGAGGCACAGACAGTCAAAGCCAAAATCAACTATTGGGATTGCATCAAATTGAGAAGTTTCTTTACTGCAAAAGAAACAGTCAGGAGAGTGAAGAGACAACCGACAGAATGGGAAAAAATATTTGCAAACTATGCAACAGATAAAGGGTTAATAACCAGAATCTACAAAGAGATCAAGAAACTCCACAAAAATAAAACCAACAACCCACTTAAGAGATGGGCCAAGGACTTCAATAGACATTTTTCAAAAGAGGAAATCCAAATGGCCAACAGGCACATGAAAAAATGTTCAAGGTCACTAGCAATCAGGGAAATGCAAATCAAAACCACAATGAGGTTTCACCTCACCCCGGTTAGAATGGCTCACATACAGAAATCTACCAACAACAGATGCTGGCGAGGATGTGGGGAAAAAGGGACACTAACCCACTGTTGGTGGGAATGCAAACTGGTCAAGCCACTATGGAAATCAGTCTGGAGATTCCTCAGAAACCTGAATATAACCCTACCGTTCGACCCAGCCATCCCACTCCTTGGAATTTACCCAAAGGAGTTTAAATTGATAAAGAAAAAAGCGGTCTGCACCCTAATGTTTATTGCAGCACAATTCACAATAGCCAAGACCTGGAACCAACCTAAATGCCCATCAATGGTAGACTGCATAAAGAAATTATGGGATATATATTCTTTAGAATACTATACCGCAGTAAGAAACAACGAAATCCAGTCATTTGCAACAAAATGGAGGAATCTGGAACACATCATGCTGAGTGAAGTAAGCCAGTCCCAAAGGGACAAATACCATATGTTCTCCCTGATCGGTGACAACTGACTGAACACCAAAAAGGAAACCTCCTGAAGTGAAATGGACACTATGAGAAATGGTGACTTGATCAGCATAGCCCTGACTGCTAATGGACAACTTAATACATTATCCCTCATAGTATTTTTGTTTTTGTCTGTTCTACTTAATATGACTGGTTTAATTCTGTAATTATCACACAGTTATTCTTAAGTGTTGAAAATTAACTGAAATGTGATCCCTGTTAAACATAAAAGTGGGAATAAGAGAGGGAAGAGATGTATAATTTGGGGCATGCTCGGGCTGACTTGCCCCAATTGGTAGAGTTGGAAACATACTAGGGGATTCCAATTCAATCCCATCAAGGTGGCATGTGCCAATGCCATCTCACTATTCCAAGTGATCAATTTCAGTTCACAATTGATCATAATGAAAGGACTAAGAGTCAAAGGGAGCACATAAACAAGTCTAGTATCTGCTAACACTAACCGATAGAATAAATAAAGGGGAGAGTGATCCAACATGGGAAGTGAGATACTCAGCAGACTCATAGAATGGCAGATGTCCTAAATAGCACTCTGGCCTCAGAATCAGCCCTAAAGGCACTCGGATCTGGCTGAAAAGCCCATGAGAGTATTTCAGGCATGGAAAGCCAAGACACTCTGGCAAAAAGATCTCTGTGAGTGAGATCCCAGTGGAAAGAACAGGTCTTCAAAGAGGGAGGTGCCTTTCTCTGAAGGGAGGAGAGAACCTCCACTTTGACTAGGACCTTGTCTAAACAAGATAAGAGTCGGAGAACTCAAGGGGCTTCCATAGCCTTGGAAACTCATGACTGGTGCATAGGGAGATTACTGATGCCATAAACAGGAGTGTCAATTTGTAAAGTCAACAACAGGAGTCACTGTGCACTTACTCCTCATGTAGGATCTCTGTCCTTAATGTGCTGTACACTGAGGCTTAATGCTATAACGAGTACTCAAACAGTATATTTCACTTTGTGTTTCTATGGGGGTGCAAACTGTTGAAATCTTTACTTAATGTACACTAAACTGATCTTCTGTTAAAAAAAAAAAAAAAGAAAGAAAAGAAACTATCAATTCCCAACTTGACTCTCACTGGGATTAAACATGACAATAGGTCTGATCTGATTTCATCATCATTTAAAAAAACATCATCTATTATTTTTCACTTTATGTTTCTGTGTGGGAACAAACTGTTGAAATCCTTACTTAAGGTATACTAAGCTGATCTTCTGTATACTAAGATAATCGAAAATGAATCTTGATGTGAATGGAAGGGGAGAGGGAGTGGGAAAGGGGAGGGTGGTGGGTGGGAGGGACGGTATGGGGGGGAAAGCCATTGTAACCCATGAGACGTACTTTGGAAATTTATATTCATTAAATAAAAGATAAAAAAAAAATAAAGATCTCTATGATGAAAATTACAAAGCCTTAAAGAAAGAAATAGAAGAGGATACCAAAAAATGGAGAAATCTTCCATGTTCATGGATTGGAAGAATCAATATCATCAAAATGTCCATTCTCCCAAAAGCAATATACAGATTCAATGAAATACCAATCAAAATACCAAAGACATTCTTCTCAGATCTGGAAAAAATGATGCTGAAATTCATATGGAGACACAGGAGACCTCCAATAGTTAAAACAATCTTGTACAACAAAAACAAAGCCGGAGGCATCACAATACCAGATTTCAGGACATACTACAGGGCAGTTGTTATCAAAACAGAATGGTACTGGTACAGAAACAGATGGATAGACCAATGGAACAGAATTGAAACACCAGATCAATCCAAACATCTACAGCCAACTCATATTTGATCAAGGATCCAAAACCAATCCCTGTTGTAAGGACAGTCTATACAATAAATGGTGCTGGGAAAATTGGATTTCCACATGCAGAATCAGGAAGCAAGACCCCTACCTTACACCTTACACAAAAATTCACTCAACATGGATTAAAGACTTAAATCTACGACCTGATACCATCAAATTATTAGAGAACATTGGAGAAACCCTTCAAGATATTGACACAGGCAAAGACTTCTTGGTAAATACCCTGGAGGTGCAGGCAGTCAAAACCAAAATTAACATTTGGGATTGCATCAAATTGAGAAGTTTCTGTACTGCAAAAGAAACAGTCAGGAGAGTGAAGAGGCAACCGACAGAATGGGAAAAAATATTTGCAAACTATGCAACAGATAAAGGGTTGATAACCAAAATCTACAAAGAGATCAAGAAACTCCACAACATCAAAACAAACAACCCACTTAAGAGATGGGCCAAGGACCTCAATAGACATTTTTCAAAAGAGGAAATCCAAATGGCCAACCGGCACATGAAAAAATGTTCACGATCACTAGCAATCAGGGAAATGCAAATCAAAAACCACAATGAGGTTTCACCTCACCCCGGTTAGAATGGCTCACATTCAGAAATCTACCAACAATAGATGTTGGAGAGGATGTGGGGGAAAAGGGACACTAACCCACTGTTGGTGGGAATGCAAACTGGTTAAGCCATATGGAAGTCCGTCTGGAGATTCCTCAGAAACCTGAATATAATTCTGTCATTCAACCCAGCCATCCCACTCCTTGGAATTTACCCAAAGGAAATGAAATTGGCAAACAAACAAGCTGTCTGCACATTAATGTTTATTGCAGCTCAATTCACAATAGCTAAAAGCTGGAATCAACCCAAATGCCCATCAACTGGATAAAGAAATTATGAGACATGTACTCTATAGAATACTATACAGCAGTCAAAAACAATGAAATCCAGTCATTTGCAACAAGATGGAGGAATCTGGAAAACATTATGCTGAGTGAATTAAGCCAGTCCCAAAGGGACAAATATCATATGTTCTCCCTGATCGGCGACAACTAACTGAGCACCAAAGGGGAAACCTGTTGAAGTGAAATGGACACTATGAGAAACAGTGACTTGATCAGCTCTTGTGCTGACAGTTGATGTACAAAGTAATACTTTATCCATTTTAGTATTTTTTCTTTGTTTTGTTTTAGTACTATAGGTTGAACTCTGTAATTAACATACATTTATTCTTAGGTGTTTAAATTTTAATTGAAAACTGATCCCTGTTAAATATAACAGTGGGAATAAGAGAGGGAGGAGATGTACAATTTGGGACATGCTCAAGCTGACTTACCCCAAATGGTCTAGTTAGAATCATGCCAAGGGATTCCAATACAATCCCATCAAGGTGGCATGTACCAATGCCATCTCACTAGTCCAAGTGATCAATTTCTGTTCACAATTGATCACACTGATAGGTCCAAGAGTCAAAGGGATCACACAAACAAGACTAGTGTCTGTTAATACTAACTGATAGAATAAAAAAGGGAGAGAATGATCCAACATGGGAAGCGAGATACACAGCAGACCCATAGAATGGCAGATGTCCTAAATAGCACTCTCACCTCAGAATCAGCCCTTAAGGCATTTGGATATGGCTGAAGAGCCCATGAGAGTATTTTAGGCATGGAAAGCCAAGACACTCTGGCAAAAAAAAGGCCTAAGTGAAAGATCTCTGTGAGTGAGATCCCAGTGGAAAGAACAGGGCCAGCAAAGAAGGAGGTACCTTTCTCTTAAGGGAGGAGAGAACTTCGACTTTGACTACGACCCTGTCAGAATAAGATCGAAGTCAGCGAACTCAAAAGGCTTCCATAGCCTTGGCAACTCATGACCAGAGCCTAGGGAGATTACTGACACCATAAACAGATGTGTCAAATTGTTAAGTCAAGAACAGGAGTCACTGTGTACTTACTTCTCATGTGGGATCTGTCCTTAATGTGTTGTCCAATGTGAAGTAATGCTATAACTAGTACCAAAACAGTATTTTACACTTTGTTTCTGTGTGAGTGCAAACTGATTAAATCTTTACTTAATATATACTAAATCGATCTTCTGTTTATAAAAATAATTAAAAATGAATCTTGATGTGAATAGAATGGGAGAGGGAGCGGGAGATGGGAGGGGTGCAAGTGGGAGGGAAATTATGGGGGGGAAGCCATTGTAATCCATAAACTGTACTTGAAATTTATATTTACTAAATAAAAAAGTGATTAACTTGACAAAACAGGTTCCTAAGTAAGTGAAAGAATTGTGTTCCAGATCAGTGTGTATAATACTGTCACAGATCTATAAAACAATTACCAGTAACCATATATGATTACATTGGCTAACAGAAAAGCATAGAAGAACCCACACAGATGGTAACATTGGTTAACTTTAGAGTGAGCACTGAGGCAGGTGAAGGGTGCATAAATATTCTTGAGATTTAATATATTATTTAGGCAATGCTTACCACATGCCAGGAATTATTCTAGTTATTTTGTAAGCATTCACTCTTAATCCCATAACTGCCACTTGACATTGGTTCCATTGTTATCCCTGCCCTACAAATGAGAAAAATAAGGCCTGGAGAATTCTGCAATCATTTGGGCAAGCTGAGTAAGTGGTAGTTCTGAAATTTAACACCATAGACTGGGCTCACAGGTGCTATTATGCTCTTCTGTCTGTATAAAATGAGACACCAACAAAATAAAAGTTACTTGGGGTAGTGAGACTCCAGTTAATTTTTATTCTTTCACATATTCCAATATTCTCATGATGAGCATGGATAATTCATACAATTGAAAAAATAGGGCCGGTGCCATGGCTCACTAGGCTAATCCTCCGCCTGCAGCGCTGGCACCCCGGGTTCTAGTTCCAGTCAGGGTCCGGGATTCTGTCCCGGTTGCTCCTCTTCCAGTACAGCTCACTGCTATGGCCCGGGAAGACAGTGGAGGATGGCCCAAGTCCTTGGGCCCTGCACCCACATGGGAGACCAGGAGGAAGCACCATAGCAGCCACTTGGGGATGAACCAACAGAAAAAGGAAGACCTTTCTCTCTCTCTCTCTCTCTCTCTAACTCTGCCTGTCAAAAAAAAAGAAAAATGAAAGTATTACTTTGGCCCACCTAATCAGACCAGGGACTAATTTATTCATTTAGCAAGCATTTGTTGAATTCTTACTATGTTCCAGTCAGTGTGCTAAGAAGTTGTCCATATTTTTCCAAATGTTTGTACCACATGATAAATATTCCTGGAGTCTGTGTAAATGGTCCCCACTTGACCCTCAATTGATTTAGAGCCTGATTAAAGGTACACAATTCACAGGTTTGAGCAAATCACTTTCACATATTAAGTGGCTATCATCATCCATAATTGCATAACCAATACATCTTTTTTCCTCTATTACTCAGGTTTAACCATTCACAGATAGCCTCATTCCCTCATATAAGGGAGCCTCTCTCATATCTAGTCGAATTTTGGTTTCATACTCTTTAGTGTCTGAAGAGTTATGTCAGATACTTTTTGACCAGCTTCCCCCTTCCATAAAATTTCAGCCAGGTTTGTACAGTATTAGTTGTTAAATATAAAATACCCCTTTCCAAAAGGATAGCCTCATATATTAGGATTCTGGAATTGGTCAGTCACCTTTTAGCTTTTTTGGTTTAGATATTTTTAACCTTAAGTGGGGTGTTCACTGTAAGTGCTCTACCAAAAGTTAATTTTCAGCTTTCCTCCACCAATAAGGTTATGGCAGAAGCTACTTGTACACATTCAGGCCATCTCTTAGAAATTTGATTGAGAAGTTTAGATACAGTGGCTATTAGCTGGCTTTTTCCTCCCCAGCTCTGGATGAGGATTCCAAGATCCACACCCTGATATACCATGACTAAAAGATTAAAAAGTCTTTCAAGTGAGAGATGTGCTAATCACAGGGGATTTTATGAGGCCCTGTTTTCAATGTGTCTGTTTCCTGGATCTCCTCACTGGACTACAGTAAAGACTCTGGGCTTTTTTCCCTAAAAGTATGAGATAAAGAATTTTTCGGGGGAATAGGACTGAATCTAAAGTCAACAATTCCCTCTGAAGCATAATAATTTTCTCAGATCACATTTGGCTTTAGGTAAACTCAGACATACAATATATGACTGGGGTTGATTTGGTGCTTGTTCTCATCAATTAGATGCCCTGATATTTTACATTTCTTTTGACAGATTGAAGCTTATGGTTAGAAATTTACAGCCCTCTTCTTGCAAAAGTCTACAGCCATTGTGGCCATTTAGGGAGTGAACCAGTGGATGGAAGACCTCTCTCTCTTTCTGCCTCTAACTCTAGCTTTCAAAATAAATAAATCTTTAAAAAATAAGGAAAAAAGAAGAAAAATGTTTTAGATGGAATGTAAAAATACTACAACAATGCCAAAATGCTTTATCATAAAAGTTTGTTTTGATACCTGTATCACTACGGGACACATTAATGGCTAGTATCCCTAATACATCCAAATGAATGTTTTGCTTGCTTTTCATAGGAACAAGCCATCTGTTTCTGTGAACAATAGACACACTAAGGGCTGGGCTTCATGGCAGCAGGTGCCCCTTCCTGACACTTGCTTTGTTTCTCATTTTCCATCTTCTCTGTATTAACTTTTCTATGTCCCCACATTTTCACTGGAACTTGCATCTTCAACCTGCGAGGCGACAGCAGTGCTGCAGGGTCAGCACCTTGCCTGTTGATGGCACATTTGTCTTCAATTCCTCTCAGGTAGAGCTGTCTTAGGAAATGTTTCTGACACACCTGGGAGCTTTGCAGATGCTAGGCACACTTGAGGGAAATCCCAGGGCCTCAGGCACCAGTGCTAACACACAGAGAGGTCAAATTGACACCTGACACTTGCTTTAAATGATGTTGGAGGGCAGGGACTCTACCTGGCCTTTCAGATTCCAAAGGCTGACTTGAACTTGTCTTCTTGCACTTTGCTGTGTCTCAGCTTTGTCAGCGTAGAATCATTGTGTGAGTATTCACCATCAGGCACATGGCAGTGTTTTCCAGTAGGGGCTCTGAGTGCTGGTATTTAAACTCTGGCACAGGTTTTGGTGACGTGGCACAGATCTGTCAGGTATCTATGTAGTGGAGGAGCGATGGCATTGAAGCTGCATCTCTACAGCCTTGGGAGACACTGCCGGGTTCCTGGAATGCTTGCAGCATTTCACACCCACAGCACAAGCTCCCTTGCATGCCGGTGTCCCTGCCAACATGGTGCTGTCATTTCCATTGTGATTGCCTGACTGCTCTGTGCTTTCAGACTCCATCTGAGTGTCCCTGATTACTCAAGAACTTGAACATCTTTGCAGGTGTTGGTCACTGAATAACCTCTTTTATAGAGAGACATTCAGGGTGTGCATGTTGGGGTGCTGTGGGGTAGGCCGTTGCTTGGGACACCTGAATGCCATATTGGTGTGCTACGCTTCTTCCCATCTGGCTCCCTGTTAGTGCAACCTGAGAGGTAACGGATGCTCACTCAATTGCTTGGGTCCCTGCCACCCACACAGGAGATCTGGATAAAGTTCTGGGCTCCTGACTCCTGCCTGGCCCAGCCCTAGTTGTTGCAAACATATGGGGAAATCAGCAGATAGATCTCTCACTCACTTTGCCTTTCAAAAAGATCATTATTTTTAATTTATTTTAAAACATTGTTGCTGGGGCCAGCACTTTGGCCTAGAGGGTAAAACTGCCACACCCACAGTGCTGGCATCCCATATGGGTGCTGGTTTCAATTCCCGGCTGCTCCACTTCTGATCCAGGTCTCCGTTTTGGTATGAGAAAGCAGTGGAACATGGCTGAAGTCTTGGGCCCCTGCACCCGCGTGGGAGACCCAAAGGAAGCTCCTGGTTTTGGTTCAGTGCAACTCCAGCCATTGCAGCCAATTGGGGAGTGAACCAGCAGATGTAAGACCTCTCTCTCTGTAATTATACTTTCAAATTAATAAGTAAATCTTTAAAAAATAAAAATAAAAACACTGCTGCTTTTTTGTAAAGGTTTATTTAATTTACTTGAAAGTTACCGAGAGAGGGAAAGAGATCTTCCATCCACTAGTTCACTCCCCAAATAGCTGCAACAGCCAGGGTTGGGCCCGGCAAAGCCAGGAGTGTGGAATTCCAGCCAGGTTTCCCACGTGGATGTTGGTGTTGCCAGCTGTGTCTTAACTTGTTATGCCACAACGACCCCCGGCCCTAAATAATCTGTCTGCAGGCACTTCTTCAGCTGCCTCACAAATACCTTGTGTATTTTACCCACCTCAGCTGAGGCCAGAAATGCCAGTGGCCAAGGGGAGGCAGATACTTCTGCTCCAGCACCCTCGGGCCTGGTGGCTGGGGGCCACAGCTTCTCTCAGAGAAGCCCCTGGCCATGCCCTGGCCCCGCAGGCTCTCCAGACACAGGCCGCAGTCTTCCTGCCACCAGGTACCTGGCTCTGAATCACAGCTGGGGTCCCTGACAGACCTGGAGGGTGGGACTGCCTCCTCTGGGCTCCAATCTGTCACAAAACGTGACTTGCAGACAAGACACTGACCAGAGAGCAGAGGGCTCCTCTCCCAGCCAAGTGTCTGCAGCCCCAGGGGAAATGACCTTCCTGAGGCCAAGGATGTGCTGGGCACCCATGGACCAGGCCAGGATGTCACAGAGTGGATGCCCCAGAGGGCCCCACTTCTGCGTGGGGGCATCCCTATCCCAGATGACTAGAAACCAAGGGCCTCGCCAGTTCTCTGGGTCTGACTGCAGGGTTGGACCATGCTTCCTTTTCTAAGCCAGTGGGTCCATCTACCCCGCAGTCACTTCAGGTACAAAACCTTGTAACTGATTGGGTGTGAGGCAGATGCCTTTTGGTGTGAAGTGACAGGGGTCACATGGAGCACTGGGCACCTCCACCCAGCCTGCTGCCCAGCGGTGGGCCTGACACAGGAACACCCACCTGACCTCAGCACCCCGGCTCAGCTGCATAGTCCCCAGGCCTTCTCACTGGAGCAGAGCTGACATAGCTGCCTCCTAGGAGCAGCAGCACCAGCTCCTGGTGCTCAGCCTCACTGCCCGTGGCTGGCTATGCCTGGCCCACAGCCCCCTGCAGGGGATGCCAGCCAAGGAGGCAGGCCCTGTGGTCTGAATCCTGCTCCAACAGGCTCAGGAGGGAGGGCAGCAGTGCAGGTATGGGCAGATGTGTGTCCTGCACCTGTGCCCAGTGACTGCAGGTGTAGACAAGTTCGAATGGGAACAGTGACTTATGTCTTTCTGAGAAGGGAAATCAGCAGACAGACTCAGAGCACCACAACCAGGAACAGCCATACCTGCCAGGAAGGCCCTGGAAGCTGGGGCAAAATCTCCCCTACAGCCCTCCAGGAGGGTCCAGCCTGGCCAACAGGTTGCCCCCAGACTTGCAGCCTTGGGAATTGTAACAGACATTCCTGCTGTTCCAAGCACCCAAGGTGCAGAGCCCACCAGGGAACCCTGCTGATGCCCAGGCAGAGTAGGATTTCAGACAAGCCTCAGCTGGGGGCCAGGTGCCCCAGGCCAATGCCCTCACTGAGGATTCAGTTCCTGGACAGGACAGAGGGCAAGGAGGGCTCTAAGTTCCTGTCAAAGACCACAGCTCAGCTTCCCACTCAAATATTTACCAAGGGCATCTGGGCAGAGAAAGGGGCATTCTGGGGCAGAAGCACAACAGCTAAAAAGGAGAGATTTGCCTTCCTGGGGAGCCCCACTCCCCCCCACACATCCAAAGGGACCACAGTGGTTTCCCAGCCCTGAGCACCCTTAGCTCCCACCATAGGACTGCCAACCCACCCCCGCCATCAGGCCTGCAGCTACCTTGGATACAGGTTGTGCTGTGCACTGGTCCACTCCCCAACCAACCGGAGGGGCATGGACAGCAGCCAGCCTGGACCCTGGGGTCCGTGCTCAGGGCAAGATGGGAGGGTGAGTGCTGAGGACTGGTTGGTGACCAAGTGGTCCCAGGATGGAGACTGGCCCTCTGCCAGCTGGGGCAACTGTGTGCAGGGGCTTCTGAGATGGATTAGGCTCTCATGGGGCTACCGTGGCAGCAGGTGGGGCTGGACACGGCCCCGGCGCGAGGGGCAGGAGGTGCATGGGGCTGGGAGGCAGTCCTCAGTAGGAGTTCAGGGCCTGCTTGGAGCACCTCTTCATGTGCACACACTCGTGGCAGAAGATGTCCAAGTTCTGCCCAAAGCTCTTGATGCAGTAGCAGTGCTGGAATGCCCGTATCGTGTCCTTTTGGTGTGTGTGGCTGCAGTGCTGGGCCAGGGGCTCCTGGCACTGGAAGCCCAATCCCTCTACACTCTGCATCTCCGGCTCCAGTCTGTTGGGCTGCCGGTGGATCCGCTGGTGGGAGAGCAGGTGGTAGTTGTGGCGGAAGCTCCTCCCACAGGAGCCACACCTGTAGGGCTTCTGGGTCTCGAGGGTCTCATGGGCCCCATGCTCTCCAGGACCTGTGGTCTGCCTCCAGCTACAGGAAACCAAGCTGGTCAGGGGTGCCACCAGCCCCTGAGAACCCCACCCAGAAGGCCTGGCTCAAATCCAAGAGACACCTGTTCTTGCAGTACTCCTGGGTGATCTCAGTCCTGGCTGGCCCTGCAGGGACCACAGGTAGAGCCGTGTGGCAGCCGTCATGGCTCAGTGGCTGTGTCTTTCTCTCTTGCCTCCCTTTAAGGGCCAGGATGGAATGCGCAGGGTGGGATGCACCACAGCATGGCTGCTGGCCTCACAGCCTTTGCAGGCAGGCCGGGGTACCCAAGCCCATGTGCTGTGGGGCACCTTTGTCTCCATGACAGGGGGTGCTGATGCTGAGTATCCCACACATGCTGTCCCCAAGGTGCTGACTTCCCAGCCCAGCACTGCAGGCCCTGGGCACAGAGGAACTGCCTGAGCCCTAGCATGCACCAGGCTCAGGGTGGGTACCTGAGGGACACCTGACCCCAGCATGGCTCAGTTAAAATGAGGGACAGGGACAGGACAGGGTGTCAGTATCCAGACAACGATGGGGACAGGGCAGGACATCAGTACCCAGACAATGCATGGGGCTGCACAGAAAGCCTGGGAACAGCCTGGCTCTGCCCTCTCTGTTCACCCAATTTTGGTGCCTTCACTGACCAGTCAAGGAGGCCTGCAGTGCTTCCTTCCCCTGGAGCTCCAGTAGCTCCAGCAGCAGCTCACTCTCCTCTTCCTGGAAGGGGCCCAGCAGGGCAGCTGGGTCATCTGCCCCAGGGGAAGGCAAGGCACCCCATTGAGTGGCTCCCAAGGTGGCCCGCACAGCCAGGCTCAGAGTCCAAGAAGCTGAGTGGAGGTGGGGAGGTGTGTGGTGAGCAGGAACCCCTGAGGGGCAGGGCCAGGGCCTTCAGGGTCAGCAGGTGTGAAGCCAGAAGCAGATAGTGATGCTGGGCCTCTGGTGACAGACAGCCCGGGAAGCCTGAGCCACCGGTGTCAAAATGGCAGGCAGGGACCAGGGCGACATTTGCTTTGGACAACCAGGCACAGACCTGAATACACCTCCAGTCTCCTGCTATTACAGAGGGCAGGGACCCCAGCCCCCATTCTGGGTGCACAGTCTCACTTGGGAGGGGAGACCCTGGCAGGGACCCCAGGCCACCATCTGGGAGCTGGGTCTTACTTGGGGTCACAGAGACTCCACAGTCCTCCCCAATGATGAACTCTCCATAGAAGCCAGTCTGGCCAGGGTTCAGGAGGGGCCAGTCCTCTTCAGAGAAGCACAGGATCATGTCCTTGAAGGGAGAAGCCTGGCTCTGAAACCACAGGGCAGACTTGGGTCAAGGGCAGACAGCACACCATGGACAGACATGTAACCAGGGCCAAGGTGAGCCAGGCATCATCTGGTGAGGGCCTGCTTCTCAGCTCAGGGACCTCCTGGGGTGGAAGGTTCTGGTCCCACCTCCTGGGACCTCACATGGGGGTCAGGGTTTCATTCATGAAACCTGGGCACAGACATCCCCACCATGGCGTTCCACCCCCAGCACCCCAGGCCCATGTCCTCCTTGCAGGCAAGCACGGTCCTTGCATCCGGACAGCCCCCATCTGGTGCAGGTGTCACCTGTGTCAGGTGTGGCTCCAGGTGTGACTGTGGAGATGACTGCTCCTTCCGGGAGCAGGTTCAGGCACATTCCAAAAGGGAGAGATGGGGGACAGGAGGGACAGGTCCCAGACAAGTCTCAACCTGCATGTGGGTCAGCAGCCCTCTCTGGGCCTCCAAGGCTCTGTGGCTTTGGGCGGCCCTGCCCCCATGCCACTCAGTTGTCCCAGCTGGGACATCCCTGAGTGTCCCAGGCTGGGTCCAGGACAGTGACTCCACCAGGCAGGGACTCTTGCACTGAAGCTGTCCCGGGAGAAACATCGCAGGGTCTTGGGGACATTTGTGGAGTAAACCAGCTGATGGAGTCAGTCAGTCTCTCTCTCTCTCTCTGCCTTTCTAATGCACACTCACAGGGCCACACCTTATCAGCTGTCTCCTGAACTGCCACTCTCATTCTCCTTAACACAGCCTGAGAATGTTCCAGATCTTCAGGCTCTGCTTCCCTTCTGAGTAACAGCTCCATCACAAATCCTTCCCCTTGTCTCACATTCATCACCCACAAGTTCTGCCTTCCACAGGGCATGGATTAGGGGACCCCCCGCTCAACCCTTCCCCCATGTGACCAGGCCTCGCCCACCCACATATCCACTAACAACCTGTTCTCACCACACTGGACCTGAGTTTGGCCCCTGAGGACAGCGCTCCCCCTGACCCAGAGCCCTTGCCCATGCATTCACAGCAACACAGATTTTCTAGGACACAGCCCAGACCCTTCCAGCCTCTCCACAGCACCCAGCTCAAAAGCCACTCCCACACATGGTCTGTCAGCCGGCACCTGCTGCCCTCTGGGACGGCTTCCTCCAGGTGTCCTCAGCAGCTGAGCAGAGGCCCCTGCCCTGGTCACAGCGGCCTTCCTGTCACTGTCCCAGCATGGCAGAGGGGCTAGGCAGCTTGAGGTCTCTTACTGGCTCTTACCACCATCTGCTTGGAGACCCTGATTCTGGGGGATGCACACATTCAGAACCTTGCACCAGGGGAGAGGGTGAGCTGGAGATGGGTGGGGAGGAGCCCCAATAGCACACAGCTCAGGGCCGGATGTGAGAACAGGCCTTCTCCCAGTGCTCTCCTGTGACACCCACAGACCACCACAGTGCTCACCCCCAGTCTACTCTGAAGGTGCAGTGTGAGGTGGGCATTAGCTCCCCACCCCATCTAAGAAAGGATGCAGCAAGGGAATACTGATGCACCCAGCGAAGGGGTGAGGTAACCCACAGGCAACCTCCAGGGACAGATGCACGCGCACCAGCGAGAACCAGTCAGGAGGAGCATGGTGCAAAAGGCACCCTGGCTGGCCACAATGTGCAGGGTGCCCAGAGGGAGGGAAGGGTCCAGAGCAAGGCAGACAGGGGCAGGCATGGTGGCACAGCGAAGCCGGCATCCCATATGGACACTGCTAAGACCACTTAGCTGATCCACTTCTGATCCTGCTCCCTGCATTGCAGCAGGAGATGACCCAAGTGCTTGGACCCCTGCACCCATGTGGGAGACCTGGAAGAAGCTCCAGCCTCCTGGCTTTGGCCTGGCGCAGCCCTGGCCATTGTGACCATTTGGGGAGTAAATCAGCTGATGGAGGATCTCTCTCTCTCTCTCGTCCCTCTAACTCTCCTTTACAATACACTAGAAAATAATAAAAACTGAAAAACAGATGTACACAGCCCTATAGCATAAAATGCACACATAGTCCTGTATGACAGAGAATGATCCAGACAAATATCAACAATGCCATGGTTGAGAAACTGCTCTGTAACACTAGAGAAAGTTACCATCAGTTCAATAATCTTCACAGGTGCATCAGCCAATCTGGGTCCATCTTGTTAGCTCACTTACTTCTTTTTCCTACCATTTTCTAAGGGGTTGCTTTGTTTCTTTTAAAGTGTCTTGAGGTTTACTTAGTTGTATTCATCTTATATGAAAGCTGGAGGGGGAGGCCAGAGGAGCAGGGAGGTGGAGAGCTTCATCTCCCATCCACTGGTTCACTCCCCAGATGCCTCAGTAGCCAACCCTGGGTCAGGCTGGAATCAGAAACTCTGTGGGTCTCTAGGTGGATGGCACGGGCCTAAGTACTTGAGCCATCACCTGCTGTCTCCCAGGGTGTGATCAGCAGGAAGCTGGCATCTCCCAGGAACAGAGCTGGGACTTGAACCCAGCACCATGATCTGGGATGCAGGCATCCAATGGATGTTTTAACCGCTGAGCCAAGCTTGAACCCCAGGCTTGTCATTCTAATTGTGCATATGTCTTCAGTATTGTAACAGAAAGACCAACACTATTTAAACTTTAAAATTAAAAAAAAAAAACAAAAACAAAAACAGGGGCAGGAGTTTGGCTTGGCAGATAAAACACTGGTCGGGAAACCTGTGGTCCACCTCAGAGAATGTGTGTTGGATCCCTCGCCCTGGCTCCTGGTTCCAGCTTTCTGCTAACACAGACCCTGGCAGGTGGCAGTGATGACCCCAGAAATGGGCCACCCACACGGGAATCTGGGATTGGGTCCCTGGCTCCCAGCGTCAGGATATTTCAGGAGTGAACCAACAGATGGGAGCTTGCTCTCTGTCTCTTTCTCTCTGCGTATTCAATAAGGAAATATTTTTTAGAAGAAAAACTCCCATCACAATCCAGGAAAAGGCCAACCCGACAGAGGCACCGGGGAGGCTGGAGCCACGTCCAGGGATAGGACAGAGCCTGGAGTTGCTCTGTGTAAAACACTGCCCAGAGGCTGTGCTGGGCCTCATGCTCTCCTGATCCTCAGACAGGGAAAGCCTGGGGCTGCTTGTGGCAGAGTCCAGCGAGGGACTCACTAGAGAGAGGCCAGGGCCAGGTGTCAGGGGTGGGTCCACCATCACTCATGCACAGGAATCTCAGGGTCTGCCCTATGCTAATAGTTTAAAATTTCATACTTATAGTTTTGTTATAGGTATCTTGTTGATACCAGCCTCTATTTTTACTTGTCTCTCTTGTATATAATATTGTATAGTTCATTTTGGTTCTTTTTTTAAAAAAAGATTTTATGTACTTGAAACTCAGAGGGAGGGAGGCAGAGAGCAAGAGACAGCGCCTGAGAGAGAGCACTTCCATCTATGGTTCACTCCACAGATGGCCACATCAGTCAGGGCTGGGACAGGCCAAAGCCAGGAGCTAGGAGATTCATCTGGGTCTCCCATGGAGGAGCAAGAGTCCAAACACTTGTGCCATCCTCTGCTGTCTCTCTCATTAGCAGGAACCTGGTCCAAAATGGAGCAAACAGTGCTTGAATTGGTGCCCATATGGGATGCTGGCATTGCAGGCAGTGGCCTTACCCACAATTCCATGATCTCAGTCCCTCACTTTTGTTCGTAAGTAGAAAATTAAAATGATTGTCAGCCTTCTAACATATTCACTTGAGGCTATACCTTTTCTAAGAACTGATTTATATGACATCTCATAACTCTTCCTTTGTTCTCAAATATTGTACATGCAGGTAATCTTCTTCCCAGTGTCTCTAGTCCCATGTTCCTCTAGCTATGCCTTGTTTTGCCTATCTCTAATCTTGGCCCTAAAACCTATGTGGTATCTGCAATTTCAACATCTCATGTGATTGAGACTTAGGTTTATTCTTGTATTTTTGCCATTTTGAAAATATTTTTCTGCCAACCAGGCAAGCTCTAAAAACCCTGTTACTTATGTCTGCTGCATGAGTCTCCATCCTTTTTGTCTACAGCACGTCTTTCCTCGAGTGTCTTTCCAGTTTCCGTATCCAATGCCAATTGCCATGCATTTCTCACCTCTCTTCATATAGCTGTGATCTTCCTCAGTCTGCCTGGTCTATACAGCCTATGTCAGAACTACTATGTTTCCAATCCCCTCTCATCTCCTGTGATTTCAGCTCATGGCAGTCTTTAGTTACCACTCTGATTTCACTTAAAGCCATGACTTCGTGCAAGCACCTCCATGTTATTGATCTGTAGCCAGTAAATTCCTTTTGTCTCTGAAATCCCTATGACTCCAGCCTATGCCTTTTCTTTTGTATCCTCATGTCCAGTGTACACCAAGTGTCTCATGAGTCCTCCTTTGTTCTTTTTCAAAGGTCCCCACCTACTGGGAAGGTTTGGTTATCTGTTTATATTCTGATGGACCTCTTTTTTTGACAGAGTGGACAGTGAGAGAGACAGAGAGAAAGGTCTTCCTTTTTGCTGTTGGTTCACCCTCCAATGGCCGCCACGGCTGGCGAACTGTGCCAATCCGAAGGCAGGAGCCAGGTGCCTCTCCTGGTCTCCCACGCGGGTGTAGGGCCCAAGCACTTGGGCCATCCTCCACTACACTCCTGGGCCACAGCAGAGAGCTGGCCTGGAAGAGGGGCAACAGGGACAGAATCCAGCACCCTGACCGGGACTAGAACCTGGTGTGCCGGCGCCACTAGGCAGAGGATTAACCTATTGAGCCATGGCACCGGCCCCTGATGGACCTCTTGGTTTCATATAGGTTATAGTCATTATGAAGCTGCTGGATATATTTTCTTGCTGCATTGTATGTAGGCATATGATACTATTGTAGGACCTGTTAATAACATAGCCAGATATCTTGTAAAATATCATTATGCATTCTGATCAACAATGAATGAGATTTTTTAATAGCATATAATTAAACAAATGCTAATAAAATTTTGGATGCTCTACATTCAAAAACTTTGGCAGTTGTATTTATTTCATTTTTCAGTCCATTTTTAATGCGTCAAAGCTTGCTAGAAGAGAGTTGGAAAGCATTGAGTCATTATGTATTGTCTATTAAACTTACACAAAGAAAAAGAAATCTGAAACATCCTATCAATAGACCAAGAAGACAATAAAAGTCCAGGCAAGCCAGAAATCAGTTCAGCATTGGCTCAGAAACAAGCACTTCAGCAAGCATTAGGAAAAGGACAAGGTTAAGTGGGAACATAGGGAGTCCTCAGACAATGAGAGGCATGGCCTTTGCCCTCACACACAATTCAAGCTGCATGGACAGTGGATAATATCTCCATTCTCCTCTACCATCTTGATCTCATTTCTAAGATTTGCAGAGCAAGGAACTGGGACCCAGAAAGAGGCTATGAATTGACCTCACTCCCCATGCATATAGCCACAACTGTATCCACATGAATTTTTTGTTCAGCCCACAGTTGGTCCCCTTTGAAAGTTGGCACTCCTTCCCACTTCTATTTTAGGCTTAACTTGTATATTTTGCCTTTATGTGTGCTAATTTTTCAATAAAAGGTGTATATTTTATGTATAACTACTTATTTGCCTTTAAGTTTCCGAGTATCCTGAGATTTGACTCTGCATCTTACGATTAGCACTTGGACTGGATCTGTATATTGCCAATGAACTGTTCCCAACGTTTAGGATTAGAGGTGGAAGGAATGACTTGTAGGACTGCCCTCTGGACAGGAAGCAGAAAAAGAGCAACTATAGCTGTATCATTCATCACTACATTTGTAACCAAGTCATTGAGGAATGGCCATGTCACCTAGGTACATTGTCCATCCAGAGTGGGTACATGCTGATATCAGAGATGAATGTAAATCCAATCAAACCCCAAGAAGAACTTTGAGGAAAGAAAAGTAAACACAACATTTCAATAAAACTTAGAGTCACCATGAGGTGGTGGAAAATAAAGCCAAAAATATTAAAGTCATTGTAAAACTACAAAAATACCATACTATTATATTTTTGTACCAGTTTCTCTGTTTCAGGGGTTAAACATTAGTCCAAGTTACTGTCTCTAGGCAACAAGGAATTTGAAAAAAAAAAAAAGCTAGAAACAAGGAATCAGGAAAGTAAAATTTAAAGAGATAGTATGGTGCTGGCACTGTGGCATACTAGGTTAATCCTCCACCTGTGATGCCAGCATCCCATATGGGAACTGGTTCTAGTCCCAGCTGCTAGGGCCCCTGCACCTAAGTGGGAGACCCAGAGGAAGTTCCTGGTTCCTGACTTTGGACCGGTGCAGCTCCAACCATTGTAGCCATTGGAGGAGTGAGCCATTGGATGGAAGACCTTTCTATCTCCCCTCTGTATGTAACTCTACCTCTCAAATAAATTTTAAAAAATCTTAAAAAGGGCCGGCGCCGCGGCTCACTAGGCTAATCCTCCGCCTAGCGGCGCCGGCACACCGGGTTCTAGTCCCGGTCGGGGCGCCGGATTCTGTCCCGGTTGCCCCTCTTCCAGGCCAGCCCTCTGCTGTGGCCCGGGAGTGCAGTGGAGGATGGCCCAGGTGCTTGGGCCCTGCACCCCATGGGAGACCAGGAAAAGCACCTGGCTCCTGGCTCCTGCCATCGGATCAGCGCGGTGCGCCGGCCGCAGCGCGCCGGCTGCGGCGGCCATTGGAGGGTGAACCAACGGCAAAAGGAAGACCTTTCTCTCTGTCTCTCTCTCTCTCACTGTCCACTCTGCCTGTCAAAAAAAAAAAAAAAAATCTTAAAAAAAAAAGCAATATTGTGGACAACCTCAGGAGAAAATGCTGCAATTTAAAAGGTTTGTAGTTATCCTTTAATAGGATAGTAGGTGATGTCTGAGAAAACACCTACTTGAATATTTCAATAAGGCTAAGTTGGGAGCAGGACTTGAGTATCACCCACTTCCATGATCCTTTCGAAAATCTCAGCTTGTCATAGCATCAGGTGCATATGTGTTGAAATTTAGGAAGTGTCATGCATCTGGTGCATGATGGGAAGAGAGGCCCAGGTGCTTGATGTTGAGTAGGTTTGCCAGTCTTCACTCATCTTGGATATTTCTAGCCAGTACAATCTTAGGAACAACACACAAGGTGTGCAGTATGTTCTATGTGTGGTATTAGCATGGGTGCTGATAGTCCTTAATTTCTAGTGCTCACTAGCTACCTGCATATCTCAAGTAGCTCAAAAAAGTTAAATGAGCCAGAATCAAGCCAAGTGAATACAACTGCCAAAATTTAATTACAAACAGAAGCAAACCACAATAGAGTGGAATGAAAACAATCCAAAAAAATGAAAGTAAGAAGAGTTAAAAACATAGTTTAAATCTCAGGAGGACTGCTTAGCATTTATGCCATGAGAGCATTGTGCACACATCCCCTCTTCGCCCAATAAGCAAACTTCTGGCAAAGAGGGCAAATTTGGACTTACACACAGAGAAGTCTATGATTCTCATGAGTATAAAGTTTGTCAGAGACTCATCCCCTAATCTGGACAAACCACTCATCATTCAGAGCTGGGATATAGTATAATGGCTGGCATATATAAGTCAGGCGATGGGCCAATGGTCACAACTTGATCTGTAGAGTCACGTGGGGAAGGAATCATGGGCAACCAATAAAATCAAACAACTTTGCAAATGATGAGGATAATATTTCAAGTAAGTATCACACGGAAAATACTTAACAAAATTTATATGTGGAAATAACTCATTGTCATGGTCCCACTCATAATATGAGAAAGCCAAGAATGCAGATTGTATGTCAAAGGAGGAAAAACTAGACTTTAAAGAACATATAGCCAGTCTCAGTCATACAAGGTAAATCCTTCATTTGGATTTCCTAATAACTGCTGAGGTGTGGTTCCATATAAGTTACATTTTCAATGTTTTCTCTGTAATTTTACTGATGTTTCTTAAAATTTGCCTTACAGTAAAGGTTTCCACCTCCAATACATTCACAGGGATTTTGCTCTATGTGAATCTTCTGAGAGGTGGTAAAACATGAACTATGGTACAAAGTCTCAGTATACACACATGCTTTCTCTTCTCAATGTACACTGAAGAGTGACTTTTGCCAAAGATTTTTCACATACATTATATTGACAGTGTTTTCTTCTTTGTGTAGTCTATGGTATCTATTGAGGTTTAATTGAAGCAAAAGATTTTTTTTTCACATTGATTGCATTCAAAGTTTCCCAGTTTTTCAATTCTATGCCTATTGAGGCTTTAATTCTGGGATAGTTTTTCCGTACTCATTTAATTCATGAAATTTCTCCTATGCGGATTTTCTGATGTGTTATGAGGTCTGACTTATGGCAAAAGGCTTTTCCAGATTTACTGAATTCATAAGATTTCTCCCCTATGTGAATTCTCCTATGTTTATTCAAGTTTGACTTCTGGGAAAAGGCTTTTTCACACTCATTACATACATAAGGTTTCTCCCCTGTGTGAATTCTCAGATGTCTTATGAGGTCTGAGTTCCGGCAAAATGCCTTTCCACATTCACTGCATACATAAGATTTCTCCCCTGTGTGAATTCTCTCATGTTTCTTCAAGTTTGACTTCATGTAAAAGGCTTTTCCACATTCATTACATTCAAAAGCTTTATCCCCCGTGTGAATTCTCTGATGTGCTATAAGGTGTGATTTCTGGGAAAAGGCTTTTTCACACTCATTACATTCATAAGGTTTCTCGCCTGTGTGAATTCTCTGATGGGTTATGAGGTCTGACTTCCAGGAAAAGGCTTTTCCACATTCATTACATTCATAAGGTTTCTCCCCTGTGTGAATTCTCTGATGTCTTATGAGAGCTGATTTGTGGCAAAAGTATTTTTTGCAGTCGTTACACTCATAAGTTTTCTCCCCTGTGTGAATTCTCTGATGTGTTACAAAGTGTGATTTCAGGTAAAAGGCTTTTCCACATTCATTGCATTCAAAGGGTTTCTCCCCTGTGTGAATTTTCTGATGAATTAGGAAGTGTGACTTTCGGGAAAATGCTTTTCCACATTCGTTACAATCATAAGGTTTCTCTCCTGTGTGAATTCTCTGATGTCTTATGAGGACTGACTTCTGGTAAAAGGCTTTTCCACATTCATTGCATTCATAAGATTTCTCCCCTGTGTGAATTCTCTGGTGTTTATTCAAGTTTGACTTCTGGGAAAAGGCTTTCTTACACTCACTGCATACATAAGGTTTCTCCCCTGTGTGAATTCTCTGATGTGTTATGAGGCCTGACTTCTGGCAAAACTCTTTTTTGCACTCATTACATTCATAATGTTTCACCACTGTATGAATCTTCTGATGTGTTACAAAGTGTGACTTTTGGTAAAAGATTTTTCCACACTCATTACATTCAAAAGATTTCTTCTCTGAGTGAGTTCTCTGATGTGTTATGACATGTGATTTCCGGGAAAATGCTTTTCCACACTCATTACATTTATAAGGCTTCTCCCCTGTGTGAATTCTCTGATGTGTAACAAAGTGTGATTTCAGGTAAAAGGCTTTTCCACATTCATTGCACTTAAAAGGTTTCTCTCCTGTGTGAATTCTCTGATGTATTATGAGATGTGACTTCCTGGAAAAGGCTTTTCCACACTCATTACAATTGTAAGGTTTCTCCCCAGTGTGACTTCTCTGATGTCTTATAAGGACTGACTTCTGGCAAAAGGCTTTTCCGCATTCATTGCATTCATAAGATTTCTCTCCTGTGTGAATTCTCAGGTGTTTATTCAAGTTTGACTTCTGGGAAAAGGCTTTCTCACACTCATTACATACATAAGGTTTCTCCCCTGTGTGAACTCTCTGATGCGTTATGAGGCCTGACTTCTGGCAAAAGTCCTTTTTGCACTCATTACATTCATAAGGTTTCACCGCTGTGCGACCCTTCTGATGTCTTACAAAGTGTGGTTTCACGTAAAAAGCTTTTCCACACTCATTAATTTCATATAGTGTCTGCCCTGTGTGAATTCTTTGATTTCTCATGAGATATGACTTCCAGGAAAAGGTTTTTCCACATTCATTGTACCCACTGGGCTTTTCCCCTGTGTGAGTTCTGTGATGGACTGTGAGGCAGGATTTATGGCTGAAAGATTTTTTATAGGGTTCACATACATAGGGTTTCTTTCCTGTATGTGTTTTCTGATTCATTGTAAGATCTGATTTGTAATTCATAGCTTCCTCACCCTTAAAAAATTCACAGAGTTTCTCTTTTGTTTGGGTTTGTTGATACTTACTAAGGTTAGAATTTTTATGCAAAGTTTCCTTCCCTATTTGAATTGTCTTCATTGTCTTTCCTACAATAGTTGACTTGTTACAAGTGTCTCTCATATAAGCCTTCTCAAATGTAAAGAACATTTTCTTCCTTTGCAAGGTTTTTACTTGTTTACTGTGATCAAATGGCACAGTCTGAACCTTGTGATGCTGACTATGAGGCTCTGAGCAATGAGAAGAGTTCCCAGGTACATTAGGGGCATCTAATTTCTCTCCAGCTTGCATCTCATCCAGCACACTAGGGATATGCACATTGTGAAATATACTGCATACCTCAGGTTTCATTCCTGAACAATTTCTCTTTTTGATGATCAGTTTTTGAATATGGCTTGAGCTTAAATTACGTGTTTTTCTTGATTCAGTGCCCTTGTGAGTGAATGTATTGTTTGTGACCACATCCTTCCTCAAATTTATGTCTTGACTTTCCTTGTTGGTCACAATCAGGCCATCTCTTTCCTGGGAAACTGAAATGAGAAAAAAATACTCATATTCAAGAAGCAAATCCAAACGTATCTTCTGGAATACTCAAGTAAATGATGCTTCCTCTTATACTAATTGCCTAAGGCATTCATTTATGACCATTATAAGGCTTTTCTCAAAAATAACTATAATAATAAATTATATCAATGTATTTACCCAATGTTCACAATCTTTTTGTTTACTACATTAAATGCTTTTCTTTTAACTATGGCAAAATAGGTTATGTGTTAAGATATGTTAAGCCAGTGCTTGAGATGACTATATCCTATAACAGTCCCAGTTTACATCCTGCGACTTGCTTCTAGTATAGTTTTCTGTTAATATATCCTGGGACATAGAGTTCTTGGGCTCTGCCATGGAATTCTAAGCTTTTGGCTTCATTCAGACTGATTCAGCCATAATCCTTGCAGGCATTTGGGGAATGATCCAGTGTACAGAAGATATTTATCCCCCCCCCGCCCCTCCATCACCCCTCACTCTGCCTTTCAAGTAGAAGAAAATCAATATACAAGATTTTAAAGAATGGTGAAATGTTTAGTAAGGATATTCCTGCACTGATCACCTGAAATAAAAATATTTACTAAGAATATTCTTGGGAGATTCCAAGATGGATGAATAGGGAAAAAACATAATGCTTTAGGCAAGGGGAAAATAGTAGCAAAAAAAAGTAGATAAAGTGCAAGTGAGGTAGAGAGAAATCTGTGGTAGAAATTCTACAGAAAGAAGAGGGATGCCACAGATTAGTGTAGAAGGTGTGGATGCACAGCAAAGAGTGGGTGGAAACTGTTGAAATCTTTACTTAATGTATACTAAACTGATCTTCTGTATATACAGAAAATTGAAAATGAATCTTGATATGAATAGAAGGGGAGAGAGAGCGGGAAAGGGGAGGGTTGTGGGTGGGAGGGAAGTTATCGGGGGAGAGGGGGAAGCCAATGTAGTCCATAAGCTGTACTTTGGAAATCTATATTCATTAAATAAAAGTTAAAAAAAATTATTAAATTATAAAAAAAAAAAAGAGCAAAAGACAGAACCAATGAACCTGACAGCTGAGAGCCAGAGGAAGTGCCACCTTGGGAGAGTGAGGTGAGAGCAGACTGCAGCAGCCCATGCCACTGATGATACTGCCAGAAGGAGAGCCTGGCAAACCACACTGTCTTTGACTCTGGTCTGGAGCCCTAATGGGGAACAGGGTACCTGCCTAACCCAGTTTAAAAACGGAAAGTTTCTTTCTCCCCATCCCCCAACAAGGGCATGAAGCAACTGGCAAAAAGAAGGCACTATACTGACATCATTAGCATGGGGGACAGCTCTTGTGTATGCGTGTGATCCAGAATACTACCAGATGGAAAAATCTGTGTCCCCCATGACTTTGAGTCTGCTGGCTGGGAGGATTGACAGGGGGTTGGGCACTCACATAAGACTGTGAGGTACTTCCAGCCTCTCAACATATCACAGGCTCTGAGACGCACACCCTCAGGGCAGAGCACCCACAGGCAGTTGGCTTCGGGAATAACTCTGCTGTGTCAACAGACAGGATAGGCTAGTGAGGTGGAGCAGATGTTTTGCAACCCATGACTGTGGGAGCCTTGTGTGTTGGGACTGTGGGAACCCTGTGATTGGATGATAGGATGTAGGGTGCAGCTGGGTCTCTGGACAATCACTGTGTCTCTTGCTGGAGGTACAGTTTCCAAACTGCCTAGGTGGGTTTTTGCAGTGGAATCCATGCTCACAGAGAGGACTGCAGAGATCCTTTGTGTGGTTCATGTGGCAGTGTAGGTGAGTGTTTTTAAGTTGCTGTAGACGAAACTCAGGCATTGATCACTTTGGAAGAGAGGAGGTAGGTGTGTGATTATGCCAACAGAGATGATCATACATTCATCCCTACTGACAATAGAGATCTATAATGCCCGGCTTGGGTGTCACCCTGGATACTACAACACCCTGGAACATAGATCATAACTCCCTGACACCACCCAGCACATGCCTCTGAGAACTCACTGAAAGAGCAGACATTCCACAGAGGCATAGTTCACAGATAAAGCAACCAGAGGGGAAAATTGAGCATTTTCACAAATGATAAAAAAAAAAATAGAAACTCAAGAAACAAAAATGAGCAAGAAAACATGACTCGCCCATAGTAACACAACAACACTTCAGTATTAGATTGTGAAGGCAAAGAGACTGATGAAATGCCTGAATGGAAATTCAAAAGATTGATCACAGGATTACTCAGAAGCCAGGAAAAGCAAATTCATGAATTAAAGAAATCCATATATTACATGGAAGGAAAATTTTCCCATGAAATTGAGATGTAGAAGAGAAACCAAATGGAAATATTAGAAATGAGGAATTCAGCATGTCAAATAAAAATATACTAGAGCCTTAAAAACACACTTGGTGAAACAGGAGAAACAGTATCAGAGCTAAAAGACAAATTTTTCAAAATACCTCAATCACTCCAAAACAAATATAAAGAAGGAAAAAATAAGAAAAATTAAAAACGGTATTAAAGATTTAAGGGATGCATATCTATCAAAGGACCCAAAATATGGGTCACGGGAGGTCTGAAGGTGTGGAAAGAGAGAACGGATTAGAACATCCATAAAAATAATTACAGAGAACTTCTCCAATTTGGAGAAAGAAAAGGACTTCCAAGTACACAAGGCACATAGAGCTCCTAATAGACATGACCAGAAAAGATCTTCATGAGGACACACTGTAGTCAATCTTTCAATGTTAAAACAGAAAAGATTCTTAAATGTGCATGAGAGAAAATCAGATTACTTTGAGAGGATCTCCAATTAGATTAACATCTGACTGCTCACCTGAAACCCTACAGGCTAAAAGACAATGGCAAGATATAGTTCAAGTCTTAAGAGAAAAAAGTCAACCCAGAACACTGTACCCTGCAAAGCTCTCCTTTATGAATGAAGGTGAAATAAAGACCTTCCATAACAAAAAGAAATTGAAAGAATTTGTCACCTCTAATCCAGCCTTATAAAAGATGCTGAAGGATATGCTACACACAGAAACACAAAGTATGGCCAACACTATGAAAGAATGTGAAGGCAGAAAATCTCCCAGCAAAAATACAAAGCAAATCCACAGCAGAAAATGGGAGTATTTATGTAAAAACAGCAGAGCCAAATCATTACCTATCAATCATAAACTTGAATATAAATGGCCTAAAATCTCCAATTACAAGATATAGACTGGATGAATGGATTAACAAAAGAGACCCATCTATTTGCTGACTAAAAAAAAAAACCACATCTCACCAAATTAAAAGATGGAGAAAGATATTCCAAGCTAACAGAAAGAAAAGAAAGTAGGTATAACCACCCTAATATCAGGTGAAATGGACTAATACAAACACTGTTAAAATAGACAAAGAAGGACATTATGCAATGCTTAAGGTATCAATTTAAAAAGATGTGACTATAATAAATGTATATGCACCCAATGTCAGAGCACCTGGCTATTTAAAACAAATGTTAACGGATCTAAAGGGAGACACAGACTCCAGTACAATAGTAATGGGGGACTTAACACCTTTTTTTTTTTTTTTTTTTTGGACAGGCAGAGTGGACAGTGAGAGAGAGAGAGAGACAGAGAGAAAGGTCTTCCTTTTTCCATTGGTTTACCCCCCTAAATGGCCACCACAGCCAGTGTGTTGCGGTTGGCGCACTGCGCTGATCCAAAGCCAGGAGCCAGGTGCTTCCTCCTGGTCTCCCATGCAGGTGCAGTGCCCAAGCACTTAGGCCATCCTCCACTGCCTTCCCAGACCACAGCAGAGAGCTGGACTGGAAGAGGAGCAACCAGGACAGAATCCGGTGCCCCGACAGAGACTAGAACCCAGGGTGCCAGCGCCGCAGGTGGCAGATTAGCCAAGTGAGCCATGGCACCAGCCCACCTCATTTTCAACAATGAACAGTTCAATAGGTCAGGAAATCATAAAAAAAATAACAGAGCTAATCTACATAATAGACCAAATGAACCTAACTGATATCTACAGAACCTAGAAGAAGATACAAAAAGTGGAAAAATCTTCCATGTTCACAGATTGGAAGAATCAGTATCATCAGACTGTCCATACTATTGAAAGCAATTTATAGATTCAATAATTTATAGATTTATAGATTCAACAAATTTATAGATTCAATTTTAGTTTAGTTTCAATTTATAGATTCAACAAATCAAAATGCCAATGACATTCTTCTCAGTTCTAGAGAAAATGATACTAAAATTCATTTTGAAACACAAGAATCCTCAAGTAACTAAAGCAATCTTACACACCAAAAATAAAGCTGGAGGCATCACAATATCAGATTTCAAGACATACAGGGCAGTTATAATCAAAACAGTCTGGTACTAGCACAAAGATAAGACATGTAGAGCAATGGAACAGCATAGAAACTCCAGAAACCAATCTACTCATGTCCAACCAGCTAATCTTTGACAAAAAAATCTAAAATCAATCCCTGGAGAAAGGGCATTCTCTCCTACAAATGGTGCTGGGAAAATTGGATCTTCATGTGCAGAAATATGAAACAAGACCCCTACTTTACATCTTATAAAATAATCAACTCAAAATGTATCAAGGATCTGAATGTACAACCTGACAACATGAAAGTACTACAGGAAAATATTGGGGAAACTTTGCAAAACATTGGCAAGGGAAAAACTTCTTGGGGAAAAAAAAAACAGAATAGGGAATCAAAGGAAATATAAACAAATGTGTTACATCAAGCTAAGAACTTTCTGTATTGCAGAGGAAAACATTCAGCAAAGTGAAGACACAACCAACAGAATGAGAGAAAATATCTACAAGCTATGAAACTTATAAAGGATTAATAAGCAGAGTCTATAAAGAGCTCAAGAAACCCAACAACAACAAAAGAAACAATCCAGTTGAGAAATGGACAACTAAACAGCATTCTGGCTTCAGAATCAGCCCTTAAAGCATTCTGATCTGGCTAAAAAGCCCATGAGAGCATTTCAGGCATGAAAAGCCAAGATACTGTGGCAAAACATGACCTACATGAAAGATCTCTGTGAGTGAGATCCCAGTGGAAAGAAAGGGCCATCAAAGAAGGAGGTACCTATCTTTGAAGGGAGGAGAGAACTTCCACTTTGATTATGGCCTTGTTTAAATAAGGTCTAAATAACATGAACTCAAAAGGCTTCCATAGCCTTGGCAGCACATGACAAGAGACTCGGGTGACTACTGATGTCATAAAAGAGTGTCAATTGTTACATCAACAACAGGAGTCACTGTGCACTTACTCCACATGTATGACCTCTGTCCTTAATGAGTTGTACTATGTGCATTAACGGTAAAACTAGTCTTCAAACAGTACTTTATACTTTCTGTGTCTGTGTGGGTGCAATCTGTTGAAATCTTTACTTAGTATAGAGTTGTTCTTCTGTATATAATTAAAAATGAATCTTAATGAAGAATGGGTGGGAGAGGGAGGAGATGGGACAGGAGTGGGGATGGGAGGGTAAGTATGGGGGGAAGAATCACTATAATCCAAAATACGTACCTATGAAATTTATATTTATGAAATAAAAGATTTCTAAAAAAAAGAAATGGGCAAAGGACTTGAACAGGCACTTCTCAAAATAGGAAATACAAATAGCCAACAGACACGTGAAAAAATATTCAAGATCACTAACCATCAGAGAAATACAAATATAAACCACAATGGCTCTCATACAGAAATCAACAAACAATAAATGCTGGTGAGGACATGGTGCAAAAGGTACCCTAATTACTACTGGTAGGAATGTAAATGAGTACAGCCATTATGCAAGACAGTATAGAGATACCTCAGAAAGTAGAAAATAGATCAATCATACGACCCAGGAATCAGCCTATGAAAGAGTTACCTATAAACCCATGCTTATTGCAGCTCAGTTCACAATAGCTAAGATATGGAATTAACTCAGATATCCATCAACTGATGAATGGAAAAATAAATTATGCTCTCTGTATATATAATATGGAATACTACTCAGCAATAAATAAGAATGAAATCCTGTTGTTTGCAACAAATTGGATGCAACTAGAAAACATTATATTAGTTGAAATAAGCCAGTCCCCAAAAGGCAAATACCACGTGTTTTCTCTGATCTGTGGTAACTAAAAGAATATCAAAAATGTAATGTACAGGAGTGAAATTGACATTCTGAGATCTGATGATTATTTATAGCCCTTGTCTCTACTGTTGAGGAATTTTTTTTAACTATTTGTTAATTATTAGCTCAGCGTAGGATTAACCTTGTGAGTATATAATAAACAGAAAGTAGATCATTATAAAAATTTAAGGAAGAAAGGAAAGAAGAGGAAGCATGCACAGGAGGGAGCTTAGGGTAGTAGGAAATATCACTATGCTCCTAAATCTGCATATATTAAATACATGAAATCTGTTGACCATAAAAAAAATGAGAAAAACAAGAATGGAAGGAATTAATAAATACATGAAAAAATTCCTGAGGAAAATCAGGGAATTAAAGTAAAGAAAGAAAATTAGACTTTAGGGTATATTTAAGCAAGAAAAAAGTGTTAGTAGAGTCAGAAAGGGATTGGATTTTTAAAAAATGAAAGCATATATTCATCAAGAGCCAAAGAAGAGGTGGAGAGATACACACATGAGAGCATTTCCCAGAATTTGTAGAAAGCCTATGTCTGCTGCCTGAAATCAAGCTGTCACCAAGAGTGGCACTTCAGATAATAAACTGTGTGAACAGTTCTAGTGAAAATTCACTGCATTCCTTTTGGCATAGTCTCCATACCATGTATGTGCTGACTGACCTTTTAAGTTTGGGTTTAGGCATTCTTGAACTATCCATGGCTCTTCTCCTTGTTCCAACTTGAAGATCAAGTCAGGTTTCGTAATACAGTACCCTGTTAATAGGAAACGTAAGACTTTGTCAAACCACTAATTTAGATGTTTTGAAGAAGGAAAAAATCTTGGTCAAGAATTCTGAAACAGAAGTTCTGATTTAAATTCTTTCCTAGATGGAAGATATGCAGATTCTTCATGGAATCAAATCCAGTACTCATCCAGCATTAAACTTTATTAAGTGCTCATTTAATAGTCAAATGGAAAGAAAACACTCCAGTTGGGCATGTTAGGGGACTTTCACTCACCCAAGGACAGCAGGCTGCTGTAGGTCTCCAGCATCACATCCTTGTACAGGATTCTCTGAGCATGGCTCAGGTCCTGCCACTCCTCCCAGGTGAAGTCCACAGCCAGGTCTTCAAATGACACCAACACCTGTAAGATCACATTTCTCCTCAACAGATCAGATCTACCACAAAGCTGAAAGAACTGGGGCACACTCTTCTGTGAGTCTTACGTCCCTCTTACATAAGATGCAGCTAACAGTGTAATCTATATGGCAACAGAAAGCAAAATCTGGGGGAGGGGGTGATTCTAAGACAGTGGAATAGGGAGGGAGTTTACTGTTCTATCTAGGGAAAGACAGTTTAAAAAGTGGAGTGGAGGGGCTGGCGCGGTGGCACACTAGGTTATCCTCCACCTGTGGCACTGGCATCCCATATGGGCACCGGGTTCTAGTCCCGGTTGCTCCTGTTCCAGTCCAGCTTTCTGCTGTGGCCCGGGAGGGCAGTGGAGGATAGCCCAAGTGCACCTGCATAGCCCTTGTATGCACCTGCATAGGAGACCAGGAAGAAGCACCTGGCTCCTGGCTACGGATTGGTGCAGCACAGGCCGTAGCAGCCATTTGGGGAGTGAACCAATGGAAGGAAGACCTTTCTCTCTGTCTCTCTCACTGTAACTCTACCTGTCAAATAAATAAATAAAAATCTTTAAAAAATAAAAAGTGGAGTGGAATCTCAGGGAAGAGTAAGGGAGAAAATTACAGTGGAAACTGTGAAAGTTAGAGGTTAGAGGGATGGTGTGGATGTGCAGCATAAACATGGACACAACACAGGACCCCCTGCAGCTGAGAGCCTCAGCACCAGCTTTAGAGAGTGAGGTGAGACCAGACTGCAATAACCCAAGCCACTGGTGATATAGCTGTAGGGGGAGTCTGGCATATGTCCATCTTAGAGCACTTGGGCCACAGTGTACCTACCAAGCTACAGGGGAAAATGGGGCTTGCTTCTCTCTCCCTCTCCACCTAACAATGGCATCTTTTAACTACCTGAAAGAGGGTGGGTGCCATTTTGGACACATGTCACAGCTGTACCAGCTTGTATCCATGCACCCAGCAACCAGGAGACAACTGAGCCTGGTTGGGAGAATTGGCAGGGGGCTGGGCAGCTACATAGGACTGTGAGGTCCCCTCTTTGAGGCTTAGGTTGCCTGGGTGAAAAACCTATAAGTGACTGGCTCTGGGAGTGTTTCTGTCTCTCTGCTGACAGGACAGACTGGCAGGGAAGAGTGGATCCTTGGTGCCCAGTGACTGTGGGAACCTTGTATGATGAGACTGTAGAAACACTATGGCTGTGTGGTACGGCGCAGGGTGTGGCTGGGTCTCTGGGCAGTTGTGTGCAGCTCCACACACTCATGTCTCCCTAATTGACTGGGCAGTGTCATTGATGCAGGATCTGTGCTCACATTGAGGACTACATAAATCTTTTGTGTGATTCTTGTGGCAGCTCAGATGAATATTGTACACATTGAGGCTGGCACCCAGGTATTGGTTTCCTTAGAGGAGAGGTGAGCGTGAGATTACACCAATAGCTGATCAAATCCTCCCCTGCAAAGCTCATATTTATGAATAAAGGTGAAATAAAGAGCTCCCATAACAAACTTAAATTGAAAGAATTTATCACCATATATCCAGCCTTGCAAAAGATACTTAAGGATATGCTAAACACAGAAACACACAACATGGTCATCATTATGAAAGAATGTGAAGGCAGAAAATCTCCCAGTAAAAATACAAAGAAATCCAAAATAAACAGGAATATTTATCAAAAAATGGAAGGACCAACTCATTACTAATCAATAATCCCTTGAATGTAAATGGCCTCAACTCTCTAGTTAAAAGATACATACTGGCTGAATGAATTAACAAAGAAGACCCATCTATTTGCTGCCTACAAGAAACACATCTTACCAACAAAGATGCATGTAGATTGAAAGTGAAAGAATTGACAAAGATATTCCGTGCTAACAGAAACCAAAAAAAGAGCAGGCATTGCGATCCTAATATCAGACTAAATAGACTTTAACATAAAAACTGCTAAAAGAGATAAAGAAGGGAACTATGTAATGATTAAGGGATCAATTCGACTGGAAGATACAACTATAATAAATGTATATGCACCCAATTATAGAGTACCTGACTATTTGAAAGAAATGTTAATAGATCTAAAGGGAGACCTAGACTCCAATATAATAGTATTGGGGGACTACAATACTCAACTTTCAGCAATGGACAGATGAATCAGGCAAAAAATGAGCGAGAAAACAACAGTTAATTGATACTATAAACCAAAAGGACCTAATGGATATCTACAGAACTTTTCACCCCACAGTTGCAGATAAACATTCTTTTCACCAGTGAATGGAACTTACTCGATTATATCACATACTAGGCCTTAAAGCAAGGAGCAGTAAATTAAAAAAAAATGGAAATCAACAACTCAAGAATCTCAGGATAACAAACACATGCAGACTTAAAAACATGCTCCTGAATAAACAGTGGGTCAAGGAAGAATTCAAAGAGAAAACAAAAAATTTCTAGAAATGAATGAAGACAATCGTACAATATATAAAAACTTAAGGGATACAGTGAAAGCAGTATTTAGAGGGAATTTATAACAACTGGTGCCTACATCAAGAAATTGTAAAGACAGCAAATAAATGAGTTAACAATGAATTTCAAGGACATAGAAAAGCAACAGCAAACTAAACCTAAAACTAGGAGAAAAGAAATAATTAGAGAAAAAGTAACAAATTTGAAACAAAAAAGACCTGTGAAATGCAGAGTTGTTTTTTTGAAAAAATAAATAAAATAAATACACCATTGGACCAACTAACCAAATAGGAAGAAGACCTAAATCGATAAAATTAGAGATGAAAATGGAAATATAACAACAGATACCACACAAATAAGAAGAATCACCAGGAATTACTACAAAGAACTGTATGCCAACAATTCAGGAAACCTGGAAGAAAGGATAGATTTCTGGACATACAACCTACCTAAATTGAGCCATGAAGACATACAGAACCTAAACAGACAAATAATCAAGACAGAGATTGAATTTCCCAACAAAGAAAAGGGCAGGAATGGATGCTTTACTGATGAATTCTACCAGACATTTAAAGAACTAACTCCAATTCTTCTCAAGCTATTCAAAACAAGTGAAAGAGAGGGATCCTGCCAAACTCCTTCCCAGCATCATCTTCATTTCTAAACCTGTAAAAGATAGAACAGAAAAAGAGAATAACCAATATCCCAGATGAACATAGGTGCAAAAATCCTCAACAAAATACTAGCCAATCAATTCCAAAAGCACATCAGAATGATCATTCACCCAGACCCAGTAGGATTTATCCCTGGTATGCAAAGATGTTTCAACGTTTGTAAATCAATCAATGTGATATATCACATTAGCAAACTATAGAACAAAAACCATATGATTATCTCAATAAATGCAAAGAAAGCCTTTCATAAAATACAACATCCTTTCATGATAAAAACCTTAAACAAATTGGGTATAGAAGGAACATTCCATAACACCAATAAGGCAATTTATGAGAAACCCATGGCCAGCAACCTACTGAATGGGGAAAAGTTGGAAGCATTCCCACTAAAATCTGCAACCAGACAACAGGGCCTACTCTCACCATTGCTATTTAATATAATACTGGAAGTTCTAGCTAGAGTCATTAGGCAAGAAAAATAAATCAAAGGGAGACAAACTGGAAAGGAGGAAGTGAAACTATCTGAATTTGTAGATGACATGATTGTATATATAGGGGATTTAAAGGACTCCACTAAGAGAATACTGGAACTCACAAAAGAGTTTGGTTAAGTGGCAAAATATAAAATCAACACACAAGAATCAATAGCCTTTGAATTTAAAGACAATGAGAAAGAACTTCTAAGATCAATGCCATTTACAATAACTACAAAAAATTAAATACCTTGGAATAAACTTAATCAAAGACATCAAAGACTTCTACAATGAAAATTACAAAACATTAAAGAAAGAAATAAAAGAAGCCAGTGCCGCAGCTCAATAGGCTAATCCTCCGCCTGTGGCGCTGGCACCCCAGGTTCTAGTCCAGGTTGGGGCACCGGTTCTCTCCCGGTTGCTCCTCTTCCAGTCCAGCTCTCTGCTGTGGCCCGGGAGTGCAGTGGAGGATGCCCCAGGTCCTTGGGCCCTGCACTTGCATGGGAGACCAGGAGGAAGCACCTGGCTCCTGGCTTTGGATCAGTGCAATGCGCTGGCCAAAGCGCACCAGCCGCAGCAGCCATTGAGGGGTGAACCAATGAAAAAAGGAAGACTTTTCTCTCTGTCTCTCTCTCTCTTCTCACTGTCCATTCTGTCAAAAAAATAAAGAAAAAAAGAAAGAAAAGAAAGAAAAGAAGACACAAAAAATAGAAAAATCTTTTACGTTCATGGATTCAAAGAATTAAGAGCATCAAAATGTCCATACTACTGAAAGAAATTTACAGATTCAAAGTGATATCAATCAAAATACTAAGGACATTCTTCTCAGATATAGAAAAAAATACTAAATATGAAAACTCAGGAGACCCCAAATAACTAAAGGAATATTATTATACAACAAAAACAAAGCCATGGGTATCAAATACCAGATTTCATGAAATACTTTAGGGCAGTTTTAATCAGAACAGCAAAAAAGCAGATGTGTAGGCCATTGGGACAATACAGAAATTCCAGAAATTAATCCATGCATCTACAACCAACTTATCTTTGACAAAGGAGCTAAAATCAATCCCTGGAGCAAGGAAAGTCTCTTCAACAAATGGTTCTGGGTAAACTAGGTCTCCAAATGCACAAGTATGAAATAAGACCCCTACCCTACACCTTTCACTAAAAACAACTAAAAATGGATCAATGACCTAAATCTACAACCCAATACCATCATATTATTAGAGAACGTGGGGAAATACTGCAAGACATTGGCATATGCAAAGAATTCTTGGAAAATACATCAGAACCACAGGCAATCAAAGCAAAAATGGACAAATTATATCAAATTGAGAAGCTTCTGCACTGCAAAATAAACACTCAGCAAAATAAAGAGACAACTTACACATGGGGGAAAATATTTGCAAACTATGCAACAAAGGACTAATATCCAGAATCTATAAAGAGCTCAAGAAACTCAACAACAAAACAACCTATTTAAGAAATGGGCAAAGGACTTGAAAAACCATTATCAAAACAGGAAATCCAAGTGGGCAACAGACACATGGAAAAAAATGCTCAGCATCAGTAGCCATCAGGGAAATGCAAATCCAGACCACAATGAGGTTTCACCTCACCCTAGTTAGAATGGCTTTCTTACAGAAATCAATAAACAACAAATGCTGTTGAGGATGTGGGGAAAAATGGTTCCCTAACCCACTGTTGGTGAGAATATAAACAAATGCAAGATAGTATGGAGATACCACAGAAATCTGAATATAGACCTACCATATGACATCCCACTTCTGAGGACCTACCCAAGGGAAATGAAATCAGCATATGAAAGTTATCTGCATCCTCATGTTTATTGTAGCTCAATTCACAATAGTTAAGATATGGAATCAGTGCTGAGGTCCATCAGCTGAAGACTGCATAGATAAAGAAATTATGGTATATATACACTATGGAATATTATGCTGTGGTAAAAAATAATGAAATTCTGTCATTTTCAACAAAATAGATGCAACTGGAAAACACTATACTTAGTGAAATAAGCCAGTCCCAAAATACTACATGTTTTCCATGATCTGAGGTAACTAATAGAGTATCTAAAATGTAATGTATTGGTGTAAAATGGACATTTTGAGATTTGATTATTGTTTATAGCCCTTGTCTCTTCCATTAAGGAACAGCATTGAACTCTTTGTTGAACTCTTTTACTTAGTGTCGGGTTCACTTTATGATCATTAAATAAACTGAAAATACATCTTTATATAAATCAAGATTGGGAATGGGAGAGGGAGGAAGAAGGGGTTGGCAAGTGGGCAGGTTGGAGGGTAGGGTGGGGAGTATCTCTATGTTCCTAAATCTGTATATAAAATACATGAAACTTATGTAACTTAAATTTAAAAAAATTGAAAATATTTCATGAGCCAACAGAAAAGTATTAAGAAACAAGACCAAATCAGACAAGACAAACAGAAAATAAGTAGCAAATGGCAGACATAATTTCAATCATATCAGAAAGTAGTTTAAATGTAAATGAACTAATAATTAAGGCAAAGGTTGTCATATTTTGTAAAAGAACAAGATGGTTTAGTATGCTATCTACAAGTTTCACTCTTGAGCTAGAAAGACAAAAAAGTGAAAGGATGGAAACAGATATACTATGCAGACCTAGATATACAGCCTAGTGGTTAAGATACCTGCATCATGTATGAAATATCTCAGTTTGCTATATACCTTTGCACCTAACACTGTTCTGCTACTACAGACCCTGGGAGGCATCAGTGATGGCTCTTGTAATTGATTTTCTGTCTGCTGACTTAAGTCCAGCACATTCTTGGCTACTGTAGTATTTGGAAAGTCAACCAGTAAATGGGATCTCTCCATCACTGTCTCTCTCTGCCTCTCTCTCTCTTCCAAATAAATAAATAAACAAGCAATTTAAAAGGCATGTACTATCTAAACACTGACCATGAAAAACAAATGGATATATTATTTAGCAGATAACAAAATAATCTTCAATAAAAATGTATAATCAGAGATATAGATTTTTTATAATAAACAGATCATAGATCAGTGTGATGTACCAATTATAAATGTTAATGTTTCTAAAAACAAAGCCTCAGAAACATATAATTGGGCCAGTGCCGCGGCTCAATAGGCTAATCCTCCGCCTGCAGCGCTGGCACCCTGGGTTCTAGTCCAGGTTGGGCAGCCGGTTCTGTCCTGGTTGCTCCTCTTCCAGTCCAGCTCTCTGCTGTGGCCCGGGAGTGCAGTGGAGGATGGCCCAAATGCTTGGGCCCTGCACCTGCATGGGAGATCAGGAGGAAGCACCTGGCTCCTGGTTTCAGATCAGCGCAGCATGCCGGCCCTAGTGGCCACATGGGGGGGTGAACCAACGGAAAAAGAAGACCTTTTTCTTTGTCTCTCTAACTCTGCCTGTCAAAATAAATAAATAAATAAACAGACATACAATCAACAGAATTAAAGAAAACATTTTTTTAAAATTTATAAATATGCTGGATAACTAACACTCCTCTTTTAGTCATCAAAAAAAAAATGTAAAAAATAAATATACTCATGAATGAATGAGAGTATGTTGACCTAACATATTTATGGACCAATCTGGAACACTCACCAAGACAAGAGAGATGCTGAGACATAAGACTTAAGACCAAAATCTTAGAGTGTTCTCCCTAAACCCAGGGAATAAATTAGAAATAAATCAGAAAATAAAATTCAGAAAGGTACTCAGTAATTAAAAATAAAGTAATGGGGCCAGCCCTGTGGCACAGTAGCTTAATGCTCTGCCTGCAGTACCAGCATCTCATATGGGCACCAGTTCTAGTCTCAGCTGCTCCTCTTCCGATCCAGCTCTCTACTATGGCCTGGGAAAGCCATAGATGATGGCCCAAGTGCTTAGGCCCCTGCACCTGCGTGGGAGACCCAAAATAAGCTCCTGGCTCCTGGCTTTGGATCAGCGCAGCTCTAGCCATTGTGGAGAAAGGTCTTCCAACCACTGGTTCACTCCCCAAATAGCCTTTCTCTCTTTCTCTCCCTCTCACTGTAACTCTACCTCTCAAATTTTATTCTTATATTCTTTATTTTATTCTCATATTTCGTGATTATTTAAAGCTATAGCTAAGAATTTGAAGTGTTAAGAATAAATAGGAGAGAAATGATAACATTGGGTTGAAATTAACTTATTTGAAATAACCTTTATATTGCATGGGCAACAAAAGGAAAAAAAGAGGAACTATAAAAAACTAAAACTTTCAAGGGGCTGGCACTGTGGCGTAATGGGTAAAGCCGCTGCCTTCAGTGTTGGCAACCCATATGGGCACCAGTTCAAGTTCAAGTCCCGGCTGCTCCACTTCCCATCCAGCTCTTTGCTATGGCCTGGGAAAGCAGAACAAGATGGCCCAAGTCCTTGGGTCCCTGCACCCATGTGGGAGACCCAGAAGAAACTCCTGGCTCCTGGCTTAGGATTGGCACAGTTCCAGCCATTGCGGCCAATTGGGGAGTGAAGCAGCTGATGGAAGACACCTCTCCCTCCCTCCCTCCCTCCCTCCCTCCCCCTCCTTCTCCCTCTCTCTGTCTCCCTCTCCCTCTCTCTCTCCCCTCCATCTCCTTCTCTGTGTAACTCTTTTAAGTAAATAAATCTTTAAAAGGGGGGGGGGGGGGGGCGCGGCGCTGTGACACAATGGGTTAACACTCTGGCCTGAAGTGCTGGCATCCCATATGGGCACCAGTTCTAGTCCCAGCTGCTCCACTTCCGATCCAGCTCTCTGCTATGGCCTGGGAAAGCAGTACAAGATGGCCCAAGTCCTTGGGCCCCTGCACCCGCATGAGAGACCCAGAAGAAACTCCTGGCTTCGGATCAGCACAGCTCCGGCCATTGCGGTCAACTGGAGAGTGAACCATGGGATGGAAGACCTCTCTCGCTTGCTTTCTCTCTCTCTGCCTTTCCTCTCTCTGTGTAACTCTTTCAAATAAATAAATAAATCTTTAAAAAAAAAAAAAAAAACCTAAAACTTTGTATATCAAAAGACATTCTCAACAGAGTGAAAAAGGCAACGCATTTCGTGGAAGAAAATATTTGCAAATCATTCAACATTAAATTAACATTGACAATATATAGCATATGAGAAAACAGAGATATTTTGCAAAATACCAGCAGATTTCAAAATGTAAAAGTTGCAAAAACAAAGACAACTTAAGAAACTGATAAATGTACTGTCAGAGCTGAGGTGATATGCTAGAAGAGGAAAATGGCATTAGGAAAAAACCCCAAGAAATCTGAACAAAGTATGGAGTTTAGTTAATAGTAATCTGGCATGTACACTGTGGATACACATTTATATGCCATGTGTAGATAAATACTAAAATGTTAATTACAGCATCTATTTTCTCTGTAACTGACATTGATTTATAAGCATTTGTAATCAAAAGTAGAGTCCTAAGACACAAAAGTAAAACTGAAATGAAATGACAAAAAGCCCTAATAAGCCTCCTGCCATTATTCATTCCAAATTTGGTTGGGGGAAAGTTGTTGGCAGGAAATTAGGGACATATTTAAGCACTCAACACACTGTCTTCTAATAAAATATACTTATTTTAAAATTTTTATTTATTTGAAAGGCAGAGTAACAGAGACTGAGTAAGAGAGAACTTCCATCCACTGGATCACTCCCCCAAATGCCTTTAATAAGTTGGCATGGGCCAGACCAAATCCTGAAGCCCAGAACATCTTGTCTTCCCACATGGGTGTCAGGGATCCAACTAATTGACCCATTACTGTCGGTCTCCCAGGGAGGAAGCTGGATCAGAAGCACTATGGGACTCCAATATAGGAAGCACGTATTCCAAGAGGTGGCTTAATCTGCTGTAGCACAACAACTGCCCCCAGAAAACACCCTTTGTGTGAGACTTGGAGCCAACCATCAAATGAGAGTTTCAATATTCAGATTTTAAATTGCTCTGTTCCAACTCTAGAGTATACTTCCTATGTCATGGGCATCATCCTTTTTGACTGATATTCTTGTTTATAAAAAATATTTGTTTGAAAGGCAGAATGACAGATTAACACTACATTTCAGAATATGAGAATACTGTGACTATGTGGTAAATATGAAAATTCTACAACTCAAACCAATAAAAGCCGAGTTAAAAATCAGCAACGATTTAAAGACATTTCTAAGGATGTGACATTGCAGCACAGTGAATTAAGTTTGGCTTGCCATGCCAGTTTTCCAGCAATCCCATATTGCGGTGACATTTCAAGTGCTAGCCACAGTTCTTCTGATCCAGCTTCCTGCTAATACACCTAGAAAGGCAACAGAAGATAGACCACATACTTGGGCCTCTGCCACCCATGCGGGAGACCAGAATGAAGTTCCTGGCTCCTGATTTGAGCCTGCTTCAGATCTTGCTTTAGTAGCTATCTGGGGAGTGAAGCAGCAGATGGAAGATCAGTATCTGTCTTTTTCTGTATCTGTCTCTCATCTCTGTGTATGTGTGTGTGTGTGTGTGTGTGTGTTGCTCTAACTTTCAAATATATAAGGAAATCTAAAAAAAAGACATTTCTGGGGCTAGCTTTGTGGTGTAGCAAGTGAGGCAGCACCCTATATGAAAGCCAGTTTTAATCTCAGCTGCACCATTTCTAATCCTGGCCCCTGCTAATGTCTGAGAAAGCAGCAGATGATGGTCTGAGTATTTGGGCCCCTTTCACTAAAACGGGAGACCCAGATAGAATGCCGGGTTCCTGGCTTAGATCTGGCCCTGCCTGAGTCATTACAGTCATCTGGGGAGATAATCAGGAGATAGAAGACCTCTCCTTTTCTTTCTGTCTCTCCCTCTGACTCTGTAACTCTGCCTTTAAATGAATAAAATAAAGCTCTAAACATACATTTCTATGAAAAAGGATGTATAAGTAGCTGATTAGCACATGAAAAGATCCTCAACATTATTTAATGTTTAGGTAAATGCAAGTGACAACCACAATAAAATGCCACTTTACATCCACTGCAATGTCCTTTATCAAAATAAGTACTGGGGGGCCAGTGCTTTGGCACAGAGGGTTAAGGCCCCAGTCTGCAGCACTGGCATCACATTTGGCCCTCAGTTCTAGCCCCAGCTGCTCCACTTCCAATCCAGCTCTCTGCTGTGGCCTGTGGAGGATGGCCCAAGTCCTTGGGCCCCTGCACCTGCATTGGAGACCTGGAGGAAGCTCCTGGCTCCTTCCTTTGGATCAGCTCAGCTCTGGCCATTGCAGTCATTTGGGGAGTGAACCAGAGGATGGAAGACCTCTTTCTCTCTCTGGTTCTACCTCTCTCTGTAACTCATTCAAATAAATAAAATAAATCTTTTAAAAAAATAAGCAGTAGTAAGGCTGGAAAAACTAAAAATCTAATGCATTGCTGGTGTGAATGTAAAATACTAGAACCAATATGGAAAACAATACTGAAGGGCTGCATGTGGTGATGGCTTTTTCAGTAGCAGAACTGAGAGGCAGTGCAGAGAGTAACACACCAATAATAAAGAACACCCAAACATCTTGGTCTCTCAACATCTTCTTCTTCTTTTTTATTTGATAATATCTATATATTTGAAAGGCAGAGTTGCACAGAGAGAGAGAGAAAGATTTTCTATCCACTGGCCCACTCCCCAAATGACTGCATTAGCCAGGGCTGGCCCAGGCCAAAGCCAGGAGCCAAGCGCTTCTTCCATGTCTCCGATGTAGGCACAGGGGCCCATGGACCTGGGCCATCCTCTGCTGCTTTCCCAAGTGCATTAGCAAGGAACTGGATTATAAGTGGAGCAACCAGGACTCGAACCAACCCGATATGGGATGCCGGCATTGCAGGCGGTGGCTTAATCCATTACAGCACAATGGGAGCCCCTCTCCACCTTCTTTTAAAGTCACTGGTAATCAATCAGTTCCGAGTGATCTGTCCTGATGACCTCATCTAATTCTATTCACCTCACCTCCCAAAAGCTTTATCTCTATGCACCAGAGTCAGAGAAAATTTCCTTTCTCTTAATAACTCAATTTGGGAATTATCCCCCCAAAATCTTCAAATTGTAGCAGCATACAATGAAGTAATGTCAAGCTCAAAATAAAAGATTTTGACAAACACTACAACATGGATGAACCTTAAAGACATAATGTTCCATGAAATACACCATTAACAGGAGGACAAATATTGTGTGATTCTACTTATAAGAATTTGATAGAGAAGATAATTTCATAAAGACTGTCAGGGTCTGTGTTGGGGGAAATAGGGACTTACTATTTGGTGCACACAAAGTTCCACCTGAGAGAGATTAAGAATTCCCCAGATGATGAGGCCGGAGCCACAGCTCACTTGGTTAATCCTCTGCCTGTGGCACCGGCATCCCATATGGGTGCCGGGTTCTAGTCCTGGCTGCCCCTCTTCCAGTCCAGCTCTCTGCTGTGGCCCGGGAGGGCAGTGGAGGATGGCCCAAGTGCTTGGGCCCCTGCACCCACATGGGAGACCAGGAAGAAGCACCTGGCTCCTGCCTTCGGATCAGCACAGCGCGCCAGCCGTGGTGGCTATTTTGGGGGTGAACCAATGGAAGGAAGACCTTTCTCTCTGTCTCTCTCACTGTCTATAACTCTACTTGTCAAATTAAAAAAAAAAAATTCTCCAGATGGATGCTCTGATGGGTCCAAAGGAATCTGAGTATGCTTAACCCCACCTAGATGTACACTGAAAATGTCAAATGTTTGTTCATGGATTTTATCAGAATGAGATGCTTTTTTAAAAAAACCGACAGTAGTCAGAGGCTCATTACAGTCACTGCTGTGATTGATGCATACATACATCTAGTTTTCAGTATTCACTTGAAGTGGCTACATGAAATAAGAGAATAAAATGAAAGTAGCTTGAAAATGTGGCAAGTTGTTTTTGGGCTAGAAACATAACTGCATTAGTGCAAACTACAGATAGAATCATGTACATGTATGTAAGCAAAAGGTACAATTATTTTTAAAATTATTTACTTACTTTTATTTGATAGGCACACACAGAGAGACAGGGACAGAAAAAATATCTACCAGTTTGTTCACTCCCTAAACGCCCACAACAGCCAGGACCATTGAAGCCAAGTGCTGAAGCCAGGTGCCTGGGATTCAACATGGGTCCCTATGTGGAAGTCAGAGATCCCAGTATTTGAACCACCACCTGCTACCTCCTAGAGTCTGTATTAGCAGGAAGCTGGAACTAGAAGCAGAGTTAAGGATTCAAACTCACAGAATCAAATATAGGATTTGGGTGAAGCCAGAGGCATATTTTTAGAAATCATCATTTGGGGTCAGCAATTGTGCCTCATTGGGTAGATCTGTCACGCCGGCATCCAATATGAGCACCAGTTCAAGTCTCAGCTGCTCTGCTTCTGAGTCACCTCACTGCTAATGTGCCTGGGAAAGCAGCAGAAGATGGTCTGTCCTTGGGGCCCTGCCACCCATGTGGGAGGCCTGGATAGAGTTCCAAGTCCATGGCTTCAGCCTGGCTCAGCCCTGGCTGTTTGGTCATTTGAGGAGTAGACACAGATAGATATCTCTCTGTCTCCTCTCTCTCTGTGACTCTGTCTTTCAAACAAATAAATAAATCTCTAAAAAAGTTCCATTTAATTAGTTTCATTTTATTTGAAGGGAAGAGAAATAAGGAGAAACAGAGAAGGAAAAAAAAATAAACATAATCCATCTGTCAGTTCACTTCCTAAATGTCCACTTTAGTTAAAGCTGGGCCAGACCACAACCAGAAGTGTGGAACTCTATTGGGTTTCCCATGTGAGCTACAGGGACTGACTAATTATCATCTGCCACCTCCCAGGATGCACATTTGCAGGGAAACTGATTAGAAACAAAGTATCAGGACTGAACCAGGCACAATATGAGATGTGGGCATCCCAAGTGGCAACTTCAGCTTTTTGCCAAAGGCCCACCCAAAAGAGCCACTATCCTAAATGCTCAACAGGTAAAAATTATGTTTCTTCTCTCCTTTAATGCATCTTTCTCTAGACATTGGTTAACAAGCGCCCACATCCCTAACTCCTGAATGCTTTCTTCCACTGATAGCTGAGCCTGTTACATCTTAAGATGGACCAAAACTCATCACTGAGAAAATACACTCTTCCAGAGCGACACTTCTCATAAAAAATAATTCTGTTTTTAATGAATGGCAGATCCTCCTCCTTTAATCCAGTGCATGTAGGCGTAAGAATAAAGGTTAAAGAACAAAAGAAAAACCAGGGATGGTATTGTCGTGTAGTGGGTAAAGCCTCTGCCTGCAATGCTGGCATCATATATGGGTACCAGTTCAAGTCCCAGCTGATCCCCACCTGATCCAGCTCTCTGCAAATGTGCCTGGGAAAACAACAGAAGATGCTCCAAGTACTTGGGCCCCTGCACTCATGTAGGAGACCCAGAGGAATCTCTGGGCTCCTGGCTTTGGTCTGGTTCAGCTCTGACCACTGTGGCAATTTAGGGAGTGAACAAGCAGATGGAAGATTCATATTCCCATTCTTATTCTCATTCATTCATATTCTCTCTCTCTCTTTCTCTCTCTCTCTCTCTCCTCCTCCTCCTCTCTCTCTCTCCCCATCTCTGTCTTTGAAATAAATATTAAAAAAATAAAAAGAAATGGAAGAAACAAGATTTCCCACCAGATGAAATTAGACATGAAAGTGGAGGAGTCCAGGAAAATTTCCACGTTGGTGATCTGGGTCAAGGCTAGCTGACAGAAATCTCTTATACAAGTATAGGGAAGAATGAATAACGTGGCCTTCATTTTAGACTCTTTGAGCTTGAGATGCCATTTGGATGGCTACAAAATGTATCCATAAGGGAGTACACCCTTGGTTACAGCCTAGGGTCAAAGCCCTAGCTGGAGGAAAACAGGAATGTCAGACCACAGAGCGTCAAATCTGCCAAAGAGAATTGCAGGGTAGGATGAACACTGGAGTGCATGGGATACTTGGAGTGGTAATCTTAAGGAGAATAAAATAGAAAACCCAAGTAGAATGCAAGAAACCATCAGTGAAGTCATGACAGAAACAAAGAATTTTCAGAAGAAGACCATGTACAATAGTTTCAAATATGGCAGAGAAAAGAAGTTTAAAAGGGAGAGTCTTTTAGCTTTATGTTTATTATGTCAGTTAAGGTAGCCTAAGCCTATTTCAGAGAGCCTGGGTTTCATTCCCCACTCTGGCTCCTGATTCCAGCTTGTTGGTAATGCAGATCTTGGGAAGAAGTGTGTGACACAAATAATTAGTCTTCTGCCACCCATGTGGAAGGCCAGGACTGTGGTGGAATGAGAAGGCCATGCCAAGGTGGCCACTGGCAAGCAAGCGTCAGTTACTCAGGAATGGCTTTGGAAACTGCCTGTCAACAGGCTGTGATTGGATGGCTTTGGAAACTGCCTGTCAACAGGCTGTGATTGGATGGCTTTGGAAACTGCCTGGCAACAGGCTGTGATTGGTTGGGGCATAGACCGCCCCTTGACCAGATTGGCTGGTCTTGGCTATATAAGATGTTGTACCAACTGAAATAAACGAGTCTGTGGGCTGCTCGCCTCAAGCCTGCTTTCACCCGACTCCTGGGGTCTGTGTGATGACTCCGCACCTCTTGCCCCCACCACGCTGCTCCTCTCAGAAACGAACCCACTGCAACATTGTTGAGAAATCAACAGCAACACAGGACTACATTCCTGGCTTGTGGATTCAACTATGGCCCACCTCTGGCTGCTATAGCTATTTGAGGAGAGGAATCAGTGGATGAGAGCTCTGTCTCTTTATTTGTCTTAAACTACCTCTGAGTGTGTTTGTGCATCTTTAACTCACATATAGTTGTTTTTTTTTTTTTAATGTGGCAAAAATTCCATATAAGGCAAGGACTAAAGAACTGTTTTTGGTTTTTACTATATGTTATTTGTAATTATTCAAAATCCAATCAATACTATTTTAAATAGGATAAAGTCCAAATGAAGAATGTGATTACTTATCTGAAGACATAAATTTGAAAAGTCTGCCAGTCCAACCTGGCTGAGAGAAATGTTGGAAAGTTGTTTAGAAACCTGCAAACCCCTGGTCAAATCCATGAATCCAGTACATCCTCTCCAAAACTACTGAGGACCACACTCAATTTTAGTAATTCCAAAAGAACCCTAATCAGCTGATTATGTTTTTAGCATTACGTGACTCCTATCACTGCTAAATGCTGAATGCTTATTTCCAGGTTGGTACTAAACCACTGTCCACTACATTATCTATATGACCAATAAATACCAAGTAGAAAAATAAACAAAACAGCTTACTGAAGATGAATTCATTTTCTTTGTCTTGGAAGCACGTAGAGATCTCTAGAATTATACCTGGAAGAGAAGGTGAATGGAGGGAGTTATGAAAGAACTGGTCTGGCTTGCTCCTGGATTTTACTGCACAAAGCATGACCATGGTAGAAGTGAATACAGAATCACAGACACACTAGATAGAAAAACAAACAGTCAGCCTCCTTTTACAGCAATAGTGCTTAGCACATGAGAAGGGTCAGGAAAGAGCATCCACATTTCTATTAATTGGTAAAGATTAAACACAACTTATCATTAAGTTAATGATAATATTTATGTTACTTATTTTGTAAAAAAAAATCACTGCAAAGAAATAATTTATAAGTTTAAGGATGACTGTTCATGTGAATCATATCATACCAAAGAAAGATCATGCTTCTGCACTACAGAAAAATACTTCAGTGGTATTAAGTATTTTCTTGTTAATACAGATATGCCACACAGGATTCCATTTAGTGTTTTCAATAGAACATCTCCAGATTTTGCATATCTAAAATTCTGGAGAAATTATGCATCATGCAACCTGAATTTCTTTGCCCACAACTGTACAGGAAAAATGGATAGAATATACTTTAATGAAGTACACCTTTCCAGAAATTATTCCAAATGACATACCTCCCCAAATTAAAGCCTTCATATAACCCTTTCCCACCATGACTCTTACCTTTGACCTTTCACATGCTTTAGCCCTTGGGACATTAGTATATATGACACCAATATTATTTGAAAAGCATTTGTCTAGTTGAGTTTGTCTTATCGGACAGTCATCTTGTGAAGAAACCTGGTACTTGTCTGTGGGAGACAAAGGGTCTAAAACAAGAGCCAAAGCAAATAACCAGAGATGGCAGGGAAGGATGTTGTAATGTGGCAAGTTAATCTGCTGCTTGGAACACACTATATCCCATACCAGAGCACCTGGTTTTTGTCTAAGCTATTTCATACTCCCACACTTTCTGTAAATGTGCCTTGGATGAAGAGGGTGATGAACACACACTTGGGTTCCTGCCACCCACATGGATGACCCACATGGAGTTCCTGCTTCCTAGCTTCAGCCTGGCCTAACCTTGGATCTTACAGGCATTTCAAGAGTGCACCAGCAGGTGGCAGACTCTCTCTCTCTCTCCCCCCTCACACACACACACACACACACACACACACACCCCTGCCTCTTGCTCTACCTTTCATACAAATAAATGAACTGTCAATAGCACCAGACAGAGTAAAATAATCCTATGTGCACTAGCATCAATCATGTTACCAGATGCCAAGACCCTTATCTGGGATATCAGGCAACACCAGCATAGAAGTGTTTCAGCTGAGTCCACTCCAAAATGCAGATTCAGAATTAGAAATAAAATAGTTGTATCTTAAACCTACACATTTATTGTGGATTTTTCATACATCAAATGCTGATATACATTGATGAGTGAACAAAAATGAATTTAATTCCATCCAAAATAGAGCCAAGAGAACATCACAGTCACAGTTTTCATAAGCATGATATATGCCCGCCAGGAAGAAAGGTGTCAGAAAGGTGTTGCCACACAAAACAACATTGCCTGAATGAAGTTCCTAAGACTATGTCTTAAATTTTCAACATATATTTTCGAACTGTATTGTGTTTTATTTGTATTTATCAAACTAATTACCAGTAAAAGTGTCATTCAAATTTTAAATAATTTAAAATAGACTCATATTCATCTACAGCATTTATGATTGTCAAGAATGGTTAAATGGTATCAAGTGAGGAAAACTTCCACCAGAAGCGTATTGGATTTGCACAAAACACTAAAAAGTGGGTTTTTTTCCCCCCATACTATTTGTTGATCTCTTTATTTAGTGTAGGGTTAATCTTACGGGTATAAAGTAAACTGAAAATAGATTTTTGTGAAACTTAAGAGTGGGGTAAGAAGAGGGAAGAGGAAGAAGGGTGGGGACATGGGCAGAAGAGAGGGTAAGCTGAGAAGTATCACTATGTTCCTGAATCTATATGTAAGGAATTTGTATACCTTAAATAAAATTTTAAAGAAATAAATTATAAAGAAAAAAGGCTAGTCCTGTCCAAGGCAAAGTCTTCTGAAATCATGTTTCCAATACAATGACTTCACTTCCTAAAAATGTATCTCAAAAGTAAAGATGAGCTTTGAAATACCTATGGTAAAATGGAGAATACTACTCCAAAAGACAGGGTGCCTGACATCTACTCATCATTTGACACCTGTCAACAGATTAATCTTCTATAATACACTTTGTGTCATCTTTCTTATCTGGCATAAAGGTCCTGGCAGTACTCCTGGTGCTACCAGGAAGAAGCATCAGGAAAGAGGGATTACCTGCATAGCTCCAGATGTGAAATATGTTTACAGACCAATGTTCCAAGAGCTCCAATTCTGGAAACAATGGAGGTGGCATAAAGTAATGAGAGCGTGTTTGGGAGCAATGTAGGAAGATTTTCACATATGATAAGTTGTTCTTCCACTGCAGACCATACCTTCAAAAATATTAAAATTCCCTAAACCCTTGTCTATCTTTCTCAACCCAATCACATCTCCCTTCTCAAAATTCACATAAAATTGCCAACATTATCCAGTCTTTGGCAATGTATGGATGAGGTAAAGTAGTATCAGTCAAATCTGGATCACTCTGGGCAGTAGGTTCAATGATTGCTTGGGGAATGCAAAGCTAGGGTCTTCACCTTTCTGGTATTCCTTTACCTCTACTGTGACACACTGGAGAGAGCACTGGGCCATAGGCGTATTTTCACTCAGATGAATTAAAATTCATGAAGCCCAAATCTTCATTCAGAATAAACTGCTTTGTTAGAAAGGAAACAGGATCATCATCCAGTATCCTAATTTCACTCATGGAAGAATTTGTATAAATTTCTACAAACTCAAACAAGAATACTGGGCAGGCTATCCATAGGAATGGGCCAGAAAATTTACTTGCAGAGGAGATAATACAAAACCCCGTCAAAGCAAATGTATATAGTAAAAAATCTTGAACACACTTCAAATTTATTTTGCTGGGAATTTGGGAAATTTCACTGGTAATATAAATGTCCTTTCCCACCAGAAGAAAACATGTCATATAGTCAGTAACAGCAAAATCCAGTGACTGGATTCACACCAGATAGCTTCCTGCTCAAACAGTTTGCAGATATATCTTGTTGTACTGCAATCTTGGCCCAGCCACATTTCTGGAGCTTCTGGAATCAGCTGCTTCTACATACCTGAAAGAGCTCACTGGCCATCTGACAGAGCATCCACCTCTGAACAAAAATAATTTATGGAAGCACAGTCTATGCTTTCCTTTTCTTTGTCCCAGATCTGAGGGTCCAATGCCAGTGAGGCCTCCCCTACAGACTTAAGTCTTTGGCTCATACCTCAATGTCTCTGGTCCCAAGTGGAGAACACGTGTCTCATTCCCCATTGCTCCCTGTGGCTTGGAGTACTCTTCTATCTCACTGGAATCAAACTTCAAGGATACAGAACTCATTTAAAGCTCATGGGGAAGCATCAGGAGAGATCTGGAGCCTGGAATTTCTGGGAAGAGGAAGGCAGGAATGGGCAGAGTGGCCCATGCTCAGAAGCAATGTGAAAAGGTTCTTCCTCTGGTTCTGTACTTGTGGTGTCATGGGGAAGGGAGGCTACATTTCCTACAAGCTTCTCCATCCCACATTGGAAAACAAGAAGAATAATTTGCCTATTTCCTGGGTATTTGGCCCTGTTCTCTGGAGACTTAATATGATGTATGATAACTCATCTCCACACATATGCTAAGTACAATTTTGATGATGAGTTCTTGGCTTGACAAAGAAGCATTTGAAAGATATGTGCTAGGAATGGAGAAATTCAAAGGTGGAAAAGTGTTTGATAATTGTACTATTTTCATTTTTGTACTTACATTGCTGCCATAGAACACATATCTATTGTGTTACAGAAGCTTGCTGAAAGCATGAGGAAAGTAACAATGACTCTACTTTCCTTTAAGATACTTAAAAAAGAAGTTAATATTTCTAGTGTAACTCATTACTAAATCTTCAAAAAGAAGCTTTCCTTCATCTGCTAAAACAATTTGTGAGCCATCTGCTAAAACAATTTTGTGAGCCATGGATGATAGTCTACGATTAAGACTTAACTGAAAAGTGATCGCTGTTAAATATAAGAGTGGGAATAAGAGAGGGAAGAGATGTGCAATTCGGGACATGCTCAAGCTGACTTACCTCAAACGGTAGAGCTAGAAACATACCAGGGGATTCCAATTCAATCCCATCAAGGTGGCATGTACCAATGCCATCTCACTAGTCCCAGTGATCAATTTCTGTTCACAACTGATCATAATGATAGGACTAAGAGCCAAAGGGATCACATAAACAAGAATAGTGTCTGCAAATACTAGCTGATAGAATAAAAAAGGGAGAGAATGATCCAACATGGGAAGTGAGATACACAGCAGACCCATAGAATGGCAGATGTCCTAAACAGCACTCTGGCCTCAGAATCAGCCCTTAAGGCATGCGGATCCGGCTGAAATGCCCAGAGAGTATTTCAGGCATGGAAAGCCAAGACACTCTGGGGGGAAAAAAAAAAAAAAAAAAAACCTAAATGAAAGATCTCCGTGAGTGAGATCCCAGTGGAAAGAATGGGTCATCAAAGAAGGAGGTACCTTTCTCTGAAGGGAGGAGAGAACTTCCACTTTGACCATGGCCTTGTCTAAATATGATCAGAGTCAGTGAACTCAGGGGGCTTCCATAGCCTTGGCAGCTCATGACAAGAGCCTAGGGTGATTACTGAGGCCAAAAACAAGAGTGTCAATTTGTTAAGTCAACAACAGGAGTCACTGTGCACTTACTCCTCATGTAGGTCTTTGTCCATAGTGTGCTGTACATTGAGATTTAATGCTATAACGAGTACTCTAACAGTATTTTTCACTTTGTTTCTGTGTGGGAGCAAACTGTTGAAATCTTTACTTAATGTATGCTAAACTGATCTTCTGTATATAAAGAGAATCGAAAATGAATCTTGATGTGAATGGAAGGGGAGAGGGAGTAGGAAAGGGGAGGGTTGCGGGTAGGAGGGACGTTATGGGGGAGAAGCCATTGTAATCCATAAGCTGTACTTTGGAAATTTATATTCATTAAATAAAAGTTAAAAAAAATTCTATTGAATATACTTGAGTAAAATAATAAGTTTTCAAGTGTGTGCATTTCAAACTCATTATACAAATGTAAAAGTCCCAATCACTGGTAATTATTTATTTAGAACTCCTGAAATCCATCATATCCAACAATGTTTCACTTACTGTTTTGAGAGTTGGATTTGGCTTTCTTCCTTCATTTGCTGGATTCTGCAACAATTTAGAAAAAGAGGTCAACACCAAGGTTTCAGGAAGCTCCCATAGCTATTACTAATTTCTCCAAATGGGTATGGTCAAGGTTGATGTGGGCTTAGTAGGGGTAGGAGGAGGGTATTGATTCTTATCCTACAGCTGAGTACTGGTTTTCTCAATGCCTAAGATATGATTTGCTCAGTCCATATACATGAGTCTTCTCTAATTCTCTGCAAATGTGCGAACCTCAGTTCCTTTTTAAAAATGTATTTGAGGGCCGGCGCCGCGGCTCACTAGGCTAATCCTCCGCCTAGCGGCGCCGGCACACCGGGTTCTAGTCCCGGTCGGGGCGCCGGATTCTGTCCCGGTTGCCCCTCTTCCAGGCCAGCCCTCTGCTGTGGCCAGGGAGTGCAGTGGAGGATGGCCCAGGTGCTTGGGCCCTGCACCCCATGGGAGACCAGGAAAAGCACCTGGCTCCTGGCTCCTGCCATCGGATCAGCGTGGTGCACCGGCCACAGCGCGCCAGCCGCGGCGGCCATTGGAGGGTGAACCAACGGCAAAAGGAAGACCTTTCTCTCTGTCTCTCTCTCTCATTGTCCACTCTGCCTGTCAAAAAAAAAAAAAAAATGTATTTGAGGCCGGCGCCGCGGCTCAATAGGATAATCCTCCACCTTGTGGCACCAGCACACCGGGTTCTAGTCCCGATCAGGGTGCCGGATTCTGTCCCGGTTGCCCCTCTTCCAGGCCAGCTCTCTGCTGTGGCCAGGGAGTGCAGTGGAGGATGGCCCAAGTCCTTGGGCTCTGCACCCCATGGGAGACCAGGATAAGCACCTGGCTCCTGCCATCGGATCAGCGCTGTGCGCCGGCCGCAGTGCGCCTTCCGCGGCGGCCATTGGAGGGTGAACCAACAGCAAAAAGGAAGAGCTTTCTCTCTGTCTCTCTCTCTCACTGTCCACTCTGCCTGTCAAAAAAAAAAAAAAAAAATTGAAAGGCAGATTTACAAAAAAATAGAGAGAGTGCTTCCATCCACTGGTTCACTCCCCAAATGGCCACAATGGCCAGAACTGGGCCAGGTCAGAGCCAGGAACTTCATCTGAGTCTCCCACACAGGTGCAGGGGGCCTTTGTACTTTGGCCATCCTGTGCTGCTTTCCCAGGCACACTAGCAGGGAGCTGGATCAGAAGCAGAGCAGCCAGGACTCATAGCATCCATGGTTTAACCAGCTTCGCAACAATGCTAGCTGTGGAATCTCAGTTTTGAGCTTCCTAGTCTAGTAACCTTCACCTCAGATCACAGAAGCAATTACACAAAAAAGTCTCAAAGTCATACTTCTTAAAATAGAAAATGAACTTTTAGCTACAATGAAACTGGACTCATTTTTTGGAATGTATCTTTTCTATGTAAGACTGTCACAAGTACTAGGTTTGAATAAGAGTGATTTAAAATTTGCAAGGTCTATAGGATTAGAATTTATGATTTTTGTATTGCTTTATTTCTCATATTTCTGTTTATCTTTTAGAAAATATAAATATTGGATATCATATATATTGTTATTCTTTCTATTTATATTCTTTAACATTTCCCAATATTCCATCTTATGGATCACTGTATTGACTTTATTTGTATGTAATCATCATACTTTTCCATTCTATCCTGCATATGTGTATTGAGGCATTTGTGTGTATATGTGTATGCATATACATGCTAATCTTCACAGAGACTATTAAAAATGATACTGTGAGAAACAATAAATTTATTCAAAAGCCAAATCCTCATCAAGTGACCCACTGGGCCCCTTCCCACTCTATAAGTGTGTTTCCCTAAAACTCATATCTTAAAGAGCTAACCACCAATGTGACTCTATTTGGAGACAGAGCCTTGCTGCAGGTGATTAACACCAAATGATGTAAGCATGAATCCCTTATAAGAAGAGAAATCAGAGATATACAAGGACAGAGGAAATACCATGTGAGTATTCAGCAAAGTACTGACTGTGTGGGAGCCAAGGGGGGACCACAAGAAAAATCAAACCTGCTAAAATTTTGATCTTGGATGTCTAACTTAAAGAAGTATAGGGAATACTTTTCTGTGATTTAAGCCACATATTCTGTGGTATTTTGTTATGGAAAACTTAGAAAATAAACTCTGACCTCTGCAAAATTTCAGGAAGCCAACTAGAAGGCTGAGAAAGACAAACAACTACAGAAACTAAAAACTATGACATTTGGTAGCCAAGCATCTAAAAAAGAAAAATAAAAAAAGAAAGGGATATTAAATAAAAAACCTAATTACCCATCCCAGGGACCTAGAAAAACAACAGTGGGCCAAATTCAAGGGCAGTGCAATGCAATGAATAATAAAAATCAGAACAGAAATAAAAAAAAGAATCTTAAATAATGTTAAAGATAAATAAAATGAAGAATGGGCTTATGAAAAGGAAGAAATCAGTACTCCTTTGGGCAGACTGAGAGAGTAACTGAAAATTCATGTAAATAAAATCAAGCAAGAAAAGAAATACTATGCCTAAGAACTCATATCAAAGAAATATAATAAATCACTAGGGACTTTCATGAACAGCTATAAACCAATAAATTGGAAAATCTAGAATAAATGATTAACTTCTGGATACATGTACTCTACCAAATTTAAATCAAGGAGATACAGAAAGCAACAATGAGGGCCAACACTGTAGTATAGTTGACTTAGACTCTGCCTGTGGCACCAGCATGCCATATGAGTGCTGGTTCATGTCCCAGCTTGCTCCACTTAATACAGCTCTCTGCTATAGCCCAGGAAAGTAGTAGAAGATGGCCCAAGTCCTTGGGTCCCTGCACCCACGTGGGAGACCCAGAAGAAGCTCCGGGCTCCTGGCTTCAGATCAGTGCAGCTCCAGCCATTACAGCCATCTGGGGAGTGAACCAGCAGATAGAAGACCTCACTCTCTCTCTCTACCTCTGCCTCTCTGTAACTCTGCCTTTCAAATAAATAAATAAATCTTAAAAAAAAAAAAAAAAGCCAAGGAAAGGTCAATACAGAATGGCTATGGTACTAAATTATATCTTTCTTAAAAGAACTAACATCAATCTTTCTAAAACTATTTCAAACATTCTGAAACATTTCAAAACTAGAGTGAACCAACAGAGAGATCAATGATTATCACTGTCTTTTGAATTAAAAAATAAAAAACCTTCCAAATAAAAATTCTCATAATAGTACCAAAATGAAACTAATACCACATCAAGAGTTCAGACATCATAATCAAGCCAGTTATATCCTAAGGATGTAGGGAATAAGTCAACACAGGCAAAATCAATTAAACCAAATAAATCACATTAGGAGGAAGGATAAAAATCACTATAATTATCTCAACAAATGCAAAAAAAGTATCAATAAAATTCAACATCTATTTATGAGAAAATCTTGAGCAAATATAGAAGGAGCATACCACAACACAATGAAGCGAATATATCACAAACTCACAGAATATCCTTTCAATGGCAAAAAGCTGAAAGTATTTCTGCTAATATTTAGAACCAAAGATACCATTATGTTCACTATTATTGGCTACTGCACTGAAAGGTTTGATCAAAGCAAGTAGGCAAGAAAAGGAAGTTAAAGGCACACAAATAAAAAATAAGAAATTCAAATTACTTGTTTTCATATGATACGAATAATTTTATGCATAGAGAAATATAATTATTCCAAGAGAGTGATGGAATAGGTAAATGAACTTAATAAAGTTGCAGGAATGAACAAAATGAACATCAAAAAAAAAATCAGTAGCACTTTTACCTACCAATAATGAACTCACTGAGGAAGAAATTATAAGAAAAATCAAATTCACATTAGTTATAAGAAAATACAACACAGGTGCTGGTGCTGTGGCGCAGTGGGTAGGGCCACCACCTGCAGTGCTAGCATCCCATGTGGGTAGCAGTTCTAGTCCTGGCTGCTCCACTTCCGATCCAGCTCTCTGCTGTGACCTGGGAAAGCAGGGGAGGAAGGGCCTCTGCACCACCATGGGAGACCTGGAAGAAGCTCCTGGCTCCTAGCTTCAGTTCGGAGCAGCTCCAGCCATCACAGCCATTTGGGGAATGAACCAGGGAATGGAGAATCTCTCTCTCTCGGCCTCAAGAAAAAAGAAAAGAAAGAGAGAGGGAGGGAGAGAGGGAGGAAGAGAGGGAGAGAGGGAGAGGGAGGGAGGAAGAAAATACAACACCTTGAAATAAATTTAACCCAGAATGTGGAAAACTTGTAAAATAAAAATCAAAAAATACTGATGAAAGAAATTCAAAACACAAAAGATGGAAAAATATCTAGTATTAATGGATTTGAAGGATTATACTTTCCATGCTACCCAAAGAAATTTAAAGATTCAACACAAATCCAACCAAAATATTAATAAAGTTCAAGTAACTAGAAAGAAAAACCTTTAAAATTCATATGGAATAAAAATCCCTCAAATAATAAGGCAATCTTAAAGAAAAAAACAAGTGTGGAGGTACCACACTATATGAATTCAAGACATTCTATAGAGTTATGGTAAACCCTGGCAAAAGAAAATAGACACGCAGACCAATGTATCAGAATAGAGATCACAAAAAGTAATGTACACACACAAAGGCAATTGATATTTAACAAAGGTACCAAAAACACTGGAAAAAGAAACTTCTTTAGCAAATGGTCCAGAGGAAATTGGATATCCAAATGCAAAAGAGTGAAACTAGACTCCATGAGCACACCTTACCCTATTTAAAAAACAACTCAAAGTTAGCCAAAGATCTATATGCAACACCTAAAATGAAACATGTAAGCATTGGCATATGTGTTAGCTTCAAGATAAAATCCAAAAATTACAAACAGACAAATTCAGTATTGAAGTAGGAAAGTTCTTTACAACAAAAGAAATTACCCCTAGAGTGATGATGCAGCAAACAGAATGGGATAAAATATTTGCAAAGTATGCATCTAACAAAGGATGAGACTCAGAATACACATTGAACTGGAAAAACTGTACAACAGCAACAATAAACATTATAGTTAAGAATTGATGGGCTGTCTTTGTGTCATAGCAGGCAAAGCCACTGCTTGCAAAGCCAGCATCCCATATGGGCACTATTTTGAGTCCCTGCTGCTCCATTTCTGATTCAGCTCCATGCCAATGCATGTGGGAAAACAGCAGAAGATGGCCTAAGTGCTTGAGCCCCTGCCACTGAGGTGGGAGACCAGGAAGAAAATCCTGGCACCTGGTATTTGGCCAAGACCTAACAAGAGCAGCTTTTGGGTAGTGAACCAGCAGAGGAAATCTCAATTTCAATCTCTCTCTCTCTCTCTCTCTCTTTCCCTCCCTCTAACTCTTTCAAATAAAATAAATCTTTTTAAAAAAGAATTGGGAAAGGATTTTAATATGTATTTCTCATAAGAAATACAAATGGCCAACAAATATATAGAAAAATATTTAGTATAATGAGTCATTAGGGTAATGTAATGTAAATTAAAATACATTGTAATATCCCCTCACTCAAAAACCATCAAAAGTAACAAATGCTTGTAAGGGTATGGAAAAAAGAAAACATTTATACACTGCTGATAAGAATGAAAATCAGTACAGGCATTATTCAGAACAATATCATCATTCCTTTAAGAAAATTAAAATGGATACAGCTATCCAATTCTGAGTATATTTTAGAAGAGAAAGCCATCATCAAATCAAAGAGATATCTGCCCTCCTATGGTCACTACAGCTCTAGCCACAGTTGCCCAACTAGATGTCTATTAATGGATGAACGCACAACAGAACATTCAGCACTAGAAAATAAAATATTGCCATTAGCTGCAAAATAGATGGAATTTCAGATCATTAATTTAAGTGAAATAAGCAAGACACAGAAAGACAAATGTCACATGTTCCCTGTCATACAGAAGCATAAAGACTAGTGAATCTGAACATAGAATTGTATAACAGAGGCTGGGAAGGGTGAGGGACGAGGACAGAGAGAAGTAAGATACCAGGTACTGAAAACAGGGACTGAAATAAGAAGTTCCAGTGATCCATATCACAATGTAGTGGCCACAGTTCACAATACAATATATAAAGAAGTGGAAAGGAGAAGCTTGTAGCATGTTAAAGCAAAGATAAAGAAAGGCCAGTTGCCTGGTTTGAACAGGTTATGCTGTGTATATGTGTTCAATTATCATACTGTACCCATAGTACTGTACAAGAATACATGTTGCTTAAAAATTGTTTAAATAAAATTTATTTAGTTGACTAAAACTGATCTAAAAAAAAAAAGAAACTGAAGAGTCCTATGGGGCTGGCACTGCAGTGCAGTAGGTTAAGCCTCTGCTTTAAGTGGTGGGTTTTGAAGGCAAGTACAGCAAGAAGAAATTAAAAAAAAAAAAAAAATAGATCTTTACATTGGGGCCCACACTGTGGCGTAGAAGGGCTCGCCTCCACCTGCAGTGCTGGGATCCCATATGGGTGCTGTTTCTTGTCCCAACTGCTCCTCTTCTGATTCAGCTCTCTACATATGGTCTGGGAAAGCAGAGGATGGCCCATGTACTTTGACCCTGCACCTCTGCAGGAGATCCAGAACTTCCTGGCCCCTGTCTTGGAATCCTGGCTTGCAATCGGCTTAGCTCCAGCTGTTGAGGCCATCTGGGGAGTGAATCAGCAGATGGAAGACCTTTCTTTCTGTCTCACCTTCTATCTGTAACTCTACTTCTAAAATAAATAATCTTAAAAAAAAAAAAAAAAGAGGAGTTTTCCTCTCTTGGAAGCCCCCCCTCCATTGGAATCCCCCCCTGGCTGGAGGCCTTTGACTCTAATAAATACTTTTAAATCTAAAAAAAAAAAAAAATCCCATTTACAAAGCATTAAAAAAGAAAACCATAAGCCAATATTTTTAGGGATTATTTAAATGTACACAATCTTATAGTCAACAAGAAAAGGTTACCTTTCTTACTAAACATTCAGCCCAGCCCTTACATGATTTACAACAGTTATCTGTTATTCTCTACATGCCACTATTCACAAATTAACCTAGAAATTAGGTGGAAGACAGTTAAACTGTTTTTAAGACTCACATATTCACATGAAAGGCAAAGTAACAGAGAGGGACAGGAGAGAGAGAGAAAGCGAGAGAAAGAATGATTTTCTATCCACTGGTACAATCCCCCAAAACTTTCAAAACCTGTAGCTGGGACATGCCAACTCCAGGAGCCAGGAATTCCTTTTGGAACTCCCATGTGGGTAAGAGGTACCCAAGTATTTGGGGCAACATCTTATGTCTCCTAGGTGTATTAGCAGAAAGAAGGACTGTCAAGTGTGGAGTAACCAAAATTTGAATATGGCATTCATCCCAAGTGGTGGCCTAACTCACTATATTCTTTTTAAGATTTTTTTTTATTTGAAAGACAGAGTTACAGAGAGAGGTAGAGACAGAGAAAGAGGTCTTCCACCCGCTGGTTCACTCCCAGATGGCCGCAACAGCCAGAGCTGCGCCCATCCGAAGCCAGGAGCCAGGAGTTTCTTCCAGGTCTCTTTCCCAGGCCAAAGCAGAGAGCTGGATCAGAATAGGAGCAGCCAGAACTAGAACCGGTGCCCATATGGGATGCTGGCACTTCAGGCCACAGCTTTAACCTGCTGTGCCACAGCACTGGCCCCTTAACTCACTATATTACAACACCTACTCCTTATACAGTTTTATCCATTGTTAATAAAATTGCTATAAAATCAGAAGAGATTAAACCCTGAATCCATGTATCATATTAAAAAAGGTTCGTGTTTGGTGTTTAGTGGAGTAGTTAAGTTACTTCTGTCCTACACTGGCACACCTGGGCTCAACCCCTGGCTTTGGCTCCTGACACAGATTTCTGTTATGGTAGATCCTGAGAAGCAGTGGTGATGACTCCAGTAGTTTGATTCTTTTCAAGCACATGAAAAATCTGCAGAGTCCCTGACTCCCAGTTTTGGCTCTGACCCCTCCCTGGCAACTGTGGGTGTTTGAGGAATGGATCAGTAGATACGAAGCCTCCTGTGTCTTTCTCTCTGTATCTCAAATAAATAAACAACATTCGTCAGAGAGAAAGAACAGTATAGTTTTGGATGTCAGATCACATAAAGAGAACAGTGAAAACAATTTAGAGAAGGCACCACAAAATATTTACTTTATTCTCACATGACTTAAATAGACAAAAGAAATTATTATTATTGAATTATTAATCAAAATGATATCATGAATGAACTGGTTTGTTCCAACTTGCCATAGCAAAATAGAATGACAGAAATTTTGTATAGAACAGGAAGAAGGAATTGGGAGAATTCTACCACATGATACTTGCACTTCCAAAGAAATACTAGTGTTATTTGAACGTGAGTTAAGATTATTTGAAACGTATAATTAAGCTCTGGGGAAATTACCTCTCAAAATTAGGAAAGACATACCCCTTATATCTTAACAGAGGAGAAAAAATGAAGTCCTACAGGATGCTCAATTAAAATGAGAAGTGTGGACATTTGACATAGTCATTAAGAAGCTGTTTAGAATGACCTCATTTCACATTGGACTGCTTGTTTGGCTCCAGTCCCAATCCCAACTTAAAGTTAATGTACAAACTGGAAGGTAGTAAGAAATGACTCAAGTACTGGACCCAGGCCAACACAATCTGGGATGCAGACTGAATTCCAGGCTCCTATTTTAGAATTGTTTCTTGTAAGAATTTGGGTAATGAGCCAGCAGATGACAGAAAATTCTATATGGCTCTCTGTGACTTTGCACTTCATTTATAAAATTAATAAGTAATAACTATAAGATGAGAAGAGGGAATTTCAGCAACAATAACTGGCATGGATGTCTGGTGCAGCAGGTAATACACTATTTATGATGACAACTTCCCATATCAGAGTATGAGATTTGAACCCAGCTACCCCATTTCTGATCCATCTTCCTATTGCATTAACCAGGGGCTATAAGTCATGGCTCATTTGTGCCACAGCCACATATGTGAAAGACTTGGATGGACTTCCCAGCTCCAGTGTTCAGCCTACCCTAGCCACAGCTGCTGTAGGCCTTTAAGAGAGTGAAACAACAGACGGAAGACGCCTTGCTCCCTCTATAGCTCTCAAATAAATAAAAATTAATAAATACATCTATAAAAAACAAGAATAATATGGAGAGAAAATAATTATAAGTATGGTACATATTAATCCAACCATACCAATAATCATTATCAATGTGCATTATCTAAATACACCAGTTAAAAGATAAAGACTAGGGGTCTGGTGCTGTACCGTAGTGGGTAAAGCCACCATCTGTAGCACCAGCGTCCCATATGGGTGCTGATTTGAGTCCTGGCTGCTCTACTTCCAATCCATCTCTCTGCTATGGCCTGGGAAAGAGGAAGATGGCCCAAGTGCCTGGACCCCTGGACCTGCTTTACCTGGAAGAAGCTCCTGGCTTCAGATCACGTAACTCTGTCCACTGCGGCCATCTGGGGAGTGAACCAGTGGGTGGAAGATCTCTCTCTCTCTCTGCCTCTCTGTAACTCTTTCAAATAAATAAATACAATCTTTAAAAAAAAAAGAAAGAAAAAAAGAAAGAAAAAGATTTGTTGAGATGGATTCCTTCTGAGAGGAGGAGCATGGTGGGGGCAAGAGGTGCGGAGTCACCACACAGACCCCGAGAGTTGGGTGAATGCAGGCAAGAGGCGAGCATCCCACAGACTCATTTATTTCAGTTGGTACAGCAGCTTAAATAGCCAAGGCAGCCAATCCAGTAAAGTGGTGGTCTATGCCCTAATCAATCACAGCCTGTTGCCAGGCAGTTCTGTTGCCAGCAGCCATCTTGGCATGGCCTTCTCATTCCACCACATTTCCCCCTTTTTGTTTATTTTTGAGCAAACGGAGGTATGATTCTTGGCCATACCATTGTTGACCTCGTTTCCATGTGGTCTCTGTACGCAGCTGTGCCTGTCTTAGGTTGTCCCCCCAGGGGATCTTACCCGTCATTGACTAACCAGCGCTCAAAACGGGAGACCACAGGAGTGCTTGCTCAGATGGGGGTAGGAATGAGGAACAATGATAATCAAGAATGGCATAACCACACACAGGTTGTGGGCCATTTGAGTGGCTGACTGGAGCTAGCGGGGTATAAAACAGTAACAGGTATGGCTATGGGCAATTTCTCAGGGTAGAGTGATAGGGCAGGTGTGTCTGCTAACAAGGCAGACTCTCAGTCTTGTTCAGCTGGTTCTGGTTGGCTGTCAGTTGTGGACCTGATGATTCTGGCTGGTACCCAAATGGGCTGTCCTACATTCTCTGGAAAGACACAAACATATCCTCGACCTTTGGTTAGCAGAGGGTGTGGTCCTTTCCATTCTCCTGTCAGGGGGTCTTTCTACCTAACCATAGGGGCTAGGGTCTGGGATGGAAAGGATCCCCAGTGTTTATAAGCTGGGATGATCCCTTGGGAATCAAAAGTAAGAAAACTGATAGCGAAAGGACTTCAGTCCAAGCAAGCTGTGGGTCTGGAGGCATATGATCATTTTTCTGTCTTTGTAAGAGATCTTTAACTGTCCTATGAGTTCCTTCAATGACTGCCTGTCCCTGTGGGTTGTATGGGATACCTGTTGCAGACTGTATGTTCCAGGATTTCAGGAAGGAATTAAATTCCTGTGATGTATTCACTGGCCCATTATCAGTCTTCAAGGTCCAGGGGACACCAAGGACCAGTAGGGCTGACTTAACCACCTTTATCACATTACTAGCCTTTTCTCTGGATTGGGCTGTTGCTGTATTTGCCTTTGAATAAGTATCTACTACCACATGGACAAACTTAAGTTTACCAAAGGAGTTATTGTGGGTGACGTCCACTTGCCAGAGCTTGTTAGGAGCAAGGCCTCGCGGGTTCACTCCTGCTTGTTGCAGTGGGCCTAATGGGGTGAGGGGTGCACAATTCTTACAAGAGTGCACTAAGTGTTTGCACTGGCTCATTGTCAGCTCCGGGAAAAGCAATTTTATGTTACTTGCTGTCATATGAAATTTTTGGTGTAGAATACGGGCTTGTTCTAGGTGTCCAATCGAAGTGGTGCTGCAGGAGATAAGACGATCAACCTTGTTGTTGCCTTGGAAAATAAAGCCAGGTAACCCAGTATGTGATCTTACATGTGAGATACAACAGGGGTTTTTTTCTGTTTTCAGATAGCTCTTTAAGTGTTGTGAACATCTGGTCAATTGGCTTATTGGTCAGGTTAAAGACTGCAAAAGGGATCGTCTTTGCTACCTGTACTGAGTATTTGCTGTCCGAAAATATATCTACAAGCCGATCCTGGCTAAGGAGTAGAACCTTGACTATTGCCCTAGACAGGCTCTTATCACTCACAGATTCGTTATGTTTGGTAATCTGCGTGGGACCCTGAGAGGAGGGTATCTTTCTCATGTTTGAGTGCTTAAGAGTGGCACGCCACGCCAGCTCTAGCCAAAGAAAAGATACACACAGCACAGCTGCCATAACAAAACAAATTCCTAGCACCTCAGCAGCTGATGGTATTATGCAGGGGGTTCCCTACATTAGACGAACAGACAGTGGTGTATCAGATTGTACGTACGTACTGTGCTTAGTGGGGGGGCTCCCCTGATTCGTTAGGTCAAGGCCATATGCCCTTATGTGTCTCTGGAGCACCACCTCTCTCAGTGAGGAAAGATGACTTGGTTCCAAATTCTGGGATGATCAGTCCCTTACGTGAATTCGCCGGGCGAACCAAAAGTAAGAGGAGGAGCGGAGAAGCGATGTACGCTTCTGGGCGGTGTGTGCCTAACCTGGGGTCACTTAGACCAAGGACGAGGACAAGCAAAGGGGCTTAGAAGGGGGTCCTGTGCTCACCCTCACAAAACCGAACAGCACACAAAACACCGAGGGGCCTACTTGCCGAAATCAAGGGGGAATCTCACCGAGTCTGACACGCTGTATCTCAGTCACGTTGGGCGCCAGATGTTGCTGTGGATTCGTTCTGAGAGGAGGAGCATGGTGGGGGCAAGAGGTGCAGAGTCACCACACAGACCCCAGGAGTCAGGTGAAAGCAGGCCAGAGGCGAGCATCCCACAGACTCATTTATTTCAGTTGGTACAGCAACTTAAATAGCCAAGGCAGCCAATCTGGTAAAAGGGTGGTCTATGCCCTAACCAATCACAGCCTGTTGCCAGTCAATTCCGTTGCCAGCTGCCATCTTGGCATGGCCTTCTCATTTCACCACAAAGACTGACACAGGAAAATTAAAACCAAGACCCAACTCTGTGTTGTCTACAGGAAAAATCATTTCAATATAAAGAACATGGAGGGTAGTTTGAGGCCATTTTGACCAAAGGAGAATGCATTTCATTTATAGAGGAGGAATAAGTTCAAGAATCTACTGAAAAATGTGGTGATAATAACAGTCTGTTAAATAACAATCTGTTATAGTTTGGAAAGTAAGAGATTTGATTTTGGTGTTCTCATTCTAAAAAAAAAAAGGTATATAATATATATGGCAAGGGTCTTCCTTTATCCACCAACACTGTTTAAATATTTTCAAAAATCATTTTTATGTGATAAACATTCCATTTTCCTCAACTTAAGAAACATAAGTATACATTTTAATAGCAAGGTAAACATGAATACTTAGAACAATTAAATACAAAAATATGAAAAAATACAGTCCATTACAAAACTATCTAATTCAACCTGGAAAAGCAATATTCATTTTTTACTTATCAAGATTTAGATCAGAAAATGTATAAGGGTTATACAGTGCAGAGCAGGAAGTTTTCCAAGAAGACATTACAATGTTTTCAAACTGAGCATCAAACCATGCAAGGCAAAATTTCCAGGAAAAAAAATATAGATACATCTGTGGTAATCAGTGCAAATAAATATAACAGCATAAGTATCCAAACAGGGGCAACTATTGCTTCACAGTAAGTAATCACAGAGATGTCAATTAACACTGGATGGAAAAATTTAAAAAGGTCACATTAAATGTTGGAAAATCACAAAACAAATACCCATGCATGAAAAGTGAAATGAATACATGAAAAAATAGATGGATTACCCTCTACTCTATCAGTAATTCCTACTAAATTTGAATTTTCCTAAATCCATAACTAAAAGTAGGTCACCCTTATGTAACAAATTCACTATGCATTATCACTGGAAAAATAAAAATCAAAAAAGACATTTCACCAATATTAAAAAGTAAACTTTAAACAAACCAAGTCCCCTAAGTACTCAAAGCAATGAACGAATTTGTCTGAGATAGCAGTACATGTGCATAAGAATAAGGCAAAAGCAAAACATCCTTCAGCATTAAAAGGTAGAGAATTATTATGTGAGTTCAGATTCATAAAGAAATAGAGTATAGCAGTGGCTTCCAGAGAGTGACATGGTGGGGATAGGGATTAAGTGTTTAATGCACAGAAACTTCCACCTGGGGAAGATTAAAGAATTTCAGATGGATGGCAGCGATGGCTGCACAGTAATGTGCACAGGCTTAAAGCCATTGAAATGTACACTTTAAAATCTCCAATGTTATGTTATGCATTTTGTCACATTTTTAACCAATAACCCAAGTCCTCTTCCATAATCACTGACATTATTGATGCATACATCTATTTTCCATTACTCATTTTGAAATGACTATATGAAAAGAATACAACAATTAAAACTTTAATACCAAAGACCTTCTTCTCAGATCTAGAAAAACTGATGCTGAAATTCATATGGAGGCACAAGAGACCTCGAATAGCTAAAGCAATCTTGTACAACAACAACAAAGCCGGAGGCATCACAATACCAGATTTCAGGACATACTACAGGGCAGTTATAATCAAAACAGTACGGTACTGGTACAGAAACAGATGGATAGAACAATGGAACAGAATGGAAACACCAAAACCAATCCAAACATCTACAACCAACTTATATTTGATCAAGGATCTAAAACCAATTCCTGCAGCAAGGACAGTCTATTCAACAAATGGTGCTGGGAAAACTGGATTTCCACGTGCAGAAGAATGAAGCAAGACCCCTACCGTACACTTAACACAAAAATCCACTCAACATGGATTAAAGATCTAAATCTATGATGACACATTCAAGTTTTTAGAGAACATCGGAGAAACCCTGCAAGATATAGGCACAGGCAAAGACTTTTTGGGAAAGACCCCAGAGGCACAGGCAAAGACAAAACTAACAACTGGGATTACATCAAATTGAGAAGTTTCTGTACTGCAAAAGAAACAGGAGAGTGAAGGCAACCAACAGAATGGGAAAAAAATTTGCAAATTATGCAACCGATAAAGAATTAATAAACAGAATCTACAAAGAGATCAAGAAACCCCACAACAACAAAACAAACAACTCACTTAAGAGATGGGCCAAGGACCTAAGTAGACAATTTTCAAAAGAGGAAATCCAACAGACACATGAAAAAATGTTCAAGATCACTAGCAATCAGGGAAATGCAAATCAAAACCACAATGAGGGTTCACCTCACCCTGGTTAGAATGGCTTACAAAGAGAAATCAACTGAAAACACATGGTGGCAACGATGTGGGGGAAAAGGGACACTAATCCACTGTTGGTGGGAATGCAAACTGGTAAAGCCACTATGGAAGTTAGTTTGGAGATTCCTCAGAAACCTGAATATAGCCCTACCATACTACCCAGCCATCCCACTCCTTGGAATTTACCCAAAGGAAATTAAATTGGCAAATAAAAGAGCTGTCTGCACCTCAAGGTTTATTGCAGCTCAATTCACAATAGCTAAGACCTGGAATCAACCTAAATGCCCATCAACAGAAGACTGGATAAAGAAATTATGGGATATGGACTCTATAGAATACTATACAGCAGAAAAAAAAAACGAAATCTGGTCATTTGCAACAAAATGGAGGAATCTGGAAAATATCATGCTGAGTGAAATGAGCCAGTCCCAAAGGGACAAATATCGTATGTTCTCCCTGATTGGAGACAACTAACCGAGCACCAAAAAGGAAACCTGTTGAAGTGAAATGGACACCATGAGAAAGTGACTTGATCAGCCCTTGTCCCAACTGTTGATGTACAATTTAATACTTTATCCCTTTTACTATTTTTTTTTTGTTCTACTTAATACTATTGGTTGAACTCTGTAATTAACACACAATTATTCTAGGTGTTTAAATTTAACTGAAAAGTGATCTCTGTTAAATGTAGGAGTGGGAATAAGAGAGGGAAGAGATGTACAGCTTGGCACATGCTCACTTGGACTTACCCCTAATGGTAGAGCTAGAAACGTGCCAGGGGATTCCAATTCAATCCTATCAAGGTGGCAGATACCAAGGACATCTTACTTGTTAAAGTGATCAGTTTAAGTTCATAATTGATCAAAAAGATAGGATTAAGTGTCCAAAGGGATTACATAAGTAAGACAAATGTCTACAAATAGTAATTGATAGAATTAAAAAGGAGAGAATGATCCTACATGAGAAGCAGGATACACAGCAGCTTCATAGAATGGAAAATGCCATAAACAGCACTCTGGCCTCAGAATCAGCCCCTAAGGCCTTTGGATTTGGCTAAAAAGCCCATGAGAGTTTCGCAGGCATGGAAAGCCAAAATACTGTGGCAAAAAAAAAAAAAAAAAAAAAAAAAAAAAAAAAAAACAAAACTAAATGAAAGATCTCTGTGAGCGAGACCCTAGCGATAAGAACAGGCCATCAAAGAAGGAGGTACCTTTCTCAAAGAGAGGAGAGTACTTCCACTTTGAATATGGCCTTGTCTAAATAAGATCGGAGTTGGTGAACTCAAGAGGCTCCCATATCCTTGGCAACTCATGACAAGAGCCTCGGGTGATTACTGACACCATAAATAAGAGCGTCAATTGTTAAATCAACAATGGGAGTCACTGTGCACCTGCTCCCATATAGAACCTCTGTCCTTAATGTGTTGTACTATGCAAATTAACGGTAAAACTACTACTCAAATAGTACTCTATACTTTGTGTGTCTTTGTGGGTGCAGTCTGTTGAAATCTTTATGTAGTATATACTAATTTGATCTTCTGTATATAAGGATAATAGAAAATGAATCATGATGAAAAATGGGATGGGAAAGGGAGTGGGAGATGGGACGGTTGTGGGTGGGAGGGAGGTTATGGGGGAAAAAGCTGTTATAATTCAAAAGTTGTACTTTGGAAATTTATATTTATTAAATAAAAGTTGAAAAAAAGAGTTTAAAATATTATAAATTACCTTTGGGCTAGAAACATAAAATTTTGTGTTAGTAAAATTACAGACAGCATTATATATTGTAAATAAGCAAAAGCTATAAAACATTTTAATATCATTTAGTTATTTACTGACTTTTATTTGAAAGAAAGACAATAATAGATAAAACTTCTATCTGCTTATTCACTCCCCAAATGTCCACAACAGCCAGGGCTGGGCCAGGCTGAAACCAGAAGCCTGGAATTTAATCTCCGATGTGGATGGCAGGGACCCAAGTACCTGAGCCATCACCTCCTGCCTACTAAGGTCTGCATTAGCAGAAAGCTGGAATTGGAAGCAGAGTCAAGGCTCAAAAGCACACACCCCATATGTGTTTCAGGTGAGTTAAGAAGTATATTTTTAAAAACTTTTATTGATTTTCATTTATTTGCAAGATAGAGAAACAAACAGTTAAAGAGAGAGAGCTCTCCCATCTTCTAGTTCGCTTCCCAAATGACCACAATATCCAGTGCCTAGAATTCATTCTGGGTTTCCAATGTGGTTGGCAGGAACTCAGCTACTTCAGCCATCATTTAGCACATCTAGGATACACTTTGGCCAAAAGAAGACGGCCAGGAAGTTAAGTCACTGCTTATGAGAACAGCATTACATAACATGGTGCCAGAAGTGAAACAGCCAGGACTTGAACCAGCACCTATATGGGATGCCAGCACTGCAGGCAGTGGCTTAACTTACTACTCCACAGCGCCAGGCCCGGTTGCTCTACTTCTGATCCAGCTTCCTGCTAATGTTCTTGGGAAAGAAGCAGAAGATGGTCTAAGTACTGGGGTTCCTGGCACCCATATGAGATACTAGGATGGAGTTTCTGGTTCCTGGTTTTAGTCTAACCCAGACATGGTTTTTGTGACAACTTGATGAATGAAGTAGGAGATGGAATACCTCTCTGTCTCTCTCTCTGTTTTTCTCTGCCTTTCAAATATATGCACAAATACATATATACATATATGCATACATAAATCTTTTTAAAAAGAGCATTGGAGAGTGGGATGAACGGGAGAGCACACAGAATCCTTGGATAAATGATGTCATGGAGAAAAAATAGAAGAGTTCAAGGAGAAAAGCAAGAAACCACCAGCAACATCATCATGGAGACAAAAAACCAGAATCTTCAGAAGCGGATCATGTACAATGCTTTCAAATATGGCAGACAAAAGCAATTAAGAAGCAGAGTAGATGTTTAGACTAATGTTTATGATGCCAGTTATGATATCCCAATCCAAAATCAGAGTTCCTTGGTTTGATTCCCAACACTGGCTCCTGATGCCATATGCTCACCAGTGCAGATTCTGGGAGGCAATAGTGCTGCCTAAAGGAATTGGGCTTCTGCCACCCATATGGAGGGTCAGGGTTTCCTTGCTGGCTCTTGGCTTCAGCCTTACCCAAGCCCTGGTTGCTCTGAGCATTTTGGACTAAATCAGTGGTTAACAGCTCTACCTCTTCTGTCTTAGTCTCTCTCTCTCATTATCTATATAGCAAGATTTAAGTAAGACAAAGACCAGAGAATAGCATTGGCTTTGAGTATGTTATTGATAAATATTTGAAGAATTGAATTGAGATTATTTTGAGTACATGAAATTCCAAATAAAGATTGGAGTTATTTACTTGAATATATAACTTTGAAGAGTTTGCAGTTGACCTGGATATATAGTTTGGCAGAGAGGAATGTATCACAAGTTATTTAAGAACTGGAGAAAGATTCTGTCCTCTACACATTCTTTCTCTCTCTTTTTTTTTTTTTTTTTTTTTTTGACAGGCAGAGTGGACAGTGAGAGAAAGAGAGAAAGGTCTTCCTTTTGCCGTTGGTTCACCCTCCAATGGCCGCCGTGGCCAGCGTGCTGCGGCCGTGCTGATCCGAAGCCAGGAGCCAGGTGCTTCTCCTGGTCTCCCATGCGGGTGCAGGGCCCAAGCACTTGGGCCATCCTCCACTGCACTCCCGGGCCATAGCAGAGAGCTGGACTGGAAGAGGAGTAACTGGGACAGAACTGGCGCCCTGACCGGGACTAGAACCCGGTGTGCCGGTGCCGCAGGCGGAGGATTACCCTATTGAGCCGCGGCGCTGGCCCTCTACACATTCTTGATCCAATCCAGGAATCCAGTATAGCTTTCCAAAAGCTATTGAGGACCACACTATTTTAGCAATTTAAAAAAAAAAAACTATTAAATTATTTGTTTTTATCACTGGGTAGCTTTTTCCAGTTCAAAATTTTGAGTATTTATTTCTAGGTTTTCAGCACATGACTATCAATTATATCATCTATAACATCAATAAAACTGTTTCAGACTCTACATCCCACAAATTTAGCAAATTTTCTACCGAGTTTCAATTTGAATTATATAACAAATAAGTCTTTTTTGTTTTGTCATCAGAAAAAACAGAAACAAATCTGCAAACAGCTTAGATGGCTCTAGTGTCTTATAAACATAACTCTATCTTGTTAATAAATATTCTCTGATATTGAGTTATATTTACTTTTCCATTTTGATTATCAAATCTTCGTAAGGCTCTGAAAATATAACATACACTAAAGTATAAACACACAGACTTACTGGAGATGTATTCATTTTCTTTGCTCTTGAAAACACGTAGAGTACTCTAAAATTATTACCTAGAAAACAAAGTGGGAGGGAGGGAGAAATGAAAATGGTGGGAGTTGTGAGAGAACTGGTCTCGCTTGCTCCTAGATTCTACATAGCAAAGCAAGATCATGATAGAAAGGAATAAGAGACACTTTAGCTGGGAAAACAAAAACAATCAGGTGCCCTGTGCAGGAACAGTGCTTTACTCATGAGAAGACGCACAAAAGATCTCCCTGAAAGAGCACCAACAAGTACACTAATTAGCAGTGATTACAAGCAATTGTAATTAGGTTAACAGAAATACTTATTTCATTTATTTGATAATTTTTTGTAATAAATTTACTGAGGCCGGCGCCGCGGCTCACTAGGCTAATCCTCCGCCTTGCAACGCCGGCACACCGGGTTCTAGTCCAGGTCGGGGCGCCGGATTCTGTCCCGGTTGCCCCTCTTCCAGGCCAGCTCTCTGCTGTGGCCAGGGAGTGCAGTGGAGGATGGCCCAGGTGCTTGGGCCCTGCACCCCATGGGAGACCAGGAAAAGCACCTGGCTCCTGGCTCCTGCCATCGGATCAGCGCGGTGCACCGGCCACGGCGGCCATTGGAGGGTGAACCAACGGCAAAGGAAGACCTTTCTCTCTGTCTCTCTCTCTCACTGTCCACTCTGCCTGTCAAAAAATAAAAATAAATAAATAAATAAATAATTCTTTAAAAAAAATAAAATAAATTTACTGAAAAGAAATAATTGTTAATTTCAAGGATGACTGAAGACTTATAGTATGCCGTGGAAACACCATGCTGTCACTAAAATCTACACTAAAGATAATTACGTGGGTGGTATTAACCTTTTCTCAATGATACAGATGTACCACACAATGCTCCATTTTAGTGTTTCCCCTGGAACACCTCTTGCTGTACACCTACAAATCCATAGAACATATACTTCTTGCAATATGAATTCTTCTGCAACAGAAGGGGATATAACCTATCTTCATTGTAGTACACCTTTCCAGTAATTATTCCAAATGACACTTCCCTGCATCCAAGTCTTTACAATATCATTCAACGCAGTAATCCTTGACTTTGCCATTTCACATTCTTTAATGAAAGACTATGATACCATCTTCAAAGAATATTATACCAATATACTTTAAAAAGTATTTGCCTACTGGGGTTTGCCTTATTAGACAGCTATCTTGTGAAGAAGTTTGTAACTTGCATGTTGGAGACAGAGAGACTAGGAAAGAACCGGAGCAAACCACTAAACATAGGAGGAATGGACATGTGGTAAGCAGGTTAAACTGCTACTTGTGACACAGGTTTGTCTCCTGGCTATTCCACAGTTCAAATGTAACTTCCTGCTAAAGTACCTGGGAGACACTGCATCATGGATCAACACTCAGATGGAGTTCTTACCTACTGGCTTTAGTCTTCCGTGGTCCTGAATGCTAAAGACACTGGGGGAGTAAACCAGCAGTTAGAACATTCATTCATTCATTCTCTCTCTCTCTCTCTTGCTTTCTCTTATTCTAACTTTCAAATAAATAATTTTTAAAAAGAATTACAAATAAAATAGTTGTACTTTTAAGCTACATGTTTTTGTTGATTAACAAATCAACAAATCAAATGATTAACAAATCAACAATTAACAATCAAATGTTAATATACCTTGGTGAGCAGGAAATAATTATAAGCCAAATTCAACCAAGAGAACTTCACAATCACACACAGACATTTCTGTGAGCATGATTCATGCTAACCATGTCAGCAAGGATGTCAGCAAGGCTGCTGCCACACAAACTGCCTGAAGACCAAAAGACTATTTTAATGTTTTTACAAATATGTGGTGCTCTATTCTGTTTTATTTATATTTAAAAAAGTAACTGACAGTAAAATGTGATTTAGCTCAATTTTAAATAATTGAAAATGACCTCATACTAAATTTCTGCAGCATTTAGGATTATCAAGAGTGGATAACTATCATGAATGGAGAAAAACTTGCACTATAAACCTGTTGGATAGGGGCCGGCGCTGTGGTGCAGCGGGTTAATGCCCTGGCCTGAAGTGCCAGCATCCCATATGGGCACCGGTTCAAGTCCCAGCTGCTCTACTTCCAATCCAGCTCTCTGCTATGGCCTGGGATAGCAGTAGTAGAAGACAGCCCAACTCCTTGGGCCCCTACACCCACGTGGGAGACCCGGAAGAAGCTCCTGGCTCCTGGCTTCAGATCGGTGCAGCTCCGGCCGTTGCGGCCATTTGGGGACTGAACCAGCAGATGGAAGACCTTTCTCTCTGTCCTTACCTCTCTCTGTAACTCTGTCCTTCAAATAAATAAAATAAATCTTTAAAAAGAAATACCTGTTGGATTCACACAATCCATAGAAACTACTGGTGGGACAATGACAGACATGTTCAAGGAAAAGTCTTCTAAAACAGTGTTTCTTCTACATTGGCTTCACTTTCTTAAATGGATCTCAAAAGTAAACAGTTTGCAGTTACCTGTGGTAAAGTGAGGAATACCACTGAAACTAATCACTTGACACTTGTCAACAGGATTATCTCCTAAAACATACTTCACACTTTTTTGCATCTTTTTTATCTGCTATAAAAATCCAGACAACTCCTGAGCTACCAGAAAGAACTATCAGGATACAGGGAGCATCAGCACTAACTCCAGATACAAAATGTGATGGCAGACTAGGTTTCAGAGAGCTCCAATTTTGGAAATAATGAGGACAGAATATAGTAATAGGCCTGTGTTAGGGAGTAGCGTAGACAGATTTTCAGATGTGACAGGTTATCCCTCCACTAAAGGCCACACCATCAAGAATTTTTCGATAAATAATGTTTCCTAGGCCCTTGTCTATTCTCAACTCATTCACATCTTCCCTCTCAAAGTTCATATAAAACTTCCAATACCACCAATCAGTGGAAGCTTATAGATGAGGTGAGGTAGCATCACTGAAATCTTGATCCTCTGGCAGGAGAATCAATAATTGCTTCAAGTCCTCAGCACTTTAGGACTCCTTTGCCTCTACCGTGATGCACTAGAGAGTTTGGGCCAGAGGGCATATTTCATGGCATACATGAATCATGTTTATTCAACATAAAAAACTTTGTTAGAAAGGAAACAGGATCTTCATCTAGTACCCTAACTTCCACCAGAAACCCCACTGCCCTTAGAAACTAGCTTTTGTATAAATGTCTATAAGCTCAAACAAGGGTACTTTGCAGGTGACAGCACACAGGAAGGAACCAGAAGCTTCAATTCCTGAGGGGATATCACAAACCCCACAAATGCAATTACCCCATAGTAAGAGATCTTACACACACCTCACAATGATTTTGCTGGGAATTTGGAGATATTTCACTGGTATCTTCATTCTTCTAGTGTATATATTGGAATAAAATAGTAGGGCTTAAGGTGGGTGCATTTCAAATTCTTTGTGAAAATACGAAAGTTCCAATCCATTAATTACTTGACTAATAATTCCTGAATCCCGTGTCTCCACACATCCATCTGTCCACCTATCTAACCTAACAAATCTTCACTTATTGTTCTGATAGCTGGATCTGAAGTTTTAATCTATTTGCTGGTTTCTGATACAAACTTCACAAGCAAGTCAACACTGGACATCGTAGAACTCTCGTTGTTGTTGCTGCTTCTGTCCAAGTGGGGATGGTCAAGATTCATGTGGGCTTGAGTAGGGGTAGTAGGAGGGTAAAGATTCTTGGCCCAGAAACTATTTCTGGTTTGCTCTATGCCTAAGATTTGATTTGCTCTGTTCAAATTGGTGAGTCCTGGTTATCACACATCTCTACCAGCAGGAGCTGTTCCAACCGGATGTGGATTCCATGAGGATTCCTGAGCAGAGAAAAAGTGGCAAAAACACACTGACTGATAATTGGCTAATCTTAAGCAACTCATTTTCTCTCTTTTGTATGCCTTCCATGTAATGATTGTAGTTCTTAATTTTGAGCACTGAGTCAGAGATAGGACTTTGGTAATTAATTTGTACTAAATGCAGAATATTACATAATCCCTATGGTAAAAGACAAAGGGAGTGATGAACAGAGTGCGGGACTAATTAAGAATCCCTCAAGGATTATGACCTGAGGTTAGTTTTCATTTTTTTTAAAGATGTAGTTTTTGAAATAGTAACAAATAAACACAACAGAAAACAAAGAGTCAGGGAGAGAGAGGGAGAAATGTTCCTTCTCATGGTTCACTTCCCAGTTGGCTACAAAAGCCAGTTCTGGGCCAGGATAGAGCCACTAGTGATTCGATCTGAATCTCCTACATGTGTGGAAGAGACTCAAGTACTTGGGCCATTTTCCACTCCCTTCCCAGACACACTATCAGGAATCTGAATTGGCAGCAAAGTAGCCAGAAATCAATATAGGATGACAGCATTGCAAGCAGTAGCCTAACTCAGTACACAATGGCAACCCCAAAGGTTAGTGTTTTCTGACTAATAAAAACATTTAGTCATATACCTCTTGTGTCTGACCAGGCTTTGGCTTGTATTAATTCATTTTATAATTCTATTATATTCTAAAAATGACAGATAAGATTAAAGTAACTTTTCCCCACAATTCCTGTCCCTGTAACAATCACTGTTTATATGCTGTTTATCATCTAGCTATATGCTGCCATCTGTTTCTCCAGCATTTGTATCCAATTCTACTATAAATAGGCAATGTAGCCTACAGAGGAAAATCACATTTTATGTGGACTGGGGTTTAGGATACTAAAATATAAACTATTATGTAAAAAATTGAAATAATTGAGTAAGTCCCTTTTATCATATCAGTTTTCATATAACTTTTTTTAATTATTTATTTGAAAGCCAGAGTTGGGGGGGGGAGAGGGAGGGAGAGGGGAAGAGAAAGAAAGATTGAGAGAGAGAAAGAAAGAAAGATTAAGAGAGAGAGAGATCTTCCATCTACTGCTTCACTCCTCAAATGGCCACAATGGCAAGGGCTGTGCCAGGCTGAAGCCAGGAGCCAGGAGCTTCTCCTGAGTCTCCCACACGGGTGCAGGGGTCCAGGGACTTGGGTCATTCTCCACTGATTTCCTAGGCACATTAGCAGAGAGCTGGATCAGAAGTGGAACATCCGGGACAAGAACTGGCACCCATATGGGATGCCTGGGCTGGAGGCAGAAGCTCTACCTGCTATGCCACAATGCCAGCCCCAATTACTTTCTAAAATAACATAACTAAGATACAAATAGAATTCACCAAGCAATTTGTTCATTAAGGGTGCTCTCACTGGGGGCCGGCACTGTGGTGTAGTGGGTTAAAGTCCCAGCCTAAAGCACCAGCATCCTTTATGGGCACCAGTTCAAGTCACAGCTGCTCTACTTCCGATCCAGCTCCCTGCTAATTTGCCTAGGAAAGCAGCAAAGGATGGCCAAAGTCCTTGGGTCCCTGAAACCATGTGGGAGATCCAGAAGAAGCTCCTGGCTCCTGACTTTGGATAGGCTCAGTTCTGGTCATTGTGGCCATTTGGAGGAATGAACCAGTGGATGGAAGATCTCTCTCTCTCTCTCTCTCTCTCTCTCTCTCTCTGTGTGTGTGTGTGTGTCTCCCTCTTACTCTTTCAAACAAGTAAAATAAATCTTAAAAAAAAAAAAAGTGTTTTCACTTACTTGTAACCATCACCATCATCATTTTTTCAAATATCCTTATCTCCTAAAAAATGCTGCAGTTGGAAATAGTGGTTAAGTCGCTGCTTGGGACAAACACATCACAGAGTAAGTTTGAGTCCAAGCTCCACTCCTCTTTCAACTCCAGCATCCTGCATATGCCTACCATGGGTTCATATCAGCATAAGGCAGAGGCTGAGCTATGTTGGAGACCTAGATTGTATACACAGCTTCCAATATTTAACTTTAAAAAATTATTTTATTTATTTGAAATGGAGGGAGAGAGAGAAAAAGAGAGAGAGAGAGAGAGATCTTCCAACTGGTGGTTCTTGTCCCCAAATACCTACAACAGCCAAAGCTGGGCCAGGCTAAAACTAGGATTGAGGAATTCTATCCAGGTCTCTCAAGTAGATGGCACAAACCCTAGTAGGTGGGCCATCATCAGCTGTCTAGACACATTAGCAGGAAGCTGGATTGAAAGCAGAGTAGTCAAGACCTAACTGATGCTCTGAAAAGGGATATGAGCATTCAAATCAGTGGTTTCACTTGTGTTGCCACGTGCCCCTCACTAGCTCCCAGCTTTAACATAGTTCAGCCTGATGTTGCAAGCATTTGGAAAGTGAGCCAGCAGATAAGAGTGCCCTGTCTGCTGTCCCTGCCTCTTATTATAATAAGAATATATAAAGCTGGTGCCGTGGCTCACTTGGCTAATCCTCCGCCTGTGACACCGGCACCCCCAGGTTCTAGACCCAGTTGGGGCGGTGGATACTAGTTCTGGTTGCTCCTCTTCCAGTCCAGTTCTCTGCTATGGCCCAGGAGGGCAGCGGAGGAAGGCCCAAGTGCTTGGGTCCCTGCACCCGCATGGGAGACCGGGAGGAAGTACCCAGCTCCTGGCTTAGGATTGGCACAGCGCCAGCCACAGCAGCCATTAGGGGAGTGAACCAATGGAAGGAGGACCTTTCTCTCTGTCTATCTCTGTCTCTGTCTATCTCTCTCTTTCTCTCTCTGTCCGTCTGTCTCTCTCACTGTCTAACTCTGCCTGGCCAAAAAAAAATATATATATATAAAAGGAAACTCAGTACTCTCTCGATATCTCCTCAATAACGCTAACTGTTCCCATCCAAAGCCACCACATATTGCTGTTCCTACAGATTTACTAACTATAGGCACTGCTGATAGTGGAAGATGAAATCCAAGTGTCCTCATGCCCAATATAGAACCTCCATCAGTCAGATGGAGTCTGGACCCCATCTCTCAGCTTCACTCACCCAGAACACAGTTCTGGCAGCAGATAATTGAGGCAGAAAAAGTGATGATGTCATCTTCAGCTGTCACTCAGCAGGAGAGGAAGCCCTGTGTTCTCAGTTGCAGTTGTATGGTGTGGGGTTTCCATTTGACTGAGTCATGAGAGGCGAGAGAAGAATCAGGTCTGGATTCAAATAGCACTGAATCTCCATATTTTTATATTTTAAATTTGCTCCAGTAAATATTTATTTGCTGTGTCTTTGGGACTGTTTATAGAGACTTTATAAGAATTTTCAATTGGTGTTATTTTAAAATAATTGTTATCAAGGCTGGCATTCATACAAAGCAGGCTGAGACAAGACTTGCAGGGCTAGCATCCTATATCAGCGCACAAGCTCCAATATCATCCACTCCGCTTTCTGATCCAGCTTCCTGATAATGCACTTGGAATGGCAGTGAATGATGGTCCAAATGTTTGGGCCCCTAACTCCCATATGGGAGACTCAAATGGAGTTCTGTGTTCCTGTCTTTGGCTTGGCCAAACCTAGGCTACTGGGGGAGTGAACTGATGACTGGGTGGGGTGCGGGGGTCTTTTGTCTTTCCCACTGTCTCATTAGTGCTTATATGCTCTGAGATCAATTGTTTCTAATTACCACACAGTAAGGGCACATTAGATAAAAACTGAAGCTAAACCAAACATCTCCCATAAATGACCCACATTTTTATTTATGTTCTTTGGTGGAAGTCAGAAGATATTAACAAGATCTGTGGGGGCTGGTGCTGTGACAAAGTGAGCTAAGCCTCCACCTGCAACGCCAGCATCCCATATGGGCACTGGTTCAAGTCCAGCTGCTCCTCTCCTGATCCAGCTCTCTGTTATGGCCTGGGAAAGCAGTGGAAGATGGTCCAAGGGTTCAAGCCATGTAAGAGACCCAAAAGAAGCCCCTGGCACCTGGCTTCAGATGGGCCCAGCTCCAGCCATTGCAGCCATTTGAGGAGTGAATCAGAGGATAGAAGACCTTTCTCCCTGACTCTTCCTCTGTCTGTCTATAACTCTAACTCCCAAATAAATAAAAATCTTTAAAAAATCAAGTAAATAAATATTTTTAAAAATACCTACACTTGTAGTAGAACTTTTATTATTAACCCTGTAATTGTCGCCCTCTTATTCATTAAACTGGTAATATCAGTGTATGTGTTGAGAAAACACACCTGATGATAAATTTTAAAATTTAAGTACAATAATTGCTTGTCAAAGAGCAGAAAATCCACAATGATTCATCATGCGGTTAATTCAGGAGATAATGCTGAGAAAATCAAAAACTGTAACTAAAAATTTTGCTACAATGGTATTGGATTTATGTTTTGGGAAATGCATTTTTGCCACCTGCCTATAAACTCCTAAGTGCAAGTTTGAGTAATAGTAATTTATGGTTTTCAAGGCTTTAGGAAAACATCCCCTATGCAAGCTGTTCTGTAGGATTATAAGGTACTGTTTCTGCATTGTTTTATTACTCATATTTCAGTGTTTATCTTTTAGAAGCTATAAATATTGTACAACACATAATCATTTTTGTCATTTTTTCTACTTCTCATGTTTTAATGTTCGCCTTTTTTTTTTGAAGATTTATTTATTTACTTGAAAGTCACAATTACACAGAGAAAAAGAGGCAGAGAAAGAGAAAGAGGTCCTCCATCTGCTGGTTCACTCCCCAATTGGCCACAACGGCCAGAGCTACGCCGATCCAGTCAGGAGCCAGGAGCTTTTTCCGGATTTCCCACGTGGGTGCAGGGGCCCAAGGACTTGGGCCATCTTCTACTGCTTTCCCAGGCCACAGCAGAGAGCGGGAACAGAGGAGGAGCAGCCGGGACTCGAACCGGCGCCCATGTGGGATGTCTGCACTGCAGGCCGCAGCTTTACCCACTATGCCACAGCGCCAGCCCCTAATGTTTGCTATCTTATGAATTCCTGTATTGACTTTACCTGTTTACAATCATAATTTCCATGATAGTTAAGTGTGTATACAGGTGTTTCCATGTATGTGTGTGTGCCCATGCATACACCAATTTTGATAGTACTGAAAATGATAGTGTGAAGAATCTTAAAACTCATTTCAGAAACCAAGACTTCCTCAGAATGGTTATCAAGCAAGACCAAGACCCCTTTCTAACTGCTGTCTCCCTAAAATTTACATGATGAACTGCTGAAAACCAATGGGACTTTCTTTGCAGACAGGACCTTTAAGCAGGTAATTAACATCAAATGATATAGTTAGTGTGAAGCCCTGATGCAAACTGACCTATGCCTTTATAAGAAGGTATACACATGGACAGAGGAAACACAATGTGAGGATGCAGCAAGATGTATATGGTACCCAGGGGGAGAGGCCTCAGGACAAACTAAACCTGTTATCACCCTGCTCTTAAATTTTCTATCTCTAGAACTATGAAAAACATATTGCTGTGACTGAAATCCCATATTCTACCAGTATTTTGCTATGATAATCCTAAGAATGCAGAATACTCATTCCTGTTTGTATTTCCTGCAGCCATCCAGAAGGCCCCAATCATTATCGTAGAAATGTAGAAATTAAAAGCTATGGCTTTAGGTGGCCAAACATCTAAATGAAGAAAAATACCAAATAAGCAACCTAAGGACTCATCTCAAGGACCTAGAAAAACCAGAAGGAGCCAAATCCAAGGACAGTACCAGGGAATAAATAATAAAGATCTGAGGGGCCGGTGTTTTGGCATAGCAGGTAAAGCCACCACTTGCAGTGCTGGCATCACATATGGACGCCAGTTCAACTACTGGCTGCTCCACTTCCAATCCAGCTCTCTGCTGTGGCCTGGGAAAGCAGTAGAAGATGGTCCAAGTCCTTGGGCCCCTGTACCCGCATGGGAGACCCAGAAGAAGCTCCTAGCTCCTGGCTCAGGATTGGCACAGCTCCAGCCATTGCAGCCAATGGAGGAGTGAACCAGCAGATGGAAGACTGACTCTATCTCTCTGTCTCTCTCTCTGCCTCTCCTCTCTCTCTCTCTGCCTCTCCTCTGTGTAACTCTGATTTTCAAATGAATAAATAAATCTTTAAAAAAGAGTTATTTAGTAAAGTTGTAGAATATAAAATAAACATACAAAAATCAATAGCCTTTGTATATATAGACAATGCCATGGCTGAGAAAAAACGTGTAAGTTCAGTCCCATTCAAAATAGCTACCAAAAAAAAAAAAAAAACTTAAATATCTTAGAAGACATTTAACCAACAAAATGTAAGATCTCAATGAAGAAATTACAAAATATTAAATTAAAAAAAGACACAAAAAATGAAAAGTCTTCCATGTTTGTTGATTGGAAGAATTAATATAATCATAATGTCGATACTGTCCAAAGCAATTTACACATTCACTGAGATCCCTAACAAATTCCAATGATATTATTCTCATATCTAGAGAAAATATGCAATCCTGGGAGCAGCATGAGCAAACTGAAGTGCATCCAAGAACACCTGAAATATTCAGAGCATGGAACAATGTAGTAATTTTCTAAATATAACAATATTCACATATATGCATTAAGATTATTTATAGGGATAACATATCAAGTTGCTCATCAACAGTCAGGGTGAGGGCTAATCAAGTCACCGATTCTCACAGTGTTCATTTCACTTTAACAGGTTTCCTTTTTGGTGATTAGTTGTCACCTATCAAGGAGAACAAGTGGTATTTGTCCCTTTGGGATTGGCTTATTTCACTCAGCATAATGTTTTCCAAATTCCTAACAGGGATCACTTTTCAGTTAAAATTTAAACACCTAAGAATAATTTTGTGTTAATCACAGAGTTCAACCAATGGTACTAGCACAAAAAAAAAAAAATACTAAAATGGATAAAGTATTACATTGTACATCAACAGTCAGGACAAGGGGTGATCAAGTCACTGTTTCTCATAGCGTCCATTTCATTTCAACAAGTTTCCCCTTTGGTACTCAGTTAGTTGTCGCCGATCAGGGAGAACATATGATATTTGTCCTTTTGGGACTGGCTTAATTCACTCAGCATGATGTTTTCCAAATTCCTCCATCTTGTTGCAAATGCCGGGTTTCATTGTTTTTGATTGCTGTATAGTATTCTATAGAGTACATGTCCCATAATTTCTTTATCCAGTCTACTGTTGATGGGCATTTGGGTTGGTTCCAGGTCTTAGCTATTTTGAATTGAGCTGTAATAAACATTAATGTGCAGACAGCTTTTTTGTTTGCCAATTTAATTTCCTTTGGGTAAATTCCAAGTAGTGGTGTTTGTTCTACTTAATACTTTTGGTTGAATACTGTAACCAATACACAATTCTTCTTAAGTGCTGAAACTTAACTGAAAAGTGATCACTGTTAAATATAAGAGTGGGAATAAGAGAGGGAAGAGATGTGCAATTCGGGACATGCTCAAGCTGACTTACCTCAAACGGTAGAGCTAGAAACATACCAGGGGATTCCAATTCAATCCTATCAAGGTGGCATGTACCAATGCCATCTCACTAGTCCCAGTGATCAATTTCTGTTCACAATTGATCATAATGATAGGACTAAGAACCAAAGGGATCACATAAACAAGAATAGTGTCTGCAAATACTAGCTGATAGAATCAAAAAGGGAGAGAATGATCCAACATGGGAAGTGAGACACACAGCAGACCCATAGAATGGCAGATGTCCTAAACAACACTCTGGCCTCAGAATCTGCCCTTAAGGCATGCGGATCCGGCTGAAAAGCCCATGAGAGTATTTCAGGCATGGAAAGCCAAGACACTCTGGGGGGAAAAAAAACCTAAATGAAAGATCTCCGCGAGTGAGATCCCAGTGGAAAGAACAGGTCATCAAAGAAGGAGATACCTTTCTCTGAAGGGAGGACAAAACTTCCACTTTGACCATGGCCTTGTCTAAATATGATCAGAGTCAGTGAACTCAGGGGGCTTCCATAGCCTTGGCAGCTCATGACAAGAGCCTAGGGTGATTACTGAGGCCATAAACAAGAGTGTCAATTTGTTAAGTCAACAACAGGAGTCACTGTGCACTTACTCCTCATGTAGGATCTTTGTCCTTAGTCTGCTGTACATTGAGATTTAATGCTATAACTAGTACTCAAACAGTATTTTTCACTTTATGTTTCTGTGTGGGAGCAAACTGTTGAAATCCTTACTTAATGTATGCTAAACTGATCTTCTGTATATAAAGAGAAACGAAAATGAATCTTGATGTGAAGGGAAGGGGAGAGGGAGTGGGAAAGGGGAGGGTTGCGGGTGGGAGGGACGTTATTTGGGGGAAGCCATTGTAATCCATATTCTGTACTTTGGAAATTTATATTCATTAATAAACGTTAAAAAAAAAGATTATTTATAGGGGTAAGCATTGTGACATAGCAGGTTAAGCCTCCACCTGTGATTCTGGATCCATGTGAGTGCAGGCTTGAGATCTGGCTGCTCCACTTCCAATCCAGCTCCCTGCAAATGTGTCTGGGAAAGCAGTAGAAGAAGCCCCACGTCTTGGCCCCATACACATGTGGGAGACCAGAATAGCTCTGAGCTCCTAACTTTGGCCTAGCCTAGCCCTGGTCATTGTGGCCATTTGGAGAGCAAACCAGCGGATGGAAGTACGCTCTCTCTTTCTCCCCCCCCCCCTTCCACCTCCTAGAAATTCTGCCTTTTAAATAAATAATAAATCTTGGGGCCAGTGATGTAGCATAGTGGATAAAGCCACTGCCTGTAGTGCCAACATCTCATTTGGGAGCCAGTTCAAGTCCCAGCTATTCCACTTTTGATCTGGCTCCCTGCTAATACACCTGGGAAAGCACCAAAAGATATCCCAAGTTCTTGAGCCCTTGCACCCATGTAGGAAGGAGACCCAGATGAAGCTTCTGGCTCCCAGCTCCTGGCTTCAGCCTGGGCCCAATCTGGATGTTGTGGCCATTTGATGAAATATTTCTCTCTCTCCATCTCTCTCTCTCTCTCTCTGTCTCTCTCTCTCTCTCTCTCTCTCCCTCCCTCTCTCCCTCCTTCTGATTCTGTCTCTTCTCCTCTGTAACTCTAACTTTCAAATAAATCTTTAAAAAATCTTTAAAATAAGATTATTTATAGAATGATGAATCTAATTAGTCCAGAATTGAAAGTTTAATGATAAATTCTTTCAGATGCAGTCATGGGCTAAGAAGAAATATGGAGCTTGAGGTTCAGATTCTTAATCGGTAGATGTGGTGAATGATGACTATATGCAATCTTGGAGAACATGTGTACAAATGAATAAGTGGTTTGACTGGTGCAGTGAAAATGAGAAAATGCTAGGCTACTGAATGAAAAGTGGATCCAATGCAGAGGGAGTTCCTTGTGACAAGACAAAAGAGTCCTGTGGAATAATTGTGTGAATAAGCTAGGAGGTAACATTCTAGTTGAAGTTCACATCTGCTGTGCACCCCTGAAAATGAAGATGTTTAGGAACATGAACCAATTCTTGCCAGTTAATATTTTAGCCAGATAATTTAGTCACATTTGGAATTAGGTAAATAGTATTTAAATAGCAGGCTTGCTGTGAGAATTAAATAAGAAAATATTTGTAAAATCTCATGACCACTGTCACAATTAATACAGACTACAGGTTTAGTTTTTTCTTTTGGGCACTTAAGTACCAAAGGGTGAAATTAATCTTAGTTGTTATTATTAGCATTTATGCATGAGGTATCTTTACTTGGTACCAGTATATTAGGCAGAACTACAGTTTACAAACACCTAACGTGTTTGCACTAGCATGAAATGCACGATACTACTGCTCTTAAAAGATTATTATTATAGGCCAGCGCCACGGCTCACTAGGCTAATCCTCCGTCTTGCGGCAACAGCACACCGGGTTCTAGTCCCGGTCAGGGTGCCGGATTCAGTCCCGGTTGCCCCTCTTCCAGGCCAGCTCTCTGCTGTGGCCCGGAGTGCAGTGGAGGATGGCCCAAGCACTTGGGCCCTGCACCCCATGGGAGACCAGGATAAGTACCTGGCTCCTGCCATCGGATCAGCACGGTGCACCGGCCACAGCACGGCGGCCATTGGAGGGTGAACCAACAGCAAAAGGAAGACCTTTCTCTCTGTCTCTCTCTCTCACTGTCCACTCTGCCTGTCAAAAAAAAAAAAAAAAAAAAAAAATTATTATTGTAAGACAGGGATTAAAGAGAATAAAAGATAGAAACAACCAAATTTTCATACTCCTTTGTGTGTATTTTCTGATTTTTGCTGCCTTGCTGAGGTCATAAGATGCATATCCACCCTTGTGTACAAGGAAATTTGGAGTTAGTTTCACATTATGGAAATCTTTGAATCTTCCAATATGACTTGCCTAATCATGAAGTTAGTCCCAAAGTTGCCAAGACATAAATCCAAATACATGGTTTTTCAAACCAGCAGGAAGCTGGATTGGATGCAGAGCAAACTGGGATTCAAATCAACACTCCAATATCGGATGCCAGCATGGAAAATCATGTATTTGTATTCTTGCTTATTTGCCTGAAACATAATGGTGGAAGACTGCCTGAGTACTTGGGCCATGGCCACCTTTGTGGTAGATGAATATTATTTGAATCACCAGCATGAAGAACTCAGGATCACTGAGGTCAGTTGTCCTCAGAGGACAACAGAACAACTCAGACTGCAGAGGATCTGAGAATGAAGGATTCTAGAATGGACAATGGAGTGTATAAAATTAGTACACCAAACCAATAAAATTAAATCTGAAAAAAAAGTAAGTAATTTCCTGGATCTAGAGACAAGTGTTCCTATGTGACATGTGTCAGATTGTCTTAGATTTGGGGTTAGAGGGAGGTAGTGAATAATACCTTTGAACATTGAAGATAATTAACCTATAAAACAATAGTTTTCTCTTATATGTAAAATAGGAATATGAATGTGTTCTTTATAAGCAGCAATAGTCAATGTCTTCTGTCATTTGACCATGGGAGAGGAAAAGGTCCCCCTGTTGTCACAGAGCACCCTGCACATGGGTGAAAGTATCTATGAGGTGAGGGTTTAAGGATTCATGCAGACAACACATACCTCAGGCTTTCTGCCTCCTTGCTCAGGATGTCTCTGAATGAGAGTGTGGAGGAACACAGATGGTAGCTCAGTTCTTGGCAGTGAATAACTAGGGCACCGAGACTTGTTAATTTTCTTACAGTGTCATCTGTGATCAGCAGATGGACATGTTTCTTCCCTTGGCTGGCATCTTTGTACTTGAGATATTCAAGGATCTGAGTTTCTGGTAAGTTTCCTAAGGTCTGTCTGATGCTTAGTGGGCCTCAGATGGATTCAGAAATAGTCAAATTCCCACCTTCACACTGACTTAATCTGAGCTCTAGCAAAGCTGTCTTGTACAGAAAGAGTATAACATTTGCCCTTTTCTCACTTAGATCAGTTCTGATAGAGAAGAAATCTGTTGAAGGAATCAAGCTTATAACTGTAATAGGCTTAAGAAAATGGCAAGCCAAAGAAGATAGAATTGAGTAAGGGAGAGGAAGCTCAAGGCTGAAAGGAGGAGGAAGCTATTTCAGCAAATGAGGTGAGCACCAGGAAGGCACTTGCATTTCTTTAGGTTTGGCAGAGCAGTGATAATTTTATTTTTTCCTATTTTAAGTATATTAAAATTTTGATAAAATATACTTGAAATGTCTTAAAACACTAAAAAGAAAATTCTTCTTACATTAATGTCACAAATAACCCAAGATTTCTTTGCATTAAATACCTAATCAAGTTAGAAATCAGAACAAATTGAATGCGCTTTAAAGAGAAATCCAACAGTAGGTACAGTGAACTGTAGAGTACAGAGATCATTTTTAAAAGACTAGAAAGATCTGAAGCTATCAAGAGACTTCTGTTACTGTGTGAGCAGAGTCAGGATGAAGAGCCCAGATAAGATGAAGACTGATCTTTTGAGGTACCACAGAACCAAGAGGGAAAGTCAGTTCAATAGCACAAGAATAATAAGGCTAGGACTCTCCTTCACTATATAGCTGTTCTGGAGCTACTGGCTTGTTCTATGAACCCATTCGTCTTGATTTCCTGTAATAAACAACTGAGCCATACGGAGAGGAGAGACCTCATCTGCTATCACAATTCCTATTAGATTTGTTCTGGCATAGATGATGCTAGATACTGCTTAAAGGTCATTTGACACGTTATGAAAAATGGATCTACCATTTGGGTTTGTTGAGCCTAGAAACTCTACAAGGTTAAAATAAAATCATTTTACAGATGAAGAATCTAAGGTTCAGGCAGAAGTATTTTCCTACTTTTCATACTTGCTAAGTGGCAGATCATGGATACTGCTTGGTAATGAGTCTATAAAGCTATTGGAAATTGGTAGTATGAGATTTTTATCTATGAAATAAAGCCCAAGAGTAAATTTTAAAATTTTCTCTTAGGAAATCAGAAATAGTGCTTTATTAGATAACCAGGTGAACTCAAACCTCCCTTCATGTGATTTTCTGCCCATGGGAATGCTTTTGTATTCACAGTGTGTCCTTTACTGTGAATCTGTACAAAAGGCAGTGCCGCAGTCAAGAGAAACGGCTGCTAGGAATCTCAGACACATGTGAGACTTCTATACAGACTCTACCTTCCGCAGTGCTACTATGTCTACTAAAATCCTCCCCACACTGACAGGGAGGTCTCTGATCTAGAATGTCTGATGTTTTAGAAATCAGTGACCTTTGTGGATATGTCTGTGACTTCATTTGGGAAGAGAGTGCCCTATTAGACAAATCCAAAACAAAGATTTGCAGACATTTAGTCATATGGTATCTGTGGGTGAGCCTCTCAACATGCATTTGTTCAAACAGCACCCAAAGCAGCATCTCTATATCCCACATCTTTCTTAATCCAGACTCATATCTTTGTAGCACTTCCAATTGCCTCCATGCCATTTAGTTACTCACAACTAAATGACCTATTAAAATGCACTATTCCCAACCATGAACATGTCTTTCTGATGTCCTATCTCTTACATGCTGAGCAGTGCAAATAAAAAAATTAAGGCATGTACAAAGTGTTCTGGTGGAGTTTATAAGATACAATAATTCCACCTCTGGCTATATGTCTAAAATAACTGGGGTCCAATAATAGTGGATAGTAGTGGTTAAAGCTTCCACCTGTGATGCCAGCATTCCATATGGGCACTGGTTCAAGTCCTAGCTGCTCCACTTCCAATCCAGTTCTCTGCTAATGCATCTGGGAAATCAGTAGAAGATGATCAAAGTGCTTGGGCCATAGCCAATGTCTGGAAAAAAAACAATTGTTACACTACAGATGAAAATCTTTAAATTGTTCTATGCACATAATGGAGTATTATGAAGAAATAGAAAAAAAATCCTTTGACATCAATTTACTTTGAAAGTATTATGCTAGGCAAATAACCCAAACAAAAATACTGTAAGATTCCAATACTGTGAAGTATTTAAAGCAAAGTCCTAGAAACTGAAAATAGAAAGGGGGTTATGGATGGCAGGAGGTCTTTATTTTTCATTAGGCATAGAGTTTGGTAGATGAAAAAAGTTCTAGAAATCTATTATACAGATCACTTGTCTATGTATTCCCACTGAACTCTATACTGTGAATGACAGTAATTTTAATATGTGACTTTTACCACAATATGAAATGAAAGTATTGATGTTTTCTTTGTGAGATGTAATGTCCAAGCCCACTTCTACCTGGTGCTGGAGGTAGACAGGGCTGCTCTTATTACTCTAAGGTCACTATGCAAGTGCCTTGAAGGCTTTGCTGATGGCAGCCTCACTTCCAGGTTTCATGTGTTGAGAAAGGCTGCAATCCCATGTCTCCCTTCTCTCTTCCTACTTCTATCTGCTTAGTTATCAAACTCTCCTTGGGTGAAGGTATAGAAAGACAAGCAGGTGTCTGCTGACTTAATGACAGTGCACTTGCAATTGTATGAGACAGATAGACTGTGCCATTGTCAGTAAGGGGTGGTTTTCCTATCTTGGTCTAGAACTTTTAAGGACATCCAGAACATATTAGTTCCAGTTTTATTTCACTAGGACTCTAGTAGATGTATGTAACAGAGTAGAGAACAATCCAGAAATTATAGCTGTCCCCACATTTACACTAACATTTCTTTCTCCATTAGTGATGTTTATGTGGAATAGGAACATGGAAGACTGAGATTTTTCTCCTTTACCCTGTGGCACTGGAGAGAAAATAATCTCCTCACTAACCATGGGATTAGGATTGTGGTGGACACAGGAGACAGGGATGAGAGCAGAAGCTCCTAGTTTAGCAGGGAGACTGTATGTGCTTCTTCAGTGAACCCTTTATTAAGAGATGCTACAAGGGGTAGAAGCTGTGACACAGCAGGTTAACACCCTTGCCTGAAGCACCAGCATCCTATATGGTGCCACCAGTTCTAGTCTCAGCTGCTCCACTTCTGATCCAGCTCTCCGCCATGGCCTGGGAAAGCAGTAGAAGATGGCCCAAGTCTAAGATGGCCAGATCTAAGCCTATACTGAAAGCTGGAAGCCAGGAACTTAATCCAGGTGGTCTGCATTGATGGCAAAAGCCCAATTACATGTGCCATCACTGCTGCATCCCAGAGTGTGCATTTGCAGGAAGCTGGAGTCAAGAGTTGGAGGCCAGCGTTGAACCCAGGCACTCTGATGTAGGATTCAAGGATTTTAACCACTAAGGCAAATGTCTGTACCCTTTTATATATAATTTTAAAATACATACACTATCTGTGGAGTATTGTTTCTTCACTTTAGGCTGTGCATTTCGTAGTTATGTAACAATAAAAAAATAGGATATGTGATCATTTGAATGACTGTTGAGATGACACACAATTGAAAGCTTTCTATTACCGACTAGGCAGATAGACAAGATTAAGACACATGGAAAAATGAATAGCAGATTTTGAGTACTTGATATTTCAGTAGTCTTATTTGAATTATCTGTCATATAATGAATTCCTGGTCTGATCTGTTATTGTGGTTGACTTAATTATTAACTATTACTGGATAGCTATGTAATACAATTGATAAGTTATCCACTTTAAAATTGTTTACCAAATTGGCTCTAAAGCTCTGGCCTATATTTTTCAAATTTTGGCCAAGTGCTATATAATGTTATATAGATTACTACTTAGGTAGATATTTTGATTAAAATAACCAAAGAGATTAATTTCTTTTAAATTAGTCTGGGGCCAGCACTGTGGCGCAGCGGGTTAACTCCCTGGCCGGATGCAACGGCGGTTCAAGACGTGGCTGCTGCACTTCGGATCCAGCTCTCTGCTATGGCCTGGGAAAGCAGTAGAAGATGGCCCTAGTCCTTGGGCCCCTGCACCTGCATGGGAGACCCAGAAGAAGCTCCTGGCTCCTGGCTTCGAATTGGCGCAGCTCCAGCCAATAAATAAAAAATAATAATAATATAATAAATAATAATAAATTAATAATTTTTTTAAATTAGTATGAATCTGTTACAAGCACAATACTTCCAGTGTTACATCCATTGCCCAATACACAATGAAAGTTCATCTATGGCACTAAGTTAAACTCCATCTCTTCCTATTTGTCAGTTTTTATAATGCTATTTTTAAGCAATTTTAAAGATAGAATCCAATAAATAGTAAAATTTCATTTTTTCTTATTTTACCTTCTATTTTTATTTTGTAAATTATTTATTTCAAAGGTACTAACAGGAGAGAATCAGAGAGACAAGAGATCTCACCCATTGGTTCATATGTCAAATGCTTGTAATGATCAACAATGGGCTGGACCAAAGCCCAGGCTAGGAACTTCATCTATATCACCCATGTGGGTAGCAGTGACCAAAGTATCTGAGCCCTTTCCCATTGCTCCCCAGGGTACATACCAGAAAGAAGCTGGAAATGGGAGCAGAGCTGGAACTTGAACCTACACACTCTGATATGGGATGTCTTCCTCTCAAGTAGAGTCATAACCACTGCACTGAACACCTGCCCCTGTCTCCTATTTGTAAAATTTTGCTATTTTTAAAACAGAATTTTATGGCACATTTTATGGCTGCCTGAACCCTGATAACATGCTTATCGCACACGATCATCATTATCACCTACAAAGTTAGAGGCAGTTACTGTTGGAATGCCTAAGTTCTAAGTGTAATTACCAAAGAAAAACAATTGAAAATCATCTTGGAATGGGAGAAAAAAATGTTTCTGAAGAGTACTGCTCAATGTGTTCAGGCTCAATGTTGCTGGGATTTCAAACGAAGCATTCTGCAAATGTTTCTTTTGGAATGAAAAATAGCAAAAGTTACTCAACGCAGTGATGGATATCTGCAAATTATGGAATTTACTTTGTGTTTTAAAAGAAAAAAGTTGCTACTATTTTCAAAGCATAACTGCTTAACTTTATGAGAATGAGACTTATTTTCATAATCACAAAATATTTCAAGAATATATAAAAATGAGGCCAAAACTGTGGCGCAGCAGGTTAAAGCCCTGGCCTGAAGCACTGGCATCCCATATGGGCACCGGTTTGAGAACCGGCTGCCCCACTTCAGATCCAGCTCTACTATGGGCTGGGAAAGCAGTAGAAGATGGCCCAAGTCCTTGGGTCCCTGCACCCGCTTGGGAGACCCAGAAGAAGCTCCTGGCTCCTAGCTTCGGATCGGCGCAGCTCTGGCCATTGCGGCCATTTGGGGAGTGAACCATCAGATGGAAGACCTCTCTCTCTCTCTGCCTCTCCTTCTCTATGTATAACTCTGACTTTCAAATAAATAAATAAATATAATATATATATATCTATAAAAGAATAATTTGAGAAATGAGAATTAGCCACAAAATCACCACTTAGAGAAATTTACTAAATGCATTTCCATATATGTTCTTATAATTTTTTCATCTGAATAGGTATGTTTTATAAAATAGGATTATAACATACAGAATTACAGAATTGTTCACTTAATATCACGTGTGCATTTCCATGTTATTAAATAATCTAACTATTTTGGGTGGCTTTATGATATTAACTACATTACTTCATTTTCTTTTCTGTATATTTACTGCTCCACTTCTGATCCAGCTCCCTGTTAATCCATCTGGGAAAGCAGCTGATGATGGTCCAAGTACTGGGGCTCTGCTACCTATGTAAGAGACCTAAGTGGAAATTTTAGACTCCTGGCTTCAGCCTGGCTCTGCCCCAGCCATTTGGGATAGAACCAGCAGGCAGGAGATGTCTCTTGGTCTTTCCTACTCTGTCTTCATCACTATTTTTCAAATAAATAAAAATAAATTTAACAACATATATGGACAGTCTCCAAAATTTTTATGGAAAGTCATATTATGAGAAAATTATGCATATATTTCAATAATTTTGGTACTATACTAAACTTATATTTTAGTTCCATTTTCCACAAACATTTTGAAGTACTCTTGTATAATCAAATGATTCTTTATATAATCACCAAGGAAGGACAAACTGAAAGGGAGGAGTAGTAGTCAGTGAATAAGGAATATGAGAGAATCCTTCACCAGAAAGTGAGTCCTGTTTTTGCTGTTTTATTAATTCATGTTTTTTACACTTTGGAGGTTTTAGTAAAAAATAAATGCATCACAGAAAAATGGTTTAGGGCAAAATGAAAGCCAGAGAGCTTAAGAATATGTAGAAATAGCTCACTAATGGAAGAAACTGAAGTTACACCCTGTTTATACTTAGATTGCACACACAAAGCAAACTATTATACACTCATCCCAATATAACATAAGATTCAAATCTGTTGCACATAATATTCTGTGGGTGAAAAGGATTGTGGAGAACTGGCATTACGGCACAGTAGATAAAGCTACTGCCTATAATACCAGCACCTCTTATGGGCAACAGTTCTTGTCCCAGTTGCTCCACTTCTGATCCAGCTCCCTGCTAATGGCATGGGAAAAGCAGCAGAAGATGGTCCATATGTTCCAGCCCCTGCCACCCACATGAGAGACTCTGATGAAGTTCCTGGCTCCTGGCTTTGGCCTGGCCTAGTGCTGGCCATTGTGGCCATATGAGGAATGAGCCAGTAGGAGGAAGATATTTCTCCCTATGTCTCTCTTTCTCTATAACTCTGACTCTCAAATTAAATAAACATATGCTTTTTAAAAAGGAAAAGGACAGTATTACAAAAATTGTGAATGTGTCTAACCCTGAACATTTAATCAACATGTCATATTTTATACCATACTCTTAAAAATGACAGTGTATATAATTATATGCTTTTATACATGGTTCAGTAGGTTAAAGTACCACTCAGAATGCCTGCAACTCATATTGAAGCGGTTGGAATTGAGATCTCGTTAATGTATCTGGTGGGTAGCAGATGATGGTCCAAGTACTTGGGTTCCTGCAACCCACATGTGAGACCTGGATGGGGTTCCTGGGTCCAGGCTTCAGACAGGCCCAACCCAATTATTGTGGGTAATTGTTAAGGGAAACAATGGATGGAAGATCGATCTCTGTGTGTTCTCTGTACACAGCCCTGATCCACTTCCAGTAAATATTTACATAAGGAGTATTCTGGCAACTGAGGTTGATAACACAGGTGACATCATGCATATTACACTGATTTCAGGGAAAGTTGCAGAAAATCTGAACAGGAACTCCTTATGCACAAGTGAATAAAGGCATTTTAAAGACATGGGATGAGGTTTTTAAGACAGCCCTGGCCTTTTCATTTTCACCCAACGCTAAGGGAGTAAAACTGCCAGGACTTTCCCAGGTCCCCTTGTCCAGAATCTCCAGGTATCCTGAATGTAAATATAGTAAGACCCAATATAACACACCAGCACTTTTAACAAATTCTTCAAACAACACTGATGCCCACATGCCCTTGACAGCCAGTGCAATTAAGAGTCTTATTTCACTGTTCTCATCTCCTCCCATCCCTCTTTTTCTCCATAACCAAAGACAGCATCTAGTTTGTTTTTATATATTAGGATTCTCAATTTTTAAAGTGCCGAGATCAAGTTCCTCTTAAGCATAGATAATTGTTCTAGATTTCAGATTTTTTTCACACTTTGGAAAATTTACAGGCATAATGAGACCTAAGTCTAAGAGATTTTACATATGGAGCATGAAGGTAATTTTCTACAATATTGTTAACCCACTGGTGTTTTGACTGCAACCCATCAAGAGATCAGGAACAGAATCTTCCACTTGTTGCATTACGTCTGTTCTCAAAAAGTATCAGATTTTAAACTAGATGTTCAACCTGTAAATGTGTGCCACATATATACATTTATAAACACTAAATATTTATGCCTGTAGATCATATTGGCTATGTGCTGGTTTGTTAAATAAAATAACTGTGTTTCTTACCAAGGATTTTCTCTCTCCTTCTTCCAAAGCTTCTATTTTTCCATCCTTTGGTTAGCTGTTATTTAAAGTCAATTTTTAGGTTTTAGTTTCTCTATGTCTCTGTCTCTCTTTCTAAGGCTCCAGCTTTTAAATAAAAATAAGTCTTTTAAAAAACACATGCACAGATTAGCTATTCAAATAATGTAGAAGCACATAAAACAAAAGCATTTCTCTATCCTTTCTATCCCTAGTTATACCTTCCAGAAGAAATGACCCTTAACAGTTTCTTAGTCTTCTGAAAGTTTCAAGGGTACCTAAAAACAGCAAGATAAAAATAGATTAAAACATAACTGTTTTTTAGCCCTAACAAATTCTGAAATACAAGCTCACAGAGGCTCTTCAAAAAGTTTGTATAGAGTGTATATTAGCAAAAATATGCATGGATTTCAACTTTCAGGCACTAAAATAGCCTCACCTTTTTTTTTTTTTTTTTTTTTTTGACAGGTAGAGTTATAGACAGTGAGAGAGAGACAGAGAGAAAGGCCTTCCTTCCATTGGTTCACTCCCCTAATGGCCGCAATGGCCGGACCTGCACCAATCCAAAGCCAGGAGCCAGGTGCTTCTTCCTGGTCTCCCATGCGGGTGCAGGGACCTAAACACTTGGGCCATCCTCCACTGCCTTCCCCGGCCACAGCAGAGAGCTGGACAGGAAGAGGAGCAACTGGGACTAGACCCCGGCACCCATATGAGATGCCGGCGCCGCAGGAGGAGGATTAACCAAGTGAGCCACGGCACCAGCCATGCCTCATCTTTTAACTCATTTCCCATGAACTTTTTGAAGTATCTTCATAAAGATGTATGCATTTTTCTACTCAAAATGGTATTTTCATAACTTGTTTACAAGAATTTTGTCCCTAAGTCATTTTTTGAGCCACTGCATATTTAGTATTCTATTATAATGATATATCATAATGTATTTTATCAATTCCCTATCAATATACCTCCAGGTTATTTCTGTTTTATTACCATTACAAACAATATCACAATAAATGTAGAAAGCCTTTACGTACTTGGCCCAATACATGCAGGATAAATTCCTGTGGTAGAATCCCACCAAAGGATATCTGCCATTTAAAAATTTTTGCTGACTGGCCAAATGGCCCTCCACAGATTCTACTACCTTATACCCTGACCAACTATAAGATCCTGTTTACCATATCTTCATCACAAATGTATGCTATCAAATTATTCATAATTCCTTAAGATATTTCAAGTTCCCCATCTGCTTCCTACATCTATCTCCAAGTTTTCCTTCTTTCTTTTTTAGCTCCCTGTTCACATTTGGTTTTCTTACCAAATTTCTATGGGAAGACTGCCTTGCACGTATTTACCTATATTTATACTCTAGATTTCCTTCCCTCGCAGCTCCAACATCATTTTCCCTTCTCACAAATTTCCCTTATAATTTACCTGTAGGGAGGCACCACTGAATAGAGAAGATACTCTTCCCCTGTTCCCCCAACCTGCCAGCCTCTTGAACCAACAGAAAATGTTAATCAGGAAATTTGTAAACACTTAAATTGGGTTGCTTTATCATAAGGAATAAATTTCCACTGATGTAGCTCTGGGGAAATATCATCTATAAGAATTCTGCCTTGTGTCTTTTATTAACATGGAATTTTTTTTCTATATTCTTCAAAGGACAAGATTCCCCCCTTTGAAACAAGAGCTCAGCATTCTTATTCATTACTCTCCACTCTTCTTGTCCTAACTCCCATTCCCTCAGGGTCAAAACTCCTGTTAAAAACCTTCCTTGTGATGTTGTCACCCCAGATGAGTGATCTAGAAACCATAAACATCAATCTCCTCAGGGAGATTCTTACTAAAGACACAGAATCCTGGACAGCTTTCTCTGTGATTTTGTTCAACAGGATGAGTGCAGGCACTGGGAATCTGCATTACATATAACGATCTCTACACTCCCAGACCCTCTTCTTCAACCCACTATCACATATGATCTGAAGCTGGTAGCTCTGAGATCAGAGGATGACTCCTGCTCTTGGAATGCTCAAGCCCTTCCTGTCTGACCATGAGACTCTGAGGAAGACAATGTATGACATCATCCTTTGACTACTACTCTGCAAACAGCCCTGGGAACATTGCTGTACACACAGGATCCCAGGAAATGTCCAAGATACGCAGAGATGATGAAGATAAGAGGCCAAGAAAGGAAAGTCACAAAAAAGATGGCAGAGTACAGAGACTTTAGGTGGAATGAACTGTTCTAGTATGCCTATATATGCTAGGCCAGAACAATATTTCCCAGTCCCTTTCCTTTGTCCTCCTTTAATGTGCTTGGCACCACAAACCTAAACTCCCTCATGAAACCCAAGGCTGAACAATGCACATCCCATGGGAAACTTTGCAAAGAACTCTGTCCAGAATCCCAGGTACTATGAGGCCTCAGCTAGTGGTCAAATGAACACTCTGGGTCCTGAGAACCAACATGTCTCTGGACAGGTCTGAGTACTCAGCTGAGCTTGAATTTCAGTAAAAACAGAGGACCCTTAATTCACCTCAATATACATCAGCAGGGTCATGACCTCCTTCATTCAATAAATACTTCCTGAATGTCCCCTCTGTGCCAGGCATTGTTCTCTGTAATCTGGGGACTTCTGGTGATTAAGAGATCATAAGTCACATGGAAGTATTAGATAATGACTCATCTTCACAGCTATTTGAAAAGCAAGACTCTTACTGACGTCAGGCCTCAGAACAAGAGCAAGAAATGGACACCCTCAAGAATCCCTGGCTGTAGGATGGAATATACTATACAGACCCAAAGTCAGCTCTCAGCCCTGGCAGGGAGATATTTTATTCTCATTTTCTCATGAGCAATCCTTGCTGATTCTGGAGTTCTTTCTTCCACATAGATGATAAATGTTGTCCAAAAAAGCAAACTGCCTTCCATAGCTTCTTTGAATAAGTAACTCTTTCATAATTTTCATATTTCAGCACAAAGGTCACTTGTTCAAGAAGGTTATTCTTGATTCTTGAACAATACTAGATGCTCATACCTTTGAATCTCATGGAATTTTATACTCATATATTTGAGCACTTTTCACAACACCCTGCAATTGATAACTAAACTTAAGGTCCAGTTAGCCAGAAGTATAACGCAGTTTGCTCAGCATTGTATCCTCAGTACGTAGCCTGGTGCCTGGAACATGTATATGGCTGGATACTTAAATTAATGAGTGAGTACATCACATCCTCCACCTCTCAGGACAACTGTGTAATGCCATATGACTTCTGCCATGGTTTCATACACTGCTACCAATCAACACCTAAGATGAGGCAGTACAAAGCCTTTTTAGTACCAACATCTGGGAGACCGAAATGGGGCTCACAGGATTGCCTCAATACAACCTGCAGCAGCATTTCCCATTATCAAAGAAAGATGCAGTGCTTCAAAGTCAATATATCATCAAGAGGTCTATACTGGCCATGGGCCACAATGCCAGCTCTCTCCCAGACTCGATGGGAAGGTCTCTTATAAAACCATTCAGCATCTCCTAAATAGTTTTATAATGAAGAGGGCACTAGGCCCTTCAGCAACAGGTGCTCTCTTTAAATAAAGGGAAAAAAAAAAATGACAATAAAAGCTGCCCACACCATGTTGAGAAGTCAGAAAGAGGAGGCAGCATTTGCAAACAGCATCTGTGCTGTTTGGAAACAGTTAAGTCCACCTGTCTATATTCTTTTATGCATAAATCAGCTTTGACTTCAGCACAATTTGAATGAATCTCCATCAGGTTAGTGTGTCAAGAAGGAAGCCCATGCATCCAGACTTTTCCTGTTCTAAAGTTGGTTTTTCATTTTACTGCCCAGGAAAGAAGCTAAGCTTAGATCCTAACTGTAGTCTTACTGATTCCTCCTCCAAGCCTAGGCTGCTGCCCCTACTCTTTAGCTACTTTTCATACCACCCTTGCTTTATCTAGAATTCCCTTTTCATTATGATTGTGGCATTTGGGCCAAAATGGCATGTTCAGGGTTGCTCTTCCTGCCTCCCATACTCATTTGTGATCATATATAGGAAGGATTGTGGACATGGACAGACCTGAGTGCTCCATGATTGGCAGGGATGCTCTGCACAACGGTGAGCTGAAATCCTTCCCTTAAACTTTAAAGGTGGCCATGAAAGAATTGACAGGAGTGGAAGTATCAGGTATCTGACTTCTCATGGCTGTTTCTGCTATATATATACGTGAACATGAGATTTCTCAAAGGTGAACCATATATAAATGAGTCTATTTTAAAAGCAGGTTCAAATCCAAGGCCAGCAGACAGGACCAGTGTTTCCCACTCTCATTCTCCTACTCCCCACTATCCCGCTGACAGAGCCCTTCTCTGGTACTTGCAAGCCCCATGGCACTCTATTTCCATGAAAAAAAAAAAAAAAAAAAAACACTGGGCTTTTCATGCACTCAGGGTAGGGTAGTGGGCAGCTTTCCTCCACTCCTAGGAGAATGCACACAGATGCTAGGTAAGAGGCTGTCCCCAACCAACTCCTCTCCCCTTCCCCTGTCAATCCCTCCTCAGACCCCCAGCTCAGCCCTTCTCTGTATTTCTCTCCCCACCTACAAGGCCCCTTCAAATCCCATCCTAAGCTCTCCTAAGAAAATGCAACCCATTGTGCTGCAGTCCTGTGACACACCTGGAGGAGGCTTGCAGATGGGTCTCACCTAGGCAAGAAAGTAAAATGTCTGTGTAACCTACAGTCTAAGCATACACCAGAGTCTAAAATGTGACTGCTACTCAAATATCATTACAGCAAATCTGATTTTCTATTGCCCCAATCTCCCTGACACACTAGTTCCAGCAGCCCTTTTATTACTAACAATATCTAATAGTATAAAATCTAGAATATGAAAATAGAGGTTCTCTAACCTAGGCTACCACATAGATACCACACAGATATCTAACCCTAGTCAAGTCCCTTCCTGACTCAGACACTCAGATTCTCTAAATCTAATATGACCTCACATATAAATAAAATGAAGGGAGAAAGCAGTCAGAGAAAATGCAGGGCTATTCCAGGGGATGGATAAAAAATGAAGAGAGAAGCAGCTGGACCAGCACAGAGATGGATTTTGATCCTTTCTCTCCCTTTCTGCAATACTATAAAACAGGTTGTGGAGCAACTTCTGTTATTTGGACACAATGTTTATGTTTTATTTCAAAGAAAGGCCTCCAAAAATCAAACTGTGTTTGACCAGAAGGCATCCCTAGAAATCTTCCCATGGGAAGAGTTCCAGAAACTACCAGTGCCACAGTGAATGCTGAAGTTCCTGCTGTGGGTATCAGACCATGGAGGCAATTTCAACTCATCATGCGCAAAAACCATTACAGAGCCTGGGCTTGAGAAACACTCCTTTAGTGATTCATAGCCATGAAAGAGAGACAGGAAATGCTGAGGATTCAAAGGACAACTGTGCAAGTGCAGGAAGAATCATACAAGTGACAAGGTGTCCAGAGAAAAACTGGATCAGGGTGCACTAGTCTGCACAGCCATGCCAGAGGTCTCACACACACTCTCACCCCTTCTAAGTGCCACCCCTGTGCATGTGCTTCTTTCCCACCATGCACCACCTGTTATCTCCTGCCCACCCCCATTACCCCAGTTTGGGAAATAAGCCCACCTGATACCACCTACCCACTAAAAGGACAGACCCAGGAACATGAGGGAAACAGAAAGTGAGGCATTCATTGAAACCTAGAATCAATAGCAATGATCAGTGGAAGCAGACACTGCCTTCAAAAATTCAGCTCCTTTTATCACTGCTGTTTGGAGGTCCCTTCACCCAGTTCCTCACTAGTTGAGAAATTTGGGAGATACAACCTAAAGTGAGGGTAATGGGGATGGGTGTTGCTGGGAAATCTAGATGGGGGTGGGGGGGTGGGGAGAGGTTATATCATGGTATCAGCAAAGCCAACACGATTTCAGGAACTGAGATGTGAGAGCACTGTGTAACAGGCACTGTAACAGTCATCAGCAATTACAGAATTGCTGAAAGCGACAAAGATTGTAAAGCAAGCTCAGCAGTTGATCTGCTTTGGTCAACCTACACTGTGGTCAAATACTGTGACCTGATATCCATGGCTGCACCCTTGCTAAGCTACATCTTTCATAAAAAATACACCATTGGTTTTTTCTCACTTTAAGGCCCTGTGGTCTGTCCTCCAGCTCACTAGTTGTCACACTCTACTTCCCATCTCTATCTACCACCTTCTGCTTAAAAGACAGATAGGAAATCAACCCAGGACTGAGTCTTTAGGATGACCTCATGGAGCAGGGAAGCAGGACATGAGGGGCATGGCCCCTGCTACCCCTGTTTCCAGGTATGGAACTCTCTGCTCTTTGTCCTGCAGAGAAGCAGTGCGGTCACCAACAGCACGAAAGCCCTTGCAAGCCTCATTAGGGGCAGATGCTGGGGGGAAGAGGGTTTGCAGGCAAGCTTTGGTGCCCCTCTGAGGCCTCACCTCTGCCAGTTGGTCCAGGCTCCTCTTATCCCTCTCCCTGCAAATGCTCAATTTCCAGCCAACCTTCTGCCTGGCACAACTACATTAGCAGGCATCTATTACCAAGGGGTAGCCAAGATCACTTCTGCATGACAATTGCCAAGAGGGCAGAAGTAGCAAGGATGGCAAAGCACAGCACCAACTAGTACAGCACCTGTCAGAGTCTAGCCAGCAGCCTGCATATGCAAGGCCAAGCCAGGCTAAGTCAGATGGCTCTGTAGGGATGAGTCTGCCCCCACGTTAGCCATGCAAACATTTCTTCACCACAAAACAAAAAACCCAGCAGCATGAAAAGGGGTCTCAGTGACTGTGTTGAGAGTGAACAACCAGAAATGACAACACCACACACACCGTAGAATTCTGTGTTCCCTGGAGAGAGAGAGGAGAAAAGTGGCTCAGGGAGAACCTAGGAGTAGTGAAGCAAGAACAGTGCTAGGTCTGGGCAGTCAGAACAGAGGGATGGCCCACATCTGTAGACTTCTGTGTCTACAGCCCAACACCTGCCATGGCAATCACCTGTAACACCAGGTGGATGGACAGGCAAGCCAACTGGAGTCATCACTGGGATACAGAATATTTTATACAAGTTGCTATATTTCATTCTATTGAAACACACAAATAAAATCACAAAGAACTCCACCCTATCAGTCCCCAGGTTGAATCAAAGGGTGCATGTGCATTACTCCAGGTCTGCAAGCGCTGTTTTCAATGTGCACATGTGTGGGTCTTTATATACAAGGGTGCAGAGCGTGAGCAGGGGGTGGTTGCAGCAGTAAAAAAAAGTCAACATTTCTATTATAAAACTGATTTTAATGATCTCAAGTTCAGTTATAAAACTGATATAAGCAAGGGTTATACACACATCCCCACACTCACTTCTCTCTCAACTGCCAACAAAACTCGAAAGCTAACTGCTTATTTAGCAGTTCCCTATTGAATTTAATTATACCACCTATCTATATCTCACAAAAATTTCTTATTTATATGAAGAAAACTGAAAAGTGGATCAGCTATACCAGAAACTGTATTAGAAGTTAACTCTAAATTTTAAAAATTAAAAAAAAATAAAATATACATGGTTAATTTTGGCAATCTGCATAAATGATCTGTGTCGGATCACCTCACTCATTTGAACACATTCTAACCTCTCTTCTGTGTTAGGAAACTGGTAGTTTTAGCCAGGTGGCCGCATGGCCCAGCTACCTGAGCCAGGCTCCACCCCCATCCTAATGGGATTCCATGCTCCTGCTTCCCTGCCCACCCTCAGGCAAAGTTTTAAAAGGGCCTGTTCCTGAACACGTGCTCTCTTGGTTCTTCTCTCCAGTGCTCTCTCCTCTCTCTTGGCTCGTCCCTCTACTCTATCTTCTCTCCTCTGTCTCTCTCTCTCTCTCTTATACTCTCTTTCTCTCTTTTTCCTTCGCCGCCCCTTCACTCCGGTCTGTAGGGTGTTCCCCAATAAACCCTTTCCCTTACTCCAGAGTTCGGTGTGTTTTGCGATGGCTAACATTAATATATAGCAATCTGGCCTCTCCATTTTCCCTCTCCCCCCACCTCCACTCCACATCACTGCCCCCTCTTCCCCTGAATCTCTCTCTGGAAGCAGTCTTGTAGATGGTCACTTGATTACATAAGAAATGTTACACACTTAAAAACAGCTCTGCACAGAGTGCCTGAATGACAATTAACAGGAATAATCAGGCCTTCCAATGTCCTTTAAATATGTATTTACATAAAACAGACTCTAAATATTCTGACAATTATCAGCATATGACAGGGATCTAAAAAGTTGCTGCTAACTTTGTCTAGTGCCACCTCAATCCTTTCCTAAAGAAAAATGATTTATCTCATTCTCCACTCAAAATCAAAGCACCAGTGCTACGTAGTAGAGCTCTGTGAAGGCTGCTCCAGCACGAGGGAAAGATAAGGAGCAAGAGGCACAAATCCAGGCTGGCTACAGGGTGACAGTCTCCTCCTCACTTTGCCCCTTGGTTTACAGTTAGTTAGAGATGGTCACAAAGGCAACACCAGACACTGCTAATTCACAAACATCCCCATTTATAGATACCCACAAAGGCTCCCTGTGCGTGCAAAAGAAGGAGAGTGCTGAGTACTCCGTAAGTAATCCATAAGGGAGGAATATATCAAACAGAAGAGGAAAGGGTGCCCATTCATATAGCACTCAACTTGAAACAAAGGAGGCTCCCCATCCTACTGATGACAATCGCATGATTTTCCAGTTAGAATTTCATTTCAATTTTGGAGAGAGACTCATTGAATTTTTCTCCATGAAGTTGTATTCCTGTGTAAGGGATCTGTCTCCATGAGGGATGTACCATCATACAATGCAAACCAGGCGAACAGCAGAGGTAAAGCTCTGACACTCCAAGGGGAATGGATATTCACATCTGTCAGTTCCGACTGGGCTAACAAGCTTTGTCCAACTCTAGGAGTCTGCTATATGTGTGGGCTAAAAAGACATAAACAGAGACCAGCTGGATCTGTTAGGTGACAAGAAAGGAATCTCAATCTCCAGTTGTTACTTTGCAGCATATTAGGCTTAAGAAGATTTCATTTTCCACCTATATTGGAGACAGGAAAAGACAGAATCAATTGCACCCTAACCCAGAGAAGCTTCAGCCACCAGTCAGATTACAGCTAGCTTTGAATACTTATACATCACTCAACAAATGACAATCAAAACAAAATAGAGCAGTCCAACACAAGGCCAAGATCTGATCAGCAGGTATCTTCAAGAAGCAGGAACAGAACACACACAAGTCAACATACAGGAAGAGGAAGAGCTGGCATTGTAGCACAGTGAGTTAAGCTTCCACCATCTAAGATGCCAGCATCCTATATGAGTGCCAGTTTGAATCACAACTACTACATTTCTTATCCAACTTCCTGCTAACACACCTGAGGAAGCAGCAGAAGATGGCCCAAGTACTTGGGCCCCTGAACCCACATGGGAGACCCAGATGGAGTTATAGGCTCCTGGCTTTGGCCTGTCCCAGCCCCATTCATTATAGCAATTTGGGGAGTGACCCAGTAAATGAAAGATCCCCATCTCTCTGTGTCTCCCTCTAACTCTGCATCTCAAATAAAATAAGAAATATTGAGGCCAGGGCTGTGGCACAGCAGGTTAAGCCTCGACCTGCTACCAGCATTCCATATGGATGCTGGTTCAAGATTCAGCTGCTACTCTTTTGATCCAGCTTTCTGTTAGAAGACGGCCCAAGTGCCTGGACCCCTGCACTCACATAGGAGACCCAGAAGAAGCTCTTGGCTCTTGGCTTCGGGTTGGCCCAGCTCTGGCTATTGTAGCCATTTGGGAAGTGAACCTGCAGATGGAAGACCTCTCTTTCTCTCCCTCTCCCTGTCTGTAACTCTGCCTCTCAAATAAATAAATCTTGAAGAAAAAAAAATTTGAAAAAAAATGAAAGGGTAAAAGAGGATACATAGCCAAAGTGACAAGATAAGGTTATGGTTGTGCCATCCCTCAGCAGCCTTTTGCTTTAAGTGGGAAGTCTCCAGCTTACAGATGCTGATATAAAAGATATACCCACAACGTATTTCAAAATCAAAGATGAGAGATTTACAAGATGATTTTATGATAACTTTTTTATTGAACAGCTATGCTGGGTTTTACTGAAAAGGTTCACTGAATTTGGGCAGATGCCTATTAATAGCAAAGTTATTGAGTGCCTAACTCAAGATGACAGCCTGAAGAAACCATGACAAGGCAGAGAGTTCCAATGTCTCAGTAACTCTTCTCAATATCACAAAGAGAAGAGAAAAAAAAGCATACTCATGTTGGTGGTTATAAAGATGTAAGCATAAACATTTAAGAAAAGGGAAAGCAAATCTCAGAAGTAGTTTTCTTAAGAAAATAAAATGAAACAAATCTTAAATCAAAATGTGGGAGAAAAACACCCTCAGTTCATAAAATTCTCACCAGACTTGAAGAAAACTGCCCTGTCTACCCAACCCCAGTTGTTTTAAAACACAATTATTTTCTAACTAAATTAGAGCAAGTTTCCTGGACCAGCACTCCTAGTCTCCAAGTGCCAAATAAATGTTTAGTTGCCAGTATGGGTGGTTGTAGCCAGAGCCCAACCAGACACTTAGAGAACATGAGAAAAGCTATTTCAAAAGCAGGAATTTATAATGGTTGTGGACATGAAATATGGACCACAGGACAACAGTGTGTAGTCCTCCAAGTGAACCCCAGGATAACCACTCAGCAAACCTCTTAGGTCACAGGAGAAGTCTGCGTTCCAGCCTTGCAGTAACAAGGCAAACACAGCTACTTGAAATGCTTTATGGTAACCGATGACAACCTTTGTTCTTCCCAGAAAAAACGTCTGATGTGGACAAGGGCTGAGAGTTGTAAAAATAGAATCATATGCAGTATGCTGGGTGTGATTCAATAGAAAAGCTAGAAAATAATATTAAGATCATAGAAACATAATGAGAACAAATAAATGAGAGATGGATGAGTTCCTCTATCCCTTCGCCCCCACCAAATTCCCTAGGAACCTACAGTTGCTAATGCAGTGGCATTCCTTCCAGTGATTGCTACAGCTCTTTTCACTTTAGAGTCCTCAATGAATAAACCAACCACGTATTTGGTTGAAAGACAGCACTGAGACCAACTTCCCTTTGGCCATTATCAGAAAAACACTTCCTACAAGACCTATCAAAGCTCTCTGATGAGAGGCAAGTGAATGCCAGCCCTCCACAGTTGTTGGGAGGGAAAGAGTTGGCCCTACCCGTGACCAGGAGCATGGACAAAGCCACCAAGATGTTGAACATGAGTGCTGCAGAGCCTACTTGGAGAAAAGGGAGGGCTCAAACCAAACTACTCACATGTCATTCCAATCCTCTGAGCCAGATGAGGGTTCCCCATCAGAAATGAGGCCAGGGACAGCCACAGTCTTCTCAGCGTCATCACCATTAAGTGAGCAGAGGAAGCTAGAAGATACCTGTGGTGCCTAGTCTTACACTCGCCATCCACTACCGATAAGTACAAGTCAGCGGCTTTGTGTCATGACTGTTCTTAAGTGGTGAGGCTCTTCTGGTCCTCAGTGGAAGATAAAGGTGGAAAGCCCCCACCACTAGGATGCAGCATACTGACTGCAGTGCGATCTAGATTTGAGGGAGTAACTGAGGACAAAGGTGTAGAAAGGACAGCAGAAGTCACAACTTACAAAGGAGCCTGGCACCCCACCTTGCTAATGGTATACAGAGGGAAAGGTGTAGGAGCCACTGGTGAATGGAATACACACACCCTGTCTACCAAGATAGAGACACCAAAGGCTCATGGCTGCTGCCAAGGGCTGGAAGCACCAGAGCTGAGCTTGGCCATGGGTGCCAAAGCCATCAGGGCTGGGGATGCTAAGGGTTGGGAAGATAGGACAAGCTGTCCATCTGGAAAATACCCAGTGTAAGCCCACCACAGTCTTTTTCAATGGCCAGTGTCACATAAGAAACAGTCATCCCAGGGAGAGAGGCTAAGCAGCACCTTGGATCAAGGCAGTGAATATTCCTAGGGAGTCATCCCCTTTGCAGAGTAGCAGAAAAAGCAAAGGGAAAAAGAAGGAGGAAAACAGTGGGGGAGAAAAAAGGAAAACCCCAAGCTTTCTGGCTTACAGTTGCTCAGGCAAGAGATAACACAGGCCTTGGGAGCAGCAGAGTATTTTCACTCAGGAAAATCAATGATTTGCTGTGACCTACACAGAGCTGATGTGGTTCTGTACACATTCCAGGTGAGATGCACCCAGGCCAAGAAAAGAATTTATAAAACCTTTACATACACTATCCCCTGGGAAAATGAGCTTTGCAAGGCCATGCCACCCAGCAGAATAGATGGGGATCTGCATTTTAAAGAAGCACCACCCATGGTGTACCTGATATTCAGAGGCCAGTTTGCAGTTGTGCAATTCCCCCACACATGCCTCCTTTCATCATCTCCCCTAACAAGGCACAACACTGACAAATTCCCACATCATACTCATCTAGACAAGGAACATCTGTACATGTGAGTTGCTACAAACTGTACATGTGGATACCTCATACACACTCATACATACACACCTCATACACATACCTCATATACACATATGCACAGACATAAACATATCTTTCTCTGTCATCTAAAATTATTTTCCAAAACAGGTTCTATGTGATACAACAGCAGCAACATTATTTTGATGCACCTGCTCTCACATTTTACACAGGATTCCTATTTCTCTTTTATCAGAAGCAATAAAACCCTTTCAGCAAGCTACCTGGCATCTCTGACAATCTCTAAAAACATAGTGGATGTTTTTGGCATGTGTTCTTTACTTCTGTGCCTGTCTTCTAGAAGATTGATAATTGTAGTTACTAATTCACTCACCCTTGCCATTAACATTTTGCTGGGGTGGAAACCTTTCTTCAGACAAGGGGCACTTGGATATTTATAAGTAGCTATAGATATTTTGAATACCAAACCCCACCTGTGGTTGCCTTGACAAGGTCAGACCAAATGATTTCATGGTCCTTATATGGTCCACAAGCTGGATGTTCCTCACCCCTGATTTAGAGCAAAATCTTAACAAAATGTCTGGCTTCTTTTGCTCTGCTAATTGGCAAAGTTAGAGCTGATGTCTAATAAAAGCCCCTGGGGCCAACTGCAGTTAGAAAAGACTTCTTTCCATTTTCTTTGCATACTTAGATTGAATACTTTCATAGCCAATGTTTCCATTTTGAAATGTATATTGAGGGGTTGGCATTGTGGGGTAGTGGGTTAAGCCACCATCTGCAATGAAAGCATCTCATGAGTGCCAGTTTCAGTCCCAGCTGCTCCATTTCCAATTCAGCTCCCTACCACTGCACCTGAGAAAGTAAAGGAGGAATAAGTACTTGGGTCCATGCCACCCATGTCAGAAACGCACATGGAGTACCAGGCTCCTGGGTTTGGTCTGGCCCCAGCACTGGCTTTTATGTTCATTTGCGGAATGAAATAGCAGAGGAAGATATTGTTCTCTCTCTCTCTCTCTCTCGAAATAGCAGAGGAAGATACTGTTCTCTCTCTCTCTCTCTCTCTCTCTCTCTCTCTGTATGTGTGGGGGTATGTATATGTATAAGTCAAATAAATAAAATCTTTAAAAGAAGTATATTGAGTGTGAGATGGGATAAATATTATTTATCAAAAGGCAAGATAACATAAGATGACTACTAGGACTCATTAACTTCAAAAATAAACAGTAAATAACAACTTAAAGAAACTCAAAGTGTAACAAAAAAAAATCACCATCTACCACAAACTATAATCTTAGCTTTGAGAGTTATATAAAAAAATTTATCCCTCCTTTTAAAAAAAACTCACCTATGCAATGAAGTATTTTCGTTATTCCCCCAAACTGAGAAACCTCAGGTAAACTGTAGAGAATCTTCCTGGCTTAATGCAGTTCAAACAGTACTGTAGCAAATATCAATGAATTATTAATGGGAGATGAACAAGCACCATCAGACTGCTTCCTTAAAGACATCATTGCTAAATTACCAATGAGAAAGACCCCAACACTTTTAGGAGTAAAAGGCCAGACGGACTCCATCTTAAGACAGTCCAGAGCCCCACCATCTCACCACCGCTTGTCTGCAAGTTCAGACTGTTCAAATAGGATGTGGTACTCAACACTGAGGGCCCAGATGTGCTCATTTCCAACTAGCCTAACCACAAAAATTCTGCCCAAAAGTCCCTTCTTTGCAATCCTGACCTTAGCTACCCTGCCCAGCAACAACAGCCATCATGGCAGGAACAAATCAGCTTCAGCACTGTCTGCCTGTAGAAAACAACGCATTTGAGCAAGTCCCCCTCAGCTGGTCTCTCCACCAGCCCTCCTACTGCAGGAGACTTTCCTACTGTCTGCTTCAAAAGGCTTCGCACCTCTTCATCATTGCATCTGGTCTCATTAATCTTCTCTGCTGCACAGACACCCATCTGGATCTGATCCACAAAATTCCTGCAACACCACATTATGCATCTCACATTAAAAAAATTTTCTCTTCCAAATGTTAAGTAACTTGCCTGCCAACTTTACTAGTATAGGGAAAGATCTGCCAAACACAGTCAATCAGTCTGACAGGTCTAGGAATCCTGTTCTTGGCTGCTTCCAAGTCAGATGAATGGTCACACGATACATCTGCTCAGAAAGTCAGCATACAACTATATTGAGGGTTTGAAGCAGCTCTTCACATCAGAAATACATAACTGCTTTCCCATCAACAAGCACTATGATATGAGGAAAGGAAAAACTAACACATTCGGGATGAAAGCAGGAATGCTGCCATCCTAAAATTCCGCCCACCCATGATTCACTTTCTGTGACTGCTTCCTAGATGGCCTCGGGTTAAATGAGTCTCATAAATTATTAACCCAGTACCAGCAGGAAACACTCTACCAGAACACGTGAATTACTCAAACCTGGTTAATCACATGAAAACTTCATCACACTGAAAAAAAGAAGGGAATATTTTTCAAGGCCACATTTCTTTTACTCTATTGTGTGGAACTATCTTTTGCCGGGAGGGCAGCACTTTTTTATTTTTATTTTTCTTATTCTCCCCCACACACTAACAACTTGTTCAGCGGCTTCAGCAAACAATAGTCATAAAAATCTATAGCTAATACACTCCCAATGTCAAAAATGGCATGGTCTTAAACACAAAACCCAAAATAAAAAAAAAAAAAGTGACCGTCTTGAAAAAAAATTCTGAATTGTATGATAACCAGCCATAAAGAAATAGGCACAGAGAAAAGCGTGACTTTTTTGCCTGGATGTTTTTATAGCTTAGCATTTCATGCAAATCCAGACTGAAATAGTTCCAGTTAACCACAGTAGGAGACTTGCAGTAACTTCAGTTCACTTCTCACTTTGTAAAGGCGTCGGTAGAGTAACAGTTGACATGCCCGTTAAAAGGAGAAGGGCTGAAAACAGAAACCGAAAAGCAGCCAAATAAATCAGCTACTTTGCCACAGCCTCAAACTCGAGATTGCAAAGTCTTTGTGAACTAGACGCGGAGGCGGCATGAATCCACAAAGCCACAGCACATCCTCCACGCTGCTCGCACTGGGGAAAAGGCCGAACAGGCAAGGCCCTAATGCCCGCAGTGTCCGCGGGGCGTGCATTGTGGGCGCGGCGGGGCACACACTCCGCTGACGCTCCTTCCCCATCCCTCCAGCCGCCTCGGGCTCCCCGCTCAGGGCCACCAGCCCCAAGGGCACTCTCGCCACCGACCCAAATGGCAACGCAGCTGGTTAAAATGTGGAGAATAGGAGTCGCGCTGCCTTCCTTCGCGGTGCTCCCGCCTGCCCTACCTGTCCCGTCCCCGCGTTGAGGCCCACCCGCTTACGCCCCCTAAATAAACCGCATGAAGGAAAGTTTGCGAGAGGTAGCGGTGCGCTGAGCCCTGGGAGGTGGCTGTCAGAGAGGCGACAGCCCGCGTTGCAGCCCCCGCCCCAGCCTGGATCGCGGAGGCGCAGCCAGAAAGTGAGCCGAGGTCCCCGGGCCGCCGGCCGCCCTCGCACCCAGCCCTCTCCCATACGCACGCCCCTCGCCCCTTCCTGGGCTCCGAACCTGCCGTGGATGTTCCCGGGGAGCTCCGCCGCAGGCTGCGGACACCGGGCTCAAGGCGGCGAGTGCGCGGCAGGAAAACTGCGAGGCGCGTGGGACTGGCAGAGGCGGCAGAGGCAGCAGAGGCGGCAGCAGCGGAAGCGGAAGCCACGGACGGGCTGGCCCGGTTGTGCGCTTGCAACTGCCTGGGATTGCAGGGAGCTGGCCAGGGACCAGGACACGGGAGAAGGTGCAGCGCCGCCTCTCAGCGCCGGCTCCGATCGGGTGAATGAGCCGCCGCTGTCCCGGAACTCGGAGCCGCCCCCGCGCACACGCATGCGCATATTCACACACGCGCGCAAACACAGAGGCGCTCGGCGTTCAGAATACGCTGGGACTCCTAGGAACTCTGGGAAATGGAGTCCAGACTCAGGGTTGCTAGAGACCTGGGGGGCCGGCCCTCCCCAGGGGCTTCAAAGCCTCCAGCAGGTAGAGGCAGGTGGAAACTAGAAGGCATTTGCCCTTGTTTACACCCATCCCTCTCTTCCCCCATGGAAAAAAATCTCAAAAATTGGGAGGTACTCTTTTTCCTGCTTGTACCAAAATCTCTGAGCGACATCTCCGTTACTAGCTGACCGCCAAATCCTGGCTTCTTCCTAAACTTCTTTCTGAAAAATCGTACCCTCTGCTTTGTTCCTGGCGGGCTTCTCTGTGCCTTTGCCTGTAGGAACCAAATAATAAGTGGATGTGAATTCCCTATAACTTTTAGGGGGATTGCAGAGGGCATAGTGTAGCATCTAGATTTCTCTCTGTAACTGTTTCAAATAAATAAATCTTTAAAAAAAATTCTATCCTTGTTCTTATTACGTGGTCACTTTTTTCATATGCTTAATTCACGGTACTGACTAAATAGTGTGAATTCTTAGGTATATATGTGCTATTTGTATTTTAAAATTTTTATGTAGAAACTCATTAAGTACATGATTAGCGGGATCATGTGGAGTTCTGTGTTTATGACTACTTCTGTCTTTTACAGTTTATACGATTAGAGTTGCTTGATTAGGAATGTGTAAATCTTTGTCCACTCACTCCCCACTAGTATTTATATGTAGGTAATATTCTTGGGCTAGATTGCTCTTTCCTGCAAGATTGCAAACTTCATGAGGTCAAGAACCATGTTTGCTTTATTTGACATAACCTCAGCACCTGACGGATTCAGTTAGTTGAACAAATAAATGAGAGTATAAACAGTGAACAAAAAAAAAAAATCTCTGTCCCCCAAGAGCTCACTATTTCGTAAAGGCAAAAAGAGTTAGAAATATATTTGATGACTGCCACAATTAGGTAGTTACACAATGAATTGTTCTAAGAAAAGTTTAATCATAAAAAGAGCATATTAGTATTTACACAGGGAAGAAATGTGTGAAGAGAAACCATCCAGGGCCGGCGCCGCGGCTCACTAGGCTAATATCCTCCGCCTTGCGGCGCCGGCACACCAGGTTCTAGTCCCGGTTGGGGCGCCGGATTCTGTCCCGGTTGCCCCTCTTCCAGGCCAGCTCTCTGCTGTGGCCAGGGAGTGCAGTGGAGGACGGCCCAAGTCCTTGGGCCCTGCACCCCATGGGAGACCAGGATAAGCACCTGGCTCCTGGCTAAGGATCAGCGCAGTGCGCCGGCCACAGCGCGCTGGCCGCAGCGGCCGTTGGAGGGTGAGCCAACAGCAAAGGAAGACCTTTCTCTCTGTCTCTCTCTCTCTCTCTCTCACTGTCCACTCTGCCTGTCAAAAAAAAAAAAAAAAAAAAAAAAAAAAAAAAAAAAAAAAAAACACATCCAGGACCACTCAGGTTGAATGGTCACCCTGATATGGGATAAGACAAGTAGCTAGATTAGAACCACAAGCTGGAAGCCATACTTCCCTTATATAATCCTATCGACACACCTGTCAATTACATGACTCCTTCCCTAGGATGCACCTCCTCTGACATTGGTCCCGTGTAACCACTCCTCTTTTCCAACCTCATAATAGACCCAGAACAGGGAGAGGCATGCTCTCTCTCTCTGCAGACATAGAGGAGCAGGGTGCTGAAATATCTCATCTTTTTCCTTCCCAGCCCAATCTATTCCTGAATATAACCCACATGTGTGTGTGATTACCTCACCTTTTAAATAAACTATCATTTTGTTGTATGTGTACCTGTACTTAGAATGCTTCTCTAGGGAAGAGGCAAGAGCCTAGAATAGGTATTTTTAGATCCCCACATAGTTCACAATAACCATAGCTGTGTAAGATGATTCATTCATTTATTTAACCAGAATTTATTGAGCAGTATTTTGTGTGGAGTGATGAAAGACCTACCAGCCACTTGCTTTCCCTAGAAACTGAAGTAAGAGATATTGAGGAGCAAGATATAAGCCAAAGGGTTGGGCCCCAGAGATAAGAAAGACAAGAAGCACAGAGGTCAACTCTGAAGTCTATTAAAGGAAATTTAGTTGAGATATAGAAGGGCCTGAAGACAGTGGGAATGGAGACAAGGGGATACATTACAGTGAGATCTAAAAGTAGAATCAATAGGATTTTGGCATTTTAGTGCAGTAGGCAGAAGGAAACTCCTAGGTAAATCCTAAATAGAATTTTATTGTTTACAGAACAAGATGTTAGCACATTAATGTTCATCAGTGGTAAAAGGCTTCCTCTGATCAACATAAAATCCCCAAAATTCCAGGACACAAGTTCATAGATGCATGCAACACATAAGCACTATGTCAATGATCAAGTCATTTTTACTACCATATGCACTGATCCTCATTATAATGCAGTTACTTAGAAACTAGAATAATCATCCTCTATAGGATCAATCTAAATAAAATATTAAATTTAAAAACCTACAAAATTATATAATGCAAAGTTGAATGTGTTATTCCTCACTAATTCACAGTTCATGTGTCCACCAACCTCAGCTACCTAAAACTCAGTGAAGCAGGAAATAAGTAAAAGTGTCCTAGAATATCTAAAATAGACATCATAGAGTACATATGATGGAGCCTGCTTCTGGTTCAGCATCATGACTCTTAAATAAACCCCCTCTATCTTGGCTACTCTGATGGGAGTAGTTGGGCACAAAAAGAAGATAAACTCAGTAAATGTACACAGTGAATACATGGAATGGCTCTAACAACAGTGCTTTGGAGCTCTATGACCCCTAACTGAATGTAATATGCAGGCAGAAATCTTGACATCTAGATCACCATACTCTCAGCTGTCATGGAACTGTAAGAATAGAATATCAAGGCATTCAAGGCCAGCATCCATGATGTACTCACTGACAATGGAGCAAAACCAAGGTCTTTGGAGTAACAGTTAGAAACTGTTAATTTTACAGGAGCAAGTTGCAGCCTAGCATCAGAAAGAACAATGTATTAAAGCTGATATCAACTCCTTTGTGCTGAAAGCTGGTATAGATTGTAGGCCTGGGAGCATCTGCATTGCTGCAGATGAAAAGGAAGCCCAGGGAAGCAAAGGCAATCAGTGGAATCAGAGGCAGCAGTTTATAGGTGAGTGGGGAAACAAGGAACCTGGTCTGAAGGAAAGGAAAGGAAAAGGAAAACCATTCCATAGAGGCCGAGGTTAATGAGGAAACCTAATGAGTGTTAGGAAAACCCCAGAAGGCTGAGCTTGAAGCTGAGATAGGGACAGATAAAAACTGATGAGCAAGCTGAAGAGGAAATTGAAGGGTGCTTCACTATTTAGCAACCCACCCTATGCTGGAGGGCATGTGCTAAGTTTATTCTTTGCTACATTAATCATGCAAGTAGCATCTTTATTTTATAATTGAGAAAACAGGTCAAGAGAAAGTGGTTTCACTTATTTCTAAAATATATCAACAAGGAATATATTGATGGTTAAGGTTCCCCTAAGAATCTTCAGATTATTATAGGAGATAGACCAGAAGCAAATTATTTTATTACAGGATGGTGCTTAGACAACATGGAATAAAACCACAGAGGTTCCTCAAGTCACAGAGTCAGTAAGCTTGAGAGCTAGGATTCAAATTTTGTATGTCTAGGTCCAAACTTCAGCCCCTTTCAGCACTTTAGCTGTTCAGCTATAGTTGCCAGGCCCTTTAGTCATATTTAGAGCTCTGAGGAGGGCCAGTGATCCTTGCTGCTAGCTGGGCATTTATGGGCAAGTAAAGGACATTGGGGATTGGGAAGTGGAATGTTCAAGTAACACAGCACCTCACACCCAGAAGAGATGACAGTGTTTTCAAGGTTACCTTCCACCTGGGGGCTGATTCCCAACCCTAGACATGACAGTGATTCTAACTGGGAACTACTGGTTCACTGGAGGGAGAAAACTAGGGTTGGCCATTAGTGAAACTGATTGAGTACAGAGAGTAGAGGGCTCTCAAGATAAGGTTGAGAGGAGAGGGCATAGGGGAGTAGCAGCAGTGAATGAAACATGCCAATTTTTGGGTTAGGAGGAAAGTTGCCCACCATTTTGGTTTGTCATCTTCTTTTGCTTCTTTTGAATTTGATGGATCCTTAAAGCCTTGTAAATAGTAACACTTTTGCTTCCCAACTTTGCTTTTTCCTTCCCCTTGGTGTACCATATCTAAAACATCCTGTAGTGAAGAGTTAAAATTGTATATGTATGGGTGTCAAAAGTTAAGCTTAAGCTTACAGGTTTAAAAACCTTCCTGGTGCAGCTGTGAAAATAAGACAGAGTAAAGTAGCACCTTGACAGTAGGGACTCCATTTTGGAGCACTTGAGACTGCATTCTGGGAAAGCACCCCCCCACCGTGAGACTCTGGTCTGAAACTATGATCTCAAATAGTCGGACAATAGCAGTGCACTACATCACCCTTGGCAACGCACAAAAACCCCCTAGCATGATTGCTCAAGCTTAAAAGTAGAAAGGTTGCACCTGGGTTACCTGGGCTAATAATGAAGATGTGATTTGTCTATGTCTTAAAATCATAATTGCTGATTGTAAGATTTTAGCAACCGCTTAGCAACCATGTATTCTCTCCCCCCTCCCGATTTTGCGGTTTTTGCCTTTATAAACCCTATGCTGTAGTTCCTCACTGCTCCTCTGTCCTTGTCAGAGGGCCCCAACATGTTGGATCAATAAATTTAACCCTTTGCTGGTTGCATGAGAGAAAAAGTCTCTTGGAGTCGTTCCTCGGGCGGTGGGCTTTTTTTTTAGACCCTAACAGTAGCCCCAATTTTTCTAGAGGTGTTTTGCCTCTGGGTAGTGGGTGGGTATCTCAAGAAGACCTTGAACCTTTGGACAGGACTGTGGGCTTCACAAGTTTGTGATCCACACCTTAGGGGCATGTGCATTACAACTCTGGTCCATGGGCAAGGTTAGGTGAATAGGGTCAGAGGATGTGAGGTGAGGAGGTAAGAACCCAAGAGGAGACAGAGGGGAAACAGCATGGAGCAGCTGGGGCAATTTAGCCTCACTGAGCAGATGGATTTATTTGATTCCTGATTCACAGGGGAGACTTCATAGCCAAGAAGAAAAAGGCCAATTCAGGAAAATATGTGTGTCCCCAGGGACTTCCTGTTGCCACAATTGACCTCCCAAAGAGATCACTCAGTACTGAGTATGGCAGCCTTCTAAACACTTGCAGGCCTATGAAGAACACCAATATGCTGCTGCAATTGGTTTTGATAACTGAAGTTTTCAACAAATCTCTATTAAAACCACAGAGAAAATTAACTAGGTCTGAGTGAGGGACATGGAGAAAAAGGGGCACATTGTCCCCCACCCCCAGATCCTTCTCTTAGTTCAACTTCAGATTCCTAGGGAGATGGATGGCTCAGACTTGCAGGAACAGCCTTGTTGAGAGGGGAGAAGAAACCCAGCCCCCGCTACCACTTGAATGACAGGAGACTGCGAGTAGGGGTCGGCAGTGAGGAGAAGGGCTGGTGGAGTTGAGAGTTAGAGAATGGTGAGAGCTGTGATAACCACCACGGCTTCCAGGTACTATGCTTGGTGTGCATGTTTTCTGTTCCTTTTTCAAGTAAGCACTAGAGATGGAGGATCTGAAGGAAACTCAACTCTGAACAGGCTTTCTGAGCCCACAGTCCTTGAATCTACAGTATGCTCCTATATAGCTTTTGAGAACTATGAAGGTAATAATGACTTCAAATTTCCACACAAGGTGGTTTTTGATACTGTTTTCATTCTCTTGACTATTTCAGGTTTTGGAGCAGCCATGCACTGTCCTTAGGTACTGTGGTCTCTGCCTCTTAATTGCTGTATAAAGTCCAGCTTTGATGACTATCTTACTTTTTTTCCTGAGATTTTGTGCGTATAATAGAAGAATCAGTTTTGTCTTGTCTTTGGTTCCTGTTCTCAGTTTTGGTTTAAGTTCAGTCACTTAATGCAGAAGCTAGGAGACTGGACCTGGGTCTGTTTACTGGACTTGGTTTATTTTTCTTCCTGAAATTCACTACCTCATCTTCACCTCTGACCCCAGGCATTGGGCAATTGCTTATTGGATGTCCCAGCTGCCAGTTTACTAGCAGATCTTGTTATCTCAGTTTCACCTGTATAGTCAAGTTTTGACACCAACGTTGGTATTGCAGCAGGTCTAGATAGACCAAATCAGGGGCTTTAACTGCTCACAATTTCTTGTCTCAGATAAACCAAAATGATCTAGTGTCTGCATGGTTGCTGAGTGATGGAGTAGCATAACCCATCCATTCTTCCATCTGAGATGTAATTTTCTCACAGAGTCTAGAATGCCTAGATGTACATCCTGCAAGACAGAGCAACTAGTTGGAGTTTATTTCAAGCTCTGGAAAACCTGGCAATACACTCCCTTGTATTTTCTTTTCCTCTTTTTTTAATTTCCTTTCCATTTATTCTTGCTGCTCTAGGCCTATACTTTCCATGTGAGTTTGAACAAACAAGTTTCACTTTAGCTTCTGTTTTCTAGTGAAGCAGAGCACAGAAGAGAACCAAGGTTTAAGAGAGCCAAGTATTGGGTTAAATTGTAGTTTACAGTACCAAATATACACTGAAATCTTGAACTCTACCATTATTTGAATGCATTTTGCCTTGTCTTTGTCCAAAAACACTAATAGCTCAATGAGGTTTTGGAAGTGGTACAGTTGATTTCTGTAGCACTAAAGAAGAAAAATGACATTCAAGGAGAAATCAAGGTGACCATAAAAGGTTTAAGATGGGGCATTAAAGAAGGCCTTTAATACAGATAGGCAGGATTATTTCATTCTTCACAGCCAGTAAAATTGACTGTACTCTATTCTTGGGCCACAACTCAGGATATAACAAGGTCAGAAACAGGAAAGACCATCTCATGACCTCTTATTTTTGTTATTTTACTTAAAGTTACTTTTTTTTTTTTTGACAGGCAGAGCGGACAGTGAGAGAGAGAGACATAAAGGTCTTCCTTTTCCGTTGGTTCACCCTCCAATGGCTGCTGCGGCTAGCGCGCTGTGGCCGGCACACTGCACTGATCCGAAGCCAGGAGCCAGGTGCTTCTCCTGGTCTCTCATGCGGGTGCAGGGCCCAAGGACTTGGGCCATCCTCCACTGCACTCCAGGGCCACAGCAGAAGAGCTGGACTGGAAGAGGAGCAACCAGGACAGAATCCGGCACCCCGACTGGGACTAGAACCCGGGGTGCCGGCGCCACAGGCAGAGGAATAGCCTATTGAGCCATGGCAGCAGCCACTTATAATTACTTATTTGATTATTTTTCTATTCTACCTTCTCTACCCTCTCTCCAGAACAGATACTCTTTGAAGATAGATAACCTGTTGTCTTATTCGCTGCTGAATCCCTTAGCAGAGGCACTCTGAGTATATGTTGACTGGTTAAGCAACTGATGTTAATGCCTAGGTAAGAATAAAGAAGGTAGAATTTGTTCCAACTCCAAGAATCCAGGAATAGGTATATGCATCTCTGTGCTCCTGTCACTGAAGTAAGTGACCTCTGTCCTTACTGCTCTTCATTCCCTCACTTGCTCACAAATATTTTTGCGTGCCTATTTTTTGTTTATGTAAAGTACAAATATTTATTTCACGCTTTAGATCCCAACTGATTTCATAAAACAAAATCTGATCCTCTCCTCAGAGTGGCTGAGGCCGCATGGTTAGGATGGTTTCATGAAAGCTAACAGACCATTTCTCATGAGACACCCTAAGCATGAAATCCTCTATGCACCCTGTATCCCAGCCTTATGGAGAGAAAGGAACCAAATTCACTACCATGCTGCACAATGAAAGTGCACACACTAATTATAAAAATGCAAGTAATCCTTGGGAAATTTGCTTTTTAAACTTTTTTTTGTGTTTTCTTTTCCATTTTCTCCTGCTACCCAGTGTATGCAGCTTTTGTGAGCTCTCAATGGGTTCTCAGCTTTAAACATATTAAACATCTTGAAAACTATTTACTTCTTCAGGAATATAAAGACAGACCATATGTGTTTTGCTGTGTATATTCTGTAGCGAAGATGTAAACTAGGGGCTTGGGTTGTTGTCATTTAAAAAAATGAATGAATACAGTGATGAAAAAGCTTTTTGTTCTCCAGTAAAAGTCCATAAAAAGGAGAAACATATTCACAAGGGGAGTCAGCAGGAACTGTTTGTTTTTCCCACCTACTGTGATTAGGTTTTTACTGAGAGGCCACTGCCAAGTCCCCACTTGCTTCACTCCTTTCTGACTAAGAAGGCAGGGCAGCACAGAGGTACTGAAGGAGTCCATTGGGACTCCTCATTCCCAAAATCAAAAGAACACTTGACATCTTTATCCTCTTTCTCCTCCTCATCAGTGTCATCATCAGACAAGTCATCATGAAGTGAATCTGAGCTATGGTCATTGGACGGCACTTTAAATTTGATGCAGTATTCTGCCAAGGTTGTGGAGACCTTCACACCTTCCTTTTCTGCTTCAGCTCAGTAGCTGAAACCTGTTTCCAATGATTTTGGCATCTTCTTTGTCTTTTTCTTTAGTATCCCTCCATATCCTGAACATAATCAAAGCATTCACATTGCCTGGGGAGAAGGTATTGGGCTGGTTAAGCAGTGAGATTACACGTAACAGGGCAGTCCTCACATTCTGAGTAGGATCCCCCTTTTAGAGGGCAGTTCTTCATTCTGTGGGTCATCTACAGGTGAATGAAGACTTGAAATGCATGGGTCTCCTTTCTCAGAAATTTAGGGGTGCCACATGCTGATCAAGAATCTGAAGATAAGTAATGAATATGGGTAGTCAGTAGGAGACGTAATATGTGCCTTGAAGTAGCAGCCTTCCTAGAGGGTGTGGGGGGGGGTGTCAGAATATGGTGACCTCCAAGTCATAGAGGATGCACTCAACAACAAGGGTGTTGCGGAAGCCTCCTACAGGGTATTTCTGCAGTTGAGCACCAGGGCCTTCCATAGTCTTATCATCTGCTGCTGTGCCATTGCAGTGGCCCTGCTGAGGCCCCAGTCCTTATGCACCAGCCAGAGTGGATCAGGCCTCTCCCTTCTACTCAATGTCAAGCTGGACTGCACCAGGCCTCTGTTTTCAGTGGACTGTCCAGTCTTCCTCACTTATACACAAGGTAGGCCATGAAATCTGGGGTGATGGAGGGAGTTGAGGGAGTTAAAAGGATTGACTTCCTGACCTGAACCTACCCCAAACTCTTCCCCATGGGGCCTGTTGAGGGAGGGAGAAGAGATAGAAACTGGGAAAGGAAGCAGAGGGCCAGCAATGGTAAGGGAAGGGGCCCATGCAGGCCTGGGGGTGCCATGCCCACTTGCCGTCTTTTCTTCAGGTCTGGAGGTTGCAAGGGTTCCCACGGGTTAGGGAGTATTGTGCACACATGCTTATGGCAGTAGATGTACACAGGGATCAGTAAATGAGGAAAAGAGCAAGAGCCTCTGACATTGCAAGAGAAACTCAGCAGACAAGGAGGGAGAGAGGGACCACATGCCTGCTTTATATCTGATAGTGTGCTTGATATAATCGATGCAGCATGAATGATATGGCTATATTGCCTACCCTAAAGGCACCTGCAGTCCTGGGAGAGAGATGACAAGGACATAGACAATTACAGAACAATGTGACAAATGCTGGAGCAGCTCAGTAGAATCACCTACCTCATTTGGAGGTGGGGTTAAGACTGACATTCCCCAATAGGCTGATTCCCAATCATGCCCATATCAAGCAGAGTTAAGGTCATATCTCAAGCTGGTAGAGCCCAGAAATGACATCACTGTCTTTTTAAAAAATGTTTTATTTATTTCAAAGGAAGATTTACAGATAGGCAGAGATACAGAGAGAGGGATCTTTTTTTTTATTCTTTTTTTAACTTTTATTTAATGAATATAAATTTCCAAAGTACAGAATATGGATTACAATGGCTTCCCCCCATAACGTCCCTCCAACCCGCAACCCTCCCCTTATCCACTCCCTCTCCCCTTCCATTCACATCAAGATTCATTTTCGATTCTCTTTATATACAGAAGATCAGTTTAGCATACATTAAGTAAAGATTTCAACAGTTTGCTCCCACACAGAAACGTAAAGTGTAAAATACTGTTAGAGTACTAGTTATAGCATTAAATCTCAATGTACAGCACACTAAGGACAGAGATCCTACATGAGGAGTAAGTGCACAGTGACTCCTGTTGTTGACTTAACAAATTGACACTCTTGTTTATGGCCTCAGTAATCACCCTAGGCTCTTGTCATGAGCTGCCAAGGCTATGGAAGCCCCCTGAGTTCACTGACTCTGATCATTTTTAGACAAGGCCATGGTCAAAGTGGAAGTTCTCTCCTCCCTTCAGAGAAAGGTACCTCCTTCTTTGATGACCCATTCTTTCCACTGGGATCTCACTCGCGGAGATCTTTCATTTAGGTTTTTTTTCCCCCCAGAGTGTCTTGGCTTTCCATGCCTGAAATACTCTCATGGGCATTTCAGCCAGATCCGAATGCCTTAAGGGCAGATTATGAGGCCAGAGTGCTGTTAGGACATTTGCCATTCTATGGGTCTGCTGTGTATCTCACTTCCCATGTTGGATCATTCTCTCCCTTTTTGATTCTATCAGCTAGTATTTGCAGACACTATTCTTGTTTATGTGATCCCTTTGGTTCTTAGTCCTATCATTATGATCAATTGTGAACAGAAATTGATCACTGGGACTAGTGAAATGGCATTGGTACATGCCACCTCGATGGGATTGAATTCGAATCCCCTGGTGTGTTTCTAACTCTACTGTTTGAGGTAAGTCAGCTTGAGCATGTCCCGAATTGCACATCTCTTCCCTCTCTTATTCCCACTCTTATATTTAACAGTGATCACTTTTCAGTTAAGTTTCAGCACTTAAGAAGAATTGTGTATTGATTACAGTATTCAACCAAAAGTATTAAGTAGAACAAACGAAAAAAAACTAAGAGGGATAACATATTAAGCTGCTCATCAACAGTCAGGGTGAGGGCTGATCAAGTCACCGTTTCTTATAGTGTTCATTTCACTTTAACAGGTTTCCTTTTTTCTGCTCAGTTAGTTGTCACCTATCAAGGAGAACAAGTGGTATTTGTCCCTTTGGGATTGGCTTATTTCACTCAACATAATGTTTTCCAAATTCCTAACAGGGATCACTTTTCAGTTAAAATTTAAACACCTAAGAATAATTGTGTGTTAATTACAGAGTTCAACCAATGGTACTAGAACAAAAAAAATACTAAAATGGATAAAGTATTACATTGTACATCAACCGTCAGGACAAGAGCTGATCAAGTCACTGTTTCTCATAGTGTCCATTTCACTTCAACAAGTTTCCCCTTTGGTGCTCAGTTAGTTGTCGCCAATCAGGGAGAACATATGATATTTGTCCCTTTGGGACTGGCTTAATTCACTCAGAATGATGTTTTCCAAATTCCTCCATCTTGTTGCAAATGACCGGGTTTCATTGTTTTTGACTGCTGTATAGTATTCTATAGAGTACATGTCCCATAATTTCTTTATCCAGTCTACCGTTGATGGGCATTTGGGTTGGTTCCAGGTCTTAGCTATTTTGAATTGAGCTGTAATAAACATTAATGTGCAGACAGCTTTTTTGTTTGCCAATTTAATTTCCTTTGGGTAAATTCCAAGGAGTGGGATGGCTGGGTTGAATGGTAGGGTTATATTCAGGTTTCTGAGGAATCTCCAGACTGACTTCCATAGTGGCTTGACCAGTTTGCATTCCCACCAACAGTGGGTTAGTGTCCCTTTTTCCCCACATCCTCGCCAGCATCTATTGTTGGTAGATTTCTGCATGTGAGCCATTCTAACTGGGGTGAGGTGGAACCTCATGGTGGTTTTGATTTGCATTTCCCTGATTGCTAGTGACCTTGAACATTTTTTCATGTGTCTGTTGGCCATTTGGATTTCCTCTTTTGAAAAATGTCTATTGAGGTCCTTGGCCCATCTCTTAAGTGGGTTGTTGGTTTTGTTTTTGTGGAGTTTCTTGATTTCTTTGTAGATTCTGGTTATCAACCCTTTATCAGTTGCATAGTTTGCAAATATTTTTTCCCATTCTGTCGGTTGTCTCTTCACTTTCCTGACTGTTTCTTTTGCAGTACAGAAACTTCTCAATTTGATGCAATCCCAAATGTTAATTTTGGCTTTGACTGCCTGTGCTTCTGTGGTGTTTTCCAAGAAGTCATTGCCGGTACCTATATCTTGCAGGGTTTTTCCATTGCTCTCTAATAATTTGATGGTGTCAGGTTGTAGATTTAAGTCTTTAATCCATGTTGAGTGGATTTTTGTGTAAGGTGAAAGGTAGGGGTCTTGCTTCATGATTCTGCACGTGGAAATCCAATTTTCCCAGCACCATTAATTGAATAGAGTGTCCTTACTCCAGGGATTGGTTTTGGACCCTTGATCAAATATGAGTTGGCTGTAGATGTTTGGATTGATTTCTGGTGTTTCATTCTGTTCCATTGGTCTATCCATCTGTTTCTGTACAGTACCATGCTGTTTTGATTACAACTGCCCTGTAGTATGTCCTGAAATCTGGTATTGTGATGCCTCCAGCTTCATTTTTGTTGTACAAGATTGCTTTAGCTATTCGAGGTCTCCTGTGTCTCCATATAAATTTCAGCATCATTTTTTCTAGATCTGAGAAGAAGGTCTTTGGTATCTTGATTGGTATTGCATTGAATCTATAAATTGCTTTTGGGAGAATGGACATTTTGATGATATTGATTCTTCCAATCCATGAGCATGGAAGATTTTTCCATTTCTTGGTATCCTCTTCTATTTCTTTCTTTAAGGTTTTGTAATTTTCATCGTAGAGATCTTTAACGTCCTTGGTTAAGTTTATTCCAAGGTATTTGATTGTTTTTGTAGCTATTGTGAATGGGATTGATCTTAGAAGTTCTTCCTCAGCCATGGCATTGTCTGTGTATACAAAGGCTGTTGATTTTTATGCATTGATTTTATACCCTGCTACTTTGCCAAACTCTTCTATGAGTTCCAATAGTCTCTTAGTAGAGTTCTTTGGGTCCCCTAAATAAAGAATCATATCATCTGCAAAGAGGGATAGTTTGAGTTCTTCCTTCCCAATTTGTATCCCTTTAATTTCTTTTTCTTGCCTAATAGCTCTGGCTAGAACCTCCAGAACTATATTGAATAGCAGTGGTGAGAGTGGGCATCCCTGTCTGGTGCCAGATCTCAGTGGAAATGCTTCCAACTTTTCCCCATTCAATAGGATGTTGGCTGTGGGTTTTTCATAGATTGCTTTGATTGTATTGAGGAATGTTCCTTCCAAACCCAGTTTGCTTAGAGTTTTCATCATGAACGGGTGTTGTATTTTATCAAATGCTTTCTCGGCATCTATTGAGATAATCATATGGTTTTTCTTCTGCAGTCTGTTAATGTGGTGTATCACATTGATTGTTTTGCACACATTAAACCATCCCTGCATACCAGGGATAAATCCCACTTGGTTTGGGTGGATGATCTTTCTGATGTGTTGTTGTACTCTATTGGCCAGAATTTTATTGAGGATTTTTGCATCTATGTTCATCAGCGATATTGGTCTGTAATTCTCTTTCAATGCTGCATCTTTTTCTGGCTTAGGAATTAAGGTGATGCTGGCTTCATAGAAAGAATTTGGGAGGATTCCCTCTTCTTTGATTGTTCTGAATAGTTTGAGAAGAATTGGAGTTAGTTCTTCTTTAAATGTCCGGTAGAATTCAGCAGTGAATCCATCTGGTCCTGGGCTTTTCTTTGTTGGGAGGGCCTTTATTACTGTTTCAATTTCTGTCTCAGTTATGGGTCTGTTTAGGTTTTCGATGTCTTCCTGGTTCAATTTAGGTAGGTTGCATGTGTCCAGGAATCTATCCACTTCTGATAGGTTTCCCTGTTTGCTGGCAGACAAGTCCTTGTAGTAATTTCTGATGATTCTTTTTATTTCTGTGGTGTCTGTTGTTACGTTTCCTTTTTCATCTCTGATTTTATTGATTTGGGTCTTTTCTTTTTTTAGTTAGTTGGGCCAATGGGGTGTCAATTTTGTTTAATTTTTCAAAAAACCAGCTCCTCGTTTGGCTGATTTTTTGTAATTTTTTTTTGATTCTATCCTGTTGATTTCTTCTCTGATTTTAATTATTTCTCTTCTCCTACTAAATTTGGGTCTGATTTGCTGTAGGTTTTCTAGATCCTTGAGGTGAATTGAAAGCTCATCTATTTGGTGCCTTTCCAATTTCTTGATGTAGGCACCTATTGATATAAACTTTCCTCTTAACACTGCTTTTTGCTGTATCCCATAAGTTTTGGTATGTTGTGCTGTTATCCTCATTTACTTCCAGAAAGTTTTTGATTTCTCATTTAATTTCTTCTATGACCCATTGTTCATTCAGGAGCATGTTGTTCAATCTCCATGTGTTTGCGTATGCTCTAGGGATTCCTGAGTTGCTAATTTCCAACTTCATTCCTTTATGGTCTGAGAAGCTGCATGGTATGATTCTAATTCTTTTGAATTTGCTGAGACTTGCTTTATGGCCTAGTATGTGGTCAATCCTAGAGAAGGTTCCATGTACTGCTGAGAAGAATGTAAAATCTTTAGCTGTAGGATTGAAAGTTCTGTATATATCTGTTAGATCCATTTGGGCTATAGTGTCGTTTAAATCTACTGTATCCTTGTTGATCTTCTGTCCTGTTGATCTGTCTATTTCTGGGAGTGGAGTATTGAAGTCCCCCAGTACTATTGTATTGGGGTCTAAGTCTCCCTTTAAGTCCCTTAACAAATCTTTTAGATAAACCGGTGCCCTGTAGTTAGGTGCATATAAATTGATAATTGTTATATCTTCTTGTTGTATTGATCCCTTAATCATTATATAGTGTCCCTCTTTGTCTCAGAGAGAGGGATCTTATATCTTCTCGTTCACTCCCTGAAGACCACAACTGCTAGAGCTGGCCTAGGCTGAAACCTGGAGCCTGGAACTCCAACCAGGTCTCCTTCATGGGCAGCAGGAGCCTGAGAACTTGAGCCATCCTCCACTGCCTTCCAAGGTGCATTAACACAGAGCTGGATCAGAAGTGGGTAGCAAGGTTATGAACCTATTCTCATATGAGATGCTGGCATTGCAGGTGGTGATTTAACCAGCTTATAACCAAGTGGCTGTGACTTTGCAGAGAGGCCTGACCTAGAGGGAGAAACACATCTCTGGTCGTAACAAGGTTCTCCACTGATGATTGGAGGCACTGTGGAAACACACCAATATTGAGGCCAGAATCTTTTAACCTTGAAGTTTCCTAATCCTTGGGAAGATCCTTTAGAAACCTAAGCATTTTCCCCTTAGCCTAAATCTCTCCTGTGATCAGATCTCCTATGGGCCCACATCAGAAAGCAGATGATAAATACTTGTTAAATAAACAGAAATATGAGGTGTCATCTAAACAGAGCATGTAATCATATGATCCTATACTCATGGGTATACTGAAAGGTGAGAAAATGGAGGTAGGTGATTTGGGTCAGGGAAAGATTTAATGAGCTCTTCCTTAAAAAAATCATAAGAAATTCTTTTTCACAGCTAAAAAAGTTTCCCTCTGCCTTGTAAGGAGGTGAAACCAAAAAACTACAAACCTATAAGGCCAGTCATAGGGAGACATGAACTTGAGAGAACTTAGAGAACATTTAGGGAGAAGCACTGCCCCCTGCAGCACATTGGTCAATGGGGTTAGTGGCAGGTTCAGAAGTTGGCCATACTGATTAAGGCCAGAGGATGCAAACATGAGTCATGGGTTTGGGCACATGATGCTAACTGCAGCTTCCACAGCTGAGAAAGCCTTGAATGAGTGGTGGGGAATGGACAGAGCTGGCTCTGCCTCTGCATCTGAATGACTGAGTCCACCATCACCAGGTGTTCTGAGCACCTGTTGAGACTAAGGGAGACTTTATGGTAGGTGGAAGAAGTCTGATGGGTTGGCTCTGAGGTTAGAGCATCACTATGGAGACAGCCTTTTCTACAGTTGATGGGGTTAGTGATTGGCTTGAGAAGGAGGGCTGGTCTCCTGGCCCCATGCCTTTCCCTTAATGCTCATGTGGACTTAAATAAACTTGAGTTGGGTGCAACACCCTGGGGTGGGTGATGGTGAGAGACTTCCAGACTGGGCTCTGGCTAATGCATGCAGGATGTGGCTCCTGGCACCAGCAGTTTATGCAGCCTCAGGTGTTGACCAGTGTGCTTATCCTGGGTGCATGATCTGAATGAGGTTCTGGCAGAGGGGAAGCAGGGCAAAGTGTTTGCTAGACAGACAATATGAATTGGTTGAGGAGGTCGACTTCTTACTAGAAACAGAGAAAAGGAAAAGATGTTTGCCAGCCTAGGAACTAGCAAGGAGATAGTTGATAGTATGATCCTTTTGCCCTTCCTCAGGAAACACACAAGGTTAACAGTTGACCTCTGTAAATCTGAAGTGGTGGTACTGCTGTGGGGTATATTTTTATTCCAGGCCATTGTCATTCACAAAGAGAGGAATTCTTAGTGCTGACAAAAAGTAAATTTTATTAGGATAGAAATTGAACACACATAGGGGTTTGGCATTGTGACATAGCAGATGATGCCTGAGGTGCCAGCATCCCATATGGGCCATGGTTCATGTCACAGCTGCTCCACTTCCTATCCAGTTTCTAAATTTTGCTGTTTAGTATCTCTTACTTCAATTTCTAGGGAAATCAAGTGGCTGGTGGTTCTTTCAACATATCACACAAAAGAATGTTCAGTTAATGTTTGTTTAATAAATGAGTTACATAGCTAGGGTGACCATTCAACCTGCTTTGCTCTTGACAGTCCCTGTTCACACATTCTATCACATTGTACTTATTAGTATGCCCCCTTTTAATTATCAAACTAGTTTTAGAAAATAAATTTTATATTCACTTAATTTTGAGAGTTAAAAAATAGATTTATAACTTTCCTTGTGTCCTCTACTAGTGAGAGGGACCCCAACACCTTCAGGGAAAAAGGACCAGATTAACCCCATCATAAGATCAGATCACCATCTCTTGTCTGCACGAATACTCACAGGCTGTTAAAATATGATATTGTGCTCAGCCCTGAGGGGCCCAGCCCATTTCACTTGGCCTAACCAGCAATGTCCTGAATAAAATAGGGAAGTTCTTTCAGCAACTCTGATAATAGGTCTCCTGCCCACCAACAACAGCCATCACAGTGGGGACCCATAAGCCTCAGTCCCATCTTACTGTGGAAACCAACCAATATGAGAATTATAAATACCTCCTGCCTTTGAGTTCCCCTCAGCTTGGTCCTTTTCCATCAGCCTCTGCCACTAGTGGCAGCTTTTTGTACTGTCTAATAAAGCTCTTCTCTTCTCACCATTGTATCCAGCCTCATTGTTCTTCGACTCTTAGAGACCAATCCAGATCTGATTCACAAAATTCTCACAACCATAGATTGTGAACTCTTGAGGGTCAAGAATCGGGTTTGTTCAGTTCTTATATCCGTGTTCATTTCTTAACTAAGAAACAGATTCTCAGGTGTTGAGCTTATAATGTCAAATAAAGCAAACATGATTCTTTCCCTAATGAAGCTAAAATATTTCAGGAAAAAATCTAACCTAAGAATATTGCCTAATAACAGAAAATATTAGTGTGAAGTGAATGTATAAAGATTTAAACATTGTTAATCAAGCAACTCTTATGCCATGAACTATAAGAGACAGAAGAAGTCATAAATGTAGAACTCCATTACACCCAGTAAATTTTCTAATTAAAAACCTAAAATAAAAATGGCACATATATATCCGAGAATGCATAATATTTAGCAACTACATTGATATTAAACATAAGATAAAATGACAATGGTACAATACCACAATGAGATTTTGAGTCTTATTCCTTATTTAGAGAACTTGTAATCTATGTGTGCATTCTCACTTTTTTTTCCAGATGAGAAATCTCAGATGTTAGAAAATGAGCCACAAAAGAATAATTTTTTGAAAAATAGTATTGATTTTCATTTAGCCTTTCTCCTAGACTTATTAACAAATCCTCATAAGCAAATAACAAAACCCTTTCCACCACAGTTTCCTCTTTGTAAACTAGAGATGAAATCTTTTCCTGAATTAATCTAAAGATGAAATGAGATGATGTATAGAATTTTGCCCCTCAGGAACGTTAGCTTTCTATTCAATTCCTTTGTTTATCTTTCTATACTTGGTGAATGGAAGAATGATGTAAAATGATTTGAAAAGAACTGCAAACACCAATGAGACACCAATAAAAATTTTCATGTGCTTAATGCTAAGCTATGCCCTCCGAAGCCCTCTATTATACTGTGTTCATAGTCAGTTATTTATTTATTTATTTAAATATTTTATTTATGTACTTGAGAGGCAGAGTTACAGAGAGAGAGAGAGAGAGAGAGAGAGAGAGAGAGAGAGACCTTCCATCTGCCAGTTCATTCCCCAAATGGCTGGAGCTTGGCTGACCTGAAGCCAGGAGCCAGGAGTTTTGCTGGGGCTCTCTCGCAGGTGCAGGGGCCCAAGCACTTGGCCATCTTATATTGTTTTCCCAGGCTGTAGCAGAGAGCTGGATCAGATGAGGAGCAGCAGGGACTTGAACTGGAGGCAGATGCTTAATCCACTATGCCACCGCCTCGGTCCCACTTTCATTTATTTTTCATTCTTATAAGTAAAAACCCCAAGAGGGCTTCCAGCAGGTAACAAAGCAGCAGGTAAGATTTTTTTCTGGAAGAAGGCAGAGTTTAGGAAGCAGCCAGGATTTGGGGGTTAGTTAGCAGGAGTGGGTGTCCCTCTTATGTGTTGGTTCAAGAACGGAAGAGCACCAACTGCTCCTTGAGATTGTGTTTTCAGTGGTGGGAAGGGGAGGTGGCTTGTAAGCAAAAGCATAGAATTTTCCTTCTGTCCTCGCGCCCATCAGAGGCTTTGAAGCCCTCAGGCAGGGCCAGCAGGTTTGTTCCCTAGGCACGCCCCGGGTCAGGACTTCATTTCCCAGAATTCCTAGCTTTCCTAACGTACTCGGGCTCCGAGTGCCTGTGTGCGGGAGCGTAGGAAAGCGCGTGCGTGCGTGGGCGTGCTGGTGGAGGTGCATTCTTCAGAGCCCGGGCTGGGAGGCAGCGCGGCTCTCTCCCCCGCAGTTACCGGCGTCTTGCGCGGCACCTGCAATCCAAGGCAGGTTGCAAGCGCAGACCCGGCCTGCCCCACCCTCATCCCCCAGGCTTCGGCTGCTGCCGCCTCTGCCGCCACTGGTCCCCCGGACCACGGACTTTTTCTGCCCCGCACTCTCCGCCTGGCCCTCGGCGTGTCCTGAAGGGAGCGGCCCAGCCCCCAGGGAATTTCCACTGCAAGTAGAGAGACCCCGAAGGGGCGTGGGTGCCTGTGTCTGGGAACGGTGTGGATACGAGGGTGGCTGGCGGCTTGGGGATCAGCTCACTTTTTGGGCGCGCTTTCTAGTGATCCGGGTGCATCCGCCCCCAAGGCTGTCAGCGTTTCCCATCGCCGCCTTCCAGTGCGCACCCGGCCCTGAGCGCTGCCTCACTCAAACTTTCCTTAATGCGTTTTATTTGGGGAGTACCAGGCGGAAAATGTCACATGGGAACTGGAGGGGCAGGCAGGCGAGTGGACAGCGAAGGAGAAAGGTGAGTGGGGTCCCGTCCATCATGTTTTAGTAAGCCCGATCCCACTTTGGGCTGGTCAGGTGCATCCCTTCTGGCCAAACTGCATGGTGTAACCCGCAGCGTCCCCGGACGGGGCTGGGTGTGTAGCCAAAGACGGCGCCTGAGGCAGAGTTGGCGTGAAAAGAGAGGACTTTGGAAAAATTCCACCCCTCTGGGGGGAAAAATGTAGGAGAACGATTTAGAATAGACCCAAGGGAGGAAGAGGGGCGATATGGCACTTGAGTTAAGGATATGGGAAATAATAACCAACTACTGATGCTTCTGCACAGAGAGGTGAGGGGAACCAGTAATGGACCCCTCACTGCGTTGATGGATACTGGCGAGGCAGCCAATCCAAATACATGCCTATAGCATGTAGGAGGTGAGGGGCCAGTATGTCACAGATAAGGGCAGACAGAGAAAGAATAAGGATTCCCAGAGCTGGGTCTCCTCCCCTTTATGGGGGCTCTTTTTTTTTCTTGAAGATTTACTTATTTATTCGAACTCAGAGTTACACAGAGAGAGGAGATGCAGAGAGAGAGAGAGAGAGGTCTTCCATCTGATGGGTCACTCCCCAATTGGCCACAATGGCTGGAGCTGGGCGGATCCGAAGCCAGGAGCCAGGAGCTTCTTCAGTCTCCCTCGTGGGTGCAGGGGTCCAAGGACTTGGGCCATCTTCTACTGCTTTCCCAGGCCATGGCACAGAGCTGGATCGGAAGTAGAGCAGCCAGGTCTCGAACCAGCGCCCACAGCGGATGCTGGCACTTCAGGCCAGGGTGTTAACCCATTGCACCACAGCGCCAGCCCCACATGGGCTCTAATTACAAATAAAATTGCTTTCACTCTTGTACTCTCTCCCAAACTTGTCTGTTTCTATACTGAGCAATAAGTCCTGGGACCATGGAAAGCAGCACCCCCCCCCCACCCATGGCCCTCAGTAGAGAGAGGCCTGAGGTGGCAGGCAGGAGGGGGAAGGAGGATCAGATGAGGATCTACCCCGCCCTCCCCACACACCAATGGCACATGGGGAACACTGGATAGCTCTTGTGGCAGCAGCACGCAGGGTGTGCAGTGGCTTTGCAAATTATTCCCTCCTCTGTGTTTAGTTCACAGAGACTTTTTGCAATCTGGAGTTGTTCTGAGGCTGGGGTAAGGTAGCTGATGATTTATTTGGCTGCTTTTCAATTTCTCTCATCACCCCTTCTTTCTTTTCCTTTTAGCAGAGTTGTCAACTGTTACTACTTGCTCCTGATCCCTTTGCAAAGAAGGGAGAAGTGAAGTGAATGCAAGTGTACTGCTTAGGACAATAATTGGAATAATTTTCACCTGGATTTGCATGAAGTGCTGAACTACAAAATCATACAGGCAGAAAACTAACACTTTGCCTTTGCTGGTTCTAACTGCTCCACCCAACTGGTTATCTTAATTAAGAGGGCCAGTTCTTTTCATATTATTTTAGTTCTATATTTAAGCTCATGACATAGTTGACACTGGAGCATGTGAACTTCATTTTTGCAGAATGATTGTGATCTGTAGAAGCCTCTACACAAGTTCTTACTGAGAGTGAGGGTGAGAAAGAAAAGGGGAAAAAAAGGTGATCCCTCCACCCCAGATGCTCATTCAGTGAGTAAAAGATGTGGCCAAAAAATATTGCTGGCTTTGAGTATGGTGAAGTTAACACACGAATAACCAGGTTTTATTGATTCACGTGTTCTTTTAGGGTGCCTGGTGCTGTCACCAGGTTACTCATTTACCATAGTGAGGTCATCTAGGAAGTAAAAATAGAAAGTGAATCTTAGGTAGTAGCGGGTGATAGGGTGGCAGTGTTCCTCCTCTCAACCCCAGTATGTTAATTTTTATCCTCTGCTCTGGCATGCCTCCTATCATAGTGCTTGTAGTAGACAAGTAGTTACAGATTTCTTCTGTTAAGAGCTGCTTCACACCCCGAAGACAGCTATTAGCCCATTTTCTGAGCAACCATGTAGTGTGACCATTTATCTGACTGGGAAACAGCCAAAAAACAGTATTCCCATACTTGATAGGCTAACTGGCTGTCTTTCCCTGTACTGCTATAAGTTTGCAGGCAAGTTACTTAAAAATTGGAAGAGAGAATTTTTTTTTTTCTTTTTTTAGAAATATGATACACATGATCTGGTAATATTACAGGATGGGAGAAGGAAGTCCTTCCTTTGAACTGCATTAAGCCAAGAGGATTCATCTACAGTTTAACTGAGGTACTAAGTTTTCTGTGGGGGAATAACTAAAATACTTACTTCATTGTGTAGTTTTTTTTTTTTTTTTTTTTTTTTTTTTTTTTTTTTGACAGGCAGAGTTAGTGAGAGAGACAAAGAGAAAGGTCTTCCTTTGCCGTTGGTTCACCCCCTAAATGGCCGCTACAGCATGCTGTGCTGATCCAAAGCCAGGAGCCAGGTGCCTTCTCTTGGTCTCCCATGTGGGTGCAGGGCCCAAGCACTTGGGCCATCCTCCACTGCACTCCCGGGCCACAGCAGAGAGCTGGACTGGAAGAGGAGCAACCGGGACAGAATCCGGCACCCCAACCAGGACTAGAACCTGGGGTACAGGCGCTGCAGGCCCATTGTGTAGTTTTTTAAAGGAGGGGGTACGGTGTTTACTGATATGACTGTCCATGTGAAGAGTATACTTTGTAGCAGATGGTGATTGTTTTTTATACTTTGAGGTTCATTAAGTTTTTATTGAATGTATATTTTTAAGTTATTGAGCCTAGTATTTATCTTATGTTATCCTGGCTTGTGATAAATAACATTTCTCCTGTCACTCAATATACTTTTTTTGGTAAAGATGTGTTTTACTTATTTGAAAGGTAGAGTAATGGAGAGGAAGATCATCGGTCTGCTGGTTTGTTCCTCAAATAGTCACAATTGCTGGGGCTAGACCAGGCCAAAGGCAGGAGCCCAGAACATCATCCAGCTTTCCCAAATGGGTTGCAGGGACACAACTACTTGGTCATTTTCTGCTGCTTTCCCAGGTAAATTATCAATGAGCTTGGTTGGAAGTAGTATAACCAGGTCTCAAACTGGTGCTAATATGTGTTGCTGGCATTGCAGGCAGCAACTTAATCTGCTGTACTACAATGTCAGTCCCTCAATAGACATTTTGAAACTGAATCAGTGGCTATGAAAGTGTACAATCTAAATTTACACACGAGATGGAAACAAGCTTATTTGTTTTAAAGATTTATTTATTTGAAAATCAGAGTTATACAGAGGGAGAAGGAGAGGCAGAGAGAGAGAGAGAGAGAGAGAGAGCGAGAGAGGTCTTCCATCTGCTGGTTCACTCCCCAGTTGGTCGCAACAGCTAGAGCTGCACTGATCTGAAGCCAGGAGCCTGGAGCTTCTTTGGTCTCCCATGTGGGTACAGGTGCCCAAGGACTTGGGCCATCTTCTACTGCTTTCCCAGGCCATAGCAGAGAGCTGGATCAGAAGTGGAGCAGCTGGGACTTGAACCAGCGCCCGTATGGGATGCTGGTACTGCTGGTAGCAGCTTTACCTTCTATGCCACAGCGCCGGCCCCAAGAGGCTTATTTCTAATTCCAATTGGTTCCAGGGACCTTTACTGGATATTCATGCTAGGACAATATGCAGAGCAAAAGAAGTCAGAGATTTTATTGAATTTTGTTCTAAATAAATGATGGGGAATATATAGCCTATGTGCCATATAAGGTACATGAAATCAATTTGGTCTGGCCCTACCAAAGCAATCAGAGGCAAGACTCAATATTCAATAAGTCCAGATCAAGTGGTCTTTTAAGTTGACCATTTTTTATGGTTGATGAGTGATGTTTTAAATATTCAAATGGCCCTTGACAAAAATAATGGTACCCACCTCTGCAAAATATTACTAGCAAACTGAAGGCAGATTACAGATCTTTGTAAGAGTGAGTGAGTTAGTAACTGCAAGTACCAATCATCTGGAAGACAGGCATTTCCAGAGAACACATGCTGAAGACACCCATTATGTCTTTCAATGTCAGATATTCCAGGAATTTTGTTGAAAAGTCTTTATTCCTCCTCAGAATAGAGAAACGGGAATCCTGTGTGTTGAGAGAGGTCTATGCATCAAAACTAATGTTACCGCTATTGGGTCACATAGAACTTGTTTCTGAAAATGGTTTCAGATGGCATATGCAGATGAATGTTTATGTCTGTGCCAGTGTGTGTGGTATCCATGAGTACAATTTGTGCCGACTCACACACACAGATGCTCCCTGTCTGCATGTTCATGATGTGGGGCCTTGTTGGGGGAGATGAGAGGATGCATATGTGGGAGCATTTCACAGCTGCTCTCTGAATATCAGGCCTGCCACGAGTGGTACTTCTTTGAAAAATAAAGACCCCTCACCCCCTACCTATTCTTGGTGGCTTGGCCTTGCAAAGCCCATTTCCCAGGGAATTTGATGGTTATGTAATTTCTTTTTCTTTGCTTGGCTCAGGCACATTCCTCCTGGAGCGTGTACCATCCCAAGTCAGCCCTGTGTAGATCACAATAAATTGATTTTCCTAAGTGAGGATGGCCTTCTGCTGCTGCCCACTGGCTCCTAAAGCCTGTGCTGTTTCTTGTCTGAGCAACTGTAAGCCAGAAAGATGGCATCACAGTCACTTCAGTTCCCCTTTCTTTTCCCCCTCCCCTCCACTTTTCCCTTTGCTGTATCTGCTGCTTTGCAAAAGGGATGACTCCCCAGGAATATTCACTGCCTTGATCCAAGGTGCCACTCAGCCTGTCTCCCTCGGATGACTGCTGCTTATGTGACACTGGTCATTGAAAAAGACTGTGGTGGAGGCCAGCACTGTGGCTCAGTGGGTTGATGCCCTGGCCTGAAGCGCCGGCATCCCATGTGGGCGCCGGTTCTAGTCCCGGCTTCTCTTCTTCTGATCCAGCTCTCTGCTGCGTCCTGGGAAAGCAGTAGAAGATGGCCCAAGTCCTTGGGCCCCTGCACCTACGTGGGAGACCCAGAAGAAGCTCCTGGCTTCAGATCGGTGCAGCTCCGGCCATTGCTGCTCTCTAGGGAGTGAACCAGCAAATGGAAGACCTCTTTCTCTGTCTCTACCTCTCTCTGTAACTCTGCCTGTCAAATAAATAAAATAAATCTTAAAAAAAAAAAAAGAAACGAAAAAGACTGTGGTGGGCTTACACTGGGTATTTTCCAGATGGACAGCTTGCCCTATCTTCCCAACCCTTAGCATCCCCAGCCCTGATGGCTTTGGCACCCGTGGCCAAGCTCAGCTCTGGTGCTTCCAGCCCTTGGCAGCAGCCATGAGCCTTTGGTGTCTCTATCTTGGTAGACAGGGTGTGTGTACTCCATTCACCAGTGACTCCTATGCCTTTCCTTCTGTATGCCATCAGCAAGGTGGGGTGCCGTGTACTTTTGGCAATTGTGGTTTCCTGCCTTTCTTGCTACACCTCTGCCTTCAGTTTGCTCTCTGAAATTTATATCGCACTGCAGTCAGTATGCTGCATCCTAGAGGCAGCGAGAGACCTCTCCATCCCTTATCTTCCACTGAGGACCAGGAGAGCCGTCAGGTAACTTTTATGCCAGCCTTTCCACTTAAGAGCAGCCATGACACGTGGGCACTTCTCAGGGGCAATGGCCAGGGAAATGACTTGGGGTCATGGCTGCTGTTTAGCTCCCTCTGTTCATTTAATGTGACGACACGGAGAAGATTCTTGCTCTCTGGCCTCATTTTTTTAAGAATTTTATTTATTTGAGAGGTAGAGTTACAGATAGAGGGAGAGACAGAGAGAAAGATCTTCCGTCCACTGGTTCGCTCCCCAAATGGCCACAGTTGGATTGATCTGAAGTCAGGAGCCAGAAGCTTCTTCTGGTCTCCCATGCAGGTACAGGGGCCTAAGTACATGAGCCATTTTCTGCTGCTTTCCTAGGCCATAGCAGAGAGCTGGATCAGCAGAGGAGAAGCCAAGGCTCAAACTGGCACCCATATACGATGTTGGCACTGCAGGTGGCAGCTTTACCCACTACACCAAAGTGCCAGCCATGCTAGCCTCATTTCTGATGAAGAATTCTCATCTGCCTCAGAGGATGGAATTACAGATGTAAGTACTTCACTTCGAACCCTCCTTTCCCTCCAGTAAGCTCTGCCTAGCTGTCATGTTCAACGTGTTGGTGGCATTTGTGTACACTGGTCATTGGAAGGGCCAACACTGTCTGTCCCAATATCTGTGGAGTGCTGACATTCACTTGTTTCATTAATGGGCATTGATAGTTCTTATAGGAAATATTTTTTTAAAGGTGGCCAAAGACACATTGGCCTCAGTGCTGCCATTCTCCCCAAGATGTGTTTGGCTCATTGTCGGGATTGTGGAGTGAAGAGCGGTACAGTCATGCACTGGAGTGAAAGTGAGTGCCACTGCATTAGCAGTGGAGGTTCCTAGGTAATTCATGGGGGAGAAGGGATAAAGAAATTCAGCACCCCTCATTTCTTTGCTCTCCTCATGTTGCCTGGTCTTTGTACTATTTTCTAGCTTTTCCATCGAATCATACCCAGTAGACTGCAGGTTTTTCTATTTTCACAACTCTGAGCCCTTGATCATATCAGGCTGATTTTTCAGAGGACAAAATTGTCATCATTCTCCATAAAACATTTTGGGTGGCCGGCACCGTGGCTCACTAGGCTAATCCTCCGCCTGTGGCGCCGGCACCCCGGGTTCTAGTCCTGGTCGGGGCACCGGATTCTGTCCTGGTTGCTCCTCTTCCAGTCCAGCTCTCTGCCACAGCACCGGTCCCTCAATTTATTTTCCTAAGAAAACTATATCTGAGCTTTGCTCTCCCCTCTTCTCAAATTTTTGTGTTCCTATTCTCTTTTTAACCACCAACATGAGAACCCCTTTTTCTCTTCTCTTTATGATGCTGAGATGAGTTATAGAGACATTGCAGCTCTCCTGGCAGCCCTGCTTCCTCAGGCTGTCTCCTTGAATTAGGCATTGGATTAACTCTGCTGTTCTAAAGGCATCTGCCTGATACAATATACCTTTTCAATAAAAGTCGTCATAAGATCAACCTACCATGCAAACCTCTCATCTTCAGTTTTGAAATATGTCGTGAGTGTCTGTGTCTTTTATGTCTGTATCTTAAGCTGGAGACTTCCTACTTAAGGCAAAAGGCTGCTGAGGGACATCACAATTGTTCTCAATACTCTGTCACTTTGGCTGTGGCTCCCCTGTCACTGTTTCCCTTTCTGTTGACTTCTGTGTGTTTTTGATCCTGCTTGTCATTGTTTTGGTTGTCATTTTTTGAGGGATATGTAAGTGATCAAGGCTAGTATAATCTGTCCTCTGGCTAAAGTTGCCCTGTGTTAGGATGTGACTGATTCTGCCCATTTATTTCTGCAGATATAGGTGGAAAGTGAAAGCCTCTCGGAGTAATATTCAACACAACACCAACTGGAGATCAAATTCCTTTCTTCTCAGCCAGCAGAACCAGCTTTTCTCTGTGTTTCTGTCTTTTTAGCCCAAAGTTATATCAGATTCCTAGAATAGCAGAAAGCTTTTTAGCCAAGTCAGAACTGATGGAATTGGATATCCAGTCTCCTCAGAGTGCCAAGAGCATAACTGTGTTCTCTCTGGTTGGTGTTGTGTGCTGGTGCCATCCCCCACGAAGATGCATCCCTCACACAGGAATACACCTGCATGGAAGAAAATCCAAGGGGTCTGCCTCTGAAAGTATAGGGGAATTCTGACCTGGAAGTTCTTGAGATTCTGATCAGAGGAGTGGGAAAAGTTCTTTGTTTCACTTTCAGTTTGGGTGCATGTAAATTAGCATTCTTTCCTCTTCTGTTCCAAATGTCCCTTTCTTAGGGAGTGCTCTGTGTTCTGCAGCCCACACAGGCTGCCTATGATTGGAGGTAACTGGAACAACTGCAGTATCCATCTTCCCTTGTGACCAACCTTTAACCAGAAACAGAAGTGCAAAGTGAGGAGGACAGTCACCTGGGTTTGTGTTCCTTGTTCACTTTCTTTCCTCGTGTGCTGGAGCAGCCTTCACAGAGTTATAGGGGTAGTGTTGGTGCTTTTGACTTTGAATGTTTGGAAAGTAAATGGTTTTTCTGTAGGAAAGGACAGGGGAGGCACTAGACAAAATCAGTAGCAGCTTTTTGGCTCTTGTTATATGCCAACATGGATCAGAATCTTTATGGTCTGTTTCATGGAAACAACATATTTAAAGTACATTATAAAGCCTGGGTATTTCCATTAGATGCCATTCATTCCCTCTTCATGGAACCATTTGAATTAAGAGACAATTCTCACATAATTGGGTGACTGTCTTTAAGAGTGCTTCCAAAGGGGGAGAAAGCTGCAGCAACAGAGGGATGGATCAGTGATGTGGGCTGGGAATGAGGGGCAGGGAGTTTGAGGAGGCAACAGGAGAGGTTAAAAAGTGCTCAGATGAGGGGCCAGTGCTGCTGCATAGTGGTATAAGCCACCACCTGCAGTGCTGATATCCCCTTATGGGCACCAGTTGGGGTCCTGGCTGCTCCTCTTCCAAGCCAGCTCTGTGCTAACGTGCCTTGGGAAAGCAGCAGAGTGTGGTCCAAGTGCATGGGTCCCTGCACCCACATAGGAGACCTGGAGGAAGCCTTTGGCTCCTGCCTTTGTTCTGGCCCTGCCCTGGCCATTGTGGACATTTGGGGAGTGAACCAGTGGTTGGAAAATCTCTCCCTGTTTTTCATTCTCACTTTCTTTGTAACTCTGCCTTGCAAATAAATAAAATCTTTTTTTAAAGAAGTGTTCAAATCAGCAAAGTAGTAGGATACAAGTCACTTGTGCAGATTGCCAAAATTAAGTTTTCTTCATATAAATAAGATATTTTTGCAAGATACAGAGAAATGGCCTAATTATATGCAGTGGTGAACTCCTAAATAAGCAGTTAGCTTTGGAGGTTTGTCAGCAGTGTGTGCATATGTATGCATTTCCCTTGTTTAGACTGGAAGTTTTTTATTTATTTTTTTTTAAATTTTTTTGACAGGCAGAGTGGGCAGTGAGAGAGAGAGAGAGAGACAGAGAGAAAGGTCTTCCTTTGCCGTTGGTTCACCCTCCAATGGTGGCCGCCGCCAGTACGCTGCAGCCAATGCACCGCGCTGATCTGATGGCAGAAGCCAGGTACTTATCCTGGTCTCCCGTGGGGTACAGGGTCCAAGCACTTGGGCCATCCTCCACTGCACTCCCTGGCCACAGCAGAGAGCTGGCCTGGAAGAGGGGCAACCGGGACAGAACCCGGCACCCTGACCGGGACTAGAACCTGGTGTGCTGGTGCTGCAAGGCGGAGGATTAGCCCAGTGAGCCGCGGCACCAGCCCATAGACTGCAAGTTTTTTTTTTTTTTTTTTTTGACAGGCAGAGTGGACAGTGAGAGAGAGAGACAGAGAGGAAGGTCTTCCTTTGCCGTTGGTTCACCCTCCAATGGCCGCCGCGGCCGGCACGCTGCGGCCGGCGCACCGTGCTGATCCGATGGCAGGAGCCAGGAGCCAGGTGCTTTTCCTGGTCTCCCATGGGGTGCAGGGCCCAAGCACCTGGGCCATCCTCCACTGCACTCCCTGGCCACAGCAGAGAGCTAGCCTGGAAGAGAGGCAACCGGGACAGAATCCGGCACCCCGACCGGGACTAGAACCTGGTGTGCCGGCGCCGCTAGGCGGAGGATTAGCCTAGTGAGCCGTGGCGCCGGCCTAGACTGCAAGTTTTATGACTGAATTTGAGGTTATTAAAAACCAGTTTTGTAATTGAAGCACTGACTTTTTATCCTGGTACAGCCAACCCCTGCTCATACTCTGCTTCCCTACGTAGATAGGCCCACATATGCACACACTGGAAAGAGGGGCCTGCAGACCCAGGGTAATGCATATGCACCATTTACTTAAACCTGCCAACTGATAAGCTGGAGTTCTTTTTGAATCAATTTATGTTTTTCAGTAGCATGAAATATCATAATTTTTGTATTGTATCCTGTTTCCTGGTCGATCTCTCTAGTTGGCTAGTCACAGAAGGTGTTGGACTGTTTGGAAAAATAGAAGTCTCTACAGGTCTGACTTATTTCCCCTGGAAAATGGGAGAAGTGTTTTGTAAGAAGCAGTTCACGGATGAGGCATAATTCCTTAGGAAAGGGACTGTAATGATTTCCTTTCATTATCACTCCCTAAGCCGTTCCCATAGCCCCTAATATTTGTGGACCAATTATAAATAGTCCATATGTTTCTTACTTATAAAAGACTACAGATATGTTTCCTAGTGCCTTTAAAAGAGACATTTCCTCAGTAAGGAAATATAGCAACAACAGGGAAGACAGGTATTATCTGCTACCTTGAGCTAGAATCTTTGCATTTATTACCTGCCTAACACACTGGCCCCTGTTTTCTGCATCTCCCAATGATACTTTTCAGGCCACCCATTTGTTCAGATTCCTGCCCAGGTGACACAGTCCTTGGCCCAATTTCCAATCTGTCCACACAGCCTATATTAGAGTTGGCTGGAATTCACATTCACCCTAGGTCAGGGGGTTCCCAAACTGCCCGTGACTGCTCACCCCAGGGATGAACACAGGGCACAGGTCAAAGTGGCTTTGCTTGGTCCTCTTTCCTTGGCCTTCCCTACAGACAGGCAGATTCTCCAGTAGGCAGGAAAACCAGTGGCTTACAGTAGCCCCACAATTTCTGCTTTGCTCTCAGACCTTTTCAGGTCCCAAAAACCCTGAGTAGGGGGTGATATTTTGTACCCTGAGATGTCTCTAAGAGAGCAGGAGTGCATGAGGCCCCCAAGTTCAAAGAATCAACTGAGCCCATCCAGGCCATGGGCAGCCTGGCAGACATTAGACTAATGGTGTTGGGAGATAGAAGTTACGTCACAAGTTTCTGAGGCTGTAGTGGTACAGAGGCGCTAATCTGGGCTTTGGCTGGGGAAAGTGAGGCAGTGGTGCGGTCAGCAGGTGCCACCCTGGATTGCACCTTTAGCAGAACAACACCATGAAGGGCCAGCAAATCCAGATGACGTAGGCCATCCCCCTGACCTGACTGCACAGACCTAGCTCTGATCTTGCTCAGCTATTCCATGTTCTCCCTGAGCCTCTTTTCTCCTCCCCATTTCCATGGCAGGGGCACAAGCTCCAGTGGTATGTGTGGAGGTTTTTCACTGTTTACTCCTAATGCAGTCATGGATAGTCTTTTCATGCTGCTGAATTTGTCTTGTGTGAATGAAAAAATATTTGCATGTGCAGACAGTGTGGCCAATGTTGGACAGGAGCAGTCCCTGGTGGCTACAGTGCCTCTGGCCTACCTTGACTTGACTCTGCATGCCACTGGCCAGTGACTGGACTCTCTAGATGGCGGAGCTCCTGCAGCACTTGGCACTGTGCCCTTCTATCCTGATGCTGTGTCTTCCTTCTGCTGCTGCCCTTGTGGCAGTTGTCATATAGAAGTGATTCTGGCCTTCACTTGCTCAAGGATGCCTGCTACCCTCACTGATCTGTGCAGAATTGTGGCTGGAAATTGAATATTTTTGGAATGGGCACGAAGAGTGCCAGGAACAGCCAGCAGAGGCAAGGACATGGAAGGGCACCATATGTTTGCCAGTCAAGGGCCCTCTCCCATCCTCTACCCCTCTGAAGCTTGCAAGTGCTTTCAGTGGCATTGGTGGCCTCACTGTCCCTCTCAGAGAGTTCTGTGCCCAGAACAAGGGGTGCAAGTGTCTGTACCTTCCATTTCCCTCATCCCTGTGCCAGAGGTTATCCTGCGGACTCAGCCCTGGGTCAATATCCAGTCTGTATTTTGAATAAAGAGTAGGGAGATAGGAGAGTTTGACCAGAGGGTGAGTTGGGGGTCAGACCACATGGCCTTGGGGTGACAGGGACCTGGGAAGGTACAGGTGGTATGTGGGGAGGGAGGAGCACATGATGTGTAAGGTTCAGGGAGGGCCTGCTGGGGGTGGCTGGTTAGGGCTTAGGAGGGGTGAGGGTGTATTCCTTAGGGGCATGAGTATGCCGCCTCCTACACTAGAGCCTTGTTTTTCCCTGGACACCTGGACACTTCCACAACTGTCTTTGGTGTCCACAGAACTTGTCTCCTTTTCAAGGCTGTGAAGTGTCTGGGGAGTATGTTCCAAGCCCAGACCCTGTGGATCAGGGGGGCGGTGGTGCCCACACATGGTGAGTTGCACTCCCCTCCATGTTCTGAGGTCTACAGCAGGCACCGTAGCATTTGTTAGGGCCCCCAAAATTTCTGAAACTCTTCTGGGAAGTGTTCCAGGGAGGCCCTGCAGTGAACTCTAGGTTGATTATTTGGAGGCCCTTTTTAAACAGAAAATATACACATTGCCTCCAGATAACAGAAGTCAGTGCACATTCCTTCCTCCCCTCCCCCTTTATGCCAATTCAGAAAGGGATGGATAAAGTCTCAAAAGCCCTTCTTGTGCTGTTGCAGCTGCATGTCCTCCTTTAATTATCATTTATCCACCATGGTGAGCCCTGGGTTCCCACTGTCCTCTTTCTCCCTTCATTGTATCTAGAAGCAAGGTTGTATTAGAGAAACTGAGTCTCTGAGTCAGGAAGACTTGAGTAGGGTTAGATATCTATGTGATAGCTCGGGTTAGAGAACTCTCACTCTCAAAATATTTTCTCATTCTGAAATTCTGTATTATCAGACATTGTTTGAAATAAATGAGCTAGTAGAATTTGTGTGTCACGGATATTGGGGTGATGTAAATTTGAACTCGGATTCGTTGGTGTGCACTTAGTTTGTAATTTGCAAGACACTTTTACCCTCTTACTTAGGTGAGATGCATCTGCCAGCTTCCCCCATGTGTGTGTCACAGGCCCACAGCACAGTGGGTTATCTATTCTCAGGGGGCCTTAGATAGGAGTGGAGGGGGGTCTTATAGGTCAGGAGAGAAATATAGAACAGGACTGAGATGGGGATTCTGGGCAGGGGAAGGAGAGGGGAGATGGATGGAGAGAGGCCTTCCACGAGGTATAGGTTTGCATTCTCTTAGGAGTGGAAGAAGACTGGCTATTGCTCTGAGTGCACAAATAAACCCAGTGCTTTTCTCTGCATAGAAAGAGCCCCATGGGCTCAGGAATACCAGAGAAGGGCTCTGTGTGCCAGTGGGAAACGTGTGGTATAAGAAGGTGGGTGTGGGAAGCATTGACCTTGGATTTGAATCTGTGTTTAAATAGATTACTTTAAATACAGTTCATGTTTGGAAAAGTCTCACATTCATACACATTTGTGACAGAAACAGCCTTGGGAAGTGAATTGCATGATTTCTCAATTTCTGTCACTTCCTCTATTGTCACTCCTCCGCGGGCTCGCGGGAGAACGACACCGGACCAGACGCTGTTGTTTAAGCGAATGACTCTGCGTCGTGCGCTCAAGTTTGCTCCTGTGCTAACCGCATTCTAACCACATCCCACTTGGTGTGTGCCCGCATTCTTGTTATTCTTTCGGCGCGTGGTGTGAGATGTCTGCGGCGCCTTGTGGCGCATAAGCGAATTCCCCCGCGCTGCTTCTATCTCGCCTTTATAGTCCTCTCCCACCAATCCGTGCTCTGCTGCCCACGTGCTGAGCACGCCGCTTTCTTCCAATCAGAGGTTGGGTCAGCTCCTGCAACTCATTAGTCAAATTGATGAAGCAGCCGAAGCTGCTGTGTAGAACTTGTTTACTCCCCCTCAGCACCATGTTGTGGGAGCTGGGCCCTGCTTCCCACACTCCATGGCTCCCTTTAAAGGGTAAGAGAAGGAGTTCAGTTCACTGTTGGGCAGAAATTCCCTGCCAATCATGGAACACCCAGTGCTACTTTCCCTGACTCCATTGCTTTCCATATATGGTCACAAAGGTGTATGGGAGATGCTGAACATGGGGTTTAGTCCCAAATGTCATAGTGAAGAAGTCATAGTGAAGAAGGAATTCTAGAAAACAGCAGGTTGGAGTATGAGAGGTAGTTAGAGAGGGGGCAGCAGGACTGCAGTTAGGGCCTAGGATTCAGCTTTCTTCTTGAGCAGTAAAACTAACAAACACAGCCTTAGAATAACAAAATTCTGAAAACATGGGCTACCTTTCAACTGGGCCAGTTTGATGGTGTTTCATTCAGACTTAATAGAAGTCAAAGCTTAAAACAACCCACACAGGTGCTGTCTCCTTCTAACTACTCACCATGGTGTGGGCAACTTCTGTTGTCATTTTTTCTTGAAGAGAGCACCTGCTGATGAAGGTGCTGTTATGACAAAGCTATCTATGAGAAGCTGAGTGGCGTGTAAGAGACCTTCCCATCAGGTCGGGGACAGAGTTTACATTCTATCTCATGGCAAATATAAGCCTCTTGGTGGCATGTTGACTTTGGAGAATTGTATCTTTCTTTGATAGTGGTAAAAGCCCCCTGGAGTCTATACCTGGGTGATCCTGTTAAGTCCCAGTGCTGTCTGTATAAGTTGCTGGTACTACACTGTTATATTACTTCCTCATCTTAGTTGCTGGTTGGTGGCAGTGGATGAAACCATGGCAGAGTGCATGGGATATGTCTCGGTGGTCATCAGGGGTGGGGTGTGATGTACTCATTAATTTAAGCATCTGACTGGATGTACTGAGTACCCTGTCCCAGACACCAGGCCAGGTACTGAGGACAACCTGCTGAGCAACGCAGGTTATGTTTCCTGCCTCACCGGACCTTAAACCTTAGCTATTGCAGGGTTTTGTAAAAAGCTCTAGTATGCGAGTATAAAATGCCATGGGATTCAAAGATGAGAGCATCTAGCCATGTATAAGAATGAGGGATAAACTTCTGGAAGAAGTACCCTTTGTGCTGCTATCTGATAATTAAGGAGGATTTATATATTCAAAGGAACTATTCATGGCAGTTTGCTCTTTTAAACAACATACAGCATCTAAATATAAGAACTCCAGAACCACCAAAGATTGCTCTGGAGATAGTAGGAATCATATTTTGTCGCTCCCCCTCTTCGTGGAGGAACGACACAGGACCCTGCGCTGTTCTTTCGTCTGCTCGGCCCTCCCCGGGTTTGCTGCTGGTTCTTCCCGGGTTGGCTACTATCCCTTCCACCTCCGTGGAAGGGCAGTTCCCCCTGGCCGCATTCCCCACTTCCGCAGGGGAGCGGCACACCGCCGGCCGGTTCTCTCGGGGGCTGCACGGGTTCCCTTAGATGTTCCCCATAGATGTTCCTGGTGCATGCCGTCTCTCTCCTCCTTTATAGTCCTGCTCCGCCAATCCTAACTCGGCTGCCCACACGCCGAGTACGCTGCTCTCCAATCAGGAGCAAGTCCTACAATTTATTAGTTGAACTGGAGGCAGCTGTGCGGAAGCTGTTTACTTCTCTCCCAGCGCCATATTGTGGGAGAGCAGATGCATAGAATAAGTCTTAATTCGAGTAACTTAGTCTAGTCCAGATTGCTCCCCACAGATCCCCCTTTCTTTTTATTTTTGGCGTTGATACGCGCCTGTCTTCGGTGTCCCGCGGCACACACTCTGCTCTACTTGCTAGAGTTGCCACAGGCTCTTACAAGTCCTATCAATCAGGAAAACCGAATCCGGGTCCTCTCTTCGCCATGTTGTGAGGAGGTTTTTAGGCGCTGATGCATGCCTGTGTTCGGTGCCCTGCAGCGCATGCTCTGCTCTGCCTGCAGGGGCTTACAAGCTCTATCAGGCAAACCGAATCCAAGCCTTCTCATTGCCTTTTTGTGGGGAGGCCTTACTGATGTTAATTCGTGCCTGTCTTCGGTGACCTGCGGCGCATAAGCTGCTAGCCACCGCAGGTGCTCATCGTGCTCATTTAATCAGGCAGACCGAATCCAAGCTCTCACATTGCAGTGTTGTAGGGAGGCCTTTCTATTTCTCTATTTCTCTATCTCCGGGCATTCCTATTTCTCCCATTTTACTTCTATCTTCCAGCATTCCTATTTCTCTCATCTTACTTCTAAGCTTCTGTTTCTCTTATCCCCGCAGCTTCCCGGCGCCTCGCCCTGCCGGCAGCTTCACGGCTCCGCGCAGCTTCCCGGCGCCTCGCCCCGCCCCGCCGGCGGGTTCCCGGCTCTGCGCGCACGCTCCGCGGTCTCCACGCACTTCGCGTCTGCACCACGGCCTACGCCAGCCCCGTTCCCTATCTATTCACGCCCCGTGCTCTCTCTGCACGCGGCGGCTTCCGGGAGTAACACAGCGTAGCTTACGTGTCCGCCACTAGCATTCAATCTAAGTTCCCCGGGCTAGCCTGGCGAATTCAACCCAGCATACGTCTCCGCCCCACGGTTTGGCTTCCCGTCCTTTGCTCCCCGGGCTAATCAGACGGATCCCAACCAGGCTCACGTTTCAGCTTCTGGTTTCAACTTTTCGCCCCCTATTCCCGGGCTAACTTGAGAATCCCAAAGTGGCTTTCGTGTCCGCCTTGGCCTGCCCCCCGCGGCTTCAATTTCCCTAACATTTTTCTCTACCCGGTATGTTTCCCCAAGCTTTCCTCCAACGATATTCCTCTCATTTCTCCTGGCTTCTCCCCACAGTCCGTATCCGAGTCCAAGCCTCCTCCAGGTTTCACTTTCGCTTTCAATCTCCTAGCTTCCCCGCCATAGTCCGCATCCGAGTCTATGAAAGCTTTCACTTTCGCTTTCAATCCTAACTTCTTTCCCACAGTCAATATCCGAGTCTATGCCTAGGCTTTCAATAGCTTCTTCCAGCACCTTTCTCATCTGGCTTTCCCCTAGGCTCTTCTAGTCTCTCTCTCCGGTATTTTCCTGCTTCTTCCCGTTTCTTCCCTCCTAAGTTTCCTATCCGTCCTAGGTTTCCTATCCGTCCTAGGTTTCCTATCCGAGTCACGGCACCATTATGTCGCTCCCCCTCTTCGTGGAGGAACGACACTAAACCCTGCCTAGGCTTCATATCCGAGTCACGGCACCATTATGTCGCTCCCCCTCTTCGTGGAGGAACGACACAGGACCCTGCGCTGTTCTTTCGTCTGCTCGGCCCTCCCCGGGTTTGCTGCTGGTTCTTCCCGGGTTGGCTACTATCCCTTCCACCTCCGTGGAAGGGCAGTTCCCCCTGGCCGCATTCCCCACTTCCACAGGGGAGCGGCACACCGCCGGCCGGTTCTCTCGGGGGCTGCACGGGTTCCCTTAGATGTTCCCCATAGATGTTCCTGGTGCATGCCGTCTCTCTCCTCCTTTATAGTCCTCCTCCGCCAATCCTAACTCGGCTGCCCACACGCCGAGTACGCTGCTCTCCAATCAGGAGCAAGTCCTACAATTTATTAGTTGAACTGGAGGCAGCTGTGTGGAAGCTGTTTACTTCTCTCCCAGCGCCATATTGTGGGAGAGCAGATGCATAGAATAAGTCTTAATTCGAGTAACTTAGTCTAGTCCGGATTGCTCCCCACAATATTTCTCCCTGCCAGGCCTGAGAGCTGACCTTGGATCTCTGGAGTACTTCATCCTACAGCCAGGCCTGAGAATATCCTGTTGGTGGTGGTATGATTCTGAGAGCTGACATCAAAGATGATATTGCTTTTCAAGTACCTTCAAAGGTGAGCCACTATGAAATACTTTATGTTGACAGATGACCTCTTAACCATAAGAACCATGCCTGGCACGGAGGGGACACTCAGGGAATATTTATTGAGTGAAGGAAGGCATTACCCCGTTGATGTTTATTGAGGCGGATTAAGGGCCCCATGATTTTGCTGAAATTCATGCTTAGTGTATACTTTGCCCTCTACAGAGACATGCTAGGCTTTAGTATCTAGAGTGATAACATGGCAATTGGTTGAAGCCACCTAGTACCCAAGATTCTAGGCAGAGTTCCTTGGCAGAATTTTACATAGGAGGTTTATTGCCCAGCCTTGACTTTCTTGAGGGAGGTTAGGAGTATAGTGTAAGAGAGTTGAAGAAGGATAAAAAGGCATAGCAGGCCGGCGCCGCGGCTCACTAGGCTAATCCTCCGCCTAGCGGCGCCGGCACACCGGGTTCTAGTCCCGGTCGGGGCGCCGGATTCTGTCCCGGTTGCCCCTCTTCCAGGCCAGCCCTCTGCTGTGGCCAGGGAGTGCAGTGGAGGATGGCCCAGGTGCTTGGGCCCTGCACCCCATGGGAGACCAGGAAAAGCACCTGGCTCCTGGCTCCTGGCTCCTGCCATCGGATCAGCGCGGTGCGCCGGCCGCAGCGCGCCGGCCGCGGCGGCCATTGGAGGGTGAACCAACGGCAAAGGAAGACCTTTCTCTCTGTCTCTCTCTCTCACTGTCCACTCTGCCTGTCAAAAAAAAAAAAAAAAAAAAAGGCATAGCAAACTGTTTTCCCAGCGTGACACACACAAGCACGCTCAAAACAGTTCATTCCAGCCATCCTTACTGGGGTTTTGCTTCGCTGGCCTCTTATCCTCATCATGTCTCTGCATCCATGGACATTTCCTGGGCTCCTTGTGTAGAGCACTGTCTCCAGTGCTGTTGCAGTGGAGCCACAGGAGGAGGTACTACAGCCTTTTCCTGGGAGCCTGGTGGTAAAGGTGAGTAGTTAGGATATGTATGTGAAGAAGAAATGGTCATGTGAAACAACAGACGGGAAGAACTCAAACATTTCAAGAGCAGAAGTCATACTGTGATCTCAGGACTGCCAACTTCAGATCATGTGTGGTAGTAACAGTGGAGAAGGGAGCTGGGAGTGTGGAAATTGTTATAGACAATGCAGATTCCCAGGGCCTGCGCTCATCCTCCTGAGCAGAATCATAGGGAATGCTGCCTTGTGTCTGTGTCCAGCATACAACCTCCCACGCTGCTGCTTATGGCCCTGTGGTGCCTGGATCACTCATCTGGGGAGACAGCATCAGAGGGAAGGTTGCATAGGTGTTTGACCCTGAGGGAACAGGAGTTAGATAGGAAAGTGGAGAGGAAGAGGATGCCATTCTGCTGAGGGGTGGAAAGAGTAAAGGCACAGGTCTGTTCCCAACAGGGACTTTCCTACCCCATGTCCTGTCCTAGGGAGGATCTGTCTGACTGCCTTGTGTTTCTCCTTGTGGCCTTTGCTCCTCAGTGGGCAAAGGAGGAGCTGACCAGCTGACTGTGCAATCTCTGGCCTCCTCTGTGTAGTATTTTAATTGGGAGGTGGTCTAGTGGAGTGGCTTCAGGTACTTAGATGCCAGGGAGGCTGAGCACACTTTGGTGTGGTTTGGGCTCCCACCAGCTCATCTGCTTGGTGCTGTTATGCTGCCAGAGAGGTGGGGGCATTTTGCCAGCTTTCTCTTTCCCTTTGCCAGGCCTGAAGTTTTCAAATGCTCACTTGTAAAGAAATAAGGATTGGAGGGTTAAAATTAGCACTCAGAATTAGTCATCTGCACATTCATTTGAGCTTTCTGCTTCTAGGTTTAACCCTTTGGGGGCAGTGCCAGTAGATGGAAGTTAAATGAACCACAGAAAGCAACTCAGTGTGAGGTTCTAGTGACTTTGGATAGCCATGCACTAGGGGGTGCCCTCGTCAAACTTGCCTCTAGACTTTGGGGTGGGATTTTCCCCCCAACATAATTTCTTGCCTCTTAACAACAGTCATCCATTTTATTGTAATTATTTGCTTAGTTATTTCTGTCTCATGGGCCTATACTATTTACTTACAGGGCTCTATCCAGTGTGTCACCTCTGTAGTTTCTGGCTCAAGAGATATGAGTTGTGAAGATAAATGAACTCCAGATGACTGTTGACCCTGCTGAGCTCTGCTGAGAATTGCCAGCTGGCTCTGCCCCCTGACTGACATAGTGTGATGACCCCATTGCCAGGGTTGAGCACTGGATTGGCACCTCCTGGTTCACTGACAAGTGGGAAGTAGTGCCAAGCAACAGAGTATGAATTCAGGGACGGGGCATAACAGAGTCTTAAACTCTGGGATTTTCACCTTCTAGCTGTGTAGCTCTGGAGAAATCACTCTGTGTGCAAGCCCTATGACAGTATAAAATGAGAGCTGGCAAATAATCATTGCCATACCTTACAAGAGTAGGAAACAGTAACAGGCTTTTTAAAAAGATGTATTTATTTGAAAGCATGACACATAGGAAGAGACAAAGAGAAATAGATCTTCTTTCTGCTGGATTAATCTACAAATAGCCATGATGGTCATCGTTGACCCATGCTGAAGTCAGGAGCCAGGAACTTAATCTTGGTCTCCCACATGGGTGGCAGTAGGCCAAGTCCTTGGGCCATCTTCCACTGCCTTCCCAGGCACATTAGCTGGGAGCTGCATCAGAAATAGGCAGCCAGGACTTTTTTTTTTTTTTTTTTTTTTTTTTTTTTTTTTTTTTTATCTTTTATTTAATGAATATAAATTTCCAAAGTACGACTCATGGGTTACAATGGCTTTCCCCCCCATACCGTCCCTCCCACCCACAACCCTCCCCTTTCCCACTCCCTCTCCCCTTCCATTCACATCAAGATTCATTTTCGATTATCTTAATATACAGAAGATCAGCTTAGTATACCTTAAGTAAGGATTTCAACAGTTTGTTCCCACACAGAAACATAAAGTGAAAAATAATAGATGATTTTTTTTTAAATCATGATGAAATCAGATCAGACCTATTGTCATGTTTAATCCCAGTGAGAGTCAAGTTGGGAATTGATAATTTCTTTTTTTTTTTTTTTTTTTTTTACAGAAGATCAGTTTAGTGTACATTAAGTAAAGATTTCAATCGTTTGCACCCCCATAGAAACACAAAGTGAAATATACTGTTTGAGTACTCGTTATAGCATTAAGCCTCAGTGTACAGCACATTAAGGACAGAGATCCTACATGAGGAGTAAGTGCACAGTGACTCCTGTTGTTGACTTTACAAATTGACACTCCTGTTTATGGCATCAATAATCTCCCTATGCACCAGTCATGAGTTTCCAAGGCTATGGAAGCCCCTTGAGTTCTCCGACTCTTATCTTGTTTAGACAAGGTCATAGTCAAAGTGGAGGTTCTCTCCTCCCTTCAGAGAAAGGCACCTCCCTCTTTGAAGACCTGTTCTTTCCACTGGGATCTCACTCACAGAGATCTTTTTGCCAGAGTGCCTTGGCTTTCCATGCCTGAAAGGCAGCCAGGACTTTAACCAGTGCTCAGATATGGGCTCCATCCTTGTTGATGATGGTTTAACAAGCTGCACCAAAAAAAAAACAACAAAAAAAAAAAAACAAAAAAAAACAAAACCAACCAAACAAAAAAACTTACAGTTGTGTTTTGTAACTTGAAAGTAACCAAATAGGGGCCGGCACTGTGGCCTAGCTGGTGAAGCCGCTGCCTGCGGTGCCAGCATCCCATGTGGGCACTGATTCGGGTCCCTGCTGCTCCACTTCTGATCCAGCTCTCTGATACGGCCCAGGAAAGCAGCAGAAGATGGCCTGAGTCCTTGGGCCCCTGCACCTCTGTGGGAGACCTGGAGGAAACTCCTGGCTCCTGGCTTTGGATTGGCCCAGCTCTGTCAGTTGCAGCCATCTGGGGAGTGAACCAGCAGATGGAAGAACCCTCTCCCTCTCCCTCTCCCTCTCCCTCTCCCTCTCCCTCTCCCTCTCCCTCTCCCTCTCCCTCTCCCTCTCCCTCTCCCTCTCCCTCTCCCTCTCCCTCCCCCTCTCCCTCTCCCTCCCCCTCCCCCTCCCCCTCCCCCTCCCCCTCCCCCTCCCCCTCCCCCTCTCTCCCTGTGCCTCTGCTTCTCTGTAACTCTGCCTTTCAAATAAAAAAAGAGTAACCAAATAAATGTCACACATAAACAATGTATGGATGGACATGAGTACTCACAAATAAGAGTAATGTCCAAATAAAACAATTTTAGGAGACTGAAATAGCTGATGTTTGTAACATGGAGGGAACCTTCCTCTTCCATGTGGTTCTTCCTGTTCTGCAAAGGGAGATGTTCTGGCTCAGAGTTATAACACCTTGGCCCAACGAATGATGGGCAAAGTTCAGATGTAGACAGCTTTCTGACCTAGAGATATTTCCTTGGCTGCAAGTGTAGTTGTGCTCTGTGCTGGGCCAGTATGATGAGATGAAGAGGCTGTGTCAGATTTGGAAGGACTTGGAAGGGCTTGGCCTTTTGGTGAGATCTTTAGAAGTCAAAGCCGGACCAGGAGTATTGGAAAGAGGAAGCATTTGGAAAGGTTTTGCTTGTGTGGCAAACTTCATTGTGTGATCATTTAATAGTCCATCTTAATGTACAAGTTCTAAGGTTTTTCCTTCAGCTTCCCAGGGAAACTCTGAGCCTCTGTTTAGTCCCAGAGACTGTTCTTCTTAAATTAACCATACCAGATGCACTGAAATTCAATCTTGGGTTTTTTTTTTTTTTTCCCAATTGAAATGGCAGCAGGCAATGGCAAAAACATAGTGCTACTCCTAATAATAATAGCAGATACCTTCTGAGTACCTTCTTGGTGTCAGATACTATTCTGAGTGTATTATAGGTAATCATTTATTCAATCTTTATAACACCTTTATGCAATAGATGTTGTGTTTCTCATTTACAATTGAGAAAACTGAGCCACACGATTTTTAAGCAAAGTTCCCCTTGTCATACAAGCAAGAAGCAGCACAGATGGGAGTCAAGCTGAGGCAATGTGGCTGCAGAGTCCATGAGAAGGAAGAAAAACCTGGGAGAAGGAGAACTATGGGTCAGATTCATGAGATAGCAAGAGTGATACTGCTATCTGTTCACTAGCGCCACACATTTATTTATGTATTGGGAAAGCGGAAGGATGGAGAGAAAGAAACAGAAGGATGGAGGTGGCGGGGGCGGTGGGGAGAGATAGAGAAGGAAAAAGGAAGGAGCTCCTTCATCCATTTGTTCTCTAGCCAAATGCTTTCAGCAGTCAGGGCTGGGCCAGGTTGAAGCAAAGAGCCAGGAATTCCAGCCAGATCTCCCACATATGTGGTTGCAGTCCTTGTACTTGGACCAACTTCCACTGCTTTACCAAGAATCACAGCAGAAAGTTTTATTGGCAGCATGGAGCAGCCAGAACTTCCGCTGGTGTCATAAGCAGCAGCTTAACTCACTGCACCATGCTGCCAGGCCCCAAGTGCTGCTCATAGCATTTTATGTGGCTGTATTTATGTCAAGCTAGGTCTATACTTCAAGAAATTATAGGAGTCTTCTGTAGGTGGCAGCCTTTAGATAACAACCTAGTTTCGCCCATTCACAAGCCTTTGTCACCTTTGCCACACTGGGTTCCTTGAGTTAGGGACTGTGTCTTTCACGTTTGCTCCCAGTTTCTGATTCATTGCCTGTGACATGCTAGTTGTGATCTTAAAAAGAAAGTTGTATATCCCTTGATGGGATGGAGCAAGATGGTTTAGTATCTGCTGACTTCTAATGCTCTTCATTGCAGCATCTGCCCCTGTGCACTCACAGCACTTCATAGATCCTGTGACTTAAGAAGTGCTAACTTGAGACTGGCTGTGTAGTACAGAAGGTTAAGTCACCACTTGCAGTGTCTGTATCCCATATCAGAGGGCTGGTTTGAATCCTGGCTGCGCCACTTCCAATCCAGCTTCTTGGTAATATGCCTAGGAGGACAGCAGAAGACAGCTCAAGTTCTTTAACCCCTGCCAAACACATGGGAGGCTGTGATGGAAATTCTGTCCCCTCCCCTCGGCCTGGCACAGACCTGGCAGTTGCAGCCTTTTGGAGAATGAGCCAGGGAATGGAAGATTTTCCCTTTCTCTGTCTCTCTCTCTGTCTCTGTCTTTCTGTGTGTGTGTGTGTGTGTGTGTGTCTCCCTCCCTCTCTCCCTTTCTCTGTCTCTTGTTCTGCCTTTCAAATAAGTAAATCTTTTTTTTAAAAAACTGCTAACTTGTGTTGAAAGATCATAGATGCACCTGTTCTTTCTGTGCCTCCATTTCCTTAGGATAAAGAGGCATGAACACTGATATCCATTTTTTAGAGTTGTAAAGCTAAATGTGTTAAGATACAAATGAGGTCCTAGGAATGGTACCTGACACAAAGTCAGCCTTTTCTAAATGTGAACTGTGATTAATATTGCAAGAATTAGGCACAGAGTTGAAGTCTTGAACTATGTGCCCCTGATGTCTGCTGTTGATTACGTTATAGGGAAAGACCCTGGTGAGCTCTGATCTCTTATGGTCCCATGCCTTCCATCTTTAGTTCACTTGGGTGCTCATAAATCCCCTAGTTTGATTCCCAACATTGCATCTTTGTGTTCTTTAAATGTAGCTTGGGTATAAGCTCTCCTTAACGGTACCCTGATTTCTAAGAGTCTTAATAGGCAAGGAGATTGTGAAGCCATTGATTTTCTCTGAGCCTTAGCCCTAAGTGGTTTATTCTATAAAGATGACTCTTGGCAGTGGTTAGAGCTTTGCTGGAAAAGAAGCTGAGGGTATAGAGGTTCCTGTTAAAGAAACAGGGCTGTCACTGTCCCTTCCACTGTGCCCCACCTGCAACCAATGGCTGCCCTTGGATTCTGTTTTTAGAGCTCTGCAGTGAAGGCAGTGGTATAGAATTAAGGAAACAAGTTTTCCTAGTGGATTTAAGAAGTTGGCTTTTTTCCCTAACCGAATCGTTGCCCCTCAGCTCTAGCCTTTCTGCCCACTTGTTCTTTTATAATCTGGTATACTTTTTTTTCCCCTTTCCTTTCTGTCCTCCCTACTTTGCCCAACTTTCACCCCAGCTCCAAAAACAAGTAGTAAATAAAAATCTATTTGATCTGTTGACTCAAAGAGAGGAATGATGTCCAGTGTGAAATATAGCTTAAAAAAATTCCATTTTAGCAAAAGATGAATTTTCCTCTTGGCTACACTAATATGAATTTATTTATTCTCATAATATGACCCAGATTAAGTATTTCCAGGTTCCCTGATTAACATTCTCTGTTGGTTCAAGAGACTGGCATGTTTGGGCAGGAGAGGAGCATCTGTTTTCTATCCAGTTGTGCTGAACTGCAGGGAAATTATAAAGGAAATTTGTGAGCAGGAATAATTAGGTTGTTGGAGACATGAGGGAAGGGAATGTAGAATACAAGTAGAGCAGGAAATAAGTACAGGCAGTCTTCAGAGAGAAGTTTTATAAAAAGATGAATGTGACTAGAAAGCTGAAAAGAAGGAAAGAAAACTTGTAGAAGTTAGAAGAAGACAGGAATTATGACTGTGGTCACAAATACTCATTGATGAAGGTAGAAAACAGGCTCTTGTACTCATAGTTGGTAGGCGTGGATAGCGGTAGTCTCTTTAGAGGATAATTTGGCAGATCTGACTATAAAACCATTTAAATGCAAATGTCTTTTAGTGGGATTCAACTACAGGAATTTATTCTATGCATATTACTCAATACTAAAAGACCATGTAAGTTCTATGTAATTTTATTTGTGATGGAATAAAAAAGAAACAACCTAAATGTATATTGGTAGGGAATTGGTAAAGTACATTATGGTATATCTATACAACAGAATACTAAATGTCTAGTAATTTGAAAAATGATCTAGTAAAACAAGGTACAAAAAACATACCCCTTTGTATAGAAAAAATATGCATATATATATTTATGAAGTTACTTCAATAAGTTTATGGAAAATGGAGTTAAAAGATGGTGTTGTTTAGGTGCAAAAATTGAAATGCATTCAAAATTTGTCTTCTTTCTTTTTTTGAAGGTTTATTTGTTTATTTGAAAAGCAGAATTATAGAGAGACAGAGGCAGAAGCAGAGAGAGAGAATCTTCCGTTCTCTGGTTCATTCCCCAAATGGCATCAACCACCAGGACTGGACCAGGACGAAGCCAAGAGCTTCTTCTAGGTCTCCTCTGTGGGTGCAGGGGTCCAAGGATTTGGACCATCTTCTGCTGCTTTCCCATGCACATTAGCAGGAAGCTGGATTGAAAGTGGAGCAGCCAGGACTCAAACTGGTGCCCATAAGGGATGCCAGCACCGCAGGTGGTAACTTTCCCTGCTATACCACAGTGCTGATCACCCCCCATTTTTTTTCATAATACATACTCTTCACAAACTTTTTAAAGGCCCTTTGTATGCATGTACTTCAAAATTTATTACAGCAAAAGAATCTTGTAGTTCCATTTTCCCTCCAGTGTGTTAAAGTATACATTCCTATAGCAGTTTCAGAGTGGCATCTAAGAAACTCTTAAGTGTAGTTTGTTCTGGGAAATAGGACTAGGCTAGAAAGAAGATAGTAATATTTTTATGCGCATCAGTATTTAATAGCTAATATGTCAATGTGTTAATTCTAGAAGTTTATTTTATTTAAAAGGCAGAGCCTCAGAGAGAGAAGAGGGAGAGAGATTGAAACTGAGATCAAGATCATCCCGGGTGGGCCGGGATGAAAGCCAGGATTCCCCATCTGGGTCTACACATAGGAAGTAAGGATTCATGCCCAGCTTCCACTGCCTTCTCAGGTGCATTACCAGGAAGCTGGATCAGAAGAACAGCCATGATTCAAAGTGGATTTTTGATATGGGATGCTAGCATTAGAAGCAACAGCTTAACCCCCAGAACCAGAATGCTGCCTCCCATGAGTTATTTTTATAATTAGAAGATCTAGATTCTGATTTTAAAATGATAATTTGTAGATACTGGAGCAGAAAAAGGCCATTAGGTAATAACCAAAGAAATGCAAATACAATATGAACTTTAGTTAATGATATATCAATATTGAAGCCAGTGTTTGGCAGAGTGGGTTAAGCCACTGCTTGCAATGCCAGCAATCCCATGTGAGTACTGGTTCAAGTCCCAGATGCTCCACTGCCAATCCAATTCACTGCTAAAGCATCTGGGAAAGTATTGGAAGATGATCCAAGTGTTTGGGCCCCTGCCATCTACAAGGGATGCCCAGGTGGAGTTCTGGGCTTTTCTTTGGCCTGGCCCAGACACAGACATTATAGACATTTGGGAAAGATCTGCTTTTCCCTGTCTCTGTAATTCTGCCTTTCAAACCAAATAAACTTTTTAAACAAGAGGACAATATATGAATATTACCTCATTAGTTGTGATAATTATACCATGATAATATGGGAAAATAATGAGTGGAAACTGGCTTATATCTAAACTCTGTTTTCTGTTTATAATTTTTTCTGTAAGTCCATAGAAATTCTTAAATTTATTTTAAAAGGATAACTTGGTAGCCTATATTATGGGAAAACCTGATAAACTAGCATTTAAAGGTTGAAATTGAAGAGATGAATTAATACAGAAAAATTATTTTTCTGGATCTGGATCTAAAAACTAATTGGTTATGTTTCTTCTGAATGGTGAAGTGGATTGGAGTATAGTCACAATTCCAGAGAGAGTATTTGATTTTGTTCACAAAATTAGTTTTCTTTTCTGAATAAATTTTTATTTTATTTTATTTTATTTTATTTTATTTTATTTTTATTTGACAGGTAGAGTTACAGACAGTGAGAGACAGAGACAGAGAGAAAGGTCTTCCTTCCGTTGATTCACTCCCCAAATGGCCGCCACGGATGGTGCTGTGATGATCTGAAGCCAGGAGCCAAGTGCCTCCTCCTGGTCTCCCATGCTAGTGCAGGGGCCCAAACACTTGGGCCATCCTCCACTGCCCTCCCAGGCCACAGCAGAGAGCTGGACTGGAAGAGGAGCAGCCAGGACTAGAACCCGTATGGGATCTAGTCCATATGGGATGCCTGCGCCGCAGGTGGAAGACCAACCAAGTGAGCCATGGCACCGGCCCTCTGAATAAGTTTTTAAAAGGTTCAGTGTTGGTTACTTCAGTTTCACTCTCCAAAAATCACAGACTGGGAACGACACAGTGAAGGGAGTATATAAAAGCCTTGGGACTAGTGTTGTAGCATAGCAGGTAAAGCCACAACCTGTGATGCTGGTATCCCATATAGGTGCTCGTTCTTATTCTGGCTGTTCCACTTCTGTTCCAGCTCCCTGCTATTGGCCTGGGAAAAACAGTAGAAAATGTCCCAAGAGTTTCTTTCTCTGCTACCCATGTGGGAGGTCAGGATGAAGCTCCCAGCTTGTGTATCCTGGCCCAGTGCTGGTCATTGCAGACAACTAGGGAGTGAACCAGTAGATGGACTGGGTCTTTCTGACTCTCCCTCTCTCTTAGCAGCTCTGGCTTTCAAAATGAACAAATAAATATTTAAAAAATTAAAAGCCTTGGGGCAGGTGTTGTGCTGTGGTGGGTTAAGTTGCCACCTTGGATGCTCTCATCCCATGATGGAGTGCATGGGATCTAATCCTGTCTCCATTCTAGTCTTCCTTCCTGCTAATCCACAAGAATGAGAGACAGCATATGATTATCCAGTACTTGGGTTCCTGACACAGGCCAGTTTGTATTCTGGTCCACACATATGGTGTCATTTGACCTGCTTAAGAGCATATTTTCCAAGTGGAGACACATTGGAGGTTAGCATTAGTTCAGGATATGAGTTTTAGTGAGGTACATTTCCGTACGAAACAGTGAAAAGGGACCCTGTGGTCAGCCCCATAGGCGGCCATCTCTGAGGAGAGTTTTGGAAATGAGAGTTACTTTCAATACTATCTCCATCAAAACTTGTGATTGTACGCATGCATACACAAAAATACCTGTACACATAAATGCATACTAAAGTGGAAACATGTGATGGTTGTGTACAGGTAACATCCATAGAGTAATCTATAAGATGGTGTTCTCCCCATCCTGACACAGTGAGATGGAAACACCAGGATCCCTCTGCTGTCTGCTGCCAGTCAGGGGGCAAGGGAATCCTCATTTTTTTCTCTCCCCAATAGCCTGTTGCCAAGAATATGTTCTGGGTGAGTGTGGCTGAGAGGTAGGACCCAGACCCTATCTAAATGGTGGAGGTTGAGTACTGTGCAGGAGAACTCATAGATCCCATCTTCCATTACATTCAGTGTCCACAGTAAGCACATGTATAGAAACAGCGCATTTGTGGTGGCTTTAGGTTGGTAGAATTGGATATAGGGAAGAGATAGGAAAAGGATGTTAAATTTATTTTATTTAATACATTTGAGAAACAGCAAAGAATGACCCATGAGAGAATCAGATGGAATTCCTGTCTTAAGCATGGATGTTGCAAGTGCTTGGAGTGAACTGGCAAGATGAAAGATCTCTCTCTTGCTTGCTCATTCTAATAGCTAATTTTGTTTAAAAACAAACTTTAAAAATAACCCAGTCCAGATCTCTGACATGGCTCAGAAACTTCCACCTATTTGAGGGAACTGGAACCGAGTCAGGAGTAGAGCTGGCACTCAAACCCAGGAGTTGTGGAATGTGAGGTCCCTCAGTATCTTACAACTTGGCCGGATGCCTACCCCAATTTTCTTTTTGGGTTGGTAAAAATATTATTGACAGTGATGACATTTACACATAATTGAAAAACCATTGTGTAAATACTATTGGTCAATAAATTATAAGATACATACATTATGTTCATATCTCAATTTAATTTTAAAAAAGTTATATAATTCCTATTTTGGAAAGAATATATTTAATTAGTTCAAATTTTAAGTAATACTTATTTTTTTAATTGTACTCCAAACTCAAATCCACATAAAATATGACTTCCCTTCTCTAGGCTATGCTGAATCTTCATAAGTAGATACAGATATAAATGCATAAGAAATTAATAGCATAGTAGCAACTGGATTGATTGATTGATTGATTGATTCAGGATGGGCCTATTTGGAAAGGTGACATTAATTTTATCTGTATGTATTTTTAAGTAATATATTTATAAAATAAATTAATATAAAACCAAACATGGTCAAGCATAACAAGTGATGACTAAGAATTTTATTAGTGATGACTGGGGCTGGTGCTGTGGCTCACTTGGTTAATCCTCCGCATCCCATATGGGCGCTGGGTTCTAGTCCCGGTTGCTTCTCTTCCAGTCCAGCTCTTTGCTGTAGCCCGGGAAGGCAGTGGAGGATGGTCCAAGTGCTTAGGTCCCTGTACCCGCATGGAAGACCAGGAGAAAGCACTTGGCTCTTGGCTTCGGATCGGCGCAGTGCTGGCTGTAGTGGCCATTTGGGGAGTGAATCAACGGAAGGAAACCTTTCTCTCTGTCTCTCTTTCTCTCTCTCACTGTCTAACTCTACCTGTCAAATAAAAAAAAATTTATTAGTGATGAATTAGAAAAAGTTTACCTCAGGTCTTAATGCATCTGGGATTCTAATTTGGTCAGTTCTGCTCTCTGGTTATCACTACAATTATGCTTGTTATAAGGACTGTTGATTCTTGTGATGTAAAATCTTAGAACTCAAAATTATGAGCTCCAGTCATTGCATAGAGGGTATAGCTAAGAGAGAGAGGAGCTGAGCGCATAAAGTCAGCCAACTATCATGAGTATGGTATTCTCTCACATCTCCTATCCTAATACGAGCAGCTCCTGCTGGCTGAGGTGTGTGACCACCAGTATAGGAGCAACCATTTCTTTTCTTTTCTTTTCTTTTTTAACTTTTATTTAATGAATATAAATTTCCAAAGTACAGCTTATGGATTACAATGGCTCCCCCCCCCCCCATAACTTCCCTCCCACCCGCAACCCTCCCCTTTCCTGAGGAGCAACCATTTCTAAGAAAGGACGTAAGGACCAGTTATCCCCTAGATAGTTCCTCCATCCCTGCAAGTTTATTTTCTATTTCAAGGAATATGACTGAGACCTACGTATTCATAATTGTGCTCTGAGATGGAGGCATATAAGCTTGGAAGTTTGAGACTGAGGTTCCTTGGTTTGCAGGATAAAATCCCTAATAAAGGGCAATGGTGAGATCAGAAAACACACAGGAATTTGAGCAGGGAAAATTGCATTTTTGGCATAGAGAAAACTTGAGTTGCATGCCAAGGGTGAGTAAGCCATCAAACCGCTACTGAAGCCTACATCAACACTGACCACAAGAGCCTTGCCCATCCCCATATGAAGAGGAGCAAAAATAGTAGTAGGAGTTCCATGAAACCCTTGTGTTGATCTCCTTGCCTGATTTGTGACAAAAATCAGCAAATGAAGGGGAAAGTGGTGGTCCCACTCTCAAAACAATAAGTATTTGTTAGATAATTGGATGAGTAGTGAATGGGTAGATAGATGGTAGATGGATTGCGGGAGTTCCTAGGTAAGAAAGTACCAGACTTTGGAAGATTTACATTTATACAATGAATTTAAAATAAGCCCACTTTAAGTCCTGCTGTTTTATTCAGGTGTATGCACTAGAATACTTTCCCAGCTGTGGAGTAAGGGCCATGGATGGCTCAGCCATTATTTCAGTAAATGAGAGCAACCAACCATGTTATTAAAGGGTTAGACATTAGTTGCATAAGAACATTAGTTTCTTGTTTGAGGATCTTAGATAGAGTCATTGTGATATTCCCCATTTTTTAAGCAAGTATCTGGCCAGTGCCGTGGCTCAACAGGCTAATCCTCTGCCTTGCGGCGCCGGCACACTGGGTTCTAGTCCCGGTCGGGGTGCTGGATTCTGTCCCGGTTGCCCTTCTTCCAGGCCAGCTCTCTGCTGTGGCCCGGGAGTGCAGTGGAAGATGGCCAAGTGCTTGGGCCCTGCATCCCATGGGAGACCAGGATAAGCACCTGGCTCCTGGCTTTGGATCAGTGTGGTGCGCCGGCTGCAGCGCACCAGCCGCTTAGGCCATTGGAGGGTTAACCAATGGCAAAGGAAGACTTTTCTCTCTGCCTCTCTTTCACTGTCCATCCACTCTGCCTGTCAAAAAAAAAAAAAAAAAAAAAAAAAAAAAAAAAAGGCAAGTATCTGTAATGAGTAGATACGTGTCCTATAAATACAATATAATTATCAGAACTAAAAATAGAAGTAAAGGTAGTGACGCTCATCATCAAGCACTCTGCCCATGTTCAAATTTCTCCTTTGCTAGTACATTTCTTTCAAATGTGAGTCTGACAAGCCAGGAATTAAATATCAGAACTCCATATGGCTGGCACATGGATGGAGACCAATTCTGATGCGTCACAGCTGGTCTCCAGATAGCAGGGCCAAATATGTGGGAGAGATGCAAATCCTTCTTCTTCCTTATGATGGATGCATTCAGATCCTTGGGTAGCCTCACCCTCCATCTTCTCCAGCACAGATCCATGGGAAGAGCTTTTTCTGTTTCTCTCTGAGCATGGGACGTTCAGCTCACTCCTGCTTCCTCAGAAATTCCAGGCCCTGCAGCTGCCCTGATGCTGCTCCGCAGGCTCTGAATGGACTCTGCATCCCAGAAGGCTGCAAGAAGGCCTGCAGAGTGGGACACGTATTCCCCATTTTTGGCAGCAGAAACAGCCATGGCTCTCATTTGGGCAGTGTGAATCCCAGACATGAGCCTATATGGGAGGCCACCCTGGCACTGGATCCTCAGATCTGGGAACAGGGCTTGGGGACCATAGGCTGTGCTTGCACTGATTACCTTTTTTAAAACATTTTTCTTATTTATATAAGATGGACATATTTCATGTATACAGATTTAGGAGCATAGTGATGCTTCCCACCTCACCTTCCCTCCTGCCCATGCTCCCACCCTCTCACTTCCTTCCTTTCTTATTCTTGCTTTTAATTTTTATAATGACATACTTTTAGTTTATCTTATTATCATAAGATTAACTCTCCATTAAGTAAAGAATTCAACAAAAAGAAAAAAAAAAAAACTTGTAGATAGGTGCTCTGCCTAAGGCCGGTGTGTACACTCAGATGTGTAGAAGCTGGTCAATCTAAAATGGCTTTTATGGGACATATTATAGCCATACCATATTTCAAGTTCCCTGTGTTTTTTCCATCTTCCCACCTGTTTTGCCTACCAGTAGATTTTCATTTTAGTAGCTATATTTTTCAGATAAATAAATTAAATAATTCAGTTTCTTTTTTCTCCTGATAAGCCCTATCTAAAGCTTTATTTATTTATTTGAAATGCAGTTACAGAGAGGTAGAGGCAGAGAGGAAGGTCTTCCATCTGTTGGTTCGCTCCCCAAATGGACGCAACTGCCAGAACTGGGCCAATCTGAAGCCAGGTGCCAGGAATTTCTAATAGGTCTCCCACATGGGTGCAGGGGCCCAAGGACTTGGGTCATCTTCTGCTGTTTTCCTAGGCCATAGCAGAGAGCTGGATCAGAAGTGAAGCAGCTGGAACTCAAACCAGTGTCCATACGGTATGCCAGCACTGCAGGCGGCAGCTTTAACCTCTATGCCATAGCATTGGCTTCTATCTATAATTCTTTTTTTTTTTAAGATTTATTTATTATATTTGGAAGAGTTACACACAGAGAGATAGAGAGGCAGAGAGGCAGAGAGGCAGAGAGAGAGAGAGAGAGAGAGAGAGAGAGAGAGAGGTCTTCCATTCTCTGGTTCACTCCCTAATTGGCCGCAATGGCTGGAGCTGTACTAATCTGAAGCCAAGAGCCAGGAGCTTCCTCTGGGTCTTGCCATGCAGGTGCAGGGACCCAAGGATTTGGGCCATCTTCTACTTTCCCAGGCCATGGCAGGAAGCTGGATTGGAAGAAGAGCAGCCGGGTTTTGAACTGGTGCCCATATGGGATGCTGGCGCTTCAGGCAGTGGCTTTACCCACCATGCCACAGCGCTGGCCCCAATTGCTGGCTGCAATTCTTTATACTATTTCTGTATTATCCTTTAACTATTAGAAGATACTTACAAGCAGTTTGGCCATCCTGTCTGCTACTTGGAGCATCTGAGATCACTTGCATTTCCTTTTTGTGATTGCTTCCCCTGAATAGGACTCAGATTTTCTTTTCTTCACGTGTGTAGTGATTCTGAATTTTGTCCTGGGTGTTTTAGATCACATGCTGCAGGAACAGTGGATACTTTTCTATTCCTCACAATAATTTCTGTTTTATAAGGGAGTTAATTTGGCTGAATTTTCAGATTCCAAATTTTATTCATTTACTTGATCATTAAATGACTTTATTTAATTTTAAAGATCTACTTATTTGAAAGCAGAGTTTCAGAGCAATAAGGAGAAACAGAAAAAGAGATCTTCATCCTGTTGGTGCATTCTCCAATGACCACAATGACAAAGGCCAGGCCGGGAGTCAGACCCCTTGGGGTCTCATGTGAGTGTCAGGGACCCAAGAACTTGGATCATCTTCTGCTGCCTTCTCCAGTGCATTAGTAGGCAACTGGTTTGGAAGTATTGTAGCTGAGACTCAAACCTATGCTCATATAGGATGCCAGGGTCACATGGACCATTGCACCACAATGCCAGCCCCACATTATTTATTTCAGCTTCCAGGGGCTGCCTCAGAAGTTTTCCACTATACATGTTTAGTGTAGAAGTCAGCTAATAATTTTGATGAGGTATGTGTGCATATTTAGGCAGTTAAGTTTTTTGACTTTCTTTCTTGCAGAACTTAGTCTTTCCTCGTGTTTTTAAAGATTCATTTATTTATGTATTTGAAATGCAGAGTAACAGATAGAAAGAGTGTAGGGGCAGGGAAGACGTCTTCCATCCCGTGGTTCACTCCTCAAATAGGTGGAGCAGGCTAAAGACAGGAGCCAAGAATTTCATTTGGATCTCCCATACAGGTGGCAGGGGCCCAAGTACTTAGGCAATCTCCTGCCTTCCCAAGCACATTTACTACATAAGGCCTTGTACAGACTGCAAAGGAAAGTAGACTTTGTCCTGCAGTTGCAGGTGGTGAGAAATGGAGCCAGTAAAAGGAGGAAGGCTTTAAACAGGAGGAAGGGAGGTGAAAGTGATAAGATTCATGTCTCAGAATAGTCCCTCTGGCTGCTGGGGATTGGAGGGTAGATAAGGAAGACGGAGCTGCACTGGGGAGGTGAGCTAGGGCTGTTGCACAAAAGGCTGGAAATATGAGCAAGACCTGACTCCCGGTTCTACAGGTATGCAGGAACCTTACACTGGATCGGAAGTCTCTCCCTCTGTCTCTCTTTAAAGATATATTTATTTATTTGAAAGGCACAATAACAGAGAGAAGAGAGAGCTTCCTTTCACTGGTTCATTCCTCAAATGGCTGTGGGCCAGTGACCCAGCAGGTGGGCACTCTAGCAAGAAATTGGATTGGAAGCCAACCAGTCAGGACCCAAACTGGCACTTTTAAATGGGATACCAGCATTGCTAGTAAAAGCTTAATCTGTTGTAGTACAATGTTTGCCTTTGCCCCAAATGTTCTGAAATAATACCCCAAGTCATTAAATCTGCACTTTTTACCTCCTTGATCTGTACATAAACAGGAGAGTTTCCTCTGATAAAATTCCTCAAATGATTGACTTTCTCCTTTACAGGTTTTTTCAGTCCAGATTCTGCTTTTTATTATTTTATTTTATTTACTTGAAAGGCAGAGTTACAGAGGGCCAGAGGCAAAGAGATAGAGAAAGAGAGAGGTCTTCTGTCCACTGGTTCACTCTCCAAATGGCCACAACCACCACAGCTGGGCCAATCTGAAGCCAGGACCTTCTTCCTGGTCTCCCACGCAGATGCAGAGGCTCAAGGACTTGGGCTATCTTATACTGCTTTCCCTGGCCATAGCAGAGAGCTGCATCAGAAGTGGAGCAGCCAGAACTTGAACCTAGCACCCACATGGGATGCCAGCACTGCAAGTGGTGGCTTTACCCAGTATGCCACAACACAGGCCCCCACCTTTTATTTTGATAGCTCTTCAGTTTTTCAAATAGCTGTGTAGTAAATTTTGTTTGAATTTCATTTTTTTTCCTTTCAAAGGTCTATCTTGTCAAATATCCTGTAATCACCAGACACTTTTCAGTTGTTGATAGTTTAAATCTGTCTCTTGTCTTCTACACATAATCTCACTTGTCTTTATTCATACATGCATTACCTATACCCTGCAGTATTACTTTAGGTGGTCTTACATCTTTCTTTTGTATGCAAGTTGCATTTCTTGCATAATAATCCATACAAAGAAATAGAGAAATAGGTCTACACGTCAGATTTTGCTGATTTCCTCTTTATAAATGGCCTGAGTGATCCTTTGTTGGCCTGTTTGTTGTAGCATTTTAAAAAGATTGTGGCATATAGAAGTCATCTTTTTTTTTAAAAAAAAAAAGATTTTATTTATTTAAGAGAGAGTTGCAGACACGGGGAGAAATAGGAAATTCTTCCATTTGCTGGTTCATTCCCCAGGTGGCTGCAGTGGCTGGTACTGGGCTGATTCGGAGCCAGGAACCAGGAGCTTCTTCCAGGGCTCCCATGTGGGTATAGGGGCCCAAGGACTTGGGCCTCCTTCTCTGCTTTCTAAGGCCATAGCAGAGAGCTGCGTCAGAAGAGGAGCATCCAGGACATGAACTGGCACCTATATGGGATGCTGGCACTGCAGGTGGAGCCTCAGCCCACAGAGCCAGCCCCAGAAGTCATCTTTTGAAAAAAAAATTTGTGGGGGCCAGCACTGTCCTGTAGAAGGCTAAGTCTCTGCCTGCAATGTGGACATCTCACATGGGTACTGGTTTGAGTCTTGGGTGCTCCACTTATCCAGCTCCCTACTAATGCACTTGGGAAAGCAGCAGAAGATGGTTCAGTTGCTTAGGCCATTGCACCCAAATGGGAATCCAGGAAGAAGCTCCTTGCTCCTGGCTTTGTCCTGGCCCAGCCCTGGCCAATGTCTCCATTCAGGAAGAGAATCAGTGGATTGAAGATTGATCTCTCCTGTCTTTCATTCTCTCCTTCTTTGATCTTTCCCTTTCAAATAAATAAAGCTTTTAAGAAAACTTATGTATTTGAAGAGTTGAAGAGAGAAGGAGGGAGAGAGAGAGAGAGAGAGACAGAGAGCGAGCTTCCATCTACTGGTTCACTCCCCAAGTGGCTTTAATGGCAAGGGCTATGGGCCAGGCCAAAACCAGGAGCTAGGAACTCCATCCATGTCTCTCACATGGGTGGCAGGGGCCCAAGCAATTGGGCCATTCTCCATTGCCTTCCCAGGTGCAGTAGAAAGGAGCTGGATCAAAAGTGGAGCAACCAGGACTTGAACAAGTGCCCATACAGGATGCCAGTATCACAGGCTGTGGCTTAAGCAAGCCCCTGTGCCACAGTGTCAGCCCCAAGTAGTCATCTCTTACTTGAAACACATATTATACCTCTTTATGTATCATATTATATGATAATTGTATATTACTCTACTTCCAATTATCTGTGCCCAGCTTTTATATCATGATTGTCATAGATTTTACTCCAATGTATTATAAGCCCTTAAATATATTTGTTTCTGTCTTCAAATGGTCAATGACTTTTTAAAACTCATTTGAAAATAAAAAGAAAATATATCTGTACTCCCATGTTACTATTTCCAACCTCCATTCATATTTTCCCAGATTTCTGCTTTTTTTGTTGATTTATTGTGTTTTTTTTGAAATGGTATGCCTTTTTATAATTATTATCATGTGATGTTTTTATTTGTTTTATTGGCTGTGTGAATTGTGGGAATCAGAAAAGTCACACTCTCACATTCCTAAAGTGACACTCAGGTGCAGTGATTCCTCAGAGGAATAAAGGAATTCAGAAGCATGTTCACATTCACATCCCCATTTGTTACTGTAAAAGCATCCACTGAAATGAGCCAAGAAATGATCGGGTTGTAGGTCTACAGTGTGGTGGCAGGAACACAAGTGCTTGAGCACTGCTACTGCCTTCTCAAGACCTGCACTAGCAGGAAGTTACAGTTAGTCCTCAGAGCCAATGGCATCCTAATGCCTATTTTAAGTTCCCCTCTCCTTATGGTGACTTTTATATGTTATATTTAGATCCTTTTGATTTTTTGACTCACCCTAATAGAAGAAAATAACAGGAGGTTCTTGGGTTTTGTAGGTATGAGTTACATAAAGATCGTAATCATTTATATTATGTTTCTCTTTGAAATGACTAACAGCACTAACAGAATAATCATGCTCATGCAGCATCCTTATTTGCCATTGTTTCCCCTCCATGATGCTGTTTTTGGGGCTAAGATGTGTTCTGTTTATTATGTTTAGGTTAGGTACATTCTCTAAATCCTAACTTGTCCTGCTCTCCACTTTCATACATATCTTCCTTCAGGAATTGATAAATAAATAAATTATAACCAAAAGGGGTCCAAGAACAAAGCCTCTTTGTAAGTCAGGATGCAAAGAAGGCTTAACATAAGAACACAGAAAAGGCTGTTTCTAGACTCACCAAGAGAACTGGGAAATTCTGGATGGCAAGGCCATATGGGAACCTGTGGATTCATATTGAAGCGTTCAGATTTGAATGGGATGGTTTGAAATTAGTATTCTTCCTTCTTTTTCAAAATTACTGTGAAACACCCATGAGATAAGAATTGTATAGAAGTCCCAGTTTTCTGTGAAAGCAGGAGGCAACTGAAGCTTCAAAATAGAAATCAGTGAGTTATCAAGCAGGAGTGTGTGTTCTAGGAATTGAGAGAACACCAGGGATGCTGATCTCACAATCAGCTGGAAACCCCTTTTCAACAAAGGTGAACCCTATTGGGTGGCAGAACCAAATCCCTTAAACCCATATGGAGAGGGTTCCCAAGGTGGTAGGTTGGGATGTTCCTATACCTGTTACAGTTCTGAAATTGTGAAGATGTCAGGTTTCCTTAGGCATATTAAAGGAACTGTCAACATTTACTGTGTGGAGGAAGAGATTTTTCATTTGAAAAACCCCACAGTCAACTTTGGCCTGGGAGGACTGAAAATGTTACAGCCATGGTTGCAAATCCTGTTGCTAAGCTATGCATCTGTTCAGAGGACAGACACATGTCTCTCTCCCACACCTGGAAACAATTGGTCTAAGACAAATATGCAATATTTAATGCTGAAAAATTAACAAAGGAGAAGAAAACACACTATTTTGTGAGGAAAAACTACTGGAGAAAAGAACAGAAAAAGCATATGGTTGCTAAAAAGCTGTCAACTTAATACACCAGCATTTGATAGGCACTGGGAGATTATTTAATGGATTAAATATTTCTCCACTTTTAAAAATGTTTATTTATTATGCTCATCTATAGGAAAAGCAGAAGGACATTGATAGACCTGAGAGACAGATCCTCTGTTTGCTGCTTCTCTCAAATGCCTCCAACAGCCAAAACTAGACCAGGCCAATGCTAGGTGCCTAAAGTCCCAGGAAGGTCTGCCACATGGGTGTCATGGATTCAAGTACTTGAGCCACCATCTCCTGCCTCCCCTGCTGTGCAGTAGCTAAAAGCTGCATTGGAAGGAGTGTAGACAAGAATCACAGCACTGTGATACAGAATGTGAACATACCAAGTGGTGGCTTAACCTGCTCCCCTACACCCATTCTACCATTTTTTCTTTTTCTTTTTAAAGATTTATTTTATTTATTTGAAAGACAGAGTTACAGAGAGAAATAGAGCCAGAGAGAGAGAGAAAGTTCTTCCATCTTGTGGTTCATTCCCCAAATGGCCGCAAAAGCCAGAGCCTAGCTGATCCAAAGCCAGGAGCTTCTTCTTGGTTGCCCACGTGGGTGCAGGGACTTGGGCCATCTTCTACTGCTTTCCCAGGCCATAGCAGAGAGCTGGATAGGAAGTGGAGCATCTCAGTCTCGAACCAGTGCTCATATGGGATGCTGGCCCTGCAGGCTGGGGCTTTAATCCACTGCACCACAACACCAGCCCCTAGTTCACCATTTTTTCCAAGAAAAAGAGCATGGTGATGCAGCAGGTTTAGCCACTTGTGATGCCCATATTCTGTATTGAGTGCTAGTCTGAATTCTAGGTGCTCTACTTCTTCACCAGTTCCCTGCTCAGTTTAAACAATCAACAAAGCAATAGTCATAATTTTTAGCATTTGTTTCAGTATCTGTGATGTAAATAGTTTCCTCTGTCCTATTTCAGGCTACCGATTTTTTATAAATGAACATGGCACTGGGAAGATATGCTCAGTTGTGCACCATTATTTACTGTTTACACCATGCTAATACAATAGGCATAATCTCAAGATAGATAGCAGTAAAATAAATAGTAAGTGATGATTTTTAAATATTTATTTATCTGAAAGGCAGAGTTATATAGAGAGAAGGAAAGACACGGAGCAAATCTTCCATCTGCTGGTGCACTTGCCAAATGGTTGAAACACCTGTGTCTGATTCAGGTTGAAGCCAGCAGCCGGGAAGTCCTCCCACATCTCCCATGTGCTTGGCAGGTACCAAAGTACGTAGACCACCTTTCACTGCTTTCCTAGGTTCATCAACAGGGAGCTGGATCAGAAGCAAAGCAGCCAGAACTTGAACAGTGCTCATATTAGATGCCAGCATTTCAGGCAGAAGCTTAACCCTGTATATTGGAATGCCAGCCCTGGAAGTGATGATTTATAGTTTTTTTTTTTTAAGTTTATATAAACTTTGATTTTAAATAAGAGCTATGCTTAACAACTGACTAATAAAATTCAAAATACTTGAGGAGTCAGCTGTCAAAATGAATATTAAGCGGCCGGTACTGTGGCACAGTGGGTTAATGCCCTGGCCTGAAGCGACGGCATCCCATATGGATGCCGGTTCGAGGTGTGGCTGCCCCACTTCAGATCCAGCTCTCTACTATGGCCTGGGAAAGCAGTAGAAGATGGCCCAAATCCTTGGGCTCCTGCACCCACGTGGGAGACCCGGAAGAAGCTCCTGGCTCCTGCCTTCGGATCCGCCCAGCTCCGGCCATTGTGGCCATCTGGGGAGTAAGCCATCAGATGGAAAACCTCTCTCTCTCTGCCTCTGCTCTCTCTGTGTAACTCTGACTTTCAAATAGATAAATAAATCTTAAAAAATATTAATTTATTATAGAAAAAACACTAAGTACTTCTCTACTCTTATGCCTTACTAATTTTTTAGGCATTTTCTATCCATTCTGATGGTACAGTCACCTAAAAACACTATATTTAATTTAATTACCAGATTTGTTGTTAAAATGGTCTCCTTCCCTTACTCAGGTAATCATTATATTGGGATCTATTTTATTAAAAGTATTATAATGTTTTTTTTCTTGATAATATAACTAAGACATTTTTACTATATTTACTATAGGAAATTTGAAAATATTAGAAGATGTAAATATTAGAAAATTAATTGCCAACAATTAATTTTATCATATCTAATAATAATTCTGTTAGTACCTTAGAATTTTATATTTTAGACTTAATTATAGAAAATGAAATAACAATTTTTTAAATTTATTTAAGGTATGTGAATTTTATCTATACAGATTTAGCAACATAGTGATTCTTTCCACCTTGATCTCTGAAAATTTCTTTCTGTTTTAAAGATGTATTTGTTTTAGAGATGTATTTATTTATTTGAAAGACAGCGCTGCAGAGAGAGAGAGAGGCGACATCTTCCATCTGCTGGTTTTCTCCCCATATGGCTGCAATGGCCAGGACTGGGCCAGAACAAAATCAGGAGCCAGGAGATTCATCCGGATCTCCCACATGGGTGCATGGTCCCAAGTACTTGGGCCACCTTTTACTGTCTTCCCAGGTTCATTAGCAGGTTTGGAAGCCAAGCAGACAGGATTCAAACTGGTTCCCAAATGAGATGCTAGCATTGCAGGCAGCAGCTTAACCTGCTACACCACAAAGCTGGCCCCAATAATTTATTTCCTAACCTAAAACTATATATCTATATATCTATATCTATATCTAGATAGGCTGAGGCCTACACTGTTATCTGTTTCTGCATATTTCTTTCCAACAGAGCACAGGTTAATCTGCAGCAGCAATATGGCTATCTACAGTGTCAAAATAACTTACTCTAAACAAGTTATGACAATCACATTCTGCTGTCCTGGGCTTCTTTATGACTAGGGAATGTTTAAATGAGCCAAATTAGATCAGTAAATGAAATGGACAGAAATGTTTTTTTCATGGTGAGCTTTTGTTTTCCTGATAGATGAATAAAATGAAAATAAGTATGATTTCTGCATCTTCCTAAGTAATCATATATTTATGGAGTTACTGCCTTAAAAAGTATCATAACAGGGCTGGCACTGTGGCACAGCCAGTTAAGCCACTGTCTGCAGTGCCGATATTCCATATGTGTACCAGTTCCAGTTTCAGATGCTCCACTTCCAATCCAGCTGCCTGCTAATGTGCCTGGGAAAGCAGTGGAGTATGGCCCAAGTCCTTGGACTTCTACATCCAAATGGGAGACCTGGAAGTTCCAGGCTCCTGGCTTCAACCTGGCCCAGTCCCAGCAGTTACAGCCATTTGGGGAGTGAACCACTGGGTGAAATCTCTTTCTCTCTCTATGCTTGGGCTTCCAAATAAATAAATATTAAAAAAAAAAAAAGATATCACCACAGTTCTGTTCTTTCAGTTTTTTGTGTCTGCCCTGTTCTGCAGATTTAACTTATACCAAGATTTGTGTACTGTAACTCTGTGTTACAGCCTTGGAACTTTCTCAATACAAAGAGTATAAGGCTTTGCATTCTTTATTTTTTTTTAAAGAAATCAAGAACTACTACTTGATTTTAGAATATTTTTTAAAATTATGATAATTAAAGCAGAATGAATTTAAAATAAAAATTGATAAAAATAGGCCAGTGGAACAGAATGAAATCCCTAGAAGTAAACAAACACATCTACAGGAAACTGATCTTTGAAAAAAGTGCTCAGAAATGCATTAAAGAAAGAGATATCTTTTCAATCAATGGTGATGGCAAGATTGGATTTCCCCAAGCAGAAGAATGAAAATAAACCTTATAGTTATACTCAGAATAAAGGCCTGCATGTTGCACTGGGAACTGTGAAACTGCTAGAAGAAATCATAGGAGAAATCCTTCAGGTATAGATGAGAGCAAAGATTTTTAGTTAGGCTGCAAAAGCACAGGAAACAAAAGTAAAACCAGACAAGTAGTATTTCTTGGAAACCTTTGAGTGAAGAAATATCCAATAGAATGGGAACAATCTAAGTGTCTATGAAGTGATGCATGGATAAAGAAAATGTGGTTTATATATACACAGAATGGAATACCTGTCAGTCAAAAAAATGATGAAATTCTGCCATTCGTGACAACATGGATGGTCATAAGGTTAAGTTGAATAAGCAAGGCATAGAAATACAGCCACAGCATGATCTCATTCATACGTGCAATCCAAAAGAGTTTATTTAAAAGTTGAGAGTAGAGTGATGATTTCCAGAGGAGAGGAGGATAGGACTAGAGAGGGGAGCATGGGTGAGGTTTGATTAGTGGGAATGGATAGTAAGTTACAGTAACATAGGATAAAGAAGTTCTGCTGTTCCATTGCAGAGTTCAGTGAATACAGATAATATAACGTGCATTTTTCTAAAAGTAAAACAAACGGGGCCGGACTTTTGTTTAGCGGCTCACTTGGCTAATCCTCTGCCTGCTGCGCCGGCACCCCCGGTTCAGTCCCAGTTGGGGTGCTGGATTCTGTTCTGGTTGCTCCTCTTCCAGTCCAGCTCTCTGCTGTGGCCCAGGAAGGCAGTGGAGGATGGCCTAGGTCCTTGGGCCCTGCACCCACATGGGAGACCGGGAAGAAGCACCTGGCTCCTGGCTTCAGATCTGCACAGCGCGCCGGCCATAGTGGCCATTAGGGGATGAACCAATGGAAGGAAGACCTTTCAAAAAAAAAAAAAAAAAAGGTAAAACAAACATAATTTTGAATGTTTTCATGATTAAAAATTCTAAATGTTTGATATAAATACGTTTATCCTGATTTGAATGTTATAGGAGGTGTGAGTATATTGAAACACCATATGACACTCCATAAATACTTGCAATTTTTAGAAGTATATTTTTATTTTCATCTACTTGAAAGAGAGAGAAAGAGAAAGAGGGAAAAAGAAAGAGAAAGGTCTTACATCTGCTGGTTCATTTCCCAAATGCCTTCCACATCCAGGGTTATGACAAGCTGAAGCCAGCATGCAGGATCTCATTGGGATCCTGAGTCATCATCTGCTGTCCCGCGGATGCGTTAGTAGCAAGCTAGATCTGTGGAGCAAAACCAGGACTCAAACTGACACTCTGATATGGCGAGCTGACATTTTTTATGTATCAATTAAAAGAGTACAGGCTTTGTCCTACCAGCAATAACCATATTGCTTTGTATTTTATTGCCTGGGTCGTGGGCTAATCACTGAAATATTCCCATAGTTTTGGGGTGAAAAACCATTGAGAAAAAGGACTATTATTGAATGGGAATAATAGTGTATGAAGTAAGAACTAGACCTGGCAGAGACACTGGAGTAGAAAAATGCCAAAGTAGGGTTATTCTCCATGGGCAGAGTTATGGGCTGAATGGTATTCTCCCCAATATGTATGTAAAACTCTAAGCCCCTGTATCTCATAATGTAAGTCACATTGGAGATAGGTTCTTTGAAAAGATGATTAATGTAAAATGGTCATTTTATTTTGTTTTGAACGGTATCCTTACAAGACACAGAGTCTGATGAAAAACCTGTGAATGAGACAGAAAGAGAAAACAGCCAGCCACCAAACAAGAATGAAGACTCTCAAGAAATCAACCCTACTGACATCTTGATCTTGCACTTCTGTTCTCCAAAATTGTGAGAAAATCAATTTCTGTTGTTGAAATTACCCAGGCTGTGGTACTTCACTGGGGAAGTTTTAACAAACTAACATAGCCGAGCATCTTCAGAGCAGGAGACAGCATGCACAACCATGACAAAATTATTTTCCTTTAGTTTCTGTGAAATGAGAAGTAGGTAGCCATGGCTCAGAGGAGCTCTCTGCTAGAAGTTGTTCACCACGATATGTCCTCCCAGTCTCTGCTCCAAGGTACTGACACTGAAAAGATGGATTGACATTGAAGGACTTTTCTGAAATGAATTGTTAGGATGAATTTTGACAGCTCAATCCACTTAAATTTGCTCCTGTAATGCAGCTTAGGAAGAGGAGATTATTTTTGGTTCATTTTTCTTTGTTAATTCTCAAAAGATTGAGCTAAGCATTTTGAAAAACAAGTAAAATGGCCAGGTTTACAGCCAAAGCAAAACATCCAGTGACTTAGAATGAATGAAGAGATCTTTTTTTCCTTAAAATTCATGGTGAGGTGTGACACAAATGTTTCTTCAAAATGCTGGATATTATCTTTCATGACAATTTTCATTGCAAATGTTTTAATTAAAATTAAAAACTTTCCTTTTTTAATGTATTATAATAGTCTATTTTTCATCAGCCTTTCGAATATCTTCTTGTCTATGTAATACTGATCCTACTGAAAAGCTCATTTCTACTCACAGTAATCATAATATATTTAATTTCATAAAAATCAAACAAGTTTTTAGTTTTGTCTTTCAAATTACCATTGCATGTGTTTTTCTTTAATATCCTAATGTGAACCAGTTCTGTCACTGTGAACTCATGGCCATCTTGGTTGAGTGCTCATTATGAGGTAATGACTCCATCAAACTTCTGTAAGCTGTGCTGACAGCCATCATACCCACATGTTTCAGAGACATCTCAGACCTGCATTAAAGTAACTCTTTCCAGGTAATGTTTTTTCTTTTTTATATTTTTGTCAAACTTTAAACTCCCCGTGAATACATGAAGTTTTCCATAGAGTAGATTAAAAAATGGCTTTTTTGGGGCCAGTGCCATGGCTCAATAGGCTAATCCTCCACCTGTGGTGCTGGCACACCAGGTTCTAGTCCCAGTTGGGGCACCAGATTCTATCCTGGTTGCTCCTCTTCCAGTCCAGGTCTCTGCTGTGGCCCGGGAGTGCAGTGGAGGATGGCCCAAGTCCTTGGGCCCTGCACCCACATGGGAGACCAGGAGAAGCACCTGGTTCCTGGCTTCGGATCAGCACAGTGCACCAGCCACAGCGGCTGTTGAGGGGTGAACCAACGGAAAAGGAAGACTTTTCTCTCTGTCTGTCTCTCTCTCACTGTCCATTCTGCCTGTCAAAAAATAAAAAAAAAAAATGGCTTTTTTGGAGATTTCTCTGATTAGCAGTATGATCTTTGTTTGATTTACATTTCCTTAAATATGGTTTGTTTATTTTTCCTTGTTAATGCAATCATTATCATTTTCCAGCAATTTCCCTCATAAATGCTTGTCATTCCACTATTGCTTCTACAAAATAGTTCATTATTACTGACACTGATCACAGTACATTTTACTTCATAACACCTCGATTCCCTTTTTATTTTGTGTGTAGGTGTGTGTGTTTGAGCTTGTAACCATCAACTGTGTGTATATTTTGTATTCTATTTATTCTTTAAAGATTTACTTATTTAATTTGAAAGGCAGAGTTATAGAGATAGAGGAGAGAGGGAGGGGAGAGGAAGAGAGAGAGAGAGAGAGACCTTCCATCCTTTGGTTCACTTCCCAAATGGCTGCAGCAGCTAGAGCTGGGTCAGTATGAAGCCAGGAGCCGGCAGCTTCTTCTGGTTCTCTCACGTGGGTGCAGAGGCCCAAGGACTTGGGCCATCCTCTACTGCTATGCCAGGCACATTAGAAGGTAGCTGGATCAGAAGCAGAGCATCCTGGACTTGATCCATCACCTGTATAGGATGCCAGTGTCACAGACAGTGTTTTTATACACGATGCCACAGCCTCTGGTATCTGATATAAACCCATTCTAATCACTAGGAACTTGAGGCCATCTTGCTTGCATTTTTTTCTTTAAGAAGTTTTCAACTGACACAAAATTGTGTAAGTTGTTCTGGCAATTTCCATGTCTTTCATAGACTTCTCAGGCAAATCTGACCATTTTCCCTTTCCAGGTATCATATTTATTGGCAATTCTGAATTTTTTAAGAGCTATGTTTTTAACCTTGATTTTTGAAAATGTCCTTAGATTAATTCCAGTTACTGGCATTTTCCTTTATAATTAGTGGTATTTGTTGTGGACTTTGATTTATATTTTATGAAAAAATTTAGTTTATATTCTTTTTAAAGGTAATTTAATAAAATTTTCAGCAATTTCACTTATATCTATTGGTCACTCTATATTACTCCTACAAAATTACTCATATTTCACAGTGATTAGCCTATATTTATTTTATAACAATGACAATTTCATTTTAATCTTCTTTTTGAACTGGAGTTAATAGCTAACAAAATCCTAGTGAAAGCCAATCCTAGCACTAGAAGCCCATGGTTATCTTGGTTGGCTTTTTGTTATGAGGTCACCAACTCAATCAGAATACTGTAATTTTTATGGGCAACCATCATTGAAACATATTTTTAGACATATCATAGACCCATTTGATAATTTATCATCTGTAGATAATAATATTTTTACCATTTCTGGATTTTATGAATCCTAAATTTATCTTTGATATTTTTAAAGACTTATTTATTTGAGAGGCAGAGTTACAGACAGAGAGAGAGACAGAGAGAAAGGTCTTCCATCCATCTGCTGGTTTACTCCCCAGATGGCCACAATATGATGGCCAGAGCTGAGCCAAACCGAAGCCAGGAGCCAGGAGCTACTTCCTGGTCTCCCACATGGATCAGAAGAGGAGCAGCCAGGACATGAACTAGTGCCCAAATGGGATACCAGCACTGCAGGTGGAGGCTTAACCTACTATGCCACAACACCGGCCCCTGTCTTTGATTTTTAAAAGTTCTAATGAAATAATTCTAGATAAAGATACCTTTCCCTTAAGATAATTGTGGTACATTTTAAGATCTTTGATTTAATTTCCCTGGAACATTTTTGCATATTTTCCTTTCTTCTGTGGGCTTGTATTTTCTTTTTATAGCAACTTTCCTTATGGGGGGGTTTCAGGAAGAAATTTTATTTCACATTAAAATATGGTCCATAGTAATCCAATTTTGAAAAATGCATTCTGTGTGGGTTTCTTTTGCATATTTAGATATGTAATAGTATGAGCAGTGGCTGGATAATATAATTTTCATCCAAATATCAAGTATAGTTCAATGGTGAAAATACAAGTTTTACATTTATACATGCCTTTATTGTTGAAGTTATATGAAATGAATTTATAATGCTACAACAGAGGAATAAAATTTAAAGGTGTAGTAAAATAAGAAATGTATTTTGAATGTCCGTTAGAAACAGAACTGAGGAAATCATCAAGAGGCCACAGTCACCAACATAATTGGTTACTTTGCTAGATGGCCACTCAGCTCGAGGCCTGGGAGACACATAATTGAATTCAGGCTGATGAGCATGGAAATGGAGCAATAACTTCCTGGAGAAGATTGAGATACAGGAACACAGTAACTGAGGGTGCCCCTGAAGATCACCGTAAAGCCAGTATGAAAAATCTCCCCCTGCCCATGTGATGTATCTGTATTTTTAAAGAGCTATTTTCTTTTTTTTTCTTTTTATTATTATTTTTTTTTTATTTTTTTATTTTTTGACAGGCAGAGTGGACAGTGAGAGAGAGAGACAGAGAGAAAGGTCTTCCTTTGCTGTTGGTTCACCCTCCAATGGCCGCCGCGGCCGGCGCGCTGCGGCTGGCGCACCGCGCTGATCCGATGGCAGGAGCCAGGAGCCAGGTGCTTTTCCTGGTCTCCCATGGGGTGCAGGGCCCAAGCACCTGGGCCATCCTCCACTGCACTCCCTGGCCACAGCAGAGAGCTGGCCTGGAAGAGGGGCAACCGGGACAGAATCCAGTGCCCCGACCGGGACTAGAACCTGGTGTGCCGGTGCCGCTAGGCGGAGGATTAGCCTAGTGAGCCGCGGCACCGGCCCTAAAGAGCTATTTTCTGAGGTGGCATAGATCATTGATCACAGTGTTTCCTATTCCAAATATCTCCCAGATGTGTTCTGTATCAAATTTTGGAAGACTGGTTGGCCATTTGCCAATCAGCACCTATCATTCCAATCATTTCCTTTATGCTTTCTTTGGATAGGCATCACGGAAGTCACTTGCCAGCCCCAAGTGATGCATGGTAAAGGGGGTATACTGGGGACAGCTCCTTGTTATAATGGGCAGCTCCTGTTGTGGGCTGGCCTATACCTCTTCTCTTTTGTATTAAAATAACTCAGTTTTCTAGCAGAAAACCTACTTCAGATGGTTTGGGTGGAGAACAATCAGTTCTCCCCTCCATCCTTACCTTACACAAAATTGGTCATGTGACACAAGGTGAACTATTTGGAGAATGCCATCCTGGTAACAGTTATTGATACAAGGATGGCTTTGTGGCCCAAACTGGACCAATCAGTCCTCCTCAGGACCTCTCCATGAGTGTTTCAAGGGAAGACTAGTTCATTCCTATCATTTTACTAAGGAAGGGGAGATATGGGTTGATGGCTACTGGCAGCCATTTTTCTAAGATCATGGAGAAAAACATCCTAAAAACTGCAGCCAAGCCAGGACAGGCAGAGTTCAGATATGGAAAAAGAACTATTCTTTACCTAATTTTAGTCTCCAGTCATGCTTGGTTCCAAGAATAAATCAACTTCTTGGAGCAGGAATTTGGCAGGGTTAGGATGCTACTTGTGGCATTTCATATGGGGGTGGCTGGGTTTTAGTACTGGTTCTGCCTCTGATTCCAGCTTCCTCTACTGTGCACCCTAAGAAAAACCAGGTGCTGTATCACTCAGCAACTTTCCTTATTATTGTTCCTACCACTGTTATTGCTCCTGTCAACTTATTCATTTTATCTAAAGAAATTAAAAATGTATTTTATTGAATAGTATTTCTAATTTTCTTTCTTTTTTTGTCTTTGTATGTCATTAATATTCCAGTTTCAGCCAAATTTAGTATGATATCTCTGTACCCATCTTGTTCAGCTATTTAATTATGAGATTGTCAAACTTTTGTAAATTGTCCCTGGAAATATTTATGTATATAGTTTCATAGAGCCATCATAGAAAGGGATGATTATTTCTCCTTCCATGTCAGATTTTTTGCATAACCTGGACTATTTTAAAGATTTATATATTTGAATAATGGAGCAAGGGCGGAGGAGAGAGACAGAGGGAAATTTTTCCATCCACTGGTTTATTCCCCTAAATGCATGTAGCAGCCATATTTGAGCCAGGTGGAAACCAGGAGCTGGCAGTGCCACCCAGGTCTCCCACATGGGTGATAGAGGCCCATGTACTTGTGCCATTTTCTGCTGCTTTCAGGCACATTAATAGAAAGCTGGATCATCTGCAGGGAAGCTGGGACTCTAACCAGGACTCCAATATGAAATTCTGGCATCACAAACTAAAACTCAATGTGCTGCACCACAATGCCTGTCCCGCATTATCTGGATTTTAATGGGACCTGAAATTTTTTTTTTAATTTATTTATTTGAAACTCAGAGTTACATAGAGAGAGAAGGAGAGGCAGAGAGAGAGAGAGAGAGAGAGAGAGAGAGAGAGAGAGTTCTTCCATCTGCACTCCCCAATTGGCTGCAATGACTGGAGCTGCACTGATCCAAAGCCAGGAGCAGGAGCTTCTTCCAGGTCTCTCACATGAGTGCAGGGGCCCAAGGACTTGGGCCATCTTCTACTGCTTTCCCAGGCCATAGCAGAGAGCTGGATCAGAAATGGATCAGCTGGGACTCAAACCGGCTCCCATGTTGGGTGCCAGCACTGGAGGCAGCGGCTTTACCACCTATGCCACAGTGCCGGCCCCAAATTTGTTTTTTAATATTAAAATTCTCAAAGTCCTTCTATCTACTGACACTATTTCTTACAGTATTTTGGTAATTGCTATGATTTTTTAAACTATTTTTGGGAAAATTTCTCAATATGATCTTAATGGTTCAGTAGTTTTCATTATCTCTTCTTATCACTATAGTATTAATCCTGGCAAATTACCCATTTCTTCTTGTCCTAATTGCAATACATTTTATTTCCTTACGTGCATCTCTTTACTTTTGGGTTTTTTTCCCTTCAGAATTATAACTATCACCTGTACATACATCTAATACTCTAGTGTAAATTAGTCCTAGTATTGAAATCCTGTGAACATTATGGTTGGCTTAGTCATTTTGAGGTTCCCAGTTATCTCAAAACTGTGTAAGTTGTCCTGACCATTTTCATGTGCTATTTTTCAGAGTCATCTTATGGCTGCTAGCTTATTCTTTCTAGGTAATATTTCTTTTCTGGATTTCTATTGGACTCTAAAATTTCCTGTGATTTTTGAAAGGCTCAATGGAGTAGTTCAAGATACTGTCATCTTTCACTTACGATTATTCCTATAAAAATGCAATTTTTAATTTTCTTTTCCTTTGAAAATTCTATTTTTATTTTCCATTTTAAAGAATTTTTAATAATCATTTTTTCAGAAGGTGCTTTTATATCTGCTTGTCAGTATGTTATATCTCCTACCAGATTAGGCATCTTGTCTCACAGCAATGAAATATATTCTATTTCATAAAATGTGTATCCTTCCACTTATTGGTCATGTATTTCATGATATAAAATCACCTGTGTATTCTTTAATATCCTAGTCTAAGCCAATACTGGTGAACCTCTGACCATCTCATTTATAGTTTATTTTTGGTGGCATCACTGTCTCCCTCAAAATTCTATAACTTGTACTGGAAATAATCCTGCATATATATTTTCAGAAAAATCTGGGGTCTGTCTTATAATTCACCCCTTTCAAAATGTATGTTTTGTGTATTCTCAAACGCTGTGAGAATTTACCTTTGGTTCCAAAGTTTCAGTAGAGTAGTTCTGGATTCTGGCACATTCTCTCAATCATTATTCAGGTGAGTGGTGTGCTAATTCCTTGATTTATGCTTCCTGACAAAAATTTAATTTCTTTTCCCTTTTTAGTTTTATATTATTTTCAAATTTTTATTATTTTTTTTAACTTGCAAACAAATACTGTGAGACACTATTACAAGTTTTCATGTACTACTGAGCCCATCCCTCCTATTAATTTCTCATATTATTACATTTGTCACAATTAATGAATCAAACAACTATTCCTGAAGTTTATAATCCAAATTCACATTATCTGGGGCCGGCGCTGTGGCACAGCGGGTTAAAGCCCTGGCCTGAAGCACCAGCATCCCAAATGAGCACTGGTTCAAGTCCCAGCTGCTCCACTTCCCATCCAGCTCTCTGCTGTGGCCTGGGAAAGCAGCAGAAGATGGCCCAAGTCCTTGGGCCCCATCACCTATGTGGGAGACCTGGAGGAAGCTCCTGGCTTCTGACTTCGGATCAGCACAGTTCTGGCTGTTGCGGATATCTGGGGAGTGAACCAGCAGATGGAAGACCTCTCTCTCTGTCTCTACCTCTCTCTGTAACTCTTTCAAATAAATAAAATAAATCTTTAAAAAAAATTCACATTATCCCTTTCACCAAGTTCATACTCTAGTAATTAACATTCTGTGTTCAGACTGAGTTTTTTTAATTTTAGCTTATTTTACTCAACATGATGCGCTCCATTTGCAGTGCCTGTTTTGCTACAAATAATAGTATTTCACTTTTTATAGTTGAGCAATATTTCATCATGTATATATACCACATTTTATTTATCCATTCATTTTATGAGGTACACATTTTGACTATTGTGATCAGTTCTGCTATAAACATGGTGGAGCAGGTGTATCTCTTTGATACAATGAGTTCAGATATTGAGTTTTTACCCAGTAGTGGGATTGTTGTATCATACAAAAATTCTATTTCTAGATTTCTAAAATGTCTCAATATTGTTTTCTTATTTTTAAAGGTCTTGCAACTGCAATTTTATTTTGTAAAAATAACCAACTGGGAGCTTAAATTGCTCCAAAAACCATAAAAACAAAACAAAATGGACATGGAAGAAGCATGTGAAGTGAGGGGGACAGGGAGGAGGGTCCTTAGAGCTTTGGCAGATTGTGCTAGCACTGACCCAGGTGGCAGGAACCAGGCCCTGCAGCCAGGGCCTGTCCGCTGTGCTGGGACCGTGAGGGGCAGATCCCGACAGGTCAGGGGCGAGGGGGAGGACACAGACCTCTTCACGGAGGAAGTGGCAGGCACCTTGAGTCCCTTTAATTGTGGTGGGGGGACCGGTTCAAAGGACCTCCTTCCCCACCCACAGCTGGGGGCTGGTGGGGTGGGGCCCACCAAGGGAGCAGGGATGCTGGTGGAAACCAATCAGGCCGAGATGTCTTCTCACAAGGTGATGGCCTCACACTGGGCAGGGGACAGGGAGGACACAGGGGAAGGCCCCCTATACTGCGCCTATGGTAAGAGCTTGGGCCAGGAAACAGGAGAGGTCCAGGAATGGATCCAGAAGAAGAGGTACCAGGCTAGAAATCACAGCAACGGCAAACATGCAGATGAAGTAGAGGGAGCCAAGACAGGTGGGGTGGATGAGAGGAGAGAGGGCAGCGGGGAAGAGAAAGAGGTAGAGAGGTGTCTTCTGCCCAGGTCCATCCACCACAGCATGCACGGGAAGAATAACACACTACTTTTCCGTTCTCGTAAAGATTTTTTTGTTGTTGTTTTGTTTTGTTTTTTAAAAAAACCTTAAGATCAACTACTGGTTACATCTACAAAACACAAAGTGCTGCTGTTATCAGTCACTTTACACAACAGTCCAGGGTGGTTAAATAGTGACCAATAAAGTTTTCCTTTTTTTTTCCTTCTTCTGAATCATTACTACTCGATGAGTCACATGACAGCCTGCATAGGTCCGGGGGCAGCTTAGTGGGCAGACTTGGTGACCAAGGAAAGAGGCTGGGCCTGGAGCACAGGGAGGGTCTGGTGGGTGTGCAGCATGGCTGGGAAAGAGGGGGGAGAAGTCAGCAGAGTGGTGGGCACGGACCCCAGCGGGAGGGCCGGGACAGGAGGGGAGGCTGGCTGCCCATCTGGCCGGAGGACGTGGCTGCAGCCTTGGCTGCCAGGACAGCAGCCGAGTGCAGAGCCAGCTGGGCCCAGGTCTCTGGCTTGGTGGTGTGGGAGAGGGGCTGGTCTTGCTTGGAGTGGGTGGCAGCAGGGTCAGCTGGTGAGTCCAAGGCCGTGGAGGGGGTGGCAGGGGAGTCCAACATGCTGCCGTGGGAGGAGGCAGGGCTGTCACAAGGCCTCTCGGGGGGCAGGTACTGGACACGTGGCTTCTTGCTCTTGGAGGCCAGGGCACCCTCTGCCTCTTGGACGTGCTGCTGTGACTGCGTCTGCGTCTGCAACAGCGGCTTCTCTCACTTCCTCTTCTTTTTCTTACTGTAGTTGTCCCTACCGAGCTGGTCGGGTAGAGCTGGGAGTGAAGCTGCCGCTCCTTCTGGGCCAGCTTCTAGTGCCTGACCTGTTCTTCCTGCGACAGGTTGTGCCACTTCCTCCCCAGCATCTGGTTGATGGCAGCACTCTCCTTCAGGGTGCACTCAGCCACCACCTTGGCCCTCATCTTCTTCATATACAACATGAAGGCATTCAGGGGCTTCTTCATGTGGGGTTTCTTCTCCTCCTTCTTCATGGTCACGGGTGACTTCGCGCTCACCGTGGGGCTCAGGCTGGGAGGTGCTGGCTCCTGCTTGACAATGGTGGGGTGCAGGATCCCTGAGGTGGGCAGGCAAGGATGGGCGGGGGCCACCCTGTGAAGGGAGAAGCAGCTGGAAACCAGGCTGGACATTGAGGGGTTCATGGCGAGGGCAGGGTAAGGGTGCCGAAGCCACCAGGCGGAAGGGAGTACATGGGCTGTCATTGCTGTGGGATGAGCCAGCCAAGGGGGTGGGGGATTTGTCTGACAGCTCCTGGGGACAGTGGGTGATACAGTGACAGCTCAGATGGATGAGGGGGCCGGGGAATTCCTGTCTTTGGATTGATCTCCGGGGAGAGGTGTGTTGGAGGGGAGCCGGCGGAGAAGTGGTCATTGCGTTAGGTGATGAGCGGTGTCAACGGGTGCATGTGATGTGGGTGCTGCACAAACAGGAACTTTATTGGACAAGTGTGCCGGAGACGGTGACCTCGTGTCCTTGACTGTGGCACTGGAGGGGACGTCGAGGAGGGGCCATTTCATCTGCAGGTACATGCATGCTCCTCCCGGAGACAGGGGTCCGTTGGAGAGGTAGGGGTTGCTCAGGTCCGGGATCATCAGGAAGGGGTACCCAGGGTAAGGGGGCCCTTGAAGAACGCGCCGTCCTGGGGCCTTCTCACTTCGGTGAAATAGTCCCGCGGCTTCTGGAAAGTGTCCCGGGAGGGCTGCGGGTGCCTCTCCGCCTCTGAGTCCGAGCTGCAGCTCTGGTTCTCTCTTCTTTTATTCCTGTTATTTCTTGTCTCCTATTAATTTTGCCTTTAGTTTGTTCTTCTTCTGTGTTTTTGAGATGCATCATTATATCATTTATTTAATATCTTTCTAATTTTAATGTAACTATCACAATAAACTTTCCTCTTAATACATTTTTGCTGTATTTCACATGTTTTGAAATGTGTTTTCATAATCATTTGTGTTAAGAAATTTTCTTACTTCCTTTTTAATTCTTTAATGATCCTATTGGTCATTAAGTTTCATAATTCCCACACAGCTGTGAATTTTCTGTTGCCCTTCTTATTGTTGATGTCGAGTTTGATTCATTTCAGCCTCGGAAGATACATGGTATGATTTCAATATTTGAAAATATATTGAGACTTGATTTCTTCAGCAGTAATCAGTGTTAACATTGTCTATAAGAGCCACAGTTCTCTCTTCAGCCATCTGTGAAAGTCATAGTATGAGTTTGTAGTGGACATTGGCTTCCAAAGGTCTTTAGTCTATAGAGAGTTGACTGTCAACTGGGCTGGGGTTTGAGATGTCTGCATCCATATTTCTGATGATGTTTCCTTTTTCCACCAGGAAAATCTGAGTATTTCTGGGGATTGTGGCACTTGTACTATACTATGTGGATAAGAACTTTCCCATGACCTGATGTGTTAGCCTGACTAATACTTGGGATCATCATGAGTCCAAATCTCAACTCTTGTACATGTTACATGCACATTTCCTGAGTCTCACAGGGTGAATACAGTTGATGCTGAGGATGGTGCAGTGGCAGGTCTGGGTCTGAAACACTGGGCTGCACATCAGCTCTACCCTAGGGCCCAGAGACTGTATTCCAATGACTCTTGGGAGTACAGTACACAGAGTGACAACCCTGGAGCTTCAGGATACAGCGGGGTCCTTATCCAGGTCTCACAGGTTGAGTGTCAGTTATTCCAGGGATTGAATTCCAGCTTGAAGCGTAGCAATGTAGGTAGGATCCCTTAACCCCCACAGGTAAATATGAGTTATTCCAGATTTATAGCAGCAGTAATAACAGTCCTAGAGGTTCAGGTAATGGAGGGAATTTCCCTCTAGTTCCTATAGGGCATGCAAAATTAATGCATAAGATTATGCTCTGGCTTGCCAGCACCATGAGTTAAGAGTTTCAGATAGTGCTTCCTTAGGCCTGGTTCTCTGTGTATGGGATGCTTCTGGTCACTAGCCCTAAGAAGCTATGGAAATTTCCCTGTATCATATAGAGCAAGCAAGTGTTGCTCCAGGAATGGCTGGTGTACAGAGTTCCTGCAGCTGCAGGATTCACAGGGACTGCTCTTTGCCCTGAAAAGTGTCCATGCTGTGTCTGGGGGTTTCTGACAGCAATGTGGCTGATTGCTTCCCCCATGGCAGGTGGAGTATAGCAGATTCTCATACACAGCTTGGGTCTGGAACTTTGGGGACAGAGGGAGGCAATGTGGGTTTTGTCTTTGTAACAAAATAGATGTTCAAATACCATTCATCCCTCGAGGCTTGATTTCAAGTCTGTGAGGACTGGAATTCTCTCATAGTTAGGGTAGGACATTGGCAGCAGTGGTGGGGTTCTTGGTAATTTCTGCTTACCTCTTTTTTATTTTTTGAAGTCGTATTTATTTATTTGAAAGACAGAGTTACACAGAGAGAAGGAGAGGCAGAGAGAAAGGTCTTCCATCCGCTGGTTCATTCCCCAATTGGCCACAACAGCCCTCTGGCTGCACCGATCTGAAGCCAGGAGCCAGGAGCTTCCTCCAGGTCTTCTCATGTGGGTGTAGGGGCCCAGCGCCTTGGGCCATCTTATGCTGCTTTCCCAGGCCATAGCAGAGAGCTGGATTGGAAGCAAAGCAGCTGGGACTTGAACTGGTGCCCACATAGGATGCCGGCACAGCAGCCAGTGGCTTTTCCCACTGCACCACAGTGCCAGCCCCTACCTCTTTCTTTCAAGATGGCATGCCTTGGGGAAGGAGCATTGGCAGTGGCAGTGGTGGTGAGAGCAGAAGTGGCAGCAGCAGTGGTCTGTTGTGTTTCTCCCTCCCCCTCCCACTCCCTTCCCCTCCCCTTCTCCCTCTTTCTCCCTCTTCTTCTCCCCTCCCCCTCCCTCTCTGTTGGTTTTCAGAGCCTCTGTGCTGTTTGTAGTCCTCATCACTTCTTTATTGAAGCTTTCCTTCAGTCTTCTCCATTCTCATACTTTATACATAAAATCCTTTTTTTCTGGCCAGCCATGTTGTTGGGGTAGCAGTGGTAACAGCAGGATTATGCTTTGTTTCTCTCTGTGTGTGCTGGTTCTTGGTGACTCCATGATGTTTGCTGTTGCTATCACATTTTCACTATTGCTTTCCCTCGGAAAATCTGAAGGTGCAGCTTTTCTTTCATTGCTCTGAAGTGTTTTGGGCCCTAGGTGGATGCAGGTCCTCTCTATTCAGCCTTTTTGATCCCTTTTTATTGCAATTGCAATGGACTGCTTTAGCACCTTCTTTGACATCTGCTTGTCATTCAGTTACTCTTAATAAATTATTACTTCTCACAGTAATCACAATATATTTGTTTCTAAAATTTGCATTTTATTTTCATTTTGTGTTTCTAACATTGAAATTAAAAATTCCAGTTTTATATCTCATAAGTGTCCTAATGTAAGCTAATCCTAGCACAGCAAAGCTGTGGCCATTTATGTAGAATTTTTCATTGTGATGTCATCAAGTTTTCATTGTGATGTGAAACTTGACTCTCATTCTTCCTATACATAGCTTTTCAGAGAAAGTTTAGGCAAGCCCTGGTCATTCACCCCTTTCAGGTAACACATTTAATTGATTGATGGATTTTTACATATTTATCTTTTATATTTGAAAGTTTTCATGTCATAGTTTTATATACTTGTACCTTTAATTTTTAAAGTTTTACTTATTTATTTATTTGAAAGACAAAGTGATAGAGGAAGAGATAAGAGAAATACCTTATATCTTTCAGTTCACACCCTAAGTGCCCATAATAGCTTGTGCTCAACAGGCAAATGCCAGGGTAGAGAAACTCCATGTGAATCTCACAAATAGGTGACAGGAACACAGGTACTTGGACCATCATCCACAGCCTCCTACAAGCATTAGCAGTAAACTGAATGGGAATCATAAAGTACACAGGACTCAAACTAGGCACTGTGATACAGGATTTAGCATGCCAAAAGGTGAATTAAACCACTGAACCACAATGCTCACCCTCTGTCATCTTTATTGTAGCTTTGTAATAGGTGACATGATCTTTGATATGATCCTTGAAAAATTTTTAAAGATATATTGAAGTTCAGAGTTACAGAGAGTTATTGTATAGTAAATGAAATGATCTTTTTGTTTAAAGATTTATTTATTTGAAAGGCAGATTTACATTGAGGAAGAGAGAGAGAGTGTGAGAGAGGGAGGGAGGGAGGGAGTGAGGGGTCTTCCATCCACTGATTCACTCCCCAAATAGCTGCAATAGCCAGAGCTAATCCAAAGCCAGGAGCCAGGAGCTTCTTTGGGATCTCAGACGTGGGTGCAGGGGCCCAAGCACTTGGGCCATCCTCCACTGCCTTCCCAGGCCATAGCAAAGAGCCGGATCAGAAGTGGAGCAGCCAGGACTCAAACCAGCGCCAGTATGGTTTATGGCACTGCCAATAGAGGCTCTACCTGCTACCACACAGTGCTGGCCCCATGAAATTATCTTTGATTTACACTCATTACATTTTACTATTACTTTCCATTTAAATTTAATTTTTTTGACAGGCAGAGTGGACAGTGAGAGAGAGAGACAGAGAGAAAGGTCTTCCTTTGCCATTAGTTCGCCCTCCAGTAGCCATCTTGGCTGGCACGCTGTAGCCGGCGCACTGCGCTGATCCGAAGGCAGGAGCCAGGTGCTTCTCCTGGTCTCCCATGGGGTGCAGGGCCCAAGGACTTGGGCCATCCTCCACTGCACTCCCGGGCCACAGCAGAGAGCTGGCCTGGAAGAGGGGCAACCGGGACAGAATCCAGCGCCCCGACCGGGACTAGAACCCGGTGTGCCGGCGCCGCTAGGTGGAGGATTAGCCTAGTGAGCCCCGGCACCGGCCTTAAATTCTTTTTCCAAATTTTCTAAATTCTTTGATTCAATTATTTTTCCTAAAAAAATTACTCAGCTCTGTTGTTTTTGCAATAGAACTATATCATGACATTCATTCTTTTCATTTTTGCTGTTTCTTTTGTTTCTGTATGTGTCATAAACATTACAGTTTCAGACCATCTTAGCAGCATTAATCTTAAAACACCTGATTGGATTTTTTATTGTGAGGTCATCAGCTCACTGAAAATTTTCTTAGATGTCATGGAAACTTTCATGTACTATTCCTCAGAGCAATCTATGGCCAGTGTAATAGTTCATACATTAAAAACCACATTTTTTTTACTTTTCTTTATTTCAAAAGGATCCTAAATTTAAAAAAAGCTTATGAAATTTTCAATAGAGTAGTTCTAAACACTTAACTTGTATCTAAGTGGCATGTTGTCTTCTTATATTAATTTCATCCAATTTTAATATATTATGCAAATGGATATTTTTCACAAAATTCCCTTATATGTGTTTTTTCCTACAATATTGCTCTTGTCAATTACTCAGACCTCATAGTAATCACCATACATTTTATATTATAGCATATGAGCCTTGTTTTTATTTTTTCTCTTTGAAAGTATTGCTGTTACATGTATATATCATTTGCCACAGAATGTAAGTCAATAATTGCACTATCAATTTGTGGTTATATTGACTAACTTTTTTATTCTGAGGCCATCAACTTGTTAAACATTCTTTATATTACACAAACAATTTTTTTAAATTAATTTAAGACATACAAATTTCATATATTTCATATATACAGATTTAGGAACATAATGATAGCTCCCAACCTACCCTCCCTCTTACCAATGCTCCACCCTTCTTTCTCCTCCCTATTTTATTCACACTCTTAATTTTTATAAAGGTCTATTTTCAGTTTATTTTATACTCATTAAGAGCAACACTAACTAAGTAAAGAGTTCAACAAAAGGTATGAGGACAAAGACACTGTTCCTGAACAGTAGAGACAAGGGCTATAAACAGTCATCAAATCTCAAAAATGTCCATTTCACTCCAATACATTGCATTTTAGGTACTTGATTAGTTAACTAAGATCAGGGAAAACATATTGTATCTATGTTTTTGGAACTGGTTTATTTCACTAACATAATGGCTTCCAGTCACATGCATTTGTTGCAAAAGACAGGGTTTCATTTTTTTTTACAGATGAGGAGTACTCCAGAGAGTACATATACTACAGTTTCTTAATCAGGTCATCAGTTGATGGACATATGAGTTGATTCATATCTTAGCCATTGTGAATTCAGCTGAAATAAACATGGGGGTACAAATAACTCTTTCATATGCTGATTTCTTTTCCTTACCAGAAGTGGTATGGCTGAGTCATATGGTAGGTCTATATTCAGATTTCTGAGGTACCTCCACGCTGTCTTCCACAGTGGCTGGGACAGTTTACATTCCCATCAATAGTGGATTAGGATACCTTTCCCCCACATCCTTGCCAGCGTTTGCTGTCTGTTAATTTCTATATGACAGTCATTCTAACTGGGGTGAGATGAAGTTTCATTGTGATTTTGATTTGAATTTCCTTGATGGCTAGTTATCCTGAACAATTTTTTCATGTGTCTGTTGGCTATTTACATTTCAATTTCCTTTCTTGAAAAATGCCTGTTCAAGTTCTTTGCCCATTTCTTAACTTGATTGTTTGATTTGTTGTTGAATTCTTGAGTTCTTTATAGATTCTGTATATTAACCCTTTATCAGGTGTGCAGTTTACAAATACTTTGGTCCATTCTGTCAATTGCCTCTTCACTTGGCTGAGTGTTTCTTTTGAAGTGAAGAAGCTTTGCAAGCTGATGTAATTCCATTTGTCAAATGTTGCTTTGATTGCCTGTAATTCTGGGGTATTTTCCAAAAAGTCTTTCCATATGCTAATGTCTTGCAAGATTTCCCCAATGTTCTCTAATAATTTTGATGATATTGGGTTGTACATTTAGATTACTGATCGATTTTGAGTGATTTTTATGTAAAGGTGTAAGGTAGGGGACTTGCTTCATACTTCTGCATATGGAGATCCAGTATTCCCAGCACCATTTGTTGAAAAGACTGTCCTTTTTCCAGGGATTGACTTTAGCTTCTTTGTAAAAGATAATTTGGTTGTAGATTCATGGGTTGATTTCTAGAGTTCCTGTTCTTTTCCATTGGCCTACATATCTGCTTCTCTGCCAGTATTGTGCTGTTTTGATTATAACGGCCCTGTGGTATGTCTTTAAACCTGGTACTTTGAAGTCTCTGGTTTTGTTTTTGTTGTATAAGATTGCTTTAGCTATTTGGGGTCTCCTGTATTTCCATATGATTTTCAGAACAATCTATGAACATGGAAGATTTTTCTTTTTGTGTGTCTTTTTCTCTTTCTTTCTTTAATGTTTTATAATTTTTATCATTGAGATCTTTGATGTAATTGATTGAATTTATTCCAAGGTATTTGAGTTTTGGTAACTATTGTGAATGGGATTGATCTTAGAAGTTCTTTCTCAGTCATGGCATTGTCTGTGGGTACAAAGGCTGTTGATTTCTTCTTTTTTTTTAATTTTTTTTTGTTTGACCGATAAGAGTTAGACAGTGAGAGAGAGAGACAGAGAGAAAGGTCTTCTTCCGTTGGTTCACTCCCCAAATGGCTGCTACAGTTGGTGCTGTGCCAATCCAAAACCAGAAGCAAGTGCTTCTTCCTGGTCTCCCATGCGGGTGCAGGGGTCCAAGCACTTGGGCCATCCTCTACTGCCCTCCTGGGCCACAGCAGAGAGCTGGACTGGAAGAGGGGCAGCTGGGACTAGAACCTGGCACCCATATGGGATGCTTGGTGCCACAGCTACGCCGGTCCCAAGGCTGTTGATTTCTGTGATAAGTTCCTATCCTTCACTTTTCTCTTAGGGGAGAAGAGACCTTCTACTTTGCTCATGGCCTTGTCTAAATACTGATGGAGTTTGTGGATTCAAAAGGCTTCGATAGCCTAGGCAGCTCATGTCAAGAGCCTCAGATGGTTACCAATGCCATACATAATAATGTTAATTATTAAATGAACAATGGGAGTTACTGTCCACATGTCTCATGCAGGATCTCTGTCCTCAATGAGTTGTATTATGAGAGTTCACTGTAAAACTTGTTCTAAGTTCATGTGTGTGTATGTGTGTAGTGTAACTTATTCACTCATTTGTGCTTTGTGATGGCACCTGCATCTTTTTCAAAAGAGTAAATAAACTATCATTTTTGGTCAAAACTAAATCACTAGGGTAAATTGGTATTTAATGAAAGGGACTATTCTCTGGCAGTAATCTGAAACTAGTACATTGATGCACTTTGGTAAATGCATTGGAGACTCGCTGATTGTGTATGTGCATTTGTGAATGTATGTATGGGGCGTGTGTGTGTGTGTGTGTGTGTCTGTGTGTGTGTGCTCAATTTAAAGCCACAATAAAATTGTAGCATTATCCAAAGAAATAATTCTGGAAAATCATAGTTTACAGTAATTTTTGTTCTTTGGAGATTATGATGTTTAGATGATGCTTAAAATGTTTCTGAATTTTTTTTCAGAATTCTAGTAACATACTGAAATGAAAACATACACTGAAATTCATACAGAAGAGGAAAATAGTTGGGTTCTAAGATATCATTAGACTACAGACCCAATCAGCCATAATTCAGGCCCCAAAATTAAGCCACATGTATGAGAAAATTTAAGCAGTTGTATTGATGTCACATATTGTTTGCAAACAAAAGTATCTTTTTAAAGATTTATTTATTTATTTGAAAGTCAGAGTCACACACAGAGAGAAGGAGAGACAGAGAGAGAGAGAGAGATGTCTTCCATCCACTGCTTCACTCTCCAATTGGCTGCAAGGGCCAGAGCTGTGCTGATCCAAAGCCAGGAGCTTCTTCTGGGTCTCCCACATGGGTGCTGGGGCACAGGGATGTGGACCATCTTCCACTGCTTTCTCAGGCCATAGCAGAGAGATGGATTGGAAGTGGAGGAGCCAGGACTTGAACTGGGATGCCAGTGCTGCAGGCGGAGGCTTAACCTACTAAACCAAAGCACCGTCATTGCAAAATGGCATTGTACCTGCTAAGCAAAATGCCTTCCCAATCTTATCTTTATTAGAAAGTAAAGCTTGACTGTGAGTTGAAGTATAGGAACTAGTTGTCTCCCTCCCACAGGCTGGGCTGGTTGTCTACAACACTCTGGGTCACCACTGACCCCAGACCTCTTGGGTAGACCCCCACTTGCAGCACAGTCCCCTAGCCCAGGGTGGGGCATGAGTGGAGAGGGGTGGAGAGGACCAAGGCAGCACTAAATCAGGTGACTAGGAATTCCTCTGGGCAAGGCTGGTGGATCACACTGCTGCTGGTGATTGGGAGCACACACCACTGATACAGATTCTCATTGCTGGGAAGCAGCAGACCATGCATGACCCCAGCAGCTCAGTGGCCAGTGCCTCACACACCCTTTCCACTGGTTGGCTGGCTGCAGGCTCTGCCTGCACCTAGAGCACAGAGCAGGTGGAGCAGCTACCTGAATGAAGAGAGGGCATGTAGACTAGCCATAAGCAATGGAGGAAAGAATTTCTGAAAAGTCAGAAAGGAGTTTGAATTGCTGGAGCAAAACTGCAAAGTACTTCTAAAGCACTTAAAGTCAATGACTTGCAACTGGTTGTCTGATTTTAAGAAATACCATGAAAACAGACCCATTGCATAAGTATCTGATATGTCAGAGGGAGAGAATCTGCCTCTGGGGCCACCCTATTTTCATTTCCACATTTTGTTGACTCCACCTTACAGCATGTCACACTTTGAACCCTAATGTCAATCTGCACCATTTACTTCAAGAATACTTCAAATCATTTTCCAGTCCAGTCAAGCTGCACATTGCTGCACAGTTCAGAGGAAGAAAACATCCCAGTGTCTCTCCTCCAAGTTGCCCAAGGCTCATGCAATCAGTGTGTTGCGTCATGCAGCTGATGCCCACGTTTGTAGCCACTGATCCTGCCAGTAATGCAGCCAGCATCTCCAAGTGTTAAGGACAATCCCTTTCAAAGAACCCACCTAAATGTAACACTGCAAGGGAAAAACATACCTTGTGCAGCTGGGTCACCAAACAGATGGAGATGTGAATGAAACAGTGGCAGAAGTGGAAGAGAAAGTGGGTGCTCACTTTGACTTTTCTATGCCTACCTCAGAGACAGTCATGTGTAGATATCAGCCAGCCCATGTCCTCACAACTAAAGCTGTTGATGGGTTCTCAGGTGCCCAAAGCATCTGTCATATCTTTACCTCAGAGCATTGTACAAAGCCCATAGCTGCCAATGGTGAGCTCAGATGGTACCAGGCTCTCCCATTGCCCCCAATCCTGGGTTTTCCCCTTTAGCAGCTAAAGTCTTTCCTTAGATTGACTCTTCCAGAATAAGAAGTCCCATCTGTAGTTATCCAGGATGTGGCAAGACCTACTTTAGAATTTCTCCTGTGGGGCTGCAGCTGTGCTGTCTTCAACAGCCTGCATGACCTATGGGCACCAGTTCAAGTCCTGGCTGCTCCACTTTGGATCCAGCTCCCTGCTAATGTATCTGGGAAAGCAGTGGAAGATAGCCTCAGTACTTGGGCCCCTGTACTCACATGGGAGACCCAGATGAAGATCTGGCTACTGGTTTCAGCCTTGCCCAGCCCTGACCATTGTGGCCATTTAGGGAATGAACCAGTTGGATGGAAGATCTCTCTCTCACCCTTGCTCTCTGTAATTCTGATTTTCAAACAAATAAATAAATCTTTGAAAAATTCTCACGCGATAGTCCCCAGGAGAACACATACAGGGAAAAACCCTTTTAGCTGTAGGTGGAGAGGTTATGAAAGGTGGCTTACCTCTTCAGATGCACTGTCCAGATGATGGCAAACTCACATAATGAGAAGCAATTGCCTGCCCATGTGTGAAGTAGAAGCCTCAGTCAGGAGTGAAGGCCCATCCTGGGTAGGACAAGTGCTTTGGCCACAATCAGGTTACAGGATGGCAGGTTCCATTTGTACTTACATAAGAGATGAGAAAACTGTGTTCCTTTGAATATTTTTGAAGGTTTCAGATGAGGTCAACATAGGTAGTACAGATTTTGAGTTTGTGTGGACTTTATTTTTTTGCTATTTATGATTGAGACCAACTTCTTTTCTTTGAGATTTATGTATTTGAAAGGCAGAGTTGCAGAGAAAGAGAGGGATAGAAAGAGACTGCTTGTTCACTCTCCAAATGGCCTTAATGGCTGGGACTGGGCCAAGATCTTCATCTGAGTCTGCTAGGGTGCTGAGGCCCAAGCACTTGGGCCCTGTTCTGCCTTCCCAGGTGCAGTAGCAGGGAGCTGGATGGGAAGTGGAGAAGCTGGGACTTTACCTGGCACCAATAGGGGATGTTGGTGTCACAGGTGGCAGTTTTACCCGCTACACCACAATGCTGGCCCCAATACCAACTCTTCAATGTGATTCTTCTCAACTGGTCTCAAGAATTTAGACTAGAAATAAATGTTACGGTAAAGAGATATAGCCATAAAAACAGTTTCTATTGTTCCAGAAACTATTATCTTTACCTAGAGTCATCTTGTTTATTGTTTCTAGTAATTCCAATCAACATAGATGTAGTCATTTAATGTATCTACAACTATTGCTTTTATACAATTGATACTTGGCATTCAATGACTACATGTTGCTAAAGAGGGTCCAACAATGGAATTCCCACTAATTTAATTGCTTTGAAGTGTGTAGCTACCACTTTGCATTTTTATTTTGAAAGCTTCACAAATGATTATATCCATGCATTTTATTGTCATTTGAACTTCAGTTTCCCTGGAGTTTCTTGTATAGATTTTAAAATAATATGCCAATTTTTTTTCTGCAGACTGTAGGATAAACTGCATTTTGTTTAGAAAAAAACTGAACATGAAATATACATTATAAAGAAGGATATCAAGATAACTCCTTGCAAATAAACAGCTTCTCTCATCAGTAAAATGCCCTTATGTTATGATGATGTAAGCTGTGCTTTATTGAATTAGTACATTAGAGAGCATTATTCACAGGTGGACAATGATATCATGTTAACTTATAGGAGGTTTTTGGGATACAGAAGTAGATAGGTAGAAAAATTAGTATATTCACTTATGTTAACAATATTTCTGTTCTGTTATATAGCAGATGATAAACACTGTGGTAAAGAGATAGAGGGATCCTCTATCTACTGGTTCTCTCCTCAAATTCCTGCAACAGCCAGAGCTGTGCCAGTCTAAAACAAGGGCCCATAACTCAATTCATGTTTCCACATGGGTGGGCAGTAAAGGAGGGACTTGAGCCATCATTTGCTGTTTCCCAGAGTGTATATTAGCAGAAAGGCTAGATCAGAAGCAGAGTAGCTGGGACTCAAACCAGGTGCTCTGATATGGAGCACAGGCTTCCCAAATGGTGATTTAAGCTACTGTGCCACATGCCCATCTCCAGAGAATCGTTCTTGCCTTAGGAACTTAAGGCCCAGAAAACTAGGGAGTTTGAGTAGTCCTGAATTCACAGACACTGAAATATGCTGTACAAATTAATGTCTACTGAAGGATCCTGCTGTTTGCAATATTGATTGCATGATTTCACCACAGTTTGTGCAATGTCCACTTGTTACATTGTAGTCTGAGATTGCCTGTAATTGGGGTTGATGCATTTCCTACAGAAGGGGCCATTGGCGAGACAATAACTGCTTCCTGGCAGAAAGAATATCAGTTCCTGCCCATTGACTTAGTAGATTGTCCACTTTGCAGGAATAGATCCTTATAATATAGAGAATATTGAAAAGAACAAAAGTGAAAAATTTCAAAAAACACAGTGAGGAAAACGAGACCTGTGTTTGAGGATATAACACTGAAAATCCAAGCAATGGCCCCTTTTCCTAACCCTAAAAACATTGGGACTAAATCATTATCTTGCGAAAGGGGAATTTTAAAATACAAATTAGATTGAGTATATAAACCTTGAAATAGAGAAATAATCTTGCAGTACCCATGTGGATCTGATCAAACATTTGACTTGTAAAAGAAGAAAGCGCATGCAGAAGGATTGGCCAGGGATATGTGCAGGATTCTGTTATTTTCTGTTGCTTCCTTTGAATAAAGAGTCTCATGATCCATGAACTGCAGTGCTCTCTAGAAGCTGGGGACAGACCTCCACTTATAGTCAGAGATAAAACAAGGACTTTGGTCCTACAACCACAAGAGAATGAATTCTGCTGAAGACCCAATGAGCAAAACATGAATGGACTTGTGGAGCTTCCAGAATGGAATATGCCCTGCATTTTAGCCTGATAGACTTATGACATACAGAATATCAGAATGCAAATTTGTGCTTCTCTAAGACACTAAGTCTGCAGATATTTGCTATTTTAGTTATAGAAAATGAATACATAGGAAAACAGTTTAGTGGGGATGGAGAAGATAGAATGTTGGAAAATAGAATTCAAAAATTATATTTGGTGTTGCAGATATCAAGATAAGTGTGTAAGTAGATAAGTTATTTTGAAACAGGTAAATCCTGTAATAACACTCAAGTTCAACTGTGGTGTTATTCATTCCTTTCATTTACACTTAGAATCACACCTGCCATTAATTGTTACATCACATAGGAAAACTCTGATTTGGATTAATGTAGGAAATAATCAGTGAAATTTAAAGTTAAAATAATGTTTTCTCCATCATGAATTAGCCTAACCTTGTTCCAGTGAAAACTGACAATAGGATCAGGGTTATGCTGGAGATAAGACAGAGGATACTTACTGAGGAAGTTTGGTATGCTTACTGGTTTCATGGTGTCCTTCATTTCATGGAAGTCAAGAAAGATCTGACCAATGGTCAGCTGTATTATAAAAGATTTTGTCAGATTTTACAGGTAGTGTGATTAAAACAGCCTTCAGTGTACAGTTGCAATTTATGTTTTTCCAACTTTAAGCAGCAGAACTAGGTTAGCAGAAGTGGGATGAGGGAGAGAGAAAAAGGAAAGATAGAGCTTTCTTGCTCTATTACTTAAATTAATTTCTTTAAGAGGTCCTAGATTGGGTCCAGCATTGTAGTGAAGCAGGTTAAGCCACGACTTACAATGCCAGCCTCTCATATGAGCACCAGTTCATGTTCCAGGTACCCCACTCCCAATCCAGCTCTCTGCTAATGCAACTGGCAAGGCAGTACAAGATGGCCCAAGTACTTGAACCCCTGCCACACACATGGTAGACCCAAATGGAATTCTGGGCTCCTGGCTTCAGCCTAGAACAGTATTGATCTTTGTGTCCATTTGTGGAATGAATCAGCAAATGGAAGATTCATGCTCTCTCTTTGTGCGTGTGTGTGTGTGTGTGTATGCATGTATATATGTATATATATCCCTCACTCTTTAACTCTGCTTTTTAAATAAAAGTTTTAAAAGGAAATAAACAAGAGGTCCTGGCTTGTGCTTATAAACTGCTATTTGAAGGCATCCAAGATCCTCCTACAGAATAATAAATCCATACTTCACTATAAAACTTAGCATCCCAACCCAAACTTCACAAATGAAATTGCATACATTCTTTAACTTTATGCCTATAGCTTTCTCCCAAGAGTAACTCTTTGGTAAGAACATCTGGAGGGTGATTAATCGAGTACAATCTATATAACTTGTCTAGAAAAGAAGAAAAATAAAAGCACAAGGTCATCTAAAGATTTGAAAGATTTGGAACCACACAGATTAACATAATTACATTTTAGTATTTTATTTTTCATAGTTTATATGAAAAGCAAGTTCCTAGGAAATTTAGTTTACATTGCTAAGATATTTTTCTCAGTGAATAACCTCCTTTTGTAGTGCAAATATATTATTTCACCATCAAATTGAAGATTTTTTTAAAAATTTTATTTATTTATTTGAGAGACAGAATCACAGACAGAGGGAGAGACAGAGAGAAAGGTCTTCAAATGGCACAATAACTGGAGCTGGGCCAATACAAAGCCAGGAGCCAAGAGCTTCTTCTGCATCTCCTATGTGGGTGCAGGGGTCCAAGCACTTGGGTCATCTTCCACTGCTTTTGCAGGCCATGGCAGAAAGCTGGATTGGAATAGGAGCAGCTGGGACATGAACCGGCACTCATATGGGATGTGGGTGCCACAGATGGAGGCTTAGCCTACACCACAGTACCAGCCCCCAAATTAAACTTTTGTGTAGGCTTTTGGATTTGAATATAACATTCAACCTTATAGATAAACATTCCTTTGTAATGATTTGATTTCCTTGAAAATATTCAGGTATTAAGTATTTTTTAGAAAGTATATTATAATCAAGATATTGTTACCTGTGAATTGAATCCAACATAAAGAAGCTTGCTAACATAGGACGATTTGGTAGACATGTATTTAAGGAAATTTCTTCCTTTTATTTTAAAAAAAATTCCTAGGACCTAATAGAATTTTAAGACAAATTGTTAGAATTAATAGTATAGAGTTTGACTTTGTGTAGATACAAGTAATAAAAGTCTTTAGAAATAATATTTTCATTTTGAATACAAGTAAAAGCTCCAGTTTGCAGCTCATGTTCAGAGGTTCTGATATACATGAACAACTTTTTAAAAAAGATACCACCAAGGCTGGTGTGATGTGTGACTATAGAAGTTGAATCAATGAACAGAGACTAATGCCATCAACAGATCCATTGCTCATATTAATAGTACCATAAAAGGTAAAACTTTGTGTTTATAGCTAAATATTTTAAAAGCTATAGTCAATATACAAGTGATATTATTATGAATAAGTACATTTCAAGAAATAGAAAATGACAAATCAATTTTTGCTTAATTTTGTATAACCTAGAAAATTTGTATCTTTCTGAATAATATACCATTTTCCCTGAATATTAGAATTTTATGGGAATGCAATGTCAGTAATGATACATATGGATAAAATTAGTATAGTACTACAAAATATAAAATGAATCGAGGAAAAAATGTGTAAGGGGCACATCTTTGGGCCACCAGATAAGATGCCACTTTGGATGCCTGATCCAATGTTGGGGTGTCTGAATTTCAATTCCTGCCCTGCTTCTGACTCCACCTTTCTGTCAGTGTGCAATCTGAGAAGCAGCAGATGATGACAACAATATTTAGGTCCCTCCTACCCACAGGTGAAACCTGGATTGACCTGGGTTTCTTGCTTGGCCTGACCCTGCCTCAAGTTTGGCTGGCATTAGGTAAGTAGACCAGTAGATGGAAGATCTCTGTCTAACTTTCTCTCTGTTGGTGTCTGCTTTTCAGGTAAATAAAATGATTAAATGAACTTTGGAAAGTATTAAATCATATGAAGTGCTGTGCAGTGATTAAAATAAAAAGTAAAACAGAAGTGATGCCCACAAATTTCAAGGCAGATTTTAATTGGTTTTGGAGTAGGGATATTAGCATGTGAGAAGAATATTGGAGCTGTGTGTGGACAGGGAGCTAAGCTGCTACCTGCGATGCCAGAATCCCAAGTCAGATTGCCAGTTTGAGTCTAAGCTATTCTGTTTCTCATCCAGCTCCCTGCTAATGTGCCTGGGAAAGCAACAGGTGATGGCCCAATATTTGGGCCCCTGCTACTCACATGAGAGACCAGGTAGGAATTCCAGGCTCCTGGCTTCAGCCTGGTCCAGCCCTGGTCCTGTGGACATTTTTGGAGTGAATCAGCAAATGGAAAAAAGATCTCTTTCTCTCTCTCATTCTGTCCAGTAAACAAATAAATATTTAAAAAATAAGAATGTTGGTTTAAAAAAGATGATATTGCATGTAACATAAGTATACCATTTAGGGTTGGGACAGAATGATTGAAAAAATTTTTAAATTTATTTTATTTATTCATTATTTATTTATGTATAATTATAGAGAGAGGGAGAAACAGAGAGAAAGATCTTGGCATCTGTTGATTAACTCCCCAAATGTCTGCATTGGCTAGGGCTAGGCCTGGCCAAAGCCAGGAGCATCTTCTAGGTCTCCCACATGGGTTCAGGGGCCCAAGCACTTGGGCCAGGGCCATCCTCCAGTGGCTTTCTCAGGCACATTAGCAGGGAGTTGCATCAGAAGTGGGGCAGGGGCCTGCTGGTGTAGCAGGTAAAGCCTGGTACTCTGGTGTAGGCTTAGCTTCTGTGGTGCCCGCATCTCATATCGGTGCCAGTTCGAGTCCCAGCTGCTCCACCTCTTATCCAGATTTCTGCTATGACCTGCAAAAGCAGTAAAGATGGCCCAAGTCCTTGGGCCCCTGCACCCATATGGGAGACCCAGAAGAAACTCCTGGCTCCTGGCTTCAGATCAGCCCAGTTCTGGCCATTGCGACCATCTGGGGAGTGAACCAGCAGATGGAAGACTTCTCTATCTCTCTGCCTCTGACTCTATGTAATTCTTTCAAATAACTAAATAAATCTTTTTTTTTTTAAAAAAAGTAGAACAGCTGGGACTTAAAGTGGTGCCCATATGGGATCCTGGTGCTGCAGATGTTCACTTAACCCACTGTGCCACAACACTGGCCTCCAGTAATTTAAAATCTTAAATATTAAAGTCCTTTCTGATGCTTGATTCAATGTCTCATTCAAATATATTGCATTGTTGGGACAGGTGTTGTGGTATAGCAGGTAAGTCATCACTAGGAATATCTGCAAACTATCTTCAAGTGCCTGGCGTCAAGTCCCACCTGAGCTTATGATCGTTTTCTGCTAATGTGTATTCTGGAGACAGAAAGTGATGGATGAAGTAGTTGGATTGCTGACTCCCATGTGGGAAGATCAGATGGAGTACCGGACTCCGGGATTCAGACTGACCCAGTCCTGGTTGTTGCAGGCATTTGGGAGAGTGATCAAGTGGATGATAGTTCTGCTCATTTGCTCTCATTCACCCCCTATCACTCTGCCTTTCAAATAAATAATTTTAAAATAATATACATTAATAGAATACAATGTGCTCTGGGCTTAAATATGTCCCCAGTTTCCTGCCAACAGCTTTCCTATAAACATTCATTTTTTTATTATTTTTTAGAATTATACAGAGAGAGGAGATATGGACAGAAAGAGGTGGGGGCGAGGTCTTCCACCTGATGGTTCACTCCCCAGTAGACCGCAACTGCCGGAGCTGTGCTGATCCAAGGCCAGGAGCCAGGAGCTTCTTCTGGGTCTCCCACTCAGGTACAGGGACCCCAGGACTTGGACCTTCTTCTGCCTCCCAGGCAGTAGAGCTGGATTGAAAGTGGAGCAGCCAGGTCTCAAACCAGCATCTATATGGGATGCTGGTGCTTCAGGCCAGGGTGTTAACCGGCTGTGCCACAGCACCAGCCCCACAAGTTTAGAATCAATAACAGAGGGCCTTTTACAGATTTTGTAATTTTATTTCTACTCTTGTGTCTTAGGACTCTACTTGAGATTATGAAATACCTGTAATTTCAGTTTTTTTTTTTTATTGCTGGACCTCAAATCTGTATTTTTGGGAAAAAGACCACAGTAGTGAAGTGTCATTTTTATCATATCAAATCAATGGTAAATGCTACTGACATGACTTATCATATCATTTATGATGTCAACCATGATCCCCAGGCCATTGTATTGGTTGTCAGGTTCTTCACCATAGGATGTTTGTTTTCTCATTTTTTCACTACCCCATTCTTTGAAAACCAGTCACTAAGCATAATAAACCCTCAAGAGGGGGAGAAATTCACTTCCATGACCTTGAGGAGATTTTCTCCAGAAAAATATAGTTTTACTAGCACTCAATATTGTTGTATTTTAAACCTTGGTTATTTTAAGAGCTGTGTCAGGGCTGGCACCATGGCTCACTTGGTTAACCCTCCATCTGCAGTGCCAGCATCCCATATGGGCACCAGGTTCTGGTCCCAGTTGCTCCTCTTCCAGTCCAGCTCTCTGTTGTGGCCCAGGAAAGCAGTGCTTGGGTGCCTGCACCCGCATGGGAGACCAGGGAGAAGGACCTGGCTCCTGGATTCGGATCAGTGCAGCACTGGCCATAGCGGCCATTTTGGGAGTGAACCAATGGAAGGAAGACCTTTCTCTCTGTCACTCTCTCTCACTATCTGTCAAATAAATTTTAAAAAATTGTTTAGAGTTTAAATCTATTTCTAATAATTTACTGAAAATTTGAATATGGGAATCATTATTTATTTGATAGGGCTTTGCTCTATAATTACTTTGTCATATTGAAAACAATAGAAATACATTTTGTTGACTTGCTTAATGGAACATGTTAGTCACTCATCTGAAAATTCAGGTGAGCAGCATATTGACTGCGTGTAATGGCTCCAGTTCTTCAGCTTTCCTTTACTCATGTCTGCTGCCACAGAGCATTCTTGTGGCTTCTCATTCCTGTCTAGATACCAGCCACATTTCCTAGTTTGTACATTGAGATGTGTGCAGGTCAGACAGAAGAAGAGATTTGGAAAATCATGTCCATCTCCATCCATGCTCTTGATCTTTTATCATGGCCATAACCATATGCCTGAGCAAGCCTTCTAGAGTCTAAAAATCATGACTGCATTCTTCTTTGGAGTCTGTTTGTATGGAGCCAGATGTAGAGCCCAGGTGCCCTAGTCAGGAAAGCTGAGGCCACCCTAGGTTAGCTGCCATCCAGATGAATTCCAGATATATAAGTGAGCCCCAGTGAGACTGGTTGAATCTAGCCTAAGTGAACTACGCCTCACAAACACATGACCTAATTATGTATTTCTTGCTGTAGATTGCTGAATATTTGGTATTGTTAGAATATATACTGATATAATATCTTCATATTAATATCAAGAAAATGTAACTTTAAATTTCATTAGACTTTCCAGTGTGTTTGTGACATTTCAAATATAGTGAGCAGCTGGGACTTGAACCGGTGCCCATATGGGATGCCAGCACTGTAGGTGGCAGCTTTACCTGCTATGCCATAGTGTGGCCCCTTCCTATGCATTGAAAGCATGTACATATTAACTTTCTCACATTTATTTAGAAAATGACCTATAAGTGTTATTTAATTTTACTTATCCCAGTAAAGGACCAATGTTAGCAAGTGGGCATTAAGACTTGCTCAAGGGGCTGGCACTGTGGCATAGAAAGTTAAGTCACCACATGCAGTGCCAGCATTCCACATGGGCACCTCTATGAATCCGGCTGCTCCACTTTGCATCCAGCTCTCTGTTAGTGCTCCTGGGAAAGCAGTGGAATATGGTCCAATTCTTTTTGGGCCTCCTCTACCCACATGGGAAACCCAGATGAAGCTGCTGGCTACTGGCTTTGGCCCTCCCCAGCCCCGGCTGTTGCAGCCATCTGGGGAGTGAACAAGTGGATGGAGGTGTTTCTCTCTCTCTCGCGCTCTTTATCTCCCCCTCTTCCTCCTTTTTTCCCTCTTTCCCCTCTAACTCTGCCTTTCAAATAAATGAATAAATCTCCTTTTTTTGAAGAGTTTTTCAGAATTTCCTGAACATTTCATTTTCTCATCAGGGAAAAAAATCACTAATCTCTCTTAACTCAAGATCAGGTTTCCTGAAAACTTTCCAATTGGTCACATTTCTTCATTTTACATGATATAGGATAAAAACTTTTGCTTATAAACATATTTAAAGTGAGTTTTGCAGTCTCCTTTCCCCGTTATAAATATTTATTGCATAAGGCCACTATAGACCTTAGCCTGCTGAACTTCCTATAGCTCCCCACCTCTCTTCTGTGTTGGACCTTGGACATGTCCCTCCCTTTAAATTCTGTACTTTGATATAATTTCATTTATAATCAATAGTTATGACTCCCAGTGCAATCATTTTGAGTCTGCAGATATTTTCTCTGCATATTTCCATTGAGAAAGTTTGTCATAGGATTCATAGATTGTCTCTCTCCTTAAAGTCAGTGAAAGAGCATTGAGCTATCATAATTTTAATTCTATTTCAAGATTCATTTCAGAATTTTAGAAAATCAGTTGTTATCTTTCACCTTCCTTTCTGATTGATTTTCTGAAAATAAGTCATGATCCTTTTGTAAATTATGTCATGATGTTTCCATGTTTGGAAAAAAAAAACCTTTTTCACAAGTGTTTTTCTTGGGAATCATTATTCTGAAAATGTATTTCTCCCTATGTGTTTTTTAAAAGCTTTATTTGTTTGAAAGGCAGAGTTACAGAGAGAGAAATCTTCCAATCCACTGGTTCACTCCCCAGATGGCCACAACGGCCAGAGCTGCACTGATCCAAAGTCAAGAGCTTCTTCAGGTCTCCCAGGTGGATGCAGGGCTCCAAGCACCTGGGACATTTTCTACTGCTTTTCCAGGCCATAGCAGAGAGCTGGATTGGAAGGGGAGCAGCTGGGACTTGAACTGGCACCCATATGGGATGCCGGCACTGCAGTTGGCAGCTTTACCTGCTATGCCACAGTGCTGGCCCCTCCCTATGTATTGAAAGCATATACTGTATTCTCATTTATAACAAACTTACACTAATAAAGCTCTTTAATTCTAAACAATTTCTTGTATCCTGTTATTTAATTTTGAAGTTTTTCAGCATGAAAAGGAATACAGAAAACAAATTTTGATAACATTTATTTATTTATTTATTTGTTTAGCACTAGTGCTTATTTCAGGGAGATGGACTCCAGGGTGTGTCCAGTGGAGTCCCAGGGTCTCCTGTTTCTCACATGGCCTTCAGGTTAATGGAACTTATATTTTTAAAGATTTATTTATTTGAAAGTCAAAGTTGCACACAGAGAAAAGGAGAGACAGACACAGAGAGAGAGAGAAAGAGAGAGAGAGGTCTTCCATCTGCTGGTTCATTGCCGGAGCTGCACCAATCCGAAGCCAGGAACCAGGAGCTTCCTTCAGGTCTTCCCATGTGGGTGCAGGGTTCCAAGGACTTGGACCATCTTCTGCTTTCCCAGGCCACAGCAGAGAGCTGAATTGGAAGTGGAGTAGCTGGGAATCAAACCAGTGCCCATATGGGATGCTGGCACTGTAGGCGGTAGCTTTACCTCAATCCTCACGAGTTTTTTGTGTTTGGCCATATGCTCCAAGTGGCAGGGGTCACCAGTCTTGATGTATCCTGTGAGAGCCCCACCACAAGGTCGGCGATGAATGTGTGCTGCATCTTCCCAGAGTGTGGCTCATAGTCACCACCACCCCCCAGCCATTAAACTGAGCTGGTTTACAGGCCTGAGTGGATCGGTTACTGGACCAGTCTAGCTGCCCTTTAACAGCAGTACCGCTGCAGGCCTTCTTCTCCACAGCCTGGGCGGTCTTCCTGGGTTGTGACCATGAGGTCATCCTCCATGATCCGGATGCCAACTTCCAAAAGGAATGAGGGCTCAGTGGCCCAGTCATTCTGGTTAAAGGGGTCATCAATGGAGACTACAGGATAGTTCTTTTATTTAAAAAAAATATTTATTTGCAAGGCAGCATTAGAGAGAGGGGGAGGGAGGGAGAGAGAGAGAGAGTGAGTTAGAACGATCTGCTGATTCACTTGCCAAATGGCCACAATGGCCAGAGCTGGGCCAATCTGAAGCCAGGAGTCCATCAACTGATAACTAATTAATGAAATTGTGAGATGTGCACACACACACACACACACACACAATGGAATACTACTCAGTCATTAAAAATGAAATCCTTTTTTTATTGCAAGAAACTAGATGCAACTGGAGACTGTTATGCTTGGTGAAATAAACCATCCCCATAAAAATAAATAGCATATGTTTCCCTGATTTGTTATGGATAATATACAGAGTAAAAAATGTAGTGCACATGATCAAAATTGATATTTTTACATTTGACTTTTTTAGCCCTGGTCTATACTCTTGAGGGACAGTGGGTTTTTTTTTTATTTTTGCTTGTTTGGTTGGCTTTTTTGTTTGTTTTTTTACTGAATTACAACTTGTTACTGGTTGAATTCTTTATTTAGTGGAGGGTTAAGCTTGTGTATAAAGTAAATTAAAAGTACGTCATTGTAAAAATTAAGAGTAAAATAATAAAGGAAGGAAGAGGGAGGGAGAGAGAGGGTAGAGTGGGAAGTATCATTATTCTCTTAAAACCATATATGTGAAATGCATTAAATTTATTCCATTCATTTAAATTTTTAAGATGTTTTTATTTATTTCAAAGGGATACAGAGAGGCAGAGGCAGAGAGAGAGAGAGGTGTCTTGCACCTGCTGGTTCACTCCCCAGTGGGCCACAACAGTTGGGGCTTCTTCCAGGTCTTCTAGAAGGATGCAAGGGCCCAAGGACTTGGCCCATCTTCTAATGCTTTCCCAGGCCACAGCAGGGAACTGGATCAGAAGTGGAACAGCCAGGTCTTGAACTAGCACCCGTATGGGATGCCAGAACTGCAGGTGGCAGCATTACCTGCTATGCCACAGTGCTGGGCCCTCCATTCATTTATATATAATTAACCTCAAGCTTAGTAATTCAATTTCACAAAGCAGTCTAATCTTAAAAATCAGACATATGAATAATGAGTTATATGAAGAGTGTTTACTATAATTATTCATCATAGAAAATTGTTAAAACTTAAGTTGTCAAAAGGAGAAAATATTTTCAGCCAATTAAAATCACAACCTTTAAAAAGAGTAGTTAACACCATGAAGGGAAAATTACACACTGTTGAGCAGGAAAAGTAGAAGACAAAGTAGCATGTCTGTTTGGTCATGGTTTTGTTTGTAAAATGTACGTGTATATGCATGTATCTGTGTGTAAATGTTAAGTGACTTGAATATAGAAGAGATTTGATCTCTTCCCATGGCCTATATTAAGTTTTCTGAATGTTCTGTGATGCACATATAATGCATACATGTAAACAGAGACACATTTTTAGAATGAAGTTAAGGAAAATCTTTAACATATTTATATACTTTAAAGGCAGTTATAGAGACAGTGAGGGAGAAAGAGCTCTTCCATCTGATGGTCCACTCTCCAAATGGCCATGATGGCCAAGACTGGGCCATGCTGAAGCCAGGAGCCAAGAACTCTATCCACTCTAATTTATTAGGATATTTTAACATGAGAAGATAGGATTGCTTTCTGATCTCCTAGATAAGAATGATAATCAAAATGAAAGTATCTACAATGTCTCATTTTGTTTTAATATTTGTCAAATCAGTAGTTTTTTGTTTTTTTGTTTTTGTTTTTTTTTTGTTTGTTTTTTTGTTTTTTGACAGGCAGAGTTAGACAGTGAGAGAGACAGAGAGAAAGGTCTTCCTTCCAATGGTTCACCCCCCAAATGGCTGCTACAGCCAGTGCACTACGCTGATGTGAAGCCAGGAGCCAGGTGCTTCCTCCTGGTCTCCCATGTGCGTGCAGGCCCAAGCACTTGGGCCATCCTCCACTGCACTCCTCCGTCATAGCAGTGAGCTAGACTGGAAGAGGAGCAACTGGGACAGAATCCGGTGCCCCAACCGGGACTAGAACCCGGGGTGCCAGCGCCGTAGGTGGAGGATTAGCCTAGTGAGCTGTGGCACCAGCCAAATTGCTAGTTTTTTAAACAGATGCAATATTGTTTGTATACACAATTCTAAAAGCATAATGATATATCTTTCTTCTCTCTCTCCCACTCTTCTTCCTTGCATTTTTCTTTAGTTTTTGAGATAACATTTTAAATACACTTTACAGTAAAAAAAAAAAGTCTTAATACTTCACCAAAAAAAGTTTAACAAGTAAAATGTAAAAAGACCCTAGTTTAGTGGGAATATTGTGAATGGCTATAAACAATATTTAAAAATGAAGACATAAAGTGAGAAACTAATATGTGTCCTAATTCCTTTACAAAAAGTCTCATGGCCAAATGGTAGAGTTAGAAACATACCAGGGGATTCCAATTCAATCCCATCAAGGTGGCATGTACCAATGCCATCTCACTATTCCAAGTGATCAATTTCAGTTCACAATTGATCATAATGATAGGACTAAGAGTCAAAGGGAGCACATAAACATGTCTAGTACCTGCTAACACCAATAGAATAAATAAAGGGGAGAGTGATCCAACATGGGAAGTGAGATACTCAGCAGACTCATAGAATGGCAGATGTCCTACATAGCACTCTGGCCTCAGAATCAGCCCTAAAGGCATTCAGAGCTGGCTGAAAAGCTCATGAGAGTATTTCAGGCATGGAAAGCCAAGACACTCTGGCAAAAGATCTCTGTGAGTGAGATCCCAGTGGAAAGAACAGGTCTTCAAAGAAGGAGGTACCTTTCTCTGAAGGGAGGAGAGAACCTCCACTTTGACTATGACCTTGTCTAAACAAGATAAGAATTGGAGAACTCAGAGGGCTTCCATAGCCTTGGAAACTCATGACTGGTGCATAGGGAGATTACTGATGCCATAGATAGGAGTGTCAATTGGTAAAGTCAACAACAGGAGTCACTGTGCACTTACTCCTCATGTAGGATCTCTGTCCTTAATGTGCTGTGCATTGAGATTTAATGCTATAACGAGTACTCAAACAATATATTTCACTTTGTGTTTCTATGGGGGTGCAAACTGTTGAAATCTTTACTTAATGCATACTAAACTGATCCTCTGTAAAAAAAAAAAAAAAAAAAGAAATTATCAACTCCCAACTTGACTCTCACTGGGATTAAACATGACAATAGGTCTGATCTGATTTCATCATCATTTAAAAAAAATCATCTATTATTTTTCACTTTATGTTTCTGTGTGGGAGCAAACTGTTGAAATCCTTACTTAATGTATACTAAGCTGATCTTCTGTATATTAAGATAATCGAAAATGAATCTTGACGTGAATGGAAGGGGAGAGGGAGTGGGAAAGGGGAGGGTTGTGGGTGGGAGGGACGGTATGGGGGGGAAGCCATTGTAATCCATAAATCCTACTTTGGAAATTTATATTCATTAAATAAAAGTTAAAAAAAATTAAAAAAAAGTCTCATGGGAAATCTTTCATTATTTGCCAAATATCAGTGCAAAAACATCTATTTATATGATCTCAAAGGATTGTGTATAATAAAGTAGAACTTTTCTCAAGTTTTCTTGACAGTCTCACATAAAAACTGTTTAATAAATTTAAACAGTTTCAATCTCCTTGTAAATTTTAGAAATCGTTAGGCATTCTACACTGTTTCTAGTTAATAATTCCACATACTAAAACTACTGGGGTATTTCCTATAAAGCTACGCAGAAAGGGCAGGTCTTGGAACTGAGACCCTGTTTCCTGCATGGGAAGAAAGGAGAATTGAGGTCCCCATAGATGACAGCTCGTCACGTGCATGAACCCCATACACACAGCACTGCTGCTGCCTAGTGACCACTCTGTCCACACTGCACAATCGGGGAGATGCGGGGCTGCTGCCACTCAGCTCTCCACAGATGGCTCTGGGGCTGAGACTTCTCTGCTAACAGGGAAGGGGCAGGGTGCCTGGGTCCAGGGTGCCAGTCCAGGCCCCACCCACTAGACCACAAGGAACCCAGGGAAGTGCTGTGCTGACAGCAAGATGGGGCCCAAGGTTCCAGAGACGCCCTCTGGGAGCCAGCGTCCTGCCAGCAGGTACCACCAGCTTCCCCTTCCCCGACTCTGGACACCTGGCCACACACACTCACCATTCCCAGGTATCCAAGATGGGCTGTGTTGTGGTGGAAAAGGTCAGAGAACAGCGGATGCTGCACTACCTCCACCCAGCAGCAGAGACCCCTCCTTGGACCTCTCTCCTCCAGGAATTTGGAACTCTGTGGTGTCACAATCCAGTGTGATTATGTGGCAGTGATGTCACCGCGCCTGATTGGACAGCTCGCATAGCCATCAGCATGGACGACACAGAAGTCACAACAAATCAGCATCTTTACAGCAGGGACGGGAACTCCAGGCTGCTCCAGATGGTAGAGAGGTGAGGCCTGGGTTCAGGGGCCAAGGGCCTCCCCCAGGGCTGCACCCTTTCACCAGCGGGATCCTGCCACCTGTTGGGACCCTCCTGCCTCCCCACAGGTTTTCCTGGGAGAATCCCACCTGGAGGCTGCAGCCACCTGCTTAGGTGAGTTAGAGAGTATTGGCTGTTTATTGGCTTTGGCCTTTTTCATTTCCTTCATATTGCTGACTCATTTCTATGTGGGGTTTTTAATATTAAGAATGTTTACAGATATTACAAATTCAATTTTTTTCATCTCTCCTAGATATTTGTTTTCTAGTCTGCCTCTTGTACTTTAATATTATTTTCTGTTTGTTTCTTGCTGGTACTTAGTAATTAGTGGATTTTATGCATTAATCTTTCCAGTAATATTGTTAAATTTATTTATCAGTTGTATTTATTATTAGATTTTATGAATTATCTAGGTATTTATGTGTCATCCTATGTAATTCTTCGTGTGTGTGTGTGTGTGTGTATATATATATATATATACACAATTTCATTCCTTATAAATTGAACTTTACACATTTTTTTGCCATTTATTTCCCTGACTACCCTTACAATAGAAAGTTGAAAAGAAATAGTGGTGGCATCTGGGTGTAGGCTTACATCCAGGGAAAAGCTTTCAAAGGTTCTGTATTAGTTGTATTAGTTGTGTTGGTTTTTGTAGGTTTCTTTTAATCTTGATCAGATTGAAGAAGTTACTTTCTGCTTGTTTTCACTGATATAAGGTTTTTTCATTAGATGCTGAGTTTTATTAAATGTTTTCAACATGTAATCTAAACAATCAGTGATTGTCTTTTTGCATTTTTCGCCTATTTGGATTGCTTTTTTGGGAACCTTGACAACTCTTGTATTTTTTATTATCTCTTGCTTGTAATTGACCTATTATGTTTTCCTATATCATTTCATTTATTATAATACTTTGCGGTCCCAGTGAGTCATGGGCTGGCTGTTTGTTGTTTGCTGGGACCTGGAGGCCAGGGCATGATCTCAGCCTGGCTCCCTGCAACCCCTTGCGGTCAGGACAGGGCGGGCTCCCCAGGTATGCATGGCCTCGCCGGGCAGTGCCTGCGACTGGGACGTGCCTTGTGATGGCCTCATCTGCCACCTTCAGGCATGGGCTCCAAGGCCTAGATACGTGTGGTGCTGCCCACGGTGGAGCAGATCCTGGAGGACGTGCATGGGGTGCCGGCCCAAGACCCTGTCTTCACCGCGCTGGCCCTGTAAGGTAGAGGGCTCATGCTGGGGCAGGGCAGGGGGCGGCCCCGAAGCCCCAGGAGTGGCAGCTGGGGCAGGACCTTGTGTCCTGTACTGCATGGGCCTGGGGCCAAGGAAGGCGTTGGCCCCATTAATGGAGGGGGAGAGCGCCATGGGATAGAGGCCGTGGTGGGGGTCGCAGGGGTCTCCGGCCTGGCCCAGGGTGGAGCTGAGAAGTGGGGTGTGCAAGGACAGGGTTCCGCATGCAGGATCGGGGTGGACTCTGTGGTCTCTGCGAGGTGCTCTGCTGTACTGAGCCCTGGGCCCAGATGGACCCAGAACACCGCCCCCGCCCTCCCTCGATGCCACCTTGGGCTGAGGCCTGAGGATTCTATGGGAACCTACTGTTCTTTCTCTTTCTTTCTTTTTTGAAAAAGACATTAGAGACGGAGATCTGTCCACTGGTTCGCTTCCCAAATGGCTGCAGTGGCAGGAGCTGGGCTGACCAGGAGCCAGGAGCTCCATCCGGGTCTCCCACATGGGAGCAGGGTCCCAAGCACTTGAGGCATCCTCCACTGCTCTCCTAGGACACAGCAAAGAGCTGGATCAGAAGTGGAGAAGCTGGGACTCGAACTGGCGCCCCTATGGGATGTCAGAGTCAAAGGCGGCAGCTTTACTGCTACGCCACAGCACCAGCCCTGGGAGCCTACTTTTTAGAATTGTTATACTGGGGCCCTGCGCCCACGTGGGACCCATAGGGAGCACCTGGCTCTGGCATGGCCCAGCCCTGGCTGATGTGGCCATTTGGGGAGTGAACCACAGATAGAGGATCTCTCCCTCTCTCTATTTCTCTCTCTCTCTCTCCCTCCTTCCCTCTCTCCCTGTTCCCTTCCTCCCTCCCTGTTCCCTCCATCTCTCTCTCTCTCCCCTCCTGTCAGATGAATTAAACAACCCCAGCTGTACTACCACATTCTGTGCCGGGCTCTGTGTGACCTGGGGCTGCTTGGCATTGCTGTGGGCCGCTGCCCTCAGCCGGAGGTTCTTTTCAGTCGCCGGCTGCCTTTTGTCTGTCACGAGTCACCTGTAGCGAGCAGACGTCCAGCCGGGGTTCGAGGCCAGGTTCCTGGCCATGGCCAGGAAGGGGGGGTAATGAACCATGTGTGTGTTTGTGTGGGGTCCTGGACCAGGTTTGTTGGGGGGGTGGACAGTGGTGGGGGGTTGTGGACCACGTGTATGTCGGGGGGGGTCATGGACCGCATGTGTCGGCACACTGCCATCCCATTGCTGCCTCTGAGGGTCGTGGCCATGCTCGCCCACAATCCCCCATGCAGTCTCACTTGGGGTGCATCTGCCTAGGAAGTGCCACAGCCCATTTGGCAAAAGCAAATTGCATTCCACCACCTTGCGCTGACCTGGGCCCCTTCTCCCAGGCCTGGGTGCCAGCTGGGCTGTGTGGGCACCCAGGACCAGCTCCCGCCCCCCAGTGGGTCCTGTCCATCTCTCGGGGTCACCCTTGGCCCTGGCCCTCCTCCAAAATGGGGCTCTGAGAGGGGCCAGGGGAAGCCACCACCCATGATCTGGGCCACTCGATGTCTGATCCAGCTCCCTACTGGTGGCCAGGGAAGGCAGCAGCTGGTGGCTCCAGTGTGGGCCCTGTTGTTTCCATTATTGCCGAGGACAGCATTTCTAGAACAATGTGCGAGACAGGTGCAGTGGGGACCTGGGAACCCAGAGCTCCATGTGGGTGGCAGGGACCCCACCTTTGAGACTGGCATGCTCCGGCTGGTGTGTGAGGCACCAGGTCATGCATGAGCCCCCGAGAGTGACTGTGGCCACCGGGGTGGGCTTATGCTGTGCAGGGGTGGGGTCTGCAGGTGCCCGCATCCCCAGGCTGGGCTCCTTCCTGCTGGGTGGCTCTGGAATTGGGGGTTCCCTTGTGACTGATGCTCCCTCATGCTGTCCCAAGCCCCCTAGGAGACCCCAGGAAGAGTGAGGACCCTGAGGCCCAGCAGAAGCAGCTGTACCAGCAGAGCCGGGCCTACAAGGCCGCCAACGTGCTTGATGCTGCCCTGCGCCTCACCACTGCCTCCTCCAGCTGACCTGGGCCCTTCCCCACCCCGGGCCCCGGCTGGACCCTGTGTGGGCACCTGGGACCACCTCCCCCCAGCAGACTCTGCCCATCTCACGGGGCTACTCTGTGCTCCCTTACCCAGCACAACACTCCCTGGCCTAGAGGGGGAGCCGCCTGCCCTGGTAGGGCCCCACGGGCCTCATGATGCCACTCCTGGGCAGGAGCCACCCTTTCATCACCGAGGGAAAGGCTGATGCAGTGGACAGCGGAGCGGCCACAGGCCAGGCCCTGGACACCCTCCCTGGGACTGAGGTCCTGCCAGCCGGCCCTGGATCCCTGCATCCTGGGGGGCAGGGCTGAGCCCCAGGGCCACAGGAGTTTCTCTTCTGCTGCCTGAGCCTCAGAGACCCCAGCCTCAGCTGCTCAGCCAGGGCAGAGACCCCCCAGCCCACCGGGTACTGTTGGGCCTGACAGAGCCAGACAGAGACACCCTAGTGGGACAGTCTTCCCTGGCCAGTGGGGTTCCCTGGCCTCCCTGCTTGTGGCCGACGTGGGAGGCCTGCCCCTGCCCCCGCTCATGCAGCAGTGACTGGACAGCTCATTTACTAAAGCTGTGCAACACGGGTGCAGGGGGCATGGTCCTTCCGTCAGCCGGCAGCTTTACATGGGGTGTTGGCGGGCGGTGCGCTATGAGCACATGGGACAGATGCTGCAGGGCATGGGGAACAGGTGGGTGGGTGGAGGGTGCCAACAAGTGGTCGCCGGATCCTCAGTGGCCCTGGGAATGGCCGGGGGTGACACTGGCGTCCAGGGTCAGGGGCCAGGCAAGACCCAGTCCCCAGGACAGGGCCTGCAGCCCCACTTCAGCTCCATTGTCCAAAGGTCACTCTGCAGTCTCTGAGCAGTCCTTAGCCCCGGGCCTGGGGACACCCAGCAGTCTGGTTGTGTGGAGGCCTCGGGCACTGCCTCACCCCAACTGCTGGTTACCCCCAGGCCCCCTGCTTGGCAGCCATGGCCTAGAAGGAAGTGCGTAGCACCTGGGGTGCGCCCCGGAGCTTGGGGGCTACCCCTGCTCCTCCTAGGCTGTGTCCTGTGCGGCACGGGTGGGGCCTGAAGGGGGCACCCACTTGGGCTGCTGCCTGCAGCTGTCTGGCCCAAGGGGGTGGAGCACAGGACACAGCAGGTGGAGCCCCCTCCCAGGGATGGAGTGCTGGGGTAGCCCTGCTGGGCAGCCACCCACAGGTTCCCTTTCCCCAGCCAGATTCTGCAGGACAGAGGTCCTGGCTCTCTCTACAGTGCGAGCCTCCATGGAGGTGGGCAGGGCCATGGGGCCCCTTCTTCTGCTGTGTTCAGGCTCCTGGGGTGTGATGAGGCTCTGGCCCCCCGGCTGTGATGGCCCTGGAATCCCGTGGTCCTGGTGCTGTCCGAGTGGTCCCTGCAGAGGAAGCTGGGAGGGAGGCACAGAGCCAGGTACCCTCCCCTGACACCTGCCTTGCCCACTGTGCCTCGGCCTGGCAGTGGCGTCCCAGGGCAGCAGGGTTAGCCCGACCACAGCATCCCCTGAGGAGCCCCTTCCCTCTCACAGGCTTGCTGTCTTCCAGTCTCCCCCACAGGGTGGGTGGGGGTCCAGGGTAGCCTGGCGGCCCCCTCCCCTCCCTGCCACCTTTCCCTCAGGCCCCCCGGGGCACTGTCTGGGCTCCAGCCCACACCCCTGCTCCCCCAACTGAGGCTGGGAGTGGAAACCAACTGGCGGAGCCCTCTTTAAGGAATTAGCAGGAGCAGTAATTACAGGCTCCTGTCCTGCTCAGTGGTGACAGCCTCAGCCTGCCTCCTGAACCTGCTCCCTCCCCTCAGCTGGGTGAGCCTTGGGGTTGCAGCAGTGGCTTCCCCGGGGTCGCCTCTAGGGTGGGCACTTGCACCCCATTCCCTTCTGAGAGGAGGCCTTGGCCAGGTGAGGCCATGGTGAGCTGGCCTGCTAGGCGCATCTGCACAGCATCCGCCAGGCTGGCCGCGGCCTATTCCAGGAGGCTGGCCAGGGCAGGGGCTGGGGCCTTCTCCACAGCATGTCCATGGTGGCCATGGCTGCTGCCATGGGGGCTGGGCATGTAGTTGAAGGGTGGGACGCACGCTGCGTGGCTCAGGGAGCCGTGCAGGCTGGCAGGGAAACCCCCCACGGGGATACCCAAGCCCTCGTGGGCAAAGGGCGAAGGGCATGGGGGCAGGGCCCTTGGCCTGGACTGGCCCATCCACTTCGCTGCCCAGGAGGGCGGCTGGGGCGCCGGTTGGGGTAGGGGGCTGCTCCCTGCTCTCCAGGCTCCCGGACGTGCTGGCTTGGTCTTGGGCTGGGCCACCTCTTCTGTCTGCACCAAGGCGTCCTGGTCTTCTGCGGCGGGGGGCCAGCGGGGCCCTCCTCGGGCGAGGCATCCTGGAGCAACAAGGCCAAGGGGGGCAGGGTGCTCATTATGGATTTTATATGCATTTTCCTGATGGGAAGTGACCCTGAGCATCTTTCCATGTGTCTATTGGCCATTTGTATTCCATCCTTTGAAAAATCCCTGTTTATATCTTTAGCCCATTTCTTAACTGGATTGCTTGTTTTTCGTTGTTGTTGAGTTTCTTGAGCTCTTTATATATCCTGGTATTATTCCTCTATGGAATTTATAGTTTGCAAATATTTTATCCCTTTCTGTTGATTTCCTCTTTAATTTGTTGAGCATATCCTTTCCAGTGTAGAAGCTTCCTAGCTTCATGTAATCTCATTTGTCTATGAGTGCCTTTTTTGTCTGTGTTTCTGAAGTGTTTTCCAAGAAGAAGCTTTTGCATGAGCCAATGTCTTGTAGTGTTTTGTCTTAGTTTTCCTTGAATAATTTGGCGGTTTCAGGTCTCATATTTAAGTCCTTGATTCACTAGGTATGATTTTATGTAGGGAATAAGATAGGTGTTCTTGTTTCATACTCATGTATACAGAGATCCAATTTTTCCAACATCATTTGTTGAAAAGAATGCCCTTTCTGCAGCAAGTGATTTTAGGTCAATTGTCAAAGATTTCTTGGTTGTAGATGCATTAGTTAATTTCTTGAGTCTCTAGTCTGTTCCATTGGGTGACCTGTCTAATTTTGTGTCAATACCAAACTGATTTGATTATAATTGCCCTGTAATATTTCTTGAAATCTGTTCTTGTGATGCCTCCAGCTTTACTTTTAATGTTTATGATTGCTTTGGTTACTTTTGGTCTCATGATTTTGTAAGACTTTTAGGTTGATTTTATGCACATCTGAGAAAAATGTTTCAGCATTTTGATTGGGATTGCATTGAATCTGTAAATTGTTTTGGCAGTATGAAGATTTTGATAAATTATTTCTTCCAATGCATGGACATGGAAGATTTTTCCAATTTTGATTCTTTTCTATTTATTTCCTCATGTAACTTTCATTGGAGAAATCTTTGTATTCTTGCTTCAACAGATTTAATTCTTTGTAGTTATTGTGAATGAGACTGATGTTATAAGTTCTATTTCAGCTATTACATTGTTTATGTATATAAAAGCTTTTGATATTTATGTGTAGATTTTATATTCTGTAACTTTGCAAATTTCTCTTATGAATTCCAATAACCTTTAGTGGATTCTTTTGGTTTTCCTATGTATCAGATCATATAATCCACAAACAAGGATAATCTGATGTCTTCCTTTCCCAATTTTACACCTTTTCTTTCTTTTTGTCTAATGGCTCTGGCTAAAACTTCCAGAATTGTATTGAATAGTAGTGGTGAAAGTGGACATCCTTGTCTGGTTCTGGATCTCAATGAAAATGCTTCCAACTTTTTACCCAAAAGTATCATGGTGACTGTTTATTTGTCATGTATTATCTTGATTGTGTTGAGAAATGCTCCCTCTATACACAGTTTTCTTAAAATGTTATCATGAATGGATTTTGTGTTTCATCAAATGCTTTCTCTGCAGCTATTGAGATAATCATACATATGGTCTTCATTCTTCAATTCGCTAATATGATGTATCACATTTATTGATTTGTGCATATTAAACAATCCCTGCATATGATGGATAAATGACACTTCGTCTGGGTGAGTGATCTTTCTGATGTGGTGATGGATTCTATTGGATAGTAATTTGTTGAGGATGTATGCATGAACACTCATCAGAGATATTGGTCTACAGTTCATTTTCTTTGTATCTTTTTCTGATTTTATAATTAAGATCATGCTAACTGCTTAACAGGAGTTTGGGAGGAATCCAGTTTTTTCAGTTGGTTTAAATAGTTAACATGAATTGGAATTAGTTTATTTATTTATATGAGAAGCCAAGTTACAGAGAGAGGGAGATACAGGGACAGTATTCCATCCACTGGTTCATTTCCCAAATCCAATCCAGCTGATGCTAATGCACCCAGGAAAGCATCAGAGGATGACACAAGTAGTTGAGACCCTTCACTTATACGGGAGACCAGGATGAAACCCTTAGCTCCTGGCTTCTGGCTGGCCCAGTCTCGTCCCAGATACTGCAGCCATTTGGGGGTGAACCAGAGAATGTAATATCTCTCTCTCTCTCTCTCTCTCTCTCTCTCTCTCTCCAGCTCCATCTCTAAAATAAAGAGGGGGAGGGGCTTGATACAGCGGGCTCTGCCACCATCTGCAGTGCCCGCATCCCACATGGGTGTCTGTTTAAGTCCCATCCAGCTCCCTGGCGATGTACCTGGGAAAGTAGGGGAGAATGGTCTGAGTCCTTGGGCCCCTACCTCCATGTGGGAGACCTGAAAGAAACTCCTGGTTCTGGCTTCAGCCTGGCCCACACTCAGCTGTTGCAGCCATTTGGGGAGTGAACTAGTGCATACAAGACCTCTGTCTGTCTGTCTCTCTGTCTCTCTGTAGCTCTGACTTACAAATAAATATTTTTGAAAAGTCACAAATGATTTTCACAATTTTTGATGTTGCTTTTCTTTTGTTTGTTACCAATATATTTTATTTGAAAAGCCTGTGTGAGAGAGATTGAAAGATCTTCCAACTTCTGATTTATTGCCCCAAATGACCACAATGGCTTTGGTTGGCCCAGGCTGAAGCCAGGAACCTGGAACCCAATCAGAGTCTCCCATTGGGGTGGCAGGAGCCCAAGTACTTGGGCCATCCTCTGCTGCTGGAAGCATTAAAGTCTTAAAAACTAGTTTTTATATTGTCCATTATAATCATTATTATAATCCTTAAAATGAACTTCAGAGACAAATCTAACCTTTACAAACAATATTTTGCGGTTATTTACATTTGAAGCATCCTGTTAGTAAAACGTCCCATTATCCTATGATTAACAGTTTTCACAGAATATAAATTCATTATCCTATCATGTTTAGAGCTTTTGCCTTATAAGCCACTTTTCCTAATTGATAGTTTATATTTTTAAGGAGTATTCATGCATCTTACTGCTTTTGCCATTTATTTTATAATGAAAACTATGGAGAACAGTTACTGAAAAGGATGTGAATGGGAGATAGGTGGCTTGTGTGTGGGGATTTAAGCCATGGAAATGGCCTCATGAATAACTAACAGCCTTACTGTATTAATTGACTTAAAACATGTTCCAAAATCTGTATATATGAAACACATGAAGCTTGCATACCTTAAATATAATTAAAAAAAAAAAACAAACAGATTTTGGGTCTGGCTCCGTGGCTCACTTGGTTAATCCTCCGCCTGTGGTGCCGGCATCCCATATGGGTGCTGGGTTCTAGTCCCGGTTGTTCCTCTTCCAGTTCAGCTCTCTGTTGTGGCCCTGGAGGGTAGTGGAGGATGGCCCAAGTGCTTGGGCCCCTGCACCCACGTGGGAGACCAGGAGGAAGCTCCTGGCTCCTGGCTTCAGCTAGGTATAGCTCCAGCCATAATGGCCCTTTGGGGGATGAGCCAATGGAAGGAAGACCTTTTTTCTCTCTTTCCCTTACTGTCTAACTTTTTCAAATAAATAAATAAATAAAATTAAACAAAAAAGACCACAGATTTTTCCAGAAGAATTAAAATTATTTATCCTAGGTTCTTGCTTCAGCAATAGGGATCTTTTAAATTGAAAGTAGTTTAATAAGAATTACACCTAAATTGCCAGAATGTGGCCTTGTACCTAAATACCATTATTTCTAGGGTGGATTTCAGGGCACTGACATTTTAAGAAATATGACACCCATTTCTCTAATAATATGCTATGAATGTTTGGATCTGGATAATCTGAAAGATAAATATTTTTCTATTGTAGAATTTCATAGGTAGAAGATCATTGAATGATCCAGATGTAAAGTTAAAATAATCTGGAGCTGGTGTTGTGTTCTACTGTCTTAAGCCACTGCAGCAATGCAGGCATTGCATATCTAAGTGCCTGATTGAATCCTAGATTCTCTGCTTCCATTACAACTCCCTAACAATGTGTCTGGGATGGTAGCAGATAGTCCATGTTGTTGGGCTTCTGCCAGCCATGTGGGAACCCTGGGTGGTTTTGACCTGGAACAGTGCTGGCCCTTGTGGCCATTTGGGTAGTCAATTAGCAGGTGGGAGATAAATCTTTGTCTTCTTCTCTGTCTCTTCTATCTCTCTTTCTCTCTCTCAATAAATAAAAAATTAATCCTAATCCTTAAGAACTTTGTGTCCTTGATAACATGTTAAAGACATGGCTTTTAGCCTACAGAAAAAAATTAATAAAATTTGTAAATACCTTTGTCAAGTGGAAGTTTTAAGAAGATTATCATTAGGCACATCTGTGTAAGAGGAGTTTTATGGTTTCACATTTTTCTTGCTGTAGTTTCAGATCATTTGAACCCCTCATTACCATTCACTTTCCTCATCAGTGCCTAGCTTTCTAGATAACCATAGCATTTTCCTTTGCTTTATATGTTCAGTAATTTCGTAAGCACATGTCTAAGTTTAGAATGTTATGGGGTGATTTTCTTAAACACATTTACACTGTATAAACATATGTGTTCAAGTATATTTTGCACTTATAGTGTTTTAACTCTAGATTTTCAGTATGTGGTGTTTTTTTTTTTTTTTTTTGGCAGGCAGAGTTAGACAGTGAGAGAGAGACAGAATGAAAGGTCTTCCTTCCATTGGTTCACCCCCCAAAATGGCCACTACTGCCAGCATGCTGCACTGATCCAAAGCCAGGAGCCAGGCACTTCCTCCTGGATTCCCATGTGGGTGCAGGGCCCAAGTACTTGGGCCATCCTCCACTGCCTTCCCAGGCCACAGCAGAGAGCTGGACTGGAAGAGGAGCAACCAGGACAAAATCCAGCATCACTACTGGGACTAGAACCCAGGGTGCTGGTGCCTCAGGTGGAGGATTAGTCTAGTGAGCCGTGGTGCCAGCCATCAGCATGTGTTCTGGTCCATTGCTTCAGCTTGCTTCTGTGTTGTCACTGTTGCTGAATTATCTACTCTATGTACAACCTTTGTATCCTCTCAAATCTGTTTTCTTTTTTTTTTTTAAAGTATTTATTTATTGGTAATTTTCTCTGTTAATAATATGTCTTTTTGTTTTATTCTAATCAGCCTAACTAGATAGGATAGATGTTAATTATCTTTATTTTCCACACAGAGTTTTGTTACATTGATTTTGTTTCCTATTTTTTTCAAATTCTATTGACTTTTTTCACGTCTGCCAATGAAATTGGCTATGCATTGGCTCATGTGCAGACATGGGAACAGACAGGCACGTTTCCATGGGTTGTGTGGCTGAGTGGCACTGGTGCAGATTCTTCATAGGCGATGCTCTGCTCGCTGACAGAATGTGGACTGCATGGTGCAGCGCTGTGGGGCGTCCTTGCCTGTGTCTGAGATGAATTCTCAGCAGCCAGGCGATGATCTGAGAAATGCGTGGGGCAGAGGCCTCAAAGCCAGCACTGTACAGGTAGCAATGAGTTGCTGTGTGGGCATCACAAGCGGTTCATTCTCCCGCCATAGGACAAGTGATGCAGAGGCTCAAGGGCGCCCCCAACTTCCTGTCTCTGTTTTACACTCTGCAGTGCACAAGCCCGTGAGACGCGACCACTAGGGGGCGTCCTCTCCACAGTCGCTGGAGCCACCCAGGGCCAGGCTGCAGTCCCCACGGGGCTGACCTTGTTCTCCCCGCTGGGGGCGCCACTTCCAGGACTGCATCACTGAATTTATCGTTGATGCTGCAGTTTACTTGAACTGCTCTGGAGAGCTATCATAGCCCTGGTAGTTTATAAACCACAGAAATGGACTCACAGCAGATGCACAAGTGGGGGTCTCAGATGATGGGCCTGGCAAGTTGGGGTGCATCAGGGGTCTGGTGTCTGGTGTCTGGACATTCCCAGAATCTTCAAGGGGATAAATGAAAAAACGCACACTGGATCTGTTTGTGAGGTTGCTGAACGCACCTGGCCACCTCACAGCCTCACCCCGTGATAACCCCGTCCCTCTTGACCACCTGTCAGCATTTAGTGCTCTGATCAGACCACAGCAGACGTTCATCTTCGTGTTCTACCTGTTGTTTGGGGTTTAATTTGCTCTTTTTCTAGTTTCCTTAGGTGGAAATCAAGGTAATTGATTTGAGACAATTCTTATATGAGGGGCTTCAAAAATTTCAGAGAAAATTCAGTTCTCTCTTCAGTGTGTTTTTTTAAAGATTTATTTACTTATGTGAAAGAGTTACATGGAGAGAGAAGGAGAGGCAGAGAGAGAGAGAGAGAGAGAGAGAGAGAGGTCTTCTATTCACTGGTTCACTCCCCAATTGGCTGCAACAGCCGGAGCTGTGCCGATCAGAATCGAGAAGCCAGGAGCTTCTTCGGAGTCTCCCACATTGGTGCAGGGACCCAAGCACCTGGGCACAGCAGAGAGCTGGATGGGAAGTGGAGCAGCAGGGACTCAAACCGACACCCATATTGGGAGCTGGCACTGCAGGCTGCGGCTTTACCTGCTATGCCACAGCACCAGCCCCAAGGTGTGTTTTTGTAACGAACTTCTGAAAATACCTTACAGACATTTACTGCTATTTTTTTCTTTAGTGTCTCTAAAGATACTTTACACAGATGCTCTAATGTTGTATTTTCATTCAGCATTTATAACTTCTAATGTCTTCATTAAGTCTTGGACTCAGTTTTACTGAAATGTGTCCTACTGAGTTGCTACAAACTTCAGTGTTTTCCTGATACTTCAGTGTGATAGTTCTTTTGGATTTGGTTTGTGGTCATAGAATATAATTTGTATACTATCATTTTGATATTATCCTGTAATTAATATTTGTTTTATGGCCTACATCTATTTTGGTAAATCTTCTATGGATACTTGAGAGTGGTGGTTTCACCTGTATGTTCTTGGAGATTTTCTTCCGACTCATTCTGTTATTTGCTGAATAAAATGTACTGGGATAACAGATGATACTTGCAATTTTTTTCTTTTTAAATACTCTATCTTATTTTACAAGATGCATTTTGAAACTCTATTGGATGTAAAAATTTTAGGATTATTGCATTGTCTTGATTAATTGAACTGCTTGTAAATATGAAATGACATTTTTATTCCTCATGGTAGTTTTGGTCATTAAATACACCTTGCAAAAGCTCATATTTCTCAGTTTTGATTTGTCAAATGTTATTGTGGCAAATATTTTCCATTTTAAATGAATTTGTGTTTTTACATTTAATGTATATATCTGATAGGGAGTATATAATTCATATTATTTTCTCTGTACTGTCTAATCATTTGACTTTTAATTGAGATTTTAGACCACTTCCTTTTAAAATGATTGTTTATGTAATTCAACTTATCTGTCATAATATTGCTTTCTTTTAATTCCATATTTTGTTATACCATTCTGCTTTATTTTAGATTACTATTTTATTTATTTTTATTTATGTGAAAGACAATTACAGAGTCAGGTAGATACAGAGAGAGGGCTTTTACCTGCTGGTTCACTCCCCAAATGCTCACAACAGCCAGAACTCAGCTGATCTGAGACCAGAAGCCAGGAACTTCTTCTGGGTCTACCACACAGATGCAGGAGCCTAAGCACTTGGGCCATCTTCTACTGCTTTCCAGGCAGGGAGCTGGATCATAAGTAGAGCAGCTGGGACTTGAACTGATGACCATTATGGGATGCCAGTGTTGCAGGTTAGGGCTTTAACCCCCAGAGTCACACCGCCAACCCCAATTACTATTTTATGATTTAGTTATATTTCTATTTTGGAGGAATTATTAATTAAAATCCTTTGTTTTGATACCTTAGTAGCTGCTTTACCAATATTAGCATAGATTTCAACTTATAATATTCTACCTGGAAGTAACACCATAGCACATTATATATAATAAAAATACGATATTTTCTCCTTGTCCTATTACACCCTTCCTGCCGGTGTAAGATTATAATTCATTAAATTTAGAAAAAAATTGCTATTGTGGGGACCCATGAGCCGGCCATGGGCCCACATGCTAAGGCTTAGCTTGCTGACCATTTGCAATAGTTATTGCTGTGTGGATGTTTACGGTTTCTGTTGAGCTGAGATATCGGGACCTTTCCATGACCCCAGGGTTGAGTCAACAACTATGGCCTTGGGACTTCCCATACTTCTTTTCCCACTGACCAAGAGTTGAGAAAACACCAGGTGGAGCAACGATAAGCTTTCTGCTGGCGTCCGAGCCGCCTGCTACGTGACCAGGAGCTAGATTGGATGAAGACACGTGATCACCTTTATGGTTGGACAAGGAGTGCATGGACTGTGCATGATCAGGCACCCCATTGGAGCACCACTGCATGGACTGTAGCATGGACTAAGCTTGCATTACATGCTTCTGCAATGTTATACTATATAAGCGATTCGTGGAATAGTAACGGGAGCTTCCCCTTTCTTTCGGAGCTCCCCTTGCTCAAGGGTTTCTTTTTCTATCCTGTTTAAATAAAAGTCTACTGACGACCGATAAGCTGCAAGCAACATCGTTCCTTTGCAGGCAAGGGAGCGACAGCTGTTTTCCTTCAGATATTTTCCCTCTCCATTCGTGGGGTCATATTAGTTACTTGAAGTTTCATCATAGATCAGCACTGTCTCCAAGATGCACATATGTTTTATGATGTGTAATTTAGGTTAATTTCCATCTAGTATAGTAACAATCACTGGCACTGTGTTTTATATATTTACAACTGTAGGTTATTAAAAAAATGTTCATGCTTCCACTTACCTGTTTCCAGACTGATTTTTTGATGCAGTTAAGTTCCTTATAAACAGGTTCATCTTTTCCAGTCTTGTGTTATGATTTGTTATGTGGATCACAACCATGCTTAGCCCACAAGTAATCTCCCACTCCTAAGGCAAAGACTTTTATTATTGTTCTTTTCACTGTCCCATGACTAAGGAGTTTTCATTCTGGCTCATAGCAATGGATGATTAGGTGCAGCACTACCTGGGCACCAGGCACAATTTCCTGTAATGTCCCACCCACAGTATTTGGGTGTTTTCTGATGGGCGTGCACTGTAAATGACTTAGACTAGAATTCAAAGATGGCCCTCCACAGTTCCTGGTTCTTCCTCATTCCTGTCTTTTCCTCCCCCATATTCTGCCCTGTGATATGGGACTACCTTTGTGTTCCGAGATGCTCAGCTTCATCACATCTGCTCAGGGAGCTGGGGAGACACTGCCCCAGTTCCTTCTCCTGTGATTTAGTCTAGAATCTCTCTCTAGAAGGAGCTGTGGAGTGTGTGAGGCCTACTTCACTTCTTTTCCATCTTTCAGGTTTTGTCTTCATTTCTTGAGGCCCATTATTATGAACAATGTGTATAATGCAGTTTTTTTTTATTATTATTTCATGTAGGAAGATAAACAGCCCTTACTTAATCTTGGTCGCAAGCAAACTGCATGTGAGCTTCAGCATGTGTTATAGATTGGCTAGGATACTCTTCTCCCTTTTCTTAACTGCTTTGTGCCTATCCTTTATTTTTCAGTCTACTTATCCTACCTTTAGGAAAATCTTCTGGGTCTGGTGTAGATTGAATTCTCTAATTCAATTCTAATTCATTCTCTAATTCTTTTTTTTTTTTTTTTTTGACAGGCAAAATTAGACAGTGAGAGAGAGAGACAGAAAGGTCTTCCTTTCCGTTGGTCTACCCCCGAAATGGCCACGATGGCCAGTGTGCTGCACCGATCTGAAGCCAGAAGCCAGGTGCTTCCTCCTGGACTCCCATGCGGGTGCAGGGCCCAAGCACTTGGGCTACCCTCCACTGCCTTCCTAGGCCACAGCAGAGAGCTGGACTGGAAGACAAGCAACTGGGACAGAATCCGGCACCCCAACCAGGACTAGAACCCAGGGTGCCTGCACTGTAGGCGGAAGATTAGCCAAGTATGCTGTGGTGCCGGCCTAATTCTCTAATTCTGATTCTAATTAATTCTCTCATTAAACTCTGTTATCTTGATAAACTACCTAAATTTAGAATTGTAATTTTACTTTCATTTCTTCTCCACTAGACTCTAACCTGAATAAGAATAGTAATTTTGTCTATCTTCAGAGCCTACAATAATATCTTACATAGTGTGGATTCTCAATATATATTTGTATTCTTAATAATTATTGTACAGTTAATGGGAAAGTTACCATATCTTCATATAAAAGTATTCATTTATTTTTCTCTTATCTTCATACTGAACAAATATCACCTGGAAATAGAGAATGCGTAAAGCAGCATGAGACAATTCTGGAAAAGGGTATGTGAATATTTCAATAAAACTCAGAGAATTTTCAGTGATTTCATGACTCACAATGAAGCCTACAAGCAGGATGATTTGAGGTTCTCTGCTAGATAGGCTAACTGGAGGATAAAATTGATATGCTCAAGTAAAACAACATCTAAACAAAATAATAGTATGCACGTTACCATATAAGTTATACACTGATTACCAGAAGTAGCACAAAGCAATAGGTTAAAGAGCAAAAATATGGTGACTAGTGCCACAGCTCACTTGGCTAATTCTCCACCTGCAGCACTGGCACCACAGGTTCTAGTCTCAGTTGGGGCACTGGATTCTGTCCTGGTTGTTCCTCTTTCAGTCCAACTCTCTGCTGTGGCCCGGGAGTACAGTGGAGGATGGCCCAGGTACTTGGGCCCTGCACCTGCATGGGAGACCAGAAGGAAGCACCTGGTGGCTTCTGCCTCAGATTGGCACATTTCACAGCCATATTGACCATTTGGTGGGTGAACCAAGGGAAAAGGAAGACCTTTCTCTCTGTCTCTCTCTCTAACTCTGCCTGTTAAAAAAAATTTAAAAAATAAAAATATGGTGGCAAGCAGATATGAGGTAATTTGGTGAACTAAAGGTCTAACAGTCAATTTAAATTTGAGAAAATAATAAATTTAGGAAAATCAAGGAATGTTTATGTCATTTACTATTAAAATCACTAATGAAATACATGAGCATCTAACTCTACACTTTATAAAATATCAGTAACCACAGAGTTATTTACAGTCCTCTAGTCTACCAGAAAAGTTAAAACCTATATCAACTCAAAAGATAGATTTAGCATAGGGCTGGTGCTGTGGTGCAGTGGGTTAACACCCTGGCCTGAAGAACCAGCCCCCAATATGGGCACCAGTTCAAGACCCAGCCTGCATCACTGGCATCACATATGGGCACCGGTTCAAGTTCTAGCTGCTCCATTTCTGATCCAGCTCTCTGCTATGGCCTGGGAAAGCAGTAGAAGATGGCCCAAGTCCTTGGGCCCCTGCACCCACATGAGAGACTGGGAAGAAGCTCCTGGTTCCTGGCTTGGGATTGGTGCAGCTCTGGCTGTTGTGGCCATCTGTGGAGTGAACCAGCGATGGAAGACCTCTCTCTCTCTCTCTCTGCCTCTCAACTCTTTATGTAACTCTTTCAAATAAATAAATAAATCTTTAAAAAAAAAAGAGATAGATTTACTATATTGGTAAAAGGCAGTTCTCATGGAGGGTACATATGGAAGCGACCAAGAAACCTTAGCAAAGTTTTTGGTTCGTTCATCCCACAATGAAAAAGCCAAGCAAGATGGACTAAGTTTGTAAGTGCTAGGATTGCATTAAAATGGATAATTAAAAACTTAATGAAGATAATTCAAGGAAGGACAATCCATTTATCTGAAACATCATGAATGATTATATATCCAAGTGGTAGCAGTAAATTCAGAGATGAACAAATATACAAAAGATATACAGTGCTCAAAAATATTGCATTTCCGTAAATAGACTTTTTTACTTGATAGGGACAATAATAATATAAAAGGCAGCTTAAAAGGGGGGACTTGGTAAAAAATATTATATTACAATTACAAAAAAGAAAAGAGCATATGTATTTTTTTAAGATTTATTTTATTTATTTGAAACAGTTATCAGAGAGAGGTAGAGCCAGAGAGAGAGAGGGAGGTCTTCCATCCACTGGTTCACTTCCCAAATGACCACCACAGCCAGAGATGTGCTGATCTGAAGCCAGGCACTTCATCTGGGTCTCCCACATGAGTGCAAGGGCCCAAAGACATGTGCCATCTTCTACTACTTTCCCAGGCCATAGCAGAGAGCTGCATCAGAAGTGGAGCAGCTGGAACTTGAACCAGCACCCAAATGGGATGCCAGTGCTACAGGCCGGGGCTTTAACCCATTGCCCCATAATGCTGGCCCCCATATGTATTTAAAATAAAGATCATGGCAATAATTAGGAAATTTTTCAAGGAAAAGTATTTATATATAGAGATACTCTATTTTTCAAGATTTAGTAATTTATTTTGAAGGAGTTATAGAGGGAGAAGGAGAGAGAGAGAATTTATATCGGCTATTCACCCCCTAGATGGACACAATGGCCAGCACTGGCCACAGCCAAAGCCAGGAGCTTCTTCCAAGTCTCTCACAAGGGTGGCAGGGCCCAGAGAGCTGGGACATCATCTGCTGCTTTCCCAGGCCAATTGCAGGAAGCTATATCAGGAGTGGAGCACTTGGGTGATGAACTGGTGCCCATGTGGGATGCCAGTGCTTCAGTTTGCAGCTTTACTTGCTATGCCAAAACACTAGCTCCTAGAGATACTCTTTAAAATGTGATAATGGAAGGCACTGTTGTATAGAACTCAGGAATAGACAAAACATATATAGCCAATAATGAGAACATTGTTCCATTAGACTATGCTGGTTCTAAGAAATGTGTGTAATTCAGTGGCTAAGAGAGAGTGTCAGTGGTCTCACAATTAAAATTGAGCAAGATGTCCTGAGGTGCACAGTGGGAGGAGTGGCTGACAGAATATAGATGATGTACACATCTGTTGGAAATAAATTCAAAGATAAACCTAAAAATACAAAAGGGCTGCATTTGTTAATATATATTGTTTATTGTAAGTAAAAACTGAATTTATAGGTGGAAGAATTGAGAAACTGCCAACCAGTTATGAGGACCACTTGGTGAAAAACCTCACTACATTTGCATCAAAATTCAAGGGAAAACAGAAATGAATGAAACATAAAGTGAAATTTTGCAGAATATCCAATAAATCTTGAAGGAAGCATACTTGTAAGCAGCACTACACCACTGAGTTCATAACAATATGATAATTTGTGGGTTATCAGAACTAAAGTAAGATTTAAAAATATACCACCTGGAATGTGAAAATGAATATACTGGACAAGATTTTAAAAACTGGGTACTTAAAATTGTTAACAAAATAGAAATTGTCATTTTGTTGATGATATCATATTGTTGTAATTGGCTGTCCCTAGGATACTGATGATTCACACAAGTGATAACAGTAAATTAAAACAAAATAGAACAAAATAAAGGCAGCTGCTGCCACGGGGCGGGGTGGGGACCGGGAGGAGGAGGAGGGTGCAGAGGCTCGGGTGGGTGGGTTTGCGCCCCAGCAGGACGGGTGGGGGGGAGCCAGTGAGTTTCCCGCCCAGGCACCAGGGAGAAAGCCAAAAAAAAAAAAAAAAAAAAAAAAACCCAAAAACAAAAAACCTGTGGGATTTATTTAACGTGATCTTGGCAAACGCCTTCTGCCTCTTCTTAGCCAAGACCCTCCGCTCTTCGGCCAGCCCTTCCTCCCTGCAGGGCCCGAGCTCCACCGCTGGCGCCCTGGTGACTGTGTCCAGGCGACTGAGCTGTGCGGAGCGGAATCCGACTGCAGCTCCAGCTACTGCACACTGTGGCAGTGCCTGGCGGGCCGCGACCGCAACCCCGGGCTGGCCCACAAGGAGTGCCAGGCGGCCCCGGAGGCGCTGCAGGAGAGCCCACTGTGAGACGGCCGCTGCAAGTGGGGCATGAAGGAGCTGCAGTGCCTGCAGATCTACCGGAGCCTCCACCCGGGGCTGACCGAGGGGGAGGAGTTTTAGGAGGCCTCTCCCTGCCAGCCAGTCACCTCCCACCTCTCCGACGTCTTCAGGCTTGCCTCCTCTTCTCAGGGACAGGGGCAGACCCTGCGGTCAGCGCCAAGAGCAACCAGGCCAGCAACCTGAACGGCAACTGCAAGAAGCTGCGCTCCTCCTACATCTCCATCCTCAACCCAGGAGCTCGCACACGGAGCTCTGCAGCTGTTGCCAGTGCCACAAGGCCCTGTGCCTGTTCTTCAACCGCGTGCCCAGCAAGTACACCTACCACATGCTCCTCTGCTCCTGCCGAGACCAGGCGTGTGCGAGCGCCGCTGCCAGACCATCCTGCCCAGCTGCTCCTACGAGGACAAGGAGCGCCTACCTGCCTGGACCTGCGTGCCCTGAGCCGCACCGACCACCTGTGCCAGTCCAGGCTGGCCAACTTCCACACCAACTGTCGAGCCTGCTACCAGACACTCACCTGCTGCCCAGGGGACAGTTACCAAGTGTGTCTGGGCTCCTACGCCGGCATGGTTGGCTAAGACATGACACCCCACTACATGGACTCCAGCCCCACTGGTGTGGTGCAGCTGCCACAGCAGGGGAACACAGAGGAGGACTGTGAGAGGTTCCTGAGGGACTTCACTGAGAACCTGCACCTCTGGAATGCCATCCAGGCCTTCAGCAATGGCACAGATGTGAGCATGTCCCCTGTGGGGAGCAACCCGGACTGGACTGAGTTACTGGAATTAAGACTTATTCTATGCATCTGCTCTCCCACAATATGGCGCTGGGAGAGGAGAAAACAGCTTCTACGCAGCTGCCTTTGCCAACTTGAGTGATGACCTCCAGGAGCTAATCCTGCTCCTGATTGGAGGAGAGCAGCGTACTCGGCGTGTGGGCAGCCGAGTTGGGATTGGCGGAGGAGGACTATAAAAGAGGAGAGAGACAGCATGCACCAGGAACATCTAAGGGGAACATCTATCTGAAGGAACACCTGTGCAGCCCCCAAGAGAGCCGGCCGGCGGTGTGCCGCTCCCCCGCGGAAGTGGGGAAAGTGGCAGGGGGAACCGCCCTTCCACGGAGGTGGAAGGGACGGTAGCCAACCCGGGAAGAACCAGCAGCAAACCCGGGGAGGGCCGAGCAGACAAAAGAACAGCGCAGGGTCCTGTGTCGTTCCCCCACGAAGACGGGGAGCGACAGTCCCCAAAGGGCCCCTCTTTCCTGGCCACATAGGCCCTCGGGTGGAGAAGATGCTTTCTCTGCTGGATGACCTGGGTGACAGCACTGGCCTGGGCACAAGTGCCATGACCACCTGCCCTTCTGTCCAGGAGCAGGGGTGAAGGCCAGCAGCTCCAGAGTTGGGCCTGTCCTTCAGGGAGCTGATGACAGACATCATCCCAGGAAGCAGCAAGGTGATCAAACCCAACTCAGGCCTCAGCCGAGCCAGGCTGTCAGCTGCCTTGACTGTGCTCCCCCTCCTCATGCTCACCTGGGCCTTGTAGACCCCACCCTGGGGAACTGTGTCCACAAGTCTTCTGGAAGCGCCTCTGACAAGAACTCCTGCCTGACACAGCAGACACAGAAACACACGAGACAACCACACACACCTTGCAAACAAAACAAAACAAAATAGGACAAAAGCGAGTCTTGTCTCTGAGCCTGTCTCCTCCCAGGTTTCTTCTCTGAAGTTTTTCTAAGCTGGACAGACAAGCGGGGGGCAGCCTCCATCCTCGGCTGGAGTTTTCTTCTCTGGACCCCTTTGAAGCAACAGACCAAGACCCCTGCTGCCAGGGGGACTGTGACTGTGCCTGCTGCAGGCTGAGGCAGGGCAGCCCATGCTGGACACCTGCCAGGGGCAGCAGGCACTGGGAACCTGTGGATCCCATCTGTCCCTCCTCTTAGCTGCAGGAGTGCTGACTGCTTCTGTGCCCTCAGCAGGCCGGTGGGCCAGAGTCTGGCATGGGTGGGGGACCCCTGCAGAAGGGGTGATGTACCCTGAGCTCCCTGGGAGGCACGGATGGCAGAGAGCCCAGCCCAGCCCAGCCCACCTGGGGCACCAGCTCCAGGGTGGAGGTGGGGGCTTCTGCCTCCTTGGTGGCAAGAGTTTTAGGGTCAGAGAGAAAAGAGGCTTTGTTGGTGCTGGGTGGGTGGGTGTCTGGTCTCACTGGACAGGGGCAGCAGGATCCGGCAGTGGGTGCAGGTCTCCAGCAGTTGTCTGCATGCCCCTCTCATGCCCATGCCCCCCTCCATCTCTGAGACCTAAGTCAGCTGTACATACAGTCTTTCCAAATGTGTGTATATGCACATCACATCCGTGTGTCCTGTGGTTCCCTGTTTTTTCTTCCTTTTTTTAAGAAATGGACCTATTGAAATAATACCCCTTCCACTCCTCCCTCCCAAGATGAATGAAAAGGTGTTATTCTAAAGTTTACTTTTTAATAATGTTGTCTACAATGGGAACAGACAGCCCCTGGCCCCTCCACTCCCTCTGTGTGCCTGGCTGCTGTCAGCCCAGCTGGGGCTGGGGCTGGGGCCCCTGTTCCGCATTCGTGGTTAATTAAGCAAAAGGCACCAATAAAAAAAAATACATCTGTTACAGTTATATGCTAATTACTGTAAGTAGTGTAGGAGCAATGGTAGAGTAAGAGCCAATAAAAGCAATTTGCTACACAATGTTCTGTTACAATTAAATAATAATTAGATAATTACAAAAAGCTAAACAAGTTAAATCAAGTAAATATCAGGGCAGTTACCAGGATAATATCTGCGGTATTCTCTTGTGTTGACTGATGCTACCAAAAATCTCAGTACCAGTGATAAATTCGGAGTTCCCTAAAACCATAAAATAGTTTAAAAATGTGTGATTCTCATAGTATGAACAAATACTTTGGTGATAAACCATTCAGAGATACTGTGTACATGAAGGATTCCAAGACAACTTAGACATTTTTCAGAGGGCTAATAATCTTACAATGAGAAAGCCAATGCAGCTGTCTATGGGCTCTTGATGCTAGATCAAGATACACTAAGAAAATGAAATTACAGAAATTATATGTAGGTAATATCTTTGAATTCAAAGACAAAAATGGATGGGTGTAATTTTTATAATAAAATGATGTTGTGATAACCATGAGTGAATAAAGTATTTTGGCAGAAACAATGAATGCCTTGAAATATAATCAAAATCATATAAAAAATTGCAGGAACTAAAATCCAGAACAGGTCTTGACCTTTCCAGAGTGATCTTAAAGGGAGAACATGAGCACTAGTAAATTTCAACATCAATAGGAAAGTAATCCCATAAAAAATCCAAAAAGGGTGAAAAGCATCCTTGAAACAAAGAGTACTCTGGCCTAGATGTCTCTGAGAAGTTTTGAAGATAGAAATTGCTTGTTCCAGAATTTGGAGTGAATTGACAGCACAATGAAAAAGCTAACAAACATGGTCACATGCTCAGGGTGCTAGTACTGGTATGCACTATGATTTGATGATATAATTGGGAAATATTCAGAAACTCAAATACAGGGCCAGCGCCACAGCTCACTAGACTAATCCTCCACCTGCAGCACCAGCACCCTGCGTTCTAGTCCTGGTTGGGGCACTGGATTCTGTCCTGGTTGTTCCTCTTCCAGTCCAACTCTTTTCTGTGGCCCGGGAATGCAGTGGAGGATGGCCCAGGTCCTTGGGCCCTGCACCCGCATGGGAGACCAGGAGGAAGCACCTGGCTCCTGGCTTTGGATCAGCGCAGCGGACCGGCCTTAGCGGCTACTTGGGGGTTGAACCAAAGGAAAAAGGAAGACCTTTCTTTCTGTGTGTCCCTCTCTCTCTCTCACAGTCTAACTCTGCCTGTAAAAATAAATAAAAAAATAAAAAAATAAATAAATAAAAAATAAACTCAAATACAAAGTAAAGCTTAAAAACCTTTTACTTATTAGATATAAATTACATTGTGGTTACTGAGGGTAGAAATGCTATTTTGTAGGAGTAATAATGAAGTGATAAACACATAAAAGAGAATTTGTTAAAAAATAGTTCATTCAATTACCTTTAAAGTGGAAAATAAGGGGAAAAAGTGAATGGAAATAAAGCAAAGGTCTTGGAAATTACCAGGAGCATCATAGAGAACAATATTCATATTTACAGGTATGCTTTGAACATTCAACATGGCAGTTTAATTTATAATTCTCTAGAATTTCAGCCAAACTAAAATAATATAACCTCTGGGAACTAAGAAATATTGAATGGGTCAAGATGACTCTAAGAATCTGGGGACATGAAATAGTTGCAAAGACACTTTTGATTATTTCCATGTCACAAAGAGAAAGCCCCCCAATAAGTCCTGGGATTAATAATAGCAGTTCTAATTCACAATCAGATACTAATGATAAAAATGGATCACACAAGTACATTAAAAACAATGATAAATAAAATAATGCATATTTAATAATATATAAGTTAAATAATAGTATGATCAGCAGATATGAAGATCCTTGTGGATTAAGAGTCTCATAAATTATTTTACTCCCAGAAAATGTTTAAAATCATAGATTTTTTGAAAATTTAAGTTTTTGTGAAATTGATTAAGCCACAATAAAAGTTTACCATGGTTATCTATAGTTTTATGTACTAGGATTGACTTGTACTACACATCATTGATGTATACATATTATAGAAATAAAAGTGACCTTTCTACTTTTTACTTGTTAAACCTTATGATAGCGGTGCATTATACTTGTAATTATACAGTAAATTGAAAGTATTTTATTGCAAAAGTTAAAGAAAAAAGGAAAAGAAAGCGAGAGGATTAAGGGAGGGAGGCTGAAGTATGATGGTCTTCTTAGAACCGTATCTATGAAATACATTAGATCTATTTTTTAAGGATTGATTTATTTATTTGAAAGTCAGAGTTACACAGAGAGAGGAGAGGCAGAGAGAGAGAGATAGAGATAGATAGAGAGAGAGGTCTCCCATCTGATGGTTCACTCCCCAGTTGGCCACAACTGCCAGAGTTGTGCCGATCTGAAGCCAGGAGCCAGGAGCTTCCTCTGGGTCTCCCATGTGGGTGCAGGGGCCCACGGACTTAGGCCATCTTCTACTGCTTTCCCAGGCCATAGCAGAGAGCCAGATGAAAGTGGAGCAGCCGGGTCTCGAACCAGCACCCACATGGGATGCCAGCACTTCAGGCCAGGAAGTTAACCCGCTGTGCCACAGCATCAGTCCCTGAAATCTATTTTCTTATATTAATAAAACATAAAAAATTAAAAAGGAATATGCATGTGAGTATATAACCTATATTCTGATGATGGGAAATAGCAGTAAGCAACAATGTAGCAGCTATAATAGCAAGACAAACACAAGAGAATTGGGTGAAGCAATATGTATTAGATATACACAAAACTTGAGAAATAACAGAAAAAAGTCAACAATAAGTAAAGAAAATACCATGTCAGTTACCAGAAAAGAGTCAAAAGTTTATCACCACGAAAGGGAGAATGATAATATGTGCCCATATATATGTGTGTGTGTGTATAGACACACACACACACACACACACACGTGTGGAGAATCATTACCCTTTACTAAGGTGGCTCTGAGGCACTGTGAATCTGAAGGTTTCCAGGACAGCTTATAAAATGTTGGAGCTGAGGATGACCTCACAATAAAAATTTATGTTGTCATGACTACAGGTTCACAGGGCTGGAACTGGTCTAGATTAGAATATTTTGAAGAAAAGTGAGCTCAGTGATTTTGAAGACCAAACAAAATCCTACATTTCTACACTGAGATTGTATTTCAATGTACCTGAATATCTATAAGGCTAAAATGCAAACTCCTCCTAATGAGGGAGATGAAATCAGCCATAGATTGTGCTTAGATACTAAGAACATATTTGATTGGACACCTTCCTAATCTATAGAACTGATGGCCTAAAACTGATAAAGAAAACTAAGGTAGCCTGAAGCCTCTGTGCAAAGACTGACATAAATTAGTTTATTGACAATTTACTCAGGTAGTAGTAACAAATTCAAATATAATATGAAAAATAGACAAATGTGTAATTTCAACACATTGTATTTTGATAATTGTGTTTATTAATGAAAATTTCAGTAGAAGCAGAAATAGGATCACAAAGAGATGTAATGGGTATAGATAAATAGTTTTTAAACACCTTTAAAAATACAGAAAATTTGCAGTCTCTTAAGTCACGGAAATGCTAAGCAGTTTAATTCAATAATATCTTGAAAATTTTATTAGTATAAAGGGATCTTTCATGTATTTCACAGCTACAAATTTGATGATAACCATATTTCCCTTCCCCCTCCCTCCATCCATTCACTTCCTTCTTTGTTTTCTTTAATTTTTTCAAAGACAAAATTTAATTCCACTCTTTAATCATAGGTTTAATTCATTGCTAACTTTAATATTCAACAAGTGAAAAGTAGAAAGACTAAAGTTCCACAGGAGTATGAAAAAGGGATAAAAATAATAATTATATACTAAGATGTCAGTTTCATTTCTGTATATTTTTGGTATCCTATGTTAATTGACACATATCAGAAAATATATGATATTTGTCTTTTTTGGACTGGCTTATTTCACTAAGCATAATGATTTCCAATTGCAACCATTTTGTTGCATAAGACAGAATTTGATTCTTTTTTTTGCTGAATAGTATTCCATATTGTGTGTGTGTGTGTGTGTGTGTGTATCACATTTTCTTTATCCAGTTATCAGCTGGTGGTCTGAAACCTAAGATAACAATGTCTTAATCTAGTGATTGGGAATTTTAAAGTGATTGGCCAATTATGAGTCTTTAGAAATAAAGAAAATGTAAAACCAGTGCACCCCAAGAAGGTCAAAGATCTCTATGATGAGAATTACAAAACATTAAAGAATAAAATAGAAGAATATACAAAAAATGGACCAATCTTCCATGTTCCTGGATTAGAAGAATCAATATCATCAACACATCAATACTTCTGAAAGGAATTTACAGGTTCAACAGGATATCAATCAAAAAATAAAGAAAATTCTTCTCAGATAAAGAAAAAATGTTGCTAGGGCTGGTGCTGTGGTGCACCATGTGGGCTCAGGTTTGGGTCCTGGCTGCTCCACTTCTGGTCCAGCTCTATGCTGTGGCCTGGGAAAGCAGTGGAGGATGGCCCTGGTTCTTGGGCTCCTGAACTCATATAGGAGACTTGGAGGTGGCTCCTGGGAGTCCTGGCTTTGTATCGGCATGGCTCTTGCCATTGCAGCCATCTGGGGAATGGGACAATGGATGGAGGACACCCCCCCCCCGCCTCTGCCTCTGCCTGTCATTCTTTCAAATAAATAAATAAATCATTTAAAAATTATGCTGACATTCATATGGAAACACAGGAGACCCCAAATAGCTAAAGCAGTCTTATACAACAAAAACAAAGCCAGAGGCATCACAACACAGATTTCAAGACATACTACAGGGCAGTTATTTTCAAAACAGCCTGATATTGGTACAAAAACATATGCATAGACCAGTGGAAAGGAATAGAAATGCCACAAATCAATCCAAGCATCTACAACCAACTTATCTTTGACAAAGGAGCTAAAATCAACCCTGGGGGAAGGACAGTATCATCAACAAATGGTTCTGGGAAAACTGAATTTCCACAAGCAGAAGTATGAAGCAAGACCCCTACCTTAACACCTTATGCAAAAATCCACTCAAAATTTGTTAAATACCTAAATCTAAGACATAAAACCATCAAATTATTTGAGAACATTGGGGAAATCCAGCAAGACATTAGCATAGGCAAAGAGTTCATGGAAAAGATCTCAGAGGCATAGGTGATCCAAGCTAAAATTGACAAATGGGATTCTATCAAATTGAGAAGCCTCTGTACTGCAAAACAAATAATCAGCAAAGTGAAGGGGCAACCAACAGAATGAGAGAAATTATTTGCAAGCCATGCAACTGATAAAGGATTAATAACCAGACTATATGAAGAGATCAAGAAACTCCACAATATCAAAACAGACAACCCATTTAAGAAATGGGCAAGGGACTAAACAGAGATTTTTCAAAAGAGGAAACCCAAATAGCCAACAAGCACATGAAAAAATGCTCAGGATTACTAGCCCTCAAAGAAATGCAAATCAAAACCACAGTGAGGTTTACCTCACTCCATTTAGAATGACTTTCACACAAAAATCATCAAACTTCAAATTCTGGCAAGGATGTGGGGAAAAGGCACCCTAATCCACTGTTGGTGGGCATGTAAGACAGTATGGAGAACCCTCAGAAATCTAAATAGTCCTATCATAAGACAAAGCCATCCCACTCCTGGGAATTTACCAAAGAGAAATGAAATCAGCATATGAAAAAGTTATCTGCACCCCCATGTTTATTGCAGTTCAATAGCTAAGACATGGAAACAACCCGAATGCCCATCTGAAGATTGGATAAAGAAATTATGGACTATATATGGATACTACACAACAGTAAAAAAAGTGAAATCCAGTCATTCACAACAAAATGGATGAGTCTGGAAAACATCAAACTTAGTGACCAGTCCCAAAGGGACAAATACCGTATGTTCTCCCTGAACTGTGATACCTAATAGAGAACCTGAAAGGCTCTCTCTCTAGTGAAATTGACACTTTGAGAAGCAGTGACTTGAACAGCCCTTATCTCGACTGTTTAGGAACAGTGTTTATTTTTCATGCTATTTGTCAAACTCTTTACTTAGCACAGAGTTAAACTGTGTGTATAAAGTCAATTGAAAATAGATCTGGGCCAGTTGGGGCTGCAGCTGAGGCGGAGGCTGAGGAGGAGGGTGATCCCCAGGCGACAGGTACGGCGCTGCGGCTCTGCCCGGTCCCGGCCTTGGCGCGTGGCCCGCACCCCTCCCGCGGGGGTCGCCATGCCTGTGGCGTTTCTGGCAGCGCTCAGGGCCTCGCGGGCGCCCGGTCAGGAGCCACCTGTGCGGCTGCATCCGCTGGTGCGTCCCTGGGACCCGCGGCGGGCGGCGTAGCCAGCGTGGCCCCGGCCACAGCGACGCGCGTGGTTCCTCTGGCGGCGGGGCGTGCCCGCGTGGCCAGCGCGTGAGGGGGGCGCGGACCGGCGCCGGGCCGGGAGTCTCTGGGGCCGCAGGGGAGTGGCGGCGAGGCACCCAGGGGAGTGTCCGGCGGGGCAGGCTAGTGGAGCCGCTGCGCGGTGGCCTCTCCGTGCGGTGTGCGGGGTGCGGGGGTCCCAGCGCTGTGTTCCGGAGGTCACGTGTGGGAGCCAGGCCTCTGGAGCGGTGGGGGTGCGTTTGCGGGATGACCGACAGCGGTCGGGGCTCCGTGATCCTCGGGGCGCTCCCCCGCCTTTGACCTCACCTGGCGCTCCTGCAGGTGGCTTGCCAGACTCGGGGACGCTGGGACGTGTCAGGTGTGCCCCTGCGGTCCGCTGGCATGGGGAACCCCGCAGTGGGAGGGTTTGCGGACTCCTGGGACACAGCCTGTCGCCTCCTGGCCGGTTGCAGGTGCAGTGGAGTAGCGAACCCTGTTTCAGGAAACCGACCCCGGGCGGCAGGTGCCTGTCGCAGGAGAGCTTGCGTACCCAGCAGGCTGGATTCAGGCAGAGGTGGAGCAGGCCTCTTGCAGGAGAAGCCTCGCTGCTCCCAGGAGCGCGCTGGATTCCCAGCTCCCTGACCGCTGGCCAGAGCCCACCGGAAGTGTTGCAGGGGGCCCGGCGGGACCCAGGGATCCCTTTCTTTATTGGTGCCTGTGGGATTGCTACAAAGGTCGCCCTCCTGGGGCTTGAGGATAAGGTTGTGCAGGCCCTGAGCTGTGAGAGTTTGCTAGGGCAGCGAGGCACCGTGAATTCTCTACAGGGTAACCCCCTGTCCGGTACGTGCTGCGTGGACAAGCATCTTTTCTTAACGTGGGGCGGGGGTTAAGCTCCAGCCTGACCCCGCTTGCAGTTCCCACCTCCTCCTGCCGCAGGCGACCGCGGTTAGCAGCTTGGCTTGGGTCCCCTCCGTTCTGTTTTCACATGCCATCCACACGTGTGCCCAGGACGGGTGGGCCTCCTGGCGCTCTCCTGCCTGCGTTTCCACGGGCTCAGTTTTCTATCGCTGTGGGCAGGGCCTTGACAATAGGACTTGTGGTTCTGGTGGCCTGTGGGCCAAAACCAAGGTGTCAGCAGGACCACGCGTCCCTCCTGGAGCCTCCAGGCTGGAACCGGCTTCCTGGCCTTCCCAGCCTCCGACACTTCCTGAGCTCCTTGGCTGGCAGCCCGGTGCCTCCCCAGCACTGCTGAGTGGAGCCTTTTGCTGCCTTTGCTCTGGTTCTCCTCTCCCTTTGAAAGCTTCACATGAAAAACAAAAACAAAAACAACTGTTGCAGATAATGTCAGGTAGCCCTGTAGTTTTCAAAAAAGACTTATTCATGTGAAAGATCCAGTGACAGAGAGAGGGAGGAAGCTCCTACCCTCTGGTTCGCTCCCTAAATGGCTGCAACAGCCAGATCTGGGCCAGGCTGAAGTCAGGATCTTCCATGCAGGTCTCCCCCGTGGGAGGCAGGGGCCCAAGCACTTGGGCCATCACCTGCTGCTTCCCAGGATGCATTAGCAGGGAGCTGGGGCTCTCACCTGGGCACTCCCATATGGGATGCGGGTAGGGTATTCCAGGTGGTGGCTTACTCCAGAGCTGTTCCTATGGCTTCACTTCTGAGTGCCCACCCGAGCTGTCCACAATAATCTTTTCATGTGGGGTTGTCTTTTTTTCTTATTGGTTAATAGCAGTGTTTTTTCTTTTTATGCATTTGGGATTCTAAGCCTTTGTGAATTAAAAATCAAAATTATTATATAATATATTTTAGAGGGAGAGGGAGGAAGGTAAGAAAGGAGGGGGGAGAGAGAGAGAAGGAAAAAGAGAGAGAGAGAAATTTCTCAGCCACTGCTCCACTGTCCAGATGCCCACAACAGCCTGGGCTGGGCCAGGCTGAAGCCAGGAGGATCCGGGAACTCAGTCCAAGTCTCCCACGTGGATGGCAGGGACCCAAGTCCTCCACTTCCCATGGTGCACAGCAGCAGGAAGCTGGAAATCGAACTGCAGTGTGGGAAGTGGGTGTCCCCAGTGGAGTCTTACCTGTTGGGCCACACGCTGCCCCTCCCCCACCTGCTGTGGAATTTGTGTTGATTGTAGCTATCTGATGGCCTAGGACATCCTGTTCCCTGGCTGTGCAGGATACGAATTTATGTTAGTGCCTGACCAGCTCAGTGATTGTGACCTCGGAAAAGAATGGCAGGGACCGGCGCAGCTTCAGTAAAGTCACCGCCTGCAGCGCCAGCATCCCATATGGGCTGCTCTACTTCCAATCCAGCTCTCTGCTATGGCCTGGGAAAGCAGTAGAAGATGGCCCAAGTCCTTGGGCCCCTGCACCCAATGGGGGAGACCCGGAAGAAGCTCCTGGCTTCAGATGGGTCCAGCCCTGGCCATTGTGGCCATTTGGGGAGTGAACCAGCAGATGAAAGACGGATCTCTCTCCCTGCCTCTACCTCTCTGTAACTCTGCCTTCCAAATAAATAATCTATAAAAAAAGAAAAAAAAAGGAAAAGAAAAAGAGAAAGAATAGCAGAAAAAAATAGATCTTAGTAAAAAATAACAATAGGAATAGGAGAGGGAGGAGGAAGAGGGGTGGGTAGGAAGGGTCACCATATTCCTAAAGTTGTAATTATGAAGTGTATGAAGTTTGTAACTATAAAGTAGTTCTACATACTTTCCATAGACTTACTTATAACAATACAGTTTAAAAACTCACTATGAGACCACAAATCTCCTTAAGCTGGGAGGTAAAAATACTATCTTAAGTGTTAAAGTGATCATACAGATAGGATTAAGGGTCTGGTAACAATCATAGATAGAATTAAAAAGGCGAGTGCTCCAACATGGGAAGCAGTCCACACAGCAGACTAATAGAATGACAGTTGCTTTAAGTAGCACTCAAACCTCAGAATCAGACCTTATAGCATTCTGGTCAGGCTGAAAAGTCCACGAGAGCATTTCAGGCACAGAAAGACACAATACTGTGGCAAAAAATGTCCTACATGAAGGATCTCCGTGGGTGAGACCCCAGTGGAAAGAAGTGGTCATCAAAGAACTAACTACTTTTCTCTGAAAGGAGGAGGGAACTTCCACTTTCCTTATGGCCCTGTCTAAATACTGATCATATTCTTAGAATTGTATGTTTTTAACTACATGGCATCTGTTCTTTTAATATTAATAAAATAAATTATTAAAAATATATACTTCATTCTGTTGAGTGTGACTAGGTATCACATTGAGGTTTTAATTTGCATTTCACTGGTGACTAATTATGGTGAGCATTTTTATGTTTTTTTTTATTTTTAAGATGTTTGTTGCTATTTATTTGAAAGCAAGAGTTACAGAGAGAGGTTTTCCATCTGCTGGTTCTATCCCCAGATGGCCACAATGACCAGGGCTGGTCTAGGTCAAAACTAGGAGCCAGGAGCCAGGAACCAGGAGGCAGGAACCTTATCTGGGATTCCCATGTAGGTGGCAGAGTGAAAGGACTTGGACATTTTTTAGCTGCTTTTCCCAAGCCATTAGTAGGGAGCTGGACTGGAAGTAGAGCAGCCAGGTCATGAATTGGTGCTCATATGAAATGCTCCATTATTGGCAAAGACTTTACCTGCTGTGTCACAATGCTGGCCCCTCATGTGCTCTTATTTATATGTGTTCTTTTATGAAGTGTGTTCAAATAATTTTTCTTTTTTATTGGTTTATTTTATTGTTGAGTTATAAACATCTGTATGTAAGTTGTATGAAGATGTATGCATTGCAAATTTCTGCTCTGTGTGATTTGATTGTTTTTTCCTAACAAAGTATTTATTAATTATCATGTTGTGCTCAACATTAGATGATATGTAAAATGCAACTGAGAAAGGGATATCAAAGAACTGTGCTTTCTCTTTGAACCAGACATGAGTAATAATGAGATGGTAAATTCTAAGCAGAGAAGTATTTGGTTCATTGTGTTTTTTGTATATTTTCCTTTGTTTCAGTTTCCTGTAATAAACTTCATATCTATTTCTTTGTATCCTATCATTCAATTTAATTATCACATATCGTTAGGCAGCCTTTAAAAATTTTTCTATTAACTATAAAGAGCATACTCAGTTAAGAATTCTTTATCACTTTATTTTAGAAGAAAAACATCACATATTCATGAAACTATTGTTAAATCAAATAGACATAGTTTTCATTTACCCACACATGAATATAAAATGCACTCAATTGGTAAATCACACAGAGATTACAAAGGGAATACAATTTTCATGTAAAATGGTTGCTAGCTGCAGCTATCGCAATTCAGCAATAATAGTTATCAAGACAATGTACATTAAGAAAACAAAAACTTAAAGCTAATTATCTATAGTAAACCGAAAGAAATTTGAAATGGAATTATTTGATTTAAAGTAAATGAACCTGCTATGAATTTAGAAAAATAACTTTGATTTTAAATGGAATAAAATAGAATTAGTTAACCGTGACTTGTTTCAAAGGGGAAACAAATACAGGGATTGATTTACTTGGTGAGAAAGGCACATAACAATTCAATTAAAAATCTGATCCAACATCAGCTGATTCCTTTCTGACTCCAGAGTAGTTAGTTCCTATATATCCTAACCACTGCAGTTTTCTCCTTTCCTCTCCTCCATATGTGAGGTTATGTTATGAGTTTTGCAGTTTATATAGACTAGGTAGGAAATTTCTCTTCTGTTCCTCTTAAAAATGTTTATTTAAAAAGACAACCTGAGGCAATTAACAAAGCAAACATAAGCAGTTTTTATCCACTCCATTAAAACATAGACACTGCTCACACTTTTGTCACCAAATTATGGTGAAGTGCATAGATAGCCAATACATTCAATTTTCAACAGTACTCAAAATCCCAACAATATACCTTATAACAAACTTTTTTTTATTTTTAATTTTTGACAGGCAGAGTGGACAATGAGAGAGAGAGAGAGACAGAGAGAAAGGTCTTCCTTTGCCGTTGGTTCACCCTCCAATGGCCGCCATTGCCAGCGCTCTGTAGCCGGCGCATCGCACTGATCCAGAGCCAGGAGCCAGGTGTTTCTCCTGGTCTCCCATGCGAGTGCAGGGTCCAAGGACTTGGGCCATCCTCCACTGCACTCCCGGGCCACAGCAGAGAGCTGGCCTGGAAGAGGGGCAACCGGGACAGAATCCGGCGCCCCGACCAGGACTAGAACCCAGTGTGCCGGCACCGCAAAGCAGAGGATTAGCCTATTGAGCCATGGCGCCAGCCTGACAAACTCTTAACATTAGTAAAAATAAAATTTCAGCAATTATAACTTATCAAATCAAACCATAAGGGGAAGAGTAATGATTTAATTCTAGATGCCGTCCTTGTTTGATGTGCCTGGTACCCTAAGAGCATTTTAATCACAGCTAGAAAAGCCATTTCTAAACTTTCAAATTTTACATTGTTTTGGTATTAAATATGCTATTAACATGCTGTCTTTAGCACATTGGATTGAACAGTATATCCTGATTAGGCTGCCATTTATGATGCTATTTTTCTAAGGTTTTGTCTAGTATAGTAAATTATTTTGAGACATTAAAATAATTCTGCTGAAAATAATTTAACATAACAAAACTTCTCTCTTTTTTTAATTTTTTTATTTTACAGAGTTATAGATAGTGAGAGAGAGAGAGAGAGAAAAGTCTTCCTTCCATTAGTTCACCCCCCAAATGGCTGCTAGGGCCAGTGCTGCGCCTACCTGAAGCCAGGAGCCAGGTGTTTCTTCCTGGTCTCCCATGTGGGTGCAGACACCCAAGCACTTGGGCCATCCTCCATTGCCCTCCCGGGCCACAGCAGAGAGCTGGACTGGAAGAGGAGCAACCAGGACTAGAACCCAGTGCCCATATGGGATGCTAGTGCTGCAAGGCGGAGGATTAACCAAGTGAGCCACGGGCCAGCCCCCAAAACTTCTCTGACCTTGCTCTACCGTGATTGATTTTAGTGAAACTGCAGTGACCAAGTTACAAAATGTTCAACCAAGTTGTTTTTATGAGAATTATGTTCGCATATTCATTCATACAAAAATTCAAGATAGTGTAATAGAAACAATAGTTGAACATTGTGGCTGTATGCATCTCCCTTTATACTATGTATTTAGAAACTGTTAAAAAAATCTTAGGTACTAGCAGTTGTGGCAAAACTAGGCAAACTTTGTAGTTGAACCATTGAAAAGGCCCTTCTTACAAGATAGTTACATGACCTTTTCAGGAGTGTGCTTTTAATTAAAGAGATTAATAAAGTGAATAGCTGTTAAAAAATCCAGAAAAGCCCAAATTTTACATTGTGGCTAATTGCATTTATACATCAGGGTTAATGATATCTAATCCCTGTCTGCATAGATTTAATTCAATTATCCATACTGCATATTGCTTTAATAGCTATGTTTAAAAAACTACTCTTTACTAAGTAGGGTCAGTTATTGTAACTTAAAAATTAATTTTTAGGGGCTGGTGTTGTGGCATAGTGAGCTAAGCCTCTGCCTGCAGCACTGGAATCCCATTTGGGCACCATTTTAAATCCTGGCTGTTTTACTTCTGATCCAGCTCTCTGCTATGGCCTGGGAAAGCAGTAGAAGATGGCCCAAATCCTTGGGCTCCTGCACCCAGAAGAAGCTCATGGATCCTGGCTTTGGATTGACATTGCAGCCAGTTGGGGAGTGAACCAGAAGAATTGCAGACCTCTCCCTCTGCCTCTCCTTTTCTCTCTGTGTAACTCTGTCTTTCAAATAAATAAACAAATCTTTTTTGTGTGTGTAAGGGTAAGGGTTTATTGGGGACAACCCAGGAGACTAGAGGGAAGGGGCGAAGAAGGACAAAGAAGGTAATAGAGAGAAGAGAGGGGAGCAGGAGAGAGGAGAGAGGGAGGGAGAGAGACAGCAGAGATGAGAGGAGCTGAGAGAGAGAGAGAGAGAGAAAGAGAGAGAGAGGAAAGAGTGAGAGAGAAAGAGAAGGGAGAAGAGACCAATAAGCAAATCTGGAAAAAAAAAAAAAAGAAGAAGAAGATGATGATGACCGAAGTATTTCGATACTGCCACCCACATGGGAGTCCCAGATGGAATTTGTTGGTCTTGGGTTTAGACTAGCACAGCCCTGGCTGTTGCAAGCGTTTGGGCAATGATCCAGAGGATGGAAGACAGCTCTCTTTGTTGCTCTGACTTTCAAATAAACAAATATAAAAATATTTTTAAGGGTTCATAAATAAAATTAAATATATGATTTTATTTTGGTGCAGTAACAATTTGGAATTCATAAAATGCATTTTTAGCTTACACACTTTCCATATATTAAAAAAATGTCTTTTTTGCCAAAAAACTATACCAAAGTAAACTCATACTTTTAAGTCTCTTTCCATTTACTTTCCAAATCTCCCCATGTTTCACCCACTGCAATGTAGGGCAGCCACAACTGATGTTCCCATCCAGGCAGTAGACTTACATTCTGAGTATTTATGGAGCCTGAAAATAAATTTTGATGCAATTTTAATTTAGAACCAGAGTGAAAAGTTTAGAATACAGTGAGAGTGGACATGAGTTTTAAGTACTCTTTTTCTTTAGTTTTTTTTTTTTTTTTTGACAGGCAGAGTGGACAGAGAGTGCTTCCTCCTGGTCTCCCATGTGGGTGCGGGGCCCAAGCACTTGGGCCATCCTCCACTGAACACCCGGGCCATAGCAGAGAGCTGGCCTAGAAGAGGGGCAACTGGGACAGAATCTGGCACCCCGACCAGGACTAGAACCTGATGTGCTGGCACCGCAGGTGGAGGATTAGCCTATTGAGCCACGGTGCTGGCTTCTTTAGGGTTTTAAGCTAGTTGACTGAATAATAAAAAAGTATTTAGACAAATATTTCTTCTTAAGTGTTTTTATTGAGTTTTAGAAATCCTGATTAAAACCACTTGCTAGTTAAATATCTTCATTGTCCCAACTTGGAGAAATGAATGTCTAGGTTAAACTCCCATGCAGTGTTGGTTAATAGTTTCTGTAATGCCTTTCAAAAAGCTTATTGACTACATTTTGCCCTATTTGAAAAATTAAATCAATGAAAATGAAAGATAAATTATGTATGTGGGGATTGTCCATAAGAACACCTGTAAAATTTATGATCTGCAATCTCAGTGTGCAAAGTTTTCCTCATTTAGACTGTTTAGCCTTGGCTTTCTTTCCCCTTTATTATGATACATCAGTGTGAATCTTAGAGATTGTCATGCTTTCTCTTGTCCAATGAAAGCTGGGTTAGATTAGCACTTCTCTACATAAGATTCTAGATTCCTGAGTGCTTATTAAGCTAGTTATGGGGGTCTGTGTGCTTGAGTCACAATTTGAAAGAAAATAATTGGTAACTAAAATGTTAACATTATTGTCATTAGCAGTATTACTAAGTATTTTCTTTTTATCTTATTGTTCATTTTATTCTTATTGGCTTTTGATGTTTTGAAAATTTACAGCATAAAACTGGGAAACTATGGACTGTTGTGCATTTGAAGGTCTATATATTTATTTTAAATTTCATGTCTGTGAACAGTGCTAGTATTTCCTTTGCTTTGTTTTTAAGTACAATCAAATTACACAGGGAAGTGACAGCTCGCAATGCATGTACCTGAGTGTAGACAGGCAATCTAAACAGTAAAGTTGGGCACTCTGGGTTTATTGGTAAACAGTGCCAAGTCTATGAGGGAATGGATAACAAACATCTTTAGCTTCCAATCAGTGAAATTTCTGTTTAAAAGTCCAAAATTTGGGGATTGGCATAGCGGTGTGGTGGTTAATGTTGCTGCTTGTAATGCTGGCATCCCATATGGGCACTGGGTTGAATCCCAGCTGCTCCACTTCTGATCCAGCTCCCTGCTAATAGACCTAGGAAAGTGGTGGAAGATTGCTTAAGTACTTGATCCCCTGCATCCACATGGGAGACCCAGAAGCCTCTGGCTCCTGGCTTCAGATTAGCCCATTTCCAGCCATTATGACCATTTGGGAGTGAACCAGTAGATGGAAGATATCTCTCTCTCTCTTCTTCTCTACCTTTGCCTTTCAAATAAATAAATACATCTTTAGGGAAAAAAGTCTGGAAATGAACAAGTGCAGATGTGCTGTGTTATTTATTTTTAGTCATAATGTACAACCTTAAAATAAGAAAGAAAGGACTCTGAATCCTGGATGGTACAGAAAGAACATGGGATTCATAGGAGATTGCTTAGCCTGAACAAGGGCACATTGAGAAGATTTTGGAAATATGGAATTAAAAGATAAGTATTCTTGCAAAAATATTTAAATCCAGGTATAGTTTTTACAGTCCATATTTTCTATCAATTTTTAAGACTCATCATGTCATCCTAGAGCTCCTCATGAAAACACAGTATTATATTTTTCTAATATAAGAATATTCTATGAGCATCACAGTTACCTGATTTCATGAATATTTATTGTAATTTTTCCACATGTCAGACATGTCCTAGAAACAAAGTGGGGGAAGTGACTGGGTCTTTTCTTTGCCCATTCCTTTCATTTAGTCTTGCCCACTCCCTTTAATATTTCATTGACCTACTGGAAACAAAGGCCAGTTGCCCCAAACTCACCTCATTGTCATCTTTTTCTCTGGATTCTCTTAGGTTGTCCTTGAATGTTTTACTCTAGAGCCTGAAAATCCTTCAGAAATGTAGTTTTAAAGCTAAGTTTTACAGGCTTCAGTTAAACATGTTTCACTGGAAGATAATATATCTATGCAGTATGTGAATCACATACTGCATTGCTAGAAGAGTGGGTCTGCCAGATAAAATGCAAGACACACTAATACTGTGTGGAACATCATCAAACCAAAAATAACATTGCCTAGCAGAAATTCAAATTTAACTATGGGCTTCATCTTTCTAAATCTGACCACTTTGTTCAAACAACATATAAAAGCTTTTCAAATTAACTAATGAATTGATGACAAACTGCTGCTTATACTGTATCATGATTAGTCCCCTTTTAACCTAGGGTGTGAGGATATTTTGATATTTGCACTTCCATCAACCAGTTATCTATCAGTCCAATTAGTTATACTTACTATTGTGAAGTCTATATATGTATAGGCTTCACAAAATACTTTTTAAATACAGTTCTATCTGTATTACCACAGTAACATTTTAGGGAAGAGAAAAACTTCCCTTGCCAGCTGTGGCTATTAGTAATTTCAAACTATAGTTTCTAGTTGAAAGACAGGCTCAATGCTTCTATAACAATAATCACTTCTTTATCTTTTCTCGAGTGGCCACAGCTCAAGCACCATGATTCCAAAGGGTAGGATTCCTTGTGTGATGAGACTAGATTGATCACACTATTTGACAAAGTAATTTCATTTCTAGAAGTTTATTCTAAGGAAACAAAAGGAATAGACCACAAAGACATCTACACAGGGTGTTACTTACAGTGTTTCTTGTAATAGCAATCAATCAACAAATAAATAGAAAAACAGAGGACAACATTCACAATGCCATCAGAAATGATTAGCTAAGTCAGTGATGGCACATCCAACCAGATTTGTCTCCTAACTAGATCTTACCATTTATTCTTATGCAGCTACTATCCAGTCTCAGCAAGATAAATGAACTTTCTAAAACAGCAGAGACTAACAAGAGACCTTGGGGCTTAAAAAAATAGTATAGAATTATGTAATATGTGGAAACATTCTTATTATCAGTATTAAAAACCCCACAGAGAAATGAGTCAGAAATATGAAGAAAATGTAAAACACCAAAGCCAATAAATAGCCATTACACTCTCCCTCATCCTAAGCAGGTGGCTGCAGCCTCCAGGTGGGATTCTCCCAGGAAGACCCGTGGGGAGGCAGGAGGGTCCCAGCAGGTGGCAGGGTCCCACTGGTGAAAGGGTGCAGCCCTGGAGGAGGTCCTTGGCCCCTGAACCCAGGCCTCACCTCTACCATCTGGAGCGGCCTGGAGTTCCCATCTCTGCTGTAAAGATGCTGATTTGTTGCATCTTCTGGGTCCTGTGTGTTGACGGCTATGTGAGCTGTCCAATCAGGCGCGGTGACATCACTGCCACATAATCACACTGGATTGTGACACCACAGAGTTCCAAATTCCTGGAGGAGAGAGGTCCAAGGAGGAGCCTCTGCTGCTTGGAGACTCAGGAGCTAGTGCGGCATCCGCTGTTCTCTGACCTTTTCCACCCAACACAGCCCATCTCATATGCCTGGGAATGGTGAGTGTGTGGGGCCAGGTCACCAGAGTGGGGGAAGGGGAAGCTGGTGGTACCTGCTGGCAGGATGCGGGCTCCAAGAGGGCGTCCCTGGAACCTGTGGGCCCGATCTCGCTGTCCCCATAGCACACTCCTGGGTTCCTTGTGGTCTAGAAGATGCGATCTGCCCTTGTAGGCCCCTTCCCTGTTCAAAGAGATGTCTCAGCCTCAGAGGCCTCTGTGAGGAGCTGTTTCATGGCAGCCCCACGTCTCCCCCAATCGTGCAATGGGGACAGGGCGTAACCATGGAGAAACAGTGCTGTGTGTATGGTGTGCATGCAGTTGAGGAGTTGTCATTTATAGGATTGTCAGTTCCTCTGTTCTTTGTGTGTGGGAAGCAGGGTCTCAGTTTCTAGGACCCGGCCTTCCTGCATAGCTTTCCAGGAAATACCCCATTAGTGTAAATATATGGTTTTACTAAGGAGAAACAGCGTAGTGGGGCCAGGGCTGTGGTGTAGAGGGTAAGCTGCACCTGCAGCGCTGGTATCCAATATGGGTGCCAGTGTGAGTCCTGCTGCTCCACTTCTGATCTAGCTCTCTGCTATGGCCTGGGAAAGCAGAAGATGGCCCAAGTTCTTGGGCCCCTGCACCTGTGTGGGAGACCTGGAAGAATCTCCTGGCTTCTGGCTTCGGATCTACCAAGTTCAGTCCATTGCAGCCCTTTGGGGAGTGAACCAGTGGATGGAAGACCTCTGTCTCTCCCTCTCTGCCTTTGCCTCTCTGTAACTCTGCCAACATTGTAGAATGCCTAATGATTTCTAAAATTTACAAGGAGGTGGAAACTCTTTGAGTTTGTTAAAAGCTTTTCTGTGAGACTGTCAATAAATCTTGAGAAAAGTTCCACTTTATCACATAAAATTAATCCATTTTTAGGGATTATATAAATTGGTTGTTATATATTTCAATTAAGTAGCAAACATAGTAGAAAAATGTCTTGAAAAAAATTCACTCAGCTCATGAACAAGTATACAAAGAAATTCTCCTCTGTCACAAAACAGCAAGTACTAATTTTCCAACCTTAATTTTTCAGAAAGTATAATCTTTAACCCTAGAAGGAGTATAACAATCAGGATGCCTAACTCTATATAGAATTACCACTGTGACATGACCTAAAACAACTCACTTTACTTCTCTGGGACTTAACACTTAGCATCCTCATGTGCAAAATGAGATTTGGATAAGACAAGTTGTACTCAAGATAGACATCAAGGATCTCTCAGATCCAATAGACATCGAGGCTCCCTTAGGCTCCAAAGTGGCACTTTAAGGTATCGGTGAAAATGTAAATCAAAGCTTGCATTCTTATACACACATATATTTTAAACTATTTCTGCAAATTCAAATGTGTACCATACCACTTTTCAACACTTGGGGATAATTAATGCATTAACTCATGATGCTAAGTTGAGTTTGGTGCAGCCTTCTTTTCTTAACAGGTCCAGTAATTCACGCTTTTAGCAAATCTATACCAGATTAAAATGGTTAGGTTTATACAAACCTTTGTTTTAATGCAAGCAATGCCTAAATGTTCATGAAAAATTGAGAGTAGAGACATCATGAGAGCAGGTGCTAGTCAAATGACTCAGTTGAAAAACTTAGCAAAACCTAGTAGTTAAGCAGTGGTACTATTACATATTTTCCCAATATCATGTTGTAGATAAGATTGGTACTTCTTTGAATTTGTGGTTTATTCTTCTCTGACAAGCTGAGTGAGTTTAATTTGTCAGTAGAGAAGTGAAACTGTTGTAAACAGAATTATTGAAGTAATATTAATAATTAGATGAATTTAATTTATCACAGTTTGATACCAAAATATCAGTCTTTTTATAATGGCATTATTAATACCATGTCAATTTCCATTTAAAAGCATTTTTTGTAAACTAATGATGGATTTCTTAAAAAATAATTTATTTGAAAAGTAGAATCATTGAGAGAGAGAGAGAGAGATCCTCCATCTACTGGTCCACTGCCCAAATGGCTGCAGTTGCCTGGTCCCAGCCAGGGCAAAGCCAAGAGCATGAGGCTCCATCAGATTCTCCTGTGTAGGTGGCTTAGACCAAGTACTTAGGCCATCACCATCAGCAAGCTGGGCCAGAAGTGGAGCTGCTGGCCTCTAACTGGCTCTGATTGGATACCAGTATCACATGCAGTGGCTTAACCTGCTGAGCCAGAGGCTAGCCCCAAACTACAAGGAATTTTATCTAAATTGAACTTTTTAAATTATAAAGAATCTGTTAATACTGTGTCTCCCTGTCACCCTGAAAAAAAAAATGAGGCCAGTGTTGTAGCACTGAAGTGTAAGCCACCACCTGCAAGTCCCAGATGCTCCCGCTTCCATTTCAACTCTATGCTACTATACTGGGAAAAGCAGTGGAAGATGGCTCAAGTATCTGGGTTCCCACCACCACATGGGTGACCCAGGTCATCGAGTTCCTGACTCCTGGATTCAGTCAGGTCCAGCCCTGGCTGTTGCAGCCATTTGAGAATATTTAAACCATCAAGATGAGAGACCTTATAATTCATGGAAAAGAAGTATGCTTGTATTTCAAGAAAATTTTGCACCACAATTAACCTACCATTCATTCAATATTTCTTGTTTGATGTTGCCTAATTCAAACTAACTCCATATACATGTAAAGAAATACTTTGTTTTTCTAATGTGAAACAATTTAAGATATATTACTCACCAATTTATGCAATGTACTGCTTCCTAATAGCTCCACTTGGCATTTCAAAATGTCAATTCAGGTATTTCTGGATTATAGTTGTATTAATATACTACTTTCAAAGATCATAATATTAGTTGTGATACTAATTTAAATATTTTAATATCCCTTAACCTTATACTACAAGTAAGATGGTGTTTTGAGTTTTTTTTTTATAATTAGATCTATCTATGTATCTATGTATGTATGTATGTATCTATCTATCTATGGGTTACAGTGTGAGATTTTAGTCCCTGGCTACAATATGTACCGATCAAATCAGAGTAAACAACGTTCTCCCTTCTATGACACCACACTTCATGATCAGAGCCTTGGAACACCTTTCTTCCATTTGCTAATAAAGTATGGAATACATTACTGTGGGGGTATAGTCAACCCATCAAGCTATGTAACATTGAAACTCATTCTCATAATCTAACTCTGATTTTGTAGAATTACTCCAAGTAGATTTTACAGATTTTTAATTAATTACTTTGAATGAAAAGGAGACACACAGAAAGATGGAAAGGAAGGAGAATGTGCCCACCCACTGGTTCACTTCACAAATGCCTAATAAAGGTGTGGCTGAGTCAGACCTCAACAACAGTTTAGACATGACACCCCATGCACAAGTGACAAAAACAGAAATAAGGAAGTAGGGCTGCAAAAAGCTAAATAAACAAATTCTGCATACTAAAGAAAAACTGAAAAGAGAAGGTAAGGAATGGGAGAAAATATTGGCAAACCTACTTTTATTAAGGGAGTAATGCAAAGAACATGCAGAGCTCAAAAGCAAATATAATTTAAAAATTGACAAGAATCTGATCATTTTTTCCAATGAAGACATGCAAGCAGCCAACAGGCATTTGAAAAGGAGTTCAGCACTGCTAAACAAGACCACAATGATTATCACCTCAGATATGTAAAAATGGTTATTAACAAAAAGTAAAAAAAGATAACAAGTATAAATTAGATGTGGAAAAAAGAGAACACATAAGTTGTGGAACTGAAAATTGGTATTTGCATTAATGAAAACACTCTGGACAGGCCGGTGTTGTGGCTTAGCTGGTAAAGCCACTGCCTGCAGTGCTGGTACCCCATTTGGGCATCAATTCTCAACATGTAATCTAACTATTCATGTGATTGTCGTCATCGTCTTCTTCTTCTTCTTCTTCTTCTTCTTCTTCTTCTTCTTCTTCTTCTTCTTCTTCTTCTTTTTTACCAACCTGGATGACTGGTCTGTATATTTTAACCTATCTTACCTGTTTTATTATATCTTGCTGTTATTGATATATTTTCTTAAGAATTTTTTTTTGACAGGCAGAGTGGATAGTGAGAGAAAGAGACAGAGAGGAAGGTCTTCCTTTTTGCCATTGGTTCACCCTCCAATGACTGCCGTGGCTGGTGTGCTGCGGCCTGCGCACCGCGCTGATCCGAAGGCAGGAGCCAGGTGCTTCCTCCTGGTCTCCCATGGGGTGCAGGGCCCAAGGATTTGGGCCATCCTCCACTGCCTTCCCTGGCCACAGCAGAGAGCTGGTCTGGAAGAGAGGCAACCGGGAAAGAATCTGGCGCCCCGACCAGGACTAGAACCCCGTGTGCCAGTGCCGCTAGGTGGAGGATTAGCCTAATGAGCCGTGGCGCCGGCCCCTTATGTAATTTCATTTGTTATATTAAGCCTTACTTGGGATACTTTTATCTCTGCTTATGAATAGGATACTTTTAAAAAACTTAAATTTTATTTTAAGTCCTTGTCCCCTGTATCATCATCAAAGTAATGCTGATTTTCCAAAAGAAATTTAAAAAGCACTATGTTCCTAAATTTGTATATGTGAAATGTATAAACTATGTATACCTAACATAAACAGTTTCTAGGTAAAAATAAATAAAGTTAAAGAATAATAACAATAAAAATGTTCTCTATTTCACTTTGGTAGATCTGATAAACATAGTTTTGCTTTTTATCCCTTAAAATTTGGACCATTCTGTAAATCCAGACCCAAAATTTTGAGTATGTGACTTTCTTCTTGGGTGATTTCTTGGAATTTTCATAAAATGATTCAGCTTTTTTGGATTCTATAGGAATTTTCATATTTTATGTTATATCTGTTTTTTGGAAACTTAATTTTTAAAACATAGTAGATTTTGTTCTCTATAGTCAAATTTTTATTCCTCAGAATTTCAGGGGTTTGGTGCTGTGGTGCAGTAGGTTAAAGCTCCAGCCTGCAGAGCTGGGATTCCCCATGGGCAACAATTTGTGTCCTGGCTGCTCCACTTCCAGTCCAGCTCTCTGCTATGGCCTGGGAAAGGAGTCGAAGATGGCCCAAGTCCTTGGGTCCCTGCATCCATGTGGGAGACCCGGAAGAAGCTCCTGGCTCCTGGCTTTGGATCAGCTCAGCTCTGGCTGTTGCAGTCATTTGGGGGAGTGAACCACAGGTTGGAAGTTCTCTTTCTGGCTCTACCTTTCTCTGTAACTCTAAAAAATAAAATAAATATTAAGAAAATAGAATTTCACACATTTCTCTTAGTATCTTGGTAAAAGCTATAACATCTACAAAAAATAATTCTATTTTCCCAGAAACCTTTGATTTAAGGAATATAAACTGCATACATTTCATAATTACAACTTTAGGAACATGGTGATTCTTCCCACTGTAACCACCCTCCCACCCACACTCCCTACCCTCTTCCTCCTTCCTCTTCTCTTGATGCGGAATGCCTTACATAGCAAGGGTGAACATTTAACCTGCTTGGCCCTAGCTGGTTTCTGTTCAGACACTTCAACTCTGTGTATTTATTAATATGCCCTTTTTATGATCAAACTTGTGTCAGAACAACAAATTATATATTCACCTAATAGTGACAGTCATGAGATAAATTTCTATTTCCTTGTCTCCTCTATTAGGCTGTAGTTGGAGGGTAGAAATATTATTTATTTACTTTGCATATCCTCATTTATTCATTCAACTAAAAGACTGACTCTGTCAAGATGCTGAGTTTTAGTATCAAAGCAAATACGTTCCTTGTCCCCATAAAGTTTACAGTCTGGCAAGAAAGAGCAATCTACCCAAAGAATATTGTCTGACATAGTAAATACTGGTGTGAAGTCAGTGGATAAAGATTTAAGCATTCCTAATCCAGCACGAATGCTAATCAGAAACAGAAGTCCATGTTACCTAGTTATCCACTTGCATTTCTGCTTGAAAAATAAAACATACCAAAAACACACAAATACCTAGGAATGCATAATATTTATATGCTATATCTTGATATTAAAAATAAGAAAAATAACCATGAAATAATAGCAACTTTGAATCTCCTTTCTTTTCTAGACACGTTGTAATCCTACGTGTTTTTCTATAGTGTAAATTATTTTTGTAGGTACTCTTTGTCTCTCTCACATTTTTTTCTCTATGAGAAATCTGAGATTTTAGAAACTGAGCCACAAGGCAAATAAACAATTTCTTAAACCAGTATTATATTTTCATTTGTTTTTTATAAAAGATTTATTTATTTATTTGAAAGTCAGAGATACACAGAATAGAAGAGGCAGAGAGAAAGAGAGAGAGAGAGATCTTCCATCTTTTGGTTCACTCCCAAATTGGCTGGAAGGGCTGGAGCTGTTCCCATCAGAAGCCAGGAGCCAGAGCTTCTTCCAGGTCTCCCACGCAAGTGCAGGGGTCCAAGGACTTGGACATCTTCCACCACTTTCCCAGGCCATAGCAGAGAGCTGGATCAGAAGTAGAGCATCCAGGATTCAAACTGGCACCCAATATTGAGTGCTGGCACTGCAGGCGGTGGTTTTACCTATTATGCCACAGCACTGGCCCCTTGATTTTTTTTTTTTTTGACAAGCAGAGTGGACAGTGAGAGAGAGAGACAGAAAGGTCTTCCTTTTTGCCATTGGTTTACCCTCCAATGGCCGCTGTGGCTGGCACGCTGAGGCCGGTGCGCCGCACTGATCCTAAGGCAGGAGCCAGGTGCTTCTCCTGGTCTCCCATGGGGTGCAGGGCCCAAGGACTTGGGCCATCCTCCACTGTACTCCCAGGCCATAGCAGAGAGCTGGCCTGGAAGAGGGGCAACCAGGATAGAATCCGGCGCCCCGACTGGGACTAGAACCCAGCGTGAGGCGCCGCTAGGCAGAGGATTAGCCTATTTCTATTGAGCCATGGCACCAGCCTCCTTGATTGGTTTTTAGCTTAGACTTTTAAATGATATTGCTATGGGAAATTTTTCTAAACACTTTGCACCAGTTTTTGCTATGTAAACTCCATGTAATACTATTCCCAGAATTAAATAAGGTATAAATGATATGATGTAAGCCATTTAGCCCCTTAACCTGCCTCCCTGAATACTCAGCTCTGTTAGCTCTGTGTCCCATTCCTTTTTTGTCTCTGTACTTGGTGAATTAAAAGACTGTGTAAAGTGATTTGAAAAGAACTAAAAGGGGTCAGCACTGTGGCACTGCTGCCAATTGGGGAGTGAACCAGCAGGTGGATGACCTCACTCTCTACCTCTCCTTCTCTGTGTAACTCTGACGTCCAAATAAATAAATAAATATTAAACAAAAGAACTGTAAACATCAATAAAACACAAATAAAAAAGGAATTCTCAAAACTGGATGTTAAACCATGCCTTCTACACCTCTGTTAAAAGTTACATTGTATTCATAGTCATCCATGATTTGGGAGAAGTTTCCAGGAACAAGGCAGTACATAAGATTTTTCTGGAAGAGACAGAGGTTATGAGGGAGCCAGGATTTGGGGTCAGTAGCAGCAGTGGGTGTCACTCTGTAAATTCTAATTCAGGAAAGGAAGAACAGCAACTGATCCTTGAGATTTTGGGGTGGGAAGGACAGGAAGGAGGGACTTAACAAAAGCAAATGCCCTCTGGTGGTGGGCACCCACCCCAGCCTGTAGCCCTTGGAGAGGGCCAGCTGGTGTCTCTGGGATGCTGCGGCCTGGACTCCATTTCCCAGAGTCCCCAGGAGCTCTGACGTAATCTGCGTTCCAAATGCCTGTGCGTATGCGCGTTCTAGTGCCTGCCTGTGGGGCTCTGAGTTGGAGCAGAGGGAGTTCATTCCCAAATCAGGGTCAGCCCTGAGGGCTGTGCTGCTCCTTCTCGGGCATTTACTGCCTCTCCTGCTCTGCACGTGCAATCCCAGGCAGTTTCCGAGCGCTCACCCTGAGTCTGCCTCCTGTGCTGCTTCCCTCTTCATCATCCGCCTGTGAGTCCCACGTGCCAGGGACTCTCTGCCCCGCACTCCCCGCTTCACTCCTCGTGGGTCCAGAAGAAAGGGTACCTGCTCCCGGGACTTGCTGCAGCAGGTTTGGGGTACAGGAAGGGGCGGGGATGCGTGTGTGGGAGGATGGGTGCTAGGGTGGCTGGAGACCCACAGTGAGGCTCACTTCTCAGCGATCATGGCAGCTTTCCCTGAGGTTAGAGCTGGAATGCTCTAGGGATGCTGCGGCCTGGACTCCATTTCCCAGAGTCCCCAGGAGCTCTGGCGTAATCTGCATTCTGAATGCCTGTGGGCGTGGGCGTGCTTGTGTCCGCCAGGGCTGTTCTGTCTCCCACCTCTGCTTCCCAGGCTCCCAGTGCCCGGCCTGTCCCCTGCAGAACATCACTGAAACTGTTCCTAAGGTGCTTTATTTAGTGGTTACAGGAGAGAGAGGGCAGCGGTCTGGAAACCTGCACACCCAGGGCAGCTGAGAGCACAGGGAAGCAAGGCAGGGAGACTTCCACTCTCCAGTTAAATAAGCCCGGTTCGCACTGCACTTGGTCTCAGAATGCAGTCTGAGCCGGGCCTCCTGCTGTTTCCTGGGCTGGTTCCTGTGGGGTGGGGCTGCATGGCCTTCAGCTGAGAGCCTGGGGCAGCGGGGGGGTGGGGGTGGGGGTGGGAAGGAGGGTCTGACTAGGCTCTGCCCCACTGCTCTCATCCTGCACCTCATCTTCCTGGTGGGGGTCCCTGTGGACACACCTGCCTGGTGTGGCCCTGAGTGTTCAGCTTTCTCCCAGAGGGAGCAGTGTGAAGCGTGTGCAGTAGCTTTGTGCATTGATCCCATTTCTGTATTTAATTATCAGATTTTCCAATCTGGAATTTGAGGCTGTTACAGAAACCTGGGGTGGGAAAAACTCCCTTCTTTCAAACAGGCACAAAGAGAGTGGAGGACCCAAGGGGTTTGTATTGATGGCCCTGGGCTCAGCTGGAATGATTTCCTGAGAATTAAGCCTAAATTCAACTTTTACAATATTTATAGGATCATCAGCATCAGACCTCAGCTGTTACAGTACTGGTGGGTTTAAATGCAGCCTACATGACTTAGGACCACATTTCCAAAGGTCGGTGGGTCCAGTATGTTTGTAAAAGAGATGCCAGGGACAGATTTATGAGGAAAGATTTATGACTGGAGTTTACAGAAGCAGAACTTAGGACATCTTCCCTCCCTAGACAAGATTTCAGTGGGCAGCTGTTTCACTCGTTAATTGTGAGCATCCACTTTTCAAGGTTTGTGTTGGATGGGGACCACTGCTCTTTCTTTGCCTCAGGTTGTGGCCGTATTTCTTCTAGAAGGCCATGGAATCGTAGCTGATGATTTCTTTGGCTGCTTTTCATTTTCTGTCCTCAGCTTTTTTTTTTTTCCCCTGTTAGCAAGGCTGTCAACTGTTTTACCTGCCCGGATCCCTTTGTAAAGTGACAAGTGAACTAAAATTTATGCAAGTCTACTGTGTGGGTCAATAACTGGAGCTATGTTTTTAAAGAATTATTTATTCATTTGAAAGTCAGAGTTAAAAAGAGAGAAGAGAGGCAGAGAGAGAGAGACATCTTCCATCCCGTGGTTCACTTCCCAATTGGCAGTAACAGCCGGTGCTGTGCTGATCTGAAACCAGTAGCCAGGAGGTTCTTCTGGGATAGAGCTATTTTTTAAAATAATTATTTGAAAGGTAGAGTTACAAAATAGCAGAAGCAGAGATAGATGGCTGGAGCTGTTTTGATCCAAAACCAGGAGTCAGGAGCTTTGTCCAGGTCCTTTAAGTGGGTGCAGGAGATGAGGGATTTGGGCCATCTTCCCAGGCCACAGCAGAGAGCTGGATGGGAAGAGGAGCAGCCAGGATCCCAACTGGCACCCCTGCTGACACTGCAGACAATAGCTTTACCCACTATGCAACAGTGCTGCCCACTAACTGGAGCTCTTTTTTTTTTTTTTTTTTGACAGGCAGAGTGGACAGAGAGAGAGAGACAGAGAGAAAGGTCTTCCTTTTGCCGTTGGATTACCCTCCAATGGCCGCTGTGGCTGGCGCGCTGGGGCCAGCGCATCGCGCTGATTCGAAGGTGGGAGCCAGGTACTTTCTCCTGATCTCCCATGGGGTGCAGGGCCCAAGGACTTGGGCCATCCTCCACTGCACTCCCAGGCCACAGCAGAGAGCTGGCCTGGAAGAGGGGCAACCGGGATAGAATCTGGTGCCCGGACCGGGACTAGAACCTGGCGTGCTGGCGCTGCTAGGTGGCGGATTAACCTATTGAGCCATGGCACCAACTTAGCTGGAGCTCTTTTAATCTGAGTTTGCATAAAGTGGAGAATTATAGCATCATGAATACAGATTAGTAACAGTTTTCCTCTGCCCAGTACTTTACAGTTCCCCAGTGATCCACTGAGAATCTTATATTCCATGCTGTGTAATTAAGAAGGCCAGTTACTTGTCTTATTTTGGTTTCTGTGTTTAAACCCATGACATTTTTGACATGGGAGGATATTAGTTCTATGTTTTCATAGAGACTGGTCTGTGGAAGCATCTCTAGAAGTTATAACTGTGAGAGTGGTAAGAAAGAAGAGGGGAAGAAATAAGTACCCCTTACCCCCCACAGAGATGTCCACATAGTAGAGTAGAAGATGTGCCCTTGAAAACTTGCTGACTTTATGTGAGAAACTGTGTTTGAGTGCTTCACATGTTCTGATAGAAAGGTATTGCCACCAGGCTGCTACTTTATTTATTTTTTGGATTTATTTATTTATATGAAAATCAGAGTTACACAGAGAGAGAAGGAGAGGTAGAGAGAGAGAGAGAGAGAGAGGCCTTCCATAGGATTCATTCCCCCAATGGCTTCATTGTTGTGAACTTTGCTCAGTTCCTAGCCTATACCTTTCCTTTAACATAGTACTTTGCCATATAGTAGCCCATGAAAACTGCAGACTGCATAAATGAATGACTATTTTGAGGGTTGTGATTTTTTAGAGGAACACCATGAGACAGAAGGAATAAAACAAAACAAAAGTATCCTCAGTATATAGAAGGTATACTGTTTTTGGAAGCCACAGAAAAGAGGCAGAAGAAGGAAAGTAGTGAGATGGAAAGTTTGTGGCAAAGGTAATAGGCACTGGTCAAGAATTTAACAAGCTCATCAGGAAAACATTAAGGTTTCCTTACTTTCATGTAGACTCTGCCCTCTAGTGGTGAACAGGGTCCTCTAAACCCACTTGTTGCACAAATGAAAACCCAAGGATTGTCTTCTCCCAGAGATGGAGTCTGCTATTGGTTTTGATTTACATTTCCCTAATGGCTAGCAACATTGGGCATGTTCATATATGTCTTGACCATTTAGATTTCTTCTTCTGAGAAACACCTATTCTGATCATTGCCCATTTCTTAACTGTACATTTTGCTTCTTGTTTGGGGATTTTACAGTTCTGCATATGTAAGTTCTGCCTATCAATCTTTTGTCATATTCAGAGTTTTCAATGTTTTCTGCCATTCCGTTCATTGTATCTTCACTGTGATGATACTTTGTTGTGAAGATGTATCTTAATTTGATAGTCTGTGTAGTTATAAGATTTTCAATTTTCTAAAATTACATAAATATTCTAAAAGAACTGTGAGCAGAAAAAGAAGTCACATCGTAGACTGTTTTAAAGTAGATCTTTCCAAGCTCTAGTTGATACATATTCATATTCTGAGTAAAGTAATGGAACAATTTGGATAGGAAATAAAAGTTGAACAACAGATGCATTATAAAGTATTCTACTGAGCTGTTAACTCTGTTAGAAAACTTCAAGAATATTGAGCAAATTTACAAAGAATAAAGCTAAATATCTTTCATAACTCATCAGATCCTGTGCTATTTCCCGAGGGCTGCTTTAACAACATAGCACAAACTGAGTAACTTCCACAGCAGAAATGTGTTGTCTCATTGTTCGAGAGGCCAGAAGTCCAAATTTGTATGTTTTTATTTTTGTTGCTTGTGCTTTTGGAATCTTACCCAAAACTGTTGTCTATGCTAGTGCTTTACAGTTTCTCCTATGATTACTTAGTTTTGGTTTTATATTTAGACTTTTAATTCACCTTGAGTTGCTTTTACATAGTGTATGAGGTGTTGGGGTATATTTTCAGGCTTCTACATATGGATAATCACTTTCCTCTAGACCATTTGCTAAAGGGATTCTTCTTTTTCCTGTCTGTTTTATTTCCTTTGTTAAATGTGAGTTGCCTGTAGAAACATCTGTTTATTTTGGCTACCTATTTTCCATTGAACTATGTGTCTGTTTTTACAACAGTGCTAACACTGCTTCTATTTTTTTAAAAATTGATTTATTTATTTGAAAAGCCAGACGCTTCTTCCAAGTCTCTCATGTGGGTGCCAGCACCCAAGAACATGGGCCATCTTCCACCAATTTCCTAGGTGCATTAGTAGGGAGCTGGATTGGAAGTGGAGCACCTGGTCTCCTAGCAGCATCATATGGGATGCATGCACAGCAGGTCAAGGCTTTAACCCATTGCACCACAGCACCAGCCCCTTCCTTATTTATTTCTGCAGTGATCTTTCATTATTCATATTTTTCTACTGCCCTGCAACTTGACTCATTCTTGTTTTTTTCTGGGTCCTGGGGAATGATGGTAGGTTGCTTCTGGGATATGTTTGTTTACGTTAGTAGATACTTGGTAATCTAAAGTCATAGTTTTTAGTTTCCATATGTCTCTGCTAATCATGAGGACCTTCTAGATGACTGCAGAAAATGCTGGCAGAAATGAGGATGTATTAATTTGCTAACAATATACCACAGATAATGTGATTTAAATCATGGAATTTTACTTCTGAGGGTTGTGGAGGTTGAAACTACAAAATCAAGGTCCTAATAGCCTTGATTTTTCCAGAAGCCTATAAGCAGATATTAAAAAGAGAATTAGAAAGAATGACAACAAAATCTACAGGTAGCTATATTTATGTATATATGTATGATATTCAATATTAATAGTTGCTAAAAGAAGAATACTGATGTGTGGGAAATAAAAGCTAAACCTTACCTTACAATATTGCAGCCTCGTCTACATGAAAGATGTCTTCCTAAAATCTTTCACTGGCACACACTGTGGCATAGTAGATTAAACCTCCACCTGCAGCACCAGCATCCCATGTGGGCACCAGTTTGAGTCCCTGCTTCTGCATTTCCAATCCAGCTCTTTGTGAATGGCCTAGGAAAGCAGTGGAATATGGCCTGAATGCTTGGGCCCCTGCACCCACATGGGAGACCTGGAGGAAGCTGCTGACTCCTGGCTTCTGGCACCTGGCTTCAGATTGGCCCAGCTCCAGCTATTGTGGCCACTTAAGGGGTGAACCAGTGGAAAGAAGACGTCTCTTTCTCTTCCTCTCTATATCTGTAACTCTGCCTCACAATAAATTAATAAATTTTTCAAAAACCTTTCATATTTTAAATTTGTTACTTTTAAAATATTTATGTATTTGAAAGTCATAGTTGCACAGAAAGCGGAGAGATTGGTCTTCCATCTAATGTTCACTCCCTAATTGGTCACAACTGCTGGAGCTGTGCCAGTCCAAAGCCAGGAGCCAGGAGCTTCTTTCAGGTCTCCCAGATGGATGCAGGGGCCCAAGGACTTGGGCCATCTTCTGCTGCTTTCCCAGGCCATAGCAGAGGGCAGGATCAGAAGTGGAGCAGCCGGGTATCGAACCAGTGCCCATATGGGATGAAGGTGCTTCAGACCAGGGCGTTAACCTGCCCTGCTACAGCGCCAGCCCAACACTTTAAATTTCTGATACTCTAAACTAGCTCAGAAATACATTACATGCAGTAAAGACACATTCAAAAATTATAAATTTAGTGCATTGTAGCAGAAATTTTAACAAATACTTGTGATTTTCTCAGCATTATATACTAAATTAATGACATAATGAGTCATTGTCAGAGTTTTAGCTCTTTGACAGCCACTTATAATACTTTTTCAAATTTATTGCTAGTGTGTTCTTTTCAACACATGCCCTGGATTTTACCAGTTTAATGAACATGGAGTTGCCTATTATAGGATTTGCATTTTAATGCATTTTAATGGCACATGTAATCAATATCTGAAAAGCCTCCAACACATAAATAATAACATGAATCAGGTTTTTTTTTTTTAAGATTTATTTATTTGAAAGTCAGAGTTGTACTGATAGAGGAGACGCAGAGAGAGGGAGAGAGACAGAGATAGATAGAGAGGTCTTCCATCTGCTGGTTTACTCCCAGTTGGCCGAAGCCAGGAGCCAGGAGCTTCTTCTGGGTCTCCCACATGTATTCAGGAACCCAAGGACTTGGGCCACCTTCTATTGCTTTCCCAGGTCCTAGCAGAAAGCTGGATCAGAAGTGGAGCAGCTGGGACTTGAACTGGCACCCATATGGGTTGCCAGCACTGCAGGCAGCAGCTTTACCTGTTATGCCAAAGTGCCGGTCCCACATTGCATCTTTTTAAGATGATACGGGTGTAAGTTCATGAGAAATTATTAGCATAGTAGGAGCCGACAGATATAGATGATTCAGGATGTCTTATTAGGAATGGTGATGCTGATTTTCTTATAAAATAAATAAATATAAAATCAAACATGGTCAGACATAAATGAAGACTAAATTTTATTAGTGGTGATCCAGAAAACACTGATCAGGTCTTTTCCTTCTAGTGTTGAGTTTATATTTTAAAATTCATTTTAAGTGAACAAATTTCATGTAATTTATATATATAGATTTAAGAGCAAAATGATACATCCTACTCTATCTTCCTTTGCCTCATACTTCCAACTCCCTCCTTCTTGTTTTATTTTCTTTTAATTTTTACAACTGCATGCTTTGAGTTTATTTTAGAATCACAAGCTTTAACCTTCTACAAAATAAAAAAAATCAGCACGTAGTAGCAGAAATATCAATGAGTATATTTTCTATACTCTATCAAAGAGTACAGAAAAGGGCTATGAACAATACTCAAATCTCAAAATATCAATTTAACTCAGATGCTACTTTTTGTTGTCTATATATTAATTACCACCAATCAGAGAAAACATATGGTATTTGTCTTTTGGGGACTGGCTTCTTTCATGAAGCATAATTGTTTCCAGTTGCATCCATTTAGTTGCAAAAGATAGGATTTCATTCTCAATTATGGCTGAATAGTATTTTACACTGTATATATAGCTCATATTCTTTTTCCAGTCACCAGCTGATGGACATCTGGTTTGATTCCATGTTAGCTATTGTGAATTGAGCTGTCATAAACATGAGGGTAAAGATAATGCAAGCATATTCGATTTCATTTCATTTGGATAAATTCCCAGGAGTGGGATGGCAGGATCATGTGGTACATCTGTTTTCAGATTTCTGAGGAACTTTTATACTGCCTTCCGTAATGTCTGTACTAGCTTCATTCCCACCAACAGTGGGTTAGGGTACTTTTTCTCTACCTCTCCACCAGCCTTTATTGTTTGTTGACTTTTTCAAAAGAATTCTTTATTTGAAAGGTGGAGTTACAGAGAGGGAGAGGCAGAGGCAGAGAGACATATGTATTTTATCTGCTAGTTTATTCTCCATATGGCCCAACAGGTGGTGCTGGTCCAATCTGAAGCCAGAGTTAGAAGCATCTCCCTGGTCACCCAAGTGGGTGCAGGGGCCCAAGCACTTGGGCCATCTTCTGCTGCCTTCCCAAGCACATTAGCAGGGAGCTGGATCAGAAGTGGAGCAGCCTGAACTCAAAATCACATTCATGTGGGGTTCCAGCACTGCAGGCAGCAGCTTAACCTGCTACACAAAACCTCCCTCCCCTGACTTTTGGTTTCTGTATGAGAGCCATTCTAACTGGGTGAGGCAAAAGGTCATTGTGGCTTTTATTTGCAGTCCTCTGGTGGCTATTGTTCCTGACATGTTTTCATGTGTCTGCTTGCTAATTGAAATCCATCCTTGGGAAAATGCCGATTTATATCCTTTGCCTATTTCTTCACTGGATTGTTTGTTGTTGAGTCTTGAGCTCTTTCTAGATTCTAGATATTATTCCTTTTTTCAGTTGCCTAGTTTGCAAATATTTTCTTCCATTCTGTCAGCTGCTTCATCTTGTCGAATGTTTACTTTGCAGTTCAGAAGGTTCTTAGCTTGATGTAATCCCATTTGAGTATTTATACTTTTCTTCTGTGCTTCTGGGAGCTTTTTCCAAGAAGGCTTTGTCGATGCCAATATCTTGCAGAGTTTCCCTCTAGGAATTTGATAGTATCACATCATAGCTTTAGATCATTGATCCATTTACACTGTATTTTATATAAGTTGTAATGTAGAGATCTTGTTTCATTTTTCTGCATCAGAAGGTCAAATTTTCCCAGCACCATTTTTGAAGGTTGTTCTTTGTCCAGGGATTTCTTTTAGATCATTTGTCACAAATTAGTTGGTTATGGATTTGTGGATTTATTTCTGGGGATTCTACTCTGCTTCATTCATCTACATGACTTTTTGGTGCCAGTACCAGGCTGTTTTGATTCTAGCTGTCTTGTAATAGGTCTTCAAGTTTGGTATTGTGAGGCTTCCAACTTTGTTTTTGTTGTTTAAGATTCCTCTAGCTATTGGGTATCTCTTGCATTTTCATACCAATTTTAGCATTATTTTCTCTAGATCTCAGAAGAGTGTTGTTGGTATTTTGATTGGGATCATATTGAATCTGTAATTGCTTTTGGGGTCTGGTGCTGTGGTATACTAGATTGAGCCTCTGCCCGCCACACTGGCATATCACATGGGCATCAGTTTGTATCCTGGCTGCTGCTCTAATGATCCAGCTCTCTGTGAATGGGCTGGGAAGTCAGTGGAAAATGGTTCAAGTACTTTGGCCTCTGCACCCACATGGGAAACCCTGGAGAAACTCCTGGCTCCTTGCTTCAGATCAGCCCAGCTCCAGATATTGTGGTCATTTGGATTCAATTAGCAATGTTTTTTATGAGGATTTTTGCATCTATGTTCATCAGGGATATTTTTCTTTCTTTTTTTTTTAATTTTTTTTATTTGACAGGTAGAGTTACAGACAGTGAGAGAAAGAGAGACAGGGAGAAAGGTCCTCCCTTCACTGGCTCACTCTCCAAATGGCCACAGTGGCCAGAGCTGTGTTGATCTGAAGCCAGGAGCCAGATGCCTCTTTCTGGTCTCCTATGCAGGTGCAGGGGCCCAGGCACTTGGGCCATCCTCTACTGCCCTCCCAGGCCAGAGCAGAGAGCTGGACTGGAAGAGGAGCAACCAGGACCAGAACCAGCACCCACATGGGTTGCCAGCTCTGCAGGTGGAGGATCAACTCAGTGTGCCATGGCACCAGTCCCTATCAGGGATATTTTTCTATAGTTCTCTTTCTCCACTGTATCTTTTTCTAGTTTAAGAATTAAGATGATGCAGGCTTAATAGAAGGAATTTGAGAGGATTGCCTTGCTTTGAATTGTTTTTGAATAGTTTGAGAAGAATTGGAAGTAGTTCTTCTTTAAAAGTGCAGTAGAATTCAATAGTGAGGCTGTCTGATCCTGGACTTTTCTTTGTTGGGAGGGTCTTTATTACTCATCCAATCTCTGTCTTGGTTTTTGATCTGTTTAGCTTTTCTGTGTGTCTTCATGACTCAATTTTGGTATACTGTGTGTGTCCAGGAATCTGTTGATTTCTTCTAGGTTTTCCAATTTGTTAGCCATCACAACAGATGCCCACATCCTATTTTGCAGTGCTAATCTGAGTTGGGTACTCCACTTCCAAATGAGTTTCATGTTAATATCCCTGGGAAACAATGTATGATGGTTCAAATTCTTTGATTCCTGTCATCTAATTTGGAGAACTGTAACCTAAATGGGGACTTGAGAACCTGGTCTTGCATAGTTGTAGCCATATAGAAAGTGAACCAGCAGATGGGAGATCTCTGTGCTTCTCTTTCCTTCTTTCTTTGTCTCTGTGTCTCTCTGCCCTTTTTTTTTATCGTATTAAAATATTTAATTATTTATTTGAAAGCATTACAGAGAAAGGAAGAGACAGAATTCTTCCACCACCTAATTCATTTTTGAGATGACTTCTATAGCCAGAGTGTGGCCAGGTTGAAACCAGGAGCTTCTCCTCTGATGTGTGTGACAGCAGCCCAGGCACTTGGGCCATCTTCCACTGCTTTTAAGTCCATTGGCAGGGAGCTGGATCAGAAATGGAATAGCTGGTACTTGAACTGGTGCACATACAGGATGCCAATGTAACAGATAGCAGCTTTGTCCACTGCACCACAACACCAGCTCCTCTTTCTGCCTTTCAAATAAATATTTTTTTTGAAAAAGAACTTAAGGTAGTAAAAGTCATCATGACTGAGCAATGGCAAATATATTGATGTAATCTACTTTTTAAAAGATTTATTTATGCATTTGAAAGGCAGTACTAGAAAGAGAGAATGGGAGAGGTTGATCTTCCTCCTGGTTTGTTCACTCCTCAAATGGCTGCTATGACTGTGGCTAAACCAGACTGATATCAGGAGCCAGGGGCTTTTTCCAGGTCTCTCACATGGGAGCAGGAGCCCCAATATTTGAGTCATCCTGTGCTGCTTTCCCAGACATGTTAGCAGGAAACTGGATCAGTTTGGACCATTAATGTCTATGATAGTCTCCTTGCAGTTAAAGGATTTAGAATACATCTGGATTATGGGTGGGCCAAGTACAACAGCTTCCAGTTGTCCAAGGTTTGGACTAGATGGGTTCTAAGAAATTTTGTTAAAATAGTTATTAATCATAACTCTCAGTTTAAGCTTTTCTTACCAAATTTTCATGTTTGCTGCTGTTAATATCTAAGGGAAATTTGGGTCTCTGGATTGCAATGGATGAAAGCATCCAGACTAACTAACTAAGGTCAACAGGCAGCAGAATGGTGTCCTCTGAACCTAAATCGCTTTTCTTGTTTGTTAGAGGGTGACCTACTGTGTTACCCTGAGACACTGACATAGATAGTAGATATTGGAGCCCATTCTTCTGCCAAATGGAGAATGCCACATTTTGGTCCATCATATATATACATACATATATATATCATATATATATATATAAAGATTTACTTATTTATTTGACAGATATAGTTACAGACAGTGAGAGAAAGAGACAGAGAGAAAGGTCTTCCATATGCTCGTTTACTCCCCTAATGACTGCAATGGCTGGAGCTGGGCCAATCTGAGCCAGGAGCTTCCAGGTCTCTCACATTTTTGCAGGGACCAAGGCACTTACCGTCTTCTACTGCTTTCCCAGGCTATTGCAGAGAGCTGGCTGGGAAGAGGACCAGTGGGGACTAAAACTAGTGCACATATGGGATGCTGGCACTGCAGGTGGAGGATTGCACTACTGCACCACAGTGCTGGCCCCAGTCCATCCTTTATTAAGGAGATCTCAGTAACCATGCTCAGGTTTTACTGTCCTATATTCATGGCCAAAGTCCTAGCAGACAACATGGTTTGGAGAATCCTAAGCACAAGGTGTGTAGGAACTTCATTTCCCATATGGCACAGTTAATAACAAAGATCCAAGAGGGAAATTACTTGCATCATAGTCTTTGAGAACTAATGGACATCACAGGTGATCTAGAGAATTTAGGAGTTTTGTGAGCGCCTAGAGTGAAAAAGTCACTGGGAGCACAAGGACAGTGCCTGGAGTTTATTTTGATGGATTTTAGCCCCTTTCATCAGAGGGAGGCCCATATAAGCTGGACAATTAATTTTGTAAATGAGGTATGCATTGCACTAAAACCCAAGTAGGATGATTAGGCTTGTATGTACTTGAGAAGTGTGTCAGATCATCTCATTCATGGAGCTTGTCATCTATGTGATGCATGCTTGTGTTCCTGATAAGTGGTGGGAGTGGTTAATTTGTTTTGCAAAAATTGTGTTTGATGGCAAAGTCAATGAGGTGCCCATGTATACCTCAGAAGAAGTATCTTTTCAAGGTGAAGGCAAACTGAGACTGAGGGGCTTTTGGAAAAACTTTGAACAAAACACATTTGCCACACTTGTAATAGTTAAGACACATCATTTATCTATTGAGATGCATCAGATTTGTTAACATTAGGTATAAGGTACAGTGGACATGGTGGGTGGCATACAGCAATATGATTTTAGTAATCTATCATGAAGTGCTATTTTTTTTTAAACTGTATTTAGCAGATTAAATTGGGATGCCTAATGGGGAATAGCTGGAGTAATCACCTTTTTGTTAATTAAACATGAGATAATAAATGTTAGTGTACGAAGACATTGAGTTTCCTTTTATTGGGCCATCTTTGTTATTTTAATCTGGGATCTGTGAATTCTCATTTTCCCTAGCCAAGTTGTATCTTAAAAACTTGATTTTATTCCTCATCATGTTAACTCTGCTGCTTCTGGGATTTTTTTTAGTACATCTGACAATTGGAAATGTAGACAATAGTATAGTTAAAATGAGATATACCAAGTAAAGTATTTATTTTTCTTCTGATACATATTTTGGCATTCTTCTAAAATTCCTATTGAGTGCCCTTGTTAAATTTAGTTGAATCCCTGGTTAAGACTCATTGGAGCCACTCTACTGATTACAACTATGAAACTTTGTTCATAAATGCATATAGAACCTGGGAAAGTTGATGTATATCTTATGCTGTAAAGACATAGATGGACATCTTTTTTATCCTTTTTCATTATATAATTTAAAAACAAATTTTAGGTTTTCAATAGGATCAAATTATGTACTTTTCAGAAATGTACACATGCAGGCCACTATAATTTATGATTTTACGTTTTCCTTCTTCAGATTTTTAAAAAGCTTTATTGACATTAGTGCTGTGATATAGCAGGTCAAGCCCAGCTCTGGTCATTGTGGCCAGTTGGGAGTGAACCAGTGGGTGGAAGGTGTCTCTGTCTCTGCTTCTCCCTATCTGTAACTCTTCCTCTCAGATACATAGATAGATTGATCGATAGATAGATAAATAAATAAATCCTGTAAATATTTAAAAATAAAAAATAAAGAAGACTGACCTCCCTCAATTTGCAGAATAAAGTCACTGAGTTCAGAGATGATACAGGAATTTGAACAGCACAATTCAGACATTATATCTAGTAAAAACTGACCAAAAGCTGTGGGCCAAGTGTCAGTGCCCATTCACAGTACCACTCAAATCCTCAAGAACTTGATCATATGAAACTTCTCTGGAGACACATGGAGCCCCAGCCATGAGCTCCCCTCCTACCTTTGTCACAACACTTGCCCTCCCTGCCATTGTGGCAAATTCACATGCACGGTGGGTGGCAGGCACTGTATTGGCAGCCAGGGCTCTTCATGCAGCCCGCATAGTGCTGCCCCTCCTGCCTCTGACTACCATCTCCCTGTTCTCATTTCAGACAATGCTGTCATTTCTGGGCTCTGCTACCCCTGAGATCTGACCTTAACCCAATATTCTTACCTGACACTGGCGTGGCATTCACAAATGATGTAGGAGAATCTCTTGTGCACCTACATCCTTTCTCACATGGTTTTGTAGTTGTCTATGTCTTGTCATCTGTCCCCCAGAACTGGAAGTGCTGTTAGGGTAAGCATTATATTCCCACCATTCATGTTCTATCATTACACCCAAGAGAGTACCAGGCATGATGCAGACAAGTCATCCCTGTCTCCCTCCCTTCTCTGCTCCACACTCCCACAGTGCTAAGGGCCCTCGATCTTCTCTTCCTCCACCCCTCCCTCTGCACAGCTACCACCAACATGAGACCCCCACACACCATTCTCCTCCACCCCCTATGACCCCATGTGCTCTTCAGTTCCAGTGGCTCCAAACAGAAAGATGCAGCAAGCTTAGTTCTGTCCATGAAGCCAAGATACTGTGATCTATCATCACTCAGTGAGTTGTGGATGTTGGCCTTGAATGCTCTGATGGTGCTCAGTTCTCCTAGAGCATTGTAGTCTCCCAGAAATCAAATGTCTGCCTGCATATTACATTCAGATAGGGCCACGGAGCTCCGCAGCACTCTTGTTGGAACCCTTTCAACTTATTCACAGTTCACATCTATTGCTTTCCTCTTCTCTGTGTGCCCAGCCACTCCTGCCAGAGCAACCAAGACAGAGTGAGTTTATTTAAGAATCACTATGCTGAGCCTGTGGCAGGACACCTCACTTGAACCTTATAATGCATATTTTGGCTATTCTGGGAAAAATTTTTACTCATGTTCTCCTTTATTGTACTTTGAGTACCTGAGGTTGGTGGACACATGAACTCTGAATTTGTGAGGTATTCCAAATTCAGCTTTGAATTAAATAATTCTTTGGGCTTTAAATTTAACTTTTTAAAGACTGTTCTTACAGCCTCTGATTATGCCTTGTGGTTTCAAAGTAACTGCATCATAATGAGGACCATTGTATACAGTAGCAGTTAAAAATGTTTGGCTTGATGATAGAAATAGGGATTACAGATCACATATTCCTATGAGATTGTGTCCTGGATTTATGGGCATTTTATAAGTGGATTGGAGGAAGTATGTAGTACTGATGAACATTAATATGCTGAGAACACCTTGTCCTTTAATAATACAATCCAAAATCAGATTTACACATGACTTTTCTCCTGCTTTCATCTGCCCTAGTAAAGCATTGAACTCCTGTTGATTCTACCTTTTAGATCTCACTGTAATCTGTTGCTTCTTCTGCATTCCCACTGCCACAGTTCCTTGGTTCAGGTCCTTCTAAATTACCTTTAATAGACTTTTTCATTATCCTCCCTACCTTTTGTTTCCTTACTTTTGTGTCCAAAGTCTTTTGTCATTCAGCCTACTCTCCCTGCCTACATCTTGCTGCTGAGTATCTCTTACTCCAATTTCTAGGGAAATCAAGTGGCTGCTAATTCTTTCAACATACCACACAAAGGAATGCTCAATAAATGCTTATTAAAGGGACTGGTGCTGTGGCTAGCCAGATAAAGCCACCGCCTGCAGTGCTGGCATCCCATATGAGTACAGGTTCAAGCCCTGGACGCTCCACTTCCAATCCATCTCTCTGCTGTGGCCTGTGGCTTGGGAAAGTAGTAGAAGATGGCCCAAGCCCTTAAGCCTCTGCACCTACATGGGAGACCAGAAGAAGCTCCTACCTCCTGGCTTCAGATTGGCACATTTCTGGCCATTGCGGCCAATTGAGGAGTGAACCAGTGGATGGAAGACCTCTCTCTCTCTCTCTCTCTCTCTCTCTGCCTCTCCTTCACTCTGTGTAACTCTGACATTCAAATAAATATTTAAAGAAATGCTTATTAAATAAAGAAATGGAATGCCTTCCATAGGTAGGGTGAACATTTAACTTGTTTGGCCCAAGATGATTCTGGTTTATACATATCAACAGTGTATAATTATTAATATGCCCTTTTTATGATCCAACTTGTGTTGGAACAACAATTACATATTCACTTAAGTGTGGCAGTCATCAAATAGATCTCTATTTCCTAGGCCTATCTATTAAGTGTTTCTTGGAGCTCAGAAATCTTATTTATTTATTTTGTATATCTTCAAATATTCATTTAACTAAAATACTATCTCTGTCAAGATGCTGAATTTTAATTTCACATCAAATATGTTTCTTGCCCCATGAAGTTTTCCATCTGGCAAGAAAGAACAATCTACCCAAGGAATATTGCCTGACCTTGAAAATACTAGTGTGAAGTCAGTGGATAAAGATTTAACCACTCCTAATCCAGCAACAAATTTAATTCCATGAACTCTAATTCAGAGAAGTAATCATAAGCAAAGAACTTGATGTCACCCAGTTATCCATTTGAACTTCTACTTAAAAAATAAAACAATCCAAAAAACACACAAATACCTAAGAATTCATAATACATACATTCCATTTGATATTAAACATAAGAAAAAATGACCATGGAATAATAGCAATTTTGAATCTCCTCCCTTTTTCAGACAAATAATAATCATATGTGGTTCTCTACAGTGTAAATTATTGTAGGCACTCTTCCCTCTCATTTTTTTTTTTTTTGCCCTATGAGACATTTAAGGTGTTAGAAACTGAGCCCCAAGACAAAAGAATGATTTTTTTAAAACCAGTATTATATTTCATTGGCTTTTAGCTTAGACTTTTTAATGATATTGTCATGGGCTTTTTCTGAACTCTTTCCACTCAATTTCCTGTTTGAAAATTGATATTATTGCCCACAGAATTGATCTAAGGTATAAATGACATGATGTAAGACATTTAGCCCCTTAACCTGGCTCCTTGAAGATACTCAGCAATGTTGGCTCTGCATCCAGTTCCTCTGTTTGTCTCTGTACTTGGTAAATTAAAAGAAAGTGTAAAATTTGAAAAGAACAATCAATACAACACAAATAAAAATTGTATTCTCAAAACTGAATGTTAAACTGTGCCTTCTACACCTGTGCTAAAAGTTACATTTTATTCATAGTCATTTATGATTTCAGAGAAGTTTCCAGGGACAATGCAGCAAATAAGATTCTTTTCTGAAAGAAGACAGAGGTTATAAGAGAGTTAGGATTTCGGGTCAATTAGCAGCAGTGGTTGTCACTGTAAGATTTTGCTTCTGGGTCTGGCGCTGTGGTAAAACCACTGCTTAAGTGCCAGCATCCAATATGGGCACCGGTTCAAATTCCAGCTGCTCCATTTCCCATCTAGCTCTCAGCTGTAGTCTGGGAAAGCGGTGGAAGATGACTCAAGTCCTTGGGCCCCTACACTCGCGTGGAAGAATTGGCAAAAGCTCCTGGCTCCTAGCTTTGGATCGGCTCTGCCCTAGCGGTTACAACAAATTTGGGAGTGAACCAGTAAATGAAAGACCTCTCACACACTCTCTGTGTCTCTCTCTACCTCTCTCTCCCTGTCTTTCACTTCCTGCCTCACCTTCTCTCATAACTCTGACTTTCAAATAAATAAATAAATACATCTTTAAAAAAAGAGGAGAGAAAATTCACATATAAAAAGAAAAGATTTTGCTTCTGGAAAGGAAGGACACCAAATGATCCTTGAGATTTTGGGTTGGGAAGGACAGGAAAGAGGGACATAAACAAAAGCAAACACCCTCTGGTCATGGGCACCCACCCCAGACTGCAGCCCTAGGGGTGGGGGCCAGCCTGTGTCTCTAGGGATGCTGTGGCCTGGACTTCATTTCCCAGAGTTCCCAGGAGCTCTGACATATTCTGCATTCCAAGTGTCTGTGCGCATGCGCGTGCTAGTGCCCGCCCATGGGCCTCTGAGTTGGGACCAGAGGGAGTTCATTCCCTGATCTGAGTCAACCCTGGAGGCTGTGCTGCACCTTCTCCCACATTTACTGCATCTCCTGCTCTGCACGTGTGATCCCAGGCAGTTTCCGAGTGCTCACCCCGAGCCTGCCTCCTGCTGCTGCTTCCCTCTTCATCGTCCACGTGCAGGGACTCTCTGCCCCTCACTCCCGCTTCACTCCCCGTGTGTGCAGAAGAAAGAGTACCTGCTCCCGGGACTTTCTGCAGCAGATTTGGGGTACAGGAAGGGTCAGGGACGCATGTGGGAGAAGGGTGGGTGCCAGGGTGGCTGGCGGCCCCCAGTGAGGCTCACTTCTCAGCGATCATGGCAGCTTTCCCCCGAGGTCAGGACTGGAATGCTCTAGGGATGCTGTGGCCTGGACTCCATTTCCCAGAGTCCCCAGGAGCTCCGAGGATTTCTGTGTTCTGAATTCCTGTGCGCGTGCACGTGCTACTGCCCACCAGGGCTGTTCTGTCTCCCACCTCCGCTTCCCAGGCTCCCAGCGCCCAACTGTCCCTCATGTGCTTTATTTAGTGGTTATGGGAGAGAGAGGGCAGCGTTCTGGGAACCTGCACATGCAGGCAGCTGAGAGCACCGGGAAGGAAGGCAGGGAGAGACTGCTCTCCACAGTTAAATAAGCCCGGTTCCCACTGCAAGTGGTCTCTGAATGTAGTCTGGCCGGTCCACCTGCTGTTTCCTGGGCTGGTTCCTGCGGGGTGGGGCTGCATAGCCTTCAGCAGAGAGCCTGGGGCAGCAGAGGGGTGGGAAGGAAGCTCTGACTGGGATCTGCCCCACTGCTTCATCCTACACCTCATCTTCCTGGTGGGGTCCCTGTGGACACACCTGCCGGGTGTGGCCCTGAGTGTTCAGCTTTTTCCCAGAGGGAGCAGTGTGAAGCGTGTGCAGTAGCTTTGGGGATTGATCCCATTTCTGTATTTAATTAACAGATTTTATACAATCTGGAATTTGAGGCTGTTACGGAAAGCTGGGGTGGGAAAACTCTCTTCTTTCAAAGACATAAAGACAGTGGGGGGTCCAAGGAGTGTATTAATGCCTCCAGGTTCAGCTGGAATGATTTCCTGTGAATTGAGCATCAAACTCAAGGTTCTTAGAATATTTGTAGGATCATCAGCATCATACCTCAGCTGTTACAGCATTGGTGGGTTTAAATGCAGCCTACATGACTTAGGACCACGTTTCCAATGGTTGGTGGGTCCAGTATGTTTGTAAAAAAAGATGCCAGGGACAGATTTATGACTGGAGTTTACAGAAGCAGAACTTAGGACATCTTTCCTCCCTAGACAAGATTTCAGTGGGCAGCTGTTTCACTCGTTAATTGTGAGCATCCACTTTTCAAGGTTTGTGTTGGATGGGGACCACTTCTCTCTCTTTGTCTCAGGTTGTGGCCATATTTCTTCTCCAAGGCCATGGAATTGTAGCTGATGATTTCTTTGGCTGCTTTTCATTTTCTGTCCTCAGCTTTTTTTTTTTTCCCCTGTTAGGAAGGCTGTCAACTGTTTTTACCTGGCACTGATCCCTTTGCAAAGTGAGAAGTGAACTAAAATTAATGCCAGTCTACCGTGTTGTCAATAACTGGAGCTATGTTTTTAAAGAATTATTTATTTATTTGAAAGGCAGTTACACTGAGAGAGGAGAGGCAGAGAGAGAGAGAGATGTCTTCCATCTGATGGTTCACTCCCATTTGGCGGCAATGGCCAGAGGTATGCTGATCTGAGCCAGGAGCCAAGAGCTTCTTCCCAGGATGGAGCTATTTTTCTTTTAATTATTTATTTATTTGAAAGGCAGAGTTACAAAGTGGCAGAAGTAGAGATAGATGGCTCTAGCTGTGTTGATTTGAAGTCAGGAGCCAGGAGCTTTGTCCAGGTCTCCTACCCCTAGGTGCAGGGGATGAAGAATTTGGGTTACCTTCTTCTGTATTCCCAGGCCACAGTAGAGAGCTGGATGGGAATTGGAGTAGCCAGGATTCCAACCAGCACCCATATGGTTTGCTGACTCTGTAGAGAATAGCATTTGTAGAGAGTAGTCACTCTTGCCTCAGTGCTGCCCACTAACTGGAGTTATTTTAATCTGAGTTTGCATAACGTGGAGAATTACAGCTTCATAAATACAGAAAAGTAACAGTTTTTCTCTGCCCAGGTCTTTACAATTACCGAATGATCCACTGATTATCTTACATTCCCCAGTGTTTAATTAAGAAGACCAAATACTTTTCTTATTTTGGGTTCTGTGTTTAAACCCATGACATTTTTGTCATGGGAGGATAGTCTATATTTTCATAGAGACTGGTCTGTGGAAGCATCTATATAAGTTATTAATGTGAGAATGGTAAGAAAGAAGAGGGGAAGAAAAAAAATGCACCCCCCCCCCACAGAGATGCCCACATAGTGTAGAAGGTGTGCCCTTGAAAACTTGCTGACTTTATGTGACAAACTGTGTTTGAGTACTTCACATGTTCTTATAGATAGTTGTTGTCACCAAGTTACTGCTTTATTTATTTATTTGAAAAATCAGAATTACACAGAGAGAGGAAGAACGGCAGAAAGAGTTAGAGATGTCTTCTATCTGCTGTTCACTTCTGCCATTGGCTGCAAAGGCCAGAGCTGTGCCGGTCTGAAGCCTGGAGCCAGGAGCTTCTTCCAAGTCTCCCATGTGGGTGCAGAGACCCAAGGACATGGGCCATCCTCCACTGCTTTCCCATGCCAAAGAAGTGAGCTGCATTGTAGGTGGAGCAGCTGAGTTTCAAACCAGTACCCATATGGGATGCTGGCACTACAGGCAGTGGGTTTACTGGCTACGCCACAGCACTGGCCCCCAAGTTACTAATTTATGAAACTCATTTAGAACAATGAGGGCATCTAGAAAGTAAAAATAGAAACTGAATTCCGGTTTGAGGTATTAGGGTGACAGCATTTCTCCTCTTAACCCCAGTGTGTTTGAACTATTCTCCTGTGCACTTCCTATCACAGAGCTTGTGAATGGACAAGGAGTTTTGTGTTTTTGCTGGGAAGAGCTGCTTCACACCCATGAAACAACAGTAAAACCTTTTTCTGAGCAAACATGCTGTGTGCCTGTTAATAGGACTTGGAAGCAGCAAGGATTGGATTCCTAGATTCATCTCCCTAACTGGCTGTCCTTGGCACATCAGTCCCTTCACTACTGTCAGTTTTGGCAATGTACTCAAAATTTGTAAGAGACAAATATTTCATATGAAGTACATAATCTGGTAACATAGCAGTGATGGCTTTAAGGAAAGATGCCTTGTGAGGAAGCAGTCTGATGGTGTCCATTCATCTTCCCATTAATTACATTTATGATGTCTACCACAGGTTGGGAGAAAGGAATCCTCTTTCTGAATTGCATTAATGCGGGAACACTCATCTACAGTTTATCAAAGATTTTCTGTGTGAGAGAATTGCCAAAATACTACATTGTGTATGGTTTATTTTTATGATTTATTTTATTTACTTGAAAGGCATATGTACCGAGAGAGAAGTTTAGGCTGAGAGATCTTCCATCAATAGGTTCACTTCCCAAATGGCTGCAATGGCTGTGGCTAGGCTAGGCTGAAGCCAGGATTTAGGAGTTTCTTCCTAGTCTCCACTTGGGGACAGGGGCCTAAGCACTTGGGCCATCCTCTGCTCCTTTCCCAGGTGCATTAGGAGGGGGCTGAGTTGGAAATGGAGCAGCAGATCTTCAACCAGTACTGTGTGGGATGCTGGCACTGCAGGCAGCAGCTTAACCCACTATGCCCACCCGAGGTTGGTTTTTTCACAGGGAATGAACATTTTTTTTTTCCTAACTCTCAAGATAAAGATTATAGTAGATAATAGATAATGATGTTTGGTTATAATTTGAGTTTCATTAGCTTTTTCTTTAGTGTAGATTTTTGAAATTAGGAGTCCTACTATTCATCTTATGCTCTCCTTGCTTTGATAAATAAAGTTTCTCCTATCTTTTAAAATACTTTTAAAAATATGTTTTAAAAAAGGCTTACTTTGTGAATTTGAAAGGCAGAAGGGGAGAGAGAGAGAGAAGAAAGAAAGAAAGAAAGAAAGACAGAAAAGAAAAGAAAAGAAAAGAAAAAAGAGGAAAGAAAGGAAAGAGGAAAAAAAGGAAAGAGGAAACAAAGAAAGAAAGAGGAAGGAAAGGAAAGGAAGAAGGAAGGAAGGAAGGAAGGAAAGAAAGAAAGAAAGAAGAAAGGAAGAAAGGGAGGGAGGGATCTGTTTTAAACTTCCCCCAATGGTTGCAGAACTTCCCACAGTGGTTGCAGTGGCCAGACAGCACCAGATTGAAGCCAAAAGCCTGGAACTCTTGGACTTCCATGTGAGTGGCAGGAACCCGACTTTTGGCCCATCTTCTGCTTCCTTTCCCTGGCATATTAATAGGGGACTGATTTGAAATGAAGCAGCTGGGACTGGAACTGGTGCTCATGGGATGCTGGCATTGTTGGTTATAAACCATGTAAGGCTGATCAGAAATTTCAAGTTGAAAGACCATATTGATTTATTGTTCTTTTAAAGATTTTTTTTTTGACAGGCAGAGTGTACAGTGAGAGAGAGACAGACAGAGAGAAAGGTCTTGCTTTTCCATTGGTTCACCCCCCAGTGGCTGCTGCAGCAGGTGCACTGCGGCCAGTGCACCGTGCTGATCCAAAGCCAGGAGCCAGGAGCTTCTGGGTCTCCCACATGGGTACAGGAGCCCAAGGACTTGGGCCACTTTCCACTGATATCCCAGGCCACAGCAGAGAGCTGGATCATAGAGGAGCAGCCAGGACTAGTACCAGTGCCCATAAAGGATGCTGGCACTCCAGGCCAGGGCATTAACTTGCTGCGCCACAGCACCTACCCCGATTTATTGATTTTTGAGCTGTGTATTTGATTAATCACTGCTAACCAATGAAGATAGTGCTGGAGGATATTTGTTCCTATTTTTATGCTGTTAAGTATGGAAGTGTTTTCCTAATTTCATTTTCAAATAGCTCATTGTTAGTATAATGGAATGCTTTTGATTTTTAAAATGTTATTGAAACAATTTTTGATTTTAATGTGTACTAGTCATTCATTATTATAGGGTATACTGCACTATTTGATTAGATGAAAGTGATTATGCTAAACACCTACTGTTTCTGTTTCTTCTTCATGATTTGAGGCTACCAGCTCCTCTTCAGTTCTTTACAAAGGACCTAATATGGTATATTATCATCATCTAATGATTTTGTGGAACACCAGCAGTTACTTGTGAATCACTGTAGTTTGGTACCTGTCATCCAATCCTCGTCTGTCCCTAGCCTCTACCCTTCTCTGACAAGAACAATTCTCTGTTCAGATGCATTATTTTTTTTCACTTCCATACGTGATAAGGTACATGTGACATTTGTGTTTCTGTTTCTGGCTTATTTCAGTTAATGTAACAATATTTATTCTTTTTTGTGTCTAAATAATGATCCCTTGTACATTTTTTTATTCAGCTAGGTTGGTTCCAAATCATGGCTGCAGTGAACTGCGTTATACTGACAATGGGAAAATTGCTGTCTCTTTGATATGCTCTTTTCATTTCCTTATAATTTCCTTCTAATAAAATTTTCTTCTAATATATAGCGAAGAGCAAAATAATTCTGTCAAATGGTAGATTTATTTTTCTTTTTTGAGGAATGATCATTCTTTTCTCCATAACAGCTATACTAATTCATGTTTTCACCCTCCATGTGTGAGGATTTTCTTTTCCAATATCATCTCTAGGATTTGTCCTTTTTTGTCTTTTTGGAATAAGATGATAGGATATTGGGTTTTTGTTTTCTAATCAGTTTATTTGTTTATTAAAGATTTATTTATTTGAAAGGTGGAGTTACAGAAGGAAAGACACCATCTGCTGGCTCATACCCCAAAGATTTGCAACAATTGTGGCTGGGGCAGGCTGAAGTCAGGAGCTTCATTTAGGTCCCCCACATGAGAGGCAGGGGCCGAGTCCTTGGTCCATCTTCTGCTTTCCCAGGTGCATTAGCAGGGAGCTGAATTGGAAATGGATTAGCTCGAATTCAAACTGCAACTCACATGGAATGGTGGCATCACAGGTGGCAGTTTATCCCATTTTGCTGCAATGCTAGCCCCTTTGTGAATTTAATTCCTCAAAAAGTGGTCAGTAGTTTTGCATCCATCTCGCTTCCTTTCCTTTCTGTTATTATTCAACTTATTGGAGTCTTATTTTTGTCCCCACTATTCCTCTCAAATTGGTCTTCCCAAGGTCATTAGTGATATCTGTGTTGGTTACATGCAATGTTTGCTTTAAATACCTCATTTACTGAGTGCACATCATTCACGTAGCACTTCACTGAAGTTCTACTATGCGCCAAATCCTCTTCTAAGCACAGAATACAGGCCACTTCTCTCTTAGGAGTTAATATGACAATATGCTAACAGGAAAATGTAAAATATAGTTTCCTTAAGAATAAGTTGCATTATGAAAGTGAAGCAGAGGGGCCGGCACTGTGATGTAGTGGGTAAAATTGCCGCCTACAGTACCGGCATCCCACATGGGTGCTGGTTCGAGTCCTGGCTGCTCAACTCTCTGCTATGGGCTGGGAAAGCAGTGCAAGATGGCCCAAGTGCTTGGGTCCCTGCACCCATATGGAGGACCTGGAGGAAGCTCCTGGATTCCAGTGTTGGATCTGTGCAGCCCCAGCTGTTGCAGCCATTTGGGGAGTGACCCAGCAGATAGACCTCCCTCTCTATTTTTCTCTGCATAACTCCAACTTTCAAATAAATAAGTCTTTAAAAAATATAACATGAAGCGGAGTAAAGAGGTTTGGAAGGTAGCATACATTTCTTAGCTCCCTCCTCAAACACTGCACCCTCACCATTCATCACCTCTCATCTCCTTGGCTTTTCTCTATCATTTCAATTACTCTGTTTCAGTTCATTTGCCATTTCTTCTGCCTAAAATTAGATGTGGATATTGCTCAGGTGTTTACCATTGCAGTGCTTGTCCTCATACTTTACAAATATGTGTAGTGCCTGGGTAAACTCATCTACTCCTCATGACTTAATACTTATTATTTTGTTAAAGAAATTTACATTTATCCTGAACACAGAACTCATATGCAACTATGACCATCACAGGTTCCTCAAAAGCAATATCAGAAAAATTAAAAGTAAAATTTGCTTTCCCTTTGTTAAAGCTTACCTCAGAATATATCACTGACATTCTTTTTTTTAAATATTTTTTAATTTAGTATATATAAATTTCCAAAGTACAGTTAATGGATTACAATGGCTCCCCCCCCCATAATTTTTTTTTTTGATGGACAGAGTGGACAGTGAGAGAGAGACGGAGAGAAAGGTCTTGCATTTTTGTTGGTTCACCCCCCAACGGCTTCTGCGGCTGGTGCACCACGCTGATCCAATGCCAGGAGCCAGGTGCTTCCCCTGGTCTCCCATGTGGGTGCAGGGCCCAAGCACTTGGGCCATCCTCCACTGCACTCCTGGGCCATAGCAGAGAGCTGGCTTGGAAGAGGGGCAACTGGGATAGAATCAGGTGCCCCGACCGGGACTAGAACCCAATGTGCCGACGCCACAAGGCGGAGGATTAGCCTATTGAGCCACGGCACCGGCCGCAGTTATCTTTCATTATTCACTTTTTTTCATTATTCACTGCCCTGCAACTTGATTCATTCTTGTTTTTTTCTGGGTCCTGCGGAATGGTAGTAGGTTTCTTCTGGGATATCCTTTTTTGTGTTAGTAGATATTTGGTCATCTAAAATCATAGTTTTTAGTTTCTATATTTCTCTGCTAATCATGAGGACCTTCCAGATGACTGCAGAAAACACTGGCAGAAATGAGGATGTATAAATTTGCTAACAAAATTCCTCAGAGAATTTGATTTAAATTGTGGAATTTTACAACTGAGAGTTGCAGAGGTTGAAAATATCAGATCAAGGCCCTAATAGGCTTGATTTTTCCAGAAGCCTTTCTCCTGATGTGACAGACATATATATCATTTGACCTGCTTAAAAGCACTTTCTTCAGATAGAGTCACATTGGTGGTTAGCACTTCAATGTTTGAGTTTTAGGGAGGCACATTTCAATCCATAACAGCAAAAGGGGCCCTGTGGTCTGCCTGATAGACAGCCAACTCTGGGGAGGACAGAAGTTTTGAAATGAGTGTAGGATTTCTTACAGTATTACTTTCAGTACTAACTCCACCAAAAGTTGTGCATTCATGTACACACAAACAAAAATACCTATACACATTAACACATTCTACAGTGGAAGTGCCTGATGGTTGTGTACAGGTAACATCAATATAATGCTTCATAAGATGCATATGATAGTCAATATTTATAATTGCTAAAAGATGAATACTGATGTGTGGAAAATAAAAGCTAAACCTTACCTTACAATATTGTAGCCTAGTCTACATAAAAGACATCTTCCTAAAACCTGTCACTGGCCCACACTGTGTCATAGTAGAATTAAGCCTCCACCTGCAGCACCAGCATTCCATGTGGGCACCAGTTTGAGTCCCTGCTTCTGCACTTCCAATCCAGCTCTTTGCTAATGGCCTAGGAAAGCAGTGGAATATAGCATGAATGCTTGGGCCCCTGCACCCACATTGGTGACCTGGAGGAAGCTGCTGACTCCTGGCTTCTGGCACCTGGCTTCAGATTGGCCCAGCTCCAGCCATTTTGGCCACTTGGGGGGTGAACCTGTGGGTAGAAGCCTCTCTCTCTTTCTCTTCCTCTCTATATCTCTAACTCTGTCTCACAATAAATATTTTTAAAAACTTTGCACATTTTAAATTTCTGATACTCTAAACTAGCACAGAACTACATTATACATTGGAAAGATACATTCAAAAATTATAAATCTAGTGCATTGCAACCAATTTTTAACAAATACTTCTGATTTTCTCAGCATTATGTACTAAATTAATGACATAATGAGTCATTGTAAGTTTTTCAGCTCTTTGAAAGGCAGTGCTATAAAGTGAGAGAGGGAGAGATCTTCCTTCTGATTTGTTCACTCCTCAAATGGCTGCAATGACTGTGGCTAGGCCAGACTGATGTCAGGAGCTAGGGTCTTCTTCCAGGTCTCTCACATGGGAGCAGGAGCTCAAATAATTTGAGTCATCCTGTGCTGCTTTCCCAGACACATTTGCAGGGAACTGGATCAGTTTGGAGCATTAATGTCTATGATGCTCTCCTTGCAGTTAAAAGAATTAGAACACATCTCGATTATGGGTGGGCCAAGTACAACAGCTTCCAGTTGTCCAAGGTTTGGACTAGATGGGTTCTAAGAAAGTTTGTTAAAATAGTTATTAATCATAACTCTCAGTTTAAGCTTTTCTCACCATATTTTCATGTTTTCTGATGTTAATATCTATGGGAAAATTGGGTCTCTGGATTGCAATGGATGAAAGCATCCAGACTAACAGTAATAAGGTCAACAGGCAGCAGAATGGTGTCCTCTGAACTTAAATAGCTTTTCTTGTTTGTTAGAGGGTGACCTACTGTGTTACCCTGAGACACTTACATAGACAGTAGATACTGGAGCTGAAATAGAGTATGCCACATTTTGGTCCATCCTACATATAGTTTTTAAGGTTTATTTATTTGACAAGTACAGTTCAGACAGTGAGAGGAAGAGAAAGAGAGAAAGGTCTTCCATACACTGGTTCACTCCCCTAATGAATGCAACAGCTGGAGATGGGCAGATGCTAGGCCAGTAGCCAGGAGCTTCCAGGTCTTCCTCATAGGTGCAGGGGTCCAAGGCTATCTTCTCCTGCTTTCCCAGGCTATTGCAGAGAGCTGGATGGGAAGAGGAGCAGTGGGGACTAGAGCTAGTGCATATATGGGGTGCCAGCACTGCATGTGGAGGATTACACCACTGCACCACAGTTGCGGCCCCAGTCCATCTTTTATTAAGGAGACCTCAGTAACCATGCCCAAATTTTATTGTCCTATATTCATGGCCAATGTCCTAGCAGACAACATGGTTTGGAGAATTGTAGGCACAAGGTGTGTAGACTTCATTTCTCATAGAGCATAGTTAATAACAAGATTCCAAGAGGGGAAATTACTTGCATCATAGTCCTTGAGAACTAATGATCATCATAGGTGATCTAAAGAATTTAGAAGGTTTGTGAGCCCCTAGAATGAAAAAGTCACTGAGAGCACAAGGACAGTTTCTAGAGTTTATTTTGATGGATTTTAGCCCCTTTCATCAGAGGGAGGCCCATATAAGCTGGACTGATTTGTAGCAAAGGTGACAATTAATTTTGTAAATGAGGTATGCATTGCACTAAAACCCAAGTAGGATGATTAGGCTTGTATGTACTTGAGAAGTCTGTCAGATCATCTCATTCCTGGAGCTTGTCATCTATGTGATGCATGCTTGTGTTCCTGATAAGTGGTGGGTGTGGTTAATTGTTTTTGCAAAAATTGTGTTTGATGGCAAAGTCAATGAGGTGCCCATGTATACCTCAGAAGAAGTATCTTTTCAAGGTGAAGGCAAACTGAGACTGAGGGGCTTTTGGAAAAACTTTGAACAAAACACATTTGCCACACTTGTAATAGTTAAGACACATCATTTATCTATTGAGATGCATCAGATTTGTTAACATTAGGTATAAGGTACAGTGGACATGGTGGGTGGCATACAGCAATATGATTTTAGTAATTATCATGAGGTGCTTTTTTTTTTTTAAAAATAGATTTAGCAGATTAAATTGGGCTGCCTAATGGGGAATAGCTGGAGTAATCTCCTTTTTGTTAAATAAATCTGAGGTAATAAATGTCAGTGTAAGAAGACATTGAGTTTCCTTTTATTGAGCCATCTTTGTTATTTTAATCTGGGATCTGTGAATTCTCATTTTCTCTAGTCAAGTTGTAACTTAAAAAGTATTTTATTCCTCATCATGTTGGACTAACTCTGCTGCTTCTGGGATTTTTTTGTACATCTGACAATTGGAAATGGAGACAATAGTATAATTAAAATGAGATATACCAAGTAAAGTATGTATTTTTCTTCTGATACATATTTTGGAATTCTTCTAAAATTCCTTGTTAAATTTAGTTGAATCCCTGGTTAAGACTTTTGGAGCCACACTACTGAGTACACCTATGAAACTTTGTTCATAAATGCATATAGAACCTGGGAAAGTTGATGTATATCTTATGCTGTAGAGACATAAGATGGAACATCTTTTTTTATCCTTTTTCATTATAAAATTTAAAAACAAATTTTAGGTTTTCAATAGGATCAAATTATGATAAATTTAAATATAATTCCCAAGAATTCTTTCCACATTTGAATTTCTCCACTTATACTATGTTTCTTTAGGTTGTAAATATGTCAAGCATTAATGAGGAATTGATTATTATGTGGATATCTCTTGTGGTTAGACAAGTTCTGATGTAACCCCTCTGTGTCCAAGGAGGCTGATTTTCTAGCTGATGTATGGATCATCTTCATTGCTTCTAATGGAGACATGCATTGGTATCTGGGAATCTAGCCTCATCTGCCCATGATGTCAGCACGTCAGGACCATGGGAAATCTCCTCTGGCTTCCTTCTCAGCATGTGCCATTCCAACCACTCCCACCATCTTCACAGAATTTCTGACTCTGGGGCTTTCCTCATATTGCTCAAGAACTGTGGGGTTGGTTTCTGTGTCTGTGGATGTTAGTGTGAGGGTGAAAGGAACCTTGGAGAGCAGGACAGGTGTCTGTCTGTTGGTGACATAGGTGACAGTCATAGATCTGAGGTGTTAAGTTATGTCATTCAGGTGCACCCTGTAGATCTTGGCTGGCCTAGGAAGGGACACCAATGCCACATCCTCAGTTCTGGAGGTGGAGAAAGGGTGAATAAGGTTGAGATTTTAAAGATATTTTTGTCAAAAATTGGTGCACTGAAACAAGACCAATGTGTCTCCAGTTGTACAGAGGCAGCTACAAAAGTTCTGTAGAAAGACTGTTTCATCCAGAGCCAGCACTGTGGTGCAGTAGGTTAATCCTCCATGTGGGGTGCCGGCATCCCATATGGGCACCATTTCTAGTCCCGGCTGCTCTTCTTCTTATCCAGCTCTCTGCTGTGGCCTGGCAAAGCAGCAGAAGATGGCCTAGGAGCTTGGGCTCCTGCACCTGGGTGGGAGCCCAGGAAGAAGCACCTGACTCCTGGCTTTAGATCAGCACAGCTCCATCCATTGTGTCCATTTTGAGAGTGAACCAATGGAAGGAAGACATTTCTCTCTGCCTCTCTCTCTCACTGTCTGTAATTCTACCTGTCAAACAAATAAAATTCTTAAAATAAGAAAGAAAGTCTGTTTCATGCAAGATGGCAATGTGATGGAGCTGGGTGTTCAGGCCATTTGAGATGAAACCTGTATGGGTGACTGTCGATTGCAGCTCTGTCACTGTTTTGAACCGTCACTCACATGGGATACAGGCAGCAGCTTTACCCACTAAGCCACAGTGCCAGTCCCCAAAATAACTTTCATTAATGTAATTTTTACTGAATGTAATTCATTTCAACAATAACAAAGTTTTACTGTTTTTTTTTATTATTACAATATCATTTAATAAAATTTTGGCAATGCTTTCATTAAACCAAAGATAATTTCTGATTAATCTCTGCCACTTAATAGAGGTGGGTTCAGTTGCCATGTATTTGCATGTTTAAATAATTTTTCTTCCGTGGTGAAGTTTATGTTTTCTTTATTTATGTATTCATGATTCTTTATTCATTCTAGCACTCCTTTTTCTACAGTGCAATGTAGAAAGAAAGCCATGAAATTTTCTTTTAAATCCTTGCATTTATGTTTTCTTCCAGGTATGATTCAGGGCACCTCCAGATATTTCAGAGAGCAAAGAAAATTTATACATCACCTGCAGATTGTGTACTTTTAAAAACATATTTATTTTATGCATTTGAAAGACAGAGTCACAGAGAGTAACAGAAAAAGAGAGAGAGAAAGAGAGTCTTGCATCTGCTGGTTCATTCCCCAAAAGGCCACAATGGTCAGAGCTGAGCCAATCTACAGGCAAGAGGCAGGATCCTTCTGCATCTCTCACATAGGTGCATGGGTTCCACGCCCTTGAGTCATCCTCCAGTACCTTCCCAGTAAGATTTGTAGGAGCAGGATTTGAGGTAGAGAAGCCAGGACTCAAACTGGCACTCATATGGGATGCTGGCTCTGAGGGCTAGGGCTTTATCCCACTGTGCAATAGCACTGGCCCTGTAAGTGTTTTTTTTTTTAATTATTCTCAGGTTGCTGTCAGTTTTCTTTTTAGATTTATAATAATTTGTTAATAAAAATGGAAAAATAAAGATAAATTTTATTCTTAGGGAATATATAAAAACAAGACAAATGAATTTGTCATGACTATCAAGCATTGAAGTACTCTAACATAAGGCAATTTGTTCTCATCTTTCTGTTGCCATAGCAAATACATATTATTTATATTTTTAAATGAGGCTTCAAGGATAATATTCGAAATTGGGGGTCATGATGTCAAATACAGTCGTTATTGTTATATAGAAGATGTAGTGGGCAGTGTTTCAGTACCACCATGGAAATAAACACTGAACATTCTGCAAGGGTAAGAGTTAGCTAGTGCTAAAACACAAATCAGTTGCATTTATTTTTTTAATTGTTAGAGTAATGCAGACCTTCATAATTTGGGGAGCTGACCTTGATTCAGAGATAGCATAAGGGCTGTGTGAGGAAAAAAATCTATTGCAGGTTCTTTTATGTTTTAAGTTTTTATTTAAAAATTTATTTTTTATTTGAAAGTCAGAGTTACAAAGAGAGGCAGAGAGAAAGAGAGAGGAGAGATCTTCATCTGCTGGTTTACTCCCTGGCTGCCCACAATGCCCGGAGCTGTGCTGATCTGAAGCCAGGAGCCAGAGCTTCTTCTCAGTCTCCCACATGGGTTAAAGGGCCCAAGGGTTTGGTTCTTCTTCTACTGCTTTCCCAGGTCATAGCAGAGTGCTAGAGCAGAAGTGGAGCAGCTGGGTCTATAAATGGCACCCATATGAGATGTCAGCACTTTAGGCAAGGGTGTTAACACACTGCACCACAGCTCTGGCCCCAAGATTTATTTATTAACTTATTTGAAAGGCAAACAGAGATATAGAAGGATGGGTAGTAAGAAAGAGATACCTTCCATCTACTGGTTCATTCACAAAATGACCACAGGCATCCCATGTGGAGCACCAAGGACTCAAACTGTTCACATGGGATGCCTGAATTGCAGGTGGAGGGTGCAGGCTTATCTGCTGCACCATAATACTGGTGCCTACTACAGGTTCATGAACAAATCTCTGCATTTCCCTCAGTCACAAATGCAGATTATAGTACAGAATTTCTCAAGGAAATTTCTTTGGAAATTTGATGCAGAGATAGAGTATCTGAGCTGGCTTCATAAACACTAAGTTAAGTCTGTAATGTCTCTTTTAAAATATTTTTTTCTCTGCCATAATTGCATTGACTGTGCATGGTGTTTTCCTGGAAATTCTTCTCTGTTCAATCTCTTCATAGCTTCCCTGATGGATTCTTGTCTTTTTCCCTGAATACTTCTGCATTCTTCTGAACATTGCTCATTCCAGAGTGACTATTGTCCCCCTTTCAGCCTACTGTGCAATTGCCCTTGACATAGTCAGGCCTTTCTGAACAGAAATTCCTGTTTCCCTCCAGCTTGGGCATTTTTCACAGCCTTTATACCACAGGTTTGATCCCCTGTTGAATGCTTCTGTGTGGCTGTCCAAATGCTCAACAAATCTGAAATGAAATGGCATCCTTCCTTCTTCCTCCATATGCATGCAGAAGTTATACAACTGCCATTTTTTGTTATGTGACAGAGTTGACATGTTGACCAGGAGTGTTCTATCACAGGTGATGATAGCATTTGAAGACCTGGCTGTGTACTTTACCTGGGAGGAATGGCAGAACATGAACCAAGCTCAGAAAATCCTGTACAGGGATGTGATGCTGGAGACCTACAGCAGCCTGTTCTCCTTGGGTGAGTGACACTCATCACATGCCCAATGGTAACATTTTCTCACTATTTGACAAATAAGTGAGCACTATTTATCAACTTTATAAATGAGGGACAGGAATAGAATTTGAGTCCATGAAGAATCTGATTATATACCATCTGAGAAGGAATTCAAATTGGAACATTTGTTGCATAGCTCCTGGACCAAGCTGTTTACCTTTAATTAACCCAAGACAGTGATTTCACAAAGTGTTACATTATTTCCATTAATAGGGCATTGCATGACCAAACCTGACTTGATCTTGAAGTTGGAGCAAGGAGCAGAGCCCTGGATGGGGAAAGAATGCTTACATCATAGCCTTCCAGGTCAGTGTGTACATAATGGTCAGGGAGGCCAAAGTAGAATCATTGCAGCAGATGTTGAGTGGTGCTCTTTCTATGAATTTTTTCCAAGTCTTACTTCAGACACAGTTATTCTACAGTATCTGTGGAGATCAGTATCTCATAAAGGCAAAGGAAATGAAGTTTCATGTGTAAATCAGCAACTGATCAAAATCTCCAGAATTGCATATTATCACAGAGGAGTGTTTATGTAAAAAATGAAAGGAGGTCACCAGGAATGACAAATTCACAATGAGATAGAAATAAATTTTGAAGAAATTAAGCAGATTCTGGTCTGCAGAAACAAATTTTTTAAATTGCTTGTGAATGTATACCGAAGGTGGTACATTGGGTCTTTCTGTAACTATTGTAGTTCTCAGAGGCTGAGGATATCAGGTTGCCTTAGAAATATCAGAAACTGTAATAGAGTGCAGATAAAACAGTTTTTCATTAGAAAAATCCCACAAATGCTGTTTCCCTGGGAAGACAGAACATGAGACAACCACAGATGGAAATCTTGTCCTTTAAATGTGATCCTGCTTGGAATACAGACACATTAAACTCTTCTCCACCTGCAAGAAAATGATCCAGTAAAAGTTTCCCATATTGATGTTTGAAATATCAGAGAAGTACAAAACAGACAATTTTATAAAAATGAACTGGAATGAATAGGACAAGGAAAAATTGATTTCTTGGCAATAGGTGATTATTTTTACCAAACATATGTCCTTTCTTTAAAATCTTATATAGTTGTTTCACCTTTGTGAAAGGCAGAAAGTCAGTGAGAGGAGAAACAGTGAGAAAGAGATTTCCTATTAGCTGCCTCCCCAGATACCTGCAACAGTTAGGTCTGACTAATTTGAAGCCAGAAGCCTGGCATTCCAACTATTCTAATCTGATGTATCACAGGGTCCCAAGCACAAGAGCCATTATCTCCTGCCCCCTGGTATACATTAGTAGAGAGCTGTATTTGAAGCAGAGTATCCTGGGCTTAAATTGGCACTGTTTTTGGATGCAGACATTCGAAGCAATGACTTGTATTCATTTTGTTAATTCTATCCCTGTTAAATACAAGTAACTTCATTCCTTTTACATGAGTATGCCAGGAAAAAGAATTGTTTGATTTATTGACAGCACTGTTTTTTTTCTCACTTCAGTTGCCATGAAAAGGGGTGACCTGATTAGGAAAAAACAGAAAAGTCAGGACAAAAATCTGAATCAGAATGTTATGAAAAACAATAAGACATCAACTCCCAAGATAATTGAATTAAGAAAAACACTTCATTTAAGTTCAAACCATATTCCAAAACTGAGTATCAAAAAGAGAATCTATTCAGGAATGAAACCTGAAGAACGCAATGTATGTCACAATGTGTATCCGCACTGTGGGCCTGTTCAACTACAAACTGGAGAAAAATTTGATGCTACTAATGTGCCTGGGAATGCTCTCCAGATCTGTGAGGCTCTTAATCAACAGCACAAAAATCAGACTGTGCAACAGGCATTTGAACCAATCGGAAAAGGGAAAGTCTTCAAAAGGAAAAATATATTTTGTAAATCTGAGAGGCATTTTATGGTAGAAAGTAAGAAATCAACTGCCACCATTGGCAAGACAACTCAAATAGAACAAGATTTCCTTAAAAATTCTAACCTCAGTATGCATCAACAAAGTCCCAGAAGAGAGAAAGTTTATGAATATAGTAGTTCTTTGGAACCTGTCATTGATCAATCACCTCTTAAAATAAATCATAGACCACATATAGGGAAGAAACCCTATGCATGTAAGCCTTGTGGAAAATCATTCAGTTATAAATTCTGCCATGCAATTCATTACGGTACTCACATAGTGGAAAACTCTCATGTGTTTAATCAACATGGAGAAGCCACTTACCAGAAGTCACAACTCATAAATCATCAGAGAATTCACTCAGGTGAGAAACCTTATGAATGTAATGACTGTGGAAAATCCTTTGGCCAGAAGTCACACCTCATAAAGCATCAGATAATTAACACAGGGAATAAACTTTATGAATGTAATAACTGTGGAAAAGCTTTTGGCCTTGAGTCACACCTCATAAATCACCAGAGAATTCACACGAGAGAGAAACCTTATGAATGCAGTGACTGTGGAAAAGCCTGTAGCCAGAAGCCAAACCTCATAACTCATCAGAAAATTCACACAGGAGAGAAACCTTATGAATGCCATGAGTGTGGGAAAGCTTTTGGCCAGAAGTCACACCTCATAACTCATCAGAAAATTCACACAGGGGAGAAACCTTATGAATGTAATGACTGTGGAAGAACCTTTGGGAAGAAGTCACACCTCATAAATCACCAGAGAATTCACACAGGGGATAAGCCTTATGAATGTAATGACTGTGGAAGAACCTTTATGTGGAAGTCACATCTCATCCTACATCAGAGAATTCACATGGGGGAAAAACCTTATGAATGTAATGACTGTGGAAAAGCCTTTGGCCAGAAGTCCCATTTCATAAATCATCAGAGAATTCACACAGGGGATAAGCCTTATGAATGTAATGACTGTGGAAAATCCTTTATGTGGAAGTCACATTTCATCCTACATCAGAGAATTCACACGGGGGAAAAACCTTATGAATGCAATGACTGTGGTAAAGCCTTTAGCCACAAGCCAAACCTCATAACTCATCAGAAAATTCACACAGGAGAGAAACCTCATGAATGCCATGAGTGTGGGAAAGCCTTTGGCCAGAAGTCACACCTCATAATGCATCAGAAAATTCACACAGGGGAGAAACCTTATGAATGCAGTGACTGTGGAAAAGCCTTTCGCTGTAAATCAACCCTCACAAATCATCAGAGAATTCACACAGGGGAGAAACCTTATGAATGTAATGACTGTGGAAAAACCTTTGGCCAGAAGTCCCATTTCATAAATCATCAGAGAATTCATACAGGGGATAAGCCTTATGAATGTAATGACTGTGGAAAATCCTTTATGTGGAAGTCACGTCTCATCCTACATCAGAGAATTCACATGGGGGAAAAACCTTATGAATGCAGTGACTGTGGTAAAGCCTTTGGCCACAAGCCAAACCTCATAACTCATCAGAAAATTCACACGGGAGAGAAACCTTATGAATGCAATGAGTGTGGCAAAGCCTTTGGCCAGAAGTCACACCTCATAACGCATCAGAAAATTCACACAGGGGAGAAACCTTACGAATGCAGTGACTGTGGAAAAGCCTTTCACCGTAAATCAACCCTCACAAATCATCAGGGCATTCACACAGGGGAGAAACCTTATGAATGTAATGACTGTGGAAAGGCTTTGGCCGGAAGTCCCATTTCATAAATCATCAGAGAATTCATACAGGGGATAAGCCTTATGAATGTAATGACTGTGGAAAATCCTTTATGTGGAAGTCACATCTCATCCTACATCAGAGAATTCACACGGGGGAAAAACCTTATGAATGCAATGACTGTGGTAAAGCCTTTAGTCACAAGCCAAACCTCATAACTCATCAGAAAATTCACACAGGAGAGAAGCCTTATGATTGCAGTGAGTGTGGGAAAGCCTTTGGCAAGAAGGCATACCTCATAAATCATCAGAGAATTCACACAGGTAGAAACCTTATGAATGTAATGACTGTGGAAAAACCTTTGGCCGGAAGTCACACCTCATAAAACACGATAATTCACACAGGAGAGAAACCTTATGAATATAATGACTGTGGAAAAGCCTTTCTGAAGAAGTCATCTCTCATCCTACATCAGAGGAGTAACACAGGGGAGAAACCCTATGAATACAATGACTGTGGGAAACCATTTGGTCACAAATCAAGCCTCATAAGTCATCAGAGAATTCACACAGTGTAGAAAGATTATGAATGTAATGACTGGAAAAGCCTTTCTGAGTAAGTCAGCTCTAGCACCCACATCAGAGAATTCACACAGGGGAAAAGCCTGATGAATGTAAAGACTGGAAAGTCTTTACCCATAAGTCAAACCTCAAAAGGCATCAGAGAAGTCACACAGGGGATAAACCTTCTGAATGCAATGACTTGGAAAAGCCTTTGGCCAAAAGTCAAGCCTTGTAAATAATTAGAGAAGCCATACAGGAGAAACCTTATGAATGTAATGACTGTGGAAAAGTTTTCTTTGCAAATTTCTATGCAGTTCAGAGCTCAATGAATATCAAAGAAGTCACAGGAGAGAAACTTCATGATGGCAATGACTGCAGAAGCCTCTGTTCATATGATAAACATCACAAAGCATCAGAGAATTCACATGGGGAGAAATGTCATGAATAATGATAGTAGAAAGTCTTTTGTTATAATTTTAAACTAATAAAACATCACAGAATTAACAGGGAATTTTCCACACAATTGCCTTTTTGTGCAAGTTCCTTTTCATTAAATAACAGAATCCATTAAGAGGAGAACAATAAGATTATAATCAGTGTGGATATGCCTTTGGTGCCAATTATACCTCATCAAGCATAACAGAATTCACATGGGGAAAATCTTATGAATGTAATGACTCAAAGTCTTTTACCATAACTTAGCCCACATTACACATCATCAAATTCATACAGGGAAAAAAACCTTTGAAAGTAATCTTGTGGAAAAGCCTTTACTTAGAAGTCGTACCCCACAAGACATCAGAGAATTCACATGGGGGAGAATTCTTATGAATGTAATGAGAGTTGGAAAGGTCTGCCAAAATCTCAGCTTACAACATCAGAATTCACAAAGTGGAGATCTTATGAATGAAATAAATGTGGGAAAGCTTTTTGTCATAGGTCATACCTCATAATCCATCATCTAATTTGAACGGGGAGAGACTTTGAGAATATAATAAGGGATTGGCTCTGTGGCTCATTTGGTTAATCACCCCCCTGTGGTACCGGCATTTCATATGGGCACCGGGTTCTAGTACTGGTCACTCCTTCCAGTCCAGGTCTCTGCTGTGGCCCAGGAAGGCAGTGAAGGATGGCTCAAGTCCTTGGGCCCCTGCACCAGCATGGGAAACCAGGAGGAAGCACCTGGATCCTGGCTTTGGATCGGCATAATTCCAGCTGCAGCAGCCACTTGGGGGAGAACCAATGTAAGAAAGATGTTTTTCTCTGTCTCTCTAACTCTATCTGTCATAGAAAGAAAGAGTGAGAGAGGGAGGGAGGGAGAGAGAGAGAGAGAGAGAGAGAGAGAGAGAGAATGTATATATTGCATGTGGAAGAGTTTCCCTTCCCTGTAGTATGTCCTGAAATCTGGTATTGTGATGCCTCCAGCTTTGTTTTTGTTGTACAAGATTGCTTTAGCTATTCGAGGTCTCCTGTGCCTCCATATGAATTTCAGCATCATTTTTCCAGATCTGAGAAGAATGTCTTTGGTATCCTGATTGGAATTGCATTGAATCTATAAATTGCTTTTGGCATAATGGGCATTTTGATGATATTGATTCTTCCAATCCATGAGCATGGAAGATTTTTCCATTTTTTGGTATCCTCTTCTATTTCTTTAAGGTTTTGTAATTCTTATCATAGAGATCTTTGACATCCTTGGTCAAGTTTATTCCCAGGTATTTGTTTTTGTAGCTATTGTGAATGGGATTGATCTTAGCAGTTCTTTCTCAGCTATGGTATTGCCTGTGTACATAAATGCTGTTGATTTTTGTGCATGGATTTTATTACCTGCTACTTTGCCAAACTCTTCTATGAGTTCCATTAGTCTAGTAGAGTTCTTTGGATCCCCTAAATAAAGAATCATATCATCTGCAAAGAGGGATAGTTGACTTCTTCCTTCCCAATTTGTATCCCTTTAATTTCTTCTTGCCCAATGGGTTTGGCTATAACTTCCAGTACTATATTGAATAGCAATGGTGAAAGTCGGCATCCCTGTCTAGTGTAATGAATGTGGAAGACATTTTCTGGGAATTCAGGCTTGTATGAATATAGAATTCACAACAGGTCATATTTTTTGAATGCTGTAAGTATGAGCATTCCATTAGCCAGAAATTAGACATCAACAGACTTCAGAGAATTCATAAAGAGAAAAATCAATGTAATGAATGTGAAAAAAATCCTTCTGCTATAAGTCAGTCTTCTATTCACATGAAGAGGCTCAGAAGTGAGAAAACTTGTAAAAAAAGAAAAGTTTTGTGTGACCAGTCACCTCTAGATGGTAAACTGATAACTCACACAAAGCAATAAGCATATGAATGTAATGGAATTGGGAGTACCTTTACTGTAAAGCAAATTTCCAGAAAACAAGATTACATTTACAGAAAAGTCTCTGAAACTGTGAAGTGTCTGAAGGAATTGTTTTTTTGGAATCACACCTCAGCAAGTGTGATGAATTGCCATGAAGACTGGTTAACCATTCTTGAGAGATTCTTTCTCTTATACTACCTTCCTTTTTTAGTTTCCCATTATTATGAATGGAACCAGACAAATGAACTGTGTTTTCATGTATAAAGTTTGCTGACAAATATTCAACAATTGCAGCAGTTGATACAACAGTTATTTCAACAGTTTTTTGAAATGCCATCTTAATCTCTTAGTAGAGTTCTTTGGATCCTCTAAGTACAGAATCATATCATCTGCAAAGAGGGATAGTTTGACTTCTTCCTTCTCGATTTGTATTCCTTTGATTTCTTTTTCTTGTCTGATGGCTCTGGCTAAAACTTCCAGAACTATGTTAAATAGCAGTGGTGAGAGTGGGCATCCCTGCCTGGTGCCAGATTTCAGTGGAAATGCTTCCAACTTTTCCCCATTCAATAGGATGCTGGCTGTGGGTTTTTTATAAATTGCTTTGATTATATTGAGGAATGTTCCTTCTATACCCAATTTGCTTAGAGTTTTCATCATGAAAGGGTGTTGAATTTTATCAAATGCTTTCTCTGCATCAATTGAGATAATCATATGGTTTTTCTTCTGCAGTCTGTTAATGTGGTGTATCACATTGATTGATTTGCGAATGTTGAACCATCCCTGCATACCAGGGATGAATCCCACTTGGTCTGGGTGGATGATTTTCCTGATGTGTTGTTGTACTCTATTGGCCAGAATTTTATTGAGGATTTTTGCGTCTATGTTCATCAGGGATATTGGTCTGTAATTTTCTTTCAGTGCTGCTTCTTTCTCTGGCTTAGGGATTAAGGTGATGCTGGCTTCATAGAAAGAATTTGGGAGGATTCCCTCTTTTTCGATTGTTCTGAATAGTTTGAGAAGAAATGGGATTAGTTGTTCTTTAAATGTCTGGTAGAATTCAGCAGTGAATCCATCTGGTCCTGGGCTTTTCTTTGTTGGGAGGGCCTTAATTACTGTTTCAATTTCTGTCTCAGTTATGGGTCTATTTAGGTTTTCTATGTCTTCATGGTTCAATTTTGGTAGATTGCATGTGTCCAGGAATCTATCCATTTCTGATAGGTTTTCCTGTTTGCTGGAATACAGGTCCTTGTAGTAATTTCTGATGATTCTTTTTATTTCTGTGGTGTCTGTTGTTACGTTTCCTTTTTCATCTCTGATTTTATTGATTTGGGTCTTTTCTTTTTTTAGTTAGTTGGGCCAATGGGGTGTCAATTTTGTTTATTTTTTCAAAAAACCAGCTTCTCGCTTGGCTGATTTTTTGTAGTGTTTTTTTTTTTTGGATTCAATCCTGTTAATTTCTTCTCAGGTTTTAATTATTTCTCTTCTCCTACTAGATTTGGGTTTGGTTTGCTGCAGTTTTTCTAGGTCCTTGAGATGCGCTGAAAGCTCATTTATTTGGTACCTTTCCAATTTCTTGATATAGGCCCCTATTGCTATAAATTTACCTCTCAATACTGCTTTTGCCGAATCCCATAAGTTTTGATATGTTGTGTTGTTGTCTTCATTTACTTCCAGAAAGTTTTTGATTTCTCTTTTGATTTCTTGAATGACCCAGTGTTCATTCAGGAGCATGTTGTTCAGTCTCCATGTGTTTGCATACTTTCTGGGGTTTCCTGAGTTGCTAATTTCCAGCTTCATTCCGCTGTGGTCTGAGAAGCTGCATGGTATGATTCTAATTCTTTTAAATTTGCTGAGACTTGCTTTATGGCCTAGTATGTGATCAATCCTAGAGAAGGTTCCATGCACTGCTGAGAAGAATGTTAAGTCTGTAGATGTAGGGTTGAAAGTTCTGTAGATATCTGTTAGATCCATTTGGGCAATAGTGTCAATTAAATCTGCTGTTTCCTTGTTGATCTTCTGTCCGGATGATCTGTCTATTTCTGAGAGTGGAGTATTGAAGTCCCCCAGGACTATTGTATTGGAATCTAAATCTCCCTTTAAGTCCCTTAACATATCTTTTAAATAGACCGGTGCCCTGTAATTAGGTGCATATACATTTGTAACAGTTACATCTTCCTGTTGAATTGAACCCTTAATCATTATATAGTGTCCCTCTTTGTCTCTTTTAACGGTTTTTGTATTAAAGTTTATTTTGTCTGATATTAATATGGCTACACCTGCTTTTTTTTTTTTTGGTTTCTGTTGGCATGGAATATCTTTTTCCAACCTTTCACTTTCAGTCTGCATGCCTCTTTGTTAGAGAGATGTGTTTCTTGTAGGCAACAAATAGTTGGGTTGTGTTCTTTGAGCCAGTCAGCCAAACGGTCTTTTAACTGAAGAATTCAGACCACTAATGTTCAATGTGACTATTGATACGTAGTGACTTTGCCCTGCCATTTTCCCGGAAATATTTTCTAGTATATGCTTTGAGCTTCCCATGCTCTTTTACTGGTAGGTGTTCTTCCTTTCCCTTCTTTCATATTGATGGCCGTTTTTCTGTGTTTCTGAGTGTAGCACATCTTTATGTATCTTTTGCAGGGCCAGACGAGTGGCCACAAAGTCTTTCAGTTTCTGTTTGCTATGAAAGGTCTTTATTTCACCTTCATTCACAAATGAGAGCTTGGCAGGATATAATATCACCTCACCCCGGTTAGAATGGCTCACATACAGAAATCTACCAACAACAGATGCTGGCGCGGATGTGGGGAAAAAGGGACACTAACCCACTGTTGGTGGGAATGCAAACTGGTCAAGCCACTATGGAAGTCAGTCTGGAGATTCTTCAGAAACCTGAATATAACCCTACCGTTCGACCCAGCCATCCCACTCCTTGGAATTTACCCAAAGGAGTTTAAATTGACAAACAAAAAAGCGGTCTGCACCCTAATGTTTATTGCAGCACAATTCACAATAGCTAAGACCTGGAACCAACCTAAATGCCCATCAATGGTAGACTGGATAAAGAAATTATGGGATATGTATTCTTTAGAATACTATACCGCAGTAAGAAACAATGAAATCCAGTCATTTGCAACAAAATGGAGGAATCTGGAACACATCATGCTGCGTGAAATAAGCCAGTCCCAAAGGGACAAATACCATATGTTCTCCCTGTTCGGTGACAACTGACTGAACACCAAAAAGGAAACCTCCTGAAGTGAAATGGACACTATGGGAAATGGTGACTTGATCAGCATAGCCCTGTTAATGAACAACTTAATACATTATCTCTCTTAGTATTTTTTTTGTCTGTTCTACTTAATATGACTGGTTTAATTCTGTAATTAATACACAGTTATTCTTAAGTGTTGAAATTAAACTGAAATATGATCCCTGTTAAACATAAGAGTGGGAATAAGAGAGGGAAGAGATGTATAATTTGGGACATGCTCAAGCTGATTTGCCCCAAATGGTAGAGTTAGAAACATACCAGGGGATTCCAATTCAATCCCATCAAGGTGGCATGTACCAATGCCATCTCACTATTCCAAGTGATCAATTTCAGTTCACAATTGATCATAATGAAAGGACTAAGAGTCAAAGGGAGCACATAAACAAGTCTAGTACCTGCTAACACTAACCGATAGAATAAATAAAGGGGAGAGTGATCCAACATGGGAAGTGAGATACACAGCCGACTCATAGAATGGCGGATGTACTAAATAGCACTCTGGCCTGAGAATCAGCCCTAAAGGCATTCGGATCTGGCTGAAAAGCCCATGAGAGTATTTCAGGCATGGAAAGCCAAGACACTCTGGCAAAAAGATCTCTGTGAGTGAGATCCCAGTGGAAAGAACAGGTCTTCAAAGAAGGAGGTACCTTTCTCTGAACGGAGGTGAGAACCTCCACTTTGACTATGACCTTGTCTAAACAAGATAAGAGTCGGAGAACTCAAGGGGATTCCATAGCCTTGGAAACTCATGACTGGTGCATAGGGAGATTACTGATGCCATAAACAGGAGTGTCAATTTGTAAAGTCAACAGCAGGAGTCACGGTGCACTTACTCCTCATGTAGGATCTCTGTCCATAATGTGCTGTACATTGAGATTTAATGCTATAATGAGTACTCAAACAGTATATTTCACTTTGTGTTTCTATGGGGGTGCAAATGGTTGAAATCTTTACTTAATGTATACTAAACTGATCTTCTGTAAAAAAAAAAAAGAAAAGTAATTATCAATTATCGACTTGACTCTCACTGGGATTAAACATGACAATAGGTCTGATCTGATTTCATCATCATTTAAAAAATCATCTATTATTTTTCACTTTATGTTTCTGTGTGGGAGCAAACTGTTGAAATCCGTACTTAATGTATACTAAGCTGATCTTCTGTATATTAAGATTATCGAAAATGAATCTTGATGTGAATGGAAGGGGAGAGTGAGTGGGAAAGGGGAGGGTTGTGGGTGGGAGGGACGGTAAAGGGGGGAAGCCATTGTAACCCATGAGTCGTACTTTGGAAATTTATATTCATTAAATAAAAGATAAAAAACATTATTGTAGTGCAAACGAGTGATGTTGATATAGGGTAAGTTACATAGTTTAAGTTCATGATCTGGAAGCCACACTTTACCCATTCCATGCTCCTATATCCATCTACCTGTCAATCAGATGACCCCTTCTCCAGGAAATATTTCTCTTTACCCAGAACATGGAGGTGGTACCCTGTGCTTTCTAGTCACTTATAAGTTTGGGTAAAGAGGAGGTGGTATCTTCTCCTGGAGCAATAGCCAGCCGGGTATGAAAATCACCTTCATCTTCTCTGGACCACTCTCCAAAGAAATTCCTCATGTGCCTCTGTATTTTCTTCACTCAGAACTCAATTTCCACAATATTGCTAAGCTCTCACCTAAATATGTGTTTTTATCATGGAAACTATGAATATTATGTTTGAAAAATTTTACATATGTGCTTATGTTGAAGACTTTGAAATATGTTAGCTTGGGTTTACCATGTAATCCTGGCTATAATCACAAGTGCCAATAAAGTCACTCATGTCACTCAGCTCTATCACTTCCTAATTCATGATTCTGGACTGCCTCTCTGAGCCTGTTGGATCTCCCCTCCTGCTCAGTGAGGCCTCAAATTAACTAGTTACACACTGCTGAGAGATGGAATCATCACAAAAATGTGGGGACAGCATGGACCATAACTGGAAACAATCCTTGGTCCAATGTAGGCTTTGTTCCTAGTCTGCCCCATGAGATCTAGTCACTACCTCCACACCCACTGTCTGCATCACTCATGGAGAAGCAGGGTTCTTCACGGGGACACAAAACATGTGACCTTATCATATTCTTAGGACACACCATTGACAGTTCATATTCTACAACTGGTGGATCACATCCCTTTCAAAATTCTGACCTACATACACCTTTACTTTTTTTTTCCACTAGTTATATGAATCTACCTCCAGTACCTACACGCCCTCAGACTATTATCAGTGGAGGGGACCAACACAACACATCCTCTTATTCAGTATATATGGGAGAACTCATGTCAATGTGAGGTAAAAGTTGCTGCCTTTCTCAAACATCTTGCTGGAGGCTTTGTTTTGGCTGTACCCTGGTAAGGTTAATTGCAATCAGAGGTTTCTTTTTTTTCTGCGAGACTCCTATATGTTAGCATTAATAGGGTATGATTCCTGTTATAGGGTTGGAGCTCCCATTACCCACCACTATCGTCTAAGACAGGATGTGGCCAAAGACTGCTCAGTGGCTTTTTAGAATTTTTTGTTTGTTTGTTTTACTGTTCAATAATACATGTCAGCAATTCCCACAAGAGATTGCTTTTGCAGACAGCTAAGCTATGTGCTTGAGATGGTTATCTACATATGCTTAGGTGCCTCAAGGAATAACCCTATTACTGCAATTTTCTGATTTTATGATGTAAAAACAAAGTAGAGCTAGGAGTCAGGGTTCACTTGGGACAGGATTCCAGTCAAGTTTGCACATGTAATAAGTTCTGTGTCTTTCTTCTGAATATCTCATGTGTGACTTGGTTTTCTTTGGTCTCTTTTCTGTAACATTTGGTTTCCTGACCAGGAAGGTGAATGAGCTGGCCCATTGTGCCATTTGTACAGGGGACAAATGGATCAGAGGTGACCACTGCAGGACAGATGGCTAGACACCATTTCCAATACTTTTGGAGAGAATCCTCCCTATGCAAAAACTTGCTGTCACTCTGGCCACTGCTGCTCATTCAGACTCACAGAGACTTGGGGCAGTTGGACCCAGAAACACCAAATGAGATAAGAATCACCTGTTACCAGAGTCTGAGACATACCTGACCCTATGGGTGGATGGCAGACTCTCCAAGAAATATTTATTTTAGGTTTCAAGATAGGACTCACCTTTAGGTGGAGGGAATGTTTTACCCTCTGAAAGGTGTTTGAATGTATGGCTGCTTTTGAATGCATTGGCAGTTTGAATCTGTTGTCCCCAGCAGAAACTATGAGCTATGAGTGGGCCAGAAACTGAAGTTCTCTGGTGATCCTCATATGGTCAAGGGTAGTTGGAGTCACATTCTGACATTGCTACAGTGAATTATCACCTAAATTCCAATAAAGAATGTGCTCAAATAGGCATCTGGCTGATCTTTATTGGAGGCACAACTCCCTTGTTTATCCTGTGTCTACAATCATAGTATGGTTGCATAATGGATGGGTCCCTTTCTGTGTTAGACATGTTAAAACATTTTAAAACAAGTTTTGTGAGGATTATGGAATCAAACCAATCTGTGTTACACTTAGAACCTTGTGTAGGTTTGAGTGACCCACTTTCAGTATTGGCTGGCCCTCAGAAGGAATGAAACATGTTGCCATAGATCAAATAGGCTGAAGAGTCCTTACAGAACATCTCAGATACCCATATCAATTTCCCTAGATCAAATCATGGCTGTCCATGGCTTCTTTTGGTCTGGGATCCAAAACTTTCTCACTCTGACTCTAGGAAAACCCTCACCAAAGATTTTCCAGGGCAAAACAGTGGAGGACACAGTCCTGCCACACTCTTACCAATTTCAGTATCCATGCTCCACTAGCAGGGCTTGTGGACACCTAGCCACCCCTGGATCTGTCCGAAGCAATTCTACCTCCTATGGCTCCATGTCTCCCAACTCCCAGTAAATCAATGTCTCTGGGCATCACAGAAAAACCTTCTACTACTAGCCCTGCAGATACCATTGAGAAAGACAAGGACAACCCCTGTCATTGAAGCGATGGCAATGTTCAGCCAGCAGTTGTCATGATCTACTACCAACCTTTTAAATTGGAAACATCATATACCCTCTTCCTTGGAGTAACTGCAGGCACTTTAATTTTATTTGAGACCATTTTCCAAACCCATCATCTAACATAGAGAGACTGTCACCAACACCCCCGACCCTGTTCAATGCTGAAGAGAGATGGAGAATTCTCAAGGCCCACAAATGGACTCAAAAACAGTACCCAGCTTGGACATTCCATCCTGACACATAGGTCCCCCAGGTTGTTCCTAGCCAGGCTCCATACTGGAAAGTTTACCAGCCAGAAGAAAGAGCCCTCCTAGACCACTACTGAGAGATACTCTTGAGGGGTCTCTGGGTGGCATCCAGAAAGCTCACCACACAGCCAAAATTATAACTGCCATCCAGAAGATTAATGAGGCACCAGGAGATTTTTATGAGTGGCTAGTTGAGGCATTCAGATTTATTCCCCTTTCAACCCTGAAGCCCCAGAAAATGAACAGAAGGTCAGCAGCACTGTTGTGCTCAAAGTGCCCCCCTGACATTCATCAAAAGCTCCAGAAACTCAAGGGCTTTGCAGGCATGAATGCTACTCAGTTTCTGGAAGTGGCAAGCAAGGTCTATGTTAACTGAGACCAGAATTATGATCCGAGGCAGGTGGCACTTAGCCTGCCACACCCCTCTCCAAGTACCAGAACTCTGTTGCCCTGCACCTATAGTAGCAGGGAGGATCAGAACAGGGGCCCATTGTGTATCTTTAGTGCTGAGGCTTGTCATGTCTGGTACTCTCATGTTCTGGTCATTGCAGTGTTTGACACAGTATGAGGCACTTGGCAATTTGCATTAGATTTGAGTGGGTATTCATTATACTAACTTTAACACAAAATGAGAAGGCTTGAAAGTTGTTACAAAATTATGCTGGTGGAAAATGACTGGCAGGAGGTGGAGGTTTATGGGGACTTGGTACCTTGTTCAATAGGTGACAACAGTGGCTCATCTGGGTCTATAGCACACTTGGTACAGACATGTCTTCTTCAATCATGGCTTGGAAAAATCAAGAATAGCCAGCAATAGCAGTTTTAGATTATTTGTGGGTAGTGAGGGTTTGAGGATGCTGAGCCTGGATGCTCTTGACAGGGGGAACTTAACTGTAACAGGGCTGGCAGAGCTCCATCATGCCACTGTTGTCCACCGCCTCTCCCTCCATGTTCTGTAGCAGTTAGAGGCCACCAGTGTGTCCAGCATCTGACTAAACTGGTGTTCATTCTTTAGGCAGAAGGCACCCTTGGAAGAGTGGGAGGATTCTGGATCCAGGTATGTGGGAATTGCACTTTTTGTGTCCTGCTGATATGGGGACAGCCATCCCCATGTGTGTGGCCCTGATCTCTACTATCTTCTGCTGAGACTTATGACAGTTGATCCCTCAGTGCTGCCTATTGTGTGCTGAGACTGTGTAAATTTCTCCCATTCCTTAATATGACTTTATGGGGTGAGTGGGCATGTGCAATTTGTGTGTCTGTGTTTGGATCATGGGTCTTTAGGCAGTCAGCACTGACCTCAGTAGTGGGCAATGAGGCCTGCAATGAATGCACTAAACAGATGAATCCTGTGAGTGTGGCAGTTTTAGTGGAGGCTACCCAATGCCAATTGGGTGAGAAGCTGCCTCTTTGTGGACAAGGGAGGTGAGACATGGCCTCTTCCTGTTTAGCTCTCTGACACTTCTATTGGATAAGTCACCCTTCCGGGTGTCTAGCACCTGTCATCCACCTGTCTCTAAGGCTGTCTATGCCTCTGAGCAGATGGATAGGAGCTCTGTAAGGAGAAGTGTATTGTGATTCTTGGAGCTGTGTGATGTTGAGAGATTTATCTGCCAATTTCAAAGAAGTCTGGCCTCTGACAGCTGGTGGCTGTGGAGTTTCAAATGATGAGCTGAGGCACAGCCATCTTCATTTGGAGAGAGTTGCTGGATAGCTCCAACCAGTGCTTTTTATTATTTAATCTAGTATTCAACTAGTAACATAACAATTAGGAATGCACAGCCAGACCAATCACTGTAAAAGAATAGCAAGCAAGCGGAAACAAGTGAGATAAGTATCATGTGATATATGTATTTTGGGAAGCCAAATTTCAAGTTGCTCCTGGTAGTGATGTTGCTCCTGGCTCATCTTCTATGCACTTGGGGTATGATAAGAAGTTTTCCTAAAGCAATATTTATTAATAACACAATCTGATTACTGCAGCCACATCCCAATTCAGAATGTATACCTTCACAAGAGAAAGACTAAGGAAGAGCCTAGTGAAAGCCGGATGGAAAAAGTGCTGGAAGAAGTTAGGATTGAAAGCGAAAGTGAAAGCTGGAGGAAACATAGACTCGGATGCGAACTATGGCAGGGAAGCTAGGAGATTAAAAGCGAAAGTGAAAGCTAGAACAAACAGACTTGGATACGGACTGTGGGGAGAAGCCAGGAGAAATGAGAGGAGAATATTGTTGGAAGAAAAGTTAGGAAACATACCGGGTAGAGAAAAATGTTAGGGAAAATGAAGCCGCGGGGGCAGGCTGAGGTGGAGACGTAAGCTAGGGGAACAAAGTCAGCCCGGGGAACAAAAGGCGAAAATCTAATACCAGAAGCAGAGACGTAAGCTAGGTTGGAATCCGTCCGATTAGCCTGGGGAGCAAAAGACGGGAAGCCAAACCGGGAGCAGAGACGTAAGCTAGGTTGCATTTCGTCAGATTAGCCCGGGGAACTTAGACTGAAAACCGAGAAGTGGAAACGTGAGCTAGGCTGTGTGATTCGCGTAAGCTGCCGCACGCAGAGAGAGCGCGCGGGGCATGAGCGGGGAGAGCGCATGGGGCATGAGTAGATAGGAAGTGCGGGGCTGGCGCGGGGCCGTGGTGCGGGCGCGAAGGGGCACAGAGACCGCGGAGCGCGCGTGAAGCAGGGAAGCTGCGCAGATAAGACAAGCGCGGGCTGAAACCGCGCAGAGCCAGGAAGCCACCACAGGGCGAGGCGCTGAGAAGCCACCTCGGGGCGGGCGCCGGGAAGCCACGGGGATAAGAGAAACAGAAGTATAGAAGTAAAATGAGAGAAATAGGAATGCTGGCAGATAGAAGTAAAATAGGAGAGATAGGAATGCCCGGAGATAGAGAAATAGAGAAAAATAAGGCCTCCCCACAACACGGCAATGAGAGAGCTTGGATTCGGTCTGCCTGATTAGTAAGACGATAAGCACCTGCAGGCAGTATGTGCCGCAGGTCACCGGAGAAAGGCACGGATCAACATCAATAAGTCTCCCCACAATACGGCAATGAGAAGGCTCGGATTTGGTTTGCTTGATTGGTAGGGCTTGTAAGCACCTGCAGGCAGTTCTAGCAGAGCAGAGCATGCGCTGCAGGGCACCGAACTCAGGCACGCATCAGCACCTAAAAACCTCCTCACAACATGGCGAAGAGAGGACCCGGATTCGGTTTGCCTGATTGGTAGGGCTTGTAAGCACCTGTGGGCAACTCTAGCAAGCAGAGCAGAGTGTGTGCCATGGGGTACCGAAGACAGGCGCGTATCAACGCCAAAAAATAAAAAGAAAGGGGGAATTGTGGGGAGCAACTCGGACTAGACTAAGTTACTGGAATTAAGACTTATTCTATGCGTCTGCTCTCCCACAATATGGCACTGGGAGAGGAGTAAACAACTTCTACACAGCTGCCTCTCGCCAATTTGATTGACTGAGCTGCAGGAGCTGATCTTGCTCCTGATTGGAGGAGAGCAGCGTGCTCGGTGTGTGGGTCGCAGAGTTGGGATTGGTGGAAGAGGACTATAAAGGAGGAGAGAGACAACATGCACCAGGAACATCTATCTGAAGGAACACCTGAGCAGCCCCCGAGAGAGCCGGCCAGCAGTGTGCCGCTCCCCCGCGGAAGTGGGGAAAGTGGCAGGGGGGCCTGCCCCTCCATGGAGGTGGAGAGATGGCAGCCAACCCGGGAAGAACCAGCAAGAAACCCGGGAAGGGCCGAGCAGACAAAAGAACAGCGCAGGTTCCTGTGTTGTTCCTCCGCGAATGGGGGAGTGACACACTAGCCATCAAGGAAATGCAAATAAAAACTACAATGAGAGCTTGGTGCCGTGGAGTAACATGTAAAGCCACTGTCTACACTATCAGCCTCCCTATTTGCAGTTTGGGTGCTGGATGTTCCATTTCTGATCCAGCTCCCTGCGTATGCAACTGGGAAAGCAATAGAAGATCACCCAATCCTTGGACTTCTGCACCATGTGGGAGGTCCAGATGAAGTTCCTAATCTATGCCATTGGCCTGGCAAAATCCTGATAATCGCAGCTATTTGGGAAGTGAACCACTGGATGGGAGATTCTCTCAGCCTCTCCTTCTATGTAACTCTTTGAAATAAATAGATAAATCTTTAAAAAATAATTCTACAACAGTCCATCATTTATCCCAGTTATAACAGCTATCAACAAAAATTTAAAAAAAAATTGGCTAGGATGTATGGTAAAGGGTACTCAAATACACTTTCGATGGGAATGTAAAGTAGTACAATCATTTTTAAAAAAGACAGTATGGAAATTCCTCAGAAATCTGACAATTTATCTTTTTTTAAAACTTTTATTTAATGAATATAAATTTCCAAAATATAACTTATGGATTACAATGGCTTCCCCCCCCATACCGTCCCTCCCACCCACAACCCTCCCCTTTCCCACTCCCTCGCCCCTTCCATTCACATCAAGATTCATTTTCGATTCTCTTAATATACAGAAGATCAGCTTAGTATACATTAAGTACGGATTTCAAAAGTTTGCTCCCACACAGAAACATAAAGTGAAAAATAATAGATGATTTTTTTTTAAATGATGATGAAATCAGAGCAGACCTATTGTCATGTTTAATCTCAGTGAGAGTCAAGTTGGGAATTGATAATTTCTTTTTTTTTTTTTTACAGAGGATCAGTTTAGTATGCATTAAGTAAAGATTTCAACAGTTTGCACCCCCATAGAAACACAAAGTGAAATATATTGTTTGAGTACTCGTTATAGCATTAGGTCTCAATGTACAGCACATTAAGGACAGAGATCCTACATGAGGAGTAAGTGCACAGTGACTCCTGTTGTTGACTTTACCAATTGAATCTCCTGTCTATGGCATCAGTAATCTCCCTATGCACCAGTCATGAGTTTCCAAGGCTATGGAAGCCCTCTGAGTTCTCCGACTCTTGTCTTGTTTAGACAAGGTCATAGTCAAAAGTGGAGGTTCTCTCCTCCGTTCAGAGAAAGGTACCTCCTTCTTTGAAGACCTGTTCTTTCCACTGGGATCTCACTCGCAGAGATCTTTTTGCCAGAGTGTCTTGGCACTGCAAGGCAGAGGATTATCCTAGTGAGTCGCGGCGCTGGCCGACAATTTATTTTACATGACCCAGACATCCCACTCCTGGGAATTTCACTAAAGGAAATAAAAACAGCATATGAAAATGTTCTCTCTATCCCCATGTTTATTGCAGCTGAATTCACAATAGCTAAAATGTTGAATCTACTCAGTTGTCAATAATCTGATGACTGGATAAAGAAAATGTGATGTACATACATTATGGAATACTACTCAGTCATAAAAAAGAATCAAATCCTGTCCGTAATAAAATGGATGGAACTGGAAACCATTATGCTTAGTGAAATAAATCAGTCCCCAAAAGACAAATACTCTGTTTTCCCTGATATATTGAAACTAATATACAGAGTATAAAAATGTAATATTTACAAATGAGTGAAATTAGCATTTTGAGATATGATTTTTCTTTATGGTCCTTGTCTATACAGTGAGAAACAGTGGTATTTCCTACTTACTATTTGTTGAATTCTTTACTTATTGGAGGGTTAACCTAGGGATTATAACATAAACTGGCCAGCGCTGTGGCTCAATAGGCTAATCCTCCACCTTGTGGTGCCAGCACACCAGGTTCTAATCCCGGTCAGGGCACCAGATTCTGTCCTGGTTGCCCCTCTTCCAGGCCAGCCCTATGCTATGGCCCAGGAATGCAGTGGAGGATGGCCCAAGTGCTTGAGCCCTTCACCCCATGGGATACCAGGAGAAGCAACTGGCACCTGCCTTCGGATCAGCATGGTGTGCCGGCCACAGCGCGCCAGCTATGGTGGCCATTGGAGGGTGAACCAACGGCAAAAGGAAGACCTTTCTCTCTGTCTCTCTCTCACTGACCACTCTGCCTGTCAAAAAAAAAAAAAAAAAACAAACCATAAACTAAAAGTATGTCATTGTAAAATTTGAAATAAAAAATAAGAAAGGAAGGAAAGAGGAGGTTGGACGCATGGGTAGAAGAGAGGGTAGAATGGGAAGTATCACTCAGCTCCTAATATGTATATATGAAACACATGAAGTTTGCTCACCTTATAGAAGTAAAATATTTTTTAGAATAAAAATAAATTAAAAGAAAATAAAGATTACAATTGGATTTTCAATAGTATCAAAAGGAATAAAGTACTTAGGAATAAAATTAACCAAGGAAATAAATCTAAACACTGAAACTTAGAAAGGATTATACAAATAAATGATCATACAAATGAATGGAAATTTATCCTGTGTTCATGGATTTATATATATATATATATAGATGAAGTTTATATATAATATACAATTTTATATATTATACATATTATATATCATTATATATATTTATATATTGTATGTGGCATTTATATACATTTCATATGTATATTTATTATATATCTATGTATTATACATTTATATTATATTTTTATATAATATGTAATTAAATATTTATATATTATATATTTCATATATATTTATATTTATAAATGAAATCATAAGATTCTAAGTGAGCTATAGATTGAACTGATTCTTTATAACACCCTAATAGTTACTTTTAGCAGAAAAATTTAAAAATTATAGAGAAAATTCATATGGAATCTTAAAGGATCCAAAGACTCAAAATATTCTTGAAAAAAAGATCAAGGGACCGGCACCATGGCTCAATTGATTAATCTGCCTGTGGTGCTGGCATCCCATATTGGCACCAGGTTCTAGTCCTGGTCTCTCCTCTTCCAGTCCAGCTCTCTGCTGTGGCCTGGGAGGGCAGTGGAGGATGGCCCAAGTGCTTGGGCCCCTGCACCTGCATGGGAGACCAGGAAGAGGCACCTGGTACCTGGCTTTGGATCAGTGCAGTTCCAGCCATGGTGGCCATTTGGGGAGTGAACCAGCAGAAGGAAGACCTTTCTCTCTGTCTCTCACTGTCCATATCTCTACCTGTAAAAAAAGAAAAAGAAAAAGAAAAAGGAAAAGGAAAAGGAAAAGGAAAAGAGGAGAGGAGATCAAAGGAAATCAAAACTGGAGATCTCACATTTCCTTATTCCAGAAGGAAAAGTAACAAAAAGTATCATATTAGCATAACACAGACCAAAGGAGTGGAATAGAGAAGCTAAGAGTGGGTACTTGGCCTCTCAGTCAAGATTCTTTTTACGATGCAGACATCCCATTTGACAGTGTTTGGCTTGAATAATCAGCTCTGGCTCCTGACTCCAGACTTCTTGTCAATGCAAAACAAGGGAGGCAGTGGTGAAGGGACAAGAACTGGGGTCCCTGCAACCCACAAGGAGGCAAGGACTGTGTTTGCACCTCTGGCTCTTGCTCCAATTCCAGTTCCAGGCCAGACCTGGTCATTGTAGACATTTGGTGAGTGAACTAGAAGATAGCAGCTCACTCACTCGCTCTTTTTCTCTCCTTCCCTCAAATCAAAAAAATTGTAATATTAAGGTTAAATATATAATAAAATAAGCTATGCTAATAAAAGAATATCAAGATTTGATAATTTCACTGATATAGAAAAACTGACTAAATTCAGCTTACGAGTAAAACCCTGAACTAACCATAACTGATGAGAATCTCCACCACAAGAAGGACACCTATGGAAAATCTGCAGTAAATTCTTATAAAATGTGAACCAGGCACTGATACTTTAACACTTCCATTCAACCATGTAGCAGAGGACTATGCTAAAGAAATTCAAACAAACAAACAAAACCCTCCAGGTTGTACACAGAAGAGCAAACATGACTTGTAATGACTAAGATATATCTTGAGAGCAAAAGACTTCCTGAGTATTCACTAAAAACACAAAGTGAAATTCAGTGATGTTCAGAATATAAAATATATAAGCATCAAATATGTTCCTGTATACTAACAATGAATGTTATGAAAATACAATTAACATTAACATTCAAGGTAGCATCAAAGTGAAAATACCACTAACAAATTTAAGAAAAAACCTTGGATTGTATACTGGATAATACAAAATATAAGAACATACAATTCTGGGAGGTCCTGATGATTCATGGACAATGTTTAGTATGAAAGAACTATGATATTTAAGAAATGTTGCACCCCAATTAACCTAACATTTAATTCCACATTGCTTATTTGATATTGCCTAATTCAAATTAATTGTGCATATAGTTAAAGAAATACTTCATTTTTCTTATGGGAAACAATGTAAAAGATGTATTTATCACCAATTGAAGGTAAAGTGCTACCTCCTAATTGCTCCACTTAGCATGACAAAATATAAATTCAGTTATTTCCAGATTATGTTAATCTTGATAAGCTATATCCAAAGACCATAATATTAGATGTGATACTAACTTAAATGTTTAATATCATTTAACATTATACAGCAAATAAGATGATGTTTTCAATTTATTTCTTGAAAATAATGATGCATAAGTATGGGCTACAGTGTGAAATTTTAATCCACACATACAATGTGTACTGATGAAATCAGAGTAAGCAACATTTTCCCTTCTTTGACATTACACATCATTACCAAAGCCCTGGAACACCTTTCTTGTATTTGCTCATAAAATATAAGAATAGATTACTGAGGACTATAGTCAGCCCACCATTGTATATAACACAAGGTATTGAGTCCTATAATCTCACTCTGATTTGGTACCAATTACTCCAAGTAGTTCTTACAAATTCCTTAATTAACTAGTTTGAAAGAAAAATAGATACACAGATAAACAGAGAGGGAAAGATAATACTCCCATGCACTATTTTACTCACATATGTCTAAAATAGCTGTGGCTGTGCCAGACCTCAACAATGATTCAGATAGAACATCAAACACATAGGTGACAAAAACAAAAATAAGGAAGTAGGACAGCAACAAACTAAAGCAAAAAAAGAAGTCTGCATACCAAGGGAAACACTAAAAAGAACACAATAAATGAGACAAAATATTAGTAAATCTCAAATGTTTACGGGAGTAATACAAAACACATATACAACTCAAAAGCAAATATAATAAAAATGGACAAATGATCTGATCAGGTTTTTCAACCAAGTTATTCAAGCAGCTAACAGGTATTTGAAAAGGGGCTCAGCACTGCTAATCAGGGCCACAATGGTTATGAACTCACATATGTAAAAATGTCTATTATAAAAAAGCAAAAAGGATAAAATGTATTGAACCAGATGTGGAGGAAAGGGAACACATTAAATTGTGTGTGGTAATGTAAATTGTCACATCCACAATGGAAAACACTATGGAGTTGTCTAAAAGAAAATTTGAAATCAAATAACAAATGAAAAAGCATCCCTACTACTGGATATGTAATCAAAGGAACTAAAATCACTATCTCAAAGATACATCTGTTCATGTGAACATTATGCTCAAGAACAAGGTATGAACATAGCTGCATTGTCTGTCAATAGATGAATAGAGAAAAAGTGATACACACACACAATGGAATCACAATCAATACTAAAAAAGAAAATTCTGCCATTTTGTCACAACGTGGACCAAAAGCTATGAATGTGGACATTAGGATGCTTGAAATAAGACACAGAAAAATAAACACTACACAATCTACTTACATGAGGAATCTAAGAAAACCAAACGGAAGCACAGAACACAATAGTGGTTGCCAGGGTCTGAATATGAAGGAAATGAGAAGATGGTAATTGAATGACACATGTTTGCAACTAGGAGATAAATTAACTTCTTGAGACCTAATATACAGCACAGTACATTGACTATGTGAACAGTATTAGATACTCACAACTTAAGATCTTAATTTTTTTACAAGCTATAAAAGGTGATATTTTGTTAATTTGATTGTCCTATCGTTAAATAATATACATGTACAAGAGAATACAGAAGTTTATGAAAAATAGACTTAAAAGATAACTTGAATTTTCCATAAACTTTTAAAAGTCCCCTCATGAATCAAAACATCAGGTTTCAGAGTTTGAATATATACAATTTTTTTTTTGTCAATTTTATTCGGATAATCTTGAAAAATTGGACTGTTAAATTATGAATTTGGCCGGTGCTGAGGCTCACTAGGCTAATCCTCCACCTGCGGCGCTGGCACCCAGGGTTGTAGTCCTAGTTGGGGTGCTGGATTCTGTCCCAGTTGCTCCTCTTCCAGTCCAGCTCTCTGCTGTGGCCCAGGTGTGCAGTGGAGGATGGCCCAAGTCCTTGGGCCTTTGCACCCACATGGGAGACCAGGAGGAAGCACCTGGCTCCTGGCTTCGGATCAGCACAGTGCACTGGCCAGAATGCATTGGTCATAGCAGCCACTTTGTGGGGTGAACCAATGGAAAAAGTAAGACCTTTCTCTTTGTCTCTCTCTCTCACTGTCTAACTCTGGCTGTCTGAAAAAAATATATATGTAAATTTAAAAAAACTTAGGAATATAGATTTGAATCATTGGTATTAGGAAGGTTATCATGGAACATAAATATGTTTTAAAACACTCATAAATGTGACTATCTAAAATTTCTAGTTGGAAGGTTCAAAGACAGATGATCACCTGTCAAGGTAATGTATAAGGGCTAAGATGACATCCAAGTACCGAATTACAGTGGCCTCCTGCCCCTCTAACACTTCAACAAAAACCCTGAGCCAAATAAACCTGCTTTGTTTTTGATTTCCCTACTCTATAACACATGTCAGCAATGTGAAGTGAGGTCAGACCCCAGAAAGGGCTATGCTGAGAGGTAAAGGTTAAGGTCTGAGACCCTGCTCCGACTCCTTTGGAAATCTTGGGGAATCAGGTCACCCTGGGAAGAAAAGAGGAACTGAGGACCCCATATATGACAGCCCCTCACCTGCATGAACCCTATTCTCACAGCCTGGATTCTCCCTAGCGACCACCTGGTCCCCACTGCACTATCCAGGAAGACGTGAGTCTGCCACCACACAGCTGCCCAGAGATGACTCCTGGGCTCCTGAGCCGACAAGTACCTGCCAGGAAGGGACAGGACTCCTGGAGTCTGGGTGCCAGCTCAGCTCTGACCCTGTGGACAGAAGGGCTGAGGGCAGTGCTGGGCTGGCAGTGAGATGGGGCCACAGACTCCAGAGTCCTCACCGCTTGCCCCATCTCTGCACTGCTGCCCTGCACTCATCTTCTCACAGCTTCTGAGGGAATGAACCTCCCAGCAGCACAGACCCTCCTCGGACCTCTCTTTGCCACAGAACTGGACAACAATTATGGCATCAAGATCCTTCATGATTACGTAGCATTTATGCCATTGCACGTGATTGGACAGTTCAGATACTGTGAGCACATACAATGTCACAAAGGATGCAACCAATCAACATCCTCCACAGCACTGATGTGCCAGATGGGAAAAAATAAGAGAGGAGTCCTGGGTTCAGTACCAAAACTTCATTCTCCAGGGCTCCACCCTGCCTGCAGTGGGAGGGCTTTTCACCTCTGGTTCTGCTTCCTGCTTGGCGCCCTCCTGCTCTCTGGTCCCTGTCACTCAGAGGATCCTACCCAGAGGTTGCAGGACCCTGCTTCAGGTTAGTCACAATCTAATAGCTGTTTATTGGCATCTGAGCCTTCCTTTTCAACTTACATATGACATATTTCTCTGATGAGTCATTTGTGTTTTTTAAAATATTGATTTAAAGACTGTTTAAAGATATCACATAATTTAACATCAATCATTTTCCCCTTTTTGCCAATTTTTTTTCTCATTTGCCTATTGTCCTTAAATATTATTTTCTATTAACTTCTTGCTGATATGTAGTACTATATATATTTAATATTGATATTTGTAGTAAATCATTTATCAGTTTTATTTATTTTTGTATTTCATGAAATAACACTGTATATAAACATAATCCAATATATTTGTATTTTACTGCTCAGAAATTGATCTTCACCCCTTATAATTTCTTTTTTGCTGTTATATTTCACACACTATTCCTGCAGTAGAAAGTTGTAGAGAGATAGTGCAGGCATCAGGATCTAGGTTACTCCCAAAGGAGAAAAATTTCAATGACCCTAATACTTGTGTTGTTTGTGTAGCTTCCACTTTATGTTGATTAGATTAAAAACTCCCTGTCTTTGTTGTTGTGTTTTGTTTGTTAGACTGTTTTGCTCAGAGTTATTTTTAATTGGATGCTGAACTTTATTAAATGCTTTTATACATGTTACCTAAATGAGCATGTGATTTTCTTCTTGTAGTTTTTTACCTGCCTGGGTGACTTGTACAGGAATCTTAACCACTCTTGCATGTTTTATTATATCTTGCTTGCTATTAATCTATTATGTTTTCTTACGTGATTTCGTTTATTTTATTAATATTTTGTTTTGGATACTTCTAGCTCTTTTTATGAAAGGGATATTTTTATTTTTCTGGCATAATGGAAAGAGTTTATTGGAAAAAACCTGACAGACTGGAGGGAAGGGATGAGGCAGGAAAAGAGGGAGAAGGAGAGCAAAGAAAGAGATCCAGAGACAGAGAGAAAGAGATCAGGAGATGGAGAGAAAGAGAGAGCAAAAAGGGAAACTTTCAAGAAACTTCTTGTTTCAAGAAGTGGTAAACCTGCATCATTTCAATGTAATGCTGATTTTCCAAAATACATTTTAAAGTATTCTCTGCTTATTTCCACTTTGAGTTGGTCTGGGAAACATAGATTTGTCTTTTTTTTTCCTTAAAAGCTTTGAATATTCTGTAAGTTGGGACCAAAATTTAGATTTGTGTGACGGTTCCCATGGTTTTCTTGGATCTTTATAGATGGGGGATCCATGTGATTTTTTTCTCCTCATGATTAGATGAGTCTATGGGTTTTTGGGAAGAGGGCCACCATTTTTATAGTATCACATCAAGAGCAAGGTACCATCAACATGACATCACTGTTGATGTTGATCTGGAACACCTGGTGGCAGTAGTGTTTCTCAGTTTTCTCTAATGTGAAGCTACTCTGTGCCTACCTCAAGCCCTTTTCCATACTGTACTCTTTTGAAGTAGTTCACTATGCATAGCCCATGCTTAAGGAGTGGAGAGTTACACACATATCCTTGAAGGTAGAATTTATTTGGGATTCTTTTGCCTGGAAAAATGATCTCCTCATTTATTTATTTATTCAACCATTCATTTATGTCACTGTTGATCCAGGAATATTGACTTTATACTTTGAATATTATCCAGTAGGGGCCTTCAAAGATTTCACAGAAGATGCATATCATGAAAAAAGAAATATTTGCATGAATTTAAACATTTTGAACCAAGAAATATATCATAATTCAATTTTCTATGAAATTTTGAAGTTTCTATACTTTTTCATTGGTGTTACTACTTAAGTTATTCTAGTTTTAGCCATTGAGAAACTTCATCTGATTCTATTGTCATTCTCTCTCATGATGGGGTCATTTATTTGTTAGGGACACATCTTTTATTCTCTGGCACTGTAAGATGTCCCAAGCTCATATTTATATATGTCCTTGCCTGACTGAGACTCAGCCATTTTTCCAAAGAGCCCTGGATTCTGTAATTGGAGAATTGCTTTAGAAATCAAGATCTGGGCACTATGTATGTTCAGTGCTCCTGGGCTGTTGTTACTTCCAAGACCCATCAGCTGTCAGAGCAAGGAAATGTATGTATACCACTCTGTGTATATATATATGTATAAATATTCCTATACTTAACTATCTGTATGTACATATGTATAAAACTAAATGTGTTCATATTGTTAACTCCAACCCAAATCCTTGACCATGAGAATCATCTTAGCCATCTTCCTTTGCCTTTCTGTAAATGTCCTTTCCAGAACACTGTTTTAAAAAGATTTTCAGAGGCCAGCGTTGTGCTATAGTGCATTAGACTGCTAGCTGTGATGCTGGCATCTCATATGAGCACTGTTTGGAGTTCTGGCTGCTCCAGTGTTGATCCTGCACCCTGTTAATGCACTCTGGCAAAGTAGCAGAAGAAGGACAAAGTACTTGAACCACTACCAGCCATTTGGGAGACCTGGATAGAGTTTTTGGCTCCTTGCTTCACCTTGGCCCAGTCCTAGCCATTTTGGCCATTTGGAGAGTGGACCATCAGATGGAAGATCTCTCTCTCTTTCACTCTTTCTCTCCCTCCCTCTCTCTCTTCCTGTCTCTATAAGTGCCTTTAAAATAAATAAATATTTTAGAAATTTCCTTAAGTTTATTCTGAAAACACATCTCTGTTTACATGTGTATGCATTATATGTTCATCATAGAACATTTGAAAATTTAATATAGTCTAATAGAGGTGATAAAACCTCCTTTTATATTCAGTCACTTAACATTTGCACAAACATACATGCATATATATGTATAATTTATAAACAAAACTATGACTAAATTAGATATAGTATTTTGTATTCTACTTTTCCTACTCAATAATTTGTAATGAGCTTTTCCTTCATTTTGTTAGCTATTTTTTAAAGTTCATAATTTTAATTGGCTGAAAATGTTAACCTCTCCTTTTGATAACTTAAGTTTTAACAATTTTGAAAAAAATAAAATAACAATTTTGGTATTATGAATAAGTATAGGAAAAACTCTTCAAGATAAGTCATCATACATGTTTCTGATTTTTTAGACTATTTTATATAAGTTGAATTTCTTGGCCCAGAGTAATTACTGAGCCCCAGAGTAGGGACACTTAAAGCACTATGGCAAACAGTGCCAAGTGTCCCTCCAGAAAAGACAGCAGTAATTGAGTTGCCTACCAAAATTGTATAAGATTCATTTTATTGAGAATATGCTCAGTACTAAGAGATACTGGAATAATTTTAAAAGAATCATCAATTGAGTCAATAAAATGTCATCTCTTGTTTTGCATTAAATTTGTTTTATTTTTTATTTTTTTTTTTGAACTGTTTTTTTTTTTTTTTATTTTTTTTTTTTAACTTTTATTTAATGAATATACGTTTCCAAAGTACGAATAATGGATTACTATGTCTTCCCCCCCATACCGTCCCTCCCACCCACAACCCTCCCCTTTCCCACTCCCTCTCCCCTTCCATTCACATCAAGATTCATTTTCGATTATCTTAATATACAGAAGATCAGCTTAGTATACATTAAGTAAGGATTTCAACAGTTTGCTCCCACACAGAAACATAAAGTGAAAAATAATAGATGATTTTTTTTAATGATGATGAAATCAGATCAGACCTATTGTCATGTTTAATCCCAGTGAGAGTCAAGTTGGGAGTTGATAGTTTCTTTTCTTTTCTTTTTTCTTTTTTTTTTTTTTTTACAGAGGATCAGTTTAGTATGCATTAAGTAAAGATTGCAACAGTTTGCACCCCCATAGAAACACAAAGTGAAATATATTATTTGAGTACTCGTTATAGCATTAAATCTCAATGCACAGCACATTAAGGACAGAGATCCTACATGAGGAGTAAGTGCACAGTGACTCCTGTTGTTGACTTTACCAATTGACACTCCTGTCTATGGCATCAGTAATCTCCCTATGCTCCAGTCATGAGTTTCCAAGGCTATGGAAGCCCCTTGAGTTCTCCGACTCTTATCTTGTTTAGACAAGGTCATAGTCAAAGTGGAGGTTCTCTCCTCCCTTCAGAGAAAGGTACCTCCTTCTTTGAAGACCTGTTCTTTCCACTGAGATCTCACTCACAGAGATCTTTTGCCAGAGTGTCTTGGCTTTCCATGCCTGAAATACTCTCATGGGCTTTTCAGCCAGATCTGAATGCCTTTAGGGCTGATTCTGAGGCCAGAGTGCTATTTAGGGCATCTGCCATTCTATGAGTCTGCTGAGTATCTCACTTCCCATGTTGGATCACTCTCCCCTTTATTTATTCTATCGGTTAGTGTTAGCAGGTACTAGACTTGCTTATGTGCTCCCTTTGACTCTTAGTCCTTTCATTATGATCAATTGCGAACTGAAATTGATCACTTGGACTAGTGAGATGGCATTGGTACATGCCACCTTGATGGGATTAAATTGGAGTCCCCTGGTATGTTTCTAACTCTACCATTTGGGGCAAGTCAGCTTGAGCATGTCCCAAATTATATATCTCTTCCCTCTCTTATTCCTACTCTTATGTTTAACAGGGATCACATTTCAGTTTAATTTCAACACTTAAGAATAACTGTGTATTAATTACAGAATTAAATCAGTCATATTAAGTAGAACAGACAAAAAAACTACTAAGAGGGATAATGTATTAAGTTGTTCATTAACAGTCAGGGCTATGCTGATCAAGTCACCGTTTCCCATAGTGTCCCTTTCACTTCAGGAGGTTTCCTTTTTGGTGTTCAGTCAGTTGTCACCGATCAGGGAGAACATATGGTATTTGTCCCTTTGGGACTGGCTTATTTCACTCAGCATGATGTGTTCCAGATTCCTCCATTTTGTTGCAAATGACTGGATTTCGTTGTTTCTTACTGCGGTATAGTATTCTAAAGAGTACATATCCCATAATTTCTTTATCCAGTCTACCGTTGATGGGCATTTAGGTTGGTTCCAGGTCTTAGCTATTGTGAATTGTGCTGCAATAAACATTAGGGTGCAGACCGCTTTTTTGTTTGCCAATTTAAATTCCTTTGGGTAAATTCCAAGGAGTGGGATGGCTGGGTCAAACTGTAGGGTTATCTTCAGGTTTCTGAGGAATCTCCAGACTGATTTCCATAGTGGCTTGACCAGTTTGCATTCCCACCAACAGTGGGTTAGTGTCCCTTTTTCCCCACATCCTCGCCAGCATCTGTTGTTGGTAGATTTCTGAATGTGAGCCATTCTAACCGGGGTGAGGTGGAACCTCATTGTGGTTTTGATTTGCATTTCTCTGATTGCTAATGACCTTGAACATTTTTTCATGTGCCTGTTGGCCATTTGGATTTCCTCTTTTGAAAAATGTCTATTGAGGTCCTTGGCCCATCTCTTAATTGGGTTGTTGGTTTTGTTTTTGTGGAGTTTCTTGATCTCTTTGTAGATTCTGGTTATTAACCCTTTATCTGTTGCATAGTTTGCAAATATTTTTTCCCATTCTGACGGTTGTCTCTTCACTCTCCTGACTGTTTCTTTTGCAGTACAGAAACTTCTCAATTTGATGCAATCCCAATAGTTAATTTTGGCTTTGACTGCCTGTGCCTCCCGGGTCTTTTCCAGAAACTCTTTGCCTGTGCCAATATCTTGAAGGGTTTCTCTAATGTTCTCTAGTAACTTGATGGTGTCAGGTCGTAGATTTAGGTCTTTAATCCATGTTGAGTGGATTTTTGTGTAAGGTGTAAGGTAGGGGTCTTGCTTCATGATTCTGCACGTGGAAATCCAGTTTTCCCAGCACCATTTATTGAATAGACTGTCCTTGCTCAAGGAATTAGTTTTAGATCCTTGATCAAATATAAGTTGGCTGTAGATGTTTGGGTTGATTTCTGGTATTTCAATTCTGTTCCATTGGTCTATCCTTCTGTTTCTGTACCAGTACCATGCTGTTTTGATTACAACTGCCCTGTAGTATGTCCTGAAATCTGGTATTGTGATGCCTCCGGCTTTGTTTTTGTTGTACAAGATTGCTTTAGCTATTCGAGGTCTCTTGTGCCTCCATATAAATTTCAGCACCAATTTTTCCAGATCTGAGAAGAAGGTCTTCGGTATCTTGATTGGTATTGCATTGAATCTATAAATTGCTTTTGGGAGAATGGACATTTTGATGATATTGATTCTTCCAATCCATGAGCATGGAAGATTTTTCCATTTCTTGGTATCCTCTTCTATTTCTTTCTTTAAGGTTTTGTAATTTTCATCGTAGAGATCTTTAACGTCCTTGGTTAAGTTTATTCCAAGGTATTTGATTGTTTTTGTAGCTATTGTGAATGGGATTGATCTTAGAATTTCTTCCTCAGCCATGGCATTGTCTGTGTATACAAAGGCTGTTGATTTTTGTGCATTGATTTTATACCCTGCTACTTTGCCAAACTCTTCTATGAGTTCCAATAGTCTTTTGGTAGAGTTCTTTGGGTCCCCTAAATAAAGAATCATGTCATCTGCAAAGAGGGATAGTTTGAGTTCTTCCTTCCCAATTTGTATCCCTTTAATTTCTTTTTCTTGCCTAATAGCTCTGGCTAGAACCTCCAGAACTATATTGAATAGCAGTGGTGAGAGTGGGCATCCCTGTCTGGTCCCAGATCTCAGTGGAAATGCTTCCAACTTTTCTCCATTCAATAGGATGTTGGCTGTGGGTTTTTCATAGATTGCTTTGATTGTATTGAGGAATGTTCCTTCCAAACCCAGTTTGCTTAGAGTTTTCATCATGAACGGGTGTTGTATTTTATCAAATGCTTTCTCGGCATCTATTGAGAGAATCATATGGTTTTTCTTCTGCAGTCTGTTAATGTGGTGTATCACATTGATTGTCTTGCGCACATTAAACCATCCCTGCATACCAGGGATAAATCCCACTTGGTCTGGGTGGATGATCTTTCTGATGTGTTGTTGCATTCTATTGGCGAGAATTTTATTGAGGATTTTTGCATCTATGTTCATCAGGGATATTGGTCTGTAATTCTCTTTCAGTGCTGCATCTTTTCCCGGCTTAGGAATTAAGGTGATGCTGGCTTCATAGAAAGAATTTGGGAGGATTCCCTCTTCTTCAATTGTTCTGAATAGTTTGAGAAGAATTGGAGTTAGTTCTTCTTTAAATGTCTGGTAGAATTCAGCAGTGAATCCATCTGGTCCTGGGCTTTTCTTTGTTGGGAGGGCCTTTATTACTGTTTCAATTTCTGTCTCAGTTATGGGTCTGTTTAGGTTTTCGATGTCTTCCTGGTTCAATTTAGGTAGGTTGCATGTGTCCAGGAATCTATCCATTTCTGATAGGTTTCCCTGTTTGCTGGCATACAAGTCCTTGTAGTAATTTCTGATGATTCTTTTTATTTCTGTGGTGTCTGTTGTTACATTTCCTTTTTCATCTCTGATTTTATTGATTTCGGTCTTTTCTCTTCTTTTTTTAGTTAGTTGGGCCAATGGGGTGTCAATTTTGTTTATTTTTTCAAAAAACCAGCTCCTCGTTTGGCTGATTTTTTGTAATGTTTTTCTTGATTCAATCCTGTTGATTTCTTCTCTGATTTTAATGATTTCTCTTCTCCTACTAGATTTGGGTCTGGTTTGCTGTAGGTTTTCTAGATCCTTGAGGTGAATAGAAAGCTCATCTATTTGGTGCCTTTCCAATTTCTTGATGTAGGCACCTATTGATATAAACTTTCCTCTTAACACTGCTTTTGCTGCGTCCCATAAGTTTTGGTATGTTGTGCTGTTATCCTCATTTACTTCCAGAAAGTTTTTGATTTCTCTTTTGATTTCTTCTATGACCCATTGTTCATTCAGGAGCATGTTGTTCAATCTCCATGTGTTTGCGTATGCTCTAGGCATTCCTGAGTTGTTCATTTCCAACTTCATTCCTTTATGGTCTGAGAAGCTGCATGGTATGATTCTAATTCTTTTGAATTTGCTGAGACTTGCTTTATGGCCTAGTATGTGGTCAATCCTAGAGAAGGTTCCATGTACTGCTGAGAAGAATGTATAATCTTTAGCTGTAGGATTGAAAGTTCTGTATATATCTGTTAGATCCATTTGAGCTATAGTGTCGTTTAAATCTACTGTATCCTTGTTGATCTTCTGTCCTATTGATCTGTCTATTTCTGAGAGTGGAGTATTGAAGTCCCCCAGTACTATTGTATTGGGGTCTAAGTCTCCCTTTAAGTCCGTTAACAAATCTTTTAGATAAACCGGTGCCCTGTAGTTAGGTGCATATACATTGATAATTGTTATATCTTCCTGTTGAATTGATCCCTTAATCATTATGTAGTGTCCCTCTTTGTCTCTCTTAATGGTTTTTGTGGTAAAGTTTATGGTGTCTGATATTAAGATGGCTACGCCTGCTCTTTTTTCATTTCTGTTGGCATGGTATATCTTTTTCCAGCCTTTCACTTTCAGTCTGTATGGATCTTTGTTGGAAAGATGTGTTTCTTGTAAGCCGCAAATAGATGGGTTTTGTTTTTTAACCCAATCAGCCAAACGGTGTCTTTTAACTGGACAGTTCAGGCCATTCACGTTCAATGTGACTAATGATAAGTGGTAACTTTGCCCTGCCATTTGCCAAAGATAAGTTCTAATATATGCTTTGAATTCCCTGTGATCTTTTGCTGTAAGCTTTCCTTCCTTGGTTTCCTTCCTTTACCTTCTTTCATATTGATGACCGTGTTTCTTTGTTTCTGTGTGTAACACATCTTTAAGCATCTTTTGCAGGGCTGGACGAGTGGCAACAAATTCTTTCAATTTCTGTTTGTTATGAAAAGTCTTTATTTCACCTTCATTCACAAATGATAGCTTTGCAGGATATAATATTCTGGGCTGGCAGTTGTTCTCTCTTAGTACCTGGGCTATATCTTGCCATTCCCTCCTAGCTTGTAGAGTTTCTGATGAGAAGTCAGCTGTGAGTCTGATTGGAGATCCTCTGAGAGTAATCTGACGTTTCTCTCTTGCACATTTTAGGATCTTTTCTTTATGTTTCACTGTGGAGAGTTTAATTACAACGTGCCGTGGTGAGGGTCTCTTTTGGTCGTGTTTATTAGGGGTTCTGTGAGCTTCCTGTACTAGGATTTCTCTGTCCTTCTCCAAACCTGGGAAATTTTCTGCTAATATCTCACTAAAAAGGCCTTCTAATCCTTTCTCCCTCTCCATGCCTTCAGGAACTCCTAGAACCCGAATGTTGGGTTTTTTAATAGTATCCTGAAGATTCCCGACAATATGTTTTAGATTCCTAATTTCCTCTTCTTTTCTTTGGTCTGACTGTATCCTTTCCTGTTCTCTGTCTTCTAAGTCCGATATTCTCTCTTCTGCTTCACCCATTCTGTTTGTAAGGCTCTCTATTGTGTTTTTCATTTGATCTATTGAATTCTTCACTTCAGTCACTATCCCAGTTTCCTGTTGTACTAGTTGTTTCGTTTCATTTTGATTCCTCCTTAATATTTCATTTTCACGAGAGAGATTTTCTATCTTGTCCATTAAGGATTTCTGTAGTTCAAGAATTTGTTTTTGAGAACTTCTTCATGTTCTTATCAATTTTTTGAGATCTGCTTCTTGCATTTCTTCTATGTCATCATCCTCATAATCTTGAATTGGGGTGTCTTTTTCATTTGAGGGCTTCATGGTGACTTCCTTGTTTTTATTACCTTGGTTTTTGCGTTTGTTATTTGTCATATTGGAGATATTTGGTTTCTTCACTGTGGTGCTTTTTCTTGTTATACTATGACTCTAGATTAAGTGGACTATCTGTTTTTGATGGAGCCTTAGGGCTTGAGATGGGTGTGGCCTGAGAGCTCTGTTTGGTGTGCCAAAGGTGACACTCCCAGGTTAGGCGTGGTAAACCTCTCTCTCTCTCTCTCTCTTTTTTTTTTGATTCAACAGGGAAGTTATTCTGCACAGCTGAACAAAGTTGGAGGTAGTTAGCAGGCAAATGATATACCCACAGGAGCCAGAGATCAGAAGCTCTTTCCCAAGGACCACACAGGGAATCTGTTCGGCCCTTAGAGTGGGCTCAAATTCTCCTTCAGTCTCCCACTGGGTTGCCAAAGTTACGGAATTGTAGCGTCTCTGGAGAGTGCTCACGTGAATTCCGTGAGTTCTCTCCCCCACCGTCTCTTTTTTCACAGTCTCAGTTCAGTAGCACCATAAATTTACTAAGTCCTAATCTCCTGTTAATTCGCCCCACCCAGAGTCAGGTTTTACTGCTAGGCTCAGGGCCGGTGCAGACCTGAGGTCGCTCTGCTTATGACGTATGTCCAAGATGGCGCCTGCTCTTTGTCTTGCTTGCCCTTGAGAGGTGAGCGGAGAGAGAGAAACCCGTGTCCATACCAGTCACCTTTTTTTTTTTCCCTCTCTCTCTCTTCCAGTTAGCTTGGTGAAGTCCCCCCCGCCCCGGGGGTCGTTCCCTCTAGTCTCCTCTCTCCGCTTGCCTGCCGGTGTCTCGGGTTATTGAGGTTCGGCTCACCTCGCGTTCCAGCGCTGGTGTGTTGAGTCTGCCGCTGATGTCCCGAACTGTGGGCTCCCACGCTCTCCACGCAGGTCTGCTCCCCTTCCAGCGCCGATGTGTGGACTCGGAGCCCTGGACTTCCCAAGTCTCCCCGCTGTTGCACTCCCCTTCGAGCACTTGCGCGCAGACCCTGTAGCTTGCGCAGCTCAGTCCCGCGGCTCGGCTTCCGCGGCTCAGTCCCGCAGCTCGGTCCTGCTGTTCGGCTTTCGCGCACGGTGGGCGACCTTGTTCTCCCAGTAGGTCCTCCGATTCACGCCCACTGGATCCAGAATAGTTTTGTCTGCAATATTTTCCTGGTTCTTTTTTCTGAGGCTACCGTAACTCCCCTTTTATTAAACTAAATTTTCCCGGACTATCGGTGCGCGCCCTCACTATTCCACCATCTTGGCTCCGCCCCCCATTATCTAAATTTGTTTTATTATAAGTGTGTTTGAGCTTTATTTCCTAAGTTCACTGTCCATTTATATTGTCAATATTTCTTCATTTCTATATTGTCTTTACCAATTTTTTAAGAATTTTTTATTTAAATGAGTGGAACAAATATCATGTATTTCACATATTTGGTTTTAGAGTAATCATGCTTCCACTCTCTCTCTTCCACCCTCCTACTTCCTTACTTATGTTCCTTTTATTTTATACAATGACATAACTTTCAATTTACTTTATACTCACGCTCCAGTAAATAAAGAAATCACCTAGTAACAAGAAGTAAGTAGGTAACTAAAAAAATTAAAAATAAAACATTTCCTCAAGAGTATAGATAAGGGCTAAAAAATCAAATGTAAAAATCAATTTTGATCCTGTACTAAATTTTTTACTCTGTATATTAGCTGCCACAAATCAGAGAAACATTTTATATTTATCTTTATAGCACTGGCTTATTTCAATAAACATAACAGTCTCCAGTTGTATCCCATTTTTTGTAAAAGAGAGAATTTCATTCTTTGTAATGAATGAGTAGTATTCCATTGTGTGTGTTTGTCTGAGAGTGTGTGTATACATATGTATATATTTCACAACTTCAAAATTAGCCATTGGTTGATGGCCACCTGGATTGATTCCATATCTTAGATATTTTGAATTGAGATGCAATATAACCATTAATGCCCAGATAACTCTTTCATATGCTGATTTTACTTTGAGCAAATTCCAAGGACTGGGATTTCTAGGTCATATGGGATATCTATTTTCAGATTTCTGAGGAATCTCTATACTGTCTTGCATAATGGCTGTGCTAATTACCAGTCCCATCAACAGTAGATTAGGGTACCTTTTTCACCACATCCTCACCAGCATTTGTTGTTTGATTTTTGATGATAGCCATTCTAATTGTGGTGAGGTAAAACTTTGTTATGATTTTTATATGCATTTTCCTGATGGCAAGTGACTCTGGGCTTCTTTCCATGTGTCTTTTGGCCATTTGTATTCCATTCTTTTAAAAATCCGTTTATATTGTTAGCCCCTTTCATAACTGGATTGCATGTTTTGTTGTTGTTAGTATCTTGAACTCTCTCTATATCCTATTATTAATCAATTATGGAATATATAGTTTGCACATATTTTATCCCATTCTGCTGATTTCCTCTTTAAGTTGCTGCATGTTTTTCCTTTCTAGTGCAGAAGCTTTGTTGCTTCATGTAATCTCATTTGTCTATGGTTGCCTTTATTGCCTGTGTTTCTGGGGCATTTTTCCAAGATGTCTTTGCCTGAGCCAGTGTCTTGTAGTTTTTCCCCTTTGTTTTCCTTGAGTAATTTGATGGTTTGGGGTCTTAGATTTAAGTCGTTGATCCACTATGAGATGATTTTGTAGAGGGTATAAGATAGAGGTTCTTGTTTCATACTCATATATTATCCTATGATTAACTGTTTTATAGAATAAAATACATTGCTTTATCAAGTTTAGAGTTTTTGTCTTATAAACCACTTTTCTTAAATGATTATTTATATGTTTTAAAAGTATTTATGCAGTCTACTGCTTTTTTCATTTCTTTGTCAATGAAAACTATGGATAAAAGTTACAACTGAAAACCAGAAAGATTGTGAAAGGCAGAGAGGAGGCTTATATTTGGGAATTTAAACCATGGAAATGGCCTCATGAAGAACGGACAACCTTACTGTGTTAATAAAGTTAAACTATGTTCCATTATATGTATATATGAAAAACATGAAACTTGCATACCTTAAATAGAGTTGAAAAATCCATTTTTTCCAGAAGAATTAGTTATTTAGCCTAGATTATTTCTTCAGAACCAGTGGTCATTTAAACTGAAAGTCATTGAATAAAATTTATACCTAAATTAACATAAAAAGGTTTTGTACCTAAATACCATTATTTCTAGAGTGGCTTTGAGGGCACAGAAGTGTTAATTATTATGATACTCAATTTTATTTTTTTTAACTTTTATTTAATGCATATAAATTTCCAAAGTACAGCTTATGGATTACAATGGATTCCCCCCCACCCCTTAACTTCCCTCCAACCCGCAACCCTCCACTTTCTCACTCCCTCTCCCATTCCATTCACATCAAGATTCATTTTCAATTCTCTTTATATACAGAAGATAGTTTAGTATATATTAAGTAAATATTTCAACAGTTTGCACCCACACAGAAACACAAAGTGAAAAATACTGTTTGAGTACTAGTTATAGTATTAAATCTCAATGTACAGCACACTAAGGACAGAGATCCTACATGAGGAGTAAGTGAACAGTGACTCCTGTTGTTGACTTAACAAATTGACACTCTCTTTATGGCATCAGTAATCACCCTAGGCTCTTGTCATGAGTTGCCAAGGCTATGGAAGCCTTTTGATTTCACTGACTCAGATCTTATTTAGACAAGGCCATGGTCAAAGTGGAAGTTCTCCCTTCAGAGAAAGGTACCTCCTTCTTTGATGACCCATTCTTTCCACTGGGATCTCACTCGCAGAGATTTTTCATTTAAGTCATATTTTTTTTTTCCAGAGTGTCTTGGCTTTCCATACCTGAAATACTCTCATGGGCTTTACAGCATGATCTGCATGCCTTAAGGGCTGATTCTGAGGCCAGAGTGCTGTTTAGGACATCTGCCATTCTATGGGTCTGCTGTGTATCTCGCTTCCCATGTTGGATCATTCTCTCCCTTTTTTATTCTATCAACTAGTATTTGCAGACACTATTGTTTTTTATGTGCTCCCTTTGGTTCTTAGGCCTATCATTATGATCAATTGTGAACAGAAATTGATCACTGGGACTAGTGAGATGGCATTGGTACATGCCACCTTGATGGGATTGAATTGGAATCCCCTGGTATGTTTCTAACTCTACCGTTTGGGGCAAGTCAGCTTGAGCATGTCCCGAATTGCACATCTCTTCCCTCTCTTATTCCCACTCTTATATTTAACAGCGATCACTTTTCAGTTAAGTTTCAGCACTTAAAAAGAATTGTGTATTGATTACAGTATTCAACCAAAAGTATTAAGTAGAACAAACAAAAAAATACTAAGAGGGATAACATATTAAGTTGTTCATCAACAGTCAGGGCAAGGGCTGATCAAGTCACCATTTCTCATAGTGTTCATTTCACTTTAACAGGTTTCCACTTTGGTTCTCAGTTAGTTGTCAGCTATCAGGGAGAACAAGTGGTATTTGTCCCTTTGGGATTGGCTTATTTCTCTCAGCAAAATGTTTTCCAAATTCCTAACAGGGATCACTTTTCAGTTAAAATTTAAACACCTAAGAATAATTGTGTGTTAATTACAGAGTTCAACCAACAGTACTAGAACAAAAAAAATACTAAAATGGATAAAGTATTACATTGTACATGCACCATCAGGACAATTTTCTAATAATATGCCATGAGTGTTTGGCTCTGGATAGTCAAAGATAAATACTTTTCTGTTGTAGAATTTCATAGCTGGAAGATACACTGAATGACCAGCTGTCAAGTCAAAATAATCTGGGGTTGGTGTTAAGCCACTGCTTGCAATGCAGGCATCCCATATCTGAGTGTCAGTTTGACTTCTAGATCATCTGCTTCCAATACAACTCCCTAGTAATGTGCCTAGAAAGGAAGAAGATGGCCCATATTGTTGAGCTCCTGCCACCCATCTGGGAGACCTGAATGGAGTTCCACATTCCTTGTTTTGACCTGGAGCAATGCTAGTAGCCATTATGGCCATTTGGGTAGTCAATCAGCAGATGGAAGAGAAATCTCTCTCTCTCTCTCTCTCTCTCTCTCTCTCTCTCTCCATTTCAAAAAATTTAAAAATGTCAAATTTATCCTAATTGATAAGTGTGTTAGTATATTTGTGTCCTTTATACCACATCAAAGACATGGCTTTTATCTTACAGAAAAAAAAGAATAAAATTTGTAAGTGCCTTTGTCAAGTGGAATTTTTAAAAAGATTCTCATTTAGCACATCTGTAAGAGATGTTTTATGTTTTCATGTTTTTCTTTCTGTAGTTTAAGATAATGTGAAACCCCTGTTACCATTCATTTTCCTCTTCAGGGGCTAGTGTAATTTTGAATGTTCTGGGGGTGATTAAACACATTACTCTGTATAAACAAATTTTGCACTTAAAGTGTGTTTTAGTTCTAGATTTTCAGCATGTGTTCTGTTCCATTGCTTTAGCTTGCTTCTGTGTTGTCACCATTGCTGAATTACCTTGTCTGACTGTGTACATCCTTTGTTTCCTCTCAAATCTGTTTTTTAATGTTCATTCTTACATTACCTTCTCTTAATGTACCACTCTTGTATTACCTATTTAATTTTCTTTCCCGATAGTCATTTTTTTTCTCCTCTAATTCATTTTTACTGAATTCTAATTGTTTTTCTTTTGGGTATTTACATAGTAATCTAATTATTATTCATACTTGAATTGTTCTGATTCTGAGAAATTTGTTATTTCACAATCTAATGTTTTATTTATGTCAGATCATTTATTAATGCTATATTTTTTGTTTTTGCTGTTTGGTGATCATGTCTTTCCTGTATCTTCAATTTGCTTTTCTTTTTTTTTAAATTTTTTAACAGGCAGAGTGGACAGTGAAAAAGAGAGACAGAGAGAAAGGTCTTCCTTTTTTGCCATTGGTTCACCCTCCAATGGCCACCGCGGCCGGTGCGCTGCAGCCGGTGCACCGCGCTGATCCGAAGGCAGGAGCCAGGTGCTTCTCCTGGTCTCCCATAGAGTGCAGGGCCCAAGCACTTGGACCATCCTCCACTGCACTCCCTGGACACAGCAGAGAGCTGGCCTGGAAGAGGGGCAACCAGGACAGAATCCAGCACCCCAACTGGGACTAGAACCTGGTGTGCTGGCGCCACAAGGCGGAGGATTAGCCTATTGAGCCACGGTGCCAGCCTTCAATTTGCTTTTCTATTCTCTGTTGCTCTGTGGGTGGATTGCAACTGTGCCTATTCCATGTTCATATTGAAGCACAATGCTCTATGCTGTTTTATGGGGTGGCTTCTATGTAGGTTGTTAGGGGACAGGCAGGGAAGAATCTTCTAGCTTCACGATTCTAAAGTTATGTATGATGTTTATGAATTGGACTAAAACTTGGCTATGCTCTATTTTCTGGAAGCTTCCTTTCTTATATTTTTCCATCATATGTTAGAACTTTCTCTTTACCTTGATTTTAGTTTTGCCAACATTCACATTGGATTCTCCTCCCAGTGGAGCTTCCTCGTTGTAGATTTCTCCTCAGAAACAAGTGCATGTGCTTATGACTTTTGTGAATTACTTCTTCCTAGGCTCCACCAGCATCAATGAACCTTACAGAAAACCTGCTACTCTTTAACACATCTTAGCTGATTTCAGTTTTTCTCTTAAAGGCATCCCATCAAATTTCTCCTCAGGATGAAGACTTCAATGTTGTTGGGAATTTTGGACCTGAGGTACTACTTCTTACCTTTTTAAAAAAATATTTTTTGTGGCTATGAGTATTGGCCACATACATATTTAGTCCTTTTGAGGAGATATTTACTGACATAGGGAAAGTAGGTCCTGTGTGGGTAATAAGTCACATCTGGAATGTCAGAGACATAGTAACATCAAAGTATGCATGTACTACAAACCATTTGAAGAGTAGCTGGTTTGAGGTGCAACAGACAAAGACACCACTTTGGATGTCACATACAACAGCAGAGTGCTGGGGATAAGTCCCACCTCTGCTTCTCCATCTTCATACTAATTATACTGGGAGGCAGGTGATGACCATACTCTGTCTCCCCTCATGGCCATCGTGTTTCCCTTTTTTCTCTCTGGTCATTTCCTTCTCTGCCTCTTCTCATCTTTCTCGCTGTGGCGCTCTGAGGTGTGACACGGACGAACCCTCTTCCTCACCAGGCCGGTGCCTTTCTTCTTCTGCCCGCGCTGCTCCATTTCTCTCTGGCCACCACCGCCACTGCCGCCCAGCTGGTGTCAGTGCCTTGCTTTTCCCCCCACATCGTTCCTGCAGCTTATGGCTCAGGACACCTTCAGTATTTCTGCTCAAGGTAACCACATACCTCTTTAAAAATTCCTCCAAGAAAGAGAAAATGCTTTACCTGACTCTTTGTGCCTTTATCTCATGGTGAACTTTCTTAGCAAGTATACAACTACCCAGAAGGCCTAGAAGTGCTGTATATAGAGCAGTTCCACTTCACTGCTGAGCCACCTTGAGAACCTAGCTGATGACAGGTTATTTGGTTAGAAGACAAGGAAGAGAGGATTTCATCTTTGAAGTATCAGATTCAGAAATGATTACCTCTGACCACATCCTGTTTACCAGGACTGAATCACATGGCTCAAATGAAACTATAGTGGATAACTGGAAAAGACTTTATTTTTATGTTTTAAAAGGCACCCAAATACACCATCCAACACCTCTATGACCAGCACCTGCATGCAGACAGTAAGAACTTTTTGCTATACTATACTGAACTCTTAATATTTATCACTGAAAGCACAAGAAGTAGTGTCTTTTATTCAATATTTGTAATTTCAATTGTGCATTCCCTCTTGATTAAGCTCACAAATTAGTTCACTATATATTTGTAAAGAACTTTGGGCAGGTGATTGGCACAGAAGTTAAGATGCCACTTTGGGTATGGGCATTCCATATTGGAGTACATGCTTTGAGTCCCAGCTCCTTTGTTTTCTATCCCTTGCCATAGCAATGTGCACCCTAGGAAGTAGCAAGTGATGACTCACATACCTGGATCTTTTTCACCCACATGGAAGACTGAGCCAGTTTCAAGTTCTTGACTCCAGTTTTGTTCATTCCTGGCTGTTACACATATTTGGGGGAGTGTACCAGCTGATAGGAGATCTCCCTGTCTTTCCCATTCAGATAAAGTGAAAATAAATAAAAAAATAAAAATAAAATAAAAATTCTGGATGCTATAATAAAATCTAAGTTACTAAAAAAGCAAAATATTATAGACCAGAAACCATAATGATGGGAAAAATTAAGTGTGGATCTTATAGTGACATTTCCAGCTAACTTGGATGAGAAGGCAATAAAAAACTGCTCAAAGGGGGATCTGAAAATTCTGAATGTGGTGAGAACCATAAATAATAAACACACAAGTACTAGAGTGAGTATATGCCTTCAAAAGATTTGTTCTTAAAATAAAATTCAAAGAATATAAAAATCACATATAAGGAAATAAACAAGTATAGCTTTAAGGTTTAGTTTACAGCTTTGCATGTATGCCTTTTGATGAATCTGAATTATATACAGGACCAATCTAAGACTATTTTAACCATATTATCTGCTACACCCCATCCCCAGTAGTTTATTTCCAGTACTTTTAAAATTGTCAACATGGCTAATTAAATCTCTGTGCATCGACTTACATTCTGAGTATTTATGGAGCCCAAAACCAAATTTTGATGCAATATTACTTTAGAACCAGAGTGAAGAGTTTAGAACACTGTGAGAATGGACATGAGTTTAAAGTACTCTTTTTCTTTATGGTTTCATCTTATTTGACAGAATAACAAAAAATAAATTTTAGGCAAATATTTCTTCTGAAGTGGTTTTAATGAGTTCTAGAAATCCTGATTCAAACCACTTGCTAGTTAAATATCTTCATTGTCCCAACTTGGAGAAATGAATGTCTAGGTTATACCGCCATGTACTATTGGTTAATAGATTCTGTAATGCCTTTCAAAAAGCTTATTGACTACATTTTGCCCTCATTTGGAAAATTAAATCAAAGAAAATGAAAGATAAATTATGTATGTTGGGATTATCCATAAGAACAGCTGTAAAATTTATGATGTAAAATCACAATATACAGAGTTTTCCTCATTTAGACTGTTTAGCCTTGGCTGTCTTTCCCTCTTAGTATGATAAATCAGTGTGAATCTTAAAGATTGCCATACTTTCTCTTTTCCAATGAAACCTGGGGTAGATTAGCACTTCACTACATAAGATTCTAGATTTCTACGTGTTTATTAAGGTACTTATGGAGGTCTGTGTGCTTGAGTCACAATTTGAAAGAAGTTAATTGGTAACTAAAATGTTAACATTGTCATTAGCAGAATTGCTAAGTATTTTCTTTTTATCTCAGTGTTCATTTTGTTCTTGTTGGCTCTTGATGTTTTGAAAATTTACAGCATGATACCATAAGAAACTGTGGACTGTTGTGCATTTGAATGTTTATATATTTATTTTAAATTTCACATCTGTGAACAGTGCTGGTATTCTTTTGCTTTGCTTATAAGTATAATCAAATTTTACAAGGAAGTGACAGCTGGCAATGCATGTACCTCAGTGTAGACAGGCAATCTAAACAGTAAAGTTGGGCACTCTGGGTTTATTGGTAAACAGTGCCAAGTCTATGAGTGAATGGATAACAAACATCTTTAGTTTCCAATCAGTGCAATTTGTGTTTAATAGTCCAAAATTTTGGGGTTGGCATAGTGGCGTGATGGTTAAAGTTGTGGCTTGTAAGGCTGACATCCCATATGGGCACTGGGTTGAATCCCAGCTGCTCCACTTCTGATCCAGCTCCCTGTTAATGGACCTAGAAAACAGGTGGAAGATTGCTCAAGTGTTGATCCCCTGCATCTACATGGGAGACCCAGAAGCCTCTCGCTCTTGTCTTCAGATTAGCACATCTCCAGCCATTTGGCCATTTGGGGAGTAAAGTAGTAGATGGAAGATATCTCTCTTCTTCTCTAACTTTGCATTTCAAATAAATAAATTAATCTTTATGGGAAAAGTCCAGAATTAAACAACCACAGATGTGCTGTGTTATTTATTTTTATTCATAATGTACAACCTTAAAATAAGTAAGAACAGACTGTGAATACTGGATGGTACAAAAACATCATGGGATTCATGGGAGATTACTTAGCCTAAACAGTGGCACATTGAGAAGATTTTGGAAATATGGAATTAAAAGATAAGTATTCTTGCAAAAATATTTAAATCCAGGTATAGTTTTTATAGTCCATATTTTCTATCAATTTTAAGACTCATCATATCATCTCAGAGCTCATCTTGAAAACACAGTATTCCATTTTTTCTAATAAAAGAACATTCTATGAGCATCACAGTTACCTGATTTCAAGAGTATTTATTGTTGTTCAGCAACACATTTCTGTCCAATTTAATAAGCAATGATTATTTTGATTTTTCCATATGTCAGACATGTCCAAGAAAAGAAGTAGGGAAAGTGACTGGGTCTTTTCTTTGCCCATTTCTTTCATTTAGTCTTCACACTCCCTCTAATATTTCCTTGACCTAATGGAAACAAGGCCAGTTGCCCCAAGCTCACCTCATTGTCATCTTTTTCTCTGGATCCTCTTAGGTTGTCCTTGAATGTTTTACTCTAGCACCTGAAAATCCTTCAGAAACATAGTTTTAAAGCTAAGTTTTACAGGCTTAAGTTAAACATGTTTCACTGAAAGATAATATGTATTTGCAGTATGTGATACACATACTAGAAGGGTAGGTTTGCCAGATAAAATGCAGGACACCCTAATACCACGTGGAACATCATCAAACCAAAAATTACATTGTTTAGCAGAAATTCAAATTTAGCTATGGGCTTCATCTTTCTAAATCTGACCACTTTGCTCAAGCGACATATAAAAGCTTCTCAAATTAACTAATGAATTGATGACAAACTGCTGCCTATATTGTATCATGATTATTCCTCTTTTAACCTAGGGTGTGAGGATACTTTGTTATTTGCACTTCCATCAAACAGTTAACTATCAGTCCAATTAGTTAGACTTACTATTGTGAAGTCTATACATGTATAGGCTTCACAAAATACTTTTTAGTACACTTCTATCTTCAATTTTACATTACCACAGTAACATTTTAGGGAAGAGAAAAACTGCCCTTGTCAGCTGTGGCTGTTAGTAATATTCAAACTATAGTTTCTAGTTGAAAGACAGGCTCAATTTTTTCCATAACAATAATCACTACTTTATCTTTTCCCAAGTGACCACAGCTCAAGCACCACTACTCCAAAGGTTAGGATGCCTTGTGTGATGAGAGACTAGATTGATCACACTCTTTGACAAAGTAATTTCATTTCTAGGGGTTTATCCTAAGGAAACAAAAAGAATAGACTACAAAGACATCTGCACAGGATGTTATTCACACTGTTGCTTGTAATAGCAATCAATCAACAAATAAATAGGAGAAATTGAGGACAACATTCACAATGCCATCAGAAAATGATTAGCTAAGTCAGTGATGGAACATCCAACCAAATTAGTCTCCTAACTGGATCTTACTATTTATTCTTATCCAGCTACTATCCAGTCTCAGCAAGATAAGTGAACTTTTTAAAACAGCAGAGACTAAAAAGAGACCTCCAGGCTTAAAATATACCAATATTTTCTGATCCTTATTATCTATTCATCTGACAAAAGCATTTTAGTTAACAACTAAAATACAAACACTATATATTCATTTATTATATACAATGGGTACTTCAAAAAGATTGAAGAAAATGGAATATAAAATACATTTATTTTGGTGCATGAAAACTTGAAATCCATGCAGATAAAGGGATGTTCAAAAAACTCAATGAAAATAAGTGTTACAAAATCTATATATGAATTTTAAGTTTTTCTGAACCAAAATAATTTGTTTCATTTTATAAGAATTTTTGAAGTATCACTGTATATATTTTTTAAGATAGGTATACATTATGGAATGGCTAAGGAAAGTGACAACATACATATCACCATACATATCACCTTGCACATATTTTGAGTTAGAACTACTTAAATCTATTTTCTCAACAATTTTGGAGAATATTATTCATTGTTATTAACTATATTCACCATGTTTCACTTTTATCTCCATCCTCCAAGTCAATCAATGTTTAAAATTTTTGTTTTAATTTTATTAATATATTAGAAAGTAGATTTAATGTATTTTCATGTACAATTTTATGATAACCATACTTCCTGACTACCCTTCCATCCTCCTTCCCTCAATCCCCCTCCTTCCTCCCTCCTTCCTTTTTTTTTTTTTAGAGTTTTGCAAAGACACATTTTCATTCTACTCTATAATCACTGGCTTAATGTGTCACTAACTATAAAAGTATCAACTTCTATCCTTTGATTATACACCCACATTTCCTGCCCCTCATCAAGTTCTTTAAGTTTGCTGTTTGTTTTCTCAGCTTAAATGTTCTCTTCCTTGCTTCCTTATTGAAGATCATACCACATTATGTTTTAACCTCAACTATTACCCATGAATGAAAATGTTCAAACTATTCTATCTAAAGCAACCTTTTTCTCCTGGGCTAGTATCTATTGAATTACAGTGTTTTATTTTTTTTCTTCAGAGCATTGAAAAAACTTAATCTATTTTTACCAAAAATATATATTGGCTGTACTGCCTCCTTTAAATATGCTCTATGATTGAACAGTTCTGCCATTCAAGCCACTCCAGAATGTGTAGTGAATTAATAGAAAAATCAGGTATATGAATCTCATTAGCATCAACACATGCTGGCAATTAACAGTCAGCCCCATAAAGGAAAAATTCTGACAGTCACAGTAATCTTGTTTCTTTTGAAAATTGATTTAGAAGTATACAAAACATGTAGCTGGCAGTACATAAGGAAATGTCTACCTTGGAATGTCTCAGAAATTTTACATGCTCTTCTAAAAGAAATCAGGAGAGATATTGCTCTTTGAGGATGCAATATTTCTCTTTTTTTAAAGATTAATTTTATTTATTTGAAAGACAGAGTTACAGAGAGAGGTAGAGACAAAGAGAGTGGTCTTCCATCTGTGGGTTCACTCCCCAAATGGCTGCAGCAGCAGGAGCTGAGCCATTCTGAAGTTGGGAGCCAGGAACTTCTTTTGGGTCTCTCCCATGGGTGCAGCATCCCAAAAACTTAGGCCATCTTCTATTGCTTTCCCAGGCTACAGCAGAGAGCTGGATTGGAAGTAGAGCAGCTGGGACTTGAACCAGCACCCATACGGGATGCTGGCACTTCAGGCCAGGGCTTTAACCCTCTGCACCATAGCGCCAGCCCCATGATGTGATATTTCTTGAGGGGCCACAACCCTTTTGAAAGCATGAAAGGTGTAGTTGCTATGCTCTGATTGCATGCATATAAAAGTGTAAAGAATGGGTCTCTAATGGATCAAGCACTAATTTACCAATCAGAACATGGGTTTCAGGTACAGAAATGAAGACACATGCAGCCTGTGATGGCTGCAAATACATTGGATTGGGGACACTTGGAGACAGGCAGGGCCTATTCATATAGGGAATGAAAACACACTAGGGAAAAAGAGAGTGCAGTAAATCAATGCTTAGAGATAATTCATAGCCTTCTATGATTATGTTAGAATAAAACACTGAGAAGCAGTCCTTACAGCTTCCTCATTAAGAATTATAAAAAGACTCAAAAAATATTGAATTCAATCAAGAAAAAGATAATAGCAGACATTATTAAATGCTGTAAAAATAAATATCACAAGCAAATAAACAAAGATATAATGATTTTTAAAGAAATGTTAACAAAGTTATTAAAACTAATAAAAGCAATTAAGGAAACAAAGGTAAAAATCACATAAATAGCCTATTTCAGGAATTAAAACACATTCTTTAGTAAAAATTACAGCCTTTACCAACCTACTAAAGGAAATGTGTCAAATTCTTAGGAGTAAAATCAGACTACACACATCAAAATCCACTATATTTTGAAAATGAAATTCCCAAACACGAACATAACATGAAATAGGAAAACTCCTACATAAACCAAGTAAGTTGAATCACATTTTAAAATGGAAACCAACCAACAAAAAAAGTTAAACAATCAAAATTTCTGGTCCATGTTTACAGGTATATTCCAAACTTCTAGGGAAGAAAAAACAAACATGCTTCCCAGACCTGTGCAAAGTGGAAATAAGCACAGAATATTTTTAAATTTATTTTTGGAAAGTGAGGATTACATTAATGATGATGCATGTGTACCAGTACGTGAAGTAATTTTTTAAAAGCATACCTTTCATAAAGAGATAGAAATATTCTAAGCAAAGTATTATTATAATAAATGAAATCACATAGGAAAACCAAGTAAGACGATTACAAGCAAGAGACAGTAAAAATATGAGAGTTGTCGAGATTCCCAGAGTTGTCGAGATTCCCAAAGAAGTCACCCAAGTAGGTGAAAAATACAAAAAGAAAATCACATGATTGTTTAGGTTACATGTGAAAACATTTAATAAAGTTCAACATCCAGTGAAAAAACTTGCTATCCATAAAACAAATAAGCAGAAACTAAATTCTTCAATCATATCAAGATTTACTCCTAAGATTTGACAAGATTAAAAGAACTAGCACAACTAATACAGGATCATTGAGAACTTTTTCCCTGGAAGTAAGCCTCGACCAGGAGGGCACTACTATTTCTTTTCAACTTCCTATTGGAAACATAGTCAAGGAAATAAAGTGGCAAAAAGGAAACACAATGTGTAAAGATCAATTTATAAGGAAAAATTATATATATAAATACATGTGTGTACATATACACACATAATTATATAGGATGGCCCTTAAATACATAGATAATTCATAAAATCTAAAAATAATAAAACTGATACACAAACTCAACAATATTACTGGAAAGATTAATGTATAAAATCCACTAATTATTAAGCACTAGCAAGAAACAAACATAAAATAATATTAATGGGCAAGAGGCAGAATAGAAAACAAATAAGTACAGTAGAGAGGTTAAAAAAAGGATTGAATTATGTAATATGTAGAAATATTCAAATATCAGCATTAAAAACCCCACATTGAAATGAGTCTGAAATATGAAGAAAATGTAAAACACCAAAGCCAATAAATAGCCATTACACTCTCCCTCATCCTAAGCAGGTGGCTGCAGCCTTCAGGTGGGATTCTCCCAGGAAAACCCATGAGGAGGCAGGAGGGTCCCAGCAGGTGGCAGGATCCCGCTGGTGAAAGGGTGCAGCCTAGAGGAGGCCCTTGGCCCCTGTACCCAGACCTCACCTCTCTGCCCATCTGGAGCAGCCTGGAGTTCCTGTCCCTGCTGTAAAGATGCTGATTTGTTGCATCTGCTGGGTCCTGCGTGCTGACGGCTATGTGAGCTGTCCAATCAGGTGCGGTGATGTCACTGCCACAAAATCACACTGGATTGTTACACCGTAAAGTTCCAAATTCCTGGAGGAGAGAGGTCCAAGGAGGGGCCTCTGCCGCTGGGAGACTCAGGAACTAGTGTGGTATCCGCTGTTAGCTGACCTTGTCCACTGCAACACAGTCTATCTCAGATGCCCGGGAATGGTGAGTGTGTGTGGCCAGGTGTCCAGAGTCGGGGAAGGGGAAGCTGGTGGTACCTTCTGGCAGGACGTGGGCTCCCAGAGGTCATCTGTGGAACATTGGGCTTCATCTCGCTGTCAGCACAGCACTTCCCTGCGTTCCTTGACTGGCACCCTGGACCCAGGCACCCTGCCCCTTTCCTGTTAGCAGAGAAGTCTCATCCCCAGAGCCATCTGTGGAGAGCTGAGGGGTTGCAGCCCCGCATCTCCCCGATTGTGCAGTGGGGACAGAGTGGTCACTAGGCAGCAGCAGTGCTGTGTGTATGGGGTTCATGCACGTGAGGAACTGTCATCTATGGGGTCCTCAGTTCTCCTTTCTTCCCATGTGGGAAACAGGGTCTCAGTTCCAGGACCTGGCCTTTCTGTGTAGCTTTCTAGGAAATACCCCAGTAGTTCTAGTATGTGGAATTATTAAGTAGAAACAGTGTAGAATGCCTACTGATTTCTAAAATTTACAAGAAGGTTGAAACTGTTTAAATTTATTAAACAGTTTTTATGTGAGACTGTCAAGAAAACTTGAGAAAAGTTCTACTTTATTACACACAATGCTTTTTTAAAGAGATCATATAATAGATGTTTTTGCACTGATATTTGGTAAATAATGACAGATTTCCCATGAGACTTTTTGTAAAGGAATTAGGACACATATTAATTTCTCATTTAATGTCTTCATTTTTAAATATTGTTTATAGCCATTCACTATATTCCTACTAAACTAGGGTCTTTTTGCATTTTATTTGTTAAACTTTTTTTTGGTGAAGTATTAAGACTTTTTTTTTTTACTGTAAAGTGTATTTAAAATGTTATCTCAAAAACTAAAGAAAAATACAAGGAAGAAGAGTGGGAGAGAGAGAAGGATATATCATTATTCTTTTAGAATTGTGTATACAAACAATATTGCATATTGGTAGTTTAAAAAATTACCAATTTGAGAAATATTTAAATATATAATTTGACAAATATTTAAAGCAAAATGAAACATTGTAGATACTTTCATTTTGATTATGATTCTTATCTATGAGATTAGAAAGAAATCCTATTTTCTCATTTTAAAATATCCTAATATATTAGAGTGTTTAGAGTTCTCGGCTCCTAGCTTCAGCATGGCCCAGTCTTGGCCATCATGGCCATTTGGAGAGTGGACCATCAGATGGAAGATCTCTCTCTTCTTCACTGTCTCTATAACTGCCTCTAAAGTGTATAAATATGTTGAAGACTTTCCTTAATTTCATTCTAAAAATGTGTCTCTGTTTACATGTATGCATTATACGTGCATCACAGAACATTCAGAAAATTTAGTATAAGCTATGGGAAGAGATCAAATCTTCCATATTCAGTCACTTAACATGTACAAAAAGATACATGCATATAGATGTATACTTCTACAAATAAAACCATGACCAAAATAGACATGGCACTTTGTAGTCTACATTTCCTACTCAACGATGTGTAACGTTTTTTTCCTTTCATGTTGTTAATTATTCTTAAAGTTCATGATTTGGGTCATTTTTTTTCATGAAAGATCTCTGTGAGTGAGATCCCAGTGGAAAGAATGGGTCATCAAAGAAGGAGGTACCTTTCTCTGAAGGGAGGAGAGAACTTCCACTTTGACTATGACCTTGTGTAAATACGTTCAGAGTTGGTGAACTCAGGGGGCTTCCATAGCCTTGGCAACTCATGACAAAAGCCTAGGGTGATTACTGATGCCATAAACAAGAGTGTCAATTTGTTAAGTCAACAATAGGAGTCACTGTGCACTTACTTCTCATGTAGGATCTCTGTCCTTAGTGTGCTGTACATTGTGATTTAATGCTATAACTAGTACTCAAACAGTATTTTTCACTTTTTGTTTCTGTGTGGGTGCAAACTGTTGAAATCTTTACTTAATGTATACTAAACTGATCTTCTGTATATAAAGAGAATTGAAAATGAATCTTGATGTGAATGGAATGGGAGAGGGAGTGGGAAAGTGGAGGGTTGCAGGTGGGAGGGAATTTATGGGGGGGAAGCCATTGTAATCCATAAGCTGTACTTTGGAAATTTATATTCACTAAATAAAAGTTAAAAAAAATTCGTGATTTGAATTGGCTGAAAATATTAACCTCTCCTTTTTACCTCTTAAGCTTTAACAATTTTCTATGATGAATAATTATAGTAAACACTCTTCATAAGTCATATGTCTGGTTTTAAGATTAGAATGCTTTGTGTAAGTTGAATTACTAAGCTTGAGATTAATTACTGGGTCCCAGAGTAGGGACATTTAAGGGTTATAATAAATAATGTTAAACTTCCCTACAGAAAAGGTAGCAGTAATTTAGCTACCTACCAAAGTGGTATAACAGTCATTTTTTTGAGAAAATGCTTAGTAATAAGAGGTATTGGAAAATTTTAAAAGAATCATCAATTGAGTCATTAAAATGTCATCTCACAGTTGTTTTGCATTAATTTTTATTATGTGTGCTTGAATTTAATTTCCTAAGTTCATTGCCCAATTATATATCTTCATTTCAATACTTCCTTTAACAATTATAAAATAATTTTTATATAAATGAATGGAGGGCCCAGCACTGTGGCATAGCACGTAACACTGCCATGTGCAGTTCTGCCATCCCATGTGGGTGGTGGTTCAAGACCTGGCTGTTCCACTTCTGATCCAGCTCCCTGCTGTGGCCTGGGAAAGCATTAGAAGAAAGCCCAAGTCCTTGGGCCCCTGCATCCCTGTTGGAGACCTGGAAGAAGCTCCAGGTTCCTGGTTTTGGATAGGCCCAGCCTCAGCTGTTGTGGCCCATTGGGGAGTGAACCAGTGGGTGCAAGACAGCTCTCTATCTCTCTGCAACTCTTTGAAATAAATCTAAAAATCTTTAAAAAAATTTAAATGAATTGAACAAATTTCATATATTTCACATATATGGTGTTAAGAGAATAATGATACTTCCCAATCTACTCTTTTTCTCTCTGTCTCTCCCTCCCTCCCTCCTCCTTTCTTTCCTATTTTCCCCTTAATTTTTACAATGACATACTTTTAATTTACTTTATACACAAGCTTAACCCTCCACTAAATAAATAATTCAACCAGTAACAAGTTGTAAGTCAGTAAAATAACAACAACAAAAAAATTCAACCAAAAAAAAAAAAAAACAAAAAACAAAAACCACTGTTCCTCAAGAGTATAAACCAGGACTGAAAAAATCAAATGTAAAAATATCAATTTTGATCATACGCACTACATTTTTTACTCTGTATATTAGCCATAACAAATGCGGGTAACATATGCTATTTACTTTTATGGGGCTGGCTTATTTCAGTAATCATAATAGTCTCCAGTTTCATCTAGTTTCTGGCAAAAAAAAGGATTTCAATTTTTAATAAAATTTTTTTTCATTAAAATTTTTAATGAAAAATTTCATTTTTAATTCCATTGTGTGTGTGTGTGAGTGTGTGTGTGTGTGTGTGCATCTCACAATTTCATAGTTATCAGTTGATGGACATCTGTGTTAATTCCATATCTTAGGTATTGTGCATTGAGATGCAATAAACAGAGAGTACAGATAATTTTACATAAGCTGATTTCATTCTCTTTGGGCAAATAACCAGGACTGGGATTGCTAGTTCATATGGGAGATCTATTTACAGATTTCTGAGGAATCTCAATACTGTCTTCAAATGTTGGCTGCACTAATTTGCATTCCCATCAACAGTGGATTAAAGTTCCTTTTTCATCACATTCTCACCACAATTTGTTGTTGTTTGATTTTTGTATGATACTCATTCTAATTGTTGTGAAGTAAAACCTCATTATGGATTTTATATGCATTTTCCTGATGGGAAGTGACCCTGAGCATCTTTCCATGTGTCTGTTGGCCATTTGTATTCCATCCTTTGAAAAATCCCTGTTTATATCTTTAACCCATTTCTTAACTGGATTGCTTGTTTTTCGTTGTTGTTGAGTTTCTTGAGCTCTTTATATATCCTGGTATTATTCCTCTATGGAATTTATAGTTTGCAAATATTTTATCCCTTTCTGTTGATTTCCTCTTTAATTTGTTGAGCATATCCTTTCCAGTGTAGAAGCTTCCTAGCTTCATGTAATCTCATTTGTCTATGAGTGCCTTTTTTGTCTGTGTTTCTGAAGTGTTTTCCAAGAAGAAGCTTTTGCATGAGCCAATGTCTTGTAGTGTTTTGTCTTAGTTTTCCTTGAATAATTTGGCGGTTTCAGGTCTCATATTTAAGTCCTTGATTCACTAGGTATGATTTTATGTAGGGAATAAGATAGGTGTTCTTGTTTCATACTCATGTATACAGAGATCCAATTTTTCCAACATCATTTGTTGAAAAGAATGCCCTTTCTGCAGCAAGTGATTTTAGGTCAATTGTCAAAGATTTCTTGGTTGTAGATGCATTAGTTAATTTCTGGAGTCTCTAGTCTGTTCCATTGGGTGACCTGTCTAATTTTGTGTCAATACCAAACTGATTTGATTATAATTGCCCTGTAATATTTCTTGAAATCTGTTCTTGTGATGCCTCCAGCTTTACTTTTAATGTTTATGATTGCTTTGGTTACTTTTGGTCTCATGATTTTGTAAGACTTTTAGGTTGATTTTATGCACATCTGAGAAAAATGTTTCAGCATTTTGATTGGGATTGCATTGAATCTGTAAATTGTTTTGGCAGTATGAAGATTTTGATAAATTATTTCTTCCAATGCATGGACATGGAAGATTTTTCCAATTTTGATTCTTTTCTATTTATTTCCTCATGTAACTTTCATTGGAGAAATCTTTGTATTCTTGCTTCAACAGATTTAATTCTTTGTAGTTATTGTGAATGAGACTGATGTTATAAGTTCTATTTCAGCTATTACATTGTTTATGTATATAAAAGCTTTTGATATTTATGTGTAGATTTTATATTCTGTAACTTTGCAAATTTCTCTTATGAATTCCAATAACCTTTAGTGGATTCTTTTGGTTTTCCTATGTATCAGATCATATAATCCACAAACAAGGATAATCTGATGTCTTCCTTTCCCAATTTTACACCTTTTCTTTCTTTTTGTCTAATGGCTCTGGCTAAAACTTCCAGAATTGTATTGAATAGTAGTGGTGAAAGTGGACATCCTTGTCTGGTTCTGGATCTCAATGAAAATGCTTCCAACTTTTTACCCAAAAGTATCATGGTGACTGTTTATTTGTCATGTATTATCTTGATTGTGTTGAGAAATGCTCCCTCTATACACAGTTTTCTTAAAATGTTATCATGAATGGATTTTGTGTTTCATCAAATGCTTTCTCTGCAGCTATTGAGATAATCATACATATGGTCTTCATTCTTCAATTCGCTAATATGATGTATCACATTTATTGATTTGTGCATATTAAACAATCCCTGCATATGATGGATAAATCACACTTGGTCTGGGTGAGTGATCTTTCTGATGTGGTGATGGATTCTATTGGATAGTAATTTGTTGAGGATGTATGCATGAACACTCATCAGAGATATTGGTCTACAGTTCATTTTCTTTGTATCTTTTTCTGATTTTATAATTAAGATCATGCTAACTGCTTAACAGGAGTTTGGGAGGAATCCAGTTTTTTCAGTTGGTTTAAATAGTTAACATGAATTGGAATTAGTTTATTTATTTATATGAGAAGCCAAGTTACAGAGAGAGGGAGATACAGGGACAGTATTCCATCCACTGGTTCATTCCCCAAATCCAATCCAGCTGATGCTAATGCACCCAGGAAAGCATCAGAGGATGACACAAGTGCTTGAGACCCTACACCTATATGGGAGACCAAGATGAAATGCTTAGCTCCTGGCTTAAGGCTGACCCAGTCCCATTCCAGATACTGCAGCCAATTGGGGGTGAACCAGAGAATGTAAGATCTCTCTCTCTCTCTCTCTCTCTCTCTCTCTCTGCAGCTCTGCCTCAAAAATAAATAGGGGGAAGTGCTTGATGCAGCAGATTATGCCACCATCTTCAGTGCCCGCATCCCACATGAGTGCCAGTTTAAGTCCCATCCAGCTCCCTGGTGATATACCTGGGGAAAGTAGAGGAGAATGGTCTGGGTCCTTGGGCCCCTACCTCCATATGGGAGACCTGAGAGAAACTCCTGGCTCCTGGCTTCGGCCTGGCCCAGACTCAGCTGTTGCAGCCATTTGGGGAGTAAACCAGTGCATAGAAGATCTCTCTCTCTCTCTCTCTCTCTCTCTCTCTCTCTCTCTGTGTCTCTCTAACTCTGACTTACAAATAAATATTTTTGAAAGGTCACAAATGATTTTCACAGTTTTTGAGGTTGCTTTTCCTTTGTTTGTTACCAATATATTTTATTTGAAAAGCAGAGAGAGAGAGAAAGAGAGAGAGAGAGAGAGATCTTCCAACTTCTGATGTATTGCCCCAAATTACCACAATTGTTTTGGTTGGTCCAGGCTGTAGCCAGGAGCCTGGAACCTGATCTGAGTCTCCCATTGGGGTGACAGGGGCCCACATACTTGGGCCAACCTCTGCTGCTGGATGAATTAGAATTAACATTAGCAGGGAGCTGGATTACAAGTGAGTCACTAGACACCCAAACCAGCTCCAACAGAGGATGCCAGCATCACAGGTGGTAGCTTAACCAACAGTGCTACAATGCAGGTGCTTGATGTTGCGTATTCTTAACTGGAATCACTTTGTATCATTTTCTGTATGGGCCTCCATAATTTTTCTATGTTTCTGTTTTATTTAATAGAAAAATATATTGTATTAATTCAGAAATTATTATTTTAAAGTCTTAAAAACCAGTTTTTATATTTTACATTGTAATCATCATTATAATTCTTAAAACAAACTTCAGAGACAAATCTAACCTTTGCAAACAATATTTTGTGGCTATTTACATTTGAAGCATCCTGTTAATAAAACTTGCTGGTATCCTGTGATTGACAGTTTTCACAGAATACAAATTCATTATCCTATCATGTTTAGAGCTTTTGCCTTATAAGCCACTTTTCCTAATTGATTGTTTATATTATTGAGAATTCATGCATCCTACTGTTTTTGCCATTTATTTTAAAATGAAAACTATGGAGAACAGTTACTGAAAAGGATGTGAATGGGAGAGAGTTGGCTTGTGTGTGGGGATTTAAGCCATGGAAATGGCCTCATGAATAACTAACAGCCTTACTGTATCAATTGACTTAAAATATGTTCCAAAATCTGTATATATGAAATACGTGAAGCTTGCATACCTTAAATATAATTAAAAAAAAAACAGATTTTGGGTCTGGCCCCATGGCTCACTTGGCTAATCCTCTGCCTGTGGTGCTGGCATCCCATTTAGGCATTGGGTTTTAGTTCCGGTTTTTCCTCTTCCAGTCCAGCTCTCAGCTGTGGTCCTGGAGGGCAGTGGAGGATGGCCCAAATGCTTGGGTCCATGCATGGGAGACCAGAAGGAAACACTTGGCTCTGGGCTTCGGATTGGTGTAGCTCTGGCCATAGTGGCCATTTGGGGGTGAACCAATGGAAGGAAGACCTTTTCTCTTTGTCTCTTTCCCTCACTGTCTAACTCTGTCAAATAAATGAAGAAAAATAAAGAAAAAAACACAGATTTTTCCAGAAGAATTAAAATCATTTAGCCTAGATTCTTGCTTTATCAATGAGGATCTTTTCAATTGAAAGGAGTTTAGTAAAAATTACACCTAAATTACCAGAATGTGGCCTTGTACCTAAATACCATTATTTCTAGGGCGGCTTTCAGGGCACTGACATTTTAAGAAATATGACACCCATTTCTCTAATAATATGCTATGGGTGTTTGGATCTGGATAATCTGAAAGATAAATATTTTTCTATTGTAGAATTTCATAGAAAATCATTGAATGATCCAGATGTAAAATTAAAATAATCTGGGGCTGGTGTTTTGTTCTACTGGCTTAAGCCACTGCAGCAATGCAGGCATTGCATATCTAAGTGCCCGTTTGAATCCTAGATTCTCTGCTTCCAATAAAACTCCCTAGCAATTTGTCTGGGATGGTAGCAGATGGTCCATGTGGTTGGGTTTCTGCCAGCCATGTGGGAATCCTGGGTGGAGTTCCACATTCCTGGTTTTGACCTGGGACAGTGCTGGCCATTGTGGCCATTTGGGTCTCTGTCTCTGTTTCCTTCTCTATCTTTTCTCTCTCTCACTTTTTCAATAAATAAAAAATCAAATTAATCCTAATCCTTAAGAACTTGGTGTCCTTGATACCATGTTAAAGACATGGCTTTTATCTTACAGAAAAATTTAACAAAATTTATAAATGCCTTTGTCAAGTGGAAGTTTTAAGAAGATTCTCATTAGGCACATCTGTGTAAGAGGAGTTTTATGGTTTCAAACATTTTTCTTTCTGTAGTTTCAGATCACTTGAAACCCCTCATTACCATTCATTTTCCTCATCCCTAGCTTTCTAGATAACCATAGTATTTTCCTTTGCTTTATATGTTCAGTAATTTCATAAGAACATGTCTAAGTTTAGAATGTTATGGGTGATTTTCTTAAATACATTTTGCACTGCATAAATATATATGTTCAAGTATATTTTGCACTTAAAGTGTTTTAACTCTAGATTTTCAGCATGTGTTCTGTTCCATTGCTTCAGCTTGCTTCTGTGTTGGCACTGTTGATGAATTATCTTCTCTATGTACATTTGTATCCTCTCTAATCCATTTTCTTTTTTAAGAAGAGTTATTTATTTATTGGTAATTTTCTCTGTTAATACTATGTCTTTTTGTTTTATTCTGATCAACCTAACTGGCCAGGATAGATGTTAATTATCTTTATTAATTTCCACACAGAGTTTTGTTACATTGTTTTTTTTTTCCTATTTTTTCAAGTTTTATTGACTTTTTTCTCATTTCCCAATAAAAGTGGCTACGCACTGGGTCATGTGCATACGTGGGGACAGACAGGCACATTTGCGTGGGTTGCGTGGCTGAGTGGCACTGGTGCAGATTCTTCATGGGGATGCACTACTCGCTGACAGACTGTGCGCTGCAGTGTGCAGTGCTGGGGTGTCCTTAGCTGTGTCTGTGGTGAATTCTCAGCAGCCAGGGGATGACCCAAGAAATATGTAGGGCAGAGGCCTCAAAGCCAGCATTGCACAGTCGTAACGAGTCTCTGTGTGGGCATCAAAAGTGGTTCATTCTCCCGCCATAGGACAAGTGACGCAGAGGCTGAAGGGCACCCCAACTTCCTGTCTTTGTTTTATACTCTGCAGTACACAAGCCCCATAAGACATAACCACTAGGGGGCCTCCTCTCCACAGGCGCCGGAGCCACCCAGGGCCAGGCTGCAGTCCCCACGGGGCTGACCTAGTTCTCCATGCTGGGGGCACCACTTCTGGGACCACATCCTTGAATTTATCATTGATGCTGCAGTTTACTTGGACTGCTCTGGGAAGCTATCATAGCCCTAGTAGTTTATGAACCACAGAAATGGGCTCACAGTGGATGCAGAAGTGGGGGTCTCAGATGATGGGCCTGGCAATTTGGGGTGCATCAGGGTCTGGTGTCTGGTGTCTGGATGGAGAATCCCAGAATTTTCAAGGGGATAAATGGAAAAGACGCACACTGGATCTGTTTTGTGAGGTTGCTGAACGCACCTGGTCACCTCACAGCCTCACCTGGTGATAACCCCATTCCCACTTGATCACCTGTCAGCGTTTAGTGCTCTGATCAGACCACAGCAGACATTTATCTTCGTGTTCTACCTGTTGTTTGGGGTTTAATTTGCTCTTTTTCTAGTTTCCTTAGGTGGAAATCAAGGTAATTGATTTGAGACAATTCTTATGTGAGGGGGCTTCAAAAATTTCAGAGAAAATTCAATTCTCTTTTTAATGTGGTTTTTAAAAGATTTATTTACTTATGTAAAAGAATTACAGGAAGAGAGAAGGAGAGGCAGAGAGAGAGAGGTCTTCTATCTGCTGATTCACTCCCAACTGGCTGCAACAGCCGGAGCTGTGTGGATCAGAATTGAGAAGCCAGGAGCTTCTTTGGAGTCTCTGACATGGGTGCAGGGGCCCAAGCACCTGGGCTGGATGGGAAGTGGAGCAGCGGGACTCAAACTGACACCCATATGGGGAGCTGGCACTGCAGGCTGCAGCTTTACCTGCTATGCCATAGCTCTGTCCCCAAGGTGTGTTTGTATAAAGAACTTGTGAAAATCCCTTACAGGCCGGTGCCGTGGCTCACTAGGCTAATCTTCCGCCTTGCGGCACAGGCACACCGGGTTCTAGTCCCGGTTGGGGTGCCGGATTCTGTCCCGGTTGCCCCTCTTCCAGGCCAGCTCTCTGCTGTGGCCAGGGAGTGCAGTGGAGGATGGCCCAAGTCCTTGGGCCCTGCACCCCATGGGAGACCAGGAGAAGCACCTGGCTCCTGCCATCAGATCAGCGCGGTGCACCAGCTGCAGTGCACCGGCCGCGGCGGCCATTGGAGGGTGAACCAACAGCAAAGGAAGACCTTTCTCTCTCTCTCTCTCTCACTGTCCACTCTGCCTGTCAAAAAAAAAAAAAAAAAAAAAAAAGAAAGAAAATCCCTTACAGACATTTACTGCTATTTTTTTCTTTAGTGTCTAAAGATACATTACATAGATTCTCTTATGTTGTATTTTCATTCAGCATTTATAACTTCTAATGTCTTTATTCAAAGTCTTGGACTCAGTTTTACAGAAATGTGTCCTACTGTGTGCTACGAACTTCAGTGTTTTCCTGATACTTCGGTGTGATAGTTCTTTTGTATTTGGCTTGTGGTCATAGAATATAATTTGCACTTCTCCCTTGTTAAAGTGTTTATCCAGATTCTTTGGTCATTTTAGCGGAGCTTTTGTCTTATTGCCAAGTTTTAAGAGGTTTTTGATATACATTTTTAAATCTGATAGTCTATTTTGCAAATGAATCTCCAATTGGTGGCTGTATTCTTCATTTTGCTTATCAGATCTTTTGCAAACTACAAGCATTTTATTTATTAAATTATAGCATTTTGATAGATTATGCTTTTGTTGTATCCAAAAACTTTTACCAATGATAGGGGTTTTGGCCTAGCAGTTAAGATGTCTATGCCTTGGACTGGTGTGTCTGAGTTTGCAACCTAATTCCTTCTGATTCCAGCTTACTGCCAATACAGACAGCTGCAGGCAATAGTGATAACTCAACCAGTTGGGTTCCTGCCACACATTGGAACTCCAAGTTGAATTCTGACTGGCTGTTGTAGGCATCCAAGACATGAACCAGTAGATACGAGCTATTTGTCTATTTGTCTTTTTACATTTTTCTGTGTCTCTCTCAAATAAATAAATAAAATGATAAGCAACTGAATAAAAATTTGCCACTAAAACCACCATTTGTTAGGTTTTCTCCAAATGTTGTCATCTAGGAATTTTATACTTTCCTCACACTTAAGTGTGCCATCCATTTTGAGTTAATTCTTTTGAAAGGTGTGAGGTCAACATCTAGAATAATTTTTTTAAATTTTATTTGACAGATAGAGTTAGACAGTGAGAGACAGAGAGAGAGACAAAGAGAAAGTTCTTCCTTCTGTTGGTTCACCCCCCAAATGGCCGCCATGACCAGAGCTACACTGATCCAAAGCCAGGAGCCAGGTACTTCTTCCTGGCCTCCGATGCAGGTGCAAGAGCCCAAGCACTTGGGCCATCCTCCACTGCCTTCCCGGGCCACAGCAGAGAGCTGGACTGGGAGAGGAGCAACCAGGACTAGAAGCTGGTGCCCATATATGAGGCCAGCACCGCATGTGGATTAACCAAGTGAGCCATGGCGCCGGCCCCTAGAATAATTTTTTTAAATAGGTTCATCTACTTTTGCTAGAACCTCTTTGGTGAAAAATCTATTCTTTCTCTATTGGATTGCCTTTGTTCCTTTGTAAAAATTATGTTGATTATATTTATGAAGTTCTAATTCTGCAATATTTTTCCAACTTATTGACCTCTATGGCTATTTTTTCTCTAATACCATGCTGTCTTTATGGCACTAACTTTACAGTAATCTTGAATTCCTGTATCATTAGTCTTCCAAATTTCTTCTTCATTTTATGTATTTTGCTGACTATTCTGCCTTTATTTCCAAATAATTTCTAGAATCATTTTGTTGATATTTAAAAAATAGTTTGCTTGGAATAATACAGATTTTGTTGACTTTCGAGATCAGATTGGGAAGAATTAATGAATGTTCCCAGACTTCAGCTAGAAATATCTCTGAATTTATATTTTTCAAGATTTATTTATTTGAAAGGCAAAGTTACAGAGAGGCAGAGAGAGAGAGAGAGTCTTCCATCCACTGATTCACTCCCCAGATGGCTCCAATGGCCTGAAGCTGGGCCAATCCTGAGCCAGGAGCCATAAGCATCTTCTGGGTGTCCTATGTGGGTACATGGGCCCAGGGACTTGGGCCATCTTCTACTGCTTTCCCAGACCACAACAGAGAGCTGGATCAGAAGTGGAGCCACTGGGACAGGAACTAGTGCCCATATGGGATGCTGGCACTGCAGGTGGTGGCTTCACCTGCTGTGCCACAGTGCTGGCCCCAGAGTTTATTTACATAGCTTATTATGTTTGAGAGTTTTCTGATATTGCACTTGAACATCTTCTATGTATTTTGTATCCAAATATTTAATTTTATACTAATTAAATGATATTGTATCATCAATCATATATTCTAAGTATAAATAAAAACAATTGATGTTTGTATGTTAATGTTTTAGCCTGAAATTTGGCTTTAAGTGTGTTAGTTCAGAATTTTTTTTCTCAATACCTAGGAATTTTGGAGATAGATTGTACTATAATCTGTGAAACCACTTAGTTGCTTCCCTACAACTCTATCTCTTTGGTATCCTTTTTAGTTCTTACCACACTAGCTAGGTTTAACAATATATGTTGAATAGAAAAGTTCTGAAGTAGTATTCATGCTTTGTTCTTAATGGTGGAGAAAGCTAGTTTCTTACCTTATGTATGATGTCAACTATAGGGTTGTTTTGTAGATGCTATTTATAAAGTTGTAGAAATGCTCCTTTTTCCTAATTTACTGAGAGTTATTACATAAATATGTTTTACATTGTGTTGAATGTTTCAACAATTTATAATGTATAGCTTTTCTTCTTTAATTGGTTCATAGTTTGGTTACAATTTTTGACTTTTGAATCTTGAATTGGCCTCATATAGCTCAATTTGATAACATTTCTCCAGAGCATGTTGTGTTTATTATTTTATTTAATTTGCTAATAGTTGGTTGGGGATTTTAGACCTATATTCATAAGAGTTTAGGCTGAGTTTTCTTTCATGTTATGATTTTTTGTGGTTTGGTTTTAGTGACACTGACTGCATAAAATGAATTAGGAGGTGTCCCCTCTGCTTCTTTGTTTTGGAAGAGATTGCAGAGAAATAGTATATTTCTTCATTTTAGCATTTGATATAATTCACTAGTAAAACCATTTGGATCTGTTACTTTATGCTTTGGGATGCTATTAACAACTATTACTTCAATTTCTCTAGTTTTACAGGACTTTTCAGAGGATTTCTGTCTCCCTGTGAAGCCATTTTTAATTGGGTATTTATCCATTTGCCATTAGGTTGCTTAAGTTTTAAACTTTAATATCTCATATGTTTTGGATTTTAACATTTTATTATATGTAGCATTTGGAAATATGTTTGCCCAGTCTGCAGAGTGCCTTTTAAATCTATGATCACTGCCTATTTTGTGAAGAAGCTTTTTAGTTTGATGTAATCCCACTTGTCTATACTTGCTTTTAGTCCAATGCTTTTGCAGTCATATCCAAAAATATTTGCCATGATTAATGTTAAGTTTTCTCCATGCATACCTTCTAGAATCATTTTCTTAAGATTTGTTTTATTTGCTGGAAAGGCAGAATGACAGAGACAAGGGGAGAGAGGGAAGGAAGGAGAGAGTGCAAGAGCCAGGAGTCAGGGACTTCATCCAATCTGTCATGTGGATGGCAGTAGCTTCTTTTTGAAGACCAATTCACTGTATGTGCATGGACTTATTTTGGGGATCTCTATTCTGTTCTGTAGTCTGTTTAGGCCAATAGTATATTGTTTTAATTACTGTAGCATTGTAATCAATTTTTTGGATAGGCAGAGTAGACAGTGAGAGAGAGAGAGAGACAGAGAGAAAGGTCTTCCTTTACCATTGATTCACCCCCCAATGGCCACTACGGCCGGCACACTGCGCTGATCTGAAGGCAGGAGCCAGGTGCTTCTCTTGGTCTCCCATGCAGGTGCAGGGCCCAAGCACTTGGGCCATCCTCCACTGCACTCCAGGGCCACAGCAGAGAGCTGGACTGGAAAAGGGGCAACTGGGACAGAATCCAGTGCCCTGACCAGGACTAGAACCTGGTGTGCCAGCGCCGCAGGTGGAGGATTAGCCTATTGAGCCATGGCACCAGCCTGTAATCATTTTTAAATTTTTTTATTTCTTTATTTGAGAGTTAGAGTTACAGACAAAGAGGAGAGACAGAGAGAAAAGTCTTCTATCCTTTGGTTCACTCCCCAAATGGCCATAATGGCCATAGTTGTGTTGATCCACAGCCAGGAGACATTACCTTTTTTTGGGTCTCCCATGTGGGTGCAGGGGCCCAAGCACTTGGGCCATCTTCCACTGCTTTCTGAGGCAATGGCACAGAGCTGGATTTGAAGAGGATCAGCAGGGAGGAGATCAAATGTTGGCACCACAGGCAAAGGCTTACCCCACTATGTCACAGTGCCCACCCTTTTAGTTCATTTTTAAATCAAGAAGAATTATATCTTCCTCCAGTGTTTACTCAAGTTTGTGTGCTCATTATATTATATTTTGGTTCCATATGAACTTTAGAATTGTTTCCTGTATTTATATAAATGATATCAATCTTCTTGTAGGTATTGCATAGATCAGTTTATATTTCATTTTGCTTTTAATGAAAATAATTCTTCCAAATCATTGATATTTTGAAATTGTCAGTATAGAAATGTTTCATCTCTTTGGTTAATAATATTATTGAGTATTTTATTATATTTGTTGCTATTGTGACTGTTTGCTTTTTTCTTTCCTTAATTCTTTTTTTTTTAATTTTTTATTTGAAAGAGTTATAGAGAGGGAGAGGCAGAGAGAGAGGGAGACAGAGAGAGAAAGAGAGAGAGACCATCCATCCTCTGGTTCAATCCCCTAATGGCCGCAATGGCCAGAACTGGGCCAGGAGGTGGGGGCTTCATTTCGGACTCCCATGTGTGTGCAGGGGCCCAAGGACTGGGCTATTTTTTGCTCTTTTCCGAGGCACATTAGCAGGAATCTGGATCGGAAGTGAAGCAGCCGGGAGTTCAACTGGCACATAGATGGGATGCCAGTGTTGCAGTTGGTGGCTTTTACCCATTATACCACAGTGCTGGCCTGTCCTTAATACTTTTTAACCCATTTAGAAGTATTATTTAGAAATGTGTTGTTAATCTCCACATATACTGAGATTTTTCTGACTGTATTTCAAATACTAATTTCAAGTTTAAATCATCATCAACTGATAAACTGAATAGTTTCTATTTCATTAATTTATTAAGGTATGTTTTATTCACCAAAATTTGGTTTATCTTTTTCCATTATCCATGTGAAGTTGAGAAGAATGAATGTTCTGCTGTTGGTGGATGAAATATTACATGAATGTTAATTCAATCTTTTTGATTAATTATCCTGTTCATTTCAAATATACTTTCTGAGTTTGAACCTGCGGGATCTATAAATTACTAAAATACATGTTTGGAAGTCTCCAAATATAATATGATGTCTATTCTTCCTTGTAGTTCTCTCAGTTTTGGCCTCATGTATTTTGATGCTCTGATATAAGCTACCAACATACTAAAGAGACTTTTGTCTTATAGGACATAACCCCTTTATCATTATTTAATATGTCTGATAATTTACCTGGCCTTGAAATATCCTTTGTTTGAAATTAGCATAGATATTCCAGTGTTGTGCTTTTTAGGTTAGTGTTATTGTGCTCTTTCTCTTTTCATCTGTGTCCTTATATTTAAAGGGCTTTTGTTAGAGACAACATGTAGGAGGATCTTGTTTTTCTGTCTCCTTATCCTGTGGTTGTCCATGTCTTTAAGCTGATAGAATAGTCACATTTATAGTGATTATCGGCATTGTTTAATTCCTGTCTGTTTGTGATTCTTTTCTATTCATTATTAATGTTCTTTGTTTCCCTTTTCTGTCTTTATCTCATTTCTGCTTTCTCAGGTTTTGTTTATTTTGTAAGTATATTTTCTTTCTTCTACTTTAACAAATACACTTCTTTAAAAATTATGTTTAGGGATTGCCCTAGAATTTTTGATATGCAAAAATGCCTAGTCTAAGTGCACTTTTAAATAACACTATGCTATATCCTGGATAGTCTAAATGCCACATATCAGGAGATTATCAACATTATCCTCTCTCATATCTCTGATAATATTAATGTCATTCATTTCATTTATGTATATACTAAAATCACCTGTTTCTTCTGTTATAATTTGAAGTGTTATCATTTAGGTCAATTAAGGATAGAAGAAATAAAAATTTATTTTTACTTTCATTTATTTCCTCCTTGACACTGTTCATTTATGTAAATCTTTGTTTTATGACCTGTACTAATTTTCTTTTCTCTGGATAACTTATTTTATGATAAACCTCCCCTACTTTCTTGCCATATAATGTCTTTTTATACTTTCTGAAGAGTAATTTCATTATCCATAAATTTCTAAGTCTTTTTCTTTCAATGGTTTAAATATTTCACTCCTTGCTTACATGGCTTCTGAAGAGAAATCCAATACATTCCATCCCCCTGCCTCCTTTAAGGTTAATGTAATCATTTCTTCCAATTTATTTAAAGATTTTCACTTTATTTAGGGTTTTCTACAGTTTAATATGACTTGACCTTGTGTTAATTTGCAGACCTTTTATCCTGATTGGTGTTCTGTAAGCTTCCTGGATCCATAGTTCAGAATCTGTCTTTAATTTGGGAAAACTTCACCCATTTTCAGTCTTTTGGATATTTCTGTTGGCATGTCTCAAACTCACTGATATTTTTCACCACTTGACTGAGTGCAGTCTACTTATAAACCTAAAACAAGGCATTTTTTTTAAAATTTGTGTACAGTGATTTAGATGTTCAGTATTTTCTGCTGATTCTTTGTTAACATTATCATGTCTCTGCTTACATTACCCACTGTCTTTGCATTTGTAAACATGTTTTCATTTCAGTCCTTAACATGTAGTTGTATTTATTACATATTTCTTATCTAATAATTTCCAAAAACAAGATCTGGTCCTATTTCTTACTTTATCTTTTCAAACTGAGATTACTCTTGGCTTTTAATATGAGTTATAATTTTTTTTAATATGTGGAACTAACATGTAAATTTGTTTCTTCTACTTCATATTATTCATTGGTTTCATTAGCCTTTTTTCCTGATTAATCCTTTTTTTTCATCCCAAGAATTTTTTCTTAAATACTGTATCTGTTCATAACTCTTCATTTTTACTCATTATTGCTCTACCAGAAGAGTCCTGTTGATGTGACATAAAATATGGCTGAGCAAAGTTTTCTTTTTTTTTTTTTTGACAGGCAGAGTGGACAGTGAGAGAGACAGAGAGAAAGGTCTTCCTTTGCCATTGGTTCACCCTCCAATGGCCACCATGTCCAGCGCACTGCGGCTGGCGCACCACGCTGATCCGATGGCAGGAGCCAGGTGCTTCTCCTGGTCTCCCATGGGGTGCAGGGCCCAAGCACTTGGGCCATCCTCCACTGCATTCCCTGGCCACAGCAGAGAGCTGGCCTGGAAGAGGGGCAACCGGGACAGAATCTGGCACCCCGACGGGGACTAGAACCCGGTGTGCTGGGGCCGCAAGGCGGAGGATTAGCCTAGTGAGCCACGGCGCCGGCCGCAAAGTTTTCCATGATGTTATTGAATTCTGGAGATTTGATCTTTGCAATTGTTGGATTTTTTTGTTTATCTTTATGGGTGACACAATAAGACTAAGGTGATTTGGAATTGGTTCATTGCCATTCTCCAGGTTCATGGGGTCCTGACAAACTTATTTTCTCTTGGGAAGGAGGAGCTTGTCATGAAGAAACTTTGGAGCATATTTCAAAATGGTTGTTTCCCCCTTCCTGCTGCTTGAATAAAGACCTTTCTCATCTTTTTACTGTGAGAAATTGATGTGGTTCCTGGAACTGAAATTCACAAAAATGTGGAGTACCCCAAGACTGTGGCTCAAAGGAGTTTTCAGTCTCAAGCCAATCTACAATTAGCTTCCATCAATTCACCAAAATTGTCATAAAGTGTCCTTATCAGTGTAAACCTCCAGTATCTTCCTCCTCAGATAAACTGATCTCAGTGGTTGTTTTCAGTATGCTCTGTCTCTTTAGATTTCAAGAAGCACGTTTGTCCTGTGATCTCTGTTCTCTGATGGTTATGAGAAAAGTTGTTGGTTTTCAATTTATTCCAAATCTCTCTTCTCAGAAAATCAAAAATGTCAATTTTTGAAAAAGATAATTTATTTATTTGAAGGAGCTACAGAGTGAGGAGAGGCAGAGAAAAAGACAGAGAGAGAGAGAGAGAGAGAGAGGTCTTTCATCCACTGGTTCACACCCCAATTGGCTGCAATGGCTGGAGCTGTGCCAATCCGAAGCCAAGAGCCAGGAGCCAGGAGCTTCCTCCAGGTCTCCCACATGGGTGCAGGGGCCCAAGGACCTGGGCCATCTTCTACTGCTTTCCCAGGCCAAAGCAGAGAGCTGGATTGGAAGAGGAGCAACCAGGACTAGAACCTGCACCCATATGGGGTGCTGGTGCTTCAGGCCAGGGAATTAACCCTCTGCGCCACAGCGCCAGCCCCATGGAATGTCAATTTTTAAGCTCATACATGTAATAGCCAAAACAAGGATTCTATCTTCTTTTCAATGTTGTCACATTTAAAAAAGCTTAAATTTAGATACTATATTTGCTTAAAAACATTAATTAGTAAAGTGCATCTCCTTATGAAAAACTAGCCAGCACAGTAATTGATGCCTTTAAAAGTCATGAAATGTGCAGCAATAATGTCACCTTTTAGTCTTACAGAATATAATAAAAAACAGCCAATACATGCCATCTTGATACCAGTTCTATCTGTTCTTGTCAATGCTGTTCTTTATTCTATATATTTTATACTTTAGAATATGCAGGTATTTCATTAATTTTTCTTCATTATATTATGATCAGTTACAACCACTCATACTTAATATATTCTTTATTGCTTTATCAGAAGTTTTCATAACTTTCTCCTCCTTTTCCTTCTTCAAAATCAAAATAAATAAAGTCAAATGCAAACCCAGATTTCTTTATTATTTGTCTTGCCTCAAAGTTTCAGGTTTTTGTCTATTTGTCCTCAACACACTCCATTCTCCCACGTTCCTTTATTTTTGGATACCGTCTACTCTTTTCTACATTATAGGTGCATAATTTCTCTGTTATTCCAAGCAAATACAGAGACCATAAAGACCATAAACAGTAGAATTGTTGTCCAACACATCTATCCTGTTCAATAATAGCAAGCAGCCTGATATGATTTAATATAAATATATCTTGATATTCAAAAAAAGATATTCAAAACTCTTCAATAGCATCTCATCATACCTGAAAAGTCCTAGACTCCTTTTCCTGTCCTATGCTGGTCTACTTGATGAAGTTGCATATTTTTATCTATCACATCTGATATTTCAGAGGATTTTTACTATTTTTTAAAATGCTGTTTAGCAGTAGGATCCAGGCAGTTGTTTGACTTGGGATAGAAAGTATAAAAGGCATAGAATAAAGGGCCATGTGAGTTTTGGAGGTGCAACATATGGGGACAGAATAGATGAGGCATCCATTGCACCTATATGATGCTTTGAGAAAACATGAGATTTCATGGAGACACAAAAAAATGAAAATTATGTATAAGGAAAAATTCAGATTCCTGTCATCACATCTATCCAAATATCAAAATTTATACTCTGATTTCCTCTCCTAGTTTCTATAGATTAACTGAGTAGATTTTTGCAGTTGTTCTGACTTTTCACTATACTCCTGGATTTCCTCTTTCTTTCATAATAATATTGTTGTTTTGATACATGTGATTTTCTAGTAATTCATCTCGTGCTAAAAGGGAATATGAAAAAACTCTCAACCTTATTTTTTCATTTTTCTATGAAATACACAAATTATCACAAACTCAGAAGCTTATGTTTTATAAATTTGTTATTTCACAAACTCTTTGTGTCAGCAGATCGGGGTATGAGGGAGCTGGCCATTTGCAAAGCAGCAATCAAGAAGCTAGCCATGGCAGGGTTCTCATTAAGTGCTCACCTTGGATCAGCCTGTTTAAAAGCCTACTCGGGTATTTAGGTAACTTTAGAAAGAATCTGTAAGCAATAGAATCTTTTATAATATGAGGGAAAGAAACACATCTCTCTAACAAAGAGGCATGCAGACTGAAAGTGAAAGGTTGGAAAAAGATATTCCATGCCAACAGAAACCAAAAAAAAGCAGGTGTAGCCATATTAATATCAGACAAAATAAACTTTAATACAAAAACTGTTAAGAGAGACAAAGAGGGACACTATATAATGATTAAGGGTTCAATTCAACAGGAAGATGTAACTATTATAAATGTATATGCACCTAGTTACAGGGCACCGGTCTATTTAAAAGATATGTTAAGGGACTTAAAGGGAGATTTAGATTCCAATACAATAGTACTGGGGGACTTCAATACTCCACTCTCAGAAATAGACAGATCAGAGTGCTATTTGCACTCTGGCCTCAGAATCAGCCCTAAAGGCATTCGGAGCTGGCTGAAAAGCCCATGAGAGTATTTCAGGCATGGGAAGCCAAGACACTCTGGCAAAAGATCTCTGTGAGTGAGATCTCAGTGGAAAGAACAGGTCTTCAAAGAAGGAGGTACCTTTCTCTGAAGGGAGGAGAGAACCTCCACTTTGACTATGACCTTGTCTAAACAAGATAAGAGTCAGAGAACTCAAGGGGATTCCATAGCCTTGGAAACTCATGACTGGAGCATAGGGGGATTGCTGATGCCATAGACAGGAGTGTCAATTGGTAAAGTCAACAACAGGAGTCACTGTGCACTTACTCCTCATGTAGGATCTCTGTCCTTAATGTGCTGTGCATTGAGATTTAATGCTATAACGAGTACTCAAACAATATATTTCACTTTGTGTTTCTATGGGGGTGCAAACTGTTGAAATCTTTACTTAATGCATACTAAACTGATCCTCTGGAAAAAAAAAAAAGAAAAGAAAATATCAACTCCCAACTTGACTCTCACTGGGATTAAACATGACAATAGGTCTGATCTGATTTCATCATCATTAAAAAAAAATCATCCATTATTTTTCACTTTATGTTTCTGTGTGGGAGCAAACTGTTGAAATCCTTGCTTAATGTATACTAAGCTGATCTTCTGTATATTAAGATAATCAAAAATGAATCTTGATGTGAATGGAAGGGGAGAGGGAGTGGGAAAGGGGAGGGTTGTGGGTGGGAGGGACGGTATGGGGGGGAAGCCATAGTAATCCATTATTCGTACTTTGGAAACTTATATTCATTAAATAAAAGATAAAAAAAAAAGAAATAGACAGATCATCCAGACAGAAGATCAACAAGGAAACAGCAGATTTAATTGACACTATTGCCCAAATGGATCTAACAGATATCTATAGAACTTTCAACCCTACATCTACAGACTTCGCATTCTTCTCAGCAGTGCATGGAACCTTCTCTAGGATTGATCACATACTAGGCCATAAAGCAAGTCTCAGCAAATTTAAAAGAATTAGAATCATACCATGCAGCTTCTCAGACCACAGCGGAATGAAGCTGGAAATTAGCAACTCAGAAAACCCCAGAAAGTATGCAAACACATGGAGACTGAACAACATGCTCCTGAATGAACACTGGGTCATTCAAGAAATCAAAAGAGAAATCAAAAACTTTCTGGAAGTAAATGAAGACAACAACACAACATATCAAAACTTATGGGATACAGCAAAAGCAGAATTGAGAGGCAAATTTATAGCAATAGGGGCCTATACCAAGAAATTGGAAAGGTACCAAATAAATGAGCTTTCAGCGCATCTCAAGGACCTAGAAAAACTGCAGCAAACCAAACCCAAATCTAGTAGGAGAAGAGAAATAATTAAAACCAGAGACGAAATTAACAGGATTGAATCCAAAAAAACACTACAAAAAATCAGCCAAGCGAGAAGCTGGTTTTTTGAAAAATTAAACAAAATTGACACCCCATTGGCCCAACTAACTAAAAAAAGAAGAGAAAAGACCCAAATCAATAAAATCAGAGATGAAAAAGGAAACGTAACAAGACACCACAGAAATAAAAAGAATCATCAGAAATTACTACAAGGACCTGTATTCCAGCAAACAGGAAAACCTATCAGAAATGGATAGATTCCTGGACACATGCAATCTACCAAAATTGAACCATGAAGACATAGAAAACCTAAACAGACCCATAAGTGAGACAGAAATTGAAACAGTAATAAAGGCCCTCCCAACAAAGAAAAGCCCAGGACCAGATGGATTCACTGCTGAATTCTACCAGACATTTAAAGAAGAACTAATCCCATTTCTTCTCAAACTATTCAGAACAATCGAAGAAGAGGGAATCCTCCCAAATTCTTTCTATGAAGCCAGCATCACCTTAATCCCTAAGCCAGAGAAAGAAGCAGCACTGAAAGAAAATTACAGACCAATATCCCTGATGAACATAGACGCAAAAATCCTCAATAAAATTCTGGCCAATAGAGTACAACAACACATCAAGAAAATCATCCACCCAGACCAAGTGGGATTCATCCCTGGTATGCAGGGATGGTTCAACATTTGCAAATCAATCAATGTGATACACCACATTAACAGACTGCAGAAGAAAAACCATATGATTATCTCAATTGATGCAGAGAAAGCATTTGATAAAATTCAACACCCTTTCATGATGAAAACTCTAAGCAAATTGGGTATAGAAGGAACATTCCTCAATATAATCAAAGCAATTTATAAAAAACCCACAGCCAGCATCCTATTGAATGGGGAAAAGTTGGAAGCATTTCCACTGAAATCTGGCACCAGGCAGGGATGCCCACTCTCACCACTGCTATTTAACATAGTTCTGGAAGTTTTAGCCAGAGCCATCAGACAAGAAAAAGAAATCAAAGGAATACAAATCAAGAAGGAAGAAGTCAAACTATCCCTCTTTGCAGACGATATGATTCTGTACTTAGAGGATCCAAAGAACTCTACTAAGAGACTATTGGAACTCATAGAGGAGTTTGGCAAAGTGGCAGGATATAAAATCAATGCACAAAAATCAACAGCCTTTGTATACACAAGCAACGCCATGACTGAGAAAGAACTGCTAAGATCAATCCCATTCACAATAGCTACAAAAACAATCAAATACCTTGGAATAAACTTAACCAAGGACGTTAAAGATCTCTACAATGAGAATTACAAAATCTTAAAGAAAGAAATAGAAGAGGATACCAAAAAAATGGAAAAATCTTCCATGCTCATGGATTGGAAGAATCAACATCATCAAAATGTCCATTCTCCCAAAAGCAATTTATAGATTCAATGCAATCCCAATCAAGATACCAAAGACATTCTTCTCAGATCTAGAAAAAATGATGCTGAAATTCATATGGAGGCACAAGAGACCTCGAATAGCTAAAGCAATCTTGTACAACAAAAACAAAGCCGGAGGCATCACAATACCAGATTTCAGGACATACTACAGGGCAGTTGTAATCAAAACAGCATGGTACTGGTACAGAAACAGATGGATAGACCAATGGAACAGAATTGAAACACCAGAAATCAATCCAAACATCTACAGCCAACTTATATTTGATCAAGGATCTAAAACTAATTCCTGGAGCAAGGACAGTCTATTCAATAAATGGTGCTGGGAAAACTGGATTTCCACGTGCAGAAGCATGAAGCAAGACCCCTACCTTACACCTTACACAAAAATCCACTCAATGTGGATTAAAGACCTAAATCTACGTCCTGACACCATTAAGTTATTAGAGAACATTGGAGAAACCCTTCAAGATATTGGCACAGGCAAAGAATTTCTGGAAAAGACCCAGGAGGCACAGGCAGTCAAAGCCAAAATCAACTATTGGGATTGCATCAAATTGAGAAGTTTCTGTACTGCAAAAGAAATAGTCAGGAGAGTGAAGAGACAACTGACAGAATGGGAAAAATATTTGCAAACTATGCAACAGATAAAGGGTTAATAACCAGAATCTACAAAGAAATCAAGAAACTCCACAAAAACAAAACCAACAACCCACTTAAGAGATGGGCCAAAGACCTCAATAGACATTTTTCAAAAGAGGAAATCCAAATGGCCAACAGGCACATGAAAAAATGTTCAAGGTCATTAGCAATCAGGGAAATGCAAATCAAAACCACAACGAGGTTTCACCTCACCCCGGTTAGAATGGCTCACATACAAAAATCTACCAACAACAGATGCTGGCAAGGATGTGGGGAAAAAGGGACACTAACCCACTGTTGGTGGGAATGCAAACTGGTCAAGCCACTATGGAAGTCAGTCTGGAGATTCCTCAGAAACCTGAAGATAACCCTACAGTTTGACCCAGCCATCCCACTCCTTGGAATTTACCCAAAGGAGTTTAAATTGGCAAACAAAAAAGTGGTCTGCACCCTAATGTTTATTGCAGCACAATTCACAATAGCCAAGACCTGGAACCAACCTAAATGCCCATCAACGGTAGACTGAATAAAGAAATTATGGGATATGTATTCTTTAGAATACTATACTGCAGTAAGAAACAACGAAATCCAGTCATTTGCAACAAAATGGTGGAATCTGGAACACATCATGCTGAGTGAAGTAAGCCAGTCCCAAAGGGACAAATACCATATGTTCTCCCTGATCGGTGACAACTGACTGAACACCAAAAAGGAAACCTCCTGAAGTGAAATGGACACTATGAGAAATGGTGACTTGATCAGCATAGCCCTGATTGTTAATGGACAACTTAATACATTATCCCTCTTAGTATTTTTTTTGTCTGTTCTACTTAATATGACTGGTTTAATTCTGTAATTATCACACAGTTATTCTTAAGTGTTGAAAATTAACTGAAATGTGATCCCTGTTAAACATAAGAGTGGGAATAAGAGAGGGAAGAGATGTATAATTTGGGACATGCTCAAGCTGACTTGCCCCAATTGGTAGAGTTAGAAACATACCAGGGGATTCCAATTCAATCCCATCAAGGTGGCATGTACCAATGCCATCTCACTATTCCAAGTGATCAATTTCAGTTCACAATTGATCATAATGAAAGGACTAAGAGTCAAAGGGAGCACATAAACAAGTCTAGTACCTGCTAATACTAACCAATAGAATAAATAAAGGGGAGAGTGATCCAACATGGGAAGCGAGATACTCAGCAGATTCATAGAATGGCGGATGTCCTAAATAGCACTCTGGCCTCAGAATAAGCCCTAAAGGCATTCGGAGCTGGCTGAAAAGCCCATGAGAGTATTTCAGGCATGGAAAGCCAAGACACTCTGGCAAAAAGATCTCTGTGAGTGAGATCCCAGTGGAAAGAACAGGTCTTCAAAGAAGGAGGTACCTTTCTCTGAAGGGAGGAGAGAACCTCCACTTTGAATATGACCTTGTCTAATCAAGATAAGAGTCGGAGAACTCAAGGGGATTCCATAGCCTTGGAAACTCATGACTGGTGCATAGGGAGATTACTGATGCCATAAACAGGAGTGTCAATTTGTAAAGTCAACAACAGGAGTCACGATGCACTTACTCCTCATGTAGGATCTCTGTCCTTAATGTGCTGTACATTGAGGCTTAATGCTATAATGAGTACTCAAACAGTATATTTCGCTTTGTGTTTCTATGGGGGTGCAAACGGTTGAAATCTTTACTTAATGTATACTAAACTGATCTTCTGTAAAAAAAAAAAAAAAAAAGAAGAAATTATCAATTCCCAACTTGACTCTCACTGGGATTAAACATGACAATAGGTCTGATCTGATTTCATCATCATTTAAAAAAATCATCTATTATTTTTCACTTTATGTTTCTGTGTGGGAGCAAACTGTTGAAATCCTTGCTTAATGTATACTAAGCTGATCTTCTGTATATTAAGATAATCGAAAATGAATCTTGATGTGAATGGAAGGGGAGAGGGAGTGGGAAAGGGGAGGGCTGTGGGTGGGAGGGATGTTATGGGGGGGAAGCCATTGTAATCCATAAGTCGTACTTTGGAAATTTATATTCATTAAATAAAAGAAAAAAAATGAAAAAAAAATAATATGAGGGAATATGGTGAGCGACAACCCCTCACTTTTATCATAACTATAAGTTTGAAGCAATTTACAAGCATTAGGAGAGGTTTATATAGTGGCATAAATACCAGGAACTGTGTGTCATGAGAGTCTCTTTAAAAATTTGTCCACGACATCCATTAACACCTTCTTTTACTAATCTCATTTCTCTAATTCCTTAACAACAGATTAACTGGAAATGTTTTAACTTGCTGGATTTGATTTTCCCTCTCACCACTTTCTTTGCATGTATTCACGTCATGTGCTTCTCTGTCATTCTACCAAAATTGTTCTATTCCAGGTCACCAATGATCTACATAACCATCGCAGAGTCAAATTGGCAATTATCAGCTCTCCTTTTTCAACCTGTTACTAGCAGTGAAATCAGCTAGTAGTTATAGCCTTCCCAAAATATACTCTGAACCTAACATCCAGAATATCCATATTTACTTAATTTTTCTCTTTCTTTAGCTATCTCCAATCTCATCTTCTAATTATGCTCCTTATATAAAATCTGTTTCCTTTGAAATACTCCTGCGTTTATTTTCATTTTTTTTCTCTGTACTCAATTCAGTGCATGAATACTATCTTCAATTCTCATGGTTTTATATGTCATCTATAAGGGTAGACATTGTGGTAAAGTGGATTACGCCATCACTTGGGATGCCTGCACCCAATATTGTAGTGCCTGGTTTAAATTCAGGCTATTTCACATGTTTGGCTCAGCTTTCTGGCTTTGTGCCTGTGAAGTTGCAGGTAACAACCCGGTATTTGGGTTCCTGCTACACATGTGGGAACCTTGATGGAATTCTTGATTTCTGACTTTTTTTTTTTTTTTTTGGAAACAGTTCTCATGAGAAGTTTTATTTTTAACAAGGATTGGGAAGAATTACTTTGAAGTCTGCACCTCTGTTATGCACTTACAGTTTTTCTGCTACTTTATACTTTAAATCTCATTTGAAAGCAAATTTACCGTTTTAATACATCAGTTTTGTAACTTGACAATTCATAACTGTTACAAAAGAGAAGAAAGCGAACAGTTGTGCAGGGAGAACTTGGAGCTGTGAGGGTTCCTATGACACAGCAGACACAGCCCAGGCACTGGAGGGACATCCATGGCCTCTGGAGCCGCCAGCCCAAGAGAGAGGCTCAGCCCTAGGGGCGCGGTCTCACTCGCCACTGCCCCTAGCTGGCTCCCTGTGGAGGGGGTGGGAGTTTCCCCAGAGAGGGGCTCTTGGGCTGGGACCTGCGCAGAGGGACTTGGCGCCTATTTCTCAGTCCAAGCTGAGGTTTCCCGTGGTGTTGCGCTATGACTCCACTCTGCCATCGGCCTTGATCCTGTGCCCGAGGAGCCAGCCCACGTGCAGACACACGGAGCGGGGTTGCAGGAAGCAGCCAGCCTGGCCTGGAACCTCACTCTCTCATCCACAGAAAGCAAATGGCAGCCCTTTCGGTGAGCAGAGGAGATGTGGATCCTCACAAGAACAAGTGGGAGGCGACGCTGGGGCTCCAGAGGGCCGTCTCCTCTTCCTCCCATGCATCACAGAGCCAGGCCCCAGCTCCAAGTCCAGGCTCAGCACAGCAGCTGGGCCCGCATGCCCCTCCCTCGGCACAAAGCCCGGGGTGCCATGTCTGTCCCAGGCCCAGTCAGCGCCAGTGCCCTGGGGTTTGTGTTTCTTCACTGCAACAGCCTCCCCTCTGGTCCCGAGGATCTGAGGGTTTGAAGGACCGGAGCCGGAGAAGCCCACGGCTCCAGTTCCCCGCCCTCTCAGAGGACCCCGGGAACCGGACAGCTGGCCGCCCTCGTGCAGGGGTCGCGTCTGTCTTCAGGGAAGGAAACCCAGGCTGTGACAGCAGAGACGTCCCCGAGGTGAGCACCAGGCCCCATCCAGGCCTGCAGCCTCGTCCTGGAGCACATGACAACACGCAGGGCCCTGTCTCACCTCCCACACCTCACTGGTGAGGGGGCGTGGACCTGGGGCCAGCCGAAGGAGGGCACAGCCGAGTGGGGCCCCACCCCCGGCCTGGGGCCAGGCACTCACTCCTCCTGGATGACCAGCTCATGCTGCACGATCAGCAGGCGGATCTCCCACTGCCTCACTCGCTCTATCGCAGCAGCCTGGGCCTGGGGGGGTCTCGTTTCTTCCTCGGGGCTGGGTCAGGAATCCCAGGCAGTCCAGTGCTCCCCAGCCTGCTCCTTGCTGCTGCTGAGGCTGTGGGGCTGATGTGTGCAGTTCCTCCCCGGGGCACAAGAGAGCTGAAGACTGCCCGGATGCCCTGCTGGTGGACAGCCTCCTCCTGCTATCTGATACATACTTACAATTTTTATTTAAGTTTATTTTTTTTCCAATAATGAAAATAGGGGCCAGTGTTGTGTTGTGATACAATATGGTAAGCTGCTACTGGCAATGCCATCCTCCTGTGTAGGAGTGCTGATTTGAATCCCTGCTGCTCTGCTTCGAATACATCTCCCTTCTAATGCACCTGTGTAGACAATGGAAAATGGCCCAAATGCTTGGGCCCCCACTACGCATGTGGGACAATGGAATTCCTGGCTCCTGGCTTAAGCCTAGGCCAGACCTAACTCTTATGCCTATTTGGGGAGTAAATCAGCAGATTAACAGCAGGGCCAGTGCTATGGTGTAGCAGGTAAAGCTGCTGCCTGCAGTGCTGGCTTGCCATATGGGCACTGGTTCAAATCCCAGCTGCTCCACTTCTGATCCAGCTCTCTGCTATGACCAGGGAAAGCAGTAGAAGATGGCCCAAGTCCTTGGACCCCTGCACCGTTTGGGAGACCTGGAAGAATCTCCTGGCTCCTGACTTCAGATCAGCACTTCTCCAGCCATTGCAGCCAATTGGGGAGTGAACCAGCAGATGCAAAACATCTTTACTCTCTGTCTCTATCTCCTCTCTCTCTGGGTAGCTCTGACTTTCAAATAAATAAATAAATCTTTAAAAAAGAGCTCTCTCTCTCTCTCACTCATTTTCTGTCTCTTTCTCTGTCACTCTGCATTTCAAATAATAAATAAATACTTAAAATAATAAAATTAAACAAAATTAGCTATGTACCAATAAATACTAAATTTATATATTTATCTGGACCTCTTCTTTTTACTCACTTCTATTAATCTGCTGTACAATAACCCATTTAAATGTTTAATAAGAACATTCTCTAATCTGACATTCATCTCAATAGCTGAGAATTTCGATTTTCAATTGTTCAACTCTAAATAATCATAGCGATCCTCATCAACTCATCAACCACCTTTTCTCTCTCTTCCTTTCACATAAACTAATTAATACATAATGCCTCCTTGTTGCTGTCTTTGAAATACTTCTCATATATGACAATTTTTGACCCTCTCCTTTCCTAACACTCTGGTCCATGTAATCACCATTTTTATTATTGGTTGTTGTCTTTACTTCAATTGCATAATTTTCTGTTTTTCAATTATCTCTATCTGATTTTATTGTCATTATAGAAAATAGAGTAATTTACTTTCAGATGAAATTAAAACCTGTCATTCCACTTACAGAATCTTCTGATTGTCATTATCTCAGAACTAAACTTAAATCCTTTACCATGATCTAGAAGACATTCTCAAACTTACTCTCTGCTGTATTTTTATTGCTTTTGGGTTAATGATGAAATTGGTTATTTCTAATTAGTCCTCTGGACCAAGTTTAGATGATCCCAATTTTGCTGTCAACATCCAAGAATCATAATCCAGAGCTGTTTGATTAAATGCTTTCTTCTCTCCATCAGCCTGATCAGGATGTTCACCTTGGCCACATCCTAGTCAGAGTTGCTTCACAGCTTGTCTGATCTGGTGATAGCTGGCCTTGACATCTAGACAAATGCAAGTGTGTGTGGCCTTCTGTCTTCCTCATGGCAGGCTCTGTTGTCAGGGGGAATTTATGGCATGCTGATCAAACTTGTTTCTCCTGGAGGTGTACTTTCAAGGATCTTTGGGCTTCCTCTGGAGTTACACTGTTTTATTTGTTTTTCTTCATCCCTTCCTTCCTTCTTCTCTCCCTACTTTTTTTCTTTTCCTCCTCTCCCTATTCCTCTACTTCCTCTTTGTCCTCCTCTACTTCTACTACCACCACCACCACCACTACTACTATTTCTCCTTCTCTGCTCTTTCTCCCTTCCTTCCTCTCTCTTTTTCTCTCTCCCCCCTCGCTCTTCCTTTCTCTCCCTCTCTCCTTGTCTCTCCATCATGGGTGGCTGTGGATACCTTTCAGTGTTGTTTTCTTGTTCTTCTAAACACTTGCCTTGACATCCACTTAGGGAGAGGCAGGAGCTTCTTTGTTTTGCTGCCATCAAAAGGGCCATATTTCTCACTTTGCTTAAATGTAATTTATGAGTCATTTTGTTTCAGAATTACACTGAAGGAGGAAAATCTAGTTACACTGTATTTTTTAAAGATTTTCTTATGAATTTGAAAGGCAGTTACAAAGAGAGAGGCAGAAACAGAAAAAGAGGAGAGAGAGTGAGAGATCTTCTATTTGCTGATTCACTTTGCAAATGGCAGCAGTGGCCAGGGATGGGCTGGGATGAAGCCAGGAGTTTCATCTGGATCTCCCACATTGGTGGCAGGAGTCCATACCCTTAGGCCATCTTCTACTGCTTTTCCAGGGCCACCAATAGGGAGCTGGATAGGGCGTGGAACAGGTGGGACTTGAACCGATGACCATATGGGATTCCAGTGTTGCAAGCTGTGGCTTTTCCAGTTACACTAGGATGCTGGTCCTAGTTATTATGAATTTTTAAGTAGTTAAGGATGTGAAAGTTTTAAGCAAACGTATCCCAAGGCTATTGTGATTATTAGAAAGTTTGTAGAAAAATATATATTGTAGTATTAGTATTTTTTGTTCTACTTAATACTATTGGTTGAACTCTGTAATTAACACACAACTATTCTTAGGTGTTTAAATTTAACTGAAAAGTGATCCCTGTTAAATATAAGAGGGGGAATAAGAGAGGGAAGAGATGTATAATTTGGGACATGCTCAAGCTGACTTGCTCCAAACGGTGGAGTTAGAAATGTGCCAAGGTATTCCAATACAATCCCATCAAGGTGGCATGTACCAATGCCATCTCACTAGTCCAAGTGATCAATTTCAGTTCACAATTGATCATACTGATAGGTCTAAGAGTCAAAGGGATCACATAAACAAGACTAGTGTCTGCTAATACTAATTGATAGAGAATGATCCAACATGGGAAGTGGGATACATAGCAGACTCATAGAATGGCAGATGCCCTAAACAGCACTTTGGCCTCAGAATCAGCCCTGAAGGCATTCGGATCTGGCTGAAAAGCCCATGAGAGTATTTTAGGCATGGAAAGCCAAGACACTCTGAAAAAAAAAAAAGAAAAAAAAACTAAATGAAAGATCTCTGTGAGTGAGATCCCAGTAGAAAGAATGGGCCATCAAAGAAGGAGGTACCTTTCTCTGAAGGGAGGAGAGAACTTCCACTTTGACCATGACCCTGTCGGAATAAGATCAAAGTCGGCGAACTCAAAAGGCTTTCATAGCCTTGGCAACTCATGACTAGAGCCTAGGGTGTATACTGACACCATAAACAAGAGTGTCAATTTGTTAAGTCAACAACAGGAGTCACTGTGCACTTACTCCTCATGTAGGATCTCTGTCCTTAATGTGTTGTCCAATGTGAATTAATGCTATAACTAGTACTGAAACAGTATTTTACACTTTATGTTCTGTGTGGTGCAAACTGATGAAATCTTTACTTAATATATACTAAATTGATCTTCTGTATATAAAGATAATTGAAAATGAATCTTGATGTGAATGGAATGGGAATTGAAAATGAATCTTGATGTGAATGGAATGGGAGAGGGAGTGGGAGATGGGAGGGAAGTTATTGGGGGGAAAAGCCATTGTAATCCATAAACTGTACTTTGGAAATTTGTATTTACTAAATAAATGTTAAAAAATAAAAAATAAAGATTGCTAAGTTAGAAAAGTAATGATTAGCTGAATTTCATTAAATTTGGAGTTTCTGTTAATTCAAATATACTGTTAAAAAGCAAGGAACATTTACACTATTATGCAGTAATCTCTAGTTTATATTTTTAAGTGAAAAAAATTAAAGTGGTATTAACATTTTTTAACTTTTATTTAATGAATATAAATTTCCAAAGTACGGCTTATGGATTACAGTGGCTTCCCCCCATATCGTCTCTCCCGCCCGCATCCCTCCCCTTTCCCACTCCCTCTCCCCTTCCATTCACATGAGGATTCATTTTCGATTCTCTTTATATACAGAAGATCAGTTTAGCATACATTAAGTAAAGACTTCAACAGTTTGCTCCCACACAGAAACATAAAGTGAAAAATAATAGATGATTTTTTAAATGATGATGAAATCAGATCAGACCTATTGTCATGTTTAATCCCAGTGAGAGTCAAGTTGGGAATTGATAATTTCTTCTTCTTTTTTTTTTTTTTACAGAAGATCAGTTTAGTATACATTAAGTAAAGATTTCAACAGTTTGCACCCCCATAGAAACACAAAGCGAAATATACTGTTTGAGTACTCATTATAGCATTAAGTCTCAATGTACAGCACATTAAGGACAGAGATCCTACATGAGGAGTAAGTGCACAGTGACTCCTGTTGTTGACTTTACAAATTGACACTCCTGTTTATGGCATCAGTAATCTCCCTATGCACCAGTCATGAGTTTCCAAGGCTATGGAAGCCTTTTGAGTTCACCGACTCTTATCTTGTTTAGACAAGGTCATATTCAAAGTGGAGGTTCTCTCCTCCCTTCAGAGAAAGGTACCTCCTTCTTTGAAGACCTGTTCTTTTAAAGTAGTATTAACATTTTAATAGTTGCTTGTACAAACTTCTGTGTTATTACATTGAATGAAGAATAAAGCAAATATGGAAACAAAAAGATACCACTATAATGATGAAAATATTAGAAGTATTGTAGGGATGAAGCAACTGGAACAACGCAGTGCTGCCGGTAGCACAGTAAATTGGTGAAACTTATTTAGGAATCTGTGAACAGTATCTGTTAAAGCTGAACAACCTACTTCATGCTTAAGCAATTGCTAAAATGACAATATATACGCACCAATTAAAAAATAATAAGTGTTCATGGCTAGTACATTGTAACTCGACCAAAGCAGGATTATTGCAAGCCAATTGCAAGCTCTACATCACAAGATACATGCCAGAACATGGAACTGTTGAGTCCCCTACATCAGCTTCAGGTCTGAGCCAGCTTCAGACCTGAGGGCTGGTGGCTCACTCCTCCAACCTGGCATAACTCCTAATGACTGCCCCCACTACCTTGCTAGGGTGGTCGCTGATTGGCTACAGCATTTGTGATGTCATACATGGCCATTGGGTTTTCAAACTGTCCAATCAGGTGTGAAGGGGTGGGGGCACATTATGTAACCATGGGGGATCTTCATGTAACAGGTGTAACCAGGCTCAGTTGCACAGAGCAGTCTGGGGTGGCACAGTGTCTCTCTCTCTGTGAAGAGGAAACCAAGAAATGGTGAGTATGGGAGAATGAATGTCCAGAGAGCAGGGAAGGTGGAGCTAGTGGAACCTGTTAAGGTACTTCTGTAGCTAATTTTTTTAAAGTTCTTATGAGAAAAACTAATTCTGCTAAATATATCTTTTTTTGCCTTTTTGAGGTAATCATGTGTTTTGTCTTTATTATGCTAACTTTATGTTAACTGATTTACACATGGTGAGTTATCCTTGCATTTCTGGAAATCTGGCTTGAGCATCTTTTTTAATGTGCTGTTGAATTTGGTTTGTTCAGACTTTGTCCAGAATGTTCCCTCTGTATCTGTCAAGGATGCTGGCCTGTAGCTTTCTTCTCTTATGAATATCAGCACAGCAAGTGGGGGCTTAACTTGCTACATGACAATATCAGCCTGTAACTTGGGTTTTCAATCAGAATAGCTGGTCTCATAAAATGAGCTTTGGAGTGTTTTCTCCTCTTTGTCTCACAGAAGAATTATAGAATTGTTACAATTTCTTATTTATGTAGTTTGTAGAATCCAGTAGGTAAGTGTACAGGTTTTAGATTTACTTTAATTGGATCTATTTTATTATTTGTTTAATGTCTTTGCTGGTTAGTGTCTGTTGATATTTTCTATTTCTAACTAGCTCAGTTTTGTTAGTTTGCATATTCCTAGGGATTCATCCATTTCCTCTGGATTATCAGATTTGTCTGTGCATGTTCATCCATAGCATTCTCTTATAATCTTTTGTATTCCTGTGGCATCAGTTGTAATGTCACCCTTCTTACTTATGAATATTTTTTGGTCTTCACACTTCTTTTCTTTGTTATTCTGGATAAGGTTTCATTAATTATCTTTTTGAAAGAAAAACTTTGGATCAGGTACTTTGGTTAGCAATTAGGATGCCATTTAAGATGCCTTCAGGGGCCGGCGATGTGGTTCACCTGGTTAATCCTCTGCCTGCTGTGCCAGCATCTCATATGGGTGCTGGGTTCTAGTCCTGGTTCCTCCTCTTCCAGTCCAGCTCTCTGCTGTGGCCCAGGAAGGCAGTGAAGGATGGCCCAAGTGCTTGGGCCCCTATACCTGCATGGGAGACCAGGAAGAAGCACCTGGCTTCTGGCTTCAGATTGGTGCAGTGCCGGGCATAGTGGCCATTTGGGGAGTGAACCAATGGAAGGGAGACTTTTCTCTCTGTCTCTCTCTCACTGCCTATAACTCTACCTGTCAACAAGTATATATATGTATAAATATATAAAATAAAAAATAAAAAGCTGCCTTCATCCTATATTGGAGTAAGTTTGGATTTGAGTCCTGGGTGTATTCCTGATTCCATCTTCCTGCTAATTGCACAATGGGAAACAGCAGGTGATGGATCAATTGGACACCTACCATCCACATGGAAGGCCTGAATGAGTTTCTCACTCCTGCTTTTGGCCTGGCTCAGCCCTAGTATTTATGGACATTTAGGGAATAAATCATAGTTGGATGATATTTCTGTATCTGTTCTGTCCCTCCCCATATACATATACATATACATATATACACACACACACATATATATATACACATATCTGCATTTTAGATAAATGTTTTAAAAAGCATTTAGTTATGTCAATCTTTTCTTTCTATTGTTTTTCATGTTTCTTTTATCATTTTCTAATCCTTGCTGTTAATTGTTTGCTAAATTTGTTGACTGTTCTTTTTGCTCCTTCCTATAGTGGTAATGCTCAGTTGTCTATTCGAAGTCTTTCTTTTTTATGCAGACTCTCATTGACTTGGACTTCCTATTCAGGACAGTTTGGGCTGAATCCCATAAGTTATGGGACAGTGTGTTTCCTTTTTTCCCTCCTGTCACATAACATTCCCACTTAAAACTTATTGGTCAGAGCAGGTTTCACAGTGTCCCACCTCCATACAGAGATCAGAAAGTATCCCACATATCTGGAATAAATGAAAGATAGAAAACTGTGGCCAGCAATTCTAGTGACCACCATGCTGCATATAAAAACTCCTGCCCTGAATAGTGGAAGGAATGCAGGAGCCAGATGGTAAAGAGGCACATGAGTGGGCCCAGAGTTTAGAGTGATTCCTAGTTAACGCATGGGGCAAAAATCAGGGAAACACTGAGAGCCTTTCTCACTTGGACCAGGACCCAAACAGGTCCTGTTCTTGGCAAACAAACCAGTTGTGTTAGAAGATGGGAGTATGTGTAGCTTTTCAACAGGGTTGTTGAGGCTGGATGCACCTGTGTTTCCAGAGAGCTCCAGTTAATGGGTAGAACAGTCACAATGCAGTATTTCTCTGGCTCTGTATTCAATTCTTTTAATAGCTCTGGGAGCCCATAATAGACACAGTGTTTCTGGTGTGTTCTGAAGGTGTCCTGCTTGATTTTTTCCTGGTGTCAGCCATTGGACCCCAGGCACTCTGTCTTTGTACGTTTCTTGTTATTGCAGATGTCAAAAGCACAGCTCTGCCGGCATGTGCTCCAAGGCCCTCTGGGCTGCAGAGCTGCGGTTCTACCTTGCAGTTGTCTGTGGTGAGAGTGCCACCTCTGTCCTTGCAAAATCTTCCAATGCTCTAGGTGTCCTCCTGCTGCCCTGACAAGAGGATTGGGCAGGCATCCTGGCAGAGATGCTGGCATGCCTGGCACTTTGGTCACTTCCCACGCTGACTACTGCTGGTCTTCGTTACTCACTCAAGATCCTAGGTCTTTGGGGCTGGCACAACAGCATGGCAGGTAGAGCTGCCACCTGCAGTGCCAGCATCCCATGTGGGTGCCAGTTTGAGTGTCAGCTCCTCCACTTCTGATCCAGCTCTCTGCTACAGGCTGTCAAAGTAGTAGAGGATGGGCCAAGTCCTAGTGGTCCTGTGCCTGTGTGGAAGACTTTGAAGAAGGTCCTGGATCCTGGCCATCTGGGGGAGAGAACCAGCAGATGGAAGAACTCTCTCTGTCTTTCTGCCTCTGCCTCTCTGTAACTCTGCTGTTCAAATAAATAAATAACTATTTGTTAAAAAAAATTCTAAGTCTTCTTTTGACTTCCTCCCAACCACAGGCCTTTGTACATGTGGCCCCTACAATAACTTTGTCACCATTGCCCTTTCTAAAATTAATCATCTCTTGCTAAGAACAATGGCTGGAGCGAGGTCAACCTGAAACCAGGAGCCAGGAGCTTCTTCTAGGTCTCCCACACAGGTACAGGAGCACAAGTGCTTGGGCCATCTTCTACTGCTTTTTCAGGCCATAGCAGAGAGATGGGCTTGAAGAGGAGCAGCCAGAACTAGAACTAGTGCCCATATGGATGTTGGCACTGCAGGCAATGGACTAATCTAGTGCACCATAGTGCTGACCCAACATTTACTTTTACATCTTATTTTTTCTGTTGTAATGATTGGACTATTGCTGAATAAGTTCCTTTATATCTGATGGAAACCCTACTATGGCTCCTATATTATAATGCTGAATACTACTTATAGTAAAATACTATAATTTATATCATAATGTGTGCATTCCTTTTAACTTATTTTCATTTACTACTATCACCTTTATACATTATCAGTATTCTCCTATAGGCTGATCATCATACTATGAGCATCACATTACCTTGATTTGCTTTTTCACTGTTACATAATCAACTTCATCATAAATTTTATGAACTCCTGGCAACTTTCCTGTTCATAGGTTCTCAGAACACTCTTTTGCCACCATATTCAATTCCCTTTTCAGGTGATATATTTTTGCCATTTTTGGAGCTCCAGGTGATTTTAAAATTATGTTTAATTTTGAATTTCAAAAATATAACTCTAGATATAGTACATTTACTTTATCATTATCATTGGAATTGGCATGAAATTCATTTATGTTTATTTGAAAATTGTTAAATTTTTCATTATTGTGTAACTGAAATGGACTACTTGTCTCTAAAATCCATTATATATGTGTACATAATATACAGTACTGGCTGGCACCACGGCTCACTAGGCTAATCCTCTGCCTTGTGGCACCGGCACACCAGGTTCTAAATCCAGTCAGGGTGCCAGATTCTGTCCCGGTTGCCCTTCTTCCAGGCCAGCTCTCTGCTGTGGCCAGGGAGTGCAGTGGAGGATGGCCCAAGTGCTTGGGCCCTGCACCCCATGGGAGACCAGGATAAGTACCTGGCTCCTGCCATCAGATCAGCGCAGTGCGCTGGCCGCGGTGGCCATTGGAGGGTGAACCAATGGCAAAGGAAGACCTTTCACTCTGTCTCTCTCTCTCACTGTCCACTCTGCCTGTCAAAAAATAAAAAATATATACAGTACTATATATAATATATATACATAGTCACTTTATTATGGTTCTTATCAAATGACAGTTTTACTCACTGTAGTCACAATTTAAGAATTTCACATCCCTGAACACAACATTTTCTCCTCTGTAAATTACCAAAATGCATATTAGTGATAAAAATTTAAGTACTTTTAATATAAAGTGAATACATCAAGGGTGAGCATTTGACCTGTAGTTAAAATGTTCATGTTCAAATTTGAAGAAAATGTGTTGAATTCCTGGCTCTGTCTCCTGACTCCAACTTTCTATCAATAAAGACCTGGGATATACTAGTTATGGCTCAAGTAATTGAGTTCCTGCCATCATGTGGGAAACATAGATTGAGCTCCCAATTATTTTTGTTGATTCTTGTTCTGCCCCCAACATTTTGCAGGCATCAGGTATTTAGGGGAGTTTATCAGTGGATGAGTGCTCTCTCTCTCCCTCTCTCTCCCTCTCTCTCCCTCTCTCTCCCTCTCTCTCTCTCTCTCTCTGTGTGTGTGTGTGTCTACATTTTTGTCACTCTGTTTCAGGATATTTTAGGAAATGCAAAGAGATAATACCTCAAAATATAGCATTCTTGATCCCACCTAACTCTTGATGGCCTAAGTAATTTCATTTATCTTAATGTAGAGATTTTTGTATTTCTCTAATTTTTAATAAATTTAATTTTCACAGTAAGCACTCTATAGCAATTTTTAAGAAAGTTATTATAATATTGCATATGAAAAAATGCAGCCTGGATTTTCAATATTCTGAAATAATATGAAGAATAAAATGAGAGAAATATGTATGAATATGTTTATATAAACATGTGTTCTTTTTCCCACAAATTCATGCAGTGTACAAATACATATTGAAAACCCACACTGTGTAAGACATTATTGTACTAGGCTCTGCAAATAAAACAAATTTTCTGTTCTTATTTGGATTAGAGTCTAGTGGAGAGGAAATTAAAATAAAATTACAACTCTGAATTTAGATGGATTTAGTAAGATAACAATTTAATGATCACATAATAAAATTCAATCCACACTGGGTCAAGGGAACATTTTCCTGAAGATAACATGAGTAGACTGAGACATAAAGGATTAAAACATAGCAGTTAAGAAAAGAATGAAGAATATTCCAACCAGTGTATACCACATGCTGAAGCTCAGCTGAAATTTACTTGTAGCCAAGATGAAGTAAAAATTGTTCTTTAACTCCTTACATGAGACAATCAGACACTAAAGAGAAAACCAGCATTTATCACCGATTTTCATAATAAAGGGCCTGAGGCAAAGAACACAATATATGAAAGATAAAAGAAAAATAAACTCTCAAATTCTGCAGCTCCTAACAGAGAGATTCCATGCCCTGTCACAGGGAGAGGGAACTGAGGTGGAGTGTACAGACTCCCTGTATTGATGTGATGAAGCTGGGTATTCTGGAACATCATGTCAGTGAGCTATCATAGGGAAATCTGGAGAGGAGCAGAGTAATGAGAACGAACACTGGAGACATTTGGATGGCCTTGTTTGATGTTTAGTGGAGTCATAAACAGTGCATGCCCACTAGAAAAAAAAATGAAGACTGTGGGTGTGACATCTATAAAGATTAGAGGAAATTCTTCCTTGTGCCCATAGAGAGCTGAGATTAAACATCCATTCTCAGCAGCCAGACTGAAAAACTCCCAAGTCATGGGACAATGATTAGAGTAATGAGAAAAGGTTTTTCCTTAGGACTAGGAATTTAGACATAGGCTGAGCGTGGTTCTGCTCCACCCAACAAATCATGAAAGCAAGACTAGAAAAGATCAAACTGTATTTAAGGTGCTTAACTGATCAAAAAGTAAATCTCAAAAATGATAAGTAGAAGTGTGGAAGATATTTTTTTAAAACTAACTTAACACTCATAAAGATAATTACAGTGTCAGAAATCGTCACTGTACTGGATAGGCATTAATGTAAATTATTTATCACAAAAATGCATAAGTTTGAGACTGTGATGATCTTTGATAAAACTTCAAGTGAATACAGATAGCCTGCCAAATGGAGACATAGGAAAGTTCTGAAGGAAAAATGGCAACTTTTCCTAGACTTAAAGTATATTATGTTTTTATTGTATCACATATAATGTAGTATAGTTACTTCCAGATGGACTCTAATGAATTAAAATCATATACTATCATAGGTAAAACAGCTGTATCATAGCAAAAACAAAGAGTTGTAGTTAATAATTCCTTCTAAATTAGATATAAACTAAATCATAAAATAATTTATTAATCTAAATAAGGCAGAATCGAATAATAAACTATGAAATTACACCAGTTTGATTTCAGATAAGCTGAACTACAATAATATGTAAGTACCACACTAACACTTAAAAACTGAAAAGTGAGGAACATGAGCCTTACCAAGGTTAATTTCATAGCCATACTCCCATAAGCAATTAAAAATTTATTTCAAAATTATTTCCAACTAAAGACACTAGAAAAAGAGGAGCAACTTAAAGTCTCAGCACCAAGTAGAGAGTGAAAATAGGTATTTGCTGTGATCTGAACATACCATTTAAATGCTGAAGAAGATATAATAATTCTAAATATTTATGCATCTAATAAAGTCAAATGCATGCTATAAAGTAAGATAGTTTAAAAAATTAGAAATATCATTTGAGATTCTAGTACTTCTCATTCAGCAAATGACAGAACAAGAAGAAATGCAGTAAGAATATCCAATTCAAAACACTACTCTCAAGTAACCATAGAACACTTACCAAAGTGGATGTCACAGAGCATAAAACATACACTAATAAAAGGATAAAATCAAATGATATGTTTTGCTCTATGAATACAAACCAGTCAAATCAGAAAGAAATAACACAAACAGGAATCAGGAAAATATTCAAATACTTGGAAAGTAAGTAGCACACATTGCAATAAACCTGAGTCCAAGAGCAAGTAGACAGAAAGTATTTAACTGAATTGAATACAACATAAGAGAACTTGTTTAATGTAGCTATCAGGGCACATTAATGAAAAGTTTTAGTGTTAAATGTCTGTAGAAAGGGGTTCAGAAGCTTTTTTAAAGAAAAAACACAATGAAAAATTTTGAAGCCCTTGATATTAGTCTGAAATCAATGAACTTGATTTCCAACTAAAGACACTAGAAAAAGAGGAGCAACTTAAAGTCTCAGCACCAAGTAGAGAGTGAAAATAAGTATCTGCTGTGATCTGTACATACCATTTAAATGCCAAAACATAATCATGGATGGTGTTATTGCCTGATAAAGCTGTAAGGTGCTCAGGCAGGATCAGAGGCTTATAAAACAGACACAGTGAGAATCTTTACCCTTTATCCACTTGAGGATTCTGGGAAAAGCCATCTAGGAACCAGGAAGCAGGCACCCAAGAGGCCCTCAACCCTGTCAGGGCTGCATCCTGAGACTCTTACTTTAAGATCTGTGGTGATTTCTTTGGTTTATAAGCTGCAAAGGCTATGATAACTTCCTACAGCCATCCCAATCAACTACAGCAACCAAGATACAATCAGTAAAATTTATCCCCAGGAGCTGCAACACCTCCCACAGGGACCCCAAGGCACCTCTGGCCTTAACCACCTCAACCCTGGCACAGCTCCCCGAGCTCTGTTCCAGGAGCAGGGTCACCAGTACCACTGAGAAGAACAAAGCCAGCCCCACAGGGAAAGAGGTGGAGCCTGGGGCTGGAGTCACTGCTGGGTACAGGGACCCATGGCTGTGAGGGCCAGGTGGCTCCCTGAAGGACCATGTCCACCAAGGCCAGTGAGTGTACCTCTGGTGTACTTCTTGTTGCTATCAGAAGATTGCCCACGTGTGATCGCCTCCTGAACCTTGCTGGCTGTGAGGCCTCAGCCTCATGCATAACTCAGCTCACCCCTTGGCTGCCTAGAATTAATCTCAGCACCAAGCATGACCCACAGCACTGCACGGTGCAGGACATGGCAGCGAGCATGGCCTCGAGGTCATGAAGGTCAAAAAGCTGCAGCACTGACCCTGAGCCAAGCAACCTAAATGTGCTTGTCTCTCTCAACACCTGCACACCAGCCTGCTTTCATGACCAACTTCATTGTGACAGAAGAAAAACTTCAGTAAAACTGAGGAAAAAATGGGAAAAGCCACTGTAACAAAACCATGTGTGGAAATAGTGAAGGTGATAAACATCTATCCACTCAGGTTGATCAAGAAAAAGTGAAAATGCACAAATTATTAATGATGAAATAATGTGATATTAGTACAAATTCTTGAGATATTAATACAGATTTTCATGAAGAATCATGCTAACATAAATAAAATAGACAAGTTCCTTGAAAGATAAACTCAGTCAAGAAGAAATTCACCACCTGTATTAACCAATATCTATAAAGCAAAATACAGTCAGAGTTACAAATCTTCCTAGAAAGCATCACCTGGCCCAGATACCTACACTGATGCATTCTTCCAAGTGTTTTAGAAGGAAATAAAAAATATAATTCTACATGCTTTTCAAAAGATGAGGAGGAATACATCTGAACTAATCCTATAATGAAAATATTATCCTGAAAAACAAACACAGTGATTGAAAAAATCAACTTTCCTCATGAGCAATAATGTAAAAATCCAACCAAATTTTGAAATAATCAAGATATTCTCATATGGGTGAATGTATGAATGAACTGTGTTGTATCATACAAAAAATAGTTTGTTGCTAAAAGGAAATGAGCTAACAAATCATGAAAACACACAGAGGAATCTTTGGTGTATTACCAAGTAAAAGAAGTTGACGTGAACAATTATACATGCTCATCACTATGTGACATTTCAGAATGGCACAATTATGAATCTAGTAAAAAGATTAGTTGTTGACAGGATTGTAGAGGGAAGAAATGGGTGACTAGGCAGATAAGATTTTAGAGTAATGAAATGTTGCATAATAAAATGATGGACACACATTATTCTAACTTTGCATGAATTCATAAAGTTTTCAATACAAAATCCTAGTGTCAATTATGGATTTGAGGTGTTAATGATGTATCAAATGTAATCATAACAACTATACTACACTGGTCAGGTTCATATTAATAAGAGGAGTGACTATGCCACTGTGGCAGCAGATATTTTTGGAAAATCTCTGTACCTTCCTCTTAATTTTAATATGAACCTAAGATATCGCTAAAGATAAAATGTGTTAAAAATTTGGGACATCAGTCTCTCTCGGCTCGCCTCGTGCGTGGCTGGGCGTGCCGCACTCTCCTAAAGGTGGACCTCAAACTCCAGCAGCTTGACGTCTTGGCCAGCCTCCATGGCCAGGTTCCGGGACTGCTGGACTGGGACATGAGGAACAAGGCCTTTCTGGCCTTCACCACGTCGCACCTGCCTGTGGCCGAGCAGAACCTTGCCAGGTACAGGCTTCAAATAGTCGAACCACCAAGGTTACCTTTGGAGAAGAAGCCCCATGCTGACAGAGATGGTCCAGAGTTCGAGCCCAACCTGTGGATGTGGGTGAACCTCAACATCGTGTACCCACCGGGAAAACTGGAAGCCCAAGGGGCTAGCGAGAAGAAGGAACCGGCAGGCATGGTCCCTCGCCTTCAGCTGCCCTGCCATCAGGAAGATGCCTGCTCCCCAGAGGCTGCGGGGCCAGCGCACTGTCACCTTCCTCCCCGAGCAGTCTCCGTCACCAAAGCACTTTTCGTCTTCCCCCAGCAGCTGGGAGCTCATGGAAGAGGAGGAGGCCGAGGACCAGGATGACAGCTCCTGTGTGGCTCTCCTGTCCCCTCACAAAAGGGCCCCCTCCAGAGCCGGAGGCTTCAGCAAGCCAGCAGCCAGGAGGGGAGGCTCTGGCCCTGGCCCCTCTCAATTACTTCCACCTAATTGCCCTGGCATTAAGAAACAGTTCCCCCCGTGGCCTCAACATGCAGCAGATCTACAGTTTCACTCGACAACACTTTCCAGTTTTCCGAATGGCTCCAGAAGGCTGGAAGAACACCATCTGCCACAACCTGTGTTTCCGAGACAGCTTTGAGAAAGTGCCGGTCAGTATGCAGGTCGCGGCCATCACCCCATCCCGCTCCTGCTTCTGGAAGTTGACTGAGGAGGGACGCCACCGCTTTGCCGAGGAGGCCTGCGCCCTGGCTGTCACCCAGCTGGAAAGTATCCAGCAGTGCATGAGCCAACCAGATATGATGCTCTTCCTCTTTGACCTTTGATGCCCCAAAGCGAGTCCCCTGCCTTATTAGTTGCCCCCAGCAGCCTTGTGTGGATATGTGTGTGTGGTCTCTGAAGATGGGGTGAAGGGCAGAGGTGCAGTTCCAGCTTGGGGTGGGGAGCAGCCCATGCGTGCTACCGAGGCAGTGGGGCAGCTGCTGGTGTGCAGACCCAGATGCCATGCTTGTCTCAGAGGATGAGAGTCCTCGCCCTTCGCCAGACCTGAGCGAGTGCTCATTTTCTGGATTTTGAAGATAATCATGGGAGATGCTGGCTTGTGGCAGGCAGCCCTGGGAGCACCACCTACTCGTTCAGCTAACATTGTTAAGCTGCTACTTAACGAACTCATAGGGCTGCAGGGCCCTGGGACAGTTTCTGCTCTGCACTGTGGTAGCTGAGACAGGGGTAAGGGCAGGTGCCATGGCAGCAGAGGGGGGCAGTTTTAGGGAGAGGCTACCTTTGTTTGGAAGTTTTGATCAATAAAGGATAATATGAAGAAAAAAATTTAGGACATCAAATTCAATCAATAAGCTAAATAAATGACTAAACAAATGGGATATATTCCAGGAATGCAGGGCTTGTTTAACACTAACACAATGATTAGATTTATTATGGTATTAATAATATGAAAGAGAAAAACTGCAGGGTTACTGTTATTTCACTCCTATTGGGGATGCCGGACACCCTGGTGCAAGACTCTCTCTCAGTATAGAAATAAAGGGCTGAGTCCAAGAGTGTGCAAAGCACAAGTGGATTTATTGCATAGAAAGGAGTACAGACTCCTGAGAGAGAGGAGGGGCTCAAAGCTGGGAGTCCATTACCAGAGGAGTGAGCCTGTTTTTGAGTTTTCAGTTTTAGCCTTTACCACTATCCATGGGATGCTTTTTTTTTTTTGTGGGGGACATGCAGAGGTTCCTGTTTTAGGACTGCACCCTCTACTTGGGTCTACATTTGGCTGGACCATTGGCCTGTATTCCAAAGGGCAGAACATCTTTGGCCCACATTGTGACATATGGTTGCTAGGCAGGGGGTCTTTGTTTAAGGTTCTGAACACACGAGCTTTTTGGTGAAAAAATTTTCTGTGGCTAAGGTAGGTGGGACTTGGCTCATGTGGGCCATCAGCATTAAATACCTCATCCTGTTTCATGGCCTGAACATGCAGGTGAGTGCCTGTGAGATGGGATAACTTCAGTCAGAGTAAAGGTAGGTCTCAAGATGGAATCTGAGTTCCTGTCACTGGTTTCTGCCCTTCCCAAGGCCTGAGGCAGCTTTCCTAGTCTATCCATGGCTGGGTAGGGGTGTCCAGTCCCTATAACTCCTCAGTGGATAGAGGCCTTTGACAAACTTAATCTTTCCTGACTTCACAAATCTCAGAAAACTTAAAATACAAGAGGACTTCATCAGCATAAGAAAGAGCATGGATAACAAACTCCAGAAAACATAATTAATGACAGAAATTAAAATACTTTACCTTTAATATCAGAAACAAGATAATAATTTGTTTTCACTACTGTTATTCAGCATTGTAGTTAAGATTCTAGTCAGTATAAGGAGCCAAGATGGCGGAATAGTGAGGGCGCGCACCGATAGTCCGGGAAAATTTAGTTTAATAAAAGGGGAGTTACGGTAGCCTCAGAAAAAAGAACCAGGAAAATATTGCAGACGAAACTCTTCTGGATCCAGTGGGCGTAAATCGGAGGACCTACTGGGAGAACAAGGTCGCCCACCGCGCGCGAAAGCCTAGCCGAAGGACCGAGCCGCGGGACGGAACCGCGGAAGCCGAGCTGCGGAAGCCGAGCCGCGGGACTGAGCTGCGCAAGCTGCAGGGTCTGCGCGCAAGTGCTCAAAGGGGAGTGCAACAGCGGGGAGACTTGGGACGTCCAGGGCTCCGAGTCCACACATCGGCGCTGGAAGGGGAGCAGACCTGCGTGGAGAGCGTGGGAGCCCACAGTTCGGGACACCAGTGGCAGACTCAACACACCAGCGCTGGAACGCGAGGTGAGCCGAACCTCAATAACCCGAGACACCGGCAGGCAAGCGGAGAGAGGAGACTAGAGGGAACGACCCCGGGGGGGGGGGACTTCACCAAGCTAACTGGAAGAGAGAGAGAAGGGAAAAAAAAAAGGTGACTGGTATGGACACGGGTTTCTCTCTCTCCGCTCACCTCTCAAGGGCGAGCAAGACAAAGAGCAGGCGCCATCTTGGACATACGTCATAAGCAGAGCGACCTCAGGTCTGCACCGACCCTGGGCCTAGCAGAAAAACCTGACTCTGGGCGGGGCGAATTAACAGGAGATTAGGACCTAGTAAATTTGTGGTGCTACAGAACTGAGACTGTGAAAAAAGAGACGGTGGGGGAGAGAACTCACGGAATTCACGTGAGCACTCTCCAGAGACGCTACAATTCCGTAACTTTGGCAACCCAGTGGGAGACTGAAGGAGAATTTGAGCCCACTCCGAGGGCCGAACAGATTCCCTGTGTGGTCCTTGGGAAAGAGCATCCGATCTCTGGCTCCTGTGGGTATATCATTTGCCTGCTAACTACCTCCAACTTCGTTCAGCTGTGCAGAATAACTTCCTTTTTGAATCAAAAAAAAAAAAAAAAAGAGAGAGAGAGAGAGAAAGGTTTACCATGCCCAACCTGGGAGTGTCACCTTTGGCACACCAAACAGAGCTCTCAGGCCACACCCATCTCAAGCCCTAAGGCTCCATCAAAAACAGATAGTCCACTTAATCTAGAGTCATAGTATAACAAGAAAAAGCACCACAGTGAAGAAACCAAATATCTCCAATATGACAAATAACAAACGCAAAAACCAAGGTAATAAAAACAAGGAAGTCACCATGAAGCCCTCAAATGAAAAAGACACCCCAATTCAAGATTATGAGGATGATGACATAGAAGAAATGCAAGAAGCAGATCTCAAAAAATTGATAAGAACATTAAGAAGTTCTCAAAAACAAATTCTTGAACTACAGAAATCCTTAATGGACAAGATAGAAAATCTCTCTCATGAAAATGAAATATTAAGGAGGAATCAAAATGAAACGAAACAACTAGTACAACAGGAAACTGGGATAGTGACTGAAGTGAAGAATTCAATAGATCAAATGAAAAACACAATAGAGAGCCTTACAAACAGAATGGGAGAAGCAGAAGAGAGAATATCAGACTTAGAAGACAGAGAACAGGAAAGGATACAGTCAGACCAAAGAAAAGACGAGGAAATAAGAAATCTAAAACATATTGTCGGGAATCTTCAGGATACTATTAAAAAACCCAACATTCGGGTTCTAGGAGTTCCTGAAGGCATGGAAAGGGAGAAAGGATTAGAAGGCCTTTTTAGTGAGATATTAGCAGAAAATTTCCCAGGTTTGGAGAAGGACAGAGAAATCCTAGTACAGGAAGCTCACAGAACCCCTAATAAACATGACCAAAAGAGATCCTCACCACGACACGTTGTAATCAAACTCTCCACAGTGAAACATAAAGAAAAGATCCTAAAATGTGCAAGAGAGAAACGTCAGATTACTCTCAGAGGATCTCCAATCAGACTCACAGCTGACTTCTCATCAGAAACTCTACAAGCTAGGAGGGAATGGCGAGATATAGCCCAGGTACTAAGAGAGAACAACTGCCAGCCCAGAATATTATATCCTGCAAAGCTATCATTTGTGAATGAAGGTGAAATAAAGACTTTTCATAACAAACAGAAATTGAAAGAATTTGTTGCCACTCGTCCAGCCCTGCAAAAGATGCTTAAAGATGTGTTACACACAGAAACAAAGAAACACGGTCATCAATATGAAAGAAGGTAAAGGAAGGAAACCTCACAGCAAAAGATCACAGGGAATTCAAAGCATATATTAGAACTTATCTTTGGCAAATGGCAGGGCAAAGTTACCACTTATCATTAGTCACACTGAACGTGAATGGCCTGAAAACTGTCCAGTTAAAAGACACCGATTGGCTGATTGGGTTAAGGAACAAAACCCATCTATTTGCTGCTTACAAGAAACACATCTTTCCAACAAAGATCCATACAGACTGAAAGTGAAAGGCTGGAAAAAGATATACCATGCCAACAGAAATGAAAAAAGAGCAGGCGTAGCCATCTTAATATCAGACACCATAAACTTTACTACAAAAACCGTTAAGAGAGACAAAGAGGGATACTACATAATGATTAAGGGATCAATTCAACAGGAAGATATAACAATTATCAATGTATATGCACCTAACTACAGGGCACCGGTTTATCTAAAAGATTTGTTAACGGACTTAAAGGGAGACTTAGACCCCAATACAATAGTACTGGGGGACTTCAATACTCCACTCTCAGAAATAGACAGATCAGCCGGACAGAAGATCAACAAGGATACAGTAGATTTAAATGACACTATAGCCCAAATGGATCTAACTGATATATACAGAACTTTCAATCCTACAGCTAAAGATTTTACATTCTTCTCAGCAGTACATGGAACCTTCTCTAGGATTGACCACATACTAGGCCATAAAGCAAGTCTCAGCAAATTCAAAAGAATTAGAATCATACCATGCAGCTTCTCAGACCATAAAGGAATGAAGTTGGAAATGAACAACTCAGGAATCCCTAGAGCATATGCAAACACATGGAGATTGAACAACATGCTCCTGAATGAACAATGGGTCATAGAAGAAATCAAAAGAGAAATCAAAAACTTTCTGGAAGTAAATGAGGATAACAGCACAACATACCAAAACTTATGGGACGCAGCAAAAGCAGTGTTAAGAGGAAAGTTTATATCAATAGGTGCCTACATCAAGAAATTGGAAAGGCACCAAATAGACGAGCTTTCTATTCACCTCAAGGATCTAGAAAACCTACAGCAAACCAGACCCAAATCTAGTAGGAGAAGAGAAATAATTAAAATCAGAGAAGAAATCAACAGGATTGAATCAAGAAAAACATTCCAAAAAATCAGCCAAACGAGGAGCTGGTTTTGTGAAAAAATAAACAAAATTGACACCCCATTGGCCCAACTAACTAAAAAAAGAAGAGAAAAGACCCAAATCAATAAAATCAGAGATGAAAAAGGAAATGTAACAACAGACACCACAGAAATAAAAAGAATCATCAGAAATTACTACAAGGACTTGTATGCCAGCAAACAGGGAAACCTATCAGAAATGGATAGATTCCTGGACACATGCAACCTACCTAAATTGAACCAGGAAGACATCGAAGACCTAAACAGACCCATAACTGAGACAGAAATTGAAACAGTAATAAAGGCCCTCCCAACAAAGAAAAGCCCAGGACCAGATGGATTCACTGCTGAATTCTACCAGACATTTAAAGAAGAACTAACTCAAATTCTTCTCAAACTATTCAGAACAATCGAAGAAGAGGGAATCCTCCCAAATTCTTTCTATGAAGCCAGCATCACCTTAATTCCTAAGCCAGAAAAAGATGCAGCACTGAAAGAGAATTACAGACCAATATCCCTGATGAACATAGATGCAAAAATCCTCAATAAAATTCTCGCCAATAGAATGCAACAACACATCAGAAAGATCATCCACCCAGACCAAGTGGGATTTATCCCTGGTATGCAGGGATGGTTTAATGTGCGCAAGACAATCAATGTGATACACCACATTAACAGACTGCAGAAGAAAAACCATATGATTATCTCAATAGATGCCGAGAAAGCATTTGATAAAATACAACACCCGTTCATGATGAAAACTCTAAGCAAACTGGGTTTGGAAGGAACATTCCTCAATACAATCAAAGCAATCTATGAAAAACCCACAGCCAACATCCTATTGAATGGGGAAAAGTTGGAAGCATTTCCACTGAGATCTGGGACCAGACAGGGATGTCCACTCTCACCACTGCTATTCAATATAGTTCTGGAGGTTCTAGCCAGAGCTATTAGGCAAGAAAAAGAAATTAAAGGGATACAAATTGGGAAGGAAGAACTCAAACTATCCCTCTTTGCAGATGACATGATTCTTTATTTAGGGGACCCAAAGAACTCTACTAAGAGACTATTGGAACTCATAGAAGATTTTGGCAAAGTAGCAGGGTATAAAATCAATGCACAAAAATCAACAGCCTTTGTATACACAGACAATGCCAGGCTGAGGAAGAACTTCTAAGATCAATCCCATTCACAATAGCTACAAAAACAATCAAATACCTTGGAATAAACTTAACCAAGGACATTAAAGATCTCTACGATGAAAATTACAAAACCTTAAAGAAAGAAATAGAAGAGGATACCAAGAAATGGAAAAATCTTCCATGCTCATGGATTGGAAGAATCAACATCATCAAAATGTCCATTCTCCCAAAAGCAATTTATAAATTCAATGCAATACCAATGAAGATACCAAAGACCTTCTTCTCAGATCTGGAAAAATTGGTGCTGAAATTTATATGGAGGCACAAGAGACCTCGAATAGCTAAAGCAATCTTGTACAACAAAAACAAAGCCGGAGGCATCACAATACCAGATTTCAGGACATACTACAGGGCAGTTGTAATCAAAACAGCATGGTACTGGTACAGAAACAGATGGATAGACCAATGGAACAGAATTGAAATACCAGAAATCAACCCAAACATCTACAGCCAACTTATATTCGATCAAGGATCTAAAACTAATTCCTGGAGCAAGGACAGTCTATTCAATAAATGGTGCTGGGAAAACTGGATTTCCACGTGCAGAAGCATGAAGCAAGACCCCTACCTTACACCTTACACAAAAATCCACTCAACATGGATTAAAGACCTAAATCTACGACCTGACACCATCAAGTTACTAGAGAACATTGGAGAAACCCTTCAAGATATTGGCACAGGCAAAGAGTTTCTGGAAAAGACCCGGGAGGCACAGGCAGTCAAAGCCAAAATTAACTATTGGGATTGCATCAAATTGAGAAGTTTCTGTACTGCAAAAGAAACAGTCAGGAGAGTGAAGAGACAACCGACAGAATGGGAAAAAATATTTGCAAACTATGCAACAGATAAAGGGTTAATAACCAGAATCTACAAGGAGATCAAGAAACTCCACAAAAACAAAACCAACAACCCAATTAGGAGATGGGCCAAGGACCTCAATAGACATTTTTCAAAAGAGGAAATCCAAATGGCCAACAGGCACATGAAAAAAAGTTCAAGGTCATTAGCAATCAGGGAAATGCAAATCAAAACCACATTGAGGTTCCACCTCACCCCGGTCAGAATGGCTCACATACAGAAATCTACCAACAACAGATGCTGGCGAGGATGTGGGGAAAAAGGGACACTAACCCACTGTTGGTGGGAATGCAAACTGGTCAAGCCACTATGGAAGTCAGTCTGGAGATGCCTCAGAAACCTGAAGATAACCCTACCATTCGACCCAGCCATCCCACTCCTTGGAATTTACCCAAAGGAATTTAAATTGGCAAACAAAAAAGCGGTCTGCAGCCTAATGTTTATTGCAGCTCAATTCACAATAGCTAAGACCTGGAACCAACCTAAATGCCCATCAACGGTAGACTGGATAAAGAAATTATGGGATATGTACTCTTTAGAATACTATACCGCAGTAAGAAACAACGAAATCCAGTCATTTGCAACAAAATGGAGGAATCTGGAACACATCATGCTGAGTGAAATAAGCCAGTCCCAAAGGGACAAATACCATATGTTCTCCCTGATTGGTGAAAACTGACTGAACACCAAAAAGGAAACCTGTTGAAGTGGAATGGACACTATGGGAAACGGTGACTTGATCAGCATAGCCCTGACTGTTAATGAACAACTTAATACATTATCCCTCTTAGTAGTTTTTCTGTCTGTTCTACTTAATATGACTGGTTTAATTCTGTAATTAATACACAGTTATTCTTAAGTGTTGAAATTTAACTGAAATGTGATCCCTGTTAAACATAAGAGTAGGAATAAGAGAGGGAAGAGATGTATAATTTGGGACATGCTCAAGCTGACTTGCCCCAAATGGTAGAGTTAGAAACATACCAGTGTACTCCAATTTAATCCCATCAAGGTGGCATGTACCAATGCCATCTCACTATTCCAAGTGATCAATTTCAGTTCACAATTGATCATAATGAAAGGACTAAGAGTCAAAGGGAGCACATAAGCAAGTCTAGTACCTGCTAACACTAACCGATAGAATAAATAAAGGGGAGAGTGATCCAACATGGGAAGTGAGATACTCAGCAGACTCATAGAATGGCAGATGTCCTAAATAGCACTCTGGCCTCAGAATAAGCCCTAAAGGCATTCGGATCTGGCTGAAAAGCCCATGAGAGTATTTCAGGCATGGAAAGCCAAGACACTCTGGCAAAAGATCTCTGTGAGTGAGATCTCAGTGGAAAGAACAGGTCTTCAAAGAAGGAGGTACCTTTCTCTGAAGGGAGGAGAGAACCTCCACTTTGACTATGACCTTGTCTAAACAAGATAAGAATCGGAGAACTCAGAGGGCTTCCATAGCCTTGGAAACTCATGACTGGAGCATAGGGAGATTACTGATGCCATAGACAGGAGTGTCAATTGGTAAAGTCAACAACAGGAGTCACTGTGCACTTACTCCTCATGTAGGATCTCTGTCCTTAATGTGCTGTGCATTGAGATTTAATGCTATAACGAGTACTCAAACAATATATTTCACTTTGTGTTTCTATGGGGGTGCAAACTGTTGAAATCTTTACTTAATGCATACTAAACTGATCTGTAAAAAAAAAAAAAAAAGTAACTATCAACTCCCAACTTGACTCTCACTGGGATTAAACATGACAATAGGTCTGATCTGATTTCATCATCATTAAAAAAAAATCATCTATTATTTTTCACTTTATGTTTCTGTGTGGGAGCAAACTGTTGAAATCCTTACTTAATGTATACTAAGCTGATCTTCTGTATATTAAGATAATCGAAAATGAATCTTGATGTGAATGGAAGGGGAGAGGGAGCGGGAAAGGGGAGGGTTGTGGGTGGGAGGGAAGGTATGGGGGGAAAGCCATTGAAATCCATTATTCGTACTTTGGAAACTTATATTCATTAAATAAATAAAAAAAAAGATTCTAGTCAGTATGCTGAGACAATAAAAATAAATAAAAACAATCAAGTTGAAAGGAAGAAGTGAGGATCTCTATTCACAACAATGACCACATAATAGGAGTGCAAATTCTCCATTTTCAAACTCTCACTTGTAGGCCAGCTTTAGGCTTTAGTAATAAAGTTTTATTGGAACACAGATATGCTCATTAATTTACTTATCTATGGATGCTTTAATACTAAAGTGATAAAAAAGTTGTCACAAAAATTGTATTGTTACAAATCAGAAACATTTACTATCATTAGTAAGACAGTAGTTTAAGAGAGGAAACAACTGACAACCTTTGCTCTATACAAAAATTCTGATGCATAAGCCAAAATTGTAATGAGCAACAAATGAGTTTAGTAAAACTAGAAGATAAAAAAAATCAATACAGAAAAATAAAATACATTTCTATATACCAGCAATAGTAATCAAAATTTTAGAATCACCACTATTTCATTTAAAATATAAAATATATATCTGATGAAATATTGACAGATCTACAAAAACAACTTAATATTCATATGAAATTAAATATTTCTAAGTGGAAAGAGACATTTTACTCAAAAAAAATCAGGATTTATCTTAACATTACCTTATAGACTCAACAAAATCTCAATCCTCTTCCCAGCAAGCAATCTGATTATTTTTTAAAATAACATGCTGATATCAGCTCATGGGAAAGTAACTCTGAAAAAAATAATAAAATTGGAGAGATGACTACAAGAATTATAAATTTATACTAATCTAAAGTGTGACAGAAAAATGGAACACAAAAGAAGATCCATAAAAGATTGAAACACAGTGAACAGGTTTTCTACAGAGTCACAATTGCAATGCAGGGGAGAAAGTATAGTCTTTACAATTATTGTGCTGGCACAATATGATATTAATTTCCAAAAGAAATTTCCACTAACAAAAATGTAAAAAATTCATGACATATCTAACTGCAGTATGAAAACTATAATACTTGCAGGAAAAAATCATAGAAGATTTTTGTGAGTTTAAATTAAGTGAAGATTTCCTAGATATGACAAAAAATATAATCTATAATTGAACAAAAAGGATAAATTACCCTAGCATGTAGGCTCTTTGTGATTTTTACTTTTATTTCCCTGATGACTAGTGATCCTGAATTTTTGTTCATGTCTGTTGGCCATTTTTATTTCTTCCTTTGAAAAATGCTTGTTCATGCAATTTGTCCATTTTTTAACTAGAGTGTGTTTTGTTGTTAAATTTCTTGAGCTCCTTATGTATTCTGGATATTAATCCTTTATTGGATGCATATTTTGCAAATATTTTCTCCCATTCTGTTGATTACCTCTTCATTTTGTTATTTCATTTTTTGCACAGCAACTTCTCACATGATGTAATTTCATCTGCTTCTGGGATCTTACCCTAGAATTGTTTGCCTAGGCTGATGTGTTATAGACTTTCCTCTATGTTTTTCTCTAGTAATGTGATGTTTTGGGTATCAGGTTTAGATGCTTGATCCATTGTGAGTTGGATCAAACTGGTTTCAAACTTCAGCATGTGAAAATCCAACTTTCCAAATACCATTGTAGAAGAGGCTGAATTCATTTTTAAAGTACTTTCTTATTTATTTATTTAAAAGGCAGAGATGCAGAGAGAAAAAGAGAGGGAGACAGAGAGAGAGACATACACACAGCGAGAGAGACAGAGAGAGATCTACTAATTCTCTCCCCAAATTGTTTGGCTGCAACTGCCAGGGCTGGGACAGATCAAAGCCAGGAGCCTGGAGGCTCTTCTGGCTCTTCCACATGGGTGCAAGGGCCTAATGTGCATTAGCACAAAGGTGATTGGAAGTGAAACAGCTGGGGCTTGAATCGGCATCCATATGGGATGCATAAACTGCAAGTGAAGGCTTAACCTTCTATGCCACACACAGTGCCAGCCCTGAAGAGACTGAATTCTACCAAAATTTAAAGGAAGGACCAATCCCCACTCTTATTCAAAACAATTGAAAGGGATAGAATCAATCCAAACCCATTCTTTGAGACCAGCATTACCTTAATTACAAAAGCAGAGAGATGCAATAAAAAAGAACTATACGCCAATATCCCTAGTGGATCCTGATGCAAAAATTCTCAATAAAATAGTATCAAATAGAGTCCAGCAATACATCAACAAGATTATCTACCCAAGGTAGAATTTATTGCAGGGATGCAGATTTACATATGTAAATCAATAAATGTGTTATTTAAAATCAACAAAATGAAAGATAAAGCCATATGATTATCTCAATAGATGCAGATAAACATTTGACAAAATATGACATCCTTTCATGATAAAAATCTTTAAAAATTGGGTATAGAAGAAACACACCTTGACACAATCAAAGCAATATATGACTAAACAACAGGCAGCATCATATTGAATGGGGAAAAGCTGGGAGAAATTCCACTAAATCTGGAGCTAATGACAACCATTTTCACCATTATTTTCAATATACTTCTGGAAGTTTTAGTCAGAGACATTAGGCAAGAAAAAAATCAAAGTGATAAGGAGGAAGTACAATAATCCCTGTTTGCAGTTGATATAATTCTTCATATAGAGAAACCGAAAGACTATTAGAAGGGCTGGCAGTGTGGTGTAGCAGGTAAAGCCACAACCCAAAGTGCTGGCATCCCAGATGGGCTCTGATTCGAGTCTTGGCTGTTCCACTTCCAATCCAGCTCTCTACTATTGCCTGGAAAAGCAGTAGAAGACAGCCCAAGTCCTTGGGCCCCTGTACCCATATGGGAGGCCTGGAAGAAACTCTGGCTCCTGGCTTCAGATCAGCACAGCTCTGGCTGTTGTGGCCATTTGGAGAGTCAACCAGCAGTTGGAAGACCTCTCTCTGTCTCTCCCTCTCATTATTTATAAATCTACATCCCAAATAAATAAACACAGTCTTAAAAAAAAAGAAAAAGAAATAAAAGACACAAAAATTGGGAAAATCTCACATGTTCATAGATTGGAAAAATTAATATCAAAATATCATACTACCCCAAGTAATTGATAGATCCAAAGCAATCCCAATCAAGACACCAAGGACATTCTTCACAATTATAAAAAACATGATCCTAAAATTCATATGGAAAAATAGAAGACCCCAAATGCTTAAAGCAATCTTAAATAAAAATGAAGCTTGAGGCATCACAATACCAGATTTCAAGGCATACTAGAGGGCTGTTATTATTAAAACAGCCTGGTCTGGAACAAAAAAAAGACATGTTGAACAATGAGACAGAAGAGAAACCCCAGAAATGAACTCATATATTGGCAACCAACTAATATTTGACAAGGGAAATAAAATCACTCCCTAGACAGAAAGATATTTTGAAAAATGAAAGAGGAAGCTATTTTGGAGAAGAATTTTGTGTTCAGAACAATATTACTGACAGGTTACATAAAATGACATTGAAGAAATGACCTCTAGTTTTATAGAAATAAGTGTTAACTTGGAGAGAACAAGCTTTGACAGGATCCTGGGATTGGAAATTACTGGAGTAAAGGGAGGTGATATTTAAGGCAGTGAGTAAAGGTATTACTGCTGAGTGACATAGTCATACATGATCAAATTTTCCTTCATCTGTGTTTTCTAATCCTTAAATAATAATTATGAATTATATTTGCAACAGTTCACAGTTTTTAAACTGTGAAATGAATATGTAGCACTAAAAGGCAGACCAAGGCACTAAATGATACATTTCTAAAGTTAGAGAAAAAAAGGACCTCTTGACAATTCCCATATATGTAGTATGTGTACTAGTTATCATTTTGTTTAGACTTCTAATACCACAGAAAGATTGAAAAATCTCAAAGGCTTGGTACACATCATATAATTCTATACTAGTCAAAGATAAAAGTTCTTAATCATAACAAATTTTGAATTGTTTATAAAATAAGAGGAAAATGTAAAAAGTAACCTATTTTGTAATTAGAGTTTTCAAATTTTATTTCAACTCCCTCTTGAAAAATGCTGTGTTGCACACATTGTTGTCTTTGAAATGGGTAATGGCATGCATGCATGGTATTCTGAACAGGAAGATTCACTTCATTAATAATCCCTGTGGGCCAAATCCAGCTCCTCGCTGTTTTTATAAATAAATTTTTGTTGGAATATAACCACATCTATTTACTTATAGCCTATACGTATTTTAGGCAACAACAGAGATATTATGGTACATAAAGCATAAGGTATTTACTTTCTGGCTCTTTACAAAAAGGTTTGCCAGAACTAGGCTTAGAAGATCGAAGACCCTTTGATATGTTTTAAAAGGTTTTATCCATCATTCAGAAATGTTACAGAGTATGGAACATTGTACACAATCCCTCAACAATAGTCACAATAATTTGAGTGTCTATCATTTGAGCATTAATGTGCTGGGAGCCAAACCCAAAAATCTCATGATTAGTCACTTTTTACAAACAGATCAGAAAGCCAGAGTAGCATGGGGCTTTTCTTTGTACATCAATAGATATCTCAAATATTAACTAAATTTATTAAGATGTGTCATCAAACCAAAGGCTTTAAATATATGGTAATGGTGTAATAATCAGTATACTGTAGATCTATCCTCATTTTGAAAATGAATGCATTATACATTATTTTATTGATTGGCTATTAGACTACCTACAACTTAATGATTTTGCAGTATCCTTAATGTTCTTAGTTACACATGTAATATATGTATGAAATATTTTAAGCAATGTAGGCCTTTTTATATTACATATATTGTCCCATTATGTTATATATAATACATTATAAATGGCTTTAACATAGATGTGAATATTAATGCATAATATTTCTTATTTTCTTTAGGATCAAATTCGAGGGAAATAGTTACAAGGTAGAAAGGATGATATATTTCAAATTTGAGCATATCTTACTAATGCATCCATTTAATTTACCAACAGTGTATGAGAATAAACTTCTTCATGTTTGTCAACCCAGTTATTGTTTTTCAATAAAGCATGATCATTATGACCAATATCATTATCAATATGAAACAATGATAACTGATTAATAATTAATTTTGGTCATCTGTATGTTTTTATTAAAGTTTATTTGTTTATTTGAAAGATACAGAGAGAGAGAGGGAGAGACAGAGAGAGAGAGCTTCCACCCACTTTTTCACTCCTCTGATGGCTGCACTGGTTAGAGCTGGGCCTGGCTGAAGCCAGGAGCCAAGATCTCCTTCAGAATGAGTGGCTGCCACATGGGTGGCAGGGGCCCAATCACTGGAATCATCTTTTACTGTTTTCCTTAGCCATTATCAAGGAGCTGAATCAGCAGTGGAGTAGTCAGGGGGCAGGGGATATGGCATAGGAGGTTATGTCTCCACCTGCAGGACAGGCATCTCACATGGGCACCAGTTCAATTCCTGGCTGCTTCACTTCCCATCCAGTTCTCTGCTGATGACCAGAAAAGGCAATGAAAGATGGCCCATGTGCTTGGGCCCCTGCATACACTTGGGAGACCCAGAGGAAGATCTTAGATCCTAGCTTGGGATCATCCCAATTCTGACCATTGTGGCCATTTGGGGAATGAACCAGTGGACAAAAGACCTCTCTCTGTATCTCTGGCTCTTAAATAAATAAATACATCTTGGCCGGTGTCGCGGCTCACTAGGCTAATCCTCCACCTTGCGGCGCTGGCACACCGGGTTCTAGTCCCAGTTGGGGCACGGATTCTGTACCAGTTGCCTCTCTTCCAGGCCAGCTCTCTGCCATGGCCAGGGAGTGCAGTGGAGGATGGCCCAAGTCCTTGGGCCCTGTACCCCATGGGAGACTAGGAGAAGCACCTGGCTCCTGGCTTCGGATCAGCACCGTGCACTGGCTGCCGTGCGCTGGCCATGGCAGCCATTGGAGGGTGAACCAACAGCAAAAGGAAGACCTTTCTCTCTGTCTCTCTCTCTCACTGTCCACTCTGCCTGTCAAAAAAATAAATAAATAAAATAAATAAATCTTAAAAATATGTAGAAAAAAGAACTGGGGCAGCCAAGATACAAACTGGCACCCATATGCATTGCAGATATCATAGATGGTGGCTTTGCTATGACACTAAGTTGACCTCTCCTTTATGTTTGTATTTTTAACAATTTAAACCTCTTTAAATTGTGAACTTCATAGTACAAACTACAAATGTCTTTAGATGTTTTCACATGTTTGTTCTGGCTTAACTTGCAGCTTGCATGTAGCAAATTTTAATTCTTAAAACTTGAGAGCCATAATGAAATAGATCTGCTATGACCTTTTTTATGAAATGAATTTTTCATTCCATAAACTCCACATTTTTCAGGATTTTTACAACTGTTGTTAACCTGTTTATATTTTCATAGTATGAAATCATTGGTGTTCAATATTTGCTTTTCTTGAGTTGAAACCTAAATATTTGGAGAAAGAAAATTTATTATGGCAAATTAGGTACAGTTTTTATGCTTGAGATATTTATGTGTGTTATGTGTATTCTAAATTGTACAGCTTCATGCCTCCTGCTTTTGAAGCAGTGTATGGTGAGCACTTGAGAGAGACTATTAAGTGTTTGAATGTGTATTTTAATATAAATATGTAACTTCCATTTCACTCCATGTAGCTAAGTGATAATTCACATGTGTGGTTATCCTATTAATAGTGGGCTTTATAATTCTTTGAACCATTCATAAATAATAAATTTGTACTTCTCCATATTACTAATGCTTACTTCTCTTATAGTTACTCCTGTTTTGTAAACACCAAACACATAAACTAACTGTTTTCTTGTTGCTTTAATTTTACATTCTTATGTAACATTTGATGCATACAAAAGAGTACAGTTGATATGTTGAGATATAAAGCACAAGTTAGCACTCTGAACCCATCACTTGAGATCAGCACTGTATTTGCTTTGGCCAACTGCTTGTTCTCTTATTATATATAATATGTATATACATATATAAAATATAATTCATGTATATAAATTTATGTGTGTAAATATATGTGTATAAATAAAATATACCATATATATGCATATAAGTATATTTATGTAATATATATAAAAACCTCATTGCATTGGGAAAAAATTTCTTAACTGACATTGATTTTCTGTTTATTTCTATTTTACTAAGCTGGCATGGAAAGGGATCTCAGTATTTATCCATTCCTTCCTTTATTGGCCCTTACCAGGAACGATGTATTTGTAAAGCAAAAGCTGAATTCTCACCTGCAAACATAAAATGAAGCATGAAAGGAATCTTTTCTGTAATGGAAACAAGTCTGGGAGACATCTGCTGGAAAGGAATGAAAAGCACAAGTGAGTTCCATCTCTTACAGAATCCAGTGGGTTTTACCACTTGAAATGCTCAGTTTTCATGAACTTACAATGTCAGCAGCAAACAAATGAGAACATCAGCCACAACACCCATTTTATACTATATCAATTTGTGCGGGATGGAATTTCAAAGTGTATTTTTGTCAAAACAAAGTTGCTACCAAAATTGTTCTTAAATATCTAAAAAGGAAACCATCTAAAATCTTGAATTGTGTGTTTAAAATAAATATTTGGGTGAATTTTTACAATCTGCATTTCAGTTACTCTGGGTAAGTATAATAAATCCCTGTAATTCCATAGCACATGGTTTCAGATCAACACAAAACCAGAAAATTAAACAGCCATGTACACATCAGTAAATCCATTCAAGAAAATGGCCAGGCATGGAGCAGGGAGACACCAGGACCCTGTCTTGCAACACAGACTTTGGCACATAGGAAAATCTATAGGCAGGGTCTGGCAAGATGAGGCATCCCCCAGCTGCAGGGACCTGCTGGGAGGCCCAGATACCATGGCAGACCTGAGAGTTGTTGGATCTAATCTCAGAGCCTGGACCACACTGCTGACCTTGGTGCCTCAGCTCCAGCCTCTGAGGTGGCTGGCCCACAAGGTGGCTGACAGTCCAGGGCATGTCCTGTGTTCCCCAGGCCAACCCACCTCCCAAAGCCAATGCACCACTGAAGCCCAACCCTGCACTGGGCTTCACTTTGATGTGGCCAAGAGGAGAGGGCCTCTGTGCACCCAGTACCACCCAGAATATGAAAATCTCAGAGCCACTTTGCAGATCCACCTCTAATCATGGCTTTGCTGCCAAGATCCACAGGCAGTGGCCAGAAACCACAAACCTGACCAGAGGCACAAATGCCCTCTGACTCAAGCCCTGGAGCTGGGTAGAGGGCAAGGAGAGGAACCTCTGAGTGCTGCTGACCACGCTGCCCAAGCTGCCCATGCTACAGTGGAACTGGGCAGGCAGCCCCTGGGTGCCGTGACTACATGAGAGGCGGGGAAGAAGCAGTGGTGCTGCATCCTGCTGGTTATGAGCTGGACACAGCCACGGGGCAGCTGAAGGAGCCACTGGTCAGAGAGCTCTGCAATACCTGGTGAGAGTTCCAGAACCAGAGCTCCTGGCCCCTCTTCCAGGCTGATAATGGTGGTGAGTGCACCAGGCTCTGGAGGCTGAGGGCTGCCAGTCTGAGTGTGGCAATGCCAGCAGCAGGGCTTTTGAGTGTCCTTCCCTCCATCAGCCAAGGACTCAAGGAGAAAGCATTCACACTCATGCGTGTTGTCCTATTTTCCTTTTCCCTGCCCCAAGCAGAGGTGCGGGTTGCTCTCTTCACTTCTCAAGCTAGGGATCACCCCCTTCTGGGGGCCCCTCACCACCCAGGGTGTAATGTGCCTCATGACCATCAACATATTACAGAATGGTTTTCTTATGGAAAAGCTGCAGGAGCCCAAGGAGAAGCAGACAGACTTTCTTTTAAGGATTTCAAAAGGTAAATTTGGTTTGTCATGTTCTTGCAGTAGCTGATCATCTTCCTATATCTTGGTTGAAAGAAATATCAGAGTTGGCATTAACTGAAAAATGCAAATATTTTTAAACTAAAAGATCAGTATGCTTCAGGGATAGCTGTTTTATTGATTTCATGTTACCATAGTAAAATATATCTTCTTTTAAACCAAAAAAATCAAAAGCCTTTCAATGATGGCATGCCATCATTTGCTAGCACATCCTAATCTCAGAAATATATGAAAAGTTCACATCTTAGACTGGAAAATGTTAATTTGTATTGAAATGTCATGAAACTTTGAATAATAAGAATGATGTAATATTTATGGGGATTTTAAGCTTGAGTGTTTGAAAGTGGAATGTTTTTGCTTGTTCTGAGTTTGGCTATGACTCTGGTTTTAATTATCCATGTGCTATTGTTTGCTGGAGTTTATATGTAATTCTTTCATTAATATATTTCAACAAACCATGCTTTTTTCTCCCAAACTTTTCGCTACTCATTGTTTCCATTAGTTTCATTCCTATTCTTTATGATCCATTTTTTTTTCACTGATCCAGTTTTACTCTGTAGGTCATATTTCCCCCACTTTTATACTCTCAATCACTATGCTAGTTGCGGTAACAATTTTCCATCCCTTTTGTGTGTTGTCACAGTAATTCTTAAATAGTATTTCTCTCTCCTGATTTCTAAAAAAATTAACTGTCTTCTCTGTTTAAATATTTTTAATCATTTATGTTATACAAAGGTTAAAATTCCTTAAAATGCCATGAGGTTTTTTATTTTCTAATTTTATATTTGATCTATTTCATTGTTATTTCAGGAACTGTGAAGGGAGTGCATGGCAATTTTTTTCAAATTATTATTTTCTGGGATTTTGTCTTAGCTCCGGTGTCTTATTGACTCACTTTTCTTGACCACATGTGTATCTTCTCCTTAGTTATCAAAGATAGCAATAGCCTTGATCTCTTTTTAAGCAAGAATAGAAAAGCATTAAAAGACAGAGCATGTAGTTCACTTGGTCAGATGACCACCTGTGGTTTGTCTTGGTCTTTGTGTACAATTCTGTTTGCTCATTAATTTCTTCATCTTCCCAGAACTCAGCAAAAGAGTGATTCCATAACCATGTTCCTGTATTGATTGGGACTCAGAGTAAGGAAGAAGAGAAGTGGAGGGGTTCAAGAAGCTAATGTTAAATGCTGTGTAGGTAAAAGATGCTGGGAAGTTCTCTAACCAAGCAGATTATTCCATATGTAAGGCTATAGGGATTGTAAGTAACTGTAGAATACTTTGCACAATATATCAAGTTCTATACTATCATAATCAGTATAAGATGTAAAAGCACTTATTTTCTGTGTGTCTGTATGTAAATAAATTCTGATAGATTAATTAACATTAATATATTTTATAGAATTACTTCATCAATTTATTTTAAAGAAGCATCATTTTCAGGGCCAGCACTGTGGCTCAGTGGGTTGACACACTGGCCTGGAGCACCGGCATCCCATGTGTGCACTGGTTCTAGTCCCAGCTGCTCTTCTTCCAGTCTGGCTCTCTGCTGTGGCCTGGGATGGCAGTGGAGGATGGCTCAAGTCCTTGGGCCCCTGTACCCATGTGGGAGACCTGGAGGAGGCTCCTGGCTCCTGGCTTTGGATTGGCATAGCACCAGCCATTGCAGTCATGTAGGGAGTGAGCCAGTGGATGGAAGACCTCTTTCTCTCTGTCTCTACCTCTGTGGCTCTGTCTTTCAAATAAACAGAATAAATCTTAAAAAAAAGAAACATCATTTTCACTTGTATGGAAAGGGGAATAACTGTTGTACAGTGAAAAGGAAATTCATTCATCAATGAAACATAAAAATATTCAGAAATCATTTACTGGAATATTGTATGTTGTTATGTGTTTGATTATAGATGACACAAATACACCGTCTATATTCTGTTTTGCTTAAAATTTCTGCATGTGTGACTTTATTTTTTCCTTATAACCCCAATTATTTTGGTATCATAAGATGGAAAATGAGTTCTATATTGGCCAGGACATGCTTAGTTTTCCAGTTCTAAATATTCAATGTTATAAATAACTTTAGAAATAAATATATTTATTTACTATACTAATGCCTTTCCAAAAATTTTGTAAACCTCTATCTTCTTTTGTATATACTGATAATACCTCTGCTACGCTACTGGAATTTACAGCTGTGTGTAATGCTGAAGAATTGAAACTGTATTGTTCATGGCTTACAGGACTAAGCATGGCAACTTTACTGGAAGCAAAGTATATACCCTACATACATTATATGACTCTTGCAAAAGCATGTATTGATATGGAAAAGTCAAGTAAGTGTGAATTATGATGCTTTCTTAGGTGAAAAGAAGTCAATAAATGCTAATGATTTAACAGTCACAGACATTTAGAATTAGAGGGATCTTAGAATACAGCAATTAATTTTTATGAGAACATTTATGCATTTATTTTTGATATAAGGTCAAAATATTTTATTGAGTATAAAGTTAGTGGTGAGAAAATTTAGACTATATTCATAAATGTAGAAATTTCATATTAGGCTTCTTAATGTCAATTTGCATTTTAAAGCTTATCACCTAGTATATTTCTGTTATTATTCAATACTAACAATAATACCTAGTGTTTATTCTATGTGCTAAATAACATACTTGGTCTCCTGTGCCCAGAAGAAGCTGCTGGCTCCTAGCTTCAGACAGGCCCAGCTCTGTCCATTGAAGCTATTTGGTGAATGAACCAGTAGATAGAGTCAGTTTGTCTGTCTGTCTGTCTGTCTCTCTCTCTCTCATGATAATAATAATAAAATTAAAAAGTTGTATTCTATCTATTTGAATAGCAGAATGATAGGGAGGGAGGAAGGAAGAGAGAGAAATTGATCATCCATCATCCATCCATCCTCAAATGTCTGCAACAGATAGGCTGGGACAGGCTGAAACCAGGAGCCAGAAACTCAATGATCTGGGTCACCCATGGGGTGACAGGAGCCAAAGTATTAAGTCATTTTCCACTGCTTCCCCAGTCACATTAGCAGGGAGCTGGAATAGAAGTGGAGCAGCTGGGAGTTGGAGGTAGTGGCTTACCACACTGTACCACAGCACTGATCTCATTTTCCTTAGAGATTTATTTAGTTGAAAGGAGGCTGGCAGAGAGAGGGAGAGACAGAGTGAGAACTAACAGATTCTTAATCATTTCCAGGGTTCAATGTAAAGAAAATGATTTGCAGTTTGGAGCTGACATTGTGGCTCAACATGTTCAGCCACTGCTTGTGATGCCAGCACCACATATACACGCCAATTAATTTGGTTATTTACTTGGCAGTAGGAAATATCTGCATATTTGGAAATTTTTGAATGGTATTAATTCATTTGGTTTTTATATCATATTTTAGGTCTTATAATGTTTTAAGTGATGATATTTTAAAGGCTTTTTCTGTGTTCTATCAATAATGTTAACAGTTTGATTTTTCAGTGACCACAGTATTACCATTTAGGCAGCATATTAGGCAAGACACCTCAACAGAATAATTTCCCAATGAACTATACTATATTAGGATATTTTTAAATTTAAAAAATAGTATTTCTTGCAGATCTCATAGATAAGTTATAATCAATATTGAAGATATTTACACTGTTTTATCACTTTGATTTAACTATTTGACAAACTAAATGATAATAATTGTATACTATTACAGCTTTTTGAGTTCACTGACTCTTATCTTGTTTAGACTAGGTCATATTCAAAGTGAAGGTTCTCTCCTCCCTTCAGAGAAAGGTACCTCCTTCTTTGAAGACCTGTTCTTTCCACTGGGATCTCACTCACAGAGATCTTTCATTTAGGGTTTTTTTTTTTTTTTCGCCAGAGTGTCTTGGCTTTCCATGCCTGAAATACTCTCATGGGCTTTTCAGCTGGATTGGAATGCCTTTAGGGCTGATTCTGAGGCCAGAGTGCTGTTTAGGACATCCACCATTCTATGAGTCTGCTGAGTATCTCGCTTCCCATGTTGGATCACTCTCCCCTTTATTTATTCTATCGGTTAGTATTAGCAGGTACTAGACTTGTTTATGTGCTCCCTTTGACTCTTAGTCCTTTCATTATGATCAATTGTGAACTGAGATTGATCACTTGGACTGGTGAGATGGCATTGGTACATGCCACCTTGATGGGATTAAATTGGAGTCCCCTGGTATGTTTCTAACTCTACCATTTGGGGCAAGTCAGCTTGAGCATGTCCCAAATTGTACATCTCTTCCCTCTCTTATTCCCACTCTTATGTTTAACAGGGATCACATTTCAGTTAAATTTCAACACTTAAGAATAACTGTGTATTAATTGCAGAATTAAACCAGTCATATTAAGTAGAAAAGACAAAAAAACTACTAAGAGGGATAATGTATTAAGTTGTTCATTAACAGTCAGGGCTATGCTGATCAAGTTACCATTTCTCATAGTGTCCATTTCACTTCAACGGGTTTCCTTTTTGGTGTTCAGTCAGTTGTCACCGATCAGGGAGAACATATGGTATTTGTCCCTTTGGGACTGGCTTACTTCACTCAGCATGATGTGTTCCAGATTCCTCCATTTTGTTGCAAATGACTGGATTTCGTTGTTTCTTACTGCGGTATAGTATTCTAAAGAGTACATATCCCATAATTTCTTTATCCAGTCTACCGTTGATGGGCATTTAGGTTGGTTCCAGGTCTTGGCTATTGTGAATTGAGCTGCAATAAACATTAGGGTGCAGACCGCTTTTTTGTTTGCCAATTTAAATTCCTTTGGGTAAATTCCAAGGAGTGGGATGGCTGGGTCGAATGGTAGGGTTATCTTCAGGTTTCTGAGGAATCTCCAGACTGACTTCCATAGTGGCTTGACCAGTTTGCATTCCCACCAACAGTGGGTTAGTGTCCCTTTTTCCCCACATCCTCGCCAGCATCTGTTGTTGGTAGATTTCTGCATGTGAGCCATTCTAACCGGGGTGAGACTGATTAACAATACTGGGAAAGTGACAGAGGGAGAAGACAGCCACCCACAGCCCAGGAATGAGGACTTGCAACAAATCAACCTTACTGACACCTTGATCTTGGACTTCTATTCTCCAAAATTGTGGAAAAATAAATTTTTGTTGTTTAAATCACCCAGTCTGTGGTACTTCATTTCTGCAGGAATGTTTTTCCTCTTAAATTTTTATTAATATAAAGAGAACAGATTTCATGTATTTTACAGGTACGGTTCTAAGAAGATAAGTATACATTTCTCTCTCCTCCTTTCCCTCCCTCAATCCCTCTCCTTCCTCTCTTTTTTCTTTACTTTTGCAGACATAATTTCAATCCACTCTACAATCACAGGCTTAATTCAACACTAGCCATCATATTGAATAAGTAAAAGTAAGAAGAACATAGAACCAGAAGAACATAATACCAGAAATGTATCTGCTCTCTATAATATCCTGAAGCATATCTTCTAAGAACTGTATCTGGGGATGAATCATGGTGGTACCAATACAATTGTGAAGAAAACCCCATCAAACCAATGACTACCAAAAGGTGGTTGAGAAGACTGACAAAGGCAAAACCATGGCAAGGTTTTATTGGGATGTTTGAAGCATTTTAATTGTTGAGGGCCAAAGAGCAATAGTATCTGGTCATTATGAGAGGTTTTAGATAAATCTAAACTTTTCCAAAAAATCTCCAAGGGAAACTGTCCAGATATCCTCCACCAGGTCAACATCTTGACTAAGTCCATTTGTTGAACAGGGTAAGTTTGCAAATTTCAAAGGAAAATTCTTAGGGATCCATCTCCAAATCCTCATTTGTCTGCTCCTGACTTACTTTTGTTTCCAAACCTTTAAAAATATTTATTTATTTGAAAGGCAGGGTTACATAGAGAAAGGGAGAGACTTGGAGAGACCGGGAGAGACTGGGAGAGAAAGAGAGAGAAAGAAGAGAGAGAGAAAAAAAACCATCCACTGGCTCACTCTCCAAATAGCTGCAGCAACTGGGATTGGGTGAGGACAGGGCCAGGAGCCTGGAACTCTATCTGGGTTTCCCTTGTGGGTGTCAAAGGCCTGGCATTGCAGGTGGTGGCTTAAGGTGCTGCAATACAATGCCAGCACCCTGTTTTCTAATCTTAAAAAATCTTTTAAAGGTAATCATTTTTCTTTTGTTAATAATATAAAAATATAGGCAGCAATATCATTCCTTCTAAATTACTATTATATTTCCTTTAATCACCATATATTTTAAATTTCACTATCTCAGTATAATTTTCATTTTCTCTTGATATCAATCATCTGTGTGTGTATATATATATACATATATACATATTTGTATATGTGTGTGTGTATATATATATATATATATCTTTTAACATCCTGATGTAGTTCAATTCTACTGCTGGGAACATGTGAGCATCTTGGTTGATTTTTCATTGTGAGGTCATAGGGTCCACAAAAACCCTGGATTTCCTTGGTAAAGTTCATACACCTGGTGTTTCAAACACAAATTGGGCCAGAGTAGTGATTCCGCCTTTCCAGATCATGTATTTTTAAATTTATTGGATTTTTATTGGACTATAAATTGGTGTTTTATTTTGTCAAGTTCAATTGGAATTTTTTAAGATTTTATTTATTTATCTGAGAGGTAGAGTTACAGACAGTGAGAAGAGGAGACAGAAAGGTCGTCTGTCTGGTGGTTCACTCCCCAAATGGCCACAATGGCCAGAGCTGCGCCGATGTGAAGCCAGGAGGCAGGAGCCCCCTCCAGGTCTCCCATGCAGGTGCAGGGGCCCAAGGACTTGGGCCATCCTCCCCTGCTCCCCCAGGCCACAGCAGAGAGCTGGACTGGAAGAGGAGCAACCGGGACTAGAACCGGCACCCATATGGGATGCCAGCACTGCAGGTGGAGGACCAACCTACTGCATCACAGCACCGGACACTCTATTGGAATTTTTTATAGATACTAGAATCTTTCCTTTATTTTATTCTGGTATGTGCAGTGTTTCTTTGACTTATGTTTCCTTGTGAATTTTCAGTTTTGTCCCCATTTTGATTGTAATTGAAATTACCTACTTTTCAGCAATTCCCTCGTATATGCTTTTCATTCTGTCATTTCCTTTTTGAAATTACTCATTTCTCAAATTGATTACAATATTCTTTGTTAGACAACATATTTATCCTTTTACCATTTTTTGTTTTCAAGTTAGAATTTACAAGTATCAGTTCTATATACGTCTTTACCATGTTGGTGTAATTAAATCCTAGCACTATAAATTTATGGCAATTGGTATTGGCTTTATCATTGTAAAATAATTAAATCCCTCAAATTTTTTTTTCCATGAGGACTTTCATGAATCCAGTTTTCCAGAGCCATCTTAGAAAATGGCCCTGGCCATTGCAGCCATTTGGGGAGTGAACCAGTGGATGGAAGCTCTTCCTGTCTCTCTGTCTCTGTCTCTGTCTCTGTTTCTCCATTTGTGTAACTTTCAAATAAGTCTTTTAAAAATGGAGACACAGAGGATGGAGACATAGAGGATGGAGACTCATGAAGACACATGCTTCAAGCACAAGGAATAGGACTTTCAAGAGCTGACATGGAGTACAGAGATTTTACAAATGACAACATACAGCAGTGAAGAAAGGTCACAGTTCCATGGAGAGTGACACTGCAGAAAACACATGGGGTTTCAGGCACAGGAATGGAGATATATGAAGCCTGACATGGTTGCAGGCACATGGGGATGGAGACACTGGGGCAGACAGTGTCTACACTTATAGGTTTTGGAAACAAATGAGAAAATTAAGAGAATACAGATAAATTAGTACTTAGAGAAAATTTGAATCCTTAAGTGAATATGTGAGGACGCTGAAACCAAATCCATCTTAGCATCTTTCTCAAAAATTACAGTTGAAAAATGTTGAAGAACATTTAAATAAAAGTAGGTAACAGATGACAACAGACATCAATTTAAAAAGTTGGTAGTCACAAAAGTACTACAGAAGCATATAAGGAAAAGCATATTTTAAAAGTTAAGAAAATAAATAAGCCAATAACTAATTTCAGGAAATTAAAACAGAATCATTCTTTATGGAGCTTACAGAACTTACTAAGAGGATTTTGCTAAATTCATAAAAGTAAAAATTTGACTCCAGAGATCTGCTACATTCTGAAAATTAATTTCCCAAAACACAAATATAAGATCAAATAGAAAAATTCCTATATAATTTAATAAGTTGAACCAATTTTTAAGAAGTCAAATCAACCAAGAAAAAAGTTCCGGCCGGTGCTGCGGCTCAATAGGCTAATCCTCAACCTGCGGTGCCAGCATCCGGGTTTCTAGTCCCAGTTGCCCCTCTTCCAGTCCAGTTCTCTGCTGTGGCCCAGGAGTGCAGTGGAGGATGGCCCAAGTGCTTGGGCAGTGGACCCACATGGGAGACCAGGAGAAGCACCTGGCTCCTGGCTTCAGATCAGCGCGGTGCGCCAGCTGCAGTGGCCATTGGGGGGTGAACCAACGGTAAAGGATGACCTTTCTCTCTGTCTCTCTCACTGTCCACTCTGCTTGTCAAAAAAAATAAATAAAAGTTTCACACACAAATTTTGGGTCCAGATATATGAAATATTCCTTTTTTTTTTTTTTTTTTTGTGGCTGGTGCACCATGCTGATCTGACGCCAAGAGCCAGGTGCTTCTCCTGGTCTCCCATGCGGGTGCAGGGCCCAAGGACCTGAGCCATCCTCCATTTCCTTCCTGGGCCACAGCAGAGAGCTGGACCGGAAGATGGGTAACCAGGACAGAATCCGGCACCCCGACCTGGACTAAAACCCGGGATGCTGGCACTGCAGGTGGAGCATCAGCCTAGTGAGCCGTGGTGCCAGCCAGAATATTCCAAACTTTTAAGAAAGAAAAAAAGGCTTAAATTTCCCAAACAAGCTTCAACTGTAACAAAACAGAGAATATATTTCAATTTCTTTTAGGAAGCCAGTGTTGTATATATGATGCAAAGAACCTCAGGATATGAATTAAAAATGAAATTAAATAGCATCTGTTTCATAAACAGGTGATATCCTAAGCAAAGTATTATATTAATTCATTCATACAGGAAAACATAGTAGGTCAATAACAAGCGAGACACACTAAAATGTGAAGAGCATTCAACATTCTCAAACAGACCCAGGTAGAAAAAGTGAGGGAATTATATGATCATTTATATTAAGTGTTAAAAAGCATTTAATAAAATTCAGTATCCAGACAGAAAAATCAACTGGCAAAATTGCAAAAACAGTGATTTCCAGTATGTGATCTAAAATGGACTACAACAAACTACTTGACACAAGCTCAGGGAAAGTTTTTCCCCTGGGAACAGACCCAGCCATGCCTGCCTTCTCTCCCATCTCTCTTTAACAGGGAAATCAAACAACAAAAAAAGCATCAACCTTTAAGTAAACCAGCAACCATGTCAATATACCCAGATTACACCCATTACATACAGGCAATCAATGTAATCCTGAACTACATACAACTGACAAGTGAGGGTAACGAGATCACTGGGTAAAATGTCATTACTGGTTCATCCCATATGGGTGCTTGTTCGAGTCCCGGCTGCTCCGCTTCCCATCCAGCTCTCTGGGAAAGCAGTGGAAGATGCCAAAGTCCTTGAGCCCCTGCACCCACATCCAGGACAGGGAAAAAGCTCCTGTCTCCTGGCTTCGGATTGGCCCAGCTCTGGCCTTGCAACCATCTGCGGAGTGACCAGTGGACAGAAGACCTCTCCCTCCCCCTTCCCTCCCCTCTCCTCTCTCCCTCTACCTTCCAAATGAATGATCTTTAAAAACCTGTCATTACTAACAGCAAGAAATAGGAAATCATATTAAAGGGCAAAAGACTAGAAAATACATATCTAGAAGAAAAGCGAATCAAGAAGATTCATTACACAATATCCTTAAACATTGTTCCGACGAACATCACAGAAACTTCCCAAAAGAGAAATCCTTCGGGATATGAAGAAACAAAGACCAGAATCGAAGAAGCGCAGTTGGCCGTGACTCACCTGGGGCGGCTTCTGCAGCTCACGGCGAACTCTAGAGGTCCCGAGAGCCCCGAGTAACGCGGAGGCCGCAGCGACCCCGCCCGGAAACCAGGCACCAGGGCGGCCTCAGACCCCAAACGCGGCCCGCACTCCCGTCGCCCGGCAACAACCTCCCCACGCCCACTGCGCCAGCGAGCGTGCTGATTGGCTACGGCTTTTGTGACGCCCCTCACGCCCATCGGCTTTTCAGCTGTCCACTCAGGGGCCCCGGTGAGGGTGGTGGATCACTTCATCATCTCGCGAGATCCCTGTGTCCTAGTCGTGTCCAGTCTACAGCAGGAAGAGCGTCCCCACGGTGGCTCGGCCTTCTCTGCTCTGAGAAGGGGAAGCCGGAGACCTCGCGAGCGGGAAGTGGTGAGTGTGTGGGGCCAGGTTTCCCAGAAGGAGCCGTGGGCGGATGGATCCTGCAGAACCAGCTACAGACGGACCTGGACTTCCCCCCAGTGAGCTCCTCCATCCGCGGACCCCACCGCTGAGGGCTGGGCCGGCTCCGGACACGGGCGACAGGCCCCGTCCCTGCACCAGCGACCTGGGCTCGCTCCAGAGCCTCCTCTCCGTCTCCTTGCGTGCAGTCCGCCTCTCCCCAGGTTGTGTGGAGAGGACGAAGGGAGATCCGGGAGAGTGGATGGGCTGTGGCGTTCACGCGGCGAGGAGGTTGGGGGGTCATCGGTCCCTCCTTTCTCCCCAGCCGTATACATTACAAGCTGGGGAAGTCAGAAATGAAAATCTTATTTTTGCTCAGCTCAGCTTTTCAGGCCAGGTTGGGGTTGGCATCTGATGATGAACTTGCTGGCAGAGCTCAAAGGCAGTGCAGGCATCACCATGACACTTTAAAGCGTGTACTTTGGTGACCATTTTACAAGAGAGGAAAGCAGAGAATGCCCACCAAACCCTCCAGTGCAAAATATCTGTGAGCCTCTCCTCATTTTATGCTTCTTAAGCATGGACATTAGAACATCAGTGGGTTTATGTTTCCCTTTGCAGACTTTGCATGGTGATGTCACCTCTACCCACCCTCCTTTTTTTCCTTGTCTTGGTTCCTAAAACTGCCTGGGCATGATGTCCAAAATACCTCCCTCCAGGAGTGCCTAGTGAATGCCAGCCCCTGCGTCACTCGTCCTGGGGGGCAGCTCCTGGCCCTGAGCCTTTTCCTGAGAGCAGCGACTTGAGCTGGGTTCAAACTCCCGGTACACCTGCCGTCGGTATCTCTAAGCCCTTGGGACGTTCAGATTTCCTTCCAACCACAGTTTCCATTGCTGGGAGACATAACAGTCAGTTACTCAGATGCTGGTATACCCAACCAGATTCTTTCAGACTTGAGAAGGGAGAAGGGTGTCACAGAAGACAAAGAAAAACCACTCTAGCTAAGTAGCGCCAGACCTGAAAAGTTCGGGACCCAGCAGTTTTTGGCTCCAGAGAGTTGTAGTCAGTGTAATCTGTGCCAAGTGAAGCCGCCTGAGAGGGTAAGACTGCCTGTGGAGAAAGGCTTATGAATTTGAGAATTTGCACCTGTAGTGTGATAAAATGCATATTTGGTAGTTGTCCCCATTTTCTGGTGCAGAGATTTTAGTGTTCAAACAACTTGTATATTAGTACATGTTCTATGACTTTGTTTTACTGAGAAGATAAATTAAAATATCCCTTGGCTTTCAGGGGTTCAATAAATTTCATATTCAACTTTATAATTTTCTCAAGATTTTTGTTTGAGATTGACAGTATTACTTTTTCCTCCTGTAAATTTACTTTTAAACTACATATAGTCTCAATGTTTGTCACGATCATGATTTATTGTACTGTGTTGCCAAAACTGACAAAAAATATTTTATGAGACCACTTTTCCCAAAGACCCCTTCTGAGCCAGCTCCCTCTTAATGCACTGTAGCAAAACAGCAGATGAATGGCAAAGTACTTGGACTCCTACCACCCATGTGGGAGACCTGGATAGAGTTCTTGGCTCCTGGCTTCAGCATGGCCCAGTCCTGGCTATTATGGACATTTGGAGAGCGGACCATCAGATGGAAGATCTCTCTCTCCCTCACTGTCTCTATAACTACTTTTATAAATATTTGAAGAATTTCCAGGGCTGGCACTGTGGCTCACTTGGCTAATCCTCCGGCTGTGGTGCCGGCATCCAATATGGACGCTGGGTTCTAGTCCCGGCTGCTCCTCTTCCAGTCCAGCTCTCTGCTGTGACCCAGGAGTGCAGTGGAGGATGGCCCAAGTGCTTGGGCCTTGCATCTGCATGGGATACCCAGAAGAAGCACCTGGCTCCTGGCTTCAGATCGGCATAGCTCTGGCTGTAGCAGCCCTTTAAGGGGTAAACCAATGGAAGGAAGACTTTTCTCTCTGGCTCTCTCTCTAACTCTATCTGTCAAATAATAAATAAATAAATAAATATTTGAAGATTTTCCTTAACTTCATTTTAAAAATATGTCTGTTTACATGTGTGCATTATATGTATATCACGGAATATAAGCTATGGGAAGAGATCAGATCTATATTTAATCATTTAACATTTACACACAGATACACACATATATACATATACTTTTACAAACAAAACTATGACCAAAATAGACCTGGTATTTTGTAGTCTACTTTTTCCTACTCAACAATGTTTAATGAGCTTTTCCCTTCATGTTGTTAACTATTCTTTTTAAAGGTCATAATTTTAATTGGCTGAAAATATTAACCTCTCCTTTTGACTACTTAAGTTTCAACACTTTTTATATGACGAATAACTAGAGGAAACACTCTTCATATAAGTCATGCATATGTCTGATTTTTAAGTTTAGACTGCTTTGTGTAAGTTGAATTACTAGGCCTGAGAATAATTATTGGGTCCCAGAGTAGGGGCATTTTAAGTACTATGATAAATAATGCTAAACTTCCCTACAGAAAAGACACCAGTAATTTAGCTACCTACCAAAATTGTCTAAGAGTAATTTTCTTGAGAAAATGCTTAGTGATAAGAGGTATTGAAAAATTTTAAAGGAATCATCAATTGAGTCATTAAAATGTCATCTCACTGTTGTTTTGCATTAAATTTGTTTTATTATAAGTGTGTGTGAATTTTATTTCCTGTTATTGTGTATTTATATTTCTTCATTTCTATACTGCCTTTATCAGTTTTAAAATAATCTTTATTTAAATGAATGGAGGGACCGGTGCTGTGGCATAGTGGCTAAAGCTGCCACCTGCAGTGCTGGTATCCCATATGGGTGCTGGTTCAAGACCTGGCTGCTCCACTTGTGATTGAGCTTCCTGCTGGGGCCTGGAAAAGCATTAGAAGATGGCCCAAGACCTTGGGACCCTGCACCCCTATGGGAGACCTGGAAGAAGCTTCTGGCTCCTGGTGTTGGAGAGCTGGGACAATTAAGGATTGAAATAGCAGATACAAGATCTCTCTCTCTCTCTCTCTCTCTCTCACTCTCCCCCTCTCTCCCTCCCTCCCTCCCTCCCTTCCCCCTCTCTCTCTGCCTCTCTGTAACTCTGCCTTTCAAATAAATAAATCTTAAAAAAATAAAAATGTAACTGACTGGAACAAATTTCATATATTTCACATATATGGTTTTAAGAGAATAATGATACTCCCCACTCTACCCTCTCTCTCTCCCTCCCTCCTTCCTTTCTTATTTTTCTTTTTATTTTTACAATGACATACTTTTTCTTTAAAATTTATTCATTTTATTTGAAAGTCAGAGTTATACAGAGAGAGGAGAGGCAGAGAGAGGGGGGGTAGAGAGAGAGGTCTTCCATCAGCTGATTCACTCCCCAAGTGGCCTCAATGGCAGTGCTGAGCTGAACTGAAGCCAGAAGCCAGGAGTTCCTACTTCATCTCCCACGGACTTGAGCTACTTTCCATTGCTTTCCCAGGCCATAGCAGATAGCTGGATCAGAAGTAGAACAACCTGGATTTGAACCAGCACCCATGTGGGATGCCTGCACCGCAGGCAGTGGCTTTAGCCATTACACCACAGCACCAGCCCCTACAATGACATATTTTTAATTTACTTTATACACACAAGCTTAATGCCCCACTAAACAAAGAATTCAACCAGTAACAAGTTGTAAGCAAAAAAAAAAAAAAAAAGTTGATCCTCAAGAGTATAGACAAGGGCTAAAAAGTCAAATGTAAAAACATCAGTTTTGATCATATGCACTACATTTTTTTTAAATTCTGTATATTAGCTACAACAAATCAGAGAAATATGATAATTATCTTTATGGGGCTGGCATATTTCACTAAACATAATAGTTTCTAGTTGCATCTAGTTTCTTGCAAAAGAAAGGATTTCATCCTTTTTAATGATTGAATAGCATTCCATAGTGTGCGTGCATGTGTGTGTGTCTGTATGTGTGTATATATATATATATATATATATATATCACAGTTTTATTAATTAGTTTTCAGTTGATGGACATCTGGTTTGATTCCATGTCTTAGCTATTGTGAATTGAGCTACAATAATCAAAGGATACAGGTAAGTCTTTCATAAGTGAATTTTATTTTATTTGGGTAAATTCTCAGGACTGGGATTGCTAAGTCATATGGGAGATCTATTTTCAGATTTCTGAGAAATCCCCATACTGTCTATCAATACTGGCTATATTAATTTGCATTCACATCAACATTGGATTAGGGTACATTTGCACCACATCCTCACCACAATTTGTTGTTGTTTGATTTTTGTACTGTCACTCTAATTATTGTGAAGTAAAACCTTATTATGGAATTTATATGCATTTTCCTGATGGCAAATGACCCTGAGCATCTTTCCATGTGTCTGTTGGTCATTTGTATTCCATCCTTTGAAAAATCTCTGTTTATATCCTTAGCCTATTTCTTAACTCGATTGCTAATTTTGTTGTTGTTGAGTTTCTTGAGCTCTTCATACATCCTAGCATTAGTCCTCTATGGAATTTATAGTCTGCAAATATTTTATCCCATTTTGTTGATCTTCTCTTAATTTGCTGAGTGTTTCCTTTCCATTGTAGAAGCGTCCTAGCTTCATGTAATCTCATTTGTCTATGATTGCGTTTATTGCCTGTGTTTCCGAGGTGTTTTCCAAGAAGTCTTTGCCTGAGCCAATGTCTTGTAGTGTTTCCCTTGTTTTCCTTGAGTAATGTGATGGTTTCAGACCTTAGATTTAAATCCTTGATCCACTATGAGATGATTTTGTATAGGGTATAAGATACTGGTTTTGTTTCATACTCACGCATACAGAGTTCCAACTTTCCCAACATCATTTGTTGAAAAGAATGCCCTTTTCCCAGCAAGTGATTTTAGGTCATTTGTCAGATTTCTTGGTTGTAGATGCATTAGTTAATTTCTGGGGTCTCAGGTCTATTCCATTGGTCAATCTGTCTAATTTTTTGCCAATACCAAACTGACTTGATTATACCTGTGCTGTAATATTTATTGAAATCTGGTACTATGATGCATCCAGATTTAATTTTATTGTTTATGATTATTTTAGCTATTTTTGGTCTTATGATATCATATGAATTTTAGGTTCATTTCATCCAGATCTGGGAAGAATGTTTCAATATTTTGAATGAGACTGCATTGAATCTGTAAATTGTTTTGGGTAATATGGAGATTTTGATAAATTGTTTCTTCCAAATCATGAACAGGGAAGGTTTTTCCATTTTTTGTGTCTTTTTCTATTTATTTCTTTAACATTTTGTAACATTTATTAGAGAAATCTTTGGCTGGATCCTTGGTTAAATTTATCCCTAAGGACTTAATTTTTTGTAGCTATTGTGAATGAGACTGATCTTACAAGTTCTTTCTCAGCTATGACATTGTTTATATATATAAAAGCTTTTGATATTTGTGTGTTAATTTTATATCCAGTAACTTTGCAAATTTCTCTTATGAATTCCAATAATTGCTTAATGAAGTCTTTTGGTTCCCTAATGTATCAGATCATATACTCTGCAAACAGGGATAATTTGACATCCTTCTTTCCCAACTTTATAGCTTTTCTTTCTTTTTGTCTAATGGCTCTGGTTAAAACCTCCAGAATTGTATTGAATAGTAGTTGTGAAAGTGGACATCCTTGTCTAGTTCTGGATCTCAGTGAAAATGCTTCTAACTTTTCACCAAAAAGTATCATTGTGACTGTTGATTTGTCATATATTATCATATATTTGACATATATTATCTTGTGTTGAAAAATACTCCCTCTATTCCCAATTTGCTTAAGATTGTATCATGAAAGGATTTTGTGTTTTATCAAATGCTTTTTCTGCATCTATTTTTTTTATTTGACAGGTATAGTTATAAACAGTGAGACAAGAGACGGAGAGAAAGGTCATGCTTCCATTGGTTCATCCCCCAAAAGGCTGCTACGGCCAGCACTGCACTGATCCAAAGCCAGGAGGCAGATGCTTCTTCCTGGTCTCCTATGCAGGTGCAGGGGCCCAAGCACTTGGGCCATCCTCCACTGCCCTCCCAGGCCACAGCAGAGAGCTGCATTGGAAGTGGAGCAACCAGGACTAGAACTGGTGCCCATATGGGATGCCAGTGCCACAGGTGGAGGATTAACCAAGTGAGCCATGATGCTGGCACCTTTCTGCATCTATTTAGATAATCATAAACATGGTCTTCATTCTTCAATTTGCTAATATGATGTATCATATTTATTGATTTGTGCATGTTAAACAATCCTTGCATATGATAGATAAATCTTACTTGGTCTGGGTGAATGATCTTTCTGATGTGGTGTTGGATTCTATTTCATAGTAATTTGTTGAGGATTTCTTTATCTATGCTCATCAGAGATATTGGTCTGTAGTTCACTTTATTTGTTGTATCTTTTTCTGATTTTATAATTAAGATCATGCTAACTGCTTAATAGGAGTTTGGGAGGAATCTCATCCTTTCACTTGGTTTAAATAGTTAACATTAATTGGGATTAGTCTATTTATTTATTGGAGAGGCCAAGTTACAGACAGAGAGGGAGAGACAGAGAGAAAAGTCTTCCATCCAATGGTTCATGCCCCAAATCCATTCCAGCTGAAGCTAATGCACCCAGGAAAGCATCAGAGGGTGACACAAGTGTTTGAAACCTTGGAGCTATGTGGGAGACCAGGATGAAACCCTTGGCTCCTGGCTTCTGGCTGGCCCAGCCTCAGATACTGCAGCCAGCCATTTGGGTGTGAACCAGAGAATGTAAGATTCTTTCTCTCTCTCTCTCCCTTCTCCCTCTCTCTCTCCAACTCTGCCACTAAAATAAATAGAGGGAAATGCTTGATGCAGCAAGATTAAGGCTCCATCTGAAGTGCCAGCATCCCACATGGGTGTCAGTTTTTGTCCCATCTACCTCCCTGATGAGGCACCTGGGAAAGTGGGGGAGAATTGTCTGGGTTTTTGGGTGCCTGCCTCCATGTTGGGTACCTGAAAGAAACTCCTGGTCCCTGGCTCAGCCTGGCCCAGCCTCAGCTGTTGCAGCCCTTTGGGCAATGAACCAAGCAAAGAAGACTTATCTCTCTCTCTCTCTCTCCCTCTCTCTGTAAGTTTCAAATGAATAAAATATTTTTAAAAGGCCATGAATGAGAGAGAGAGAGAGAGAAGAGAGATATTGAGAAATCTTCCAAATTATGGTTTATTGCCCCAAATGACCACAAAGGCTGGATCTGACCCTGAAAGCAGAAGCCTGGAACCCCATCTGAGTCTCCTATTGGGGTGGCAGTGGCCCACCTACTTGGGCCATCCTCTACTGATAGAAGCATTAGAATTAACATTAGTGGGAAGCTGGATTTGAAGTGATGCATTAGGCACCTAAACAAGCTCTCATTTATTTTTAAATGAAAACTGTATATGACAGTTATTATTGAAAGCTGAAAAGATTGTGAATGGGAGAGAGGGGACTTGTGTTTAGGGATTTAAGCCATGGAAATAGCCTCAAGAACAACCGACAACCTTACTGTATTAATCATGTTAAAATATGTTCCAAAATCTGTATATATGAAATACATGAAATTTGCAGACCTTAAATACAATTTAAAAAAAAAGATTTTTCCAGAAGAATTAAAGTTATTTAACCTAGGTCCTTTCTTCAGGAATAATGATCTTTTAAATGGAAAGTAGTTTATATATAAGAGTGGGAATAAGAGTGGGAGGAGATGTATAGTTTGGCACGTGCTCAATCAGACTTACCCCAATGGTATTGTTAGAAATAATGCCAGGGGATTCCAATTCAGTCCCATCAAGGTTGCATGTGTACCAATGCCATCTCACTAGTCAAAGTGATCAGTTTCAGTTCATAATTGATCATGATGATAGGATTAAGTGTCAAAAGGATCAGATAAACAAGACTAGTGTCTGCATATACTAACTGGTAGAATTAAAAAGGAGAGAATGATCCAACATGGGAAGCTGGATACACAGCAGACTCATAGAATGGCAGATGTCCTAAACAGCACTCTGGCCACAAAATCAGCCCTTAAGGCATTTGGATCTGGCCAAAAAGCCCATGAGAGTATTTCAGGCATGGGAAGCCAAGAAACTGTGGCAAAAAAATGGCCTAAATGAAAGATCTCTGTGAGTGAGATCCCAGTGGGAAAAACGGGAGGGAGGAGAGAATTTCCATTTTGACTGTAACCTTGTCTAGATAAGATCAGAGTTGGTGAACTCAAGAGGCTTCCATAGCCTTGGCAGCTCATGACAAGGGTCTCAGGTGATTACTGACATCATAAATAAGAGTCATTAAATCAACAACAGGAGTCACTGTGCACTTATTCCCCATGTAGGATCTCTGTCCTTAATGTGTTGTACTATGTGAATTAAGGGCATAACTAATACTCAAACAGTACTCTATACTTTGTGTGTCTGTGTGGCTGCAAACTGTTGAAATGTTTACTTAGTAAATACTAAGTAGATCTTCTGTATATAAAGATAATTGAAAATGACTTGATGAAGAATGGGTTGGGAGAGGGAGTGGGATATGGAATGGTTGCAGGTGGGAGGGAGGTTATGGGGTGGAAAAGATGCTATAATCCAAAAGCTGTACTTGAAAAACTTATATTTATTAAAAAAGTTTAAAAAAGAATCATCTATTGAGTCATTAAAATGTCATCTACTGTTGTTTTACATTTTTTTATTATTAGTGTGTTTGAACTTTATTTCCTAAGTTCATTGTTCAATTATATATCTTCATTTCTATATTGGATTTACCAATTATAAATAATTTTTATTTAAATAAATGGAGGGGCCAGCAATGTGGCACGGCAGGTAAGGGTGCCACCTGCAGTGACGGCATTCCATATGGCTGCCAGTTCAAGAACTGGCTGCTCAACTTCTGATCCAGTTCCCTGCTGTGGCCTGGTAAAGCATTAGAAGATGGTCCAAGTCCTTGGGCTCCAGCACCCCTATGGGAGACCTGGAAGAAGCTCCTGGATCCTGGTTTCAGATAAACCCAGCTCCTGCTGTTGTGGCCCATTTTGGAGTGAACCAGCAGGTGGAAGACTTCTCTCTTTCTCTCACTCTCCATCTCTGCCTCTGCTCTATGAAACTCTGTCTTTCATACTGTGGGGAGCAAACCGGACTAGACTGTTACTGGAATTAAGACTTATTCTATGCATCTGCTCTCCCACAATATGGCGCTGGGAGAGAAGTAAACAGCTTCCGCACAGCTGCCTCCAGTTCAACTGATAAACTGTAGGACTTGCTCCTGATTGGAGGAGAGTGGCGTACTCGGCGTGTGGGCAGCCGAGTTAGGATTGGCGGAGGAGGACTATAAAGGAGGAGAGAGACGGCATGCACCGGGAACATCTATGGGGAACATCTAAGGGGAACACCTGTGCAGCCCCCGAGAAGAGCCGGCCGGCGGTGTGCCACTCCCCTGCGGAAGTGGGGAATGTGGCCAGGGGGAACTGCCCTTCCACGGAGGTGGAAGGGATAGTAGCCAACCCGGGAGGAACCAGCAGCAAACCCGGGGAGGGCCGAGCAGACGAAAGAACAGCGCAGGGTCTTGTGTCGTTCCTCCACGAAGAGGGGGAGCGACACATACAAATAAAAAAAAGTAAAAAAATAAAAAATGTAAATGAAAGGAACAATTTTCATGTATTTGATGTACATGGTTTTAAGAGAATAATGCTATTTCCCACTATACCCTCTATCTGTTAGTGTCTACCTCCCTCCTCTTTCCTTTCTTATTTCCTCTTATTATTATTACAATGACATGCTTTAAATTTAATTTAATTTACAAACAGGGATAACCCTCCACTAATTAAGGAATTCAAGCAGTAACAACTTGTAAGTACAGAAAAGGAAAAAAACACACAAAAAAATCAGTTTGCCTGCGATTTTCTGGTAAAAATTAATGGGAATTCCTCAGCAATTTGGCCAGTAATGGGTGGGTGAACAAGAAAATTCGGTTCTGCTGAGGATAACTCAATACCATCTCTTGCAACAGCCTCTTTGCTTTGGATTTCTTACATATTTTTTGTGTATTTCACTATTTTTAATGAATTTAATGATGTTACATTTTGTTTCACGCTGGAAAATAGAATTCAGGTAACTGGAAGAATGGCCTTTTTAAATCAGGGCACAGGATTGCGCTTTCTGGAATTCAAGGTTGTTTTTATAGTTTGGGGCACATTATCTGATAAGTCCATTGTTCATCTGCAATTCATCCTTTTTGGTTTTTAATTAGTTTCTTGCTGTATCTTTTCATTCGTTATTTATTCTGAACAAAAAAAAAACAACAGTTTTGACGTAGTATCCATTCTGATATACAAACACTCTACAAACTGCAGTATTATGGTTCAAAATCGACAGGCAACACTAACCAAGATGATGTTTGTGTTTCTGAAAATGAAATTTAAGCCATTCATAGAAGAGATGGATTTTAGTTTTCTGCAAAATGAGTTTGCCTGTGATTTTCTGGTTAAAATCAATCAGAACTGCTCCAAAATCTGGCCAGTTTTGGGAGGATGAAACGAAACAAACCCAGTTCTTTTGTGGCTAACACAATATCAGATTTCACAACAGCTTCTTTGCTTTGGGCTTTCTTGCATATATTTCATGTATTCCACTATTTTTAATGAATTTTATGATGTTACAGTGTGTTTCATGCTGGATAACGGAATTCAGGTAACTGGATGAATGGTCTTTTTAAATCAGGGCACAGGATTGGGCTTTCTGGAATTCCAGGTTGTTTTAATACTTTTGGGCACATCAACCAATAAGTCCATTGTTTATCTGCAATTCCCTCCATGTCTTCTGGTTTTTAATTTGTTTGTTGACATTTCTCTTGTGTTAGTTATTTATTCTGACCAAAGAATCAACATATTTGACGTCGTATATTTTCATATACAAGCACACAATAAAATGGAGTTTTATGGATCAAAATCTACAAGCAACACTGACCAAGATGATGTTTGTGTTTGTGAAGATGAAAGTTCAGCCTTTCATAGAACAGAAGGACTTTAGTTTTCTGCAAAACGAGTTTGCCTGCGATTTTTCTGGTTACACTCAAATGGAATTCCTCCACAATTTGGCCAGTTATGGGTGGATGAAATGAGAAAAATCTGGTTTGCCTGTGGCTGACTCAATATTGGATGTTGCAACAGCCTCTTTGCTTTGGGTTTTCTTGAGTTTTTTTTTTTTTGTGCATTTCACTATATTTAATGAATTTTATGATGTTATATTGTGTTTCAAGCTGGAAAATGGAATTCACAAAACTGAATAAATGATCTTAAATCAGGGCACAGAATTGGGCTTTCTGGAATTCAATGTTGGTTTTATTGGTTTGGGCACATCGGCGGATAATTCTTTTGTTAATATGCAATTTTCTTGTTTTTTTCTTTTTTTGAATTTGTTGCTGTATCTCTTTCTTTCGGTTTTTATTCAAACCAAAAAAAAAAAAAAAGACCAGATTTGATGTAGTATCCATTATGATATACAAGCACACTGCAAACTGGGGTATTATGGATCAAAATTTACAGGCAACACTGACCAAGATGATGTTTGTGTTTAGAAGAGGAAAGTTAAGCCTTTGATACGACAGAAGAATTTTACTTTTCTGCAAAACGAGTTTGCCTGCGAATTTCTGGTTACAAAGAATCAGAATTCCTCGGGAATTTTGCCATTTATCATGGCTCAAATGAGAAAAATCTTGTTCTCATGTGGCTTATTCAATATCAGATCTTGCAACAGCCACTTGCTTTGGGCTCTCTAGCATATATTTCATGAATTTCACTATTTTTAATGAATGTAAGATGTTACATTGTGTTTCATGCTGGGTAACGGAATTCAGGTAACTGGATGATCTTTTTAAATCAGGGCACAGGATTTGGTTTTCTGGAATTCCAGGTGGGTTTCATAGCTTTGGGTGCATCAGCCAATAATTCCATTGTCCATCTGCAATTCCCTCATTGTCTTCTCATTTTGAACGTGTTTGTTTCCGGTTCTCTTTCATTCGTTTTTTATTCTGAGCAAAAAAACTAACAGTTTTGATGTAGTATCCATTTTGATAAACACTCTACAAACTGGAGTTTTATGGTTCAAAATCTGCTTGCAACACTGACCAAGACGATGTGTGTGTTTGTGAAGATGGAAATTAAGCCTTTCGTAGAACAGAAGCATTTTATTTTTCTGCAAAACGAGTTTGCCTGTGATTTTCTGGTTACACTCAAATGGAATTCCTCTGCAATTTGGCCAATTTATGGGTGGATGAAATGAGAAAAATTTGGTTCGCCTGTGGCTAACTCAATATCAGATCTTGCAACATCCTCTTTCCTTTGGGCTTTCTGGCATATATTTCGTGTATATCACTGTGTTTAGAAGAGGAAAGTTAAGCCTTTGATAGGACACAAGAATTTTACTTTTCTGCAAAATGGGTTTGCCTGCACTTTTCTGGTTACCATCAATCAGAATTCCTCTGTTATTTCACCAGTTATGGGTTGATGAAAAAGAAAAATCTGGTTCTCGTGTGGCTAGCTCAATATTAGATCTTGCACCAGCCTTTTTCCTTTGGGCTTTTTGCATGTATTTTGTGTATTTCATTATTTTTACTGAATTTTATGATGTCGTATTGTGTTTCATACTGGATCATGGAATTCAGGTAACTGGATGAATCGTCTTTTTAAATCAGGGCACGGCAGTGGGCTTTCTGGGATTCAAGATTGGTTTAATTGTTTTGGGCACTTTAGCCGATAATTTCATTGTTCATCTGAAATTCCCTCCATTTCTTCTTGTTTTAAATTTGTTTGTTGCTGTTATCTCTTTCATTCCTTTTTTTATTCTGACCAAAAACTAAGTTTTGATGTAGTATCCATTTTGATAAACACTCTACAAACTGGAGTATTATGGTTCAAAATCTACTGGCAACACTGACCAAGACGATGTTTGTGTTTGTGAAGATGAAAGTTAAGCCTTTTATAGAACAGAAGCATTTTATTTTTCTGCAAAACGAGTTTGCCTGCAATTTTCTGGTTACACTCAAATGGAATTCCTCTGCAATTTGGCCAATTTATGGGTGGATGAAATGAGAAAAATTTGGTTCGCCTGTGGCTAACTCAATATCAGATCTTGCAAGAGCCTCTTTGCTTTGGTTTTTCTTGAGGAGTTTTTGTGCATTTCACTATATTTAATGAAGTTTATGATGTTACATTTTTTTCTTGCTAGATAACAGAATTCAGGTAACTAGATGAATGGTCTTTTTAAATCAGAGCATGAGAATGTATTTCCTGGTATTTACATTTGGTTTTATAATTTTGGTCCCATCAGCCAATAATACCATTGTTCATCTGTTCATGTGTGGATGCAACCATAAAAATCCAGTTTTCTTGTGGCTAACTCAGTATCAAGTCTTGCAATAGCCCCTTTGTTTTGGGTTTTCTTGCATATTTTTCATGTATTTCTCTATTTTAAAGAATTTTATGATGTTACATTTTGTTTTCATGTTGACTAATGGAATTCAGGTAACTGGATGAATGGTCTTTTCAAATCAGGGCACATGATTTGGCTTTCTGGAGTTCAATGTTGGTTTTATTGTTTTGGGCTCATCAGCCGATTATGCCATTGTTCTTCAGCACATTGCTCTAGTTTTTCTGGTTTTTTATTTGTTTCCTGCCGTATCTCTTTCGTTCATTTTTATTCTCACCCAAAACAACAGTTGTGATGTAGTACCCATTAGATATACAGAAACACTACAAATTGTGGTTTTATGATTCAAAATCTATAGCCAGCAACGACCAAGATGATTTTTGTGTTTGTGGAAATGATATTTAAGGCTTTTGTAGACCTGAGGGATTTTAGTCTGTCTTTCTTTCTTTCTTTCTTTCTTTCTTTCTTTCTTTCTTTCTTTCTTTCTTTCTTTCTTTCTTTTTTTTTTTTTTTGACAGGCAGAGTTAGACAATGAGAGAGACAGAGAGAAAGCTCTTACTTCCATTAGTTCACTCCACTAATGGCCACTACTATGAGCACTGCACCAATTGAAGCCAGGAGCCAGGTGCTTCCTCTTGGTCTCCAATGCAGGTGCAGGGCCCAAGGACTTGGGTCATCCTCCACTGCCTTCCCAGGCCACAGCAGAGAGCTGGACTAGAAGAGGAGCAACCAGGACAGATTCCAGTGCCCAAACTGGGACTAGAACCCAGGGTGCTGGAGCTGTAGGTGGAAGATTAGCCAAATTAGCCATGGCACCAGTGGAATTTTAGTTTTTCCAAAACAAGCTTGCCTGTGATTTTTTTTGTTAAAATCAATAAGAATTCTACAGCAATTTGCCCGGTCATATGTGGATTAAACCAGAAGAGTCTGGTTCTTTTGTGGCTGCGGCTGGGCTGATCAGGAGCCCTGAGCCAGGAGCTTCTTCTAGGTTTCACAAATGGGTGCAGGGGTACAAGTGCTTGAGCCATCTTCTGCTATTTTCTAGGCTATTTGCAGGGAGCCAGATCAGAGGTAGAATGGCTGGGACTCAAACTAGTGCCCATATGAGATGCTGGCACTGCAGGCAGAAGTTTAACCTACTATGCCACAGTGATGGGACCATAATATGTTTTAACTACCCAGTGTTGATGTACACTTGAATTGTGTCTAGTACAGGGTAATGGCAAACAGACAGCCACTTGGAATATTGCTGTGCAATCCTTTGAAGGAGTGGTTGTTTGGTTGTCTTGATTAAGTGCCTGAAAGTGGGCCAATTGTCCCAGCTGTCAAATATAGTATAAGAGCTCCTCAGTGTCAATTTCCTCCCAGCTTGCTCATAAGACATTCAGATGATCTCAGAGTATGTGTAAGCCTACTTAAGGCATAAGGTTTGTTCTGGTAGGCCGTGGAATGAAAGGAAATAAAATATTCATTTATTTATTTATTCATTTTCAACCATTTTTTTCAGATTATTTTAAAGATTTATTTTATTTGAAAGACAGAGTTACAGAGAGAGGTAGAGACAGAGAGGTCTTCCATCTGCTGGTTCACTCCCCAGATGGCTGCAACAGCTGGAGCTGTGCCAATCTGAAGCCAGGAGTTAGGAGCTTCTTCTGGGTCTCCCACATGGGTGCAGGGGCCCAAGGACTTGGACCATCTTCTACTGCTTTCCCAGGCCATAGCAGAGAGTTGGATCAGAAGAGGAGCAGCTGGGACTAGAACTGGTGCCCATATGGGATGCCAGTGCTTCAGGCCAGGGCTTTAACCTGCTGTGCCACAGTACCAGCTCCATTAATTTTAGATGTGTAATTAGTATCACTTTTTATAGCAGCATTTTTAAAATTTGAAAATGTGTGCTGGCCAGTGCTGCAGCTCACTAGGCTAATCCTCCGCCTTGTGGCACTGGCACACTGGGTTCTAGTCCCATTCGGGTTGCCAGATTCTGTCCTAGTTGCCCCTCTTCCAGGCCAGCTCTCTGCTGTGGCCAGGGAGTGCAGTGGAAGATGGCCCAAGTGCTTGGGCCCTGCACCCGCATGGGAGACCAGGAGAAGCACCTGACTCCTGCCTTCAGATCAGCACGGTACGCCAGCCACAGCACACCAGCCACGGCAGCTATTGGAGGGTGAACCAATGGCAAAAGGAAGACCTTTCTGTCTCTCTCTCAGTGTCCACTCTGCCTGTCCAAAAAAAAGAAAAAGAAAATGTGGGCCAGTGATTTACTTACAGTATTAAATATATGGTTACTATATATGAGCTTATTGAAGAGTACTTATGTTAGTTTATGGAAATTCCAGTGGAATGTACTTATGAGTGCATTTCCATTTTCCATCAACTATTCATTTCTAACATTGTAATGTTAAGCAGCCATGCACAAATAAGAGCTCTATATACCTCATTGTAGTAAACCATCCCGTCCCAACACAATCCAACACTGCTGTGTTTTTCATGTTGATATGTTGATATGTTTATGTTTTCAGCACTTTTTTTCATCAAACCATTTCCCTGTAAATCCTTCCAATTCTGTGTGACAAGCACGATTTATTTCTATTTAAAGCAATATTGAAAATGAAGACATGACATGCTTAGTGCCTTCAACATTGCTTTTGAGAACTGCTAACATCTCTAGCACAACACCTGTAATAAATTCAAATCACACCTTAATATAAGACAGCACAGCATATGAACAATCAAAATCTGAAATCAACACATAATATTGTCAAACTAGAAGCTGTAGCTAATATGTTTCCATATTTATTTATTTATTTATATTCCACATAAAAACATACTATAAAACTCAGGATGACTTTAAAGAATTCTTTCTGAAAAGTACAGTAAGCAAATATGAAAGCCTGAAAATTATTTCAGAATTACTCCTCTTATGGTTGGCATTAAGATGCAGCAGGTTAAGTGCCACTTGGGACACCACCATCCTACATCACAATCCTGGTTTGAGTCCTAGTCCTCTGCATTTCCAATCTAGCTGCCTGCTAATGCACTTGGGCAGGCAGAGGATATGGCCAAGGTACTCAGCCACTGATATGAATGAAGTTCCAGGCTCCTTAATTCACCCTGGCCCAGTGCTGGCTGTTACAGTCATTTTGGAAGCTAACCAGAAGGTGGAAGACCTTTCTGTCTCCCTTTCTAACACTCTGCCTTTCTGGTAGATAGATAGATCTATTTAAAAATAATTTTTAAAATTCTTCTCTTAGGAAGAAGTAATTTTCAAAATTATTTGTTTGAAACAAATAGATTTGGTACAATGTTACAAAAATAAAATACAACATATTAATGAAAACTCAGATTCGTTATTGCCATCTATTTACAAAATCAAAAATCAGTCTGTGGAGCCGGCGCCGTGGCTCAATAGGCTAATCCTCCACCTTGCGGCGCCGGCACACCGGGTTCTAGTCCCGGTTGGGGCGCCGGATTCTGTCCCGGTTGCCCCTCTTCCAGGCCAGCTCTCTGCTATGGCCAGGGAGTGCAGTGGAGGATGGCCCAGGTGCTTGGGCCCTGCACCCCATGGGAGACCAGGAAAAGCACCTGGATCCTGGCTCCTGCCATCGGATCAGCGCGGTGCGCCGGCTGCAGCGGCGGCCATTGGAGGGTGAACCAACGGCAAAGGAAAACCTTTCTCTCTCTGTCTCTCTCTCTCACTGTCCACTCTGCCTGTCAAAAAAAAAAAAATCAGTCTGTGAAAGTCCAAACTTTACTCTCAATAAAAATGTAGATGCATGCTTAACTCACTTTTAGATTATAACTAAAGCAAAATCTTAGAGAAAGAAAAATCTCCCTAAAGTTTAAAGTTTAAATGGTTCTACAAATCTTAGCCGTCCTCACTAATAGCTCAGAAACAACCCCTAAGAAAAGGAGAGGCTGATGAGAGATAGCATATTAGGCTTCTCATTTCAGCAAGTTTTTCCTGTCCATATATTGGCATTCAAGTATAGTTTCACTTGAAAAAATAAAATGGATATTTACAAGTCAAATCATCTGATTTTCATGTTAGAACTATTGCACAAAATGGTATCTACCAAGGGCACTCGAAAGTTCTTTATACAAAGAGATGATTGATTGAGATAGATTCCTTCAAAGCTTTGATTTTATAGACTATTTTGCAGAAAATGAATTTTCTGAAGTATGAACTATATGCATATTAATATAACTGCAACACATTCCAAAGTCAAATATGTTTTTATACTCATCTTTTGAATGTAATCCCTCACCTTGGTTTCTATACATTAGTAAGTATTAAAATTCTAATTCTTTATGTCTAGTTCTATCTGTTAGAATTATCAGTGCATTCATTAAGTTTATAATAAAACAGTAGGTGCAGCTTGATGAGTGCATTCATTTTTTAGATTTACTTATTTATTTTGAAAGTCAGAGTTAAAGAGATCAGGAGAGACACAGAGAGAAATCTTCTGTCTGCTGGTTCACTTCCCAGATGATTATAAGTCCCATCATTGGACCAGGTGAAAGCCAGGAGCTGGAGCCTCATCCAGCTACCCTGCATGAGGGGCAGAGAATCAAATACTTGGTCCATCTTCCACTGCTTTGCCCACACTGTTATCAGGGAGCTGGATCAGAGGTGAAGCACCTGGAACAGAAAGCGGTATCTATGTGGGATGGTAAAATCACAGGCTGCAGTTTTACCTGCTATGCCACAAAGCTGGCCCCAAGTATATTCAGTTTCTTTCTATTTAAAAAAAAATTCAATCTTTAGCATGCTGGTTTTTTTTAATGGGTAGATGGATTTTTTTTTGACAGGCAGAGTGGACAGTGAGAGAGAGACAGAGAGAAAGGTCTTCCTTTTCTGTTGGTTCAATGGCCGCTGTGGCCGGCGCACTGCGCTGATCTGAAGCCAGGAGTCAGGTGCTTCTCCTGGTCTCCCATGCAGGTGCAGGGCCCAAGGACTTGGGCCATCCTCCACTGCCTTCTCAGGCCACAGCAGAGAGCTGGACTGGAAGAGGGGCAACTGGGACAGAATCCGGTGCCCCGACCAGGACTAGAACCTGGTGTGCCAGTGCCGCAGGTGGAGGATTAGCCTATTGAGCCATGGCACCAGCCTATCATGCTGTTTTGAGACTTGATTTTTCTTAAGAGTTATTTATTAATTTGAGAGGCTGAGTTACAGAGAGAAGGCAAGAGAGACTGAGAGGTCTTCCATCCACTGATTCACTCTCCAAAGGCTATGATGGCCAGAACTAGGCCAATCTGAAGCCAGGAGCCAAGAACTTCTTCTGGGTCTCCAATGTGGGTGCTGGGGTCCAAGCACTTGTGCCAACCTCCATTGACTTTCCAGGCCTTGGACCAGAGAGCTGGATTGGAAGAGGAGCAGCCAAGACATGAGCCAGTGCCCATATGGGGATGATGGCATCACAGGTGGAGATTTAATCTACTGTGCCATAGTGCCAGACCCATGTATTGAATTTCTAAAATTTCAAACTTACAGTACTTATTAAGCCTCAGAAAATATTATTACATTTTACTTTATCATCAAAAGCTAGATATGTTTGCTTTTCTAATCAGAGTATTTGATTTGTTCAGTGTTACTAATATACAACATATTTTAAGGCATAATTTAAATATATTTTCAAATGTATTTACCTGCCAATGAATAATTGCGTAACTGTCAAACTACAGTTTTCACCTTATTTCCAAAAATGGTATGAATTTTTAATGGAGTACTTTGATGAATTTGAAGATACCATGCTGAATTTAAATGAGAATGAGATACAAAATCAGAGAAATCATGATATTTCTCATCATTATTGCAACCCATAGTATAATATTCAACTCTTATCAAATTTGATTATTTTCTGTCTGTAAGTGGGCTAGTTGGCTCAGAGTTGAGCAGTTGAGGTTTGAGCTTGTACTACTGAATATAAATGTGTGGAATGGATACCATTTCAGGCTCAAGTGTTCAGATGGCATGGGAACTTCTAGCATACTTATAAGGTTTGATTTTCCAACTGTTAACATTTTCCAATTGTAATTGTTTCTCTCTAGTTAAGTTAATAGTTATGCTCCATCAAAATTTGTGAAATACTGAAATTCTATGTTCCCTTGACAGGAATAAGAATGCTGGGAGTTATGTAACTCCACAAAAATTATTTTTACTATAAATATATTTGAAATATGCAGCCCTATGCATGTATTGTCTATTTGAAATGGTTTTATTCTGTTGTGTGTATCTCACTAACTAAAGTTAGTTTTAAAGATAACAGTGCAACACAGGGCATTATTTTTGCTTTATTCTCTATCATCTACACATCAAAGTAATGGTGAAGAAAGTCAGTATTACTGTTCAGACACTGCTTTATTTGTCTTCAGAGAAGTTATCAAAGTGCTCTGGAGGTTTCTCTCTAAGAAAGGAAAAACAATTTATAAACTATTATATTTATGAAAACTGAAGTGTTCTCTCCATCCAACTTTTTGCTGATTTTAAGTTATGCATATATCATTATACTGCTGGTATCAAAGAGAAAACACTTTCAATAACCCATCTAATTTGGCTAATCTCTATAAAAGTGATGCAAATATTTTACAAGATTATTTCAGAAGCAAAAGAAGTGAACATGTAAGCAAATGGGTATGCAACTTTCTCTCTTGCATAAGACTGCTTGAATTCCATGAGCTGCCTCATACTAGTTCCAGCAAAAGGGCAGTGCTCAGACGCCAGGCTCAATGTACTCTGATAAAGCTGTCAGGATAATAATATATAGCCGGCCGGCTAATAGATTTTTATAATGCCCTTCAAAAAGCTTGCAGACACCATTTTGTCCTCATGTGGAAAATGAAATATATGAAAATGAAGGATAATTATGTATGTGTGGATTATCCATGAGAACAACTGTAAAGTTTATTATCTGAGGCTGGTGCCGCGGCTCACTAGGCTAATCCTCCACCTTGTGGCACTGGCACACTGGGTTCTAGTCCCAGTCGGGGCGCCGGATTCTGTCCCGGTTGCCCCTCTTCCAGGCCAGCTCTCTGCTGTGGCCCGGGAAGGCAGTGGAAGATGGCCCAAGTACTTGGGCCCTGCACCCCATGGGAGACCAGGATAAGCACCTGGCTCCTGCCATCAGATCAGCGTGGTGCACCGGCCACAGCGCACTGGCCACGGCAGCCATTGGAGGGTGAACCAATGGCAAAAGGAAGACCTTTCTCTCTGTCTCTCTGTCTCACTGTCCATTCTGCCTGTCAAAAAATAAAAAAAAACTTTATTATCTGAAATCACAATAAGCAGAGTTTTCCTCATTTGGACTGTTTTGCATCGGCTTTCTTTCCCTGTTAGTGTGCTAAATCAGTGTGCATATGGTAGACTTCCATGTCTTCTCTTGTCAAATGAAGGCTGCTTTACATTGGCACTTTTCTACATAGGATTTCAGATGTTTAAATGTACATTAAGGTAGTTGTGGGGATCTGTGTGTTTGGGTCAGAATTGGAAAGAAGTTAATTAGTATAGGGCATGTAACTAAAATGTTAGCATCATTGACATTAGTAGTATTGCTAAGTATTGTCTTTGAGTCTTATTGTTCCTCATTTTATTCTTGTTGGCTTTGGCTGCTTTGAAAATTTACAGGATGAAACTACAGATTGTTGCAACTGAAGGTTTAGGTATTTTGTATTTCATCATAAATTGTATGTGTGTCATCATTACTTGTGTTTCTGTTGCTTTGTGTTTAAATACAACCAAATTTCACATAAAAGAGACAACTGGCAATAAATGCATATCATCATAGACAGTAATTCAAAAAGTGAGGTTGGCACCCTGAATTTATTGGTAATCACTAACAAATATTTGTGAGAAAAAGGAAGATCAACATGTTTAATTTCCAAGCAATGAGGTCTCTGATTGAAAAGTCCTTTGGCACCTGGCACAGAGCCACAGCAGGTAAAACTGCCACCGTGGTGCTGGAATCGCATATGTGTGCTGGTGTGAGTCCCAAATGCTCCATTTCTCATCCAGCTCCCTGCTAATATGCCTGGGAAAGCAGTGGAAGATGGCTCAACTATTTGGGCCCCTGCAGCCTTATGGGTTAACTGGAAGAAATTCCTGGCTCCTGGTTTCAGACAGCCCAGCTCTGGCCACTGTGGCCATTTAGGGAGTGAACTAGAGGATGAAAGATCTCTATCTCTCCCTCTCCATTTGTAACTTTGCCGTTCAAATAAATAAATAGATCTTTAAAAATAAAAAGTCCAAACTTTAACAACTGCAGATGTGATATGTTATTTCATTTAGTCATAATGTACAACCTTAGAACAGTATGTTAAGACTCACTTTGAATACTGGGTAGTACAAAAACAACATGGGATTCATAGGAGGTTGCTTAGCATATACACACAAGGGAATATTGAGATTGTGGAAAATGGGATTAAAAGACATGTACTTTGTGCAAAAATATTTAACTCCAAGCATAAATTTTATAGTATGTATTTTCTATTAATTTTTAACTAATATCACCCATATCTCATAATGAAAACACAGTATTACTTTTTTCCTGTATGAGAACATTCTATGAGCATCAGTTATATGATTTCATGATTTTTTTAAAATTTTTTATTTATTTGACAGAGTTAGATAGTGAGAGAGAGAGACAGAGAGAAAGGTCTTCCTTCTGTTGGTTCACCCCCTCAAATGGCCGCTATGGTTTGCTCTGTGCCTATCCAAAGCCAGGAGCCAGGTGCTTCCTCCAGGTCTCCCATATGGGTGCAGGGGTCCATGTACTTGGCCCATCCTCCACTGCCTTCCCCGGCCACAGCAGAGAGCTGGACTGAAAGAGGAGCAACTGGGATTAGAACCCGGTGCCCATATGGGATGCTGATGCCACAGGTGAAGGATTAACCAAGTGAGCCATGGTGCCGGCTCCATGAATATCCACCAGTGTATTTATACCCATTTTAATGAAGAATGATTACTTCACTTTTTCCACATGTTGGACATGTCCAAGGAACAGAGCAGGACAAATGACTGGATCTATTTTTCAGCCCATTTCTATCATTTAGTCTTGCGCATTCATTTTATAATTTCATTGCCTTACCAGAAACAAAGGCCAGTTGTCCAAAATCCCACCTCATTGTCATCTTTTTTCTGGATTCTCTTAAGTTGTCCTTTTATATTTTAATCTATACTCTGAAAATCCTTCAGAAACACAATTTTAAAGCAAAACTATTATGAGTTCAAGTTAAACAGACTTGATTGGAAGACAATGTGTATGCTACTGAGAGGGTACCTTCCAGGCCATCGTTCTCGTGTAGTGGATGAAGCCACCCTCTGCAGTACTGGCATTCCATGTGGGCACTGGTTCAAGTCTTGGCTGCTCCACTTCTGATCCTCCTGTCTGCTGTGGCCTGGGAAAGTAGTGGAGGATAGCCCAGGTCCTTGGTCCCCTGCACCTGTGTGGGAGACCTGGAGGAAGCTCCTGGCTCCTGGCTTTGGGTGGGTGCAGTTCTGGCCATTGCAGCCAATTGAGGAGTGAACCAGTGGATGGAAGACCTCTCTCTGTCTGCCTCACCTTCACCTTCTGTGTAACTCTTTCAAATAAATAAATGAATATTCTTAAAAAAAATGTAGTGTACCCTAATACTGTGTGGAACATAATCAAACTAAAATTTATGTTGTTTATTGAAATTCAAATTTAGCTGACTGCCATCTTTCTTTCTAAATCTGACCACTTTATTCAAATAACATATGAAAGCTTATCACATTAACTAATGAAATGATGATAAACTGCTGCCTATACTGTATCATTATGGTTATTCTCCCCTTATAACATAAAATAAGGAAACTCCTATATATGTCAAGTAAGTTGAATCACATTTTGAAAACTCCAACCAATGAGTCAGAGAAAGATTTCACAATCAAAATTTCTGGTCCAAACTTACTGGCATACTCGAAACATCTAAAGAAAAAAAATGTTTCCCATACCTATTCAAAGTGGAAATAAGCAAAAAATATTTTTAAATTTCTTTTGTGAAACTAACATTACATCAATTATGAGGCAAGTGGACCAGGATTTGAAATAATTTTTAAAAGCACCCCTTTTATAAACAGAGATACAAATGTTCTAAACAAAGTATTATTATGATAAATAAATCATGTATGAAAACATAATAGATACATTGCAAGCAAGAGATATTAAAAAACAAGATTTATTAAGATTACAAAACAAGGCCGGTGCTGTGGCTCACTTGGCTAATCCTCAGTCTGTGGCTCTAGCACCCCAGGTTCTAGTCCCAGTTGGGGCACCAGGTTCTGTCCCGGTTGCTCCTCTTCCAGTCCAGCTCTCTGCTGTGGCCCAGAAAGGCAGTGGAGGATGGCCCAAGTGCTTGGGCCCTGCCTCCACATGGGAGACCAGGAGGAAGCACCTGGCTTCTGGCTTCAAATTGTCGTAGCACACTGGCTGTAGTGGCCATTTGGGGGGTGAACCAATGGAAAGGATGACCTTTCTGTCTCTCTCTCTCTCTCGCTGTCTAACTCTGCCTGTAAAAAAAAAAAAAAAAAAAAAAAAAAAAAACTTACCAAAAAGTCATGCAGGCAGGTAAAAAATACAAAAGGAAATCACAAGATCAGTTAGATTGCATGTTGAAAAACATTTAATAAAATTTGGCATTTAGTGAAAAAATACTTGCTATCAGTGACTTCCTCAATCTGATCAAGACCAAAGGGAATCTACAACAAACAACGCAGCTAATACAGGATCACTGCAAGCTTTCTTCCTGGAAGTAAGCCTGAATCAGGAGGCTGCCACTATTTATCTTCAACTTCCTACTGGAGGGTTGTCAGGGGAATAAATTGACAAAAAGTAAATTAAAGGTGTAAAGATACTTTCTAAGGAGTGAAATTGTCACATAGGATAACACTTACATAGATATAATTCATAAAATCTAAAAAAATACAAATAATAAACAATTTAAGGATATTACCAGAAAGATTTCCATGAATTACTAAGTACCAACAAGAGATAAATAGAAAATAATATTAAAGGACAAGAAACAGAGTAGGAAACAAATACCTACAAGAGAGATAAAAGAAAAAAAGGATTAATTATGTAATAATTATAAAGATTCTTAAAATAAATATTAAAAACATCACAAATGAAACCACAGAGAATATGAAGGAAAGGAAAGGGCCCAGAAGCCAATAAATAGCCATTACTCTCTAACTCACCTTAAGCAGGTAGGATTCTCCCAGGAAGACTCATGGGGAAACAAGAGGAGTCCCAGGAGGAGGCAGGATCTTGCTGGTGAAAGGACACAGCCCTAAAGGAGGACCAAAGCACCAGAATCCAGGTTACACCTCTTTACATATCTGGAGTGGCCTGAAGTTGCATCTCTGCTATGGAGGATGCTGATTTGTTCTATCTTTTGTGTCACCCATGCTGACTGCTGTGCAAGCCATCCAATCAGGCCCGGTGGTGTAAACACTAGGTAATCTTGCAGGAATTTGACACCATAGTAGTCTAGTTCCACCTCTGAGAGGTCCAAGGAGCGTGTTCTGCTGCTGGGAAACTCTGAAGTAAAGGAAACATCCACTGTGCTCTGACTGTTCACTGCAGGACACCACCCATTTCTGATTCCTAGAAATGGTGAGTGTGTGGGGTCAGGAGTCCAGAGTAGGGGAAGGTGGACCTGGTGAACATGAAGACAGGACATGGGGCTCCCAGAGGTCATCTCTGCAATCTGTGGGGCCTATCCCATGGCTGGCACAGTGCTTCCCTGGGTCCCCCCTGACCCTCAACATGGGACCTGGATGGCACCCAAAACCCCATGAGTCCTGGCCCTTACCTGCTCTCAGAGACTTCTGGGCCCCAGAGCCATCTGTGTGATTGCAGCCCTGCGTCTCCCTGATTGTGCAGTGGGGACTGGAGTGGTCACCAGGGAGAGGCCGGGCTGTGTGTATGGGGTTCCTGCAGGGCAGGAGCTGTCATTTATGGGGTCTTCAGTTCCTCTATTCTTCCCAGAGTTTCTTGATCTCTTTATGGATTCTGCAAAGTAATCTTTTATCAGTTTCATAGTTTGCCGATATTTTCAACCATTCCTTCAGTTTCCTCTTCACTGTGCTGAATGTTACTTTTGCAGTGCAAAAGCTTCTTAATTTGAAGTAATCCCATTTGCCAATTTTGGCTTTGACTATCTGTGCTTCTGGGGACTTTTCCAAGAAGTATTTCCTTATGCCAATGTCCTGCAGAGTTTCCCCAATATTCTCTAGTAATTGGAAGGAATCTGGTTGTATATTTGTGTCTTTGATCCATTTTAAGTGGATTTTTGTGTAAGCTGTAAGGGAGGGGTTTAACTTCATACTTCTGCACATGGAGATCCAGTTTTTCCAGCACCATCTGTTGAAGAGACTGCGCTGGCCTCAGGGTAGCTCCTTTGCCAACAATTAGTTGGTTGTAGATGCACGGATTGGTTTCTGGAGTTTCTATTATTGGTCTACACTTCTATTTTTTGTCAGTACCAAGCTGTTTTGATTATAATTACCCTGTAATATATCTTAAAATATGGTATTGTGATGTGTTCAGCTTTGTTTTTGTTGTATAAGATTGATTTAGGTATTTGGGGTCTCTGTGCTTCTATGAGCTTTAGCATCCTTTTTTTCTAGATCTAGGAAGAATGTCATTGGTATTTTGATTGGGATCACATTGAATCTGTAAATTGATTTTGGTAGTATGAACATCTTGGTGATATTAATTCTTCCAGTCCCTGAACATAAGTATTTCTGTGAGACTGTCAAGAAAACTTGAGAAAAGTTCCACTTTATTGCACACAAATTAATCAGTTTTTAAGGGATCATATAAATCCATTTTTGCATTGACATTTAATAAATAATGAAAGACTTTCTCTGAGGCTTTTAGTAAAGAATTAAAAAATTGATTTTATTATTTGATGTCTTTAATTTTCCATTCAAATGTTGTTTTTAGCCACTGTCTATATTCCCACTAAACTAGGATTTCTTTCTTTTTATTTGTTAAACTTGTTCCTTGAATCATTATGCCTTTTTACCATAGTGTAAATTTAAAATGTTATCTCAGAAGCTGAAAAAAAGACAAAGAAAGAATAGGGTGGAGCAGAAGGAGGATGAGTTTATAATTGTGTTCTTAGAATTGTATCTATAATCCATATTGAATCTGTTAAACACTAATTAAAATTAAAATAAAAAATATCAATTTGACTAATATTTAAAATAAAATGATGAAACACTGTAGATATCGTCAAATTTTGATTATCAATCTTATGAGATTTGAAAGAAATCCTATTTTCTCACCTTAAAATATCCCAACGTATTAGAATTCAGTATTAAATAACTCTGCTGAGAATTCTAGTTTAATACACTTCATTAGGTGGTAACACCATGGGCACTGAAAAACAAAGTCTTTATCATTTTTGATAAAACAGAGCCTTTAAAACATCATCACTGAAAACATTAAGAGACCTAAAATGTAGCATTCTTTTTTTTCTTCAATTCTTTTTTTATCCCACTCTTTTTTTTTTTTTTTGACAGGCAGAGTGGCTAGTGAGAGAGAGAGAGAGACAGAGAGAAAGGTCTTCCTTTGCCGTTGGTTCACCCTCCAATGGCTGCTGCGGCTGGCTGTTGCAGCTGGCGCACCACACTAATCTGAAGCCAGGAGCCAGGTGCTTCTCCTGGTCTCCCATGGGGTGCAGGGCCCAAGCACTTGGGCCATCCTCCACTGCACTCCTTGGCCACAGCAGAGAGCTGGCCTGGAAGAGGGGCAACTGGGACAGAATCCGGTGCCCCGACCGGGACTAGAACCCGGTGTACTGGCGTCACAAGGTGGAGGATTAGCCTGTTGAGCCATGGCGCTGGCCAAAATACAGCATTCTTAAAACCCAAGTGACTTACTCCCATTCAAGGTTTTCAGATATGCAGGGATACTTCTTATGCCAAGCAAATAACCAAATAATTTTTAAACATATATAGGAAATAACTTATATAACTTATTTTGGCAAATAGATGAGGCTATTTGTTTTACATTTCAAGTAGTAAACATACTAGAAAAATGTCAACTTATAAGTATACAAAGAAGTTTTTGACTGTAACAAAATAACAATTGCTGATTTTCCAATCTTAATTTTCCACAAATTTTATCCTGTAACTCCAGAGTGAGTACTATAATGACAGAACAGTGGCTGATGTATTGAGAATGTATTGAGATACCTAATTCTATGTAGTGTTATCACTGCTACAATTTACCTATGTGATCTTGAACAACCTATTTTACTTCTCTGGATCTTAGCAATTAGGATCCTCATGTGAAAAATGAAGTTTGTATAAGGTAGGTTGTATTCAAGTAGACTGCAGGTATCTCTCATGTAAGGAACAAAGCTTCTGTCAAAGCATTCTCAGTTGAAAACACACTCTTCCTGCCATGGGGTGCAGCAGCAGGAGCTGATTAGAGATAAGGAACTGATTAGAAATAGTAAATGACCTTTGATAAAGAAGAACATTGAGTTCTCACAGAACTTTGATTCCCACAAGGACATTCAGCTACTTTCCCAGGCTTGCTTATCCAGTAAACCAAGACAGGGAGAACCCCAATGATGTCTTCACAATCATATTCTGAGGATTATCAAGTAATGTTACAAGTAATGTTAGAATATGCACATATTCTATACAAATAGCTAATGTAATCTTTTTCAATGGAGGAAGCACACTGGGGCTGCACAGGGAGCATTCCAGCAGTGCTCCTCAGAGGCAAAGTTTCTGTGTCCTGTCTCTCCTTTCACTTGCAACACACTCACAGCACCTGGCACCCAAAGAGGGACCCTTGGCAAGAAGGGCAAAGGACAAATCATCATGCCCAGCAAGGGTTACAGATTTGTCTCTTCATCTCAAGATCCTGGTGAGTAATAAGCATGGGGAACTCTCTGTCCCCAGCACAACACAAAGATAAGATTGAACCACATTATCTCCTCAACAAAGACCTGGATCAGAAGTCAAGCAGCTAGGACTCGAACTGGTGCCCATATGGGATACTGACCCAACACTGCAGTTGGTGGCTTTACCTGCTATACACAGTGCCAGCCCTGCAAAATTCTTATACAGTGGGTATATTGGATAGAATTGGAGAAAGATATGAGATGGTGCCATGGGATTCAAAAACTCTAGTTAAAATCTTGGTTACTCCAGAGCAGGACACTGTTTGGGAATATAGAGATTTAGCTTCCATACAAGCCATAGATAATTTACATAACAATATCCCTATTAATTTGGAACAGTTGCTAGGAGAGGGAGCCTTTTCAGATCTTGGTCAGCAAAGTTGATTATTTTTGAAGGGAGGCTTATGTGCACATTTCTAATATTGCATTAGAAGCTTGGAAAAAGATTGCTGATGTTAAAGACCCTTCTACTTCCTTTTCTGTAGTTTGCCAGGGACCTACTGAAGGCTATATGCCCTTTGTGGATAGGCTAGAGAAAGCTTTTGGGCAGCATTAGATCATCAAGAAGCAGAAAAAGCATTATTAAAACAAATGTCTTGGGGGCCAGCGCCATGGCACACTTGGTTAATCCTCTGCCTGTGGCACCGGCATCCCATGTGGGCACCGGGTTCTAGTCCTGGTTGCTCCTCTTCCAGTCCACTTTCTGCTATGGCCCAGGAGGGCAGTGGAGGATGGCCCAAGTGTTTGGGCCCCTGCACCTGCATGGGAGACCAGGAAGAAGCACCTGGCTCCTGGCTTCAGATCGGCACAGCGCCAGCCATAGTGGCCATTTGGGGAGTGAACCAACAGAAGGAAGACCTTTCTCTCTGTCTCTCTCTATCACTGCCTATAACTCTACCTCTCAAAAAAAGTCTTATGAAAATTCAAATCAAGGCTGCAAAAATATATTAAACACAGTCCACACTAAGCCTGAAACTACCACAGCAGAAATGACCAAATTGTGTCAAACTGTAGGGACTGAAACTTACAAAATAACTTACTGGCTTCTGCCCTTAAAGCTCCTGAAAAAAATGCTTTGGCTGTGGGAAACAAGGTCATCTTTTTCTTTTTAAAGACCTATTTTATTTATTTGAAAGACAGAGTTACAGAGACAAATGAAGACAGAAAGAGAGGTCTTTCATCTGCTGGTTCACTCCCCAGATGGCTGCAACAGTAGGAGCTGCACCGGGCCACAGCAGAGAGCTGGACTGGAAGAGGAGCAACCAGGACAGAAGTGAAGCAGCCAGGTCATGAATCAGCACTCATTAGGGATGCTCACACTTCAGGTGGCAGTGAAACCTTTTATGCCACAGCACTGGCTCTGGTTTTATTTATTTAGAATAACTTAATTTTATTATTCTTTTATCAATCATTTCTTTTTTCAATTTTTGATATATATTGTTCTCATTTTCATTCATTTTTATCTAGTATATATTCCCATTTAGTTTCATAAAATTTAACATAAGAATGATTTAGGAGTGTGCGTTGTTTCTGTAACTTTTCAATTTTAATGAAACTTTAAGAAATTATAAAATAGAATCAAGTGTTCTTAGATACTCATTACTCAGATTTACAAGTTAATCCCTGAAATTGCTTGTTCTCTCTACATGCACATCACACACAAACACATACTATACTTGTTGTATCTCTACTGTTTGGAAGTGAATTGCAAACTTTTTGCCACTTTTCCCTTAAACAGTTCACTATATAACATTTTCTAAGAACAAGAGTATCTCTTAATTCATAATACAGTAATTAAGAAACTATAACAGTTTGATACTAGTGTTACTTATCTCCAAACTCTATATTTGAGTTTTCCACTCATCCCAGTAATGTCCTTTACAGCAGTTTACTCTCTTCTATGTACCACTTCTGCTCCCATTTAGCATCACACATTGAATTTATTTACCATATTTCTAACCTTTTTCAACCTGGAAGAATTGTTGTCTTTCTTTTTCTTTCATTAACTGGATAAGCCAGTTAACTTTGATTTGCCTTGTGATTCTCTACACCACATTCAGGTTTTGATTTTTGTGGCAGAACCACCCCAGAAGTGATATTGTGTCCTTCTCAGCACATTGGGTCAGGAGATACATGATGCTGACTTGCTCTATCTTTGGAGATGTTAATTTCATAATTTCTTAAGGTGATATCTACCATGTTTCTCTACTGTGAAATTGGTAGTTGTCTATTTGTAATAAATTGTGGTGAGATACTTTGAAATGGTAATTAAATTATTAGGAAAATTTCATCCAACCATTTTAGTATTTATTGATAATTATTGTCTGGCTCTGTTATTACTAGGATGTTTTCTAAATGGTTGTTTTTACAATTGCCATTATTTTGTTTTAATTAGTTGTTATTTTAATTTATTTTTTAATTTTATTTTTTAAAAGATTGATTTACTTTATCCAAAAGGCACAGTTACAGAGAGAGATAGGGGGAGAGTAAGAGGAGTCTCCCAACTGCTGGTTTACTCTTCAAATGGACACAAAAGCCAGAGCTGAGTGAGGCCATAACCAGAAGCCAGGAGCCTCAGCTGGGTCTGTCACATGAGTGCAGGGGCCCAGGTACATGGCCATTTCACTGCATTCCTAGGCACATCATTAGGGAGTTTGATTAGAAGTGGAGCAGCCAAGATTCTCATCTGTACCCATATGGGATGCTGGCATTGCAGACAGCAGTTTCACCTGATAACAGTGGTAGTCTTACTTTAATAAAAGTGTTCACTTCTCCCACACCTATTTATCCACTTTTATAACAAGAGGAGCTCATAGAATTTTATTTTACTTAACAAATTAAAATGTGCTACTATTTAGATACTCAACCCCTGTATTTGACCCGTGGTAGCCATTCAAGCTGCTTTCTGTATCCTTTTGAATTCTCTCCATTAATCTAATCATTTCCATTTTATTGGCATGATGAAATGTTCCAATGTCATTTCTAAATACTAGTCTCTTTCTTCAGTCTGGAAGAAACCATTGCACTATAAACCTGTTTCCTTGCAATGAAGAATACCCAGAAAATAAGATGTAAGTGAAAGGATTACAGCACTTATTTAGTTTAAATCATATTTTAATCTTAATCTTATAATTCCATCAATTCTAGCATATATAAACATGTAGTTTTAGGATGCTAATCCATACTGCAGTAAAAATCAAGCATAGTAGAACTCATTATCTATTCACAGTTTTATCTGTCTTTAAACTGAGGTATCATAATCAAAATAATGTATACAAGTTTACTTGGATATGTTTTACCCCATTCAGTATGGTTGTTTTTCATTGAAGTTCATTTAAGTTTGTTCCTGTTTTATACTCTCTGACATTATCACTCGATTCCTGTTTGATTGCGTGTGTAATACAGCAAGACGTTTGTAAAAGTTAAATAGTACAAAAATGTCAATTATAACAGTTATCACTCTGCTCCCACAGTTCTTGTTGGTGTGTGTTAGGGGAGAAGGTGTGTACCCTAAAAATTCATAATTTGAATAAGCTAAACCCTAGTACCTTAGAATATAAATTTATTTGGAAATTGGACCATTAAAGAAATAACTGATATACAGTGAGCCTTTTGGGATGAACTCTTATCCAAGGACTGATGTTCTTACAAAAGAAAGATATTTGGACAAAAGGAACAGGTATGTTCACACACAAAGGAAAGAACAGGTGAACATACAGCAAGAATGTGACCATCTTCAAATCAAAGAAGGAGGCATTGGAAGGAACCATACCTGTTGATACTTTCATCTTGGACTTCTAACTTCCAGTGCTATGAACAAACAGATTTATATTATGTAAGCCAGCCAGTGTGCACTTTTATGATTTGCCTAGACAACAACAGTAAAGATGTTACTTCTTCCTGGGTCACAATATGTGCTTGCAACCGAGTACATCTAGTTGCAACAGAACAGTTCTAGTGGGCCAGGAAGCCAATGATCATCCCTTTTTGAAGATTACACTCCATATGATGCTTGGGTTTTCAGAGGAAAGCTAGTCTCTTGGACACTGGACTGTAAATTACTTCTGGTAAGAGGATCCCAAAATGACTAAATGGTATCATATGGTGAGTTTCATTGGGGTCCAAATAAGATGTGCTGATTCCAAATGTCAGTATCTCACTCGTTACCAATAATCCCCATAAATTTCACATGAAAAAACATAGAAGGTTGAGAATTCAACTGGCATCCTAATTCAGCAACCTGAATAATTGTGTGTGTGTGTTTAGCAATTTCAATCCAGTGACTACAGGAAATGGGAGACTCTTCTAGAATTTTCAAGAAAATGTTCTGTTTCTCAAACTGTGGCTTGAGCTGAGTTTAGAGTATGAAATTGTCAATGTTTGTTTTATATTTTAAAGATTTGTTTATTTATTTGAAAGTCAGAGTTAGAGAGAGGCAGAGGCAGAGAAAAAGAGAGAGAGAGAGAGAGAGAGAGAGAGAGAGAGAAAGTCTTCCCTCTCCTGTTTCACTCCCAAATGGTCACAATAGCAGGAGCAGAGCCAATTCAAAGACAGGAGCCAAGGGCTTCTTCCAGGTCTCCCATGCGGGTAAAGGGACTTGGTCCATCTTCTACAGATTTCCCAGCCTATAGCAGAGAGCTGGATTGGAAGTAGAGCAGCTGGGACTCGAACTGACACCCATGCGGGACGCTGGCACTACAGGCAGTGACTTTACTCGCTGTGCCATAGCCCCAGCCCCTGTCAATATTTTTTGTATGTCCTCAAGAGGCAAATGAATCCACCCATACAATAGTCCGTATGAATGATCATTATGGCCATAATCAAACATAGCAACTATTTGGCTCCCAAGTCATGTGTTTTACTTGCCACTACATCAGAATCTACCATAACTTGTTTCACTTTTATGTCACTACAGGTCACAGACTTCTAATAACAACATCTCATTGTCACAGACTCTGCACTATAGTTAAATCCAAAGGATTAGTAAAAAGAATAGAACAGGTCTTTGCAACAAAGAATTAACAGATGGCTAAAATGCAGGGCCAAACTAATCCCCATACTCCATCTATACAGGCCTATTTCCTTGGATGAATTCTGTCACAATCAGTAACTATTGAAGAGAGAGAAAACACTAGTAATTTGAACTGAGAAAGTATAATATAAAAATTATCTGTAATACAAATACAGTTACAAACAATTGGTAACTAATAAAGACAGGGCATTTAAATGTCATTAGTATAGCAGATATAAGGATGACTGAGGTAGAATACCCAAGAAAGAGTCTTCCCCAGGGTTAAGGTTCCTATTTGTTCATATCTGTTGGTTAGGGCATAGCTGTGACTCACTGGCAGAATTGTTATGATGAAGGCTCAGACTAACATGAGCCAAGTAAGGCATGTAGGGTACAAAACAGGAAGAGGCCCTCATTCTTATATGTCAACTCTACCACTTCTGTGAGAATGAATGCCTTAGATTTTACATCTAAGTCTGGCATTATCTTTATATTCTCTTTAAGTGAAAATTACATGGACTCTTTTTCACTGGAAACCTATATTTGTGCTTCTCACTTTATAAATGATTATGGCAAATCACTCATTCATTTTAATCAAAATACAGTGGCTAGTGCTGTGGGGCAGAAGGTTAAACTGCTCTCTGTGAGGCCAGTATCCCATCTGAGCTCAGGCTGAGTCTTGGCTGTTCCACTTTCAATCCATTTCACTCCTATGGAAGGTGGCCCAAGTACTTGGGACCCTGCCATCCATGTGGGAAATCCAGATAGAGTTCCAGGCTCTTGATTTCACCCTGACCCAGTAGAGGCTTTGTGGTCATTCGGGGAGTGAAGCAACAAATTGAAGATCACTCTCCCTCTTCCTCCTTATTTTCAAGAAAATAAAATGAATCTTTAAAAAAGACAATTAAAATAAATACCTTAATGAGTTCATCCCTTTTCAAATTTCAGTGACTTGATCAGCTCTTGTCCTGATGGTTGATGTACAATGTAATACTTTATCCATTTTAGTATTTTTTGTTCTAGTACCATTGGTTGAACTCTGTAATTAACACACAATTATTCTTAGGTGTTTAAATTTTAACTGAAAAGTGATCCCTGTTAGGAATTTGGAAAACATTATGCTGAGTGTAATAAGCCAATCCCAAAGGGACAAATACCACTTGTTCTCCTTGATAGGTGACAACTAACTGAGCACCAAAAAGGAAACCTGCTAAAGTGAAATGAACACTAGGAGAAATGGTGACTTGATCAGCCCTCACCCTGACTGTTGATGAGCAGCTTAATATGTTATCCCTCTTAGTATTTTTTTTGTTTGTTCTACTTAATACTTTTGGTTGAATACTGTAATCAATACACAATTCTTCTTAAGTGCTGAAACTTAACTGAAAACTGATCACTGTTAAATATAAGAGTGGGAATAAGAGAGGGAAGAGATGTGCAATTTGGGACATGCTCAAGCTGACCTGCCTCAAACGGTAGAGTTAGAAACATACCAGGGGATTCCAATTCAATCCCATCAAGGTGGCATGTACCAATGCCATCTCACTAGTCCCAGTGATCAATTTCTGTTCACAATTGATCATAACGATAGGACTAAGAACCAAAGGGATCACATAAACAAGACTAGTGTCTGCAAATACTAGCTGATAGAATCAAAAAGGGAGAGAATGATCCAACATGGGAAGTGAGATACACAGCAGACCCATAGAATGGCAGATGTCCTAAACAGCACTCTGGCCTCAGAATCAGCCCTTAAGGCATTTGGATCTGGCTGAAAAGCCCATGAGAGTATTACAGGCATGGAAAGCCAAGACACTCTGGCAAAAAAAAAAAAAAAACCTAAATGAAAGGTCTCTGTGAGTGAGATCCCAGTGGAAAGAATGGGTCATCAAAGAAGGAGGTACCTTTCTCTGAAGGGAGGAGAGAACTTCCACTTTGACCATGGCCTTGTCTAAATATGATCAGAGTCAGTGAACTCAGGGGGCTTCCATAGCCTTGGCAGCTCATGACAAGAGCCTAGGGTGATTACTGAGGCCATAAACAAGAGTGTCAATTTGTTAAGCCAACAACAGGAGTCACTGTGCACTTACTCCTCATGCAGGATCTTTGTCCTTAGTGTGCTGTACATTGAGATTTAATGCTATAACTAGTACTCAAACAGTATTTTTCACTTTATGTTTCTGTGTGGGAGCAAACTGTTGAAATCTTTACTTAATGTATGCTAAACTGATTTTCTGTATATAAAGAGAATTGAAAATAAATCTTGATGTGAATGGAAGGGGAGAGGGAGTGGGAAAGGAGAGGGTTGCGGGTGGGAGGGACGTTATGGGGGGGAAGCCATTGTAATCCATAAGCTGTACTTTGGAAGTTTATATTCATTAAATAAAAGTTTGAAAGAAAAAAAATAAAAAAATAAACTTGAAATATAAAAAAAATTTCATTTTGTCTGAATTATTACTGTCACCTAGCTATATCATCACTAACCTAGTTTATGCCACACTAGAAGTAACCTGTTGATTTATTGGTAGGCTCTATCATTGTGACATAATCAAGTAACTCAAAATTCTTAGAGTTGCTATAGTGATTTTATTGTACACAGCTGCCTAAAACCAGGTATATGGGGATCTTTTTATATTCACATATTTATTTCACTTTATTCTTATGTTATTCAAAATTAATCATTGACTTGAAATTTTCTATTATTTAGATTGAAACACTGGTATCATCTTTTACATTATTCTAGTAATAGCCATAATATTTTCATTTAGTTCCTCACCATTACCATTTTCCTGTGTGTTAGTGCCAGTAATGTTAGGCATACTTTTCAAATATTTCCATGTATATTTGTGTCTGTCTTTTAATATTGATACCATATTATTCATTATTACCTATGGTAATCAAACTATAATTTGAATCATGAAATTAACATCCCTTACTTATTTTCCATTTTGATTCTGGTTTTGTCACTATCATCTGTGTATATCATTAGTAATCTTTCTTTTCTTAATATCCTACCGTGGGTAAACTGTGACCATCCTGGTTTGCATTTTGTTGTTGTTGTTGCGCAGTCATCAATATCCTGTATATTCTGGTGGGATACTTTTTGTCTTGTATTTTTAACTGTTTTAAAATGCATATTGTATATATATATGCGAACAAGAGAACGTTTACCTTTAAACTTTGTGGACATATTTGTCATTATTGCAGACTCATCTTATTCAGAGTAACTTTGATGTACATATATTTCTCAAAATCATGTTGATGTCAAAATTTTCCATACATTAGATTGAAACTCTGATAATACTGTTTTAAAGTTTTTCTACAAATAGCTTGAACTTGTACAGACTTAAGATACTGCAATATTTATGAATTGTATTGGAATAGATTATTTAGAATTATTTTTCAAACATATGCTTTGTATCTTCTTGGAACTCTATAATCAAAACAACTAAGTTACCAATTTCTTTTTTAATTTTTAATTTATTTTGTTTGAGGAATAAAATTTAATGCATTTAATATATACAGATTTGGGAATATGATGCTTCCCCCACACCACCCATACTCCTGCCTTTCTTCCTTCACCCTCTTCCTTTCCTGTTCTTATTTTTTAAAGAAATAAATTTTCAGTTAATTCTTATACTCATAAGATTAACCCTACACCAAGTAGAGAGTTTACTGAATAGTATGAAGAAAAAAAAAGAAGTAAAGAACAAAAACAAAAAAGAAAACCATTGTTCTCTAACAATCAAGGGCTAAGTTACCCATTTCTACCCTTAATAATCATAATATAATATATAGAATTATACTTAAACTAATTTTACTTTGTTTTATCTTGTCATTGATTATTGTCACGTTTATATTTTCAATAATGTATACCAAATCTCATATGAGGAATCTGGATGTATTGTGGTTTACTTGTTTTTTTTTTTTTATATTCATCAAAATTTCATTTTTTTTTTATTTCAAAGAGCACTTTAAAAACAAAGGCAAGTTGCAGGGAACAGGTTGCACTTTTATGTTCTTGCATTGCAACGCCTTCCTTCTTCATCCATGCTTCAGACAGCAGCCAGAAAGGTAGTATCACCTGAGGACATTTCACCTGCTACTTCTCCCCCCCAGGTGCTGTTTTGCACTGCTGCTGAGTAAGCTATCAGACCCTGATGGCATAGCTAGCACACTGCCCAAGAACCTCCAGCTCTGGTGGCAGGGTCACATGAAGCAAAGTATCATGGAGGCTTCAAAGGGGGAGCGAGCAACCCAATGCAAAGGTGGTTGATGCAGGTGCTAACTCCATGAAGATGTTCAATGGAAAGTGGATCCCTAAGGTCAAAGAGAAGCATAGCAAGAATGTCATCAAGAGTAGCAGCTTTGCCAATACCTCAAAAATGAGCTCAAAGAGAAGGAGTCTGTAGCACTGGTTATTGGTGCTCTTCATTTTCTTGTTTGTTGCTGTGCAACTCTCCAAATTATTCAAGTATCTTGATGGGCATGTGAAGTGACTACCCTTTTAGATGCTTCCATTATCCAGTGAATTTTAACTTGAACTGATCCCTGATGTTTGATACCCTTGTTAAAACAATTCAGTAAGCCTCCTCCTGCAGTGCCAGAATCCAATATTGATGATGGTTCAAGTCCTGCTGCTCCTCTTCTGATCTAGCTCTCTTCTATGGCCTGGGAAAGCAGTCAAAGATGGACCAAGTGCTTGGGCCCCTGCATCTGCATGGGAGACCCAGAAGAAACTCCTGAATCCTGACTTCAGATTGGCCCAACTTCAGCTGTTACAGCCATTTGGCGAGTGAATTGGAAGACCTTTCTTCCTCTCTCTATGCCTCTAACTCTGTAACTCTGCCTTTCAAATCAATTAATAAAATTTTAAAAATAATTTTTTAAGATTTGTTTATTGCTCTCTTCTCCCTTCTCTCTCTCTCACTCTTTCCTCTCCTTCTCTCTCTCTCTCTCTCTCTCTCTCTCTCTCTCTCTCAGCTCCTCCCATCCTCGCTGTCTCTCTCCTTCTCTCTCTCCTCTCTCCTGCTCCCCTCTATTCTCTCTATTACTTTCTTTGTCCTTCTTCGCCCCTTCCCTCTAGTCTCCTGGGTTTTCCCCAATAAACCCTTTACCTTACAAAAAAAAGATTTGTTTATTTATTTGAAAGACAGAGTTACACAGAGAGAAAAGGAGAGGCAGAGAGAGAGGTCTACAATTCTGCTGGTTCGCTCCCCAACTGGCTGCAATGTCAATCCAAAGCCAGGATCCCTGAGCTTCTTCTGGGTCTCCCATGTGGGTGCAGGAGCCCAAGGATTTGGGCCATCTTCTACTGCTTTCCCAGGCCATAGCAGAGAGCTGCATCAGAAGTAAAACAGCCAGGATTTAAACTGATGCCCAAATGGGATTCCAGTGCTGCTGGCAGAGGCTTAGCCCACTATGCGACAGCACCAGCCTCTAAAAAATAATTTTTAAGTTACAATAACTGACCCTACTTAGTAAAGAGTAGTTTTTTTTAACGTGGCTATTAAAGCAATATGCAGTATGGATAATTAGATTAAATCTATGCAGACAGGGACTAGATATCATTAACCCTGATGTATGAATGCAATTAGCCACAATGTAAAATTTGGGCTTTTCTGGATTTTTTAACAGCTATTCACTTTATTAATCTCTTTAATTAAAAGCACACTCCTGAAAAGGCATGTAACTATCTTGTAATAAGGGCCTTTTCAATGGTTCAACTACAAAGTTTGCCTAGTTTTGCCACAACTGCTAGTACCTAAGATTTTTTACCAGTTTCTAAATACATAGTATAAAGGGAGATGCATACAGCCACAATGTTTAACTAGCGTTTCTATTACACTATCTTGAATTTTTGCATGAGTGAATATGCGAACATAATTCTCATAAAAACAACTTGGTTGAACATTTTGTAACTTGGTCACTGCAGTTTCACTAAAATCTATCACAGTGGAGCAAGGTCAGAGAAGTTTTGTTATATTACATTATTTTCAGCAGAATTATTTTAATGTCTCAAAATAATTTACTATGCTAGACAAAACTTTAAAGAAAAATAGCATCAAAAATGGCAGCCTAATCAGAATATACTGTTCAATCCAATGTGCTAAAGACAGCATGTTAATAGCATGTTTAATACCAAAACAATGTAAAATTTTACACTTATTTTGGAGAAGGCTTTTCTATGGGACTGGCGCTGTGGCTCACTCAGTTAATTCTCTGCCTGTGGCACTGGCATCCCGTATAGGTGCCAGATTCTAGTCCAGATTGCTCCTCTTCCAGTCCAGCTCCCTGCTGTGGCCCAGGAGGGCAGTGGGGCCCTGCACCTGCATGGGAGACCAGGACGAAGCACCTGGCTCCTGGCTTCAGATCAGCAGAGCTCCGGCCATAACAGCCATTTGGGGGGTGAACCAATGGAAGTAAGGCCTTTCTCTCTGTCTCTCCCTCTCTCTCTCATGGTCTAACTTTGTCAAATAAAATAATAATAATAATAAAAGGAAATGGGTTTTCTAGATCTGTGATTGAAATACTCTTAGAACACCGGGTACATCAAACTAGGATGGCATCTGGAATTAAATTGATTTATCGATCAGGGTCAATCTTTACTCTTCCCCTTATTGTTTGATTTTATAGGTTATGATTGCTGAAATTTTATTTTTACTAATGTTAAGAGTGTGCCGGGGGGCCGGTGCCATGGCTCACTTGGTTAATCCTCGCCTGTGGTGCCGGCATCGCATATGGGCACTGGGTTCCAGTCCCTGTAGCTCCTCATCCAGTCTAACTGTCTGCTGTGGCCCTGGAGGGCAGTGGAGGATGGCCCAAGTGCTTGGGCCCCTGCACCCCCATAGGGGAACAGGAAGAAGCATCTGGCTCCTGGCTTCGGACTGGTGCAGCACTGGCCATTGTAGCCACTTGGTGGTGAACCAATGGAAGGAAGACCTCTCTCTCTCTCTCTCTCTCTCTCTCTGTCTATAACTCTACCTGTCAAATAAATTAAAAGAGTGTGCCATAAGGCACATTGTTGAGATTTTTATTACTGTTGAAAATTGAATATATTGGCTACTTATGCACTTAACGATAATTTGGTTACAAAAGTGTGAGCAGTGTCTAAGTGTTAATGGATTGGATAAAAACTGCTTATGTTTGCTTTGTTAATTGCCTCAGGTTATCTTTTTAAATAAGCTATTTTAAGAGGAACAGAAGGAAAATTTCCTACCTAGTCTATACAAAGTGCAAAACTCATAACCTCAAATATGAAGGAAAGGAGAAGAGAAAACTGCAGTGGTTAAGGATATATAGGCATTAACTACCCTGGAGTCAGAAAGGAATCAGCTGATGTTAGATCAGATTTTTAATTGAATTGTTATGTTACTTTCTCACCCAGTAAATCAATTCCTGTATTTGTTTCCTCTTTGAAACAAGTCATGGTTAACTAATTCTATTTTATTGTTCCATTTAAAATCAAAGTTATTTTGCTAAATTCATAGAAGGTGCTTTTTCTTTGAATCAAATCATTCCATTTCAAAATTTCTTTTGGTTTACTATAGATAATTAGCTTTGAGTTTTTTGTTTTCTTAATGTACATTGTCTTGATAACTATTACTGCTGAATTGCTGTAGCAACAGCCAGGAAATATTTCAGATGAAAATTGTTTTCCCTTTGTCATCTCTGTGAGTTACCAATTGAGTGCATTTTATATTCATGTGTGGGTAAATGAAAACTATGTCTATTTGATTTCACAATAAAGTTTCCTGAATATTTGATGCTTTTCTTCTAAAATAAAATGATAAAGAATTCTTAATTGAGTATATTCTTTATAGTTAATAGAAAAATTTTTAAAGACTGCCTAATGTTTTGTGTTAATTGAACTATAGTATACAAGGGAATAGATATGAAGTTTATTACAGGACATTGAAAGAAAGGAAAATATATAAAAAACACAATGAACCAAACACTTCTCTACTTAGAATTTACCATCTTATTATTACTCATGTTTGATTCAAAGAGAAAGCACAGTTCTTTGATATCCCTTTCTCAGTTGCATTTTACATATCATCTAATGTTGAGCACAACATAATAAATAATTTTTAGGAAAAAACAGACAAGTCACACAGAGTAGAAATTTGTAATGCATACATTTTCATACAACTTATATACAGATGTTTATAACTCAACAATAAAACAAACCAATAAAAAAGAAAAATTATTTGAACACACTTCATAAAAGAACACATATAAATAAGAGCACAAGAGGGGCCAGCATTGTGACATAGCAGGTCATTACTTGCCAGTAATGGAGCATCTCATATGAGCACCAATTCATGACCTGGCTGCTCCACTTCCAATGCAGCTCCCTACTAATGGCTTGGGAAAAGCAGCTAAAATAAGTCCAAGTCCTTTCACTCTGCCACCTACATGGGAATCCCAGATAAGGTTCCTGGCTCCTGGCTCCTGGCTCCTAGTTTTGACCTAGACCAGCCCTGGGAACCTCCACTTTGCTTATGGCCCTGTCTAAATACTGATCATATTCTTAGAATTGTATGTTTTAACTATATGGCATCTGTTCTTTTTATATTAATAAAATAAATTATTAAAAATATATAATCCATTCTGTTGGGTGTGACTAGGTATCTCACTGAGGTTTTAATTTGCATTTCACGGATGACCAATTATGGTGAGCGTTTTTATGTGTTTTTATTTTTTTAAATGTTTGTTGTTATTTATTTGAAAGCAAGAATTACAGAGAGAGGTTTTCCATCTGCTGATTCAGTCCCCAGATGGCCACAATGACCAGGCTGGTCTAGGTCTGAAGTAGCCCCCTGACAGTAGGGACTCCATTTTGGAGTCCTTGAGACTCCAACACCCCCCTCACTGTGAGACTCTGGTCTGAAACTATGGTTTCAAATAGTCAAACAATAGCAGTACACTATATCACCCTTGGCAGAGCACAAAAACCCCCTAGCATGATTGCTCAAGCTTACAAGCACAAAAAGTTGCCCCTGGGTTACCTGGGTTCATAATGAAGATGTGATTTGTCTGTGTCTTACATTAATGTCAAGTCCTAATTGCTAATTGTAAGATTGTAACTAGTATTGTTAAGATTATGATAAATATTAATTTCACTTAGGTTTTGGGTTATGTTGACCCCAGTAACCATGTACTATTTTGATTCTCCTTTGGTCTTAACAATTGTGTATAGCAACCGTGCATAGCAACCGTGTATTCCCCCCCTTCCCGGTTTTGCAGTTTTTGCCTTTATAAACCCTAACCTTTGGTTATTCGGGGCTGCTCTGTTCATGTATGATCAGACAGCCCCAGCATGCTGGATAATCAATAAAACTTCCCCGTGCTGTTTGCATAAGAGACGTGTCTCTTGGTGACGTTTTTCGGGTGGTCGACTCTCACAGGTCAAAACTAGGATCCAGGAACCAGGAGTGGAGGAGCCAGGAACCTTATCTGCGATTCCCATGTAGGTGGCAGAGTGACTTGATCAGCCCTTGCCCTGACTGTTGACGAACAACTTAATACGTTATCCCTCTTAGTATTTTTGTTTGTTTGTTCTACTTAATACTTTTGGTTGAATACTATAATCAATACACAGTTATTCTCAAGTGTTGAAACAACTGAAAAGTGATCGCTGTTAAATATAAGAGTGGGAATAAGAGAGGGAAGAGATGTGCAATTTGGGACATGCTCAACCTGACCTGCCTCAAACGGTAGAGTTAGAAACATACCAGGGGATTCCAATTCAATCCCATCAAGGTGGCATGTACCAATACCATCTCACTAGTCCTGGTGATCAATTTCTGTTCACAATTGATCATAATGATAGAACTAAGAGCCAAAGAGAGCACATAAACAAGAATAGTGTCTGCAAATACTAGCTGATAGAATCAAAAAGGGAGAGAACGATCCAACATGGGAAGTGGGATACACAGCAGACCCATAGAATGGCAGATGTCCTAAACAGCACTCTGGCCTCAGAATCAGCCCTTAAGGCACTTGGATCTGGCTGAAAAGCCCATGAGAGTATTACAGGCATGGAAAGCCAAGACACTCTGGCAAAAAAAAAAAAAAAAAAAAAAAAAAAAAAAACACCTAAATGAAAGATCTCCACGAGTGAGATCCCAGTGAAAAGAACAGGTCATCAAAGAAGGAGGTACCTTTCTCTGAAGGGAGGAGAGAACTTCCAGTTTGACTACAACCCTGTCTAAATATGATTAGAGTTGGTGAACTCAAAAGACTTCCATAGCCTTGGCAACTCATGACAAGAGCCTAGGGTGATTACTGAGGCCATAAACAAGAGTGTCAATTTGTTAAGCCAACAACAGGAGTCACTGTGCACTTACTCCTCATGTGGGATCTCTGTCCTTAATGTGCTGTACATTGTGATTTAATGCTATAACTAGTACTCAAACAGTATTTTTCACTTTGTGTTTCTATGTGGGTGCAAACTGTTGAAATCTTTACTTAATATAGGCTAAACTGATCTTCTGTATATAGAGAATTGAAAATGAATCTTGATGTGAATGGAAGGGGGGAGGGAGAGGGAAAGGGGAGGGTTGCGAGGGGGAGGGAAGTTATGGGGGGGAAGCCATTGTAATCCATAAGCTGTACTTTGGAAATTTATATTCATTAAATAACAGTTAAAAAAAAGAATAAAAAAGACGATATCAATTAAAAAAATAAAGACTATAACCTTTACATCTCTTTGTGATTCTATTTCTGCTTCTACTGAAATTTCCATTGATAAACACAATCATCAAAATACAATGTGTGTTGAAAGTACATTTGTCTATTTTTCCATTATATTTGAATTTGTTACTACTACCTGAGTAAATTGTCAGTAAACTAATTTATGTCAGTTCTTGCACAGAAAACTTCAGACTACCTTAGTTTTCCTTATCAGTTTTAGGCCACCAATTCTCTAAATTCAGAAGGTGTCCAATCAAATATCATGGTCACAGTATCTGAGCACAGTCTATGGCCAATTTCATCTCTCTCATTAGGAGATTGCATTTTGGCCTTATGGACATTCATGTATACTGAAATACCATTTCAATTTTGAAATGTAAGAGTTTGGTCTTTGAAATCATTGAGCTCACTTTTTTTTTTTCAAAATATTCTAGTCTAGACCAATTCCAGCCCTGTGAACCTGTGGGCATGATAACATACACTTTCATTGTGAGAGCATCATCAGCTCCAATATTCTATGAGCTGTCCTGGAAACCTTCAGATTCACAGTGCCTCTGAGCCATCTTAGTCAATGGTAACAATTCTCCACATGTGTATGTATATAGATATATGATTCTGGTATTTATAGAGCTTTGGATTATTACTTGATTATTCTAGTTTTTCAGCTATTCAAATTATCTAACGTGGATCTAGATACTGGTACATGTACTGGCAATTATGTTGGTAAGTATCAGGATCTTGATGTGAACTTGGATCTCAGAATTATATTTAGTTGATAGTTCCTTTAATTTTAGAGGTTAGCAGAGAGGGGGACACAGAGAGACAGAGTGTGTGCTACAATGTGGTTGTTCACTCCACATTGGTTTAATGACAAGGAACTGGATTATTATGGAACTCTGAAATATCCTTTTCTGATGTTGAATAAATAATATATATACATATATTTATATGTGTATATATATATATAAAATTATTAACCAAACAAAAGTCAATCTTAGAACTACACCTGCTGTGATTTTGCTTGGCTCTATATGGCAAGATTATCAACATACACAAAATCTTGTTAATTTTCTTTTCCACTTTTATGTATAAAATTAATCAGAAGGGTTTTGGGCACATATTATCATTCTCCTTTTTGAGGTGATATACTTTTGCCTTTTTCCGGTGGGTTATATGAGTCTAAATAAACCTTTTATTTTTTATTGTTTTTTAAGCTTTATTTTATTTATAAGAAAGACAGAGTTACCGAGAGGTTAGAGACAGAGAGAGAGGTCTTCCATCCTCTGGCTCAATCCTCAAATGGTCACAATGACCAGAGCTGAGCCAGGAGCTACTTCCAGGTCTGCCACATGGGTGCAGGGGGCCCAAGGACTTGGGCCATCCTCTTCTGCTTTCCCAGACCATAGCAGAGAGCTAGATCAGAAATGGATTAGTTGGGACTTGAACCAGTGCCCATATGGGATGCTGGCACTGCAGGCTGGGGCTTTAACTCACTGTACCCTGTTGATATTTTTACAGTACAGCTGTAGATGCCAGTGTCTTTCATTTAAGAGATTTTTTTGGTAACTGGCATGATATTTTCTTTACTTATTGTTGATTTTTCAGTTATTTCTGGTTTTGTGTACATCTAATACATACTGCTTCACCCAATTCTCTTGTGTTTGTCATGGTATTATTGCTCCTACATTGTTGCTTACTGTTGTTTCCAGTCATCAGAATATAGGTTATGTACTGACATGTGCATTCCTTTTTAATTTTTATCTGTTATATTAATATAAGAAAATAGATTTAATGTATTTCATAGATACAGTTCTAAGAAGACAACCATACTTCCACCCTCCCTCCCTTAATCCCCTCTTTCTTTAATTCTTTTTTCTTTAACTTTTGCAATAACATACTCTCGATTTACTATATAATTACAAGTGTAATGCACCACTATCATAATTTTAAACAAATAAAAAGTAGAAAGATTACTGTTTTGTTTCTATAATATGTATACATCAATGATGTGTATGTAGTATAAGCCAATCCGAGTACATGGAACTATAGATAATCATGGTTACCTTTTATTGTTGGTTTAATAAGTTCCACAAAAACTTAAGTTTAGAACAATCCATGATTTTAAAAATTTTCTGGGAATAAAATAATTTATTGGACTCTTATTCAACAAATATCTTTACATCTGCTGATCACACTATTATTTAACCTATATTATCAGGCAATTTATATATATATATAACCTATATAATCAGTCCATTATGATTACCAAAACATAGTATATATTATTAAATATGCAGTGTTTTAGTTATCATTGTTTTAATGCACTTGTGTGATCCATTTTTATCATTAATATCCTACTGTGAATTAGTCCTGCTATTATTAATCCCAGGCCTTACGTGGCTTTGCATTTGTGACATGGACTTGATGAAAATAATCTAAAGTGTCTTTGCAACTATTTCATGTCCCCAGATTCTTAGAGTCATCTTAACCCATTCAATATTTCTCAGTTCCCAAGAGATATATTATTTTAATTTGGCTGGAATTCTATAGGATTATAAGTTGACTGTCATTTTGAATTTTCAAAGTGTATCTGTAAATACAAATATCTTTCTTGATGATATTCCTGGTAATTTCCAAGATCTTTGCTTTATTTCCATTCACTTTTTCTCCTTATTTTGCACTTTAAATGTAATTGAATGAACTTTTTCAACAAATATGTGCTTATCACTGTATTATTATAAAATAACAGTTCTACCCTCAGTAATGACAGCATAATTTATATACTAATAAGCAAAAAGTTTTTAATCTTTACTTTCTATTTGTATTGCCCAATTACATCATCAAATCATAGCATTTACCAATGCTAGCATAGTGAACATGTGACCATGTTTGCTAGGTTTTTCATTTTTCTGTCAATTCACTCAAAATTCTGGAAGAAAATAAGCAATTTTTATCTTCAAAACTTCTCAGAGACATCTAAGGCCAAACTCTTTGACTGTTTCAAGGATGTTTTTCACACTTTATGGATTTTTTATGGGACTACATTCTTATTGATGTTGAAATTTTCAATAGCCTAGTTCTCGGTGCTCATGTTGTTCCTTTAAGATCACTCTGGAAGGGACAAGACCTGTTCTGGATTTTATTTCCTGCAAATTTTTATATGATTTGATCATATTTTATTGGAATTCATTGTTCCTTCCAAAATACTTTATTCACTCATGGTTATGACAATATCATTTTTATCATAACAATTACATACATTATTGTCTTTGAATTCAATGATATTAACCACATGTAATTTCATTTTCTTGGTGTATCTTGATCCAGCATCAAGAATCTGTAGATGTCTTCATTGACTTTTTCACTGTAACATTATTAGCCCTCTGAAAAATGTCTAAGTTGTCTTGGACTCCTTCATGTATACAGTGTCTCTGAATGTTCTAACATCAATGTATTTGCCATCAGATTCCCACTTCTTTTTAAGATTCATCTATTTATTTGAAAGTCAGAATAGAGAAATATTGTTTTTTTCCAGTGGGTGATAATGAACTCAATGAAAATTCTGTAGTTTGTCCTGGTATTGTTCACAAACACAGTTGCTCAAAGATGTCTAGTTCTGGAGTAGTGATTAATCCTATGAAACTCATATAATTTTTATACTCTAAATATTTTAATTGTATGCTAAACTGACCATTTTGTTTGAAAGTGTTCATGAACTGTATCTAGATATTTTAACTATGTTTAAGAATCTTCTGTTGAGTGCATGATCTTCTCTGGATTTAATTTCTTTCATTTTTCAATATTATGTTTAAATACTTTTTTAAAAGTTTTATACATATTAGATTTTCCTTTATAACTACTTATCACTACTACTGTTACCATTTCACTTACAATTTACAGTTTTCAAAATATTTTGTTATAACATTACCATTTTATTTTTGTCATTCAAAATAATACTATTGCCATATCTTATCAATATTCTAATGTCTATCAATACTAGCATAGTGAAGCTCTGACCATCTTGGATGAACAATCCTTGTGACATCCAAACTCGATGATATTTATGTACATTCTCCTGACAATGTACATATTCATGATTATTTTTATTATTTTTTAAAACTTAGAGAGTGATACAAGGAGGTGGAGAAAGGTAGAGAGAGAGAGTGAGAGAAAAGTGAGAGACATAGATATTCCATCTAATGGTTTATCCCCAGATTGCTGCACCATCCAGGGCTGGACAAGACCCAACCCAGTTGCCACGAAATTAATTCAAGAAGCCTCCCATGTGGGTGGTGGCAAGCACTCAAGAACTTTAGGTAACATCTGCTCCCTCCCAGGAACATTAGAAATGACCTGTATCTAAAGCTGTGTAGCTAGGACTCAAATGGTCACTCTGATATGGGATGTAGTCATTGTAGATAGTGGCTTACCCCCACTGAATTGGGACACCTACACTGTATACAATTTCTCAGATCAATGCAACCCTCAACTTTTTCTCTTTTTAAAGATTTATTTATTTATTTATTTATTTGAAAGGCAGAGTTGAGAGAGAGAATCTTCCATCCACTGGTTTACTTTTCCTATGTCTGCAACTGTAGGAGCTGGACCAGTCCAAAGTCAGGAGTCATGAGCTTCTTTCAGGTCTGCCACATGGGTGCAGGGGCCTAAACACTTGGGCCATCCTTTCCTGCTTTCCCAGGCCATTAGCAGGGAGCTGTATTGGAAGTGGAGTAGTCAGGACTTGAACAAGTACCCATATGGAATGTTTGTGCTGCATGCATAAGCTTCACTTTCTATGCCATGCACCAGTCCCAACCCTCCTCCCTTTCAAATGATGTGTTCTTTACCTTATGTTGTGAAATCAGCAAGTACAGTTGTTGGTGCACATATTTTTTTAAATATTATCCTGCTAAGTGCACTGATGTTTACTTGATTTAACTACTTTAGCCTTTTTGTAATTATCTAATTATTATTCAATTGTAATGGAACATTGTTTAACAAGTTGCTTTTATTGGCTCTTACTCTACCATTGCTCAGTACTACTTCCAGTAATTAGCATATAATTTGTAACAGCTGTACTTTTTTTTTTTTTGCCAGGCAGAGTTAAAGAGAGAGAGACAGAGAGAAAGGTCTTCCTTTTTCTGTTGGTTCACCCCCCAAGTGGCCGCTAAGGCCAGCGCGTTGCAGCCGGTGTGCTGCACTGATCTGAAGCCAGGAGCCAGGTGCTTCCTCCTGGTCTCCCATGCTGGTGCAGGGCCCAAGGACTTGGGCCATCCTCCACTGCACTCCTGGGCCACAGCAGAGAACAGCTGTATTCATTTTGTTTTAATTTACTATTATCACCCATATGAATCATCAATACCATAGTGAAAGCAAATTACAACAATATGATATCATCAACAAAATGAAAATTTCTGTTTCCTTAACAATTTTATGTACCCAGTTTTTAAAATCTTGTCCAGTATAATCACTTTCACATTCTAGGTGGTATTTTTAAAATTTTTCTTTAGTTCTGAAAATCTAAAAATTATCCTAGTGCTTTGAACTCAGTAATGTAGTGCTGCTTAGAAGTATGTTTCCTTCAAGATTCATTGGATATCCTGCAAAATTTCACTTTATGTTTCATTCATTTCTGTTTTCCTTTGAATTTTGATGTGAATACAATTAAAATTTTTAGCAAATAGTCATTATAACTAACTGGTTGTCAGTTTCTCAATTCTTCCACCTATAAATTGAGTTTTTACTTACAATAAACAATATATATTAACAAATGCACCCCTTTTGTAATTTTGTTTATCTTTGAATTCATTTCCAACAGATGTGTACATCATCTATATTCTGTCAGCCACTCCTCCCACTGTGCACCTCAGGACATCTTGCTCACATTTTAATTGTGAGACCACTGACAGTCTCTCCTAACCACTGAATTACACACATTTTTCAGAACCAGCATAGTCTAATGGAACAATGTTCTCATTATAGGTTATGTATGTTTTGTCTATTCCTGAGTTCTATATAACAGTACCTTCCATTATTACATTTTAAAGAGTATCTGTAGGTGTTATTGTTTGGGCATAGCAAGTAAAGCTGCAAACTGCAGCACTGGCATCCCTTATGGGCACCAGTTCATGTCCCAAGTGGTCCACTCCTGATATAGCTTCCTACAATTGGACCGGGAAAGCACAAGATGATGGTCCAGCTCTCTGGGCCCCTGCCACCCATGTGAGAGATCTGGAAGAAGTTCCTGGAATTGGCTGGAACCAGTGCTGGCCATTGTGTCCATCTAGGGGGTTAACAAGCAGATAGAAATTCTCTTTCTCTACTTCTTTGTAACTCTTTCAAAGTAAATAACTAAATATTGAAAAATAAAGAATATCTCTAGATATAATTGTCTTCCTTGACACTTTTCCCAATTATTGTCATGATCTTTATTTTAAAAACATACAGGAGCCAGTGCTATGGAGCAATGGGTTAAAGCACCAGCCTGCAACACTGGCATCCCATATGGTACCCGGTTCAAGTCTCAGCTGCTCCACTTCTGATCCAGCTCTCTGCTATGACCTGGGAAAGCAGTAGAAGATGGCCCAGGTCTTTGGGCCCCTGCACCCATGTGGTAGACCTTTCCAGACATCTCTCTGGTTCTACCTCTCTCTCTGTAACTCTTTCAAATAAAATAAATCATTAAAAATATGCTCTTCTTTGCTTTTTTGTAATTGTAATGAAGTATTTTTCACCAAGTCCCCCACTTTTTTAAGATTTATATTTACTTGAAAGACAGAGTTACAGAGAGAGAGAGAGAGAGAGAGTGCCAGAGAGGGGGGGGGAGAGAGAGAGAGAAGGAAAAAGAGAGAGATGTCTTCCATTCTGCTGGTTCACTCCCCAAATGACTGCAATGGCCAGAGCTGAGTTGATCTGAAGAAAGGAGCCAGGAGCCAGGAGCTTCTTCCAAGTCTCCCATGTGGGTGCAGGGTCCCAAGGACTTGGGTCATCTACTGCTGCTTTCCCAAGCCATAGCAAAGAGCTGGATCAGAAGAGGAGCAGCCAGGACATGAACCAGCACCCATATGGGATGCCAGCACTGCAGGCTGGGGCTTTAACCCACTGCCTCATGGTGCCAGCCCCATCCCCCTTTTTTATATCTGCTTTTCATATCATTATTGCTCCTACCAAGAAATAAGATCTATTTATGGAAACACAATATCATTTATAAGCACTGTCTGTCTTTTGTATATTTGTTCATCTCTGAATTTACTGCTACCACTTGGATATATAATCATTCATGATGTTTTGGATAAAGGGGTTGTCTTTCCCTGATTTATGTTCATTAAGCTTTTAGTTATCATTTTAATGTGATTATAATGAACTCATATTCACCAGATGCATGAGCATGTTATTGTCATTAGAAGATTGCTCATATAATATTACTCAGTACTAATTCTGGTAATCAAAATATAAATTATATTATCTGTATTGGAATTTACCTCTACCAACAGCATATATCATAATTAACCTAGGTAAGACAATCCTAGCACTGAGAAACTTATTCCATCTTGCTTGGTTTTTTCGTTGTGGGATGAACAAAACCAAAAATTTTGCTAAGGGTTCTTGGCCTGTTCTATATGTACCCACCCTCCTCCATGAAAAATGCCTTTTACCAATATAGTAAATCTATCTTTTGAGGTGATATAGATTTTAACTTTTCTGGTGGTCTAGAACACTGTAAATAAATCTATGATTATTGATATTTTTTATATTTTTATTTTATTTTATTTTTAACTTTTATTTAATAAATATAAATTTCCAAAGTACAGCTTATGGATTACAATGGCTCCCCCCCATAACTTCCCTCCCACCCACAACACTCCCCTTTCCCTCTCCCTCCCCCCTTCCATTGACATCAAGACTCATTTTCAATTCTCTTTATATACAGAAGATCATTTTAGTATATATTAAGTAAAGATTTCAACAGTTTGCATCCACATAGAAACACAAAGTGAAAAATACTGTTTGAGTACTAGTTCAAGTATAGATTTAGATGCTGATGCATTTCAGTTATGATTTTAATAGTAAATGTCATTAAAGATCCTTGATTTTCTGAAATTTATTATTTTCTCAAATTTAAAGTAATTGTTAGCCCTTTTAGTTCACCAAGTTACCTCACATCTGCTTGCCACTACATTTTTGCTCTTTAACTTACTGCTTTGTGCTACTTCCAGTAATCAATGTATAACTTATATGGTAACATGTGCATACCATTATTTTGTTTAGATGTTCTTTTACTTGAGAATATCAATTTTATCCTCCAGTCAGCCTACCTACCAGAGAAGCTGAGATCATCCTGCTTGTAGGTTTCATTGTGACATCATGAAATCAATGAAAATTCCCTAAGCTTTATTGAAGTATTCACATACTCTTTTTCAGAACTGTCTCATGCCACTTTACTCATTCTCCATTCCCAGGTGATATTTGGTCAGTACTTTTGGTGTTCTAAGTGACTAAATAGTTAGTTTTGCATTGTGAATATTAGGTAAATAAATACCTAAAAATGTCTTCACATTAAAATTATCCTGGTTATTTGGATGACCTGTGATTTATATCTTCATTTTTTTAATTGTAATTTGTAAATGTTTTGGAATATTTGGAATAATAATGATGAAAAAATTATATGCCCTGGAAATCTATTATGGCTCCTGTATTATAATGCTAAATACTATTAGCAGTCGTGTAATATAATTTATATTATAAGGTGTACATGCCTTTTATTTCATTTGAACTTGTGATTATCACCTTTATATATTGTCGATATCTTATACAGGCCAGTCCTAGTACTGTGAACATCACATTATCTTGGTTGGGTTGTTCACTGTCTCCTAGTAACTTCCCTATTTACCATTTCTTAGAACCAGCTTAATCCAACAAATTCCGTTCCCTCCTCTGGTAACATATTTTTGCCTTTTCTTGAGCTTCATGGTATTTTAAGTTTACACTTAATTTTGAATTTCAAAAGTGTAGCTCCAGATATGGTATCTTTCTTTTTTCATTATTCTTTTATAATTTTTTTAATTTTCAATTTTCATGTAACTGAATTGAACAATATTTTTTTCAAAAATCCATTACATATACTTGTCACTTTATTAATGTGCCTATCAAATGATAGTTTCACCCACTGTTGTCTAAATCCAATAATTTCACATCCTAGGTTGTCTTCTGGCATAAATTGCCAAAAGAATACATCAAGGGTGAACATTTGGCATAGTGATTCCCTGGCTCTGTTTCCCAACTCCACTTCCTGCCAGTTAAGACTTTGGGATATACTAGTGATGGCTCAAGTAATTGAGTTGTTGGTATTATGTGGGAAACCTAAGTTGACCTCACATATATTTACATTCATTCTTGTTCTGCACCAAGCCTTTGTAACCATTTGGAGAGTTTATCAGTAGAAACACTCTCTCTCTCTCTCTCTCTCTCTCTCTCTGTGTGTGTGGGGGGGAGAGAAGTGTGTGTCTCTACCTTTATAAGACACTCTATCACTCAAGACTTTTTTTAGGAAAAGTAAATAGGTCATTATTTCCATAAAAGAAAGATGTCTTACCTTACTGTGTAGCATTCTTGCTTACATTCAACAATTGATGTTCTGTGATTTCACTTATTTCAGATTTTTATAGTCTTATTTCTGGATTTTAGAGTCTTCCAACTTCTTTTTTTAATATTTTATTTCTATCTTTTTTTTATTTGACAAGTAGAGTTATAGACAGTGAGAGAGAGAGACAGAGAGAAAGGTCTTCCTTCTGTTAGTTCACTCCCCAAATGGCCACCACAGGCGGTGCTGCGCTGGTCTGAAGCCAGGAGCCAGGTGCTTCCTCCTCATCTCCCATAAGGGTGCAGGGGCTCAAGCACTTGGGCCATCCTCCACTGCCCTCCTGGGCCACAGCAGAGAGCTGGACTGGAAGAGGAGCGACTGGGGCTAGAACCTGGTATCCATATGGGATGCCGGCACCGCAGGCAGAGGATTCACCAAGTGAGCCACGGCACCAGCCCTCCAACTCCATTTTTTGTACACTTTATTTTCCATATAAGGAGTCCATAGCAATTCTTAAGCAAATATGGTAATCTTTAATATCAAAAAAGTACAGTCTGGATTATCGATATGAAAGAATCTACTATCAGTATGAAGATAAGAGAAACAAAATGAATACTTTTATGTAAAGAGATGTTAATTTTCCCATTAACTGTACAAATATATACTGAGAATATAAATATATTTTGAAATATATTGAGAATCCACACTATGTAAGATATTATACTAGGCTCTGAAGATAAAACAGACAAAATTGCTGTTCTTATTCAGGTTAGAATCTAGTGAAGAAGAAATGAGAATAAAATTACAACTCTAAATTTATGTAGATTTATTAAGATAACAGAGTTTAATATGATCACATCGGAGAATTCAATCTGCACTAGAACCAGGGGAGATTTTCGTGAAGGTAGGATAAGTAGACTGAAAAATAAAAGATAGGCACAAAGCAGTTAAAAAAAGGGAGAAGATTATCTTGGCCAATCTACAACACATGCTGAAGCTCAAATGCAGTTGGCTTGTTACCAAGATAAAGTAAGGGCTGTTTATCTTCCTACATGAAACAATAAAAAATACCTGCATTATGCACAATGTTCATAATAATGGGCCTCAAGAAATGAAGCCAATACCGGAAAGCCAGAAAAGAAATGAAGTAGGCCTCACACACTCCACAGCTCCTTCTAGAGAGAGATTCTAGACCAAATCACAGGAGAAGGAACTGGGGCAGTGTCTGCCCGACTCCCTGAGCAGATGTGATGAAGCCGAGCATCTGGGAACACAAAGCAGTCCCATATCACAGGGCAGAATATGGGGGAGGAAAAGGCAGGAATGAGGAAGAACCAGGACTTGTTGATTCGGGGAGCGCGAGCCTCACGGCCAGACCATGGCCCGCACGCCTTCTCCTCACTGGGGCCTCGGAGCCCCCGGAGCCTCCTGTACCTCAGGCGGCCAGGACCCGCGGTCCTCAGTTTCTTCGTCGACCCCCACTGCGGCGGGAGAGGACACCACCGCCCAACACTGCATCAGAGAAGGAGCCCCACATGCCCGCCCAAGAGAGGAGAGCGAGGAGAGGAGGAGGAGAAAGATGATGAAGAGGAGGATGAAGGGGAGGAGAAAGAGTCTCACGGTGGAAGGCAAGAGGGAAAAGAACAAAGTAGAGAGGTTGACAGTGCAAGTCTCTTCCTTACAAAGGACAGGGGCAGGCACTTTGTGAAACTGAAAGGATGTATTTGTTTCTGAGTAAGAAGAAAGCAGATAAAATTAGAAATCTACAAAAACTGCTTTACAATAGACCAGACACAGTGTCCTCATTGAAGAAGAATGTGGGTCAGTTCAGAGGTTTTCCACTTGAAAATGGAAGTATTCAGTATAAAAAGAAGGAAGAAATGTTGAAAAAGTTTAGAAATGCCGTGTTAAAGAGCATCTGCGTGGTTCTTGATTAGGAGAGGTCAGGTGTAAATAGTGAACGAGTGAAGAGGATCTTGAATTTCTTATTGAATCCAAAGCCTTCTGGCAAACCATTGCCAAATTCTAGAAAGACTTCTAGCAAAGGCAGGAAGAAGGTGCGCAACAGCTCTGGAACAACAAGGAAGGCGAAGCAAACCAAATATCCTGAAATTCTGTCAGATGAGTCTAGTAGTGATGATGAAAAGAAAAACAAGAGTCTTCAGAGGATGAAGGTAAAGAAAGTGAAGAGGAGCCATTGAAAAAGACTTCTAATAGAGAAAAACCTAAACAGAAAGCTACTGCAAAAGTAAAATGTCTGTAAAAAGTGCTAATGTTAAGAAAGCAGACAGCAGCACTGCCAAGAAGAATCAAGACAGTTCAAGAAAGAAAGTGAATCTGAGGATAGTTCAGATGATGAACCTTTAAGTAAAAAATTGAAGAAACCACCTACCGAAGAAGAGTTAAAGGAAACAGTAAAGAAATTATTGGCCAAATCTAACTTGGAGGAAGTCACAATGAAGCAGATTTGTAAAGAGGTATAGGAAAATTATCCTGCTTATGAGTTAACTGAAAGAAAAGATTTCATTAAAACAACCGTTAAAGAACTAATTCTTGAGACTGAGATGACTTGTTTCCATAGATTCGAAGATCTGATTTATACCATTGTACCAGCAAAGAGAATGTTTTTCCTTTTCTAAATCCTTGTTAAGCATTGTGGTAGGACAAACCTGCTGACCCTTTATTATCTTGAGTGTAATGTAAAATTGAGTTTGCCATTTTAAATTGCATTTCTATTCAGTTTTTAGTTAAAATTCTTGCATGGCAGCAATTATTTCTTTCTTTTATAGTTGTATTTTGTACGTTTTTGATTTATATAAGGATATAGATCCTTGAGTTGTGGTTTCTAGTGCACTTCATATTAGCTTGCTTAAGACATTCTTTTAATCAGGTAGAACACAAGCTATTATAACCGGCATTCATACACAGACTATTTTAGCACATGAACTATTGTGAATCCACATCTCTTCTGTCAGAGGGAAAGCTTCAGTGATGGTGTGTTCATCATGTAACAATACACATGCTACAGTTGTCCAGGACTAGGTTGGAACTTCTCTCCTGCATGTGTCTATTTGCCAAGTTGTCAGCATTACAGAAGTGACAGATGTTCTTTCTGTATTTTTAAAGACCAATTTGTTGTATATAAGGTTTTTAATTCTTTTGTGAAGGTCAATTTTTAAACTCACATAGGTAGGTTTCTTTCCACTTGTAAATGATAAAATGTCAGTGTTGAGGCATATAGTGTGACAGCAGTGAAAGAATTCAGTGACAGGACACTAAAGGGACAAACTGTGCTCCTGCTTTGCCTTTAAAGTGTCATCAATTTGTAGTTTTAGTGTTAACTCTGCAAAAATGTTTGTTGATACATTTTATATTAAGGACAGACCAAAATCAATACACCAAAATTTCAAAAACTTTGGGAAGAAGAGTTATATACAAGCACATTTGGCTCATTAGTAAATGAAATAATTCTTATTAACTGCTTTGCCCATATAAAATGTTCATATTTACAGAAAACTTGACCACCCTCATAATGATGATAAAGGTACCAGGTAATGGTGCCAGAAATGTTAGGCGATAGTGGCTATCTCTGACAAAGTATTTCTCAGAAGTGATAATATGCTTATCTTTGCCATTAAAGAAATTCAGTGCATTTGTGTATTTGGGGCTGTTGGGTTTGAAATTTTGGCCAATCACGATTCTAGGTGATCAGTATATGGACCACTCTTTTTTTTGCTATGAATATAAAAATAAATAAGAATATTCATGTTTTGTGTCTTTTTTCTCACTGTAGATACCCACTTTTTCCTGTGTATTATCCCTCAAATGCCTTTACATCTACATGTTTATTTATTTATTTATTTATTTTGACAGGCAGAGTTAGACAGTGAGAGAGAGAGACAGAGAGAAAGGTATTCCTTCCATTGGTTCACCCCCCAAATGACCGTTATGGCTGGTGCATTGCGCCAATCTGAAGCCAGGAGTCAGGTGCTTCCTCCTGGTCTCTCATACAGGTGCAGGGCCCAAGGACCTGGGCCATCCTCCACTGCCTTCCTGGGCCACAGCAGAGAGCTGGACTGGAAGAGGAGCAACTGGGACAGAACCAGCACCCCAACTGGGACTAGAACCTAGTGCCAGCACTGCAGGTGGAGGATTAGCCTAGTGAGCTGCAGCGCTGGCCTACATTTTTTTTTAACTTTTATTTAGTAAATATAAATTTCCAAAGTACAGTTTATGGATTACAATGGCTTCCCCCCATAACTTCCCTCTCACCTGCACCCATCCCATCTCCCACTCCCTCTCCCATTCCATTCCAATCAAGATTCATTTTCAATTATCTTTATATACAGAAGATCGATTTAGTATATATTAAAGATTTCATCAGTTTGCACCCACACAGAACATAAAGTGTAAAATACTGTTTGAATACTAGTTATAGCATTAATTTACATTGGACAACACATTAAGGACAGAGATCCCACATGAGAAGTAAGTACACAGTGACTCCTGTTGTTGACTTAACAATTTCACACTCTTGTTTATGGCATCAGTAATCTCCCTAGGCTCTAATCATGAGTTTCCAAGGCTATGGAAGCCTTTTGAGTTCACCGACTTCAATCTTATTTAGACAAGGTAATAGTCAAAGTGGAAGTTCTCTCCTCCCTTCAGAGAAAAGTACCTCTTTATTTAATGGCCCATTCTTTCTACTGGGATCTCACTCTCAGAGATCTTTCATTTAGTTTTTTTTTTTTTTTTTTTTTTTTTTTTTGCCAGAGTGTCTTGGCTTTTCCATGCCTAAAATACTCTCATGGGCTCTTCAGCCAGATCCAAATGCCTTAAGGGCTGATTCTGAGGCCAGAGTCCTGGACCACTCTTGAATGAGACTGATTTTATCTTTTGTCTTAATCAGTTTATTAAATAATCTCTGAATCTTAAACTAATGGAGTGTTTAAAAATGCATCATAAAACAGAATTATGTAAAACTGATGTTGAATGTGAACAGGTGTTTTCATAGGCTGACTTGTTTCTTCATAAACTTATTAAGAATTTAGGGAAAGTATGTTTAATGAATGGAATAAGCAATAAAGGGGACCTGCGAATTGGCCTTTGATTTTAAATATTCTTAGAAATCTTCTCAATAAAAATTATAAATCTAAAAAAAAAAGAAACCAGGAACTGTATAGGGCCATCCTTGAATTCTAGTTCAAGTCATTTACAGTGCATGCCTTTCAGAAAACACCCAAACACTGTGGGTGGGACATTACAGGAAATTTTGCCTGGTGCCAATGTAGTGCTGCATTTAATCATCCATTCCTACCAGCCAGACTGAAAAACTCCTAAGTCATGGGACAGTGAAGAGAGTAATAATAAAAGTGTTTGCCTTAGCGGTATGAAATTATTCATAGGCTAAGCATGGTTCTGATCCACATAACAAATCATAAAACAAGACTGGCAAAGATGAACCTGTTTATAAGGAACTTAACTGCATCAAAAAATCAGTCTGGAAACAGGTAAGTGGAAGCATAAAAATTGTTTTAAAAACTAACCTACAGTTGTAAATATATAAAACACAGTGCCAGTGATTGTCACTATACTAGATGGAAATTAACATATATTACACATCATAAAAATATGTGCATCTTTGAGACAGTGCTAATCTAGGATAAAACTTTAAGTGAATAATATTAGCCCCTGGGGCAAGTGCCATGGAGCAGTAGGCTAATCCTCCACCTGAGGCTCCGGGATCCCATGAGGGAACCAGTTCTAGTCCCAACTGCTGCTCTTCCAATCCAGCTCTCTGCTATGGCCTGCACCCATGTGGAAGACTGGGAAAAAGCACCTGGCTCCTGGCTTCAGATGGGTGCAGCTCCAGCCATTGTGGCCATTTGGGGAGTGAACCAACCGAAGGAAAACCTTTCTCTCTCTCTCTCACTGTCTATAACTCCACCTGTCAAATAAAAATAAATAAATAAATGAAAAATAATATATATATATGCCCCAAAAGATGGAGAGGAAAAAATCTGAAAGGAAAAATAGCAATTTTTTTCTAAGTTTAATGATAATTATAATCTTACCCTAGAGGGAAGGGTGTAATAGGACAATGAGAAATTATTGTATTTTTATTATATATAATGTGCTAGGGTGTTACTTCCAATTGGACTATGATAAATTGCAATCTATGTTATCAGTTGTAAAGCAGCTACTAAGGTATCAAAACAAAGGATTTTAATGAATAATTCCCCCTAAAATAAAAATATAACCAAATCATAAAATAGTAACTGGGGCTGGCAGTGTGGCTCAGGCAGATAAAGCCCTAACCTGCAGCACTGGCATCAAATATGGTCATTGGTTCGAGTCCTGTCTGCTCTAATTCTGATCCAGCTCCCTGCTAATGGCCTGGGAACGCAGCAGAAGATGGCCCAAGTGCTTGGGCTCCTGAATCTGCTTGGGAGACCCAGAAGAAGTTCCTGGCTCCTGGTCTCAGATCAGCTGATTTCTGGCCATTGTGATCATTTGGGGAGTGAACCAGCAAATGGAAGACCTCTCTCTCTCTCTCTCCCTCTCACTCTCCCTCTCTATCCCCCTGCCCCATAACTGCATCTTTCAAATGAATAAAAATACATAAAATAGTAATCTAAAATAAAGCAGAATCGTGTAACAACATATGGAATTAAAAGAAAGCAATATTATGACAGATAAGTTGAATTATATAAATATTCATTTTAAAAGAAAGTAGTCTAAAGTCTCAATAAAAAGTCAAATGATTAGACAGTACAGAGAAAATAAGATGAATTGTATACTCCATAGCAGATATATACATTAAATGTAAAAGCACAAATTCATTTAAAAATGGAAAATATTTGCCACATTAACATTTGACAAATAAAAACTGAGGAATATGAGCTTCTGCAAGGTGTATCTATAACCAAAACTACCATGAGCAATAAAAATGCCATTTCATAATTACAAGAAGTTCAATTAATCAAGACAATGCAATAATCTTAAAATTTATGCATCTAATAAAGTTTCAAAATGCATGTTTTAAAATAAGGTTGAGTTTTGGGGCTGGCGCTGTGGCACAGCAGGTTAACACTCTGGCCTGAAGTGCCGGCATCCCTTATGGGCACCGGTTTTAGTCCTTGCTGTTCCACTTCCAATACAGCTCTCTGCTATGGCCTGGGAAAGCAGTGGAAGATGGCCCAAGTCCTTGGACTCCTGCCCCTGCGTGGGAGGCCCAGAAGTTCCTGGCTCCTGGCTCCTGGCTCCTGGCTCCTGGCTCCTGGCTTTGGATCAGCACAGCTCTGGCCATTGCGGCCAACTGGGGAGTGAACCATTGGATGGAAGACCTCTCACTCTCTCTGCTTCTCCTCTCTGTAACTCTGACTTTCAAATAAATAAATAAACCTTTAAAAAAGATAGTTTTTAAATAGAAAAAAAATGCAAGTATCATCTGATATCCCAGTACCTTTTATAAAGCAAATGGTAGAACAAGTAGGAAGAAAATCTGCAAAAGTATACAGGTGAAGCCACCACTCTCAAGTATCCATAGGACATTTACCAAAATAGATGTTGTAGACCAAAACAAATATTAATTACAGGATAATATGAAAGTGATAGTATACAAATTATGTTCTATGACCACAAACCAACCAAATCCAAAAGAACTATCACATTGAAGTATCAGGAAAACACTGAAGTACTTAGCAACTCAGTAGAACACATTGCAGTAAAACTGAGTCCAAGAGGTAATAAAGAGAGACATTAGAAGGTATAAACATTGAATGAAAATACAGCATAGGGGAATCTGTGTAATGTATCTTTAGAGACACTAAAGAAAAAAATAGCAGTAAATGTCTCTAAGGGGTTTTCAGAAGTTCTTTATAAAAACACACCTTGGGTCAATAGGCTAATCCTCCACCTTGCGGCGCTGGCACACCGGGTTCTAGTCCCGGTTGGGGCGCTGGATTCTGTCCCAGTTGCCCCTCTTCCAGGCCAGCTCTCTGCTATGGCCAGGGAGTGCAGTGGAGGATGGCCCAGGTGCTTGGGCCCTGCACCCCATGGGAGACCAGGAAAAAGCACCTGGATCCTGGCTCCTGCCATCGGATCAGCACGGTGCGCCGGCTGCAGCGGCGGCCATTGGAGGGTGAACCAACGGCAAAGGAAGACCTTTCTGTCTGTCTCTCTCTCTCACTGTCCACTCTGCCTGTCAAAAATAAAATAAAAAAAAAAACACACCTTGGGGACAGAGCTGTGGTGTAGCTGGTAAAGCTGCTGCCTGCAGTGCCGCCATGCCATATGGGTGTTGGTTCAAGTCCCTGCTGCTCCACTTCTGATCTAGCTCACTGCTGTGGCCTGGGAAAGCAGTGGAAGATGGCCCAAGTCATTGGGCCCCTGCCCACATGAAGGAGACCCGGAAGAAGCTCCCTGGGTCCTCAATTCTGATCTGCACAGCTCCAGCCATTGTGGCCAGTTGGAGAGTGAACCATCAGATGGAAGACCTCTCTCTCTTCCTCTCCTGCTCTTTCCGTTTAACTCTTTCAAATAAAAAAAATCTTAAAAAAAAAACACATTGAAAAGAGAATTGAATGTTCTCTGAAATTTTTGAAGCCCCCTCATATAAGGATTGTCTCAAATCAATTACCTTGATTTCTACCTAAGGAAACTAGAAAAAGAGCAAAGTAAACCCCAAACAACAGGTAGAACACAAAGATAAACGTCTGCTGTGGTCTGATCAGAGCACTAAATGTTGACAGGTGATCAAGAGGGAACCAGGTTATCACCGGGTGAGGCTGTGAGGTGGCCAGGTGGATTCAGAAACCTCACAAAACAGATCCAGTGTGTGTCTTTTCATTTATCCCCTTGAAGATTCTGGGAATGTCCATCTAGACACCAGAAACCAGACCCCTGACTCACCCCAACTTGCCAGGGCCATGATCTGAGACCCCCACTTTCACATCCGCTGTGAGTCCGTTTCTGTGGTTTGTAAACTACTAGGGCTATGATAGCTCCCCAGAGCAGTTCAGGTAAACTGCATCATCAAGGATAAATTCAATGATGCAGTCCCGGAAGTGGCACCCCCAGCACGGAGAACAAGGTCAGCCCCATGGGGACTGCAGCCTATCCCTGGGTGGCTCTGGTGCCTTGGAGAGGTCGCCCCCTAGTGGTCGTGCACTACAGAGTATAAAACGGAGACAGGAAGTCGGGGGCGCCCTCGAACCTCTGCGTCACTTGTCCTATGGCGGGAGAATGAACCTCTTGTGATGCCCACATAGCGACTCGTTATGATATGTACAGTGCTGGCTTTGAGGCCTCTGCCCCACACATTTCTCGGGTCATCCTTTGGCTGTTAATAATTCACCTCAGACACAGGCAAGGATGCCTCACAGCACTGCACGGTGCAGCACACAGTCTGTCAGTGAGCAGGACATCACCATAAATAATCAGCACCAGTGCCTCTCAGCCACACAATCCACGCAAACGTCTGTCTGTCCCCAAGAATGCACATGAGCTAGTGCATACCCACTTTTATTGTGAAACGCGAAAAAAGTCAATAAAACTTGGAAAACATAGGAGAAAAAAATCAATGTAACAAAACCCTGTGTGGAAACTAAAATCAACATCTATCCTATCCAGTTTGGTTGATCAGAATTAAACAAAAAGACATATTATTAACAGAAAAAAATACCAATAAATATATAAATCCTTTAAAAAAGATTTGAGAGGATACAAATGTTGTACATAGAGAAGATAATCCAGCAACGGTGTCAACACAGAAGCAAGCTGAAGCAATGGAACAGAACACATGCTGAAAATCTAGAGCTTTTAAGTGCAAAATATACTTGAACATATATGCTTATGCAGTGCAAATGTGTTTAAAAAATCACCCTGTAACATTCTAAACTTAGACATGTTCTTATAAAATTACTGAAAGTATAAAGCAAAGGAAGATATTATGGGTATCTAGAAAGCTAGGCACTGATGAGGAAAATGAATGGTAATGAGGGGTTTCAAATTATCTGAAACTATAGAAAGAAAAATGTGAAACCATAAAACTCCTCTTACACAGATGTGCCTAATAGAAATCTTCTTAAAACATCCACTTCTGCCTTGCAGCACCAGCACACCAGGTTCTAGTCCCGGTCGGGGCACCGGATTCTGTCCCGGTTGCCCCTCTTCCAGGCCAGCTCTCTCCTGTGGCCAGGGAGTGCAGTGGAGGATGGCCCAAGTACTCTCTGCAGCCCATGGGAGACCAGGATGAGTACCTGGCTCCTGCCATCAGATTGGCGTGGTGCGCTGGCCACGGCGGCCATTGGAGGGTGAACCAACGGCAAAGGAAGACCTTTCTCTCTCTCTCTCTCACTGTCCACTCTGCTTGTCAAAAAACTAAATAAAATAAAATAAATAATATAAAATAAAATAAAATAAAACTTCCACTTGACATAGGTATTTACAAATTTTATTATTTTTTTCCGTAACATAAAAACCATGTCTCTCACCTGGTATCAAGGACACAATGTCCTTAAGGATTAGGATTAATTTAATTTTTTATTTATTGAAAGAGAGAGGGAGACAGAGTAGAGACAGAGAGAGAAAGCTTTATCTCCCATCCACTAGTTGACTACCCCAATGACCACAATGGCCAGCACTGCCCCAGGTCAACACCAGGAATGTGGAACTCCACCCAGGTTCCCACATGGGTAGCAGAAGCCCAACCACGTGGACCACCTACTACCATCCCAGGCACATTGCTAGGGAGTTGTAATGGAAGCAGAGAATCTAGGACTCAAATTGGAACTTAGATATGCAATGCCTGCATTGCATGCAGTGGTTTAACCCAGTACAACACAACACCAGCCCAAGATTATTTTGATTTTACATCTGGATCATTCAATGATCTTCCACCTATGGAATTCTACAATCAAAAAATATTTATCTTCCAGACTATTTGGATCAAAACACTTATAGCATATTATTAGAGAATTGGGTGTCAGATTTTTTAAAATGTCAGTGCCCTGAAAGCCACTCTATAAATAATGGTATTTAGGTACAAGGCCATATTATGTTACTTTAGGTGTAATTTTTATTGAACTACTTTCAATTTAAAAGTTCCCTATCACTGAAGAAAGAACCTAGGCTAAAAAAATTCAGCTCTCTGGAAAAATCAGGTTTTTTTTTTAATTGTATTTAAGGTATGCAAGTTTCATGTATTTCATATATACACATTTTGGAACATATTTTAATTCAATACAGTAAGGCTGTCAGTTATTCATGAGGCTATTTCCATGGCTTAAAGCCCCAAACACAAGCCACCTCTCTACCATTCACAATCTTTTCAATAACTGTTATCCATAGTTTTCATTTAAAAATAAAGAACAAAAGCAGTAGGATGCATAAATACTCCTTGAAAATATAAACAATTTATTAGGAAAAGTGGTTTATGATGCAAAACCTCTAAACATGATAGGATAATGAATTTGGATTCTGTGAAAACTTAATCATAGGATAATGGAAAGTCAGTAAAACAGGATGCTTCAAATATAAATAGTCACAAAATATTGTTTGTAAAGGTTAGATTTGTCTCTATGAAATTGGTTTTAAGGATTATAATGATGATTATAATAGAGAATATAAAAACTGGTTTTAAAAACTTTAATAATTTCTGTATTAATACAATATATTTTTCTATTCAATAAAACAGAAACATAGCAAAAAATATGGAGGTTCATAAAGAAATTATGCAAAGTCATTCCAGTTAAGAATACACAATATCAAACACTCACATTGTGGCACTGTTGGTTAAGCTACCACCTGGGATGCTGGCCTCCTCTATGAGAGCTGGTTTGGGTGCCTAAAGCTTCACTCCTAATACAGTTTCCTGATAATGTTAATTATAATGCTTCCAGACAGAGAGGATGGTCCAAGTACATGGGCCCCTGCCACCCCAATGGGAGACTCAAATGGGGTTCCAGGCTCCCAGCTGCAGCCTGGTCCAGCTGCAGCCATTTAGGTCATTTGGGGCAATAAATCAGAAGTTGGAAGGGATCGCAATCTCTCTCTCTAACTCTGCTTTTCAAATAAAATACATTGGTAACAAAAAAGAAAAAGCGACATCAAAAATTGTGAAAAAGCGACATCAAAAATTGTGAAAATCATTTGTGGCCTTTCAAAAATATTTATTTGTAAGTCAGAGTTGCAGAGAGAGAGAGAGAATCTTCTATGCACTAGTTCACTCCCCAAATGGCTGCAACAGCTGAGTTTGGGCCAGGCTGAAGCCATGAGCCAGGAGTTTCTTTCAGGTTGCCCAAGGGAGGTAGGGGCCCAAGGACCCAGACCATTCTCCTCTACTTTCCCAGGTGCATCACCAGGGTGCTGGATGGAACTCAAACTGGCACCCATGCAGGATGTGGGCACTGCAGATGGTGACTTAACCTGCTATATCAAGCACTTCCCCATGTTTATTTTAGAGGCAGAGTTGCAGAGAGAAAGAGAGAGAGATCTTGCATTCTCTGGTTCACCCCCAAATGACTGCAGGTGGGCAGGGCCAGCCAGAAGCCAGGAGCCAATGGTTTCATCCTGGTCTCCCACATAGGTGCAGGGTCTCAAGCACTTGTGTCATCCTCTAGTGATTTCCTTGGTGCATTAGCGTCAGCTGGATTGGATTTGGGGAGTGAACCACTGGATGGAATACTGTCTCTCTGTTTCTCTGTCTCTCCCTCTCTCTGTCTGTAACTTGGCCTCTCAAATAAATTAATTAATTAATCCCAATTCATGTTAACTATTTAAACCAACTGAAGGGACTGGATTCCTCCCAAACTCCTGTTAAGCAGTTAGCATGATCTTCATCAGAAAATCAGAAAAAGATACAAAGAGAATGAACTATAGACCAATATCTCTGATGAGCATAGATGCAGAAATACTCAACAAATTACTATCCAATAGAATCCATCACTACATCAGAAAGATCACTCACCCAGACCAAGTGAGATTTTTCCATCATATGCAAGGATTGTTTAATATGTACATCAATAAATGTGATACATCATATCAGCTAATTGAAGAATGAAGGCTGTATGTATGATTGTCTCAATAGATGCAGAGAAAGCATTTGATAAAACACAAAATTCATGATAAAATTTTAAGCAAATTGGGTATACAGGGAGCATTTCTCAACACAATCAAGATAATATATGACAAACCAACAGTCACCGTGATACTTTTGGGTGAGAAGTCAGAAGCATTTTCACTGAGATTCAGAACTAGACTAGGATGTCCACTTTCACTACTACTATTCTGAAAGTTTTAGCCAGAGCAGTTAAACAAAAAGAAAGAAAAGGTATAAAATTGGGAAAGGAGGACATCAAAGTATCTTTGTAGAGTATATGATCTGATACATGGGGAACCAAAAGACTCCACTAAGAGATTATAGGAATTCATGAGAGAAATTTGAAAAGTTACAAAATATAAAATCGACACAAATATCAAAAGTTTTTATATACACAGTGTCATATCTGAGAAAGAACTTTTAAGATAATTGTCATTCACAATAGCTACAAAGAATTAAATTTGTTGGGATAAATTTAACCAAGAATCCAATCAAAAATTTCTCCAGTGAATGTAACATTAAGGAAATAAATAGGAAAAAACACAAAATTGGAAAAATCTTTCATGTTCATGCATTGGAAGAAATAATTTATCAAAATCTTCATACCACCTAAAACAATTTACAGATTCAAAGCAATCCCAATGAAAATACTGAAACATTTTTCTCAGATGTGGATGAAATTAATGGAAAATTCATATGAAATCATGAGACCAAACTAACTAAGCCAATCATAAGCATTAAAAGTAAACCTGGATGGGGGCCAGTACTGTGGCTCACTTGGTTAATCCTCCACCTGTGGTGCCAGCATCCCATATGGGCACCAGGTTCTAGACCCAGTTGCTCCTCTTCCAGTCCAGCTCTCTGCTGTGGCCCAGGAAGGCAGTGGAGGATGGCCCAAGTGCTTGGGTCCCTACACCTTCATGGGAGACCAGGATGAAGCACCTGGCTCTTGGCTTCAGATCAATGAAGCTCCAGCCATAGCAGCCATTTGAGGGGTGAACCAATGGAAGGAAGACCTTTCTCTCTGTCTCTCTCTCAATGTCTAACTCTAACTGTCAAAAAAAAAAAAAAAAGGAAAGCTGAAGGCATCACAATACCAGATTTCAAGAAATATTACAGGGCAGGTATAATCAAATCAGTTTGGTATTGGCACAGAAATTAGACAGGTCGAGCAATGGAACAAACTGGGGATCCCAGATATTAACTAATGCATCTACAACCCAGAAATCCATATGGGATGCCAGCAATGCAGGTGGCAGCATTACCTGCTATGCCACAGCACTGGCCCTTCCATTCATTTAAATAAAATTATTTTATAATTGGTAAAGGCAGTATAGAAATGAAGATATATAATTGGGCAATGAACTTAGGAAATAATATTCAAACACACTTATAATTAAAAAATTAATGCAAAACAACATTGAGATGACATTTTAATGACTCCATTAATGATTCTTTTAAAATTTTCCAAAGCCTCTTATAACTACACAATTTCTCAAAAAATGACTCTTAGACAATTTTGGTAGTTAGCTAAATTACTGTTGTCTTTTCTGTAGGGAATTTTATCATTATTTATCATAGTCCTTAAAATGTCCCTACTCTGATACCCAGAAATTTCTCTTGGGGCTAGTAATTCAACTTATACAAAGCAGTCTAAACTTAAAAATCCGACATATGCATAATGACTTATATGAAGAGTGTTTATTATAATTTTTCATCATAGAAAATTGTTACAACTTAAGTGGTCAAAAGGAGAGGTTACTATTTTCAGCCAATTAAAATCACAACCTTTATAAAGAATAGTTAACAGGGGAGGAGGCAAGATGGCGGAATAGGAAGAGAGCACACTGATAGTCCGGGGAGAGATAGTTTAATAAAAGTGGAGATACTGCAGGTTCAAGGAAGAGTAGGGGAGGAAACAGCAGAAGAAACTCTTCCGGAATGTGTGATTCACAGCGGACCTGCGTGGAGAGCGTGGGAGCCCACAGTTTGGGACACCAGCGGCAGACTCAACACACCAGCGCTGGAACGCGAGGTGAGCAGAACCTCAATAGCCCGAGACACCGGCAGGCAAGCGGAGAGAGGAGACTAGAGGGAGTGACCCCCGGGGGGGAGAAAGTTCACCAGGCTAACTGGAAGAGAGAGAGAGAAAAAAAAAGGTGACTGGTACGGACACGGGTTTCTCTCTCTCCGCTCACCTCTCAAGGGCGAGCAAGACAAAGAGCAGGCGCCATCTTGGACATATGTCATAAGCAGAGCGACCTCAGGTCTGCACCAGCCCTGAGCCTAGCAGAAAAACCTGACTCTGGGTGGGGCGAATTAACAGGAGATTAGGACCTAGTAAATTTGTGGTGCTACTGAACTGAGACTGTGAAAAAAGAGACGGTGGGAGAGAGAACTCACGGAATTCACGTGAGCACTCTCCAGAGACGCTACAATTCCATAACTTTGGCAACCCAGTGGGAGACTGAAGGAGAATCTGAGCCCTCTCTGAGGGCAGAACAGATTCCCTGTGTGGTCCTTGGGAAAGAGCTTCTGATCTCTGGCTCCTGTGGGTATATCATTTGCCTGCTAACTACCTCCAACTTCGTTCAGCTGTGCGGAATTACTTCCCTTTTGAATCAAAAAAAGAAAGAGAGAGAGAGATTTACCTAGCCTAACCTGGGAGTGTCACCTTTGGCACACCAAACAGAGCTCTCAGGCTACACCCATCTCAAGCCCTAAGGCTCCATCAAAAACAGATAGTCCACTTAATCTAGAGTCATAGTATAACAAGAAAAAGCACCACAGTGAAGAAACCAAATATCTCCAATATGCCAAATAACAAATGCAAAAACCGAGGTAATAAAAACAAGGAAGTCACCATGACGCCCTCAAATGAAAAAGACACCCCAATTCAAGATTATGAAGATGATGACATAGAAGAAATGCAAGAAGCAGATCTCAAAAAATTGATAAGAACATTAAGAAGTTCTCAAAAACAAATTCTTGAACTACAGAAATCCTTAATGGACAAGATAGAAAAATCTCTCTCATGAAAATGAAATATTAAGGAGGAATCAAAATGAAACAAAACAACTAGTACAACAGGAAACTGTCATAGTGATTGAAGTGAAGAATTCAATAGATCAAATGAAAAACACATTAGAGAGCCTTACAAACAGAATGGGTGAAGCAGAAGAGAGAATATCGGACTTAGAAGACAGAGAACAGGAAAGGATACAGTCAGACCAAAGAAAAGAAGAGGAAATTAGAAATCTAAAACATATTGTCAGGAATCTTCAGGATACTATTAAAAAACCCAACACTCGGGTTCTAGGAGTTCCTGAAGGCATGGAGAGGGAGAAAGGATTAGAAGGCCTTTTTAGTGAGATATTATCAGAAAATTCCCCAGGTTTGGAGAAGGACAGAGAAATCCTAGTACAGGAAGCTCACAGAACCCCTAATAAACACGACCAAAAGAGATCCTCACCACGACATGTTGTAATTAAACTCTCCACAGTGAAACATAAAGAAAAGATCCTAAAATGTGCAAGAGAGGAACGTCAGATTACCCTCAGAGGATCTCCAATCAGACTCACAGCTGACTTCTCATCAGAAACACTACAAGCTAGGAGGGAATGGCGAGATATAGCCCAGGTACTAAGAGAGAACAACTGCCAGCCCAGAATATTATATCCTGCAAAGCTATCATTTGTGAATGAAGGTGAAATAAAGACTTTTCATAGCAAACAGAAATTGAAAGAATTTGTCGCCACTCGTCCAGCCCTGCAAAAGATGCTTAAAGATGTGTAACACACAGAAACACAGAAACACGGTCATCAATATGAAAGAAGGTAAAGGAAGGAAACCAAGGAAGGAAACCTCACAGCAAAAGATCACAGGGAATTCAAAGCATATATTAGAACTTATCTTTGGCAAATGGCAGGGCAAAGTTACCACTTATCATTAGTCACATTGAACGTGAATGGCCTGAACTGTCCAGTTAAAAGACACCGATTGGCTGATTGGGTTGAGGAACAAAACCCATCTATTTGCTGCTTACAAGAAACACATCTTTCCAACAAAGATCCATACAGACAGAAAGTGAAAGGCTGGAAAAAGATATACCATGCCAACAGAAATGAAAAAAGAGCAGGCGTAGCCATCTTAATATCGGACAACATAAACTTTACCACAAAAACTGTTAAGAGTGACAAAGAGGGTCACTATATAATGATTAAGGGATCAATACAACAAGAAGATATAACAATTATCAATGTATATGCACCTAACTACAGCGCACCAGTTTATCTACAAGATTTATTAACGGACTTAAAGGGAGACTTAGACCCCGATACAATAGTACTGGGGGACTTCAATACTCCACTCTCAGAAATAGAAAGATCAATAGGACAGAAGATCAACAAGGATACAGTAGATTTAAATGACACTATAGCCCAAATGGATCTAACAGATATATACAGAACTTTCAATCCTACAGCTAAAGATTTTACATTCTTCTCAGCAGTACATGGAACCTTCTCTAGGATTGACCACATACTAGGCCATAAAGCAAGTCTCAGCAAATTCAAAAGAATTAGAATCATACCATGCAGCTTCTCAGACCATAAAGGAATGAAGTTGGAAATTAGCAACTCAGGAATCCCTAGAGCATACGCAAACACATGGTGACTGAACAACATGCTCCTGAATGAACAATGGGTCATAGAAGAAATTAAGAGAGAAATCAAAAATTTTCTGGAAGTAAATGAGGATAACAGCACAACATACCAAAACTTATGGGATGCAGCAAGAGCAGTGTTAAGAGGAAAGTTTATGTCAATAGGTGCCTACATCAAGAAATTGGAAAGGCACCAAATAGATGAGCTTTCAATTCACCTCAAGGATCTAGAAAACCTACAGCAAACCAGACCCAAATCTAGTAGGAGAAGAGAAATCATTAAAATCAGAGAAGAAATCAACAGGATTGAATCAAGAAAAACATTACAAAAAATCAGCCAAACGAGGAGCTGGTTTTTTGAAAAAATAAACAAAATTGACACCCCATTGGCCCAACTAACTAAAAAAAGAAGAGAAAAGACCCAAATCAATAAAATCAGAGATGAAAAAGGAAACGTAACAACAGACACTACAGAAATAAAAAGAATCATCAGAAATTACTACAAGGACTTGTATGCCAGCAAACAGGGAAACCTATCAGAAATGGATAGATTCCTAGACACATGCAACCTACCTAAATTGAACCAGGAAGACATCGAAAACCTAAACAGACCCATAACTGAGACAGAAATTGAAACAGTAATAAAGGCCCTCCCAACAAAGAAAAGCCCAGGACCAGATGGATTCACTGCTGAATTCTACCAGACATTTAAAGAAGAACTAACTCCAATTCTTCTCAAACTATTCAGAACAATCGAAGAAGAGGGAATCCTCCCAAATTCTTTCTATGAAGCCAGCATCACCTTAATTCCTAAGCCGGAAAAAGATGCAGCACTGAAAGAGAATTACAGACCAATATCCCTGATGAACATAGATGCAAAAATCCTCAATAAAATTCTGGCCAATAGAATGCAACAACACATCAGAAAGATCATCCACCCAGACCAAGTGGGATTTATCCCTGGTATTCAGGGATGGTTTAATGTATGCAAGACAATCAATGTGATACACGACATTAACAGACTGCAGAAGAAAAACCATATGATTATCTCAATAGATGCCAAGAAAGCATTTGATAAAATGCAACACCCATTCATGATGAAAACTCTAAGAAAACTGGGTTTGGAAGGAACATTCCTCAATACAATCAAAGCAATCTATGAAAAACCCACAGACAACATCCTATTGAATGGGGAAAAGTTGGAAGCATTTCCACTGAGATCTGGTACCAGACAGTGATGCCCACTCTCACCACTGCTATTCAATATAGTTCTGGAGGTTCTAGCCAGAGCTATTAGGCAAGAAAAAGAAATTAAAGGGATACAAATTGGGAAGGAAGAACTCAAACTATCCCTCTTTGCAGATGACATGATTCTTTATTTAGGGGACCCAAAGAACTCTACTAAAGACTATTGGAACTCATAGAATGTGGGGAGCAATCCGGACTGGACTGAGTTACTGGAATTAAGACTTATTCTATGCATCTGCTCTCCCACAATATGGCGCTGGGAGAGAAGTAAACAGCTTCCGCACAGCTGCCTCCAGTTCAACTAATAAACTGTAGGACTTGCTCCTGATTGGAGGAGAGCAGCGTACTCGGCGTGTGGGCAGCCGAGTTAGGATTGGCGGAGGAGGACTATAAAGGAGGAGAGAGACGGCATGCACCAGGAACATCTATGGGGAACATCTAAGGGGAACATCTAGCTGAAGGAACACCTGTGCAGCCCCTGAGAAAGCCAGCCGGCGGTGTGCCGCTCCCCTGCAGAAGTGGGGAATGTGGCCAGGGGGAACTGCCCTTCCACGGAGGTGGAAGGGATAGTAGCCAACCCGGGAAGAACCAGCAGCAAACCCGGGGAGGGCCGAGCAGACGAAAGAACAGCGCAGGGTCCTGTGTCGTTCCTCCACGAAGAGGGGGAGCGACATAATGGTGCCGTGACTCGGATAGGAAACCTAGCTCGGATAGGAAACCTAGGACGGATAGCAAACTTAGGAGGGAAGAAACGGGAAGAACTGGGAAAATATCGGAGAGAGAGACTAGCAAACAGCCTAGGGAAATTACCGGAGAGAGAGACTAGCAAATAGCCTAGGGAAAAGCCAGACGAAAAGGGTGCCGGAAGAAGCTATTGAAAGCCTAGGCATAGACTCGGATACGGACTACGGGGGGAAGCTGGGAGAAATCTCTAAGGTCGAAAGCGAAAGTGAAAGCTAGAACAAACAGACTCGGATACGGACTGTGGGGAGAGGCCAGGAGAAATGAGGGAGGAGTATGGTTGGAGGAAAGCTTGGGGAAACATACCGGGTAGAGAAAAATGTTAGGGAAATTGAAGCCGCGGGGGGCAGGCCGAGGCTGAAACGAAAGCCACTTTGGGGTTCTCAAGTTAGCCCGGGAATGGGGGGCGAAAAGTTGAAACCAGAAGTTGAAACGTAAGCCTGATTGGGATCCGTCTGATTAGCCCGGGGAGCAAAGGACGGGAAGCCAAACCGTGGGGCGGAGACGTAAGCTGGGTTGAATTCGCCAGGCTAGCCCGGGGAACTTAGATTGAATGCTAGTGGCGGACACGTAAGCTACGCTGTGTGACTCGTGGAGGCTGCCGCGCGCAGACAGAGCGTGTGGGGCTCAAGTACATAGGGAACGCGGGGCTGGCGCGAGGCCGTGGTGCAGACGCGAAGGGGCGTGGAGACCACGGAGTGTGCGCGCGAAGCCGAGCCGCGCAGATGAGAGAGGCGCGGGCTGAAGCGGCTCAGAGCCGGCGAGGCGCCGAGAAGCAGCCTCGGGGCGGAGCCCGCTGGCGGGGCGAGGAGCCGGGAAGCCGTGCGGAGCCGTGAAGCTGCCGGCAGGGCGAGGCGCCAGGAAGCTGCAGGGATAAGAGAAACAGAAGTTTAGAAGTAAAATGAGAGAAATAGGAATGTTTGCAGACAGAAGTAAAATGGGAGAGATAGGAATGCCCGGAGATAGAGAAATAGAGAAAAGCCTCCCCACAACACAGCAATGTGAGAGCTTGGATTCGGTCTGCCTGATTAAGTGAGGCGATGAGCACCTGCGGCGGCTAGCAGCTTATGCGCTGCAGGTCACCGAAGACAGGCACGAATTAACATCAGTAAGGCCTCCCCACAATACAACAATTAGGAGGCTTGGATTCGGTCTGCCTGATTAAGGCGGTAAGCACCAGCAAGCAGCTCGACCAAGGTATGAGCTGCAGGTCACCGAAGATAGGCACGAACCAACACTAATAAGTCTCCCCCACAATACGGCAATGAGAAAGCTTGGATTCGGTCTGCCTGATTAAGGCGGTAAGCGCCAGCAGGTGGCTCGACCAGAGCATGAGCCGCAGGTCACCGAACACAGGCACGCATCAGCGCCTAAAAACCTCCTCACAACATGGCGAAGAGAGGACCCGGATTCGGTTTGCCTGATTGATAGGACTTGTAAGAGCCTGTGGCAACTCTAGCAAGTAGAGCAGAGTGTGTGCCGCGGGACACCGAAGACAGGCGCGTATCAACGCCAAAAAATAAAAAGAAAGGGGGATCTGTGGGGAGCAATCCGGACTGGACTGAGTTACTGGAATTAAGACTTATTCTATGCATCTGCTCTCCCACAATATGGTGCTGGGAGAGAAGTAAACAGCTTCCGCACAGCTGCCTCCAGTTCAACTAATAAACTGTAGGACTTGCTCCTGATTGGAGGAGAGCAGCGTACTCGGCGTGTGGGCAGCCGAGTTAGGATTGGCGGAGGAGGACTATAAAGGAGGAGAGAGACGGCATGCACCGGGAACATCTATGGGGAACATCTAAGGGGAACATCTAGCTGAAGGAACACCTGTGCAGCCCCCGAGAAAGCCGGCCAGCAGTGTGCCGCTCCCCTGCAGAAGTGGGGAATGTGGCCAGGGGGAACTGCCCTTCCACGGAGGTGGAAGGGATAGTAGCCAACCCGGGAAGAACCAGCAGCAAACCCGGGGAGGGCCGAGCAGACGAAAGAACAGCGCAGGGTCCTGTGTCGTTCCTCCACGAAGAGGGGGAGCGACAATAGAAGAGTTTGACAAAGTAGCAGGGTATAAAATCAATGCACAAAAATCAACAGCCTTTGTATACACAGACAATGCCATGGCTGAGGAAGAACTTCTAAGATCAATCCCATTCACAATATCTACAAAAACAATCAAATACCTTGGAATAAACTTAACCAAGGACGTTAAAGATCTCTACGATGAAAATTACAAAACCTTAAAGAAAGAAATAGAAGAGGATACCAAGAAATGGAAAAATCTTCCATGCTCATGGATTGGAAGAATCAATATCATCAAAATGTCCATTCTCCCAAAAGCAATTTATAGATTCAATGCAATACCAATCAAGATACCGAAGACCTTCTTCTCAGATCTGGAAAAAATGGTGCTGAAATTTATATGGAGGCACAAGAGACCTCGAATAGCTAAAGCAATCTTGTACAACAAAAACAAAGCCGGAGGCATCACAATACCAGATTTCAGGACATACTACAGGGCAGTTGTAATCAAAACAGCATGGTACTGGTACAGAAACAGATGGATAGACCAATGGAACAGAATAGAAACACCAGAAATCAACCCAAACATCTACAGCCAACTTATATTTGATCAAGAATCTAAAACTAATTCCTGGAGCAAGGACAATCTATTCAATAAATGGTGCTGGGAGAATTGGATTTCCACGTGCAGAATCATGAAGCAAGACCCCTACCTTACACCTTACACAAAAATCCACTCAACATGGATTTATGACCTAAATCTACGACCTGACACCATCAAGTTACTAGAGAACATTGGAGAAACCCTTCAAGATATTGGCACAGGCAAAGAATTTCTGGAAAAGACCCGGGAGGCACAGGCAGTCAAAGCCAAAATCAACTATTGGGATTGCATCAAATTGAGAAGTTTCTGTACTTCAAAAGAAACAGTCAGGAGAGTGAAGAGACAACCGACAGAATGGGAAAAATATTTGCAAACTATGCAACAGATAAAGGGTTAATAACCAGAATCTACAAAGAGATCAAGAAACTCCACAAAAACAAAACCAACAACCCACTTAAGAGATGGGCCAAGGACCTCAAGAGACATTTTTCAAAAGAGGAAATCCAAATGGCCAACAGGCACATGAAAAAAAGTTCAAGGTCATTAGCAATCAGGGAAATGCAAATCAAAACCACAATGAGGTTTCACCTCACCCCGGTTAGAATGGCTCACATGCAGAAATCTACCAACAACAGATGCTGGAGAGGATGTGGGGAAAAAGGGACACTAACCCACTGTTGGTGGGAATGCAAACTGGTCAAGCCACTATGGAAGTCAGTCTGGAGATGCCTCAGAAACCTGAAGATAACCCTACCGTTCGACCCAGCCATCCCACTCCTTGGAATTTACCCAAAGGAATTTAAATTGGCAAACAAAAAAGCGGTCTGCAGCCTAATGTTTATTGCAGCTCAATTCACAATAGCTAAGACCTGGAACCAACCTAAATGCCCATCAACGGTAGACTGGATAAAGAAATTATGGGATATGTACTCTTTAGAATACTATACCGCAGTAAGAAACAACGAAATCCAGTCATTTGCAACAAAATGGAGGAATCTGGAACACATCATGCTGAGTGAAATAAGCCAGTCCCAAAGGGACAAATACCATATGTTCTCCCTGATCGGTGACAACTGACTGAATACCAAAAAGGAAACCTGTTGAAGTGAAATGGACACTATGGGAAACGGTGACTTGATCAGCATAGCCCTGATTGTTAATGAACAACTTAATACATTATCCCTCTTAGTAGTTTTTTTGTATGTTCTACTTAATATGACTGGTTTAATTTTGAAATTAATACACAGTTATTCTTAAGTGTTGAAAATTAACTGAAATGTGATCCCTGTTAAACATGAGTGGGATAAGAGAGTGAAGAGATGTATAATTTGGGACATGCTCAAGCTGACTTGCCCCAAATGGTAGAGTTAGAAACATACCAGGGGATTCCAATTCAATCCCATCAAGGTGGCATGTACCAATGCCATCTCACTATTCCAAGTGATCAATTTCAGTTCACAATTGATCATAATGAAAGGACTAAGAGTCAAAGGGAGCACATAAACAAGTTTAGTACCTGCTAACACTAACCGACAGAATAAATAAAGGGGAGAGTGATCCAACATGGGAAGCGAGATACTCAGCAGACTCATAGAACGGCAGATGTCCTAAATAGCACTCTGGCCTCAGAATCAGCCCTAAAGGCATTCGGATCTGGCTGAAAAGCCCATGAGAGTATTTCAGGCATGGAAAGCCAAGACACTCTGGCAAAAGATCTCTGTGAGTGAGATCCCAGTGGAAAGAACAGGTCTTCAAAGAAGGAGGTACCTTTCTCTGAAGGGAGGAGAGAACCTCCACTTTGACTATGACCTTGTCTAAACAAGATAAGAGTCAGAGAACTCAGAGGGCTTCCATAGCCTTGGAAACTCATGACTGGAGCATAGGGAGACTACTGATGCCATAGACAGGAGTGTCAATTGGTAAAGTCAACAACAGGAGTCACTGTGCACTTACTCCTCATGTAGGATCTCTGTCCTTAATGTGCTGTGCATTGAGATTTAATGCTATAACGAGTACTCAAACAATATATTTCTTTTTTTTATTTTTGTTTTTTTTTATTTTTTTTTTTTTGACAGACAGAGTGGACAGTGAGAGAGAGAGAGACAGAGAGAAAGGTCTTCCTTTGCCGTTGGTTCACCCTCCAATGGCCGCCGCGGCCGGCGCACTGGGGCCGGCGCACCACGCTGATCCGATGGCAGGAGCCAGGAGCCAGGTGCTTTTCCTGGTCTCCCATGGGGTGCAGGGCCCAAGCACCTGGGCCATCCTCCACTGCACTCCCTGGCCACAGCAGAGGGCTGGCCTGGAAGAGGGGCAACCGGGACAGAATCCGGCACCCCAGCTGGGACTAGAACCCGGTGTGCTGGCGCCGCTAGGCGGAGGATTAGCCTAGTGAGCCATGGTGCCGGCTCAAACAATATATATCACTTTGTGTTTCTATGGGGGTGCAAACTGTTGAAATCTTTACTTAATACATACTAAACTGATCTTCTGTAAAAAAAAAAAAAAAAACAAAAAAAAGAAGAAATGATCAATTCCCAACTTGACTCTCACTGGGATTAAACATGGCAATAGGTCTGATCTGATTTTATCATCATTTAAAAAAATCATCTATTATTTTTCACTTTATGTTTCTGTGTGGGAGCAAACTGTTGAAATCCTTACTTAATGTATACTAAGCTGGTCTTCTGTATATTAAGAGAATCGAAAATGAATCTTGATGTGAATGGAAGGGGAGAGAGAGTGGGAAAGGGGAGGGTTGTTGGTGGGAGGGATGGTATGGTGGGGAAGCCATTGTAATCCATAAGTCGTACTTTGAAAATTTATATTCATTAAATAAAAGTTAAAAAAAAAAGAATAGTTAACAACACGAAGGGAAAATTACACATTGTTGAGTAGGAAAAGTAGACTACAAAATAGCATGTCTAGTTTGGTCATGGTTTTGTTTGTAAAAGTATACACGTATATGCATGTATCTGTGTGTAAATATTACATGACTGAATATAGAAGGAGAGTTGATCTCTTCCCATAGCCTATATTAAGTTTTCCAAATGTCCTGTGATGCACATATAATGCATACATGTAAACAGAAACACTTTTAGAATGAAGTAAAGGAAAATTTTTAAAACTATTTATATACTTTAAAGTCAGTTATACAGACAGTGAGGGAGAGAGCTCTTCCATCTGATGGTCCACTCTCCAAATGGCCACGATGGCCAGGACTGGGCCATGCTGAAGCCAGGAGCCAGAACTGTAATCACTCTAATATATTAGGATATTTTAACATGAGAAAATAGGATTTCTTTCCGATCTCCTAGATAAGAATGATAATCAAAATGAAGGTATCCACAATGTCTCATTTTGTTTTAAATGTTTGTCTAATTGTATATTTAAATATTTATCAAATTGGTGGGTTTTTTTAAACAGATGCAATATCATTTGTATACACAATTCTAAAAGCATAATGATATATCCTTCTTCTCTCTCTCCCACTCTTCTTCCTTGTATTTTTCTTTAGTTTTTGAGATAACATTTTAAATACACATTACAGCAAAAAAAAGTCTTAATACTTAACCAAACAAAAGTTTAACAAGTAAAATGCAAAAAGACCCCAGTTTTGTGGGAATATAGTGAATGGCTATAAACAATGTTTAAAAATGAAGACATCAAATGAGAAACTAATATGTGTCCTAATTCCTTTACAAAAAGTCTCATGGGAAATCTGTCATTATTTACCAAATATCAGTGCAAAAACATCTATTTATATGATCTCTAAAAATGGATTGTGTGTAATAAAGTAGAACTTTTCTCAAGTTTTCTTGACAGTCTCACATAGAAACTGCTTAATAAATTTAAACAGTTTCAACCTCCTTGTAAATTTTAGAAATCGTTAGGCAGTCTACACTGTTTCTAGTTAATAATTGCACATACTAGAACTACTGAGGTATTTCCTAGAAAGCTACTCAGAAAGGCCAGGTCCTGGAACTGAGACCCTGTTTCCCACATGGGAAGAAAGGAGAACTGAGGACCCCATAGACGACAACTCGTCATGTGCATGAACCCCATACACACAGCACTGCTGCTCCCTGGTGACCACTCTGTCCACACTGCATAATCGGGGAGATGCGGGGCTGCTGCCACTCAGCTCCCCACAGATGGCTCTGGGGCCCAGACTTCTCTGCTAACAGGGAAGGGGCAGGGTGCCTGGGTCCTGGGTGCCAGTCCAGACCCCACCCTGTACACCACAGGGAACCCAGGGAAGTGCAGTGCTGACAGTGAGATGGGGCCCAAGGTTCCAGAGATGCCCTCTGGGAGCCAGCATCCTGCCAGCAGGTACCACCAGCTTCCCCTTCCCCCACTCTGGACACCTGGCCCCGCACACTCACCATTCTCGGGCGTCCAAGATGGGCTGTGTTGCAGCAGAAAAGGTCAGAGAACAGCAGATGCCGCACTAGCTCCAGAGTCTCCCAGTGGCAGAGGCCCCTCCTTGGACCTCTCTCCTCCAGGAATTTGGAACTCTATGGTGTCACAATCCAGTGTGATTACATGGCAGTGATGTCACTGTGCCTGATTGGACAGCTCACATAGCCGTCAGCACGCAGGACCCAGAAGATGCAACAAATCAGCATCATTACAGCAGGGACGGGAGCTCCAGGCCGCTCCAGATGGTAGAGAGGTGAGGCCTGGGTTCAGGGGCCAAGGGCCTCCTCCAGGGCTGCACCCTTTCACCAGCGGGATCCTGCCACCTGCTGGGACCCTCCTGCCTCCCCACAGGTCTTCCTGGGAGAATCCCACCTGGAGGCTGCAGCCACCTGCTTAGGTGAGTTAAAGAGTATTGGCTGTTTATTGGCTTTGGTCTTTTTTGTTTTCTTCATATTGCTGACTCATTTCTCTGTGGGGTTTTTAATATTAAAATGTTTACAGATATTACAAATTCAATCCTTTTTTTCATCTCTCCTAGATATTTTTTCTAGTCTGCCTCTTGCCCTTTAATATTACTTTCTGTTTGTTTTAGCTGGTACTTAGTAATTAGTGGATTTTATGCATTAATCTTTCCAGTAATATTGTTAAATTTATGTATCAGTTGTATTTATTATTAGATTTTATGAATTACCTAGGTACTTAAGTGTCATTCTATATAATTCTTTGTGTGTGTGTGTGTGTGTGTATATATATATATACAATTTCATTCCTTATAAATTGAACTTCACACATTTTTTTGCCTTTTTATTTCCCTGATTACCCTTATAATAGAAAGTTGAAAAGAAACAGTGGTGGCATCTGGGTTTAGGCTTAATCCAGGGAAAAGCTTTCAATGGTTCTGTATTAGTTGTGTTGGTTTTTGTAGGTTTCTTTTAATCTTGATCAGACTGAAGAAGTTACTTTCTGCTTGTTTTCACTGATAGTAAGGTTTTTTTTCATTAGAAGCTGAGTTTTATTAAGTGTTTTCAACATGAAATCTAAACAATCATGTGATTGTCTTTTTGCATTTTTCACCTATTTGGATGGCTTTTTGGGGAATCTTGACAACTCTTGTATTTTTTATTATCTTTTGCGTGTAATTGACCTATTATGTTTTCCTATATCACTTCATTTATTATAATACTTTGTGGTCCCTGTGAGTCATGGGCTGGCTGTTGTGATTCGCTGGCACCAGGAGGTCAGGGCGGGGTCACAGCCTGGCTTCCCGTGACCCCTTGCGGTCAGGGCAGGGCAGGCTCCCCAGGTGCGCACAGCCTCACTGGGCAGTGGTTGCGACGGGGACGTGCCTTGTGATGGCTTCATCTGCCACCTGCAGGCATGCGCTCCAAGGCCAAGAAGCCTGTGGTGCTGCCCACGGTGGAGCAGATCCTGGAGGATGTGCGTGGGGTGCCGGCCCAAGACCCTGTCTTCACCACACTGGCCCCGGAAGGTAGGGGGCTTGGGCCGGGGCTGGGCAGGGGGTGGACCCGAGGCCCCAGGAGTGGTGGCTGGGGCAGGACTTTGGGTCCCGTGCTCGGCCTGGGGCCAAGGAAGGAGTTGGCGCTATTAACGGAGGGGGAGCCTGCTGCTGGACAGGGGCTGTGGTGCGGGTCGCAGGGGTCTCTGACCCAGCCTGGGGCAGAGATGAGAAGTGGGGTGCGCGAGGACAGGGTTCCACATGCAGGATCAGGGTGGACTCTGGTCTCTGCGAGGTGTTCAGCTGTACTGAACCCTGGGCCCAGACAGACTGAGAGCGCTGCCCTCACCCTCCCCAGATGCACCTGTGGGCCGAGGCCTGAGGACTCTATGGAAAGCTACTGTTCTTTTTCTTTTTCGAAAAAGACATTAGAGACAAAGAGAGAGAGATCCGTTCATTGGTTCACTTCCCAAATGGCTGCAGCAGCCAGAGCTAGGCTGACCAGGAGCCAGGAGCTACATCCGGGTCTCCCACGCAGATGCAGGGGCACAAGCACTTGGGGCATCCTCCACTCCTCTCCCAGGGCACAGCAAAGAGCTGGATCAGAAGTAGAGCAGCCAGGACTCGAACTGGCACCCCTATGGGATGCCAGAGTTGCGGGCAGCAGCTTTACTGCTGCACCACAGTGCTGGCCCTGGGAGCCTACTTTTTAGAATTAAGTTGTACTGGGGCCCTGCGCCTATGTGGGACCTGGAGGGAGCACCTGGCTTTGGCCTGGCCCAGCTCTGGCTGTTGTAGCCATTTGGGGAGTGAACCACAGATTGTGGATCTCTCTCTCTCTCTCTCTCTCTCTCTCTCTCTCTCTCTCCCCTCCTGTCCCCTCCTCTCTCCCCAGCCAGACTACCACATTCTGTGCTGGGCTCTGTGTGAACCAGGTCTTCCTGGCATCACTGCAGGCCGCTGCCATCAGCCAGAGGTTCTGTGGGACAGGGCACCTGGCTGCCTTTTGTCTGTCTTGAGTCACCTGTAGAGAGCAGGCGTCCAGCCGGGGTTCTAGGCCAGGTTCCCGGCCATGGCCAGGGAGGAGCTGGCAGCTGTAGTGCCACAGGAGTGGACCGCTCCCTCATTTTAGCAAAACGTGTTCGCTGACCAGGTGGGGCCATGCTGCCCCCCTTCCTGCTGCTCCAGTCTTGGACTGCTTGGGAGGTCGTGGATCACGTGTGTGGGGGAAGTCGTGGACTATATGTGTGTTTTTGTGGGGTCATGGGCCGTGTGTGTGTGTGTGAATCGTGGACCACATGTGTGTGGTCGTGGACCATGTGTGTGGGGGTCCTGGACCACGTGTGGGGGGGTTGTGGACCATGTGTGTTGGCACACTGCTGTCCCATCTTTGCCTCTGAGGGTCACGGCCACACTCCCCCACAACCCCCACGCAGTCTCCCTCCGGGTGCATCTGTCTAGGAAGTGCCACAGCCCATTTGGCAAAAAACCAAATTGCATTCCGCCTCCTCAGGCTGACCTTGACCCCTTCTCCCAGGCCCGAGTACCAACTGGGCTGTGTGGGTGCCTAGGACAGGCTCCCCCCGACAGCGGGCCCTGTCCATCTCTCAGGGCCACCCTTGGCCCTGGCCCTCCTTGGGGACAGTGCTCTGAGAGGGGCCAGGGCTGTGGCGTGGTGGGTGAAGCCGATGCCTGCGATCCGGGCCGCTCAGCATCAGATCCGGCTCCCTGCTGGCGGCCAGGGAGAACAGCAGCCCTGGTGTAGCCCTGCTATTTCCATCATTGCCGAGGAGAGCATTTCTAGAACAATGTGAGAGAGGGGCGCAGCGGGGACCTGGGAACCCAGAACTCCGTGTGGGCGGCAGGGACCCCGCTATTGAGACTGGCATGCTCCCGCAGGCGTGTAAGGTGCTAGGTCAATTGTGGGCCCCCGAGAGTGACTGTGGGGTACCCAGGCCACCGGGGTGGACTTGTGCTGTGCAGAGGTGGGGTCTGCAGGCACCCATGTCCTCAGGCTGGGCTCCCTCCTGCTGGGTGGCTCTGGTCTTGGGGGCTCCCACGTGACTGATGCTCCCTCATGCTGTCCCAGACCCCCCAGGAGACCCCAGGAGGAGTGAGGACCCTGAAGCCCAGCGAGAGCGGCTGTACCAGCAGAGCTGGGCCTACATGGCCGCCAATGTGCAGCTGCAGCGGGCATGTGAGGGGCTGAGGCAGCAGTGCCAGGGCCTGCAGTGAGCCGGTGCAGAGCTGGAGCTGGGCATCGGACATGTGACACGTGCAGTGCTGCCCGGCGCCTTGGCCACCACCTCCTCCAGCTGACCTGGGCCCTTCCCCACCCCTAGCACCGGCTGGACCCTGTGTGGGCACCCAGGACCACCTCCCCCCAGCAGACTCTGCCCTTCTCATGGGGCCACTGTGTGCTCCCTTGCCCAGCGCTGGCCTGGCGCACCACTCCCAGGCCAAGAGGGGACTCCGCGGACCTCATGCTGCACTCCTGGGCAAGAGCCACCCCTTCATTGCCACAGGAGAGGCTGATGCAGTGGACAGTGGAGTGGCCATGGGTCAGGCCCTGGACACCCTCCCTGGGATACAGGCCCTGCCGGCCCCCAGCTCCCTGCATCCCTGGGGGCAAGGCTGAGCCCCAGGGCCACAGGAGTTTCTCTTCCACTGCCTGATCCTCAGAGACCCCAGCCATAGCTGCTCAGCCAGGGCAGAGACCCCCCAGCCCACCGGGCACTGTCAGGCCTGACAGAGCCTGGGCCACAGCCAAGGATGCAGACAGACAGAGACGCCCCAGTGGGACCGTCTTCCCATGCCAGCGGGGACTCCTGGCCTCCCTGCTCGTGGCCAGCATGGGAGGCCTGCCCCTGCCCCCCCATACAGCAGAGGAGGCAACTGGACAGCTCCATTTATTAAAGTTGTACGTGGTCCTTCCATTAGCCAGCGGCTTTACATGGGGTGCTGAGGAGCGGCGTGCTGTGTACACGTGAGACGGATGCTGCAGGGTGTGGGGAACAGGCGGGTGGGTGGAGGGAAGGCCGCCAAGTGGCCGCCGATCCTGAGTGGCCCTGGAAATGGCCGGGGAGGGTACTGGTGTCCAGGGTCAGGGGCTGGGCAAGACCCGGTCCCCAGGACAGGGCCTGCAGCCCCACCTCAGCTCCATTGTCCAAAGGTCACTCTGTGATCTCCCCATGATGGGCGGAGTGAGCTGTGCCTGCATCTCCCCCTCACTGCTCCGGGAGCAGCCCCGAGCCCCAGGCCTGGGGACACCCAGCAGTCCATGTGTGCGGAGGCCTTGGGCGCTGCCTCACCCCCACTGCTGGCCATCTCCTGTCCGGCTGCCCTAGGATCCCCAGGCCCCCTGCTTGGCAGCCATGGCCTAGAAGGAAGCGCGTGGCACCTGGGGTGTGCCCTGGAGCTTGGGGGCCACCCCTGCTCCTCCTGCGCTGAGTCCTGTGGGGCACAGGTGGGGCCTGAAGGGGGCACCCACTTGGGCTGCTGCCTGCAGCCGTCTGGCCAAGGCCCAAGGCTGTGGAGCACAGGACACAGCAGGTGGAGCGCCCTCCCTGGGGATGGGTTGCAGAGGTAGCCCTGCTGGGTAGCCACCCGCAGGTTCCCTTCCCCCAGCCTGATTCTGCAGGAAAGATGTCGCTGGCTGTCTCTGCAGTGTGCTCTTCCGTGGAGATGGGCAGGGCCGCGGGTCCCCCTCTCCTGCTGAGTTCAGGCTCCTGGGGTGTGATGAGGCTATGGCCCCTGGGCTCTGATGGCCCTGGAGTCCCGTGGTCCTGGTGCTGTCCGCGTGGTTCGTGCAGAGGAAGCTGGGAGGGAGGCACAGAGCCAGGCGCCCCCCCCCATGCCTGCCTTGCCCACCAGTGGTGTCCCAGGGTAGCAGGGTTAGCCCAACCCCAGCATCCCCCGAGGAACCCCGTCCCTCTAACACACCTGCTGGCCTCCAGCCTCCCCCACAGGGTGAGTGGGTGTCCAGGGTAGCCTGGCGACCCCCTTCCCTCCCTGCTACCTTTCCCTCAGGCCCCCAGGGGCGCAGTCTGGGCTCCAGCCCACACCCCTGCTCCCCCAGCTGAGGCTGGGAGTGGAAACCAACTGGCGGAACCCTCATTAAGGAATTAGCAGGAGCAGTAATTACAGGCTCCTGTCCTGCTCAGTGGTGACAGCCCCAGCCCGCCTCCTGAGCCTGCTCCCTCCCCCGGCCGGGTGAGCCTTGGGGTTCCAGTAGTGGCTCCCCCGGGGTCGCCTCTAGGGCGGGCACTTGCACCCCATTCCCTTCTGAGACCAGGCCTTGGCGAGGTGAGGCCGCGGTGAGCTGGTCTGCTAGGCGCATCTGCACAGCCTCCGCCAGGCTGGCGGGGGCCTACTCCAGGGAACCGGAGTGGGGAGGGCTCAGGGACTTCTCCATGGTGGAGTCCGTGGTGGCCATGGCAGCTGCCATGGGGCTGGGCATGTAGTTGAAGGGCGGGACGCGCCTCGCGGCTCGGGGAGCGTGCTGGCTGGCAGGGAAGTCCCCCACGGCGATACCCAAGTCCTCGTGGGCGAAGGGCATGGGGGCAGCGCCCTTGGCCCAGACGGGCCCATCCAGGTCGCTGCCCAGTAGGCGGCCAGGGCGCCTGTTGAGGCAGGGGGCTGCTCCCTGCTCTTCAGGCTCGGGGATGCGCTGGCGTTGGTCTTGGGCTGAGCCACCTTTTCTGTCTGCACCATGGAGTCGCTGGTCTTCCGTGGCGGGGGGCTGACGGGGCCCTCCTCCAGCAAGGCGCCCCAGAGCGGCAGGGCCAAGGCGGGCAGGGTGCTGCACAGGATGTGCGCGACGTCCTGGTCCCAGATGCGCCGCCACTTCGTGCCTGGCGCGACCACCCTGGGCAGTGGCCGCGCCTCGCCTTTACTCCCGCTTTGCTGGGGGAAGGGGAGTGCCTGGGGGGCTCCCGGGGCCCCGCCAATGGGCCTGCTGGCCACGCTGATGTGGGGCAGGGAGGAGTAGCGCTTGACCGCCTCTGGCCGCACGGGCAGGCGCGACGGGCTCTGGGAACTGGTGCGCAGGGGCACGCGCGGGCCGGGGCCGGGAGCGGACCCTGGTCGGGTTGGCTGCTGGCGGGGGACCGCCCTCAGCTCCTTGCAGCTCGAAGAGCAGAGGAAGACGGCGGGGAGCGCGGGCCGGCCTTGGCGGGGCGACGCGCCCTGGGAGGTGGAGGCGGAGTCGGACAGCAGCTCCGTGCGTTGGCGATTCAGCAAGCCAGGCGACTCCTTGATGAAGGTCAGTTGGCGCCAGAAGCCCGAGCGGTCCGAGGACTCGCTGCCTCTGGAGCGGGCGGAGGTCACACGCACCAGGCCCAGTCGGCCCCCACGCGCCCCCGTCGCCTCCTCGCGGCCTCTGGGGCTCGGCTCTGGGGCGGGCCTGGCCAGCGGCGGCGGCCCGTGCCTGGCCCGCCTCTGCATGAACGGGATCCGGACCGGCGACTTCTGGGTCTTGTGGTGCTTGACCAGCAGGGCCCGCGCCGGTGTCTTGGGCACTCCGGTGGCTATTGGGCCGGGAAGAGACCCTGCAGCTGGGGTGGCGGGGGGGGGGGGGGGGGGGTGGGACTTCCTGGGCAGAGGCTGAGAGGCGGGCGAGGTCTGGGAGGAGCTTGAACAAGGGGTCTTGGCCAGATGAGCAGTGGGGGTGCCGCTCCTGGCGGGGAGTGGCTCAGCGCCGCCAGCTCCGAGATCTTGCCCTGCTGGTGCAGGCTCCGAGAGCGCTGCTGCCTGGGCGCCAGCGCCTTGCCTGCGGCTGCTGGCTGTGCCAGGCTGGGGTGCTCTGCCGCCTTCCTTGGTGTGGCCCAGGGGCCAGGGGCAGGTTTGGGGCCGGCCCAGGGGCAGCTCCAGCCTGGCCCGGTTTCTGCCTGTGCCCCGGGCCTGCTCCGGGCTCCGGCCGGCGCCCCCGGCCTTGAGCCAGTGTCCTGAGACATGGCTGTGGGGTCGCGAGGCCGGCGAGCTCCTGCCTGTGCATCCGGCCCCTGGGAGGCCCTTGCAGGGTCTCCTCGCTGAGGGACGCGGCGCTGGAGAAGTTCACTGGCGTGCCCTCAGCCGAGTTAGCGCACGAGTCGTCCTCCCGGGCCGGGGTGGGCACCAGCATGTAGACCGGGACGGGCAGCGCCCGGCGGTCGTGCACCAGCGCTGAGGCCACCTTGCTGAGCCCCGCGGGCACGGCTGCCCCCAGGCACTCTCGCAGCAGCTCCGGCTCCTAGTCTGCGGCTGTGCGTGTGCGGGAGCCCATGGGCGCCAGCCCCTCCAGGTGTCCGGCAGCGGCCTCTTCTCGCCAGTGCCGTGGTCAGGGCAGGCGGGCGGTGGCAGCAGACTCAGCTCCAAGTCCTGCTGCACGGAGTGCTCCTGCAGGGCGAGTGCGCTGAGGCTGGAGGCGCAGAAGTTCTCGTCCGGTTTCTCCACAGTGAAGCGGACGCTGCCGGCGTCCAGCTCCGAAGGCAGGCAGCAGCGCTCCGGGCAGTCGGCGGTGTCCAGGAAGCGCTTCACGTAGCTCTCCCACTGCAGGCTGATCTGGCTGCTCTCGGGCTGGCCGGGCAGCGCGGCCTGCGCCATCTTGCTGCGGCTGGGCGGCATGGTCTGCCCTGGGCTGTCGGAGAGCTCGCTGGGGCTCATGGTGCTGCTGCCCCGCCCGCTGCAGGGGTCGCTGTGGAAAGAGCTGGCGATGGACGGGCTCTTGAAGCTGCCCAGGGAGCTCACGGAGCTGCAGCGGCTCAGCACCAGGGGCATCACCTGCACACAGTTCTCGGATGAGATGGATGGCGTGGCGTCCTCCATGCCCAGGCCCCGGCCGCGGCCTCGCCGGGGGCGCCAGGATGGCCACAGGCAGGGAGGTGGCCCTGGCCCGCCCCACACCCCGTCCAGCTCCGCCTCTTCGGGGCCGGCCTCCTCAGGCCCTCGAGGGAGGAGTCGCTGTCCAAGTCTCTGGCCTCTCTGGGGCCCGGGCGTCGGGTAGAGGACAGCGAGCTGCAGCGGGGCAGTGAGAGGGGCCCCTCCTGCGCCACCAGCCTCTGCAGCGCCCTCTGGCCGCGGCTGGCCGGGCAGCCTCCAGCTTCTCGGGCACCTGGCTCAGGCCCTCCCCCAGCAGCCAGGCCTGATTCCGGGCTGCGGGGGGCACCTTGGGGCCGCCGGGGCGTCCCCCACGCCTGCCCTGCCCGCGGCCTCCGGCAGCGGCACGTGCTGATAGGTGGGTGACAGCTTGATGGTGCGCACGCAGGCGTCGGCGCCGCCGGCGTCCCAGGTGGACCCCTCAGCCTGGCCGCCCCGCAGGTCGAGGTCCAGCCGAGCGGGCCATAGCTGCCCGTCCAGGAGCTCCTCGCGGTGCTCTGCCAGCTTGGCCAGCGGGCAGTAGCTAGCCATCGTTGAGGCTGTCGTTGGAGAGGCTGGCGTGGGCCGCCTTGAGCCGGAGCAGGGGGTGCGCCCGGCCCCCCGCCGCTGGCCGGCTGTCCTCGGGGTCGCGGCAGGGCCAGCAGGACTGCGCCCGGCCCTCCCTCGGTGCCTCCTGCCTGGGGTCCCCAGAGCTGAGGCTGAGGCTGTCGTCAGAGGAGGTATGCAAGGCCGAGATGTCTTCCACCAGATGGTTGATCTGTGCCACAGCCAGCGCCAGCTTGGCCTTGGCCTCCACTGGCCGCCTCGCCGCCGGCCTCCTTCTCGGGCTCCAGGGCGCAGTGGGCTGCCGGGGTGCGGGCCAGCGCCTGGCCCTGCAGGAAGGGGCTGCCCAACAAGAGGGAGAGCATGGCCATGCTGGCGGGCTCGGCAGTGGCGGTGGCCAGGGACCGCGCGCCATCGTCGTCGAAGCAGCCCGAGTCAGAGGTGTAGTCCCGCGCCAGCCCGTCCACGTGCCACAGGGGCGGCAGCGGCTTCTTGGCAGTGGCCTCGGCCAAGGGCAGGGCCTGTTTCTCCAGGTGGCCAAGCACCTGCACCAGGTGCCGGCGTCGAGCTCTGCCTCCAGCACCTGCTGCTTGTGCACATAAAGGCTGGACATGCAGGTGAGGGGGGACACGGCTGTGGCAGCTGCCTGGTGCTTGGCGGGCCGGTGGGCCAGCAGGTTGCGCAGGGCCGCGGCGCTGCCCATGGTGATCATCTTGTGCCTGGAGTGCAGCAGGTTGCGTAGCATGCCCACGGCGCCCAGGTCTCACACGAGCTCCTGGTCCCGCGCGCTGCAGGCTGACAGGTTCCAGAGCGTGCCGCACGCGTTGCTCACGATGGTCAGGCTGTACGAGGTCAGGTGCTGCAGCAGCGTCTGCAGGCAGTTGTGGTCGCGGAGCACCTGCCTGGGTGGGGGAGGTGGGGGCTGGGTCCCGTGTGGCCGGAACAGGCGGCCCCGCCCCGCCTCCGGGGATAGGGCAGCCAGAGCAGAAGGCCCCGCCTCGCCCTCCAGGGGTTGGGTGGCGGTTGTGGGCATTTGGGGGCATTGACCAGCAGGTGGGAGGGGTGGTGGTGGTGGTGGTGGTGGTGGTGTGTCTCTGTGTTTCTCAAATAAATTTTAAATTAAAAAAATGTACTCTTCATAGTTTTAGCCATTTTTTCACTACCTGAAATATTAAGGTCATGTTATTCTAAATAAAATATGAAACACTAAAAGAAAAAGTCCAACCTTACCATCTTGTTGCCTTTTCCAGGAATCTTCTCTCTCTCCTGTTTCATAACACTGTATCTGATATCACCCATCCCCGGTAGGTGCATCTCACCCCACAGAGGGTGTCCCAGGGGAATGTTCTTGGCCCCAGGGAACTTTCTGTGTAACCACAGCCACCAGGGCAGACTCTCACACCTGGGAAGTCTTCCACCTAGCATTATTCTGGATTGGGAGCAGGCGTATGGAGTGGGGGGTGGCCTGAAAAATGTCATCCTGTATCCACAAAAACTTCAACCTATGCAAAGATGGGGCACTCTGTTTTCTGGCAAGTTACATACCCGGTCTGTCAGTTGTACTCCTTTGTTAAACTTGACTAACTTGCTTACCACCAAAATCTGTCTCATTTGTATTCTTTTCTTATGAGACACCAGGACCAGCCATCATCCCTGCCTGACCGGTAGCACTTTCAGTCATACAGGTAACATAATTTTTGGCAGAGATAACCAGAAGTAATCAAGAGCAGTTCCAAGTGCTTGAGGAATGCCCCATATCTAGTTTATTTCTATCATTCCCTTCACTTTGTCTTGCTCAGTGTGAGCCACAATCCCTTTTTACCACATCCGAGTGGATGCAGGTGGAGCAGTTAAATATCATTAGAGTGCTCTCTGCAAAGAGATTCCCCTGATAGCATATGCTGGGTATGGAACAGTGAGGCATTCACTAGGCACTCTGCAGCTTCAAGACAGCACCCAGGTCCCATTGGAACACTGCAAAGCATCCACCTGTGGGGGCCAGTGCTACGGTGTAGTGGATGATGCCACTGACTGTGGTGCCAGAATCACATATGGTAGCTGCTCTGAGTCCCAGCTACTCTACTTCCCATCCAGCTCCCTGCTAATGCTCCTGGGAAAGCAGAAAAGGATGGTACAAGTGCTTGGATCCCTGCACCCACACAGGAGACACAGAAGAAGCTCCTGGCTTCTGATCCAAAGTCAGGAGCTGAGAGTTTCTTCCAGGTCTCCCACATGGGTGCAGGCGCCCAAGAACTTTTAATTGCCATAATTGCACATATTTGTGGGGACAATGTGATGTTCTAATACATGAATACCATTTGCAATGTTCAAATCTGAATATTTAGCACATCCATCCACTCAGAGATTTATTTCTCCATTGTGGTGAGTACAATAAAAATTATGTAAATTTTTGCTTGATCATTTTGACTTGAATGTAAGTGCTTAACATAAGGTTAAGTTACAGTTATGCAAAACAAGGAGGATATTATTGCAACAATGGAAGAGATTACTGTAAGATGTTACAGCACTAAGTTCATTTTCTGTTGCTGTAACTGGGTAATTTGTAAAGAGGTTTATTTTGGCTCCTGATTCTGGAAGCCAGTAGGTGCTAGAGCATGGCATCAGCATCTGACAGATAGGTAACCATGTGCATACAGGAGACAAAACATGTGGGGTTCCCAGGCTTCAGAGCAACTTGTCCTTGAAGTAACTAATCCAGTGTTGTAAGAGCAATAACTCACACACCTCTGAGAAGAAACGCAGTCCTGCCAGGACAACATGAATGACCTAATGATCCCTGAAAGTCCTCACTTCCTGATACCACCTAAAAGACAATCAAATTTCAACATGTGTTACAGAGGAAACCGTATTCAAAATATAGCATAGAGCAGAGAAACTAACAAATTGTAAAAGAAAACTGATTTTGAAATGTAGGAACTTTCTGATTTGATGCTGGAGATGAATCAGACTCTACACAATGGATTAATGAATATAAATCATATTTAGGGCACAATAAGAGACGCTAGGGAAGAAAGTAAGGTAAACGAAAAACATCCTAATGAGAACTTTTCCATTTTTGTCCTTTTCAAAAACATAAACACATATCTAGGAATAATTCCAATACTGTGAAAACCTGAAAGTCACATTTGAAGAATGCTTAATGAATGTGAAAGTGATTTATTGGGACCAGTGCTGTGGCACAGCGGGGTAATGCCCTGGCCTGAAGCGCCAGCATCCCATATAGGTGCTGGTTCTAGTCCCAGCTGCTCCACTTCGATCCAGCTCTCTGCTGTGGCCCAGGAAAGCAGTAAAAGATGGCCCAAGTCTTTGGGCCCCTGCACCCACGTGGGAGACCCAGAAGAAGCTCCTGGCTTCGGATCAGCACAACTCTGGCCATTGCAGCCAATTGGGAGTGAACCATTGGATGGAAGACCTCTCTCTCTCTGCTTCTCCTCTCTCTCTGTAGCTTTGACTTTCAAATAATAAATAAACTTTTAAAAAAAGTGATTTATCACAAAAGACAAAGGATCTTTTAGATAGTAAAGTAGCTGTTAGATTGAAGTGCGATATTTTATTTTTCAGATTGGACGATGAGTAGATATTATAGGTAAAGACTTCTGAATCCAACTTAATAATCCAACATAAAATCCAAAATGTACCTTTATTTACAAATTCATGAACTTACTGATTTTAGAGCTATGTGGAGATAGGATCCGTAACGAAGTAGTATCTGCAGTGTGTGAGAGATTAGATTATAATGGCACTTTCACCTTTATAATTCTAGCATTATTTATTTGTTTGTTTATTTTTTAAAGATTTTATTTATTAGAGAGGTAGAGTTACAGACAGTGAGAAGAGACAGAAAGGTCTTCCTTCCTTTGCTTCACTCCCCAAATGGCCGCAATGGCTGCAGCTGTGCCGATCCAAAGCCAGGAGCCAGGAGATTCTTTCAGTGGGTGCAGGGACACAAGCACTTGGGCCATCTTCTACTGCTTTCCCAGGCCACAGCAGAGAGCTGGATTGGAAGAGGAGCAACCAGGACTAGAATTGGTTCCCATATGGGATGCCAGCACTGCAAGTGGAGGATTAACTACTGCACCAGGGCACCGATAATTCTAGCATTATTTAATTCTACTTACCACAAATACTTTTGGAGGAGTGATTAGGTCAAAGTAAAAAAAAAAGAAAAAAGAATAAAAAGGAAAAACAACCCCACTTCCCCCCCCCCCAACTCCCCAACACACGCACAACCTTAAACTGAGGGAAATTATAGGTATATCTTTAAATCTTTGTTTCCTCCTCTGCCAGTTATACAACTTTGCATTTATCTGCTATGAATTCCTTATAGGCTGATAGAAAGAACGTTAAAAAAATATAAAAAATCATGGAGCAAGTTCCCAGCACAGTTCCTGTTTTGTTTTGTTTTTTAGGCTTTGCTTCCCTAATTCACTAATTATAGACACAGAAGTACATTTTTCAGCAATATTGGAGTAGAAACCTCTGGACCATTACTTTGCTTGACTTTCCATCAACAAATTATTATTTTTTAATCTGAATCCCAATACATAATTACTATTATCTTAGTAATTACTATTATCTTAGAAGTTCAATTGTTGCATTTTGTTAGGAAGTTTCTGGAGATGTTAATTCAAAATTTCATGTCTCCTGGTAGAATTTGACTAACTTATTCAAATTTATCAAGGGAAGGAGCGTTTGAGACTTCTTGAACCTCAGCATCTCTCAGTTCCTTTCTAGCTAAACTATTCAGATCCAGATTGTTCTGAATTTTGGGTTTGTCTGATTCTTTTTGGTCATCTTAGTGGGCCAGAAATTTGAAGGAAACACATAACCCTAATACTTTCTGGAAGTTATTTCCTACTTATCCTTGGCCAGAATAAGCACCTTTTTTAATTTCTGAGAAGGAAATGAGAGGAACAATAGCCCTAGGACTCAGGAGGAGGAAGAGGTAAGAAAACAGATGCCCAGCTCTACTTTGATTTCCCTGATTCTAAGGAATTATTAATTTTGCTAGTGAAGTCAGACACTTCTTTTACATTTGGAAAAGCTATCTTTAAAAAATATAAAAAATAAACAAGGTAGGGGAGCAGCTTGCTGGTGTTTGACCCACAAGCTTATGTTTTCTGAGAATCATTTCAGTCAGTTGAAATCTAGAATACATTGTGCGCCCCATGACTGATTCTGTGAAGTCTTGGCCAACATCGTGCTCGGGTGGTGTTTTATTAGGAAAAGCTTCACTAAAATGGGGTGAAATGAAATAGGATGTCTTAAACACAATACTGAACTGTATTTGTTTTTTAATTATTTCATTTGACCCCGAATATTTTAGAATTACAAGAATCTTCAACAGTGTCCATAAGTCCATAGCAGTGTTTGTGATAGTATGCTTGAACCCTAAAACAAAAGACATTGTTTATTTAAATATCAACCTAGATAATCACCAGAACTTAATCATGTAGCTTTCAAAGGCAAATATCATTTCTGGCTCCCTCTTCAGCTCCCCTTTCTCAGGGTAAGCACTGATGGCATTCAGTGAATGACTATGTGGTAAGATGTAAGAAGATCACATGTGTCCATCCTGAACAAGCATTCAGTCTTCCATATGTCTGATTATCTTTGATGGAAAAAATTCTCTAAATATTGCTTCTATGTGTCTCAGTTAGGTAGTGTTATTATACCTGTGAGCAAAAATAGGTCATGAAGATCACAGAGCATGAGCCTACTGAAACAAAGTTCAAGGATTCTGCAAAATTAACTCTTTCCTGTTGGCCAGTAAACCTTCACTTGAGTTCTCTCTACCTCATCCTATTAAATGTTGACATCAATAGCGATGTCACATAGCTGTTGCATGATATATATATATACATATATATCAATCATTTAATAAGTATTTGACAGATATTAATAATTATATACATAATTATGGTTACTACTTTTACTGGTAATGTGTGGCACAACAATGCAAGCTCTGAGCACAAGAGTACCTGACTTCAAATCTGAAAACTGTCAATTACTAGCTGATTACTATTGAGAGTTCTATCCTGCTTTGTCTGAGACCATTTCTGTACTAAGCCTTCTCCCTCCTCTTTAATGTGCAGGTATTGTGATACTTACTCCACAAAACTTATATAAAGATAAAATAATGATTTCAGCACTGTGATGGATGTAACAATGTAATTGGCTCACCTATTACAGGAAATCTTGTCTTTATTGACCTATTTTTATTCCTAAGAAACAAGAAAGGATGAATTTTAGTATGTGTTTCTATGTAACTTTCAAATGAAATTACTTCAAAAAGTATCATGAGAACAAATAAACTGGTTGAGATTTCGATTCTTGTCTTCCTGCAGTAACAACATTTAATCATTCTGAAATCCTACTGACTTATCTAAAGAGAGAATGAGTTTTAGACCTATGATTTCTATAAATGCTGAATAAGTCCATTATTTTGGAAGAAAAATAAATAAAAATATTAATATATTTCAAAATAATGAAATAATTCAACAAACATATAGGGGGACACATTCACCATTATTTCCCATGATAAATATCTAAGTTCCCAAATTAGTAAGAAGCTGCATGCTCATGACTGAAGTATTTAAATTTGATGTATTTAAATCAATATGTAGATATAGTCATGCAAATTCAGAGTGCTAAGAAATTTGACATTTGACATTTGATTCTTTATATGAAATCAATAACTAAAAATACATGATAGTGGCTGGCATTATGACACAGTTGGTTATGTCAGTTTGCTGCTCTACTTCTCACTCAGCTCCCTGCTAATGCACCTGGGAAAAAAGTACAAGAAGGCTTGAATGTTTGGCCCCTGACACCTATGTTGGAAATCCAGATGGATTTCAAGTTTCATGGCTTCAGGCTGTCCCAGAGCTGTCCCTTGCAGCTATTTGAGTAGTGAAGCAGCAGATTGAAGATCTCTGTCTGTCCCTCTGTCTCTGTAACTCTGACTTTCAAGTAAATAAATAAATAAATAAAATAGTTTTAAAAGCATGTGAAATAAATCACATATTGTTGCTTATCCCTTATCTTAGAAAAATACTGTTCACAATTTTGTAATTGAGTTCATTCAGATGAAACCTTAGTAATTACCATCAAAGTTTCTATTATCCAGTCAAGGCTTCTCCCACTTTTCAGAATTGCATGGTATTATTAATTTATTATTTTATTGATTTATATGTTTATTTGTTCAAGAGAACATATTACTCTCAAGCTTTACCATGAACTTCGAGAGTGCTTAGCAATAAAGAATATAAAAGTTTCTGCTCTAAATGAGATTGCATTACACATTTGATTTTGCAAATCAGCTAATATTTTAAAAACTGATAAATAATTCATATTATGCATAAATACTTCTTATTAACATTTCTATGGTCCTGTTCCTAAGAGGAACCATAAATAATTAGAATTTGCAGACACTAAACACACAAACTATGTCATTAAAACAAAAATCATTTTAACACCCATTGTAAATTAAACCTGTTTTATTTAAAATGACCAAAAACTCACAGTTGTAGTCAAATTTACACACACGCGGAGTTTGTTTTTCATATCCAATGTAGTGCATCTCACTATAGTATGCTACTTCAAGATCAAAAATGCTTCTATCTTATAATTTCACCTAAGCAGAATACATTGATTTCATTTGTGAAGGCTAAAATGAGATTTTGGAAAGCATTAAAGTAATTTCTTAACAGTCTTGTAGGTTAGGCATGTGATATTTTGATGTTTCTACTGGAAGTCAAGATTGGCCAGTTGAGCTACTTAGTGCCATAGGGGCTATATAGTATGAATCGTGTGGATATTTAGAAAGTGTAAGTCTTCTGGTCACCAAATAGTTTTTTGATTCTTTTAATGTCAAAAGATTCTCATAATGTAAAAAGACAAGTTGTATAATCAATTTTAAATATGAAGTCAAAAAATTATAGAGTCACTAACATACGTGTACATATGTTTCAAAATGTCTGTAGGCTATGAATATAAAAGTTGTTTCAAAAAATTTAAATTCATGCATTATGAGAAATCTTGTAAAATTCAGAAAAAACATGTATTATGAAAAAATTACATGGAATTCAAAATTTTCAACAAAATCGATATCTTTTATTTTCATTTACCTATTATTTTTAAATTAGCCTCATATATAATATATGCATCTATAACCATATATAGTAGAAAGGCCTTCATATATTTATTTATCTAGACACATACATGCATACTCTAACATTAGAATAGGATAATGATAGGAAATACTAAGCAGGCAGTAATCTGGAGGAATTTAAATGTTCTCAGGAAGTAATGAGTAAAGCTCTCAGAGTTTACAATAATTGGTAGGAACTTTCTTAATTAGATCCTCTGATCTTGCTTCTACAAGCGGCTTCTAGACTTTACCTAGTCCCCAAAATAATATTTTAAATATCTTTTTTTTTTTTGACAGACAGAGTGGACAGTGAGAGAGAGAGACAGAGAGAAAGGTCTTCCTTTGCCATTGGTTCACCCTCCAATGGCCGCCGCAGCCTGCACGCTGCGGCCGGCGCACCGCGCTGATCCAATGGCAGGAGCCAGGAGCCAGGTGCTTTTCCTGGTCTCCCATGGGGTGCAGGGCCCAAGCACCTGGGCCATCCTCCACTGCACTCCCTGGCCACAGCAGAGAGCTGGCCTGGAAGAGGGGCAACCGGGACAGAATCCGGCGCCCCGACCGGGACTAGAACCCGGTGTGCCGGCGCCGCTAGGAGGAGGATTAGCCTAGTGAGCCACGGCGCCAGCCCTTAAATATCTTGAATCTTCCTTTTTCCTGATCAAATTTAGCAATGTCTGAAATTATTGTTGGACCTCATACTCTCATCTTGAGAGTCTACATAGCCTTCCAAGCACGCTTTATGCATGTGAGTGAGAAGACACATAGCATTGTTTTAAACAGATTCTTTTTAATGATATATATTCATTTGAAAGTCAATGTTAGAGGGAGAGACAGATCTTCCATCCACTGCTTCACTCCCCATATGGGTGCAATAGTCAACTGGCTGAGCCAGACTAAAGCCAGGATCCAGGAACTCCATCCATGTCTCCCAGGGTATGCAAGGGCCAAGTACGTAGGCCGTCTTTGGTTTCTCTCCCAGGTGTATTCGCAGGGAGCTGGATTGAAGTGGAGCAACTGTGCCGCAGAAAAGCACCCATACAGGATACCTGCACTGCAAGTGTTGGCTTAATCTGTTGTGCCACAGTGCCAGTCCCAGATACTGTAATAGTTCATCTTAGACAATATGTGTTACTCAAACTGTGTCAATTTTCTTATTGTTTTATATTGAAGTATTACATTGTAAATATAGATATACTTTAATATATATTAAATATATAGAGATTTCTCAAATCTCTATAATTTGGTTTTTTTTTTTGAATCATCAATTATCCATCTGTCTCTTTCATCCTTCTTCTTCTCTCACTCTACATTATTATTACCAATGTTTAATTATATGGGAAACAAGTGAAATGCCAGCTACCAAAATTAAATTAATTCCTGAATTATTACCTTGAGTTGGGGTTTTCTTGTGGCAAATATTTATTTTGAAATTTTTGTTTTTTTTTAAATTTAAGAATAGACTTAGGAATCTCTACACATGATTATCTAAGTGTGTCAATTGTTTCCATTTTGCAGCTTTGGCAGCATCATTCTCTCATGTGTGCTTGTCTTTTTCCTAAACCATTTAGGAGAAGTGACAACTCTCTATCCTCTTATATCAAATAGTTCTATGTATAGTTTCTAAGAAAAATATGCCTTTTTAAAGTAATAGCCATATAATAATAATTAGGAAAGCCAAGAAACTTAATATACATGCAACATTATTATTTAATTCAAAGTAATCTCCTCTAAAACACAGCCATATGAATGCATAAGGTTATAACTCTACCAAAGCACAAGGATATCCTTCTTGAGTATTTGTGGAAAACTATGTAGTTATAAATGATTGTGGATAACTTTTGACAATTCTTTATCTAAACATATAACTGCAAATACACACCAATATATGTAAAATATTATCAGTATAAAAATTTGGAAAGCACAGAAAAATTAAAAAAGAAACTATATGATTTGAGATAAACATTTATGCCTTTACACACATATACCCAGTGTGGATATAATATATAATACACTTTGGATATTTTTATTTTTATTTTACATAAAATTTATTCATGTAGTGAATATTTGATGACAACAGTATTTTTATTTCATATTATATATTCAACAGGCAGAGAAATGGAAGGATGGATGACAGAAAGATTGACAGAACTCTCATTGGCTAGTTTGTTCCCCAAATGCTTGCAAATTCTGGGATTGACCTGGGGCATTTATACTTTTAAAAATGCATACATTTTATGTATTTATACATAAGCATTTTTATCTCTTTATGCTTCCTTAGGTTAATTATTTAAAATATAATTTGGGGCAGGCGCTGTGATGCAGTGGGTGAACGTCCTGGCCTCAAGCACCAGCATCCCATATGGGTGCTGGTTCAAGACCCAGGTGCTCCTCTTCCAATCCAGCTTTCTGCTATGGCCCGGGAAAGCAGTAGAAGATGGCCCAAGTCCTTGGGTCCCTGCACCCTCATGGGAGACCCAGAAAAAGATCCTGGCTCCTGGCTTCAGAGCAGCACAGCTCCAGCTGTTGTAGCCAATTGAGGATTGAAACATCAGATGGAAGACCTCTCTCTCTCTCAGCCTTTCCTCTCTCTGTGTATCTCTGACTCTAAATAAATAAATACATCTTAAAAAAAATAGAATTTTGGGTTCAAATGCATCAGTAGCTTTTAAAGGTTTACAATATATATTGTAAAATTGCATGGAAAAGTATTTCCCTTGACGTAGTCAGCATTGATGATCATTCTTTTTCCCCCTTTCAGCTGAAAGAGTATGCTGAAGAAAACTAAAAACTTTGTTTATTTACTCATAGAAAAATTAGAGCATTATTAAAATTCTTGGTGTGAAAAGCATTAGGACTTTACAATGTATCATATAAAGTTGACCTTAAGTAATCAATTGCTTCCTGTCTGATATTTGCATTATAATCCAGTTGATGCTACTTTTTATATTTCTAAAAATGCAAAAAGATTATCATTCAACTCACATACATATCACAGTTTTCAACATTTCTAGTATTTTATCATATGATATTATGATAATATATGATATTTTATCATTAATTTGAAAGGCAGAGTTACAGTGAGAGAGTTTCCATCCTCAGGTTCACTCTCAAAGGGGATGCAACAGCTAGGGCTAGTCAGGCTGAAGCCAGGAGCCAGGAGTTTCTTTCGGGTCTCAAATATTTGAGCCATCATCTTTGTCTTCCCAGGTGTAATCACAGGGAAGGGAGATGGCTCAGAAGTGGAGCAGCTAAGACTTGAACCTATGCCCATATGGGGTGCCTGTGCTGCAGGTGACAGTTTCATATACTGTGTCATAGTGCTGGCTCTCCTTAAATATCAAAATTTCAAAAAATAAATTGAGAATAACTTAAAGCCCTTCTATACCCCCCTTTAACATAAAATAATCACCTTCTTGCACATGGTATATATTAATACTAGGTGTATTTCATACTTCTTACTTCATATGGGGATGTACAATTCAAATATATAGGTAATTTGCATGTTTGGAACTTCAAGAAAATAGTTTGTTATACTGTAGATATAATGGCCAACTGGGATTATTGAAATATAATTTTAGCAAGTGTTATTCATCTTGAACTGGTCTACACTCAATAGTTTAATAAGGAAACAAATTGCTCTTCCTATTTGCTTAGGCGAAACGTGTCTCTAGTTTTTGTTATCATTATTGCTTATTAGGCTACTGTGTGTGTGTGCATGTGTGCACACATATTACTGATTTTTGTGGAAATATGTGTTTTTGCATGTGGCAAGTGGTTAGAAGAAAAAAAATGACTAGACTTTGTTGAACATTGTGAGTTCTTTTTATTTTACCCACTTATCCTCCAAAGTTATTCCATCATAGTTACTATTTATTTTCCTCTTCCCTAGTTGGAGGTAAGCTGGGGCTTTTGTTGTATATATTTATTTTTGAACTGTCAGCTGTTCTTTTTTGTGCATTCATTATGTATGCTGTATTTTGCCTTTGTTTTTACTTTTACTGCAAAGTTTCACTTGTTAAAATTCTTAATTTATTTTGAAATATAATTCTTTATTAGTTCAATGTCTGGCAATGTTATCCAGCTGACATATTCATTTTTATATGGTATCATTTTTGAACCAAATTTTATGTTTTAGGGTTGTCATGTTTGTGAGTACTTTAATTTATTATTGATGGTTTCATTTTTTTTGCAAAAAAATGTTTCTTCAGCATTAAAAATGTATTTACTGATACTTCTTTCCCCCTCTAGTATGTAAAGTTTTCTGTGTTAACACAGTTATGTTTCTAGCCTACTTGGCCTTTCCATTATTGATTCAAACATCACATATTTCTCTTATTACTAGAAATAGTTACATTGAACTTCATAAGAAGCTTTAGCAGCTGCTAGGATAATTTCATTCACTCATTCATTTTGAAAATGATCTTGACAGTTCTTGATCCTTTTAATCTTTAAGGATGTTAGGGCATGCTTGAAAAATCAATAGAAAGCACTAGTATTACCTTTATTTGATAAGCATTGAATGTAAAGATAAATTTATAGACAATTGCGGTCTCCAGTGATTTTTCTTAAGTTTTGCATTTTTATCACTGTTTTGTTTTTATTGTCTTTATGTTGCAGTGGCATCTTTTTTTTAAAATGAAAACTCATAAAATTGCAATTTTCAATAGATTGTGTTAAACTCTATTACTGTCGAGTACCAGAATAGATTGTGTTACTACCTAGTTATTGCTCCTTCTGTATCCCACTGTGTTCTGAGTGACATTTGCTATATGTATATTAACAAGAATGAGACAGTTTTTCAGCCAGCCACATCACCCACTATTCTTTATGGAATGTTTGGGATCCTGCAGATTGTCTTTTGAGAACTTAACATTCAGAGCTTAGTATGATATGAGATCAGCATATTCGGTTTCCACTCATAAGACTTTACAAATAATCCCCTACCATGTGGGGTCCTGTCTCTACTACAGAGCTCTGAGATGATCTGGAAGCTGCAGTCAGTTGAGGGCAGCACTAAAGTATGGCAACAAAAACGTCTTTTAGTAGACTATGACAACATTTCATACAGCATATTTGAATATCATTTTAATTCTCTTGGTGTTTAAAGTGATGTTCTCAGTCAAACATACAAAGGTACGATTATTAACCAAGACTCCAGATTCAGGAAGAACTGGATCACAAGGGCTATGCTTAGTTTCAGAAATGCATATTTTCTCCTTCAGGAAATTGTGTGAGTTTTTATTATATCCTCCTAGTGTTCATTTAATGTATTTTGTATCTCCTCTCAGCATTGGATAACTTCCACATGACAAGCAAACCCTACACCTAGTGGCCTCACTAGATTTTCCCAAGTCCTCTTATAAGTCCTGATTTAAATGATTACCAAAAGGAACATTCTTAGTAATTGGACTACATGAAATTTTGTAGATAAGGGCATTCAGTCTTGTATTTTGGAGCACCACAGTCAAGTTATGTTAGATTTCAGAGTCCTGACTCTTAGTGGGAACATTATTCTGTTCTTAATTGTGACTGATGTCTACTTCAAAATATATGCATAAAGAATAATAAAGTAGATATTAAAAAATGCAACTGATTTTTCACAAAAACTAATTCTGACTATGATAATACTTCATATGTATATGAATACATATATACATAATATATGTAATATCTTGCATTATTAAAGCCAGTAAAACAATAAATTTGTTATGTTTTGCAAATTTGTAAATATCTATGCATAAAAAACAGTGAATTATAATTATAGCACTTCTATAACTAGGAAAGAATTAGGACATAATAGAATTAAGAATTTAAAAATATCCAAGTTGTAAATCCTGGATTTTTTTTACAAATTTTGAAAATGGATGATATGGAATACATTATTAAATAAAAAACATGATTAAAGTAGATCAAAAGGATTTAGAATACGTAAGTGCTTACAGTGTATCTTCCTGCTTGCTCAGACTTGAGTTTTACCAAAAAGAAAGAATTCATTATTTCATTTTGTATTTTTCATATAAGAGCATATGGTTTGTATTTGTACTTTGGTTTAGTAATAAATTTCTCTATTACGTTGCTCATACATCAGAGTTTTTACTGAGATTTGCATTTGCTTCAATCCAAAGTCAACAATTTCTTTATGTTTCATTTATCTCTTAAAACTCACAATCCCAATTTTTTCTTCCATTCTCCCCAAATTAATATGTGGAATTGCTTCTTTACCTTTTATTTCCATTAACGATGTGATTCAGAGATGAAAGACGAAGTTCAACTGCCCTTTTCTGTGAAGCTCTTTGTTAAGACATAAAACAGCATCAGCCCTTGCACAGCTTGTTTTCAGTGTTAAAGTGACCTTATGGTACTTTGTTTTCTGTTGCAGGAGACTCTTAAAAATACTTCTAAATTTTGTTAAAATGATTTTAGTTTTTTAAAACTTATTTATATAAATGGAACAAATTTCAAACATTTCCTATATACAGTTGCAAGAATATAATAATACTTCCCACCCTACCGTCCCTCTCTGGCCCCTACCCTCTCTTCTGCTTCCTTTCTATTTTTCTTTTAATTTTTATAATGGCATATTTTCAGTTTGCTTTGTAATCACAAGCTTAATCCTACACTAAATTAAGAACTCAATAAGTAGTAAGAAAAACCACTATTCAAATTTTGTTGATTATCTATCAAACTGAAAGAAAAACAAATATCAAAAAATCTGACCTTGTTCTTTCCCTTTGAAATCAACACCAATACTCTATTGATGTAGAATTATTCTCTCTTGGGAAGGTATGAAATAATTTTTGTGTCTTATCCATATGTGGTGCTAGTAATCTCTGGAGAGCAAGTACTATTAACAAGTTTCAGGAGTTCTCTAATTCTCAATTCTTGAATTTACTTACACTGAGTGGAGTGTAAATAAATACAAATAAATATAAATGAAAATGAAATATTCTCCTCTGTAATTGAAATTTATCACTTTCAAATCATTTTTTTAGAGTCATTATATTTTTCTGTATTGTAAACTATCTCAAATATCAATGCAAGTTATATTCATGGCAAAGATTTTCTGTTTGTTATTTGTTAAAGCTCTTAACAAAAACCAGATGTCAGTTGTCATTTTCACTTCACCAAGTTAACACCGAGGGGGAGTAGGACAGGGAATAAGAAAATGCTGTGAACATTTGGAACAAAATAGTATTTACTTCTCATATCATTCTCCAACCCAAAGCAGTTACTAACCTGCAATCTGTCTCCATATATTTACTTTGCTGGACATTTCATATAGGTGTAATCATAAAATATGAGTTATTTTGTGTCTGAGTTATTTCCTTTGGCCTATTTGCAACGTTTATCTACAATACAGCATAAATAAGTACTTTAGTCATTAATACTAATAATATTTTGTTGTACTGATATATTGCATATTGTTTATTCATCAGTGTGTTCCATCTTTTGATATTATGAATACTGATATGTACATATATTCACATGACTTGATATGAACATTGATGTACAATATTTATAAGTTCTTATTATTTTAACTTTATATTTTTGTTTTCCTTTCTGTTGAATTGTAATGTACATACTGTTAGAGTTGTAAGTGCATAGGCCTATAAATTTTCACAGGCTGAGTACACCTGCAGAATCACAACCTATATTGATAAACAGTTTGTTAAGATCACTCTAGAAGCCTCCTTTTACTCTCTGATAGTCATACTCCTCTACTCTGACTTCTTACAGCATAGTATAATTTTGTGTATTCCTGTTTTATATACATGGGATCATACAATATGAATATGCGCTCTTTGTCATAAGCGTCTTTAATTAGCTGGGAAATGAATGCATATTTTTGCATGTTGGAGTTTGTTCCATTTCACTATTGTTTAAGCTGAAGTTCTCAAAGTATTACATAGTGACTCCTCAGATTCTTTGCATCTTTCTGGAGTGTATACAAAGTCTAAACCTTTTCATAGTAACACTAAGATGCTATTTAACTTTTCACTGTCAGTCATTCCTGAGTGTTAGGGAGTTTTCCAGAGACTACATGATGGGAAGCTGCTTATATAACCCTGGGATTAAAATGTCTCAATTTTAATTGTTAAAATGTTAATTTGTTGTTAAAATGTCTCAATTCCAACATGTTAACTATTAATAGATATAAGTCACATAAATAAAAATTCCTTTGGTCCTATAATAATTTTTAAGAATGTAAAGTAGCAGTACTTACCATAATCTCAAAAAGCACAATTTTTTAAAAAAGGTTGGCATTTTGTTATTTATTTGCTTGTTTGTTTATTCATATTTACTTGAAGCATAGAGGCATACAAAGAAAATGAGTGAGACAGAGGCAGAGAGATATCCATTTGCTAGTTTACTTCCCAAATGACAGGGCAGAGCCAGACTGAAACCATGAGTTGGGAACTCAATCCTGGTCTCCCATGTCAGTGGCAGGGACCCAATTGCTTTAATTATCACCTGTGTCCCCCCAAAGTGAGCATCAACAAAAAGTTGGAATTATAAACTGAGCAAGACTCAAACCCAAGGACTCCAACAAAGGATGCAGACATCCCGAGTGCATCTTTTTTTTCCTTTTTTAAAATAATATTTATTTATTTATTTATTGGAAAGAGTTAGAGACAGACACACATACACACACAGGGTAGAAGAGAGAAAGAGGAGTGGGGGAGGGGAAAGGGAGGGAGGGAGGAAAGGAAGGAGAGAGAGAATCCTCTAATCTTCCATCTGCTTGTTCACTCCCCAAATGGCTACAATGACTAGGAGGTCTGGGCTAGGCTAAAGTCAGGAGCTGGGAGTTTCAGCTAGGTCTCACACATGGGAGCAGGGGCCCAACTATTTGAATCATCTTCAGCCATTTTTGCAGATGCATCAGCAGGGAATTGGATGGATATGGGAGAAGCTGGGAAGTGAAATGGCACCCAAATGGAATGCTGGCATTGCAGATGGCGGCTTAACCAGCTAGGCCACAAAGCCAGTGCCCCAAGCAGCATTTTATCCACTGCGACAAGCATCCACTCCAAAAGACACAATCCTGAACATCATAATCACAAATTTTGAAGTGTTTAAAGCTAAAAACCCCTAAGGGCTAAAATCTATAATGATGAAAATCCCATGTATAATAATACTGAAAAATAATGATCAAACTTGAGAGCTAAAATTACAGAAACTAAAATTTCTACCAGGAAAAAGGATTTTTAAAAGAGAACCAACGGCAAAAGGAAGACCTTTCTCTCTGTCTCTCTCTCTCACTGTCCACTCTGCCTGTCAAAAAAAAAAGGAGTATAAAGTCATACTCTAAGGGATTAGTGTGTGGATTTTCCATTTTACACAGTGCTGTTGCCACCTATTCAGTTGCACTGTGTCCACTTTAAGCATAGTATCATGCTGCCTTAAAAAAAAAACTTTTAAAGAATCAAAATAATTTGATGAGCTTAATTACTTTCTGATCTAAATATACTTGCTGATGTAGAGGTTCCTTCAGTGTTACAAAACACATTAAGGCAGTGGTGCCATGGCACAGTAGGTTAATCCTTCTCCTGCAGCGCTGGCATTCCATATGGGTGCTGGTTCTAGTCCCAGCTACTCCTCTTCCAATCCAGCTCTCTGCTGTGGCCTGGGAATGCAGTAGAAGATGGCACAAGTGCTTGGGCCCCTGCACCTGCATGGGAGACGAGGAGGAAGAAGCAACTGCCTCCTGGCTTTGGATTGGCACAGTTCCGACTGCTGTAGCCATTTGGGGAGTGAACCAGTGGAAGGAAGACCTTTCTCTCTGTCTCTCCCTCTCACTGTCTGTAACTCTAAGTCTCAAATAAATAAATAATTTTAAAAAAACATGCTAAATAGTGAATTATTCTTTGTTAGGGATTTCACTGCCAGAGAAAACAAAATTCTTACATTTACTACATAATCTCACAGAAAAACTAGTGCATATTTTACTTTAAAAAATGAATGGCACTTCCACAATTGTCTTCACTCTGTCTTATCAAATATATAAAATGCATGCCCTTTTTTGATCTAATAATTTTATTATCAATGTACTCAATTATGTTTTAATAATAGGAAAAGCAAAACACTTCATAAATACTTGTTTGGAGATTTGATGGACTTCAAAGAAGAACATAGATTTCAATTGGACCCCCAAACTGGACTGACAAATTTGAAATTAGGTACAATCAAAAATTCTAAAAGTGAATTTCAAGGTGTTGCTAGTAACGTTTATTTTTCCCATTCAATGGAATGCATAGCAGAAAATTCATGGATGCATGTGACATGGAAAAGGAAAACTGGTTTATAAATGAGTTATTCTCATGCATTGGCATTCCTTCCAGTTTGTGAAATTCCAGGAGTTATTAATCAATTAAGGCTGCATTGTTTGAAGTAGCCAGCAAAGTTATTTTCAGGTTTGAGGGTTTCATAAAGAGAAGAATAAGAAGACACGCAATGAGTGTTGTTGCCCTCCTGTCACCGGTATTCTTCCTGCCAAATTTGTGGTCAGTGTGTCAGTACATACAGAATGGATTTTGTGGACCCAAATCAATTTAGAAATACAGAGTAGATGATGGACAAAATTTCACAATTTATGAAGAATGCTCTTGACTGTGTATATCAAATAGAATAATTTCCTAAAGGACCAGTTCTGTGGGGAGCAACTGGGAGCAACTTGGACTAGACTAAGTTACTGGAATTAAGACTTATTCTATGCATCTGCTCTCCCACAATATGGCGCTGAGAAGGGAGGAAACAGCTTTTACACAGCTGCCTCCAGTTCAACCAATAAACTGTAGGACCTGCTCCTGATTGGAGGAGAGCAGCGTACTTGGCGTGTGGGTAGCAGAGTTGGGATTGGTGGAAGAGGACTATAAAGGAGGAGAGAGACAACATGCACCAGGAACATCTATCTGAAGGAACACCTGTGCAGCCCCCGAGAGAGCCGGCCGGCGGTGTGCCGCTCCCCCGCGGAAGTGGGGAAAGTGGCTAGGGGGAACCGCCCTTCCACGGAGGTGGAAGGGATGGTAGCCAACCCGGGAAGAACCAGCAGCAAACCCGGGGAGGGCCGAGCAGACAAAAGAACAGCGCAGGGTCCTGTGCCGTTCCTCCTCGAAGACGGGGAGCAACATAATGGTGCCGTGACTCGGATAAGAAGCCTAGGCAGGGTTCAGTGTCACTCCTCCACGAAGAGGGGGAGCGACATAATGGTGCCGTGACTCGGATATGAAGCCTGGGCAGGGTTTAGTGTCGTTCCTCCATGAAGAGGGGGAGCGACATAATGGTGCCGTGACTCGGATATGAAGCCTAGGCAGGGTTTAGTGTCGTTCCTCCATGAAGAGGGGGAGCGACATAATGGTGCCGTGACTCGGATAAGAAGCCTAGGCAGGGTTCAGTGTCGCTCCTCCATGAAGAGGGGGAGCGACATAATGGTGCCGTGACTCGGATATGAAGCCTGGGCAGGGTTTAGTGTCGTTCCTCCATGAAGAGGGGGAGCGACAAGTTCCATATAAAATATGAGTCTTAATTGTTCTCCGAAGAAAGTCATGCCCTACTAGGATAAAAGCAACTGTTCATCACAATGCAAGACTTCAAATTACAGTTAATGTCCATGTGCATAAGCCTGCTCTTACAGATAACCCGGATGCAGTTACCAATACTCTATACAATAACTTTTTCATATGTCAACTTTTCTCTCTATGTTGTTGTTCCATTTTTTCCTTTTTTCCCACTGTTTCAAATTTACAACACTTTTTTTCATGCTTCACTATGATGAGTATTTCAGCTTTGCATCACTTGCAATACTGGAGATATAAATATGGTAGACTTTTTAGAGAGTTCAGATTTGTTTAATGCATTTTTTTCAAATTTAGCTGATACAGAGTACATTCTCATAATGTAGACTTTGTGTTTAAGGACAGTGTATGCACATAAAAACATTAAATCTTCCTCAATAAATGAAAAGAAATCCTTTTGTACATCTGTATTTGAGAAAGACAAATTGTCTTGATATTTCTATTCTTTGGGTGACTGCATACATAATCATATATTTCTTTCTTAATTTGTTTTTTTATTTGTAAAGGAAAGAGAGAAAGAGGGACAGAGATAGATGGAGGGAGGGGGGAAAGAGAAAGAGAATAAGAAAAGAGAGAGAAGGGAAGGAAAAGGCAAGGTGAGGTGAGGCAAGGGATTGGAAGGGAACAGAGATCTCCCATCCATTTGTTCATACTCCAAATGCCCTCGACTGCTGGGACAGGAGTATGCTAAATCCAGGAGCTGGGAACTCAATCTGGATCTCCAACATGGGTTGTAGAGACCCAACTACTTGAACCATCATCTGTTGCATCTAAAAATACACTTTAGCATGTGGCTTGAATCATGAATAGTGCCAGGAACTGAACCCAGGAACTCTGGTAAGGTATACAGGTATCCCAAGCTTTTTCTTTTTCTTTCATTCTTTTTTTTTTTCTGACAGGCTGAGTGGACAGTGAGAGAGAGAGACAGAGAGAAAGGTCTTCCTTTGCCGTTGGTTCACCTTCCAATGGCCACCGCGGCCGGCGCGCTGCGGCCGGCGCACCGCGCTGATCCGATGGCAGGAGCCAGGAGCCAGGTGCTTTTCCTGGTCTCCCATGGGGTGCAGGGCCCAAGCACCTGGGCCATCCTCCACTGCACTCCCTGGCCACAGCAGAGAGCTGGCCTGGAAGAGGGGCAACCGGGACAGAATCTGGCGCCCGGACCAGGATTAGAACCCCGTGTGCCGGCGCCGGTAGGCGGAGGATTAGCCTAGTGAGCCGCGGCGCCGGCCGCCAAGCTTTTTCTTAATAGCTATGTCAAAATGCTCACCCCACCATTGTAAGTCCCTTAAGACTTAGATTGTCAATATTTCAGATTACCAAAGTAACTAAGTTGGGTACACAACATTTCCTACCAGTATGTCATGCTTTTATATATTTCATTTATAGACATATATATTATATATATATTTATATGTAAAGAGAGATGATTCATTAGTTTATAATTGTTATACCCATGTGACTATCATTTGTACACTTGAATGATTATGCATGAGAAAACATGCATAATTATTGCCTGTTTTATTGTGTAAAGTGGCTTATGAAGTGTTCTGCTGTGCTTTTATATGTTCCTTTTAATTAATATTTTAAAAATGAAAACCAATGTCTTTTAAAGAATTAGTTTCTTTTATTCAGAATTATAGTTCTCAGATTTCCATCTTTAGAGACATTCATAGCAACATTTGGGATTATTGTCTTTGGAATTGATGTCTTTTAGGATTACCACCCAAATCATATACAGTTACAGAAACCACAAGCTTGAAAACCATTGTTGCAGTTGTGTGACTGAAGGACAATTTATTTTTCCATTATGTTTTGTTGACAACTTGGGTTATTTCCAGTCTTTGGCTATTCCGTATACTGCTTTATGAGAATGTCTTTTGTAGGACATAAAGACATTTCTGTTGGGCATATATATCTAGGAAAGAGATTACTGGCATATAAAGTACATATTTAGTTTCTAGTAGCTGACAACAAGTTTTCTAGGGTATCTGTAAAACATTGTAGTTTATATTCCTGCAAACAGTTTATAGGCGTTGCAGTTGTTTAGCCTTCTTACCAACAGTAGGAATTGCTTGTCTTTCTTCTTTTAGATGTTGTCTTGGTTGTGTAGTGGAATTAGGTCCTGTTTTAAATTTGCATATCTGTGGCAAGTGAAATTGAGCACAATCACATATTAATATTGATCAAGCAATATTTTTTAACTTGTTCACTTATTTTCCTCAAATTAGGCATAATTTACAAATAAAATCTATATAAAATATACAGTGTGAGGTTTTGATATATGTATACATTGTAAAAAGCTCACAATTACAGTCACCATCATATTCAATAACTGACAGTCACCCATTGTTTCTTTGTGTATGACTGGTAAAAATACTTAAAATCTATCATCTTGTCCAATTTCAGGTATATTCATGCTGTATTGTTAACTATAGTTTCCATGTTATGCATTAGATTTCCAGAATTTCTCCTTCTTTCTATTTTAAATTTGTACCATTTAACCAGTAAGATCTTGGCTTCTGTGAGTAGTTTTGTTTATACTTTTTCATATAATTGAAATAATAATTTCTGACTTATTTTGCTTAGCATAATATCCTTAAGGTTTATCTCTGTTGTTGCATATGGTACAATTTCCATATGTTGTTCATTTATTCATTTGTCCAGCCATGTAGGTTTGCTCCATATCTTGAATATTGTTAAACATGCAATAACAAATGAGAGTACAGACACCTCTTCAACATAGTGATTTTATTTCCTTTAAATGCGCACTCAGAACTGGGATAGCTAGATCAGTTTACTTTCTCATTGGCTTTTCTCAAAACTTTGCCTTTCTCAACATCCTCTGAAACATTTATCTTTGTTCTTTTTCATAATAGCCATTCTAACCGGTGAGCAGTGATATTGCATGATATGATTGCTAATTTCTAAAGATGAGTGGTAGACTGTCTTTTCATTCAGCTATCAACCATTTTGATGTCTGCTTTGAAAAATATTTTTCATTTAGTTCCTTTTTCAATTTCATTTGGTTTATTTCATTTTAGCTATTTTTTTAAAAAATTACTTTTACTTATTTACTTATTTGTGAGGCACAGAGATGAACAAACACAATGTGCCCACAAAAACAGAGAGGCCAAAGCCTGAACCAAAGATCCAGAAACCCAATCAAAGTTAGTATCAGGAACCCAATTACTTGAACCATCATTATTGCTCTCCAGGTTCTTCATTTTGAGAGAGCAGGAATTGGGAGCAAAAGCTAGGAATTCATCCTAGTTACTCAGATATGAAAACAGGAATTATAAGAAACAATTTAACTGCCAGGCCAAATGCCTGCCATGAATTTTTACTGTTGTTTGAGCCTCTTACATATTTTGGCTATTAACAGTTTCTCAGATGTATGATTTCCCACTATTTTCTCCCATTCCATAGATCTTTTTTGTTTACTTTGTTGATTATTTCCTTTGCTGTGCACAATGTATAGTCTGATGCAATTCTATCTACATGTTTTTGCTTTTGTTGCTTGTCATAGCCCAACATCATTGCCCAGAACAAGGTCAAGGAGCTTTTTCTTTGTTTTCTTTTCAGTGTTTTGATGGTTTCAGTGCTTCTTTTTAAGTCTCTCAACCATCTTGAGTTGATTTTTGTATATAATATGAAATATGTGCTTAATTTTATTCTTCCAAACATGGTTATGCAGTTTTCCCAGCATCATTTGTTGAAGAGACTATCCCATTCCCATTGTGTTTTCTCGGTATCTTTGTGAAATATCAATTAACAATAAACATGTAGATTTATTTCTGAGCTCTATTCTGTACCATTGGTGTACATGTATAATTTTATTCCGGTATCATACTATCTTGATGATTATGTCTTTTTAATATATCTTAAAATTGGGAAGTGTGCTGCCTCTACCTTTATTTTTCTTACTCAAGATTACTTGGAGTATTCAGGTTCTATTTTATATAAATCTGGGGCTTTTTTCTATCTCTGTGAAAAATGCCACTTGAATTAGAAAGAAATTGAGTAATGCAGGAATGTTGAAAATTTAATTCTTCTAATCCATGAACACTATCTGTCTTCCTATTTGCTAATATCTATTTCATTAATGCTTATAATTTTCAGTACATAGGTCTTTAATCTCTTTTTTTATTCCTATATATTTATTCATTTGAGCACTGCTATGAGTGAAATGTTTTCTTAATTTCATATTATAGTATTTTGCTGTATATACTGATTTTTGCATGTTAATTGTACAATAAGATCATCTCTTGCGCAAAGAGATGTAATTTTATTTCTTAAGAATTTTGTGTCTTTGATTTCTTTGTTGTGAAATTCTTGTAGCAGTTCTTTCAATACTATTTTTTATTTAAGTTCTGAGATTAAGCACCCTTATCTTGAGCCAGAACTTACAGGAAAAAGTTTCAGTTTCTCTTTATTGATATCCACCCTGCTTTTGCTCATCATATGTTACCTTTTTGTATTGAGGTACATTCCTTCTGTAAGTAATTTGCTGAGGAAATTTTTTGAATCATAAAATGACGTTGAATTTTGTCAAACCCTTCTTCTACATCTTTTGATAAGATTACATTAATTTTCCTTTATTATGTTAATGTAGTACATCACAATCCATAGCTTTCTGTATGTTCACGGATCTTTTGGATAAATCCAACTTAATCATGATGAATAATTCTGGTAATTTGATATTGAAATTGTGAGTATTTTGGTGAGAATGTGTGCATCTATATTCATTAGGAATATTGTCCTATTTTCTTGACATGCCTTTATGTGGCTTGCATATCAAACTGATACTAGCCAAATTCAGGCTATCATAACAATAATCTCATGGGAACTAATTTCAAAGGGCACACCCCCAGGACCCAAGTACCTCCCATTAAAATCCATCATGTAAATGTTTAACCACCGCTGAATAGCGTCCTGATGCAGACCAAATATTTAACACAAGGACCTTTGAGGGATATTCAGCCTCCAAAACATAGAACAAAGTCACATCTCTCCTGGAGACTGGGGTGCTAACATGTCTGTATCAGTAGTGACTCTATGTCTGAAGCATGGTCATAGACGGTATAGTTCAGTAATCTGGGTTCAGAGTATAGGTACGTGTGGAACATTAGTGACTTTAGGGTCTAGTTTCAATGTGGTTCACTGTGGAGGTGGTTTACATACCTGAGGCACAGGTGCTCATGTGGCAGCAGCATTGAGGTCCATGACACAGACGCCTGCAGAGTGACCATGACTCTGAGACCCAGAGTAGGAAAGAAGCTGTAACAATGCTTGTGGCACTTTTACCCATGTTTATAGCTTCAGGGACATAGAGTAGAATACATGTGAGATTGGGAGAATGGCTACCCCAATCAAGGGTGGCACAAAAGGGGCTCCTTCTTGGTGTTGGGCATAGCAGCAGCTCCATCTCCTGAAAGATTTTGGCAGCAATGGCTATTCATTTTCAGTGAGCTCAGTGACAAAGCTTAACACCAGGGGTGATGGTGGCGGTCACCACATGGCTGATATTGGTATCTTTGCCCTTCTTTGTTTCTTGAAATCTCCAGATGTCTCAGATATGTTGATCTATCCATTGATCTTTTCTTTGTTACTTACACTCATTGTTGCTCCACCTTGATGCTACATATTCTTAAATAAATACCTGGGCACACTCAAGGCTGTTTTAATAATGAATGGCTTTCTTGCTTGCTTGCTGCCTTCTTTTTTTCTTTTTGGATGAGTGAAAAAGCTTGGGCATCTACTTTGTCATCCTTTTGATGTCACTGTTAATTGTAACTTATTTATGGACATTACTTGTCCCAGCTAGTTTGGGTGGCTATAACAAAATATCATAAACTAGGTGACTTAAATACTAAATATTTTTTTCTTACTTTTCTGGAAAGTGGGAACTACAAGACAAGGTGCCAGCAGATTTAGTATTTGGTAGGTCTTTGTTTTGGTTTGAAGATAGTATTCTCTCTGTATCCTTGCAGGGACATTTTTCCTGTATTCTGATAAGGATACAAGTCCTATTTAGTGCTCTATCCTCATGATATAATCAGTAAAGGCCTCATATCCTAATAAAATTATATTGCATGCTAATATTTTTCAATATACAAATTTTGAGGGCAGAACAATATTCGGTTCATAACATGACTAATTTTGAAAAGAAACAAGGAAATAAGGAATGGAGAAAGTGTGGAACGTGTGAAGAAGGAAAGAGGAAGGAAAGGGAAAGGATTCAAAAATTTCATTCAAAGAATTACAATTCAAGATCATAATATTCATTTAAAAATGAATGACTTCCACCAGGAAGGCTCCTGCCCCGTGCCCGAATTAGTGAGTGAGGGGGCACAACGCTTGGGGTGAGGGAAGGGGGGAACCCTGTGTGAAAGAAGGAAACCTGGGCCTGCCCCCGACCCGCCTGCCCACCTATGCCTGCTCCTCCTGGCCTCTCACAGTGGGGAAGGGGCTGAGAGCTGAGACAGGGGAGAGGGGCCCAGGAGCATGCAGCGCCCCCCGCGGGGACTGGGGAGAGACAGAGAGTAGCTCCTGACCGAGATGTCTGTGACAGGACATGGGGGTGGGGGGGAGTGACGGCCCCCCCGGGTGGGGTGGAGGGAGTGTGACAGCCCCCCTGGGTGGGGTGTGGGGCGCGGTTACTGCAGGGCCTCCGCCTAGGGGCCTCTGGCCCTCGTGCCTGGCCGGCTGGAAGCCGTGCTCCACGCCCTTCACCTCAGGCTCTGTCTTACCCCAGTCGCTGATGCAGGCGGTGTAGGGTCGCCCTCAGGTGAGCAGCTTCAGCTTGGGCATCCAGCTCTGGCGCACGACCCGGCTTGCGTTGGAGTACACGCTGGCCCCGATGGCGTTCCTCTCGCTCTCCTTGAAGTTCCGGCAGTGGTCCTTGAGGGCGCGGCTGTCCAGTGGTTCGCTGGTGCCACAGCTGGGGGCCAGTGCGTTCCGGTCAAAGGAGGAGGCGAGGAGCGGCCGGCAAGACCTGGTGCCGGGTTCCTGAGCTGCGCCCTCGTGATGCACACCTTGGCGCCTGCCACCAGCTCCGGCTTCTCGGAGGGGCCGCCTTCGTCCTGGAGCTTGGGGTGACAACGGGTGCTGATCTGGTCGAGGAGCTGGACTGGGAGCGACACCAATCTTGTGGCACCTGGATCCGACTGCGGGTTCCGGGAGGGCCTCAACCTTCTTGGCTGTGGGGCCCAAGTTCATCGAGCTGTGCACGGTGCACCTGTTGCAGATCTGCCGGCACTGCTCATCCAAGCCTTCCTCCCCGCGTCCTCCTCCTCGTGGTAGGAGCCGGGCTGTTGCTGGTGTAGGGGCTCCAGGTGCCCGGGCTCCTGCGCTCTGACTTGCTGGGCCCGCTTTCCACGCCCGCAGCTGCCGCCACTGCCCGGCTGGCTGGCTGCCCTGCCCCACCCCCCGCGGCCAAGGCCACCCTGGCGGGGGCCTGCTGCCAAGGCTGCCGGTTGGCCGCCAGGTTCAGCATGGAGAACTTGGCCATCTTGCAGCTACTGCCACTGCCGCCGCCGCCCCCGGCCACCTTGGGGCCACCGTCTCACAGCCGCTTGGCCCCGGGCGTGCACTGCAGAGTCCGACTCCTGCTGCTCCGTCCTGACCCGTGACACGAGGGGCAGTGGCGAGCTGCAGGCCGGCCAGCCGGAAGTCTGCATCACGGGGCTCTGTGGCTAGGAGGAGGGCGCCCCTAGGTGTGCAGGCCCTGCGAGTCGCCGCTCCGGGAGCTCACCTTCAGGAAGAACTCAGCGCCTTTCTCCAGGATCTCCTGGATCTGCAGGAAGCCCGCCGTGTCCGTGAGCAGGAACTGGTCCTCCATGTTCGTGCTCAGCGGCCCGTGTAGCAGAAGCTCAGGGTCTGCTGGAACGACCGCAGCTGCACGGCCGCCGGCAGCTCCACCAGGGCACTGCGGCTGCTGTTGCACAGGTCCCAGGAGTAAGAGCTGTTGGCGGCCAGCACGGCCCTTGACCACCACCGACACCTCACAGGGCAGCCCTGCAAGTGCTGTTGGCTGAGGCACTCCAAGATGCCATTGCTGAAGTTGGGGATCTCCATCTGCAGGCTCTGCGCCATGGCGGGGCTGCACGGTGGCCGCGCTCCGGGGGCTCCTGGACAGGATCTGCAGCAGCGGTTGCGGCCCCCGTCAGGGGCCTCGGCCTCCGCCTCTGCAGCCTCCGCGGCCTCCATGGCCTCCGCCTAAGCAGCTGCGGCAGCCGCGGCGGCCACTCATTGTTGAATTTAATTGTTTTAAAAAATGATGTATAAATGGCCGGCGCCGCGGCTCATTAGGCTAATCCTCCACCTAGCGGCGCCGGCACACCGGGTTCTAGTCCCGGTCGGGGAGCCGGATTCTGTCCCGGTTGCCCCTCTTCCAGGCCAGCTCTCTGCTGTGGCCAGGGAGTGCAGTGGAGGATGGCCCAGGTGCTTGGGCCCTGTACCCCATGGGAGACCAGGAAAAGCACCTGGCTCCTGGCTCCTGCCATCGGATCAGCGCGGTGCGCCGGCCGCAGCGCGCCAGCCGCGGCGGCCATTGGAGGGTGAACCAACGGCAAAAGGAAGACCTTTCTCTCTGTCTCTCTCACTGTCCACTCTGCCTGTCAAAAAAAAAAAAAAATGATGTATAAATGACTAAATTATGTGCTAATACAGATCTAGAAAATATTTGAATTATTGGTCCAAATATGACACCAATATGATATGGTTCCAAATATGTATCTATAATACATTATAGAAAATTATATTGTATCTTATATGATAGTTTCCATCCTAATTCTGGGTAGCTTTTGGACAGAAATCAATGTCTTGATGGATCTAACTTAAGAAAGTCAAAAAACTACAATCCTGGCCAAGAGTGTAAGACTACGTCACACAGTCTAGCACTGAAGATCTCCAACACTTGCTTAAGGAGCGATACTGGGCTTCTACTGATGATGAAATTAGTGGTTAAGACGAGATCATCATCACGGGAAGCTCAGCAAGTTAGAGAGAGAGGCCGGGGACGGATCCCAGCTGTGTGAACCCAGCGCTAAGAGATGGAGCTCTCAGAGCCAATCACACAGTTCAAAAGTCAGCCAGCCAACCAGTCACGCCATCTCACAGAGATTTCAGTAGAGAGAAAACAGAAAAGGCCAGGGCAGGATGAAAGGACTTTAAGCAGGACTCAGTCACAGGCAGATGGTGGAATATCTGAAGCTGAAGAAGCCAAAGGTCAGACAGCTGAACTGGATACTAAAGGGTTCGTTTACACACTTCTAAAGTCCCGAAGTACAGCCTGATACTTTTTAAACCAGTGTATTAATTATGTCACTTTCATCTTATCAAATGCAAAGGAAAAATGGGACAGTAAATTTCTGAATCTGTTTCAAATATGTACAACACATATTAGTGAAAGACTTCTAGCAAAGAATTATTCCAATATTCCATTATTCCAATATTCAATATAGAAGAGTATATACTTTTATACCATTTTAAAAGTACGATTTTGGCCAGCGCCATGGCTAACTTGGCTAGTCCTCTGCCTGCGGCACTGGCACACCCCGGGTTCTAGTCTGGTTAGGGTGCCAGGTACTAGTCCCGGTTGTTCCTCTTCCAGTCCAGCTCTCTGCTGTGGCCAGGGAGTGCAGTGGGGGATGGCCCAAGTGCTTGGGCCCTGCACCTGCATGGGAGACCAGGAGGAAGCACCTGGCTCCTGGCTTTGGATTGCTACAGCACGCCGGCTGTAGCAGCCATTTGGGGGGTGAACCAACAGAAGAAGACCTTTCTCTCTCTCTCTCTCTCTCTCTCTCTCACTAACTCTGCCTGGCAAAAAATAAAAATAAAAAAAGTACGATTTAAAAAATACTAAACAAATAGAAGAAGGAATATCTAATTATAATTAATGGAAATATGAGAAGTGTAAATTAAGTATATCTGCATCAGACTGTAAAATGTGGCACCAGATATGGGTAAGCTACAATGTTAGGAGTGCAGGTGCTATGATTAACAGGATAAACACTGATGTTATCTATAATTACCTCATTTTTACTTAAAACACAGGTAATGAGGGAACTCAGTCTCTGAAAGTAAAGCAAGTTAGGACCTATGCTGAAAGCTGCTTACCTTCAAGCAGACAGCAAAGACTTCAACCACTAAGGAGTAGGGCAGGAAAGTGAGATCAGTGACAGTCCCACTACAGTGGCACCAGATAGACAGCAAGGTGCCTATAACCAGACCTGCATGTGCAGACAGAGACAAACCAGCCCTAACACCAGGTGAAGAGCTGCACCCAGGCAGGAACAGACAACTCTTTCAGCCTGCATCACCTTCAACCTCCTAAGGGCTTGGCACACAACTACAAGATAATGCCAACTTACTCTCAAAATGCGCAGCCAAGAGATCTCCCCCATTCCTTGTTCCCTGACCACAGGCAAGCAAGGAACAAGGTCCAGCCACTAGGGAGTAGGGCAATAAAGTGAGCACAGAACTGCATCACAGATCTGGTAAAACCATTGCTTGGCAGGTACTAACAGTCCCAAGGTCAGTGCTTGTAGACAGAGGACCAGCCCTTGTCCCAAGTGGAGACCACAGCCCCAGTGAATTAGACTTATATCCAGGCCAGCATCACATGTGGTTGGTTATAGTGGTCTCAGATGGTGAGTCCATGTCAACTGTTGGCAGATCATGACAAATTGGAACTTGACCACACCCAATTCTGCAGGCTTTTTTTTGCAGGCTGAAGGGCTTAGGTTTGATCTAGTATTGTAGCATAGGTGGCCACAAAACTGCTCATTCCAATCCTCCCTCAACCCCCAACTCCAGGCAGTACAACACAGAGAGAGTAACTGGGGTTAAAATAAAAGGCAGATGAGTATTCAGGCATTGTATGGAAGCATGGGGCTGGCACTCCAGGAACACCTGAATCCTTACTGGACTTAGTGCCTCTGTGACAGCAAACACACCTGCCTACGTGAGCACCTGAGCAACCACTTCAGACCTCAGGGCAGCATTCCTGCACCTCAGGCACAGCGGACTGAGGGTGGCACCCTTGTGGCCCTGGGCCACCATATGAGCTGCTGCCAAGAACCATGCATTCCTTGAGGACTGAGGAGAGAACCCCATGTCCCAAATGCCACTGTCATCCATTGCTATGAAAGAAGACATTGGGAGACTGCACAGTGCCTACATGAAAATAAAGCCAAAATTCTTACCAGATACCCAAATACACATTTTAGGAAGTCTTTTACACGAAATCAACTGATTAAAAGTGAAAGAAGAGGCCAGTAGTCTAAGCCTCCACCTGCAGTGCTGACACCCCAGATGGCTGTTGGTTTGTGTCCCAGCTGCTCCTCTTCCCATCCAGCTCTCTGTTATGGCCTGGAAAAGCAGGAGAAGATGGCCCAAGTACTTGGGCCCCTGCTCCTGCATGGGGAGACCTGGAAGAAGCCCCTGGTTCCTAGCTCTGGATCAGCCCATCTCTAGTCACTGTGGCCATTTGGGGGAGTGACCACTGGATGGAAGATCTTTCTGTCTCTTCCTCTTTCTCTGTAACTTTGCCTCAAATAAACAAATCAATCTTGTGAAAGAAACAGCTATTCTGCCAGATGACAAATATCCATGTAGGAACACTGAAGTATGAAAAAGCAAGGCAGTATGACACCTCCAAAGGAACAAAGTAATGTTTGAGTAACAAATTCCAAGGAAAAGAGACTTAAAAATACCCAATATTCAAAGTAATGATTACTAGGATGCTCAGAGTTACAAGAGAAAACACACTCTGAGATGAAAACAGCCAGAAAACAATTCAGGGCTTTAATGAGAAATTTAGCAAAGATACAGAGATCTTGAAAAAGAGTCGAACAGAAATCTTGAAAATGGAGAATTCAGTGTTGAATAAAAAGTACAGCCGAAAGTCTCAACAACAGACTAGACCAAGCAGAAGAAAAAATATTAGCTGAAATTCAAGATATCTTTTGGAAGAAACCAGACCCCCCCCCAAAAAAAAGGATATAAAATGGAGATAGCCTCTGAATTGTGCAGGCCAATGTTAAGAGAAATATGCAAATTCTGGGGATTCCTAAGGATGAATATAAAATAGTAAGTCCCTACATTAAAAAAAAAATGATCAGTGCCTGGTGTTGTGCCACACGGGGTTAAGCTGCCACTCATGACATGGATGTTCCATATCTGAGCACCTGTTTGAATCCTGCCTGTTCTGCTTATGATCCGGCTCCCTGCTAATGTGCCTATGAAAGCAGCAGGAGACAGCCCAAGTATTTGGGTCCCTAAAACTCACATGGAAGACTCACATGGAGTCCCAGACTCCAGGCTTCAGCCTGGCCAAGCCCAGGCAGTTGCATTCATTTGGAGAATGAACCAGCAGATGGAACGTCTCTTTTTCTCTCTGTCCCTCTTTTTCTGTCATTCTGTCTTTCAAAAAAAAAAAAAAAAAGGAAGAGCAAGAAAAAAAAAGTTATAAAACATGCAACCTAACAATGTATATCAAGGACCTAGGAAAACAAGAATAAAGCAAACCAAATGTTAGTACAATGGAAGAACTGATAAAGATCTGGGGTTGGTATTGTGATCCAGTTGGCTAAGCTATAGCTTGGGAAGCCGGCACCACATATTGGACTGCAAGTTCCAGTCTTAGCTATTCCATTTTTTGTTAAAGATTTATTTATTTATTTGAGAGGTAGAGTTACAGAGAGGGGGGAGATGGAGAGAAAGATCTTTCATCTGCTGGTTCACTCCCCAAATGGCCACAATGGCCAGTGCTAGGCTGTTCTGAAGCCAGGATCCAGGAGTTTCTTCTGGGTCTCCCACACACATGCATGGGCCCAAGCACTTAGGCCATCTTCCACTGCTTTCTCAGGCCATAGCAGAAAGCTGGATTGGAAGAAGAGCAGCCTGGATACAAATGAGCAACCATATGAGATGGCAGTGCCACAGGCAGAGGCTTAGCCTAGTATGCTACAGCACTAGACCCAGTTATTCCACATTTAATCTAGCTCCACACTAATGCACCTTGGAAGAAGCAGATGATGACTCAAGTACTTGAGCCTCTGCCACTCATGTGTAAAACCAGGATGGAGTTCTTGGCTCCTAGCTTTGGCCTGACCCAGACCTGGATGTTTGTGGCTATTTGTGAAACCAGCAGGTGAAAGCTCTCTCTCCCTCCCTCCCCCTTCCTTCTGTCACTCTGCCTTTCAAATAAATCAATCACTTTTTAATTGTTTTTTTTTATTTGTTTTATTTATTTGAACAGCAGAATTATACAGAGAGGAGGAAGAGACAGAAAGAGATATCTTTCATCCGCTGGTTCACTTCCAAACTGAACATAAAGGACTAGGGTTGGGCCAGACCGAAGTCAGGAGTCAGGATCTTCTTCTGGGTCTTCCACATGGATTCTGGGGTCCAAGCACTTTGGACTTCTTCCATTGCTCTCCCAGGTGCATTCGCAGGGAACTAAATTGGAAGTGGGGCAGCCAGGACTTGAACTGGTGCCTATACAGGATGCTGGCATTGCAGGTAGTCATTTTACCAGCTATGCCACAATACCAGCTTCTCAAATAAACCAATCTTTAAAAAAAGATCAGAGCCAAAACAAATGAAAAGAAATTTTTCTTTCTTTTCTTTTTTTTTTTTTTTGACATGCGGAGTTAGGCAGGGAGAGAGAGAGAGACAGAGAGAAAGGTCTTCCTTCCGTTGGTTCACCCACCCCCAATGGCCACCACAGCTGGCGCGCTGTGCCAATCTGAAGCTAGGAGCTAGGTGCTTCCTCCTGGTCTCCCATGTAGGTGCAGGGCCCAAGCACTTGGGCCATCCTCCACTGCCTTCCAGGGCCACAGAAGAAAGCTGGACTGGAAGAGGAGCAACTGAGACAGAACCAGTGCCCCAACCGGGACTAGAACCTGGCGTGCGGGTGCCACAGGAGGATTAGCCTAGAGAGCTGCGGTGCCGACCAAAAAGAAATCTCAAAAAATATATACAAAATTCAATGAAATGTAACTTGGATTGTGAAGACAAGTTCCATGTGGGAGACTGGGAAGAAGCTCCTGGCTTTGGACTGGCCTAGGGCCAACTGGGGAGTGAACCAGTAGATAGATCTCGTTTGCTCTCCCTCCCCCTGTAACACTTTCACAAAATAAATAATTAAAAATGTTTTAAAAATAAAGTTATACATGACAACAGCATTTGCTCTAAAACCTGGAATCAGACAAGGATGTTCACTCCTGACCATTCATATTCAATATAGTATGAAAAGTTTTAGCCAGTGCCATTATCCAATAGAACAAAATAAAAGACACATAAGAAAGGAAGAAGTCGGCTGGTGCTGCAGCTCAATAGGCTAATCCTCCACCTGCGGCACTGGCACCCCGGGTTCTAGACCCAGTCAGGGCGCTGGCTTCTGTCCCTGTTGCTCCTCTTCCAGTCCAGCAATCTGCTGTGGCCCGGGAAGGCAGTGGAGAATGGCCCAGGTGCTTGGGCCCTGCACCCACATGGGAGACCAGGAGGAAGCACCTGGCTCCTGGCTTTGGATTGGAACAGCACACCGGCTGCGGTGGCCATTGGGGGGGTGAACCAACGGAAGGAAGACCTTTCTCTCTCTCTCTCACACTGTCTAACTCTGCCTGTCAAAAAAAAAAAAAAGAAAGAAAGAAAGGAAGAAGTTGAAGTATCCCCATTTGCAGATGATGTAACTCTTTATACAGAGTAATGTAGACTCCACCAAGAGACTATCAGTATCAGAACTGAAAAATGAATTCAGTAAAGCTGCAGGAGACAAAATTGAGACCTAAAAATCAACAGTATTTTTATCATCAATAATGAGCTCATTAAGAAAGAAATTAAGAGCAATCCTATTTGCAATAGTTATAGAAAAATGAAATATCTTGAAATAAGCTTTAATTTTTAAAAATGTATTTGAGAGAGAGACACAGACAGAGACAGGCAGCTCCCATTTGCTGGTTCAATCTCTAAATGCCCACAACAGAAAGGGTTAGGTCAGGCCTAAATGCCAAGAACTCAACCCAGGTCCCAGAAATGGAAGGCAAATTACTTGAGTCATTACCAATGCCTCTGCAGGTCTGGATTAGCAGGAAGCTGGATTAAGTAGTGAAATCGGGTATTGAACCCAGGCACTCCCAAATGGGACATGAGAGTCTTAACAGTTTAACTGTGAGGGCAAGATCTGCCCTCCCATCACCCAGAATAAATTTAACCAAGGACGTGAAAGGCATCTACAACAAAAATTGCAAAGCACTGATGAAAGATTGTGAAGAAGACAAAAGAAAATACAAAGTTCTTCTCTGTACGCAGATTAGAAAAATTAATACTAGTAGAAGTCCATGTTATCTGAAGCAATTCACAGCTTCAATGTAATTACCACCAAAATAATAAAGAGAGTATTCACAGAACTAGAAAAAACAATCCTAAAACTCATGTAGAAGCACTTTAAAAGAACCCAAATAGATAAAGATATCTTGAACAACAAAGTTGGAGGCATTTTTGGAAACATAGCATAATAAAAGGAAAGTTTAAAAATGTGCACCTTCAGTTTATTCAATAGGTCACTGTTATACCATCTAATAAGATAACTAAAAACATGCAAGCAGCTGGTACTGCAGCTAGACAGATTAATGTAATAGTCTGTAGTCATACGTGCTGGCAAGGGCTCGCCTCTTTTGGCAAGGAGAAGGTCAGTTGCCCTTGGGAAGAGGGGGGGAGGATGGAGAAACAACATTCCTTCCACCATGTGGCCATGTGTGCTCCATTCCCTAAGTTAAACATCCACTGCAGCACACACAGGAAACTCTCTCTTCCTTCACATCTGGCAGTGTTCTCTCACATGTAACTTGACAAAAAAATGTAACATTGGTCTGTAAAACCTGTAAGATGTATTTCATAAAACTAATAATATATTCTCACAACACATCATTGCAAATGAGTTGGAAGCCAAATAATTAAATTTAAACCAACCCACTTCCAAAGCAAGATGTGGCTTAAGACCATTCAGGCATTATATAACCCCATACAAGTGTCATAGGAGTTAAGTCTGTTTGTTTTCTACCTCTCTGAATCAATGAAGAAAACCACAAAGAAATAGAAATCATAGTAAAACCTCGTAGGCCACAAAAATAAATCTGTGAGTATAAGACATATGAAGCTATAGTTAGGGTCCATGGATTTTAAATTTCATGATTTATTTGTTATAGTTCTTGATATCACCTCTAACCTTACACTAATAGTACCATGTTCCTTTTTTGCCAAGTCCATAAATTTGCTATATAAAGAAAATTTGAAATAATATATCAGAGATTTAGAGTTTTAATAAAAGCCCCAGGTTAAGCTAATTCTTAGCTGTATTTCAGGTAATAAATCTATTTCCCTATAAGTCATACTGCTTGTCTTTTCTTGCTGGCATCTCTAGCCTAGTACACTATAAAAATTTCCTACAATATCAAATTGTTAATGATGATGACAACGATGATGATGATGGAACAAACTGTAACATAAAAGCAATTAATCATTATTTAGCATTTACCAAGTGCATATTATCCCATAAACCCCCTGTCAATTCTATTTTATTATCCCCACTTCAAAAGTGAGGAAATAGAGGCAAAGACTGCCCAAAGTCTTCAAAGTATTTTAAGCAACACATTATGTTTAGATATTATTTTCAAACAATGACAATCTATTCATCCTTAAAACCAGCAATCTAATGCTACATTATAAAAATAATGAAAAAAAAAAAAACAGTGATTCCCATAAAAAAAAACAAGACAGAATTCAAAAGTTAGTAAAACTTCAACATATGCTGCAAAAGGGTGCATGTGTTGGAGGGTGAACACCAAGGCATAAAGCTTTCTGCTTGCATGGGGTTAGCACAAAAAAATACAAAATATGATGGCTTTGCATTTAGATTTTCAAGAACCTTTATTTTACTTATTTTACCCCAGTATTTAAAAAAGTTGTGGGAGGGAAGCAGATCACACAATATAATACCCTTTTTACAGATGAGAAACTAAGGCAAATCTTTACCCTGGACATAAGCTCTAGTGTGTCAGTGGTAGGCCTAAGGCCTGAACTGTCTGATTATGAAGAAAGGTTAGGATTTCTGAGTCAGTTTAAATAGTTGTTACACAAAAGGACTTCCAAACATTGGAAATTTTATGTTTTTTCTAATACCTTGTTAGTAGTTAGTTTGAAAAAGCTATAACGGCAACCGAAAAATAATTTTCATTTTCTAAAGCAAATTTTACTAATAATTCTGTTGCTATTTTAACATGACACTGCTACATTTTTCTAGGTTTTGACTGTTAACAATATTAAAAGAATATAAACCAGCACTGTGCTTCTATGAATTCTACATTTAACCCAATGTCAAATTCACAATTAAGCTCATTACATTATAAGAGCTACTGCCTACCTGGTAGAAAAATATTAATTTCACACTTTAAACACTATAATACTATTTAATAGCAGTGTTGGCCTGCCAACTATTGAAAGCCTGCTTTTACATAGTATACTGTATTATCCTAACTTTTTATCTTGCCTTTTTATTACAACAAATTAATATGCTAACATTATAACAATGACAAGCATTGATTAAAAATATTGAGTGAACAACAACAGTATTTATTGTGCAAAGTTACCTCAGGAATTTTTCAAAACATAGTCATAATTCAGTAATACTAAGATATTTTAATCTTCAAATATTCAAGGACAAAATAAACTAAAAGATAACATTATATCTTCACAATACAACATTTCTCTTTATATTATGTCTGTTATTTATTATAATTAAACTACAAATGAAACTGTAAGATAGAATTCACCAGTAAATTTATACACATATGAAGACATTTTTCTGCCCCTGAAATCCATGCTCTCCCTCCATTTTGACTTGGTGATTTTTATTATCATATTTACCCTTCCTAATACTACTGCCATCATATAGTTCACATATATCATATTAACATTCCTCAGTTACATGCTAAATCATTAATATTTATTCAACTACCTTTCACATTCATGTTTTTGCTTGTTGTGATCGGCCTTGACAGGTTCAGGGGAATCTCTCTATTATTTAACGTGGCAAATTCTAGCTTTATATTACCCTTTAGGACTAAAAGTAGGATTTGGACAACTACAGCTCTTATTTAAGTAGGACGGGCAGGGCACAGTGAAAAACCACAACAGTATGGGTGCTTCACCACTGTGAGACTGCCCTTCCAGAATTCCACAGGCACATAAAGCTTTTGTAGTGTCTGTGACACTTGAGCGACTGACTAGTTACACTGATTCCGAGTGCTAGAAAATAAAGATGTCAAGTGTTTCACTTACCATCTCATTTCTGGAATTCATAAACAAATTGTAAAAATGTTCTCACTTGCCACATTCTGAAGTGCTTCCTGTATACAAGGCATCATTCTCCACATAAAGCCAGCCTGGGATCTGAGGAAATAAATGACACAGTCTCAGGAAGGATGATGGAATATAGATACAAATAAGAACACAAACTACCCAAATTCTCCATATTTACCATAGAAAAGTAGACAGTATAATATTCAAATGAGTTTCAAGGTACACAATGCTTCTCACATATATTTTATAGAACTGTGAGACAAGCAGCAGAACTAATGTACCCTAAGCACAATGAACTCAAAGTATTTCTTCAAAAATATACATGGTCCTCTACAATGCTAAAATGTACTAATATTGAATCCACACTTTCTTTTCCTAAAAAAAGTCAAGATCTTATGCAACTTAGTTCAGTATAGAAATTCTCAAAGAATACTGAAAATACTTTATACTTTGTTGTTCCTGGGTTTTCTTGTTATAATAAACTTTTACTGTTTATTATATTATGTTATCATAAATGCATCATGTTATCATAAACATTTACTAAAGAAAAATTCAAATTGTGAAGTGAATGGTAACAAAAAATAAATAAAATACATATTTCTTTACTACTGAATCCTTTCAAATAATTACTGTTTCAGCCGTAACTGCCCTGTTTGCTGAAGAGCCCTAAAAGGGCATTAACAAACAGCACTTAATTAATCATATTTGCATTTTAACCTTTCTTAGGTACTCTGAAAGAAGTCTTTAGTACTGTAAAAGATATATGGGAAAAAGAAAAGACAAATTATAATAAAGGTTAATACTACATGTACATTTGGTCTACTCAGTGTACTGTAGGCTAGGAGAGCAACAGATATCTGATGTAAGCTCATGTACAAGAATTTGGGATATTACAGTTTCTGTTACTCAGTATTTCTGCAGATAATCATATATCACAGTAATATTTAAATATTATCACATTATAAAAGCACAAGTCATAATTTCTCACTATTCTAAGATTAGAATCCTCCAAGATATTGGATCTTATTTACTACCTACCTACAAGAATTCTTTTTTTTTTTTTTTTTGACTGGCAGAGTGGACAGAGAGAGAGACAGAGAGAAAGGTCTTCCTTTTGCCATTGGTTCACCCTTCAATGGCCGCCGTGGCTGGGGCACTGCAGCCAGCGCACCGCGCTGATCCGATGGCGAGAGCCAGGTGCCTCTCCTGATCTCCCATGGGGTGCAGGCCCAAGTACTTGGGCCATGCTTCACTGCACTCCCTGGCCACAGCAGAGAGCTGGCCTGGAAGAGGGGCAACCGGGACAGAATCCGGCGACCCGACAGGGACTAGAACCTGGTGTGCCGGTGCCACAAGGCGGAGGATTAGCCTAGTGAGCCGCGGCGCCGGCCTACCTACAAGAAAGGCCCAGGCCTTGAGAGTGGGCCAGCAGGGGGAGCCCGGGCGAGCGGTACCCGCCCTGCCTCCGCCCACCCTGCCCGTCCTGGCCCCTCCCCGCCCCCCGCCCGCCCTGCACTCCTGGCCCCTCCCCGCCCGCTCACAGGAAGAGGTTCTCCAGGACTTAGTGGTAGTCCGGGCAGCTGCTGTCCTGGAGGAAGCTGGCGGCATAGACGATGATGGCGTTGAGGCCCTCGCTGTGGTAACCTGTGAGGGCGGCCATCGCTGGGCTCTGAGCCACGCAGGGGCACGGAGGGTCTTCCGGGCCCAGCAGGGGGTCTGGCGTCCCGGGTGACCACGGGTACCTGTGGGGGCTCACCTCCATGTGTGACCACGGATACCCGGGAGGGGTCTGACCTCCGTGGGTGACCACAGGTACCTGGGAGGGTCCGACCTCTGTGGGTGACCATGGGTACCCAGGAGTCTCACCTCCGTGGGTGAGCACTAGTACCCGGGGTGGCTTCACCTCCATGGGTGAGCACATGGTAACTGGGGGGCCTCACCTCCATGGGGGACCACGGGTACCCGGGGGGGGGGTGTCTGACCTCCATGGGTGACCACATGGTAACTGAGGAGGCCTCACCTCCGTGGGTGAGCACGTGGTAATGGGGTGGCCTCAACTCCGTGGGTGATCATGGGCACCTGGGGGGGCCTCCCCTTCATGGGTGACCACGGGTACCCGGGGGACCTCCCCTCCTGGGTGACCACCTTCATGTGCGGCCGGATCATGTGCAGGTCGATGCGCTGCTCCTGCTCCCCATGATGACCGTGTGCCACAGGTGCCCGTTGGCTGCACCGCTGTCCTCTGCCGCACCATCTCCAAACAGATCCACGCTGTCCCCAGGCATGTTCTTGGCGGTGGCCACCAGGATGTCATCTGGAAGCAGCACCCCTGGGGCTGGACGCGTCGGCCTCTCACAGCCGCCTTCATTCTCCTGACCTGGCTGCCTGTCCCCTTACAGGACCTGGCTCAAGTGCCACCTCCTCCAGAAAGCCTTCCGTGATTGCACCTCCGGTACACTTGACTCCTAACACTTCCTGGGTCTCTTCCCCTTTAACTGAAGTGAACGGCCAGAGGCCCTGGGGGTCACGGTGGGCTGCTCCGTGTCCCCCACCCCTCAGCAGAGCCACATTGCTGAAAGCAGCGCGGGAACTGGGGTCCACAGCTGTGCCATGGAAGACACAGTGCTGGGGGCAGAAGTCAGACCCAGCTGCCTTCCAGGTCACTCCCCAGGCCTGCAGTGCTGGGGCGGGAGCGCCACTGGGGTCTCCCCGTGCTGCCCGGTAGTGCCCAAGCCACCCCTGCAGCCAGAGTCCTGAGCAGAGCTGGGGCTGGAACCCGGGATCTGATGGACGGAGCGGGCGTCCTCCCGGCCTGCCCTGGGGTCCTGCACACAGCGTTCCCCTCTCGGGCTCCCCGCTGAGCTCCGACCTGAGCGCTGGGCGCCGCGTCCAGCCGGGACCTGGGGGCTCCTGTTTGGTGTGGGGATTGAGACCAGGGCATCCCGGGTCAGACTGTGTTCCGGGCCCAGCTCCCTGCACATGCGCACCTTGGGAGCAGCGGTGAGGGCTCAAGTGTGGGGGCCCCTGCAGTTCCAGCATCCCATATGGGCACAGATTTGAGTCCTGGCTGCTCCACTTTTGACCCAGCTCCCTGCTAACATGCCTAGGAAAGCAGCACAAGATGGCCCAAGTACCTGAGCTCCTGAAACCACGTGGGAGACTGGGAAGAAGATCCTGGCTCCTGGCTTTGGATCAGCCCAGCTCAGACCATGTGGCCCCTTGGGGAGTGAACCAGAAGGTGGAAACGCCCTCTGTCTCTCCCTCTCTCTCTGTCTCTTCCTCTTTCTGTAACTCTGCCTTACAAATAAATAAATACATCTTTAAAAAAAAGAAACAACCTGGGATGGAGGAGCTGGTAGGCTCTAAACACAAAGAAAAGGGAAGGGAAGGCCTAGTTCTATTGTTCACTCAGTTTATGATATGTTTGTATTCAAATATTCCACTATACCCAATAATAATATACAAGTGGCATATGGAAGACCTTTCTCTTTCTCTCCCTCTCACGGCCTGTGACTCTACCTCTCAACCAAATAAATAAAAATCTTTTAAAAAAAATGGATCAGGCACTCATGTTGAGGTTGCCACTGAAGGCACAAGCCTCCTGCACAGCTGGGTAGCAAATGTCTTTTCAAAGATGTTGTCCTGGATGGCAGAAAACTGGATCCAGGGTTTGTGGGTGTCCAGGTCAAAGCCGTGGAGAGCCCCTGCAGAGATCCAAGCTAGCAGCATGGGACCAGCTCCCCACTGGGTCCTTGCATGCCAGCTCCCACCCCCAGAAGCCTCCCAGGCTTCTACACAGGGTCCCCCTTCATGTTTCAGATGAGTTAGCAGATGTTGGCAGTGTGGGGTGCAAATGAGGCTCTTTGGCTAGAGCCCAGCAGTTCTCCTATCTGGGTTGCTCAGGTGCTCAGAAAGGCATGTGGTCACCACATGGACCTCATTCTCACCTGGGAATAAGAGGGCCCTCCCCCAGCCTGTGCTCCTCTCAGACCCCTCCCTTGCACAGCCCCATTTTCTGAGGAATAGCAGGCACAGGATATTTTCCCATCTGTGTCCTTCCCTCATGGTCACGGCCCTGATAGCACTCCGGTCTGATCAGTACAATGACTCACTTTCTTGACATCCTTCCTCTTTCCACACTGAAAACTCTTCAAGAAAGAGACCACATCTTGTTCCTTTGGGATCCCTGACCCCTAAAAAGAGGTTCAACATACAGCAGGAGCTTGGCAAGTATCCACCAAGGAGCAGAGCTGAGGATGGGGTGCACTGATGTGAACACCTGTGGAGCTCCCCAGTGAGGACAGCCAGCACCGAGCTCTTCCTGCAGCCCACCTGCTCAAAATGCTCACCAGGACACCCTGCAAGGAAGCCACACAGGGGTCTGCCTCTTGCAAAGCAAGGTTGAGGAGGGGCAGCAGCCCTCACTCTGGAGGCTCAAGACTGCCAGTTCTCCCACTGAGGCTTCTCTCTAGGCCCCAGTTACACTGGAGGGAAAGAATTCTCCACTTAGAGGATGATTGCTGCCCCATTACTGATGCTTTGTTGAATCGAGAGGATCCTGGCTCAGTGACTCCTGTCCTTCCTCCAGGAAGTCCACAATCACAGCAGCAGGGGCCCTCAGAATACCTGTGGTCCGGCAGACCTAGCAGTCCAAGTGCCAGGTCCCACCTCCCATGGTCTTCATAAGGAGCCCTCCACAGCTGTGCCCCGTCCTGCCAGTGTACCTGGAAGGCATGGGCCAGGTAGGGTGGATGTAGCCTATGGAGAAGGTGGCAAGTACCCAGGAGCTGCTGGACTTTACTGCAGGTCCCATGGGTCATTGGGGTGCTAAGCAGTCACAGAAAAGTAGGATAGCCAGTGCTCTCTATCTTCAGCCTCATCAGGTTCTTGACACTCAGTAGGAGGGACTCCTGAGCAAGAGTGCTCAAGGATCCTGGGGACAGTCAGCTGTTGGATGAGAAGGCACAGATGGGCCAGGGTCCATGCGATAAGTGTGGTCAGAAGAGTGTTTTGCTGACAATGCCATTGCAGTGTCAGCATTAGAGTTGGGACTGGGAGGAGGAAGCCATAACCAAGGTGAAAGGCTTCTGGGAGTGGTCAGGAGGGGAATGAGCCAGTTGCATGTCCCCTGCCAGTACTTCTAGCCCTACAGGCCCTGGGCCCGCCCCTGGGGACAAAGCAAATGGAAGGAGGTCTAGCATGGGGGCATGGAAAGCAAGAAGGAAGCTGTGATTCAGAGGCACCAACCTGGCCTTCTGGGGACAAGAGGGAAGAAAAGAAAGGGAGGCACATGCTGGCTGACTTAGATAACATACCCCTCACCTACAATAACCCACATACCTCCTGGGAATCAACTCCTCTTCTTGCCTGTACATCTTATCCCCAGGGTGTTTTCTAACAGGAAGTCTTCCACCTTGACCTAATACATTTTCTAGACTATCTATACTGTTTCTTTTTCTTTAATTTTCATATATTTGAGAGGCAGAGAAACAAAGATAAAGAAAGAGGCTGTGGCACATGGGTTAAAGCCCTGGCTTGAAGCGCCGGCATCCCATATGGCGCCAGTTCTAGTCCCCGCTGCTCCTCTTCTGATCCAGCTCTCTGTTATGGCCTGGAAAAACAGTAGAAGATGGCCCAATTCCTTGGGCCCCTGCACTTACGTGGGAGACCCAGACGAAGCTCCTGCCTCCTGGCTTCAGATTGGCTCAGTTCTGGCCATTGCGGCCATCTGGAGAGTGAACCAGTGGATGGAAGACCTCTCTCTCTGTCTCTACCTCTCTCTGTAAATCTCTCTTTCAAATAAATAAAATAAATATTTTTTTTTAAAAAGTGGCAAAAAGTTCCTATGTACTTATTCACTCCCTAATAGACTACAACAGCCAAGGCTGGGCCAGGCTGAAGCCAGGAGCCCACAGCCCAGTATGGGTTCCTATGTAGGTGGTATCAGTATTTGAGCCATGACCTGCTACCTCCCAGGAAGCTGGAATCTGAACTGGAGGTGGGACTTGAACTCAGGCTCTCTGATAAGGGATGCTTGCATCACAGGCAGCATTGTTAACTGTTGCATCACAATCCTTCTCCCAATTTTACACAAAAATCCACCTCAGATTCCATTAAATTCACCTCAAGTACTATAGGATTAATCCATATTTGAATTATATGTAGGTCCTATATACTAGCCTATGTCTTATAAAGCTTTAAACTATTCTACTCTCTATCTCCACTGATTATAGAAGGTGGTGGGAATCACTTCTGTGATTTCTTTAGGTGAAGAAAAACCCATTGATCTTTTTGGCATATGGAAATTAATTTTTTAATTTTAATAAACAGAAGGTTATCTGTCCACCTTAAGAATCAAATACAAGAAACTGCACCTGCAACAGTGACGAGCGCAATGCCTTGAAGGTTCATATAAAAAGGGGATTAGGGATGGATGATTGGTGCAGCAGTTAAGAGACCCACATCCTATATCAGTGTGCCTGGTCCAAGTCTCATTTCCACGCCAATCCAGGTGGCTGCTAATGCACACCCCGAGAAGGCAGCAGAAGACAGTGTTACAGGGAAATGGTGGGACAAACTTTTGGGGGGAACATTTTCTACCCTCAATTTCCAGACTGCTTATTAACCCATGACTCCTCTCAAAATAGCTCAGAAATCTGGGTCCCTGCCACCCACATGTTAGACTCTGAGTTCTAGCCCCCTGCTTGTTGTGATCATTTGAAGTGCAGGAGAGGTAGTGAATGGAATCTCTGTCTCTGTCATTCAAATAAAATATAAATAATTAGATACAACTTTTTTTTTTGACAGGCAGAGTTAGACAGAGAGAGAGCGAGGGAAAGGTCTTCTTTCCATTAGTTCACCCCCAAAATGGCCGCTATGGCCAGCGCGCTGCGCCGATCTGAAACCAGGAGCCAGGTACTTCCTCCTGGTCTCCCATGCAGGTGCAGGGCCCAAGCACTTGGGCCATCCTCCGCTGCCCTCCCAAGCCAAAGCAGAGAGCTGGACTGGAAGAGGAGCAACTGAGACAGAAACAGGTACTCCAACTGGGACTAGAACCTGGGGGTGGCAGCCCCACAGGGGGAGGATTAGCCAAGTGAGCCATGGTGCTGGCCAATTAGATACAATTTTAAAACTAAATAAAAAGACTGAATCTGTTATGCCTTTTTTTGGCAGTGTTCAGTTACTGAGAAAGTTTAGTTGTAAACAAAATGCTTTGAGCATTCTTAAAATTCCACCTGATGGCAGTTATATGGACTGGTTTAAGTTGAAACCAAAAACGACCTTTAAGAATTTTATTTCGGGGGGCCAGCATTGTGTCACAGAGGGTAAAGCTGCTGCTTGCAATGTCAGCATCCCCTATGGGTGCGGGTTAGTGTCCTGGCTGCTCCATTTCGATCTAGCTCCCTGCTAATGGCCTGGGAAAGCAGCAGAAAATGGCCCAGGTACTTGGGCCTCTGCTACCCATGTGGGAGGCCAGATGAAGCTCCTGGCTCCTGACTTCATTGAGGCCATGTGGGGAGAGAGCCAGTGGATGAAAGATTCTCTCTTCTCTCTCTCCCTCCATTCTTCCCTCTTCTCTCTCTCTCTTTCCCTCCTTCACTCCCTTCTTCCCTCTTCTCTTTCTCTCTCACTATAACTCTGACATTCAATTAAATAGACTTCATGGCTGCCTAGTAAGTTGTTGTTTCAATTTTAGCCACTCTACGCAAACACAACATCTTACACAGAAATAGCTAAAGTGTGTTTCATTGCATGTACACAAGCAGAATAGAGTAAATTTATGTGTGGGAATCTGAGGGCCAGATGAAGAGTGGATGCTTTAGAGAGGTCACTTCAGAAAGAAGGATAAGAGGGCAATGATTTTGCCTAATATTCCTCTTCCTCCCTTGCTGTCTTCCACCACAATCCGTGGCCCAACTCAGTGCTCAGGCACACCAGAAAGACCCTACTTTCCACTATCATCTGATGTATGAGCAAGAGAATATGATAGCCTCATTTTCATAACACCCAAGTGTCATTTTCTCTAATTGTTGTCTTTTCAAGAAGCAGAGACAGAGATAGGAAAGTAAATAGAGTTCCCAACTGCTGCTTTACTCTCCAAATGGTCAGAACTGACCCCTGCTGAAACTGTAAGCTTAAAACTCAATCCAGGTATCCCATGTAGGTGTCAGGAACTGAACTATTAATGCCATCACCATTGCTTCTTAGGTTCTTCACTAGCAAGTTGCAAGAGTCAGAAATCAGCTGATAACTGAATTCTGGTACCGTGATATGGGACATGGGGGTCTCAGCCGGCATCTTAACCACTAGGTTAAATGCCCACTCCCTCGTGTTCTTATTTTTTTAAGGATTTATTTGTTTATTTGAAGGCAGAGAGAGAGAGAGGTCTTCCATCTACTAGTTCACTCCCCAAATAGCCACGACAGCCAGAGCTGTGCTGATCTGAAACCAGGAGCCTGGATCTTCTTTCAGGTCTCACATGTGGGTGCAAGGGCCCAAGGACTTGGGCCATCCTCCACTGCTTTCCCAAGCCATAGCAGAGAGCTGTATCAGAAGTGGAGCAGCTGAGACTCAAACTGGAACCCATATGGCATGCCAGCACTGCAGGTGGTGACTTCATCTGCAATGCCAAAGCACTGGCCCCCTGTGTTCTTATTTTTGATATGATGTTTGAAAAGGGAGTCACACTGTCAATAACATATTTTCTGATGGTCACAGCTAATCAACTAGTATATATTTTCTTAGAATATGGAGAAGAAAAGATCATTTGAAATAATTCCTCTATCCAATATTATTTGATCTCTTAGTTTCACCTAGTTTTCTAGGTGAATGTTCACACCTTGATGAGTACAAAGGTATAAGTTTGCTTCCTTCTTTCCACTTTGAGGAATCATTCTTAAGTGGAGGATCAGGTAGGAAGAAGAGGGGAATCCGGAGAGGAGAACTCATTGATCACTGCACACTTCATAGTTCTCAACTGGAGGGATGGACAAATATTCCAAAATATGTGTGACCAAACGAAGACTGTAGAACTTTGAAAACTGATTGCACACTCATTGTACCCAGATGTGATATGAATTACGCATGAATGCAGTATTACTCGTTTTTTTTTTTTCAGAGAGAGACACACATTACCACAATGAGATGGATACCTAAGACAAGTTACTTGTGGGGGAATGATGTTTATTTTCCCTTATGGCTTTGCAGGTATATTTTGTAGGTAGCTAATTGCTTCCACAAGGCCCCAGCTCTAGACATCACAATCGGATTATGTTTCCACCCATTTACTATCATTAACATAAGACTTGAGGGACCAAACCTTTAAAGATGTGCCTTTGGGCCCACACCCTAACTAATATCCAAACCATAGTGAATGAGGTGGGCAGGTTCAGTTAAGTGCCTAGCAGCAAGTTTGAAGGAAAGGAAGCAAATGTGGTAATTTCTGAGGGTTAAAAAAAATTATCTCAGCAAAATAGCTTCCCAAGTCAGTTCCTCTTTTGGCTAATCTTTCTGTGCACACTTTGCCCCATGGTTATCAGCAAGGCGATTTGCTAAAGAGCAAGTGGGCAAGCACACCTAGAGCTGGATTTGACGAGGTCACTGCCACACAAAAGTGTCCATCCTGCCCCTATCTTTTTCCTGCAACTTTATCAGTTGAAAGGCTACTTGGAGGGGCAGCGCTGTGGCATAGCGGGAAAAGCCACCACCTGCAGTGCCAGCATCCCATATGGGTGCCGGTTCAAGTCCTGACTGCTGCACTTCTGATCCAGCTCTCTGCTGTGGCCTGGGAAAGCAGTACAAGATGCCCAAGCACTTAGGCCCCTGCATCCATATGTGAGACCTGGAAGAAGCTCCTGGCTCCTGGCTTTGGATTGGCGCAGCTCCGGCCATTGCAGTCAATTGGGAAGTGAACCAGTGGATGGAAGACCTCTCTATCTGCCTTTCCTTCTCTCTCTGTGTAACTCTGACCTTCATATAAATAAATAAATCTTAAAAAAAGAAAGGTTACTTGGAGTGGTATGAGTCTGAAGGGTGGGAAGGGAACAAGAGGTATGCCCATCCATGCCACTTGACATCTGATTCTCTTTCCAAAAATCACATGTAATGTAAGTGGAATTAAATAAGGAGTCTCTTTCATCTGGCTTCTTTCATTTGACATGTTTTTGAGGTTCATTCATGTAACCTATATCAGTAGTTAGTCAATATGTTTAAAAAAGAGAATTTTGTTGAGAAACAATTCACATAACATTCACCCACTTACAGCATATAATGCAATGATTTTCACATATTCTCAGATATGTTCACAATGAATTTTAGAACATTTCATCTCACAAAGAAACCCTGTGCCCTCTATTAATCCCTTATTCTTGAAAGTGCCCCTATTCAACTCCAATTCTTTCTTTCTTTCTTTCTTTCTTTCTTTCTTTCTTTCTTTCTTTCTTTCTTTCTTTCTTTCTTTCACAAGTAGAGTGGACAGTGAGAGAGATAGACAGAGAGAAAGGTCTTCCTTTTCCATTAGTTCACCCCTCAATGGCCACTGCAGCCAGTGTGCTGTGGCTGGCGCACTGCGCTGATCCAAAGCCAGGAGCCAGGTACTTCCTTCTGGTCTCCCATGCAGGTGCAGGGCCCAAGCACTTGGGCCATCCTCCACTGCCCTCCTGGGCCACAGCAGAGAACTGGACTGGAAGAGGAGCAACCAGGACAGAATCCGGCTCCCCAACCAAGACTAGAAGCCAGGGTGCCGGCGCCACAGGCGGAGGATTAGCCTATTGAGCTGCGGCGCCACCCTCAACTCAAATTCTAATCTACGATATGTCTCTAGATTTTTTTCTTTGCATGCTTTGAGCTCTTTAATTTTTTTAAATTTATTTTTTAAGTAATACAAATTTCATAAGTACAACTTCAGGAATATAGTTATTCTTCCACCTCCTCCTCCTCCATCTCTAGATTTTCCTATTCTGGACTCTCATATGAATTGAATACTATCATATGGACTTTTGTGACCATTTTAATCACTCGTGTGTGTCTGTAACTCTATGGCAGTGAGTACATTCACACTGTTGCAATTCCATCTTCACTACCATCTCCAGTATGTTTTCATCTGCTAAGCCCAAACTCTGTACCCATTAGGTGGCATTCTATTTTATGGAAAGAGAAAACTGTATGAAAGGAATTTATGGAAATTGAATACCTGGGTACTGATTTTGATTAAATTATCCTTGCTGTGACTCCCTGGGAAAGTGTACTTACATCCCAGTGTGCTGTCATGGATGACTCTCCAACACCGTCTCTAATCTCCTTTACCTTCTCTCCTTCTCACTCGCTTTTGATGACATTGCTTCTCAATAAGCAGAATAAATAAGGGCACCCACCACCACACCTACCCATTAATAGGAGCAGTGGGTACTCTGCCTGCCCTTCCCCTATTAAATATGAACTGTCTGTCCTCTCGTGGCCCATTCCTTAACACGGATCTAGATCTTTTTTTCACTCAACTACTCAAGGACAGTGGACCTACCAGCCATTTACACATTTAACTGAAATTTTTGCCAATATCTTAAATCAGCAGCAGCAGCTTATACATCAGGCTACATTATCTGGTAAATCAAAAGCAAAACCTGAGCACCCTTTTCCCTTCAGCCACTGCCCCAATTCTCTGTTCCTTTGTACAGAAAAAAATCACCAAAGAATTACCTGCAGTTTCTCTCTCCACTTTCTCTTCTCTCAGTCCCTCTGAACACACTCTAATAAGGCTTTTATCACATACTCTGCTGCACTGCTCTTTTCAAGGTCACTAATAACCTTCAAGAAGTTAAACTAAATGAACAAAATTAAATGGTAATTCTTTAGACCTTATTTCACCTAACATTCACAGTTATTTATTACTGTACACCATTTCCCCCATATTTAATAGCTTAAAAGCAAGAAACACGCCATCTTCTCTGGGTGAGAAATCCAGAAATGTTGACATACATAGTTCTGTACCTGGTTTCCACAAGCAGCTGCATCGAGCTGTTGGCTGGGCTGCAGTCATCTGAAGGTATGGCTGAGGCTGGCAGATTCACGTCCAGTACACTCACTCGCGTGCCTAGAAACACAGTGCTGGTTGTTAGCAGTCGGCCTCAGTTGTGCACTATGTGGATTTCTCTGTGAGGGCTGTCTGAGCGCTCCCAAAGTTGCGATGCTGGCTTATTCTCCAGAACTTATTTAAAAGAGAGCAAAGGAGAAATTTAAATATCTTTTAGGATCTGGCCTCATAAGTCCCACTCCATAGTTTCTGGAATATCTTCTAGATTACGTAGGTGAGTCCTAGTCAGTGTGGGAAATGACTGCACTGGGGCTGGAGCACCAGGACATGAGTCATTGGGAGCCATCCCGGAAACTGACACAGTGGTGTGACTCCATTGATTGTTCCCTTCCTCTCCTTCCTCTGTCAGTCCTGTTTCTGTTTTTGTTCTTGTTCCTGTTTCAGTTCTTCTTCTTCTTCTATGTCCCAATATTATTTTTAAAAAGGTTTATTTTATTTATTAGCAAAGCAGGGTTTACAGCAGAGAGGGAGGGATGGAGGAAGATAAATAAATATATATGCATATATATGTGTATATATATATATATATGTATATATATATGGAGAGAGAGACAGACAGAGAGCGAGAGAGAGAATATGTCATCCACTAGTTCAGTCCTTAAATGGCCTCCACTTTGGGCTTGGCAAGGCCAAAGCTAGGAGCCTGGGACCCCATCCAGGTCTACCATGTGGGTGGTAGGGGCCCAATTACTTGGGTCATCCTCTGCTATTTTTCTAGATGTATTTGCAGGGAGCTGAATCAGAAATGGAGCAGCCAGGACTGGAACTGGGACTCATGGAATGCTGGCTTGTGGGTGGTGGCTTAACATGCTGTGCCACAACATATTAATGATATATGGATATAATTGTAGTTTTTGACATTCAGTGAAAGGAAAGGCCATCACAAAAAAATCTTAAAAATATTAAGAAAATTAATTAGCCAATAGGCACTCTCAAGAAATTGAAACAGAATCATCTTTACAGAGTTCATAGAACTTACAAAGGTGCTAAGAGAGCTTTATGAAATTCTTAGGGGTGAAAATTTAACTACAGACACTAAAATCCACTATATTCTGAAAAACAGTTTCCCGAAACACAAATATAACATAGAATTAAAAAACTATACAAACTAACAAACTGAGCCAATTTTTGAAGAAGTTGAAAATGACTTATGGAATATTCCAAACTTTCAAGGAAGGAAAAAACATTTGTTCCCCACACTTGCCCCAAGTGAAAATAAGTAGAATATTTTTAAATTTCTTTTGGGAAACCACTATTACACAGATGATGAAACTCGGAATATGATACAAATTAAAGTGAAATTAAAGAGCTTCTTGTTAAAAAAGATATGCAAATATTCTTTTTTTAAAGATTTCTTTTATTTATTTGAAAGACAGAGTTACAGAGAGAGGTAGAGACAGAGAGAGAGGTCTTCCATCCACTGGTTCACTCCTCAGATGGCCTCAATGGCTGGAGCTGTGCTGATCTGAAGCCAGGAGCCAGGCGCTTCTTCCAGGTCTCCCATGTGGGTGCAGGGGCCCAAGGATTTGGGCCATCTTCTACTGCTTTCCCAGGCCATAACAGAGAGCTGGATTGGAAGCAGAGCAGCTGGGACTAGAACCACTGGGACTAGAACTGGTGCCATATGAGATGCCAGCACTTCAGGCCAGGGCTTTAACCTGATGCGCCATAGTGCCGGCCCCAATATGCAAATATACTAACCAAATATTATATAAATTTGGGCCCCTTGCTGTGGAATAGTGGGTAAAGTCATTGCCTGCAGTGCCAGCATCTCATCTGGGCACAGGTTCACATCCCGGCTGCTTCACTTCCAATCCAGCTCTCTGCTATGGTCTGGAAAAGCAGTGGAAGATGACCCTAATCCTTGGGCCCCTGCACCTCTGTGGGAGACCTGGAAGACGATCCAGGCTCCTGGCTTTGGATCAGCCCAGCTCCAGCTACTGCAGCCATTTGAGGAGTAAACCAACAGACGAAGACCTGTCTCTCTCTCTGCCTCTGCCTCTCTCTAACTCTGCCTATCAAATAAATAAATATTTTAAAATATTATATAAACCACATATGAAAAACTAATAGATCAATGACAAGCAAGATACACTAAAAAGTGTAAGAGTATTCAACATTCTCAAAAAACCATGTAAAGCATCCAGGTAGGTGAAGAATACAAGGGATTACATGATCACTTAGATTAAATGTTTAAAAAGCATTTAATAAAATTCTGCATCCAGCCATAAAAGCCAAATGTTAGCAAAATATTTAAAAATAATGATTTGCTTAATCAGATCAAGATTATGTAAAATTAGCATGCAATAAATTACTTAAGGAGCACTGAGAGATCTTTCCTTGGACGCCCACCTCTCATAACATTGTACTGGACCTATAGTCAGGGAAACAAAGACATGTAAGATAAAAGAATCACATTTTTTGCAATACAATTGTTAATATATGTGGATGACATTACATACAAAGATAATTCAATCTAATCCCCAAACAAATGCAACTGATAATTAGCTATAGCAACACTTCTGGGTAGTAGATCCACATATAAAGCCAATTGGATTACTAAGTACCAGCGAGAAACAAAGTGGACAAAAGACAGACTAGGAAACACATATTTACAAAAGAAATGAATCAGAAAAGGATTCAAGCATCTAATACCTTTACGCACTCTTCAAATCAATTTATAGAACGTAAATGACCATACAGAAGAATGACCCAGGAATGTGAAGAAAGACAAGGGCCCAGGAGTCACAGTCAGCAAATAGAGACTCGCCTGCAGCAGGTCATTGCAGGCTCCAGCTCACGGATCCCTGTGGGAACAGAGGTGCAGCGGCCTGGGCTGCAGGGGAAGACAGAAAGGGGGAGGAGGCAGCTTCAGACCACAGCCCAAGCTTCTCCCCTCACAACCCCCACACTGCACACCCCAAGTCACCGCCCTCCTCTGATTGGCTACACCTTTGTGACGTCGAAGGCTCCCCCTCCGGCTTTGCAAACAATCCAATCAGGTGCGCCCGCGCAGTATTACGTAAACACGCGGGCTCTTCGCGTCACAGTGGTAGTCAGGCTCTGCCGCCCAGGGGGCCAGGGTGTTCAGCCTCTGCCCGTCTGTGAAAAGGAAGCCGGACGGCTCAGAAGTTTGGTGTCTGGAGAAGGGGAGGCGGAGTTGGCGGACCTGCTGGAACTGGATGCAGGGGGCCCTGCACTTCCCCGTGGTCGGCTCTGGAATCTGTGGCCATGGCCTTGGGCAAAGTACAGTGAGTGGCGAGCTTGATCATCTTCCCCTTTACCTCCAGGCCAGGGAGGCCAGAGCACAGCCTGCAGGGGGACGATGCTGAGGTGATGTTTCCAGGTCTCTTGCTGAGGTTTTTTTTTGCTAAGAATGCAATTTTTCTTCTCAATCAGCATGGTATGTTAAAGTGAATCTGTTGGGGCCAGTGTTGCGGTGCAGTAGGGTAAGCCACAGCTAGGGGGCCTGCATCGTGTATTGGACCGCCAGTTTGAGGCCCAGCTCCTCTGCTTGTGATCCAGTTACCTGCTATTGTCGACTTTTAGGATATCAATACAATTCATTTGAACTCATTGTTTTTTAAGTATTAAGCTGGCGCCGCCATGGCTCAGTAGGCTAATCCTCCACCTGCGGCGCCGGTACCCAGGGTTGTAGTCCTGGTTGCTCCTCCTCCAGTCCAGCTCTCTGCTGTGGCCTGGGAGTGCAGTGGAGGATGGCCCAAGTGCTTGGGTCCCTGCACCTGCATAGGAGACCAGGAGGAAGCACCTGGCTCCTGGCTTCGGATCAGCGCAGCGCCAGCTGTAGTGGCCATTAGGGCAGTGAACCAATGGAAGGAAGACTTTTCTCTCTGTCTCGCTCTCTCTCACTAACTCTGCCTGTCGAAAGAAAGAAAGAAAGAAAGAAAGAAAGAAAGAAAGAAAGAAAGAAAGAAAGAAAGAAAGAAAGAAAAGAGAGAGAGAGAGAGAGAAAATGAGTTGGCAAGTGTAAATGTGTTGGCAAGTGTTTTGGTAGAGTTTGAAAAATATTGTTATTACTTCTTTAAATGTTTGATATAATTCACAAAGGATACCATCTGGTCAGGACTTCGTGGTAATGTTTTAAATTGCTGATTACATTTATTATTATTATTGTTTGATTTTTGACTGCTTTAGGCTACTAATATTTTTAGTTTCTTCTTGAGAGTGACAATTTGTATTTTTCTAGCAATGTATGTATTTCATATAAATTGTTGGATCTTTTGACATATTGATTCACAGTATTCCTTTATAATCTTTTAAATTTCTGTAAACTTATTGGCAATATACCCCTCTTCATTTCTTAGTTTATGAACCGTGTCTCTTCTGTTTTGGTCTTGGTCTAAGAAAAATCATCCCATCTTGTTGACCTCCGCAACAAACCAATTTTTGTTTCACTGCTTTTCTCTTTTGCTTGATGCCCCATACTTAAAGAGGTCTGGCAATGTAACTATTTCTGTGTGGACATCTATATCTTATAACTGACCGGGAAAAGCAAGGAAGGTACAGAAGAATAAAATTCAAGTCCCTGAAAGGCTGTAGTAGAGAAGAAGTGATCAGATTCTTCTACTCACCTAAAAGTGGAACTCCTATCTGGAGTAGACAAGGCACAGAGAAGCAAACATGTGCATGGTTTGCCCCTGTTCTGTAACACACACTGTAGACTGAGACAGATTTGGGCCCAGATGCTAAACTAGATGCTCTGCTGCCTGCATGTATATGGTCATATTTTACACATAGTTCTTTTGATTTCCCTAAAAACAATGGTGAGTTTTTTACATAAATAAGATAACAAACCATCATCATGTAGACATCCATGAAAGGATTGAAGTTGTGAGAACTAGGTGTTTGGTGCAGTGGTGATGGTACCATTTGGGATGCCTGTAGCCCATATTCAGATGTGTGGTTTCATGGTTTAACTTTGCTTCCAATTCCATCTTCCTGCTAATGTGCACCGTGGGAAGCAGCAGGTAGTGACTCAAGTAATCTGGTCCCTGCCACACCCATGGGAGACCTGGATTAGGTTCCCAGCTTCTAGCTCTGAATTGGTGCACCCACAGGTCTTTCAGGCATTTGGGTAATGAACCTGTGGATGTGAAACCTGTGTCTGTCAGTTAGGTTATCTGTCTTGCTGTCTCTCTGCTAGTAAAATAAATGGATGAAATAAAGTTAATAGTGGTGGGTCCTGTGGCACAGCCGGATAATTCCCTTGCTTGAAGCACTGGCATCCCATATGGGTGCCGGATTGTGCCCCAGCTGCTCCAGCTCTCTGCTATGGCCTGGGAAAGCAGTAGAGGATGGCCCAAGTCCTTGGGCCCCTGCACTCACATGTGAGACTTGGAAGAAGCTCCTGGCTCCTGGCTTCAGATCAGCTCAGCTCCAGCCATTGTGGCCAATTGGGGAGTGAACCCTCAGATGGAAGACTTCTCTCTCTGCCTCTCCTCTCTCTGTGTAACTCTGCCTTTCAAATAAATGAATAAATCTTTTTTAAAAAAAGTTAATTACTTATCACTGCAAGGAATGCAGAGTTTGGAATTTGACTTTAGCCTATTGACTACATTGTAAAACAAAAATCATTTAAGAAATATAACAGTACTCAATTTCTATAACATAATTTATAATATCCAAGAAGAAATTCAGAATCAACACCCAGGTAAAGAAAAAAAATGTGATTCATAATCAAAAGGAAAAAGAATCACTAGAACGAAACTTAAGTTAACCCAGATTTTGAAAGTAAAATATAAGATGTTTATGCTATACTTGTACTATATGTTTATAATATAAAGGATGATATATCAAAATTATCAGTAGAAAAAACAACTGGAAAAACAATGGAAATTCTAGAGCTGTATGATACAGCAATAAAATAAAAAATACATGTGGGCTAAATCACAGGTTACAAAAGACAAATAATGACCCATATTTTAGCTTTAAAAATGCAATGGTTTTTTTTTTAAATATTTATTTTATTTATTTGAAAGACAGAGTGAGGTAGAGCCAGAGAGAGAGAGAGAGGGGTCTTCCATCTGCTGGTTCACACCCCAAATGACTGTATGATTATTAGACTGATTAATAATAATATATAATAATAATATATTATTACTATATTATTAGACTGAATTTATTCAGAGAAAATAAATCCACAGAGGTGGGTGACCAATTGTAGGCATGCACATTGGTGGAACACATGGCAGGAGGCCCCAGATACAAGCGACCAGCCTTTTTTTATCTTAGGAGGGCTAGGGGTGGGAGTGGGAGTAGGGGCAGTTGACAAGACTGCACTTGCTCCAGGGGTTGGTTTTAGCTCCTTTGTCAAAGGTAAGTTGGTTATAGATGCGTGCATGGATTGATTTCTGGAGTTTCTATTCTGTTCCATTGGTCTACACATTTTTTTTTGGCCAGTACTAGGATGCTTTGATTTTAACTGCCCTGTAATATGTCTTGAAAGTGGTATTGTGTTGCCTCCATCTTTGTTCAACTCTGATGTCCATCAACTGAAGACTGGATAAAAAATATGATGGTACATATACACTATGGAATACTATTCAATGGTTAAAAAAATAAACTCCTGTCTTTTTTCAACAAAATGGATGCAAGTAGAAACCATTATGCTTAGTGAAATAAGCATACTGTCCCTAAAAGACAGATACCATACATTTCCCCTGACCTGTGGTTACTAATAGAATACCTAAAATGTAATGCATACCGAGTGAAATTGACGCTTTAAGATTTGAGGGACATCTACAGCCCTTGTCTCTACTATTGAGGAACAGTGTTTTTTTCTTCGTACTATTTGTTGAACTCTTTACCTAGTGTAGGATGAATCTTATGAGTATAAAATAAACTGAAAATATATCTTTGTAAAAAAATGAGTGGGAATGGCAGAGGGAAGAGGAAGAAGGATGGGAGTGGGCAGGATGGAGACTAGAGTGGGAAACATCACTATGTTCCTAAATCTATCTATATGAAATACATGAAACTTGTATACCTTAAATAGCTTTTAATGATACCACTTTTAAGTAAATTTTAGACTTTCAATTTTATCAGATTATGGAGTTTTCAAAAATTAATACATGTATATTCATTCACTTTTTATTTTTCTTCTATGTCTAGATTTCTACAAATTTTTATTTATTGTAGGCTTCTTTTTTCTCTCTTTTCCTGGCCTAGGCGCAATGACATCTGAAGTCACAGTTTTAATATCTGTATTGCTGTTACATCATAGCATGGACCTTCTAGCTATCTGCAGGAAAAGTAGACAAAGATGAGAGTGTACTTACTTGTCATGGTTCCTATAATAAATTACCACTTATAGGGTGGTTTAAGTGACAGTACCTTATGACTCATGGCTCTGGAGGTTGGGAGTTCCACATGGAATGACAGCAGGATTTCTTCCTCCTGAGAATTCTCCCCCAGGCTTCCAGGTGGCCACCATCTTGCTGTGTCCTCACATGGCATTTCTTCTATCCACACTGGTGCCTCTCTTTGGAAGGATACCAGCCAGCTTGGATTATGGCCTCTCCCTTTGGATAACGTTTGACTTTAAAAAGTTCAATAAAGTCCCTGTCTCAAAATACAGTCACACAGGGTCTCAGGGATTTAAGGTGTATACCTTGGGGAGAAAAAGTTTAGGCCACCACATTAGTAAGGGGCTCAGGGCTCTGCTGCATAGGCAACCAGCTCCGTAGGGACATAGTGTTGAAAATGAGAGCAAGGGTTCCTCATAGTAATAATTTCATTATCATTGCATAATCTGGGAACACACACAGTCACATAAACTTTTGTTTACATTTACACAAACTAGAATGGAAATATCTGGTGATCACGTACAGATAAAATTAATACAATCCATATTATGGAATATTCATTAAAACTGATGAGGGGGCTGGCACTGTGGTTTAGTGGGCTAAGCCTCTGCCTGTGGCATCAGCATCCCATATGGATGCTGGTTCATGTCCCAGCTGCTCCTCTTCTGATTCAGCTCTCAGCTTATGGCCTGGGAAAGCAGTGGAAGATGGTCCAAGTGCTTGGAGCCCTGCACACACATGGGCAACCCAGAAGAAATCCTGGCTTTGGATCAGCCTGGCTCCTACCTTTGTGGCTATCTGGGGAGTGAACCAGCAGATGGCAGACCTTTCTCTCTATTCTTCTTCTCTCTGTCTGAAACTCTACCTCTCAAATAAATAAATAAAACCTATAAAAACCTGATGAAAAGTAGAAAAATGATTAATCACCTATGAGTATTATGATATTCGATGTTCACATTTACTAAAGATAAGCAATGAAGAATGAGAACTAAAAGTTACATAAAATTTTATACCTCTATTAATACAGACCAGTCAGAATGAGACATGTTTTCCTAAAGGTCTTGCACATTTTAAACTAATGTTCATCAGAGCCAGGAGGTTAATCCTCCACCTGTGGCACTGGCATCCCATATGGGCGCCGGTTCTAGTCCCAGCTGCCCCTCTTCCAATCCAGCTCTCTGCTATGGCCTGGGAAAGCAGTAAAGCTCCTGCACCCACATGGGAGACCAGGAAGGAGCACCTGGCTCCTGGCTTCGGATCGGTGTAGCTCCAGATGTTGTGGCCATCTTGGGAGTGAACCAACAGAAGGAAGACCTTTCTCTCTGTCTCTCCCTCACACTGTCTGTAACTGTACCTCTCAAGTAAATAAAATAAATCTTTAATAAAACAAAAAAACTAATTTTAGTCAAAATTAATTATTAATATGTGACACATAGGAAAATACTATCCCATAAATCACAAATCTATTTCCACAGAAAAAAAATTGATGAAGGCTTTTTTGATCTTTTTATCATTTTCTGCTAAATTAATTTCACAGTGATCATTGTGGATTTTTCAGTTCCTTGGCAGCCTTTCATGACACCTAATATTTTTTCAACACTTGCACTAGTTTGGCTATTGAATTAACAGGTGATGACCATTATTTAAATTTAGTTAATTTAAAATAAAATTTTATTTAATTTTAGTAATTTATTAAATCATTCTAATCAAATAATTTAATTAATTAATTTTAAAAGTATGATTATACACACATCAACCTGTATCTGCAAAGTCTCCAGAGCACATTAGTGACAATGTGGGTGATTCATGGATCGCTTCTCGGCCTTTTGGCTAAGATCAAGTGTGAGTGATAATTACAACTGGTTGAATTTAATTGTTTTAGTCACTAATGCATCCTTACTATGTTGCTATTTCAAATATAATTTGGGGAACTAATTTGCTGGGTGTGGCAAGGCATCCCTAGTTTTTTTTTTTCTTTAAAGATTTATTTATTTATTTGAAAGGCAGGGTTACAAAGAGGGAGGGGAGAGAGAGAGAGAGAGAGAGAGAGAGAGAGAGAGAGAGAGAGGTCTTCCATATGCTGGTTCACTCCCCAAGTGGCTGCAATGGACTGAGCTGCACTGATCCAAAGCCAGAAGCCAGCAGCTTCCTCTGAGTCTCCCTCATGGGTACAGGTTCAAGTTCAAGTTCAGCCTACTCCACTTGCATTCCAGCTCCCTGCTCATGTATCTCGGAGAGTAGTAGAAGATCCAAATGCCTGGGCCCCTGCCCCTCAGAAGGAAGACCCAGATGAAGGTTCTGGCTCCTGATTTTGGTCTGGACCAAAGTAAACCAGTGGATATAAGGTTTCTTCTTTTTGTATATCTCGCTCTTTAACTCTGCCTTTCAATAAATAATACTTAAAAAGGAATTAATAAGCAAATGTATATTTCCTTTTATCTCCCCAAACACATATTTACCACTTTCATGATCCCGATTCTTGCCTGTACATCCAAATATCTTGTAGCATTTATTTCAAATGGGAGAACTTCCTCTTATAGTGCAAGTATTCTGATAATTGCTTTAGAAATCTTTTCAGAGAAATGTTTTGTGTTTGCCTCATATTTGAGGATAGTTCCATTAAATATGGAGTCATATCCTGCAGGGTAGCTTCTTTCTACCCTTTGAAGATGCCCTAACATTGTATCTGAGAAGTCAGCAATCATTCACGTATGGTTGTACCTGAGTAAGCCATGTAGGGTTGTTTTTCTTACTGTTTTCAATATCTCTTTCTCAGGGTGGGCATTTGGCATGGCCCTTGGGATACCCCTTGGGAGACCCACATCCCATGCTGGAGTCTTTGAGTTTGGGTCCTGGCCCTGATTTTGACTCCAGCTTTCTGCTCTTGTGCACAGCCCTGGAGGCAGCATGCCATGGCTTGGGTACTTGGGTTCTTGCCACAGAAGTGGTAAATCAAGAGGCTCCTTGCTTCCACCTGCTCAGCTCTGGATGTTGTAGGCATTTGGAGGTTAAGCCAGTATATGAAAGATAATCTCTCTCTCTCTCTCTCTCTCTCTCTAATCATTGAGCAAAAAATAAAAATGTGAAAGAGTCACTCTTCATATAAATCTATTTTTAATTTACAAAAAAATGCATTTGTTTATGATATTTTTGATGCCTCATCTAGTTTTCTTTGTATCAATCCTGATTAGGGGCACTTTGAACATTTAAAATCTATATACTGGGGTCTTTCACAAAATTTGGGAAGCTTAATTTAGTGATTTATTCAAACATACATTTTTTCTCTTCCTTCTGAAACTCTAGTTTCATGTATTGAGGGTACTTCAAAAATTTGTAGAAATTAGAAATAAAAAAGCTTATTTTCATGCATGTTTTCAAATCTATGCATATGGAGGGCTTTAAGATATTAATGAAAATGGATATTATACTCATAGCTTTCAGCATTTTTCACACTGTAATGTAATTAGGTATTAATTCCACTCTCTACAAACTTTCAAAGTGGCTTTGAATATGAGATTGCTTTGTAAATCACTCCATGTGTTTGGACCTCTGCTCATTTTTCTTTTGTAAAGACTGGATACCAACTATTGATTTGTTTTCTTGGTATGTTTTGGGTTGCATAAAAATACCACAGAATTAGTAATTTAAAAAGAAAAGAAATTTGTTTCTTATAATCTGGTGTCCAGGAAATATGAAGTCAAGAAGCTGCATCTAGAGTAGGTCATCTCACCACATCATAGCGTTGCAGACAAAATTGCCAAGATGAGGGGCTGGCACTGTGGCACAATAGGCTAATCCTTCACCTGTGCTGTTGGCATCCCGTATGGGCACTTGGGCAAGTCCCAGCTGCTCCTCTTCTGATCCAGCTCTGTTCTTTGGCCTGGTAAAGCAGTGGAAGATGGCACAAGTGCTTGTGTCCCTGCACCCACATGGGACCCCTGGAAGAAGTTCCTGGCTTCTGATCATCCCGGCCCAGCCATTGAGGCCATTTGGGGAGTGAACCAACAGGTGGAAGACTTGACTTCTTTCTCTCTCTCTCTCTCCCTCTCACTGTCTATAACTCTACCTCTCTAATAAATAAAATCTTTTTAAAAATTGTATGATGAGAGAGAGAGCAAGAAATTAAACTCATTGCCTCAGGACCTTTCAATACTGGTATTAATCCATTCCTAAGGACAGAAACTGTTCCACTAAGGACTATTTTTGCAACACATGATTGCAGGGGGTATGTTAAAACCATAGCATTTTTGGGGCCAGCACTCTGGCGCAGCAGGTTAAAACTGCAGGCTGCAGCACCAGCATCCCAAACGGGTGCCGGTTCGAGTCCCGGCTGCCCCACTTCCAATCCAGCTCTCTGCTATGGCCTGGAAAAGCAATAGAAGATGGCCCAAGTCCTTGGGCCCCTCCACCCACGTGGAAGACTTGGAAGAACTCCTGGCTCCTGGATTCAGATCAGCTCAGATTATTATTATTATCTTTATTATTAATAATATTATATTATTTAATATTATTAATAATATTATATACTATATTATATATTCTATAAATATATAATATATTAATATATATTTATTTATATATATTTATATTAATATAAATATATAAATATTATAAAGTATATATAAAATGTATATATAAATGTTATAAAATATATATAAATGTAATATTATACAAATATAATATAAATATAGTAATATATTATATTATATACTATATAATATTACATATCGAATATATTATTATATATTTTATATTACATAATGCATATAATATATTATAATGTATTATATATTATATCACATATATTATATAATTATATAATATTATATGTATTATATTATACATTACATATTCTATGTATTATAATATATAATGTTGTATATTATCTATTATATACTAATATTAAGAATATTACATTATTTAACATTATGAATATTATTATATAATATTATATATTATATATTACATAATATAATATATCAATATATATTTTATATATACATTTATATAAATATATATAAATATTTGTTATATATTGTATATCATATAATACATATAAATAAATTATATATAAATATATATTTATATAAATATATAATTATATAATATATATTTTTATATAATATTACATAATTATATTAATCTTATTAATATAATATTAATATAATTATATAATTATATTATTACATTTTAATAATAATATAATTATATTATAATTATGTTATAATAATAATAATTATTTGTATTTCATAGGAGAGAAAGGCAGTGTATACGTACCAGACACTCTAGGGTTAAAAAAAATATTCTGCTGGAGTGGATGTTTGGGGTGGGAGGTGTTTTGTTAAGATGCTGGGTGGATGGCCACAGCCCAGTCGGAGTGCTGGGATTGGAGTCCTTCCTGTGTTTCAGATTCCATTTCCTGCTGCTCTACTCCCTGGGAGATGGTAGGTGATGGCGGCTCAAGTTGTTGGATCTTTTTTTTTTTTTTTTTAACTTGCAGAGTGGACAGTGAGAGAGAGAGACAGAGAGAAAGGTCTTCCTTTTGCTGTTGGTTCACCCTTCAATGGCCACCGCGGCTGGCACATTGAGCTGATCTGAAGGCAGGAGCCAGGTGCTTCTCCTGGTCTCCCGTGCAGGTGCAGGGCCCAAGCACTTGGGCCATCCTCCCCTGCCTTCCTGGGCCACAGCAGAGAGCTGGACTGGAAGAGGAGCAACCGGGACTAGAACCCGGCACCCATATGAGATGCTGGTGCTGGAGGCAGAGGATTAGCCAAGTGAGCCATGGCGCTGGCCCCCCTATATTTCTGTATATATTTAAATTTACATCTCTTTGCTTGTCTTTAAAATACCTATCTGTATATCTTAAGTTGACAGATATGTCTTTACCATATAAAATGAAGTTTGGAACTACTTATACACTGAGGAATAGATAAATTAAGCTAATTAATGGTATGCATTTTGTCACATACCTATTTTTAAAGATTTTATTTATTTATTTGAAAGACAAAGTTATAGAGGGAGGAGATGAGGCAGAAGAGGCAGAGATTTTTTCTTCTGTTGGTTTACTTTTCAGATGGCTACATGGCAGGACTGGGCTAAGCCAAAACCAGGAACCTGGAACTCCATCCTGGTCTCCCACATGGGTGGCAGGAGCCTAAGGATTTGGCCATCTTCCACTATTTTCCCAGGTGAATTAGCAGGGGGCTAGATCAGAAGTGGAGCAACTGGGCCGTGAACCAGCACTCGTGGAATGCTGGTATAGCAGATGGTTGCTTAACCCACTGGGACACAATGCCAGCCCCCACATACTTATTTTTATGGTAAAACGCTAAAATATAATATCTTCATTAATGTAAATAGAATACATTGTTATTTAATTTTTGTCACTATTTTTTGTACATCAGACCTCTGAAAATTATTCTTCTTATACAGATGAAATTTTTATCCTTTGGCCAACGTGACCTCAAATCCCCTCCAGTGTGTTGTTTTTCTTTTTAAAGAAAAGATTTGTTGGGGCCAGCACTGTGGCACAGTGGGTTAATGCCCTGGCCTGAAGCGCTGGCATCCCATATGGGTGCTGGTTCTAGTCCCCGCTGCTCCTCTTCCAATCCAGCTCTCTGCTATGGCCTGTCATAGCAGTAGAAGATGGCCCAAGTCCTTGGGCCCCTGCACCTGCTTAGAAGACCTGGAAGAAGCTCCTGGCTCCTGGCTTCAGATTGGCGCAGCTCCGGCCATTGCAGCCATCTGGGGAATGAACCAGCTAATGGAAGACCCCTCTCTCTCTGTCTCTACCTCTCTCTGTAACCCTGTCATTCAAATAAATAAAATAAATCTTAAAAAAAGATCTGTTTATTTAATAGGCAGAGTAACAGAGAGGTAGAGGCAGAGAGAGAGAGGGTGAAGGTCTTCCATCTGCTGGTTCACTCTCCAGATGGCTGCAATGGCTGGAGCTGTGACTATCCAAAGCCAGGAGCCAGGAGCTTCTTCCAGGTCTCCCACATGGATACAGGGGCCCAAGGACTTGGATCATCTTCTACTGCTTTCCAAGGCCATAGCAGAGAGCTGAATTGGAAGAGGAGCAGCCAGCCGGGACTAGAACCAGTGCCCTTATAGGATGCTGATGCCGCAGGCGGAGGATTAACTTACTGCGCCATGGTGCCTGCCCCAAGGGTCTTTTTTTTTTAAGGTTTATTTTTATTTATTTGAAAGGCTGAGTTATTGAGAGAGGGACAGAGCTTCCATCTGCTGGTTCATTCCACAAAGGGCTGCAATGGCTAGAGCTGGGTCAATCCAAAGCCAGGAGCTTCTTTTGGGTCTCATGTGCGTGCAGACGCCCAAGCAGTTGGGCCATCTTCTGCTTTCCCAGGCTCATTTAATGTGGAGCTGGATTAGAAGAGGAGCAGCTGGGATTCGAACCAGTGCCCATATGGGATACTGGCACTGTAGACGGTGGCCTATCCCGCTATGCCACAATGCCAGCCCCATCTTAACTTTTAATTTTCCTATGTTACTCTCTTTTTTGTATAAACCTTTTGTTATTTGGGTAGCATGTCCCAAAGCAGGTCAGTTAGTAAAAATAGGTTCAAGAGAATACAGCCTGATGGATAGCCTGCCTTCCCCAAAAATAACCCTGGTGGGTAGAAATCTCCCTATCCACTTGGGCTCCTCCAGTATTAAACAAAAAAAGTTTTGGTAGCTCAGTATTTATCATCTGTGCCTGGGGCACCATGTCCATGTTCCATATTCCTAAGGTGCAGCAGTGGTAGGTGGCCCCAGCTCTCCAGCAGTCCCCCGACACACATCCCGGCAAACATTTCTGCTCCCCACTCTCCCCTAAGGATCTGGGACCAAAATAAAGCAGACTCCCTCTACTGAGGTGCTGGGCAGGGCTCACTGCCACATCACTGTGCTTTGAGAAGAAGGAAGGAAGCTATTTGGCACTTTAGAAATAGAGGAGTGTGCAGAACTGGAGATGCCCTAGAAGGTAACAAAACTGCTGAGGAGAGACCATTTGGTACTACTCCCCTGGAAGAAGGGAAGCGGGAAAACTTATATGAGTACAAGAGCAGGAAAGTAGGAGGAGTCCACTCCAGTGGCAGGTGCTGGAATTGAAATGGGCTAAACCCAATAGGACACTGACTCTGGGCCCATGTTCTCCTCTTACGCTTACCCCATAGCAGCATGGTTCTACCTCTAGCTTTCCTAGTGTCAGTCTGTCCCTATCCATAGTCCCTGACCAGTCAGTGTCCTCTGATCATCTCTCTAATGACTTAACTGTCTTGTTTCTTGGGCCAGCCTTTGTCTGCCCACTGCCTGTGGGGAGCAACTCGGACTAGACTAAGTTACTGGAATTAAGACTTATTCTATGCATCTGCTCTCCAACAATATGGCGCTGGGAGAGGAGTAAACAGCTTCTATGCAGCTGTCTCTCGCCAACTTGAGTGATGACCTGCAGGAGCTGATCCTGCTCCTGATTGGAGGAGAGCAGCATACTCGGCATGTGGGTAGCAGAGTTGGGATTGGTGGAAGAGGACTATAAAGGAGGAGAGAGACAACATGCACCAGGGACATCTATATGAAGGAACACCTGAGCAGCCCCCGAGAGAGCCGGCCGGCAGTGTGCCGCTTCCCCGCGGAAGGGGGGAAAGTGGCAGGGGGAACCGCCCTTCCACGGAGGTGGAAGGGACGGTAGCCAACCCGGGAAGAACCAGCAGCAAACCCGGGGAGGGCCGAGCAGACAAAAGAACAGCGCAGGGTCCTGTGTCGTTCCTCCGCGAAGAGGGGGAGCGACAACTGCCTTCTCATTGGTCGAGATAATTCCAAAGCCTCCATCCCTACCTCTCAGAGAACTCTGTGGTCCTCAGTACCTCCCTTCCCCATTCCTTCTTCCCACCACATACTTGGGGGAGGGGAGGAAGGGAGGGCAGCGACACCTGCTAATCAACCTCCCCTGCCCCTCTCTTGATGTGTCCTAGATTTGAGTGAGGAGCAGGTCAGTGAGCAGAGCAAAGCCTGCTAGGAGCAGAATGACCTTGAGGACCCTCTGCTCAGAAGTGGTCAGCTCCTGAGGCAAGATTCCCAGTAAGGTGATATAGAGGAAGGTGCCCACTGCCAGGCCCTCTAGCACAGACTGGGCCAGCTGGTGCAAGGTTCTGCCAACTCTGCCAGAGCTGCACCCAGCCTAGTGCCTAGAGGTGTCATGCTTGAGAAGAGGATCCCACAGCCAGCCATGACCTTTACTCGCAGGTGGCTCTGCAGCAGCCATAGAGACAGGCTAACAGCCAGGATACCCTTGTGGAGCAGCAAAGCCAGATAGAGCTCCATGGCCTGAGCCTGGTCCTGCTGCAGCCCCACTGCTAGCCCCTCAAACACTGAGCGCAGGGCCAGAGAGAAGACCAGTACACAGGCACGCAGGGCTGAGGGGCTGCCGGGGCTCCATGTGCCTGTGGGATGCCTGGACCATCTTGCCAATGCTGTGGCCCACCATGCACTGTTCCCAGCAGAGCCCTTGTTTCCTCCCGTGGTGGTAGCCCCAACTGCTCCTTGTAAGCCAGGGTGATCTGTTCCATCACGAGGACCAGGAAGAATGTCATGGCTAAGATGGACTCTTGTAGGAGAAACTGGAGTGTCATGTGCAAGGCTGCCCAGGGCCTCATCTATCACAGCTACGTAGTCAGGCAGCAGGTCCAGGAGACAGGTGGCCAAAAACACCCCACCCAAGCAGCTCACTAGGCTCAGGGCTTTCTGGAGGGAACCTGAGGCTTCATGGCTGGCTCCAGGCTGCCACAGCATGCAGAGGGGCACCAGGCTTCAGAGGAGGGTGAGCACCAGCAGCAGCACCAGGGCCTCCAGCCCCCCGGGCACTGGGGCTCCAAAGCCACAGCCTCTAAGCACCACACCAGGGGCTCTGGCTCTCCCCAGGGCCCCATGGCAGTTGTGGTTCCAGCAACTCTTTGACCTCACCAGGGTCTCACTACCGTTGCTCTTTTAATTGATATATTTAGATAATATGCATTTAATGTTATTTATATCATTAGAGTAATATTTTCCATAATTATAATCATTTTCTGTTGTAGTTCTTGTTTTTCTAAAGTCTTATTTTTTGGTTAATGGGAAGACAGAGACAGAGAAAGATCTTCCATCTGCTGGTTCACTCCCCAAATTTCTCAAATAGCCATGGCTAGGCCAGGAAAGTTAGGTGACAGGAACTCTGGGTTTCCAACCAGTGTGGAAGAACCCAAGTATTTGAGCCATCACCTGCTGTCTTACAGGGTGTGCGTTAACAGGAACTTGAATCAGAAACTGTGTAACCAGACTCAGTCCAGTCATTTCAGTATGGGATATGATCATCACAGTGGGCATCTTAACTACTTATTTTAAACTAACATAACAAACCCCAACCCCAATTCTTGTTTTTTAAATCATTTCTGTCTTCTGCTTTTATCTTTAAAACGATTTCTGTTTATTTTGTTTGAAGAGTAAGAGAGACACACAGAGAGAGACGGATCTATGATCTGCAGGTTATTCCCCAAATGCCTGCAATAGTTTGGGCTGGTCCTGGCCAAGCCAGGATTTCAGTCTGGATCTCAGATTGAGTTGACAGGGATCAAAGTACTTGAGCCATCTCCTGCTTCCTACAGAGGATGGGTTAGCAGGAAGCTGGAATTGGGAGTGGAGCCAGGACTCAAACACAAGCACTCCAATATGGGATGAGGGTATTTCAAGTACCCTGTTAATAACTATGCCATGCCTACCCCTCTCTTATTTTAATTGAGCTTCCTATAAGATGCCATTTTATCTCCTCCATTAAGGTATCATGGGTATGGGTTTCCTAAATTTTTGTTTTGATAATTTCCCTTGAGTATACAATACATATTTCTAACTGATTTAAAGTCACCTTCAAATAATAATGTATTATTTCTTGGGCAATAAAGGTAAAATGTTCTCGATTCCTTTGCCCTATCCTGTATATAGTTTATTTTTTTAAAAAAAGATTTATTTATTTATTTGAAAGAGAGAGAGAGTGGGAGAGGGAGACACACACACACACACACACACACACACACATACACACAGAGAGATAGAGAGATCTTCCATCTGCTGATTGACTACCCAAATCGCTGCAATGGCCAGAGCTGGGCAGATCCAAAGCCAGAAACCAGGAACTTCTACTGGGTCTCCCATGTGGGTTCTGGATCCCAAGCACATGGAACATCATCTGCTACTTTCCCAGGTGCATTAGCAGGGAGCTGGATCAGAAATGGAGCAGCTGGGACTTGAACAGTGCCCATATGGGATGCTGGCTCTGCAGGCAACAGCCTAACCTACTACACCACAGGACCAGCTCCTAGATAATTTCTTTTAGCTGTTAGAAGCTGTAATGACCCAGTAAAATGTTAATATTGTCATTTTGAATAAAAGTTTATTTATTAGATCTTATGGGAATAAAGTAAATATTTTATAGTACTGTCATTTAGTTCTTTTTTTTATATAAGATTTGTTTATTTATTTGAAAGAGTAACAGAGAGAGCTCTTCCACCTGCTGGTTTACATCCTAGATGGCTACAATGGCCAGAGCAGGGCCAGACCAAAGCCAGGATCCAGAAGCTTCATTTGGGTCTCCCATGTGGACGCAAGGGCCCAAGGGCTTGGGTCATCTTCTACTGCTTTCCTAGGTCATAGTAGAGAGCTGGATTGGAAATGGAGCAGCTGGGACTTGAACTGGGCCTGCTAAGCCACAGCACCAGTCTCTCATTTAGCTCTTTAAAAACATTACTTTATGTGACCAGACATCTAAAACTATATGTCTCTTTTTCTTGAATGAATTCCTTTTTTGGTTATTTATTTGAGAAACAAAGGGACAGACAGAGACCTCCTTTCCACTGTTTTACTCCCCAAATGCTCACAGCTTCCATGTCAAGGACAAGACAGAAGCTGGGAGCTGGAAACTCGATACAGGTTTTCCCTGTGGGTTTCATGAGCTGAGTCACTTGAGCCATCACTGCTGCTTCCCAGGGTCTACATTAAGAGGAAGCCGGAGTCATGAGCCATATCCATATCCAGGGATTGAACCCACATACTCCAGTGAAGGACACAGACTTCTGTACTGTTAGGCTACGTCCCACCCCCATTCTGTGTTTTAACTGTGAGACACAGATACAAAATTGAACACCCTGCCTGTAATTCGACAGCAGTATTAACAATGAATAAAACAGTATAAGGACCCTTCCATGTGGCTTCAAGGTTAGTTTTACATTAGCGGCATTTCATAATACCAGATTGCCTAGTTGTCACTCAGGTAAGGACTGATCAAAAAATTCAAGGGGAGATCTGGCAATCTGGCACAGCAGGTCAAGCCACCGTGACCTGCAATGCCAGTATCACACATGGGCACCATTTCGAGTCCTGGCTGCTCCATTTCTGGTTCAGATACCTGATAATGTGTCTGGGAAAGCAGCAGTTGATGCTCCAAATACTTGGGCCTCTGCACACCTGTGGGAGACCCAGATAAGGTTCTTTGCTTTAGTCTGGCCCAGCCCCTGCTCTTGCAAACATTTGGGGAATGAACCAGTTGATGGACTATCTCTTTCTCTCTGTCTCTCCCTCTCTCTCTTTACCTCTGCCTTTCAAATAAGTAAATAAATCTTTTTAAAGAAACCAGAAAAAGATTTTAAGGTGGGGGTACCTACATCGTGGCACAGCAATTTAAGCCACTGCTGAGACACTGGCATTCCATTTGAGTCCTGCCTGCTCCACTTCCAATCCACCTGCCTGCTAATGCATCTTGGAAAGTAGTAGAAGATGGCCCAGGTGCTTGAGTCCCTGCCAGCCACAAGGAAGGACCAGATGAAAATCCAGGTTCCTGTTTTTGGTAGGGCCCTGCGCTGGCCACCTAGAGTTGTTGATAAGAAGACTGTGTATTTGATTAATCCCCAAAAGTGCTGGAGGACACAGGCTCCTGACTGTTTTTTATGTTATTATATCTAGGATTGTTTCCTAATTTCTTTTTTTTAATTTATTTATTTGAACACCAGAGTTACAGAGAAGCAGAGGCAGAGAGAGAGAGAGAGAGAGAGAGAAAGGTATCTTCCATCTGTTGGTTCACTCCCCAGATGGCTGCAATGGCTAGAGCTGCACCGATCTGGAGCCAGGAGCCTCCTCTGGGTCTCCCACATGGGTGCAGGGGCCCAAGGACTTGGACCATTTTTGACTGCTTTCCCAGGCCATAGCAGAGAGCTGGACAGGAAGTGGAGCAATCAGGTCTCGAACCAGTGCCTGTATGGGATGCCAGTACTGCAGGCAGTGGCTTTACCTGCTCCACCGCATCACTGCCCCCTCCTAATTTCTGTTTTAGATAGTTCATTGTTATTGTATTGAGATGCTTCTATTTTTTAAAATCTTATTTAAGCAGTTTTTAATTAACATATACTACTTGTACTGCTTGTATGCAGTGCAATTATTTTTTAAATTTATTTTATTTATTTGAAAGTCAGATGTAAACAGAAAGAGGGAGAGACAGAGAAATCTGCTATCCACTGGTTCACTCCCTGAACAGCCACAGTGGCCAGGTTGAAACCAGAAGCCGAGTGTTCCATCTTGGTTTCCCACATATGTAGCAGAGACCAAAGTATTTGGAAATCTGCTGCTGTTTTCCCAGACACATTAGCAGAGAGGTGGCTCAGAAGTGAATCAGCTGGGCTTCAAACTGGCACTCATAGGCAGTGGCCTGACCCATTGTGCCATAATGCCAGTGACAGTGCAGTATTTGAACAAATAATAATATAATAATATAATATAATATAATAATAATAATAATATAAGCTGATTAGGTCTTTCCATTTTCTTTTCTTTTGTGTTTTGAGCCTGCCAGCTCCTCTCCTCCAGTTCTTTAAATACCACAAAATATGGGGCTTTACCCACCATGCCACAGTGCCAGCCCCTCCATTCCTTTTTTTAAATGTCTGAATGATATTCTCTTGTCAGTTCTTTTTTAAAATTTTTTTGACAGGCAGAGTGGACAGCGAGAGAGAGAGACAGAGAGAAAGGTCTTCCCTTTGCCATTGGTTCACCCTCCAATGGCCACTGCGGCCGGTGTGCTGTGGCTGGTGCAATGCTCTGATCTGAAGCCAGGAGCCAGGTGCTTCTCCTGGTCTCCCATGCAGGTGCAGGACCCAAGCACTTGGGCCATCCTCCGCTGCACTCCCTTTCTGCACATAGCAGAGAGCTGGCCTGGAAGAGGGACAACCGGGACAGAATCCAGTGCCCTGACCGGGACTAGAACCCGGTGTGCCAGCGCCACAGGCGGAGGATTAGCCTATTGAGCCATGGCACCAGCCCTCTTATCAGTTCTTTCATTAATAGACACCTAGATGGATTCCGTATCATGGTAGTGTGACTTGCATTACAGTGGGAGAAAGACTATGCTCTGATATGCTGATTTCATTTTCTTCTGAAATATTTAGTCAGGAGTAAGATAGCTGTGCCATATGGAGGTAATTTTATTTATTTTAGAGTGACCATTCTTTTCTCCATATTGCCTATGTTAATTTGCATTTCCACCCACAGTGTATAAAATTCATTTCCATATCCTCAGCATTTAAAAAAACTTTTGGGGGGTAAGATGATTTTTTAAAAAGATGTATTTATTTACATTAAAAGGCAGAGTTACAGAGATGCAGAGGTCTTTCATTCTTTAGTTTGCTCCACAGATGGCTGCAATGGCTGGAGCTGGGCTGATCCAAAGCCAGGAGCCAGGAGTCCCCTCCAGTCTACCATGCAGTTGCAGGGGCCCAAGGGTGTGGGTCATCCTCTACTGCTTTCCCAGGCCATAGCAGAGAGCTGGATAGGAAGTGGAGCAGCCAGGACTGGAACTGGCACCCCATGGGATGCCAGAACTGCAGGCAGAGGCTTTATTTTCCCCCAAGATTTACTTGCTGGGGCCAGTGTTGTGGCACTACCTGCAGCACTGGCATCCCATATGAGTGCCGGTTCGAGTCCCGGCTGCTCCACTTCTGATCCAGCTCTCTGCTATGGCCTGGGAAAGCAGTGGAAGATGGCCCAAGTCTTTGGGCCCCTGTGCACATGTGGGAGACCCAGAAGACTCTTTTGGCTTCAGATCAGCTCAGCTCTGGCCGTTATAGCCATTTGGGGAGTGAACCAGCAGAATGGAAGACCTCTGTCTCTGGCTTTACATCTCTCTGTAACTCTGTTTTTCAAATAAATAAAATAAATCTTTAAAAAATATTTATTTATTTGAAAGTCAGAGTTACTCAGAAAAGGAGAGGCAGAGAGAGAGAGAGAGATCTTCCATCCACTGGTTCACTCTAATTGGCTGCACTGGCCAGAGCTGGGCCTATCCAAAGCTAGGAGCCAGGAGCTTCTTCCGGGTCTTCTACACAGTTGCAGGGGCCCAAGCATTTGGGCCATCTTCGACTGCTTTTGCAGACCATAGCAGAGAGTTAGATCAGAAGCGGAGCAGCCAGGACTCGAACCGGTGCCCATATGGGATTGTGGCACTGCAGGCAGTAGCTTTACCCGCTACACCACAGTGCCAGCCCTACGTGCTGGCTTTACTTGATACTCCACAGTGCTGGCCCTAATATTATGTTTTGACTTGTGTTTATTTAATGGCTAATGACATAGATCATTTTCTCACATGTTCTTACCATCTATATTTATTTTTCTGGGAAATATCTATGCAGATCCCTGCCCATTTCTTTTCTGCATGAAATTCTGGCCTCAAAGAGTTTGGGAAGACTCCCTGCATTTCAACTTTTTGGAATAGCTTGAGAGGGATCGTGCTATTTCATTTTTAAAATCTGGTGGAGCGCTGGCACCGCAGCTCACTAGGGTAATCCTCCACCTGTGGTGCTGGCACCCCGGGTTCTAGTCCCAGTTGCTCCTCTTCCAGTCCAGCTCTCTGCTGTGGCCTGGGAAGGCAGTGGACAATGGCCCAAATGCTTGGGCCCTGCACCCACATGGGAGACCAGGAAGAAGCACCTGGCTCCTGGCTTTGGATCAGTGTAGCTCCAGCCATTGTGGCCATTTGGGGGGGTGAACCAACGGAAGGAAGACCTTTCTCTCTGTCTCTCTCTGTCTAACTCTGCCTGTCCAAAAAAAAAAAAAAAAAAAAAAAACCACACCTGGTAGAGATTGGTAGTAAAGCCATCTGGTGCTGACCTTTAATATGTTTGGAGACTTTGATTCCTGTTACTCATTATTGACCCATTCATGTGTTCTCTGCCTTTGTGGTTCAGTTTTGATAAGCTATATGTATCCAGAAATTAACCATTTCTTTTAGGTTTTCAGTTTGCTAGTGTAGTAGTTCTTTTCTTTTTAATTTATTTTATTTACTTGAAACATAGAGTTACAGAGAGAGGCAGAGACAGAGAGAGAGGTCTTCCATCCACTTGTACACTCCCCAGATGGCTGTAAAGGCTGGAGTTGTGCTGATCTGAAGCCAGGAGCTTTTTCTGGGTCTCCCACATGGGTGCAGGAGCCCAAGGACTTGGGTCATCTGCTGCTGATCTCCCAGGCCATAGCAGAGAGCCATATCAGAAGAGGAGCAGCTGGGACTAGAACCAGTGTCCATATGGGATGCTGGGCTTCAGGCCAGGGCATTATCCCACTGCGCCACAGTGCTGGCCCAGTGTGGTAGTTTTTAATAGTCTCTAGTGATCTATTGTATTTGTGTGATAATATCTTCTTTTTCTCTTTTTTTCCCTTTGAATCTATTCCTTGTTTTCTTAGTGCTCCTAAAGAATTATTTTGCTTTCTAAAGAACCAACTGTTGATTTTATTGATTTTTAAAGTTGCTTAAGATTATTTCTTACTTCTGCTCTGATCTTTATTAACTTTTTTCTACTGCCATTTGTTCTGGATCATTCTTATTTTCTAGGTCCCTGTGACGAGTTGCTTATTTCTAGGTCCCTGTGACTAGGTTGCTTATTTGATAATTTTCAGTTTTTGATGTTTGGCACCTGAAGCCATACTTTTAGTTTCTTTTTTCTTTTGGCATTCCTTCACCATTTATTCATTTTTAAAAAGAGATAGTGGCTATTAATACCTCTGAGCACTTACTTTGAGACTTTTTATAAACAATTAACCATTTTTCCCACAACTAAATCCTATACATACTTTTTTACAACTTCCTTGTTTCTTTTAATATTTTTTTAAAAAATTTATTTAATGTATGTAAATTTCATGTATTTCCTATATGCAGATTTGGGAACATAGTGATACTTCCCACCCCACACTCCCTCCCACCAATGCTCTCACTCTTCTTCCTTCTCCCTCTCCCATGCACATTCTTAATTTTTACAGAGATCTACTTTCAGTTAATTTATATTGATAAGATTTACCTCAACTGTTGTTCCTCAACAGTTGAAACAAGGGCTGTAAACAATCATCAAACCTCAAAGTATCAATTTCACTACTATAGATTACCTTATAGGTACTCTATTAGTTACCACAGATCAGGGAAAACATATGGTATTTGTCTTTTTGGGACTGGCTTATATCACTAAGTATAATGGTTTCCAGATGTATCCATTTGGATGCAAATGACTCTTCTGTGTAGTGTTCCATAGTATATAGTACCATAATTTCTTTATCCAGCCTTCAGTTGATGGGCATCTGAGTTGATTTCATATCATAAATTGAGTTGCAATGAACATGGGGGTACAGAAAACCCTTTAATATGCTAATTTCATTTCCTTTGGGTAAATTTCCAGGAGCAGATGACTGGGTCTTAAGATTTCTGAGGTACCTCCAATACTGTCTTCCACAGTGGCTGTACAAGAAGAGTGGATTAGAGTACCTTTTCCCCCACATCCTCACCAGCATTTATTGTTTGTTGGTTTCTTATGACAGCCATGTTAACTAGGGTGTGGTGAAGCCTCATTTTGGTTTTGATTTGCATTTTTGTTGGCCATTTGAATTTCCTCTTTTGAAAAATGCCCTCAGGGCCATTACTGTGACACAGCAGATAAATCTACAGCCTGCAGTGTGTGCTTCCCATATGGGTGCCAGTTTGAGTCCCAGCTGTTCCACCTCCAATCCGTCTCTCTGCTGTGGCCTGGGAAGGCAGTAGAAGATGGCCCAAGTCCTTGGGCCCCTGCACCCACATGGGAGACCTGGAAGAAGCTCCTGGGTCCTGGCTTCAGATTGGCATAGCTCTGGCCATTGTGGCCAATTGGGGAGTGAACCAGTGATGGAAGACTCTCTCTCTCTCTCTCTCTCTCTTTCTCTCTCTGCCTCTCCTTCTCTCTCTGTGTAAATCTGACTTTCAAATAAATAAATAAATCTTAAAAAGAAAAAAAGTCTTTTCCCATTTCTTAACTGGATTGTTTTGTTGTTGAGTTTGTGAGCTCCTTATAGATTCTGGCTATTAATCCTTTATTGGTTGGATAGATTGCAGATATTTTCTCCCATTCTGTTGATTGACTCTTCAGTTTGCTGAGTGTTCCTATTGCAGTGCAGAAGCATCTCAGCTTGATGCAATCCCATTTGTTAATTTTGGCTTTGATTGCCTGTGTTTCTGGTGTCTTTTCTAAAGAAGTCTTTGCCTGTGGCAATGTCGTGCAGAGTTCCCCAGTGTCCTCTAGTAATTTTATTGCATCAGGTCATAGATTTAGGTCTTTGGTTCATTTTGAGTAAATTTTTGTGTAAGGTATAAGGAAGGGGTATTGTTTCATATTTCTGCACAGGGAGAACCAATGAGTTCTTTGGCTTTATTTCTTGCAGGACTTATCTTCCTCTTCCCCATGCTTTAAAAATATTTATTTATGTAAATGTTTATGTATTTTTGTTTGTATATTATGTATATTTATGTATTTATTTGAAATGCAGAGTTTTCATATTCATTATAACGCCAGGGCTTTCTTTTTCTTTGTGAAAGCTCTCTGATCACTGTTGAGGTCCTCCCCTGGGTGAATTATCTGGTGTATTATGAGATTTGACTTCTGGCACTGGCTTTTCCACACATATTATGCTCATAAGGTTTCTCTCCTGTGTGAATGCTCTGATGTCTTAGGATATGTGACTTCTGGCAAAAGACTTTTCCACATTTATTATATTCATAAGGTTTCTCTCCTATATGACTTCTCTGATGTGTTAAGAATTGATTTATTGCAAAAGACTTTCCCCTACTGATTGCACATATGATGTTTCTCTCCTGTGTGAATTCTCTGATGTATACTGAGCAATAACTTGCAGCAAAAGGCTTGTCCACACACATTGCATTTATAAGGTTTCTCCCCTGTGTGAACTCACTGATGAACAATGAGTTGTGACTTCTGGCTATAGGCTTTCCCACACTCACTACATTCAAATGGCTTCTCCCCTGTGTCGATTCTCTCATGTTTTACGAGGTCTGACTTGCACCAAAAGGCTTTCACACACATATTACATTCATAAGGTTTCTTTCCTGTATAAATTCTCTGATGCAAAGTTAAATATGACTTCTGGACAAAGGCTTTTCCACACTTATTACATTCATGAGGTTTCTTCCCTGTGTGAATTTTCTGATGTGTTATGAAGTGTGACTTCTAGCAAAAGGCTTTCCCACATTCACTACATTTGTAAGGTTTCTCCCCTGCATGAATTTTCTGATGTATACAGAGGAGTGACTGATTACTAAAAGCTTTTCCACACACATTACATTCCTAAGGTTTCTCCTCAGTATGGATCCTCTGATGTGATGTGAGGTGTGATTTCCAGCCAAAGGCTTTTTCACATTTATTGCACTTATAAGGTTTTGCCACCATGTTAACTCTGAAGTCTAGTGAGGTCCAACTCCTGGTAATTGGCCTGTCCACATTCATTGCGCCCAAAGGGCTTTTCTCATATGTGAGTTTTGTAATGGATAGTACAGCAATATTACAGCTGAAAGATTTTCATTGGCTTTACACACATAAGGTTTCTTTCCTGTATACATTCTCTGGTTTATTGTAATGTCTGATTTGTGCCAGATAGTTTCTTCATACTCACTAGATTCATAGAGTTTCTCTGCTGTGTGGGTTTGTTGATGCTTACTGAGGTTGTATTTTTTTATGGAAAGTTTTATTTCCTCTCTGAGTTATCTTTCCGACAAAGACAACTGACTTTTCAGAGGTGTCTTCCATATGAACCCTCTCAAATGTAAAGACTACCTTCTTATGCTTTAAATCTTTTATTTGTCCACTGTGTTCTAATGCCTGCTGCACAGTCTGAATCTTGTGATATTGACTAGCAGGTTCACAGCACTGGAAAGAGTTCCCAGGTACGTTACTGTCACGAGATTTCTCTCCAGCTTGTATCTCATTAGGCCCATTAGGCAGATACACATCATGGAATGCACTGAATGCCTCAGGTTTTACTCCCTTTTTGATAATCAGTTTTGGAACATGTCTTGGACTTAAATTAGGTGTTTTTCTTAACTCTCTTGTGAACTGATATGTTATTTGTCATTACATCTGGAATCAAACTTATCAAACTTATGTCTGCATTGTCCTGGTTGGTCCCAATCAGGTCATCTCTTTTCTGGGCTACTACTGAAATGAAAAAAAAAAAAAAAACACTTACCATGAATCACATCTAACTGTTTCTCCTGGAATGTTCATGTAAAAGAAATGAAGGACTTGTTATCTTTGTTGTCTCAGTGGCATATGATTTAACATAATCATAAAAGATATTTATTTGTGAGCTTTATATGGCTTTTCCCTTAACACGTTCATATAATAAACCATACCAACTCTGTGTGACTGAACAGTTTCACTCACCCAATGACAGCAGGCAGCTTTAGGTCTCCAGCATCACATCCCTGTATAGGATTCTTTGAGCATTGTCCAGGCCCTGCCACTCCTCCCAGGTGAAGTTCATAGCCAGGTCTTCAAATGACACCAATGCCTAAAACAGTACATCTCTCGTCAACATATCAGTTCTGGGTCACAAAAGAAGACTGAGAATGCACTCTTCTATACGTGTCTTATATGCCTCTTACATAAGATGTAGCCTATTTTGTATATGATATAGCACAAGAAAGCAAAACCACAATGAAAATAATGACTCTACTAGTTTTATAATTCTAATATCACTATAATAGAAACTTTCTAATGTATCTGGAAAGACTTTCTGCTTAATAATTCTGGAAGGAGCTGACAATGTAATCTGTAGGCATAAGTGTGAACACATACTGAAATAACATGTTAGATGAACTAAGAGAAACATGTTCAGTGTACCTCAGGGTAATGAATTTTGCTTTAAAAATAGTTTTTATATTATCAGGTTACAGCTTAATAAACCACCAAAGATGATTATATCTGTAACAATGTGTTTATGACTATGATGCAACACAAGTCAGGCAGGACAAGCACAAGTAACAGAGGCCAGGTGAATGGCACTACAAACTGAACCACATCTGGGTTCCTCAAAGGTGCTCAGGAAGCTAATAAATGAGTGATTCTTTAGTTACATACTTATTATAATAACAAAAATAAAAATTTGTATGTGCTAGTTGGTTCTATAAAATTGCCCATATTTCTTCCAACAAACAAAACAGTTATTATTCAGATGAAAATGATCACCCACTACCTAAAACACAGGATGGAAATACTTGGGAAAAGGGGCAATTACTTGACCAGATTTACATTTAAAATCATATCCTGGCGTCCAGAGTGGGTAAAGGTCCCACCAGAAACGCCAGCATCCCATTTGGGCATTGGTTTGATTCTCAACTGCTCCACTTCCAATCCAGCTCTCTGTTAATGCACCTGGGAAAGCAGGAGAAGATGTTCCAAGTGCTTGGGCTCCTTCATTCATGTAAGAGAACAAGAAGCTCCTAGCTCAGCATGATCCAGAACTAGTTGCTGCAGAGTGGTGGGTTTTTTTTTGGGGGGGGGGTGTAAGGTATCCATCTCTCTCTCTGCCTCTCTCCATCTGTAACTGTTTTTCAAATAAATAAATAAATCTTATAAAAAAATCATACTCTGGAAGGGAATGGTAAGAGCTAAACGGAGAATTACAGGAAAAATGAGGAACATTAGCACTAACCATATAACAGAGAGCAATAAGAAATAGCAAAAGGAACTAAATATAAAAAGGAAGAGAGAGGGCCTGACATTGTGGTGTGGCAGGCAAAACTTCTCTCTGATGCCAGCAACCCATATGGGTGCCAGTTCATGTCATGGCTATTTCAGTTCTGATTCAGCTTCCTACTAATGGTCTGAGAAAGGCAGAGAAAGGTGGCCCAAATGTTTGGGCTCCCGTCACCCACTTGGAAGACCTGGGTGAAGCCTCTGTCTCTGGACTTTGGACTTCAGCCTGGTCCAGCACTTGCCATTGTATCCAACTGGGGAGTGAACCAATAGATGTAAGTGTCTCTCTCTTTCTCTCTCTCTCTCTCCATCTTTCAAATAAATAAATTAAAAAAAACAAGTAATCAAGAAAGCAGGAACAGAATTCAGTGTTAATTTCTTGTGTAAAAGGTGAAACATGGAGTTTAATTACATGTTATATGCACGAAGGGCTGGTAGACACTTGCATTGTAAATAGAAATTAGGAGAAAATACAAAGAATATGATAGAAAGAAATGACACTGAACTTAGACAAACTGTTTTGAAGTTTCTGTAGTCAAATACGTGGACACATTCAAATAGCAACCAACATATAACCTAGAGTTTGAAATCTAGACTGCAGATAAAAATTTGGAAAGCAGCAGAATTTCAATGATGCTTGACACCATCAGAATGAATGATTCCAATATAAGCTAACATAAAGAGCAGAAAAGCAAATAGTACTAGAATGACATAACAATCAATGAATTTGTCAAATTTCTTTGTGAGATACAGAAAAGCTTAATTATAAAGAGTCTACTAATGAGCATATATGATTTCAACATTTTTACTACCAAAGGAATTGTATGTTATTTTCACTCTAAACATCTCATCATATTTCTTGTTCCACAGAAAAAAAACATTCTTTGATCATCCATATAGATTTGAAAAATATATTTTCTTTTTTTTAAGCTGTATTTATTTTACTTGAAAGTCAGAGTTGCACAGAGGGAGGGGAGGCAGAGAGAGAAAGAGGTCTTCCATCCACTGGTCCACTCCCCAATTGGCTGCAACAGCCAGAGCTGTGCCAATCCAGAGCCAGGAGCCTCTTCCTGGTCTCCCACATGGATGCAGGGGCCCAAAGACCTAGGCCATCCTCCACTGCTTTCCTAGGCCACAGCTGGAGAGCTGGATCAGAAATAGGGCAGCTGAGACTTGAACCAGTGCCCATGGGGGAGGCTGCCACTTTAGTCAGCAGCTTCACCCACTACGCCACAGTGTCAGCCCCTGAAAAATATATTTTCAAATATTCCATTTGTAAAACACACCCTCAGTAAAAGAGATTTCAGTGCATTTTCTTAATATGATATACTGTATATATCTTGGCCCCCCAAACAGTATCACAGTTCAAGAGGAAACACTGGGACACAAGGATGCTACATGAACACAATTATTCAGCACTGTGAGAGCTATTAGTCAAATCAAAGATAAATGCAAATGATTATGATCAAAATGCAACTTATACCTACAAAATACAAAGAATCTTCTGAAATGTTCTCCTATTAGGGTAAATCAAAAAATTAAAAGATCTGAATATAACATAAATGTCATCAGATGGAGCAGGGCATTCAACATAGCTATTAGGATGCCCAAGGCCCAGCTCTGAATCCTAACCAAAAGTTTTTACTGGCGCAGACCCTAAGAAGGCAGAAGTAATGGCTCAAGTGCTTGTTCACCTGCCGCCCATATGGTAGATCTAGATCCAGCTCATTTCTCAGCTCACTTTAGTAGATCTCTCTAGTGTAATAAATGGGGATGTGAATATGAAGACTTTCCTGAATATTTTTAGTCTTTTGAAGAAACACAGCACCTTAGATTCATCTTAGACATTCATGATACCCAAACTTTAGTGTCGACACAGCAAAAACCACATATTATAAAGAGGTATAATATGATTTGCAAGTAAAAGATGATGACTCAGGGCTAACATTGTGGCAGAGTGGGTTAACTCACCACCTATGATGCTGGCTGCTCCACTTTCAATCCTGCTCCTTGCTAATGCATTAGGGAAGGCAGCAGAGGATGATCCACAGTGTGGGGCCCTGCCACCCAAATAGGAGACCCAGATGGAGTTCTTAGCTCCTGGTTTTAGCCTGGTGCAGCCTTAGCTATTGAAGCCATTTGGGGAGTGATCCAATAGATAGAAGATCTCAATATCTCTGTCTCTCTCTCTCTCTTTCTCTGAAATTCTGCCTCTCAAACACATAAATAAATATTTGAAAAGAGATGGCTATTGTGAACCACAAAAGCATTTAAAATCTTACAAAAAATAAAGTCAAAAAAGAGCACACATTCCATATATAAAAGCAATAAGCAAAATCTGACATGTAGGCCTATTTATCAACTTCTTTATATAAATTATTATGTAAGATTTGATATGCACAGCAAAAAATAAGACTGGAGACTTAAACTAAGAGCAGACATAATGAAAAAACAAGATTAAGTGTAGAAGACAGAGACAGATTTTATACTATCAACATCTGAAAAGTATCATGCTGATAACAAAGTATTTCACAAGATGAACTTTCACAGAAAAAAACATGAAATTCAACAAAACTTAGACACAGCCATTAGGAGGAATTGAAAGGCAACCAAAAAAAAAGGCCACACTGGATTGAGGAAACCTGTAAAGGAGAAAGTCAATCATTCAGCACATTTTATTTAGAGGAAACTCTCCTGTTTACAAGATCAAGGAAGAAAAAACTACAGTTTTAATACTTGTGATGTTGTATTAGAACAGCGGGGAAGAAAGATAGACATTGTGGTATAACAGGCTAAGCTGCTGCTAGCAATGCTGGTATCAAATATCAGAGTAATAGTTTGAGTCATGATTGTTTGGCTTCCAAACCAGCTCCCTTCCAATGTGCCTGGGAAGGGGGCAGATGGAGTAAGTACTTAGGGCACAGCCACCTGTGTGGGAGACTCACATGAAGTTCTATCTTTCTGGCCTACCTATTTGAGAAACAGACCACTGGATGGAAGATCTTGCCTTCTGCACAGTGCATTTCAAATAAATACATAAATATACATAATATACAAACAAAAATACATAAACATTTATATAAATAAATATTTTTAAAGCATGGGGAAGAGGAAGATAAGTCCTGCAAGAAATAAAGCCAAAGAACTCATTGGTTCTCCCTGTGCAGAAATATGAAACAATACCCCTTCCTTATACCTTACACAAAAATTTACTCAAAATGAACCAAAGACCTAAATCTATGACCTGATGCAATAAAATTACTAGAGGACACTGGGGAACTCTGCACGACATTGCCACAGGCAAAGACTTCTTTAGAAAAGACACCAGAAACACAGGCAATCAAAGCCAAAATTAACAAATGGGATTGCATCAAGCTGAGATGCTTCTGCACTGCAATAGGAACACTCAGCAAACTGAAGAGTCAATCAACAGAATGGGAGAAAATATTTGCAATCTATCCAACCAATAAAGGATTAATAGCCAGACTCTATAAGGAGCTCACAAACTCAACAACAAAACAATCCAGTTAAGAAATGGGAAAAGACTTTTTTCTTTTTAAGATTTATTTATTTATTTGAAAGTCAGATTTACACAGAGAGAGAAGGAGAGGCAGAGAGAGAGAGAGAGAGAGAGAGAGAGAGAGAGAGTCTTCCATCACTGGTTCACTCCCCAATTGGCCACAATGGCCAGAGCTATGCCAATCTGAAGCCAGGACCCAGGAGCTTCTTCCAGGTCTCCCATGTGGGTGCAGGGGCCCAAGGACTTGGGCCATCTTCTACTGCCTTCCCAGGCCACAGCAGAGAGACGGATTGGAGGTGGAACAGCTGGGACTCAAACTGGCACCCATATGGGAAGCACACACTGCAGGCTGTAGATTTATCTGCTGTGTCACAGTAATGGCCCTGAGGGCATTTTTCAAAAGAGGAAATTCAAATGGCCAACAAAAATGCAAATCAAAACCAAAATGAGGCTTCACCACACCCTAGTTAACATGGCTGTCATAAGAAACCAACAAACAATAAATGCTGGTGAGGATGTGGGGGAAAAGGTACTCTAATCCACTCTTCTTGTACAGCCACTGTGGAAGACAGTATTGGAGGTACCTCAGAAATCTTAAGACCCAGTCATCTGCTCCTGGAAATTTACCCAAAGGAAATGAAATTAGCATATTAAAGGGTTTTCTGTACCCCCATGTTCATTGCAACTCAATTTATGATATGAAATCAACTCAGATGCCCATCAACTGAAGGCTGGATAAAGAAATTATGGTACTATATACTATGGAACACTACACAGAAGAGTCATTTGCATCCAAATGGATACATCTGGAAACCATTATACTTAGTGATATAAGCCAGTCCCAAAAAGACAAATACCATATGTTTTCCCTGATCTGTGGTAACTAATAGAGTACCTATAAGGTAATCTATAGTAGTGAAATTGATACTTTGAGGTTTGATGATTGTTTACAGCCCTTGTTTCAACTGTTGAGGAACAACAGTTGAGGTAAATCTTATCAATATAAATTAACTGAAAGTAGATCTCTGTAAAAATTAAGAATGTGCATGGGAGAGGGAGAAGGAAGAAGAGTGAGAGCATTGGTGGGAGGGAGTGTGGGGTGGGAAGTATCACTATGTTCCCAAATCTGCATATAGGAAATACATGAAATTTACATACATTAAATAAATTTTTTAAAAAAATATTAAAAGAAACAAGGAAGTTGTAAAAAAGTATGTATAGGATTTAGTTGTGGGAAAAATGGTTAATTGTTTATAAAAAGTCTCAAAGTAAGTGCTCAGAGGTATTAATAGCCACTATCTCTTTTTAAAAATGAATAAATGGTGAAGGAATGCCAAAAGAAAAAAGAAACTAAAAGTATGGCTTCAGGTGCCAAACATCAAAAACTGAAAATTATCAAATAAGCAACCTAGTCACAGGGACCTAGAAATAAGCAACTCGTCACAGGGACCTAGAAAATAAGAATGATCCAGAACAAATGGCAGTAGAAAAAAGTTAATAAAGATCAGAGCAGAAGTAAGAAATAATCTTAAGCAACTTTAAAAATCAATAAAATCAACAGTTGGTTCTTTAGAAAGCAAAATAATTCTTTAGGAGCACTAAGAAAACAAGGAATAGATTCAAAGGGAAAAAAAGAGAAAAAGAAGATATTATCACACAAATACAATAGATCACTAGAGACTATTAAAAACTACCACACTGGGCCAGCACTGTGGCGCAGTGGGATAATGCCCTGGCCTGAAGCCCAGCATCCCATATGGACACTGGTTCTAGTCCCAGCTGCTCCTCTTCTGATATGGCTCTCTGCTATGGCCTGGGAGATCAGCAGCAGATGACCCAAGTCCTTGGGCTCCTGCACCCATGTGGGAGACCCAGAAAAAGCTCCTGGCTTCAGATCAGCACAACTCCAGCCTTTACAGCCATCTGGGGAGTGTACAAGTGGATGGAAGACCTCTCTCTCTGTCTCTGCCTCTCTCTGTAACTCTATGTTTCAAGTAAATAAAATAAATTAAAAAGAAAAGAACTACTACACTAGCAAACTGAAAACCTAAAAGAAATGGTTAATTTCTGGATACATATAGCTTATCAAAACTGAACCACAAAGGCAGAGAACACATGAATGGGTCAATAATGAGTAACAGGAATCAAAGTCTCCAAACATATTAAAGGTCAGCACCAGATGGCTTTACTACCAATCTCTACCAGGTGTGGTTTTTTTTTTTTTTTTTTTTTTTTGGACAGGCAGAGTTAGACAGAGAGAGACAGAGAGAAAGGTCTTCCTTCCGTTGGTTCACCCCCCCAAATGGCCACAATGGCTGGAGCTACACTGATCCAAAGCCAGGAGCCAGGTGCTTCTTCCTGGTCTCCCATGTGGGTGCAGGGCCCAAGCATTTGGGCCATTGTCCACTGCCTTCCCAGGCCACAGCAGAGAGCTGGACTGGAAGAGGAGCAACTGGGACTAGAACCCGGGGTGCCAGCACCACAGGTGGAGGATTACCCTAGTGAGCTGCGGTGCCAGCGCTCCACCAGATTTTAAAAATGAAATAGCACGATCCCTCTCAAGCTATTCCAAAAAGTTGAAATGCAGGGAGTCTTCCCAAACTCTTTGAGGCCAGAATTTCATGCAGAAAAGAAATGGGCAGGGATCTGCATAGATATTTCCCAGAAAAATAAATATAGATGGTAAGAACATGTGAGAAAATGATCTATGTCATTAGCCATTAAATAAACACAAGTCAAAACATAATATTAGGGCCAGCACTGTGGAGTATCAAGTAAAGCCAGCACATAGGGCTGGCACTGTGGTGTAGCAGGTAAAGCTACTGCCTGCAGTGCCACAATCCCATATGGGCACCGGTTCGAGTCCTGGCTGCTCCGCTTCTGATCTAACTCTCTGCTATGGTCTGCAAAAGCAGTCGAAGATGGCCCAAATGCTTGGGCCCCTGCAACTGTGTAGAAGACCCGGAAGAAGCTCCTGGCTCCTAGCTTTGGATAGGCCCAGCTCTGGCCAGTGCAGCCAATTAGAGTGAACCAGTGGATGGAAGATCTCTCTCTCTCTCTCTGCCTCTCCTTTTCTGAGTAACTCTGACTTTCAAATAAATAAATATTTTTTAAAGATTTATTTTATTTATTTGAAAAACAGAGTTACAGAGAGATGTAAAGCCAGAGACAGAGGTCTTCCATTCTGCTGGTTCACTCCCCAAATGGCTATAACGGCCAGAGCTGAGCTGATCTGAAGCCAAAAGAGTCTTCTGGGTCTCCCACATGTGCACAGGGGCCCAAAGACTTGGGCCATCTTCCACTGCTTTCCCAGGCCATAGCAGAGAGCTGGATCAGAAGTGGAGCAGCCGGGACTCGAACCGGCACTCATATGGGATGCCAGTGCTGCAGGTAGTGCCACAACACTGGCCCCAGCAAGTAAATCTTGGGGGAAAATAAAGCCTCTGCCTGCAGTTCTGGCATCCCATGGGGTGCCAGTTCCAGTCCTGGCTGCTCCACTTCCTATCCAGCTCTCTGCTATGGCCTGGGAAAGCAGTAGAGGATGACCCACACCCTTGGGCCCCTGCAACTGCATGGTAGACTGGAGGGGACTCCTGGCTCCTGGCTTTGGATCAGCCCAGCTCCAGCCATTGCAGCCATCTGTGGAGCAAACTAAAGAATGAAAGACCTCTGCATCTCTGTAACTCTGCCTTTTAATGTAAATAAATACATCTTTTTAAAAAATCATCTTACCCCCCAAAAGTTTTTTTAAATGCTGAGGATATGGAAATGAATTTTATACACTGTGGGTGGAAATGCAAATTAACATAGGCAATATGGAGAAAAGAATGGTCACTCTAAAATAAATAAAATTACCTCCATATGGCACAGCTATCTTACTCCTGACTAAATATTTCAGAAGAAAATGAAATCAGCATATCAGAGCATAGTCTTTCTCCCACTGTAATGCAAGTCACACTACCATGATACGGAATCCATCTAGGTGTCTATTAATGAAAGAACTGATAAGAGGGCTGGTGCCATGGCTCAATAGGCTAATCCTCCGCCTGTGGCGCTGGCACACCGGGTTCTAGTCCCGGTCAGGGCACTGGATTCTGTCCCGGTTGTCCCTCTTCCAGGCCAGCTCTCTGCTATGTGCAGAAAGGGAGTGCAGCGGAGGATGGCCCAAGTGCTTGGGTCCTGCACCTGCATGGGAGACCAGGAGAAGCACCTGGCTCCTGGCTTCAGATCAGAGCATTGCACCAGCCACAGCACACCGGCCGCAGTGGCCATTGGAGGGTGAACCAATGGCAAAGGGAAGACCTTTCTCTCTGTCTCTCTCTCTCGCTGTCCACTCTGCCTGTCAAAAAAATTTTAAAAAAGAACTGACAAGAGAATATCATTCAGACATTTAAAAAAAGGAATGGAGGGGCTGGCACTGTGGCATGGTGGGTAAAGCCCCATATTTTGTGGTATTTAAAGAACTGGAGGAGAGGAGCTGGCAGGCTCAAAACACAAAAGAAAAGAAAATGGAAAGACCTAATCAGCTTATATTATTATTATTATTATATTATATTATATTATTATATTATTATTTGTTCAAATACTGCACTGTCACTGGCATTATGGCACAATGGGTCAGGCCACTGCCTATGAGTGCCAGTTTGAAGCCCAGCTGATTCACTTCTGAGCCACCTCTCTGCTAATGTGTCTGGGAAAACAGCAGCAGATTTCCAAATACTTTGGTCTCTGCTACATATGTGGGAAACCAAGATGGAACACTCGGCTTCTGGTTTCAACCTGGCCACTGTGTCTGTTCAGGGAGTGAACCAGTGGATAGCAGATTTCTCTGTCTCTCCCTCTTTCTGTTTACATCTGACTTTCAAATAAATAAAATAAATTTAAAAAATAATTGCACTGCATACAAGCAGTACAAGTAGTATATGTTAATTAAAAACTGCTTAAATAAGATTTTAAAAAATAGAAGCATCTCAATACAATAACAATGAACTATCTAAAACAGAAATTAGGAGGGGGCAGTGATGCGGTGGAGCAGGTAAAGCCACTGCCTGCAGTACTGGCATCCCATACAGGCACTGGTTCGAGACCTGATTGCTCCACTTCCTGTCCAGCTCTCTGCTATGGCCTGGGAAAGCAGTCAAAAATGGTCCAAGTCCTTGGGCCCCTGCACCCATGTGGGAGACCCAGAGGAGGCTCCTGGCTCCAGATCGGTGCAGCTCTAGCCATTGCAGCCATCTGGGGAGTGAACCAACAGATGGAAGATACCTTTCTCTCTCTCTCTCTCTCTCTCTCTCTCTCTCTCTCTCTCTCTCTGCCTCTGCTTCTCTGTAACTCTGGTGTTCAAATAAATAAATTAAAAAAAAGAAATTAGGAAACAATCCTAGATATAATAACATAAAAAACAGTCAGGAGCCTGTGTCCTCCAGCACTTTTGGGGATTAATCAAATACACAGTCTTCTTATCAACAACTCTAGGTGGCCAGCGCAGGGCCCTACCAAAAACAGGAACCTGGATTTTCATCTGGTCCTTCCATGTGGCTGGCAGGGACTCAAGCACCTGGGCCATCTTCTACTACTTTCCAAGATGCATTAGCAGGCAGGTGGATTGGAAGTGGAGCAGGCAGGACTCAAATGGAATGCCAGTGTCTCAGCAGTGGCTTAAATTGCTGTGCCACGATGTAGGTACCCCCACCTTAAAATCTTTTTCTGGTTTCTTTAAAAAGATTTATTTACTTATTTGAAAGGCAGAGGTAAAGAGAGAGAGGGAGAGACAGAGAGAAAGAGATAGTCCATCAACTGGTTCATTCCCCAAATGTTTGCAAGAGCAGGGGCTGGGCCAGACTAAAGCAAAGAACCTTATCTGGGTCTCCCACAGGTGTGCAGAGGCCCAAGTATTTGGAGCATCAACTGCTGCTTTCCCAGACACATTATCAGGTATCTGAACCAGAAATGGAGCAGCCAGGACTCGAAATGGTGCCCATGTGTGATACTGGCATTGCAGGTGGTGGCTTGACCTGCTGTGCCAGATTGCCAGATCTCCCCTTGAATTTTTTGATCAGTCCTTACCTGAGTGACAACTAGGCAATCTGGTATTATGAAATGCCACTAATGTAAAACTAACCTTGAAGCCACATGGAAGGGTCCTTATACTATTTTATTCATTGTTAATACTGCTGTCGAATTACAGGCAGGGTGTTCAATTTTGTATCTGTGTCTCACAGTTAAAACACAGAATGGGGGTGGGACGTAGCCTAACAGTACAGAAGTCTGTGTCCTTCACTGGAGTATGTGGGTTCAATCCCTGGATATGGATATGGCTCATGACTCCGGCTTCCTCTTAATGTAGACCCTGGGAAGCAGCAGTGATGGCTCAAGTGACTCAGCTCATGAAACCCACAGGGAAAACCTGTATCGAGTTTCCAGCTCCCAGCTTCTGTCTTGTCCTTGACATGGAAGCTGTGAGCATTTGGGGAGTAAAACAGTGGAAAGGAGGTCTCTGTCTGTCCCTATGTTTCTCAAATAAATAACCAAAAAAGGAATTCATTCAAGAAAAAGATGTCTGGTCACATAAAGTAATGTTTTTAAAGAGCTAAATGAGAGACTGGTGCTGTGGCTTAGCAGGCCCAGTTCAAGTCCCAGCTGCTCCATTTCCAATCCAGCTCTCTACTATGACCTAGGAAAGCAGTAGAAGATGACCCAAGCCCTTGGGCCCTTGCGTCCACATGGGAGACCCAAATGAAGCTTCTGGATCCTGGCTTTGGTCTGGCCCTGCTCTGGCCATTGTAGCCATCTAGGATGTAAACCAGCAGGTGGAAGAGCTCTCTCTGTTACTCTTTCAAATAAATAAACAAATCTTATAAAAAAAAAGAACTAAATGACAGTACTATAAAATATTTGCTTTATTCCCATAAGATCTAATAAATAAACTTTTATTCAAAATGACAATATTAACATTTTACTGGGTCATTACAGCTTCTAACAGCTAAAAGAAATTATCTAGGAGCTGGCCCTGTGGTGTAGTAGGTTAGGCTGTTGCCTGCAGAGCCAGCATCCCATATGGGCACTGTTCAAGTCCCAGCTGCTCCATTTCTGATCCAGCTCCCTGCTAATGCACCTGGGAAAGTAGCAGACGATGTTCCATGTGCTTGGGATCCAGAACCCACATGGGAGACCCAGTAGAAGTTCCTGGTTTCTGGCTTTGGATCTGCCCAGCTCTGGCCATTGCAGCGATTTGGGTAGTCAATCAGCAGATGGAAGATCTCTCTATCTCTCTGTGTGTATGTGTGTGTGTGTGTGTGTGTGTGTGTGTGTGTGTCTCTCTCTCTCTCTCTCTCTCTCTTTCAAATAAATAAATAAATCTTTTTTTAAAAAAATAAACTATATAAAGGATAGGGCAAAGGAATCGAGAACATTTTACCTTTATTGCCCAAGAAATAATACATTATTATTTGAAGGTGACTTTAAATCAGTTAGAAATATGTATTGTATACTCAAGGGAAATTATCAAAACAAAAATTTAGGAAACCCATACCCATGATACCTTAATGGAGGAGATAAAATGGCATCTTATAGGAAGCTCAATTAAAATAAGAGAGGGGTAGGCATGGCATAGTTATTAACAGGGTACTTGAAATACCCTCATCCCATATTGGAGTGCTTGTGTTTGAGTCCTGGCTCCACTCCCAATTCCAGCTTCCTGCTAACCCACCCTCTGTGGGAAGCAGGAGATGGCTCAAGTACTTTGATCCCTGTCAACTCAATCTGAGATCCAGACTGAAATCCTGGCTTGGCCAGGACCAGCCCAAACTATTGCAGGCATTTGGGGAATAACCTGCAGATCATAGATCCGTCTCTCTCTGTGTGTCTCTCTTACTCTTCAAATAAAATAAACAGAAATCGTTTTAAAGATAAAAGCAGAAGACAGAAATGATTTAAAAAACAAGAATTGGGGTTGGGGTTTGTTATGTTAGTTTAAAATAAGTAGTTAAGATGCGCACTGTGATGATCATATCCCATACTGAAATGACTGGACTGAGTCTGGTTACACAGTTTCTGATTCAAGTTCCTGTTAACGCACACCCTGAAAGACAGCAGGTGATGGCTCAAATACTTGGGTTCTTCCACACTGGTTGGGAACCCAGAGTTCCTGTCACCTAACTTTCCTGGCCTAGCCATGGCTATTTGAGAAATTTGGGGAGTGAACCAGCAGATGGAAGATCTTTCTCTGTCTCTGTCTTCCCATTAACCAAAAAATAAGACTTTAGAAAAACAAGAACTACAACAGAAAATGATTATAATTATGGAAAATATTAATCTAATGATATAAATAACATTAAATGCATATTATCTAAATATATCAATTAAAAGAGCAACGGTAGTGAGACCCTGGTGAGGTCGGAGAGTTGCTGGAACCACAACTGCCATGGGGCCCTGGGGAGAGCCAGAGCCCCTGGTGTGGTGCTTAGAGGCTGTGGCTTTGGAGCCCCAGTGCCCGGGGGGCTGGAGGCCCTGGTGCTGCTGCTGGTGCTCACCCTCCTCTGAAGCCTGGTGCCCCTCTGCATGCTGTGGCAGCCTGGAGCCAGCCATGAAGCCTCAGGTTCCCTCCAGAAAGCCCTGAGCCTAGTGAGCTGCTTGGGTGGGGTGTTTTTGGCCACCTGTCTCCTGGACCTGCTGCCTGACTACGTAGCTGTGATAGATGAGGCCCTGGGCAGCCTTGCACATGACACTCCAGTTTCTCCTACAAGAGTCCATCTTAGCCATGACATTCTTCCTGGTCCTCGTGATGGAACAGATCACCCTGGCTTACAAGGAGCAGTTGGGGCTACCACCACGGGAGGAAACAAGGGCTCTGCTGGGAACAGTGCATGGTGGGCCACAGCATTGGCAAGATGGTCCAGGCATCCCACAGGCACATGGAGCCCCGGCAGCCCCTCAGCCCTGCGTGCCTGTGTACTGGTCTTCTCTCTGGCCCTGCACTCAGTGTTTGAGGGGCTAGCAGTGGGGCTGCAGCAGGACCAGGCTCGGGCCATGGAGCTCTATCTGGCTTTGCTGCTCCACAAGGGTATCCTGGCTGTTAGCCTGTCTCTATGGCTGCTGCAGAGCCACCTGCGAGTAAAGGTCATGGCTGGCTGTGGGATCCTCTTCTCAAGCATGACACCTCTAGGCACTGGGCTGGGTGCAGCTCTGGCAGAGTTGGCAGAACCTTGCACCAGCTGGCCCAGTCTGTGCTAGAGGGCATGGCAGTGGGCACCTTCCCCTATATCACCTTACTGGGAATCTTGCCTCAGGAGCTGGCCACTTCTGAGCAGAGGGTCCTCAAGGTCATTCTGCTCCTAGCAGGCTTTGCTCTGCTCACTGACCTGCCCCTCACTCAAATCTAGGACACATCAAGAGAGGGGCAGGGGAGGTTGATTAGCAGGTGTCGCTGCCCTCCCTTCCTCCCCTCCCCCAAGTATGTGGGGGGAAAAGGAATGGGGAAGGGAGGTACTAAGGACCACAGAGTTCTCTGAGAGGTAGGGATGGAGGCTTTGGAATTATCTCGACCAATGAGAAGGCAGTTGTCGCTCCCCCTCTTCGCAGAGGAACGACACAGGACCCTGCGTTGTTCTTTTGTCTGCTCGGCCCTCCCCGGGTTTGCTGCTGGTTCTTCCTGGGTTGGCTACCGTCCCTTCCACCTCCGTGGAAGGGCGGTTCCCCCTGCCACTTTCCCCACTTCCGCGGGGAAGCGGCACACCGCCGGCCGGCTCTCTCGGGGGCTGCTCAGGTGTTCCTTCAGATAGATGTCCCTGGTGCATGTTGTCTCTCTCCTCCTTTATAGTCCTCTTCCACCAATCCCAACTCTGCTACCCACATGCCGAGTACGCTGCTCTCCTCCAATCAGGAGCAGAATCAGCTCCTGCAGGTCATCACTCAAGTTGGCGAGAGACAGCTGCGTAGAAGCTGTTTACTCCTCTCCCAGCGCCATATTGTTGGAGAGCAGATGCATAGAATAAGTCTTAATTCCAGTAACTTAGTCTAGTCCGAGTTGCTCCCCACAGGCAGTGGCAAAGGCTGGCCCAAGAAACAAGACAGTTAAGTCATTAGAGAGATGATCAGAGGACACTGACTGGTCAGGGACTATGGATAGGGACAGACTGACACTAGGAAAGCTAGAGGTAGAACCATGCTGCTATGGGGTAAGCGTAAGAGGAGAACATGGGCCCAGAGTCAGTGTCCTATTGGGTTTAGCCCATTTCAATTCCAGCACCTGCCACTGGAGTGGACTCCTCCTGCTCTTGTACTCATATAATTTTTCCCGCTTCCCTTCTCCCAGGGGAGTAGTACCAAATGGTCTCTCCTTGGCAGTTTTGTTACCTTCTAGGGCATCTCCAGTTCTGCACACTCCTCTATTTCTAAAGTGCCAAATAGCTTCCTTCCTTCTTCTCAAAGCACAGTGATGTGGCAGTGAGCCCTGCCCAGCACCTCAGTAGAGGGAATCTGCTTTATTTTGGTCCCAGATCCTTGGGGGAGAGTGGGGAGCAGAAATGTTTGCCGGGATGTGTGTTGGGGGACTGTTGGAGAGCTGGGGCCACCTACCACTGCTGCACCTTAGGAATATGGAACATGGACATGGTGCCCCAGGCACAGATGATAAATACTGAGCTACCAAAACTTTTTTTGTTTAATACTGGAGGAGCCCAAGTGGATAGGGAGATTTCTACCCACCAGGGTTATTTTTGGGGAAGGAGGGCTATGCATCAGGCTGTATTCTCTTGAACCTATTTTTACTAACTGACCTGTTTTGGGACATGCTACCCAAATAACAAAAGGTTTATACAAAAAAGAGAGTAACATAGGAAAATTAAAAGTTAAGATGGGGCTGGCATTGTGGCATAGCGGGTTAGGCCACCATCTACAGTGCCAGTATCCCATATGGGCACTGGTTCGAATCCCAGCTGCTCCTCTTCTAATCCAGCTCCACATTAAATGAGCCTGGGAAAGCAGAAGTTGGCCCAACTGCTTGGGCGTCTGCACGCACATGAGACCCAAAAGAAGCTCCTGGCTTTGGATTGACCCAGCTCTAGCCATTGCAGCCCTTTGTGGAATGAACCAGCAGATGGAAGCTCTGTCCCTCTCTCAATAACTCAGCCTTTCAAATAAATAAAAATAAACCTTAAAAAAAAAAGACCCTTGGGGCAGGCACCATGGCGCAGTAAGTTAATCCTCCGCCTGCGGCATCAGCATCCTATAAGGGCACTGGTTCTAGTCCCGGCTGGCTGCTCCTCTTCCAATTCAGCTCTCTGCTATGGCCTTGGAAAGCAGTAGAAGATGATCCAAGTCCTTGGGCCCCTGTATCCATGTGGGAGACCTGGAAGAAGCTCCTGGCTCCTGGCTTTGGATAGTCACAGCTCCAGCCATTGCAGCCATCTGGAGAGTGAACCAGCAGATGGAAGACCTTCACCCTCTCTCTCTCTGCCTCTACCTCTCTGTTACTCTGCCTATTAAATAAACAGATCTTTTTTTAAGATTTATTTTATTTATTTGAATGACAGGGTTACAGAGAGAGGTAGAGACAGAGAGAGAGGGGTCTTCCATTAGCTGGTTCATTCCCCAGATGGCTGCAATGGCCAGAGCTGCGCCAATCTGAAGCCAGGAGCCAGGAGCTTCTTCCAGGTCTTCTAAGCAGGTGCAGGGGCCCAAGGACTTGGGCCATCTTCTACTGCTGTGACAGGCCATAGCAGAGAGCTGGAATGGAAGAGGAGCAGCGGGGACTAGAACCAGAACCCATATGGGATGCCAGCGCTTCAGGCCAGGGCATTAACCCACTGTGCCACAGTGCTGGCCCCAACAAATCTTTTATTTAAAAAAAAAGACACACTTTAAAAAAAAGTCACATTGGCCAAAGGATAAAAATTTTATCTGTATAAGAAGAATAATTTTAAGAGGTCTGATGTACAATATAGTGACAAAAATTAATAACAATGTATTCTATTTACATTAATGAGGAGATTATATTTTAGCATTTTACCATAAAAAATAAATATGTGGGGGCTGGCATTGTGTCCCAGTGGGTTAAGAAACCATCTGCTATACCAGCATTCCACGAGTGCTGGTTCACGGCCCAGTTGCTCCACTTCTGATCTAGCCCCCTGCTAATTCACCTGGGAAAACAGTGGAAGATGGCCAAATCCTTAGGCTCCTGCCACCCATGTGGGAGACCAGGATGGAGTTCCAGGTTTCTGGTTTTGGCCTAGCCCAGTCCTGCCATGTGGCCATCTGAAAAGTAAACCAACAGAAGAAAAAATCTCTGCCTCTTCTGCCTCATCTCCTCCCTCTATAACTTTGTCTTTCAAATAAATAAATAAAATCTTTAAAAATAGGTATGTGACAAAATGCATACCATTAATTAGCTTAATTTATCTATTCCTCAGTGTATAAGTAGTTCCAAACTTCATTTTATACGGTAAAGACATATCTGTCAACGTAAGATATACATATAGGTATTTTAAAAGACAAGCAAAGAGATGTAAATTTAAATATATACAGAAATATAGGGGGGCCAGTGCCATGGCTCACTTGGCTAATCCTCTGCCTCCAGCACCAGCATACCTTATGGGCGCCGGGTTCTAGTCCCAGTTGCTCCTCTTCCAGTCCAGCTCTCTGTTGTGGCCCTGGAAGGCAGTGGAGGGTGGCCCAAGTGCTTGGGCCCCTGCACCCAGATGGGAGACCAGGAGGAAGTTCCTGGCTCCTGGCTTTGGATCGGTGCAGCCTGCTGATAGTAGCGGCCATTTGGGGGGTGAACCAATGGAAGGAAGACCTTTCCCTCTGTCTCTCACTGTCAAATCTGCCAGTCAAAAAAAAAAAAAAAGAAATATATTATAGATCATTATAACACCAGTCCAAAGAAACCTGGAATACTTATACCTATTTCAGACAAATCAGGATTTAGGTCAGAAATATATGCAGAGTTACATAATGATACAGCAGGCAGTTCTCTGAAAAAACATTATAATGCTTATAGATAATAGAACATCACACTAAATAAGGCCAAAACTCATAGAATTGCAAAGAAAAATACAGGTACACCATTGCTAAACAGTGTAAACAAAAACAGTTATATAACAAACAAGTGGTTATTATTATTTAGCAAATGTGTAATCACACAGAGATGCCAGTTAATACCAGATTAAAAAAAAGTCAATAAATAAGGTCACTCCTCCAAGTTTTGGTATACTGTAAAATAAATACACAGACATGAAAAAGTATATGATTTGTCTACTGTATTAACACTTCCCACTAAATTTCAGATTCTTCCGTCTATAAAACAATGGAATTTTCCCAATTTATAAAAAAAATTATCTTGCATTACCTCTTGCAGAATTAAAACCAAAAAATAAAATTATCACCAACATCAAAAATAAACTTGAGGGGCCGATGCTGTGGTGCAGCAGGTTAAGCCGCCAGCTACAGTGCAGGTATCCCATATGGGCGCCAGTTTGATTCCCAGCTGCTCCTATTCTGATCCAGCTCCCTGCTAATGTGTCTGGGAAAGCAGCAAAAGATGGTCCTTGGGCCCTGGCCACCCATGTCAAGACCTAAATGAAGCTGCTGGCTTTCATCTGGCCCAATCTAGGACATTGCAGCCATTTGGGGAGTGAACCAGCTGATGGAAGTTCTCTTTCCTTCTCTCTGTCACTCTGCCTTTCAAATCAATAAACCTCTAAAACAAATAAATGAATGCATAAATAATCTTGAAACAAGCCAAGTTCCATGAACAGCAGCAGCAGTGAGAGAATGGGGTGAATCCACAGCCTCAGACAGCGCCATGCTACAAGCGTAACTGCCTGAGGCAAAAAAAAATCAGTGTCGTATCAATAGGTAACATCAACTTCTTGGAAAATTCATGAAGGCAAAACCAAACAAGCCTCTCCTTTGTGAGAAATTGACAATAAGCCACAAAGAACATCTGAAAGAATCAGGACTTCATCATCTCTGAGCGGAGAAGCAGAAAAGATCAGGAACGCACCTGAGCTCACCAAGGCCCATTGATTCACCTGGGTAAAGATCCCATGGCTGTCAAGAATTCTCTTTTCAAGCCTTAACTGAGTAACGCAGGTTCCAAGCAAGACAGTAAACATCTAACACTCAGACCATGGCACATAATTCCTAAATAAGGGGGCAAAGTGTAATTAGAAAACAGCAAGCTTCTACAAAGCACATAAAAGAACCAGCTCTGGGAAGCAGCCAGCTTAGCTCACAGTTTACAAAGGAACCCACATTCAGAAGCTGACACAGGCTTCCATGCCTTGGCAATCACTCTCCATGTGGAAATGGGAGGCTTATGCTAGTTAGAGAATCAGAAAAACATACATAAGCAGCCAGAAAATCTAACTCAGAAAGCTGACATTTCTACTTTTCCTTCTCAGCAGTGTGGAATGATCAATCGGCTTGATTCAGAACAGCAACCCAACAATCATCCAAAATCAGTTTAATGTTCTAACCCAGGGTGTTTTTGTTTGACATCACATTTAACACTAAATGTGCAATTCTCCAACACCTATTATTGCTGACCAATTCAACTGTTATACCATCTCCAGTTAGCATGGGCCTCAAAGGTTAAAGGCTTGGTGCCAATACATATTCCTATGCAGATGCCACATCACATGACTTAGCTAGGGTGGTTTTCTTTGGCCTGAAGCTTTTCTCCCTTCACAAGGTTTTCTCCCTTCACAAGGCATGAGTACATGAATCCCTTCTGTCTTAGCCCTTCCATGTCAGCCTCTAATTAACTAATAATTCGTCTCCAAGGAATGGGAACTAGAGTGAAGTGTAGAACATTTCCCAAGGCATTAGGAATATAGATGGAGGGTATACAGCAGAGACCCCCAACCTCGGGGCACCAGCTACTCCCAGGGCAAGCCCGCCTTCCTCCTGCTGCTCTCCAAGCAGACACAGTGGCTGCCATTCACTCCACACTCCTAGGGACTGTGACCACTGGGGCATCTTGGGGCATTACCCGCAGGTAGTTTCAAATACCAGGACACGGAAAAAAGTAACAGGTTTCTTGAGAAGACATCACTCTGAATTTTCCAACAACCTCACATCTATGACATTCTGACAGGATGACCTTTAGGAAAACATGTCTCATGCTGACTGGTCTGTATTACTAGAGGTATAAATTTTTATTTAACTTTTAGTTCTCATTCTTCATTGCTTATCTTTAGTAAATGTGAACATCGAATATCATAATACTCATAGGTGATTAATCATTTTTCATCAGTTTTTTTTAGAGAAACATGTAGTTTTCTTTTTTTAAATCCTGCTATCATTCCATGTGGAACTTCCAACCTCCAGAGCCATGAGTCATAAGGTACTATCACTTAAACCACCCTATAAGTTGTAATTTATTATAGGAACCATGACAAGTAAGTATATTCTCATCTTTGTCTACTTTTCCTGCAGATAGCTAGAAGGTCCATGCTATGATGTAACAGCAATACAGATATTAAAACTGTGACTTCACATGTCATTGCGCCTATGCCAGGAAAAGATAGAAAAAAGAAAAGAAGCCAAGAATAAATAAAAAATTTGTAAAAATCTAGACATAGAAGAAAAATAAAAAGTGAATGAATATGCATGTATTAAATTTTGAAAACTCCATAATCTGATAAAATTGGAAGTCTAAAATTTACCTAAAAGTGGTATCATTAAAAGCTATTTAAGGTATACAAGTTTCATGTATTTCATATAGATAGATTTAGGAACATAGTGATGTTTCCCATTCCAGTCTCCATCCTGCCCACTCCCATCCTTCTTCCTCTTCCCTCTGCCATTCCCACTCATTTTTTTACAAAGATATATTTTCAGTTTATTTTATACTCATAAGATTCATCCTACACTAGGTAAAGAGTTCAACAAATAGTACGAAGAAAAAAACACTGTTCCTCAATAGTAGAGACAAGGGCCGTAGATGTTCCTCAAATCTTAAAGTGTCAATTTCACTCGGTATGCATTACATTTTAGGTATTCTATTAGTAACCACGGGTCAGGGGAAATGTATGGTATCTGTCTTTTAGGGACATTATGCTTATTTCACTAAGCATAATGGTTTCTACTTGCAACCATTTTGTTGAAAAAGACAGTAGTTTATTTTTTTAACCATTGAATAGTATTCCATAGTGTATATATACCATCATATTTTTTATCCAGTCTTCAGTTGATGGACATCAGAGTTGAACAAAGCTGGAGGCAACACAATACCACTTTCAAGACATATTACAGGGCAGTTAAAATCAAAGCATCCTAGTACTGGCCAAAAAAAATAAAATAAAATGTGTAGACCAATGGAACAGAATAGAAACTCCAGAAATCAATCCATGCACGCATCTATAACCAACTTACCTTTGACAAAGGAGCTAAAACCAACCCCTGGAGGAAGGGCAGTCTTGTCAACTGCCCCTACTCCCAATCTACCCCTAGCCCTCCTAAGATAAAAAAGGCTGGTTGCTTGTGTCTGGGGCCTCCTGCCATGTGTTCCACCAATGTGCACGCCTACAGTTGGTCACCCACCTCTGTGGATTTATTTTCTCTGAAAAAAATCAGTCTAATAATATAATAATAATATATTATTATATATTATTATTAATCATAAATCAGTCTAATAATCATACAGTCATTTGGGGCGTGAACCAGCAGATGGAAGACACCCTCTCTCTCTCTGGCTCTACCTCACTCTGTAACTGTCTTTCAAATAAATAAAATAAATATTTTCAAAAACCCATGGCATTTTTAAAGCTAAAATATGGGTTATTATTTGCCTTTTGTAACCTGTGATTTAGTCCACATGTATTTTTTATTTTATTGCTGTATCATACAGCTCTAGAATTTCCATTGTTTTTCCAGTTGTTTTTTCTACTAATAATTTTGATATATCATCCTTTATATTATAAACATATAGTATAAGTATAGCATAAACATCTTATATTTTACTTTCAAAATCTGGGTTAACTTAAGTTTCTTTCTAGTGATTCTTTTTCCTTTTGATTATAATCACATTTTTTTCTTTACCTGGGTGGGGGTTGATTCTGAATTTTTTCTTGGATATTATAAATTATGTTATAGAAATTGAGTACTGTTATATTTCTCAAATGATTTTTGTTTTACAATGTAGTCAATAGTCTAAAGTCAAATTCCAAACTCTGCATTCCTTGCAGTGATAAGTAATTAACTTTTTTAAAAAAAGATTTATTCATTTATTTGAAAGGCAGAGTTACACAGAGAGAGGGGAGGCAGAAAGAGAGAGAAGTCTTCCATCTGAGGGTTCATTCCCCAATTGGCCACAATGGCTGGAGCTGAGCTGATCTGAAGCCAGGAGCCAGGAGCTTCTTCCAAGTCTCACATGTGAGTGCAGGGGCCCAAGGACTTGGGCCATCCTCTACTGCTTTCCCAGGCCATAGCAGAGAGCTGGAGCAGCTGGGGCACAATCCGGCACCCATATGGGATGCCAGTGCTTCAAGCAAGGGAATTATCTGGCTGTGCCACAGGACCCACCACTATTAACTTTATTTCATCCATTTATTTTACTAGCACAGAGACAGCAAGACAGATAACCTAACTGACAGACACAGGTTTCACATCCACAAATGCCTGAAAGACCTGTGGGTGCCCCAATTCAGAGCTAGAAGCTGGGAACCTAATCCAGGTCTCCCATGGGTGTGGCAGGGACCAGATTACTTGAGTCACTACCTGCTGCTTCCCACGGTGCACATTAGCAGGAAGATGGAATTGGAAGCAAAGTTAAACCATGAAACCACACATCTGAATATGGGCTACAGGCATCCCAAATGGTACCATCACCACTGCACCAAACACCTAGTTCTCACAACTTCAATCCTTTCATGGATGTCTACATGATGATGGTTTGTTATCTTATTTATGTAAAAAATTCACCATTGTTTTTAGGGAAATCAAAAGAACTATGTGTAAAATATGACCATATACATGCAGGCAGCAGAGCATCTAGTTTAGCATCTGGGCCCAAATCTGTCTCAGTCTACAGTGTGTGTTACAGAACAGGGACAAACCATGCACATGCTTGCTTCTCTGTGCCTTGTCTACTCCAGATAGGAGTTCCACTTTTAGGTGAGTAGAAGAATCTGATCACTTCTTCTCTACTACAGCCTTTCAGGGACTTGAATTTTATTCTTCTGTACCTTCCTTGCTTTTCCCAGTCAGTTATTATTATTATTTTTTTTTTTTGACAGGCAGAGTTGACAGAGAGAGAGACAGAGAGAAAGCTCGTCCTTTTGCCATTGGATCACCCTCCAATGGCCACCGCGCTGCAGCCAGCGCACCGTGCTGATCCGATGGCAGGAGCCAGGTGCTTCTCCTGGTCTCCCATGTGGTGCAGGGTCCAAGGACCTAGGCCATCCACCACTGCACTCCCGGGCCACAGCAGAGAGCTGGCCTGGAAGAGGAGCAACCAGGACAGAATCCCGTGCCCCGACCAGGACTGGAACCTGGTGTGCCGGCGCCGCAGGCAGAGGATTAGCCTAGTGAGCCATGGCGCCGGCCTTCCCAGTCAGTTATAAGATATAGATGTCCACACAGAAATGGTTACATTGCCAGACCTCTTTAAGTATGGGGCATCAAGCAAAAGAGAAAAGCAGTGAAACAAAAATTGGTTTGTTGCAGAGGTCAACAAGATGGGATGATTTTTCTTAGACCAAGACCAAAACAGAAGAGACACAGTTCATAAACTAAGAAATGAAGAAGGGTATATTGCCAATAATTTTACAGAAATTTAAAAGATTATAAAGGAATACTGTGAATCAAGATGTCAAAAGATCCAACAATTTATATGAAATACATACATTGCTAGAAAATTACAAATTGTCACTCTCAAGAAGAAACTAAAAATATTAGTAGCCTAAAGCAGTCAAAAATCAAATAATAATAATAATAAATGTAATTAATAATTTAAAACATTACCACGAAGTCCTGACCAGATGCTTTCCTTTGTGAATTCTATCAAACATTTAAAGAAGTAATAACAATATTTTTCAGACTCTACCAAAACACAAAACTCTACCAACATATTTACACTTGCCAACTCATTTTCTTTCTTTCTCTTTCTCTTTCTCTTTTCTTTCTTTCTTTCTCTTTCTTTCTTTCTTTCTTTCTTTCTTTCTTTCTTTCTTTCTGTCTTTCTGTCTTTCTGTCTTTTTGACAGGCAGAGTTAGTGAGAGAGAGAGAGAGAGAGAGAGAAGTCTTCCTTCCATTGGTTCACTCCCCTAATGGCCGCTACAGCCGCCGCTATGCTGATCCGAAGCCAGGAGCCAGGTGCTTCCTCCTGGTCTCCCATGCAGGTGCAGGGACCCAAGCACTTGGGCCATCCTCCACTGCACTCCCAGGCCACAGCAGAGAGCTGGACTGGAGGAGGAGCAACCAGGACTACAACCCAGGGTACCGGCGCCGCAGGTGGAGGATTAGCCTAGTGAGCCATGGCGCCGGCTTAATACTTAAAAAACAATGAGTTCAAATGAATTGTATTGATATCCTAAAAGTCGACAATAGCAGGTAACTGGATCACAAGCAGAGGAGCTGGGCCTCAAACTGGCGGTCCAATACACGATGCAGGCCCCCTAGCTGTGGCTTACCCTACTGCACCGCAACACTGGCCCCAACAGATTCACTTTAACATACCATGCTGATTGAGAAGAAAAATTGCATTCTTAGCAAAAAAAACCTCAGCAAGAGACCTGGAAACATCACCTCAGCATCGTCCCCCTGCAGGCTGTGCTCTGGCCTCCCTGGCCTGGAGGTAAAGGGGAAGATGATCAAGCTCGCCACTCACTGTACTTTGCCCAAGGCCATGGCCACAGATTCCAGAGCCGACCACGGGGAAGTGCAGGGCCCCCTGCATCCAGTTCCAGCAGGTCCGCCAACTCCGCCCCCCCTTCTCCAGACACCAAACTTCTGAGCCGTCCGGCTTCCTTTTCACAGACGGGAAGAGGCTGAACACCCTGGCCCCCTGGGCGGCAGAGCCTGACTACCACTGTGACGCTGGGCGCACCTGATTGGATTGTTTGCAAAGCTGGAGGGGGAGCCTTCGACGTCACAAAGGTGTAGCCAATCAGAGGAGGGCGGTGACTTGGGGTGTGCAGTGTGGGGGTTGTGAGGGGAGAAGCTTGGGCTGTGGTCTGAAGCCGCCTCCTCCCCCTTTCTGTCTTCCCCTGCAGCCCAGGCCGCTGCACCTCTGTTCCCACAGGGATCCGTGAGCTGGAGCCTGCAATGACCTGCTGCAGGCGAGTCTCTATTTGCTGACTGTGACTCCTGGGCCCTTGTCTTTCTTCACATTCCTGGGTCATTCTTCTGTATGGTCATTTACGTTCTATAAATTGATTTGAAGAGTGCGTAAAGGTATTAGATGCTTGAATCCTTTTCTGATTCATTTCTTTTGTAAATATGTGTTTCCTAGTCTGTCTTTTGTCCACTTTGTTTCTCGCTGGTACTTAGTAATCCAATTGGCTTTATATGTGGATCTACTGCCCAGAAGTGTTGCTATAGCTAATTATCAGTTGCATTTGTTTTGGGATTAGATTGAATTATCTTTGTATGTAATGTCATCCACATATATTAACAATTGTATTGCAAAAAATGTGATTCTTTTATCTTACATGTCTTTGTTTCCCTGACTATAGGTCCAGTACAATGTTATGAGAGGTGGGCGTCCAAGGAAAGATCTCTCAGTGCTCCTTAAGTAATTTATTGCATGCTAATTTTACATAATCTTGATCTGATTAAGCAAATCATTATTTTTAAATATTTTGCTAACATTTGGCTTTTATGGCTGGATGCAGAATTTTATTAAATGCTTTTTAAACATTTAATCTAAGTGATCATATAATCCCTTGTATTCTTCACCTACCTGGATGATTTACATGGTTTTTTGAGAATGTTGAATACTCTTACACTTTTTAGTGTATCTTGCTTGTCATTGATCTATTAGTTTTTCATATGTGGTTTATATAATATTTTAAAATATTTATTTATTTGATAGGCAGAGTTAGAGAGAGGCAGAGACAGAGAGAGAGACAGGTCTTCGTCTGTTGGTTTACTCCTCAAATGGCTGCAGTAGCTGGAGCTGGGCTGATCCAAAGCCAGGAGCCTGGATCGTCTTCCAGGTCTCCCACAGAGGTGCAGGGGCCCAAGGATTAGGGTCATCTTCCACTGCTTTTCCAGACCATAGCAGAGAGCTGGATTGGAAGTGAAGCAGCCGGGATGTGAACCTGTGCCCAGATGAGATGCTGGCACTGCAGGCAATGACTTTACCCACTATTCCACAGCAAGGGGCCCAAATTTATATAATATTTGGTTAGTATATTTGCATATTGGGGCCGGCACTATGGCGCATCAGGTTAAAGCCCTGGCCTAAAGTGCTGGCATCTCATATGGCACCAGTTCTAGTCCCAGTGGTTCTAGTCCCAGCTGCTCTGCTTCCAATCCAGCTCTCTGTTATGGCCTGGGAAAGCAGTAGAAGATGGCCCAAATCCTTGGGCCCCTGCACCCACATGGGAGACCTGGAAGAAGCGCCTGGCTCCTGGCTTCAGATCAGCACAGCTCCAGCCATTGAGGCCATCTGAGGAGTGAACCAGTGGATGGAAGACCTCTCTCTCTGTCTCTACCTCTCTCTGTAACTCTGTCTTTCAAATAAATAAAAGAAATCTTTAAAAAAAGAATATTTGCATATCTTTTTGAACAAGAGGCTCTTTAATTTCACTTTAATTTGTATCATATTCCGAGTTTCATCATCTGTGTAATAGTGGTTTCCCAAAAGAAATTTAAAAATATTCTACTTATTTTCACTTGGGACAAGTGTGGGGAACAAATGTTTTTTCCTTCCTTGAAAGTTTGGAATATTCCATAAGTCATTTTCAACTTCTTCAAAAATTGGCTCAGTTTGTTAGTTTGTATAGTTTTTTAATTCTATGTTATATTTGTGTTTCGGGAAACTGTTTTTCAGAATATAGTGGATTTTAGTGTCTGTAGTTAAATTTTCACCCCTAAGAATTTCATAAAGCTCTCTTAGCACCTTTGTAAGTTCTATGAACTCTGTAAAGATGATTCTGTTTCAATTTCTTGAGAGTGCCTATTGGCTAATTAATTTTCTTAATATTTTTAAGATTTTTTTGTGATGGCCTTTCCTTTCACTGAATGTCAAAAACTACAATTATATCCATATATCATTAATATGTTGTGGCACAACATGTTAAGCCACCAGCCACAAGGCCAGCATTCCATGAGTCCCAGTTCCAGTCCTGGCTGCTCCATTTCTGATTCAGCTCCCTGCAAATACATCTAGAAAAATAGCAGAGGATGACCCAAGTAATTGGGCCCCTACCACCCACATGGTAGACCTGGATGGGGTCCCAGGCTCCTGGCTTTGGCCTTGCCAAGCCCAAAGTGGAGGCCATTTAAGGACTGAACTAGTGGATGACATATTCTCCCTCACGCTCTCTGTCTGTCTCTCTCTCCATATATATATACATATATATACACATATATATGCATATATATTTATTTATCTTCCTCCATCCCTCCCTCTCTGCTGTAAACCCTGCTTTGCTAATAAATAAAATAAACCTTTTTAAAAATAATATCGGGACATAGAAGAAGAAGAAGAACTGAAACAGGAACAAGAACAAAAACAGAAACAGGACTGACAGAGGAAGGAGAGGAAGGGAACAATCAATGGAGTCACACCACTGTGTCAGTTTCCGGGATGGCTCCCAGTGACTCATGTCCTGGTGCTCCAGCCCCAGTGCAGTCATTTCCCACACTGACTAGGACTCACCTACGTAATCTAGAAGATATTCCAGAAACTATGGAGTGGGACTTATGAGGCCAGATCCTAAAAGATATTTAAATTTCTCCTTTGCTCTCTTTTAAATAAGTTCTGGAGAATAAGCCAGCATCGCAACTTTGGGAGCGCTCAGACAGCCCTCACAGAGAAATCCACATGGTGCACAACTGAGGCCGACTGCTAACAACCAGCACTGCATTTCTAGGCACGCGAGTGAGTGTACTGGACGTGAATCTGCCAGCCTCAGCCATACCTTCAGATGACTGCAGCCCAGCCAACAGCTCGGTGCAGCTGCTTGTGGAAACCAGGTACAGAACTATGTATGTCAACATTTCTGGATTTCTCACCCAGAGAAGATGGCGTGTTTCTTGCTTTTAAGCTATTAAATGTGGGGGAAATGGTGTACAGTAATAAATAACTGTGAATGGTAGGTGAAATAAGGTCTAAAGAATTACCATTTAATTTTGTTCATTTAGTTTAACTTCTTGAAGGTTATTAGTGACCTTGAAAAGAGCAGTGCAGCAGAGTATGTGATAAAAGCCTTATTAGAGTGTGTTCAGAGGGACTGAGAGAAGAGAAAGTGGAGAGAGAAACTGCAGGTAATTCTTTGGTGATTTTTTTCTGTACAAAGGAACAGAGAATTGGGGCAGTGGTTGCAGGGAAAAGGGTGCTCAGGTTTTGCTTTTGATTTACCAGATAATGTAGCCTGATGTATAAGCTGCTGCTGCTGATTTAAGATATTGGCAAAAATTTCAGTTAAATGTGTAAATGGCTGGTAGGTCCACTGTCCTTGAGTAGTTGAGTGAAAAAAAGATCTAGATCCGTGTCAAGGAATGGGCCACGAGAGGACAGACAGTTCATATTTAATAGGGGAAGGGCAGGCAGAGTACCCACTGCTCCAATAATGGGTAGGTGTGGTGGTGGGTGCCCTTATTTATTCTGCTTATTGAGAAGAATGTCATCAAAAGCGAGTGAGAAGGAGAGAAGGTAAAGGAGATTAGAGACGGTGTTGGAGTCATCCATGACAGCACACTGGGATGTAAGTACACTTTCCCAGGGAGTCACAGCAAGGATAATTTAATCAAAATCAGTACCCAGGTATTCAATTTCCATAAATTCCTTTCCTACAGTTTTCTCTTTCCCTAAAATAGAATGCCACCTAATGGGTACAGAGTTTCGGCTTAGCAGATGAAAACATACTGGAGATGGTAGTGAAGATGGAATTGCAACAGTGTGAATGTACTCACTGCCATACAGTTACAGACACACACGAGTGATTAAAATGGTCACAAAAGTCCATATGATAGTATTCAATTCATATGAGAGTCCAGAATAGGAAAATCTAGAGATGGAGGAGGAGGAGGTGGAAGAATAACTATATTCCTGAAGTTGTACTTATGAAATTTGTATTACTTAAAAAATAAATTTAAAAAAATTAAAGAGCTCAAAGCATGCAAATAAAAAAATCTACAGAGACATATCGTAGATTAGAATTTGAGTTGAGGCTGGCGCTGCAGCTCAATAGGCTAATCCTCCGCCTGTGGCGCCGGCACCCTGGCTTCTAGTCTTGGTTGGGGAGCCGGATTCTGTCCTGGTTGCTCCTCTTCCAGTCCAGCTCTCTGCTGTGGCCCAGGAGGGCAGTGGAGGATGGCCCAAGTGCTTGGGCCCTGCACCTGCATGGGAGACCAGAAGGAAGTACCTGGCTCCTGGCTTTGGATCAGCGCAGTGCGCCAGCCACAGCACACTGGCTGCAGTGGCCATTGAGGGGTGAACTAATGGAAAAGGAAGACCTTTCTCTCTGTCTATCTCTCTCACTGTCCACTCTACTTGTGAAAGAAAGAAAGAAAGAAAGAAAGAAAGAAAGAAAGAAAGAAAGAAAGAAAGAAAGAAAGAAGAAAGAAAGAAGAAAGAAAGAAAGAAAGAAAGAAAGAAAGAAAGAAAGAAAGAAAGAAAGAAAGAAAGAAAGAAAGAAAGAAAGAAAGAAAGAATTGGAGTTGAATAGGGGCACTTTCAAGAATAAGGGATTAATAGAGGGCACAGGGTTTCTTTGTGAGATGAAATGTTCTAAAATTCATTGTGAACATATCTGAGAATATGTGAAAATCATTGCATTATATGCTGTAAGTGGGTGAATGTTATGTGAATTGTTTCTCAACAAAATTCTCTTTTTTAAACATATTGACTAACTACTGATATAGGTTACATGAATGAACCTCAAAAACATGTCAAATGAAAGAAGCCAGATGAAAGAGACTCCTTATTTAATTCCACTTACATTACATGTGATTTTTGGAAAGAGAATCAGATGTCAAGTGGCATGGATGGGCATACCTCTTGTTCCCTTCCCACCCTTCAGACTCATACCACTCCAAGTAACCTTTCTTTTTTTAAGATTTATTTATTTATATGAAGGTCAGAGTTACACAGAGAGAGAAGGAAAGGCAGATAGAGAGGTCTTCCATCCACTGGTTCACTTCCCAATTGACTGCAATGGCCGGAGCTGCGCCAATCCAAAGCCAGGAGCCAGGAGCTTCTTCCAGGTCTCACATGTGGATGCAGGGGCCTAAGTGCTTGGGCATCTTGTACTGCTTTCCCAGGCCACAGCAGAGAGCTGGATCAGAAGTGCAGCAGTCAGGACTTGAACCGGCACCCATATGGGATGCTGGCACTGCAGGTGGTGGCTTTTCCCGCTATGCCACAGCGCTGCCCCTCCAAGTAGCCTTTCAACTGATAAAGTTGCAGGAAAAAGATAGGGGCAGGATGGACACTTTTGTGTGGCAGTGACCTCGTCAAATCCAGCTCTAGGTGTGCTTGCCCACTTGCTCTTTAGCAAATCGCCTTGCTGATAACCATGGGGCAAAGTGTGCACAGAAAGATTAGCCAAAAGAGGAACTGACTTGGGAAGCTATTTTGCTGAGATAATTTTTTTTAACCCTCAGAAATTACCACATTTGCTTCCTTTCCTTCAAACTTGCTGCTAGGCACTTAACTGAACCTGCCCACCTCATTCACTATGGTTTGGATATTAGTTAGGGTGTGGGCCCAAAGGCACATCTTTAAAGGTTTGGTCCCTCAAGTCTTATGTTAATGATAGTAAATGGGTGGAAACATAATCCGATTGTGATGTCTAGAGCTGGGGCCTTGTGGAAGCAATTAGCTACCTACAAAATATACCTGCAAAGCCATAAGGGAAAATAAACATCATTCCCCCACAAGTAACTTGTCTTAGGTATCCATCTCATTGTGGTAATGTGTGTCTCTCTCTGAAAAAAAAAAAACGAGTAATACTGCATTCATGCGTAATTCATATCACATCTGGGTACAATGAGTGTGCAATCAGTTTTCAAAGTTCTACAGTCTTCGTTTGGTCACACATATTTTGGAATATTTGTCCATCCCTCCAGTTGAGAACTATGAAGTGTGCAGTGATCAATGAGTTCTCCTCTCCGGATTCCCCTCTTCTTCCTACCTGATCCTCCACTTAAGAATGATTCCTCAAAGTGGAAAGAAGGAAGCAAACTTATACCTTTGTACTCATCAAGGTGTGAACATTCACCTAGAAAACTAGGTGAAACTAAGAGATCAAATAATATTGGATAGAGGAATTATTTCAAATGATCTTTTCTTCTCCATATTCTAAGAAAATATATACTAGTTGATTAGCTGTGACCATCAGAAAATATGTTATTGACAGTGTGACTCCCTTTTCAAACATCATATCAAAAATAAGAACACAGGGGGCCAGTGCTTTGGCATTGCAGATGAAGTCACCACCTGCAGTGCTGGCATGCCATATGGGTTCCAGTTTGAGTCTCAGCTGCTCCACTTCTGATACAGCTCTCTGCTATGGCTTGGGAAAGCAGTGGAGGATGGCCCAAGTCCTTGGGCCCTTGCACCCACATGTGAGACCTGAAAGAAGATCCAGGCTCCTGGTTTCAGATCAGCACAGCTCTGGCTGTCGTGGCTATTTGGGGAGTGAACTAGTAGATGGAAGACCTCTCTCTCTCTCTGCCTTCAAATAAACAAATAAATCCTTAAAAAAATAAGAACACGAGGGAGTGGGCATTTAACCTAGTGGTTAAGATGCCGGCTGAGACCCCCATGTCCCATATCACGGTACCAGAATTCAGTTATCAGCTGATTTCTGACTCTTGCAACTTGCTAGTGAAGAACCTAAGAAGCAATGGTGATGGCATTAATAGTTCAGTTCCTGACACCTACATGGGATACCTGGATTGAGTTTTAAGCTTACAGTTTCAGCAGGGGTCAGTTCTGACCATTTGGAGAGTAAAGCAGCAGTTGGGAACTCTATTTACTTTCCTATCTCTGTCTCTGCTTCTTGAAAAGACAACAATTAGAGAAAATGACACTTGGGTGTTATGAAAATGAGGCTATCATATTCTCTTGCTCATACATCAGATGATAGTGGAAAGTAGGGTCTTTCTGGTGTGCCTGAGCACTGAGTTGGGCCACGGATTGTGGTGGAAGACAGCAAGGGAGGAAGAGGAATATTAGGCAAAATCATTGCCCTCTTATCCTTCTTTCTGAAGTGACCTCTCTAAAGCATCCACTCTTCATCTGGCCCTCAGATTCCCACACATAAATTTACTCTATTCTGCTTGTGTACATGCAATGAAACACACTTTAGCTATTTCTGTGTAAGATGTTGTGTTTGCGTAGAGTGGCTAAAATTGAAACAACAACTTACTAGGCAGCCATGAAGTCTATTTAATTGAATGTCAGAGTTATAGTGAGAGAGAAAGAGAAGAGGGAAGAAGGGAGTGAAGGAGGGAAAGAGAGAGAGAGAAGAGGGAAGAATGGAGGGAGAGAGAGAAGAGAGAATCTTTCATCCACTGGCTCTCTCCCCACATGGCCTCAATGAAGTCAGGAGCCAGGAGCTTCATCTGGCCTCCCACATGGGTAGCAGAGGCCCAAGTACCTGGGCCATTTTCTGCTGCTTTCCCAGGCCATTAGCAGGGAGCTAGATCGAAATGGAGCAGCCAGGACACTAACCCGCACCCATAGGGGATGCTGACATTGCAAGCAGCAGCTTTACCCTCTGTGACACAATGCTGGCCCCCCGAAATAAAATTCTTAAAGGTCGTTTTTGGTTTCAACTTAAACCAGTCCATATAACTGCCATCAGGTGGAATTTTAAGAATGCTCAAAGCATTTTGTTTACAACTAAACTTTCTCAGTAACTGAACACTGCCAAAAAAAGGCATAACAGATTCAGTCTTTTTATTTAGTTTTAAAATTGTATCTAATTGGCCAGCACCATGGCTCACTTGGCTAATCCTCCCCCTGTGGGGTTGCCACCCCCAGGTTCTAGTCCCAGTTGGAGTACCTGTTTCTGTCTCAGTTGCTCCTCTTCCAGTCCAGCTCTCTGCTTTGGCTTGGGAGGGCAGCGGAGGATGGCCCAAGTGCTTGGGCCCTGCACCTGCATGGGAGACCAGGAGGAAGTACCTGGCTCCTGGTTTCAGATCGGCGCAGCGCGCTGGCCATAGCGGCCATTTTGGGGGTGAACTAATGGAAAGAAGACCTTTCCCTCGCTCTCTCTCTGTCTAACTCTGCCTGTCAAAAAAAAAAAGTTGTATCTAATTATTTATATTTTATTTGAATGACAGAGACAGAGATTCCATTCACTACCTCTCCTGCACTTCAAATGATCACAACAAGCAGGGGGCTAGAACTCAGAGTCTAACATGTGGGTGGCAGGGACCCAGATTTCTGAGCTATTTTGAGAGGAGTCATGGGTTAATAAGCAGTCTGGAAATTGAGGGTAGAAAATGTTCCCCCCAAAAGTTTGTCCCACCATTTCCCTGTAACACTGTCTTCTGCTGCCTTCTCGGGGTGTGCATTAGCAGCCACCTGGATTGGCGTGGAAATGAGACTTGGACCAGGCACACTGATATAGGATGTGGGTCTCTTAACTGCTGCACCAATCATCCATCCCTAATCCCCTTTTTATATGAACCTTCAAGGCATTGCGCTCGTCACTGTTGCAGGTGCAGTTTCTTGTATTTGATTCTTAAGGTGGACAGATAACCTTCTGTTTATTAAAATTAAAAAATTAATTTCCATATGCCAAAAAGATCAATGGGTTTTTCTTCACCTAAAGAAATCACAGAAGTGATTCCCACCACCTTCTATAATCAGTGGAGATAGAGAGTAGAATAGTTTAAAGCTTTATAAGACATAGGCTAGTATATAGGACCTACATATAATTCAAATATGGATTAATCCTATAGTACTTGAGGTGAATTTAATGGAATCTGAGGTGGATTTTTGTGTAAAATTGGGAGAAGGATTGTGATGCAACAGTTAACAATGCTGCCTGTGATGCAAGCATCCCTTATCAGAGAGCCTGAGTTCAAGTCCCACCTCCAGTTCAGATTCCAGCTTCCTGGGAGGTAGCAGGTCATGGCTCAAATACTGATACCACCTACATAGGAACCCATACTGGGCTGTGGGCTCCTGGCTTCAGCCTGGCCCAGCCTTGGCTGTTGTAGTCTATTAGGGAGTGAATAAGTACATAGGAACTTTTTGCCACTTTTTAAAAAAAAATATTTATTTTATTTATTTGAAAGAGAGATTTACAGAGAGAGGTAGAGACAGAGAGAGAGGTCTTCCATCCACTGGTTCACTCTCCAGATGGCCGCAATGGCCAGAACTGAGCCAATCTGAAGCCAGGAGGCAGGAGCTTCGTCTGGGTCTCCCACGTAAGTGCAGGGGCCCAAGGAATTGGGCCATCTTCTACTGTTTTTCCAGGCCATAACAGAGAGCTGGATCAGAAGAGGAGCAGCGGGGACTAGAACTGGCGCCATATGGGATGCCGGCGCTTCAAGCCAGGGCTTTAACCCATGTGCCACAGCCTCTTTCTTTATCTTTGTTTCTCTGCCTCTCAAATATATGAAAATTAAAGAAAAAGAAACAGTATAGATAGTCTAGAAAATGTATTAGGTCAAGGTGGAAGACTTCCTGTTAGAAAACACCCTGGGGATAAGATGTACAGGCAAGAAGAGGAGTTGATTCCCAGGAGGTATGTGGGTTATTGTAGGTGAGGGGTATGTTATCTAAGTCAGCCAGCATGTGCCTCCCTTTCTTTTCTTCCCTCTTGTCCCCAGAAGGCCAGGTTGGTGCCTCTGAATCACAGCTTCCTTCTTGCTTTCCATGCCCCCATGCTAGACCTCCTTCCATTTGCTTTGTCCCCAGGGGCGGGCCCAGGGCCTGTAGGGCTAGAAGTACTGGCAGGGGACATGCAACTGGCTCATTCCCCTCCTGACCACTCCCAGAAGCCTTTCACCTTGGTTATGGCTTCCTCCTCCCAGTCCCAACTCTAATGCTGACACTGCAATGGCATTGTCAGCAAAACACTCTTCTGACCACACTTATCGCATGGACCCTGGCCCATCTGTGCCTTCTCATCCAACAGCTGACTGTCCCCAGGATCCTTGAGCACTCTTGCTCAGGAGTCCCTCCTACTGAGTGTCAAGAACCTGATGAGGCTGAAGATAGAGAGCACTGGCTATCCTACTTTTCTGTGACTGCTTAGCACCCCAATGACCCATGGGACCTGCAGTAAAGTCCAGCAGCTCCTGGGTACTTGCCACCTTCTCCATAGGCTACATCCACCCTACCTGGCCCATGCCTTCCAGGTACACTGGCAGGACGGGGCACAGCTGTGGAGGGCTCCTTATGAAGACCATGGGAGGTGGGACCTGGCACTTGGACTGCTAGGTCTGCCGGACCACAGGTATTCTGAGGGCCCCTGCTGCTGTGATTGTGGACTTCCTGGAGGAAGGACAGGAGTCACTGAGCCAGGATCCTCTCGATTCAACAAAGCATCAGTAATGGGGCAGCAATCATCCTCTAAGTGGAGAATTCTTTCCCTCCAGTGTAACTGGGGCCTAGAGAGAAGCCTCAGTGGGAGAACTGGCAGTCTTGAGCCTCCAGAGTGAGGGCTGCTGCCCCTCCTCAACCTTGCTTTGCAAGAGGCAGACCCCTGTGTGGCTTCCTTGCAGGGTGTCCTGGTGAGCATTTTGAGCAGGTGGGCTGCAGGAAGAGCTCGGTGCTGGCTGTCCTCACTGGGGAGCTCCACAGGTGTTCACATCAGTGCACCCCATCCTCAGCTCTGCTCCTTGGTGGATACTTGCCAAGCTCCTGCTGTATGTTGAACCTCTTTTTAGGGGTCAGGGATCCCAAAGGAACAAGATGTGGTCTCTTTCTTGAAGAGTTTTCAGTGTGGAAAGAGGAAGGATGTCAAGAAAGTGAGTCATTGTACTGATCAGACCGGAGTGCTATCAGGGCCGTGACCATGAGGGAAGGACACAGATGGGAAAATATCCTGTGCCTGCTATTCCTCAGAAAATGGGGCTGTGCAAGGGAGGGGTCTGAGAGGAGCACAGGCTGGGGGAGGGCCCTCTTATTCCCAGGTGAGAATGAGGTCCAAGTGGTGACCACATGCCTTTCTGAGCACCTGAGCAACCCAGATAGGAGAACTGCTGGGCTCTAGCCAAAGAGCCTCATTTGCACCCCACACTGCCAACATCTGCTAACTCATCTGAAACATGAAGGGGGACCCTGTGTAGAAGCCTGGGAGGCTTCTGGGGGTGGGAGCTGGCATGCAAGGACCCAGTGGGGAGCTGGTCCCATGCTGCTAGCTTGGATCTCTGCAGGGGCTCTCCACGGCTTTGACCTGGACACCCACAAACCCTGGATCCAGTTTTCTGCCATCCAGGACAACATCTTTGAAAAGACATTTGCTACCCAGCTGTGCAGGAGGCTTGTGCCTTCAGTGGCAACCTCAACATGAGTGCCTGATCCATTTTTTTTAAAAGATTTTTATTTATTTGGTTGAGAGGTAGAGTCACAGGCCGTGAGAGGGAGAGAAAGAGAAAGGTCTTCCATATGCCACTTGTATATTATTATTGGGTATAGTGGAATATTTGAATACAAACATATCATAAACTGAGTGAACAATAGAACTAGGCCTTCCCTTCCCTTTTCTTTGTGTTTAGAGCCTACCAGCTCCTCCATCCCAGGTTGTTTCTTTTTTTTAAAGATGTATTTATTTATTTGTAAGGCAGAGTTACAGAAAGAGGAAGAGACAGAGAGAGAGGGAGAGACAGAGGGCGTTTCCACCTTCTGGTTCACTCCCCAAGGGGCCACATGGTCTGAGCTGGGCTGATCCAAAGCCAGGAGCCAGGATCTTCTTCCCAGTCTCCCACGTGGTTTCAGGAGCTCAGGTACTTGGGCCATCTTGTGCTGCTTTCCTAGGCATGTTAGCAGGGAGCTGGGTCAAAAGTGGAGCAGCCAGGACTCAAATCTGTGCCCATATGGGATGCTGGAACTGCAGGGGCCCCCACACTTGAGCCCTCACCGCTGCTCCCAAGGTGCGCATGTGCAGGGAGCTGGGCCCGGAACACAGTCTGACCCGGGATGCCCTGGTCTCAATCCCCACACCAAACAGGAGCCCCCAGGTCCCGGCTGGACGCGGCGCCCAGCGCTCAGGTCGGAGCTCAGCGGGGAGCCCGAGAGGGGAACGCTGTGTGCAGGACCCCAGGGCAGGCCGGGAGGACGCCCGCTCCGTCCATCAGATCCCGGGTTCCAGCCCCAGCTCTGCTCAGGACTCTGGCTGCAGGGGTGGCTTGGGCACTACCGGGCAGCACGGGGAGACCCCAGTGGCGCTCCCGCCCCAGCACTGCAGGCCTGGGGAGTGACCTGGAAGGCAGCTGGGTCTGACTTCTGCCCCCAGCACTGTGTCTTCCATGGCACAGCTGTGGACCCCAGTTCCCGCGCTGCTTTCAGCAATGTGGCTCTGCTGAGGGGTGGGGGACACGGAGCAGCCCACCGTGACCCCCAGGGCCTCTGGCCGTTCACTTCAGTTAAAGGGGAAGAGACCCAGGAAGTGTTAGGAGTCAAGTGTACCGGAGGTGCAATCACGGAAGGCTTTCTGGAGGAGGTGGCACTTGAGCCAGGTCCTGTAAGGGGACAGGCAGCCAGGTCAGGAGAATGAAGGCGGCTGTGAGAGGCCGACGCGTCCAGCCCCAGGGGTGCTGCTTCCAGATGACATCCTGGTGGCCACCGCCAAGAACATGCCTGGGGACAGCGTGGATCTGTTTGCAGATGGTGCGGCAGAGGACAGCGGTGCAGCCAACGGGCACCTGTGGCACACGGTCATCATGGGGAGCAGGAGCAGCGCATCGACCTGCACATGATCCGGCCGCACATGAAGGTGGTCACCCAGGAGGGGAGGTCCCCCGGGTACCCGTGGTCACCCATGAAGGGGAGGCCCCCCCAGGTGCCCATGATCACCCACGGAGTTGAGGCCACCCCATTACCACGTGCTCACCCACGGAGGTGAGGCCTCCTCAGTTACCATGTGGTCACCCATGGAGGTCAGACACCCCCCCCCCCGGGTACCCGTGGTCCCCCATGGAGGTGAGGCCCCCCAGTTACCATGTGCTCACCCATGGAGTTGAAGCCACCCCGGGTACTAGTGCTCACCCACGGAGGTGAGACTCCTGGGTACCCATGGTCACCCACAGAGGTCGGACCCTCCCAGGTACCTGTGGTCACCCACGGAGGTCAGACCCCTCCCGGGTATCCGTGGTCACACATGGAGGTGAGCCCCCACAGGTACCCGTGGTCACCCGGGACGCCAGACCCCCTGCTGGGCCCGGAAGACCCTCCGTGCCCCTGCGTGGCTCAGAGCCCAGCGATGGCCGCCCTCACAGGTTACCACAGCGAGGGCCTCAACGCCATCATCGTCTATGCCGCCAGCTTCCTCCAGGACAGCAGCTGCCCGGACTACCACTAAGTCCTGGAGAACCTCTTCCTGTGAGCGGGCGGGGAGGGGCCAGGAGTGCAGGGCGGGCGGGGGGCGGGGAGGGGCCAGGACGGGCAGGGTGGGCGGAGGCAGGGCGGGTACCGCTCGCCCGGGCTCCCCCTGCTGGCCCACTCTCAAGGCCTGGGCCTTTCTTGTAGGTAGGCCGGCGCCGCGGCTCACTAGGCTAATCCTCCGCCTTGTGGCACCGGCACACCAGGTTCTAGTCCCTGTCGGGTCGCCGGATTCTGTCCCGGTTGCCCCTCTTCCAGGCCAGCTCTCTGCTGTGGCCAGGGAGTGCAGTGGAGCATGGCCCAAGTACTTGGGCCGTGCACCCCATGGGAGACCAGGAGAGGCACCTGGCTCCCGCCATCGGATCAGCGCGGTGCGCTGGCTGCAGCGCCCCAGCCACGGCGGCCATTGAAGGGTGAACCAATGGCAAAAGGAAGACCTTTCTCTCTGTCTCTCTCTCTGTCCACTCTGCCAGTCAAAAAAAAAAAAAAAGAATTCTTGTAGGTAGGTAGTAAATAAGATCCAATATCTTGGAGGATTCTAATCTTAGAATAGTGAGAAATTATGACTTGTGCTTTTATAATGTGATAATATTTAAATATTACTGTGATATATGATTATCTGCAGAAATAATGAGTAACAGAAACTGTAATATCCCAAATTCTTGTACATGAGCTTACATCAGATATCTGTTGCTCTCCTAGCCTACAGTACACTGAGTAGACCAAATGTACATGTAGTATTAACCTTTATTATAATTTGTCTTTTCTTTTTCCCATATATCTTTTACAGTACTAAAGACTTCTTTCAGAGTACCTAAGAAAGGTTAAAATGCAAATGTGATTAATTAAGTGCTGTTTGTTAATGCCCTTTTAGGGCTCTTCAGCAAACAGGGCAGTTACGGCTGAAACAGTAATTATTTGAAAGGATTCAGTAGTAAAGAAATATGTATTTTATTTATTTTTTGTTACCATTCACTTCACAATTTGAATTTTTCTTTAGTAAATGTTTATGATAACATGATGCATTTATGATAACATAATATAATAAACAGTAAAAGTTTATTATAACAAGAAAACCCAGGAACAACAAAGTATAAAGTATTTTCAGTATTCTTTGAGAATTTCTATACTGAACTAAGTTGCATAAGATCTTGACTTTTTTTAGGAAAAGAAAGTGTGGATTCAATATTAGTACATTTTAGCATTGTAGAGGACCATGTATATTTTTGAAGAAATACTTTGAGTTCATTGTGCTTAGGGTACATTAGTTCTGCTGCTTGTCTCACAGTTCTATAAAATATATGTGAGAAGCATTGTGTACCTTGAAACTCATTTGAATATTATACTGTCTACTTTTCTATGGTAAATATGGAGAATTTGGGTAGTTTGTGTTCTTATTTGTATCTATATTCCATCATCCTTCCTGAGACTGTGTCATTTATTTCCTCAGATCCCAGGCTGGCTTTATGTGGAGAATGATGCCTTGTATACAGGAAGCACTTCAGAATGTGGCAAGTGAGAACATTTTTACAATTTGTTTATGAATTCCAGAAATGAGATGGTAAGTGAAACACTTGACATCTTTATTTTCTAGCACTCGGAATCAGTGTAACTAGTCAGTCGCTCAAGTGTCACAGACACTACAAAAGCTTTATGTGCCTGTGGAATTCTGGAAGGGCAGCCTCACAGTGGTGAAGCACCCATACTGTTGTGGGTTTTCACTGTGCCCTGCCCGTCCTACTTAAATAAGAGCTGTAGTTGTCCAAATCCTACTTTTAGTCCTAAAGGGTAATATAAAGCTAGAATTTGCCACGTTAAATAATAGAGAGATTCCCCTGAACCTGTCAAGGCCGATCACAACAAGCAAAAACATGAATGTGAAAGGTAGTTGAATAAATATTAATGATTTAGCATGTAACTGAGGAATGTTAATATGATATATGTGAACTATATGATGGCAGTAGTATTAGGAAGGGTAAATATGATAATAAAAATCACCAAGTCAAAATGGAGGGAGAGCATGGATTTCAGGGGCAGAAAAATGTCTTCATATGTGTATAAATTTACTGGTGAATTCTATCTTACAGTTTCATTTGTAGTTTAATTATAATAAATAACAGACATAATATAAAGAGAAATGTTGTATTGTGAAGATATAATGTTATCTTTTAGTTTATTTTGTCCTTGAATATTTGAAGATTAAAATATCTTAGTATTACTGAATTATGACTATGTTTTGAAAAATTCCTGAGGTAACTTTGCACAATAAATACTGTTGTTGTTCACTCAATATTTTTAATCAATGCTTGTCATTGTTATAATGTTAGCATATTAATTTGTTGTAATAAAAAGGCAAGATAAAAAGTTAGGATAATACAGTATACTATGTAAAAGCAGGCTTTCAATAGTTGGCAGGCCAACACTGCTATTAAATAGTATTATAGTGTTTAAAGTGTGAAATTAATATTTTTCTACCAGGTAGGCAGTAGCTCTTATAATGTAATGAGCTTAATTGTGAATTTGACATTGGGTTAAATGTAGAATTCATAGAAGCACAGTGCTGGTTTATATTCTTTTAATATTGTTAACAGTCAAAACCTAGAAAAATGTAGCAGTGTCACGTTAAAATAGCAACAGAATTATTAGTAAAATTTGCTTTAGAAAATGAAAATTATTTTTCGGTTGCCGTTATAGCTTTTTCAAACTAACTACTAACAAGGTATTAGAAAAAACATAAAATTTCCAATGTTTGGAAGTCCTTTTGTGTAACAACTATTTAAACTGACTCAGAAATCCTAACCTTTCTTCATAATCAGACAGTTCAGGCCTTAGGCCTACCACTGACACACTAGAGCTTATGTCCAGGGTAAAGATTTGCCTTAGTTTCTCATCTGTAAAAAGGGTATTATATTGTGTGATCTGCTTCCCTCCCACAACTTTTTTAAATACTGGGGTAAAATAAATAAAATAAAGGCTCTTGAAAATCTAAATGCAAAGCCATCATATTTTGTATTTTTTTGTGCTAACCCCATGCAAGCAGAAAGCTTTATGCCTTGGTGTTCACCCTCCAACACATGCACCCTTTTGCAGCATATGTTGAAGTTTTACTAATTTTTGAATTCTGTCTTGTTTTTTTTTATGGGAATCAGTGTTTTTTTTTTCATTATTTTTATAATGTAGCATTAGATTGCTGGTTTTAAGGATGAATAGCTTGTCATTGTTTGAAAATAATATCTAAACATAATGTGTTGCTTAAAATACTTTGAAGACTTTGGGCAGTCTTTGCCTCTATTTCCTCACTTTTGAAGTGGGGATAATAAAATAGAGTTGACAGGGGGTTTATGGGATAATGTGCACTTGGTAAATGCTAAATAATGATTAATTGCTTTTATGTTACAGTTTGTTCCATCATCATCATCGTTGTCATCATCATTAACAATTTGATATTGTAGGAAATTTTTATAGTGTACTAGGCTAGAGATGCCAGCAAGAAAAGACAAGCAGTATGACTTATAGGGAAATAGATTTATTACCTGAAAGACAGCTAAGAATTAGCTTAACCTGGGGCTTTTATTAAAACTCTAAATCTCTGATATATTATTTCAAATTTTCTTTATATAGCAAATTTATGGACTTGGCAAAAAAGGAACATGGTACTATTAGTGTAAGGTTAGAGGTGATATCAAGAACTATAACAAATAAATCATGAAATTTAAAATCCATGGACCCTAACTATAGCTTCATATGTCTTATACTCACAGATTTATTTTTGTGGCCTACGAGGTTTTACTATGATTTCTATTTCTTTGTGGTTTTCTTCATTGATTCAGAGAGGTAGAAAAAAAACAGACTTAACTCCTATGACACTTGTATGGGGTTATATAATGCCTGAATGGTTTTAAGCCACATCTTGCTTTGGAAGTGGGTTGGTTTAAATTTAATTATTTGGCTTCCAACTCATTTGCAATGATGTGTTGTGAGAATATATTATTAGTTTTATGAAATACATCTTACAGGTTTTACAGACCAATGTTACATTTTTTTGTCAAGTTACATGTGAGAGAACACTGCCAGATGTGAAGGAAGAGAGAGTTTCCTGTGTGTGCTGCAGTGGATGTTTAACTTAGGGAATGGAGCACACATGGCCACATGGTGGAAGGAATGTTGTTTCTGCATCCTCCCCCCCCTTCCCAAGGGCAACTGACCTTCTCCTTGCCAAAAGAGGCGAGCCCTTGCCAGCACGTATGACTACAGACTATTACATTAATCTGTCTAGCTGCAGTACCAGCTGCTTGCATGTTTTTAGTTATCTTATTAGATGGTATAACAGTGACCTATTGAATAAACTGAAGGTGCACATTTTTAAACTTTCCTTTTATTATGCTATGTTTCCAAAAATGCCTCCAACTTTGTTGTTCAAGATATCTTTATCTATTTGGGTTCTTTTAAAGTGCTTCTACATGAGTTTTAGGATTGTTTTTTCTAGTTCTGTGAATACTCTCTTTATTATTTTGGTGGTAATTACATTGAAGCTGTGAATTGCTTCAGATAACATGGACTTCTACTAGTATTAATTTTTCTAATCTGCGTACAGAGAAGAACTTTGTATTTTCTTTTGTCTTCTTCACAATCTTTCATCAGTGCTTTGCAATTTTTGTTGTAGATGCCTTTCACGTCCTTGGTTAAATTTATTCTGGGTGATGGGAGGGCAGATCTTGCCCTCACAGTTAAACTGTTAAGACTCTCATGTCCCATTTGGGAGTGCCTGGGTTCAATACCCGATTTCACTACTTAATCCAGCTTCCTGCTAATCCAGACCTGCAGAGGCATTGGTAATGACTCAAGTAATTTGCCTTCCATTTCTGGGACCTGGGTTGAGTTCTTGGCATTTAGGCCTGACCTAACCCTTTCTGTTGTGGGCATTTAGAGATTGAACCAGCAAATGGGAGCTGCCTGTCTCTGTCTGTGTCTCTCTCTCAAATACATTTTTAAAAATTAAAGCTTATTTCAAGATATTTCATTTTTCTATAACTATTGCTAATAGGATTGCTCTTAATTTCTTTCTTAATGAGCTCATTATTGATGATAAAAATACTGTTGATTTTTAGGTCTCAATTTTGTCTCCTGCAGCTTTACTGAATTCATTTTTCAGTTCTGATACTGATAGTCTCTTGGTGGAGTCTACATTACTCTGTATAAAGAGTTACATCATCTGCAAATGGGGATACTTCAACTTCTTCCTTTCTTTCTTTCTTTTTTTTTTTTTTGACAGGCAGAGTTAGACAGTGTGAGAGAGAGAGAGAAAGGTCTTCCTTCCGTTGGTTCACCCCCCACAATGGCCACCGCAGCCGGTGTGCTGTTCCAATCCAAAGCCAGGAGCCAGGTGCTTCCTCCTGGTCTCCCATGTGGGTGCAGGGCCCAAGCACCTGGGCCATTCTCCACTGCCTTCCCGGGCCACAGCAGATTGCTGGACTGGAAGAGGAGCAACAGGGACAGAAGCCAGCGCCCTGACTGGGTCTAGAACCCGGGGTGCCAGTGCCGCAGGTGGAGGATTAGCCTATTGAGCTGCAGCACCAGCCGACTTCTTCCTTTCTTATGTGTCTTTTATTTTGTTCTATTGGATAATGGCACTGGCTAAAACTTTTCATACTATATTGAATATGAATGGTCAGGAGTGAACATCCTTGTCTGATTCCAGGTTTTAGAGCAAATGCTGTTGTCATGTATAACTTTATTTTTAAAACATTTTTAATTATTTATTTTGTGAAAGTGTTACAGGGGGAGGGAGAGCAAACGAGATCTATCTACTGGTTCACTCCCCAGTTGGCCCTAGGCCAGTCCAAAGCCAGGAGCTTCTTCCCAGTCTCCCACATGGAACTTGTCTTCACAATCCAAGTTACATTTCATTGAATTTTGTATATATTTTTTGAGATTTCTTTTTGGTCGGCACCGCGGCTCTCTAGGCTAATCCTCCTGTGGCACCCGCACACCAGGTTCTAGTCCCGGTTGGGGCACTGGTTCTGTCTCAGTTGCTCCTCTTCCAGTGCAGCTTTCTTCTGTGGCCCTGGAAGGCAGTGGAGGATGGCCCAAGTGCTTGGGCCCTGCACCTACATGGGAGACCAGGAGGAAGCACCTAGCTCCTAGCTTCAGATTGGCACAGCGCGCCAGCTGTGGTGGCCATTGGGGGTGGGTGAACCAACGGAAGGAAGACCTTTCTCTCTGTCTCTCTCTCTCTCCCTGCCTAACTCCGCATGTCAAAAAAAAAAGAAAAGAAAGAAAAATTTCTTTTCATTTGTTTTGGCTCTGATCTTTTTTTAAAGATTGGTTTATTTGAGAAGCTGGTGTTGTGGCATAGCTGGTAAAATGACTACCTGCAATGCCAGCATCCTGTATAGGCACCAGTTCAAGTCCTGGCTGCCCCACTTCCAATTTAGTTCCCTGCTAATGCACCTGGGAGAGCAATGGAAGAAGTCCAAAGTGCTTGGACCCCAGAATCCATGTGGAAGACCCAGAAGAAGATCCTGACTCCTGACTTCGGTCTGGCCCAACCCTAGTCCTTTATGTTCAGTTTGGAAGTGAACCAGCGGATGAAAGATATCTCTTTCTGTCTCTTCCTCCTCTCTGTATAATTCTGCTGTTCAAATAAATAAAACAAATAAAAAAAAACAATTAAAAAGTGATTGATTTATTTGAAAGGCAGAGTGACAGAAGGAAGGGGGAGGGAGGGAGAGAGAGCTTTCACCTGCTGGTTTCACAAATAGCCACAAACATCCAGGTCTGGGTCAGGCCGAAGCTAGGAGCCAAGAACTCCATCCTGGTTTTACACATGAGTGGCAGAGGCTCAAGTACTTGAGTCATCATCTGCTTCTTCCAAGGTGCATTAGTGTGGAGCTAGATTAAATGTGGAATAACTGGGTCTAGTGCTGTAGCATACTAGGCTAAGCCTCTGCCTGTGGCACTGCCATCTCATATGGTTGCTCATTTGTATCCAGGCTGCTCTTCTTCCAATCCAGCTTTCTGCTATGGCCTGAGAAAGCAGTGGAAGATGGCCTAAGTGCTTGGGCCCATGCATGTGTGTGGGAGACCCAGAAGAAACTCCTGGATCCTGGCTTCAGAACAGCCTAGCACTGGCCATTGTGGCCATTTGGGGAGTGAACCAGCAGATGAAAGATCTTTCTCTCCATCTCCCCCCTCTCTGTAACTCTACCTCTCAAATAAATAAATAAATCTTTAACAAAAAATGGAATAGCTAAGACTGGAACTTGCAGTCCAATATGTGGTGCCGGCTTCCCAAGCTATAGCTTAGCCAACTGGATCACAATACCAACCCCAGATCTTTATCAGTTCTTCCATTGTACTAACATTTGGTTTGCTTTATTCTTGTTTTCCTAGGTCCTTGATATACATTGTTAGGTTGCATGTTTTATAACTTTTTTTTTTCTTGCTCTTCCTTTTTTTTTTTTTTGAAAGACAGAATGACAGAAAAAGAGGGACAGAGAGAAAAAGAGATGTTCCATCTGCTGGTTCATTCTCCAAATGAATGCAACTGCCTGGGCTTGGCCAGGCTGAAGCCTGGAGTCTGGGACTCCATGTGAGTCTTCCATGTGAGTTTTAGGGACCCAAATACTTGGGCTGTCTCCTGCTGCTTTCATAGGCACATTAGCAGGGAGCCGGATCATAAGCAGAACAGGCAGGATTCAAACAGGTGCTCAGATATGGAACATCCATGTCATGAGTGGCAGCTTAACCCCGTGTGGCACAACACCAGGCACTGATCATTTTTTTTTTAATGTAGGGACTTACTATTTTATATTCATCCTTAGGAATCCCCAGAATTTGCATATTTCTCTTAACATTGGCCTGCACAATTCAGAGGCTATCTCCATTTTATATCCTTTTTTTTGGGGGGGGGTCTGGTTTCTTCCAAAAGATATCTTGAATTTCAGTTAATATTTTTTCTTCTGCTTGGTCTAGTCTGTTGTTGAGACTTTCGGCTGTACTTTTTATTCAACACTGAATTCTCCATTTTCAAGATTTCTGTTCGACTCTTTTTCAAGATCTCTGTATCTTTGCTGAATTTCTCATTAAAGCCCTGAATTGTTTTCTGGCTGTTTTCATCTCAGAGTGTGTTTTCTCTTGTAACTCTGAGCATCCTAGTAATCATTACTTTGAATATTGGGTATTTTTAAGTCTCTTTTCCTTGGAATTTGTTACTCAAACATTACTTTGTTCCTTTGGAGGTGTCATACTGCCTTGCTTTTTCATACTTCAGTGTTCCTACATGGATATTTGTCATCTGGCAGAATAGCTGTTTCTTTCACAAGATTGATTTGTTTATTTGAGGCAAAGTTACAGAGAAAGAGGAAGAGACAGAAAGATCTTCCATCCAGTGGTCACTCCCCCAAATGGCCACAGTGACTAGAGATGGGCTGATCCAGAGCTAGGAACCAGGGGCTTCTTCCAGGTCTCCCCATGCAGGAGCAGGGGCCCAAGTACTTGGGCCATCTTCTCCTGCTTTTCCAGGCCATAACAGAGAGCTGGATGGGAAGAGGAGCAGCTGGGACACAAACCAACAGCCATCTGGGGTGTCAGCACTGCAGGTGGAGGCTTAGACTACTGGCCTCTTCTTTCACTTTTAATCAGTTGATTTCGTGTAAAAGACTTCCTAAAATGTGTATTTGGGTATCTGGTAAGAATTTTGGCTTTATTTTCATGTAGGCACTGTGCAGTCTCCCAATGTCTTCTTTCATAGCAATGGATGACAGTGGCATTTGGGACATGGGGTTCTCTCCTCAGTCCTCAAGGAATGCATGGTTCTTGGCAGCAGCTCATATGGTGGCCCAGGGCCACAAGGGTGCCACCCTCAGTCCGCTGTGCCTGAGGTGCAGGAATGCTGCCCTGAGGTCTGAAGTGGTTGCTCAGGTGCTCACGTAGGCAGGTGTGTTTGCTGTCACAGAAGCACTAAGTCCAGTAAGGATTCAGGTGTTCCTGGAGTGCCAGCCGCATGCTTCCATACAATGCCTGAATACTCATCTGCCTTTTATTTTAACCCCAGTTACTCTCTCTGTGTTGTACTGCCTGGAGTTGGGGGTTGAGGGAGGATTGGAATGAGCAGTTTTGTGGCCACCTATGCTACAATACTAGATCAAACCTAAGCCCTTCAGCCTGCAAAAAAAAAGCCTGCAGAATTGGGTGTGGTCAAGTTCCAATTTGTCATGATCTGCCAACAGTTGACATGGACTCACCATCTGAGACCACTATAACCAACCACATGTGATGCTGGCCTGGATATAAGTCTAATTCACTGGGGCTGTGGTCTCCACTTGGGACAAGGGCTGGTCCTCTGTCTACAAGCACTGACCTTGGGACTGTTAGTACCTGCCAAGCAATGGTTTTACCAGATCTGTGATGCAGTTCTGTGCTCACTTTATTGCCCTACTCCCTAGTGGCTGGACCTTGTTCCTTGCTTGCCTGTGGTCAGGGAACAAGGAATGGGGGAGATCTCTTGGCTGCGCATTTTGAGAGTAAGTTGGCATTATCTTGTAGTTGTGTGCCAAGCCCTTAGGAGGTTGAAGGTGATGCAGGCTGAAAGAGTTGTCTGTTCCTGCCTGGGTGCAGCTCTTCACCTGGTGTTAGGGCTGGTTTGTCTCTGTCTGCACATGCAGGTCTGGTTATAGGCACCTTGCTGTCTATCTGGTGCCACTGTAGTGGGACTGTCACTGATCTCACTTTCCTGCCCTACTCCTTAGTGGTTGAAGTCTTTGCTGTCTGCTTGAAGGTAAGCAGCTTTCAGCATAGGTCCTAACTTGCTTTACTTTCAGAGACTGAGTTCCCTCATTACCTGTGTTTTAAGTAAAAATGAGGTAATTATAGATAACATCAGTGTTTATCCTGTTAATCATAGCACCTGCACTCCTAACATTGTAGCTTACCCATATCTGGTGCCACATTTTACAGTCTGATGCAGATATACTTAATTTACACTTCTCATATTTCCATTAATTATAATTAGATATTCCTTCTTCTATTTGTTTAGTATTTTTTAAATTGTACTTTTTTATTTTTATTTTTGCCAGGCAGAGTTAGTGAGAGAGAGAGAGAGAGACAGAGAGAAAGGTCTTCTTCTGTTGGTTCACCCCCCAAATGGCTGCTACAGCCGGCGTGCTGTAGCAATCCAAAGCCAGGAGCCAGGTGCTTCCTCCTGGTCTCCCATGCAGGTGCAGGGCCCAAGCACTTGGGCCATCCCCCACTGCACTCCCTGGCCACAGCAGAGAGCTGGACTGGAAGAGGAACAACCGGGACTAGTACCTGGCACCCTAACCAGACTAGAACCCGGGGTGTGCCAGTGCCGCAGGCAGAGGACTAGCCAAGTTAGCCATGGCGCTGGCCAAAATCGTACTTTTAAAATGGTATAAAAGTATATACTCTTCTATATTGAATATTGGAATAATGGAATATTGGAATAATTCTTTGCTAGAAGTCTTTCACTAATATGTGTTGTACATATTTGAAACAGATTCAGAAATTTACTGTCCCATTTTTCCTTTGCATTTGATAAGATGAAAATGACATAATTAATACACTGGTTTAAAAAGTATCAGGCTGTACTTCGGGACTTTAGAAGTGTGTAAATGAACCCTTTAGTATCCAGTTCAGCTGTCTGACCTTTGGCTTCTTCAGCTTCAGATATTCCACCATCTGCCTGTGACTGAGTCCTGCTTAAAGTCCTTTCATCCTGCCCTGGCCTTTTCTGTTTTCTCTCTACTGAAATCTCTGTGAGATGGCGTGACTGGTTGGCTGGCTGACTTTTGAACTGTGTGATTGGCTCTGAGAGCTCCATCTCTTAGCGCTGGGTTCACACAGCTGGGATCCGTCCCCGGCCTCTCTCTCTAACTTGCTGAGCTTCCCGTGATGATGATCTCGTCTTAACCACTAATTTCATCATCAGTAGAAGCCCAGTATCTCTCCTTAAGCAAGTGTTGGAGATCTTCAGTGCTAGACTGTGTGACGTAGTCTTACACTCTTGGCCAGGATTGTAGTTTTTTGACTTTCTTAAGTTAGATCCATCAAGACATTGATTTCAGTCCGAAAGCTACCCAGAATTAGGATGGAAACTATCATATAAGATACAGTATAATTTTCTATAATGTATTATAGATACATATTTGGAACCATATCATATTGGTGTCATATTTGGACCAATAATTCAAATATTTTCTAGACCTGTATTAGCACATAATTTAGTCATTTATACATCATTTTTTAAAACAATTAAATTCAACAATGAGTGGCCGCCGCGGCTGCCGCAGCTGCTTAGGCGGAGGCCATGGAGGCCGCGGAGGCTGCAGAGGCAGAGGCCGAGGCCCCTGACCGGGGCCTAACCGCTGCTGCGGATCCTGTCCAGGAGCCCCCGGAGCGCGGCCACCGTGCAGCCCCGCCATGGCGCAGAGCCTGCAGATGGAGATCCCCAACTTCAGCAATGGCATTTTTTTTTTTTTTGACAGGCAGAGTGGACAGTGAGAGAGAGAGACAGAGAGAAAGGTCTTCCTTTTGCCGTTGGTTCACCCTCCAATGGCCGCCGCGGCCGGCGCGCTGCGGCCGGCGCACCGCGCTGATCCGATGGCAGGAGCCAGGAGCCTGGTGCTTTTCCTGGTCTCCCATGGGGTGCATGGCCCAAGCACCTGGGCCATCCTCCACTGCACTCCCTGGCCACAGCAGAGAGCTGGCCTGGAAGAGGGGCAACCGGGACAGAATCCGGCGCCCTGACCGGGACTAGAACCCGGTGTGCCGGCGCCGCAAGGCGGAGGATTAGCCTAGTGAGCCGCGGCGCCGGCCTAGCAATGGCATCTTGGAGTGCCTCAGCCAACAGCGCTTGCAGGGCCTGCCCTGTGACGTGTCGGTGGTGGTCAAGGGCCGTGCTGGCCACCAGTAGCTCTTACTCCTGGGACCTGTGCAACAGCAGCTGCAGCGCCCTGGTGGAGCTGCCGGCGGCCGTGCAGCTGCAGTCGTTCCAGCAGACCCTGAGCTTCTGCTACACGGGCCGCTGAGCACGAACGTGGAGGACCAGTTCCTGCTCACGTACACGGCGGGCTTCCTGCAGATCCAGGAGATCCTGGAGAAAGGCGCTGAGTTCTTCCTGAAGGTGAGCTCCCGGAGCGGCGACTCACAGGGCCTGCACACCTAGGGGCGCCCTCCTCCTAGCCACAGAGCCCCGTGATGCAGACTTCCGGCTGGCCGGCCTGCAGCTCGCCACTGCCCCTCGTGTCACGGGTCAGGACGGAGCAGCAGGAGTCGGACTCTGCAGTGCACGCCCGGGGCCAAGTGGCTGTGAGACGGTGGCCCCAAGGTGGCCGGGGGCGGCGGCGGCAGTGGCAGTAGCCGCAAGATGGCCAAGTTCTCCATGCTGGACCTGGCGGCCAACCGGCAGCCCTGGCAGCAGGCCCCCGCCGGGGTGGCCTTGGCCGCGGGGGGTGGGGCAGGGCAGCCAGCCAGCCGGGCAGTGGCGGCAGCTGTGGGTGTGCAAAGCGGGCCCAGCAAGTCAGAGCGCAGGAGCCCGGGCACCTGGAGCCCCTACACCAGCAACAGCCCGGCTCCTACCACGAGGAGGAGGACGCGGGGAGGAAGGCTTGGATGAGCAGTGCCGGCAGATCTGCAACAGGTGCACCGTGCACAGCTCGATGAACTTGGGCCCGACAGCCGAGAAGGTTGAGGCCCTCCCGGAACCCGCAGTCGGATCCGGGTGCGGCAAGATTGGCGTCGCTCCCAGCCCAGCTCCTCGACCAGATCAGCACCTGTTGTTACCCCAAGCTCCAGGACGAAGGTGGCCCCTCCGAGAAGCCGCAGCTGGTGGCCGGCGCCAAGGTGTGCATCACGAGGGCGCAGCTCAGGAACCCGGCACCAGGTCTTGCCGGCCGCTCCTCGCCTCCTCCTTTGACGGGAACGCACTGGCCCCCAGCTGTGGCACCGGCAAACCACTGGACAGCTGCGGCCTCAAGGACCGCTGCCGGAACTTCAAGGAGAGCGAGAGGAACGCCATCGGAGCCAGCGTGTACTCCAACGCAAGCCGGGTCGTGCGCCAGAGCTGGATGCCCAAGCTGAAGCTGCTCACCTGAGGGCGACCCTACACTGCCTGCATCAGCGACTGGGGTAAGACAGAGCCTGAGGTGAAGGGCGTGGAGCATGGCTTCCAGCCGGCCAGGCACGAGGGCCAGAGGCCCCTAGGCGGAGGCTCTGCAGTAACCGCGCCCCACACCCCACCCAGGGGGGCTGTCACACTCCCTCCACCCCACCCAGGGGGGCTGTCACTCCCCCCCACCCCCATGTCCTGTCACAGACATCTCGGTCAGGAGCTACTCTCTGTCTCTCCCCAGTCCCCGCGGGGGGCGCTGCATGCTCCTGGGCCCCTCTCCCCTGTCTCAGCTCTCAGCCCCTTCCCCACTGTGAGAGGCCAGGAGGAGCAGGCATAGGTGGGCAGGCGGGTCGGGGGCAGGCCCGAGTTTCCTTCTTCCACACAGGGTTCCCCCCTTCCCTCACCCCAAGCGTTGTGCCCCCTCACTCACTAATTCGGGCACGGGGCAGGAGCCTGCCTGGCGGAATTCATTCATTTTTAAATGAATATTATGATCTTGAATTGTAATTCTTTGAATGAAATTTTTGAATCCTTTCCCTTTCCTTCCTCTTTCCTTATTCACACGTTCCACACTTTCTCCATTCCTTATTTCCTAGTTTCTTTTGAAAATTAGTCATGTTATGAACCGAATATTGTTCTGCTCCCAAAATTTGTATATTGAAAAATATTAGCATGCAATATAATTTTATTAGGATATGAGGCCTTTACTGATTATATCATGAGGATAGAGCACTAAACAGGACTTGTATCCTTATCAGAATACAGGAAAAATGTCCCTGCAAGGATACAGAGAGAATACTATCTTCAAACCAAAACAAAGACCTACCAAATACTAGATCTGCTGGCACCTTGTCTTATAGTTCCCACTTTCCAGAAAAGTAAGAAAAAATATTTAGTATTTAAGTCACCTAGTTTATGATATTTTGTTATAGCCACCCAAACTAGCTGGGACAAGTAATGTCCATAAATAAGTTACAATTAACAGTGACATCAAAAGGATGACAAAGTAAATGCCCAAGCTTTTTCACTCATCCAAAAAGAAAAAAAAAGAAGGCAGCAAGCAAGCAAGAAAGCCTTTCATTATTAAAAACAGCCTTGAGTTTGCCCAGATATTTGTTTAAGAATCTGTAGCATCAAGGTGGAGAAACAATGAGTATAAGTAATAAAGAAAAGATCAATGGATAGATCAACATATCTGAGACATCTGGAGATTTCAAGAAACAAAGAAGGGCAAAGATACCAATATCAGCCATGTGGTGACCGCCACCATCACCCCTGGTGTTAAGCTTTGTCACTGAGCTCATTGAAAATGAATAGCCATTGCTGCCAAAATCTTTCAGGAGATGGAGCTGCTGCTATGCCCAACACCAAGAAGGAGCCCCTTTTGTGCCACTCTTGATTGGGGTAGCCATTCTCCCAATCTCACATGTATTCTACTCTATGTCCCTAAAGCTATAAACATGGGTAAAAGTGCCGCAAGCATTGTTACAGCTTCTTTCCTACTCTGGGTCTCAGAGTCATGGTCACTCTGCAGGCGTCTGTGTCATGGACCTCAATTCTGCTGCCACATGAGCACCTGTGCCTCAGGTATGTAAACCACCTCCACAGTGAACCACATTGAAACTAGACCCTAAAGTCACTAATGTTCCACATGTACCCATACTCTGGACCCAGATTACTGAACTATACCATCTATGACCATGCTTCAGACATAGAGTCACTACTGATACAGACATGTTAGCACCCCAGTCTCCAGGAGAGATGTGACTTTGTTCTATGTTTTGGAGGCTGAATATCGCTCAAACGTCCTTGTGTTAAATATTTGGTCTGCAGCAGGATGCTATTCAGCGGTGCTTAAACACTTACATGATGGATTTTAATGGGAGGTACTTGGGTGCTGGGGGTGTGCCCTTTGAAATTAGTTCCCATGAGATTTTTGTTATGAAAGCCTGAATTTGGCTAGTATCAGTTTGATATGCAAGCCACATAAAGGCATGTCAAGAAAATAGGCCAATATTCCTAATGACTATAGATGCACACATTCTCACCAAAATATTCACAATTTCAATAGCAAATTACCAGAATTATTCATCATGATCAAGTTGGATTTATCCAAAAGATCTGTGAACATACAGAAAGCTATGGATTGTGATGTACTACATTAACATAATAAAGGCAAAAAATAATGTAATCTTATCAAAAGATGTAGAAGAAGGGTTTGACAAAATTCAACATCATTTTATGATTCAAAAAATTTCCTCAGCAAATTACTTACAGAAGGAATGTACCTCAATACAAAAAGGTAACATATGATGAGCAAAAGCAGGGTGGATATCAATAAAGAGAAACCGAAATTTTTCCTGTAAGTTCTGGCTCAAGGTAAGGGTGCTTAATCTCAGAACTTAAATAAAAAATAGTATTGAAAGAACTGCTACAAGAATTTCACAATAAAGAAATCAAAGACACAAAATTCTTAAGAAATAAAATTATATCTCTGCGCAAGAGATGATCTTATTGTACAATTAACATGCAAAAATCAGTATATACAGCAAAATTCTATAATATGAAATTAAGAAAACATTTCACTCATAGCAGTGCTCAAATGAATAAATATATAGGAATAAACAAAAAAGAGATTAAAGACCTATGTACTGAAAATTATAAGCATTAATGAAATAGATATTAGCAAATAGGAAGACAGATAGTGTTCATGGATTAGAAGAATTAAATTTTCAACATTCCTGCATTACTCAATTTCTTTCTAATTCAAGTGGCATTTTTCACAGAGATAGAAAAAAGCCCTAAATTTATTTTATATACTCCAAGTAATCTTGAGTAAGAAAAATAAAGGTAGAGGCAGCACACTTCCCAATTTTAAGATATATTAAAAAGACATAATCATCAAGATAGTATGATACTGGAATAAAATTATACATGTACACCAATGGTACAGAATAAAGAGCTCAGAAATAAATCTACATGTTTATTGTTAATTGATATTTCACAAAGATACCGAGAAAACACAATGGGAATGGGATAGTCTCTTCAACAAATGATGTTGGGAAAACTGTATAACCATGTTTGGAAGAATAAAATTAAGCACATATTTCATATCATATACAAAAATCAACTCAAGATGGTTGAGAGACTTAAAAAGAAGCACTGAAACCATCAAAACACTGAAAAGAAAACAAAGAAAAAGCTCCTTGACCTTGTTCTGGACAATGATGTTGGGCTATGACAAGCAACAAAAGCAAAAACATGTAGATAGAATTGCATCAGACTATACATTGTGCACAGCAAAGGAAATAATCAGCAAAGTAAACAAAAAAGATCTATGGAATGGGAGAAAATAGTTGGAAATCATACATCTGAGAAACTGTTAATAGCCAAAATATGTAAGAGGCTCAAACAACAGTAAAAATTCATGGCAGGCATTTGGCCTGGCAGTTAAATTGTTTCTTGTAATTCCTGTTTTCATATCTGAGTAACTAGGTTGAATTCCTAGCTTTTGCTCCCAGTTCCTGCTCTCTCAAAATGAAGAACCTGGAAAGCAATAACGATGGTTCAAGTAATTGGGTTCCTGATACTAACTTTGATTGGGTTTCTGGATCTTTGGTCCAGGCTTTGGCCTCTCTGTTTTTGTGGGCACATTGTGTTCATTTCTGTGCCTCACAAATAAGTAAATAAGTAAAAGTAATTTTTAAAAAAATAGCTAAAATGAAATAAACCAAATGAAATTGAAAAAGGAACTAAATAAAAAATATTTGAAAAATATTTTTCACAGCAGACATCAAAATGGCTGATAGCTGAATGAAAAGACAGTCTACCACTCATCTTTAGAAATTATAAATCATATCATGCAATATCACTGCTCACCGGTTAGAATGGCTATTATGAAAAAGAACAAAGATAAATGTTTCAGAGGATGTTGAGAAAGGCAAAGTTTTGAGAAAAGCCAATGAGAAAGTAAACTGATCTAGCTATCTTAGTTCTGAGTGCGCATTTAAAGGAAATAAAATCACTATGTTGAAGAGGTGTCTGTACTCTCATTTGTTATTGCATGTTTAACAATATTCAAGATATGGAGCAAACCTACATGGCTGGACAAATGAATAAATGAACAACATATGGAAATTGTACCATATGCAACAACAGAGATAAACCTTATGGATATTATGCTAAGCAAAATGAATAAATGAACAACATATGGAAATTGTACCATATGCAACAACAGAGATAAATCTTATGGATATTATGCTAAGCAAAATAAGTCAGAAATTATTGTTTCAGTTATATGAAAAAATATAAACAAAACTACTCACAGAAGCCAAGATCTTACTGGTTAAATGGTACAAATTTAAAATAGAAAGAAGGAGAAATTCTGGAAATCTAATGCATAACATGGAAACTATAGTTAACAATACAGCATGAATATACCTGAAATTGGACAAGATGATAGATTTTAAGTATTTTTACCACTCATACACAAAGAAACAAAGGGTGACTATGTCAGTTATTGAATATGATGGTGATTGTAATTGTGAGCATTTTACAATGTATACATATCAAAACCTCACACTGTATATTTTATATAGATTTTATTTGTAAATTATGCCTAATTTGAGGAAAATAAGTGAACAAGTTAAAAAATATTGCTTGATCAATATTAATATGTGATTGTGCTCAATTTCACTTGCCACAGATATGCAAATTTAAAACAGGACCTAATTCCACTATACAACCAAGAGAACATCTAAAAGAAGAAAGATAAGCAATTCCTACTGTTGGTAAGAAGGCTAAACTACTGCAACTCCTATAAACTGTTTGCAGGAATATAAACTACAATGTTTTACAGATACCCTAGAAAACTTGTTGTCAGCTACTAGAAACTAAATATGTACTTTATATGCCAGTAATCTCTTTCCTAGATATATATACCCAACAGAAATGTCTTTATGTCCTACAAAAGACATTCTCATAAAGCAGTATACAGAATAGCCAAAGACTGGAAATAACCCAAATTGTTAACAAAAACATAATGGAAAAATAAATTGTCCTTCAGTCACACAACTGCAACAATGGTTTTCAAGCTTGTGATTTCTGTAACTGTATATGATTTGGTGGTAATCCTAAAAGACATCAATTCCAAAGACAATAATCCCAAATGTTGCTATGAGTGTCTCTAAAGATGGAAATCTGAGAACTATAATTCTGAATAAAAGAAGCTAATTCTTTAAAAGACATTGGTTTTCATTTTTAAAATATTAATTAAAAGGAACATATAAAAGCACAGCAGAACACTTCATAAGCCACTTTACACAATAAAACAGGCAATAATTATGCATGTTTTCTCATGCATAATCATTCAAGTGTACAAATGATAGTCACATGGGTATAACAATTATAAACTAATGAATCATCTCTCTTTACATATAAATATATATATAATATATATGTCTATAAATGAAATATATAAAAGCATGACATACTGGTAGGAAATGTTGTGTACCCAACTTAGTTACTTTGGTAATCTGAAATATTGACAATCTAAGTCTTAAGGGACTTAGAATGGTGGGGTGAGCATTTTGACATAGCTATTAAGAAAAAGCTTGGGATGCCTGTATACCTTACCAGAGTTCCTGGGATCAGTTCCTGGCACTATTCATGATTCAAGCCACATGGTAAAGTGTATTTTTAGATGCAACAGATGATGGTTCAAGTAGTTAGGTCTCTACAACCCATGTTGGAGATCCAGATTGAGTTCCCAGCTCCTGGATTTAGCATACTCCTGTCCTAGCAGTCAAGGGCATTTGGAGTATGAACAAATGCCTGTTCCCTTCCAATCCCTTGCCTCACCTCACCTTGCCTTTTCCTTCCCTTCTCTCTCTTTTCTTACTCTCTTTCTCTTTCCCCCTCCCTCCATCTATCTCTGTCCCTCTTTCTCTCTTTCCTTTACAAATAAAAAAGCAAATTAAGAAAGAAATATATGATTATGTATGCAGTCACCCAAAGAATAGAAATATCAAGAAATTTTGTCTTTCTCAAACACAGATGTACAAAAGGATTTCTTTTCATTTATTGAGGAAGATTGAATGTTTTTATGTGCATACACTGTCCTTAAACACAAAGTCTACATTATGAGAATGTACTCTGAATCAGCTAAATTTGAAAAAAATGCATTAAACAAATCTGAACTCTCTAAAAGTCTACCATATTTATATCTCCAGTATTGCAAGTGATGCAAAGCTGAAATACTCATCATAGTGAAGCATGAAAAAAGTGTTGTAAATTTGAAACAGTGGGAAAAAAGGAAAAAAATGGAAAGAAAACATAGAGAGAAAAGTTGATATATGAAAAAGTTATTGTATAGAGTATTGGTAACTGCATCCAGGTTATCTGTAAGAGCAGGCTTATGCGCATGGACATTAACTGTAATTTGAAGTCTTGCATTGTGATGAACAGTTGCTTTTATCCTAGTAGGGCATGACTTTCTTTGGAGAACAATTAAGACTCATATTCTATATGGAACTGGTCCTTTAGGAAATTATTCTATTTGATATTCACTGTCAAGAGCATTCTTCATAAATTGTGAAATTTTGTCCATCATCTACTCTGTATTTCTAAATTGAATTGGGTCCACAAAATCCATTCTGTATGTACTGACACACTGACCACACATTTGGCAGGAAGAATACCGGTGACAGGAGAGCAACAACACTCATTGCGTGTCTTCTTATTCTGCTCTTTATGAAACCCTCAAACCTGAAAATAACTTTGCTGGCTACTTCAAACAATGCAGCCTTAATTGATTAATAACTCCTGGAATTTCACAAACTGGAAGGAATGCCAATGCATGAGAATAACTCATTTATAAACCAAAGTACTCATTTATAAACCAAAGTTTATAAATGAGAATAACTCATTTATAAACCAGTTTTCCTTTTCCATGTCACATGCATCCATGAATTTTCTGCTATGCATTCGATTGAATGGGAAAAATAAACGTTATTAGCAACACCTTGAAATTCACTTTTACAATTTTTGATTGTACCTAATTTCAAATTTGTCAGTCCAGTTTGGGGGTCCAATTGAAATCTATGTTCTTCTTTGAAGTCCATCAAATTTCCAAACAAGTATTTATGAAGTGTTTTACTTTTCCTATTATTAAAACATAATTGAGTACATTGATAATAAAATTATTAGATCAGGGGACGAGGCAAGATGGCGGAATAGGAAGGGAGCACACTGATAGTCTGGGGAGAGATAGTTTAATAAAAGTGGAGATACTGCAGGTTCAAGGAAGAGTAGGGGAGGAAACAGCAGAAGAAACTCTTCCAGAATGTGTGATTCACAGCGGACCTGCGTGGAGAGCGTGGGAGCCCACAGTCGGGACACCAGCGGCAGACTCAACACACCAGCGCTGGAACGCGAGGTGAGCCGAACCTCAATAGCCCGAGACACCAGCAGGCAAGCGGAGAGAGGAGACTAGAGGGAACGACCCCCGGGGGGGGGGATGTTCACCAGGCTAACTGGAAGAGAGAGAGAGAGAGAAAGAAAAAAAAGGTGACTGGTACGGACACGGGTTTCTCTCCGCTCACCTCTCAAGGGCAAGCAAGACAAAGAGCAGACGCCATCTTGGACATACGTCATGAGCAGAGTGACCTCAGGTCTGCACCGCCCTGAGCCTAGCAGAAAAACCTGACTCTGGGCGGGGCGAATTAACAGGAGATTAGGACCTAGTAAATTTGTGGTGCTACTGAACTGAGACTGTGAAAAAAGAGACAGTGGGGGAGAGAACTCACGGAATTCACGTGAGCACTCTCCAGAGATGCTACAATTCCGTAACTTTGGCAACCCAGTGGGAGAATTTGAGCCCACTCTGAGGGCCGAACAGATTCCCTGTTTGGTCCTTGGGAAAGAGCTTCTGATCTCTGGCTCCTGTGGGTATATCATTTGCCTGCTAACTACCTCCAACTTCGTTCAGCTGTGCGGAATTACTTCCCTTTTGAATCAAAAAAAAAAAAAGAAAGAGAGAAAGAGGTTTACCATGCCTAACCTGGGAGTGTCACCTTTGGCACACCAAACAGAGCTCTCAGGCCACACCCATCTCAAGCCCTAAGGCTCCATCAAAAACAGATAGTCCACTTAATCTAGAGTCATAGTATAACAAGAAAAAGCACCACAGTGAAGAAACCAAATATCTCCAATATGCCCAAAAACAAATGCAAAAACCGAGGTAATAAAAACAAGGAAGTCACCATGACACCCTCAAATGAAAAAGACACCCCAATTCAAGATTATGAAGATGATGAGATAGAAGAAATGCAAGAAGCAGATCTCAAAAAATTGAAAAGTACATCAAGAAGTTCTCAAACACAAATTCTTGAACTACAGAAATCCTTAATGGACAAGATAGACAATCTCTCTTGTGAAAATGAAATATTAAGGAGGAATCAAAATGAAACAAAACAACTAGTACAACAGGAAACTGTGATAGTGACTGAAGTGAAGAATTCAATAGATCAAATGAAAAACACAATAGAGAGCCTTACAAACAGAATGGGTGAAGCAGAAGAGAGAATATCGGACTTAGAAGACAGAGAACAGGAAAGGATACAGTCAGACCAAAGAAAAGAAGAGGAAATTAGAAATCTAAAACATATTGTTGGGAATCTACAGTATACAGCACTCTGGCCTCAGAATCAGCCCTAAAGGCATTCGGATCTGGCTGAATAGCCCATGAGAGTATTTCAGGCATGGAAAGCCAAGACACTCTGGCAAAAGAACTCTGCGAGTGAGATCCCAGTGGAAAGAACAGGTCTTCAAAGAAGGAGATACCTTTCTCTGAAGGGAGGAGAGAACCTCCACTTTGACTATGACCTTGTCTAAACAAGATAAGAATCGGAGAACTCAGAGGGCTTCCATAGCCTTGGAAACTCATGACCGGAGCATAGGGAGACTACTGATGCCATAGACAGCACTGTCAATTGGTAAAGTCAACAACAGGAGTCATTGTGCACTTACTCCTCATGTAGGATCTCTCTCCTTGATGTGCTGTGTATTGAGATTTAATGCTATAACGAGTACTCAAACAATATATTTCACTTTGTGTTTCTATGTGGGTGCAAACTGTTGAAATCTTTACTTAATGCATACTAAACTGATCCTCTGTAAAAAAAAAAAAAAAAAGAAATTATCAACTCCCAACTTGACTCTCACTGGGATTAAACATGACAATAGGTCTGATCTGATTTCATCATCATTTAAAAAAATCATCTATTATTTCTCACTTTATGTTTCTGTGTGAGAGCAAACTGTTGAAATCCTTACTTAATGTATACTAAGCTGATCTTCTGTATATTAAGAGAATCGAAAATGAATCTTGATGTGAATGGAAGGGGAGAGGGAGTGGGAAAGGGGAGGGTAGTGGGTGGGAGGGACGGTATGTGGGGGAAGCCATTGTAATCCATAAATCGTACTTTGGAAATTTATATTCATTAAATAAAATTTTAAAAAAAAGCATAAAAAAAAGAAATCTAAAACATATTGTCGGGAATCTTCAGGATACTATTAAAAAACCCAACACTCGGGTTCTAGGAGTTCCTGAAGGCATGGAGAGGGAGAAAGGATTAGAAGGCCTTTTTAGTGAGATATTAGCAGAAAATTTCCCAGGTTTGGAGAAGGACAGAGAAATCCTAGTACAGGAAGCTCACAGAACCCCTAATAAACACGACCAAAAGAGATCCTCACCACGACACGTTATAATTAAACTCTCCACAGTGAAACATAAAGAAAAGATCCTAAAATGTGTAAGAGAGAAACGTCAGATTACTCTCAGAGGATCTCCAATCACACTCACAGCTGACTACTCGTCAGAAACTCTACAAGCTAGGAGGGAATGGTGAGATATAGCCCAGGTACTAAGAGAGAAAAACTGCCAGCCCAGAATATTATATCCTGCAAAGCTATCATTTGTGAATGAAGGTGAAATAAAGACTTTTCATAGCAAACAGAAATTGAAAGAATTTGTTGCCACTCGTCCAGCCCTGCAAAAGATGCTTAAAGATGTGTAACACACAGAAACACAGAAACACGGTCATCAATATGAAAGAAGGTAAAGGAAGGAAACCAAGGAAGGAAACCTCACAGCAAAAGATCGCAGGGAAATCAAAGCATATATTAGAACTTATCTTTGGCAAATGGCAGGGCAAAGTTACCACTTATCATTAGTCACATTGAAAGTGAATGGCCTGAACTGTCCAGTTAAAAGACACCGATTGGCTGATTGGGTTGAGGAACAAAACCCATCTATTTGCTGCTTACAAGAAACACATCTTTCCAACAAAGATCCATACAGACTGAAAGTGAAAGGCTGGAAAAAGATATACCATGCCAACAGAAATGAAAAAAGAGCGGGCGTAGCCATCTTAATATCAGACAACATAAACTTTACCACAAAAACCGTTAGGAGAGACAAAGAGGGACACTACATAATGATTAAGGGATCAATTCAACAGGAAGATATAACAATTATCAATGTATATGCACCTAACTACAGGGCACCAGTTTATCTAAAAGATTTGTTAACGGACTTAAAGGGAGACTTAGACCCCAATACAATAGTACTGGGGGACATCAATACTCCACTCTCAGAAATAGACAGATCAATAGGACAGAAGATCAACAAGGATACAGTAGATTAGAACGACACTATAGCCCAAATGGATCTAACAGATATATACAGAACTTTCAATCCTACAGCTAAAGATTTTACATTCTTCTCAGCAGTACATGGAACCTTCTCTAGGATTGACCACATACTAGGCCATAAAGCAAGTCTCAGCAAATTCAAAAGAATTAGAATCATACCATGCAGCTTCTCAGACCATAAAGGAATGAAGTTGGAAATTAGCAACTCAGGAATCCCTAGAGCATACGCAAACACATGGAGATTGAACAACATGCTCCTGAATGAACAATGGGTCATTGAAGAAATCAAAAGAGAAATCAAAAACTTTCTGGAAGTAAATGAGGATAACAGCACAACATACCAAAACTTATGGGATGCAGCAAAAGCAGTGTTAAGAGGAAAGTTTATATCAATAGGTGCCTACATCAAGAAATTGGAAAGGCACCAAATAGATGAGCTTTCAATTCACCTCAAGGATCTAGAAAACCTACAGCAAACCAGACCCAAATCTAGTAGGAGAAGAGAAATAATTAAAATCAGAGAAGAAATCAACAGGATTGAATCAAGAAAAACATTACAAAAAATCAGCCAAACGAGGAGCTGGTTTTTTGAAAAAATAAACAAAATTGACACCCCATTGGCCCAACTAACTAAAAAAAGAAGAGAAAAGACCCAAATCAATAAAATCAGAGATGAAAAAGGAAATGCAACAACAGACACCACAGAAATAAAGAGAATCATCAGAAATTACTACAAGGACTTGTATGCCAGCAAACAGGGAAACCTATCAGAAATGGATAGATTCCTGGACACATGCAACCTACCTAAATTGAACCAGGAAGACATCAAAAACCTAAACAGACCCATAACTGAGACAGAAATTGAAACAGTAATAAAGGCCCTCCCAACAAAGAAAAGCCCAGGACCAGATGGATTCACTGCTGAATTCTATCAGACATTTATGAAGAACTAACTCCAATTCTTCTCAAACTATTCAGAACAATCGAAGAAGAGGGAATCCTCCCAAATTCTTTCTATGAAGCCAGCACCACCTTAATTCCTAAGCCGGAAAAAGATGCAGCACTGAAAGAGAATTACAGACCAATATCCCTGATGAACATAGATGCAAAAATCCTCAATAAAATTCTTGCCAATAGAATGCAACAACACATCAGGAAGATCATCCACCCAGACCAAGTGGGATTTATCCCTGGTATGCAGGGATGGTTTAATGTGCGCAAGACAATCAATGTGATACACCACATTAACAGACTGCAGAAGAAAAACCATATGATTATCTCAATAGATGCAGAGAAAGCATTTGATAAAATACAACACCCGTTCATGATGAAAACTCTAAGCAAACTGGGTTTGGAAGGAACATTCCTCAATACAATCAAAGCAATCTATGAAAAACCCACAGCCAACATCCTATTGAATGGGGAAAAGTTGGAAGCATTTCCACTGAGATCTGGTACCAGACAGGGATGCCCACTCTCACCACTGCTATTCAATATAGTTCTGGAGGTTCTAGCCAGAGCTATTAGGCAAGAAAAATTAAAGGGATACAAATTGGGAAGGAAGAACTCAAACTACCCTCTTTGCAGATGACATGATTCTTTATTTAGGGGACCCAAAGAACTCTACTAAGAGACTATTGGAACTCATAGAAGATTTTGGCAAAGTAGCAGGGTATAAAATCAATGCACAAAAATCAACAGCCTTTGTATACACAGACAATGCCATGGCTGAAGAAGAACTTCTAAGATCAATCCCATTCACAATAGCTACAAAAACAATCAAATACCTTGGAATAAACTTAACCAAGGAATACCTTGGAATAAACTTAACCATCTCTACAATGAAAATTACAAGACCTTAAAGAAAGAAATAGAAGAGGATACCAAGAAATGGAAAAATCTTCCATGCTCATGGATTGGAAGAATCAATATCATCAAAATGTCCATTCTTCCAAAAGCAATTTATAAATTCAATGCAATACCAATCAAGATACCGAAGACCTTCTTCTCAGATCTGGAAAAAATGATGCTGAAATTTATATGGAGGCACAAGAGACTTCGAATAGCTAAAGCAATCTTGTACAACAAAAACAAAGCTGGAGGCATCACAATACCAGATTTCAGGACATACTACAGGGCAGTTGTAATCAAAACAGCATGGTACTGGTACAGAAACAGATGGATAGACCAATGGAACAGAATTGAAACACCAGAAATCAACCCAAACATCTACAGCCAACTTATATTTATGATCAAGGATCTAAAACTAATTCCTGGAGCAAGGACAGTCTATTCAATAAATGGTGCTGGGAAAACTGGATTTCCACATGCAGAATCACGAAGCAAGACCCCTACCTTACACCTTACACAAAAATCCACTCAACATGGATTAAAGACCTAAATCTATGACCTGACACCATCAAGTTACTAGAGAACATTGGAGAAACCCTTCAAGATATTGGCACAGGTAAAGAATTTCTGGAAAAGACCCGGGAGGCACAGGCAGTCAAAGCCAAAATCAACTATTGGGATTGCCTCAAATTGAGAAGTTTCTGTACTGCAAAAGAAACAGTCAGGAGAGTGAAGAGACAACCGACAGAATGGGAAAAAATATTTGCAAACTATGCAACAGATAAAGGGTTAATAACCAGAATCTACAAAGAGATCAAGAAACTCCACAAAAACAAAACCAACAACCCACTTAAGAGATGGGCCAAGGACCTCAATAGACATTTTTCAAAAGAGGAAATCCAAATGGCCAACAGGCACATGAAAAAATGTTCAAGGTCACTAGCAATCAGGGAAATGCAAATCAAAACCACAATGAGGTTTCACCTCACCCCGGTTAGAATGGCTCACATACAGAAATCTACCAACAACAGATGCTGGCGAGGATGTGGGGAAAAAGGGACACTAACCCACTGTTGGTGGGAATGAAAACTGGTCAAGCCACTATGGAAGTTCAGTCTGGAGATTCCTCAGAAACCTGAATATAACCCTACCGTTCGACCCAGCCATTCCACCCCTTGGAATTTACCCAAAGGAATTTAAATTGGCAAACAAAAAAGCGGTCTGCACCCTAATGTTTATTGCAGCACAATTCACAATAGCCAAGACCTGGAACCAACCTAAATGCCCATCAACGGTAGACTGGATAAAGAAATTATGGGATATGTACTCTTTAGAATACTATACCACAGTAAGAAACAACGAAATCCAGTCATTTGCAACAACATGGAGGAATCTGGAACACATCATGCTGAGTGAAATAAGCCAGTACCAAAGGGACAAATACCATATGTTCGCCCTGATCGGTGACAACTGACTGAACACCAAAAAGGAAACTTGTTGAAGTGAAATGGACACTATGAGAAATGGTGACTGGATCAGCATAGCCCTGACTGTTAATGAACAACTTAATACATTATCCCTCTTAGTATTTTTTTGTCTGTTCTACTTAATATGACTGGTTTAATTTTGTAATTAATATGCAGTTATTTTTAAGTGTTGAAATTTAACTGAAATGTGATCCCTGTTAAACATAAGAGTAGGAATAAGAGAGGGAAGAGGTGTACAATTTGGGACATGCTCAAGCTGACTTGCCCCAAATGGTAGAGTTAGAAACATACCAGGGGACTCCAATTCAATCCCATGAAGGTGGCATGTACCAATGCCATCTCACTATTCCAAGTGATCAATTTCAGTTCACAATTGATCATAATGAAAGGACTAAGAGTCAAAGGGAGCACATAAACAAGTCTAGTACCTGCTAATACTAACTGATAGAATAAATAAAGGGAAGAGTGATCCAACATGGGAAGCAGGATACTCAGCAGACTCATAGAATGGCAGATGTCCTAAACATCACTCTGGCCTCAGAATCAGCCCTAAAGGCATTCGGATCTGGCTGAAAAGCCCATGAGAGTATTTCAGGCATGGAAAGCCAAGACACTCTGGCAAAAAAAAAAACAAAAAACAAAAAAAAAAACACCTAAATGAAGGATCTCTGTGAGTGAGATCCCAGTGGAAAGAACAGGTCTTCAAAGAAGGAGGTACCTTTCTCTGAAGGGAGGAGAGAACCTCCACTTTGACTATTACCTTTTCTAAACAAGATAAGAGTTGGAGAACTCAAGGGGCTTCCATAGCCTTGGAAACTCATGACTGGTGCATAGGGAGATTACTGATGCCATAAACAGGAGTGTCAATTTGTAAAGTCAACAACAGGAGTCACGGTGCACTTACTGCTCATGTAGGATCTCTGTCCTTAATGTGCTGTACATTGAGGCTTAATGCTATAACGAGTACTCAAACAGTATATTTCACTTTGTGTTTCTATGGGGGTGCAAACTGTTGAAATCTTTACTTAATGCATACTAAACTGATCTTCTGTTAAAAAAAAGAGAAGAAATTATCAATTCCCAACTTGACTCTCACTGGGATTAAACATGACAATAGGTCTGATCTGATTTCATCATTTAAAAAATCATCTATTATTTTTCACTTTATGTTTCTGTGTGGGAGCAAACTGTTGAAATCTTTACTTAATGTATGCTAAACTGATCTTCTGTATATAAAGAGAATTGAAAATGAATCCTCATGTGAATGGAAGGGGAGAGGGAATGGGAAAGGGGAGGGTTGCGGGTGGGAGGGACGTTATGGGGGGGAAGCCATTGTAATCCATAAGCCGTACTTTGGAAATTTATATTCATTAAATAAAAGTTAAAAAAAAGAAGTGATACTTGTAAATTCTAACTTGAAAACAAAAAATGGAAAAAGGATAAATATGTTGTCTAACAAACAATATTGTAATCAATTTGAGAAATGAGTAATTTCACAAAGGAAATGACAGAATCAAAAGCAGACACGAGGGAATTGCAGGCCATAGCAGGGAGCTGGATCAGAAGTGGAGTAGCCAGGACTCAAACTGGTACCCATATGGGATGCTGGCACTGCAAGCGGTGTCTTTACCCACCATTCTACTGTGCCAGTTCCTACTTTCAACTTTTAAATGAACTTTAGATTCCACATATGAGTGAGATCATATTGTAGTTGTCTTTCTGTGCCTGACCTATTTCACTTAACCTTATGACCTACAGTTCCATCCATGTTGTCACAGATAACTGTGCTCACTGACAATCTATTGTATTTGTATGTATAAGCTACATTTTTTTCACCCATTCAACACTTCATGGGCATTTAGGTTGTTCCCATTCTGTAGGATGTCTGTTTACTCTGTTGATTGTTTCCTTTGTGGCACTTCAGTTTAAGGAAGTCCTATTTGTATGTTTTTGCTTTTGTTTCTTGTGCATTTGCAGCCTGATTTTATATTAACCTTGCTATAATCTGTGTCTAATCATATCCTATGATTTCTTTTAGTAGTTTCATAGTTTCAAGTCTTACATGTAGGCCTTTATGCATAGTGAAAGATAGTCTATTTTCATTCTTCTCCCTTTGGAAATCCAATTCTCCCTGCATCATTTATTGAGAATATATCCCTTTCTCTAATGCATATTCTGAGCACCTTTGTCAAAGATCAGTTTCCTGTAGATGCATGCATTTATTTCTAGGTCTTTATTGCATTCCATTGGCCTATTTATTTCTTTTTATTCTAATACCATTCTGCAGCATATCTAATATATTTTTCTTGCTTTGTTCTTTTTTGATATCAAGATTACAAAGCTGTGTTCTGCTCCTCCCTTGAATTGTACTTAAAAGAATCCACTTTGAGAAGTTTCTCAGGCCTTCCTTTCTTGGCATTCCCTTCCTAACTCTGTAGCAGGAGGTTTCTGATTTCAATAAATACACTCTGAAGAGAAATTTACAAAATTGTGACCCATGGGCTACAGAATACAAATTTGGGGATAAGGCAAAGTTAGAGAACATGGCAGACCCAAAAGAATGAAAGAACTGAATTGTGGTGATGCTTTTTAAGACTCTGAATTAAACTATGTCTGAAGTCAAGATTTTTCCCAATCTGTTTCATCAGTCAATATTAACCTTTTTGTCTTAACCATTTGAGTCTGTCCACCTGCCATTCTTAATAGAAATAATTTGAATTAGGATAAGTGTCTTACATAGATGAAAGGGAAAAGTCAAACCAAGGAATAGGTTGAAATATAAATTGGAAAAGTGTACTTATTTTTAATGTTGGCCTCATGCAGAGCTTTTGTGTTAAATTTCTAAAAGTCAAGATTGTATTATTATTTGAACATATGCCTATAAAATGCTGACTATGAACATACATTCTTGACAGAGATGGTACTGCCCAAAGTGGGCAAAATTGATTTGTCTCAGGATTGAAAAATCTTACTGTTTTTATGTATTAACATAGATATGCATGCAATATATAAAGAGATCTAGAACATATTGGTAGTATTAAAATTTAGTGAAGGAAAGGGAACAATTAGGGGTGAAATTATACAATCAAGTTTTCAGTAGAGGACAATAATGGAATAAAGTTAAGGAGAAATTCAGAGAAATGCATATGCAAACAAATGTCAGTGCTATAAGCAGTATGAGGAATATACAAGTTATAATAAGGATCAAAGATAAATTATTTGTAATACTGAAGTGACAGATGATTAAATGAGGAATAAAATTATGTAATAAAGTATACTCTACCTTATTCATAAAGCTAGGTGATCAAAGAGAAAAGGCACATCTAGTCACAGGGCCCTGTGTTAGTCAAAGCTTGGAAGCATAATACAGCCTGGCTCAGTATGTCTGCAGTTTAGGCTATGAATAGAGCAAGCAAGCATATCAGAGAGAAACATCTAGTAAATAGTGGATTAAACACAAAAAAATATATTTTTGTCTCTTCAGAATTCTGGAGAGTTTAGTTCAGTGGCTCAAGGATATCAAGGCTGGCATCTCTGAAATTTCTTTTGACTTTTCCTATGTTCCTCCCGCTGCATCTTCATTGATTGTCTGCAGTAACTCCAGACAACTATGATTAAATCCAGAAGATGAAAAATCACACTTATTTTATTCATCTATCAGCATTGATAATGAAAATAAAACTTCACCCTGAAAACCATTGTCCATACTACCCATTGTATCTGTTGAATAATCTGAGTATCTTAGGCAGTCCCCATTCTCAAGGAAGACTGGAAATAGAGACAAAATGATTGTAATTGCTTGTTTAAATATTATGACACCTGAAAATAGGCATGTTGCTGCTGCAGATTAACATCAGGCCTGTTAGAAATCGGCAAGAATAGTTAACTCTGGCCTCAGCCTATGTATATATAGATATAGATATGTACTTTTAGGTTAAGAAACAAACTATAAAATATGAAATTATTATTTGGTTTCCTGTAGTTAAGACTAGTCGACAAAATTCTGAAGTAATTAAGAAAATTATCACAGAGAAGATAAAATTAATTCTTGGTAATTTTTTTTTATTTGACAGGTAGGGTTATAGACAGTGAGAGAGAGAGATGCAGAGAGAAAGATCTTCTTTCCCCTGATTCACTCCCCAAATGGCCACTATGGCTGGCACTGCACTGATCTGAAGCCAGGAGCCAGGTGCTTCCTCTTGGTCTCCCATGCAGGTGCAGGGGCCCAAGCACTTGAGCCATCCTCCACTGCCCTCCTGGGCCATAGCAGAGAGCTGGAGTGGAAGAGTTGCAAATTTAATATAGTAAAATGTCTTAGTTATATAATCAATAAGAATATATTATAATGCTTTTGTAAGATAGGCCCCAATAAAATGATTACCTGAGTAACAGAAGCAGACTGTTTTAGCAACTAAGCTGGTAACAAATTAAGTATAGTGTTTTGGTTTTTTGGTTTTTTGTTTTTTGTTTTTTTTTACAAGGAGAATGGACAGTGAGAGAGAGAGAGAGAGAAAGGTCTTCCTTTGCCATTGGTTCACCCTCCAATGGCCACCGAGGCCGGCGTGCTGCGGCCGGCGCACCGCGCTGATCTGAAGGCAAGAGCCAGGTACTTATCCTGGTCTCCTGTGGGGTGCAGGGCCCAAGCACTTGGGCCACCCTCCACTGCACTCCCTGGCCACAGCAGAGAGCTGGCCTGGAAGAGGGGCAACCGGTACAGAATCCGGCACCCCGACTGGGACTAGAACCCGATGTGCTGGCGCTGCTAGGCAGAGGATTAGCCTATTGAACCATGGCACTGACCTTAAGTATAGTGTTTTAAGGTAATTGTACCACCAGATTTCATAGAAAATATGTAACAATGTTAGTAAGACATAACAGTAGAGAAATACTAATTATTTTTTCTGAAATCAATTTATATTCATCTTGATCATTGCTCAAGTTTTTGAAACTTTGGTAGTCAGTTGTTGAACATAGCTCTTATTTAAAATTAAACTTTATATTAACTTAAAATTCAATAAAAACTACTGAAAATCTTAACTTCTGAGGCCAGCATTATGGTTCAGTTCCGGGTTAAGCCACCACCTGCGATGTTGCCATCCCATATGAATGCTAGTTCAGGTCCCAGCTGCTTCACTTCTGACCCAGCTCCCTACTAATGTACCTGGGAAAGCAGCATAAGATGGCTTAAGTCCTTGGGCCACTATCACAGGTGGGAGATCCAGATAGATCTCCTGGCCCTTGGCTTCAACCAGATCAAGACCCAGCTTTTGCAACCCTCAGGGCAGTGAAACAGCAGATGGAGAATCTCTCTCTGTCTCTCTCTCTCCCCCTCTCTCTTTTTTTCTTCCCCCCCCATCTCTCTCTTTGCCTTTCAGATGAATACGTCAAATTAGTTCAAAATGTTAGTCACACCATTACTCAGAAGCAATGAGAAGCAAGATCATGGGTAATAGAAATCCATACATGACATGGAAGAAAGATCCTACCATGGGATTGAGATTATGAAAAAAATCAAAGGAAATATTAGAAATGAAGAATTCAATGTGTCAAATAAAAATACAGAGGAGAGCTTTAGCAACAGACTTGGAAAGGCAGAAGAAAGTATATCTGAGCTAGAAGACAAATCTTTATAAACTTCTTAGAACAAAAAAATAAGACATTAAAGTACTTTGAATAAAATCAAATAATACTAGCACATCAACAGAGAACTTAAAGCTAAAGCTATTATAATAGACCAAGGAAGTTATTAGAATGATATTTTCAAGGTCAGGATAATTCCTTTTATTATTGCAAGATAATTACCATATGCCTTCAATCTTCCTTTAAATCTCAATTATCTCCTATACCAACCTGTGTGAATAAGAATTATCCCAAACTTCTACCTAGATTAAAAAAAATCTTGAAATTTAGAAGGTTCTAAGAAGGAAGAGAATATTTCTATTGTTTCATGGATTTCTAATAGTTCCAATATATCAAGCAGATGTGCTAGGGCAGGGAAAAATGCATTATTACCCTGTCTCTCAAGTTAGACATTTTCTCTTTTACAGGTGAACAATTATGTCACAGAATGTTAAGGGATATCTACAAAATGCAATGCAAGAGCTGACCAGATCAGAAACCTTATAGTTTAATGTCAATTTTGCTAGATAAGAAAAAAATTCAGTCATTCCAGGTTCTCTTACTCCAACTAAAAATACTGTGGAGGAAAGAGACTATGTAGATTTTAAAATTATGACCAAATCATTTTACATTACCAACATTTATCTAGGGTACAACTGGATTTTCATAAAACATATCTCGGTAATTGCTCCATAAATAAATTTTATTTAATATTTGTATATAGTGAGGCTGACATTGTGCCATAATGGCTTAAAGGGCCATCTAACATGTTGGCATACCATATAGCAGCCTGTTTGTGTTCTGCCTGTTCCAGTTCCAATCCAGCTCCCTACTAATGTACTTGGAAATGATGCCTCAAGTGCTTCAGCCCCTGCCACCCATATGGGAGACCCAAGACAAACTCATGGCTCCTTGCTTCAGCCTGTCTGAAACCTGGCCATTGTAGTAATTTGAGGATTGAACCACTGAATGGAATATCTCTCTGTGTCTATCTCTGTCTCTCCTCTCTACAAATCTGCTTTTCAAATCAATAATTTTTTTAAAAAGGTGTATATAGTGTCACAATATTTTATGTCATTTATTCTTGTGTAGGTTCTTTCAGTCAGATGCCAATAGTTCCATAAGAGAGTCCACAGTAATGACTAACATGGGGGCCAGTGCCATGGCTCACTTGGTTGATCCTCTGCCTGCAGCACCAGCATCCCACATGGGCACGGGGTTCTAGTCCTGGTTTCTCCTCTTCCTGTCCAGCTCTCTGCTGTGGCCCGGGAGGGCAGTGGAGAACAACCCAAGTGCTTGGGCCCCAGTGCCCACATGGGAGACTGGGAGGAGGCTCCTGGCTTTGGATTGGCACAGCGCTGGCCGTAGTGGCCATTTGGGGAGTGAACCAATGGATGGAAGACCTTTCTTTCTGTCTTTCTCTCTCGCTGTCTATAACTCTACCTGTCAAATAATTATAAAAAAAGAAATGACTAATAAAAAATATGCCAACAAACTGGAAAATCTAGAAGAGATGGATAGCTGTCTGGAAACATACCATCTACCCAAACTGAGACATAAAGACAGAAAATCTAACCAGACCAATAACCAAGATGAAGACTGAATCAGTAATAAAGATCCTCCCAACAAGAAAAGCCCAGCACCAAATAACTTCACTGTTCAATTCTACCAGACTTTTAAAGAACTAATTCTATTCTTTTTTCTTTTTTTTTAACTTTTTTTTTATTTGACAGATAGAGTTATAGACAGTGAGAGAGAGACAGAGAGAAAAGTCTTCCTTCCATTGGTTCACCCCCAAATGTCCAATATGGCCGGCATTGTGCCAATCTGAAGCCAGGAGCCTGGAGCTTTCTCCTGGTCTCCCATGTGGTTGCAGGGACCCAGCAGAGAGCTGGACTGGAAGAGGAGCAACCGGGACTAGAACTCGGTGCCCACATGGGATGCCGGTGCTGCAGGCAGAGGATTACCTAGTGAGCCATGGTGCCAAGAACTAATTCTATTCTTCTCAAACTATTTAAAACAACTGAAAGGGAGGGAGTCCTCCCAACTCCTTCTATGAGGCTGGAATCATCATAATTTTAAGTAACTCAACAACAAAACAAAGAAACCAGTTAAGAAATGTGCAAAGGACTTGAACAGGCTTTTTGCAAAAGAGGAAATTCAAATGGCCAACAAATACATGAAAAAATGCTCAGAATCACTAGTCATCATGGAAATGTGAATTGAAAACCATAATGAGGTTTCTCTTCACCGCAGTTAGAAGGGAAATCACATAGAAATCAACAAAACATAAATGATGGTGAGGATGTTGGGAAAATGTTCCCTAATACACTATTTGTGGGAACATAAACTAGTATGGACATTGTGGAAGACACTATGGAGATTCCTCAGAATCTGAAAATAGATCTACTATATGACCCATCTATTCCACTTATTGGAATTTATCCAAATGAAATGAAATCAGCATATGGAAAAGTTATCTGTACCACTAAGTTTATTTCTGCTCAATTCACAATAGCTTAGTTATGGAATCAACCAATGCCTGGATAAACAAATTATTGTATGTATACACAATGGAATACTATTCAGCAATAAAAAAGAATGAAATCCTATCTTTTATGAAAGATTGGGAACAGCTATTTTTATCACTTTTATTTTTAAGGATTTGTTTATTGCATGGACTTAAAGCAATCACAGGATCTCTGGCATGATTTGCCCACCTTCAATCTCCAACCTTCAATGCCACTGCATTACTCTTTCTCAAAATGTAAATCTTATCCAGTCACATACTGCTTTACAATTTCATCAATAGCATTTAGAGTAAAATGCAAATTCCTGAGTTGGCATACAAGATACTCTAATATCTTACTCTTTCTAATCTATCCCCTATTTTCATAGACCTATGTGACTTGAGCTATGCTGAACTGTATGTACATGAATTGTGCACTTCATTCTGCTGTCCGTAGGCATAGGACTATATGGTCCACTTTGCACAGTGTGTTCATCTATTTCTTAGCGAATTTCATTTCATTCTTAAAGACCAGTCCAAATATCACTTTCTTCTAAGAAGCCTTTCCTGATCTGAGACTAGTTGGAGTACTTATCATAATATACTATAATTTTTGAAGCCTCCAAGAGGATTATTTTCTTGCTCAGTGGCCTCAGCAGATGGAAATAATTAGGCATGTTAAATAAATCATATAAAGAATTGAGATATCAAGGATTAGAACTGCAAATACATGATAAAACGCTTTCAACTAAACCTTACATGGTAGACTATGAAAAATATCTGAAAGGAAATAACCTACAGAACTATCTGAATGCTTATATGAATTCTCTTTAAGTTTTTGTTTTCTTATGCATGAACATAGGTTCCTCAGCTAAAAGCAAACATAAGGTGATGTTTTGAAAATGAATTAGAGATAAAACAAGAGAATAAGTATAAATTTTAATAAATAGAATACAGCATTTTGATAAAACAGAAACCATATAAATTAATGTACAATGCAATCAAATTTATGCATATGACATGAAGCAAATTTATTAAATTCACTGCTTCTCAGGTACTATTCTTCTAATCCTAACTTTTCTATGAAAGTAGCAAACAAGTAGGAAACTAGTTAGAATAGTAAAATATTACAAATATCTACACACATATACTCTGGTTTCTCTTCCAATCATTTAATCTTTCACCTTTTACAAATATCTACACACATACTATTATGAACTATGATCTTGAGCAAGAAATATTTGGTGCCAATTTTGAAAGCATTTCAGAGAAAGCTTAATTTCCAGAATTAAGTACTATTAATCAGAAAGGGAAAATAAAACATCTATAAGGAACACAACTATGTGATTCTACCTGAAAATGATCTCATTATAGTTGGATATTTATACATTTCAAATGGTGAAAATACTAGGAAGGGGATTATTAAAAAAGAACACCTCTGGATCTCAAGAGCACTTTTCAATGAAGTGCAGGGTTGACTAGATAAAGTAAATAAGATTAATGCCCCAAATTTCACTTTAATAGGTTATTTTCCAAGCAGAAAGAGATTCTGGAAACAGTTAAAAGTGAACACACACACAAAAAAACTGTTTATAAATTCTATGCAGGATTGTCATATGGCTAGCCCACTGTAGGGGACTATGTAGAACCTGAGATCCTTTGTTGACAGATGTCCAAATGTCAGTCAGTATAGGTCACATCATCTATTGAAACCAATTCTCTGGAGAGAAATTGTTGCAAATAGTGTCTCATCTTTGATAGTGCGGTCCTCTGTGAAGACTTTCTTTGTCTTTCTTTCCTGAGAGCAAATCTCTAAATCTTCTGTTGGAATGAAGAATCAGCAATCATGTTGTTGAATAAGGTTGTTGAAAGGAATAAGAGTTGCCAGCGCTGTGGCTCACTAGGCTAATCCTCCGCCTTGCGGTGCCGGCACACCGGGTTCTTGTCCCGGTCGGGGCGCCAGATTCTGTACCGGTTGCCCCTCTTCCAGGCCAGTTCTCTGCTGTGGCCAAGGAGTGCAGTGGAGGATGGCCGAAGTTCTTGGGCCCTGCACCCCATGGGAGACCAGGATAAGTACCTGGCTCCTGCCATCGGATCAGCGCGGTGCACCGGCTGCAGCGCGCTGGCCGCAGCGGCCATTGGAGAGTGAACCAATGGCAAAGGAAGACCTTTCTCTCTCTCTCTCTCTCTCACTATCCACTCTGCATGTCAAAAAAAAAAGGAATAAGAGTTTATGACCCTTAAATCTAAGTACTCACCATAGCCTTCACAAATTTGGATTGCAAATTCTAAATTAGTTACAGAATTCTGTCTTAGTCTTGCTGCTCCTCCCAATACCCAGAACTATTAACATCTCCTGACTTCTGTTTATTCTTTTCCTCTTCTCTCTGCTCCAGCACAATATGGCTTCTTAAATGTCCTAACATCAATCTCTACAGGCATAGGGGAGGTAGCTAGAGGAAATGCACTTGTTTATCCCAATTCATTTAACCTAAGGTAAGTTATTTTTAGTTTTATATTTTACAATTGTTATAATTTAAAATATTAATTAGGTTTACCAGCTGGGGAACTGGGCTTCACTGGGCTTGTTGGAGACAGCCACCCCTGTCCCTCGATGGTCAGTGTGACCAGCTCCTTCACTCCGTCCAGCACAGCCGTGATGACCCCCCTTCACAGTCGTCACTGTCTCTTTATCTTCTGAGTTCATACCTTCCAGCATCTCTTGGTCAGACCAGCGAATGAGGTTCTGAGCCTTTGGAACCCTCGGCCATAGCAGGAGAGGGCTGAGCTGTGCCGACTGCGAAGGTCGCTCTGCACCAGGGGTAAGATGGCCCCCAGCACTTTGCTGGCTGACCCCGGAAGGATCTCCAGGATCTTCTTGTCAATGACCATTTTGTCCACAATGGTCTTTTTTTTTTTTTTCGACAGGCAGAGTAGACAGTGAGAGAGAGAGAGAGACAGAGAGAAAGGTCTTCCTTTTCCATTGGTTCACCCCCCAATGGCTGCTGTGGCCGGCGCACCGCGCTGATCTGAAGGCAAGAGCCAGGTGCTTCTCCTGGTCTCCCATGGGGTGCAGGGCCCAAGGACTTGGGCCATCCTCCACTGCACTCCCTGGCCACAGCAGAGAGCTGGCCTGGAAGAGGGGCAACCGGGACAGAATCCAGCGCCCCGACCGGGACTAGAACCCGGTGTGCCGGCACCGCAAGGCGGAGGATTAGCCTAGTGAGCCGCGGCGCCGGCTCACAATGGTCTTAAAGCAGGGCAAGGCATTGGCAACCTCCTTCTCCTTCTGTTCCAGCCAGCTCAGATCCTTGTTCCCAGGTTCTCTGGGATCTTCACAGACACCTCAGCCGGCTCCCCCTTCTTTTATGGCGATCTCTTGATTTTGGGTGAGTAGAATTCATCCATCAGCTTCATGGTAATTTCTTGTGTGCTGGACACTGCCCTGTCTGTCCCTGCAGTCTCCTGGGCCCCAGGGTAAGCCTGCAAAGCCAGGTGGGAGGTCCCTGGTGGCTGCCTCTCAGGATGATGGGTCCACGTCGAGGATCTGACTGTCTCTGACTGCCACACTGGCAGATTTTCTTTCCAACACAGAGGCCCAGGTCCTCCTGTTGTCCAAGCGGGAGCCACCTTGTTTTAGGGGGCTACTTTCACGCAGCGCCACCTTCTTCATTCCAGCCCTCTGCTCTCGCTCTTGCCCTCTTGTGAACACCACCAGGTCAAAACACTGTTTATTTATTTATTTATTTATTTATTTATTTATTTATTTATTGACAGGCAGAGTGGACAGTGAGAGAGAGAGAGACAGAGAGAAAGGTCTTCCTTTTCCGTTGGTTCACCCCCCAATGGCCGCTGCAGCCGGTGCACCGCACTGATCGCAGGCGGAGGATTAGCCTTGTGAGCAGCGGTGCCAGCCCAAAACACTGTTCTGTACCTGGTGTCCGCCAGTCTCTGGCTCAGTTGGGAACTGTGTCTTTTTTTTTATTTAAAAGAGTTGCAGAGACAGAAAGGGGGGAGGGAGGGAGGGAGGAAGAGAGAGAGAGAGAGAGCAAGAGAGAGAGAGAGGGAGTGAGAGAGAGCTTCCATCCTCTGCTTCACTCCCAAAATGGCTGCAATGGCCCTGGTCTGGGCCAGACAGAAGCCAGGAGCTTCTGGGTCTCCCACGTGGGTGGCAGGGACCCCAATATTTGGGATATCTTCCTCTGTTTTTCTCAGGCCATTAGCAGCATGCTGGATGGGAAGTGGAGCAGGTGGGACTCGAACCTGCCACGCCACAGTGCTGGATGGAAAACTGGCTCTTAAAACAAGATCTGGGTGACGCCACTGCCTAGGGCCCCGTGTCCTTGGGCTTTGGAAGGCAGCACGTCTTCAGTGATGCTGACAGCAAGATCCTGCACATCACTCTACTTGAAGGGACCGCACCTGCGAGCACCAGACTCTGGTGGCCACAAGGCGCAGGCGCAAGGGGCTCAGCTCTGCATTTCTGTACTTGGCCACAAGGGGCAGCAGAGCAGACCAGCGATGGTCCACATTTGCATAGGCGCAACCTTTGCTTTCTGATTGGTTGGTACTGTTTCGTTCCATCCAATCTGACTCCCTCTCTGGAGCCCTCATTTGAAAAGTGAGTCTATAAATAGGCTACTTAGCGTTGCAACCGCCGTTTGACTTCAGGCGACGGTTCGGGTGCTGTTTTCAGTTACAGCCCGAGGGCCGTCGGAGCCCCAGCCCCGATCCCGGACAGGGCGGCGAGCGAGGGGCAGCGGCGGACGCGGGCGGGAAGGGCGGGTCCGCAGCGCAGCCGTGCGCCAGGTGAGGGCGCGGGTTCAGCCGGGCGGAGAGCTTTCCCGCGTCTGCGCGGCGCCGGCTCCTCAGGCCTGGCGAGTCCCGGTGTCCGCGGCCGGAGCGGCGCCGTCGGCCCTGACCCCGTCCCGGAGCGGGAGCCGGGAAGGGAGAGCGAGGACCCGGCGTCCGCGTGGCTCCTCTCGGTCAGCCCCGGCCGGGCAGGGCTCCTGCGGAGACGCCGCCCGGCGGCCTCGGCCTCTGAGGAGGGAGCGGCGCGGCCCCTGGTGGCCCGGGGTCCCGGCGGTGCCCGCGGGGCGCGGACGCTGAGGGCGCCTGGTGTGGTCAGGCGGATCCCGGAGGAAGCACCTTCGTGGCGGTAGGTGGGGGGTCCCACAAGTTGGTCTCCTCCTCCTGTTGGTGGGTGGGAACAAGGTGCCCTGCCATTGTACTACGGGTCCTACCACATGCCAGTGTTCTTATTTTGGTGTGTCCGTGGTATTTCGGCGGGTTACGGTTGTACTTAGTGGACAAGAGTTGTAAAAAATGGTTCTAGTCACTTGCTCAGCCAGGACGTTCCTGCTCGCGGCCGTTGCTTGGTCTCCGGGTCTTCCGGCATCTGCAGCTAATTAAGCTTTCCCTGAAGGTCATCCTACTCAGTACATTTTACTGGGACCCCCCAAATGGATGGTTGGGTGCCAGTCACCCATGGACCTCGGATTCTGTCTCAGATCTGCATCATTCCCCTAACTGCATGAGTCGGTTCCTAATTCACTCTCATTGTGAGTGTGGCTTTATAAAAGAGAACAGTCATCTAAAAATCTTTAGACCTTTCATTCATGTTTCTATGCTGTCATTTCATTCATGTTTCCAGGGTTGTCAGGATTCTATTGATAGAGTAAGCAACCTGATTTTTTTAAGGAAGTTCCAAAATTTTAAGAATTAATCAAATTACATAGTATCTTTTTACAGACAGTTGCAACATTGTAAAGACTTTGCCTGACTCCATAAGCCTGATTTTTTTCCTTTAAATTATGTTTTTTTTTTTTTTTGACAGGCAGAGTGGACAGTGAGAGAGAGAGATAGAGAGAAAGGTCTACCTTTGCCGTTGGTTCACCCTCCAATGGCCGCCGCGGCCAGTGCGCTGCGGCCGGCGCACCGCGCTGATCCGATGGCAGGAGCCAGGAGCCAGGGGCTTTTCCTGGTCTCCCATGGGGTGCAGGGCCCAAGCACCTGGGCCATCCTCCACTGCACTCCCTGGCCACAGCAGAGGGCTGGCCTGGAAGAGGGGCACCCGGGACAGAATCCGGCGCCCCGACCGGGACAAGAACCCGGTGTGCCGGCGCCGCTAGGCGGAGGATTAGCCTAGTGAGCCGCGGCGCCGGCCTAAATTATGTTTTGAAATCTTGAAATAGTTTTAGTCGTGGTACTTTTTGGGCCAAGAAAATATGACAGAGGACAGGGACCATTGTTCTTCCCCAGTCTTGTTCACAGTGGTTTTCACATAATGGTTACTAAAATGTTAGTGGGTGGAAAAAAAATCTCTGTGATTTTTGGTTTTAAAAGTCAATCAACAGGCCGGCGCCGCGGCTCACTAGGCTAATCCTCCGCCTAGCGGCGCCGGCACACCGGGTTCTAGTCCCGGTTGGGGTGCCGGATTCTGTCTTGGTTGCCCCTCTTCCAGGCCAGCTCTCTGCTGTGGCCAGGGAGTGCAGTGGAGGATGGCCCAGGTGCTTGGGCCCTGCACCCCATGGGAGACCAGGAAAAGCACCTGGCTCCTGGCTCCTGCCATCGGATCAGCGCGGTGCGCCGGCCGCAGCGCGCTGGCTGCGGCGGCCATTGGAGGGTGAACCAACGGCAAAAGGAAGACCTTTCTCTCTGTCTCTCTCTCTCACTGTCCACTCTGCCTGTCAAAAAAAAAAAAAGTCAAACAACAAATCTCTGTCCAGAGTCGTAGTCGTCACAGTCCTCTCATAGACACATGATAAGCTCAGAAGGAACTCCCTGCTACTCCCGATGTTCATGATTCGGCTTCATCCTGTCTTGCTCTTCTTTTTAGTCCCTTTTGTTTGTTCAAGCCCAGAAGTTGACATGACCCCATGGTAGGATTTGAAATTTATTCACCCTGGTATTCTTTTCCTAGACAACCTTACCCCTGTGTAGTTTCAGGTCGGTCCTGGTTTCCTCCCGTCTTTAGCTAGAGGAATTACATAATAGCTTCTGTTTGTCTGAAAAGAAGGGTCCTCTGATTCACTTGGGTGTGAAGAGCTTTGCTAGTATAATTTAGAATAAGCCTTGGCTTAGAGGGAAGGATATTGTGCTTCATTGTTTTGATAGTTGAAGATACAAATAATGGGTAGAAATAGGACTGAGGCTACTAGGGTTAGGACACTGCCTAGTTTATTTGGGATTGATCATAGGATTGCATAGGTGGATCGACTATTCTGGTTTAATATGGGAAAGGGTATACAGGGGTTTGCTGGGGTATTATTGTCAGGGTCTCCCAGCAGGTCAAGAGAAAATAAGACTAGGGTGAGGAAGAAAAACAATAAGAGGAGCTAGGATATATTACATTTTACTGTAAGGGTGACATGCAATTTTATATGAATTGGAAGAGATTGCTGATGGATTATTAGATCCTGTTTCATGTAGGGATAGGAAGTGAATAATTCGTAGGGCTGAAGTGATAAGTGGTATAATGAAGTGGAAAGGAAAGAATTGTATAAGACTGCTTTTGTCAACTGAAAACCTTCCTCAGATTATTCTACCAGACTTGTGCCAGTGTGTGGAAAAGCTAGTGGAGATTTGTAATTATTGTTGTACCTCACTATGATTTTTTCCTCATGGTAGTAGGCAGTGTATAAATGCTTAGCTATAAATAAGGGAACTCCAGTATTCCAGGTTTCAAGGTGTAAGTAAAAGCCATTATAGAGATGGTGGGTTATGGAGCAGCATGCTTTGCAGGGCTAGGGGTAAACGGTGAGGAGCAAAGTGTAGGAAGCACATTCCTGGCTGGGAATTGGGAGGAAAAGTGCCTGAAAGTCCCGGGGAGGAGGTGAAATGGCATGGTCCTGTGTGGGGAGTGCTGGCACGTGCAGCCTGTGCAGCTGCAGCTGCAGCAGCAGAGGGCTGGAGCTGGCAACATTGTAGAGATGGAGGGGAGGCCAGTTTGCACAGATCTGAGGGCATAGAGCAGGAGAGACTGCATGTCACGGGTCTGGACTGGAGCCATGGGGGCTGTGGTTGCTGGCAGTCACCTGTGGTCCCAGTGGAAGTGTAGGGGGACATTTGATTCAAACCAGTCTCCAAAACAGAACCTGCAGTCTGGCTGAGAGAAAGCGGGTGCTATTTTGCAAAAGGGCAACAACTATGGAAGCCTGCAGGCGTGCACATAACAGTTCACTGAGATGGGGCGCCTGAACACAGTGTGGGTGGCAGCAGTGGCAGGTGTTGGGCCAGTGGCTCTCGTGTGTGCATGTGATCCAGAGCTTCTAGCGGAGGGAACAGCTCTCGGCCCCCACTGCCTCAGAGCTTGGCTGGGAGGTGACTGGGCAGCTACAAGGGACAGAGGGGCACCTGCACCAGCAGTGCCCTCTGGACTTGGCGACTGTGAGATCCTTGTATGCTGAGACCTTGGGGACTCGGTGGCTACTTGAGAAGGTGTAGGGACTAGCTGGCTATTAAGTTCTACCACATCCAGAGAGAATGGTGAGGAGAGAATGGAGAGACAGTACAAGCCTTAAGAGAAAAATACTGTTAACCCAGAATACTGTACCCTGCAAAGCTCTCATTTATGAATGAAGGTGAAATAAAGACCTTCCATAACAAATTGAAATTGTCACCACTTGTCCCACCTTACAAAAATGCTTAAGGATGTGCTATGCACAGAAACACAGAAACATGGTCACCACTATGAAAGCAGGTGAAGGCAAAATCTCCCCAGTAAAGGTAAAAAAGAAATCCAAAGTAAATAATAGGGATATTGTTGGAAAAATACGAGGGCCAAGTTGTTACTTATCAATAGTCACCTTGAATGTAAATGGCCTCAACTCTCCAATTAAAAGATACAGACTGGCTGAATGGTTTAAAAAACAAGGCCCATCTATTTGCTGCCTGCAAGTAACACATCTCACCAACATAGATACACACAGATTGAAAGTGAAAGGATGGAAAATGTCCATGCTAAAAAAAAACAAAAAAGAGTTGGTATAACCATCCTAATGTCAGATAAAATAGACTTTAATACAAAAACTGTTAAAAGAGATGAAGCAGGGCACTATGTAATGATTTAGGGATCAATTCAACAGGAAGATGTGACTATTATAACTGTATATGCACCTGATTACAGGTAACCTGGCTTTTTAAAAGAAATGTTAATGTATCAAAAGGGAAACATAGACTCCAATGCAATAGTAATGGGGATTTCAGCACTCCATTTTCATTAATTGATCAATCAACCAGAAAATCACTAAGAGGGGGCCGGCATGGTCCTGTGTGGGGAGTGCTGACACGTGCAGCCTGTGCAGCTGCAGCTGCACCCACTCTGTGGTGTAGTGGGTAAAGCTGCCACCTGCAATGCTGACATCCCATATGTGCACAGGTGTGAGTCCTGGCTGCTCTACTTCCAATCCAGCTCTCTGCTGTGGCCTGGGAAAGCAGTAGAGGATGGCCCAAGTCATTGGGCCCCTGCATCCATGTGAGAGACCTAGAAGAAGCTCCTGGCTCCTGGCTTTGGATTGGCACAGATCCAGCCATTGTGGCCATCTAGGGAATGATACAGTGGATAGATCCCCCCCCCGCCCCGTGTCTGCCGAAAGTGACACCTCCTCTTTTAACTCTTATAAAACTCAGCGCTTTTCAGTCAGAACCAGAAAAGAACTTTCTGACTGGAAAATTGTCAGAGAATAACCAATCAAGAAGAAAATTATTGAAAGGAGATATTGCAGTTGTTTGCAAAAACAGATTTTAAAGTTTAAGATCAAGACAATTTTTAGGGCCGGTGCTGTGGCATAGCAGGTAAAGCCGCTACCTGCAGTGCTGGCATCACGTATGGGCACCAGTTCATGTCCCAGCTGCTTCACTTCCAATCCAGCTCTCTGCTGTGGCCTAGGAAAGCAGCAGAGGATGGCCCAAGTCCTTGGATCCCTGCACCCATGTGGGAGACCTGGAAGAAGCTCCTGGCTCCTGGCTTCAGATCAGTGCAGCCCCAGCTGTTGCGGTCAATTGGGGAGTGAACCAGCGGATGGAAGACCTCTCTCTCTCTGCTTCTAGCTCTCCTTCTCTCTCTGTTTAACTCCAACTTTCAAATAAATAAATAAATCTTTAAAAAACAATTTTTAGATTGGTTAACATATTGATATTTTTATGCATATATTTTAAAAACCTCATTGCTTTAGCAGATTAGACTTTAATTTTATATAACTTTACCTTTGACATTAATGTTTACCTTTAAAGATTTATTTATTTATTTGAAAGTCAGAGTTAGAGAGAGGAGAGTCTGAGAGAGAGAGGTCTTCCATCCGCTGGTTCACCTTCCAGTTGGCCACAATGGCCGGAGCTGCACTGATCCAAGCCAGGATCCAGGAACTTCTTCTGGGTCTCCCACATGGGTGCAGGGGCCCAAGGACTTGGGCCATCTTCTACTGATTTCCAGGCCATAGCAGAGAGCTGGATCAGAAGTGGAGCAGCTGGCTCTCAAACCAGCGCCCATATGGGATGCTGGCGCTTCAGGCCAGGGTGCTAACCCGCTGTGCCACAGCACCTGCCCCAATGTTTACTTTTAGAAAACCCTGTAAACAGTATTTTTCTCAAATTTTTTTTCTAATGTTATGGGACTTTTTATACCTTTGGTAACTTACTGAAGCCTTTAGGTATTTCTGTCTTATCTTTCCCTTTTCAGTCTAAACTAATCTAGCGATTTTACTTTAGGACAAAAGGGTTTTACAAGCAAGTTTTTTTTTTCCCACCCAGCAAACATAGGCACCTAATCAACAGTCAGCTACTTGGGACCGTCTCTGAAACAGACATGTATTCAGGCAGCTGCAAGACAGTTCCCAAGGGTGACTGTGGGCCAGGGCCTGTGTGCCACGGTGACAAGCCCACTGGAAATTGTTAGCTTATATCTGGGAGACTTTGTTATTGAATAGCCTTATTAATAAATTTAGTATTAATATTTTGAGAGTTCTTGCTGTCTATTCAGATAAGAATTCTGAATATCAACTCCAATAAACCAGGTGACATGGTAAGATTTAAAAAAATTCTTTTTTATTTGACAGGTAGAGTTTTTTTTTCTTGTACAAAACAAAAATATTTTAATACCTTTAAAATCCAAATTTTTCTTTAAAATCATTCATGAAAAAGATTCTCAAGTCAGAATTAACACCTCAGTTAGTCAAGCATCAGGAAGCTACATTACAGCTATTTAATGTACAAAGAGACATTTTTTCACGTCATTTTCTTCTGATGTCTGTTCCAGAATCAGACTCTTGCTTCTCTACACTTCCATCCCATAATTTCTTCAGATCATGAAAACTGAATTTGTTGAACACCAGAAAGCTGTTGATATGATGTTGTATAAACCATAACATTGTGTTGCTGACCATCCGCAGCTATTAAGCCAGCTGGTAACTGGTTAGTGAATGCCTCCTCTGTAAGTAAGCTCTTCTCTTAGTCCTTCTGTAGCTGTGACTGCTCCACCAAATCCTTTCTCTCCTTTCATAGCCTCTCTGAATTTCTGAAGGTACAATTTCAGAGGTTCCACATACCTGGCAAAGCCCAAGGTGCACATGGCAAAGAGAATGTCTTCTCCATTGATCGTCTTCCGTTTCTCTTTCACTTGCTTCAGATGCTATAAAGCTAAGAACTCACTCACACATTCTTGAACACATTCTTTGGCATCTGTTGCAATCTTTCCTGTTTGAGGTGTGGCATTCTTCGTTATCCTAGCCACATTTGCAATTGAAGATACATATCTTGTTCTAGGAAACTTTCTTTTGAACCATTTGTGTCTTCATGATCATTCATGCTGTCCTCAGTATCATCGTGAGGCTGTATCACGTAGTGGCTCCCCCCAGTGCAGTCTGTAGAAATTCCCAGTTGAGAAGCATCTGTGGTAGAACTGTCACCGTCCATTGTCATGAAGTACTGTCAGAACCGTGGTGCCAGTGGTGCCAGTGGTGCTCAGAGCACCTTTCTAAAAAGGTGTCTAATCTCTGCCCAATTCCAACCCGTGTTTCTAGCATCTTGTTCTAGTACTTCGGGCGAGATTACGATTTGTGGGTGCTCTGGAATTCTTTGTTCTCTCAGACTACTGCTCTGTGAGCCCCTGCCTATCCTCCTGCCTCCCACCAGCGATGATCAAAACCTTAGTGCAATCCGAACGGCTTCCTTCCCACCTTCGGGGCAAGTCCAGGGACCACAAGCCGCCAGATGGCTGCATTCTTTATGTGCAAACCAGACTGCGGGACACCAACGCCATTCCTGCCTCCCGGGGACCTCGCCGCCTCCCCCACGCAGGTGCGCGGCGAGGCCCGGGGCCCCACCGCCGAGCCCGCGACCTGTCAGTCCCGCACGTGCGGCGCCAAGCCCCGCGCCCAACGCCCGTCTCCCGCCCGCCGCGCGGCGCCGGAGCGTGCGGGCGGACAAAGCAGCCGGGCCTGGCCAGGCCCCCGCGGACCGACGAGCGGGAGGCTGCGGGGCGCCCCGCGGGGGCCGAGGGGGCAGGGTCGGGGACCCCCGGGCCGCGCGCCCCCCGCCAGCCGGCCGGCTCCCCGCACAAAATGGAGCCGGCCCGGGGCGCCTCCGCCGAGAGGGGGGCCCGGCCGTGCCCCGCCGGCAGCCCTCTTCGGCCTCGGGCTCGGAGCTCAACAGCGGCGAGCGGGAGGCGGCCTGGCTCGCGTCCTGCCGCTCCCCGGCCCGCGCACAAAGAACCGCGCTGCGGCCCCGCGTCCGCTCCCGGCCCGGCAGGCCCGCAGCGGGAGCGGCCTCGCAGGCGCCGGCCCGGCCCGGGTCCGGGCTCCGGCCGGGCAGGCGGCAGGAGGCGAGTGCCCCCCGCCGCGGCGGCGTTGGCGGCGGGGACGGCGCTGGGGGACAGCTAGAGTTACAGACAGTGAGAGAGACAGAGAAAGGTCTTCCTTCCGTTGGTTCACTCCCCAAATGGCCGCTACAACCAGCGCTGCGCCAATGACATGGTAAGTTTTTAACGTTTATTCAGTGAAAGAAATACACAGAAAGTGAGGGCTTTATTTAGAAGAAGTCTGGAAGCACAGGCTGGGTCCATACCAGGCAGAGAGCAGGCTGGGAGCCACGTGGAGCAAAGTGTGTGATTAGGAGCAGCTACAGGTAGCCCAGCTCGGCCAAGAGGCCCCACACCTGGAGGTAAAGAACGGCAAGGGAGGGCCCACCGTGCTCCAGGCCTTTCACTCACTTCACAGGGGAGTGGTTACGTAGTCTGATTGGCAGGTGGGTGTACAGGTGAGGTCAGGTATTGGCATGAAATCACAAAAGGGGGCAGGCTGAAGGCGTGGTCTCCAGCTCCTAAATCTAATCAGTTTAATCCATATGCCTGCCTCTATCAACTTGAGTATTGTTGCCCTGGCCGATAGACAACTGGCCTTCCTCATCCCCTCTCCCAGCAGAGGGGCAGAGGTAACATGCTACAAACCAGAGAGGGAGAGAGAGAGGGAGAGAGGGGGGGGGGGCTTCCATCCACTACTGGTTCACTCCCCAATTGGCTGCAACAGCTGGAGCTGTGCCCATCTGAAACCAGGAGCCTCCTGCAGGTTTCTCATGCAGGTGCAGGGGCCCAAGGACCTGGGCCATCTTCTGCTTTCCCAGGCCACAGCAGAGAGCTGGATTGGAAGTGGAGCAGCCAGGTCTCGGACTGGTGTTTATATGGGATGCTGGCACTGCAGGCAGTGGCTTTACCTGCTAAGCCGCAGTGTCAGCCCCCAGTTGCAGTTTCTTCTCCTGTCTCCTGTGACGTAGAGTACTCTGGTAACTCTGGGAGTGGACGGCATCAAGCTGCCCTTCTGCCTCTTAGGGGCAGGCTCACTGAAACCAAAATGAGGGAACCCGGCTTGTTACCTTTTTTCCTCCCACCATTCCAACCGCCCCCTTGCCTTTGGCAGCTGTCTTTCCCTTGGCTGGTTCCTCGTGCCTCATTGGGTTCCTCTGTGCTCCCAGGGCCCTACCCTGGCACAGCAGGATGGTGAGTCACCTATGGATTAATCTGCCCACTGGCACCAGGCAAGGTCACCTCTCTCAGCATCCTGGGGTGGGGGTATCGTACCCCAGCAACAAAAGAGGTGGAAACCCCATCTCTGAATCCTGGACACAAGCCCCTAGAAATGTTGTGGGGTTCTCGGACAGGCAGGACACCGAAGCTCATAGCAGGAAAGCAGTCAAAGGCTGAGCCCGGAGCAAAGCGGGTCATAGCTTTACACACACTCTTACTTTCTTTGTCCGCCTCATATGGTTACCTACATTCTGATGGGGTATTTCAAGGCTATGGGGTTGCTAGAGGGTTACACATGAACACATAGGTTCTGATTATGCCACTTCCTGGTTCTCTCTCTCTCTCTCTCTCTTTCTCTGTTGTTCTGGGAGGCTCCTCAACCTTTGGTTTGATCTGAGAAGGCCCTTCACTTTCCTTTTGGAAACCCCTACTCTGGGGTGAGCCTTGGGCTCAGTGTTACAGCTGGCACTTGGATGACCACATCTCAGGTCAGAATGCCTGGTTCAGATCATGGTTCTGCTTCTGATTTCAGCTTCCTGCAAACGCAGACTCTGGGAGGCAGCAGATGATGGCTTAAGTGCTTAGTTCCTGCCACCCATGTGGGAGACCTGGACTGAAATCTGGGCTTCTGGATTCTGCCTGGCCCAGGCCCAGCTGTTGCAGGCATTTGGGGAAGTGAACCAGCAGATGGAAGATATGTCCCTTCTGTCTCCATTTCTCTGCCTTTCACCTCAAATGAAAATAATTAAGTAAAAGTTAAAAAAAAGATGGCTGAGTGTGATGACTTGTGAGCTTTGACTTTCAAATTTACATTCAAACAGCCGTATGTGGCTAGTGGCTGCTGTATTGGATCCTAAAGTTCTATACAGATAATGCAGAGCACACAGTAGTTGCTGTTGTTGGACTGTGTCCTCACAAAGTTCACATATTAGAAACTGAATTCCGGGGCCAGCGCTGGAATTAATCCTCCACCTGCAGCACTGGCATCCCATATGGGCACTGGGTTCTAGTCCCAGTTGCTCCTCTTCCAGTCACAGCTCTCTGCTATGGCCCGGGAGGGCAGTGGAGGATGGCCCAGGTGCTTGGGGGACCAGGAGGAAGCACCTGGCTCCTGGATTTGGATCAGCGCGGCGCCGGCTGTGGTGGCCATTTGGGGAGAACCAACGGAGGGAGGACCTTTCTCTCTGTTTCTCTCTCTCTCTCTAACTATAACTCTACCTGTCAAAAAAAAAAAAAGAAAGAAACTGAATTCCAAATCTCCTGTGTTGATGGTGTTTGGAGGTAGAGGCTGTGGGAGGTACTTAGGATTGGATGAGGTCAGGACAGAGGAAGCCCCATCGGCATTAGCAGCATTTTAGAAAGAGGGACCTGCGCCAGCATACGTGCTGTGTCCCAGCATGTGATGCTCTGTGTCATGTTCTAAAGCAGTAAGAGGGGCCCCAGCAGATGCTGAGCAGAAGTCTGCATCATGGTCTTGGACTAACCAGGTCTAGAACCATGAGCCAAACGAGCTTCTTTATAAATCACTCAGTCTTAGGTATTTTGCTGTAGCAACAGAAAACTAGGATAGTAGCATGCTTTACCCACACACTACCATAGGGCTTAGTTCACTTAACACACCTATATATCTAGGAGACAGACTGTCACAGTCTATTAATTTTTTATAACTGCTGCATCCTCTTATTATTCACAAAGGCAATCCTTTCTCAGTCTGGAGAGCCATAGGCCATCACTTTTATAATAAGCCCTAAGAGTCCACATGTTATCATAACCAAGTACCTCCCAACAACTGAAATTCCCCACACTTCATAGTTATCAGCCTGGGCCCGAGAGAACTTGACACTAACCAGTACCTTTGAGGAACTTGGGAAACAATTTATCATGAGCCACTGCCCTAAAATACATTCAGTGTACGTGGCCTGTGCCCTGAATTCAGCGGTGGTTGGTCTTTTTTAATGGTTCTCCTTTAAAGAGCAAGGTCTTCCGAGAAAGATGGCAGTTAAGGTGGAGCACCTGTGGCTGAGTGGCCAAGGGGCATTGTGTAGCAGTGGGGTAACTGCTCACTGGTGGTGACTCTCACTGCCTCTCAGTTGTCCTGAAGCCTTGTGGATCTCTGGCTAATTTTGGGCCTTGAGACAGCCTGCCTCTTAGGATATTTCTGCTTGTGAGAAACTTTAAAATTTCCCAGGTCCCAGGGGCCAGCGCTGTGATGCAGTAGGTTAATCCTCTGTGGCACTGGCATCCCATATGGATGCCAGTTCGAATCCCGGCTGCTCCTCTTCCAATCCGGCTCTCTGCTGTGGCCTGGGAAAGCAGTAGAAGATGGCCCACATCCTTGGGTCCCTGCGCCCATGTGGGAGACCTGGAAGAAGCTCCTGACTCCTGGCTTTGCATTGGCACAGCTCTGGCCTTTGTGGCCATTTGGGACTGAGCCAGCGGAAGAAAGACCTTTCTCTCTGTCTCCTCTCCCTCTCACTGTCTGTAACTCTACCTCTCAAATAAGTAAATAAAAAGCTTTTAAAAAAAATTTCCCAGGTCCAAATGGCCTCTAGAGAAAGAAATTTCACTAACCTGTTCCGATCTCTTGTTGTTGCTGCCAATGCCACTGCTTCTTCCTCTTCCTGATTTAATGTATTTATTGGAAAGGCAGAGTTAGAGAGCAAGACAGATTTTCTATCTGCTAGTTCACTCCCCAAATGGCTGCAACAACAGCTGGGGTTGGGCCAGGCTGAAGCTAGGAGCCAGGAGCTTCCTCCAGGTCTCTCACTTGGGAGCAGAGGCACAAGGACTTGGGTCATTCTTCTCCTGCCTTCCCAGTACATTAGGAGGGAATGGGATCAGAAGTGGAGCAGCTGAGACTTGAACCTGTGGCCATATGTGATGCTGGCACTGCAGGTGGCTTAGCCTGCTATGCCACAGTGCTGGCCCTAGCTCCTTCTTCTTGAGGTCCCCTCGAGGAAGTAGATGCACTATTTGGTATCAGATCTGGCTACAGACTCAGCTTCAAGTGGCACAATCTCTTAAGAGCATTTTGGGTGGATACTTAGTGCACTGGCTGCTGGGCTTTAGGAGGTTAGACTATATTTCCTAACGATTCATATAGTGGGGTGCAGTGGGGGGGGGAATAAAGGGACCATCTAAAACGCGCTCAGCAATCTTGCTGCGTCATCCGTGGGGGCAGACTGGGTGTTAGGCATTGAGGGAAGGGCACAGGGGCTTTGTGGAGAAGGAAGGCTGCCTTTTCAGGATTCCTGACCTAATAGAAAACTGGGGGTGAGGGATGGACAGTGCCTTTTACTACACTCACTTCCAGGCAACCCCTAGAAGAGTGGGCCCAGGTCGTGTAACCTTCAAACCAGGGTTCATCACAGTGGAGTAGACGCACTTATTGGCCCCAATTCCTTGCCCCTCCCTGATCCACTCACTTGCCGTAGTCTCATTGTGGGAAGACTGTGGCTTGCTTTGGCCCATGTGATGAAGAAGCAATGAAGACATAGTGGTTCTGAGCCTAGGCTGGAGGGGCCACGTGAGTTTCTGTGGCCCTCATGTGCTTCTGCCTTCACTGTGAGAAGAGCTGCTCTCGGGGAGCAGCTGCCTCGGCCAGCCTGGGCCCCAGAGTGAATACCTGTGACCAGAGCCGCCATGACTGATCGGCAGACCCGTGTGAGCAGAGCCAGCCCTGCCAGCACAGCACTTGAGCAAAACTGTGGAGATGATCAGGCACACATGTCCTAGGTGTCCTCAGTCACCCGGGTTGACTGTCTCGTGCAGCTGAAGTATGGAAACACGGGACAGGGTGAATAAAGAAACTGTTGAACGGTCATCTTGCTGTGATCCCATCTTGCTTAGTTCACTCTGCCCATTTGGCTAGAATCTGCCCAGGTGTCCTCCCTCCCCAAAATTCCTTTGGGTCAGCACTTTATGAGTTTTGGGCCCATCTTGAACACTGTCCCTGTTATTGTAGCCCTGGACTTGTTAGGTCGCAGTCCCTGGCTTCACCACTTAGCTCTGCTCATTTACAATCCCAGGTGTCTGTGTTTTGTGCATTTAGAGTCTCAAAACTCTTCTCTCCTAACATTTTTTAGGTTCCAGGCTTTTTTTGATTCTCAATTGCATGTCTGTTAAATGCAACCCTTCGCTTGTATAAGGCTTGCTCTCTGCACTTATTTCAGTTGGCCTTTATGCAAAGTCTGCTTTAACAGCATGCAGGCTCAATGTTCATTAGAAACCCTTCTCCCCATCTTGTAGCCGCCTGCCTTCACTTTCCATCCAAGTTCAACCTAACCCAGCTGGCTTTTTCCTACCTGTATCACCACGACCTACAGAGCTGAAAGAATGGTGATTGTAACCCACTCTGTGTTTTGGGATGGTGTATGACATAGCGTTACTGTGACCAGAGCTAACACTGATGAGGTTGTAGGTTCAGGTGCTACAACAGAGACCCACACAACAGTAGGTTAAAATAAAAAATCAGTTTATTGGGCTCTTGAGTAACGACGTGGTGAGGATGTCCAGGGCTAGTGTTTTGGCTCATGTATCAGGGACCCAGGTGCCTTTTATTGCTCTGCCTTCCTTGGGGTGTGGCTCTCATCCACATGGAGATTTCATACCCTTCATTTCCTTCCACCCTGCAAGCCCACACAGCTACAGCGTGGTGCAAAACCCTCTTTCCAGCAGTACCCGCCAACACTTAAAGCTTCAGCTTGAAGCCCTGTTTCCGCTTCTGTTCCATCCTCGGTGTCTTCCTCTTCTTGAATGGGGGTGCTGCTCCCTACTGCGTTCTCCAAGACTCTGCAGCTTCCCAATCCCACCAGGATGTCAGGAGCCAGAGCCAGTGGAGCCTGTTGCCCTGGACGTGGGAGGCCCTGGCTTCCAGGATGGGAAGCTGCAAAGCAATGTTAACATTGTGCCTTCCAGACTTTGCCAGACACCAGTCCTCCTCGCCCTGCTCTGTCTTCCCCACCCTCATCTCCCTGCTGACCTCTAGCCTTGAAGTAGCCAGAGGGCCTCTGCTTTCTCCTGGCCTTCCCTATAACACCTCAGGAGTGTAGAGAGCACACAGAGCCTTGTTAAAGTAGGTGTCTGTGTCTTGGAGATTGACTCAGGACAGCTGGCATAGGGGAGCCCCCAGGTGGAGGCATACGTCCCTGTGTTGGCAGGGTGGAACACCCTGACTCCATGTGAGCCTTCCAGACCACGCAGATGTGTGTCTTCATCTGGTTGCTTATTTGCATCCTTACATCATCCTTTCTGATCAGTTGGCAAGACTAAGTAACTATTTTTCTGGATTCTAGCAAGTGATTGTGCCCAAAGAGGGATGTCACAGGAATCCGGATTTATAGCTACCCAGTCAGAAGCACAGGTGGCAAACTGGATTTTTGATTGGCACCTGAAGTAAGGTCAGCATGTGGGACTAAGCCCTTAGATTGTGCGACCTGACACTAGCTGTGTCATAATTGAATTGAATTATAGAATGCCCACTTGGCATTCACAGAGAATTGCAGAACTGCCCATTGGTTTTGGTTTTAAAAAGATTTGTTTATTTACTTTAAAGGCAGAGTTACAGAGAGAGAGAGGGAGAGGGAGAGGGAGAGGGAGAGGGAGAGAGAGAGAGAGAGAGAGAGAGAGAGAGAGAGGTTTCCATCCGCTGGTTCACTTCCCAGTTGGCTGCAATGGCCGGAGCTGAGCCAATCCAAAGCCAGGAGCCAGAAGCTTCCCCTGGGTCCCCCACATGGGAGCAGGGGCCCAAGGACTTGGGCCATCTTCTACTGCTTTCCCAGGCCATAGCAGAGAGCTGGATCAGAAGTGGAGCAGCTGGGACTTGAACCAGCTCCCATATGGGAGTCCGGCACTGCAGGTGCCAGCTTGACCCACTACGCCACAGTGCTGGCCTCTGCTCATTGTTATTAGTACCATTTCATCTTATATTTTAGACTCAGGAATACTGGTAGCTTGCTGAAGTGCTTCTCACTCCCAGTGACAAACTTTGGACAGTGACTTGGGAGGTATTAAGATCCAAATATTCTGACCAATCCAAGGCCCTCCGAGACCGACCAGAGGAAGCGGGTCCTCTGTGAGCTGGAGGTCTAATCCCCCTCTGTTGATTGGTTCTCAGTGATCCAGGGGAAAGAAAGCACCAGAACACCCGGTATTTGATTTAAAAGTCTACACCTTGGGGATGTGTTTTCGGGTTCTTGGAGACTGACTTAATGGAAGAAGAGAGGTGAGAGTTCTTGCTGGTGCTGTGCCCCTGGGGAGGGCTTGACTCCCTCGGAGGCTTCTAGAAGCAGTCCTGCTTTTCTTGCCTGTGGCCCCTGTTACTGCATACAATAAATATTTGACAACATTTTAATTTCTCACCACCTGGCTAGAATTGCTTACGAATATCACACCCATGAATGTAAGCAATTAAGTATTTTATAAGCACCGCTGAGATGCCAATATCAGAAAACAGGAGTTGCAGGTGACAGAGGCGGGACGGTCACTCCGTGTTTTCCTCGGGGGCTTCGCTCTCTTCACCTTCTGCCAAGGATTCTGGAGGGGGCGTTTTCTCGGCGGGGGCCTCGCTGAGCTCCCTGTGGGAAGAGAGCAGAGCAAGGCTTCCACTCCTGCCACTCTCCCCGCCTCCCCAAACTCAGTACGGTGAAGTGGCCCTGTCACGTACCCTGCGTCCTTGTCAGGAAACTCTTCCTTTACGGAAGGCTCCTTGTCTGGGGGCAAGTCCTTGGCTTTCTTGCGTGTGCCACCGAAAGGGCTGAGCAGACGCCTCAGCCAGAGTGGCCACCTCAGCCGGAAGAAGCCCTAGGAAAGACAAAAAGACATGTGAATTGAGCATTTTCCCTGCTGTCTCCAGCCACACACTGCAGCCTCCTCCCATTTACCTGAGTCTCATCTTCCGAACACTTTCTAGGCACTGATTGGTGAAAGCTCCTTGGGGAAAAACACACACAAGACCATTAGAGACGAGTGCCATTGTTCACTTCTCACAGTGTGCATCTCCGGTCTTCCTGGGACGACACATGCACCTCAGCCATCACTGCAGTGAGTGCTCACTACAAGCCTGGGGTCTCAGATGCAGTACCCAGGGCGCTGGGCTTCCAGGAGCCCTCTGTCCCTACAGACCTGCAGTGTCTCTGGGGAGACTTTTGTCTGTTGTCAGTCCCAGTGCCTTTCTCAGCCAAGTGTGCTTGCGCAGTGGACACACTGCACCACCACACGGGGCAGAAGTATTTTCTCTCTCCAGAGGCATTTGACACCTGCCCCTTTAGGATTTAGCCTCACAAGCATCATTCACTGGGGTGTAGGGAGAAAATGCTTGTGTTTCCATAGCTGCTCTAGTCCCCTATAAATTGAATCCTATGAAGCAATGCCCGAGTCCAATAGCAACGTTACCCAGCTCAAAGATTTTTCTCACTGCAGGGTGTCTGTCACTGATGGAAGATTGAGTTGTGAAACCAGTTTAAAGGGCAAAACCAGCGTGGAAATACAAGGTACCCTTTTTGAATATGATTAAAACAGAAAAAGAGTGCATTGTTTCAGCAACTGCTTGTGTCTACAGAGCGTGTGGGTATTGATTTGCAATAGAAATTGTAGCACACAGCCCAAGCTCACTATGACCAAGGGAGAAGTCCCTGGCTGGGGAGGAACCATCCTCTCTGTAATACTCACTGGCAGTGTGACTATGGGACCAGTATTGTCCCTTTCTCCTTGTATGCTTATCATAACAGGGAGAGACAAACGGTCTGAGAAGGTGTGAATAAAAGGCATAGGCAGTGGGGGTCTGGAAACCAGTAAGTTTTCCAGCCACCTCATACGTTTTACTCTCCAGCAGCCTTGAGGGCAACTGTCCCCCTTCCCCCAGTGTCATGTGTCTTTCCATAGCCCTTCTCCGAGCCTCTGGAAAGGCCTCTGAACTGGCCAGATGCCACCAGCAGCAGGAACAGCACAAACAAAGCCCCTCCCTAGCTGCTGTGTCTCGGAAGGACCACTGACAGCACATGTGTCCGTGCTGGTGCCGTCTCCCCAGCCATGGCTGGGGACCAGATTTGCTGGAATCAGGCAAAACACTCAGATGGATAGTCTTCTGCCTCTGGCAATGTCCTCATTCTAAAATGAGCAGGTTTAAATAGATGAGTTCTCAGTACTCCTCTACTTCTAAAATTCTAATGTAACAATTGTCAGACTGATACTTACATTGAAGATTTTTCTATGTCTTCTCTTCCTCTTCCTCTATGAGAGTAAATCTGTTTTGTAAGGAAAAGCAGTCATTATTCACCATAATGATTCTATCTCCAAATCGTTTACCTTCCCTTTCTTTCTCTAAAAGCCTTGCCTGCCCAATAAGATAGCTTTTTTGAGGACAGGAATTCTGTCTTGTTAATAGTTCTCACTCTTCCACAGTCCTTGGTCTTGAATGCCTCTGGGACTTAATACATTCTATTGACAGCCAGTCATCAATGAGTCCTCTTAAAAGTGGAATGGGAGTGCAGCGTCATGCATTTAATCTATACTAATTTGGGAACATGGAAGTTGTAGTCCTTAAACAAAATTTAAAAAATCTGGAAGAAAAAAAAGTGGAGTAGTAGGAAACACCCTTAACCTGCTGAAAGTATGGACCAGAAACCTAAACAATGGTGTTTTAAAGGCAAGAACAGGAGTAGGATACTTATTAGACTGCTACTAGTCATCATTGTTGAAAAGGCTGAAATTAGTGCAATAAGAAAAATAAATGGGGTATAATTACTGCAAAGGAAGAGACAAAACTGTCATCATTTGCATAGGAGATGGTGGACAACCTAAAAAAAAAAAAGCCCAAGATAATCAGCTGACATTTTGTTGGACGTAACGTGTGGGTCCGGGGAGGTGACTAGGTGCTGAGTCAGGAGAGTAGTACAGTGAATCTCCTGTTTGTTGTGCACCACCAGTGACTAGAGGGAAAATGGAGTACAGAGCCCTTCTTTAATAGCAATAGAAAGGAATAAACTATCTTGGAATAAACTCAATGAAAGTTGTGTAAGATTTATGTGATGAGGATGCTCTTCTGAAGTCCATAAAATGTCATGTTTCTAGGGTATCATAAAGATGTCAGTTCTCAAATTAATCTACAAATTCAAGGCAACTTAACTCAAACCCCAAGAAAACTTTTTACAAAATCTGACCAGCTGCCATCTTTTAGGAAAAAATAGATGAGAAAAACTACTAAATTTATGAAAAAGATTAGAGAGCAGGAGCTTGCCCTACACTGAAACTATGTAGTGTTAGGGTGGGCACTACCCATGCTGGTCTCTTTCTCATCTCTATGCTGTGATCACTTACTTCTTGTGGCTAGACATGTCTTTTAAAAAACTTTCATTACCTCCACTTTGACTATGACCTTGTCTAAACAAGATAAGAATCGGAGAACTCAGAGGGCTTCCATAGCCTTGGAAACTCATGACTGGAGCATAGGGAGATTACTGATGCCATAGACAGGAGTGTCAATTGGTAAAGTCAACAACAGGAGTCACTGTGCACTTACTCCTCATGTAGGATCTCTGTCCTTAATGTGCTGTGCATTGAGATTTAATGCTATAACGAGTACTCAAACAATATATTTCACTTTGTGTTTCTATGGGGGTGCAAACTGTTGAAATTTTTACTTAATGCATACTAAACTGATCCTCTGTAAAAAAACAAAAAAAAAGAAATTATCAACTCCCAACTTGACTCTCACTGGGATTAAACATGACAATAGGTCTGATCTGATTTCATCATCATTTAAAAAAATCATCTATTATTTTTCACTTTATGTTTCTGTGTGGGAGCAAACTGTTGAAATCCTTACTTAATGTATACTAAGCTGATCTTCTGTATATTAAGATAATCAAAAATGAATCTTGATGTGAATGGAAGGGGAGAGGGAGTGTGAGATGGGAGGGTGCAGGTGGGAGGGACGGTATGGGGGGGAAACAATTGTAATCCATAAATCGTACTTTGGAAATTTATATTCATTAAATAAAAGTTAAAAAAAAACTTTCATTGAAGATAGACAGATTTCATGTATACAGATTCAGGAACATAGTGATACTTTCCACCTTACCCTCCCTCCTGCCCACACTCCCATCCCTTATTCTTCCCCCCTCTCCTATTTCCATTCTTATTTTATGAAGATCTATTTTCAGTTAACATTATACTCATAAGATTAACCCTATACTAAGTAAAATGTTCGACAACTAGTATGAAGAAAAAAATTCACTGTTCTTCAACAGTTCACACAAAGGCTATTTAAAATCGTCACATCTCAGGGATTTTTCAAGATGGTGGCATAGGGAGGCAGCTTGCTGCTCTAGTCTAGGGGTGGATAGTTAAAAAAAGTGGAAGGAGTGCAATCTCAGGGAAGGTTTAGGGAGAAAATGGTAGAGGAAACTCCATGCAAATTGGATGGATGCTGCGGACCTATGTGGAGGGTGTGGACTTGCACAGTTTGAGACCCCAGCAGCTGAGAGCCTCAGCACCAGCTTTGGAATGAGGCAAGACCATACTTCAGCAGCTCAAGCCACTGGCAATAAAGCTGTGGGAAAAGCCTGGCATGGGTCTGGCTTGGAGCTCTGTGGGGGATGATGTACCTGCCAACCTAGAGCAAAAAAAAGTGGGGGAGTTCACGTTTCTCTCTCCCGACCTCAGGCACTGGAATGCTGTAACTAGCCAAGAGAGGGCAGGCACCATTTTGGAGATACGTAACAGCTGCTCCAGCTAGTCACCGTGAACCCAGCAACCAACCTAGAGGAGATGCCGGACTCTGGGAGAATTGACAGGGGGCTGGGTGCTTGTGACTGTGGGAGCCTTGTGTGGTGGGACTGTGAAAACACTGGGCTGTGTGGGAGGGTGCAGGCAAGCTCCAGGGAGGGAACACATCTTAGAGCAGCTTGATGCAGGAGTCAGCTGCAATGCATCAGCTGAACTCATTTAGACAAAGTCTTAGACATTGGAGCAGTAGGATGCTACGTAGATCTAATGACTCTGTAAGATAATACTTTTGTCTTTCGGCTGTGTACTTTCTCCCAAGGGCAGAGACAGTTCCTTGAGGGTGGAGAGTATATAATCTCATCATTTCAGCAATGAGGAAAGAAATCAGTGGTAGAAGAGAGTACATCAAATCCCTGACACAATTTTGGAGAACTTCTGCCACTTTACTCTGGCCTTCTTACACTTAACCTCTCCAAATGTCCAGTCCCTTGTTATCTCGGTTCCAGTTGCACAGATTTCCCACGAGTGGGGTTCCTTTAAAAAATCTGTGGAATGTGCTTTTCAAGGGAAAGAGTAAAGCGCATCTCAGTCTTGGTGACTAAAGAGGAAGGTCAGCTCATGGTACGTGGAAAGTGGCTTTGATGTACAGTCTGTGGATTCCGAGTCTATTACAAAGGAAGGATGCACTCTGGCAACCTGAACGAGTCGTCCTTACCTCAATGAGACAGAAGATGATAACCAGCATCGTGACCACTGCCGTCACAGATATTGCCACGATGAGCTTGTTGTGATAGCCGTGTTCTTGAGCTCCTTTTGCGAGCTAAGAAAGAGCACAGTTTAAAAAGACAGAATAAAGAGCTGGAAAATATGGATGCTAAATATTCAGAACCCCGTTCTTCAGGTGAGTCGTGTAAAAGATCTTAAAAGACCATACAAAATCTGCTGTATTATATATAATGTTGGTATTACTCATTTTCTCTACAGTGTGTTAGGTCTGCCTCCTAACAAAGTGTCACCGTCTTGGCAAAAGTTACATTACCGAGACAAGATCTGGACTGGGAGCCCCTGGTCTTCCCGCTTGGGGTCTCCTAAGGGATGGGAAAGTGCAGATCTCCTGTCCTCACCTTACTCGACACCTGCTCTTTCTGTCCACTCGGGGCTTCTGTACTCTCATTGATATAGGTCTCGGTCCTCCACTGCTCTGCGTCCCATTCTTCCTTGGCTATCTTTTCTTCCTGCCGCTCACTGAGGAGCTTCATCAGGATGCCTGTTTTGGAGATGAGCTTGGCACAGGGCAGTTGCACCTGGGCCTCAGAGCAGTCCATTTTCAGAGTGCGGATGACGTGAGAAATGAGCCTTCTCACGTCAGTGTTGGGGATGAGGGACTGTAGCTGCTGATTCAGCTGAATTTCAAACTGTTCTCCCTGGGACAGCATCACGGGGTAGGTGAAGCCTACGGGCATGGTGGGGGCTTCAGTGCCCTCGCTGGGGTATTCCCACTGTGTTTCCTTGGTTTGGTCCACAGTCGGCATTAGGTCGAACTCGGTCCCAGCAGAATCTGTAGCTGAAGGATCTGTGTGCATTTTGTCGCCAGGGAGCGTTTCTTCATGTGCAGTGGTGTTTTCTGGCAAAATGTTTTCTTCAAAAACACGCCCTCCGGAATGGTTTTCCTCCCTAGTGTCTTCTATAGAAGGTTCTCTCAGAGGAGGACTCCCCTGAGAATGCAGGCCTCCAGGGGATGAGAAAGCCTCTCCGGAGGGGGAGTTTATGAGACTCCGCAGTGCAGGGAACGGAGGCCTCTTCCCAGCCATCTGCCTGTTGAGGGAATTTTTCCTTCTGAACTTCTGACTCAGTTTGGCCTTGGGGGTTCGGAGGACCAGGTGAGAGCGAGTTTTGTGAAAGCGGTAATTTTGTCTGGAATGCGAGATTGGTTTCCCTGCCGCCTTATTTTTGGCTCTAGCATTGGCATCTTCTAAGACAAAAATGGTGTAGGTTAAGTCTTTTCCTTTGTTGTTGATCTCAGAGAGAGATTTTGCAGGGGAGGTAGAAGGCCTGCCCAGGATGTGTTTCTTCAGGAAAGAGGGGGCTGCAGCCTCACGTTCCTTTGTGAGCAAGGGCTCCGTGTGCAAGGAGTTTCCGGCCACCTGCCTGGGCCTCTGAGCCACTTGAAGCTCCTTCAGCTCCCTGGAGCCTGCTCTCCCAAGCCTTCTTCCCCCAATGCTCTCCGCAAAGGGCCAGGTGCCCCGTCTCCTCCCGAGGCTCTTCCTCATCTCCTGGAGGTGCCTTTTCCGTAAGCCCTTTGGCCCCTTGATGACTTTTTTCACTCTCTGCAGCCTGTACCCCACACTTGGCATGGTTGCCAGGCTGTTCTCCTGTGACGGGGCAGTTTCTGATTTCTTTTGGAGGATTTGAGGGTTAAATTGATGACCTAACAGGATAGGCTGCATAAGCATGGCCTTTTCTTCCTTCTTAACCTCATCGATTTTTTCTTGAATTTCTTCATCTAACAAATTCTGTAGAAAATAGAGCTTTCTCAACTTATTTCTGTAAGGATGAGAGGGCCTTCTTATGTGGGTTTTCACGTAGCTCAGGGACTTATCTCTATCTTGCACATTTGAAAAAAGTAGTGTAATGAATGGTAATAATGTTGATTCTACATTTCGTAGATTTTCCTCTGAGAAATAAGGCAATATGTAATTCAGTGCACTAATAACGTCACTTTCATCGTTGAAGTCCCGCTGTTCACTCATGTGGCTTGGGAAGTCCACGCTGTTTCTCTCTGATACTGGGTTCTCTGGCTCAATAGTCAGCTGCTTGCTGGTGTTGTTCTTCCGGGCTTGCAGTATCTTCATGAATGTCCCCTTTGGGTTCCCTATAGATGCTTCTTCAACTGTCAAAAAAAGAAGAGACTGCTTTTTGGTACGGAAGACTGATGGGACAGCTTTATGTCAGTCCACAGCCCTACACTCTGATCAATTAAATTAGGAGTCAAATCCAATATTTGGGGTACCATTGAGACTTTAGAGAGAAAAGTAAAACCAAACTCAAACCTATGAAATGGCAACAAAAAAGGAGAAAAAGATATTTTTGAGAGTGGCATTCAGAAGAGTTCGCAGTGTTAAAAAGCAGTAACTATGATCAGTATTATTTCATTGGTTTCCAATGACCAACCACTCCAGGCTTAGAATAAGGCTGGAGGACAAATGGCCCCACCCAGCTGCCCCTTCTGTGGCTCTGCCCCTGCTTCTCAGCCACATCATTCCACAGTCCTGCCTCATGCTGAGGGAGCACAAGACTTCCTCCCTCCCTCCCTCCCTCCCTGTGGCCCTATGTTCTTGCTGCCATCACAGGTGTCCATGGCAAAAGATAGGCATGTAAGGGGAGCGAGGGCAGAGATGGTCAAGCCAAGGGGCCTTACTCCTCACCTCAATGTGTTCTTTCCCACCCTTGTAAAGGGAGATTAACAATGCTTGTCCTTCTCACCTCTTGAGATGAAGGGAATAATATAATTGGTAGAATAATATAACTGGTCTGGAAGGTGAGCAACACTGTGTAGATGGGTATACAGTTATCACTGTGCTAATGCCTCAGATCCCTGACTGAGATCCGAAATCAAGCTGTCTAAGGAAGAAAGCGGTCACATTTTGGAAGTCACGACATCAGTGGTAATAACCCTCATCTACAGAAGGATACTTAAAATTACCCGAGTGTTCTGTGGATAGAAAAGCGTGAGACTCAGAGCAGGTTCAGAGTTGGACAGTCTACAAGTGCATGGAGGAGCCTTCCGACTCCATCAGAGGAGCCAGGCAGCCATTTCTGGTTATGGAACCAGAAACTCCCCGGCTCCAAATAAAACAGCATCACTTGTACTCTTTTATACAAGTGCAAAAACAAACAACCGCGGTGAGCAGTGTAGACCTGTTCTATAAGACAGAGGGCCCTTGAGGCCCAACACATAGAAAACCAGTTTATAGACTGTGTGCAAATGAGTTATCATTGAAAAGCAAAGCACCCAAGAGCACAGAACACCACGTGTGTGGTTCTCAATATTGCTTCCTTCCCCTTCCACCTCTTTTCCATGATCCTTTGTGCATATGTAAATTACATAGCGGTAACTATGTTATTAAATTACATAGCGGTGATTGCGAACCTGACTTTCAGCAAGGGAGCAGTGTAGCAATTTAGGGAGTTTAAATCTGAATGAATGAATAAAAATTCAGCAATTAATTACATTGTTACTTTAAACTTGACCCTAAAATTTTAAAATAAGAAATTTAAAACAAATAAAAATTAAAAAAGATCCTCAGGAAGTTCCGACTCACGGCAATGTGTCGTATTTGGCAGGCATTCATTGTCACAGTGAAGCTTGACGGTGTTGCAGACAACCTCGATAGTATGTTTAAATTGGCAGAGGCAGCAGGCCATATGGCTGGGTAAGATCCTATGAATAGAGACAGAGAATTAAGTTACCTGTAAAGGGGTTCCTTGGGTGGGTCAAACAGGTGAGCCAAGGTGCCAGCAAAGGAGTTCTTGAGGTATGTGGCCAGGACATTTGGGTAGGAGCCTGGTGGCCAATTGTTGGTCTTGAATATGAGAATAAAGGAAGGAGGGAGAGGTGGCCCAAGGAGGCATAGGCATGGAAGTGGGTGTGGTGTATCCAAAATAAAGTCAACAGGGTGAGCATTGGGCACCATGGATCTGTCGTTTGACTCAGGGGTGTCTCCTTCCAGTTCACAAGTCTCATTGTGGGTTGGGAGTGCACAGGAGGACTTCTCCCAACCTCTGGAGTACTCTTCTCCATCCCTGTTGGAAGTGTTCACTATTAGAAACTACTCTGGTCCCAGAAAAATGACTGACTGCAGTAATTGTTGGAAAAGATGTGGAGAAAAAGGAACACTCGCTCACTGATGGGTGAGTGAAAGTAATTTGACCAGGCAGGTGTTTAGCCCAGCCATGAAGATGCTGCTTGGGACAAGCACATCCCCTTCTGGAGTGCCTGGCTCCATTTCTGATCCCTGTTTCCTGCCAGTGAGTGCCCTGGGATGTGTCAGGTGGTGCTTCCCTAAATACCCAGAAATGGAAAGACTGCAACTTATGGTAGGTGTGTGTTTTTAAGAAACTGTCAGTCTATTTTCATTATATTTTTTTCAAATTTATCATTTCAAAAGTTTCTGTGGAAGGAAGAGAGAGAAACACACACAAACACATCTTTTTTTTTTCTTTTTGACAGGCAGAGTGGACAGTGAGAGACAGAGACAGAGAGAAAGGTCTTCCTTTTGCCATTGGTTCACCCTCCAATGGCCGCCGTGGCGGGCGCATCGCGCTGATCCAAAGCCAGAAGCCAGGTGCTTTTCCTGGTCTCCCATGCGGGTGCAGGGCCCAAGGACTTGGGCCATCCTCCACTGCACTCCCGGGCCATACCAGAGAGCTGGCCTGGAAGAGGGGCAACCGGGACAGAATCCGGCGCCCCGACCGGGACTAGAACCCAGTGTGCCAGCGCCGCAAGGCGGAAGATTAGCCTATTGAGCCACGGTGCTGACCACGTGTTTTCATTAGGTAGTTTACTCCCCAAATGTCTGCGACATGCAGGGCTGGGCCAGGCCAAAGCCAGGAGCTCAGAAACTAGTTTGGTTTTCCATGTGAGGAGCAAGAACTCAAGTCCTTGGGGCATCACCCACTGCCTTCCAGGGTACATGTTAGCAGGAAGCTAGGGTGGAGCAGAGCCGGGACTTGGATCCAGGCATTCTGATGTGGGATTGGAGTATCCCAGGTAGTGGCTTAACGGCTGCACCAAATGCCTGCCATCGTAAACAGTTTAATTTTTATTTGTTTTATTTTTTAAAGCTTTTATGTAATGAATGCCAATTTCATAGGTACAACTTTAGGAATATAGTGTTTTTTCCTCCATACCTGCCCTCCCACCCCCACTCCCGTCCTACCTCCTACTCCCTCTCCCATCCCATTCTTCATTAAGATTCACTTTTGATTGACTTTATATACAAAAGAGCAACTCTATACTAAGTAAAGATTTCAACACTTTGCACCAACCCCCCACCCCACAACATAAAAAGTACTGTTTGAGAACAAGTTTTGCAGTTAATTCTCATAGTACAGCTCATTAAGGACAGAGTTCCTACATGGGGGGTAAGTGCAAACAGCTTCATTTCTAATACCCCCAAATTGGAACAACCTAAGTGTTCACAAATAGGTGAATAGATAAACTATGGTAGGTTACACTTAGTGGGCCAGGCTCTTTCTAACCAATAGAATAACCAATGGTTGAGTTGTTACAGATGACTAATGTTACTTCTTTGGGTCCAGGGAAAGCTTCATATAGAAAGAAAAAAAAAAAAAAGAAATTATCAACTCCCAACTTGACTCTCACTGGGATTAAACATGACAATAGGTCTGATCTGATTTCATCATCATTTAAAAAAATCATCTATTATTTTTCACTTTATGTTTCTGTGTGGGAGCAAACTGCTGAAATCCTTACTTAATGTATACTAAGCTGATCTTCTGTATATTAAGATATTCGAAAATGAATCTTGATGTGAATGGAAGGGGAGAGGGAGTGGGAAAGGGGAGGGTTGTGGGTGGGAGGGACGGTATGTGGGGGAAGCCATTGTAATCCATAAATCGTACTTTGGAAATTTATATTCATTAAATAAAAGTTAAAAACAAAACAAAAAAAAAAAGAGAAAGAATGCACTCAGAATGCTAAGCTAGTGTTTTACTAGACTTCAATTCTAACAGGAAATTTTCATTAAGTCCTTTCTACCCCTAACTTCGTATTTTGAAAATTTTCAAGCCTACAAAAATATCCGAAAGATTGGTGTCATGAGTTTACATGTTCTCTCACTTAGATTCAACTGTTGCTAACATTTTGCCACATTCACTTTCCACGTGTGTGTCTCTATGCACTTCTTGGACAAACCATTTGAGAATGAGCTGTAGATACGATGACCTTTTCTTGCTAAACCTGAAGTCTGCGTGTCCTAAGAACAAAGGCATTCTCCTGCATATCCACAACACTGTTATCACCCAGTCAGCTTTAACATTAATATCACCGTCTATTGTGGTCCACATGCAGGTGCTCTCAGTTGTCCCAAACATGTCTTGGCTACTTTTAAATCAGGCATTGCATTTTATTTTCATGGCTCTTTAATTTTCTTCAGTTTAGAACTGTTCCTTTTTTGCAGTGTTTCATGGCATTGGGATTTTTGAGGCATTCAAATCAGTTGTTTTACAGCATGCACCTCAATTTATCCTTCTAAGACCAATACTGAATATAATCACCAGGGAACATTTATTTTTTTGAGTGGCTAAGATTTTTTTTAAAAAGTTTTATTTATTTGAAAGGCAGAGTGATGGTTGGGTGCAGGAGAGAGAGAGAATGAGTGGAGGGAGAGGGAGAGGGAGGGAGAGAGAGAGAAAGAATGAACGTGAATAAATCTTCCAGCCACTGGTTCATGCCCCAAATGGCCACCGCAGCTGGGGTTGGGCTGGGTTGAAGTCAGGAGCCAGGATCCAGGAGCCAGGAACTATATTCAGGTCTCTCCTGGGTGGCAGGGGGTCAAGCACTTTGGTCATCCTGTGCTGCTTTCCCAGGTTCATTAGCAAGGAGCTGGATGGGAAGTGGAGCAGCTGGGACTTGAACTGGCACTCCCATATGGGATGCCAGCATCACAGACAACTTCACCTTATGCCACAACACCAGCCCCACTAGGGACCATTTCTGGCAGAAACACTGCATCTTGCATAGAGAATGTTGTAGTTTTGCTGCTTACTAAAATGGATGCACTAGGGATGATGTCAGTGATAAAATATTTATTTTTTAGAAGATTTTTATTTATTTGAGAGGTAGAATTACAAACACAGAAAGGGAGAGACAGAGACAAAGATCTTCCATCTTAAGCTGGTTCACGTCCCAAATGGCCTCAATGGCCAGAGCTGGGCCAAGCTGAAGCCAGGAGCCAGGAGCTTCTTCCGGGTCTCCCATGCAGGTGCAGATGCTCAAGCACTTAGGTCATCTACTGCTTTCCCAGGCCATAGCAGAGAGATGGATCAGAAAAGGAGAAGCCAGGACTGGATCTGGTGCCCATATGGGATGCTGGCACCGCAGGTGGAGACAGCCCACTATACCACAGCGCTGGGCCCCAAATCATTATTTTCAAAAATATTGGCAAATCTGGGGCCGGCACCATGGTGCAGTAGGTTAATCCTTCACCTGCAGCACCGGCATCTCATATGGGCGCTGGTTCTAGTGCCAGCTGCTCTGCTTTTGATCCAGCTCTCTGCTATGGCCTGGGAAAGCAGTGGAAGATGGCCCAAGTCCTTGGGCCCTGCACCCGCATGGGAGACTGGAAAGAAGCACCTGGCTCCTGGCTTCGATCAGTGCTGCTCCAGCCATTGTGGCCATTTGGGGAGTGAACCATCGGAAGGCTTTTTTCTCTGTGTCTCTCTCTCACTGTCTATAACTCTTATCTGTCAAATAAATAAATAAAATTTTAAAAAATATTGGAAAATCTTTTGAAATTGCTAATGACCTGAGGTATAACTTATTCTTACTAGATAATATTTAAGTATTAAAGACCATTGCACATTAATATGCAATAAAGGGGCCAGCGCTGTGCTGTAGCAGGTTAAGCCTTCACCTGCAGTGTCAGCATCCCTTATAGGCACTGGTTCAAGTCCCAGCTGCTCCGCTTCTGGTCCAGCTCCCTGCTAATGCACTTGGGAAAGCAGCAGAGGATGGTCCAAGTGCTTGGGCTCCTGCTCCCACATGATTCAGAATAAGCTCCGACTCCTGACTTTGGCCTGGCCAAGCCCTGGCTGTTGTGGTCTTTTGAGCTAGGAACCAGCAGATGGAAGATCTTTCTCTCTCTCTGTATTTCTGCATTTCTTTTTTCTTCTTTTTTTTTTTAACTTTTATTTAATGAATATAAATTTCCAAAGTACAGCTTATGGATTACAATGGCTCCCCCCCATAACTTCCCTCCCACCTGCAACCCTCCCCTTTCCCTCTCCCTCCCCCCTTCCATTCACATCAAGATTCATTTTCAATTCTCTTTATATACAGAAGATCAGTTTAGCATATATTAAGTAAAGATTTCAACAGTTTGCACCCACATAGAAACATACCAGGGGATTCCAATTCAATCCCATCAAGGTGGCATGTACCAATGCCATCTCACTAGTTCCGGTGATCAATTTCTGTTCAAATTGATCATAATGATAGGACTAAGAGCCAAAGGGAGCACATAAACAAGACTAGTGTCTGCAAATACTAGCTGATAGAATAAAAAAGGGAGAGAACGATCCAGCATGGGAAGTGAGATACACAGCAGACCCATAGAATGGCAGATGTCCTAAACAGCACTCTGGCCTCAGAATCAGCCCTTAAGGCACACGGATCTAGCTGAAAAGCCCATGAGAGTATTACAGGCATGGAAAGCCAAAACACTCTGGCAAAAAAAAAAAACCCTACATGTATTTCTGCCTTTCGAATAAATAAGTAAGTCTTTAAGAATGCATTAAGGACCATCGCTTATGAGTCATGACACAAGTGAGCTGGCCTGCTTTGTCTAAACTCCTGAGGACTTCCAATAATGAACTCCAGTGTAACAATTGCTTTCAGGTTTTTATAGCCTTGGTTGCACATGGCTCCAGAAAATGCTAGCACTTTTCCTGTCCACTGATGGTCAAGTATGAAAAAAGCAGCTAGAACACCACAGCCTTGGCTAACTGAGAAAGCTTGTTGATGATGAGAGCTTTGACTCTTTGGAGAGGAAGGCCTCTCACTGACCTGGGAGGATCCACTGTGGCAGATGCTGCCCAAGGTTGAGGAAGAGGAGGCTAGAGCAGAAACCAGTGGACTTGATGATGTGGGAAAGTTAGTCAAGGAGGTGATCTGACAGAAGTGATTAGGGCAGGGTATGCTGTGAGAGGCCTTTCCCCATTCTTATCTTGTGGAGTCCGCTCAACTAGCCTTATCATAGTTTCTGTTTAGCTTGTCCAATTGGCAGGGGGGAGGTCACAATGGGAGTTGCAGTGAGTTTATGGTAAAATGTCAGAATAGGGCTCTAAGGAAATCCTTTTTAAAACTTCAAAACTTGAGATACTTCAAACTCTGCATGAAAATTAACTAGAAAGGATCATGGACCTAAATGTAACTCTACAGTTTCTACAAGAAAACAGGAGAAAATCTCTGTAACTTTAGATTAGACAATGGGTTATTTGAAAGATTTTTTTCAGGAAAGGCACAATAAAAGGACAAACCATACAAGATAAAAGTTGCTATAGGCTCATCAACATTAAAAAAAATTAACTTCTACTCTTCAGAAGGTACACTTAGTAGAGTGAAAGGATAACTCACAACCAGAGAGAAGGTATTTACTAAACATACATCTGAGAGAAAGTACTCATACCCAGAGCATATAAAACACTCTTAAAACTCCCTAAGATTACCATCAAATTACTACATGGGAACAGATTTGAATAGACACTTGGTAAAGATATTTGCACAACAGTATCGTCAGTTATTAGAGAAGTCTAAGTTTAAACTGCAGTGAGTGTACCCAAGGTGCCAGCGTTAGGATGACTGAGTCCCGCATTTGAGCACTTGCATTTGATTCTTCTCTCTGGTTCCTGATTCCAGCTTCCTGCTAATATAGTTCTTCTGCCTTTCTTTGGTTGAGTAACTGGGGTTCCTGCCACCTACATGGGAGATCTGGGTTGAATTCCCAGCTGTCAATTCCAGCTTCAGCCCAATGCTGGTCTTGGTGGCATTTGGTGAGAGAACTGATTGACTCTCTAGTAACTATTTTTAAATACTAAAAAAACATATAGAGATTCCACTATTTATCTCCTGGCAGAAGAGCTACATTAAAAAAGTTTTATTTTTTAACTTATTTGAAAGAACGAGAGAGAGAGAGAGAGAGAGAGAGAGAGAAAGAGATTGATTGATTGACCTTCCATCTGCTGGTTCACTTCCCCAAATGCTGATAACAGCCAGGGTTGGGCCAGGACTATGCCAAGGACATAGGTCTCAATGTGTGGGTCTCCTACATGGGTGGCAGAGACCAGAATACTTGAGTTACCATCGGCTACCTCCCAGGGTGCACATTAGCTGGAAGCAGAGTAGCTGGGACTCAAACTTGGCACTCTGATACGGGATGTAGGCATCCCAAGTGGTATCTTATTTATTTATTTATTTGACATGTAGAGTTAGATAGTGAGAGGGAGAGACATAGAGAAAGGTCTTCCTTCCATTGGTTCACCTCCCAATCACCCCCCAAATGGCCGCTACCGCCGGAGCTGTGCCGAACTGAAGCCAGGAGCCAGGTGCTTCCTCCTGGTCTCCCATGCGGGTGCAGGGTCCAAGCACTTGGGCCATCCTCCACTGCCTTCCCGGGCCACAGCAGAGAGCTAGATTGGAAGAGCAGCAGCTGGGACTAGAACCTGGTGCCCATATGGGATGCCGGTGCCACAGGTGGAGGATTAGCCAAGTAAGCCATGGTGCTGGCCCCCCAAGTGGTATCTTAATGCTGTGCCACAACGTCCAGTTTCTAAATGTTTGTTAAAAAAGTTGAAATCTGAGGACTGGGACAACACATGTTGCAAGTGCCACTCTCGAACATTGTTGGTGAGAGTGCAGACTGCAGCAGCTACTTGGCAAACAGTTTAGCTGTGTGTTAAACAGTTAAATATACACTTAGTAGGTAATGAACTGTCCTACCCCTAGATCTTTACACCAAAGAAATGAAGACACATATCCACTCACAGACCTCCATGTGAGTGCTGTTAGTGGCTTTATTTATAATTGCAAAAAGTTGGAAAACACAGTTCTATAAGCTGATGAAATGGATAAACTGGTGTAACTACACAATTGGAATATTACTTAGCAATAGGTAGAGGCAGCAACATGAATAGTAGTTTAATCTCTAAAGGATTATGCTGAGTAAAGGAGCCAGACACAAGAGGCTACACTTACTACATGATTTTGCTTATAAGACACTGTGGAAGGAAAAACTACAAGAATAGAAACAGGATGAGTGGTTTGCAGGGCCTGGGTCTGGGGATGGGAGGAGACGATTGATTGGAAAGGACCATGAGGGACCTTTTTGGATTGATAGAAATGTTCTACATCCGGAATTTGGTGGTGGTTACATAACCACGTGTTTGCCAAAACTCAGCAAACTTTACAGTGTGAATTGAAATACATAAAAATTATACCTCCATAAGCCTGACTTAAGAAAACAAGTCTACAGACTTACATGGAAATAAACCTAAGAAAAAGATAACTTACAGGTTTTCCAATTGAAGAGTCATCATGAGGATGTTCTCAACTGTGGTAAGTGGTACTTGTGTTGTTCCCAAGTCTCTGAAGGAGAAAGCCCAAACATTCATGGTATGGACCTCAATAAAAAGATCTGTCTTTAAAAAGGTTGTTTCAGGAAGATGTGGTTACATCAGTTTTGGCTTCTCTATAAAGCAAGACAGCTCAAGAGTTTGTCATGGAGACAGTTCCAGAAAGCCCTGGTTGAAATGACTTTACTATTTGTATCATCAGATTAATGACCTTGGCATTGAAGAGTGGAACCTACACCTTTTTCTGCCATTGTCTTATTTTTCATTTTATACTACATTGACCTCTTTTAATTCTTATTTTTTTCTTTAAAAAATTTACATCTATACCTCTTTGCTTGGGATAGATGGTATTCCTAACATGTATTTGCATGTAACACTGTCTCCTTCTGCCAGCTGTCTTTCCCATTATAAATTCTTTCTCAGTTCTTGCCTCAGTCAATAACTTTTTTTCAGTAACCTAATTTATTTTTTTTCAGTAACCTAATTTAAAATCATGACTTTTTAGCCTCAATCTCAAATATTTAATGTTTGATGAAAATAAAAAAAGGATTAGTTTAATACTTACAGATATTTTAATGCTGGCAGTTTAAAAAGATACGAATCTTCAACGTTTTTCAGAGGATTACGATTGAGATTTCTGAAAAATGCAATGGAATTAAAGTTATTGGCCTTTCAATAAGCACAAGATTGTATGAGAAATTATATTCTTTTTTGTGTAGACATTTTAGGCTTAAAATTACTTTCTGTGTACTTATAAATCACCCTTAGAATTCAAAAAGCACTTGTTCTTTGGGAACTACCTATGTCTCTTAGAGGATGAATGGAGAAGAGAAAGAGAAAAGATACAAAAAATGCATAATAAACAAAAAGTATGCAAAAGAACTTTTTAGGTGAAAAGCCTTAGAAGTGGAGCCAGTGTTTTGCCTAGCAATTAACACCCAGATTGGGATACCTACGTCTCAAATCAGATGCCTGGGTTTGATTCCCAGTTCCAGCTTCTAATTGCAACTTCCTGTTAATGCAGACCCTGGGAGGCAGTGGTGATGGCTCAATTGGTTGATTCTTTGCTGCCTACTTGGAGACGTGGACTGGTTTCTGGTTTCCAGCTTCAGCCTGGGCCTGGCCTAGCCTCGCCCGAGCCATTGCAGGTATTTGGGAAGTGAACTAGTGGACGGGAGCTGTCTGTGTCTTAAAAAAGAAAGATGTATAGAAGTGACCACACTGATAGGGAAGCCCTTTTTTGTGTAGGAAACACTAATCCTGTGTTCTCCATAATTCAAGGTGCTTGCCTTTCATCTTTAGAAATTTTAAACAAGCCATGACTTAATTCATTTAGTTGATGGAAAAAGAACCCACGTCAAAGCCATACTCTTGTCACGTTCTTCCACTGGTGTTCTCATTTCGCATCACACATCATCACATCACATCACATCACATCACACCACATCATCACGTCACATCACATCACATCACATCACATCACATCACATCACATCATCACGTCACATCACATCACACTGATCATCACAACACATCACGTCACATTGCATCACATCACATCACAGTCTTTGTTACGTTGCTTGTTGGCCTGTCAGTCTCCTGGCCTGTTAGCCTCTTGAGGGCAGGGAACATATGTTATTGTCTTTGTTATGCCTGTGTGTGGCATAGTGCCTGAAATTTACTGCATGGTTAATAAATATTTGTTGAGTAAAGAAATCACATTTTGTTTCCATACCAATACAATGAATAAATTCGTGTTTTGGGAAATTTCATTCCTAAATGCTGTAATAGATTTTTAAATTTTTTAAAGCAAGCAAACAAAAACAAAAACAGGTAAAAAAACTGCCTTTAGTTTAACTCTACCCAAAAACGTACTGTACTGTTACAGACTGTGAAAATAATAATTCTTACAGATGATATTGATTGGGCTGCCAAGCATCTGTGTTCAGCATTCAACACTGGATGTTCCCAATAACCTCTGTGATAGGTATTGTACCCCAGTAGCCTATTGTGATATATATTGTGCTGAGTCACAGAGGCTGTGTAACTTGTTGTAGGTCACTGCACTTGTAAGAAGCAAAGCTGGAGCTGGAGCTCAGTCCTGCCCCAGACTGTGTCTAATATGTGTGCAGAAAAGGGTCCAAATATTTGTCACTTTAATCTGAAGCTTGAGATGACTAAATATAGAAGTACTTTGAAAATTTCATCAACCTTCTCAGGATAGCGCTCATGAAAATTAGTTTCTCTTTTTATTCCTTTTCCCTAATCTTATCCCACGATTAGATATTTAGCTCAGAGTCATTGAGACTAGAGATTTAAAAGCATGTTGTAGGTGACATCAGTGGAAACCTATGTAAACAGTGGAGTGAGAACATTTGAAAATTTATCCCTTCATAAAGGGAACAACAAAATGGTAAAAGTGGTCAGAATCAAGTTTTTGATAATTCTGGAAATTTAACCAAAGGCTTGCAGCCACCTGTGGGGCATTTACTCAAGAAAATTGGCTGACTTTCTGTAAGAATAGTGAGATTTGTGTGGGTTTTGTGTATTTAACTTGCCCTAGACAGTTCCTCCCTGGCAAGCTCAGTGTTAGCCTTAAAAATAGACTTGGCAGCTTATGACAAGAGCCTCGGGTGATAACTGACGTCATAAATAAGAGTGTCAATTGTTAAATCAACAACAGGAGTCACTGTGCACTTACTCCCCATGTAGGATCTCTGTCCTTAATGTGTGGTACTATGTGAATTAATGGTATAACTAGTACTCAAACAATACTTTATACTTTGTGTTTCTGTGTGGGTGCGAACTGCTGAAATCTTTACTTAGTATATACTAAGTTGATCTTCTGTATATAAAGATAATTGAGAATGAATCTTGATGAAGAATGGGATGAGAAAGGGAATGGGAGATGGGATGATTGCAGGTGGGAGGGAGGTTATGGGGGGAAAAAGCCACTATAATCCAGAAGTTGTACATTGGAAATGTATATTTATTAAATAAAAGTTAAAAAAAGAAACATCTGCTTTAGGAATAGACTGATGTCTTAGAAATATTTGGGTTTAGGTTTTTGGATTGTGGATTAATTTTATTTTTAATTTGTTGCTTCTCAAAATTTTTTAAAATTATGAGATGTATTACTTGCATACTCAAAGTCATATGTAACCATGTGAATGTTGGATAATGTTTGAACTTTGTCTAAGTTATTTTGTCTACATTTGAACCAAATCAGGAATTATAATGAGAAAAGAGAAGTATGTGTAAAATGAGCAACAACAACAAAAAAACCTCAAACTCTCCAAAAAAAATAGCCTGTATGCCCAGTATCAGAGAGAGTGAGGGAGAGAGATAGAGGGACAGAGGGACAGAGGGAGGGAAGGAGGGAGGGAGGGAGGGAGGGAGGGAGGGAGAGAGAGAGAGAGAGAGAGAATGAAAATGAATGGAGATGAGGGCCGGCGCCGTGGCTCACTAGGCTAATCCTCCGCCTAGCGGCGCCGGCACACCGGGTTCTAGTCCCGGTCGGGGCGCCGGATTCTGTCCCGGTTGCCCCTCTTCCAGGCCAGCCCTCTGCTGTAGCCAGGGAGTGCAGTGGAGGATGGCCCAGGTGCTTGGGCCCTGCACCCCATGAGAGACCAGGAAAAGCACCTGGCTCCTGGCTCCTGCCACCGGATCAGCGCGGTGCGCCAGCCGCAGCACGCTGGCCGTGGTGGCCATTGGAGGGTGAACCAACGGCAAAGGAAGACCTTTCTCTCTGTCTCTCTCTCTCACTGTCCACTCTGCCTGTAAAAAAAAAAAAAGAAAATGAATGGAGATGAGCATGCAGAATGAAGCTGAGCTCCTCCAAAGTGCATCCCAGTGAGCTGTCAGAATCTTGGGCCATCTTCCACTGCTTTCCCAGGCCATAGCAGAGAGCTGGATTGGAAATGGAGCATCCAGGTCTCAAACCGGCACCTATATGGGATGCTGGCGCTTCAGGCCAGGGCTTTAATCTGCTGTGCCACAGCACCAGCCGTGTCGCTGACTTTCAAATAAATGAATAAATCTTAAAGAAAAAAGTAAAAGAACAAAAAAACCCTAAAGCCAATGAAGAGAATACTTTAAGAGAAGCATACGGTGCAGAGGAAGAATTACCTTAAGAGAAAAGAAGACCTCTTGCTACACAGATGAGAATATGGTGCAGATGAAAAGATTATGAGAAGAAAAGTGTAATAGTTGCAGGAAGTGACAATGTGAAAACTTGTGAACCCTTACAAAACACCCCCAAAGGGCAGACCTGAGTTGTTCTCTTCATCTGTAAGGTTTATGCCTCTCTCTGAGTTTGGGGAGATGCTGTTTGGATTCCAGGACACACCACAGAGGGAGGACTGTGCCAGCAGTGTGCAAATGCAGGTGTATCCACAGCTTGCCTGAAGGAGGCTATGCCCATGGCTGACCTTCAGTGTACGACCACACCCAGCTCACCTACAGTGTCAACAGTGGGGCGAATATCCGAGGAGGGAGAAAGCCTGGACTCTCCTCCTAGTCACCCACAGTGCTTGTGAGTAACAGACGAGTGAGCATGTGGATGTGCTCTGTCTGGATAAGGGAGCCCCTCTCTACACTCTAGAGTCCTTCCACTACTAAACTATGAAACTTGTATTGTGAGGACCAATGAAGTGACTAAAACAATTTTTAGAAAGAAGCCAATGAGTTAAGACTTAATGTACATGTGTGGGGAGCAACTGGGAGCAACTCGGACTAGACTAAGTTACTGGAATTAAGACTTATTCTATGCATCTGCTCTCCCACAATATGGCACTGGGAGAGGAGCAAACAGCTTCTACCCAGCTGCCTTTCACCAACTTGACAAGCTGCAGGAGCTGCTCCTGATTGGAGGAGAGCAGCATACTCGGCGTGTGGGTAGCAGAGTTGGGATTGGTGGAAGAGGACTATAAAGGAGGAGAGAGACAACATGCACCAGGAACATCTATCTGAAGGAACACCTGTGCAGCCCCCGAGAGAGCCGGCCAGCGGTGTGCCGCTCCCCCGCAGAAGTGGGGAAAGCGGCAGGGGGAACCGCCCTTCCACGGAGGTGGAAGGGATGGTAGCCAACCCGGGAAGAACCAGCAGCAAACCTGGGGAGGGCCGAGCAGACGAAAGAACAATGCAGGGTCCTGTGTCGTTCCTCCACGAAGAGGGGGAGCGACATAAATGAATGAAGCAGAAGAAATAAAGTATACTTAATGTTTAGAATTATCAATTACTGCTGATTTTCCATAATATATTTCATTTCTGATTTCACTGAAAGATTTGATGAGTATTACTATTCAAAGAATGTTATGTCACTGGTAAGCTCTTGGCATGTCTTTGAGGTAGATTTCATATTCACAATAGATTGATCCTACCACACTGCTGTTTTACACAGAGACTTCATTCAGAAGAATGTTTACTGGGCTGCATGTAGTACATGCAAAGTAAGGGTGAATGCAGATTTTGCTGAGCATGAGCCTAACCTAATTTGGGGAATCCCTTATAATGAAACATGCAGAATTATGAATATAAAAATTGCTCCAGCCCCTCCCAGGACCTTGGAAGGGGCACGTGCAAGCGTAAAGCCTTGAAGCTTAGGCTCCAGTTCATGATGAATCCAGCTCAGCTGGAACTCTTTTCTGGACTCTGTAATGCAGTGAACAGCATTGTTTTCACTTTAAAAACCCTCATCTTTGGTCATAAGATCACTGGTGTCTTCCTGGGGCAACGGGGATAGCAAAAGTTTCCTTGAAGCAGATTTGTCTAATAAAAGAATATGTCCCCAAATAAAGGAGACCTGCTCCCAACACACACTTGGTGTATTACAGCCATTGTGCCAATTTTTGAAGCAACCATGAGTTAGATATGTTCAGATCGCATGATAAGAGGATTAGTTTCCAATACCAGCTAGCTCTGGTTTTTGCATCACCATGAAGCAAATGCTTTTTTTCTTTGGCTTAAGATGGACACAGAAACTTGAGATAAATGAACTGGTGCCTCGTGCACTGTACGCCATCCCTAGCTCTGCTCCTACTTTTTCAGCTCATCTCTCTGGCCTTGCTGCACAGATGCTAGCATGGCTGTCACTCATTTTCCCATCAATGTCCAACTTCCCCCTGCTGGCATGAAAGTCTCTGGAGACAAAGCTTCTGTCCTGTTCCAGTTTGTACCCCCAGCACTTAATAGAGCACCTGGCACTCGGTGGGCCTGGCACTCAGTGAATGTTCTTAAATGAATTCATTACTTTTCATCCACTGTGATTCCACAGATTTTCTCCCTGTGTTGTCTACAGAAAACTGTACTGGAACTCGGCCCCTTAGGAGGGAATCTAATGGAATGATATATGTTGAGGCCATTTTTACTGATGCTACCAAAGCCACTTGGTGTTGGGGCTCCAGGAACCAGCTCCTGGTATGTGGGTGAAGTAAAAACAGACTCTCAGTGTTCTTCCTCAAGATCTGCAGGCACTGTTGGTCCATCCCCAACACATCCTAAAACCTTCCCTCATAACCAGAATGAATTGTGTTTGGCTGGGATTCTGAACCACAGAACAGGTGGATAGTCTTTCAACATCAGGTTTAGTGGAGAATCTGTATCTTGAATCTAAAATTCCCTTAGGCCATTGAACATCACAGAATTGTTGAGTTGAAAGTGAATAAAACTCACTTTCTGTTGCAGTTTAGTCAGGACAAAATATGTGGGATTAGGCTAGAGCAGTGTATTTTCTTATTTTTTTTAACACTACAGTTTAACATATATGCCACTTCTTCCTATTTCAAAAGTTATTAGTATCCACAGATAATTTATAAATTGAGAGCCAAATACATTTTGGAAAAAGCTTATGATCTGGGTGGGTGATGGGGAGAGATGTGCCCTTTGGCTGGGTCCCAGGAATTATTTTTGCATTAGGATTTAAAAGCAGGTAACCCTGAGAAAGCACCAGAACCTTTTTCTCCCAGAGTACTTTGTGTTAGATTTTTGGAAAAAAAAATGGAAATGAAGACCTTCTTTGCAGAGTTTATATACAGGGCTTAATATCCAGATAAGCATAACTATATACAATTTTTATACACAAATTGTTTTTAAATATGTATTCATCATCTATTGCACTTACACATTGTGCAAAAACTGCATTCCATGCCACGCCTGAAATGTTCCAAAGCTCAGTTCTGTCAGTAAATTGCAACCAAGATTTCTACAAAAAAAGACACGAGTGAAAGAGAATGAAGAAGAAAAAAAGAAATATTTTCAGAATACTCTTCTTTCAGGAGTGATTCTAATTTTTATAGATGAAACAATACTTCCACATTTTATCTACACACTAAAGAATTTACTGGTACTGGAAGATTTGGTTTCTGAATTATACTTGCACATTTACATTAAATTTCATCATATTATTTTCATATTACATGACATACTTGTACTGTGCATGATCTTTACTTCTCTGGAACAGAGTTTCACAACTTGAATGCTATTGACATTTTGGACTCGATAATGCTTTTCTTGTGGAGGTTTGTCCTGTACATAGTAAGTGGCTTAACAGCAGGCTGGGCTTAGCTCACGCAGTGTCAGCAGCACGTGCAGGGCTGCAAGCTGTTACCTGAATGCAAAATCATGTTGGCTGAGAAGCCCTGCTCTGTGGGATTCACTCTGACCTTTGTACCTGATAGTATTTTTGCTAGAGAGGAAAAGGACCTGTTACAGAATTTTAGCAACCTTCTACTACAAATGTAAAGTAGAATCTTAACCCTATTTCAAGGTGAACAGTGAAGATTTATTAAAATTCCAAATGTGATGAAATTGTAACTTACATAGACTGCAAAAAAGGGAGTGACTCAAATGCACGTCTTTCGATAAACTCTATTTTATTGCAGGATAAATCTCTAGGAAAAGGAAAACATTGCCTTGGTTAGCTATTACCTATATAGTCAGTGGGGATAATAAAATTTGCATTTGATAATGTTGGATATGCAGTTTTTACCTAAACTGTAAAGCTTTGGACTTGTATTTGACCCTCTGGAGATACTACCCCTTCTTACAACCTCTCCTAATAGTCTCACTGTTAGAACCTTCATCAATGACATACACAACTATAGATCTTGATAGATTGTGGTGGTAAACTTTCCTGAGTGCAGAATTGATTAGATGAACTTTCATAGTCTTCATCCATTTGAAACAAGGAGCAAAGCTGTCATCTCCATTTTTAATGTCTAATATTCCAAAGAATACTCACATTTTCACATCTTTCCTGGTTTAGTCCTAGTTTTCTAACTTCATTCAATACCAGAAAAAAAGATGCCCTTTTGAATCATTTGAAATGAAATTGGTTCTCTAATTAATTCATTATTTTGAACTGATTCAGAATTACACTTTCTGTCATACTAAAGGAAATTTATTTGTTGCTTGTTGCTTGATAGTCCATGAAAGCCATGATAGAACCGTCAGAAAACAGCACGACACTGGATTCCCACTTGAAAACACTCTTGGTGGTAGAGGACTCTTACTTCCACTGATTACAATTTGACCCTCACTTTTCACCTGCAGCTCATCTGTTGGTGGCTCCATCTCTAGAATCTCCTTCTCTCACCTGTCCCACGCGCAGTCACCAGTGGGACTTGCCCTAAGTGACTCTCCGAGGCCAACATCACTAGGTGCTTACAGAAGAGGCAGATTCTCAGCCCTGTTCTAGACCGACTCAGGCAGTTACTGTGGGGGTAGGGTTCAGAGCCCCAGGTAACTGTGGTGCAAGCTCAAGTCTGTTTTAGAGCACTGCTGTGACAGCATGGTTCCCCGTGGTGACTCTTGCTCAGCATTCAAAGGCCTGGAAGACCTGGCTTCACCCTCCAGCTTTCCCTGCATCTCTGTGCCTCAGAAGCTTCCATGTTTTCCCTTTCTCCCACGATATTCTCTCCAAGACGTCTGATGATGCCCACTGCCCCCTTGGAAGTCCTGTTCAACTGGCATTGCTCCCTGGTTCCATCGTCCCTGACCCAGCCCAAAGTCTTCTCCCTCGTCTGGACTCTATATCCATTTCTTTTGATATCGTTACTTGTGCCTTCCATTTCCCCAGAGCATAAACTTCTTGAAAGCATGGATTTGGCCTTGCTCATCTACATTGCCCACTATGTTTAAAACTGACTCATGGAAATAGACTCAGGTGTTTATTAAATGAAGGAATGGTTGAGTAGGTAGAAGAAGGAAAAGTGAATTTTTAAAAAGCAGTGTGGTTTTATTATTCCCTGGTCCCTCTGCAGCACTCTGTCAGCTACATAGTGCTTATTGGGTATTGGTTTGAGCTTGTGTATTTGTTTCCCCTGCAAGATTGTGAGCTCTTGCGAAGGTGGGATCCTGTCTTACTCATTTATGTGTCTCCAGTACTAGGCAAAGTGTTTGGCTTTCTCTTTCAGCTTTAGACAATTGATTGGCATTTTGAAAATGAAGTGAATACATATGCTAGCATAAACTAATTAGGCTACAAAGGATTTTCCAGCAGAAACAATGAAGGGCCTATTCTACCGGCAGTAGTCTCATTTGTTTTTCTCCAAACCATGTTTGCAAGGTTCCGGAGCCCAGATGGGAAAGGTGCTCAAGAGGAACCATGCAGATGTGGTTGTCCCCGTATGGCCTAGAAGTTCTGATCATCATTCAAAGGAGTGTTGTGAGTATCACATGCTATGTTCCTTAAGCCTTGTACTTTTGAGACAAGAATCTATTTGCTGAAGAGGCCCAGTAATTAGCCTAATAAGGATTAATGATGTACACTTCCCAATACTATGTAGTTATTGTTTTAATTATCTATTTCCAACATGGGTATAATAGTTCCTTAATTGAAATCATTAATGCCAAATCTGTTCTCTTGGTAGCTTAGTATTCTTGATAATATTGTTTATATAATTTACCTGTTTAGCAAGTCACTTAATGGCTAAAGGTTAACTTATTCAAGATTAGATCATCTAACAACTTTCAGTTGATGGCATTCAAATTAATGTTGTTGGTTTATGTTTTCTTCCCTTTGTTGTATTAAACCAACTTGTTCAAACCTTGTTTGTAAAGGCCAGATGATAAATGTTTGAGACTTGGTCGGCCACATATTGTCTCTGTTGTATTTTCTTGTTTCTTTGTTTCTCTTTACAGTCCTTTATAAATATAAAACTCATTCTTAACTTAGGACCTGTATGAAGACAGACCTTGGATCCAATTTCATCCACTGCTTGTAAATTAAATACAAATATAATCCGCGGCTCACTAGGCTAATCCTCCGCCTTGTGGCGCCGGCACACTGGGTTCTAGTCCTGGCCTGGGCGCCGGATTCTGTCCTGGTTGCCCCTCCTCCAGGCCATCTCTGCTGTGGCCAGGGAGTGCAGTAGAGGATGGCCCAGGTACTTGAGCCCTGTACCCCATGGGAGACCAGGAGAAGCACCTGGCTCCTGCCATCGGATCAGCGCGGTGCTCCGGCCGCAGCGCACTGGCCGCGGCGGCCATTGGAGGGTGAACCAATGGCAAAGGAAGACCTTGCTCTCTGTCTCTCTCTCTCTCTCTCACTGTCCACTCTGCCTGTCAAAAAAAAAAAAAACCAGAAAGCACATAATAGGTATTCCATGTTAGAGATATGAGACCCTACAGTGTAGACTTCCAGAAGAAACCTTAGAGATTATCCAGCTGGGACCCATATTTGTTTCCTAGATAATGTAACTAAAATCTCATAAATAAGTATGATTAACTGACTTACAAGTGTTGGAGGGATAGCAGGCCTTCAAATGAGTCCTTATGTAATTCAGTCAAGTCATTTTCACTGAGGATTCTGGAAAATGAAAGAGGTACTTCTGAATCAAAATGACAACTGCAGCTGTTTGTTTCATAGGACTAACTCTGTATGTAGAGGAAACTTTGGTAATGGTGCTGTTTAAATACCCAGATTCTAATTTACTTCTAGGGTGGCAATGTCTGTTGTATTTTAATTTAAACCATTTTTCCCACTCTCCCTTTTTTGTCCATCTCTATACACCTATCCGTCCTTCCCACCAAATCATAAATGTAATGTCTGCTCTGTAGGTCACAATGTCCCTGTTAGAACCTAACACTGGGAGGCACCAAGATTGGCAGAACTGCCATTTCCTTCTGTTTTTTCCCCAAGCCCTACTACCGAAGCCCCATGTTTGAGGTATGCCGGGGCTACAAGTTAAGGTTGACCAGGGAGGCAGTAATGATGGCTGAGTATTTAAATCCCTGCCATCTATGTAGGAGAACAAGACTGAGTTTGAGGTTCCTGAGTTTGACTGACCGAGTCTCACCACTACAGGCATCTGGGGAGTGAACAGTGTATGATAGCATGCTGCCTTTGCCTCTCAAATAAGAAAAATTAAATTTTCTTCCCCTTCCCTTTATCCCTTAGCCTTTCCAACTCCCATCTTCACTCTTTAGAGGAAACTAGTGTTATTTACTTTTGTGTCAGATGACTCTGATTTTTTCTTTTTCCAAAGATTTATTTATTTATTTGAAAGTCAGAGTTACACACAGAGAGAAGGAGAGGGGAGAAGGGAGAGGGGAGAGGGGAGAGGGGAGAGGAAGGTCTTCCATCCGCTGGTTCACTCCCCAATTGGCCACAAAGGCTGGAGCTGTGCTAATGAGGAGCCAGGAGCTTCCTCCAGGTCTTCCCATGTGGGTGCAGGGGCCCAAGGACTTGGGCCATCTTCCACTGCTTTCCCAGGCCATAGCAAAGAGCTGGATCGGAAGTGGAGCAGCTGAGACTCGAACTGGCACCCATATGGGATGCTGGCACTGTGGGTGGTGGCTTTACTTGCTATGCCACAGTGCCAGCCCTGACTTTGATTTTTCTTACAAGTTTGGGACATCTTTAAATGAAGCATAACCAAAATATATACAAACTGTGTGTATTGTATTTAAGAAACATCATAAATTAAAAGTCACAACTGCCTGATTCTAGCATTTTCCCATCAGAAATGAGATAGTAGGCTAAGGGGAAACTTTTATCTTTTTTAAAAAAGATTTTATTTATTTGTTTCAGAGTTATAATTACAGATGGAGAGAAGGAGAGACAGAAAGGTCTTCTATCCACTGGTTCACTCCCCAAATGGCTGCAATGGCTGTAGCTGGGCCAATTGGAAGCCAGGAGCCAGGATCCATGAGCCTCTTTGGGGTCTCCTACATGGGTGCACAGACCTAAGTGCTTGGGCCATCCTCTACTGCATTCTCAGGCCATAGCAGAGAGTTGGATTTAAAGTGGAGCAGCTGGGACTAGAACTGGTGCCCGTACAGGATACCAGCGCCGCAAGTAGCAGCTTAGCCCACTGCACCACTGCAGCACTGCACAGGCCCTGGGAAAATTTATCTTAAAGTGATCATAACCCTTCTCCCTTGTCTGTTATATGTCTTGTTTGTATTCAGAAATAATTTATGATGTCTGTACAAGTTGTCCCAGTGATATAACATGCAAACTGTCGTGAAAAATGTCAGTTAATTCCTTTTTTTTATTATGTTACACTCAGCACTTCAAAATTTCTAGTTCACTGGCCTAGGTGACATGATAGATTTTTATTTTTAGTTAATTACTTTGAATGTTAAGTATTTTCCCCCAAAATTGGGAGTCTAAACTGATTCCTTTCAAAAATCAGTAAGGAAAAGATAATTCAACAAATGGACAGTGGACAAAACCTCAACGAAACATAGATGTTCAATAAGTATATAAAGACATTTAAATTTATGAGTAATCAGAGAAATCCAGATTCAGCTGGGAACCCTTTTATTTGCCAGTCACATTAGCAAAAAGACAAAGAGCATCCCGAGGTGAAAAGGTGAAGGGAAGAGTCAGTGTTGGGGCATAGCAGGCTAAGCCGTCACTTGAGAAGCGTAAATTCCATATTGGAGAGCCTGGTTAAAGTCTTGGGCCCTCTGCTTCTGAGCCAGATGCCTGCTAGTGCACCTAGGAGGCAGCAGATGATGGCCCAAGTGCTTGATTCCTCGTCATCCCTGTGGGAGACCCAGAATCAAGTATTAGATCTTAGCTTTGGCCTGGCCCAGCCATGGCTGTTTTGGGCATTTGGGGAATAAAGCAGTGGATGGAAGATTCTCTCTTTCTCTCACTCTCTCATTTGCTCTCGCTCCATCTCCCCCTCCCCCCACTCCCATAGTTCAAGTAAACAAATACATCTTTTTAAAAAGGATGAAGGGAAATGAATGTTCTTATATTCTGTTAGCTGGAGTGTAAGTAAGTGTGCACAGCTTTTCTGAGGGCAATTAAAATTTCCTATTTCCGTAGTCTTCATCCATTTTCATTCTTTTTTTTTTGAGATTTATTTATTTATTTGAAAGTCAAGTTACACACAGAGAGAAGGAGAGGCAGAGAGAGAGAGAGAGAGGCAGAGAGAGAGAGAGAGGTCTTCAATCCACTGGCTCACTCCCCAGTTGGCCACAATGGCCAGAGCTGTGCTGATCCGAAGCCAGGAGCCAGGAGCCAGGAGCTTCTTCAAGGTCTCCCACATGGGTGCGGGGTCCCAAGCACTTGGGCCATCTTCCACTGCTTTCCCAGGCCATATCAGAGATCTGGATCAGAAGTGGAGCAGCCAGGACTCAAACCAGCGCCCATATGGGATGCTGGCATGGCTGGTGGAGGCTTTTCCCACTATGCCACAATGCTAGCTGCCCCATTTTCTTTCTAGACTTCTATTTTGCAAAATGCTTGTCCATGTTCACAAGTGTGCACAAGGATTTTCCTTGCAGCAATACATGAGAAGTGGACATAATCGAAAATCCATCAATAGAGGGATTATTAAGTAAACTGTGAAATGGCCATCCATACTATAGAATATCATGCAGGAGTTAAATGAATAGGGTAACTGACTGAGTACTAGGAGGGAAAGAAATCCAGAAGAAACCATGAAGTGAAAGAACCAAGTTGCAGGATGTTACTATTTACGTTAAAAAAAAAAGAAACCACACAACACAACTATTATGCTCTATGTAAATATGTTTGTAGGTAATTTTTTGGAAGGATATATGCCAAACTCAGAGCAGTAATTATTACCTCATAGGTAGGGAGTTAGGACACAATGAAGGTCTTCACTATCCCTATCACTTTTTATCTACTAAGAATGTAATGGTATTACTGATAAAATGCAAATAAATAGAAGTAGTTTCTTATTTCAAATTCTGTGCCTTGTTAAAACAACCATAGAATTATAATCAACAGATGTTGATTGTGACATGGAGAGGGAATACTTTTTCTGACATACTGACCTCAAAATAGTAGAACAAGAAAGCTCTTACAATGCAGTTAGTTTTGTGTATTCATGTTTGGGAGCGTGTACTCACAGTGTCTCAGCCCAGCGGTATGCTTTCCATACATTTTCATCAATGAAAGAAATCGAGTTTCCTTGGAAATTTCTGTAAAGGAACACAGTTCACATCCTTGAATGGGTTGGAAAAGAATGAACAGAATGAGGAAAAATAATCATGGCACCCTCATGGGGGAGTATTGAAATACAGAAATATTATCAGCTTTCTAATAAATACCAGTGCTTTTATGTTCCATAGCTCTCTGCTTCCCAGTTTGCTCACTCAATAAATAATGAGGGGCCACTGACATAAACAATGAAGCATCCTCTCAGAAGCTTAACTTCGTCTCTGTCCAGTCTCTTTGACAGTAAAGACAGTCAATCACTTTGAATATTAAGTATTTTCACCAAAATAACTCAGGTGTCTACACTGACTTCTATAAATCAGTGAGAAAAGGATAAATTATTCAAGAAAAAATGGGCAAAATGTATTGTCACCAATAAGAATAATGAAAACCTATGCAGGTATACTAGTGCTTTGGCCAAGCGCCCTCTGCTGAAATCTTTCCAAGTACTGAATGGATACAGACAATTTAGAATCAGAGGGACTAATGTGCTGATGTGGAAAGCCTTTTGGAATACAGCATAGGGTAAAAGTGCCGATCACTGAGCCAGGAGGCAAGCATTACCTCCATAGGAAAAAAAAAAGAGAGGAGGTTGGAAGGAAAGACGCACATCTGGGTTACAGGTAATAGAGTGAGGACCAGGGGATGATGAGGGTGTGTGGGGGTTCATACTTTCACATTTTATCCTACATTCTGTGCACTTTTTAAAAAGTGGAAAGGTGCTCATAATCGATACTTGTTTACAAGAAGCTGTTAAATGACTTATATTTAGCTTCAACTTTGAATTGCTGTGAGTGCTTAGCTTTAACTCTGTCCTCACTCCTCAGCAACAATGAACCTATTTGTTTTAGGTACACATTTTCCTGGAAGCAGGAGCAGCAATAAAACAGATACCTGTATGCTCACCTTCCTGGTGGATATGTCCTCTCGGGTTACTTTATGCTCATCAATAAAAAGTGCCTAACACTGAACACATCTCCCACTAACGGGCTCTTCTTTCTGACTGCTGTGCTTCTGCCTTATAGACCACCATCATTCTCGCTGTCATCCAGGGAAAGACTGTGGAGTCACGCATTTTTATTTTCTGTTACAATCCATCACACAATTCTTTAAGCCAGCTTTGCAGATGAGGATATTGAATCCAAGCTAAGTAATTTGTCCAAAGTCACAAAGCTAATCACTGGGAGACCTGTGTTCAAAGCCAGGCAACCTGGCTCCAGAATCTATCCTTAAATCTGTTGTATCATCTCTAATAAGTCGGGATGAGGGCTGTGTTGAAGAGTGGGATTAAAGCAATGAGGTAATAACATGGTGAATGTCAATAAATAATGAATCAGGAAAAGCAGTAAGGGCAATCACATGAGACTGTAGAAGAGCATAAGAGAATAAGAGAAGGAGGATCAGGAAAGCTCACAAGCAAAGTGGCCACTTGGGGGTGAACCAACGGAAAAAGGAAGACCTTTCTCTCTGTCTCTCACTGTCCTACTCTGTCTGCCAAAACACACACATACACACACACAGAGTCAACATAAGGTGGGGACTTGAGGAGGGCTCAGAAGATCTTGGGGAAAAGCTGCTGAGACAGGCAGGCTGTAGGGAACCATGAGGAAGGGAGATTCTTACAATATGCTGAAGGTGCCATTGTAGCTGTTGGGCTCTGGTACAGGAACTCTGTGAAGCTTCTGCACTGGGCTGAGGCCAGTGCATGAAAGTGTCTCATCTTTGCAGGTGCAGAGCTCACAGACATTTATGGTGGCAGCCGCATTCAGGGGTTGATCTGTGACTTCAGTTAGTGTTGAGTGCTGAGTCTGAACCTGGCCTGGATGTAGATCTGTAGTCTTCTTCAGGGATGGAGAATGGCCAGCTTTTGCAGTGGGTACCAGAGTTATGGTTAGCTCCATCTTGGAAGGCTGAGCTATGACACTGGATAATGTTGGGTGCTGAGCTTGATGCTGACCTGCTGTTGAAACTGTCATCTCATTGTACCCTGGGGACTGAGTTACGAGCTCCTTTAGTGGCTCTGTAGACTGAATTAGGGTCATTTGCATGGTAGTAGAAGGTGTAGCCTCTGTAGTACGTTGTGGAGTTTGGGTAATTTCCAGGTCCAGAGGCTTGACTGTGACTTGAGGCAGGTTTGTATGCTGAGTCTGAATCTGGACTGGAGGTGAAAATGTCACCTCAGGGTACATTGGATAAGGAGGAGGAGATATAGACTTGAAGGCTGTAGAATGTTCATCCTGTGTAGTGGGTACCTGAGTTATGGTTGACTCTAACTTCGAAGGTTCAGCTGTGCCACTGGGTGACATTGGATGCGGAGTTTGATCTTGACTTGGTTTTGGAACTACCATCTCATAATAAACTGGAGGCTGATAGACCACTTCATTATGTGGCCCTGGAGGCTGCCCTGAAGTCTCCTGCATGGTTGGGAGTGGTTCACCCTCCACAATGGATTCTGGAGTTAGGGTAAGTTCTACATCAAAAGGTTGAACTGTGACTTCTGTCAGGGTTGGATGCTGAGCCTGAACCTGGTCTGGTTGTGAAAGTACCTCCTCATGGAGCACGGGAGGTACTTTAGTCTTCTTCAGGGCTGTAGAATGTTCAGCCTTCCTGGTACGCTTTGCATTTATGGTAAGCACTGTGTCCAAAGGCTGAACTGTGATGTGAGGCAATGTTGGATATTGAGCTTGATTATGACCCAGTGTTGGAACTGTCACCTCTTGATGTATTGGAGATTGGGTTACACCCTCCATGGGAGGTTGACTGGAAGTCTCCTGCATGTCTGTAGAGGGTTCAGTCACCATACTGCTGGTTTCTGGAGTTATGGTAAGTCCCAGGTCCAGATGTTGAGTTGTGACTGGAGTCAGGTTTGGAGATGGAGCTGTAGTCTTGCTCAGGTCTGCAGGATGCTCAGCCTCTGTAGTAGGTTCTGTAGTAATGGTAAGTGCCAGGTCTAAAGGTTGATTTGTGACACTGGGTGATAGTGGAGGTTGATTTTGACCCTCATGATGCACTGGTGGCTGAGCTACAGATTCTTTAGGTGGAGTCTCCTGCACATTTGTGGCAAGTTCAGCCTCTGTAATGGGCTGTGGAGTTATTGTAAGTGCCAGATCAAAAGGTTGAAATGTGATGCGGGGTGATTTTGGAAACGGAGCTTGATCCTGAGCTGGTGTTGGAACTGTCACCCCCTGATATCCTGGGGGTTGAGCTATACCTTCCTTAGATGGCCCTGGAAGCTGAACTGGGGCCTCCTGCATGATTGGAGAAAGTCCGCCTTCCATTCCAGGTTGTGTAGTTATGGTGAGTTCCACATCCAAAGGTTGACCTGTGACTTTGGTCAGGTTTGGTTGCTGAGTTTGAAGCTCCTGCTGGGTTACAGATGATTGAGTGTCAGGGAAGTCTTGTGGCTTGGCTGGGGCTACATTTTGCACTGGAGCTTGTTCTGCATTCTTGAGGGGCTCTAGAGGCTCAGCTGGAGAAAGTTCCATCTTTTCAGGCAGTGCCGGAGGCTTGGCAAGAGGAGGCCCAAGCTGGGTTGGAGAAAATTCAACTTGCTTGGTGGGAACTGTAGGCTGGGCAGGTCCTTCCTGCTGACTCCAGTAAGGATAAACTTCTGGAGTGGGCTTTAGGGTTCTGGTAAGGTCAATATCCACATGTTTTGGTTTGGTTTTAGACATCCTTAAATGCTGAGTTCTGAGTATTTCTTCTGGAATATGAGGTGAAAATGTCATATTCATTGGAATAGCATCACTCATCTCTGGGAAGATATCTGAAGGCTGGTTTGTGTTTCCCTGTTGGAGTGGTAATTGGTAAGCACTCACGGGGCGCTCTAGAGGTGGAATGGAAATCCCCTGCTGGCTTGGTGAAGGTTCCTTCAGTTCTTCAGGCTGAGCTGGGACCCCTGGAAGTGGGGAGTGCTCATCCTCTTCCAGGGGCTTTGGCTGCTGAGCTGTGTCTGCCTCCTGGTCTTTCAAAGGCTCATGCTCCGTAGGGAACACTGAGGCGTGAGCTTGGGCTTCCTGATGGATTGGAGAAGGTGCAGCCTCTTCGGGGGCCTGTAAAATTTCAGCTGTTTCCTCCTGCTGGGTCGTAGAGGGTTTCTCATCCTGCATAACTTCTGGAGATTGAATTGGCAGTGGTTCAACCTCTTCAAGAGGCGTTGGAGGCAGAGCTGGGACTGAGGCCTGAGTTGTTGTGACCTCATGGCTGACTGGAAATGTTTCAACTTCTGCTTCAGGTTTTGGTGTTAGGGTCAGCTGCAGGTCTGGAGGTTTAGTAGTCACATTGGGCAAGTCGTACTGCTGAACTTGATGGTGACCGGGAGGTAAAATGGTCACTGTGTGATGACTTGGAGGCTGGGCTGGGACTTCTGTCTTCTTTCCAGAAGATTCAACCTCCTCAGAAGACTCAGAGGGCCGCCTTGGTTGCTCCTGCTCACTGATATAAGGTTCGGTCTCCATAGGAGGGACTGGAGTCAGAGCTAGGGCCTCCAGCTGGCCTGGAGGAGCTTGAGTCTCCACCAGGGCCTCCGCGTACTGAGCAATCTGCTGCTGTTCTCTGAGAGAAGGCTCTGTCTCCACGGGAGGGCCTGGAGGAGGCTGAGTCTCCACCAGAGCCTCCGCATACTGAGCTATCTGCTCCTGTTCACGGGGAGAAGGTTCTGCCTCCACGGAAGGGCGTGCAGTGTGAGCTCTGGGTGCCTGCTGGAATGGGGAAGGTTCCGTCTCTGCAGAAGGGACCGGAGTCGGCTCTGGGGGTTCCTGCTGGGCTGGAGAAGCTTCTGTCTCCAGGGAAGGGCCCAGAGTTTGATATGGGGTCTCCTGCTGGGCTGGAGAGGGTTTGTTCTCTACAGAAGACTCAACATACTGAGTGGGCTGCTCCTGATCACTAATATAGGGTTCTGTCTCCACAGAAGGGCCCGGAGTCTGAGCAGAGCCCTCCTGCTGCACTGGAGAAGAGTCCCGCTCCATGGTGGGCTCCGGAGTTATGGTCAGCGCCACATCTGCAGGCTTGATGGTAACATTGGGCAGGTTATAACGGTGAACTTGATTCTGATCTGGAGACCAGTCCGTCCCCTTCTGAATCTGTGGAGTCTGAGCTATGATAGTCTCTTCAGGAGATTCTAGCGCTTGAGCTCAGGGATCTTGCTGTACTGGAGATTTGACTTCTACAGGGAGTGCCGAAGGCTTCTCCGGGGCTTCCAGTTGGCTTCTAGAAGGTTCGATCTCTGGAGACTCAGAAGGCTGAGCAGGCTGCTCCTGATTGCTGGAGGAATATTCAGTGTTCACAGGCAGGCCTGGAGGCTGAGCTGGGGCCCCCTGCTGGCCTACAGATGGGCTGACTTCCTCAGCATACTCTGAGGGCTGAGCTGTGGCATCGTTTTGGGTAGAGAAAGGTCCAGTCTCCTCAGGGAGATCTGAGGTCTGAGCTAGACCCTCTTGAGTCCAAGATTCCACCCTCCCAGGGAATTCCGGAGTCTGCACTGGGGCCTCTTGTTGGGCTGAGGGGAGTCCCACTCCCTCAGGATGCCCCAGAGGCTGAGCTGGAGCCTGCTCCGTGCTTGGAGTAGACTGAACTTCCTCACCTGCCCCTGAGGCTTCTGTCAGCTCCGTGTCTGCAGGTTTCAGTGTGACACTGGGGAAGTTTGCTTGGAGAGCTACAATCTGAGGTGAGGATGGAGTGTTAAGACTGTGATACACTGATGCCCGACCTACTACTTCTGCAGTAGCAAATGGATTCTGAGCGGGGGCCTCCTGCTGCAACGGAGATGCTTCTTCCTCGGGCTGCTGCAGGTCTGCACCTGGGCCCTCTTGCTGGGGTGAAGAAGGTTCATCTGGTTCAACGGCCTGTGGAGGCGGAGCTTGTCCTTCTTGCTGTGCGGAGGAGGATTGGATGGGCTCCTGAGTCTCTGGATTTTGAGTCTGGCCCTCCAGCAGGAATTGAGATGGTTCAGCCTGCTCAGAGGGCTGTGCAGGTTCCCCTGGGTTCTCCTGGGATTCCGTAGGAAAACCACCAGGATAGACCCCATAGTCAGCCGGCAACACTTGATTTTGACCCTGAAGCTTGGCCGCTTTGTCTGGAGTTCCAACACCAACCTTAGGAAGCCGTCGACGCCGAGCTAGATCTTTCTTGGGGGTCAGGGGTGAAACAATCAACTTGTTTCCTTGTGAATCCTGACTGTCTAGAGGCGGAACGAATGCTTCCAATGACTGGTGAATCTTTCCTTCCAGTCGAGGAGGCAGAGCCAGGGGCTGAACCTGATCCCCGTCTAGCACGGGAATGGCCTCTGGTAGCCTTTGTTGTCGAGTCAGCCTATTGAAATACTGCTTTGGAACAGCAAGCTGTTCTGGCTCTGGGGGCACCCCTTGAGCTGAATCCATGTCCAGAAAAGGAAGCAAACTCACAGTGGACTCTCGAGGCGAGGCCAGCATCTGGGAGAGAGCAGAAGACCGCAGGTCATCAAAGCCGCTGGGGTCTGCCAGGGGTGTGAGTGTGTGAAGTGATTCAGGTGGGAAGTTCGGGGAGTGGGAAGACCAGGGCTCAGTGATCCAAGGGAGGCTGGAGGTCAGCTGGACCAGGTCCTGGGCCCACTCCAGAGGCTGAGTTGCCTGGACTGGCAGCCACAAAGGCTGCCAGTTGAAGAGGAGCCATGGGACCCACAAGCACAAAGGAGTCATTGACGGGGTTTTCAGAATACAGTGACTCAGGCTGCTGGGGCACACGCAGTATGCCCTGAGCATGAGCTAATGAATTTTCAGGATACAGTAACTCAGGCTGCTGGGGCACACGCAGTATGCCCTGAGCATGAGCTAATGAATTTTCAGGATACAGTAACTCAGGCTGCTAGGGCACATGCAGTATGCCCTGAGCATGAGCTAATGAATTATGGCAGCCCCTTAGAGGGCATGCCTTAGCAACTGTGCACCCCGCCCCACCCTTTATGACACCTGACCTTTATTTACACATTCTTTATTAGGCTCCGCCTCCAGGGCTCTTCTGCTTTGAGCCAGGGCAGCCTTTTTCTACAGCCACTGGGTCACAGACCCAGGTGGCTCCAGAACCCCAGCAGCCCACTAGTGTGGGGTGGGGCTGGGGAGGCGGACTTTCCCAAGGAAGTAACAGGCTGGTTTTTTTTGGGGGGGGTCTTCAGAGTTGTCGCTCCCCCTCTTCGTGGAGGAACGACACTAAACCCTGCCTAGGCTTCATATCCGAGTCACGGCACCATTATGTCGCTCCCCCTCTTCATGGAGGAACGACACTAAGTCCTGCCTAGGCTTCCTATCCGAGTCACGGCACCATTATGTCGCTCCCCCTCTTCGTGGAGGAACGACACTAAACCCTGCCTAGGCTTCCTATCCGAGTCACGGCACCATTATGTCGCTCCCCCTCTTCGTGGAGGAACGACACTAAACCCTGCCTAGGCTTCATATCCGAGTCACGGCACCATTATGTCGCTCCCCGTCTTTGTGGGGGAACGACACAAGACCCTGTGCTGTTCTTTCTGTCTGCTCGGCCCTCCCCGGGTTTGCTGCTGGTTCTTCCCGGGTTGGCTACTATCCCTTCCACCTCCGTGGAAGGGCGGTTCCCCCTGGCCGCTTTCCCCACTTCCGCAGGGGAGCGGCACACCGCCGGCCGGCTCTCTGGGGGGCTGCACAGGTGTTCCCTCAGATGTTCCCCTTAGATGTTCCTGGTGCATGCCGTCTCTCTCCTCCTTTATAGTCCTCCTCTGCCAATCCCAACTCAGCTGCCCACACGCCGAGTACGCTGCTCTCCAATCAGGAGCAAGTCCTACAGTTTATTGGTTGAACTGGAGGCAGCTGTGTAAAAGCTGTTTTCTTCTCTCCCAGCGCCATATTGTGGGAGAGCAGATGCATAGAATAAGTCTTAATTCCAGTAACTCAGTCTAGTCCGAGCTGCTCCCCACAAGAGTTATCTGGTTCTGGTTGCTAGCTTGAAGTTTCCTCCTCCAAGTTCAAATCCAAGAGCTGTCTTTCCTCCCATCAGGGCCCTAACTGGCCCTATTATGCTTATTTATTATGGAACAAGGCCATTTCCTCTAAAGTCTCAGTATCCTTGTTTTCATATTTGACAGTTCTGTTAGGTAGGGGCTACAATGAAATCAGTTCTTAAAAGATTTCTGTAGAGACATGGGCAATTCAGTGTGGGTGTGATGATTAGAACAGAATTCAATAGCAGTTTACATTGGCATAGGAAAACTTCCCCCATTCTACCCTGGCTCAGTACAGCTGCTAGCCTATAAGTAACAATGGCACTTTCTAGTGGTTTTACCCTGTGTGGCCCATAGAGAAGATACGTAAGATGTTAAAGTCCGCAAAGCATACTGCTGTGACCAGAACCCAGCTGACTTCCTTCAGAGCCCTTTTCATAATCTATTTTATTATGCACTGTCTGACACAGTTTCTACTATGGAAACTCCAAGAGAGGTCTCTATCTTATTCCCAGTACCTAGCACATGGCTTGGCATATCGTAATGATTTTCATATTTTTAAAATTTGAAATGATTATTTGAGAGAGAGCTCTTTTGTACTGGATTATTTCCCAAATACCTGCAATGGCTGAGATGGGGCCAGTCAAACCAGAAGTCAAGAACTCAATCCAGCTTTGCCATATGGGTGGCAAGAACCCAACTACCCAAGCCATGGCTGCTCTCAAAGTCTGCATTAGGAGGAAGCTGGAGTTAGGAGCCAGATCTGTGTGTTGAACCCCAGGTACTCTGAATGTGGGATACAAATGTCTTTATTGCCAAATACTCCAGTAATGGTGTTAAAAATGGAAGTGAGGCTGGCGCCGTGGCTCAATAGGCTAATCCTCCACCTGTGGTGCCAGCACAGCAGGTTCTAGTCCTGGTCGGGGCACCAGATTCTGTCCCGGTTGCTCCTCTTCCAGTCCAGCTCTCTGCTGTTGCCCGGGAGTGCAGAGGAGGATGGCTCAAGTCCTTGGGCCCTTCACCTGCATGGGAGACCAGGAGAAGCACCTGGCTCCTGGCTTTGGATCAGCGCGGTGCGCTGGCTGCAGCGCACTGGCTGTAGCGGCCATTGGAGGGTGAACCAACGGCAAAGGAAGACCTTTCTCTCTGTCTCTCTCACTGTCCACTCTGCCTGTCCAAAAAAAAAAAAAAACCACGAAAGGAAACAGTGTCAATTAACATTGTTGGAGGGAATGAGGATGACTACAGTCTTTCTGTGAAGCATTCTCTTAATACTGAATTTGTGTGTGTGTGTGTTTGGGCACAATAATCTCAATATTGTTATCTCATTTATAAAAATAAGACATTAATAAGACATTAATGAGAAAGATAAGTACCTAAATACTTTATAAAAGTAGAGAATAAATGCATTAGCAAATACAGAAATATATATTGCAGGATAAAGTCACCAACTGTGACACTGGCATCCCATATGGCCTTGGGTTCAAGTCCCAGCTGTTGCACTTCTAATCCAGATCCCTGCCAATCCACCTAAGAAAGCAAAAGAAGATGGCCCAAGTCCTTGGGCCCCTTCACCCATGTGGGATATCTAGAAGAAGCTCCTGGATTCAGTCTGGCCCAGCCCTGGCCATTGCAGCCATTTGAGGAGTGAACCAATGGATGGAAAATCTCTCTCTCTCTTTCTCTCTTTTTTCTCTCTCTCTGTAACTGTGCCTTTCAAATAAATAAAATAAGTATTTTTAAAAAAGATCAGAGAAAAACAGAAAAGCATGTATGCTATAATGCAATAAGAAACAGTAGTGTTTGAGACACCAGTTAGGAAGCTTGCATCTTATAACAGAGTACTTGGGTTCATATCTTGGCTCTGCTCCCAATTCCAGTTGCCTGCTAATGCACACTCTGGGAGGTAACAGGAGATAGCTCAAGTAGTTAGGACCCTAACACCCACATGAGAGACCTGGATTGAGTTCTGGTATTTACCTGACCCAGCCCCAGGCATTAAAGGCATTTGGAAGATGAAGAGCAGATTGCTGCACTCTCGCTCGTTGTCTCTCTTGCTCTGTCCCCCTATGTCTCTTTCTCAAATACATACATAAACACATTTTTTAAAAAGAAAAGATGATTGGGGCCAGCACTGTGGCATAGTGGATAAGGCTGCAACTTGCCATGCTGGCATCCCATATGGGCGCCAGTTCGAGTCCCAGCTGCTCCACTTCCAATCCAGCTCTCTGCTATGGTCTGGGAAAGCAGTGGAAGATGGCCCAAGTCCTTGGGCCCCTGCACCTGTGTGAGAGACCCGAAGAAGCTCCTGGCTCCTGGCTTCAGATCTGCCCAGCTCTGGGCGTTGCAGCCATTTGGGGAGTGAACCAGCAGATGGAAGACCTCTCTCTCTGTCTCTGGACTTCTGCCTCTCTGTAATTCTGCCTTTAAAATAAATAAACAAATCTTTAAAAAGAAATAAAGATGAAACTGATAATATTTCTTCAAAATATAAGGGTATATAATTGTTTATGATCAAAGTTTAAGAGTAACATGAAACAGAGAAAACTTTGATTTTATTAGAAGATAGAACTGGGGCATTTTTATTTTTTAGATTTCTATTGTTTCTTGAATGCTTGTTTTCAATAAAGTAACATTAAATAAAAGTAAGTAAAATACTGAAAGGAAAAAATTTATGAACTACAGGTGGGGGAGACTATCTGTTACAAATTGAAGGAACCTAGAAATTTGAAGAAAACAATTGATAGATTTATCATTATAAAAATTGTAAAAGATGCTATATTAAAAGCCAAAAATTCAAATGATTGAGTGGGGAAATATTTTTAACATCTGTAACAGGAAAAGGTTATTATCTCTAATATTTTAACAACACCTACAGGGTCTGGCATGGAGGCATAACAGATTAAGCCACCATCTGCAGTGCCAGAATCTGTGTGGGTACTACTTCAAGTCTCAGCTACTCCACTTCCTATCCAGCTCCCTGCTAATGCACCTAGGAAAGCAGTGGAAGATGACCCAGAATATTTGGGACCCACTACTCACAGGGGAGACAAGGAAGAAGCTCCTGGCTCCTGGCTTTGGCCAGGCCCAGCCCCTAGCCATTGCAGCCATTTGAGGAGTGTACCAGCAGATGGAAGTTTCTCTCTCTCTCTCTCTCTCTCTCTCTCTCTCTCTAACCCTGCTTTTCAAATAAATAAATATTTAAAAATAAATCACCTACAAATTAATTAAAATAAAACAATTACTAGGGAAAAATATACTAGATGTATGAACCAGCAAGTCACAGAAGACAAATTGAAAATGGCCTGCAAAGACATGATAAGACAGTGATTTTCACTATTAATTATGGACATGCCAATTCAAACATAACTTTTCTGCATATCTAATTGGCAAATTATTTTTATAAAAAATGGGTAGCACTGTGGACTGGAACTGGTGTAAGAAAATTGGCAGATTGGGCTGGTGCCGTGGCTCACTAGGCGAATCCTCTGCCTTGCGAGGCCGGCACACCGGGTTCTAGTCCCGGTCGGGGCACCGGATTCTGTCCCGGTTGCCCCTCTTCCAGGCCAGCTCTCTGCTGTGGCCAGGGAGTGCAGTGGAGAATGGCCCAAGTGCTTGGGCCCTGCACCCCATGGGAGACCAGGAGAAGTACCTTGCTCCTGCCATCGGATCAGCATGGTGCACCGGCCACAGCACGCCGGCCACGGCAGCCATTGGAGGGTGAACCAATGGCAAAGGAAGACCTTTCTCTCTGTCTCTCTCTCTCACTGTCCACTTTGCCTGTCAAAAAAAAAAAAAAAAAAAGCCAGCACCGTGGCTCAGTAGGCGATTCCTCCACCTTGCGGCGCCGGCACACCGGGTTCTAGTCCCGGTCGCGGCACCGGATTCTGTCCTGGTTGCCCCTCTTCCAGGCCAGCTCTCTACTGTGGCCAGGGAGTGCAGTGGAGAATGGCCCAAGTGCTTGGGCCCTGCACCCCATGGGAGACCAGGAAAAGCACCTGGCTCCTGCCTTTGGATCAGTGCAGTGCGCCGGCCGCGGCGGCCATTGGAGGGTGAACCAACGGCAAAGGAAGACCTTTCTCTCTGTCTCTCTCTCACTATCCACTCTGCCTGTCAAAAAAAAATTAAAAAAAAATAAAAAAATAGAAAATTGGCAGATTTAAGAACAGTTCATTAAAAAATGTAAGAGCAACAGATGGGGATGCGCCAAGTTCTGCATAAAAATTTCCCTGAAATTATCATCTGACTCCTAAAATGCACACGTGTAGGGCATACTGCAAGAATCTCGATGGAGACTGTCGCTCCCCGTCTTCGTGGGGGAACGACACAGGACCCTGTGCTGTTCTTTCTGTCTGCTCGGCCCTCCCCGGGTTTGCTGCTGGTTCTTCCCGGGTTGGCTACTATCCCTTCCACCTCCGTGGAAGGGCAGTTCCCCCTGGCCGCATTCCCCACTTCCGCAGGGGAGCGGCACACCGCCGGCCGGCTCTTCTCGGGGGCTGCACGGGTTCCCTTAGATGTTCCCCATAGATGTTCCTGGTGCATGCCGTCTCTCTCCTCCTTTATAGTCCTCCTCCACCAATCCCAACTCGGCTGCCCACACGCCGAGTATGCTGCTCTCCAATCAGGAGCAAGTCCTACAGTTAATTGGTTGAACTGGAGGCAGCTGTGCGGAAGCTGTTTACTTCTCTCCCAGCGCCATATTGTGGGAGAGCAGATGCATAGAATAAGTCCTAATTCCAGTAACAGTCTAGTCCGGTTTGCTCCCCACAGAGACACTAGTCTTGTTTATGTGATCTCTTTGACTCTTAGTCCTATCATTATGATCAATTGTGAACAGAAATTGATCACTTGGACTAGTGAGATGGCATTGGTACATGCAACCTTGATGGTATTGAATTGGAATCCCCTGGCACGTTTCTAACTCTACCATTTGGGGCAAGTCCTATTGAGCATGTCCCAAACTGTACATCTCCTCCCTCTCTTATTCCCACTCTTATATTTAACAGGGATCACTTTTGAGTTAAGTTTCAACACTTAAGAATAATTGTGTATTAATTACAGAGTTCAACCAATAGTATTAAGTAGAACAAAAAGAACACTAAAAGTGATAAAGTATTAAGTTGTTCATCAACAGTCAGGGCAAGGGCTGATCAAGTAACCATTTCACATAGTGTCCATTTCACTTCAACAGGTTTCCTTTTTGGTGCTCGGTTAGTTGTCACCAATCAGGGAGAACATATGATACTAGTTATAGCATTAAATCACAATGTACAGCACATTAAGGACAGAGATCCTACATGAGGAGTAAGTGCACAGTGTATCCTGTTGTTGACTTAACAAATTGACACTCTTGTTTATGGTGTCAGTAATCACCCTAGGCTCTTGTCATGAGTTGCCAAGGCTATGGAGGCCTTTCGAGTTCACCGACTCTGATCATATTTAGACAAGGTCATAGTCAAAGTGGAAGTTGTCTTCTCCTGTCACAGAAAGGTACCTTCTTCTTTAATGACCTGTTCTTTCCACTGGGATCTCACTCACAGAAATCTTTCATTTAGGTCATTTTTTTTTTTTTTTTGCCAGAGTGTCTTGGCTTTCCATGCTTGAAATATTCTCATGGGCTTTTCAGCCAGATCCGCATGCCTTAAGGGCTGATTCTGAGGCCAGAGTGCTGTTTAGGACATCTGCCATTCTGAGTCTGCTGTGTATCCCACTTCCCATGTTGGATCGTTCTCTCCCTAATGCTGTAACTAGTACTTAAACAGTATTTTACACTTTGTGTTTCTGTGTGGGTGCAAACTGTTGAAAGCTTTACTTAATATATGCTAAATTGATCTTCTGTATATAAAGATAATTGAAAATGAATCTTTATGTGTATGGAAGGGGAGAGGGAGCGGGAGAGGGGAGGGTTGCAGGTGGGAGGGAAGCTATGGGGAGGGGGGAGCCATTGTAATCCATAAGCTGTACTTTGGAAATTTATATTCATTAAATAAAAGTTAAAAAATAAAAAAGCAACATCTGAAAAGGTGAGAAACAGAGAATTCAGCTACAGCTACCACTTGTGACAAAGATAAGAAAATTTAGAGCTTGAATTCCATCAAGTTAGACGGGTTGATTATCAGCTTGGATTTTCTATGGAAGGGCCATAAAACAAGAGTAAATACTTTGTCTCAAGGCTAAGGAGTTTCTATAAGAACAATAAAAACAAACAAACAAAATAAACCAAAACTATGAAAATATACTTCCACTGGCTCAAGGTGACTGGTCAACAATATATCTTCCTAATGGAACAAAATAACTCTCTTCAGAGAAAGTATATGGAGTCCACAGTCCCCATAACTAATTTTCTAGTATTTAGTATATGTGACAACAGCACAATCAAAATACTAAATATGTGAAAAATGTGACCCATAGTGAACTGAAAAAGCAGTCAAAAGAAACTTAAATAACCCAAAAACGGAAGTTAGCAACAATTTTAAGAGGGAAACTACAAAGATTAGTAAGTATGAAATTTTAAGTAAAAATGACCATTATGGGTGAGCAGATAGGGAAATTTCTGCAGAGAAGTAAAAATATTAGGCAGAACAAAATGGAAATGGTAGAACTGAAAAGTGAAATGTCTGGGACAAAAAAGCTCATGCCAGATGGACTTAGTAGAAGGGAATGGAAGAAGAGAGTGACCATGGGCCAGCGCCGTGGCTCAATAGGCTAATCCTCCACCTGTGGCACCGGCACACCAGGTTCTAGTCCCGGTCGGGGCACCGGATTCTGTCTTGGTTGCCCCTCTTCCAGGCCAGCTCTCTGCTGTGGCCCAGGAGTGCAGTGGAGGATGGCCCAAGTCCTTTGGGCTTGCACCTGCATGGGAGACCAGGATAAGCACCTGGCTCCTGGCATCGGATCAGCGCGATGCGCTGGCTGCAGTGTGCCAGCCGTGGCAGGCAGCCACTGGATGGTGAACCAACGGCAAAGGAAGACCTTTCTCTCTCTCTCTCTCAGTGTCCACTCTGCCTGTCAAAAAATTTAAAAAAAAAGAGAGAGTGACCATGAAGATAGGTCAATAGAAAATATCCTTCTTAATGACTATTTAATGAGTATTTCAATAGAAAATACTCTACTTAATGTTTTCTTTGAAAAATTAAAAAATTGTAGAGCCTCTGTAACTCCTAGAGTATTAGGCAAATGTGTGTAATAATTACTCCAATTCCATATGAATTCTAATATTGGCAAACATTCATTATAAGAGCTTTCAATTTACTTTTAATAATGGAATTTTGGTCAAATAATTTTATCGTTAACTATGGTATTTTTATTCCATTTTAATCCAGAGGATTAAAAACATTGTAAGGGAGGGAGAAGAGCTACAGTGGGAAGTATAATTATGCTCTTAAAACTGTATATATGAAAAACTTGAGGGGCCGGCACTGTGGCACAGTGGGTTAATGCCCTGGCCTGAAGCGCCAGCATCCCATATGGGTGCTGGTTCGAGTCCCGGCTGCTCCACTTTCAATCCAGCTCTCTGTTATGGCCTGGGAAAGCAGCAGAGGATGGGCCAAGTCCTTGGGCCCCTGCACCCACATGGGAGATTGGGAAGATGCTCCTGGCTCCTGGCTCCTGGCTTCAGATTGGCTCAGCTCTGGCCACTGCAGCCATCTGGGGAGTGAACCATCGGATGGAAGACCTCTCTCTCGCTCGCTCTCTCTCTCTGCCTCTCCTGTGTAACTCTTTCAAATAAATAAATAAATAAATCTTTAAAAAAATTTGAAATTTTTTCCCTTTATATATATATATGTACATATATATACACATACATATATACATATATATTCTAAAAGTAAAAATTTAAAGAATGAAATTACGGGGCCAGCACTGTGGCTTAGCAGGTAAAAACATTTTAAGGGAGGGAGAAGAGCTACAGTGGGAAGTATCATTATGCTCTTAAAACTGTATATATGAAAAACTTGAGGGGCCAGTGCTGTGGCACAGTGGGTTAACACCCTGGCCTGAAGCGTCAGCATCCCATATGAGTGCTGGTTTGAGTCCCAGCTGCTCCACTTCTGATCCAGCTCTCTGCTATGGTCTGGGAAAGTAGTAGAAGATGGCCCAAGTCCTTGGGCCCCTGCACCCACATGGGAGACCCAGAAGAATCCCCTGGTTCCTGGCCTTGGATTGGCTCAGCTCCAGCCATTGCAGCCATTGGGGGAGTGAACCAGTGGATGGAAGACTCTCTCTCTCTCTTTCTCTCTTTCTCTCTTTCTCTCTCTCCCCCTCTGCCTCTCTGTAACTCTTCCTTTCAAATAAATAAATGTCTTAAATTTTTTTAAAATTAAGCATGAAATTCACACAAATATAGTAAAGAAAAAAATTTTAAAGAGAATTTCAGTTTCCCTGTAGTGAATGGAGAATTAATGGGAGTGTTCCAAATAAATGGAGTGACAGCCTGCAGGCCCAGCATCCCTTTCCCAGTTGCTCCTCTTTCTTTCATAGTCATTCAGTCATTGATGACTTGTTTTATGGTTGTAAAGGAAATGACTATGAGATGTTTCTAGTCAGAATGATAGAAATGTTTTTCATGAGGGGAGGAGAAGGATAGAGGATATAAAGGCAATTGCTACCTAACGCCAATTAACCTTTCTGATGGCACTCCACCATCAAGGCCCTTTCCTCAGCCCCTCAATTCTTTTCCTCCTCCAACATATTTCTGTGTGACTTTACTATCGCTAAAATACCTCTGTCCACATACACACAACTAAAGGTGAATATACGGGACCCTTGGTAAAACTCAGTGGTCATTGAAATTTGTTCTGCCCATAGTCTCACATTTCACCTTCTACAACTTTCTTGGGGCCATCAGCTTCCTCACAAAAGCACTAGTGCCCCTACCTGCTCTGCTCATCAGGTGTCCACCGTGTACAATGTTTGAGTTCCAAATAAAATACACTCTTCCAAAGCTATTTGTTCAACCCCATTTCCTTGGAGAAGTCTACCCCATTACATCTCACATAGTCTCTTACGAGAAGGCCTGGAACTACTGTAAGATCCAGGCTTACCCAGAGGCCGCAGCTGCAGGGTGAATTGGGATCGGCTTGGCTGAGGCAGGCCTGCCTGCAGCTATTGGAGGGCTTTTCCCAGGAGCCTGTAGCATTGAAACTTCTTCCTGCCAAGTTCTCAAGATGTGACTCCTCTCCTGCCAGGAAGCACGTCCCCTGGAAACGTTCTCTACCACTAATCTGCATTCATCTGCACTTTCCCCAAGCCAGCCACTCTTCCCCTTCTGGCAATTTGAGATTCCTCTCTTTTAATATTTTTGCCAAGTTTCAGAAAAAGGCTTACTTTTTTTTTAAGAAAAATATTTCTTTCAACTTTTTTTCAAAGTATAAAATTAACTTAAGCTTATCTTGTAAATAATTAGAAAATTGATGAGGGCATAAAGCACTACTCCTCTCCCCCAGAGACAACTGATTTTAATTTTTTTAGTTAGTGATTCCCCTTGGGTTCAAATTCATTGGAAAGTATGATACCACTAAATATGTGAGTGCATTAGATTTCAGCAGACAATGACTTTGCATTCTGTGCGTTGAGCCCTATAGGAAGCCATTCCACTGAGAAGAATGAGGGACACACATTAGCCACCCCATTTGTGGGGGGTACTTTCCAAGCCCCTCACCTCAAGTGGATCCCTGAAGCTGCAGATAGCAACAATGTATACTAATGATCTTCAAAAAGTTCATGAAAAATGCCTATTATCAACAATCTGTGCATGGATTTCAAATTTTTGCATCATAGTAAGCTTATTTTTTAATTCCATTTCTACAATCTCTTTGAAGTACCTTCATATGTACTATTTTTTTCTCATGCATACATACCGGCAATAGTTTAATTTATAAATTAGGCACAGTGATATTAACAACATAACGTAGATCTTAGCAACTTCATAAGATGATTTTTTTCTTTCCTGATTAAACTGAGAGTTTTCACCTTTTACTGAAATAAGCAGTCTGAGGCTCCTGAGTTCTAAAGCAAAAGATGACATTTATGTTTGAAGAGCAAGGAAGAACCAAGATTTTTCTAAATGATGATTTCCCACTCAGAAAATCCAACATGAGTCACTTCCCTGGTAGCCTATGGTTTCATCATTCTTGCTTGGCAGTGGTCCATATCTGTGGTGGCTAAAGCATATACGACGGAGGAGCCCACGTTTTAGAAAAATAATAATGAATTACAAATACAGATGAGGTTAAAATATGACTATACTTTTATATAAGGGCGTGGGAAATTGGAATACATTGTGATTTTAAAAGAAAAATGCTGTAATATCAATGAATAAAGTTCAGTCTCACCAATGAAGGCGAGTACCATCGAATCTGTTAAGGGCCCTAATGGAACAAGGAGGCAGAGGAAGATGAATTTGTTGCTGTTTGAACTGGACACCCCCTCTTCTCCTGCACTTGGGAGTTAGTTTTCAGGTTGCTTCCATCTTGGCATTCAGACTGGGCCTTGCAGTATTGTTTACCCGGCTCTTGGGCTTTTAGATATGGATGAAGTACAGCCCCAGCTTTCCTGGTTCTCCAGTTTGATCCTGGGATTTCTGAGCCCCTATACTCATGCTAGCCAATTCCCATGACAAATGTAAATATTCCTGTGGGATTTTCACAATATTCACTTTGCATGGACTTCTTGAAGATTCGTATCTTGTTATTTATTTATTTGTTTGAAAGGCAGAATTACAGAAACACACACAGTGAGAGAGGTTTTCCATCTGCTAATGCGGATGCATCTCCAAATGCCTTAAACTGCTGTGCCACCATATCTCCCAAAATAAGTAGATTTTAATTCCATTTTCTGTGTACCTTTTTAAGTGCTTTCATGTGTGTGTGTATGTGTCTGCATCTTCTATTGGTTCTGTTTCCCTGAGAACCTTGACTTACACGCCTTCTATTACCCACTGTTGGGGAAATATAATTTAAAACAAAAGCACAACCGAGAAAATCTTCACAAAACTAGTAGAGAAAGAAAACAATTTTGTTATCAAATGAGGATTAAACATGAATGTGATACACATCACAAGCAACCTTCTAAAGGACTGCAAAGAGAGGAAGAAATCTCACCCTTTTATAAATGCAAACAGACCCAACCTATTACAGACATGTTCTCAAGATAAAGAATAGTCCTCAAGTAAGAAGACTTGCCAGCACCATGTGCCACACACAGTTCATCCTGTGTTGACTAAGTGGATTTCCAAAAGTGATTAAACACTTGGAATCCAAAACCAATGTAGAGAGACCTCATTGAACACCCTGTGCTAGAAGAGTCACCTGCCTTTGTAGCAGGAAGAAATTACCCTAAAATAAAGTCCACACTAATGCCCTAACAAAGTTTAAAAATAAGTTTTGAAATAATAAAGTAAATCTACAGAAAAATTGAAAGTCTATCAGTACAAATTATAAGACTCATCAAAGGAAGAAAACAAAACTCATTGAACCATCTTGATGATGTCTAGCATTTCATCAAATGCTAGATAGGGATGAGCATTTGGCACAGCAGTTAAGATGCTGCTTGGGCTGTGGTGAAGAGCGGTGTTGGTGTTGTGGCACAGCAACTCAAACCACTGCCTGGGACACCTGCATCAATAAATCCAGGAGCCAGTCTGGGTGTCAGTTGCTCTGCTACCAATCCAGCTCTCTGCTAATGCCACTGGGAAAGGAGCAAAGGATAGCCCAAGTACTGGGCCTCTACCACCCACTTGGGAGATCCAGATGGGGTTCCAGGCTCCAGACTTCATTCTGAACAAGTATCAGCCATTGCAGCCATTTGAGGAGTGAACCAGTGGATGAAAATCCATTTCTATGTCTCTCGCTCTCTCTGTGTTGCTCTGCCTCTCAAATTGAATATATATATATACCATATACACGTATACATATATATATACATGTACACATATATATGTATATATATATTTTAATGCTGCTTGGGATGCCCACATCCCATATTGTAGTGCCTGGGTTCAAGTCGTGGTTTAACTACATGTTACTTCCCCTTCCCCATTTACAATCTAACCTTGAGACTATCCATGCATTTGCAATTGTGGGGGTGGAGGGGGGAATACATCTTCCTCTTCAGCTTCTAATTAACAAAGCTAAGCCACAAAGAGATGCACAAACAACAGATTCCAGTTAAGAAAATTTATGATGGAACACAGGTCTCAGTCAAATTTCATATCAAAGAAGTCTCCATCAGACCCCCAGAAATCTGCTTAACCATCTTCCCCAGCTCCTGTTTTTCCCTTTAAAAGGATCTCTAGTTAAATTGCAAAGGATAGAAAAGCATATTAAGTGCATCCGTTAAGCGACCTCAGCCACCTCCACTGGGAAGGAGAAGACTCAGTGCACAGGCTGCTGGAGGTTAGCAGACCCATGGCAGGATTTCAGGGATGGCCCAGGCAGATGCTGAAAAACCTTTTTTTGGGAAAATCTATCTTCTCTCCCTGCCTTGGCATTGGATACCTGTAAATGCTTGTTAGTGCAGGGACACGTACTTTGAGAAGTGTACTGACTCTCTGGGGAAGTCAAACTGGATGCACCCTGGGAACTCTCTTTCTCCACTGTCTGGACTTCGTGCCATTTGGACCTAGCTTAGGTTGAATGTTCTGGAAGCATTTGGTGGGTGTTAAGATTCTAAGAGTATCATAGAATGGTATTTAGTATTTTTAAAATTTCATTTAATGAACATAAATTTCCAAAGTACAGCTTATGGATTACAATAGCTTCCCCCCCATAACTTCCCTCCCACCCACAACGCTCCCCTCTCCCACTCCCTCTCCCCTTCCATTCACATCAAAATTAATTTTCAATTGTCTTTATATACGGAAGATCAATTTAGCATATATTAAGTAAAGATTTCCACAGTTTGCACCCACACAGAAACACAAAGTGTAAAATACTATTTGAATACTGGTTATAGCATTAATTAAATACCTAAGAGTAACTGAGTATTAATTACAGAGTTCAACCAATAGTTTTAAGTAGAACATAAAAAAATACTAAAGGGGTAAAAAGTTCTTTTTTTTTCTTTTTTTGTTTGTTATATAGTTATTTTTTATTTAATAAATGTGAATTTGCAAAGTGCAAATTTTGTATTGTTGTGGCTCCCCCCCCATCTTCCCTCCCTCCCGTGGCCATCATCTCTCCCTCTCCCATCCCGCCCTTCATTGAGTTTCATTTTCAATTACCTTCATATACTGAAGATCAACTTAGTATATACTAAGCAAGGATTTCAACAGGCTGCACTCACACAACCACACAAGGTATAGGGTATTGTTCGACTAGTAGTTTTTTTTTTTTTTTTTTTTTTGACAGGCAGAGTGGACAGTGAGAGAGACAGAGAGAAAGGTCTTCCTTTGCCGTTGGTTCACCCTCCAATGGCTGCCGTGGCCGGCGCACCACGATGATCTGATGGCAGGAGCCAGGTACTCATCCTGGTCTCCCATGGGGTGCAGGGCCCAAGCACTTGGGCCATCCTCCACTGCACTCCCGGGCCACAGCAGAGAGCTGGCCTGGAAGAGGGGCAACCGGGACAGAATCCGGCACCCCGACTGGGACTAGAACCCGGTGTGCCGGCGCCGCAAGGCGGAGGATTAGCCTATTGAGCCGCGGCGCTGGCCAGTAGTGTTGTTTTTAAGTGTCATAGTAAAAAAAACATTAAGGACAGAGATCCTACATGTGGAGCATGTACCCAGTGACTCCTGTTGTTGATTTAACAAATGGCACTCTTATTTATGACGTCAGCAATCACCCTAGACTCTTGCTATGAGCTGTCTAGGCTATGGAAGCCCCTTGAGTTCACCGACTCTGAACTTGTTTAATCAAGCCCATATCACAGAGAAAGGCGCCTCTCTCCTTGATGGCCTGTTCCTTCTGCTGGGGTCTTGTTCACCAGGATCTTTCATTTAGATTGTTTTTTTGCCACCGTGTCATGGCTTTCTATGCCTGTGAGACTCTCATGGACCTTTTAGCCAGATCCGAATGTCCCAAGGGTTGATTCTGAGGCAGAAGTGCTGCCATTCTATGAGTCTGCTGTGTGTCCTGTTTCCCCCGCAGGATCATTCTCTCCCTTTTAATTCTATCCTTCATTATTTGCTTACACTGATCTTATTTGTGAAATCTCATTGACACATACCCTATCTTTTTGATCGGTTGTGTATTTATACTTATCACTTTACCAAGTGCGCTGGCATTGGTACCTGCCTCCTTGGTAAGATTGAGTTGAAATCCCCTGGCACATTTCTAGTTCCACCATTGGAGGCAAGTCCGAGTGAGCATGTGCTGACCTATACATCTTCCCACTCCCATATTTAACAGAGATCACTTTTCTGTTAATTTTTAAACGCCTAAGAATGATTGTGCATTGATTACAGAGTTCAACCAGTGGTCTTATGTAGAACAAACAGAGCAGCAGCAGCAGCAGCAACAACAAAAATACTAAAAGGAATAAAGTAGTAAGTTGTTCCTCAACAGTCTAGACAAGGGCGGATCATGTCATTGTCTCTCATAGTGTCCATTTCACTTCAATGGGTATAATTTTAGATGCTCATTTAGTTGCCATCGATCAGGGAGAACATGTGATATTTGTCCCTTTTGGACTGGCTTATTTCACTCAGCATGATGTTTTCCAGCTTCCTCCATTTTGTTGTAAATGCCCGGATTTCTTTTTTTTTTTTTTTTTTTTTTTTTTTTTTTTTTTTTTTTTTTTTTTTTACTGCTGTATAGTGTTCCACAGAGTACATATCCCATAGTTTCTTTATCCAGTCATCCGTTGATGGACATTTAGGTTGCTTCCATGTCTTAGCTATTGTGAATTGAGCTGAAACAAATATTGAGGTGCAAATGGCTCTTTTTTTCTCCCCTTTTATTCCATTTGGGTATATTCCAAGGAGTGGGATGGCTGGGTCCTGTGGTAGTGCTATATTCAGGTTTCTGAGGACTCTCCAGACTGTCTTCCATAGTGGCTTTTCCAGTTTGCATTCCCACCAACAGTGGATTCGTGTCCCTTTTTCCCCACATCCTCACCAGCATCTGTTGTTAGTTGATCTCTGTATGTAAGCCAATCTAAGCGGAGTGAGGTGAAACCTCATTGTGGTTTTGATCTGCATTTCCCTGATGGCTAGGGATCCTGAGCATTTTTTCATGTGTCTGTTGGCCATTTGGATTTCCTCTTTTGAAAAATGTCTGTTAAGGTCCTTGGCCCATTTTTTTATTGGGTTGTTTGTTTTGATTCTGTGGTGTTTTTTGATCATTGTGTAGATTCTAGTTGTTAATCCTTTATCTGTTGTGTAGTTTGCAAATAACGTCTCCCATTCTGTTGGTTGCCTCTTCACTTTCCTGAGTGTTTCCTTTGCTGTAAAGAAACTCTTCAATTTGAGGTAATCCCATTTGTTTATTTTATCTTTGATTACTCGTGCCTCTGGGGTCTTCTCCAGGAATTCTTTGCCTGTTCCAATATCTTGAGGGGTTTCCCCTATGCTCTCAATTAGTTTCATGGTGTCGCGGTGCATCTCTAGTTCTTTGATCCATGTTGAGTGGATTTTTGTATAAGGTGTAAGGTAGGGGTCTTGCTTCATACTGCGACATGTGGACTTCCAGTTTTCCCAGCACCCTTTGTTGAAGAGGCTGTCCTTGTTCCAGGGGTTGGTTTTAGGTCCTTTGTCGAATATGCTGTGGCCAGGGAGTGCAGTGGAGGATGGCCCAAGTGCTTGGGCCCTGCACCCCATGGGAGACCAGGAGAAGCACCTGGCTCCTGCCTTCAGATCAGTGAGTGCGTCGGCCACAGTGCGTCGACTGCGGCAGCCATTGGAGGGTGAACCAATGGCAAAGGAAGACCTTTCTCTCTGTCTCTCTCTCTCTCACTGTCCACTCTGCCTGTCTAAGAAAAAAGCTCTGTTTTAATTTACATATGGATAAATGAGTTATTGATGTAGATATTCCAGAAGTTATATAATATTTATAGAGATCTGGTATTTCTGGTAGGATGTTATCACTAATGATTGCTTACTTATTTTTTTAAAGAGGGAACTTGGCAGGGGGTGGGGAGTGGCATTGTGGTGTAGTGGGTAAAGCCACCATCTGTAACACCAGCATCCCACATGGACACAGTTTCAGGTTCATTTCCTGCTGTGCCACTTCTGATCCAGCTTCCTGCTAATGGTCTAGGAAAAGCAGCAGAAGATGAACCAAATGTTTGAGCCCCTGCCACCCACATGGGAGATCAGATAAAGCTCCTGTCTCCTGGCTTTGGCCTGGCCCGATCTTGGCTAGTATGGTCAACTGGGGAGTGAGCTAGCAGATGGATGATCTCTCTTTCTCTGTCTCTCCCTTTCTCTGTTAACACTTTCAAATAAATATATGAATCTTTTTTAAAAGTGGGGTGGCTCAGGAAAATGCAAATCAAACCACAATGAGATTCCACCTCACTCCTGTTTGAATGGCTCTCTTTTTTTTAAAGATTTATTTATTTATTTGAAAGTCAGAGTTACACAGAGAGAGAAGGAGAGGCAGAGAGAGAGAGAGAGAGAGAGAGAGAGAGAGAGAGATGTCTTCCATCCTCTGGTTCATTTCCCAATTGGTCACAATGGCGAGAGCTGCGCCCATCCAAAGCCAGGAGCCAGGAATTTCCTGTAGGTCTTCCCACTGTGGCACAGTGCCGGCCCCCTGGCTTTGTTTTTGCTGTTTAAGATTGCTTTAGCTATTTGGGAGTCTCTTCTTGTGTTTTCCATATGAATTTTAGCATAATTTTTTCTAGATCTGAGAAGAATGTCATTGGCATTTTGATTGGGATTGCATGGAATTTTTAAATAGTTTTGGGTTGTATGGACATTTTGATGATTGCTAAGTAGTAGTATCACTAATTTCCACAAAGAGGTAATGTTATAGAAAACTTTAATTTTCTTCTTCATATAATGATTTAGCAAGAATTGGCTTCATTTTTGAAATATTGGATAAGTAGATCTGAATGATTTTCCACGTACTTGTGTGTGAAAAGGAGGTTGAATGTTACATGTATGTGATACATTTAGGACTGGTTTCTCCTCAGACTACTATCCCAGAGAGAATCCAAGGCATACACACTCCAACAAATTTTCTTGCAATTCCTAAACTAATCTCCAGTCTTACTAATCCAGTTTGTCCATAGACACAGCTCACACATGGGGATCAAAACTTAGAGGACAAAAAAGTCGTTCATAATGAGCATGACAAGTATAACATAGGAATAAATACCTTTGAGATTAATTAGCCCAAAAAGTTCTCTTTTCAATGATTCTGTTTAAGAGATCTAGCTTGATGCAAATGGAGAAGCTTTTGCAAACGTGCTACTTATAAGGAGGCTTTCTGTTTCCTAATGAAAAGAACAAGGAAAGTTGTCTGCATTTCAATGAAAGATGTCACTAGAAATGACCATAGAACACACATACCATTATCAGTATTACGCAGCATACACTGTATAGGAGAGGCCGCAGAATAGAGCTCCCAGACAATGCAGGGCCAGATGCTGCAAGGAACATGCAAGTGACTCTGAGCAACTTGTTCTCTCTCAGTGTCCGTTCTGTACAGTGAGAAACAGGCAATAATCAGTACTGTCTAAGAAGGTCATTGTGCACAGTAACTGAAATAAGAAAACGAAACACTAAGCACAGCACTTAGCTCATGTCAAATGTTCCATAAGTCATAGCTAATCATTTCCATAACTGCATTTGATAACATACAACACCCTTTCATGATGCAAACTCTAAGCAAATTGGTTACAGAAGGAACATTCCTCAACACAATCAAATCAATTTATGAAAAACCCACGGCCAGCATCCTATTGAATGGGGAAAAGTTGGAAACATTTCCACTGAGATCTGGCACCAGACAGGGATGCCCACTCTCACCATTGCTATTTAATATAGTACTGGAAGTTTTAGCCAGAGCCATTATGCAAGATAAAGAAATGAAAGGGATACAAAATGGGAAGGAAGAATTAAAACTATCCCTCTTTGATATGATTATTTATTTAGGGGATCCAAAGAACTACACTAAGAGACGATTGGAACTCATAGAAGAGTTGAGCAAAGTAGCAGAATTCAAAATCAATGCTCAAAAAATCAACAGCCTTTGTATACACAGGTAATGCCATGGCTGAGAAAGAACTTCTACGATCAATCCCACTCACAATAGCTACAAAAACAAATACCTTGGAATAAACTTAACCAAGGATGTCAAAGATCTCTACGATGAGAATTTAAAAACCTTAAAAGAGAAATAGAAGAGGATACCAAAAAGTAGAAAAATATTCCATGTTCATGGATTGGAAGAATCAATATCATCAAAATGTCCATTCTCCCAAAAGCAATTTACAGATTCAATGTGATACCAACTAAGATACCAAAGACATTCTTCTCAGATCTGGAAAAAAGTGATACTGAAATTCATATGGAGGCACAGGAGATCTCAAATAGCTAAAGCAATCTTGTACAACAAAAACAAAGCTGGAGGCATGACAATACCAGATTTAAAAACATACTACAGGACAGTTATAATCAAAACAGCCTGGTACTGGTGAAGAAACAGATGCACCCTCCATAGTGGCTCTACTTTGCACCATATCTTCATGTCATCTTGTGTGTTCCCCGCTTTGTTGTAAGTTTTGATGTTTCCTGTTCGAGCCAATTCTAGTTGTTTTCATAATCCATCTTCTTGGGCCGGTGCCGTGGCTCACCTGTGGCGCCGGCACCCTGGGTTCTAGTCCCGGTTGGGGCGCTGGATTCTGACCCAGTTGCTCCTCTTCCAGTCCAGCTCTCTGCTGTGGCCTGGGAAGGCAGTGGAGGATGGCCCAAGTGCTTGGGCCTTGCACCCACGTGGGAGACCAGGAGCAAGCATTTGTCTCCTGGCTTCGGATTGGCGCAGCATGCCTGCCATAGCAACCATTTGGGGGGTGAACCAACAGAAAAAAGGAAGAACTTTCTCTCTCTCTCTCTCTCTCTCTCTCTCTCTCTCACTGTCTAACTCTGCCTGTCCAAAAAAAGAAAGAAATAATCCATCTTCTTTAGATTCATCTTATTGTTGCTCTTCAGACTTTCCTCATATCACTGATTACCCTGATGTCTTCCTTGCTTGTGTTTCCATTTTCTTTCACTTCGTCAGTGCCTGTGATCTTAGACAAGGACAGAGGATGCACTGTAGTCACCTAAGTGAACCAAATAGCCCATATCCCCAGCACTTGTGTGCTTAGCTTCTGCAGAGACGTATCAGTGATATCCATGAGGGAAGAGTAAATTATACGGCCTCTTAGGATCTGATCACCATGGGAAAAGTAGAGCAAGATAAGAGGACAGAATTATATTTGGAAGAAGTAGGAATATTCACTTTAAATAGGTTAGTCCGTGTTGTTCTGAGAGATGGCTATGGAGCACAGACTTGAAGGGAGTGACAGTGTGGACGTGTTCAGAGGAGAAGCATCAGGATAAGGTCAGCAAGTCAGGGATCCTAAGCCAGGAGCTTGATGAATGTGTTCGAGAAAAATGAAAAGACCAGTGTGGTTGTAGCAGAAGGAAGGGTGAGGGGAGGCGAGTTCAGAGCAGTTACAGGTAGCTGGATAATGTGCTATGTTTCTAGTCCTAGAAATGTCTCTAGTTTGACCCAGAGTGAGATGAGTAAGTATGGTGGATGAAGTAACCTGAATTTTAGTTTTCACAGATATCCTTGTTACTTTTTTAAAACACAAAGTTCATTACAATTGCAATTAAAATGATCTTCAGGATAAATTTCCAACCTCATAAATCGATGAAACTTTCTCATCATCTCCTGATACTGTCTTTCCCAAGACATCCAAGTAAAAAAAAATCAGTCTACAATATGAGACTTCATAATTATTTACTAAGGTGTATTGCCAGCCATAATTGAAAGAAATGACAGAATAATATAGGTGGAAATTGTTAAGGAATAGCTTGGGAGGGTATTGGAACGTGAGCTTCATTTTAAAGCTCATCCATACACCAGATTAGTCTCTGCTGAGAAAGGAGCCTCCCTCATCAAGGTGGACTGAAGGTGGGGATCATTATCTAAACAAAGAATTTCCCACGGGACAGGGAGAAGGCCTGTCTGTGAGTGAGAATTTATGCAGATGGCAGACAGAGTTAGATTGCAACACCACCAGAAAGAGGGGAGGGGATAAGTGTAGCTTTTTAAGTAGAGGAATCTAATAATGCAACCAGTTTTTAGACAGTCACCTAGCAGATGGGTCTGATTTATTGAGGAAAGTGAAAATACTTCTTCTAAAGCTCAAAGCCTTCTCCCTAACTTAAGAGGCATGTTCTTGTTATGTCTTCCCTAAAATCATGAGTTGTGACCAAAGAAGGCTTCTGCTATTTTTCTGGATGTTCTGTGCCTGACATCAGGATGAAAAAGATGAGGAAGAGTCCTGTGTGCTCTTCTGTGTTTTGCTCATTGAGTTTTAGTCCCTGGCCCCTCTAATGATATTTACCTTCAAATGGGTAATATTAGCACGAGATAGCTATGAGAAACTGAACGAATAATTGTAAAGTCTGATGTATACATAAATGCAATGTTTTGTTCACTAGGTAACAGGACCAGTCCTCTCCGCTGCAGTAACTATGACAACCTAGATTCTGTCAGTTCTGTTTTGGTTCAGAGTCCTGAGAATAAGATTTAGTTACAAGGTATGTTGGTAACATTTAACTAACAGTCTACAAGCATGGTTGGAAAATTCTCTTATTGGGACTTCTTTAAAATCAGCCGTGTGTACAGTGGCAGGTGGTTCAAACCCTTGTAAAATGTTATTTCATAATTTTTCAGCCATATAAACCATCTAGACCAGATGATGAAGATGTCAAAATTCACTTTTCTTTTCAAATTAGGTACTATATATCAGTGTTGGGCACCAAACAATATGTTGTGCCCAGATCGTTAGATCCCTGCAGAGACCCCCAGAGAGTCGATCACACCGAACTGCAAAAGCAAGGTTTATTCGGGAGTACAAGCCGTGACAGGGACCCCATCCAACCAACCAGCACAGTGGAGGTAGGAGTGAGGCCCCGGTCTTTGGGAGAGTTTTTAAAGGAAAAAGGGCTACCTCAGCAGGAAAGAAGAGTTACATACAGCATGGAAGCTCTGGGTACAGGGAGTTACTTTGTTTAGCAATCTCTACTGTGCTGTCCTTGGTCTACCGAGCTAGCTGTCCCTGTTAAGCTTTGATATCTCCAGAGTGCCTGAATGCCTGCTTTTACAAGGACTCGGGTCTGCTATGGGAAAGGGAGGCTGCTTGCTTTTAAAATGGAGTCACTTCAGTTCTTCAGCAATGGAAAGTTTTTCTGGGTAATGTTTATCTTGTAAGCAATAATTTTTGTCTCCATAAATAGTAGAGGACTACTGGGCTCTCCTTTCCCTTGTAAATGATAGTAAAAGTTGTAACCATGTTTATTGGTAATGTAAGCGATCTGTTGGATTTCAAATTTAAACTAATATGGAAGCAAGACTGCATTCTTCTGATTAATAGAAATATACTTGAGAACATATCAACAAAATACTTGAATTCACATTATTTTCATTTTGAAAGATCAAATTTGTGCTAGTGTTAATGATTTGCAATTTTCTATTGAATGCTGATAGATAATTCAATAGAGAATGTTTTATTCATATTAACTTTTATAAATATGTACTATCACCAGAGTGGTTATAAATATGCATACTTGCTCATTCTTATGGTTGAGGAAGAGTTTTGGATACACAGGTTGAAATATGCTCGTTGAACAAGTTCAGAAGTCTTGGTGATGACTTGTGTATATATTAAGTTGACTGATCAAAGAGGTGATTTTGAGTTGTTATTCTCTAGTATTTTTTGGAAGTATATACATTAGAGCTCCATTTACATTATTCAGCTTTACATGCAAATGCTTAAAACTTTATGAAACTTCATTCCTCAACTTTCCGTATGCATTTGAGATACAGGAAGACTGAGAGAAACAGGCAGATGGAGGGAGTGCTTCTGTCCTCTGGTTTACTCCCCTAAATGGCCTACAGTGGTCTGGGCTGGACTACGGCTTTCCAGGAGCTGAGAACCCTCTGCTGCTCCCAGAATGGCTTTCAAGGATTCAGTTACCTAAGCCATCATCACTGTTCCCAGGGGCTGCATTGGCAGAAAGCTGGAATGGGAGCTGGAGGCAGGCATTGAACCCAGGCACCCTGATGTGGAAAATGAGCATCGTAACTGGTGGATTCACTGCTGGCCAAATACTCTTCTCTCTTCAACATTTCAGTCTTAACAAACATAACAGCATTCATTTGTATAAATTACCAGAAGGGCTGGCCTAAGCTGCTGCTTGCAAAGCCAGTGTCTCATGCTGGAGCTCTGAGTCAAGTCCTGGTTGTTTCACTTTTGATCCAGATTCCTGTTAGTGTGCCTGAGAAGGTGATGGAAGATGACCCAAGAGCTTGGGCACTTGGATGCATATGACAGACCAGTAAGGAGCTCCTGGCTCTTGGTTTTGACCTAGTCCAGAACTGGCTGTTGTGGCCATTTGGGGAGTGAACCAATTAATGGATAATCAGAGTCTCTGCATCTGTCCCTCTCTATCACTCTGCCTTTCAAATACATAAATATAAATACTTAAATGAACATTTCAATTATCTTAAAATTACCATAAATACTAACTACCTGTGATTTATTTTTGTATAAAAACATGTATAAAGTACTTAATATTTCAAGACTTTGTTATACAACTTATCAATATTTTACATTTAAACTTACTGAGATATTTTCTCTAAGTAGAAATTCAATCTTTCAATAATTACTTGTAATATCTATGTATTACTGTTTATTCCTTTTTAATATATGGATTAACTTTCTTTGAAATATTGATTTCAATCAAAAAAATAAAAATGTTTGTCCAATTTTCTATTTTAAAAATTGCTTTATCACAAAGATTACTTATTGAAACAATTCTTTTATTCTCAGAATCAGGGCTTATTTTCAGAATAGTATATCATAAAAACAAACTTTAGCCTCCCATCTTGAAAAAAAAGTAATGTAGGGAATAAATAGTCTTCCCTGTTGTGTAATTAGTATTTCTTCTCTTCAATTGATGTGACTTAGAGATGCATATCTGCATCTTTCACTTTTTTTCTGCTTTCCAGGCTTGAATTTTCAATTGTCTAGTGCAATTTATTTTACATCCCTGCAAACCTTACCAAAGATAATCTCGGGAAATCAATTTTAAATCCTCAACATTCTGTATATTGTTCTTTTTGATTGTACTTCAAGTCCAAGCATACTGTCAATTCACCTTCTAGAACTCAGCATTAGCTGTAGCCTTTCACTTCACACGACAGTGTACAGTATTCACCAGTGTGATCAATATAACCTTGTGCATCTTTCTGAATGGCATTAAAGCTCCATCTCACTGTGAGTAGCAACTGAAAAACCAGTGTCACTGAACAAGAGTTTATTAAGGTTACTGCTGTAGGTCTTTGTGTCTTCATGCTTAGCTAGCTAATTTTAAGTTGGTTTAATGAATGGGCGGATATAGATACAGCTGATAGGGACATAGACAGGAGGAAAACAGTCTGTGTTTCTACTGTGTTTTATTTCTAACCATACAGTGTTCGGTTCAATTTTCAATCTTCCCACTTCATTGAGAACAATATGAGAAAATGACGGTTTTTTTCAGTAAAGACCTTCTTTCAAACCTCAAACCTTATAATAGAAGAAGCATAGCTCCTGTAGTGGAATTTTATTAGAACCAAGCAAAGAAAGTGTCAGTAATCATTAAAGTCAGATACATTAAGCACAAAATCAGAATAAAAACCCATAACTTAACTATCTACATAATATAACATTATGAAGATGGAATCTGAAAGTATGCAAATAACATTAATTTTGATGAAAGTTAAATGAAATTAATGTCTTCCAGCAATAAGCTGGGTTTATCAGTTTCTTTAACCTTGAAATCTGACTTTGCCAGTAAAATTACAGAACAGATATTTTTCAAAAAATAAAGAGCCTATGAGCCCATATATAGTATAGCAATTAAGATGCCCCTTTAGATGCTTATGTCACATATCAGAGTGCCTGGGTTCCAGTCTCAGCTCTACTTACAGAAATTGAAAGAATTTGTCACCACCCATATAGCCCTGCAGAAGATGCTTATGGATGTTCTGCACACAAACACAAAACATGTTCATCACTACAGAAGAAGGTAAAGGAAGGACATCTCCCAGTAAAAGTACAAAGTAAATATAAAGTCAACAATAGGAATATTTATGGAAAAATGGCAGGGCAAGGTTGTTATTTATCAATAGTCAACTTGAATGTAAATGGCCTCAACTTTCCAGTGAAAAGGCACAGACAGGCTGAATGGATTAAAAAACAATACCCATTGATTTGCTGCCTACAGGAAACATATCTCACTAACAAAGATGCAGGAAGACTGAAAGTGAAAAGCTGGAAAAAGATATTCCATGCTAACAGAAACCAAAAAAGAGCTGGTATAGCCATCCCAACATCAGACAAAATATACACTACACAAAAAACTGTTAAAAGAAACAAAGTAGGACACTATGTAATAATTAAGAGATCAACTCAACAGGAAGATGTTACTATGTTAAATGTATATGCATCTAATTACAGGACACCTGGATATTTAAAAGAAATGTTAAGGGATCTAAAGGGGGTTCTAGACTCAAATACAACAGTAATGGGGGATTTCAATACCACACTTTCAGCAATGGACAGATCAACCAGACAAAAAATCAGCAAGGAAACAGTAGAGTAAATTAACACTATAAACCAAATGGTCCAATCTAAATATATAGTCTCCACCAAGAGATATTGGAACTTGTAGAAGAGTTTCATAAAGTAACAGGATATAAAAATCAATACACAAAAATCAATAGCCTTTGTATATACAGACAACGTCATGGCTGAGATTGAGTTTTTAAGATCAATCCCATTCATAATAGCCACACATATAAAAAAAAATTAAAAAAACCTTGGAATAAATTTAACCAGGGATGTCAAAGTTCTCTATGATGAGAATTATAAAGATTCAAGAAAGAAATAGAAGAAGATACAAAAAAATGGAAAATCCTCCATGATTATGGATTGGAAGAATCAATACCAACAAAATGTCCATTCTTCCAAAAGCAATTTACAGATTCAACATGACACCAATAAACATATCAAAGACATTCTTCTCAGATCTAGAAAAAAGGATGCTGAAATTCATATAGAAATATAGGAGACCTTGAATTGCTAAAGCAATTTTATGCAACAAAAACAAAGCCAGAGGCATCACAATAGTAGATATCAAGAAACACTACAGTTATAATCAAAACAGTCTGATACTGGTACAAAAACAGATGGATAGACAAATGAAATAGACTAAAAATGCCAGAAATTAATCCAAGAATCTACAACCAGCTTATATTTGATCAAGGAGCTAAAACCAGCCCCTGGAGCAAGGACAGTCTCTTCAATAAATGGTGCTGGGAAAACTGGATTTCCACAAACAGAAGTATGAATCAAGAACCCTACCTTTATACCTTACACGAAAATACATTCCAAATGAATTAAAGAGCTAAATCTATGACCTAATACCATCAAATTATTAGAGAAAATTGGAGAATCCCTGCAAGATATTGGTCAGGCTAAGAACTCTTGGAAAAGACCCCAGAGATACAGTCAAATCCAAAATTGACAAATGAGATTACATCAAATTGAGAAGCTTCTGTACTACAAAAGAAATATTCAGGAAAACAAAGTGGCACCCCACAGAATGGGAGAACTTACTTGCAAACAATGCAACTGATAAACAATCAATAACCAGAATATATAAAGAGATAAAGAAACTCAACAACAAAACAAACAACTCAGTTAAGAAATGGGTAAAGGACTTATTCAGACATTTTTAAAAGAGGACATCCAAATGGCCAACAGACACATGAAAAAAATGTTCTGGACCACAAGCCCTCAGGGAAAGAAAAATAAAAACCACAATGAGGTTTCACTTAACCCCAGTTAGAATGGCTTTCATACAGAAATCAACTAACAACAGATGCTGGCAAGGATGTGGGGAAAAAGGTACCCTAATGCATTGTTGGTGGGCAGGTATACTGGTAAAGACACTGTGGAAGACAGTATGGAGATGTCCAAATCTGAATATAGACCTACTATACAATGCAGCCATCCCACTCCTGAGAGTTTACCAAAGGGAAATGTAATCAGCAAATAAAAAAAATTATATGCACCCCCATGTTTATTGCAGCTCAATTCACAATAGCTAAGATGAGGAATCAACCTAAATGCCTGTCAACTGAAGACTAGATGAAGAAATTATGGAATATGTATTCTACAGAATACTATACAGTGTTTAAAAAAATGAAATCCTGTCATTTGCAACAAAATGGGTGAATCTGGAAAATATACTAAGTGAAATAGGCCAGTCCCAAAGGGACAAAAACCATATGATGTCCCTTATGTGTGATAACTAATACAGCCCCTAAGAGGAAATATGTAGAAGTGAAATTGACACTTTGAGAAGCAATGACTTGAACAGCGCTTGTCTTGAATCCTGAGGAACAGTTTTTCTTTTCTTTTCCTCATTCTATTTGTTGAACTCTTAACATAAAGTTAATCATATGTATAAAAAGTCTATTTAAAATAGATGTCAGCAAAAAAATAATGGTGGGAATAAGAGAGGGAGGTGGAAGTTTGTAACTGTAAAGCTTTATAGTTCTGCATACATTCCTATGGACTTACTTCTAAGGGTACATTTTTAAAACTTGCCATAGGACCTCAAATCCCCTTAAGCTGGGTGATAAAAGTGCCATTTTAAGTGTTAAAGTGACCATATTAAGCATTCAAATGATCATATAGATATGATTAAGTGTTAAAGTGATAACATAAATAAGATCACATGTTTGGTAATACTAACAGATAGAATTAAAAGGAGAGAATGTTCTAACATGGGAAGGAGTCCACGCAGCAGACTCATAGAATGACAATCACTTTAAGTAATACTCTGACCTGAGAATCAGCCCATAAGACATTCTGGTCTGCCTGAAAAGCCCATGAGAGCATTTAAGGCATGGAGAGGCAATGCACTGTGGAAAAATGTACTAAATGAAGGATCTCTATGAGAGTGACTCCAGTGGAAGGAAGTGACCATCAAAGAAGGATGCACTTTTCTCTGAAGGGAGGAGAGAATTTCCACTATGCTGATGGTCTTGTAAATACTGGCAGAGTTTGTGGACTCAAAAGACTTCCATAGCCTAGGCAGTTCATGTCAAGAGCCTCAGGTGGTCACTGAAGTCGTACATCAGATTGTTAATTGTTGGGGTCAGCGCTGTGGCACAGTGGGTTAATGCCCTGGCCTGAAGTGCCAGCATCCAATATGGGTGCTGGTTTGAGACCTGGCTGCTCCACTTCCCATCCAGCTCTCTGCTATGGCCTGGGAAAGCAGTAGAAGATGGCCCAAGTTCTTGGGCCCCTGCACCTGCATAGGAGACCCAGAGGAAGCTCCTGGCTCCTGGCTTCAAATTGGCGCAGCTCCGGCTGTTGCAGCCAATTGGGGAGTGAATCATCAGATGGAAGACCTCTCTCTCTCTCTCTCTCTCTCTCTCTCTCTCTCTCTGCCTCTCCTCTCTCTATGTAACTCTTTATTTCAAATAAATAAGTAAATATTTTAAAAATTGTTAATTGTTAAATTAACGACAGGAGTCACTTTGCACTAACTCCCCATTCAGGACCTCTGTCCTCAGTGGGTTGCATTATGAGAGTAAACCGTAAAACCAGTTCTCAAACAGTTGTGTGTGTGTGTGTGTGTGTGTGCAAATTGTTGAAATCTTTACTGAATATAGAATTGGTCTTCTGTGTATAAAGTTAATTAAAAATGAATGTTAATGGAGAACGAGACTGGGAAAGGGAGAGGGAGGAGTAAGTGGGGTGGGAGTAGGGGTGGGAAGGTAGGTATGGTTGGAAGAATCACTATATACCTAAAGTTGTAGTTATGAAATTTGTACTCATTAAATAAAAGGTTTCTTTGGGAAAATAAATGAAGTGTGAAGTGTGAATGAATAAGAAAAGATTTTTATAAAGAAATACATTTGAACAATAATATATAGGGAAAGTGGAATGAAATTGTGACCTCAAAGAATCCATAATATGTATATGTATATGTATGTATACACATGCATGTATATATATATTGCATATATGTCTGTAAGCATTATGTATAGGGACATATCTAGATATATAACATTATAGATATATATCTTATTCATATACTTGTACTATTAAAAATATATATATTAATGGCAAATTATCAATATTAGATTCCACTGCTGTATAAATACATGCAGTGTAATATTTTTATTTTGAAATATACATATTTACATACTGCAAAAGGAATGAACTAATTATGGCCTATTTAATATATAATCTAAATTTTAGATGGAATTTAATATATTCCAAAGGAGTGCTTCCTATTTCTAAAGGATTTTATGTGGGACATGATCAAAATAGAATTAGAGACACTAGTCAGCTATTTATCTTGCTACACAATTTTTATGTGATACAAATGACTATTTTCTTGAAGACTCTCATATGAAGACTCTCATAAGCTTTATAAAATTATACTTTTTATAAAATCTTTCTTTTCTATTCTCCCATTCTGGAGCTCCAAATAAATGTATTTTAGCTCTTCCTAGCTTGACCCATATGTATCTGAAGCTGTCTTCTGTGTAAAATATTTCTTTGTCTTTTCTTAAAATTTTTTTATTTATTTATTTGGAAGAGCTACAGAGAGGCAAGGCAGAGAGAAAGAGAGGGGTCTTCTGTCTGCTGGTTCCCTCCCCAGATGTCCACAATGGCCAGAGCTGTGCCAGTCCAGAGCCAGGAGCCAAGAGCTTCTTCCTCGTCTCCCATGTGGGTTCAGGATCCAAAGGACCTGGGCCATCTTCTACTAATTTTTCAAGCTGTAGCAGAGAGCTGGATGGGAAGTGGAGCACCTAGGACTCAAACCTGCACCTATATGGGACGCCGGCACTGCAGGCAGTGCTTAACCTGCTATGCCATAAAGCCAGCCTCTCTGTCTTTTTATTAGTTTACTTCAATATATTCTCCAGAGGTGTTCCAGCTTACTAATTATATCCTCTGCTGTGTCTGTTCTGTTACATCCATCAATTTCCCTTTAAATTCCATTTATGCTTTGTTATTTGCATAATGTCTGTTTACATATTATTTTTATAATTTATAATTTTTCCAAATTGTTTATTTTATCATTTAATTTTGCCCACAGCTTGGAAATCAATTTATAGTTCATCTTTGATAGCCTTTATGTTGTTCCTTTGCTACTTGTGTGTTCATGTTATTGAGATTGGTTTCTGGTGTTATGTATGCATCTGTAAAAATAATTTTGAAGTTTGACGATGTTTGTATCTTTTAGAGAAACTTTTCTTTATTTCCCACAGTCCTTTCATCTATTTTGAATTCAGCCACTGTAAACTAGGTTTCATAACCAGTGAAAGCTAATGGGTAAATTCGTTTGGATGGGTGTTGCAGTTTTTCTCTGCTTTTTGGGTTTGTACCTTGTCTGGGTTCCTATAAATCCTAAGGAATTTTCTCTCTTTGCATTTGCATTTTGTGTCTCAAAATGTTGATTTCTTCTTTGACACCAGGCAAAACTCTCAAAACTCTCAGAGACAAGATGTTTCCAATATTGTATTTTCTCAGGAGAGATTTTATTTTATTTTTTTGCCAGATTAGCACGCTGAAATTCTCCCTGCCTTGTTGGCATTTTGGTCCCTTTAAGCTGATCATTTTTTTTTTACTGTTTATTTAGCTTTTCTAGTTGTTCCCAAAGAAGAGAGTTGGTTCAGAACAAACTAGTCCTCTGGTGCTGTTAACATTCATATTTTACTTGTGATTTTCAGCTTCTCACAGTTGTTCTACCTCATAGTCAGTCTGTTGCCCTGAATTCCTAGAACCATGGGAAGTGTGATCAGTGAGTGTTTCTACCCTCCTTTCTGTAGTTTTTGAAGATTCCATAGGGGTAGTCCCCAGCTTCTCTAACTTCCCTGCCACAGCAGTCCAAATTGTCTCTTCATGTATCAATTACCATTTATGTTGGTGGACCGGTAATACAGTGACAATCAATGTTTCAAATAATCTGTCACTCTATTTCATCCATATTTTTGTATGGTTGTACAAAATGTGAGTTTATATATGTATAGAAACTAGAGCAGATACTGTCTAAGCCCATCTCAGCCTTTTCTCTCCAATAAAAGTACAAATATACCTATGCATTGAAAATTACAGTACAATAGTTTGTTCAATGTTTTCTTTGTTTCCTGTAAAATTAAACTTAACATATATTTGTAGTCTCCAAATATCTGGCTAAACAAAATTTTAGTTACTGTAGCTGTTCTAGTAGTTATATACTTTTTCCTGAGTTCCATTAGCAGACATGGAGGCAGGTTCATGTATTTTTAGTACTTGATGGGAGGTATTCAGAAGAAAATACTAGTTATTTCTGAATTGGAGGGTAATTTTGGGTGACCCATAGAATTAGACTCTCATAGGATATTTCTTACTTTATATTCCCAGGTCATTTGGCCATTTCATCTGCCTTAGATGAAATACATTACTGTCTAGTATACTTTCATTCTTCGTCCCCCAACGCTTTAATGTCTTTCCTATGATCCCATCATTTAGCTCCTTTTAGGCTCTTGAAATTGCTTTTAATACATTTTATGTCTAAAAAAGTACCAGATTAACCCATCTAGATAAAAGCTTTTTAAATCCAAGTGAATTAATCCCCTTATATAGGAATTCCAATTAACATGATTTATTTTTCTAAACAACTCACTTGTTGCCCTTGATAGCCCCTATGAATTGAGCCATCATATTACTTTCTATTATATATATATTTAAATCCCTCTATTCATTTGTGTGTGTGCTGGTAATGAGTCATCATTTGCTGTGAGCAGCCAATTTTCCATGGTCAAAAAAGCCGTGTGTCAAGTAGCATCTTAGTCCTGCTTTATTCATGAAAAAGTTTCCTTATCCTTGCAAACTTAGTATAATAATTGCTCCGCCAAGTAATTACATGTACTGAATTACATGTATCCCTGGTATTGTATAATATTATTATATAGTTGCAGCTTTTAATTTTCTTAAATGTGCTACAAATGTATTTTTAGGACAAGTATAGGCATCAGTCATCATCTTACCTAAAATTTCTCTTTGAAATGGGAGAAATTTGATAAATATTTTTACTTGAGGTGGAATAAAATTATTATAAAGGTGAATGTATATGTAATGAGTATGGTTTACTTATGTCATAAACAGGAGAGTTAATCTGAAAAAATGATGTAGATATAATTGCCAGTGTATTTTCAAAGTTCCCTAGATGTTAATTCCATAATTTTTATTAAATTAACATCAATAGTCAAGTATCAAAAGCTTGCTTATTTTTTGTTAGAAATGAAGCATGTAAAAGTTTTTTTTTAAATTCCGGTTTGTTGCAAATGATGACTTGGTATTGCCTAAATGTGCTCTTATTCATTTTTACCTACTAGCTAGCTTGAATATATAGCCATTAGTAACTTTTCTAGCATATCAAACATTATGAAATTAAAGCTATATTTTTCTTTAAATATCATAATAAATGAAGAATTCCCAAAGACTTCCAAATAATATTTTTTGGTATTTTTTCATTTTTAATGTTTTTCTTAAGATATAACTTTACCGCACTTTCATGTAGAAAATTAAGGAGCTAGATCAGTGGGCAGTCTTGACAAATGACAAAGGTTTGAACTGTGGAATATCTAAATCAGTCCAAATGTTCTTCTCAATTACATCAGCAAACCCACTCAGTAAGTCTAAAAAGCAAGTCAGATACTTTAAGGTCTTAATGAATTACATAGTTTTTTTTTTTTTTTTTTTTTTGACAGGCAGAGTGGACAGTGAGAGAGAGAGACAGAGAGAAAGGTCTTCCTTTTTCTGTTGGTTCACCCTCCAATGGCCGCTGCAACCGGTGCACTGTGCTGATCTGAAGCCAGGAGCCAGGTGCTTCTCCTGGTTTCCCATGCGGGTGCAGGGCCCAAGGACTTGGGCCATCCTCCACTGGCTTCCCGGGCCACAGCAGAGAGCTAGACTGGAAGAGGAGCAACCAGGACAGAATCCGGCACCCCGACCGGGACTAGAACCCGGTGTGCCGGTGCTGCAGGTGGAGGATTAGCCTATTGAGCCGCAGCACTGGCTAAATTACATGGTTTCTAAGAGTCCATATTCATGGGGTCAGCATAAGCTGTAAAAATAAGAATGTTTGAAAATACCTAGACATAAATAATTTTCTAATGAAAGCTTTAAAATACACATTTATCAATTAATGTACATTTTTACTGGTTATTGAATACTGTTAATAGGTTTTTTGGTTGGGTTTTGTGTTGTTGTTATTGTTGTTTACTGTTTTCTGTATTGAAGCCAACGTTTTTGATTTCTCTGCTTGTTCTCTACAGGGCTTCAAGTTCTCCTTCCAGACTATCTCCAGGAGTGCTTTGTACAAGCAGCTCTGAGCTACATCGCTTGCAATTCGGAAGGAGAGTTTATCTGCAAGGACAATGACTGCTGGTGTCAGTGTGGCCCCAGGTTCCCAGAATGCAACTGCCCCTCCATGGACATCCAAGCTGTGGAAGAGAATCTTCTTTGAGTAACTGAAACCTGGGAAGTCTACAACAGCAACTTTGAGGAGTCAGGTAAGGCACATGTTCTCATGGAACATTTTCAAACCTTGATCAACAAATGCCTAAAAGATTTTGCCTTCCAGGAAGAATCTACTATACACTTGGAAGGTCTTTTTAATTATTCTTTCAGATGGACATACATTGCTCTTATGACTGGCTTGTCAGAATTTTGCTAAAAGAATGTCTGGTGCTTTGTGTATTACTATGCTACTGACACTACGGTAGAATCTGCTATTAAAATGATGTAGGCATTTATTAAAGAAAAGTCTTGCTTTTCTCCATGCAAGAATTTTCATCTGACAGTTCTACCTTGGCTAGTGTTCCCTGAATTTCGTTTGTGAGACCAAACATAGCATTTGTTCTACACCTTGTTTACATGAACATGATTTCCCTAAGGGCTCACCCTCATGCAACTACTTATTTTAGAAGCAAAGTGTATCCATTTTTATTTAACAGTGCATATCTTTTATGTCATTCTAAAATTTTATTAGTGTGTGTGTTTCCAATATTTTTTTACTTATTTGCTGCATAACCTGTAGTAGTATACATGTATAAAGCATTGCTATTTAAAGCAATACAAGACTATTGATAGGGCTTATTTAATAATTCATGTTAAAAGGATAACAAAAATCACTGCAGTGTGGTGAGTTTGATTATATAGAATTTAATTGGAAATGTTTTATATGACTAAATTTTAAATAAGCAAAGATGTTTCAGCTGCAAAGATGTGCTTGTGTATTACAATTCATCTGATGTGTCATTTCTTCAAACACACTTAAAAGGTGTCCAAAATATGTATCAAACAAGAAAAAGCATGATGGTGATTTCAACAGAACATGGATTTTTGGTTGGAAAAAACCAAGGTATTATATAGAATAAAAGGGTGTCTAGATTTGGGAAGACTGATAATTTAAAAAGAGTTAAGATTATTTAGAATACATATATTTAAGCAAAAGACTTCATGAATACAAAAGAACTCACAGACGCAGAGAGAGGGATGGTAGATACCAGAGAAAGGAGATGGAGGAGCTAGAATTCTGATGACAAAATGTTACAAAGTTTCAGTTAGAAAGGATGAAAGACTTTTTTATGTTCATTGCAGAGATATGACAACAATGAATAATAATGTATTATATATTTATCAATTTTAAGTACATACATTTCACATATTTTCTTTACAAAAATGATACGTTTTTGAAGTGAAAGATACATGGATTAATCATGGCCGATTGTACACATGAATCATGACATCAAATTATACACCATAAAAGGATTTTCAAAAAGTTCATAGAAGTGCATATTTTGAAAAAACTGTGGATTTCAAGAAATGTTTGCATCAAAATAAACATTTTGTTTCAAATTTCCCTGATCTTTTTGAAGTAGCCTTATATACAAAATGATCAGTTGTCAATTTACAACCAAATTTTAAAAGATCAACTATGAGGAGAGGATTGGCAACAAAATAGGCAAGGATGGGAAACCCAAAAGAATGATGAATGTATTCTGAGATTCTGCACTTGCTTTTCCTTTTGGCATATTTATCCATATTCAAGACATATTTCAAGACTGAGAATAAAGTATCAACCCCTGGAAAATGCTGCTGCTCCCAGATAGAGAAACCAGAAGAGCTTTTTGCAGTCACCCTAGACTTAGGTCATATAATTGGGAGCTTAAGGTGTCTTAAGTGTACAGACCATCTCTCCTCTGGGACATCTCCTTTATTCTGAATCTGCACATGACAAGTGGATAAAGATTTACACTGGTAAATCCTGGATGTGGAACTGAGTCTTTTGCAGTACTGCAGGCTTGCCATTTCACATACTAATCAGGTAACGTGGCAGAACAGGAATAAACAGAGGAAAATAGAGTCCTATTGAAATCTAGCATTGGCACAGCTCACACTGTGATCCTTAGGAGTTGATTCTGAAAAGATCAACTCTCCATCGCAGCATCTAATAAATGATTGAGAGGGCGTGCTCCTGAGGAAGAAAACATTTTCTGGGACCACTGTGATTCTTTTTAAACAATATGATGGATATAGAATCCTAATTTATAAATATGTGTGCTGACAAAATTTTATGGATAGTATTACAGAGAAATAAACCAGAAAATAGAAGCTGTGTTATCTAGATTGTAAAACTAGAAGGAAATAATTTCAGATTATTATTACTGAAATATTTGAGCAAAAATTGGAAAGAAGTATAAAGTAGATAAAATACTGCAAACTTAATTATAGATTTGTAATATATGAAACTGATTAAAGAACATTCTAAAACAAAAAAATTGAACATCTAAAACCAATAACTCAAAGTTTCATTTTGATAGGCGTTTTTGGGACAGAGCATGATAGGGCTAGTGAACACAAAGACAGATTAATGGAATACACAGAAATGAAGGCAGTGAAGACTTACGTCAGCATGGCATCAGAGGCACAGTAAACCTGCAAGAAATTAAAGTTTATTCAATCAGGAACAAGGAAATCAAATGAGAGTTACTTGATGGCACCAAAATAAAAGCGTAAAGAAGAAAATGGGAAAAATTGGCACCCAGAGATAAATGTGTATTGTTTATGTCACACTCTCTCTACTACTGTGTTTGAAATAAAAAATTTAAGACTTTTATTCATTTTTCATGTGTTTGTTGAAGAGTGCCATTGGCCTCAATAAAATATGTCAAGTGAGATAAAATTCCATTGTAAATGGCATTATGTTAAATGTTACATTTTACTTGTTACATTACATTTACTAAGTAAAATATTAAAATTATAGGACTTGATAAAGTAACAGGATTGTTTCTGTTTATTAAAGATATACTTTAAATATAAAGGCACATATAATTTAAGTTGAAGAGTAGAAAATATAAATAATGTAAAAATCTTCCAAAATAATACTTGAGTAAATTCTAAATCAAGTTACATTAATTGAAATATAAATATTTTATAACAAAATAGTGCAACATGAATATATACCAAAATATTAGTTTATATGGAGCTAAACTTAAAAATTATACCAAATTAGTTAAATAGACAAAAAATAAACTTTATCCAAGACTTTTGAAATAAAGGAGAAAGACTTGTAATAGAAGAGAAAAATTGAACTCAACATTCAAGAAACCAAGGGCTGCAGGATTTTCAACAAAGGCCTGAGCTCAATGGAAAGCACTGGTGGGCATTCACAGTGAACTTGACAAGCTGGAGGAGGCCATTGGTGTTTGCTAATTATCTCTTACTGAAGTTAGGCTCCCCTTCTTCCAGAGAATCCCACCTGTTTTCCACAATCATTACATTTCAAAAGGGTGCCCCCAGATCCTGAAGAAAGGGGCAATTTTTGTGCAATATTTCCATCTCAATAAAAAGGAAGAATTTACAATTTTCTAAAATGAATGTTCTATGAACAGAGACATCAGTGATTTATCATTAACTTAGAAAAATTGAAGAGAATGTTTGACCCTCTTGGTCAAGACTTAATAACATGTATCCAAATAACATGAAGAAAAATGTCAAACACACACACACACACACACACACACACAAATGTGAGATTTTAACCTGTCTTTCAATAAATGAAATTATAAATTGGATATTATTAGATTAAACATTTTTGGTTGTTGCTGCTGTAGTCTTCCTTAATTAGATGTAAATTCAGGTTTTTATGAAGATTAGTGTGTTGTTTGCCAGCTTTTTAAAGCTAATAAACTCAAGGTCTTTGCCTGTGAAAATGATGTTTATATGAAAACTAAAGACTGATCTTTAAATAATTAGATTTACTTACAAAACAGCAGAGGTCTTTGACTTCTTTTAATGGTAAATTAATTTCAGAAACATATTGCACTAAATATTTTTATGCATCAAATAGACAGTCAATATTTATAAATTATTGGCTACAAGTTATAAGATTGAATTGTAGAGAGGTAAGATCAATAATGGAGGCATCTCTTGTCAAAAAGAATATTTAGGCATCTGAGAAGTGAGTGAGAGATAGAAGTGGAATTTGGAAGCATTAAAGGTCCAAAGTAATGGATGTTGGGTCTTCTAAAAGCAGGGAGTACAAAGCAGAATTAAATTAGTCTTTGCAAGGTCATCAATTGAGATTGAAGTCACTGCCCATGCCCAGAACATCCTAATGTCTGAAACTTGTTTAAGTGGATCAAGTACTGTCAAGTTCTATTCAAAAATAAATGAAAATATTCCCTGGGAAAAAAATAACATGTTTTAATCTCAAATGTAGTGAGCAAATATTTTCTATTTTAAATTTAATTTCTAATAAAAAACTATTTAGGTACTCTAAAACATAACACAAAATGAATAAGAAGCAGCATATGAATTGGGCTTGTGCTATCACAGACTCAGAGAGAATGTAAGAAAAATACAATTAATATGTTCATAGAATTAAAGAACAAATTTTATTTTTAAAAAGAACTCCAATAGAACTTATAATATGTTAATTAGTAAAATTAGAACTAACAGTTAATCAATAGAGTAGACATAGCTTACAATTAATTAGTGTATTAAAGATAAGTTAGAGGGGAGCTGGCACTGTGGCACACTAGGTTAATCCTCCTCCTGTGGCGCCAGCATCCCATAAGGGCGCCAGTTCTAGTCCTGGTTGCTCCTCTTCCAATCCAGCTGTCTGCTGTGGCTTGGGAAAGCGGGGAAGATGGCCCAAGTGCTTGGGCCCCTGCAGGAAAAAGCACCTGGCTCCTGGCTCCGGATGGCATAGCTCCGGCCTTTGTGGCCATTTGGTGAGTGAACCAGTGAAAGGAAGACCTATCTCTCTGTCTCTCTCTGTCTCTCTGTCTCTCTGTCTCTGTCTCTCTCTCACTGTCTGTAACTCTACCTGTCAAGTAAATAAATAAAATCTTAAAAAATGATGTTAGAAGAAACTATCCAGAATAAAGAAAAATTAGAAAAAACAATAAATGTAAAATATTATTAGTCAACTTAGAGAATGTAGGAGAAGTCCTAACATACTTAAACGTTAAGTTGTAGTCCAAACAGAGGATGCACAGACAATGGCAAAAATAATATTTGAAGAAAATAAGAGCTGATACTTTTAAAATCATAGAAGGAAAGCAATCTGTATATTTAAAGAGCTCAAAAATGTAATGTAATTGAACAAAACTGACATTCTGAGATTTGATTGTTGGTTACAGCCCTGCTCTACTGCTGAGAAACAGTATTTTTTTTCTTTTTACTATTTGTTGACTTCTTTACATAGTGGAATGTGAAGCTTATGATCATAAAATAAACTGAAAGTATATCATTGTAAAATTTAAAAGAAAGACTAAGAAAGGAGGAAAGTTGCAGGATGGAGTGTGGGCAAGAGGGAGGATAAGGTGAGATTTATCACTATGCTCCTAAATCTGTATATATTAGATACACGAAATTTGTTCACCTTATAAACATTTAGAAAAAATGAAAAAAAAAAGCTCACCAATCCCCAAGTAATAAACAAGACAGAAATCCTCATGTGCACTGAAGTTTCCATAATGAAGGTAAAGAACATGAGAAACAGTAAAGAAGATCGTAGAAGCAGCCACAGAAGAGAGCAGAAAAGATGACAAGGAGCCAGCAGATTGGGAGTGGAGTTCCCAAGTTAGAACCAGTCCACGATGCACCATATGTCAAATACGCAAGAATTCCACAACTAACTGAAACATACTATATTCCCTTAGAGGTGATCTTTTGTGCTTGTCCTTTGAGAACGTTGTCATTCTGAAATCTTGAAATAGTTTTTAAATGTAGGATTCTATTTTCAAAGTTAATTGAAAATAGATCTTTGTAAGAAAAAAAAAAGAATGGGAATAGGAGAGAGAGGAAGAATGGTGGGAGTGTGGGCGGGAGGGAGGGTAGGGTGAGAAGAATCACTAAATTTGTATACATGAAATTCATGATGTTTGTATACCTTAAATAAATGGTTTCTAGGTAAAAATAAATAAGTAAATGCAAGATTTATTTCTTTCATTTTTACCTTAGATATGTTTTGCTTTGGAATTCACTAGTTTCCTGAATTTTTCTTCAATTCTCGAAGTTTTCCACTTACTGCAACTCCAAAGTACCCTCTCTCCACTCTGCTCATATCCATTCTGGAAAGCTGGGAAATACATATAATATGGAATCCACGTGCTTTCTGGAATTCTTAAATTATTGCATGTATTAATATAGAAAAATATGTAGAAATTGTTCTGGAATGCCCATTGTATCTCTCGCAGTTCCCTTGTTAAAGTGTTCTTCAGCTCATCTTTTTGTGTTGTCATGCAGATACATGTCATCTTCCAGTTGACAAATTTTCAATTTTTTTCAATATGCCCCTACTTCATTTCTATTTTCAATTACTTATATTCATTTCTACAATTTTCAGTTGGGCTTATCTCTTTATTCAATATTTTTAGCTTTAAGTAAATTTGTATACGTTTAATGCCCCATTTTTTCTTTAAACAAAATTAATTTAAATTGTATTTAAATTTTCGATTTATGACCCTTGGAACATAACCACCAGAAATTGCTGGGGCTCTGTGGGTATTCTTGGCATAGGCCACAGAGCTGAGAGGGTCAGAGGTCATGACTGAGTTCCTGTGAGCCCGCCAGACCTAACTTTAGAGCTCCGTACACACTGCGATGCATGCTGTGGACAGGTCATTGCCCTGTACAGCTTGCGTGCATAGTGGATTGGGAGTGCTGGGACTGTGAGCTCATTTTAGTTTGTAAAGCAGCTGGTTCACCCTGGCACACATAAGATTGGGGTTGTGAACACAACAGCCCCTCTCCCCATTGCTTATAGCCAGAGGTGCCCCACCATGCCCAATTTGAGCGACACTCTAAACTGTTCCTGCACCTTCAAACAATTGTCAGAGATTCCTGGCCCCACATAGTGCACAGCCCTCGTACTCATGTGTAAGTCTTAGAGCTCCAGAAGCACATTCCCAGGAATAAAACCTTCAATCAAAAAAAAAAAAAAAAAAAACACGCAGCAGAGGAGATAGTAACGACAAATTCCCCAGATTAAAAAAATTAAGTAAACTGAAAATAGATCTTCATAAAAATTAGGAGTGGGGATGTGAGCGGGAGGTGGAAGAAGGGGAAAGGGGAAATCCATGGCTGTATTTTATGACGCTCCAATTTTCAGTCCACAACGACAGTCCTGAGTGACGTGGGCCTCTGCTGGTTCTCACCTCCCACAGCTTCCGCCTCTCTGTTGGAATCTGACTGGAGTCTCTGCTCACCCCCAGAATTAACAAGCCCTTCCCCAAGGAGAAAAGGCCAGCATTCACCCAGAGAGTACTCTGCTCTGCAGATGAACTCAGTGGGAATCAGGAGAATGTCTTGTTAGTTCTTGTGTGGGTCTGGGCTCTCACAGTCTCTCATGTCCTAGCTGAAAAGAAAAGGTATTTGTTTCCCTGTATCGAGGTATATTTACATAAAATAAAATTCACTCACTTTACACACACACTCTGAACGTTTTGGGCAGCTGTGGCAGTCAGATAGCCTTCACGACAATGGAACTTTCTGATTCCCTAGTCCTCAGTGAAGACGATCTATTGATATATTCTGATGTGGTTCTTCTCTTCTAGACAATGCTGTCTTATTGCATTATTTCCTGGATACAGTAGCACCTGTTATCCACAGTTTCCCTTTCTGTGATACCAACTACTTGTGGTAAACTGCAGCCCAGAAATATTAAATGTAGAATCCAGAAACAATTTTTGAGTTTTGCACTCTTATGAGTGGTGGGATGAAATTCTAGGCCACCCCACCTGGCCCAGGAAGTGAATTATCCCTGTGTCCAGCATATCCTAATAATCCACTACCTGTCCATTATCAGCCTAGGAGGCATCCAGCTGGTGAGATGGACTGTTCTTATTCTCAGGTAATGCTCAGTCAATGATTAAGTCATGATTAAGTCAAATCAGTTACTGATTTGGTCCCATGGTGCAAAGTTAGTGGTGCTGGCAATTCTGGAGCACCAAAGAAAAGCATATTTGAAAAGATGAAGTTTCTAGACTTAATAAAGAAAAAAGAATTATACACTGATGTTGCTAAGATCTGGGCTGTGGTGTAGTGGGTAAAGCTGCCACCTGCAGTGGGGCATCCCATATGGGTACCAGTTAGAGTCCCGGCTGCTCCACTTCCTATCCAGCTCTCTGCTATGGCCTGTGAAAACAGTAGAAGATGGCCCAAGTGTTTGGGCCCCTGCACCCTCATGATTGACCTGGAAGAAGCTCCTGAATCCTGGCTTCAGATTGGTACTTCTCCAGCCATTGCAGCCATCTGGAGACTGAACCAGTGGATGGAAGACCTCTCTGTCTCTCTCCTGCCACCTCTCTGTAACTCTGCCTTTCAAAGAAGTAAATATATCTTTTTAAAAAATCTTCTATTTGTGAAACTGTGAAGAAGGAAAGAGAAATTTTTGGTAGTTTGGTCATCACACCTGAAACTGCAACAATTATGGCCACAGAGTGTGAGAAGAGGCCAGTTTAAGATGCAAAAGACACTACTTTGGTGTGTGGAGGACATGGAGCAAACACGTGGCTCCATTCTTATTGCGTTCCCAGAACACAGAATCAGGCTTGCACACAGTAGGTATGTAACACATATTTATTGAATGGATACTTTCTTTCAAGTCCAGTTTCCTTTAATATATTTACACACAGGAGATTGCTAGGAAATCCAATAATTCACCAGAAAACTGTGTCACTGCTTTATTCCATTTTGATTTATCACATCAGAATGGCCCCTACTCTGTACATAGGATTACTGGATTGAATTGAAACTGTGAATTATGATTCAGTTTATACTTTTTGTGTAGACATCACCTGAAAGTTATTTAAACTTCTGTCATTATCCGTAGAGAAGCATTTTATGTCATTCTCACCTATGTGTAAGTTCACAGGGAGACTTCCCTGCTGAAAAGCATTTCTTGTGATCTAGGCTTTCTAAGTTTCTCTGTGTGATTTCTCTCTATGCACAACTTCCACTCTGCAGGGAATATTATTTACCCAATATTCTTTCCTCTACCTCAAAGTTGCAAGCGCTCTCAAGGAACTCACTAACAAGATATAGACATAACATTTATCATCTCATATGTGTTTTGCTTTTCTTTGAACCCCTTTCCCCTTAAACTCAAAGTCTACAACAAATCTTAGTCTTTAAAGGCCCATAACAAAGAAAAGAAAACTAAAAATGAGAAAATCGCACAACCCAATTGGCGTTCTTCCTTTGAGCTCTGTGGGATTCTCTATTTCCCAAGACATTGGATCCCAAAGAACAGCAATTTTGGCTGTTCCTTCTCTGGGTAGTTTGCCTGCTGCAGAGTCCATTAAGGAGAGAGAGAGAGAGAGAGAGAGAGAGAGAGAAATGGTAAAGTCTAGGCTGCTGTCACTGTGTGTTCTTGTTATTTTGGAGGGCAGCATTTCGTGGACATTTTTGTGCCAAGCCATGAAGAGTTGCCGTGTGCAGCAGAGGCGACTGTGTCTGGAGACTTAAGGGACATATCCTATAAAGAAGACAAAAGCAGGGAGAATAATTCTTACCCCCAAAATCTAATAAAAATTACAGAAAATGTATTACTACTTTGACATAATCTATCCTTTGTTCCTAATTGTCCCTACCAAATTTTGTCAAAGTTATTGGAGAGTGAGTTTTAGATATTGATTAAATATACAACTATTCGGCCGGCGCCATGGCTCAATAGGCTAATCCTCTGCCTGTGGCGCCAGCACTCTAGGTTCTAGTCCCGGTTGGGGCACCAGATTCTGTCCTGGTCGCTCCTCTTCCATTCCAGCTCTCTGCTGTGGCCTGGGAGTGCAGTGGAGGATGGCCCAAGTGCTTGGGCCCTGCACCCGCATGGGGGACCAGAAGAAGCACCTGGCTCCTGGCTTCAGATCAGCGCAGTATGCCGGTCGCAGTGCGCCGGCCACAGCGGCCATTGTGGGGTGAACCAACAGAAAAAGGAAGACCCTTCTCTCTGTCTCTCTCTCTCACTGTCCACTCTTCCTGTCCAAAAAAAATTACAATATTCTATTGTAATGCTGCAACTCATAGATCATTTGAGAGGTCAAAGGGACACATGTGTGTCACCTCTTTGTGTAATTAATTAAAACATTCTTACATATGAACGAAAAGTAGAAATAAACTGTTAGCACAAATAAACACTCTTGCTTCCATTCCTACCATTTCTATCACCCAAATACAAAAATAAGGAGAATTTTTTAGGTAAAGTATTAAGTGCCATTGGAGAAACTGGCCAACTCTTCAGGCCCAGAATGTTTTTGCAGGGATTTTCTTACACTTCATTTCCTGTTTCTCCCCTGTTTTGTTTAATCAGAACTCCAATTTCTATGCTACATTCATCCTTACTCTACATATTCTTATGCCTGAAAGTCTGTCACATCATTGCCTTTATATTGAACTATTGGCCTATTTTTTTAAGTCAATGGCTTGACTAAACCAGACAATTCATCAATTTGTATAATGATAGCTAGTCTCCAGAAGAGTTCAAGACCATGGGGGTAGTGAAAGGTTGGAGTGAGTACTAAGTGGCCTTCCTTCTCCTGAGACCACACAGTGAGTTTTGACGTATAAGTTGCAACTGCTTGGCGAAGACATCTGACCAGGATGGACACAGCTCTCACACATTTTAAAATACTTATTTAGTTTGTAGGCAAAAATATACTTTTCCACAAGGTAGCCTCCAGAGGACAGAAATCATTTCTTTGTCTATAGACAATAATTAATTCACAGAATTATCAGTTACCTACAACTTAACAGAGTTACAAAACAGTTTTTGAAAATCAGAACAGGTAACCTGGGAGCATGCTATGGATAATGAACAGATTTCCATCAAAGTATGGACATTGTCCTGAAAACATTAGGGTGATGATATATTAAAAACCTACACAGCAAACTCAGATGTATAAAAGACAGAGTGATACTTGTATTTCTCAGCAATTGCTCAGACTTTATAGCTTTTGATGTCAGAATAGTAGTATTTCCACCTGCAAAAACTGGAGAAAGGATAGATCATGAGAAAGTTGATGATGATTTGGGATTTGTTCTTTTAAGAATTTTTCCTTACTTATTTTATTGTATTTGAAACAGAGAGAGAGAGAGAGAGAGAGAGAGAGAGAGAGAGAGAATAGAGAATTTCCATCAACAGAGGCACAGCCCACGAGAGCTGGCCCTTGGCCAGTCAAAAGCCAGAGACCCCTAAATCAGTCTGTGTCTCCCATGTGGGCAGCCAGCACTCAATATTGGAGCCATCACCTACCTGCTCTTCCTAGGGTGCACGTTAGCTGTAAGCTGGAACTGAAGCAGAGCCAGGACTCACTCAAGCACTCTATGTGAGATGAAGAAGCACTGGGTGAGCCCCAGATGCCTGCTTCAGACTGGGAGGTTGTGTTACCTACCTAGATGGCACTCATTTATGGCCTGGAACATTTCATGCTTAAGTTGACTTTGCATAACTGATCTGAGAAAAACAGAACCGTATGAGGGGCAACTATGAATGCCGCATCTTCACATAAATCATTAGGTCATTTTTCCTCTGGCCTGTGGCCTGGAGTACATGTACAGAATTTTATAGCACCCTTTCTTCTTTGAAACCACTGCCTCAGGTTTTGGCTTTTGTGGGTATTTGCCCAATCTGTCTGGTGGAGTTCATCCAATTCTGAGAACAAGCGAGGAGGCTGACTTCACATTTGTTGTTCGGTTGCCTCATAGTTCCTCATCTCTTTGGCTGTGGAAGTCTGGCCTGAAGATACCAGTAGGGAAAGGAGATCACCATTCTTTCCAAATAGCGTCATTTTCTAAACGACTATTGACATTGTGAAGCTATTCGAGCTAACCTATTAAAACATGAAAAAGGCCGTCGAGTTGGCTTGCTAAATTTGCAGCAATGCTTTCCATCAGGAGATCGGGAGGCTGCCTTCAGAATATTAATACACAGCTTTGACAGGGAACACAGGGACTCTGAATTCATACACCCAGGAAGAGCAAGGTGCACTCAGAACACCGGATCTTAGGATGTGCTTGCTCAGAATTAATAAACTTAAAGATGTTAAAGGAAAAGGTAGCTGTTTCTACTTAGCTTTGTGTTATCATAATTTAGTGTATTTTCTCTGTTTTATTCACAAATATAATGTTTCTCTTTGCCTTTCCATTGATGTATTTCCTTTAGCAAAAAAGAACATAAATTAATATAAGCTGCAAGAGAAATATAATCACATGATTTATTTGAATTTTGGTTACTATCCTAAGCAATGCTGCCTAAGATCCACTTTCCCTGATGTACATTTATGTACAACTTCTTTATAAGACTTACAGAAAAATGTTTTTAAAATGGTAGTTTTTTTCTTATAAGAGTTATTCTAATATTTTTTGTGGAAGAAAAAAATGAAATTCGTTGTTTTCATTTATCCCATTGTGATGGTTTTCATGGCTTGAAGTTTGGGTAAAATGCAACGAAAATATCTAATGGAACGCTTGAGGAAAACAATATATTTGAGTCATTAGGACATCAGATATAGATATGAGAAAACTATTGATACTTTGAGGATGAAAGGCAACGTCTGCCCTTTGAAGATCAATAATCTGATTCTATAAAAGAACTGAACCAGAGAAAAGACATACAAACTTATTAATGTGCAAGTGCACGGGAGTCACAGAATGAGTAACACTCATCCAGAAAGCCGCAGCTGGAACACCCTCTTACTAGGGGACTAGCTATTGTGGAGGAAGAGTAAATAATTTGAGAGATTGATTAAAGAGTGGAAGAACACACTGTATCCTGGGAAAATTCCTGTGGGCCCTTGGGGAGGTGAAGATAAGTGATTTATGGCGACAGTGGCTGCCTTGGGATGCAAGTAGCCTTCTAAGCTAACCACCCCTAGAAGAGCAGATGAGAAGTCCGTCCAGCTGACTGTGTGACTGGCCCTTACTTTCTGCTGCAGTGGTTGATCTTGCTGGTTAATGGCATCTCTGAGAAGTGATCGGGGCAATGGCACTCCTTCTGGAAGAACTTCCCTTACTCATATAAAGGGACTTCAGGGGAAGCCGCTTCCTGAGCTCTGGGCGAGGAGAACTGATGCTGGGCAAGAGGTTCTGAGGATGGTCGGGAGGGTTGGGAGAAGCGGGAGTTCAGATCACCCTTAGGTTGTGTCTAGAGTGGAGACTGCTGTGGGCTAAGTTAGATCAAAATTTATATTTCGGGCTCTTGCCTCTTACTTAGAGAAGAATCCGAAGCACAGGCTCAAACACGACATGCAGCATGACAAAGTTCAGAAGTTGTGTAGAAAACGAGAAGAATCCACAGGACCATGAGGGCTTTATTAAGGGAGAGTGGGCAAGCAGGCTAAACAGGGCTCTCCGTACCAGTCCCTCCCCAGTCCACGAGGAGAGAGGGGAGCAGTCCAGAGAGCCCAAGTGAGTGAGCAGGCTGCAAGCCAGAGGGGCTGCAGGCTAGAGAGAGGGGCAGGAGCAGTGGCATGGGAGTGGGCAGGTCCAGCGCTCTGCAGGCCTTTTATTCACTTCCAAAAAGGGAGTGGCTACATAGTCTGATTGACAGACCTGGAGGCAAGGAGGGGAGGTGGCCTCCAGCTCATGAACCTAATCTACCTATCTGACCAGTCCCATATCAACAGCATTTTTTTTGAGCTCTAGCAATACAATGCAAATTAAGTGTCTTTGTTTCTGCATCAGTATATTCTATAAATTTGCAATTTATTTTTCAGAGATTTTTCTTTGGTGAAGATGTCAATACTGTAGTGCATGAAGACCATTTTATAATGCAGTGATATCCATGTTGTGATCTTCACCTACTTACGGTTCCTGGAAAGCCCATATACCTGATACTTGTATTGTTTCTCAAAAGCATCCTCCTGCTAGACAACACAACTATTGATGAAAGCAATAAAATAACAAAACTATAAACAAGACTAAACAACGTGAGACTGAATGTCTTTTAACATTATTATAAAATATTTTAGAAATTATTACAATAACATTTATCAATTGTCTAAAAGTAGAACAGTAGACGGAGAACCCCAGATCGAGATTTACTTCTTGGAGGCTCTGTGTTTGTGCTTCAGAGTGGAGAAGACACAAGAACACAGAGGTGCCCAAGACTTCTGAAGCTTGAATCACTAATTTGATATACCTTTTTTTTTTTTTAACAGGCAGAGTGGACAGTGAGAGAGAGACAGAGAGAAAGGTCTTCCTTTGCCGTTGGTTCACCCTCCAATGGCCGCCGCGGCCAGTGTGCTGTGGCCAGCGCACCACGCTGATCTGAAGGCAGGAGCCAGGTGCTTCTCCTGGTCTCCCATGGGGTGCAGGGCCCAAGCACTTGGGTCATTCTCCACTGCACTCCCTGGCCACAGCAGAGAGCTGGCCTGGAAGAGGGGCAACCAGGACAGAATCCGGCGCCCCGACCAGGACTAGAACCTGGTGTGCCGGCGCTGCTAGGTGGAGGATTAGCTTATTGAGCCGTGGCGCTGGCCTAATTTGATATACCCTTAATAATAGAAATTTATATTCCAAAGGGTAAGAACCTAGGATCCTTCCCTTTTAATATACAGGGAAATTATTTAAACTAGGGACAAAATATCCTTCTCCTTATTTGAGGATGGGAGTAGGGGCAGCTGGCCACCTGCTTTCATATCTTTGCTACTCCTTGCCCACAGTGCAAACTCCAGTGCACAAGAGCAGCCTCTTGCTTTGTTCTCATTATGAAGGGGGATGTTTGGACTCAGGGAAACAGGATGGCCATTGGATTTATGAAACAGAATTATTCTATGATCCCAAAACCATGTGACTGGGGCCAGGGTCATGGTGAAGCAGGTCGAGCCACCGCCTGCGACAGTGGCATTCCCTGTAAGTATCATGTTTCAGATGCTTGCCAGCCAATCCACCTTCCTGTATACAGCCTGGGGAAAAGCAGTTAGAGGTGGCCCAAGTGCTTGGGCTCCTGCCACCCACACGGGGTACCTGTAAGAAGCTCTGGCTCCTGGCTTTGGCCTGGCTCAGCCCTGGCTGTTGTAGGCATCTGATGAGTTAACCAGAAGATGGAAGATTTCTCGCTCCTTCTCTCCCTCGTTTTCTGTATCTCTGACTTACAAATAAGCAAATATTTAAAAAAGTAACTGCATTTATGATATTAATAAATATAGATATTGAAAAGTTCTCTCCTCCCTTCAGAGAAAGGTACCTCCTTCTTTGATGACCCATTCTTTCCACTGGGATCTCATTCACAGAGATCTTTCATTTAGGTTTTTTTTTTTTTTTCCCCAGAGTGTCTTGGCTTTCCATGCCTGAAATACTCTCATGGGCTTTTCAGCTGGATCCGCATGCCTTAAGGGCTGATTCTGAGGCCAGAGTGCTGTTTAGGACATCTGCCATTCTATGAGTCTGCTGAGTATCTCACTTCCCATGTTGGATCATTCTCCTTTTTTTATTCTATCAGCTAGTATTTGCAGACACTATTCTTGTTTATGTGATCCCTTTGGTTCTTAGTCCTATCATTATGATCAATTGTGAACAGAAATTGATCACTGGGACTAGTGAGATGGCATTGGTACATGCCACCTTGATGGGATTGAATTGGAATCCCCTGGTATGTTTCTAACTCTACCATTTGAGGTAAGTCAGCTTGAGCATGTCCCAAATTGTACATCTCTTCCCTCTCTTATTCCCACTCTTATATTTAACAGCGATCACTTTTCAGTTAAGTTTCAGCACTTAAGAAGAATTGTGTATTGATTACAGTATTCAACCAAAAGTATTTAAAAAAAAAAAACTAAATGAAAGATCTCCACGAGTGAGATCCCAGTGAAAAGAATGGGTCATCAAAGAAGGAGGTACCTTTCTCTGAAGGGAGGAGAGAACTCCCACTTTGACCATGGCCTTGTCTAAATATGATCAGAGTCAGTGAACTCAGGGGGCTTCCATAGCCTTGGCAGCTCATGACAAGAGCCTAGGGTGATTACTGATGCCATAAACAGGCGGCCATTGGAGGGTGAACCAACGGCAAAGGAAGACCTTTCTCTCTGTCTCTCTCTCTCACTGTCCACTCTGCCTGTCAAAAAAAAAAAAAAAAGGAGTGTCAATTTGTAAAGTCAACAACAGGAGTCACTGTGCACTTACTCCTCATGTAGGATCTTTGTCCTTAGTGTGCTGTACATTGAGATTTAATGCTATAACTAGTACTCAAACAGGATTTTTCACTTTATGTTTCTGTGTGGGATCAAACTGTTGAAATCTTTACTTAATGTATGCTAAACTGATCTTTTGTATATAAAGAGAATCGAAAATGAATCTTGATGTGAATGGAAGGGGAGAGGGAGTGGATAAGGGGAGGGTTGTAGGCGGGAGGGACGTTATGGGGGGGAAGCCATTGTAATCCATATTCTGTACTTTGGAAATTTATATTCATTAAATAAAAGTTTAAAAAATAAAAAAAGAAAAGTTCACACACAGGAATCTGAAACAATTATTTTAATCTGTAAGTATTGCTAAATCTCTTTGAAAATGTTTTCAAGTTTCTAGTCTGTGCTTGAACATTCTAACTTATCTCTGAAACTATAACAGGAGATTACACTGAAATGCCCAATACACCTCAGAATTATGCCAACAGAAGAGTGGGTCCAAAAATTTATAACACTTGCTTAAGCAGATCAATACTCTGTGGCCATTCATTGAATTGTTGAACAGTTTTTACCATTAGCATATCGTTAGAATTTCCAAAGAAATGATGAACAAATATTTTAAAACGTTTAAGTGAGGTTTTCAGTGGTGCTGAGGCTCAGCACTTCTCTCACGGTCACCTCCATCTGAAAGTACACAGTGTTCAGCTCCCGTCTGAGCTTGATTTTCTCACTCAGCTCTTTCACAAGGTCAGAGACCGTGGAAGACCGTGTCGTCAGACACCTAAACCCAACCAGGTAGGACTACACTGTAAATTAGCTTAGATAGACTCAGACAAGTCAACCAATATCATAACTGAGAGAGTCCGGCTTCCATAAAGGGATTTTTACTAGTAGTTAGTGACGAGATACATATTATGAGATACCTCAATGTGAAAGAGTTTACACAGAGTTCGTGATTGGATTCTTCTTTTGGAGTTTCCATATTTCACATTCACTTTCTTACCAGTAGTTGGGAAAGAAAATGAAAGGGTTCTCCAAGAAATTTTAAAAATGAGTATTTTAAAAGCAAATTTTCAAAATTAGGTATATAAATGACAAAATCTAAGAAAAAAACTACACAGAAAGCCGCTTTAGAGACAGGTATTCCTGAATACACAGCTGTCACAGAAACTCGTATTTCTAACTCAGACGTATCTATTCTAAGATAAATTTCTTTTCAGTTAGAATGCGATCCTTAACATTGCATGCAAACTGTTTCTTCCATAGATTAAACATGAGACGTCTTCTCTAAAGTTTTATTTGCTCACTTTAAAATCATAGTTATGCACACAGAGCTAGAAACACACACACACACACACACAGAGAGAGAGAGAGAGAGAGAGAGCTGGAGAGAGAGACCCTTCATCCGCTGGTTCACTCCACAGATGACTGTGCTGGACTGGGCTTGGCTAGGCCAAGGTCAGGAGCCAGTAATTCCATCTGGGTCTCCCTCATGGGTGTCGTGGAAGCAAATACTTGAGCCATCATCTGCTACCTTCCCAGGCACATTTGCAGGGAGCCGGATCCAAAGTGGAGGAGTGGGGCTGAAGCAATGCTCCAGGACCAGGCTAACCTGCTGCGCACTTCACCTGCCCCAGATACAGCTTTTGCAGCAGAAAGGCTGTAGGCTACAATACCTGAATTGAAAGCAACAGCCTTTTCTTTTCTGGAACCATTGTCCCAAGCACAGGACATGTCACTGATCTATGCTCTGAGTTCCTGGGGTAATGGCATCTTTAAAGGAAAAAGCAATCGATTCATGGTAAGCGACCTCCGGCTAATTCTCCAATTAGTTGACGATTTGGATGTGGAATGTGCCCTAAGTGTTGTGTGGAGTGTGAAATTCAGGCAGGGAAGGTGCCCACCTGTGATATTGTCAAGAAAGCAGATGGCTGAGAAAATACAGTTTCTGCAATTATTTCACAGTTGAAACTCATTTTAGTCAATGTAGTATTATTATTAAAATTTAGTTCTTAAAATTTGCATTAGGAAAATCATACAAGTATTTTCATTTTTCTGTTATAATTTACCAAGTTTATTGGTAGACATTCACATTATTACCAAAGCATGAAAGAGAAATAATGTGGTCCTTGTAATCTGCTATATGAATGCAAAACTATGATTGTTGAAATGCAACTTTAATACATTTACATTTAGAATACCTTGCACAGTACAATAATTGTTTGTATAATGTGTATATTTCATAATTAAAGTGTCTTTGCAGATATAAACAGCAGCTTGCACATAACATTAAAACAGAAATAAATACAATGTTTTTAAAGATGAACTCTCTATTACTCAAGATAAAAATAAAAGAGAAAATTGTAAAAAGATTTATGTATGTAATTGAAAGGCATAATGACAAAAAGAAAGGGAGAGGGCTCTTCCATCCACTGGTTCACTACCAAATTCCTGCATCAGCTGGGGCTGGTCCATCCCAAAGTCAGGAGCCCAGGGCTCCATCCATCCCCTCCATGCAGAGACTTGATGACTGCTTTCATCAATATTTTGTAATTTTCATTGTGCCGATTTTTCACTTCTTTGGTTAAATTTATTCCTAAATATTTGATTTTGTTGTGGCTTCTGTGAATGGAATTTCTTTCTTGATTTCTCTTTCTGTGAGTTCATTTTTGGCACATAAAAAGTTACTCTGAACAAATAATAAATAAATAAAAAAGTTATTTGAACAAATATTATTCAGATTTAAAAGAAGAAATTTTCTCATTTACAATAATACAGATAAAGCTGGCAGACATTATGCTCAGTGAACTAATCTGGTCACAGAAGAACTAAATACTGAATGATTCACTTATGTGAGGCACCTAAAGTAGCCACGCTTGTAGAAACAGAGAAGACAATAGCAGTGATCAGTGATTGGGAGAGGGGAAAATGTGGAGCTGACCTGATAGGAAGTTTCAGGTTGCAAGAGCCCTGCCCTGTGGTGCAGTACCCTGGTCAGCACTGCTCTGCTATAAACATTTAATAGGGTACACCCCTTGTTAAGTGCTGTTACCACAAAACAAATGAAAATAAAAAAGGGAGGGGGCAAAAGAAAACTTTGGATGTAATGGATATGTGTATTCCATGAGTGTAGTGACATTTTCACAAGTGTATGCACTGTAGGGTGAAGCTAGATAATGTTAATTTACTGTGTATTTCCCCATAAATCATCTAAAAATAGGATTTTTAAATGCTTTTACTATAAAGAAATGCTTGAAAAGATAAATATTTGTACCCTGTTTGAGCATTGTACGATGTATACATGCAATCAAACATCACATAAGTCCTGTAAATAAGTACAACTTCATTTGTCTGTTAAAATCTCTAAATAAAAACTGAAACAACAAAGTGGATTCATTAAATATGCTGATATTTATCATCTATAATTCAGTAAAACTTCCTAAAAGGTAAAAAGAAAGAAGGAAATTTAGGATGTATATCATGCAAACCAAGAATGACAATATTTACCATGGAAAGCAGAAAAGGAAGAGAAAAGTGCAAAATAATTCCCTATTAAATAGCTATTAAATTGATATAAATTATTAAACTCAGAAATTAAAAGATAAAATATGCAAAGCTGTAAGGAAAACACTTACAAATCATTGGCTGTCGAATGCCATCAGTTATAAGAATCATTGCTTTTTGTGTTACTGCAAAAAAAATCCACATATAATACATCAATTAAAGTGAGCAATGTTCATAAGTCATAACTGAATAGAATTGTCTTAGAAGTGATGAAATTCATTTGTTTTGAAAGATTTATTTATTTATTTGAAAGTCAGGGTTATACAGAGAGAGAGAGAGAGAGAGAGAGAGAAAGATAGGAGTCTTCCATCTGAAGGTTCACTACCCAATTGGCTACAATGGCTGGAGCTGTGCCGATCCAAAGCCAGGAGCCAGGAGCTTCTTCCAGGTCTCCCACATGGGTACAGGGGCCCAAGGACCTGGGCCATCTTCTACTGCTTTCCCAGGCCATAGCAGAGAGCTGGATCGGAGGTGGGGCAGCCAGGTCTCGAACCAGCGCCTATGTGGGATGCCGGCGCTTCAGGCCAGGGCGTTAATCCACTGCGCCACAATGCCAGCCCCGAAATTCATTTTTTTTTTAAAGAAAAATTTTAAAACATTTAAGTGAAGGGATATATAGGTTACAAATAAACCCTAAGAAATTTGAAATATCACTATTAAGACAGTACAAAAGACAATAAAAGGCTTTATTAAAGGCCAAGAATGATGTTTTCTGATATCTTGGTAAATGGAACACCATGACAAGGAAAAACAGCCCCTGTAAGCTCAGCCCTACAAAACCATTCAAAAAATGAGTAACTATCAAGTCTCACCTCAGAGACCTGGAGAAGAAAGAGTTCGATCGGTAATGGCTAGGAAACTTAATAAAAATGATTTTAATTGCAATAAAGTGTAAATGAAATAAAATAAAAAACAAGCAGAAGCATTGAAGATCTAAGCAAGGTAACTAAAGGACCCAATCATTAAATGTGAAAGGAGCAGTTCAGTGAGCAACCAGAGGAAGATACAAGTACAGAGACTGAGTTCACGACAGGCCCTGCAGGGAGCCTGAGTTAAATAGTATTTTATAAAATGGTCAGTGATTTCTATTTCTTGTCCATAAACAATGCAATGATACTCTTGCTGACGTTCAATTAATTTTGTGCTCTTTATAGTCTATCATGATCTTGGTGTTATCATATGTGTTTGAACTGTGCTGTGATGGGAGACTTTACTTTGGCAGAAACCACCTTGATTTAGAGAATTCACTTGAAAATGAAGTCTGGATTTCTTGTCTGGGTTACAAGAATGGATAAAATCATTGTTAGCACATACTGTAATGGCTAAATATAAGTTGGAATTGAATATTTCAGGTTTTAAGTATTCCAATAGGATTAAATAATGTGTCTTCAGGTGAAAATATGGAAGATGTGATAATTCTGGTTTTTAAAATATTTTTATTTATTTGTTTGAAAGTCAAGATTACAGAGGCAGTGAGAGAGGGAGAGAGAGAGAGAGAGAAAGAGAGAGAGAATCTTCCATCTGCTGGTTCATGCTCCAAATGACTACTAATGGCTGGGGCTTAGCCAGGCTGAAGCCAGGAGCCAGGAGCCAGGAGCTTCTTCCAGGTCTCCCATGTGGGTGGCAGGGCCCCAAGTACTTGGGCCACTTTCTGTTGCTTTCCCAGACACGTTAGCAGGGAGCTAGATCAGAAGTGAAGCAGCCAGGACATGAGCTGGCATCCATATGTGATGCCAGCATTACAGGCAGCAGCTTAGCCTGCGAGGCCACAGTGCTGGTTCCAAGGATTCATGCTGGAGGCATGAATAATTCCATTGGCTCACTAACAAGATTTTAGTATGTCAGTGGCTTTTCAAATGTTTGCTTTCAAAAATTTGAAGAATCCTGTCAGCTAGTATTTCTTAAAATAAAAAATTGCCAAAGTAACCCAGTTTATTCTGTAAGTATATATTATCCGTTAATGAATAAACTGGCAGCAGGATATACATTTGATAAAGTGTAAATATTAATAAACTGTATGTTTTAATAGTAGTGATTTATCTGAATTTTATAACATACTTATGATTTTTACTAACTTTATTTTGATAAGTATAAGAAAATTCAAAGCAGGAAAAATTAGTTTATGGAAAAATGGAAAAATATTTAAGTTTCAACAGGGTTTTTTCACAAAATACAGTAGAAAATGAAAATTATGAAAATGTATGTTGTCACCATGTTCTGTTGGGAACTTAATTAAAAATTTGAGTTCAATGACAGAAAGTGATGGGATTCCACTGTGTACTGTAATAATTTTATTGTTGCATGACATCCAAAGGTTTCTTTTTGTTGTAGGTTCACATAACAAACTACTTTAGAGAATACAGTGCATCTGGGGCAGAGTTCATATTTGTGTCTGAGTGGTAGAGTGAGGAAAATGTCTCAGGGCAAGATTGGGCTGGTTTTCCAGAAGAATATTACAATGTTGATGGTTGCCTAAAGTTAAGGTTTCTCAGCTGCAGCAAAATACAACTGTGTTTTTTTTAGCATCCACATGGGCACACTCACACATGGCCCCGTAGGATTTAGAAGCCTGTGGCATCTACTCAAGAATAATAAAGGGTTTTGCTTCTAACCCAAGGATCTCAAGCCTTCTGACAATGTCTATGAAACTTCATGATACTGAGTTAGCTGGGAAGAAAGATGGAGTATCAGACTCTGTAATTCTTGAAAATAGTGTTTATAATAACACATCTACACATTTGCATTATTTACAGCTAAAATATGCTTAGATAAAAATAGAAATATGTATACTGAAAATGTGGAAGATAATTGCTCTAAACGTGATGTTTTAATCATATAACTGTTGGCCATCACAGTGTGAGAAAGGAAAGTTACTTTTCTGGATTTGTCCCCCCTAATGCTGGATCCCTGATGAACCTCCTGATTGGATGCAGTAGGAGTTCCAAGGATCTACATAACACGAATGAATGCTTTAACCAGTCTAGCATTAGTGGGAAAAAAGCGTTTTAAGGCAATATTTTGGAAATTTGAGAATTTGGGTTTGTAAAGACAGGGAGAAGTCAAATTGTGTCTTTGATTTCAAGCCTTATTGATAACACATTGTATAAATTCACATCCAATTCTTTGGAATGACTGAACATTTTTTGGTGGACTTTTCAAGATATTTGCAGAAAGCATTAGCATCTGCCTTAAGATGATGATCTTCAATTTCGTGGATGTTGGGATGAGTGTGAATAACTTGCATGATGCGGAAGATCAGAGTCTGAATATGATGTGTGGACTGTTTAAAAACTTGATTGTGTCCACGAATTTTAAGAGCAGATCCATACTTTTCATTCTTGTGGTTAGCTGCCTACTTGGACTTACTGCTAATGCTATTCAGTGAAGCAATGGAAGAACATAAAAATATTCTCAACACTTTCTAATCTTCATAAAATGGTCAAGTATATGCAAAGTTCCAGATATTTTCCAAAAGTTTGAAAATGTATGTGAATAGGTAGTTTTCATGAAGCTTTGCAGTTAGTAAAAGATAGGTGGGCATAAGCTGTGGCGGTGATGCTTATATAATTACTGAACATTGTTACCCTGTGTGTGAATTAAGTATTTGGCTATCATTGGATTCCAGACATGAACATAGTTTTAAAGTATTTTATTAATACTATTACAAATGCTAAATGACTATTATTTCTAAAGGACTTAATTTTTCTCATCAAAATTGAAAAAAAGGAGAGCCGATGTTGTGGTATAAAAGGCTGAGCCTCTGCTTGCAATATATCCCATATGGACGCCATGTCCATGTTTCAGCAGCTTCATTTCTGATCCAGCTCTCTGCTAATGGCCTGAGAAAAGCACCGGAATATGGCCCAAGTATTTGGGCTGCTGCCACCCACATGGGAGACCGGGAGGAATCTCCTGGCTCCTGGCTTCAGGTTGGTTCAGTTTGGGTCATTCCAGCCATCTGCAGAGTTAACCAGTGGCTGGAGGATTCATTCTCTCCCTCTCTCTTTCTCTCTCTCTCTCCCCCACCCCAACTTTCTCTATGGCTCTTTCAAATAAATAAAATCTTTGTAAAGAATGGAAAAAATCTAAAAAATTGAATATATGAATATATGAATATAAACCAGTTTGTACAAAAATATGTGTGCTATTAAAAACTTGTCATGAAAGAAGTGAAAAATTAAAATTGGGAACTGTATAATACATTTCTCCTGTTTTCCAAGGATATTTTTAAATAGGTTTGTGTTTTCAAGTATTGACAATAAAATCACTATGACAAAGTGCTAACCAGCCCAAGAAGCATACTTCGATAAACAACAATCTTGAATTTGATGTGTAACTGGAAGGAAATAATTATTGAATAGATGGAAATATGATTGCTTGTTGAAAATATGACTGTGATTTATTTTTTGTTTTGCTATATGGAAAAATGACCTTCATCTGTACTGAGTCTAGTTTAATTAATAATGGGTATTTTTTATAAACATATTTGTCACAATTATACAAGTATACTTGCACTGCCATATCCATATGTAGATTATTTAGGTTGACTTTCAATTACATACAGTCAAAAAGAAATAACAAAACCTAATAATTGACCAATTAAATATTGAAAATTTTTTAGCTTTTAAACTCCTGAAGTTTGGGAAGTTATGTGCAAGTTGTCCAATTAAATGAATATGCATGATCACTTAATTTATCTCTTTTTTAAGATTCCTTTATTTATTTGAGAGGCAGAGTAAGAGACAGAGAGGGAAGTCTTCTACCTGCTGGTTCACTCCCCATATACCTGCAAATGCCATAGTGGGGCCAATATAGAGCCAGGAACCAGGAGCTTCTTCTGGGTCTCCCATGTGGGTGCAGGGGCCCAAGGATTTGGATCTTCCATTGATTTCCCAGGCCATGTGCAGAGAGCTAGATTGGAAGAGGAGCAGTTATATAGACCCTGAAGTTTTTTTTTAACTTTTATGTAATGAATATAAATTTCCAAAGTACGACTTATGGATTACAATGGCTTCCCCCCCATACCATCCCTCCCACCCACATCCCTCCCCTTTCCCACTCCCTCTCCCCTTCCATTCACATCAAGATTCATTTTCGATTATCTTAATATACAGAAGATCAGTTTAGCATACATTAAGTAAAGATTTCAACAGTTTGCTCCCACACCAACATAAAGTGAAAAATAATAGATGATTTTTTAAATGATGATGAAATCAGATCAGACCTATTGTCATGTTTAATCCCAGTGAGAGTCAAGTTGGGAATTGATAATTTCTTCTTCTTTTTTTTTTTTTTTTTTACAGAAGATCAGTTTAGTATACATTAAGTAAAAATTTCAACAGTTTGCACCCCCATAGAAACACAAAGTGAAATATACTGTTTGAGTACTCATTATAGCATTAAGTCTCAATGTACAGCACATTAAGGAAAGAGATCCTACATGAGGAGTAAGTGCACAGTGACTCCTGTTGTTGACTTTACAAATTGACACTCCTGTTTATGGCATCAGTAATCTCCCTATGCACCAGTCATGAGTTTCCAAGGCTATGGAAGCCCTCTGAGTTCACCGACTCTTATCTTGTTTAGACAAGGTCATAGTCAAAGTGGAGGTTCTCTCCTCCCTTCAGAGAAAGGTACCTCCTTCTTTGAAGACCTGTTCTTTCCACTGGGATCTCACTCACAGAGATCTTTTGCCAGAGTGTCTTGGCTTTCCATGCCTGAAATACTCTCATGGGCTTTTCAGCCAGATCCAAATGCCTTTAGGGCTGATTCTGAGGCCAGAGTGCTGTTTAGGACATCTGCCATTCTATGGGTCTGCTGAGTATCTCGCTTCCCATGTTGGATCACTCTCCCCTTTATTTATTCTATCGGTTAGTGTTAGCAGGTACTAGACTTGTTTATGTGCTCCCTTTGACTCTTAGTCCTTTCATTATGATCAATTGTGAACTGAAATTGATCACTTGGACTAGGGAGATGGCATTGGTACATGCCACCTTGATGCGATTGAATTGGAATCCCCTGGTATGTTTCTAACTCTACCATTTGGGGCAAGTCAGCTTGAGCATGTCCCAAATTGTACATCTCTTCCCTCTCTTATCCCCACTCTTATGTTTAACAGGGATCACATTTCAGTTAATTTTCAACACTTAAGAATAACTGTGTGATAATTACAGAATTAAACCAGTCATATTAAGTAGAACAGACAAAAAAACTACTAAGAGGGATAATGTATTAAATTGTTCATTAACAGTCAGGGCTATGCTGATCAAGTCACCATTTCTCATAGTGTCCATTTCACTTCAGGAGGTTTCCTTTTTGGTATTCAGTCAGTTGTCACCGATCAGGGAGAACATATGGTATTTGTCCCTTTGGGACTGGCTTACTTCACTCAGCATGATGTGTTCCAGATTCCTCCATTTTGTTGCAAATGACTGGATTTTGTTGTTTCTTACTGTGGTATAGTATTCTAAAGAGTACATATCCCATAATTTCTTTATCCAGTCTACCGTTGATGGGCATTTAGGTTGGTTCCAGGTCTTGGCTATTGTGAATTGTGCTGCGATAAACATTAGGGTGCAGACCGCTTTTTTGTTTGCCAATTTAAATTCCTTTGGGTAAATTCCAAGGAGTGGGATGGCTGGGTCGAATGGTAGGGTTATATTCAGGTTTCTGAGGAATCTCCAGACTGACTTCCATAGTGGCTTGACTAGTTTGCATTCCCACCAACAGTGGGTTAGTGTCCCTTTTCCCCCACATCCTCGCCAGCATCTGTTGTTGGTAGATTTCTGTATGTGAGCCATTCTAACCGGGGTGAGGTGAAACTTCATTGTGCTTTTGATTTACATTTCCCTGATTACTAGTGATCTTGAACATTTTTTCATGTGCCTGTTGGCCATTTGGATTTCCTCTTTTGAAAAATGTCTATTGAGGTCCTTGGCCCATCTCTTACGCGGGTTGTTTGTTTTGTTTTTGTGGAGTTTCTTGATCTCTTTGTAGATTCTGGTTATTAACCCTTTATCTGTTGCATAGTTTGCAAATATTTTTTCCCATTCTGTCGGTTGTCTCTTCACTCTCCTGACTGTTTCTTTTGCAGTACAGAAACTTCTCAATTTGATGCAATCCCAATAGTTGATTTTGGCTTTGACTGCCTGTGCCTCCAGGGTTTTTTCCAGAAATTCTTTGCCTGTGCCAATATCTTGAAGGGTTTCGCCAATGTTCTCTAATAACTTGATGGTGTCAGGACGTAGATTTAGGTCTTTAATCCATGTTGAGTGGATTTTTGTGTAAGGTGTAAGGTAGGGGTCTTGCTTAATGCTTCTGCACGTGGAAATCCAGTTTTCCCAGCACCATTTATTGAATAGACTGTCCTTGCTCCAGGAATTGGTTTTAGATCCTTGATCAAATATAAGTTGGCTGTAGATGTTTGGGTTGATTTCTGGTGTTTCAATTCTGTTCCATTGGTCTATCCATCTGTTTCTGTACCAGTACCATGCTGTTTTGATTACAACTGCCCTGTAGTGTGTCCTGAAATCTGGTATTGTGATGCCCCCGGTTTTGTTTTTGTTGTACAAGATTGCTTTAGCTATTCGAGGTCTCTTGTGCCTCCATATGAATTTCAGCATCATTTTTTCTAGATCTGAGAAGAATGTCTTTGGTATCTTGATTGGGATAGCATTGAATCTATAAATTGCTTTTGGGAGAATGGACATTTTGATGATGTTGATTCTTCCAATCCATGAGCATGGAAGAGTTTTCCATTTCTTGGTATCCTCTTCTATTTCTTTCTTTAAGGTTTTGTAATTTTCATCATAGAGATCTTTAATGTCCTTGGTTAAGTTTATTCCAAGGTATTTGATTGTTTTTGTAGCTATTGTGAATGGGATTGATCTTAGCAGTTCTTTCTCAGCCGTGGCATTGCTTGTATATACAAAGGCTGTTGATTTTTATGCATTGATTTTATATCCTGCCACTTTGCCAAACTCCTCTATGAGTTCCAATAGTCTCTTAGTAGAGTCCTTTGGATCCTCTAAGTAAAGAATCATATCGTCTGCAAAGAGGGATAGTTTGACTTCTTCCTTCTCAATTTGTATTCATTTAATTTCGTTTTCTTGCCTAATAGCACTGGCCAAAACTTCCAGAGGTACGTTAAATAGCAGTGGTGAGAGTGGGCATCCCTGTCTGGTGCCAGTTCTCAGTGGAAATGCTCCCAACTTTTCCCCATTCAATAGGATGCTGGCCGTGGGTTTTTCATAAACTGCTTTGATTATATTGAAGAATGTTCCTTCTATACCCAATTTGCTTAGAGTTTTCATCATGAAAGGGTGTTGAATTTTATCAAATGCTTTCTCTGCATCAATTGAGATAATCATATGGTTTTTCTTCTGCAGTCTGTTAATGTGGTGAATCACATTGATTGTTTTGCGAATTTTGAACCATCGCTGCATACCAGGGATGAATCCCACTTGGTCTGGGTGGATGATTTTCCTGATGTGTTGTTGTATTCTATTCGCGAGAATTTTATTGAGGATTTTTGCGTCTATGTTCATCAGGGATATTGGTCTGTAATTCTCTTTCAGTGCTGCATGTTTCTCTGGCTTAGCAATTAAGGTGATGCTGGCTTCATAGAAAGAATTTGGGAGGATTCCCACTTTTTTGATCGTTCTGAATAGTTTGAGAAGAATTGGAGTTATTTCTTCTTTAAATGTCTGGTAGAATTCAGCAGTGAATCCATCTGGTCCTGGGCTTTTCTTTGTTGGGAGGGCCTTTATTACTGTTTCAATTTCTGTCTCAGTTATGGGTCTGTTTAGGTTTTCGATGTCTTCCTGGTTCAATTTAGGTAGGTTGCATGTGTCCAGGAATCTATCCATTTCTGATAGATTTTCCTGTTTGCTGGCATACAGGTCCTTGTAGTAATTTCTGATGATTCTTTTTATTTCTGTGGTGTCTGTTGTTACGTTTCCTTTTTCATCTCTGATTTTATTGATTTGGGTCTCTTCTTTTTTTAGTTAGTTGGGCCAATGGGGTGTCAATTTTGTTTATTTTTTCAAAAAACCAGCTTCTCGCTTGGCTGATTTTTTTGTAGTGTTTTTTTGGATTCAATCCTGTTAATTTCTTCTCTGATTTTAATTATTTCTCTTCTTCTACTAGATTTGGATTTGGTTTGCTGCAGTTTTTCTAGGTCCTTGAGATGCGCTCAAAGCTCATTTGTTTGGTGCCTTTCCAATTTCTTGATATAGGCACCTATTGCTATAAATTTGCCTCTCAATACTGCTTTATTGTATCCCATAAGTTTTGATATGTTGTGTTGTTATCTTCATTTATTTCCAGAAAGTTTTTGATTTCTCTTTTGATTTCTTGAATGACCCAGTGTTCATTCAGGAGCATGTTGTTCAGTCTCCATTTGTTTGCATACTTTCTGGGGTTTCCTGAGTTGCTAATTTCCAGCTTCATTCCGCTGTGGTCTGAGAAGCTGCATGGTATGATTCTAATTCTTTTAAATTTGCTGAGACTTGCTTTATGACCTAGTATGTGATCAATCCTAGAGAAGGTTCCATGCACTGCTGAGAAGAATGTGAAGTCTTTAGATGTAGGATTGAAAGCTCTGTAGATATCTGTTAGATCCATTTGGGCAATAGTGTCAATTAAATCTGCTGTTTCCTTGTTGATGTTCTGTCCGGATGATCTGTCTATTTCTGAGAGTGGAGTATTGAAGTCCCCCAGTACTATTGTATTGGAATCTAAATCTCCCTTTAAGTCCCTTAACATATCTTTTAAATAGACCGGTGCCCTGTAATTAGGTGCATATACATTTATAATAGTTACATCTTCCTGTTGAATTGATCCCTTAATCATTATATAGTGTCCCTCTTTGTCTCTCTTAACAGTTTTTGTATTAAAGTTTATTCTTTCTGATATTAATATGGCTACACCTGCTTTTTTTTGGTTTCTGTTGGCATGGAATATCTTTTTCCAACCTTTCATTTTCAGTCTGCATGCATCTTTGTTAGAGAGATGTGTTTCTTGTAGGCAACAAATAGTTGGGTTTTGTTCCTTGAGCCAATCAGCCAATCGGTGTCTTTTAAGTGAAGAATTCAGACCATTAATGTTTAATGTGACTATTGATACGTAGTGACTTTGCCCTGCCATTTTCCCGGAGATATATTCTAGTATATGCTTTGAGCTTGCTATGCTCTTTTACTGGTAAGTTTTCTTCCTTTCCCTTCTTTCCTATTGATGGCCAAGTTTCTGTGTTTCTGAGTGTAGCACATTGTTAAGTATCTTTTGCAGGGCCGGACGAGTGGCCACAAAGTCTTTCAATTTCTGTTTGCTATGAAAGGTCTTTATTTCACCTTCATTCACAAATGAGAGCTTAGCAGGATATAATATTCTGGGCTGGCAATTTTTCTCTCTTAGTACCTGGGCTATGTCTTGCCATTCCCTCCTAGCCTGTAGTGTTTCTGATGAGAAGTCAGCTGTGAGTCTAATTGGAGATCCTCTGAGAGTAATCTGATGTTTCTCTCTTGCACATTTTAGGATCTTTTCTTTATGTTTCACTGTGGTGAGTTTAATTACCACGTGTCGTGGTGAGGATCTCTTTTGGTCATGTTTATTAGGGGTTCTATGAGCTTCCTGTACTAGGATGTCTCTGTCCTTCTCCAAACCTGGAAAGTTCTCTGCTAGTATCTCACTAAAAAGGCCTTCTAATCCTTTCTCTCTCTCCATGCCTTCAGGAACTGCTAGAACTCGAATGTTGGTTTTTTTATTAGTATCCTGTAGATTCCCAACAATATTTTTTAGATTTCTAATTTCCTCTTCTTTTCTTTGGTTTGACTGTATGTTTTCCTGTGCTCTATCTTCTAAGTCCGATATTCTCTCTTCTGCTTCACCCATTCTGTTTTTAAGGCTTTCTAGTGTGTTTGTCATTTCATCTATTGAGCTCTTCATTTCATTTTGATTTCTCTTCACTATCACACTTTCCTGTTCTACTAGTTTCTGCGTTTCATTTTGATTCTTCCTTAAAATTTCATTTTCACGAGAGAGATTTTCAATCCTGTCCAATAAGGATTTCTGTAGTTCAAGGATTTGCTTTTGAAAACTTCTAAATGTTCTTATCATAAATTTTTTGAAATCCGTATCTTGCATTTCTTCTATCTCATCATCTTCATAATCTTGGCTTGGGGTGTTTTGTTTATTTGGAGGCATCATAGTGTCATCGTTGATCTTGTTCCCTCGATTTCTGTGTTTGTTGCTTGGCATAGTTAATTCTTCTTTCGTCACTGTGCGTTTTTTTTTTTAATTTTTTTTACTTTATACTATGTCCGTGTTAAGTGGACTGCCTGCTGTTGGAGGAGCCTTGGAGGCTTGAGATGGGTGTGGCCTGAGAGCTCTGCTTGGTTCTTCCTGGTTAAGGGTGTGCAAAGGTGACACCCTCAGGTTATGCGTGGTAAATCTCTATTTATTTATTTATTTTATTTATTCAGGGGGTAAGTAATACCGCACCACACGGCTGTGCAGAATTGATGGTATTTAGCTTCCAGTCTCTGGCTTCTACCCAAAGAGTCTGTGTAGGCTCCGTTTCTCCTCTGGACTCCTACTGGGTTGCCTAGGCTACTGAATTGTAGTGACTCAATTCCTTAGCTCTCCCCTTTTGTTATGTAAATCCAGAGATGGGGCCTGCTCTTTGTCTCTTGCAAACTCAAGCCTTGCAGCCTTGCAACCTTTGCAAGGTTGGCGGAGAGAGAAACCCCAAGCTTTTTTTTTTCCTTCTTTCCGGTAGTGAGTCTGCTGCACTTTCCGGCTCCCCTGTAGATTCTGACCCCCGTTTCCCCGCCAATGTCTCGGGTTATTGAGCTCACCTCCCCTTCCAGCGTCAATGTGTGGACTCAGAGCCCTGGACGTCCCAACTCTACAGGCTGGCGTCTGTGTGACATGCACTCCCCTTCCTGCACTGGCGCGCAGACCCTGCGGCTCCTGCGGCTCCCGTGGCTCGGCTTCCGTGCGGTGGGCGACCTTGTTCTCCCAGTAGGTCCTCCAATTCACAGCCACTCGATCCAGGAGAGTTTCCTCTGCAATATTTTCCTGTTTTTTTTTTTTTTTTTTTCTGAGGCTACCGTAACTCCCCTTTTATTAAACTAAATTTTCCCGGACTATCGGTGTGCACCCTCACTATTCCGCCATCTTGGCTCCGCCCCCTCTGTACTCAATTTCTACATACTTTAAGTTTACAAAGTCATCAATTTGTATTTAAAAACATGATTATGGCCGGCGCTGTGGCTCACTAGGCTAATCCTCCGTCTTGCGGCGCTGGCACACTGGGTTCTAGTCCCGGTCGGGGCGCCGGATTCTGTCCTGGTTGCCCCTCTTCCAGGCCAGTTCTCTGCTGTGGCCCGGGAAGGCAGTGGAAGATGGCCCAAGTGCTTGGGCCCTGCACCCCATGGGAGACCAGGAGAAGTACCTTGGTCCTGCCATCGGATCAGCGTGGTGCGCTGGCCGCAGCGGCCATTGGAGGGTGAACCAATGGCAAAGGAAGACCTTTCTCTCTGTCTCTCTCTCTCACTGTCCACTCTGCCTGTCAAAAACAAAAACAAAAAATAAAAAACAAAAAAAACAAAAAACAGTATCATTCTAATGAAAAATATGAAACTCCGCAGATTGTGGTGGATTGTATGCTGTATTTTCTTCTTCTTCTTTTTTTTTTTTTTGAATGATTAAGTGATTGAATGATTATCCCTACTCTACAGTTTCCTTCCACCAGAGTGGAATATTTTACAACAGAGAGTATGGTTCATCTCTCCAGTTTAAAATGCATCATACAAATTGGCAGCAGTTTGAAATTAAGTGTTAAGAACTACAGCTTTAGCTGTTGTTATGAGCCATTTGGTTAATAAAATAATAATGGCATGTCTGATGTATTAAGTATTTATATTAAGGAGATGCAAATATACTCTTCTTACAATCATAAGCATTTGCATCTTTATCCCACATGACTGGCTTAAATTTGGTGATTTTGTGTAATTCTATGATTTAAGCACTACTCAATTTCCACATAAGTTGTATGTATTACTTTCTTGTTTTGACGGAGGTACATTTGCCTTCAATTTAATTGAGGGAATCTCAACAAAATTTGAGGTAGCTACATTTGAATCAATTTCATTAATGAAAAGTTATTCTAAGGCATGAGGTATATTATTTGCTTTATTCCTTAACACTTCTCAAACCATGCTTAGTATATTAGGCTTATTTACTAGCCCTGTGCTTTCCTATGACTTTGAAAGAAGTAACCGCTTTTATGTGCTAGAGCCCTCTTATCATTTAGGACTGAGCATGTCGTAGTTACACAATATATACTGTAAAAGTGAGTAAAGCATTTTACATCACACTAGATTTAAAAGGCAGTGATGATTTGCATTAGGTATGTGGATTAGATTGGGAAGATATTTTTGGGGCCGGCGCCGCGGCTCAATAGGCTAATCCTCCACCTGCGGCACCAGCACACCGGGTTCTAGTCCCGGTCGGGGCACCAGATTCTGTCCCGGTTGCCCCTCTTCCAGGCCAGTTCTCTGCTGTGGCCAGGGAGTGCAGTGGATGATGGCCCAGGTGCTTGGGCCCTGCACCCCATGGGAGACCAGGAGAAGTACCTGGCTCCTGCCATCGGATCAGCGTGGTGCAGGGCGCACCGGCCATGGCGGCCATTGGAGGGTGAACCAATGGCAAAAGGAAGACCTTTCTCTCTGTCTCTCTCACTGTCCACTCTGCCTGTCAAAAAAAATAATAAAAATAAAAAAAGATATTCTTGGAATACATGAAAATGCAGCACACATAAATAAAGTGACATAAAAAACAAATTTTTCATTTCGTGCCTCAATTCCTTCTTTGGTCTGATGGTCTTAGAAATCATTTCCTAATATAAATACCATGATTAAGTAAGTTGATGCAAAAAAATTTGTGAAGTAGACTTTATAGTTCTAATAGGTTCTAAATAAAAACATATTTATGCTTTTCCTTGAGTTTTTTACTTTATTTACTTCATAAAGTCTGCTAGACAGGCTATTAAGAAGTTTGATAATGATCCTCTGAGCTCTGCAGCCTGGATGATGTTTAATATTGTTTTCAATACATCGTGGTCCTGATAATATCAGGGAATTTTGACCAAGGATATCAATGAAGGAATGAGTGTTACTCTTAAAGCTAGGGACAGAGTTGAGCCATTAGGAACAGAGATTACAGATCTGTTTCAAACATTTTAAAATGCGCACTTTTCTTGCATCATCATGTAACACACACTTTGTAAAATCATCTCCTAAAAAGAGAACACAGATTTAATTTAGTCTTTTTTTTGAACTTTAATTGATATTGGCAATATAGTTCAGAAATGGTTCCTTCCTCTCTGTGAGTCCTCAGCAGGGATATGATACTGTATCAGTGAAACGACATGGCAGGTTTTCAGTAGCTTCTTGCTTGAACTTTCCTGCCTATCCTGGCCTTGCCTTCCGTGCATTTAAGCCTTGGAATATCCCTCGGCAGGGTCTTGGGCAGCACAACAGAGCAACTTGATCAGCTGCAGGTAGTCCTTATTGCTCTCATCGGGACTATAGGGGCAGCAGGTTCCCTTCTGTCTGTGCTAATGACTCACCAGGCAGGGTCTCTTGTGGATCCTTCTCTGTGGACTCGAAAGGAGAGTTGGGATGCTGAAGGGATCTATTAGGAATTGGTGTTTAATTGGGGACAATTGAGTTGAAAAGTTGTGGCGAAGAATAAACACTGGCCCAACCTTTACTTCAGGAGCACTTGCAGTTTGGAAAGGGTAACTCCCTGGCAAAATGCCATTGCCATACTTCCTGTCTTTATCTCTAAGTACTCAGAGAAGGATTCTGTTTCTCACTTAAAATCTAAACAAGTGTTTGAGTTTGTTGAAGAACATGGTTCTTCAAAAGAAGTTGAATCCAAAACCTGTAACAGGGGCTCACGCTGCGGCGTAGTGGATAAAGCCACCACCTACAGTGCTGGCACCCCATATGAATGCTGGTTCGAGTCCAGGCTGCTCCACTTCAGATCCAGCTCTATGCTATGGCCTGGGAAAACAGTGGAAGATGTCCTTGGACCCCTGTAGCCACAGGGTAGACCTGGAAGAAGCTCCTGTCTACTGGCTACAGATCAGCGCAGCTTCAGCTGTTGCAGCCATTTAGTGAGTGAACCAGTGGTTAGAAGACCTCTCTCTCTGCCTCCCCTTGTATCCCTAACTCTGACTTTAAAATAAGCAAATAAATCTTTTTAAAAGCATACAACATATTTTCTAATCTAATATTAAGAAAAAGCAATTTAAAATCACCAAAAAATCTGTGGAGATCCAAGCTGGCTGAACAGCATACACTGAACGCCACACTGACCTGAACAACAGAAAAGTACCAGGAAACCAAGGAAGGTACATATTTCCAAGGAACTGACAGCCAGAAATTCTCATTTGAGAAGTGGCAGAACGTAACAGAGACTCCGGTACAACAAGGAAATAGGAGAGGAAGGCAGCTGTGGCTGGCAGGTTTACTGGCCACACCCTGCATCTAGGAAGCCAGCAGCTGACTGGGAGTCAGCATCTTCCTAGAGCAAGGTAGAAAGAAGTTGCCAGATGTCCTGTCATTGGAATTTCACAGTCCTTCACTGACTTAAATCCAGCCGGGGGAGCTGACCGGGGTCTGAGCAACTACTTGACTTTGAAAAAGGGAAGCCACCATTGCATTCCTCCCATCCCCATCCCCCCAGAAGAACCAGACTCAATTGAATGTGCAGATTCAGGGTGGATCTCGGTTCTAACTTTGTAAACAGCAAACAGTTTCCACTGCTACCAAATGCAAGTAGAGCCAAAGTCAGAGAAGATTACAGTGTGGAGAGCAGGCTCCCTGCATTCTCCAACTGTGAGAGTTTGGGGTATAAACATTGGGCTACTCATTCTACATGATCCTGGCTTGTTCCCCTCAGCATTGTGAGGCTAGCATCATCACCAGCATATAAAAAATAGTACCCAGCCTGCAGAAGTTGCCTCTGCACCTCCTATCACACAGTAATGGGAGTCCCATGCACAAACCCCAAAATCAGCCTTGCATGCTGAAGGAAAACTGACAGCAGCTCCATCCAAGCCTCTCAAAGCCACAACTGTTTCAGTTGGTATTATAATGTTTCAACTAACTTGCACACACTGATGATGTCTTGAGAGCTCTTTTTTTCATTTTTTAAACTTTTATTTAATGAATATAAATTTCCAAAGTACGGCTTATGGGTTACAATGGCTTCCCCCCCATAACGTCCCTCCCACCCGCATCCTTCCCCTTTCCCACTCCCTCTCCCCTTCCATTCACATCAAGATTCATTTTCGATTCTCTTTATATACAGAAGATCAGTTTAGCATACATTAAGTAAAGATTTCAACAGTTTGCTCCCACACAGAAACATAAAGTGAAAAATAATAGATGCTTTTTAAAATGATGATGAAATCAGATCAGACCTATTGTCATGTTTAATCCCAGTGAGAGCCAAGTTGGGAATTGATAATTTCTTCTTTTTTTTTTAACAGAAGATCAGTTTAGTATTCATCAAGTAAAGATTTCAACAGTTTGCACCCCCATAGAAACACGAAGTGAAATATACTGTTTGAGTACTCATTATAGCATTAAGTCTCAATGTACAGCACATTAAGGACAGAGATCCTACATGAGGAGTAAGTGCACAGTGACTCCTGTTGTTGACTTTACAAATTGACACTCCTGTTAATGGCATCAGTAATCTCCCTATGCACCAGTCATGAGTTTCCAAGGCTATGGAAGCCCCTTGAGTTCTCCGACTCTTCTCTTGTTTAGACAAGGTCATAGTCAAAGTGGAGGTTCTCTCCTCCCTTCAGAGAAAGGTACCTCCTTCTTTGAAGACCTGTTCTTTCCACTGGGATCGCACTCACAGAGATCTTTCATTTAGTTGTTTTTTTTTTTTTTTTTCCAGAGTGTCTTGGCTTTCCATGCCTGAAATACTCTCATGGGCTTTTCAGCCAGATTGGAATGCCTTTAGGGCTGATTCTGAGGCCAGAGTGCTGTTTAGGACATCCGCCATTCTATGGGTCTGCTGAGTATCTCGCTTCCCATGTTGGATCACTCTCCCCTTTATTTATTCTATCGGTTAGTATTAGCAGGTATTAGACTTGTTTATGTGCTTCCTTTGACTCTTAGTCCTTTCATTATGATCAACTGTGAACTGAAATTGATCACTTGGACTACGGAGATGGCATTGGTACATGCCACCTTGATGGGATTGTATTGGAATCCCCTTGAGAGCTCTTTCTGCATTACTGTGGTGCAGCCAGGTGGCTATGACCATCTCCAATACTGGCTGCCTCCCTGGGATATCTGGCACTTGAACCTACTATATCCTACAACACCAGGACTATAATAATCAGCACTAACATCCTCAAACACACTGTGATCTACCCACGGGACATATGAAAGAACCTGCCTGCATTCAATTTCTCTAGAACTTACCTGCTAGAGCAAAACATCCTGTTTACCTTATAGTCACCCTGTAGGCCAGGAGCAGGGTTCATTGCACATCACTCAGTCTCGAGATTAGGGTTTTGATGATATGACAAAGCACCCCTTGCGCTCTCCCAGCAGGACCTAGGGCAGGTCCCATGCACGTCACATAGCCCTAGAAGCACAGCTGTTGATGCCATAAACCATAGTATCACTCAGACTTGCAAGTAGTGCAAGGGGACAGCCCCCTTTTTATCCCTTTGAACCAAGAACAAGGTCCTGGCTATCACAATTCACACCGTTACTCATACCCAACTCTTTGGACACTGAATTTACTGTAGGAAATCCACAATCATCACAATTGCCTCAAAGTCACATCTCACAAACAAACAAGCAAAAACCCTCTGCATACTAAACCACTGTTTCATTGTCATTTTATAAGAAATCACACCAAGGATACACTTTTGGGCTCACCTAGAATCAAACCCAAAGCAACAAACCAAGTGACACCCTGAATTCCATCTAAGAGACATACTCTTTTCAATAATACTTATTACATAAAGACAAAGGGTCTTTTACACTGGAAGTGCAGATGGCAACATAGAGACACAGGAAACATTAGGAAGCATGATATCAGGGCCGGTGCCATGGCGCACTAGGTTAATCCTCCGCCTGCAGTGCCAGCATCCCATATGGGCGCCAGTTCTAGTCCCGGTTGCTTCTCTTCAAGTCCAGCTCTCTGCTGTGGCCTGGGAAAGCAGTAGAAGATGGCTCAAGTGCTCGGGCCCCTTCCCTCTCCTGGGAGACCAGGAGGAAGCACCTGGCTCCTGGCTTCAGATCGGCCCAGCTCCGGCCATTTGGGGAGTGAACCAATGGAAGGAAGACCTTTCTCTCTGTCTCTCTCTCTCACTGTCTGTAACTCTACCTATCAAATAAATAAATAAAATCTTAAAAAAGAAGCAAGATATCATGACACTTTCAAAATGACATAATAAAAAAACACAGCTTAAAAAAGTTGTAGATGGGCACCAGCATTGTGGAGTAGTGGGTAAAGCTGCCACCTATGAGGCTAGCATCCCATTTGGGCTTTGATTCAAGTCTTGGCTGACACATTTCTGATCCAACTCTCTGCTAATGTGCCTGGGAAAGAAAAGAAGATGGTCCAAGTCCTTGGGGACCTGATACCCACATGGGAGACCAAGAAGAAGCTCCTAGCTCCTGGCTTTGGACTGGCCAAGATCTTGAAATTTGGGGAGTGAACCAGCAGATGGAAGATGTCTCTGTCTTTCTCTGCATCTACCACTTTCTGTGTGTAACTCTGCCTTCCATGTAAATAAATAAATCTTTAAAAAATGAAAGTGAGGAAAACAACTGGCGATAGAATGAAATATTTACTAAAGAGATAGAAATCATTAAGAAGAACTAAACAGAAATTGTGGATATTAAAACTTCAATCAACGAAATAAAAAATGCAATTGAGAGTTTCAGCATCATAATAAACCAAGTAGTAGAGAATAATTTCTGTTTTGGAGGATAAGGTTTTTGAAGTAACCCCTCAGACAAAAATAAAGAGAAAATAATTAAGTAGAATGAAAATATTGTATACAAAATATGAGATATCATTAACAGATCAAATAATTTTATTGTAAGGAATCTTGAAAAAAAAAAGAGAAAAAGACACCAAGAATGCACTATATGAAATGATAGTTAAAACTTCACAAGTTTTGAAAAAGAGACTGACATGTAGATACAGGGAGCTCAAAGGACTGCTAATGACTGACCCATACACAATATTCTCCAATGCATATTGTACTCAGATTGCAAAAAGTCAAGAACAGTGAGAGAATCTGGAAGACAGTAAGAGAAAATCATTAGGTCACATAAAACAGGAAACCAATTAGACTAACAAGAGATGTCTCAGAGGAAGCCATCTCAGCCAGAGGAGAATGCATTGAAATTTTCCAGATCTTAAAAATAAAACAAAACTTCCAACCAAGACCATTATCTTCAGTGAAGTTATCCTTAGAAAGAGCAATAAGGTGTTTCCAGGTAATTAAAACTAAGAGAATTCTCCCCAACTAGACCAGCTAGCTGCTGGAATAAAATACAGGTAAACACTTCAAGACATAGGTGTAGGTGATGACTTCTGTGATAACACCCCAAAACACAGGTAACAAAAGCATGACTAGACAAATGGGATTATGTCAAACTCAGAAGCTTCTGAACATTAAGGGAAATAATTTAAAAAAATCCTGCAAGGGCAAGATGGCGGAATAGGAAGGGAGCACATTGATAGTCCCCATGGGGAGAGACAGTTTAATAAAAGTGGAGATACTGCAGGTTCAAGGAAGAGTAGGGGAGGAAACAGCAGAAGAAACTCTTCCGGAACGCGTGATTCACAGCGGACCTGCGTGGAGAGCATGGGAGCCCACAGTTCGGGACACCAGCGGCAGACTCAACACACCAGTGCTGGAACGCAAGGTGAGCTGAACCTCAATAGCCCAAGACACCGGCTGGCAAGTGGAAAGAGGAGACTAGAGGGAACGACCCCCGGTGGGGGGGGAAGTTCACCAGGCTAACTGGAAGAGAGAGAGAGAGAGAAAAAAAAAGTGACTGGTACGGACATGGGTTTCTCTCTCTCTGCTCACCTCTCAAAGGCGAGCAAGACAAAGAGCAGGCGCCATCTTGGACATACGTCATAAGCAGAGCGACCTCAGGTCTGCACCGGCCCTGAGCCTAGCAGAAAAACCTGACTCTGGGCTGAGTGAATTAACAGGAGATTAGGACCTAGTGAATTTGTGGTGCTACTGAACCGAGACTGTGAAAAAAGAGACGGTGGGGGAGAGAACTCATGGAATTCACGTGAGTACTCTCCAGAGACGCTACAATTCCGTAACTTTGGCAACCCAGTGGGAGACTGAAGGAGAATTTGAGCCCACTCTGAGGGCCGAACAGATTCCCTGTGTGGTCCTTGGGAAAGAGCTTCCGATCTCTGGCTCCTGTGGGTATATAATTTGCCTGCTAACTACCTCCAACTTCATTCAGCTGTGTGGAATTACTTCCCTTTTGAATCAAAAAAAGAAAGAAAGAGAGAGAGAGATCTACCACGCCTAACCTGGGAGTGTCACCTTTGGCACACCAAAGAGAGCTCTCAGGCCACACCCATCTCAAGCCTCTAAGGCTCCATCAAAAACAGACAGTCCACTTAATCTAGAGTCATAGTATAACAAGAAAAAGCACCACAGTGAAGAAACCAAATATCTCCAAAATGCCAAATAACAAATGCAAAAACCGAGGTAATAAAAACAAGAGAGTCACCATGACGCCCCCAAATGAAAAAGACACCCCAATTCAAGATTATGAAGATAATGAGATAGAAGAAATGCAAGAAGCAGATCTCAAAAATTGATAAGAACATTAAGAAGTTCTCAGAAACAAATTCTTGAACTACAGAAATCCTTAATGGACAAGATAGAAAATCTCTCTCGTGAAAATGAAATATTAAGGAGGAATCAAAATGAAACGAAACAACTAGTACAACAGGAAACTGGGATAGTGATGAGAAATCATAATGAAATGAAGAATTCAATAGATCAAATGAAAAACACAATAGAGAGCCTTACAAACAGAATGGGTGAAGCAGAAGAGAGAATATTGGACTTAGAAGACAGAGAACAGGAAAGGATACAGTCAGACCAAAGAAAAGAAGAGGAAATTAGAAATCTAAAACATATTGTCAGGAATCTTCAGGATACTATTAAAAAACCCAACATTCGGGTTCTAGGAGTTCCTGAAGGCATGGAGAGGGAGAAAGGATTAGAAGGCCTTTTTAGTGAGATACTAGCAGAGAACTTTCCAGGTTTGGAGAAGGACAGAGAAATCCTAGTACAGAAAGCTCACAGAACCCCTAATAAACACGACCAAAAGAGATCTTCACCACGACACGTTGTAATTAAACTCTCCACAGTGAAACATAAAGAAAAGATCCTAAAATGTGCAAGAGAGAAACGTCAGATTACTCTCAGAGGATCTCCAATTAGACTCACAGCTGACTTCTCATCAGAAACCCTACAAGCTAGGAGGGAATGGCGAGATATAGCCCAGGTACTATGAGAGAAAAACTGCCAGCCCAGAATATTATATCCTGCAAAGCTGTCATTTGTGAATGAAGGTGAAATAAAGACTTTTCATAGCAAACAGAAATTGAAAGAATTTGTCGCCACTCGTCCAGCCCTGCAAAAGATGCTTAAAGATGTGTTACACACAGAAACACAGAAACACGGTCATCAATATGAAAGAAGGTAAAGGAAGGAAACCTCACAGCAAAAGATCACAGGGAATTCCAAGCATGTATTAGAAAATATCTTTGGTAAATGGCAGGGCAAAGTTACCACGTATCATTAGTCACATTGAACGTTAATGGCCTGAACTGTCCAGTTAAAAGACACCGATTGGCTGACTGGGTTAAGGAACAAAACCCATCTATTTGCTGCTTACAAGAAACACATGTTTCCAACAAAGATCCATACAGACTGAAAGTGAAAGGCTGGAAAAAGATATACCATGCCAACAGAAATGAAAAAAGAGCAGCCGTAGCCATCTTAATATCGGACAACATGAACTTTACCACAAAAACTGTTAAGAGAGACAAAGAGGGACACTATATAATGATTAAGGGATCAATACAACAAGAAGATATAACAATTATCAATGTGTATGCACCTAACTACAGGGCACCGGTTTATCTAAAAAATTTGTTAAGGGACTTAAAGGGAGACTTAGACCCCAATACAATAGTACTGGGGGACTTCAATACTCCACTCTCAGAAATAGACAGATCAACAGGACAGAAGATCAACAAGGATACAGTAGATTTAAATGACACTATAGCCCAAATGGAACTAACAGATATCTACAGAACTCTCAATCCTACAGCTAAAGATTTTACATTCTTCTCAGCAGTACATGGAACCTTCTCTAGGATTGACCACATACTAGGCCATAAAGGAAGGCTCAGCAAATTCAAAAAAATTAGAATCATACCATGCAGCTTCTCAGACCATAAAGGAATGAAGTTGGAAATTAGCAACTCAGGAATCCCTAGAGCATACGCAAACCCATGGAGAGTGAACAACATGCTCCTGAATGAACAATGGGTCATAGAAGAAATTAAATGAGAAATCAAAACTTTTCTGGAAGTAAATGAGGATAACAGCACAACATACCAAAACTTATGGGATACAGCAAAAGCAGTGTTAAGAGGAAAGTTTATATCAATAGGTGCCTACATGAAGAAATTGGAAAGGCACCAAATAGATGAGCTTTCAATTCACCTCAGGATCTAGAAAACCTATAGCAAACCATACCCAAATCTAGTAGGAGAAGAGAAATAATTAAAATCAGAGAAAAAATCAACAGGATTGAATCAAAAAAAAAACATTACAAAAAATCAGACAAACGAGGAGCTGGTTTTTTGAAAAAATAAACCAAATTGACACCCCATTGGCACAACTAACTAAAAAAAGAAGAGAAAAGACCCAAATCAATAAAATCAGAGATGAAAAAGGAAACGTAACAACAGACACCACAGAAATAAAAAGAATCATCAGAAATTACTACAAGGACCTGTATGCCAGCAAACAGGAAAATCTATCAGAAATGGATAGATTCCTGGACACATGCAACCTACCTAAATTGAACCAGGAAGACATCGAAAACCTAAACAGACCCATAACTGAGACAGAAATTGAAACAGTAATAAAGGCCCTCCCAACAAAGAAAAGCCCAGGACCAGATGGATTCACTGCTGAATTCTACCAGACATTTAAAGAAGAACTGACTCCAATTCTCTCAAACTATTCAGAACAATCGAAAAAAAGGGAATCCTCCCAAATTCTTTTTATGAAGCCAGCATCACCTTAATTCCTAAGCTGGAAAAAGATGCAGCATTGAAAGAGAATTACAGACCAATATCCCTGATGAACATAGATGCAAAAATCCTCAATAAAATTCTCGCCAATAGAATGCAACAACACGTCAGAAAGATCATCCACCCAGACTAAGTGGGATTTATCCCTGGTATGTAGGGATGGTTAACATTCGCAAATCAATCAATGTGATACAACACATTAACAGACTGCAGAAGAAAAACCATATGATTATCTCAATAGATGCCGAGAAAGCATTTGATAAAATACAACACCCGTTCATGATGAAAACTCTAAGCAAACTGGGTTTGGAAGGAACATTCCTCAATACAATCAAAGCAATCTATGAAAAACCCACAGCCAAAATCCTATTGAAAGGGGAAAAGTTGGGAGCATTTCCACTGAGATCTGGTACCAGACAGCGATGCCCACTCTCACCACTGCTATTCAATATAGTTCTGGAAGTTCTAGCCAGAGCTATTAGGCAAAAAAAAAAGAAATTAAAGGGATACAAATTGGGAAGGAAGAAGTCAAACTATCCCTCTTTGCAGATGATATGATTCTTTATTTAGGGGACCCAAAGAACTCTACTAAGAGACTATTGGAACTCATAGAGGAGTTTGGCAAAGTGGCAGGATATAAAATCAATGCGCAAAAATCAACAGCCTTTGTATACACAGGCAATGCCATGGCTGAGGAAGAACTTCTAAGATGAATCCCATTCACAATAGCTACAAAAACAATCAAATACCTTGGAATAAACTTAACCAAGGACGTTAAAAATCTCTATGATGAAAATTGCAAAACCTTAAAGAAAGAAATAGAAGAGGATACCAAGAAATGGAAAAATATTCCATGCTCATGGATTGGAAGAATCAGCATCATCAAAATGTCCATTCTCCCAAAAGCAATTTATAGATTCAATGCAATCCCAATCAAGATACCAAAGACCTTCTTCTCAGATCTGGAAAAAATGGTGCTGAAATTTATATGGAGACACAGGAGACCTCGAATAGCTAAAGCAATCTCAAAAACAAAGCTGGAGGCATCACAATACCAGATTTCAGGACATACTACAGGGCAGTTGTAATCAAAACAGCATGGTACTGGTACAGAAACAGATGGATAGACCAATGGAATAGAATTGAAACACCAGAAATCAATTCAAACATCTACAGCCAACTCATACTTGATCAAGGATCCAAAACCAATCCCTGGAGTAAGGACAGTCTATTCAACAAATGGTGCTGGGAAAACTGGATTTTCACGTGCAGAATCATGAAGCAAGACCCCTACCTTACACCTTACACAAAAAATCCATTCAACATGGATCAAAGACTTAAATCTACGACCTGACACCATCAAATTATTAGAGAGCATTGTAAAAACCCTGCAAGATATGGGTACCGGCAATGACTTCTTGGAAAACACCCCAGAAGCACAGGCAGTCAAAGCCAAAATTAACATTTGGGATTGCATCAAATTGAGAAGTTTCTGTACTGCAAAAGAAACAGTCAGGAAAGTGAATAAACCCACAGAATGGGGAAAAATATTTGCAAACTATGCAACAGATAAAGGGTTAATAACCAGAATCTACAAAGAGATCAAGAAACTCCACAAAAACAAAACAAACAACCCACTTAAGAGATGGGCCAAGGACCTCAATAGACATTTTTCAAAAGAGGAAATCCAAATGGCCAACAGACACATGAAAAAATGTTCAAGATCACTAGCAATCAGGGAAATGCAAATCAAAAGCACAATGAAGTTTCACCTCACCCCAGTTAGAATGGCTCACATTCAGAAATCTACCAACAATAGATGCTGGAGAGGATGTGGGGGAAAAGGGACACTAACCCACTGTTGGTGGGAATGCACACTGGTTAAGCCACGATGGAAGTCAGTTTGGAGATTCCTCAGAAACCTGAGTATAACCCTACCATACAACCCAGCCATCCCACTCCTTGGAATTTACCCAAAGGAAATTAAATTGGCAAACAAAAAAGCAGTCTGCACATTAATGTTTATTGCTGCTCAATTCACAATAGCTAAGACCTGGAACCAACCCAAATGCCCATCAACAGTAGACTGGATAAAGAAATTATGGGACATGTACTCTATTTGTTTTTGTTTTTGTTTTTGTTTTCTCTTTTATTTAATGAATATAAATTTCCAAAGTACGACTCATGGGTACTCTATTGAATACTATACAGCAGTCTAAAACAACGAAATCCAGTCATTTGCAACAAAATGGAGGAATCTGGAACACATCATGCTGAGTGAATTAAGTCAGTCCCAAAGGGCCAAATATCATATGTTCTCCCTGATCAGCGACAACTAACTGAGCACCAAAGTGGAAACTTGTTGAAGTGAAACGGACACTGTGAGAAACAGTGACTTGATCAGCTCTTGTCCTGACGGTTGATGTACAATGTAATACTTTATCCATTTTAGTATTTTTTTTGTTCTAGTACCATTGATTGAACTCTGTAATTAACACACAATTGTTCTTAGGTGTTTAAATTTTAACTGAAAAGTGATCCCTATTAGGAATTTGGAAAACATTATTTTGAGTGAAATAAGCCAATCCTAAAGGGACAAATACCACTTGTTCTCCTTGATAGGTGACAACTAACTGAGCACCAAAAAGGAAACCTGTTAAAGTGAAATGAACACTATGAGAAACGGTGACTTGATCAGCCTTCACCTTGACTGTTGATGAGCAGCTAAATATGTTATCCCTCTTAGTATTTTTTTGTTTGTTCTACTTAATACTTTTGGTTGAATACTGTAATCAATACACAATTCTTCTTAAGTGCTGAAACTTAACTGAAAAGTGATCGCTGTTAAATATAAGAGTGGGAATAAGAGAGGGAAGAGATGTGCAATTTGGGACATGCTCAAGCTGACTTGCCTCAAATGGTGGAGTTAGAAACATACCAGGGATTCGAATTCAATCCCATCGAGGTGGCATGTACCAATGCCATCTCACTAGTCCCAGTGATCAATTTCTGTTCACAATTGATCATAATGATAGGACTAAGAACCAAAGGGATCACATAAACAAGAATAGTGTCTGCAAATACTAGTTGATAGAATAAAAAAGGGAGAGAATGATCCAACATGGGAAGTGAGATACACAGCAGACCCATAGAATGGCAAATGTCCTAACAGCACTCTGGCCTCATAATCAGCCCTTAAGGCATGCGGATCCAGCTGAAATGCCCATGAGAGTATTTCAGGCATGGAAAGCCAAGACACTCTGTGGAAAAAAAAAACCTAAATGAAAGATCTCCACGAGTGAGATTCCAGTGGAAAGAATGGGTCATCAAAGAAGGAGGTACCTTTCTCTGAAGGGAGGAGAGAACTTCCACTTTGACCATGGCCTTGTCTAAATATGATCAGAGTCAGTGAACTCAGGGGGCTTCCATAGCCTTGGCTGCTTAAGACAAGAGCCTACGGTGATTACTGATGCCATAAACAAGAGTGTCAATTTGTTAAGTCAGCAACAGGAGTCACTGTGCACTTACTCCTCATGTAGGATCTTTGCCCTTAGTGTTCTGTACATTGAGATTTAATGCTATAACTAGTACTGAAACAGTATTTTTCACTTTATGTTTCTGTGTGGGAGCAAACTGTTGAAATCTTTACTTAATGTATGCTAAACTGATCTTCTGTATATAAAGAGAATTGAAAATGAATCTTGATGTGAATGGAAGGGGAGAGGGAGTGGATAAGGGGAGGGTTGCGGGTTGGAGGGACATTATGGGGGGGAAGCCATTGTAATCCATATTCTGTACTTTGGAAATTGATATTCATTAAATAAAAGTTAAAAATAAATCCTGCAAGAATACTGATAGCGATTGTATCTAACATGTAAATGCAATTGAGAAAAGCATTCTATTTAAATATGTTGATATTTATATCCTTTATAGGCCAGTGACTTGAGCCATTTTCTACTGCTTTCCCAGGCCTTAGCAGAGAGCTGGATCAGAAGTGGGACTCTAGCACCCATATATGATTCCTGCACTGTAGGCAGCGGCTTTACCCATTATGCCACAGTGCTGGCCCCTATTTATTTATTTTATTTAAAAGGTAGAATTATAGAGACAGGGAGACATAGCAAGAGAGGTCTTCTACCCACTGGTTCACTTCCCAGATGGCTACATTGGCCAGGTCTTGGCCTGGCTGAAGCCAAGAGTCAGGAGCTTCCTGGTCTCTCACCTAGGTAGAGGGGCCCCAAACACTGCTTTCCCAGGCACATTTCTTTGCAGAAAGATTTGAAGAGATTATGGCTATGAATCTTCAAAAGATAAATTAAACAAACAAAACAAGAGAATACATTCAGAGAACCAAGGAGGCTCAAAAAGAACCAACACAACAAGGCATGCCAGAGTAAAAATATGGAGAAACCAGCTGTCATCATCTGTTTGGGGTATGATGACAGAAAACTGAAGACTGGATTTCTCATGAACATAAGTCTATTTTTCGCAGCTCTGGGGCCTGAAAAATCCATGATCAAAACTCCTAGGAACTCACTGTCTGGTGATGGTCTCCTCCCCAGGTCGTGAAGGGCATCGTCTCACTGTCACTCACCCAACAGAAGAAAGCAGGAGCCCTCTGGGCTTCTACACAGGGCACAAATCCCATTCATGGGGCTCCGCCTTCATGAATCATGGAATTCATGTGCAGTCATATTTGCATTTCTCTCACCAGAGTAGAGATCATGTTCCAAGCCTTGTACAACAAGAGAGAAAATTTTAGAAGAAATCTTAACAATTCCTACTATAGATTTTTTAATCTGGATTCCAAATTTTCATATTCCTCCCAATTGCAAACTAGATTTACTTTCTCAAAAGAATTTCAAGTCTCCTCATCAGCTCAAGCGCAAAGTAGCATCACCTAAATGTAAATCTTAACATCTCATCAGCTCACTGTCCAAAAAAGACCTAAATCTGATACGCATATTGTTGAAAATTGATCCTATAAATTCCATCCTCTCCATCTATAGACTTCAGAAACCAAAGAGAAAAGAGTTATTTTCCTCAAGGCTCCTAGCATGCATTAGAGAGACGGATCCAGGATAGCGGTCACTTGGCTTTGTTAAAAAAGGATGAGGTTGGGAGGAAAGGTGCATCACTGGCCCACACCAGTCCTGACATACAGTTAGGAAAACATATGGTTCTTCCTAAGTCTCAAGGCTTCAGAGTGATCCTTCGTGGATTTTTGGCTCCATTCTCTGGGCTCGGGACTCTGCCCTGTAAGTTGTTCTCAGATTTCCTTTTCCACGACAGGTTGCACGTATCTGTGCCTGAGTTGTATCTGACAGGCCTGCTTCCTGTTGGTGAAATACTGGGTGCCCAGAAGTCCCCTTTCGTTTTGTACTCTATTGATCCTTTTCAATAAAAGCCAATAGTTTTTCTGCCAGTATAATCTTATAACTACCTTGTGGGCCTTCCATGGCTTTTATTGGTTTTCACTGTATTAGACAAAAGGCACATCCACAAATCTTTGAAGATAACCCCTTCTCCATCTTTGGCTCCAGCCCTTAAGCTTCCTGGAATTCCTTTGTTTTGGATCTGAAGATATGTGGAGCACATCCTTATCTTTAAAAAGTACTCTTTCTTCTTCTCTCTGTCTCTCTCTCTCACTGTCCACTCTGCCTGTCAAAAAAAGCACTCTTTCTGTGATTTCACACTTTGTCCTTTTGATCTCTGTAAGGCTTTAGCCCAAACTTGCACAATCACACTTTCAGCCTTAACTTTATGTTACCCTTTTGTCTGTTATTCATGACTTCCAGTATCTGTAGCCATCTAAAAAGGCTGCCTGGAAAGGATGCATTTTCTTTATGAGATCTTTATCATTCAATTCAATCTTTTTAAAATAGAAGAATTTTCAAAACTAAAAAATGTAATAGTATGACAACAATTCAAACAGTGGATATGGAATTTAAAGATGTTAATTTTGATAAAAAAATTGAAATGCATACATAGCTTCTGCGTAATACTCATTTGAAGATCCTTGAATGCATGGATTTCAAAATTTTTGCCATTAAATAAGTCTCTTAATTCCACCTCCCAAAACTTTTTGAAATACCCTCATGGAATAATCACTTGGTGCCCTTGTGTAATTATTCCCCAAATAATATAAGCAGCATGCAAGCTTTTTTCACTTCTTTTTCTTTGCATTTTAATTTTGTGATTTTAAGCAGTGAGATGACACATTATTTCCTCCCTTTTTCACTTTTCTCCAAGTCCCCAAGCAGTTCTGAGCTTTGCACTCTCTAAGGAGTGGCATGGAAGACTGTGTATGTGGCAAAGTGGCTCATTTATCTCAGAGGGACCAGAGATGACTGACAGTATTGAGATTCATCATACATCATTCTATTCAACATGGTTCAATGGGTGATTTCATCTCCATTCTTGACTGGCAACCGTAGATGTCAATAAGTAAAATATTCAACAGGTAGAGGTTTTGTCTGTACCATTTCGGGCATATGTGAAACATGTAAAATCCTGGAAAAAATGCCCACAGGCCACATTCAAATTTTGTGGCAAATTTAATCTTTATTGTGCTGAAAACAGCCAATTCTGAGGCCACGAGAGAGAAAGTCTCACAGCCTTGGTTTCAAAAGGCTAGTAACTCTCTTCCCGCATGCCCTGAGAAAAAAGATGTGACTAGCCAAAAAAAAAAAAAAGGCTAATTGAAATTCTCATGATTTCTGAGATATTTCTTCAATTTTGATATAGCCACAGTTCTGAATTTCTTGTTTCTAAAGTTATTTCAGCTTATTGCTCTTGTAGTTAATTTTTCAGCATGAACTTCTTGCACATGAAATAATAACTCCCTTGTTTTTACATTTATACTTCCTTTTTCTCCGATCTAGTAACAGAACAATGTAAAGCAACAGTGACATTCATCATCTGTTTAAGTAAACTTTGATTGTTTTGCTGTGATTATGAATGAGAAAACTACAGGCTCACTTTGTTTTAAAGACTTATTTATTTATTTGAGAGGTAGAGTTACAGACAGAGAGAGGGAGAGACAGAGAGAAAGGTTTTTCATCTGCTGGTTCACTCTGAGCCAATCTGAAAACCAGGATCCAGGAAATTCTTCAGGGTCTCCCATGTAGGTGCAGTTGCCCAAGTAATTGGACAATCTACACTGCTTTCCCAGACCATAAAAAGAGAGAGGGATCAGAAGAGGAGCAGCTGCAACACGTGGGATGCAGGCGCTAAAGGCAGAGGCTGAGCCTACTACGCCACAGTGCCGGCCTCCTCGTTTCACTTTTTATGTTCATGTTTACCTCGGGTTAGCTGACTATACTCTTTCTGACCTATACCAGGCCATAGGCAAAAGGTATGGCCTTTAGATTCACAGTGTCATAGGATAATTCTTTTTTTAAAAAACTTCTTATTAAAAATGAACTTCTTATTAAAAATTCTTATTTTAAACTTTATTTTTTTATAAAATGCATTTGTAGAAATGTTTCATTAAATACTGGTCCTACAAAAATAAAAATAAAGCAAACATACATGTTACATATGTTACTTAGACATAAACACACATTATTTACAAGTTCAAAAATTCAAAAACTCCAGCAAGTTTCTCCATGATTCTCAACAAATCTGATAAGTAGAGGAAACAATAATAGCACAAATACACTACACACTATGCATATTTTTGTTTTTGAAAAATTAATCAATACAAATATATGAACACGGGGCTGGCGCCATGGCTCACTTGGTTAATCCTCCACCTGCATCCCATATGGGTGCCGGGTTCTAGTCCCAGCTGCTCCTCTTCCAGTCCAGCTCTCTGCTGTGACCCAGGAGGGCAGTGGAGGATGGCCCAAGTGCTTGGGCCCTGCACCCACATGGGAGACCAGGAGGAAGCACCTGGCTCCTGGCTTCGGATTGGCACAGCGCCGGCCATAGCAGCCATTTGGGGAGTGAACCAATGGAAGGAAGAACTTTCCCTCTGTCTGTCTCTCTCTCTCTCTCACTGTCTATAACTCTACCTGTCAAATAATATACATATATATGAACACAAGAAGTGTGGGAGTGTACATTCTAAGAGCAAAGTTTGGTTTCCTATTTTATTCTAATTTTCCAAACTAGACCCTACTGGAAATCATCCAATCCTTTCCACTCAAATCACTTTGCTTAAAGCATCACACGCAAACTGGTAAGAAGAGGAGCAAACGAGTCTGTAATTCCATTGTCATCTCTGGTATTAGGAGCTATCTGTATTCTACTTTGCTTTACTAATTTATTTAGTATTTAAAATAGTCCAGGCCGGCGCCGTGGCTCAATAGGCTAATCCTCTGCCTAGCGGCGTCAGCACACCAGGTTCTAGTCCTGGTCGGGGCGCCAGATTCTGCCCCGGTTGCCCCTCTTCCAGTCCAGCTCTCTGCTATGGCCAGGGAGTGCAGTGGAGGATGGCCCAAGTGCTTGGGCCCTGCACCCCATGGGAGACCAGGATAAGCACCTGGCTCCTGCCATCGGATCAGCGTGGTGTGCAGGCAGCAGCACGCCAGCTGTGGCGGCCATTGGAGGATGAACCAACTGCAAAAGGAAGACCTTTCTCTCTCTCTCTCTCTCTCTCTCTCTCTCTCACTGTCCACTCTGCCTGTCAAAAAAAAATAGTCCAAAGTCATAATTCATTTATCAGGCACTCTCTTTTTGTGAGGTACTATTAATTAGTTTCTCCATGTTAACTGATAATGGTGATATTGGAGATTAATTTATGAGTTAGTCTGGTTATTGCTGAGTCGCAAGCTTCCTGAGCTACATTATATTGCATTTCTTTAGTACTGTCATGTTCTTTTTCCATTGAGTATACTTTGGTAAATTTGGGTTATGCTGAGTTTCCTGATTTAGGTTCATAAATTATTATTTTTTAAAGATTTATTTATTGTACTGAAAGTCACAGTTATACAGAGACAGGAGAGGCAGAGAGAGAGAGAGAAAGAGAGACAGAGAGAGCGAGAGAGAGAGAGGTCTTCCATCCACTGCTTCACTCCCCAGATGGCTGCAACAGCCAGAGCTGAGCTGATCTGAAGCCAGGAGCCAGGAGCCAGGAGCCTCCTCTGGGCCTCCCACAGGGGTGCAGGGGCCCAAGGAATTGGGCCATCTTCTACTGCTTTCCCATAGGCCCATAAATTATTAACTGGAGTGCTGGAGATATTACCTAAGCCCTGATTTTTTATTATTTGTTTATTACACTTGAGATAAACCCACTTTACTATGAAGTTAAATGATACTGTGAAGACATCATTTCCTACTATGTGTTTAAGACATAATAAACACTTAAGTGGGCCAGTGCAGTGGCTCACTAGGCTAATCCTCCGGGCTGACACACAGGTTCTAGTCCCGGTCGGAGCGCCAGATTCTGCCCCGGTTGCCCCTTTTCCAGGCCAGCTCTCTGGTATGGCCCGGGAGTGCAGTGGAGGATGGCCCAAGTGCTTGGGCCCTGCACCCCATGGGAGACCAGGAGAAGCACCTGGCTCCTGGCTTTGGATCAGCGCGGTGCGCCAGTCACAGTGCGCCGGCTGCGGTGGCCATTGGAAGGTGAACCAATGGCAAAAGGAAGACCTTTCTCTCTGTCTCTCTCTCTCTCTCACTGTCCACTCTGCCTGTCAAAAAAAAAAAAACCAAACACTTAAGTAATGACTTATACGTCTTTTTTTATTTAAAAACTACTGACTTTTTCATTTTATCTATTTGAAAGGCAGAATGATGATAGATAGATAGATACATAGATAGATCACTCTAAACCATTCAGTTGTCACTTGTTTTTTACTCTAAAATAAGTCACCGTCTATAACATTCCAAAAATTACATAAAGCTAATAGAAAAATTCCAGTAATTTAAACTTTTCTTTAATTCCTTGAAGTGGCTTGATATATGAATTGTATTGTTAGTTATCTCTATACCTTGATTTTACTGTCTGTAAGAAGATGACAATACCAGGAAGCTCTCTCTACCTCATACAATTTTGAATTAGCCAGCTGAAGGAATGCATACATCATCCCATGTCATGCTTTATAAAGCATGAAGTTAGGATAATGAGGTGGTGAGAGCATGAGCTTGGAGGTCAAACCTGTCTGGGTCCCCTGGCTGCCCTGCCATTTAATAACTGTGTGCCACTGAACACTGTGTAACTGCTCTGCATTTCAGATTCGTCATCAGGAAATATCATGCTAATGAATAACTCCAGAGATGTCTGTGTGGATTAGGCCAGACAATGCAGATAAAGTCCTTGGCACGGAGTGCAGAGTGGCACACAAAGGTAATAGCTCAGTAGAGTAGTTGTATTCATGTTGTTAGAAGATTATAACTACAAGTTGTTTCCCCAAGGATTTTTTAAAGTTCCTGTTTCCAAGTTAAAGAATATATCCCCTCACTTATGAATAAAAAACCACTCAATTTTAAAATGCTTTATTTTAATTATAAAGCATCTTCAGGAGTGTCAGAATTGGATGTCTCTTGGCTGTACTTGGACATCCATGCATCCATGCAGTTGATTTGCAGCCATCTGTAGGTTCAGAGCGCCTTTTACCTAAACAGATCAAGGGCACATGCTGCTGGTCCCGGTCGGTGGTCTGGCATCACAACCACTTAGCCTGCTCTTTGTCCAAATCTCACATGGCAAGGATCTTAGATAACCCCATTTCTGTAAACTTTCTAATAACAATTCACTAAGTGGCTAGATCAGTGACTTGGAATTATTCTGGGTTTTCAGTGAGCAAACACAGCCTGGGATAACTCTAAGTTTTAGTTTTTTCTGAAAGACTATACAAGAAATAAAGGAGTATAAAGTGTTCTCACTGGCAACAATTTTAATCATTGCTTAGCTAGGTACAAAATCCACTCAGGAATTCTTTAGAAATTTGATGGTTATTGACAAAAATATATGTGTCTCCAGCAACCCTCCAGAGATGCCTGTATCTATTTCCCCATTATTTCACAGCCAAAGTGAAGCAGCCACCATTCCTTCAAAGTTCTCTTTCACTCCTATTAATTTTGTGGACTTTGAGGAGTCATGGCTTTAGTTCACTTCTTCATACCACTCTTATTTTATTGTTGTATCATTCATTGACTCCGTGTTTGCTTTAGACTTAAATCCCTTGTAGTCAATCTCTAAAATAGAGTCTTTAAAAATATTTAATTGTACTTACTTGAGAGGCAAAGATACAAAGATAGGTAGAGAAATGGAGAGATGTCTCTCCTCTGCTGGTTCACCCTCCAAAACCCTGCCACAATGAGGTCTGAATCAAGCCCAATACCCTCTGCTTGTGGCGCCATCATCCCATAGGGTGCCAGGTTCTAGTCCCGGCTGCTCCTCTTCCAGTCCAGCTTTCTGCTGTTGCCTGGGAGAGCAGTGGAGGATGGCCCAAGTTGGGCCCTGCACCTGTGTGGGAGACCAGGAGGAAGCACCTGGCTTCTGGCTTTGGATCGGTGCAGCACCGGCCATGGCGGCCATTTGTGGGGGGTGAAGCAACAGATGGAAGACCTTTCTCCCTATCTCTCTCTCTCTCTCACTGTCTAACTCTGCCTGTCAAAAAAATATTACCTTAAATCAACTTCAATATTAAAATAATAATTTAATTTAATAACATTACAGTTTTAAGTTAGAAAATTGTGCATTTTAGTACATTATATTCTCAGCTTAGTAATTCGTTCTATTTTATGTTTATTTAAAATAAATCTTCTATTTCAAAACCTCTTTCCCTAGAACAAAGTTTAATAAATCAAATTTATGAATAACATCTAATCATAGAAAACATTATTTGTCATTTAAAATATTAACTAAGGTGGAATATTTTCAATTTTTGTGTTAAAAATAGTCTATTTCACACTAAAATTTACTTGTAAATATCTGTACCTTATTATCTTTGGATTAGATTCTGATACTAGATCCTACAACATAAACACTCTCATATGTTTCTAAATATTTGAGTCACAATTTTAGGTCAGAATTCATATATTACAATCCATTTTGTAGCCCAAACAGCAAACAACAGTTTCAGACTTATCCAATATTATTTGCAATATATATTTTGCCTAAACTTGAACAAAATATATAAAAAAGCTGTTATATCATTCAGTGTATTCCTTTCTTTTATTCAAATCAATACCAATTGCTAATATTTTCTATTTTGCACACATATATAAAGAATATTTATTGGAAGACTTGAGTTCAGTGAGTCAGGGGAGATTTCTGACAATCGATGTCTTGAAATTGATCCTTAATTTTAGCATGCACTGTAGATCAATAATGAGTCAGTGCAGCATAAAAGGTGATTCATGAAAAATTTATGATTAGATAAATTAGACTTCATTAAGTCTAAAATATCTTGTTTTCAAAAGACACTGTTAAGAAAATGGATACATAAGCTTTAGAGTGTGATAAAATATTTGTTAAGAATGTATCTGACAATGAATTTTGGAAGACAATGTATAAAAATCTGTTAAAGCTAAGAAAGCACCCAACTGAAAATTGGACAAACTATATGACCAGACTTCCTAGCAAACAGGACACAAGTCTTGTGGGAAGTGGTGTCACCTCCACTCACAGGGAGTATATACCAAGACCCACAGTGGACATTAGAAACTCTGCAGAATACTAAAGCCCATATTCTATTTTTCCTATTCATTGCTATCTATCATGAATTTTAGTTTATAAGTTAATCAAAATAATAGATAACAATAACTAGTAAGTATTGAACAATTTGGACAAATACTATAATAAAAGTTGTATGTACATGATCTTTCAAAATAAGAGGGTACTTAAGAGGACCATGGAAAAATAGTTAGAAAAGGTAAGTATATTTTGGTCCAGAATTAGAAAGATATTCAAAATAGAAAGATATTTATATTTATATTTATTTTCTAGTGCATATTTTCCATTAACTTTTTCAAGATACTTCATATGCATGAATTTCAAGTATTTTATATAAAAATAAAATTGTTCTTTTAATTATATTTTCTACAGTCTCTTTGAAGTACCCTTGTATCTTGTCCTGTACTCACTCATCTTTCTTAACTATGTGAAGTGATACAACGTCTAGATGACAAGATGAAATGTCAGCATACATCTGAGAGCTTAAAATACACACCTACATTATCTTATGATCTCTGTAGCACAGGAGTCCAGCATCTCTTGGCTGGGTCCTCTGCTTCTGAGTCTCTTACTAAATTGCTGTTGTTCAGAGCTGGAATCTCCTGCAAGGCTCAGCTGATGAAGGATCCACTCCCCAGCTTACTGTAGTGTTGGAGGGTGCAGTTGCTTGCAGATTGCTGAATCGAAGGCCCAATTCCATCATCAGCTATTGCCAGAGTCTTTCCTCATTCTTTTGTTACATTACTTTGTATCCTATTGAGTAAATGAATACAGTAAATTCTACCTGCACTAATAAATAGAGGATTACACAAGGAATCCAGAAGGTTGGAGGATGCCTGCAGATTATTGGAGACACTCAGCCACAAATCGCAATCCATGGAATAACTGGAAATTTCACACAATGCTTATGGAAAGTAAAATAGTATTATCACTTTGTAAAAGACATTTTGGCAGTTCCTTATGATTTTAAATGTATACCTACCATATAACTCAACAGACATCATTTTCTTGGCATTTTCATAGAAGAAATAAAGGCACAAGTGCTGCTGCGAGAAATTTTACAGTAGTTGTACGTACAATAGACACAACTTGGAAACAACCCAAGCAGCCATGGATGTACAGAAGACGAAACAGTCTGTAGCATGCTCACACTCAACAAAAAATGCAATGAACAACTGGTCTATACAAGATGAATGATGAAAAGATTCTGAGTGAAGTAAGCTAGAGTTTAAATGATACTTATGGTATGATTACATTTTTATAAAATTGCATGAAAAAAATTGCAGGGATTGAAAGCAGAAGAGTGACTGACTGTGCGGGGATGTGTAGAGACTTGGTGGTGGTGGGGTGACAGGAGCGATTGTGAAAGGACATGAGAATGTGTCTGGTGATAGACCTGTTCAATTTTTTGCCTGTGGTGGTGATTTCATGGAACATACGGGAGATGAAATAGACACTTTCAATGTGTGCAGTTTAATGTGTCTCATTTCATATAAAACATGGCTACCTTGAACTGAATCTCATTTCTTGTGAGTGACCAATTATCCCTTTGTAAACAAATATAATCTGAAGCATTAGCTAAAATCTGCAGGAGGAGGTCTCTTTCCTCCCAGTTCTGGAGAATCAAGAGCATGGTGTCAGAATTGGCTTAGCTCTGGTGAGGGCGCCCTTGGCTGCATCCTGTCCCAACAGAAGGCAACATGGTAGGAACAAGTGAGAAGGAAAGGTCCCATGGCAAGTCAGGAGGTCAGAGACATAGATGGCTCAAGGATCGCTTTTTTAAAACAACCCAGTCTTTTAAAGCATCTCTGGGACAGTAGCTTTAATTCCTTCTGAGGGCAATGGTCATAATGACCTGTCCACCTCTTAAACCCCTCTCTGACTCTCCATATGCCACACTGACCACTGAGCTTCCAACACAAGGATCTGTGGAACACAATCACATCAAACTACAGCAACCCCTGTGATTATTTGTTTCTTTATTATGCTTTCCAACATTTCACATAAAACAGAACTTGCCCATTTACATTGCTCATTCCTAGCTTAATTTCTTTTGCTAAGAATTCAGTAGAATTTCTACTGCCTAGAGCAGTACAATGCACATAAATGACACCCAATAAATATTTTGAGAAGACATAATTTTAATATATTAATAAACTTGATTGAATCTTTCTACAATGTGTACACAGATAAAAACATTGCATTTACCTCATAGTATACACAATTATTAATTTCAATTGAAAATACATAAAATTAAGTGACCTTTTAATTCAGCATTTTACAGGATCAAACATTGCCCTATTGTTTAAAGAGACCATAGATTTTATTAGGGTGATCATAAAGGACACCTCATATTCTGAATGATCTGTATTGATTAATTAATTTCCTAACCTTATATTATTTTCTCTTATGCTTCCCAGTGTAGTAAGAAATAGTAGATATTCTTCAGTAGTTCTTGTGTGTTTGATTTATTTCATACTGTCCTCTTACACTGTCCATTTTGATGACCAAGACTTTCCTTTAATATACATGTCATCATTAATGAAGAGAAATGACAAATTTGAGTATGGGTTTTTCGTTGAGTTCCATAGATTATTCATGACATATTCTACAATATAATTTTTAAGCCTATTTCCTTTTATCACAAGCCATTCAAGTAAAAATTTCTTAAATTCTGATTTGAGAGCCTGTTGGCTAGAAACTTTTTATTTTTTTAGGCAAATCTGAAAAAAGTGATTCCCTAGAATTTCTTTCTGCAATGTAAATATAATGTGTATATACAAATAATGCCATGTGAGTAAATGAGAAACAGCTATATGCTTTGCACATATGATAGTATATGAACATTGTGTACATACACATACTAAATGAAGAAACACTGGGCGTATCTGAATACATGCATCTTATTTTGCACTTCCACAAATTCTGGGACTCCAGTACACACATATATTATGCTTATGGCACCATCATCTGTTCTTGAGTCTTATTTTTTGCTTTCTATTGTTCTACATTTACCATTTCTTTTTATCTACTATCAAGTTCTATGATTCATTTCTGACAAGTTCATTCTTCCTTCAGGACTATTAATGAACTTTTTGTTTAATATATTTTCAATTGTGTTGCTTTTATAATTAGTATCTTTTTGCTGATGTTTGACACACATACGTTTTTATGTACTACAGGCTGATTCACTTCATTTCATTGAGCCCCTATATCTGTATTAAGGTTTTTTCTTTTAACTGATTTTAATGTTATTCCCAGATGACCCAGAGAGAACATGCTATTCAGCTGGAACAGAGGGATACATGGTGATTTCATGGACTATATGGGCGGTGTCTCAGAAACAAACTAAAACAAAGAAGAGAGTGGCACCAAACGATTCCAAGGTTCACTGCATTTTGCCCACTGGATGCTACAAGTGCAATGGGCTGGGGATTCATGGGTGCCCTTTGCTTGCTGTTTCTAGGTGAAACAAGCCCCAGTGCTTACCTTTCCTATCCCATTGGTGTGCATTCAATGTGTAGGGCATTTAAACTATCCCATGTACATAGATATTTCATATTGAACGTAACTATGTTAAAATATTTACCTAGTGTTTTGGCTTGGGAAATATATACAAGGAACCTCACATATATACAGGCCTGATCCCATTTTCCTTCAAATCTTAACTTGATACCACAACTGAACGAGAGTCTGGATGAAAGAGGGAGGATTGTATTTTGCATGTGACAAAATGCAAATGGTCATGGCAGAAGAATGAACTGTGACAGAATGCATTTTCTAAACACGATCACAGTAATAGGCATGGCTGCTTATGAACTTCCAGAATGTTTAGCTGGAAACTACATTTTCACTCCCTTGACACTGGAAGGGATTCTCCGACTGTCTTGATGACGACAACATGACACGAGGGGATACTGGGTTATTCCCAAGGCTGACAGAAGAGGAGATGATGCTTCTGCCTGGATCTCTTCTTCATGCTGCTTGAGTTTGCAAGTGAACCGTCATGTCCTGAGCAAGCCGGGTCCACACAGATGCAAAGTTCAGGGATTTTGTCTCAGATTCAGATCAAACTTCTCAGCCCAGCCAACAATCGTGATCAACAGCCAGCAGGTCAGCTGGAAGATTAATTTACTCCTTAGCTTTTAAGAATCTCATCTGAGTACTGCAAATTTCAGATTTCTGACCAAAATAAATGGTATTTTTTTCTAAATAAGAGGTTTGCATGCCTTCAGTTATTATAAATAGAAAAAGTTACTTTTGGTGAAGAAGACAAAACAAGGAACAGGGAATAAAAATGAATTTAAACTTACTCATAATGCTTTCACTTTTCACAAGAAAATATGATTGAGTATTTTGTTAGTAAGATATTTAAAAAGAAACTATTTAAAATAATATTAACATGTTTCTAACACTATGAAGTATTTTTATTTTTTTAAATTTTCATTTTATTTGGAAGACAGAAGGACAGAGAGAGAGACAGAAATACACAGAGATTTCCCCATCTGCTGGTTTACTTCCCAAATACCTGCAGTAGCTGGGACTTGGCCAGGCTGACCCAAAAGCCAGAGAGCCAGGCACTCAATCTGGGTGTCCCACATGGGTGGAAGGAACCAGAGTACTAGAGTTATCACTTGATGCATCACAGAGTATACAGAGGCAGAGCTGGGGCTCAGAGGAGGCACTCTATGAGATATTAGTGTCTCAAGCAGCATCTTAACCACTGTGTCAAATGTCAATCATATGTCATTATTTTAAAATTCTAGGGCCGGCGCCGTGGCTCACTTGGTTAATCCTCCGCTTGCGGTGCCAGCCTCCCATATGGGCGCCGGTTCTAGGCCAGGTTGCTCCTCTTCCAGTCCAGCTCTCTGCTGTGGCCCGGGAGGGCAGTGGAGGATGGCCCAAGTGCTTGGGCCCTGCACCTGTGTGGGAGACCAGGAGGAAGCACCTGGCTCCTGGCTTCGGATCAGCACAGTGCCGGCCATAGCGGCCATTTGGGGAGTGAACCAACTGAAGGAACACCTTTCTCTCTGTCTCTCCCTCTCACTGGCTAACTCTACCTGTCAAATAAAAAAAATTCTAAAAGAATTATATTAAATGTTTAGAATTTGAAAATATTATTTAACATACTCAAATTATTCCCCAAGATTTGAGAATGAGATATCTCATTGGATTTATGGGCAACATGATGTAAGTTCTATGTCATGCTTTGAGATCAGAACAGAAAGTCAATTTCTTTAGAGCTGATTTTTTTTTATCTATAAATCCAATGTCCTCCATACCACTGTTCATTTCAGCTGGTAATTTAAAGACCCATACATAGTCAATTAACCAGATGCATCCCTTCCATCTGGCAAAATACAAATAATCAATAAAATATGTATTGAGGCTTATTAGCCCCTACTTTTCAAATTAAGATTCAAGAACATATGGGTGGCCGGCGCCGCGGCTCACTAGGCTAATCCTCCGTCTTGTGGCGCCGGCACACCGGGTTCTAGTCCCGGTCGGGGCACCGGATTCTGTCCCGGTTGCCCCTCTTCCAGGCCAGCTCTCTGCTGTGGCCAGCGAGTGCAGTGGAGGATGGCCCAAGTGCTTGGGCCCTGCATCCCATGGGAGACCAGGAGAAGTACCTGGCTCCTGCCATCGGATCAGCGCAGTGCGCCGGCCGCAGCACACCAGCCATGGCGGCCATTGGAGGGTGAACCAACAGCAAAGGAAGACCTTTCTCTTTGTCTCTCTCTCTCACTGTCCACTCTGCCTGTCAAAAAAAAAAAAAAAAAAAAGAACATATGGGTATGTTATATTTTCTTTACAAGGGTCTGCATTATGTAACAACAAACTTAAGATTACATTCTAGCTTGAAAAGGCATATGAAATGTAAATTTTAGCTAGGAGAATATGTTTAATTTATTTGAATATTTCACTATTTGGAAATAGCTTGAAACAAAAAAGGACATAATAATCCACCTCTATTAAAATATACTGCCTTAAATAAAATTATTTTGACTTTACTGTCATCATTGATCATCGTGTAGATTTACTAGTTAAATATTATTTTAAAGGATTTATAATTGAATATTAAGTATTTTCCAAGTACATTGTAAAAAAAAAAAAACACCCTCTAGGTCTTGCTCTTGTGGTTCCTTTCATTCTCTGAATTTATAGCTAATTTTCACGAGTTATAAAGTTCTGGATTACACATGCCCCCACCCATGACACCTCCCAGCAACCAGGGGCTGGAATTGTGTAGCAGTGGGTACACCACTGTTATGAGGGTGACATCCTATATCATAGTGCTCCTTTGAGCTCTGCTCCTCTGCTTTGGATCCAGCTCCCTGATGAAGTGCCTGGAAAGGCCTAGGGACACACCTCAAGTGCTGTACGGGGGTCTCTGCCATCATATGGGAGACTAGGCTGTAGTGCTTGACTTCATCCTGGCCCACATTAGGGTATTGCAGCCCTTTGGGGAGCTAATCCCTGAATGTGGGGAGCAACTGGGAGCAACTCGGACTAGAATAAGTTACTGGAATTAAGACTTATTCTATGCATCTGCTCTCCCACAATATGGCGCTGGGAGAGGAGGAAACAGCTTCTACACAGCTGCCTCCAGTTCAACCAATAAACTGTAGGACCTGCTCCTGATTGGAGGAGAGCAGCGTACTCAGCGTGTGGGTAGCAGAGTTGGGATTGGTGGAAGAGGACTATAAAGGAGGAGAGAGACAACATGCACCAGGAACATCTATCTGAAGGAACACCTGTGCAGCCCCCGAGAGAGCCGGCCGGCGGTGTGCCGCTCCCCCGCGGAAGTGGGGAAAGTGGCTAGGGGGAACCGCCCTTCCACGGAGGTGGAAGGGTTGGTAGCCAACCCGGGAAGAACCAGCAGCAAACCCGGGAAGGGCCGAGCAGACAAAAGAACAGCGCAGGGTCCTGTGTCGTTCCTCCACGAAGACGGGGAGCGACACCTGAATACACGTTTCTTCTCTTTTTCTCCAAGCTCTCTCTGTCTTTCAAATGAATAGCTAAGTATTTTGTAAAAAGAAAGAAAAAATGACCAGAGTACTATAGTTTTCTAATGTGCTTCAGATTTCAGTAGCTAAATTCTCTAAGAATAGTGCTTTCGCTTCACTCTCCCTCCCTTATCTGTTTTTCATATGAAAAGATATGAATGCTGGTGGAAAATATTATCTAAGCCCCCAGCTTATTAATAGTTTATAGATGACACTGTCATGAGAACTGTGGCCAAGTCATAGCAACCTTGGTGTCTGTGACGGCTGTGTCATCCTTTGCATGATCTGATATGATGTGGGAGGCGCCCTTGCCAATGTTCCTTTGCTTAATATTCACCTGTAACACAGACACCAATGAAAACCATATTAAAATTAAAACACAATGAAATCCATATATTGGGAAATTTATATTTTAATTAGAAGTTCTGTCAAATAACCTTCATTTGATACAATGGAAAGCGAAGTGTTTACAGTAATGAGGAAGTTACTGTAAGCTGACATTCTTTAAACTTAAAGAAATATTTTTACAGTTGGTTCCATTTTTATCTGAACATTTTCAATGTACCTTTACTATAGTGAGTATTTTATTTTATTGCTTGTTCATTTCCTGTTTATTTGTAATGTTTGCTGTCACAGGCAAAATGTACAAACTATTACAAAGCAAATTTGATTTCCAGTACAAGAAAAATGTTAGCTGTGTAATATAAACCCGTGCACACATGTCTATGTCTGTGTCACCAGCATCCGAACTTACACTTGCCCAGAGGGGCTCTGACCCAGCTATCACACACACACAGCCGTGTTCACGCCGCCAAGGCCTGCCCACTCCAAGGCATTTTATCTTTCACATTATACTCTCTCTGCCTGTTCGTGTCCCACAGTATCCTCCAAAAGTGTGTGTGGGAAATTCATTTTTATGCTGTTCACTTGTGCTCACACATTTAATATAAGAATCAAAAAGTTATTTAGGTTTATAAAACACCATTTCACACTATCTTTATCCATTTCCTCCTAGTCTGGCCTTTGTCCATCTACATGTGTTAGTCCAGACAGAAGAGAATATGTTTCCCCCGGCACTGCCTTCCCTGACAAATTATGTAAAAGCCTTCTTTTTCTTTTTTCATTTTAATTTTTAATTAGTTTCTAGCAGATTCAATGTGTTTAGTAGATACAATTCTAAGAACATATGATAGTCCCTCTCATCCCTTCTCTCCCTCCTATCCTCTTTCCTTCTCCCCCCTTTTTTTTGGTTTTTAGTTTTTGAGATAACATATTTTAAACTTACATTACACTAAAAGGCTTAATACTTTGCTAAATAAGAAGTTAAACAAGTAAAAAGCCAAAAGACACTAGTTTAGTGGGAATATAGACATGGCCATAAACAATAACTGAATGGGAAAATGACCATTTCACCTATATAAATTATAAAGTAATCAAGATCATTAAAACTATAGTTGGAAACATTTTTAAAGGAATTATTCATTTATTTGAAAATCAGTGTCATAGAAAAAGGGAGAGACACAGAAAAAGAGAGAAAGATCTTCCATCCATTGGTTCAATCCATGATGGTCACAATGGCCATGGATGGGCCATACCAAAGCCAGGAGCCAAGAGTTTCATTCAAGTCTCCCATATGGGTGCAGGGAAACAAGTACTTGGGTCATCCTCCAGCTATTTTTCCCAGTTCACTAGCTGGGAGCTGGGTTGGAAGTGGAGCAGCCAGGACTTGAACTGGCAGCCATATGGAATGCTGGCACAATGCTTTACCCTCTATGCCACAACATCAGCCCCTAATATAACATTCTTAATCATTGGTTTCACAAAGATATAAAACAAAGTTTTACAAAACCATTTTTGCTGCAATACTGATACACACTGACATTTCATTCTTTTTCTTCTTTTTTTGTTTGTTTCTTAACTTTTAGTTACCACATATAAGGGAGAGCATACCATATTTGTCTTTCTGGGTCCAAGCCTTATTTTTCTTAAATTATTTTTCATTATCTGAGGTTTACCTAACTTATAGTAAATGAATTTCCTTTTAGCATAACCACATTTAAGTTGAAAATCAAATATTTGCCTTCTATCAAGAAAAGCAATGCTTATTTAAAAATTATAGAAGCAAAAAAAAACACAAAAACATTCTCTTGTTACTATTTTTTAAATGAAGATCTGGAACCACATGGTATTAACATGTCCTGCAAATTTCCAGGAATATTTATTTAATTTTTATTTATTTTTTTAGTTGACAGGTAGAGTTATAGACAGTGAGAGAGACAGAAAGGTCTTCCTTCCATTGGTTCACTCCCCAAATGGCAGCTATGGCTGGTGCTGCGCCGATCCGAAGCCAGGAGCTAGGCACCTCCTCCTGGTCTCCCATGTGGGTGCAGGGCTCAAGCACTTGGGCCATCCTCCACTGCCCTCCCGGGCCACAGCAGAGAGCTGGACTGGAAGAGGAGCAGCCAGGACTAGAACCCGGAGCCCATATGGGATGCTGGCGCCGCAAGTGGAGGATTAACCAAGTGAGCCATGGCACTTGGCCCCAGGAATGTTTATTTAAAAACCATGCTTTTGTTTTAAAATTTAGAAACTGCTTCAGGATTCTGACATGAAAATTTATAGAAGCAGAAATAATCATAACAAATAGCAATATAATCAAAACAAAAAGAGGGTTCATTAGACCAATGTAACCAGAAACTGAAGTACTAAAAACTAATTCAAAAATTAAGAAATAAAATTCAATTAATATATGGGATGAAAAGCCCTCCAAGGTCAAGTCAGATATATTATTCTAATAAAACTACAGTTAAAGAGTAGGACATCTGTATTTCTAATAATTTAAATTACATAGAGGTCGGCGTCATGGCTCACTTGGTTAATCCTCTGCCTGCGGCATGGCATCCCATATGGGTGCTGGGTTCTACTCCCGGCTGTTCCTCTTCCAGTCCAGCTCTCTGCTGAGGCCCAGGAAGGCAGTGGAGGATGGCCCAAGTGCTTGGGCCCTGCACCTGCATGGGAGACCAGGAGAAGCACCTGGCTCCTGGCTTCGGATTGGTACAGCATGTCGGCCGTAGCGGTCATTTTGGGGGTGAACCAACGGAAGGAAGACCTTTCTCTCTGTCTCTCTCTCTCACTGTCTGACTTTGCCTGTAAAATAAGTAAAAATAAATAAATAAATAAAAATAAAGAGTCATTATCTTTAAAAATTACATAATTTTTATGAGGAAATAGCTCAATGATGATCCTAAGTTACAATTTAGGCACCACACAAACACTATTGCAAGAGGGAAGTAAAATAAAGACACAAATATGTGATGTGAAAAAAAAATTTAACCTCAAAATTTTGTTATAAACCAACAGTGTTTACAATCTGATGAAATATTGAATAGGTAATGGTGAAATTTTTTTCTCTTTTTTAATTTAGTAAATATAAATTTCCAAAGTACAGTTTATGGATTACAATGGCTTTCCCCCCCAGAATTTCCCTCCCACTCGCACCCCTCCCATCCCCACTCCCTCTCCCATTCCATTCACATCAAGATTCACTTTCAATTCTCTTTATATACAGAAGATCGATTTAGTATATATTAAGTAAAGATTTCATCAGTTTGCACCCACACAGAAACACAAAGTGTAAAATACTGTTTCAGTACTAGTTATAGCATTACTTCACATTGGACAACACATTAAGGACAGGTCCCACATGAGGAGTAAGTACACAGTGACTCCTGTTGTTGACTTAACAATTTGACACTCTTGTTTATGGTGTCAATAATCTCCCTAGGCTCTAGTCATGAGTTGCCAAGGCTATGAAAGCCTTTTGAGTTCGCCGACTTCGATCTTATTCTGACAGGGTCATAGTCAAAGTGGAAGTTCTCTCCTCCCTGCAGAGAAAGGTACCTCCTTCTTTGATGACCCATTCTTTCCACTGGGATCTCACTCGCGGAGATCTTTTATTTAGGTTTTCTTCTTCTTTTTTTTTTTTCCAAAGTGTCTTAGCTTTCCATGCCTAAAATACTCTCATGGGCTCTTCAGCCATATCCAAATGCCTTAAGGGCTGATTCTGAGGCCAGAGTGCTTTTTAGGACATCTGCCATTCTATGAGTCTGCTGTGTATCTCGCTTCCCATGTTGGATCATTCTCTCCCTTTTTGATTCTATCAGTTAGTATTAGCAGACACTAGTCTTGTTTGTGTGATCCCTTTGACTCTTAGACCTATCAGTGTGATCAATTGTGAACTGAAATTGATCACTTGGACTAGTGAGATGGCATTGGTACATGCCACCTTGATGGGATTGTATTGGAATCCCCTGGCACGATTCTAACTCCACCATTTGGGGCAAGTCCGATTGAGCATGTCCCAAATTGTACATCTCCTCCCTCTCTTATTCCCACTGTTATATTTAACAGGGATCACTTTTCAGTTAAAATTTAAACACCTAAGAATAATTGTGTGTTAATTACAGAGTTCAACCAACAGTACTAGAACAAAACAAAGAAAAAATACTAAAATGGATAAAGTATTACATTGTACATCAACAGTCAGGACAAGAGCTGATCAAGTCACTGTTTCTCATAGTGTCCATTTCACTTCAACAGGTTTCCCCTTTGCTGCTCAGTTAGTTGTCACCGATCAGGGAGAACATATGATATTTGTCCCTTTGGGACTGGCTTAATTCACTCAGCATAATGTTTTCCAGATTCCCCCATCTTGTTGCAATTTTAAACGTTTGGATGCAGGTGTAGTGGTTTTTTTTTTTATGGTTTTACTTTGCATTTCTCAGATGATGAATGATACTGAGTACCATTTTGTATTGCTTTCCATCCATTCATTATGTGTAGTGTCTGTTCAAGCCTTTTGCCCATTATTTAATTAAGTTATGCTTGTTCTTATTTTTGGTTTTTGAAGGTGATTTGCATATTATAATGAGTCATTTGTAATATATATTATTTTCCAACTTTTTCTCTTGATCTGCGGTTTGTTTTATATTCTCTTAACAATGTCTTTTGAAAACCAGAAATTTTTAATTTGATGAGGGTACAAGTGGTCTATTTCTTTCTTTTATGCATACTTTGTTTATAATATCTAAGCAATCTTTGCTTAAATGAGGAAGGCATAAAGCTACTCATGTTCTCAAAAATTTTCAAAATTTTGGTTTCCCATTTGAGACCATGATCCATTTTCTGCAATCTTCTAAATCCAATGATAATTTAGTGTGTTTATGTATGGATAAGCAATATTTCCTGCATCAATTATTTCAAAGCCCATTCTTTTAGCTTGAATTATTTCAGATCTTTCTAAGTCATGTGTTTGTGTATGGATGAATATATTTTAGCCACTCTATTCTTTGCATTAAGTTCTTTATTGTCTGATGCTATCTTGATTACTGTGGCTTTAAAAATAATTCTCAAAATCTTATAGTGATAGCTCACTTTACCCTTTTGTTATTCCTTATCCAGGGCAGGGGGTGCATCTTACATGCTTTGTATTTAAATATTGTGAAATTCTTCATAGGAACTATTTCAAGACGTTGAGTAGGATGGTGTTGAATCTACAGATAAATGTTAAGAGAATATATGTTTTAAAGATATTAAATGTTCTGCTATATAAGCAATGTAAATTATTAATTTATTCTTTCTTTAATTTCTCTCAGCAATAATTTTTTTAATTTCCAGAATAAATGTCTTAATTATTATTAGATTTTTCTTAGGTATTTCATTTTTCAGGTTGTTAAAACTGGGATTTTTTTGCACTTTTAATTTCTAAAAATTAATTGTTCATCAATAGAAGAGCAGTTATTCGTGTGTAAGTTTTGTATCTCATAATCTTGATGAACACACTTACTAACCCCAGTAATTGGTTTTTATATATTTTCTTGGAATATTTTCACCTAACCATGCCTAAAATGAGCCTGTGAAATATGCCTATGTTGATATTTTGAAAAGAAAATCACTATATCTATTATATCTTTATATATATAATTATATATAAATATATTATATATTACATTATATAATATATAATTATATATAAACATATAATTATATCTATTATATATTATATGTATTATATATCTATATATATTATATCTATTATTTAAGGTGATATGTATCTTTATTTTAGACCTCAACCCAAATATACATTAAACATAGTATTAAAAACTGTGTACCACAATTATTGTAGTAGACTAATGCTAATTCATCCCATGAATGACTTCAGAAGCCTTAGATTATCTATCAGCTTTAGAACAAAAAAAATACAATTAGAACATGAGAAATACAAATGAGGGTTTACAATTATATTTTTAAAAATTTCCTTATATAAGGTGAACAAACTTCATGTATTTCATATATACAGATTTAAGAGCATAGTGATAGTTCTTTCACTACCCTTGCTAGTGCTTATGATCTCACCCTCCCTCCTTCCTTTCTTATTTTTTCTTTCAGTTTTTACAATGACATACTTTATTTCATAATCACAAGCTTGATCTTCCACTGAATAAACAAACAAATAGTAAGTATAAAAATCATTGTTGTTCAAGAGTATAGACAAGGATTGTAAACAACAGTCAAATCTCAAAATGTCAATTTTACTCATATAAATTATATTTTTGTGTTCTGTATATTAATTACCACAAGTAAAGGAAAACGTATATCTGTATTTTTGGAACTGGCTTATTTCAGTAAGCATAATCGTTCCAAGTTGCATACATTTTGTTGCAAAATACAGGATTTAACTCTTTTTAATGGCTGAGTAGTATTCCATGGTGTATATATATCCCATTTTCTTTATCCAGTCATTGGTTGATGGTCAACTGGGTAGATTGCATATCTTAGCTCTTGTGAATTGAGCTGCAATAAACATGAAGGTACAAATAACTCTTTCATATGCTGGTTTAATTTCATTTGGGTAAATTCCCAGGAATTCATGGCTGGGTAACATGGTAGGTCTATTTTCAGATTTCTGAGGATGTCTTCCATATTGGTACTACTGTAATAGAGGGCAGCATATGTGCGATAGTTGAACATCAAATTTGACTTTAATTCAGCTGCCAGCCAAATGAATAGGATATATTTACTTAGGTCAACAATGGTTTTACAAAACCAAGTATATACAAGTTCAGTGTCAATGTCTCACTGTATACACATATTAATGTATCTTGATGTCAGGTGTCCATTTTGGAGTCAACATGAGGGTTTAAGGAATGTCAGAGATTCCTTCTCAGCTTTTTGGCTAAGATCAAGTGTGGGAATATCACAGATGCAGATGATGGGGTTCCAAGTACAAGACAATGGGTCAGAAAAGCCTAAATGATGTATGCAGAGAAAAGATAAGCTAAAAAAGGAGAACTAGGATTGACCTGAAATACCTGTTTGTGGTAACTGTTGGTAAGTGCTATAAACTGATCAGTGTATTATAAAGTGTCAGTGATATATATATATATATATATAGTAAAAATTGTGTGAATGTCATACTATTTGGTATAGATATATAAAAATGTCTACACTGAATTGTACCCCTTAACCAATAAAACTTTCTCTCCCAAGTTTTATGATTTTTTCATGAATTCCACATTATGTAATATTAATATACCTATCTCTTTGAAAAATAATATGCATGTATGCATATGGTTGCATATGAAGCAAATATAGCAACATGCTAAAAATTGTTATACTATGAATGCTCATGGAATCTTTCTTTGTACTTTTCTATATTATTTGTGATATTTAAAAATAAAAAATTTAAAAGAAAGGTTAGTCTTTCTAAGGAATAAAAGAAAACTGAGGCATAACATCTTTAATAATGTTCTTCCTCTGTGTCACTTTTTTATATATTAGTTTTATAGATTAGATGCTTCTTTTCAATAATTGAGTACAACAGTGATTATTATCATCTTATTTTACTGGGAATAACAGAGTATTTGTGGCTTCTGTGACATAGCTACTGTCACACCTGAGAAAGTCACAGATTAATGTTCAGGACAGTGGTTCATGTTCTATATCCGTTCCTTCTTCTTTTACCCTCTTTGCTATTCTTATCTTCTCATGCCTTGGCAACTCATGACAAGAGCCTAGGGTAATTACTGATGCCATAAACAGGAGTGTCAATTTGTTAAGTCAACAACAGGAGTCACTGCGCACTTACTCCTCATGTAGGATCTCTGTCCTTAATGTGTGGTACAGTGTGATTTAATGCTACAACTAGTACTCAAACAGTATTTTTCACTTTGCGTTTCTATGTGGGTGCAAACTGTTGAAATCTTTACTTAATATATGCTGAACTGATCTTCTGTATATAAAGAGAATTGAAAGTGAATCTTGATGTGAATGGAAGGGGAAAGGGAAAGGGAAAGAAGAGGGTTGCGGGTAGGAGGGAAGTTATGGGTGGGGAAGCCATTGTAATCCATAAGCTGTACTTTGGAAATTTATATTCATTAAATAAAAGTTAAAAAAAGCAAAATAATCAATAAATAAATCTTATATACAGGCAAAATTTCATTTATGAGTAATAGTAGAAAATCAAATATACATCTCTGAATAGAAAACTAATTTTTTATTATCTTTTATTTTTATCTTTATACTAACAAAGTAACACTATTTTCAATGGGATGGATATCTAGGAATGATAAGTGAAAAGCATAATATGTTAGCAGTATGTTTGCAAAATTCAGATGCAAAAATAGATGAAATCCAAGATGATTTAAATTTGATGGCTAGTTGAAAGTATTTTAGTAAACATAGAGGAATATAAATAAAGAGTTTAAATAAATTACAATTCTAGAAATATCCTAAGATGCACAAACCAGTGCAATACCAAAGAGTAATTTTCTCAGCTCTCTCTCACACAAAGCCTCTCACACATACATATCTGCCAATTTGTTGGCATTCAAGTACACAGAGGGTTCTATGGCTTTAAAATTGGGATGAGTTTTAAAAATACGATCTAAGGAAACAACAGAGAAACAGCCAAAAGACTAAGAAAGTCCTAATAAAAGATCCTAATAAAAAAGACAGCGAATGGGGAACTTCAAATCTTCCTTCACAATTTCTGGTAATTATATACATAATAGTGTAACAGAGAAAACACAAACTGGTGTAAATTCTTGCAATTGTATGTGTGGATGCATATATGAAGTTCCGAAGAAGTTACCCAAAAGAAAATACTTTATGTTCAACCTATGTGATTTTTAGACATTTTCTTTTCGTTTAAGTAAGAGATAAGATAATTCAAAAGCATTCAAGTTGTTCTTCTAGAAGCATGGCTTTTTCTTGCCTATGTAATATTATGCAACAACATAGAAAATTCTTCTTTCCTATTGAATTCATGTTGACACTACTTTATGTGAAAACCTGTTATTACTGGCTCTTTAAAAATAACACTTACACTGCCGGCACTGTGGCTCAACAGGCTAATCCTCCACCTAGTGGCGCTGGCACACTGGGTTCTAGTCCCGGTCGGGGCGCCAGATTCTGTCCCGGTTGCCTCTCTTCCAGGCCAGTTCTCTGCTATGGCCCAGGAGTGCAGTGGAGGATGGCCCAGGTGCTTGGGCCCTGCACCTGCATGGGAGACCAGGAGAAGCACCTGGCTCCTGCCTTCGGATCAGTGGGGTGCTCTGGCCGCAGCGCGCCGGCCGCGGCGGCCACTGAAGGGGGAACCAACGGCAAAGGAAGACCTTTCTCTCTGTCTCTCTCTCACTGTCCACTCTGTCTGTCAAAAAAAAAAAAAAACACTTACACTTTGTTTATAATTTATACACTTATTTAAAAATTATCAACAAGCAAATTATATACAAAAATATGCACTGCTTGTCTCTTCTCTGTTTAATAGAAAATAGTTTGCTTTTTTTTCTTATATTTATTGCCTACTTGACCTTTTTTCTCTCTGACAGTTCCAATCAAAATCAAGTTACATATTGAGAAAGAATAGAGATATATTCAAACATGTTTAATTAACACTCTACCACTCCACCCCTCAATTTGTTTAACAATTATGTGATATAATGCAGTACATTCCAGATAAACATCAAAAACCAACAATTGTCAAGTAGGGATTTGCTGTCAAGTTGCATAAAAATTAGCTGTGATAAACATAGAGAAACTGGCACCAACCCAGACCTATGTAATCGAAGTTTCTAACAGAGAATTAGGAAATATGCAATGAAAATATCTCCCCTGGGTGACTCTAATGTGAAAGGTTATCCAAGTTCATGGTTACAGCACACAAGAAACTACCTGTTTCTGAACTAAAAGCATAACAAGCATTACAGTAAAAGTAATCATAAAAGCAGAGCAGGCATTTGGCACAGTGATTATCAGCACACTGCTTGGAACACCCTCATCCCATTTCGTAATGTCAGCGTTAAGACCCTGGCACTGCCTAAAGACTCCTGCTTCCCACTAATGTGCATGCTGGGAGTCAGTGGCGATGGCAAGTGGTCTTCCATGTGGGAGAGCAAAGCTGATTTCCTGGTTTCCAGTTTCAACTTGACCCAGCAGTGAGCAGACAGGAGTCTCTCTCTCTCTCTTTTCTTTCTCTCTCTCTCTCTGTCTTTCTCACTGAATAGACTAGTGAAAAAAAAATCAAACCTCATTGTAGGTGCTAAACTCTGATTTTTTTAGAATTAGAAAAAAATAAAAATATAGGACATTCAATGCCTGTGTTGGTTTGATTGACCTACTCTCATTTGTCTCTCCAGATTGTATACTTTACAGAAAGGAGCTCAACTCCATTCAGGAAATATATGAACATTTGTTTTTCTTAGTAGTATTCCTACCCAGAATGCTATTTTCAATTTGTTTAATCAGCAAAGACTTCTCTGTCAAGACACATATTGAGTTACTTATCTTGCAATAGTTCTTGACTATTCAAGCTTACTTACCACTCCTTAGCTCTGTATTTGTTTTGATCAAACCACTCATCACATCACATTGAACCTGCTGTTGCTTGCCTATTTATGTCCATAAATAAAAAATGAGCCCTTCCAGGATACCTGGTGTTCTTTTAATTGTTGAAGCCCTCATTTAAGTTGTGAATATTGTTTCATGTGTGATATGCTTCAATAAATGTTTGCCCAATCATTAATGACATGATAATAGGGGCAATTAGTTTTCATAGAACAATCTTTGCTGATAGAAAAACTCACTTAGGAGACCAGATAGACTTAGCAGAAGGTAATTTAGGATCCAAGAAAAGTTTTTTTTATCATAGTAAACATTGTTGCCAAATACTAATAGATTATCCGTCAATCTTCATTGTTATGATTGTTTGTTGAAAGTTAAATCATGCATGATTAAACTCTTTCTAGTCAATGATTCAGACAACAAAAATAATAAATACAGGGTTGATCCACATTTTTATTCTTTAATGCAGTTTGTTCTTTATTTATAATCTTTTATGTTTAAAATAATGCCATGAATTTTTACATCGTGTTGCTTCTGCACTAGTTTTCTCCGTGTGGTTTTCAAAAAGATCATGGATAAAATGTGGAAATTGCTCCAGTTGAATAAGCAAGTTTAATCCTGTGGTGATATTTGCTTCAGTTACAGGCTATGTAATCCATGAAGTATAATCCTGAGTACGATCCATGGAGATGATTTTATTAGTAGGAAGCATCATCTAAACTCATGTGATTCCACCCATTGTTCAATAGGATGAAATGTCAAAACATTAAAGTCTCATTTATCTTTAATTTCATTCCAAAAACTAGTCTTGAAAGCAACCAATTATCTTATTAATCACTCCCAGGAAACGTTACTAATGTTCCATTATCTGCATGTTTAGGTTTGACCTTTGATGGTGCAGAAAAGCTATCTTCACTTTAACAAAATCATATCCTTCAGTTTTGAGAATGGTTAGTGGCAATATGATTAGGATTCTGCTCTTTCTCCATCTACTATATTCATATTATGCGTATTACAAACTTGGGCTTCTTCAGTGTTTATGTCATGTTTGATTCCATGCTTTTTGATGACCTATATAAAAATAAATTGTTCATATTCAGATTTATTTATCATTGATACATAAAAATCCTACAAGTTGTAGGATATCAACCAATGTATCAATACCTGTTTACATTGTGTAATATTAAAATCAGAGTAAACATATTTATCTCCTCAAATATTTATAATTTCTTTTGGTGGGAATATTCAAAATTCTTACTTCAAGCTTTAAAAAACACATTTACAATAGATCATTGCTATCTATAGGTATTTTACTATGCAGTAAAACACAAGAACTTATGAACTTATTCCTCCTACCTAACTCTAATTTCTTTATTTCTTTTATTTTTTGGTGCTGAAACCCAGAAGCAAACTCTAATTTCATATTTATGAAGCAGCCTTTCCCCACCACTCCCTCCCTCCACCCATCCTGGCTTTGGGAAATGGTCACTTCACTCTCAAGTTTTTTGAGGTTGAGTTTTTCAGAATCAACATATGAGAAACAAGGTTTAGTACTTACCTTTCTGCACCTGACTTATTTCACTTAACATAATAACCTACAGCTCTTTATATGTTGTGACAAATGGCAAGATTGGACCATTTTTAAAAGAAAGTTGGTTTACTTGAAAATCAGAGTATCAGAGAAAGGAGAGAGAAAGGGAGAGAGAGAAAGGGAGATAGAGAGAGAGCAAGAGAGTGAGCTTTTATTTTCTATTTCTCTCCTCAAATGCCCATAACATCATGGGCTGGGGCTGGCCAAAGTCAAGACACTGGAACTCCATCTGGGTCTCTTATATGGGTGGCAGGAACCCAAATATTTGGGCCATTATCCCCTGCTTCTCAGGTTCACTATTAGCAAGGTAGAATGGAAGTGCTAATCTGCACAGATGTCCCAACCTGTGGCTTAACTTGTGTGCCACAATTCTCATCCTCAGATTTGCAATATGTTTGTGACTGAATAATATTTTTCTGTGTATATGTAGCAGTTTCTTTATTCTTTATTATGAAGTGAATACACAGGCTATACTGGCAGATTGTTTAAATTCTGCTATGGTGAGTTCTGAGAATTGGTGATGTGCAATTGTTTTAAAGGCATGATTGGCCACATCCTTTCTCCTTTTGTAGCTCCAAAGCCTGGATGGGGGTCGTGGACTCATCTTCAGACCTGAGGAGAGCAGTGCCTGTCTAGAGGTGCCCTGACCGTTTATTCCCCATTTATAAGGAAGCAGAAGAGTCTCCTCTTATGTTTCAGCGCATCACTGGTTCAGAGGCGTACGCCACTAAAAAGTGTCCATTTTGGCAATCTTCATGTACTGCCTGAACACAACTGTATACCTTGTAGAAAGTCCTAAAATGTTCAGTATCAGCATCATAGAAAGTCATACATCCCCTTCCTTTGTGTGTTTAGTATGGAAAATTTATTTCCAGGAAGTTATGACAGGAATTCACAGAGCACAGAGTCAAGAGAGCTTTCAAGTTACAATTACAGCTGACTGTAAATGGCTCTGCCCCATTTACATCAGCTGTTACAATGTCTTCATTGCAATAGTGTGTTTGTCGCCCAAAGTCACCATCTGCTTCCTGATTTTAGTGAGATTTTCTTCCATACAAGTTTTCCTACTAATTTAATGCTTAGTACATAATTCAGAACACGGTATTCTAACAAGTCTTTTTGCAATCATTCCTGCAGTAAAAAGTGTTTCAAAATCAAGTATGTAGGAATGTGTGTCCTTCTGGCAAGGTATTTACAACCAAAGAAAAATTCCAGCCGGTAGATTTGAATCGGGCACAATATCCTTAAATGCAATGCAAATAAAAAATATATGAAAGTGGAAAGAAGCACAGAAAATTGTTAGAGAAATTCAAAACATTGTGCAGATACTTTACCGAAGTTACAACCTTCCTTACATAATGTTATCTCATCAATCTAGAGCTCTGGGGTTCTAGAGGTACATAGCAGATGACTTGGAGCTCCACTATTCTGCTGAGTTGAACTAAATTTCTGAAATCATTTAAACTCCCTTAAGAGAATTACATTTATTATCCTGTCAAGAGGGACTAGAACATATATCTGTTTCATGAAATTGGTTGGTGAAAAGATATATGTGGTTTTCGTCTGTTTCTGAAGTGCTTTGAGAAGACAAGAAGTGATCATAAACACACAAGTATCTCATCAAGATTTACTGAATATCGCTATTTGTTCTGTTTCAAAGTCACGAGAACTAGAAAATTTCGGCAGAAAACTGAAAGGATGAATTGGGTGACAGTGACAGTGAATCAGCACTCCCCCACGATGTTATTACTGGGGAAGGACTGAGTGGCAGGACTCTCAGTGCTGAGGCTCTGCCCTGTTCTCTCGCCCACGATTTAGGAAACACAGCTGCAGTCAGATATAGGTAAAGGGTGTGCCTACAGCCATGTGGCCTCCCTGCTTACATGCAGACCAGGTGATCAAACAAACCTCTCCAAACCAAAATGCAGTTACCATGTCAGTACTCCCATTTACTGGTGCATCAGTGAACTTTAGACCCGTTCTGGGGAGACTGTTTCCTGCTAAGGCTCCTGGTGATGTGCTGACTCTTGAAATGCCCTTTCGACAAGGAGTCTGACTTACTGCACTCTTTCATTAAATTGTGTAGAATGTGCATTGTTGCACGGAGGAAGACAAAGGCTCCTTCCTCTGAGAGCCCACAACCAAATGACATGTGATAGAGGGGAAAAAATGAAAATCAAAACTCTTCCTTGAAAGTAGAGGGAATGATGGGGCCGGCACTGCGGCACAGTGGGTTAACGCCCTGGCCTGCAGTGCCAGCATCCCATAAGGGCGATGGTTTGAGACCCTGCTGCTCCACATCCGATCCAGCTTTATTCTATGGCCTGGGAAAACAGTAGAAGGTGGCCCAAGTCTTCATAGGAGACCCAGAAGAAGCTCCTGGCTCTTGGCTTCGAATTGGCACAGCTCTAGTTGTTGCGGCCAATTGGAGAGTGAATTAGCGGATGGAAGACCTCTCTCTCTCTCTGCCTCTTCTCTCTCTGTGTAACTCTGACTTTCAAATAAATAAATAAATCTTTTAAAAAAGAGTTAAAGTAATCTTTAAAAAAAAAACTAAAAAAAGAAAGTAGAGGGAATGAGAAAAATATAAACATAGCTGATTTGGGGGGAGTCTTGTTAAATTTTTATAAATTTTGAGAAATTATTGCCCATGCAAATTAAAAGTAGTGGAACAAGGAAACCAAGGAATGAGACTAGATACATTTAGAGTGTAATTGCTGGACATTCACTAAGGAATTAAGAAAAACAGTGAAAATATTTCCAAACCCTAACAGCGACCACACTGAAGTCTCAAAGCACCTCGATGAAGGAGGCCATGTAGACATACACATATTCTTGATTAGCTACAGCAATAGTTTGCAAATCTGGGAGGAAAAGCCAAATAATCAGGTAATAAAAACAATGAATGAATTTAGGGTTATCAGTGAAGTAACTGAGCATGGTAACAATTCTGAGAATGGAGTCTACTGTAGATTGGAAGGTGTTGAAATACTGAACAAAGTAGACGTAAATCACAGTTTGAAATCTTGGTGTATAGAAGGTGATTTTATCAAAATTTGATAATCAGATAGCTCAAGAAAATTAGCTGGGTAAGTATAGGCAATTAATTTTTAACTTCTGAATGCCCCACTATAACCATTGGCATCATAAGTCTGAATTGAACAATCTTAATTGAAGGCACTTTAAATTTAAAAAATGGTACATAATATGCCCAAGGTAATGTGTTAAAGTGATGGGCGACTAGAAAGAAGAAGTTGAATATAACTCTATGACTGTAATGTCCACGACACAGCCATGATTATAACAGAGGTAATGGACATAGACAAGAATGTTGGTAGTGCTAAAGTTATAATAGAAGGACCAGTACAGTTCATTAACAGATATATCTAAAATCACCTTCTTTTTTATTGTATAATCTATTAAGCTAGCAAAATTAATATTTATAAATATATTTCTTAAATGTTAGTCTGTGTCATCTATTCAATTTTAGCATAGTGTAGATTTAAATATAATCAATACCTTCTGTAGAAAGTCACTTCTTGAGAGGGCTAAGTTCCATGTAAATAAGTTAAATACTGAAAATGTAATCCTATCCCAGTCCCCTAGAGTAAGAAATACTTCTTTTTTTTCTTCTATTATGTAGTCCTCATCATATATTTCACATAGTGTGGTCTGTAATTTAGTAGGTATGTTGGTGTCTTTCCATGAAACATTCTTTCTATAAGGGAAAGGGTATAGACACATACATATATGAAGGGTCTCCTAGAAGTTCATGGAAAATACCTAATATTCTAAAATATGTGGATTTCTAAAGTTTTTGCACATAATAAACCTTTCCATTGCACATTCCATGAGTTTTGTAAAGAATCCTTGTGCATATGCACACACATACAACATAGTTACCATGCCACTTCACATCTCATATCCTAAATAATCACTGTCTCTTTAAGATTTATTTATTGATTTATTTGAAAGGTGGAGTTACAGCGAGAGAGAGAGAGAGAGAGAGAGAGAGAGAGAAATCTTCACTGCCCAAATAGCCACAATGACAAGCTTCATTTGAGTCTCCCTTGTGGGTGCAGGGACCTCAGTACGTGGGGCCATCTTCTTCTGCTTTTCCAGGTATACTAGTAGTGAGCTGGATTAGAAGTGGAGGAACCAGGACTCAAACCAGTGCCCTTATGGGATGCTGGTATCACAGGTGCTGGCTTTACCCAAGACACCACATTGCTGGCCCCAGTAATTCTCTCATAATGTTGTCCAGTCAAACAGATTTTTTTGCTGGCTACTTCTCCTTACTATCTAATTCTACTAATACACACCTATATGGAGACTCAGGTATCTAATTGCAAGCACTTATTAACAATTTCAAAATATATCTGGATGTTATGCAATACTGTTATCAGGTTAGAGGCAAGAATATAGGAAATTACTACTTTTTATACACAACTTAGCCAGGTGATAATAAACTCAATCAAACACATGGAGTTCTTAAAGTGTTCTTGTGTATCAAGAAAGCAGGAAACCAAGGACAGAAGTATGAATTGTAATAATATTTAAAAAGGAAATATAAGAGGAACAAAGATGAGTAGTAAGTAAGAAAAGAAAATCACAAAAGAAAGAAGGGTCATACACTCAGTAGAAGAGATTTGTTGGATTTTTGACATGTTGAAGAGAGTCAAACAGATTAAGTTGTGGACATTCCTATTTCATTTAACATCATAATGTTTGAATTGAAAGAGAATCCTTCCAATGGACTGGTGGAATTGGACTATTATCTGCAAAGTGTTATTCAACATAAGGAAAGAAGAGGAAATATTTAAACATAAAATTTTATTTGAAATTCTTTTATGAAGAAGAGATAGAATGATTAGTATATAAACGGGGATTTTATTGCTTTTTCAATAAACATGAAACTAACATCTAAGTAAGACTATACAGATTTATACATTTGTGTATAAAATATATCACTTTATATCACTTATTTTAGTTATTTATATGGTGTATAAGACTAAAGTAAGTGAAATTAATTTATATTCAGAGGAAAGATAGATCTATAGGATTAGAGACATGGGAAGCAGACTTGAATTGTAAAGTGGTGTCTATTATTTATTTGTTTACTTTTAAAATGTGGAAAGAGAGGAGAGATAAAGAATCTACCATCCACTGGTTCATTCCTCATGTATCTACAGTTATGGAAGCTGGGCAAGGCTGAAGTCAGGAGCCTGGAACCCAATCTGAGTGTCCTACATGAGTGGAAGAGACCCAAGTACTTAATCTAGTATGTGTTGCTTCCCAGGCTGAGCATTGTAGGAAGATAGGCTTGGAAGGGGATCCAGGTGATGAACCCACAGTCTTATATGCAACTGAGGCACCCCACATGGTGTGTTAACCCCTCTGCTAAATGCCCACCCATGCAGAGGAGTTTTTAGAACAGCAGTTTCAGAGCTGCGACGAGCATGATGATTGGGAGAAGGGGGAATTTGAGGGCACCCCTGGTGCAACACTTATGATGATGCTTGTGCTTCAGATGCTGGTGCACACCCTGGTAGGCAGAAGGTGATGACTGAAGCAGTTGGGTACCAGTTTCCCAGGCAGGAAACTCATTCTTAGTTGTGTTCTTGCTTCAGCATGGCCCAGCCTCAGATGTTGTGGGAAGCTGGGGAGCATCTGCCTTTGTATCTCTTCTTTGCCTCTCCAGACAAGGAAAATAAAAATTACAAGTATAATTAAAATGAACATACAACTGTATAGTATTGAGAGCCTAGTGTGAAACTCCCCAGGTGTGTGGCACACTCTGGATATGCTGAGCATCATTGGTTATCTTTAAAAGGACTCTACATTATTGTAGGACATTATGGGGATTACAAGGGTCATATCTATTGCTTATAACATAAGGCATAAAGATAGCTCTGATGGTCATTTAATCCTTTATCACTGTCCCTAATACAATTTTGCACTTGAATGATCTGGAGAGAATAACTGTTCTTTCCAGTAGACTATGATGCTTTCCCAATGAACACCTGTGCATGCTATAATAAATGATTCATTGAATTGCCCACATCAGAAATCAAATTCCGATCTATGGAAACTATTTCACAATCAACCAACCTCTGCTAAAATATGCATTTTCACCTGTCTCTCTTGGAACTGAAAGAAAACAGAAATAGAGAAACTTTTCCCAGTGAATTAATGAGAACTAGACTTGACTACACAATGTAAGGAATACACTTGCCATTTACTCTTTGTCTCTTCTCTGGTTGTCATGGTGATCTTAGCTAAAACTGGTACAATATTAAACAGAAATATTCATATACATTTATATCATTCATAAAGTAGTAAATGCAATAAAGACATCAAGATTCCATAAAGGTAGTTTTAGAAAACATTGTAAGCCTTCTCTCTCTTAAGGAAATGGTCCTAAAGTTTAAATCAATTTTGGAATCCCTTTCAAAGTTTTTTTTTTATTTGACAGGTGGAAATTAGACAGTGAGAGAGAGAGAGACAGAAAGATATTCTTTCCATTGGTTCACCCCCCCAAATGGCCACCACAGCCGGCACTGCACTGATCCAAAGCCAGGAGCCAGGTGCTTCCTCCTGGTCTCCCATGCAGGTGCAGGGCCCAAGCACTTGGCCATCCTCCACTGCCTTCCCAGGCCACAGCAGAAAGCTGGACTGGAAGAGGAGCAACAGGGACTAGAACCTGGCACCCATAGTGGATGCCAGTGCCACAGGTGGAGGATTAACCAAGCGAGCCATGGCACTGGCCCCAAGAGTGCTTTCAAAATACAGAAGGGAAGATATTTGGCCAAGTGGTTAAAATGCATATTAGGCCATCTATGTCCCACATCAGAGTACCTGGGTTCGATACTTGGAACTGACTCCCAATTCTTGCAACCTGCCAGTGCAACCCTGGATGACAGCAGGTGGTGGCTCAATTATTTGGGCCCTTGTCATCCCTGTGGGAGACCCAGATTGCTAACTCCTCCTTTCTGTCTCAGTTGTTGCAGGCATTCAAGGAGTGAGCTAACAGATGGGTGCTTTGTCTTTCTGTATTGTTCTTTTCTCTCTGCTTTATGAATTAAGAAACATACAGATCATGATTAGTTTCTAAAGAGGAATATTCTAAATAGTCACACCACTTTATTCTGTTGTGAGCAGTACAGAAATTTTGAGACCTCAATACTAAAGAGCTATTTAGAATATTATTTAATATATTTAATGACATTTTCAATTATATAAACGACAGACCCCTTATCTTTTCTGTTGAGGAATAGTGTTTTTTTCTTCATACTATTTGTTGTTCTCATTACTTAGTTTAGGTTTAACCTTACAAGTAATAAATAAACTGAGAATAGATCTTTGTAAAAATTGAGAGTGTGAATGGGAGAGCGAAGAGGAAGAAGGGTTTGAGTTTGGCCAGGAGGGAGGGTAGGGTAGGAAGTGTAACTATGCCCCTAAATCTGTATATATGAAACACTTGAAATGCATTACAAATAAAATTTTATTACATATAATTATATATATTCATAAATTAGGCATTCACTTATCTTTTCTATTTAATGCTTGCTACATCTTTGTTAACTTAGAATTAGAAAAAAAGCAAATGAGATGATTAAAGAAAAATATATTAAAAAGTGAGGTGAAATCACTCTGAAACTGAATAGAAAAATAATTTAGAAATCTACATGAACAACAGTGATTAACAACAACAACAACAAAATCCTACAAGAATTTGAAGGTGAATAAGAAAAAAAAAATTCAGGAAAACTTATTGTTTAATCAGAAGAAAGTAAATGATTTGTACACCTAAGCAAAAGTTTATATTAGTGAGGATATTGTTTACTTAACATGCTACATGAAACAAACACTTTAGGCTCTATTCATTTTATTACATGTTTATAGATTATAGAATTGACCATGGGGTGTAAATTAAGCAACCACATTTGGAAAATGCTCAGTTATAAGAGTTTAACAGGGTAAGTTATCTGAATAGACACTGAAATGAGCACCCAGAGGTTACTTTCAGGTGCTTTAGTGCTTCACATGGGAGAGTCTGATTTCATGAAACTTAAGCTTTAAATGAGGGTGCTCATACCTGTTCCATGACCTTCTCCAGTCTCCGTAGACTGCGTTCCCTTTTCTGAAATAACGTTGCTGAATTCTGCTCACTTCACTACATAAAACTCTAAAACAGAAAGGATAATCATTCCCACATCCCTGGATGTCTGTCATTGCTTTTGTACAAGCCTTGCACAATATGCAAACATGTAACTTTTGGGGGTAAGAGTTCCAGAAAACTTGTGCTCTATTTCCTTGCTAGTCATACCGTAACTCTGTATTCCTAATTTTCCATATAAAGATTATGAAGATCAAGCCTTATGCTATTTCACCTCTGTTTCTTGAAGTTGGATTACAGAAGCTCTCCCTCACTCTTTACTTTTCACAGTAAATCCTGAGCAGCCATTCTTTAGGTGATAGTTGGTAGTGTAGTGGGGGAATGGGCATTTAGAGATGAACGCGTGAAGGAACCATGTGCAGAGCTACATAATAGACCTTCTTTCTACTGCATTAACACTGGGTAGAAAGACCAGCATAATGGGATGTTTAAGATTATTGGTTTACGCCAGCGCCGCGGCTCACTAGGCTAATCCTCCACCTTTCGGCGCCGGCACACCGGATTCTAGTCCCAGTTGGGGCGCCAGATTCTGTCCCGGTTGCCCCTCTTCCAGGCCAGCTCTCTGCTGTGGCCAGGGAGTGCAGTGGAGGATGGCCCAAGTGCTTGGGCCCTGCACCCCATGGGAGACCAGGAGAAGCACCTGGCTCCTGCCATTGGACCAGCGCGGTGCACCGGCCGCAGCGCGCCGGCCGCAGCGGCCATTGGAGGGTGAACCAACGGCAAAAGGAAGACCTTTCTCTCTGTCTCTCTCTCTCTCACTGTCCACTCTGCCTGTCAAAAAATAAAAAATAAAAAAAAGATTATTGGTTTAATAAATAAGTGATTGGTGGAGTAGATCTTAAATCTCAAGTATGGCAGCTTCCAAAATGTGCCTGCAAATAAAGTCAAAGAATTAACCATGGAAAAAGAATTTGAAGTATGTAAGGATTTATGCAATGCTTGAATGCTCCAAGGAGTGACAGGACAGAGGTGAGAGGAGTGGGCTGGTCTTTAAGTGAGAGCAGAAACAACATTTTCCAAAGTAACTGGAAAAGATCAGGGCTGCATGAAAAGCGGAAGAAATTATTTGGACAGACAGTGATGTAAAAGATGACGAAATATCTATCAATGACTTCATCTTCGTTTGTGTTTGCATATAAACTTTTTAAAAAATTCACCGACATAAAAATTATATGTATTTTTGGGAACTATGTGATGTTTCATTACATGTATATGTTGTTTAACAAACAATCGGTGTAAATATCTTTATTCTCTCAAGCATTTAGCATTTCTTTATACTGAACATATTCTTTATACTGAACATATTCAAAAATCCTATCTTGTAGTTACTTTTGTACAGAAATATATTGTACATTAACATTATTTACCCTCCCCTCATGGTACAGTAGCATCCCAGCACTGCTTACTCCTACCTAGATATAGCCTGGTACCCATCCATCAACCTTTCCTCATCCCTTGCTCCTCAATTCATCACTGCACTTTTAAGCTCTGTGAAAATACCTATTTTTTAGACTCCACATATGAGCCAGACCATGGGGAATTTGTCTTTCTGTGCTCATCTTATTTCACTTAGAATTATTACTTCCAACTGCATGTATTTTACAAGATTTCATCCTTTTTATGACTCAGTACTATTCCATGGTCTTACTTTGCTTTTTGTCGCTTCAACTGCCTACTGCAAACTGAATAATCCCTACAGAAGGAAAAGTTTACTTTGACCTTTGGCGGGTGGCTAGGAAGACCAAGGTCAAAGCTCTCCATCTGGTGACAGCCTTCCTGCTGGTGTCGCCTGTCTACAGAGCCTGACTTGGGCATCGCCTCTGACAAGGCAGGGATGCACAGGAGACAGAGCCAAACTAACTATGTAACAGAACCTCTCTTACAATAACACATTAGCTCCTTAATCCACTAGTCCACAAATGATGTAATCCACACACCACGATTTAATGACCCCTTGATAGTCTCTCCTAGCCCTGCGTCCTAATATGTCACCCTGGGGATCACAATTCACTGTGGATTTTCTTCAGGTGGGCATACAAAGAACATCAGGCCTTTCCTACCCAGTCACAGGAAAATAAAATAAAAGCTTTAAAAATAAAGGAAAGAATGGAAATGAAAGAGTTAACAGTAAGGGCATCACTTAGGTACATGTAGTTCACATTATTTTTGGAGTTATTTATATTATGTCTATTTAAAGATTACTGAGCAGAAGCCATGCTTATCTGCTGAGTTGTGTGCAAGGTCAAACATTTTCTCTGCTCAATAAACGATGACCCATAATACCACTAAGTAAAGAAACAAGAAGACTCCACTGAGAAGGAACGCTAAGCATCCTTACTACCATCAACCAACTCTTTCTTTTGAGTGTGTTCCCCTTTGCTTCTGACTGTTCTTGTTAGAGAAATGCCAGCTTCATTTATCAAGTATATATTCAAATCAGGAAATCATCTTTCTGAGAACCAGAGTGATAAAATGGGACTCTAAAGTCAATCTAGAAATTAAACATAGGCAGTGCCTTTCACAGTTCTTTGGACTAGTGAATAATACATTCATAAGTGTAGACAGATATTGAATTACACAGGCATTTGGGGAAGAAACAATATTACACTTTTTGCCTCTAGTGTTCAAAATGGACTTTGGAATAAGCAAGGTTTAAGCTAAGTGCAGCTGGAAGAGTAGGGTAGAATATAAAGAGGGGGAAATGTGGAAACAAGGTAGTTTTACATTAAGGGGTAATGGTGTGGTAAAGAATAGTAGTGGAAACTGCAATGAAATTTTTATGTATAAAGTAGCATAGATTCATAGAAGTGCATTTTATGAATAGGAAAAAATACTGGAAGGTAAGGCAGCCTGGGAAGATGCTCTTTTTAGTGCCTTCAATTGAAGGTTATGGTATTTAGCATCTTCCTTGTCACTAAGGACCACTGAAGATGTGGAGAGGTAGAACCATAAAGAAAAGATGTTCTAGAAGAGGAAACAAAGAGATTGTGTTCAAGATGGATGGCAGGAAAACAGTAGATGCAGTGAAACCTCAGTTCCTGTATCTGGACACGAGGTGGTGGGATGAATGCAAACCACAACCTAGTGAAATGGAGACAGAAATGCATCTCTGGGGGATCCAGTGATCTTTGTATGCTACAAAGCTTTCACAGAGGTTAGTAACTGCTAAGTAGAAGAGCATGGGATGGGCAGCGCGTTTCTATATTTTAACTGGTTTAGATGAATTATTGCTTACAGTTATATACCTTATTAAAAGGAAAGCATCCTCTAAAGAAGTATTTAGATCAAGGTAAGAAAAAAAGCCCAAGAACACTCAAACCCTCCACACATGTATAATTTTTAACTTTAGATCATTTTCTCATTCAGGCAGATTTACTTACATAAAATTGTCCAACAAGCTCCTCAGGGAAACACAGTAGTGCAAGTGCACTAAATTGTCACTGTGATTTACAACACAGTAATCAAACACACGGAAACCCTCTAAAGTCAGTTCATATATTGAAGGCAACCTATTAAGATGTTAACTCTGTAAATGGATATGAGATACAGGGGAATACAGGAATTTATATTAACTCTGTAAATGGATATGAGATACAGAGGAATACAGGAATTTATATCAGATCATTTCAGGAAAGATGAATCAGTTTTGATGTGTAACCTCTGCGGAGAAAAAGGCTACATAGTAGGTATAATATAAAACATGGATTTTCAATGATACTCATAGAAATAAATGTAACACTTGAATTATTATCATAGAGAATAATAAGGACAGGTTCCTTATTTAGTTGACCCTGAATAGTATTGATGCTTTACATGTAACCATTATAGGGAGAGCCTGGAGCAACATTTTGCTGCTGTATTATTATTACACTGCACTGGAGGCAGTACATGTATAAAAAATAGAACAAGTTACATAATGTAGCTTGGTCTCTGAGGGTACCATCTACTAAACATTAGACATTTCAATAGTTAAATACTTATATTTCCACTCACTTTTATACTTATTTTTAAAATTTTTTTATAATGAGTCTTTGTATGTGTCTGTGAGTTCATCATACTGGGAGTTCAATGGATTTTACTTTTAATTATTTAATTGAGAGAGAAAGAGAAAGAGAGAGAGATGAGAGAGAGGTCTTCCGTCCACTGGTTCACTCCCCAGATGGCTGCGATGGCCAGAGCTATGCTTATCTGAAACCAGAAGCCAGGAGCAGCCTCCTAGTCTTCCATGTGGGTGCAGAGACCTAAGCACTTGGACAATTCTCCACTGCTTTCCCAGGCCACAGCAGAGAGCTGGGTCAGAAGTGGAGCAGCCAGGTCTCGAACCAGCACCCATATGGGGTGCTGGCACTGCAGGCACTGGCCCTACCCGCCATGCCACAGCACCAGCCCTTATACTAATTCTTAATATAATTGTGATTAAATGAATACAATGGAGGGCTTTGTGGAATACAGGTATTTATTCATAAATCATAGAAATCCAAATTATAGCTTACCTTCCCATCTTCTCATATCTTTGATATTGGAAAAATCAATTTAAAATAGCCAACACTTTTTTCTTCACTTATTTGCAGAAAAGATAATTCTTATTTCTCATAGGGTTAAAATTGGTAATTATTGTTATCTTTCATACTTTTTCTGATTTTTGATTTAATGCATAATTATTCACTTTATAAAATTCCTTTCATTAAGGTAAGTATATATTTTTAAAAGATGTATTTGTTTATTTGAAAGACAGCTACACAGATAAATGGAGAGACAGCAGAAGGAGGATATATATATATATTCATACAGAGAAAGAGAGAGAGAGAGAGAGAGATCCTCCATCAACTGGTTCCATCCTCAGATGGTTGCCATGGTTGGCCAAAGCCAGGAGCCAGAACTTCATTCAGGTCTCCATTTATTTTTGTACATATTCTTAATATAATTACATTATATACTCTATGTACGTATAACTAATTAATATGATTGCGCCACATGAGTGGCAGAGATTCAAACACTTCTGCTGTTTTTCTTGGGGATCTGGTTCAGAAGTGCATCAGGTAGAATACAGCTGGCTATGCCACAACACCAGCCCCAATTTTTGATGTTTATCCATGAGGATCCTTCAAAAATTCTTGAGAAAACTGAATGAAAAGATAAATGTTTTCTGTTACAAAATTTTTAAATCTATCTATCTATCTATATATGTATATGCAATATTCAACAATCTTGTGGAAAACAAAAATTATGGAAAAATTGGATTTCAAAACAACTTCAAAATAAACTATTACATTATATTCTGAGGATTGTATCTATGAATAACATGGAATCTGATATCTTTTTATTTCTATGAAATAAGCATGAGAATTGAGAACTGTGTTGCAGTAATTATCATGCATTTACTGTGACCCTGAGGATCTAATGTTTTAATGAATTCTTTTTTTTCCATTGTTTCATTTTTAAAAAACTTTTATTTAATGAATATAGATTTCCAAAGTAAAGCTTATAGATTACATTGGCTCCCCCACCCAATGACTTCCCTCCCACCCGCAACCCTCCCCTTTCCCACTCTCTTTCCCTTTCCATTCATACCAAGATTCATTTTCAATTTTCTTTATATACAGAAGATCAGTTCAGTATGAATAAAGTAAAGATTTCAACAGTTTGCACCTACAAGAAACACAAAGCGAAAAATACTGTTTGAGTACTAGTTATAGCATTAAATCTCAATGCACAGCACATTACGGACAGAGATCCTACATGAGCAGTAAGTGCACAGTGACTCCTGTTGTTGACTTTACAAATTGACACTCCTGTTTATGGCATCAGTAATCTCCCTATGCTCCAGTCATGAGTTTCCAAGGCTATGGAAGCCTTTTGAGTTCACTGACTCTTATCTTATTTAGAAAAGGTCATAGTCAAAGTAGAAGTTCTCTCCTCCCTTCAGAGAAAGGTACCTCCTTCTTTGAAGACCTGTTCTTTCCACTGGGATCTCACTCACAGAGATCTTTCATTTAGGTTTTTATTTTTCTTTTCTTTTCTTTTTTTTTTTTTTGCCAGAGTGTCTTGGCTTTCCATGCCTGAAATACTCTCATGGGCTTTTCAGCCAGATCCGAATGCCTTTAGGGCTGATTCTGAGGCCAGAGTGCTGTTTAGGACATCCGCCATTCTATGAGTCTGCTGTGTATCTCGCTTCCCATGTTGGATCACTCTCCCCTTTATTTATTCCATCAGTTAATATTAGCAGGCACTTGACTTGTTTATGTGATCCCTTTGACTCTTAGTCCTTTCATTATGATCAATTGTGAACTGAAATTGATCACTTGGACTAGTGAGATGGCATTGGTACATGCCACCTTGATGGGATTGAATTAGAATCCTCTGGTATGTTTCTAACTCTACCATTTGGGGCAAGTCAGCTTGAGCATGTCCCAAATTGTACATCTCTTCTCTCTCTTATTCCTACTCTTATATTTAAAAGGGATCACATTTCAGTTAAATTTCAACACTTAAGAATAACTGTGTGATAATTACAGAATTAAACCAGTCATATTAAGTAGAACAGAAAAAAACTACTAAGAGGGATAACATATTAAGTTGTTCATTAACAGGGCTATGCTGATCAAGTCACCATTTCTCATAGTGTCCATTTCACTTCAACAGGTTTCCTTTTTGGTGTTTAGTCAGTTGTCACCGATCAGGGAGAACATATGATATTTGTCCCTTTGGGATTGGCTTACTTCACTCAGCATGATGTGTTCCAGATTCCTCCATTTTGTTGCAAAGGACCGGATTTCATTGTTTTTTTTTTTTTTTTTTTACTGCGGTATAGTATTCTAAAGAGTACATATCCCATAATTTCTTTATCCAGTCTACCGTTGATGGGCATTTAGGTTGGTTCCAGGTCTTGGCTATTGTGAATTGTGCTGCAATAAACATTAGGGTGCAGACCGCTTTTTTGTTTGCCAATTTAAATTCCTTTGGGTAAATCCCAAGGAGTGGGATGGCTGGGTCGAAAGGTAGGGTTATCTTCAGGTTTCTGAGGAATCTCCAGACTGACTTCCATAGTTGCATGACCAGTTTGCATTCCCACCAACAATGGGTTAGTGTCCTTTTTCCCCCACATCCTCGCCAGCATCTGTTGTTGGTAGATTTCTGTATGTGAGCCATTCTAACCGGGGTGAGGTGAAACCTCATTGTGCTTTTGATTTGCATTTCCCTGATTGCTAGTGATCTTGAACATTTTTTCATGTGCCTGTTGGCCATTTGGATTTCCTCTTTTGAAAAATGTCTATTGAGGTCCTTGGCCCATCTCTTAAGTGGGTGGTGTGTTTTGTTTTTGTAGAGTTTCTTGATCTCTTTGTAGATTCTGGTTATCAACCCTTTATCTGTTGCATAGTTTGCAAATATTTTTTCCGATTCTGTCGGTTGTCTCTTCACTCTCCTGTTTCTTTTGCAGTACAGAAACTTCTCAATTTGATGCAATCCCAATAGTCGATTTTGGCTTTGACTGCCTGTGCCTCCCGGGTCTTTTCCAGAAACTCTTTGCCTGTGCCAATATCTTGAAGGGTTTCTCCAATGTTCTCTAATAACTTGATGGTGTCGGGTCATAGATTTAGGTCTTTAATCCATGTTGATTGAATTTTTGTGTAAGGTGTAAGGTAGGGGTCTTGCTTCATGCTTCTGCACATGGAAATCCAGTTTTCCCAGCACCATTTATTGAATAGACTGTCCTTGCTCCAGGAATTGATTTTAGATCCTTGATCAAATATAAGTTGGCTGTAGATGTTTGGGTTGATTTCTGGTGTTTCAATTCTGTTCCATTGGTCTATCCATCTGTTTCTGTACCAGTACCATGCTGTTTTGATTACAACTGCCCTGTAGTATGACCTGAAATTTGGTATTGTGCTGCCTCTGGCTTTGTTTTTGTTGTACAAGATTGCTTTAGCTGTCTGAGATCTCTTGTGCCTCCATATGAATTTCAGCATCATTTTTTCCAGGTCTGAGAAGAATGTCTTTGGTATCTTGATTGGGATTGCATTGAATCTATAAATTGCTTTTGGGAGAATGGACATTTTGATGACGTTGATTCTTCGAATCCATGAGCATGGAAGATTTTTCCATTTTTTGGTATCCTCTTCTATTTCTTTAAGATTTTGTAATTCTCATTGTAGAGATCTTTGACGTCCTTGGTTAAGTTTATTCCAAGGTATTTGATTGTTTTTGTAGCTATTGTGAATGGGATTGATCTTAGCAGTTCTTTCTCAGCCATGGCATTGCCTGTGTATACAAAGGCTGTTGATTTTTGTGCATTGATTTTATATCCTGCCACTTTGCCAAACTCCTCTATGAGTTCCAATAGTCTCTTAGTAGAGTTCTTTGGATCCTCTAAGTAAAGAATCATATCGTCTGCAAAGAGGGATAGTTTGACTTCTTCCTTCTCAATTTGTATTCCTTTAATTTCTTTTTCTTGCCTAATAGCACTGGCCAAAACTTCCAGAGGTACGTTAAATAGCAGTGGTGAGAGTGGGCATCCCTGTCTGGTGCCAGTTCTCAGTGGAAATGCTTCCAACTTTTCCCCATTCAATAGGATGCTGGCCGTGGGTTTTTCATAAACTGCTTTGATTATATTGAGGAATGTTCCTTCTATACCCAATTTGCTTAGAGTTTTCATCATGAAAGGGTGTTGAATTTTATCGAATGCTTTCTCTGCATCTATTGAGATAATCATATGGTTTTTGTTCTGCAGTCTGTTAATGTGGTGTATCACATTGATTGTCTTGCGCACATTAAACCATCCCTGCATACCAGGGATAAATCCCACTTGGTCTGGGTGGATGATCTTTCTGACGTGTTGTTGCATTCTATTGGCCAGAATTTTATTGAGGATTTTTGCATCTATGTTCATCAGGGATATTGGTCTGTAATTCTCTTTCAGTGCTGCATCTTTTTCCGGCTTAGGAATTAAGGTGATGCTGGCTTCATAGAAAGAATTTGGGAGGATTCCCTCTTTTTCGATTGTTCTGAATAGTTGGAGAAGAAATGGGATTAGTTCTTCTTTAAATGTCTGGTAGAATTCAGCAGTGAATCCATCTGGTCCTGGGCTTTTCTTTGTTGGAAGGGCCTTTATTACTGTTTCAATTTCTGTTTCAGTTATGGGTCTATTTAGTTTTTCTATGTCTTCATGGTTCAATTTTGGTAGGTTGCATGTGTCCAGGAATCTATCCATTTTTGATAGATTTTCCTGTTTGCTGGCATACAAGTCCTTGTAGTAATTTCTGATGATTCTTTTTATTTCTGTGGTGTCTGTTGTTACGTTTCCTTTTTCATCTCTGATTTTATTGATTTGGGTCTTTTCTTTTTTTCAGTTTGTTGGACCAATGTGGTGTCAATTTTGTTTATTTTTTCAAAAAACCAGCTCTTCGCTTGGCTGATTTTTTGTCATGTTTTTTTGGATTCAATCCTGCTGATTTCTTCTCTGATTTTGATTATTTCTCTTACCTTACTAGATTTGGGTCTGTTTTGCTGCAGATTTTCTAGATTCTTGAGATGCGCTGAAAGCTCATTTATTTGGTACCTTTCCAATTTCTTGATATAGGCACCTATTGCTATAAATTTGCCTCTCAATACTGCTTTTGCCGTATCCCATAAGTTTTGGTATGTTGTGTTGTGATCCTCATTTACTTCTAGAAAGTTTTTGATTTCTCTTTTGATTTATTGAATGACCCAGTGTTCATTCAGGAGCATGTTGTTCAGTCTCCATGTGTTTGCATACTTTCTAGTGTTTCCTGAGTTGCTAATTTCCAGCTTCATTCCGCTGTGGTCTGAGAAGCTGCATGGTATGATTCTAATTCTTTTAAATTTGCTGAGACTTACTTTATGGCCTAGTATGTGATCAATCCTAGAGAAGGTTCCATGCACTGCTGAGAAGAATGTGAAGTCTTTAGATGTAGGATTGAAAGTTCTGTAGATATTTGTTAGATCCATTTGGGCTATAGTGTCAATTAAATCTGCTGTTTCCTTGTTGATGTTCTGTCCGGATGATCTGTCTATTTCTGAGAGTGGAGTATTGAAGTCCCCCAGTACTATTGTATTGGAATCTAAATCTCCCTTTAAGTCCCTTAACATATCTTTTAAATAGACCGGTGCCCTGTAATTAGGTGCATATACATTTATAATAGTTACATCTTCCTGTTGAATTGATCCCTTAATCGTTATATAGTGCCCCTCTTTGTCTCTCTTAACAGTTTTTGTATTAAAGTCTATTTTGTCTGATATTAAGGTGGCTACACTTGCTTTTTTTTGTTTCTGTTGGCATGGAATATCTTTTTCCAACCTTTCACTTTCAGTCAGCATGCATCTTTGTTAGAGAGATGTGTTTCTTGTAGGCAACAAATAGTTGGGTTGTGTTCTTTGAGCCAATCTTTTAACTGGACAGTTCAGGCCATTCACGTTTAATGTGACTATTGATACATAGTGACTTTGCCCTGCCATTTTCCCGGAGATATTTTCTAGTATATGCTTTGAGCTTCCCATGATCTTTTACTGGTAGGTTTTCTTCCTTTACCTTCTTTTATATTGATGGCCGTGTTTCTGTTTCTGAGTGTAGCACATCTTTAAGTATCTTTTGCAGGGCCGGACGAGTGGACGCAAAGTCTTTCAATTTCTGTTTGCTATGAAAGGTCTTTATTTCACCTTCATTCACAAATGAGAGCTTAGCAGGATATAATATTCTGGGCTGGCAATTTTTCTCTCTTAGTACCTGTGCTATGTCTCGCCATTCCCTCCTAGCCTGTAGTGTTTCTGATGAGAAGTCTGCTCTGAGTCTAATTGGACATCCTCTGAGAGTAATCTGATGTTTCTCTCTTGCACATTTTAGGATCTTTTCTTTATGTTTCACTGTGGTGAGTTTAATTACAACGTGTCATGGTGAGGATCTCTTTTGGTCATGTTTACTAGGGGTTCTATGAGCTTCCTGTACTAGGATGTCTCTGTCTTTCTCCAACCTGGAAAGTTCTCTGCTAGTATCTCACTAAAAAGGCCTTCTAATCCTTTCTCTCTCTCCATGCCTTCAGGAATTCCTTGAACTTGAATGTTGGTTTTTTTAATAGTATCCTGTAGATTCCCAACAATATTTTTTAGATTTCTAATTTCCTCTTCTTTTCTTTGGTTTGACTGTATGTTTTCCTGTGCTCTATCTTCTAAGTCCGATATTCTCTCTTCTGTTTCACTGACTCTGTGTTTTAGACTTTCTAATGTGTTTGTCATTTGATCTATTGAGCTCTTCATTTCATTTTGATTTCTCTTCACTATCACACTTTCCTGTGTTACTAGTTTCTGCGTTTCATTTTGATTCTTCCTTAAAATTTCATTTTCATGAGTGAGATTTTCAATCCTGTCCAGGAAGGATTTCTGTAGTTCAAGGATTTGCTTTTGAAAACTTCTAAATGTTCTTATCATATACTTTTTGAAATCCGTATCTTGCATTTCTTCTACCTCATCGTCTTCATAATCTTGGCTTGGGGTGTTTTGTTTATTTGGAGGCGTCATAGTGTCATCGTTGATCTTGTTCCCTCGATTTTTGTGTTTGTTGCTTGGCATTGTTGATTCTTCTTCCCTCAGTGTGAGCTTTTTATATATATATATATATATATATATACTATGTCTGTGTTAAGTGGACTGTCAGCTGTTGGCAGAGCCTTGGAGGCTTGAGATGGGTGTGGCCTGAGAGCTCTGCTTGGTTCTTCCTGGTTAAGGGTGTGCAAAGGTGACACCCTCAGGTTATGCGTGGTAAATCTCTCTCTTTTTATTTATTTTATTTTTTTTTTATTCAGGAGGTAAGTAATACTGCATGGCTGATCAGAATTGATGGTATTTAGCTTCCGATCTCTGGCTTCTACCCAGAGTCTGTGGAGGCTCTGTTTCTCCTGCGGACTCCCACTGGGTTGCCTAGGCTACTGAATTGTAGTGCCTCAGTTCCTTAGCTCTACCCTTTTGTTATGTATATCCCGAGTGGGGCCTGCTCTGTCTCTTGCTCGCCTTTGCAAGGTTGGCGGAGACAAACTCGCCTGTACCAGTAACCCCCACCTTTTTTTTTTCCTTCTCTCCTGTAGTCAGTCTGGTGAACTTTCCCGCCTCAAGCCCGCTTCCCTCTAAATTCTGTCTGCCGTTTCCCCGCCAATGTCTCGGGTTACTGAGCTCACCTCCCCTTACAGCGCCGGTGTGGACTCAGAGCCCTGGGCGTCCCTGCTCTCCCCGCTGGTCGTCTGTGTCACATCCACTCCCCTTCCAGCACTGGCGCGCAGACCCTGCAGTTCCCGTGGCTTGGCTTCCACGCGGTGGGCGACCTTGTTCTCCCCATAGGTCCTCCAAGTCACAGCCACTAGATCCGGAAGAGTTTCCTCTGCAATTTTTCCTGATCCTTTTTCTGAGGCTACCGTAACTCCACTTTTATTAAACTAAATTTTCCCGGACTATCAGTGCGCACCCTTACTATTCCGCCATCTTGGCTCCGCCCTTAATGAATTCTTTAAAAGCAAAAAAAAAAAAATCTATCTGCAATCTTGTCATGAACTTTCTAAAAATATACGAAGTCTAATTTCAATTATGTATGGAGTACAGTGAGACACTTTGACACAGGTATTCAATGCATATCGCTCCACAGTTGTCAATAATTTTCACCCTGTCGATCCTTCAGGCTCCTCTCTATACTGAGTTATTGTGAAGTAGCGTCACCTTACCAGGCTGTGTAACACCAAAAATCTGTTCTTTCAATCTGACTCTGATCTGGTACTCATTATCCCGCTTCCCTGTATCTTTTCCTCCTCTGCCCTCTCCACATGCCTCTAGGAATTGCCATTTGATATTGTGGTAAGTTTCTTTTGTTTAGTGTCCACACTTGAGGGGGAACAGGTGATATTTGTCTTATGTGTCAGTGTGTCTTATTTCATATTGTTTGTCTTTGTAAAAATATTCATTTAAATTGGGGTGAGAAGATGCTTTCTTGTGATTTTAATATGCATGTGTTTGATGAAGAGTGACATTGAGAACTTCTTCACATATTTTTTTTCACTTGTATGTATTCTTTGGAAAAATGTCTTTTTAAGCCTTTTCCATTTTTTGGTCAGATTTTTTTTTTTGCTTGCAATTGAGCTCTTTGCATTTCTCACACAATTGTTTATGTTAGCTCCCTATCAGATGCATAGTTGCCAAGTATTTTTCCCCGTTCTGTAGTGTGTCTTTTCACTTTGCTCACCATCCCCTATGCTGAACAGAAAATGTGCAATTCGATGTAATCCCATTTGCCTATTTTGGTTTTGTAGTTTGTGCTCTGGGTGTCATATCCAAAGTACAATTGCCCAGATCAATATCATGAAGCATATACCTTGTGTTTTCTTCTAGTAGTTTCACAGTTTTAAATCTTTCACAAATCTTAATCTAGTTTGAGTTGATTTTTGATTACGATGAGAGGTAGAGATCTATATGTTTCTGCTTGTAGATGTGCAGTTTTACCCTGTCATTTATTGAAAAAAAAAAAACTGTTCTTTTTGGGGCCGGCACCATGGCTCACTTGGTTAATCCTCCACCTGCAGTGCTGGCATCCCATATGGGCACCGGGTTCTAGTCCTGGCTGCTCCTCTTCCAGTCCAGCTCTCTGTTGTGGCCCGGGAGGGCAGTGGGGGATGGCCCAAGTGCTTGGGCTCTGCACCCTCATGGGAGACCAGGAGGAGGCGCCTGGCTCCTGGCTTTGGGTTGGCGCAGTCTCGGCCTTAGTGGCCATTTGGGGAGTGAACCAACGGAAGGAAGACCTTTCTCTCTGTCTCTCTCTCTCACTGTCTATAACTCTACCTATCAAAAAAAAGTTCTCTTCACATTGTGTGTACTAAGCACCTTTATCAAAAATCGGTTGGCTGTAAATGCATTAATTTATTTTTGGGCTTGCTATCCAACAATTATTTTTGTTAGGACTGCACCTCAGATTGATAATATTTTCTTAGGAAACTATTTATTAACATGAGAATATGTATAATGTGTAGTTCTTTATTTTGATAGTTGGCTTCATGATAGAGTGGATTTAATTTTAATTAATTCATCATTAAAACATGGTTTTATAAATTTTCCTGCCACCAAACCAGATCATATTCCAAACTAAATTGTTATATTTAGTATAACAGTTCATTTTAATCTATTTAGTTGAGATATGTTATATCAGATATATTAGAAACCTTTTTAAATTTAAAATAATTAAGAAATTAAGAAAGGTCACTCAATTTTTAAAGTCACATTTCTAATAAAAATACCTTAGTTGAATTCAGTTTTATATCTTTTGAAGTAATTCTATTTTTTCTAGATTTTGAAGTTTACTATTTTCTCTGGTGTTCATTTGGTACATGTCTCGCTTACCATAAGCATGGAACATTAGGAGTCTAGGGATCGCCTCTGGATAATGGAGTAAGAAAATTTGTCTGCAGACTGCTGCTGGCATCTCCCTGGTCTCCTCAGGGAGGTATACTGTGTCCTGGGTCCTGCATTGTCCTTTGTGATGCTTGCAGGAAAAACTGTTTCCCTTCCGTTGCAGTCAGTTTAGGTGACAGGAGACTACAGCCAGGGATCCAGTCAGGAGGAGAATAGTGTCTGACAGTTAAAACAAACATAAATACTGACATTCACATATTTTCTGTTGTCTTATTTGTTTATAGCTTTCTCAAGTTTTATTATTGCTTGTCCACATTTTGTTTATTGTATCATTCACTGTGTCACCTAAAGTGAAGTTTTCTCTTTTACTTCGGTCTCACTGCAACGCATTCCCTTCCACTTGAGCTGATACTGACTTTGATTTATGGTACATTGTCCCATTCTTAGTAATGGGAAAAATTAGCATAGTCAGTGCAGACATTTTCTCAGCATGAGATACCTGTTTTGCATACATTTTGCTCCATCTTTGCTTTAGGCTTTTATAGACTACCATGGAGCTATTAAATACTATTTTAAAACCAATCATCTCCACCAATTTCATCTTACTTTCAGCCACCTGCACTGTAAAACATGACATAGATGTGGGATATATATCTTCCTAATTGTTAATATGATTAAATGACAACATATTCAAGCTTCTTGGTCCAGTGCCAGACACATAAAAGCTATAAAAATATTTGCTATAATTACTAATAGATTATACTCCAAAATATTCAAACAATGTAATTTATACAAACTATTTAATTGATCTTAGTTCAATTAAATAAAAGATCAATACTTAAAAAGTTACAACCCATATATTTGGAAGTTGAAAAAAATACACAATAAATAATGAATATAAGAGCAGTATTTAAAAATCTACCTAGAATTAATGGATAATGGAACTGCTATACATAAGAAAGGTCTAGTGACTCTGCTAATAAATAAATACATAAAGAGAAGTAAAAGAAAATTATACCAGCAAATGTATATATTAGAAAAATAAGAACATTTAGAAGCATTGATTATCAAACATAATGCTTACAAATGAACCAGAGAATAAACATAGATAAAAGTAGAGGAAACAGAGTAAGTATTTTTCAGAGCAAAAATTAATGAAATACAAAACAAAGATATGAGGATAATCAAATGCAAAAGTTCAGTGTTAAAATTATTTTCCAAAAATACAACCTAGTGAATAGTGAACAGAATTCTGATGAACCATTCTTATTTATGGTCTGGAATTGTAAAAGAACCAAGTTATAAAACAATTCTGTTGAGTTACAAATCAATAAATGAATAAAAGCACAAGTCTGTATTACCCATGGGGTTTTGTACTGGGAAATTTGGAGTATTGTATTGGGGTTTGTGGTGAAATGAGAAGGCTGCACCAAGATGGCTGCTGGCAAGCACACATCAGTTATTCACGAATGGCTTCGGAACCCACCTGGCAAAGAAGCCAATCTGCCCCTTGACAGGACTGGCTGCCTCAGCTATATAAGCTGTTGTACCAACTGAAATAAACGAGTCTACGGGCTGCTTGCCTCTGGTCTGCTTTCACCCAACTCCCAGTGTTTGTGTCGTGACTCCATGTCTCTTGCCCCCACTGTGCTCCTCCTCTCAGAATGAATCCATAGCAACATCTGGCGCCCATTGTGGCAAGGCTTAAGTAGCCCATGTTTTAGATATTTTTCTATGAATAGTTTAATGCCTGTAGAGATCTCAGGTTTTATGGGGTCTTGCCTTTGTAGCTATATTTAGCATCTAATTACAGTGAGATTTTTTAAAAAGATTATTTATATTAAAGGCAGAGAGAGAGAGAGAGAGAGAGACTTCCATTTGCTGGTCCACTCCCCAAATGGTTACAACAGCTAGGACTGGGCCAGGATGAAGCCAGGAGCCAAGAGCTTCTTTCAGGTCTCCCACGTGGATACAGGGGCCCAAGCACTTGGGCCACCTTCTACTGCTTTCCCAGGTGAATAGGGGGGCGGATCAGAAGTGGATCAGCTGGGACACAAACTGACACCCATATGGGATGCCGGTGCTGCAGGCAGCAGCTTAACCCATCACATCATGGCACTGGCCCCTAGTGAGATTTTTACAGGGATTTCCCTACTAGCCCTTCTTTCTGTGATCTTCACTTTCCATACAGATAGATCCACTTGGGAGGCAATATAGCCAGAGTTCAGAGAAAGAGCTACAGCAGAGTGTATACAGGTAGCTAGGGCAATCAAGAAAAAATGGTCCTGACACAGGACTAGAGGTGTGTCCTACTATGACAGTCATTAGACAAGGGAGCTCTACCTAGTAGGGGAACTGAGCATTCAGGCTTATACAAAACCCTTGGGGCACTGTTGGGAGTCAATAAAACAATCTAAAGTATAATAAACACTTTCTCTTTGGTCAGCCATCTATCCCTGCAATGATGCAGGAAATCATAAACAAGAATTGGGTTAGAACACATGAGGGCCTCCAGTATCTGACAAAAATTTAATTTTGTTACCTGCCATGTCAACGGTTACCCGAGCAAGTCTCCAAAATGATGGTTAGCAGTCCAGCTGGAGCCACTGGGAGACCGTGACTCAATCAGCCCTCAGATCTTTTAGCCATCAGTAGTCCAGTGGTCTCCATTTCTCATTGGGGTCAAGAACAATCCTTCTTCCAATTTCCTTTGCTTTTGCAAATGGCACACTGGTTTAGACTCAGTGGCCAACAGGCTGAGGGCCCTAAGCCTGGGCTCTGCTTTAGGCTCTGGCTTTGTCCTCAGTCTCCAGGAGGGTTAACCCTGAGGTGGTCCAGTGCCCAAGGCAACATCCGTCACCTGGGCCTTTCATGCACTACTTTTATCTCTGTCCATTCCCTCTGCTCTACACCTACTGTCAGATACTTGGGAAATCATCCCTGTGAGTCCTGCTAAGCATGTCTGGGGTCCTGCACCTGCTTTTTACCTGACATCTGAGGGCTGCTTGATTACTGAAGTGCATGGCTGTAAGGGCTTGCCCTTGGGGTAAGTAGGATCTGTGTTGGTGTATTTTCTAAAGACCTTTGTTAGGCAGCTCTGAAACATGGTAGGGTTTTTATATGTATCTTGGGTAGCCTCTCTCACCTCTTAGTAACTGGCTGGCTTAGCTGAACATTTCATTCTACTGGGCAAGTTATCATGTGGTCCTGATGCTCCCTATCGTTGAAGCACATTGGGCAATTCCAGCAGGCTCACTGACATCTCTACCTGTCCTGTAGATGGTATGGGCTGGACTTAAAGCAGCAAGAGTAGGGCCACTATTTAGCCTTATTGATTATGTGTTGTTTCTTTTCAATACTGCACCAGTGAAATGGCAATAGTTGCATGTTTGGTGTAGTCAAAACAAAGAGTTACTTCCACAAATTCCTAATGAAATTAGCTGGAGTCCTCAGAAGATTGTCCCAATTTTTTTTTTTTTTTGCTTATTGTCAGATCAGACATAGAGAATGAAACACAGACTCAAACAGTCTGACCAGCTCCATCCCTAGTCTGTCTTAAAGGGCAAAGCTTAAAACTGCCAAACTCATGAGAGTGGATGGGGAGCAGGGATTTGATGGTTGTCTTGAGAGGCAGAAAATGCAATCACCTGGCTTCTTATTCTTGCTGCCTGAGCTAGGAGCTCATAAGAATGCCTCCACTTGGGGGAGTCACCATTTTGCCAATTAATTGGGCGGGAAAATCGACAGGAAGAGAAAAAAGTAGATGCTTTCAGCAGCTGCAAGTATCCAGACCAGGGTTGGAAAAAGCCATGCAACAATCGAATTTGGGTCTGTTCACGGCACAAAGATAACGGCCCTCAGCCCAGAGGCAGTGTACGTCAGAGTAGTGGACTGAAAGCAAAAGGAAGAAGTACAAGAGATCTCTATGGTATCTCAGGCCAGGGTACAGTGTATGAGAGACGGTGCTTTCAGTGAGTGGAGAAGAGTCACCTCAAGGCAGTAACTACCGCTATGTCTACAAGAGACAGAGTTAGCATGCTTCAAAGATGGGGAATATGTGAGTAGCAGGCAACCAAGATGTGACATCAGGAGATGTTAGATCCAGGGGAGAGTAGTGAGAGATAATTAAAGTGACAGGACAAGAAGAAAGGGTCAAAAACCTCAGAGAGGATCCAGATCCTTACCCAATGTCCAAGGGGACCTGACCTGTTTGAGAGGCAAGGAGCCAAAGAAAGCAAGGGTGCTTGGAGCAATCCCAACATGAAATACCAAGCTAAAAGGCAAGTTGTTCCCCACCAAGTAGGGACATGAATCATCTGCAGAGAAAGTAGATTTCCTTAAACCATGGGTCTTTCCAAACCAATCCAAAGCCAACTATCCCAAAGCATACGGGGCAGCTTCCAGGGGGAGATCAGGTGGAAGAAGCTAATGCCCAAATGGAAAGACCACAAAGGAGAAGAAAGGAATAAGGGAACCATCAAGGAAGGTTCCTGACTCACCCATCCTTTAGCATCAAACTGTATCCTGTAGTCTTAATTCTGGGGCCCAGATTGTCCTCAGGAGTCTCTTCGTGGTTGCTGGGAAGCTGATACAGAACCACTTGGGACTCCTGTGTGCCAAGACAAAGAAATCAGTCACGAGCCAACAACGTGAAGACAACAGTGTTTTATATAAAGAAAGTGGCAAATAGAAGGCTACTCCACAGTCAGAACCGCCTGCAGAACTTCTTATTCCTATCTAGCTGTAAATTAGTACCTATTAATCAGCCTTTACCCAGAGACTGACTTTCTAAACTTGTCCTGTGCCTGATTCATTATTGATTTCGTGGTCATCACAGTTGTGAACTCTGGCTTCACTGTTTCTCTAGAGGCAAGGCACTATGCACAAGTTTGTGCAAACCATCACAATAAAGTTTGTAACCATATCAGTGTATAATCCAAAAGCTGCTCCTGTTGAGCTTCAGGCCAACCAAGATGCATCTAATCTAGTCTTGATATTCTTTAAATCTTCCCTTGCAGTATTGTAACCATCCGTTCAAGCATCTGAAACCTCTCCCAGAAATCACCATCACCTGCCAGAGGGCCGCCTCGCCTGTGGATTTCAGCCTGACACACAACACTGGGTATCACTGTTTATCTTTAAATGACTCTGATTCTGTAAGTCTCAGTACAGCTGAATGTAAGAAAAGTATGATAGTACTTACTATCAAAGACATATAATACTTCCCATTGCATATAATGTTGTGGAATATCAAGGAACCAGACACTGGAGGATTCAAGTGTATGCAGGTTTTGCTATTGTGAATTCTAGGGGCATCTGGACAGTGCTTTATCCACTGAATTCTGTTCATCCTCATGAAACTCCACCTCACCTTAGTATGGGATCAGCTACCCACAGCCATTCTCTCAAATGAAAACGAGACATAGCAGTGTTATCATAAATAACTCACACTAGTAAAAAGTTCACTCCCATTAAATACAGCAAAGTAAAAGGCTAATGAACTGGTAACATCCTAACCCTTGAAATAATGTGCATCTAAGGTACTTCCTTAGGGGTGCCTGTGACTACCTAAATGTTATCTCAACAAAAGGGAGAGGACAGTTTGCCATGAGGGAAAGCAGGTCCACAGATGCTCACACTCTGCTCCACCTCAAGCATCACTGGGTCTCGTCCCTCCTCTGGCCCGTGCCTAACTCAGCACCGTGGAATCCTGACACACTCTCCATATTCTTCCTGCTGAGTGTGTGTATGTCTATCTGTGTGCTCTGGCGTATCTCCCACACGCAATCCTGAATCTGGGGAAACTGGACAGTGTAGTCTGATCTCTATACATTAGATGCATCCATGAGAGATGCTTTCATGCATTTTCCTAAAGCATCAGGTGGGGAAGTGAAGAACCCACCCGAGAGCAGTCCAGAACACGAGAGTGTACCCACCACTGTTTTCTAGATGCGTCCTGGAGAAGCCTCCTGAAGCCCCTTCTCAGCTCTCAGGGACACACAGCCTGGCTCCTTTTCCTCTCTGTGGATGAAGCTTCAAAGTGCCCCAAGGTACAGCAGTGGCCCCTCAACATTCACCCAATGAAAACGGCACTCCAGTCCTCACAGAGAAAGCAGCAGGCAAGACATAAGGGGGAACCTGCACATGCGCACCAGGTGGGACGGCCACAGCACGTTTGGGCGCCACCTGCAGGCCCTAGTAGTAACGCAGGACATGCCAGTTCTGTAGAGCGCTGGGTTCCCAGTGGCCCTTGCTGCTCCACTGGGAGAATCAATGAACATTCCTACTTAACATATGCCAGGCTGTGATTTCACATGCACCAAGGAAGACGGCAAGCCCCGAGTATTCTGTCTGCATGACACCAGATGAAGACAAAAAAGAAATAAAATACAAAGTCACTACAAAACATTTGATGAATTTTCTTTATACCTGCAATGAAAACTTGGAATGAAAATGCTAAAAGTTACCATTTACAATACCATGCAAAAATAAAAGACTTATAAATCCAGCACAATATGAACAAAAATATCTCACAGAACTGTAAAACATGATTAAATAAATGAAATACAAGTCAATACAAATTTTTTTTATGATAAACAGAACATGAGCATGTCAATTTTCCTCTCATCTTGATATGTAGGGTAATCTCAATCAAATTTCCACTGAACTGCTTTGTAGATAATGTTATGTAGATAACCCGCTGTGCCACAGTGCTGGCCCCTCCCCTCTAGTTTTGATAGTAGCTAGCTAGCCACCTTTTCCAAATGTGTGTGTGTGTGTTTTTTGAGAGGCAGAGTGGACTGTGGGGAGCAACTCAGACTAGACTAAGTTACTGGAATTAAGACTTATTCTATGCATCTGCTCTCCCACAATATGGCGCTGAGAGAGACCAAACAACCTCTACACAGCTGCCTCTCGCCAACTTGACTGATGAGCTGCAGGAGCTGATCTTGCTCCTGATTGGAGGAGAGCAGCGTACTCGGCGTGTGGGTAGCAGAGTTGGGATTGGTGGAAGAGGACTATAAAGGAGGAGAGAGACAACATGCACCAGGAACATCTAAAGGAAACATCTGAAGGAACATCCGGATAACATCTGAGCAGCCCCCGAGCGAGCCGGCTGGTGGTGTGCCGCTCCTCCATGGAAGTGGGGAAAGTGGCAGGGGGAGCCGCCCCTCCACGGAGGTGGAGGGGTCGGCAGCCAACCCGGGAAGGACCAGCAGCAAACCCGGGAAGGGGTGAGCAGACAAAAGAACAGCGCAGTATCTAGTGTCGTTCCTCCATGAAGAGGGGGAGCGACAGTGGACAGTGAGAGAGAGACAGAGAGAAAGGTCTTCCTTTTGCCGTTGGTTCACCCTCCAATGGCTGCCGTGGCCGGCACGCCGTGGCCGGTGCACCGCGCTGATCCGAAGGCAGGAGCCAGGTGCTTCTCCTGGTCTCCCATGGGGTGCAGGGCCCAGGGACTTGGGCCTCCTCCACTGCCTTCCCTGGCCACAGCAGAGAGCTGGCCTGGAAGAGGGGTAACCGGGACAGAATCTGGTGCCCCCCAAATGTATTTTTAAAAAACCAGATTTTCTATAGAATAATCACTTTACCTGACTTCTGGGGGCAAAGTGCTGCAGGAACACCATGGAACAAAGAGGAAGAAATTGGGAAGGTGAGAGAAGGAAACACATGTGTCAATTTAAGGAAAGAAAGGCTACCTGAGATAAAATTTTCCCAAAAGACAAGGGGTTAAATGATGTGAATTCTCACCTCTTTATCCTGTTTCTCAATTTTAAAATTTCTAAATTTTCAGTAACTTCAGGGAATCCAAATCCCCACAAATACATTTCATCCTCAAAGAATCATTGCATCATTTTGTAACATTTGGTTCAAGTTTAAGACAGAAATTAAGATTAAAATTCTGAAAATAACAGAGAAGGAAAGAAAATCTACAAGTGTCATCTTTGGTAAAATGGGCTAAGAGCTATAAAAGGACAATTTAAGTGTCCTTTAATTTAAGTGATAGGAGGCATCTTTTTTCAACACTGAGGGTTTAATATAAAACACTGAATTCAATGCATGATCACTAGGGTTCATCAGTTATTCCCTCAGTTCCCTTAAAATCTAGTTAGCATCTTTTGTAATAAAATTCAATAGTGTTAAACACTACAGGGGCTGGTGCCTTGGCTCACTAGGTTAATCCTCTGCCTGAGGGGCTGGTATCCCATATGGGCGTTGGGTTCTAGTCCCGGTTGCCCCTCTTCCAGTCCAGCTCTCTGCTGTAGCCCGGGAGGACAGCAGAGGATGGCCCAAGTGCTTGGCCCCTAAACCCACATGGGAGATCAGGAGGAAGCACCTGGCTCCTGGCTGCAGATTGGCGTAGTGCTGGCCGTAGCAGCCATTTGGGGAGTGAACCAAAGGAAGGAAGACCTTTCTCTCTGTCTCTCTCTCTCACTGTCTAACTCTACCTGTAAAAAAACTACATATATATATGACTACATCAGCAATAAGATGATCAAAGAATGTTAAGTTCAGCATCAATGTTAGCAGCATACTGCACAACTAAACTCAGACACCTGACTGCAGTTTTGTTTTGTTTTGTTTTTGCAAGGATTTCTCTTTTGGGAGGAGAGGGAAGAAGAAATGGGGGGAAAGGTAAATATGCTAACTTAGAATACTTGCCCTTAAAATGAATTAATTTGTATTCTGTTGTTCATCAGTATGCAAGTAAGGACCTGGAGTTTTCAATCCCCAAAGAAGCTGTTACCCATATGAAAATTTATGTTTTAGGAAAGCCTAGGTCTTCACATTACTGGTTCTACACTCTTGAATTTTGAATTTTGATTTGAAAACAAACCAGATAACTTGAAATCAAACTCAGAAAGCTCCAAAATAAAGAATAATAGTTCTTCCTTCTAAGGGCACATATTGAGAACCACGCAACAAGACCCTTCGGTAATTCATAAATCAACCTCATTATTCCAAATTTGGCTTTATAATAAATATTAATGGAGAGTTCTGGACAATTTGATAACTGTACATAACTAAAAGGTTAAATATTAATTTTTTGAATAGAGTAAAATCTTCCTTCGCTAGATGTAAATTCTGATTGGGCTATTGGTAACTTGCATGACACATACAAGGAAAGATTATATGAGGATGGGGCCCATGCCATGGCTCATTAGGTTAATCCTCTGCCTGCGGTGCCGGCATCGCATGTGGGTTCCGGGTTCTAGTCCCAGTTGCTCCTCTTCCATTCCAGCTCTCTGCTGTGGCCTGGGAGGGCAGTGGAGGATGGCCCAAGTGCTTGGGCCCCTGCACCCACATGGGAGACCAGGAGGAAGCACCTGGCTCCTGGCTTCGGATTGGTGCAACGCCGGCCATAGTGGCCATTTCGGGGGTGAACCAAAGGAAAAGGAAGACCTTTCTCTCTGTATCTCTCTCTCTTACTGTCGTATAAATATAGAATAGATTATATGAGGAGGCTTTCAGCACAGAAAGATATAAAGGACTTTTTCCTTACAAAAAAATAATAAATAGAAATATCATTCAGGCAGTGAAACAGGAAAAAATTCATAACCTGTATACAACTTGTTTTCTTGTATAATCAGTGCTTTATAAAGTTTTCCTAATTTTTATATCTTTAAAGACAATCTGTCATAAAGTAACAAGAATCCAAAATTATAATTCTTTTTTTTTTTTGATAGGCAGATTTAGACAGTGAGAGAGACAGAGAGAAAGGTCTTCCTTCCTTTGGTTCACCCCCAAAATGGCTGCTACAGCTGGCGCACTGCACTGATCCGAAGCCAGGAGCCAGGTGCTTCCTCCTGGTCTCCCATGTGGGTGCAGGGGCCCAAGCACTTGGTCCATCCTCCACTTCCTTCCTGGGCCAACAGCAGAGAGCTGGACTGGAAGAGGAGCAACCAGGACTAGAACCCAGGGTGCCAGAGCCGCAAGCGGGGGATTAGCCAAGTGAGCCGCAGCACTGGCCATAATTATAATTCTTAAAATTTGTAATCAATATGTTTCCATGAACTCTTGACACATTAGATTGCTATGAATCCTTTTAAGAATTCTTTGAATTTTTGTTCCTTTCTACTTCTACTTTATTCTATCAATATTTGTCTTAACTTCCTTGTAGTCAAGAGCCAGACCACCTGGGATATAGTTCCCCTAGCTTCTCTTCAGTGTAGGACAGAGGCAGAGAATGAGAAAGGGGAAAGAAAGGGGTGGGGATGGATGAGAGCCAGAGACAGAAAAAAGAATCCTGATTATCCCCTATTCTTTTCTTTTTCCCTTCACTGTACATCTAATTTCTTTTTCTTTTGGATCCACTTTAAATATCCATCATAGTAAATTGAAACACATTTTTGGGAAATCTTATAATTGTCACAGGAGATTCAGAACAACAAAGATGAGCTGATCAAGAGTCTAAAGTCTAAATAGATCAATTAATGCGGTGATTCACATGCAGCAAAAATTTTGTTCCAATCACCTTTAAGAGTTTCAATGTAACCCCAGTCTAGACTCCAATTTATTCTGAGCCTCTCAGGAATGAACTGTTTTGTCATTTACATATTCTATCAGACCAATTCTCAAAAAACACACACCCTAAATTTTACAGATGTGAAACAGAGAAGAGATGGGTATAGGGAAGAGATGGGTATAGACTATACTAACTCACAAGATTCACACTATAAAGTACACTGACTCAAATTTTCTCCAACTTTCACACCGCACACTCATTCAAGCACACATATTGGACATAAAAATTGTGCCAAGATCAAGCATCAGCTTTCTATTTTAAAAGCCTTAATAAAAATGTAGATAGGCTCACTGCAGTTTCTTTAAGGGAATATTCAGTGCTTCGGTCCTGCTTTACATTTTCACAACTCAGTGTTAAGAACAGAGTAGGGGGCCGGCGCCAAGGCTCACTAGGCTAATCCTCCACCTTGCGGCGCCAGCACACCGGATTCTAGTCCCGGTCGGGGCGCTGGATTCTTTCCCAGTTGCCCCTCTTCCAAGCCAGCTTTCTGCTGTGCCCTGGGAGTGCAGTGGAGGATGGCCCAAGTGCTTGGGCCCTGCACCCCATGGGAGACCAGGATAAGTACATGGCTCCTGCTATTGGATCAGCATGGTGCGCTGGCCGCGGCGGCCATTGGAGGATGAACCAATGGCAAAGGAAGACCTTTCTCTCTGTCTCTCTCTCTCTCTCACTGTCCACTCTGCTTGTCAAAAAAAAAAAAAGGAAGACCTTTCTGTCTCTCACTGTCCACTCTGCCTGTCAAAAAAAAAAAAAATCACCTGACTACAAAAGGAACAATCTGTAAATGATGTCACCAACACTAACAAACTTGTTAACATTCACACAACATATTATTCATCCTTGTTTCATGATCACAAAAAATAATTAACTTTTTATATTACATACTGAAGAGCAGCACCTTGCCCTACTGCACACAAAAAATGCAGAAAAAAGAAAAAGAAAAGTTGCCTACATGGATGCTCTAAACCCCTCAATGTATAGCTGAGAGATCTTGTCCTACTCAGTGCCGAATGTTTGCCATGCAGCCACTGCTTGGACAATGATTGCACATTCACAGGATTAAACAAATGTAAAAAGTACCTCCTTAAAATGGCAGAGAGCTAGTATTGCATTCATCTGTGGAGTAGAATAGCCCAGGAAATAGAAGAGGAGAAACAGGATATGGTCCTTAGGTTAGGAATAAAGCAAGGTTTGATACAGATATCCCCTCTTGTAGGCACTCTGCGGGTAGAATGTAGCCACGACAAACTTCCCATCAAACATCCTTCCGGTCAGTAATTCCTGAGCATCTTTGGAACCACCAGCATTGGCATACTCGACAAAGACTTGCCCTCTGCCAGGATTTTCCTTTGGACAAGCGGAGATATCATGGGTCCATATTTCTGGCATTCCTCTTTTACATCTTCTACAATATCTTCATGTTCCTCTTCATTCTCAAGATGATCATCATCTAGCACGCTCAGCAGTCTTAGCAGTGGGGTAGGAACTACCATCAGATCTTCAACATGAGGGGCAAAAGGAATACTAACGAATGGGCTGCGCGATGCCATTTCAGCAGGAACTCTTCAGCTTGGATCATCATGAAGCATGCTTTTGATAAGGTCTCTTAGGTGATGGGTTGGAATTGCGGCATTCACCACTGCTTTACTGGCAAATACCTCATCAACAACAGCAGAACTGCTTGCCTTCCATTCCTGAGATCGGACTGTATGCTTCAGCTTCGTTCCTGAGAACATTTCCAGTAAAATGATTCCTAGGCTCCGCAGACCAGCAGCCGAGCTACATTATGTATCACTCTGCAGGCCAGCCTGGGCCACGTGATTTTTCAGCTCTGCTTCTGGAGCACGACACCCGTCTGTTTGAATGTACTTTACACCCAGAGTGCCTTCTTTGAAGCTAAGTCCAAAGTCAGTGAGTTTAAAACATTCGTTCTCTGCACTCCACAGTATGTTCCGCGGTTTGAGGTCTGCGTGGACACGACCCTCATGATGAAGGAGAGCAAGGCCTTCCAGAACATCTCTGGATGATACAATGCTGTATCATCCACGTGGAACAACCCTGGTGACTGGACTATGAAAGCAGTTCCGAAACACTGACATCCAGGAGTGCAAGCAACAGCATGATAGCACATTCAGAGAGAAGTGGATCGTAAAGACTCCATGTGAAGTCATGATGTTCCTGTGACCCTACAACTGTTCAGGCACTGCTCTCTCTTTGCGGAACCCAAAGCCACAGCCTCGGTGGTTCCTGGCGGGAAGAACTGCTTGAGGGTGCCCGGTGGTGAGCCTGGGGTGCCGCAGCAGTGCACTCGATACACCGAGGCTGAGGAGCTGCTCTGTACCCGCCACAGCCACTCCCGCAGACCTCCAGACACTGTGGTGGCTCAGCGCCCCATGCACAGCCAGACCCTGCCATCGGTGTGGGCTAAGGGCACTGACACCACAGCTGTAGCAATGCCCCAGGTAGGTGGACTGGGCCCGTGCTCACATCCCCGCCCACTGGACCTGCAGCTCTGCAGCGAGGTGGCTGCAGTGCCTCACCTGCTCCCAGGACCTCAATCCGCAATGACCACTAACGCTATTTTAAAAATTTGATTTTACTGGGGTTGGCGCTGTGTTGTAGTGGGTAAAGCCACTGCCTGCAATGATAGCATCCCACATGGGCGCTGGTTCTTGTCCCAGCTGCTCCTCTTCCAATCCAACTCTCTGCTATGGCCTGGGAAAGCAGCAGAAGATGGCCCAAGTGTTTGGGCCCCTGCATCCATGTGGGAGACCCGAAGAAGCTCCTGGCTCCTGACTTCCAATCGGTGCAGCTCCGGCCACTGCGGCCAATTGGGGAGTGAACCAGCAAATGGAAGACCTGTCTCTCTCTTTCTCTCTCTCCCTCTCTCATTCTCTTCTTCTCTCTTTCTCTGCCTCTCTTCCTCTCTCTGTGTAACTCTGATTTTCAAATAAATAAATTTTTTCAAAATAACTTGATTTTACTAAACCCAGTAAAGTCAAAAGTTAATAAAATTGGCTTGGTACAATTAACATATTTAAATTTGAAAAAATATTGTGAGTTTTAAGGTGTGTATTTTCTAAAGATCTATTTATTTATTTGAGAGGCAGAGTTACAGAGAGGGAGGGAGGGAGAGAGAGAGAGAGAGAAGTCTTCTATTCGCTGGCTCGCTCCCCAGATGGCCGCAATGGCCAGAGCTGGGCCAGTTCGAAGCCAGGGGTCTGGAGCTTCTTCCAGGTCTCCCACATGGGTGCAGGGCCCAAGCACTTGGGCCATCTTCTACTGCTTTCCTAGGCCATTAGCAGGGAGCTGGATCGGAAGCAGAGCAGCTGGGACTCAAACTGGCATCCACTTGGGATGCTTATGCTGTAGGTAGAGGCTCAACCTACTACACTACAGAACTGGCCCCAAGACACTGATTTTTAAAGATATCTGCATCCCTTTCAACATTGCAGAAAAAAATAAGCAATTTATGAGGCAGGAAAATAGGTAGCAGGAGCTCACATTCTCCCCTACCTCAGGCCCAACCTGTCTAGTCCCCAGTATCAGTGCCCTGTCCCCAACTGAGAATGCTGTGTGAGTGTGAGGTTCTCTGGAGGTGAATATGGGCAATCTCATGAGGAAGTTTGGTTTCCCCCTATATTGGATAAGGGGAGGTTCCTCTTCCCCACTTCAACTGAGAGAATTATGGCAGCATCCCAGTTGGGGGATGGGACATGCATATGCACAACACATGCACAGGCACAGGGCAGCTAAAGCATGTCTGAGCTCCACATGCTGGCTGTGCCCCTATCCCAGGATGCTCAGAGGTAACTGCTGAATTGTCTGCAGCTGCTCCTTGCTAGATCCCCGACTGAAGCAATGGAAATCCCTGTTCACAGATACGAGGCCATGATGTTACTGGCAACAAGGGGATGGAGAGCAGTAAGTATCCTGTATACATAACAGTAGATGGAGAAAAAAATCAGCAAAAGCCAATACCAGTCCAAAAAGGTTTATGCATTTTCTTTACACCAGCAATGAACAGTTGGACTTTAAAATCCTTAAAATTACCATTTAAAATACTACATAAAATAATGAAGTTATAAATCAAGCAAAACATGGACATTATATCCAAAAAAATGATGAAAAACTGAAAGGAAATAAATTGAAATCTGAATCAATAAAGTTGATTTTCATAATTTGTAAACTGAATATAAAACTATCAATTATTTTCTGCTCCATATCATATAGCAATCCCATTCAAATTTCCATTGAACTGTTTTATAGATCCCGACAAATTATTTATATAGCTAGAGTACCTTACACAATGGTGAATAATAAAGTTGATGTGCTCATAGTTTCCTGTTTGAAACTTACTATAAAGTCATAGAAATGCATAAAGTGATCTTAGAAAAAGAACGCCGACAGGGCAGTCTGGTGTAGGCTAAGTGAAATTAGCAGGAAACAGTGGAGGAAGTGCACACCCAGGGTACAGCTACAGGGGGACACTGCAGTGGGAGGTCCTGCAAGAGCAGGGGACACAGCTCAGACTTGTGTGGAAGGTGCAGACACGCAGCACCCAGCAAGAACACAACAAAGGGCCCAGCAGCTTGGATCCAGAAAAAGTGCCCACTCTGGTGAGCAAGGTGGGGTCAGACTGCACAGGCCAGAGCCACTGTTGATACAGCTGCAGGGAGAGCCCAGTGGACTGCACTGTCTTTGAGTCTAGCCCAGAAGCCTGAGAACACACTGACTGCTCACCCAGAGTGGGAAAAAAATTGTGCATCTCTCCCTCGCCTTCCCCTTCCAGCAACAGCGACCTGCAGCCAGCTGTGGGAGGGCTGGCACCAGTTTTGGACGTAAACAGTTAGAAGCCGCTCAAGTTCTAGTGGGGACACTTTTCACCAGGGCAGCTACAGTGCAAATGGCAAGTATGGTAGCCACTTCACCAGCTGCATGACCCAGCAATGGTAGGCAGGGGGAGCCACCCCAACAGAAGGGACATACCGCCTGCAGGGACTCTCCTATGTGCCCAGCACAATTGTGAAACGACTAGGGCTATAGCCGACAGGTACTGTGCACCCGTGTGATTGAAGGACTTTTCAAGAGGGAAAAGCTCGAATTCCCCACTGACTTTGAGTCTGGCTGGGAGGATCAGATTCAATTCGTCAGGGAATAACACACACAGGCAGCAGCACTGGGAACACCTCAGTCTCTTTGTGGACGGGACAGGATAGCAGGGTAGAATGGACTTCTTGCAATCTTTGACCATGGGAGCCCTGGGTGCTGAGACTGAAAAAACTATGACTTCATGAGAAGACGCAGGGTGTAGCTGAGTTTCTGGAAAATCATTGGGTGCAGCTCCACACGCATGGAGCCCTTGGTTGCCAGAGGCAGCTCACTGCAGCGGGAACTGTGCCCACAGTGAGGTCTGCTAAGATCATTTGTTCAATTCACACGGCAGTACAGATGAGTGTTGAACCCACTGGGGGCATTGCTCAGCTTGGAGGAGAGGAGGTGAGGGGGTGATCACACCAACAGAGGTGACCATTGTCCCCTTCTTTTTAAAAAGAGATTTATTTATTTATTTGAAAGGCAGAGTTACAGAGAGGCAGAATCAGAGAGAGGGGTCTTCCATTCACTGGTTCACTCTCCAGATGGCCACAACCGATACCACAGAAATAAAAAGAATCATCAGGAATTACTACCAAGAATGTATGCCAACAAATCAGGAAATGTTGAAGAAATGGATAGATTTCTGGACACATATAATCCAAAATTGAGTCATGAACAAAATTGAGTCATGAAAACAGATAACAACCCAGAGATTTAATCAGTAATAAAGACCCTCCCAATAAAGAAAAGCCCAGGTCCTGATGTCTTCACTGCTGAATTCTACAAGACTTTTAAAGAACTAATGCTAATTCTTCTCAAGCTATTCAAAACAACTGAAAGGGAGGGTATCCTCCCAAACTCCTACTATGAAACCAGCATCAACTTAATTCCTAAACCACAAAAAGAAACAACAGACTCATTTCCCTGATGAACATAGATGCAAAAATGCTCAACAAAATACTAACCAATCAGATGCAACAATACATCAGAAATATCATTCACCCATACCAAGTGGGATTAATCCCTTGTATGCAGGGATGGTTCAACATCCGAAAATCAATAAATGTGATACATCATATTAACAAACTGAAGAACAAAAGCCATGTGATTCTCTCAATAGATGTAGAGAAAGCATTTGATAAAATCCAACATCCTTTAATGATGAAAATCTTAAACAATGTGGGTATAGGAGGATCATTCCCCAACATAATTAATGCAATTTATGACAAAACCACAGCTGGCATCTTACTGAATGGGGAAAAATTGGAGACATTCTCACTAAGATCTAGAACCAGACACTCTCACCATTACTATTCAATACAGTCCTGGAAGTTTTTGCCGAAGACATTAAGCAAGAAAAAGAAATCAAAGAGATACAAACTGGGAAGGAGGAAATCAAACTATCCCTATTTGCAGTTGACCTGATTATATATATAGGGGATCCAAAAGACTCCACCAAGAGACTGTTGGAACTCATAAAAGAGTTTGGTAAAGTAGCAAGATATAAAATTAACAAACAAAAATCAATAACCTTTGAATACACAGGCAATGTCAGCTCAGAAAGAATGTCTAAGATCAATCCCTTCCACCTAAGCTACCAAAAAATTAAATACCTTGTACTAAATTTAACCAAGGACATCAAAGATCTCTGTGATGAGAACAAAGCATTAAAGAAGAAAACAGAAGAAGACATTAAAAAGTGGAAAAATCTTCCATGTTCATGGATTGGAAGAATCAGTATCATCAAAATGTCCATACTACCAAAAACAGTTTATAAATTCAATGCTATCCCAATAAAAATACCAACAACATCCTTCTCAGATCTAGTAAAAATGAGGCTAAAATTCATATGCAAACACTAGAGACCCCGAATAGCTAAAGCAATCATAAGCAGCAATAACAAAGCTGGAGACAGTACAAGATCAGATCTCAAGAAATACGACAGGGCAATTATAATTCAGACATCCTGGTACTGGCACAAAAACAGAAATGTAGGCCAATGGCACAGAATAGAAATTCTACAAATCGATCCACGCATCTACAACCTACTTATCTTTGGCAAAGGAATAAAAATCAATCCCTTGAGCAGACAGTCTCTTCAACAAATGGTGCTGGGAAAACTGGATCTTCACATGCCGAACTATTAAACCAGATCCCTGTCTTACATCTTATACAAAAAAAAAAAAAAAAACACTCAAAATGGATCAGAGACCTAAATCTAAGACAGTATATCATCAAGTTACTAGAAAATAAAAGAATAACCCTACAAGACATTGGCATAGGCAAAACCTCTTGGAAAAGACTCCGGAGCACAGGCAATCAAAGCAAATGGGATTTATCACACTGAGAAGCTTCTGCACTACAAAAGAGACACCGAGCAAACTTAAGAGGCAACTCAGAATGGGAGAAAATATTTGCAAACTATTCAACAGATAAAGGATTAATTTCCAGAATCTATAAAGATCTCAAGAACCTCAACAACAGTGAAACAAACAATTCAGTTACAAATGGGCAAAGGACCTGAACAGACATTTTTCAAGACAGCAAATTCAAATGGCCAACAGACACATGAAAAAATGCTCAATATCACTAACCATCAGGGGAATGCAAATCAAAACCACAATGAAGTTTCACCTCACCACCATTAGAATGGCTCTTATACAAAAATCAACAAACAACAAATGCTGGCAAGGACGTGGAAAAAAGAGAACCTTAATCCACTGTTGGTGGAAATGTAAACTGGTGAAGCCACTGTGGAAGACAATATACAAATATCTTGGAAAGCTGTATATAGACTAGCCATATGACTCAGTCATCCCACTCCTGGGAACTTACCCAAAAGAAATGAAATCAGCATATGTAATAGTGATCTGTACCCCTATATTCATTGCAGCTGAATTTACAAAAGCAAACATATGGACTCAACCCAGATGTCCATCAACTGAAGACTGGAGAAAGAAATTATGGCTTATGTACACTATGGAATACTTAACAGTTATACAAAAATTGAAATCATGTCATTTGAAAATAATGGATGCAACTGGAAATCATTATACTTAGCGAAATAAGCCAATCACAAAAAGACAAATAGAATACATTCTTTGATCTTTGATAACTAATAGAGTATCTAAAAGTTAATTTATAGTAGCACAACTGACACCTTGAGATGTAATGATTTTGAACAGCCCTTGTCTTGACTACTGAGGAACAGTATTTCTTTTTATTTGTTTGCTCTTCTGCTTTCTTCATACTATTCCGTGAACTCTGTACTTAGTGTAGGGTTCATCTTATGAGTATAAAATTAACTGCAAATAGATCTTTGTAAAACATAAGAATGGAAATGGGAGAGAGAGGAGGAGGAAGGGTGGGAGTATGGCAGGAGGGGAGTAGGCTGGGAAGAATCACTGTGTTCCCAAATTTGTATATATGAAATGCAAGAAGTTTATATTCCTTAACTAAATTTTTTTTAAATAACACACACATCCATCAGCAAAGAGGATAAAGGCTCCAGATAGGGGCCCCTAGAAATGGGGTCAACTGACCTTTTCCAAAGGGGCAAAGGCAATGGGATGGAGAAAGAACGTCTTTTCAACAAATAATGATCACACCATTGCAACAACAATTGGTAAAAAAATGAACAAAGCTACAACCATTTTACCCTCTACTCCATTTTATCCCATTCAACTTTATATCCATTTTATACCACTGTATACAAATGTCTCTCTTTGTATAAAGAAAAATGACAGATGTTTTTCACTAATAGTAGCTGACTTTCAGAACAACTTTGTAAGTTATGGATATTTTACAGGCAAAAGCACAGAAGTTGATTTTGTCTGGAAGGACTTACAAGTCTCCATGGAGCAACTCCATTCATGACAGCAAATCCCACTATCTCCTGCTAAAACCATTTCCTACTGTTCTACAGCTCCCAAAGTAGCTGAATTCAAACACCACAAAATGCACGCCGATATGCACTAGCTTCCTCTATGCTCAGTCACACATATACACCACTACAATCTCCACACAAATTCCAGAGCCCTGACGATTCTCCATCCCACCACAATCCTGCACCCACTTCAAAGAACTTGGACATCTGAGCAAAATGTGTACAACATGTGAAGCCACTAGAAAGCACATGAAATAAAAAAACACCATCTTGCATATCACCCAAACACCCTCAAAATCCAGTCTTCATGTTCAACCCACTCAACTACACCACATCGTCAGAGTTTTGATGCCCGGTGTCCTGTCCACAATGTAGTCTCCAAAAACACATAGCTGTTTCTCCAGACCCAATGATGAACCCGATCCAATTCCTAATGAACTCCCCAAACACAAAGGTGAACAGAATACATATATACATAATGTAATCTCACGAATCTACACAAGCAGTCTTTCCCTATGCCATAACTGCACACACACCAACCATGCAAAATATTTTCCTAATACTCTACTCCTGAACACAATCACCATTCACCAATGGCCTCAGCACACATAGGCCTAACTTACCTCTTCATGTCTTCATCATGCACATGGGCTAAGTGAGAACTGGTGTTACAGGGGCCAGGTGTGGTATTTGTACCAAGATCCTCTTATGCTTCTTGTTCTTCTTGACAGCATTTCTTCAATGATCTGAAAGCAAACAAGAATGTTTGCTTGGCTGGTGCCATGGCTCAATAAGCTAATCCTCTGCCTGCGGCACCGGCACAGTGGGTTCTACTCCTGGTTGGGGCGCCAGATTCTGTCCCGGTTGCTCCTCTTCCAGTCCAGCTCTCTGCTGTGGCCTGGGAGTGCAGTGGAGGATGGCCCAAGTGCTTGGGCCCTGCGCCTGCATGGGAGACCAGGAGAAGCACCTGGCTCCTGGCTTCGGAACAGCGCGGTGCGCTGGCTGCAGCACGCTGGCCACAGCAGCCATTGGTGGGTGAACCAAAGGAAAAGGAAGATATTTCTCTCTGTCTCTCTCTCTCTCTCATTGTCCACTCTGCCGTCAAAAAAAAAAAAAAAGAATGTTTACTCTTACTGCTTTTGTTCACAATAGGACTGGGCAGTGGCTGGCACTGTGGCACAGTGTGTAGAGCCGCCACCTGCAGAGCCAGCATCCTATGTGGGCACTGGTTCAAATCCTGGCTGCTCCACTTCCAATCCAGCTCTCTGCTATGGCCTGGGAAAGCAGTAGAAGATGGCACAAGTCCTTGGGCCCCTGCACCCATGTGCAGACCCAGAAAGAGCCCCTGGCTCCTGGCTTCGGGTAGGCTCACCTCTGGCTGCTGCAGCCATCTGCAGAGTGAACCAGCATGTGGAAGATTCTCTCTCTCTTGATCTCCCTCTCTCCTTCCCTCCCTATTCCTCTACCTCTACCTCTGCCTCTCTGCAGCTCTGTTTTTTAAATAAATAAATAAATCTTAAAAAAAATCCCACAGTACTGGGCAAGAAAAAAATTAAAGGCATACAATTAAGCAAGGAGGAAAAACTGATCCTTGCCTGCATATAACATTACAGAAAAAACTAAAGACTCCATCAAGAGACTTAGATTTGATAAGCAAATCCGATAACGTTTTAAAAACAAAAGGAACAACAATTAGTAACAATTTATGCACTAATCACAAAGTTAATGAAAAAGAAACAGTAAGAGCAACACCATTCACAGTAGGTACAAAAAAAGGAAGACACTTGGAATAAATTTAACCTAGGGTATAAAATTCCCATCAAGCTACCAATCACATCTTTCCTTAGAATTTAGGAAAACTATCCCAACGTTCAAATGGAAGCACAAATGAGCTCAACATAAAAGCATTTTCAAAAAATGCAAAAGCTGGGGTCTTCCCACTACCAGGGTTCAAAACATGTTATAGAGCTATTTTAACCACTACAGTAAGGTACTGGCATGAAAACAGTCATAAAAAAGAATGGAGCAGACTGGGTTTGCCACAGAGTAATCCACACATCTACAGCCAACTGATAGTTGACAGAGATTCCATAAACATGCCCTGGAGGAAAGACAGTCTCTTCAATAAATGCTGCACAAGACTTTCCATGGATGCCTCCACTTATACTGTACATAAAATAACTCAACATGCATCACAGATCTAAATGTAAGACCTAAAACTACCAGGAAGCAGCACAGGAGACACCTTTCATGACACTGGCATAGGAAATGATTTTTTAGATAATATCCTAGAAGCACAGGCAACAAAAGCAAACATGACAGATGTGATTATATAAACCAAAGAAATTTCTGAGCACCAAAATAAAAAGGCAGCCAAATGAAGAGACAACTGTTAGAATGGGATTAATATATTCATAAAGTATGTCCCTGAAAGAGGAAGAAAATTGAGGATATGCAAGTAATTTTTAAAACTCAAAAACAACAACCCATTTAAGAAATAGTCAGCAGTCACAACAGACATTTCTCAGAAGAAGAAATTCAAATAACCAACCGACAATATGAAAAACAGTTTAGTTTCACTAACCATCAAGGGAATGAAAAGGAAAGTCACAATGAGGACTCATCCCATTCCGATTAGGATGTTTCTTGTCAAAAATACCACATTCTGAAAAGAATATGGAGAAAAGGAAACCCTTATACACTGTTGGTACAATATACATTAGAACAGCCACTACTGAGAACAGCATGAAGGCTGCTTAAAAATTATAACTACCTTATGATCCAGCTATCCCACTTCTCAGTGTATTTCTAAAGGGAATCAAATGATCACTTTCATTGCAGCACCATTCATAATAGCTAAGCTATGGAATTAACCCAGGTGTCCATCAGTGGAAGAATGGAGGGGAAAAATGTGATACACACACACACACACACACACACACACACACCACACAGGTATACACAAAATACAGTATCGTTTACCCATGATAAAGAATGAAACACTCCCATTTGCAGCAAAATGATTGGAACTCAAGATCATCATGTTAAATGAAAACTAATATAATGTTAAATAAACCAGACATAGAAAGATCCCTATGACATTTCTTTGATAAAGTTTGATGAAGTTTAAAAAATTGCCCATGTGAACTCTGAACAGGGATTAGCACAATTTGGGAGCCATGGGCATAGGTTGAATAACAGATACCAAAACCCAGTCAGACAAAAGAAGTAAGTTGTAGTGCTCTGCAGTGCACTAGTACCTCTGAAGTTCAAGACAATCAATTATTTACTGTAGAAAGAGCCAGAGTAAAGGAGCTAGCAGGGTCCAAGTGCAAAGAAATAATATGAAATGGAAATGGTAGCTACCTGGTTTGATCAGTTTATGCTGTGCACATGTATTGACATATTAGACTGGACCCCATAAACACACACTAGCATTGCAAAATTTTTTTAAAATAAATAATTTAAGAAAAAAATAACAAATATTTAAGAAATAATTTTTTAAAAATCTGAAAAGTGTGGTATTCAATGAAGGAAGAAATGAAAATCATCCATAACTGCCCTCCAAAGTTAAAAACTGACAATAAAACTGTATATATGTGAATATACATGTCTATGTGTGCATGAAATGCTCCATAACAAAAGTAACCTACAAAATGAGTTAGAAACTATGGTGATAGTCACTAAACTTTTAAAATATCAACGTAGCCTATGGTGCGGTTTCACATGTGTGTAAAATAAAGACATGCAGGGCCGTTAAACACAAGAACTTCAGGAAAGCAGTACACTCAAATACAAAAAGGAGGGAAGGGAATTATGTCTTTAGCTGTACCTGTAATGTCCCCTTCCTTTACAAAATACTGTCTGAAACAGTTTGGCAAAAGGCTAATTCTGTTAAACGTAGGTGGTGAGTATATGGGTATCTTTATACTTGATTTATTTTATAATGGCTTTATTTTCCTACATTTTTAAAATACTTCATACTGAAAACTAAAATAGGAATAAAAACCATTCATTTAGCAGGTAGCTTCAGAACAATTAACAGGCAATAAGACAATATGTAAACATTGCATTTTGCATTTTGTGACAATAAAACCTATCTTTATATTGAATTTTAAATTTTTATGTATTTTTATTTATTTAAAATGCACAGTGACTTGGGGCTGGTGTTCTGGCATAGCAGGTGAAGCTGATGCCTGCAACACTGGCATCCCATGTGTGTGCTGGTTCAAGACCCGGCTGCTCCACTTCTGATCCAGCTCCTGAGAAAGCAGCAGAGGATGGCCCAAGTGCTTAGACCCCTGCTACATGGAAGATCAAGAAGAAGCTCCTGGCTCCTGACTTTGGCCTGGCCCAGCCCCAGCCATTGCAACCATTTGGAGAGTCTCTTCCTCTCTCTGTGTAACTCTGACTTTCAAATAAATAGATAAATCTAAAAAAAAAAAAAGACAGCATGACAGAGAGAGAGAGCAACAAACATAGATCTTCCGCCCACTGGTTCATTCCCCAAATGCCCACCACAGCCAGTGTTGGGCCAGACCAAAAGCAGAAGCCTAGAATTCCATTCAGGTGTCTCTCATGGGTTTCAAGGACCCAAGTGCTTGAGCTGCCATCAGCCACCTACATAGGTGTATCAGCAGGAAACTGGAGGAGAAGTGATGCAACCAGAGCTCAACCTGCACTCTAATATGGGATGCTTAACTCACCATGCCCACTGTGCAACCCCCCTCCCAATTTGACATTTTAAATGTTGAAAACACAAGAAAACACTTGGAGAACCTCATAGGCAGCATCTAGAAAAACAACTAGCACAATGCTGATTCCTAAAAATACCCAAGAAAAATAGCAATTGAATGATGTGAAAGATACACTTAGACATGTCTCTGATACCCTCCAAGATCCTTGCAAATCACTGTCAACACCCTCTGTGCCAGGAAATCACCCTCTACTTCTTAAAAATTCCCCAGTACACTTTATAAACCATTTTGACCTGTTCTGCAGCAAGTGACTCATTTGCAGACAAGTGATACCATCATTATTCAGATCTAAATCATACAAAGCACCCATACAAACCTTAGAAAAAGGAAATCTGGACCAAGCATGGCCCTCAGGTCCTATTACCTGCAGCCTGCACCCTCATCTCTTCAGTGTCCCCAACTCCACTTCTCTTCAGTCCACTCTCAGCTCAGGAGCAAAAATTCTGTTTCGGATATTTTATGTGTGTCCTCTCGGGAAGAAAAAAAAATAGCATTACATCTACTCAAATCTCAAAATTTGAAAGGTTTTTCCAGCTACATTTTAAAACTATTTATATATTTATTCTTGTTTTTATTTGAAAGAGAACAAATAGAAAGTGCTTTGTTATCATTTATGGTCTAAAATAGATGTTCTAAATGACTGTTTTTTTCATTCTCCAGGATTCATACACTACCACGTGTCATTATTATGTCATCTATACAAGACAGGACTGCCATATTCAGCCTGGGGAGCTAACTGGGGTCTCAGCAACTTCTAGGCTTGGAGAAGGGAAGCCACACTATTCCCCTACCATCCCCCACTGCTACAGAGCTCCAGAGTCTGCAAAAAAGAGTTCACAGTGGGCCTCTGCAACACTCCTACCAGAATCAGTCAGCACAACTTGTAGGGCAAAGCAAAGATTCTCTACATCCTGCAATGGTGATAGTTTGTGGCATTACTCCAGAGTTACGCTCACACACTGTATGAGCCAGAGCAATGCCCTTTCATTTCTGGGGGTTAGCACCAACATCAGCTCATTTAAAAAAAAAAAACACCCCCCACCCTGGGAGATCTGTACCCTGCAACACCAGGTCTGTAACAATTAGTTCTAAATTTCTCAATCCCGCTGAAATCTACCCAGTGCAATTACTTAAGAAACTGCTTGCATTCCACCTGTCTGGACTCATACCCACCAGAATAAAATCTGTACACCTTGTAGTCACATGTAGGACTGGAACAGGATCCCAGCACTGCAGGCACAGAATTACCGAATTTACATGCTAAGCCACAGTGCCAGCCCCTTCACTTCCATTTTTTTTTTTTGACAGGCAGAGTGGACAGTGTGAGAGAGAAACAGAGAAAGAAAGATGTTCCAGGCTGGCGCCACGGCTCAATAGGCTAATCCTCCGCCTTGCTGCGCCGGCACACCGGGTTCTAGTCCTGGTCAGGGCGCTGGATTCTGTCCCGGTTGCCCCTCTTCCACTCCAGCTCTCTGCTGTGGCCAAGGAGTGCAGTGGAGGATGGCCCAAGTGCTTGGGCCCTGCACCCACATGGGAGACCAGGAGAAGCACCTGGCTCTTGCCATCGTATCAGCATGGTACACCGGCCTCAGAGCACCTTTTTCCATTGGTTCACCCTCCAATGGCCGCTGCGGCCAGCGCGCTGCGGCTGGCACACCACACCGAATCGAAGCCAGGAGCCAGGTGCTTCTCCTGGTCTCCCATGCAGGTGAAGGGCCCAAGGACTTGGGCCATCCTCCTCTGCACGCCTGGGCAACAGCAGAGAGCTGGACTGGAAGAGAAGCAACCGGGACAGAATCTGGTGCCCTGACCGGGACTAGAACCCGCTGTGCCGGCACCACAGATGGAGGATTAGCCTATTGAGCCACGGCGCCAGCCTCACTTCCATTTTTAACACCATTACTGGAGTATTTGGCAATAAAGACATTTGTATCCCACATTCAGAGTACCTGGGGTTCAACATACAGATCTGGCTCCTAACTCCAGCTTCCTTCTAATGCAGACTTTGAGAGCAGCAACGGCTTGGGTAGTTGGGTTCTTGCCACCCATATGGCAAAGCTGGATTGGGTTCTTGACTTCTGGTTTGACTGGCCCCATCTCAGCCATTGCAGGTATTTGGGAAATAATCCAGTACATAAGAGCTCTCTCTCAAATAATCATTTCAAATTTTAAAAATATGAAAATCATTACCATATGCCAAGCCATGTGCTAGGTACTGGGAATAAGATAGAGACCTCTCTTGGAGTTTCCATAGTAGAAGCTGTGTCAGACAGTGCATAATAAAATAGATTATGAAAAGGGCTCTGAAGGAAGTCAGCTGGGTTCTGGTCACAGCAGTATGCTTTGCGGACATTAACATCTTACGTATCTTCTCTATGGGCCACACAGGGTAAAACCACGAAAAAGTGCCATTGTTACTTCTAGGCTAGCAGCTGTACTGAGCCAGGGTAGAATGGAGGAAGTTTTCCTATGCCAATGTAAACTGCTATTGATTTCTGTTCTAATCATCACACCCACACTGAATTGCCCATGTCTCTATAGAAATCTTCTAAGAACTGATTTCATTGTAGCCCCTACCTAACAGAACTGTCAAATATGAAAACAAGGATACTGAGACTTTAGAGGAAATGGCCTCGTTCCATAATAAATAAGCATAATAGGGCCAGTTAGGGCCCTGATGGGAGGAAAGACAGCTCTTGGATTTGAACTTGGAGGAGGAAACTTCAAGCTAGCAACCAGAACCAGATAACTCTGAAGACCCCCCCCAAAAAAAAACCAGCCCTGTTACTTCCTTGGGAAAGTCCGCCTCCCCAGCCCCACCCCACACTAGTGGGCTGCTGGGGTTCTGGAGCCACCTGGGTCTGTGACCCAGTGGCTGTAGAAAAAGGCTGCCCTGGCTCAAAGCAGAAGAGCCCTGGAGGCGGAGCCTAATAAAGAATGTGTAAATAAAGGTCAGGTGTCATAAAGGGTGGGGCGGGGTGCACAGTTGCTAAGGCATGCCCTCTAAGGGGCTGCCATAATTCATTAGCTCATGCTCAGGGCATGCTGTGTGTGCCCTAGCAGCCTGAGTTACTGTATCCTGAAAATTCATTAGCTCATGCTCAGGGCATACTGCGTGTGCCCCAGCAGCCTGAGTCACTGTATCTTGAAAACCCCGTCAATGACCCCTTTGTGCTTGTGGGTCCCATGGCTCCTCTTCAACTGGCAGCCTTTGTGGCTGCCAGTCCAGGCGACTCAGCCTCTGGAGTGGGCCCAGGACCTGGTCCAGCTGACCTCCAGCCTCCCTTGGCTCTCTGAGCCCTGGTCTTCCCACTCCCCGAACTTCCCACCTGAATCGCCTGACGCACTCACACCCCCGGCAGACCCCGGCAGCTTTGATTACCTGGGGTCTTCTGCTCTCTCCCAGATGCTGGCCTCGCCTCGAGAGTCCACTGTGAGTTTGCTTCCTTTTCTGGACATGGATTCAGCTCAAGGGGTGCCCCCAGAGCCAGAACAGCTTGCTGTTCCAAAGCAGTATTTCAATAGGCTGACTCGACAACAAAGGCTACCAGAGGCCATTCCCTTGCTAGACGGGGATCAGGTTCAGCCCCTGGCTCTGCCTCCTCGACTGGAAGGAAAGATTCACCAGTCATTGGAAGCATTCATTCTGCCTCTAGACAGTCAGGATTCACAAGGAAACAAGTTGATTGTTTCACCCCTGACCCCCAAGAAAGATCTAGCTCGGCGTCGACGGCTTCCTAAGGTTGGTGTTGGAACTCCAGACAAAGCGGCCAAGCTTCAGGGTCAAAATCAAGTGTTGCCGGCTGACTATGGGGTCTATCCTGGTGGTTTTCCTACGGAATCCCAGGAGAACCCAGGGGAACCTGCACAGCCCTCTGAGCAGGCTGAACCATCTCAATTCCTGCTGGAGGGCCAGACTCAAAATCCAGAGACTCAGGAGCCCATCCAATCCTCCTCCGCACAGCAAGAAGGACAAGCTCCGCCTCCACAGGCCGTTGAACCAGATGAACCTTCTTCACCCCAGCAAGAGGGCCCAGGTGCAGACCTGCAGCAGCCCAAGGAAGAAGCATCTCCGTTGCAGCAGGAGGCCCCCGCTCAGAATCCATTTGCTACTGCAGTAGTAGGTCAGGCATCAGTGTATCACAGTCTTAACACTCCATCCTCACCTCAGATTGTAGCTCGCCAAGCAAACTTCCCCAGTGTCACACTGAAACCTGCAGACACGGAGCTGACAGAAGCCTCAGGGGCAGGTGAGGAAGTTCAGTCTACTCCAAGCACGGAGCAGGCTCCAGCTCAGCCTCTGGGGCATCCTGAGGGAGTGGGACTCCCCTCAGCCCAACAAGAGGCCCCAGAGCAGATACCAGAATTCCCTGGGAAGGTGGAATCTTGGACTCAAGAGGGTCTAGCTCAGACCTCAGATCTCCCTGAGGAGACTGGACCTTTCTCTACCCAAAACGATGCCACAGCTCAGCCCTCAGAGTATGCTGAGGAAGTCAGCCCATCTGTAGCCCAGCAGGGGGCCCCAGCTCAGCCTTCCGGCCTGCCTGTGAACACTGAATATTCCTCCAGCAATCAGGAGCAGCCTGCTCAGCCTTCTGAGTCTCCAGAGATCGAACCTTCTAGAAGCCAACTGGAAGCCCCGGAGAAGCCTTCGGCACTCCCTGTGGAAGTCAAATCTCCAGTACAGCAAGATCCCCGAGCTCAAGCGCTAGAATCTCCTAAAGAGACTATCATAGCTCAGACTCCACAGATTCAGAAGGGGATGGACTGGTCTCCAGATCAGAATCAAGTTCACCGTTATAACCTGCCCAATGTTACCATCAAGCCTGCAGATGTGGCGCTGACCATAACTCCGGAGCCTACCATGGAGCGGGACTCTTCTCCAGTGCAGCAGGAGGGCTCTGCTCAGACTCCGGGCCCTTCTGTGGAGACAGAACCCTATATTAGTGATCAGGAGCAGCCCACTCAGTATGTTGAGTCTTCTGTAGAGAACAAACCCTCTCCAGCCCAGCAGGAGACCCCATATCAAACTCTGGGCCCTTCCCTGGAGACAGAAGCTTCTCCAGCCCAGCAGGAACCCCCAGAGCCGACTCCGGTCCCTTCTGCAGAGACGGAACCTTCCCCATTCCAGCAGGCACCCAGAGCTCACACTGCACGCCCTTCCGTGGAGGCAGAACCTTCTCCCCGTGAACAGGAGCAGATAGCTCAGTATGCGGAGGCTCTGGTGGAGACTCAGCCTCCTCCAGGCCCTCCCGTGGAGACAGAGCCTTCTCTCAGAGAACAGCAGCAGATTGCTCAGTACGCGGAGGCCCTGGTGGAGACTCAAGCTCCTCCAGGCCAGCTGGAGGCCCTAGCTCTGACTCCAGTCCCTCCTATGGAGACCGAACCTTATATCAGTGAGCAGGAGCAACCAAGGCGGCCCTCTGAGTCTTCTGAGGAGGTTGAATCTTCTGGAAAGAAGACAGAAGTCCCAGCCCAGCCTCCAAGTCATCACACAGTGACCATTTTACCTCCTGGTCACCATCAAGTTCAGCAGTACGACTTGCCCAATGTGACTACTAAACCTCCAGACCTGCAGCTGACCCTAACACCAAAACCTGAAGCAGAAGTGGAAACATTTCCAGTCAGCCATGAGGTCACAACAACACAGGCCTCAGTCGCAGCTCTGCCTCCAACGCCTCTTGAAGAGGTCGAACCACTGCCAATTCAATCTCCAGAAGTCACGCAGGATGAGAAACCCTCTACGACCCAGCAGGAGGAAACAGCTGAAATTTTACAGACCCCCGTGGAGGCTGTACCTTCTCCAATCCATCAGGAAGCCCAAGCCCACGCCTCAGTGTTCCCTACGGAGCCTGAGCCTTTGAAAGACCAGGAGGCAGACACAGCTCAGCAGCCAAAGCCCCCGGAAGAGGATGAGCACTCCCCACTTCCAGGGGTCCCAGCTCAGCCTGAAGAACTGAAGGAACCTTCACCAAGCCAGCAGGGGATTTCCGTTCCACCTCTAGAGCGCCCCGTGAGTGCTTACCAATTACCACTCCAACAGGGAAACACAAACCAGCCTTCAGATATCTTCCCAGAGATGAGTGATGCTATCCCAATGAATATGACATTTTCACCTCATATTCCAGAAGAAATACTCAGAACTCAGCATTTAAGGATGTCTAAAACCCAACCAAAACATGTGGATATTGACCTTACCAGAACCCTAAAGCCCACTCCAGAGGTTTATCCTTACCCCAGTCAGCAGGAAGGACCTGCCCAGCCTACAGTTCCCACCAAGCAAGTTGAATTTTCTCCAACCCAGCTTGGGCCTCCTCTTGCCAAGCCTCCGGCACTGCCTGAAAAGATGGAACTTTCTCGAGCTGAGCCTCTAGAGCCCCTCAAGGAGGCAAAACAAGATCCAGTGCAAAATATAGCCCCAGCCGAGGCACAAGACTTCCCTAACACTCAATCGTCTGCAACCCAGCAGGAGCTTCAAACTCAGCAACCAAACCTGACCAAAGTCACAGGTCAACCTTTGGATGTGGAACTCACCATAACTACACAACCTGGAATGGAAGGCGGACTTTCTCCAATCATGCAGGAGGCCCCAGTTCAGCTTCCAGGGCCATCTAAGGGGGGTATAGCTCAATCCCCAGGATATCAGGGGATGACAGTTCCAACACCAGCTCAGGATCAAGCTCAGTTTCCAAAATCACCCCGCATCACATTTCAACCTTTTGATCTGGCACTTACAATAACTCCACAGCCCATTACAGAGGCTGAACTTGCCACAAATGTGCAGGAGACTCCACCTAAAGAATCTGTAGCTCAGCCACCAGTGCATCATGAGGGTCAAAATCAACCTCCACTATCACCCAGTGTCACAAATCAACCTTTAGACCTGGCACTTACCATTACTACAGAACCTACTACAGAGGCTGAGCATCCTACAGACCTGAGCAAGACTACAGCTCCATCTCCAAACCTGACTCCAGTCACAACTCAACATCTGGACCTGGGACTCACCATAACTCCAGAAACCAGCAGTATGGTGACTGAACCCTCTACAGACATGCAGGAGACCTCCAGTCAACCTCCCACGGAGGGTGTAACCCAATCTCCAATACATCAAGAGGTGACAGTTCCAACACTGGGTCATAATCAAGCTCAATATCCAACATTGCCTCACATCACAGTTCAGCCTTTGGACACAGTGCTTACCATAAATGCAAAGCGTACCAGGAAGGCTGAACATTCTACAGCCCTGAAGAAGACTAAAGTACCTCCCGTGCTCCATGAGGAGGTATTTTCACAACCAGACCAGGTTCAGGCTCAGCATCCAACCCTGACAGAAGTCACAGTTCAACCTTTTGATGTAGAACTTACCCTAACTCCAGAATCCATTGTGGAGGGTGAACCACTCCCAACCATGCAGGAGACTTCAGGGCAGCCTCCAGGGCCACATAATGAAGTGGTCTATCAACCTCCAGTTTATTATGAGATGGTAGTTCCAAAACCAAGTCAAGATCAAACTCCTCATCCAATGTCACTCAGTGCCACAGCTGAACCTTCGAAGTTAGAGTCAACCATAACTCAGGTACCCACTACACAGGATGAACATTCTACAGCCTTCAAGTCTATATCTCCTCCTCCTTATCCAATGTACCCTGAGGTGACATTTTCACCTCCAGTCCAGATTCAGACTCAGCATACAAACCTGCCTCAAGTCACAGTCAAGCCTCTGGACCTGGAAATTACCCAAACTCCACAACGTACTACAGAGGCTACACCTTCTACTACCATGCAAATGACCCTAACTCAGTCTACAGAGCCACTAAAGGAGCTCGTAACTCAGTCCCCAGGGTACAATGAGATGACAGTTCCAACAGCAGGTCAGCATCAAGCTCAGCACCCAACATTATCCAGTGTCATAGCTCAGCCTTCCAAGATGGAGCTAACCATAACTCTGGTACCCACTGCAAAAGCTGACCATTCTCCATCCCTGAAGAAGACTACAGATCTACATCCAGGCCAGGTTCAGACTCAGCACTCAACCCTAACTGAAGTCACAGATCAACCCCTGAATGCGGCTGCCACCATAAATGTCTGTGAGCTCTGCACCTGCAAAGATGAGACACTTTTGTGCACTGGCCTCAGCCCAGTGCAGAAGCTTCACAGAGTTCCTGTACCAGAGCCCAACAGCTACAACGGCACCTTCAGCATATTGTAAGAATCTCCCTTCCTCATGGTTCCCTACAGCCTGCCTGTCTCAGCAGCTTTTCCCCAAGATCTTCTGAGCCCTCCTCAAGTCCCCACCTTATGTTGACTCTCTCTGTGTGTGTTTTTTTTTTCTGGACAGGCAGAATTAGACAGTGAGAGAGAGAGAGACAGAGAGAAAGGTCTTCCTTTTTCCATTGGTTCACCCCCAAGTGGCCACTTTGCTTGTGAGCTTTCTTATCCTCCTTCTCTTCTTAGACTTGTGTCCCTTCTACAGTCTCATGTGATTGCCCTTATTCCTTTTCCTGATTCTTTATTCATTGACATTCACCATACTATTACCTCATTGCTTTACTCCCATTCTTAAACACAGCCCTCATCCCGACTTATTAGAGATGATACAACAGGTTTAAGGATAGATTCTGGAGCCAGGTTGCCTGGCTTTGAACACAGGTCTCCCAGGGATTAGCTTTGTGACTTTGGACAAGTTATTTAGCTTGGATTCAATATCCTCATCTGTAAAGCTGGCTTAAAGAATGGTGCGATGGATTGTAACAGAAAATAAAAATGCGTGACTCCACAGTCTTTCCCTGGATGACAGCGAGAATGGTGGTGGTCTATAAGGCAGAAGCACAGCAGTCAGAAAGAAGAGCCCGTTAGTGGGAGATGTGTTCAGTGTTAGGCACTTTTTATTGATGAGCATAAAGTAACCCGAGAGGACATATCCACCAGGAAGGTGAGCATACAGGTATCTGTTTTATTGCTGCTCCTGCTTCCAGGAAAATGTGTACCTAAAACACACATGTTCATTGTTGCTGAGGAGTGAGGACAGAGTTAAAGGTAAGCACTCACAGCAATTCAAAGTTGAAGCTAAATATAAGTCATTTAACAGCTTCTTGTAAACAAGTATCGATTATGAGTACCTTCCCCCTTTTTAAAAAGTGCATAGAATGTAGGATAAAATGTGAAAGTATGAACCCCCACACACCCTCATCATCCCCTGGTCCTCACTCTATCACCTGTAACTCAGGCTGTGTGTCTTTCCTTCCAACCTCCTCTCACTTTTTTTCCTATGGAGGTAATGCTTGGCTCCTGGCTCAGTGATCGGCACTTTTACCCTATGCTGTATTCCAAAAGGCTTTCCACATCAGCACCTTAGTCCCTCTGATTTTAAATTGTCTGTATCCATTCAGTACTTGGAAAGATTTCAGCAGAGGGCGCTTGGCCAAAGCACTGGTATTACCTGCACAGGTTTTCATTATTCTTATTGGTGACAATACATTTTGCCCATTTTTTCTTGAATAATTTATCCTTTTCTCACTGATTTGTAGAAGTCAGTGTAGACACCTGAGTTATTTTGGTGAAAATACTTAATATTCAAAGTGATTGACTGTCTTTACTGTCAAAGAGACTGGACAGAGATGAAGTTAAGCTTCTGAGAGGATGCTTCATTGTTTATGTCAGTGGCCCCTCATTATTTATTGAGTGAGCAAACTGGGAAGCAGAGAGCTACGGAACATAAAAGCACTGGTATTTATTAGAAAGCTGATAATATTTCTGTATTTCAATACTCCCCCATGAGGGTGCCATGATTTTTTTCCTCGTTCTGTTCATTCTTTTCCAACCCATTCAAGGATGTGAACTGTGTTCCTTTACAGAAATTTCCAAGGAAACTCGATTTCTTTCATTGATGAAAATGTATGGAAAGCATACCGCTGGCCTGAGACACTGTGAGTACACGCTCCCAAACATGAATACACAAAACTAACTGCATTGTAAGAGCTTTCTTGTTCTACTATTTTGAAGTCAGTATGTCAGAAAAAGTATTCCCCTCTCCATGTCACAATCAACATCTGTTGATTATAATTCTATGGTTGTTTTAACAAGGCACAGAATTTGAAATAAGAAACTACTTCTATTTATTTGCATTTTATCAGTAATACCATTACATTCTTAGTAGATAAAAAGTGATAGGGATAGTGAAGACCTTCATTATGTCCTAACTCCCTACCTATGAGGTAATAATTACTGCTCTGAGTTTGGCATATATCCTTCCAAAAAATTACCTACAAACATATTTACATAGAGCATAATAGCTGTGTTGTGTGGTTTCTTTCTTTTTTTAACCTAAATAGTAACATCCTGCAACTTGGTTCTTTCACTTCATGGTTTCTCCTGGATTTCTTTCCCTCCTAGTACTCAGTCAGTTACCCTATTCATTTAACTCCTGCATGATATTCTATAGTATGGATGGCCATTTCACAGTTTACTTAATAATCCCTCTATTGATGGATTTTCAATTATGTCCACTTATGTATTGCGGCAAGGAAAATCCTTGTGCACACTTGTGAACATGGACAAGCATTTTGCAAAATAGAAGTCTAGAAAGAAAATGGGGCAGCTAGCACTGTGACACAGCGGAAAAGCCTCCGCCAGCCATGCCAGCATCCCATATGGGCGCTGGTTTGAGTCCTGGCTGCTCCACTTCTGATCCAGATCTCTGATATGGCCTGGGAAAGCAGTGGAAGATGGTCCAAGTGCTTGGGCCCCTGCACCCATGTGGGAGACCTTGAAGAAGCTCCTGGCTCCTGGCTTCGGATCAGCACAGCTCTGGCCATTGTGGCCAACTGGGGAGTGAGCCAGTGGATTGAAGACCCCTCTCTCTCTCTCTGCCTCTCTCTCTCTCTCTGCCTCTCCTTCTCTCTGTGTGTAACTTGACTTTCAAATAAATAAATAAATCTCAAAAAAAAGAATGAAAATGGATGAAGACTACGGAAATAGGAAATTTTAATTGCCCTCAGAAAAGCTGTGCACACTTACTTACACTCCAGCTAACAGAATATAAGAACATTCATTTCCCTTCATCCTTTTTAAAAAGATGTATTTGTTTACTTGAACTATGGGAGTGGGGGGAGGGGGAGATAGAGCGAGAGCAAATGAGAGAGTGAGAGAAAGACAGAATCTTCCATCCACTGCTTTATTCCCCAAATGCCCAAAACAGCCATGGCTGGGCCAGGCCAAAGCTAAGATCTAATACTTGATTCTGGGTCTCCCACAGGGATGACGAGGAATCAAGCACTTGGGCCATCATCTGCTGCCTCCTAGGTGCACTAGCAGGCATCTGGCTCAGAAGCAGAGGGCCCAAGACTTTAACCAGGCTCTCCAATATGGAATTTACGCTTCTCAAGTGACGGCTTAGCCTGCTATGCCCCAACACTGACTCTTCCCTTCACCTTTTCACCTCGGGATGCTCTTTGTCTTTTTGCTAATTGTGACTGGCAAATAAAAGGGTTCCCAGCTGAATCTGGATTTCTCTGATTACTCATAAATTTAAATGTCTTTATATACTTATTGAACATCTATGTTTCGTTGAGGTTTTGTCCACTGTCCATTTGTTGAATTATCTTTTCCTTACTGATTTTTGAAAGGAATCAGTTTAGACTCCCAATTTTGGGGGAAAATACTTAACATTCAAAGTAATTAACTAAAAATAAAAATCTATCATGTCACCTAGGCCAGTGAACTAGAAATTTTGAAGTGCTGAGTGTAACATAATAAAAAAAAGGAATTAATTGACATTTTTCACGACAGTTTGCGTGTTATATCACTGGGACAACTTGTACAGACATCATAAATTATTTCTGAATACAAACAAGACATATAACAGACAAAGGAGAAGGGTTATGATCACTTTAAGATAAATTTTCCCAGGGCCTGTGCAGTGCTGCAGTAGTGCAGTGGGCTAAGCTGCTACTTGCGGCGCCGGTATCCTGTACGGGCACCAGTTCTAGTCCCAGCTGCTCCACTTTAAATCCAACTCTCTGCTATGGCCTGAGAATGCAGTAGAGGATGGCCCAAGCACTTAGGTCTGTGCACCCATGTAGGAGACCCCAAAGAGGCTCATGGATCCTGGCTCCTGGCTTCCAATTGGCCCAGCTACAGCCATTGCAGCCATTTGGGGAGTGAACCAGTGGAGAGAAGACCTTTCTGTCTCTCCTTCTCTCCATCTGTAATTATAACTCTGAAACAAATAAATAAAATCTTTTTTAAAAAAGATAAAAGTTTCCCCTTAGCCTACTATCTCATTTCTGATGGGAAAATGCTAGAATCAGGCAGTTGTGACTTTTAATTTATGATGTTTCTTAAATACAATACACACAGTTTGTATTTATTTTGGTTATGCTTCGTTTAAAGATGTCCCAAACTTGTAAGAAAAATCAAAGTCAGGGCTGGCACTGTGGCATAGCAGGTAAAGCCACCACCCACAGTGCCAGCATCCCATATGGGTGCCGGTTCAAGTCTCAGCTGCTCCACTTCCAATCCAGCTCTTTGCTATGGCCTGGGAAAGCAGTGGAAGATGGCCCAAGTCCTTGGGCCCCTGCACCCACATGGGAAGACCTGGAGGAAGCTCCTGGCTCCTCATTAGCACAGCTCCAGCCTTTGTAGCCAATTGGGGAGGGAACCAGCGGATGGAAGACCTTCCTCTCCCCTCTACCTTCTCCCCTCTCCTTCTCTCTGTGTGTAACTCTGACTTTCAAATAAATAAATAAATCTTTGGAAAAAGGAAAAATCAGAGTCATCTGACACAAAAGTAAATAACACTAGTTTCCTCTGAAGAGTGAAGACGGGAGTTGGAAAGGCTAAGGGATAAAGGGAAGGGGAAGAAAATTTAATTTTTCTTATTTGAGAGGCAAAGGCAGCATGCTATCATACACTGTTCACTCCCCAGATGCCTGTAGTGGTGAGACTGGGTCAGTCAAACTCAGGAACCTCAAACTCAGTCTTGTTCTCCTACATAGATGGCAGGGATTTAAATACTCAGCCATCATTACTGCCTCCCTGGTCAACCTTAACTTGTAGCCCCGGCATACCTCAAACATGGGGCTTCGGTAGTAGGGCTTGGGGAAAAAAACAGAAGGAAATGGCAGTTCTGCCAATCTTGGTGCCTCCCAGTGTTAGGTTCTAACAGGGACATTGTGACCTACAGAGCAGACATTACATTTATGATTTGGTGGGAAGGACGGATAGGTGTATAGAGATGGACAAAAAAGGGAGAGTGGGAAAAATGGTTTAAATTAAAATACAACAGACATTGCCACCCTAGAAGTAAATTAGAATCTGGGTATTTAAACAGCACCATTACCAAAGTTTCCTCTACATACAGACTTAGTCCTATGAAGCAAACAGCTGCAGTTGTCATTTTGATTCAGAAGTACCTCTTTCATTTTCCAGAATCCTCAGTGAAAATGACTTGACTGAATTACATAAGGACTCATTTGAAGGCCTGCTATCCCTCCAACACTTGTAAGTCAGTTAATCATACTTATTTATGATTTTAGTTACATTATCTAGGAAACAAATATGGGTCCCAGCTGGATAATCTCTAAGGTTTCTTCTGGAAGTCTACACTGTAGGGTCTCATATCTCTAACATGGAATACCTATTATGTGCTTTGTGGTTTTTTTTTTTTTTTGACAGGCAGAATGGACAGTGAGAGAGTGAGAGAGAGAGAGACAGAGAGCAAGGTCTTCCTTTGCCATTGTTTCACCCTCCAATGGCCGCCGCGGCCAGCGTGCTGCAGCCGGCGCACTACACTGATCCGATGGCAGGAGCCAGGTGCTTCTCCTGGTTTCCCATGGGGTGCAGGGCTCAAGTACCTGGGCCATCCTCCACTGCACTCCCTGGCAACAGCAGAGAGCTGGCCTGGAAGAGGGGCAACCAGGACAGAATCCGGCGCCCAGGCCGGGACTAGAACCCGGTGTGCCGGCGCCGCAAGGCGGAGGATTAGCCTAGTGAGCCACGGATTATATTTGTATTTAATTTACAAGCAATGGATGAAATTGGATCCAAGGTCTGTCTTCATACAGGTCCTAAGTTAAGAATGAGTTTTATATTTATAAAGGACTGTATAGAGAAACAAAGAAACAAGAAAATGCAACAGAGACAATATGTGGCCCACCAAGTCTCAAACATTTATCATCTGGCCTTTACAAACAAGGTTTGAACAAGTTGGTTTAATACAACAAAGGGAAGAAAACATAAACCAACAACATTAATTTGAATGCTGTCAACTGAAAGTTGTTAGATGATCTAATCTTGAATAAGTTAACCTTTTAATGATTTCTTTTTTTTATCTTTTATTTAATGAATATAAATTTCCAAAGTACGACTCATGGGTTACAATGGCTTCCCCCCCATACCGTCCCTCCCACCCACAACCCTCCCCTTTCCCACTCCCTCTCCCCTTCCATTCACATCAAGATTCATTTTCAATTATCTTAATATACAGAAGATCAGCTTAGTATACCTTAAGTAAGGATTTCAACAGTTTGCTCCCACACAGAAACATAAAGTGAAAAATAATAGATGATTTTTTTAAATGATGATGAAATCAGATCAGACCTATTGTCATGTTTAATCCCAGTGAGAGTCAAGTTGGGAATTGATAATTTTTTTTTTTTTTACAGAAGATCAGTTTAGTGTACATTAAGTAAAGATTTCAATCGTTTGCACCCCCATAGAAACACAAAGTGAAATATACTGTTTGAGTACTCGTTATAGCATTAAGCCTCAGTGTACAGCACATTAAGGACAGAGATCCTACATGAGGAGTAAGTACACAGTGACTCCTGTTGTTGACTTTACAAATTGACACTCCTGTTTATGGCATCAGTAATCTCCCTATGCACCAGTCATGAGTTTCCAAGGCTATGGAAGCCCCTTGAGTTCTCCGACTCTTATCTTGTTTAGACACGGTCATAGTCAAAGTGGAGGTTCTCTCCTCCCTTCAGAGAAAGGCACCTCCCTCTTTGAAGACCTGTTCTTTCCACTGGGATCTCACTCACAGAGATCTTTTTGCCAGAGTGTCTTGGCTTTCCATGCCTGAAATACTCTCATGGGCTTTTCAGCCAGATCCGAGTGCCTTTAGGGCTGATTCTGAGGCCAGAGTGCTATTTAGGACATCCACCATTCTATGAGTCTGCTGAGTATCTCACTTCCCATGTTGGATCACTCTCCCCTTTATTTATTCTATCGGTTAGTGTTAGCAGATACTAGACTTGTTTATGTGCTCCCTTTGACTCTTAGTCCTTTCATTATGATCAATTGTGAACTGAAATTGATCACTTGGACTAGTGAGATGGCATTGGCACATGCCACCTTGATGGGATTGAATTGGAATCCCCTGGTATGTTTCCAACTCTACCAATTGGGGCAAGTCAGCCCGAGCATGCCCCAAATTATACATCTCTTCCCTCTCTTATTTCAATTAAGGAACTATTATACCCATGTTGGAAATAGATAATTAAAACAATGGCTACATAATATTGGGAAGTGCACATCATTAATCCTTATTAGGCTAATTACTGGGCCTCTTCAGCAAATAGATTCTTGTCTCAAAAGTACAAGGCTTAAGGAACATAGCAGCATGTGATACTCACAACACTCCTTTGAATGATGATCAGAACTTCTAGGCCATACGGGGACAACCACATCTGCATGGTTCCTCTTGAGCACCTTTCCCATCTGGGCTCCGGAACCTTGCACACATGGTTTGGAGAAAAACAAATGAGACTACTGCTGGTAGAATAGGCCCTTCATTGTTTCTGCTGGAAAATCCTTTGTAGCCTAATTAGTTTATGCTAGCATATGTATTCACTTCATTTTCAAAATGCCAATCAATTGTTTAAAGCTGAAAGAGAAAGCCAAACACTTTGCCTAGTACTGGAGACACATAAATGAGTAAGACAGGATCCCACCTTCCCAAGAGCTCACAATCTTGCAGGGGAAACAAATACACAAGCTCAAACCAATACCCAACAAGCACTATGTAGCTGACAGAGTGCTGCAGAGGGACCAGGGAATAATAAAACCACACTGCTTTTTAAAAATTCACTTTTCCTTCTTCTACCTACTCAACCATTCCTTCATTTAATAAACACCTGAGTCATTTCCATGAGTCAGTTTTAAACATAGTGGGCAATGTAGGTGAGCAAGGCCAAATCCATGCTTTCAAGAAGTTTATGCTCTGGGGAAATGGAAGGCACAAGTAACGATATCAAAAGAAATGGATATAGAGTCCAGACGAGGGAGAAGACTTTGGGCTGGGTCAGGGACGATGGAACCAGGGAGCAATGCCAGTTGAACAGGACTTCCAAGGGGGCAGTGGGCATCATCAGACGTCTTGGAGAGAATATCGTGGGAGAAAGGGAAAACATGGAAGCTTCTGAGGCACAGAGATGCAGGGAAAGCTGGAGGGTGAAGCCAGGTCTTCCAGGCCTTTGAATGCTGAGCAAGAGTCACCACGGGGAACCATGCTGTCACAGCAGTGCTCTAAAACAGACTTGAGCTTGCACCACAGTTACCTGGGGCTCTGAACCCTACCCCCACAGTAACTGCCTGAGTCGGTCTAGAACAGGGCTGAGAATCTGCCTCTTCTGTAAGCACCTAGTGATGTTGGCCTCGGAGAGTCACTTAGGGCAAGTCCCACTGGTGACTGTGGGTGGGACAGGTGAGAGAAGGAGATTCTAGAGATGGAGCCACCAACAGATGAGCTGCAGGTGAAAAGTGAGGGTCAAATTGTAATAAGTGGACGTAAGAGAGTCCTCTACCACCAAGAGTGTTTTCGAGTGGGAATCCAGTGTCGTGCTGTTTTCTGACGGTTCTATCATGGCTTTCATGGACTATCAAGCAACAAGCAACAAATAAATTTCCTTTAGTATGACAGAAAGTGTAATTCTGAATCAGTTCAAAATAATGAATTAATTAGAGAACCAATTTCATTTCAAATGATTCAAAAGGGCATCTTTTTTTCTGGTATTGAATGAAGTTAGAAAACTAGGACTAAACCAGGAAAGATGTGAAAATGTGAGTATTCTTTGGAATATTAGACATTAAAAATGGAGATGACAGCTTTGCTCCTTGTTTCAAATGGATGAAGACTATGAAAGTTCATCTAATCAATTCTGCACTCAGGAAAGTTTACCACCACAATCTATCAAGATTTATAGTTGTGTATGTCATTGATGAAGGTTCTAACAGTGAGACTATTAGGACAGGTTGTAAGAAGGGGTAGTATCTCCAGAGAGTCAAATACAAGTCCAAAGCTTTACAGTTTAGGTAAAAACTGCATATCCAACATTATCAAATGCAAATTTTATTATCCCCACTGACTATATAGGTAATAGCTAACCAAGGCAATGTTTTCCTTTTCCTAGAGATTTATCCTGCAATAAAATAGAGTTTATCGAAAGACGTGCATTTGAGTCACTCCCTTTTTTGCAGTCTATGTAAGTTACAATTTCATCACATTTGGAATTTTAATAAATCTTCACTGTTCACCTTGAAATAGGGTTAAGATTCTACTTTACATTTGTAGTAGAAGGTTGCTAAAATTCTGTAACAGGTCCTTTTCCTCTCTAGCAAAAATACTATCAGGTACAAAGGTCAGAGTGAATCCCACAGAGCAGGGCTTCTCAGCCAACATGATTTTGCATTCAGGTAACAGCTTGCAGCCCTGCACGTGCTGCTGACACTGCGTGAGCTAAGCCCAGCCTGCTGTTAAGCCACTTACTATGTACAGGACAAACCTCCACAAGAAAAGCATTATCGAGTCCAAAATGTCAATAGCATTCAAGTTGTGAAACTCTGTTCCAGAGAAGTAAAGATCACACAGTACAAGTATGTCATGTAATATGAAAATAATATGATGAAATTTAATGTAAATGTGCAAGTATAATTCAGAAACCAAATCTTCCAGTACCAGTAAATTCTTTAGTGTGTAGATAAAATGTGGAAGTATTGTTTCATCTATAAAAATTAGAATCACTCCTGAAAGAAGAGTATTCTGAAAATATTTCTTTTTTCTTCTTCATTCTCTTTCACTCGTGTCTTTTTTTGTAGAAATCTTGGTTGCAATTTACTGACAGAACTGAGCTTTGGAACATTTCAGGCGTGGCATGGAATGCAGTTTTTGCACAATGTGTAAGTGCAATAGATGATGAATACATATTTAAAAACAATTTGTGTATAAAAATTGTATATAGTTATGCTTATCTGGGTATTAAGCCCTGTATATAAACTCTGCAAAGGAGGTCTTCATTTCCATTTTTTTTCCAAAAATCTAACACAAAGTACTCTGGGAGAAAAAGGTTCTGGTGCTTTCTCAGGGTTACCTGCTTTTAAATCCTAATGCAAAAATAATTCCTGGGACCCAGCCAAAGGGCACATCTCTCCCCATCACCCACCCAGATCATAAGCTTTTTCCAAAATGTATTTAGCTCTCAATTTATAAATTATCTGTGGATACTAATAACTTTTGAAATAGGAAGAAGTGGCATATATGTTAAACTGTAGTGTTAAAAAAATAAGAAAATACACTGCTCTAGCCTAATCCCACATATTTTGTCCTGACTAAACTGCAACAGAAAGTGAGTTTTATTCACTTTCAACTCAACAATTCTGTGATGTTCAATGGCCCAAGGGAATTTTAGATTCAAGATACAGATTCTCCACTAAACCTGATGTTGAAAGACTATCCACCTGTTCTGTAGTTCAGAATCCCAGTCATAACCATTCTGGTTATGAGGGAAGGTTTTAGGATGTGTGGAGGATGGACCAACAGTGCCTGCAGATCTTGGGGAAGAACACTGAGAGTCTGTTTTTCCTATATCCATACACTGGGGAGCTGGTTCCTGGAGCCCCAACACCAAGTGGCTTTGGTAGCATCAGTAAAAATGGCCTCAACATATATCATTCCATTAGATTCCCTCCTAAGGGGCCGAGTTCCAGTACAGTTTTCTGTAGACAACACAGGGAGAAAATCTGTGGAATCACAGTGGATGAAAAGTAATGAATTCATTTAAGAACATTCACTGAGTGCCAGGCCCACCGAGTGCCAGGTGCTCTATTAAGTGCTGGGGGTACAAACTGGAACAGGACAGAAGCTTTGTCTCCAGAGACTTTCATGCCAGCAGGGGGAAGTTGGACATTGATGGGAAAATGAGTGACAGCCATGCTAGCATCTGTGCAGCAAGGCCAGAGAGATGAGCTGAAAAAGTAGGAGCAGAGCTAGGGATGGCGTACAGTGCACGAGGCACCAGTTCATTTATCTCAAGTTTCTGTGTCCATCTTAAGCCAAAGAAAAAAAGCATTTGCTTCATGGTGATGCAAAAACCAGAGCTAGCTGGTATTGGAAACTAATCCTCTTATCATGCGATCTGAACATATCTAACTCATGGTTGCTTCAAAAATTGGCACAATGGCTGTAATACACCAAGTGTGTGTTGGGAGCAGGTCTCCTTTATTTGGGGACATATTCTTTTATTAGACAAATCTGCTTCAAGGAAACTTTTGCTATCCCCGTTGCCCCAGGAAGACACCAGTGATCTTATGACCAAAGATGAGGGTTTTTAAAGTGAAAACAATGCTGTTCACTGCATTACAGAGTCCAGAAAAGAGTTCCAGCTGAGCTGGATTCATCATGAACTGGAGCCTAAGCTTCAAGGCTTTACGCTTGCACGTGCCCCTTCCAAGGTCCTGGGAGGGGCTGGAGCAATTTTTATATTCATAATTCTGCATGTTTCATTATAAGGGATTCCCCAAATTAGGTTAAGCTCACGCTCAGCAAAATCTGCATTCACCGTTACTTTGCACGTACTACATGCAGCCCAGTAAACATTCTTCTGAATGAAGCCTCTGTGTATAACAGCAGTGTGGTAGGATCAGTCTATTGTGAATCTGAAATCCACCTCAAAGACATGCCAAGAGCTTACCAGTGACATAACTCTCTTCGAATATTAATACTCATCAAATCTTTCAGTGAAATCAGAAATGAAATATATTATGGAAAATCAGCAGTAATTGATAATTCTAAACATTAAGTATACTTTATTTCTTCTGCTTCATTCATGTGCATTAAATCTTAACTCATTGGCTTCTTTCTAAAAATTGTTTTAGTCACTTCATTGGTCCTCACAATACAAGTTTCATAGTTTAGTAGTGGAAGGACTCTAGAGTGTAGAGAGGGGCTCCCTTACCCAGACAGAGCACACCCACATGCTCACTCGTCTGTTACTCACAAGCACTGTGGGTGACTAGGAGGAGAGTCCAGGCTTTCTCCCTCCTCGGATATTCACCCCACTGCTGACACTGTAGGTGAGCTGGGTGTGGTAGTACACTGAAGGTCAGCCATGGGCATCGCCTCCTTCAGGCAAGCTGTGGATACACCTGCATTTGCACACTGCTGGCACAGTCCTCCCTCTGTGGTGTGTCCTGGAATCCAAACAGCATCTCCCCAAACTCAGAGAGAGGCATAAACCTTACAGATGAAGAGAACAACTCAGGTCTGCCCTTTGGGGTGTTTTGTAAGGGTTCACAAGTTTTCACATTGTCACTTCCTGCAACTATTACACTTTTCTTCTCATAATCTTTTCATCTGCACCATATTCTCATCTGTGTAGCAAGAGGTCTTCTTTTCTCTTAAGGTAATTCTTCCTCTGCACCGTATGCTTCTCTTAAAGTATTCTCTTCATTGGCTTTAGGGTTTTTTTGTTCTTTTACTTTTTTCTTTAAGATTTATTCATTTATTTGAAAGTCAGCGACACGGCTGGTGCTGTGGCACAGCAGGTTAATGCCCTGGCCTGAAGTGCCAGCATGCCATATGGGTGCTGGTTTGAGACCTGGATGCTCCACTTCCAATCCAGCTCTCTGCTATGGCCTGGGAAAGCAGTGGAAGATGGCCCAAGATTCTGATAGCTCACTGGGATGCACTTTGGAGGAGCTCAGCTTCATTCTGCATGCTCATCTCCATTCATTCTCTCTCTCTCTCTCTCTCTCCCTCTCCCTCTCCCTCTCTCCCTCCCTCCCTCCCTCCTTGTCTCCCTCTCTCCCTCTGTCCCTCTATCCCTCTCCCTCTCTCTCCCTCACTCTCTCTGATACTGGGCATACAGGCTATTTTTTTTTTGAGAGTTTGAGTTTTTTGTTGTTGTTGTTGCTCATTTTACACATACTTCTCTTTTCTCATTATAATTCCTGATTTGATTCAAATGTAGACAAAATAACTTAGACAAAGTTCAAACATTATCCAATAGTCATGTGGTTACATATGACTTTGAGTATGCAAGTAATACATCTCATAATTTAAAAAAAATTTGAGAAGCAACAAATTAAAAATAAAATTAATCCACAATCCAAAAACCTAAACCCAAATATTGCTAAGACATCAGTCTATTCCTAAAGCAGATGTTTCTTTTTTTAACTTTTATTTAATAAATATACATTTCCAATGTACAACTCCTGGATTGTAGTGGCTTTCCCCCCCAATAACCTCCCTCCCACCTGCAATCATCCCATCTCCCATTCCCTTTCTCATCCCATTCTTCATCAAGATTCATTCTCAATTATCTTTATATACAGAAGATCAACTTAGTATATACTAAGTAAAGATTTCAGCAGTTCGCACCCACACAGAAACACAAAGTATAAAGTACTGTTTGAGTACTAGTTATACCATTAATTCACATAGTAGCACACATTAAGGACAGAGATCCTACATGGGGAGTAAGTGCACAGTGACTCCCGTTGTTGATTTAACAATTGACACTCTTATTTATGTCAGTCATCACCCGAGGCTCTTGTCATAAGCTGCCAAGGCTATTTTTAAGGCTAACACTGAGCTTGCCAGGGAGGAACTGTCTAGGGCAAGTTAAATACACAAAACCCACACAAATCTCACTATTCTTACAGAAAGTCAGCCAATTTTCTTGAGTAAATGCCCCACAGGTGGCTGCAAGCCTTTGGTTAAATTTCCAGAATTATCAAAAACTTGATTCTGACCACTTTTACCATTTTGTTGTTCCCTTTATGAAGGGATAAATTTTCAAATGTTCTCACTCCACTGTTTACATAGGTTTCCACTGATGTCACCTACAACATGCTTTTAAATCTCTAGTCTCAATGACTCTGAGCTAAATATCTAATCGCGGGATAAGATTAGGGAAAAGGAATAAAAAGAGAAACTAATTTTCATGAGCGCTATCCTGAGAAGGTTGATGAAATTTTCAAAGTACTTCTATATTTAGTCATCTCAAGCTTCAGATTAAAGTGACAAATATTTGGACCCTTTTCTGCACACATATTAGACACAGTCTGGGGCAGGACTGAGCTCAAGCTCCAGCTTTGCTTCTTACAAGTGCAGTGACCTACAACAAGTTACACAGCCTCTGTGACCCAGCACAATATATATCACATAGGCTACTGGGGTACAATACCTATCACAGAGGTTATTGGGAACATCCAGTGTTGAATGCTGAACACAGATGCTTGGCAGCCCAATCAATATCATCTGTAAGAATTATTATTTTCACAGTCTGTAACAGTACAGTATGTTTTTGAGTAGAGTTAAACTAAAGGCAGTTTTTTTACCTGTTTTTGTTTTTGTTTGCTTGCTTTAAAAAATTTAAAAATCTATTACAACATTTAGGAATGAAATTTCCCACAACATGAATTTATTCATTGTATTGGTATGGAAACAAAATGTGATTTCTTTACTCAACAAATATTTATTAACCATGCAGCAAATTTCAGGCACTATGCCACACACAGGCATAACAAAGACAATAACAATATCCCTGCCCTCAAGGAGCTACAGGCCAGGAGACTGACAGGCCAACAGGTGATGACAAGCAACGTAACAAAGACTGTGATGTGATGTGATGCAATGTGACATGATGTGACGTGATGATGTGGTGTGATGTGATGTGATGTGATGTGAAGATGTGTGATGTGAAATGAGAACACCAGTGGAAGAACGTGACAAGAGTATGGCTTTGACGTGGGTTCTTTTTCCATCAACTAAATGAATTAAGTCATGGCTTGTTTAAAATTTCTAAAGATGAAAGGCAAGCACCTTGAATTATGGAGAACACAGGATTAGTGTTTCCTACACAAAAAAGGGCTTCCCTATCAGTGTGGTCACTTCTATACGTCTTTCTTTTTTAAGACACAGACAGCTCCCATCCACTAGTTCATTTCCCAAATACCTGCAATGGCTCGGGCGAAGCTAGGCCAGGCCCAGGCTGAAGCTGGGAACCAGAAACCAGTCCACGTCTCCAAGTAGGCAGCAGAAACTCAACCAATTGAGCCATCACCACTGCCTCCCAGGGTCTGCATTAACAGGAAGTTGCAATTAGAAGATGGAACTGGGAATCAAACCCAGGCATCTGATTTGAGACGTAGGTATCCCAATCTGGTTGTTAATTGCTAGGCAAAACACTGGCTCCACTTCTAAGGCTTTTCACCTAAAAAGTTCTTTTGCATATTTTTTGTTTATTATGCATTTTTTGTATCTTTTCTCTTTCTCTTTCTCTTCTCCATTCATCCTCTAAGAGACATAGGTAGTTCCCAAAGAACAAGTGCTTTTTGAATTCTAAGGGTGATTTATAAGTACACAGAAAGTAATTTTAAGCCTAAAATGTCTACACAGAAAAGAATATAATTTCTCATACAATCTTGTGCTTATTGAAAGGCCGATAACTTTAATTCCATTGCATTTTTCAGAAATCTCAATCGTAATCCTCTGACAAATGTTGAAGATTCGTATCTTTTTAAACTGCCAGCATTAAAATATCTGTAAGTATTAAACTAATCCTTTTTTATTTTCATCAAACATTAAATATTTGAGATTGAGGCTAAAAAGTCATGATTTTAAATTAGATTACTGAAAAAAAATAAATTAGGTTACTGAAAAAAAGTTATTGACTGAGGCAAGAACTGAGAAAGAATTTATCATGGGAAAGACAGCTGGCAGGGCGAGACAGTGTTACATGCAAATACATGTTAGGAATACCATTTATCCCAAGCAAAGAGGTATAGATGTAAATTTTTTAAAGAAAAAAATAAGAATTAAAAGAGGTCAGTGTAGTATAAAATGAAAAATAAGACAATGGCAGAAAAAGGTGTAGGTTCTACTCTTCAATGCCAAGGTCATTAATCTGATGATGCAAATAGTAAAGTCATTTCAACCAGGGCTTTCTGGAACGGTCTCCATGACAAACTCTTGAGCTATCTTGCTTTATAGAGAAGCCAAAACTGATGTAACCACATCTTCCTGAAACAACCTTTTTAAGGACAGATCTTTTTATTGAGGTCCACACCATGAATGTTTGGGCTTTCTCCTTCAGAGACTTGGGAACAACACAAGTACCACTTACCACAGTTGAGAACATCCTCATGATGACTCTTCAATTGGAAAACCTGTAAGTTATCTTTTTCTTAGGTTTATTTCCACGTAAGTCTGTAGACTTGTTTTCTTAAGTCAGGCTTATGGAGGTATAATTTTTATGTATTTCAATTCACACTGTAAAGTTTGCTGAGTTTTGGCAAACACGTGGTTATGTAACCACCACCAAATTCCGGATGTAGAACATTTCTATCAACCCAAAAAGGTCCCTCATGGTCCTTTCCAATTGATCGTCTGCTCCCATCCCCAGACCCAGGCCCTCAAACCACTCACCCTGTTTCTATTCTTGTAGTTTTTCTTTCCACAGAGTCTTATAAGCAAAATCATGTAGTAAGTGTAGCCTCTTGGGTCTGGCTCCTTTTACTCAGCATAATCCTTTAGAGATTAAACTACTATTCATGTTGCTGCCTCTACCTATTGCTGAGTAATATTCCAATTGTGTAGTTACACCAGTTTGTTTATCCATTTCATCAGTTTATATAGAACTGTGTTTTCCAACTTTTTGCAATTATAAATAAAGCCACTAGCAGCACTCACATGCAGGTCTGTGTGTGAATATGTGTCTTCATTTCTTTGGTGTAAATATCTAGGGGTAGGACAGTGCATTACCTACTAAGTGTATATTTAACTGTTTAACACACAGCTAAACTGTTTGCCAAGTAGCTGCTGCAGTCTGCACTCTCACCAACAATGTTCGAGAGTGGCACTTGCAACATGTGTTGTCCCAGTCCTCAGATTTCAACTTTTTTAACAAACATTTAGAAACTGGACGTTGTGGCACAGCATTAAGATACCACTTGGGGGGCTGGCACCGTGACTCACTTGGCTAATCCTCCACCTGTGGCACCGGCATCCCAAATGGGCACCGGGTTCTAGTCCCGGCTGCTCCTCTTCCAGTCCAGCTCTCTGCTGTGGCCTGGAAAGGCAGTGGAGGATGGCCCAAGTGCTTGGGCCCTGCACCCGCATGGGAGACCAGGAGGAAGCACCTGGCTCCTGGCTTCAGTTCAGCACAGCTCCGGCGGTAGCAGCCATTTGGGGGGAGGTTGGGGGGTGAACCAATGGAAGGAAGACCTTTCTCTCTGTCTCTCTAACTCCACCTGTCAAATAAATAAATAAATAAAAAGATAGCACTTGGGATGCCTGCATCCCATATCAGAGTGCCCAGTTTGAGTCCCAGCTACTCTGCTTCCAGCTAATGTGCACCCTGGGAGGTAGCCAATGGTAACTCGAGTATTCTGGTCTCTGCCACCCATGTAGGAGACCCACACACTGAGACCTATATCCTTGGCATAGTCCTGGCCCAACCCTGGCTGTTACCAGCATTTGGGGAAGTGAACCAGCAGATAGAAGGTCAATCAATCTCTCTCTCTCTCTCTCTCTCTCTCTCTCGTTCTTTCAAATAAGTTAAAAAATAAAACTTTTTAAATGTAGCTTTTATGCTAGTAGATATATAGTGGAATCTCTATATTTTTTTTAGTATTTAAAAATAGTTACTTGAGAGTCAATCAGTTCTCTCACCAAATGCCCACCATGACCAGCACTGGGCTGAAGCTGGAATTGACAGCTGGGAATTCAACCGAGACCTCTCACTTAGGTGGCAGGAACCCCAATTACTCAAGCCAAAGAAAGGCAGAAGAACTATATTAGCAGGAAGCTGGAATCAGGAACCAGAGTGAAGAATCAAATGCAAGTGCTCAAATGCGGGACTCAGTCATCCTAACGCTGGCACCTTGGGTACACTCACTGCAGTTTAAACTTGCACTACTCTAATGACTGATGATACTGTTGTGCAAATATCTTTACCAAGTGTCTATTCAAATCTGTTCCCATGTAGTAATTTGATGGTAATCTTAGGGAGTTTTAAGAGTGTTTTATATGCTCTGGGTATGAGTACTTTCTCTCAGATGTATGTTTAGTAAATACCTTCTCTCTGGTTGTAAGTTATCCTTCCACTCTATTAATTGTATCTTCTGAAGAGTAGAAGTTAATTTTTTTTAATGTTGGTGAACCTATAGCAACTTTTTATCTTGTATGGTTTGTCCTTTTATTCTGCCTTTCCTGAAAAAATCTTTCAAATAACCCATTGTCTAATCTAAAGTTACAGAGATTTTCTCCTGTTTTCTTGTAGAAACTGTAGAGTTACATTTATGTCCATGATCCTTTCTAGTTAATTTTCATGCAGAGTTTGAAGTATCTCAAGTTTTGAAGTTTTAAAAAGGATTTCCTTAGAGCCCTATTCTGACATTTTACCATAAACTCACTGCAACTTCCATTGTGACCTCCCCCCTGCCAATTGGACAAGCTAAACAGAAACTATGATAAGGCTAGTTGAGCGGACTCCACAAGATAAGAATGGGGAAAGGCCTTTCATAGCATACCCTGCCCTAATCACTTCTGTCAGATCACCTCCTTGACTAACTTTCCCACATCATCAAGTCCACTGGTTTCTGCTCTAGCCTCCTCTTCCTCAACCTTGGGCAGCATCTGCCACAGTGGATCCTCCCAGGTCAGTGAGAGGCCTTCCTCTCCAAAGAGTCAAAGCTCTCATCATCAACAAGCTTTCTCAGTTAGCCAAGGCTGTGGTGTTCTAGCTGCTTTTTTCATACTTGACCATCAGTGGACAGAAAAAGTGCTAGCATTTTCTGGAGCCATGTGCAACCAAGGCTATAAAAACCTGAAAGCAATTGTTACACTGGAGTTCATTATTGGAAGTCCTCAGGAGTTTAGACAAAGCAGGCCAGCTCATTTGTGTCATGACTCATAGGCAATGGTCCTTAATGCATTCTTAAAGACTTACTTATTTATTCGAAAGGCAGAAATACATGTAGGGTTGTTTTTTTTTTTTTTTTTTTGCCAGAGTGTTTTGGCTTTCCATGCCTAAAATACTCTCATGGGCTTTTCAGCCAGATCTGCGTGCCTTAAGGGCTGATTCTGAGGCCAGAGTGCTGTTTAGGACATCTGCCGTTCTATGGGTCTGCTGTGTATCTCGCTTCCCATGCTGGATCGTTCTCTCCCTTTTTTATTCTATCAGCTAGTATTTGCAGACACTAGTCTTGTTTATGTGCTCCCTTTGGCTATTAGTCCTATCATTATGATCAATTTGAACAGAAATTGATCACCAGGACTAGTGAGATGGCATTGGTACATGCCACCTTGATGGGATTGAATTGGAATCCCCTGGTATGTTTCTATGTGGGTGCAAACTGTTGAAATCTTTACTTAATATACGCTAAACTGATCTTCTGTATATAAAGAGAATTGAAAATGAATCTTGATGTGAATGGAAGGGGGGAGGGAGAGGGAAAGGGGAGGGTTGCGGGTGGGAGGGAAGTTATGGGGGGGAAGCCATTGTAATCCATAAGCTGTACTTTGGAAATTTATATTCATTAAATAAAAGTTAAAAAAAAAGAAAAAAAAGAAAGACAGAAATACAGAGAGAGAGAAAGATCTTCCATCTGCTGGTTCCTAGCTCAAAAGACCACAACAGCCAGGGCTTGGCCAGGCCAAAGTCAGGAGTCGGAGCTTATTCTGAATCATGTGGGAGCAGGAGCCCAAGCACTTGGGCCATCCTCTGCTGCTTTCCCAAGTGCATTAGCAGGGAGCTGGACCAGAAGCGGAGCAGCTGGGACTTGAACCAGTGCCTATAAGGGATGCTGACACTGCAGGTGAAGGCTTAACCTGCTACAGCACAGCGCTGGCCCCTTTACTGCATATTAATGTGCAATGGTCTTTAATACTTAAATATTATCTAGTAAGAATAAGTTATACCTCAGGTCATTAGCAATTTCAAAAGATTTTCCAATATTTTTTAAAATTTTATTTATTTATTTGACAGATAAGAGTTATAGACAGTGAGAGAGAGACACAGAGAGAAAAGCCTTCCGATGGTTCACTACCCAAATGGCCACAATGGCTGGAGCTGCACTGATCGAAACCAGGAGCCAGGTGCTTCTTCCCAGTCTCTCACATGGGTGCAGGGGCCCAAGGACTGGGGCCATCTTCCACTGCTTTCCCAGGCCATGGCAGAGAGCTAGATCAAAAGCAGAGCAGCTGGCACTAGAACCAGCGCCTATATGAGATGCAGGCGCTGCAGGTGAAGGACTAACCTACTGCACCATGGTGCTGTCCCAGATTTGCCAATATTTTTAAAATTAATGATTTGGGGCCCAGCGCTGTGGTATAGTGGGCTGTCTCCACCTGCGGTGCCAGCATCCCATATGGGCACCGGATCCAGTCCTGGCTTCTCCTTTTCTGATCCATCTCTCTGCTATGGCCTGGGAAAGCAGTAGATGACCTAAGTGCTTGAGCCTCTGCACCTGCATGGGAGACCCAGAAGAAGCTCCTGGCTCCTGGCTTCAGATTGGCCCAGCTCTGGCCATTGAGGCCATTTGGGACGTGAACCAGCTTAAGATGGAAGACCTTTGTCTGTCTCTCCCTTTCTGTGTTTGTAACTCTACCTCTCAAATAAATAAAAATCTTCTAAAAAATAAATATTTTATCACTGACATCATCCCTAGTGCATCCATTTTAGTAAGCAGCAAAACTACAACATTCTCTATGCAAGATGCAGTGTTCCTGCCAGAAATGGTCCCTAGTGGGGCTGGTGTTGTGGCATAAGGTGAAGTTGTCTGTGATGCTGGCATCCCATATGGGAGTGCCAGTTCAAGTCCCAGCTGCTCCACTTCCCATCCAGCTCCTTGCTAATGAACCTAGGAAAGCAGCACAGGATGACCAAAGTGCTTGCCCCCTGCCACCCAGGAGAGACCTGAATATAGTTCCTGGCTCCTGGCTCCTGGCTCCTGACTTCAACCCAGCCCAACCCCAGCTGCGGTGGCCATTTGGGGCATGAACCAGTGGCTGGAAGATTTATTCACATTCATTTATATCATTCATATTCTCTCTCTCTCCCTCTCCCTCTCCCTCCACTCATTCTCTCTCTCTCTCCTTTCTCTCCTCCACCCAACCATCACTCTGCCTTTCAAATAAATAAAACTTTAAAAAAAAAATCTTAGCCACTCAAAAAAATAAATGTTCCCTGGTGATTATATTCAGTATTGGTCTTAGAAATACAAATTGAGGTACATGCTGTAAAACAACTGATTTGAATGCCTCAAAAATCCCAATGCCATGAAACACTGCAAAAAAGGAACAGTTCTAAACTGAAGAAAATTAAAGAGCCATGAAAATAAAATGCAATGCCTGATTTAAAAGTAGCCAAGACATGTTTGGGACAACTGAGAGCACCTGCATGTGGACCACAATAGACGGTGATGTTAATATTAAAGCTGACTGGGTGATAACAGTGTTGTGGATATGCAGGAGAATGCCTTTGTTCTTAGGAGATGCAGACTTCAGGTTTAGCAAGAAAAGGTCATCATATCTACAGCTCATTCTCAAATGGTTTGTCCAAGAAGTGCATAGAGACACACACGTGGAAAGTGAATGTGGCAAAATGTTAGCAACAGTTGAATCTAAGTGAAAGAATATGTAAATTCATGACACCAATCTTTTGGATATTTTTGTAGTCTTGAAAATTTTCAAAATACAAAGTTAGGGGTAGAAAGGACTCAACAAAAATTTCCTGTTAGAATTGAAGTCTAGTAAAACACTAGCTTAGCGTTCTGAGTGCATTCTTTCTATATGAAGCTTTCCCTGGACCCAAAGAAGTAACATTAGTCATCTGTAACAACTCAACCATTGGTTATTCTATTGGTTAGAAAGAGCCTGGCCCACTAAGTGTATCCAGTGTTAATCTAAACTCTATACATTGTGCCCCCAACCCACAGCCTTCGTGTTTCCATGAAACACAGGTTCTGTTTTCCTAATAAAGTCATCCTTTTGCCTCAGAGAAGGCCCCCAAACAACCCAAGGTGGGAGAGCATCAGTACTGTGCAGGTAGTGGTTTTCAAGTGAATAACTACAGTGTCTAACTGTGTTGCACACTCACATGTGTCAGGCACACCTCAAGTGCTGATTCATTTGGTCCTCACATCTCATTAGAGGTAGGTGCTATCAGAATGAGGTGGTTGAGAAACAGAGTCTAAGCCATTTGCCCAAGATCATATTATTAGCAGAGCTAAGATGTGCACCTAATCTGGTGATGGAATCTGTATTCCTAATCACTAAATTATACTGCTTAAGTATAATCTTGAGGACTCACTCCTATTAAACAGGCTGTTTTTATCTCCCTGAACAGCCTCCAATAATTCTTAATAAGATAACCAACTAGCTTTGTTAGCATTTTTGCCAATTTTATTTTAAAAATACTCAAACCTACTAGGGACAGGCTTTGTGGCACAGCAAGGTAAGTCACCACTTGTGATGCCAGCACTCCATATTGGAATGTCAGTTTGAATCCCAGCTACTCCACTCGGCTTTTGTGGCCATTTGGAGAGTGAAAAATAATAATAAATAATAACATAAATAAATAAATCTTTTTAAAAATAATTCAATCCCCCAAGAAAAGTAAAGAATAGTACAAAAAGTACACCGAGAACCCAGGCACTGCCATACAGGATGTGGGTATCACAAGCAGCATACTTCTCATGTGGACTCAATTATTAGCCTTCCTTCCCTCCTCTGCTCCCTCACTCCCACCCCTCCCCCTTCCTCCTCCTCTCTCTTGCTTCCTCCCTTCCTTCTTTCCTCTGAGCAGTTTCATAGTAGTTCCAGAGATGAAGAAATAATAGACACAGTGGACTGTCGCTCCCCCTCTTCGTGGAGGAGCAACACAGGACCCTGCGCTGTTCTTTTCGTCTGCTCGGCCCTCCCCGGGTTTGCTGCTGGTTCTTCCCGGGTTGGCTACTATCCCTTCCACCTCCGTGGAAGGGCAGTTCCCCCTGGCCGCATTCCCCACTTCCGCAGGGGAGCGGCACACCGCCAGCCGGTTCTCTCGGGGGCTGCACGGGTTCCCTTAGATGTTCCCCATAGATGTTCCCCGTACATGCCGTCTCTCTCCTCCTTTATAGTCCTCCTCCGCCAATCCCAACTCGGCTGCCCACACGCCGAGTACGCTGCTCTCCAATCAGGAGCAAATCCTACAGTTAATTGGTTGAACTGGAGGCAGCTGTGCGGAAGCTGTTTACTTCTCTCCCAGCGCCATATTGTGGGAGAGCAGATGCATAGAATAAGTCTTAATTCCAGTAACAGTCTAGTCCGGTTTGCTCCCCACAGATCCCCCTTTCTTTTTATTTTTTAGCGTTGATACACGCCTGTCTTCGGTGTCCCGCGGTACACACTCTGCTCTACTTGCTAGAGTTGCCACAGGCTCTTACAAGTCCTATCCATCAGGCAAAACCGAATCCGGGTCCTCTCTTCGCCATGTTGTGAGGAGGTTTTTAGGCGCTGATATGTGCCTGTGTTCGGTGCCCTGCAGCGCATGCTCTGGTCGAGCCTGCAGGGGCTTACAAAACCTATCAGGCAAACCGAATCCAAGCCTTCTCATTGCCGTATTGTGGGGGAGACTTATTAGTGTTGGTTTGTGCCTATCTTCGGTGACCTGCAGCTCATACTCTGGTCGAGCTTTGCTGGCGCTTACCGCCTTAAATCAGGCAGACCGAATCCAAGCTTAATATTGTTGTATTGTGGGGAAGCCTTACTGATGTTAATTCGTGCCTGTCTTCGGTGACCTGCGGCGCATAAGCTGCTAGCCGCCCAGGTGCTCATCGCCTCACTAATCGGGCAGACCGAATCCAAGCCTTCTAATTGGCATGTTGAGGGGAGGCCTTATTTTTCTCTATTTCTCTATCTCCGGGCATTCCTACCTCTCCCATTTCACTTCTATCTTCCAGCATTCCCACTTCTCTCTTACTTCACTTCCAAACTTCTGTTTCTCTTATCCCCGCAGCTTTCCGGCACCTCGCCCCGCCGGCGGGTTCCCAGCTCTGCGCCGCTTCAGCCCGCGCGCCTCTCTCATCTGCGCAGCTTCCCGGCTTTGTGCGGCTCGGCTTCGCGCGCTCCGCGGTCTCCACGCTTAACCCTTTCGCGTCTGAACCACGGCCTACGCCAGCCCCGTTCCCTATCTATTCACGCCCCGTGCTCTCTCTGCACGCGGCGGCTTCCGCGAGTAACACAGCGTAGCTTGCGTCTCCACCACTAGCATTCAATCCAAGTTCCCCGGGCTAGCCTGGCGAATTCAACCCAGCGTACGTCTCCGCCCCACGGTTTGGCTTCCCGTCCTTTGCTCCCCGGGCTAATCAGACGGATCCCAACCTGGCTCACGTTTCAGCTTCTGGTTTCAACTTTTCGCCCCCTATTCCCGGGCTAACTTGAGAACCCCAAAGTGGCTTCCGTTTCCGCCTCGGCCTGCCCCCCGCGGCTTCAATTTCCCTAACATTTTTCTCTACCCGGTATGTTTCCCCAAACTTTCTTCCAACAATATTCCTCCCTCATTTCTCCTGGCTTCTCCCCACAGTCCGCATCCGAGTCTGTTTGTTCTAGCTTTCACTTTCGCTTTCGACCTTAGAGATTTCTCCCAGCTTCCCCCCGTAGTCCGTATCCGAGTCTATGCCTAGGCTTTCAATAGCTTCTTCCGGCACCCTTTTCGTCCGGCTTTTCCCTAGGCTGTTTGCTAGTCTCTCTCTCCGGTAATTTCCCAGTTCTTCCCGTTTCTTCCCTCTTAAGTTTCCTATCCGTCCTAGGTTTCCTATCCGAGTCACGGCACCATTATGTCGCTCCCCCTCTTCGTGGAGGAGCAACACAGGACCCTGCGCTGTTCTTTTCGTCTGCTCGGCCCTCCCCGGGTTTGCTGCTGGTTCTTCCCGGGTTGGCTACTATCCCTTCCACCTCCGTGGAAGGGCAGTTCCCCCTGGCCGCATTCCCCACTTCCGCAGGGGAGCGGCACACCGCCAGCCGGTTCTCTCGGGGGCTGCACGGGTTCCCTTAGATGTTCCCCATAGATGTTCCCCGTACATGCCGTCTCTCTCCTCCTTTATAGTCCTCCTCCGCCAATCCCAACTCGGCTGCCCACACGCCGAGTACGCTGCTCTCCAATCAGGAGCAAATCCTACAGTTAATTGGTTGAACTGGAGGCAGCTGTGCGGAAGCTGTTTACTTCTCTCCCAGCGCCATATTGTGGGAGAGCAGATGCATAGAATAAGTCTTAATTCCAGTAACAGTCTAGTCCGGTTTGCTCCCCACAGTGGACCACCTATGTGGATAGATGTATATACCATAGGCCATGACCACAGCAAAATACCCGCCACCTCAACTTGTGCTTTTATCTTTTTATCATTCTTCCCTTCCATCCCTCCTTGCGCTCCCCAATCCAATTTCCATGTAACCTTGACCTTCTTACTGTTACTATGGGCTATTATGCATGTTCTACACGTTTATAGAAATGGAACCACAAACAGTATGCACTGTTTTCTAACCAGTTTTTGTCACTCAACATGATTCAACATGACTAAGACACTCTTGTTGTTGTGTGTACCAAGAGTTAATTTCCTTTTATTGCTGAATAGCATTTCATTATATGAACCTACCATAGTTTATCTATTCACCTATTTGTGAACACTTAGGTTGTTCCAGTTTGGGGGTATTAGAAATGAAGCTGTTTGCACTTACGCCCCATGTAGGAACTCTGTCCTTAATGAGTTGTACTATGAGAATTAACTGCAAAACTTGTTCTCAAACAGTACTTTTTATGTTGTGGGGTGGGGGGTTGGTGCAAAGTGTTGAAATCTTTACTTAGTATAGAGTTGCTCTTTTGTATATAAAGTCAATCAAAAGTGAATCTTAATGAAGAATGGGATGGGAGAGGGAGTAGGAGGTAGGATGGGAGTGGGGGTGGGAGGGCAGGTATGGGGGAAAAAACACTATATTCCTAAAGTTGTACCTATGAAATTGGCATTCATTACATAAAAGCTTTAAAAAATAAAACAAATAAAAATTAAACTGTTTATGAGGCAGGCGTTTGGTGCAGCCGTTAAGCCACTACCTGGGATACTCCAATCCCACATCAGAATGACTGGATCCAAGTCCCGGCTCTGCTCCACCCCAGCTTCCTGCTAACGTGCACCCTGGAAGGCAGTGGGTGATGCCCCAAGGACTTGAGTTCTTGCTCCTCACATGGAAAACCAAACTAGTTTCTGAGCTCCTGGCTTTGGACTGGCGCAGCCCTGCATGTCGCAGATATTTGGGGAGTAAACTACCTAATGAAAAGATGTGGCCAGCACCGTGGCTCAATAGGCTAATCCTCCGACTTGCTGTGCCAGCACACTGGATTCTAGTCCCAGTCGGGACACCAGATTCTGTCCGGTTGCCCCTCTTCCAGGCCAGCTCTCTGCTATGGCCTGGGAGTGCAGTGGAGGATGGCCCAAGTCCTTGGGCCCTGCACCTGCATGGGAGACCAGGAAAAGCACCTGGCTTCTGGCTTTGGATGAGCACGATGCGCCGGCCACAGCGCGCCGGCTGCAGCGGCCATTGGAGGGTGAACCAATGGCAAAAGGAAGACCTTTCTCTCTGTCTCTGTCTCTGTCTCTCACTGTCCACTCTGCCTGTCAAAAAGAAAAAAAAAAGAAAAGATGTGTGTGTTTGTGTGTGTTTCTCTCTCTTCCTTCCACAGAAACTTTTGAAATGATAAATTAAAAATATATATAATAAAAATAGACTGACAGTTTCTTAAAAACACACACCTACCATAAGTTGCAGTCTTTCCATTTCTGGGTATTTAGGGAAGCACCACCTGACACATCCCAGGGCACTCCCTGGCAGGAAACAGGGATCAGAAATGGAGCCAGGCACTCCAGAAGGGGATGTGCTTGTCCCAAGCAGCATCTTCATGGCTGGGCTAAACACCTGCCTGCTCAAATTACTTTCACTCACCCATCAGTGAGCAAGTGTTCCTTTTTCTCCACATCTTTTCCAACAATTACTGCAGTCAGTCGTTTTTCTGGGACCAGAGTAGTTTCTAATAGTGAACACTTCCAACAGGGATGGAGAAGGGGACTCCAGAGGTTGGGGGAAGTCCTCCTGTGCACTCCCAACCCACAGTGAGACTTGTGAACTGGAAGGAGACACCCCTGAGTCAAATGACAGATCCATGGTGCCCAATGCTCACCCTGTTGACTTTATTTTGGATACACCACACCCACTTCCATGCCTATGCCTCCTTGGGCCACCTCTCCCTCCTTCCTTTATTCTCATATTCAAGACCAACAATTGGCCACCAGGCTCCTACCCAAATGTCCTGGCCACATACCTCAAGAACTCCTTTGCTGGCACCTTGGCTCACCTGTTTGACCCACCCAAGGAACCCCTTTACAGGTAACTTAATTCTCTGTCTCTATTCATAGGATCTTACCTAGCCATATGGCCTGCTGCCTCTGCCAATTTAAACATACTATCGAGGTTGTCTGCAACACCGTCAAGCTTCACTGTGACAATGAATGCCTGCCAAATACGACACATTGCCGTGAGTCGGAACTTCCTGAGGATCTTTTTTAATTTTTATTTGTTTTAAATTTCTTATTTTAAAATTTTAGGGTCAAGTTTAAAGTAACAATGTAATTAATTGCTGAATTTTTATTCATTCATTCAGATTTAAACTCCCTAAATTGCTACACTGCTCCCTTGCTGAAAGTCAGGTTCCCAATCACCACTATGTAATTTAATAATGTAACTTACAAATGCACTAAGGATCATGAAAAAGAGATGGAAGGGGAAGGAAGTAATGTTGGGAACCACACACGTGGTGTTCTGTGCTCTTGGGTGCTTTGCTTTTCAATGATAACTCATTTGCACACAGTCTATAAACTGGTTTTCTATGTGTTGGGCCTCAAGGGCCCTCTGTCTTATAGAACAGGTCTACACTGCTCACTGCGGTTGTTTGTTTTTGCACTTGTAGAAAAGAGTACAAGTGATGCTGTTTTATTGGGAGCCTGGGAGTTTCTGGTCCCATAACCAGAAATGGCTGCCTGGCTCCTCTGATGCAGTCGGAAGGCTCCTCCATTCCTGTAGACTGTCCAATTCTGAACCTGCTCTGAGTCTCACACTTTTCTATCCACAGAACACTTGGGTACTTTTAAGTATCTTTCTGTAGATGAGGGTTATTACCACTGACGTCATGACTTTCAAAATGTGACCGCTTTCTTCCTTAGACAGCTTGAATTCGGATCTCAGTCAGGGATCTGAGGCATTAGCACAGTGATAACTGTATACCCATCTACACAGTGTTGCTCACCTTTCAGAGCAGTTTCCTACCAATTATATTATTCCCTTCATCTCAAGAGGTGAGAAGGACAAGCATTGTTAATCTCCCTTTACAAGGGTGGGAAAGAACACACTGAGGTGAGGAGCAAGGCCCCTTGGCTTGACCACCTCTGCCCTCACTCCCCTTACATGCCTATCTCTTGCCATGGACACCTGTGATGGCAGCAAGAACACAGGGCCACAGGGAGGGAGGGAGGGAGGGAGGAAGCCTTGTGCTCCCTCAGCATGAGGCAGGACTGTGGAATGATGTGGCTGAGAAGCAGGGGCAGAGCCACAGAAGGGGCAGCTGGGTGGGGCCATTTGTCTTCCAGCCTTATTCTAAGCCTGGAGTGGTTGGTCATTGGAAACCAATGAAATAATACTGATCATAGTTACTGCTTTTTAACACTGCGAACTCTTCTGAATGCCACTCTCAAAAATATCTTTTTCTCCTTTTTTGTTGCCATTTCATAGGTTTGAGTTTGGTTTTACTTTTCTCTCTAAAGTCTCAATGGTACCCCAAATATTGGATTTGACTCCTAATTTAATTGATCAGAGTGTAGGGCTGTGGACTGACATAAAGCTGTCCCATCAGTCTTCCGTACCAAAAAGCAGTCTCTTCTTTTTTTGACAGTTGAAGAAGCATCTATAGGGAACCCAAAGGGGACATTCATGAAGATACTGCAAGCCCGGAAGAACAACACCAGCAAGCAGCTGACTATTGAGCCAGAGAACCCAGTATCAGAGAGAAACAGCGTGGACTTCCCAAGCCACATGAGTGAACAGCGGGACTTCAACGATGAAAGTGACGTTATTAGTGCACTGAATTACATATTGCCTTATTTCTCAGAGGAAAATCTACGAAATGTAGAATCAACATTATTACCATTCATTACACTACTTTTTTCAAATGTGCAAGATAGAGATAAGTCCCTGAGCTACGTGAAAACCCACATAAGAAGGCCCTCTCATCCTTACAGAAATAAGTTGAGAAAGCTCTATTTTCTACAGAATTTGTTAGATGAAGAAATTCAAGAAAAAATCGATGAGGTTAAGAAGGAAGAAAAGGCCATGCTTATGCAGCCTATCCTGTTAGGTCATCAATTTAACCCTCAAATCCTCCAAAAGAAATCAGAAACTGCCCCGTCACAGGAGAACAGCCTGGCAACCATGCCAAGTGTGGGGTACAGGCTGCAGAGAGTGAAAAAAGTCATCAAGGGGCCAAAGGGCTTACGGAAAAGGCACCTCCAGGAGATGAGGAAGAGCCTCGGGAGGAGACGGGGCACCTGGCCCTTTGCGGAGAGCATTGGGGGAAGAAGGCTTGGGAGAGCAGGCTCCAGGGAGCTGAAGGAGCTTCAAGTGGCTCAGAGGCCCAGGCAGGTGGCCGGAAACTCCTTGCACACGGAGCCCTTGCTCACAAAGGAACGTGAGGCTGCAGCCCCCTCTTTCCTGAAGAAACACATCCTGGGCAGGCCTTCTACCTCCCCTGCAAAATCTCTCTCTGAGATCAACAACAAAGGAAAAGACTTAACCTACACCATTTTTGTCTTAGAAGATGCCAATGCTAGAGCCAAAAATAAGGCGGCAGGGAAACCAATCTCGCATTCCAGACAAAATTACCGCTTTCACAAAACTCGCTCTCACCTGGTCCTCCGAACCCCCAAGGCCAAACTGAGTCAGAAGTTCAGAAGGAAAAATTCCCTCAACAGGCAGATGGCTGGGAAGAGGCCTCCGTTCCCTGCACTGCGGAGTCTCATAAACTCCCCCTCCGGAGAGGCTTTCTCATCCCCTGGAGGCCTGCATTCTCAGGGGAGTCCTCCTCTGAGAGAACCTTCTATAGAAGACACTAGGGAGGAAAACCATTCCGGAGGGCGTGTTTTTGAAGAAAACATTTTGCCAGAAAACACCACTGCACATGAAGAAACGCTCCCTGGCGACAAAATGCACACAGATCCTTCAGCTACAGATTCTGCTGGGACCGAGTTCGACCTAATGCCGACTGTGGACCAAACCAAGGAAACACAGTGGGAATACCCCAGCGAGGGCACTGAAGCCCCCACCATGCCCGTAGGCTTCACCTACCCCGTGATGCTGTCCCAGGGAGAACAGTTTGAAATTCAGCTGAATCAGCAGCTACAGTCCCTCATCCCCAACACTGACGTGAGAAGGCTCATTTCTCACGTCATCCGCACTCTGAAAATGGACTGCTCTGAGGCCCAGGTGCAACTGCCCTGTGCCAAGCTCATCTCCAAAACAGGCATCCTGATGAAGCTCCTCAGTGAGCGGCAGGAAGAAAAGATAGCCAAGGAAGAATGGGACGCAGAGCAGTGGAGGACCGAGACCTATATCAATGAGAGTACAGAAGCCCCGAGTGGACAGAAAGAGCAGGTGTCGAGTAAGGTGAGGACAGGAGATCTGCACTTTCCCATCCCTTAGGAGACCCCAAGCGGGAAGACCAGGGGCTCCCAGTCCAGATCTTGTCTCGGTAATGTAACTTTTGCCAAGACGGTGACACTTTGTTAGGAGGCAGACCTAACACACTGTAGAGAAAATGAGTAATACCAACATTATATATAATACAGCAGATTTTGTATGGTCTTTTAAGATCTTTTACACCACTCACCTGAAGAACGGGGTTCTGAATATTTAGCATCCATATTTTCCAGCTCTTTATTCTGTCTTTTTAAACTGTGCTCTTTCTTAGCTCGCAAAAGGAGCTCAAGAACACGGCTATCACAACAAGCTCATCGTGGCAATATCTGTGACGGCAGTGGTCACGATGCTGGTTATCATCTTCTGTCTCATTGAGGTAAGGACGACTCGTTCAGGTTGCCAGAGTGCATCCTTCCTTTGTAATAGACTCGGAATCCACAGACTGTACATCAAAGCCACTTTCCACGTACCATGAGCTGACCTTCCTCTTTAGTCACCAAGACTGAGATGCGCTTTACTCTTTCCCTTGAAAAGCACATTCCACAGATTTTTTAAAGGAACCCCACTCGTGGGAAATCTGTGCAACTGGAACCGAGATAACAAGGGACTGGACATTTGGAGAGGTTAAGTGTAAGAAGGCCAGAGTAAAGTGGCAGAAGTTCTCCAAAATTGTGTCAGGGATTTGATGTACTCTCTTCTACCACTGATTTCTTTCCTCATTGCTGAAATGATGAGATTATATACTCTCCACCCTCAAGGAACTGTCTCTGCCCTTGGGAGAAAGTACACAGCCGAAAGACAAAAGTATTATCTTACAGAGTCATTAGATCTACGTAGCATCCTACTGCTCCAATGTCTAAGACTTTGTCTAAATGAGTTCAGCTGATGCATTGCAGCTGACTCCTGCATCAAGCTGCTCTAAGATGTGTTCCCTCCCTGGAGCTTGCCTGCACCCTCCCACACAGCCCAGTGTTTTCACAGTCCCACCACACAAGGCTCCCACAGTCACAAGCACCCAGCCCCCTGTCAATTCTCCCAGAGTCCGGCATCTCCTCTAGGTTGGTTGCTGGGTTCACGGTGACTAGCTGGAGCAGCTGTTACGTATCTCCAAAATGGTGCCTGCCCTCTCTTGGCTAGTTACAGCATTCCAGTGCCTGAGGTCGGGAGAGAGAAACGTGAACTCCCCCACTTTTTTTTGCTCTAGGTTGGCAGGTACATCATCCCCCACAGAGCTCCAAGCCAGACCCATGCCAGGCTTTTCCCACAGCTTTATTGCCAGTGGCTTGAGCTGCTGAAGTATGGTCTTGCCTCATTCCAAAGCTGGTGCTGAGGCTCTCAGCTGCTGGGGTCTCAAACTGTGCAAGTCCACACCCTCCACATAGGTCCGCAGCATCCATCCAATTTGCATGGAGTTTCCTCTACCATTTTCTCCCTAAACCTTCCCTGAGATTGCACTCCTTCCACTTTTTTTAACTATCCACCCCTAGACTAGAGCAGCAAGCTGCCTCCCTATGCCACCATCTTGAAAAATCCCTGAGATGTGACGATTTTAAATAGCCTTTGTGTGAACTGTTGAAGAACAGTGAATTTTTTTCTTCATACTAGTTGTCGAACATTTTACTTAGTATAGGGTTAATCTTATGAGTATAATGTTAACTGAAAATAGATCTTCATAAAATAAGAATGGAAATAGGAGAGGGGGGAAGAATAAGGGATGGGAGTGTGGGCAGGAGGGAGGGTAAGGTGGAAAGTATCACTATGTTCCTGAATCTGTATACATGAAATCTGTCTATCTTCAATGAAAGTTTTTTTTTAACTTTTATTTAATGAATATAAATTTCCAAAGTACGATTTATGGATTACAATTGTTTCCCCCCCATACCGTCCCTCCCACCTGCACCCTCCCATCTCACACTCCCTCTCCCCTTCCATTCACATCAAGATTCATTTTTGATTATCTTAATATACAGAAGATCAGCTTAGTATACATTAAGTAAGGATTTCAACAGTTTGCTCCCACACAGAAACATAAAGTGAAAAATAATAGATGATTTTTTTAAATGATGATGAAATCAGATCAGACCTATTGTCATGTTTAATCCCAGTGAGAGTCAAGTTGGGAGTTGATAATTTCTTTTTTTTTGTTTTTTTACAGAGGATCAGTTTAGTATGCATTAAGTAAAAATTTCAACAGTTTGCACCCCCATAGAAACACAAAGTGAAATATATTGTTTGAGTACTCGTTATAGCATTAAATCTCAATGCACAGCACATTAAGGACAGAGATCCTACATGAGGAGTAAGTGCACAGTGACTCCTGTTGTTGACTTTACCAATTGACACTCCTGTCTATGGCATCAGTAATCTCCCTATGCTCCAGTCATGAGTTTCCAAGGCTATGGAAGCCCTCTGAGTTCTCCGATTCTTATCTTGTTTAGACAAGGTCATAGTCAAAGTGGAGGTAATGAAAGTTTTTTAAAAGACATGTCTAGCCACAAGAAGTAAGTGATCACAGCATAGAGATGAGAAAGAGACCAGCATGGGTAGTGCCCACCCTAACACTACATAGTTTCAGTGTAGGGCAAGCTCCTGCTCTCTAATCTTTTTCATAAATTTAGTAGTTTTTCTCATCTATTTTTTCCTAAAAGATGGCAGCTGGTCAGATTTTGTAAAAAGTTTTCTTGGGGTTTGAGTTAAGTTGCCTTGAATTTGTAGATTAATTTGAGAACTGACATCTTTATGATACCCTAGAAACATGACATTTTATGGACTTCAGAAGAGCATCCTCATCACATAAATCTTACACAACTTTCATTGAGTTTATTCCAAGATAGTTTATTCCTTTCTATTGCTATTAAAGAAGGGCTCTGTACTCCATTTTCCCTCTAGTCACTGGTGGTGCACAACAAACAGGAGATTCACTGTACTACTCTCCTGACTCAGCACCTAGTCACCTCCCCGGACCCACACGTTACGTCCAACAAAATGTCAGCTGATTATCTTGGGCTTTTTTTTTTTTAGGTTGTCCACCATCTCCTATGCAAATGATGACAGTTTTGTCTCTTCCTTTGCAGTAATTATACCCCATTTATTTTTCTTATTGCACTAATTTCAGCCTTTTCAACAATGATGACTAGTAGCAGTCTAATAAGTATCCTACTCCTGTTCTTGCCTTTAAAACACCATTGTTTAGGTTTCTGGTCCATACTTTCAGCAGGTTAAGGGTGTTTCCTACTACTCCACTTTTTTTTCTTCCAGATTTTTTAAATTTTGTTTAAGGACTACAACTTCCATGTTCCCAAATTAGTATAGATTAAATGCATGACGCTGCACTCCCATTCCACTTTTAAGAGGACTCATTGATGACTGGCTGTCAATAGAATGTATTAAGTCCCAGAGGCATTCAAGACCAAGGACTGTGGAAGAGTGAGAACTATTAACAAGACAGAATTCCTGTCCTCAAAAAAGCTATCTTATTGGGCAGGCAAGGCTTTTAGAGAAAGAAAGGGAAGGTAAACGATTTGGAGATAGAATCATTATGGTGAATAATGACTGCTTTTCCTTACAAAACAGATTTACTCTCATAGAGGAAGAGGAAGAGAAGACATAGAAAAATCTTCAACGTAAGTATCAGTCTGACAATTGTTACATTAGAATTTTAGAAGTAGAGGAGTACTGAGAACTCATCTATTTAAACCTGCTCATTTTAGAATGAGGACATTGCCAGAGGCAGAAGACTATCCATCTGAGTGTTTTGCCTGATTCCAGCAAATCTGGTCCCCAGCCATGGCTGGGGAGACGGCACCAGCACGGACACATGTGCTGTCAGTGGTCCTTCCGAGACACAGCAGCTAGGGAGGGGCTTTGTTTGTGCTGTTCCTGCTGCTGGTGGCATCTGGCCAGTTCAGAGGCCTTTCCAGAGGCTCGGAGAAGGGCTATGGAAAGACACATGACACTGGGGGAAGGGGGACAGTCGCCCTCAAGGCTGCTGGAGAGTAAAACGTATGAGGTGGCTGGAAAACTTACTGGTTTCCAGACCCCCACTGCCTATGCCTTTTATTCACACCTTCTCAGACCGTTTGTCTCTCCCTGTTATGATAAGCATACAAGGAGAAAGGGACAATACTGGTCCCATAGTCACACTGCCAGTGAGTATTACAGAGAGGATGGTTCCTCCCCAGCCAGGGACTTCTCCCTTGGTCATAGTGAGCTTGGGCTGTGTGCTACAATTTCTATTGCAAATCAATACCCACACGCTCTGTAGACACAAGCAGTTGCTGAAACAATGCACTCTTTTTCTGTTTTAATCATATTCAAAAAGGGTACCTTGTATTTCCACGCTGGTTTTGTCCTTTAAACTGGTTTCACTACTCAATCTTCCATCAGTGACAGACACCCTGCAGTGAGAAAAATCTTTGAGCTGGGTAACGTTGCTATTGGACTCGGGCATTGCTTCATAGGATTCAATTTATAGGGGACTAGAGCAGCTATGGAAACACAAGCATTTTCTCCCTACACCCCAGTGAATGATGCTTGTGAGGCTAAATCCTAAAGGGGCAGGTGTCAAATGCCTCTGGAGAGAGAAAATACTTCTGCCCCGTGTGGTGGTGCAGTGTGTCTACTGCGCAAGCACACTTGGCTGAGAAAGGCACTGGGACTGACAACAGACAAAAGTCTCCCCAGAGACACTGCAGGTCTGTAGGGACAGAGGGCTCCTGGAAGCCCAGCGCCCTGGGTACTGCGTCTGAGACCCCAGGCTTGTAGTGAGCACTCACTGCAGTGATGGCTGAGGTGCATGTGTCATCCCAGGAAGACCGGAGATGCACACTGTGAGAAGTGAACAATGGCACTCGTCTCTAATGGCCTTGTGTGTGTTTTTCCCCAAGGAGCTTTCACCAATCAGTGCCTAGAAAGTGCTCGGAAGATGAGACTCAGGTAAATGGGAGGAGGCTGCAGTGTGTGGCTGGAGACAGCAGGGAAAATGCTCAATTCACATGTCTTTTTGTCTTTCCTAGGGCTTCTTCCGGCTGAGGTGGCCACTCTGGCTGAGGCGTCTGCTCAGCCCTTTCGGTGGCACACGCAAGAAAGCCAAGGACTTGCCCCCGGACAAGGAGCCTTCCGTAAAGGAAGAGCTTCCCGACAAGGACGCAAGGTATGTGACAGGGCCACTTCACCGTACTGAGTTTGGGGAGGCGGGGAGGGTGGCAGGAGTGGAAACCTTGCTCTGCTCTCTTCCCACAGGGAGCTCAGCGAGGCCCCCACCGAGAAAACGCCCCCTCCAGAGTCCTCGGCAGAAGGTGAAGAGAGCGAAGCCCCCGAGGAAAACACAGAGTGACCGTCCCGCCTCTGTCACCTGCAAGTCCTGTTTTCTGATATTGGCATCTCAGCGGTGCTTATAAAATATTTATTTGCTTACATTCATGGGTGTGATATTCGTAAGCAATTCTAGCCAGATGGTGAGAAATTAAAATGTTGTCAAATATTTATTATATGCAGTAACAGGGGCCACAGGCAAGAAAAGCAAGACTGCTTCTAGAAGCCTCCGAGGGACTCAAGCCCACCCCAGGGGCACAGCACCAGCAAGAACTCTCATTTCTCTTCCTCCATTAAGTCAGTCTCCAAGAACCCAAAAACACATCCTCAAGGCGTAGACTTTTAAATCAAATACCAGGTGTTCTGGTGCTTTCTCTCCCCTGAATCACTGAGAACCAGTCAACAGAGGGGGACTAGACCTCCGGCTCACAGAGGACCCGCTTCCTCTTGTCGGTCTCGGAGGGCCTTGGGGGTGGTCAGAATATTTGGATCATAATACCTCCCAAGTCACTGTCCAAAGTTTGTCACTAGGGGTGAGAAGCACTTCAGCAAGCTACCAGTATTCCTGAGTCTAAAATATAAGATGAAATGGTACTAATAACAATGCGCAGAGGCCAGCGCTGTGGTGTAGTGGGTCAAGCTGGCACCTGCAGTGCCGGCCTCCCATATGGGAGCTGGTTCAAGTCCCAGCTGCTCCACTTCTGATCCAGCTCTCTGCTATGGCCTGGGAAAGCAGTAGAAGATGGCCAAAGTCCTTGGGCCCCTGCTCCCATGTGGGGGACCCAGGGGAAGCTTCTGGCTCCTGACTTTGGATTGGCTCAGCTCCGGCCATTGCAGCCAACTGGGAAGTGAACCAGCGGATGGAAACCTCTCTCTCTCTCTCTCTCTCTCTCTCTCTCTCTCTCTGTCTCTCTCTCTCTGTAACTCTGCCTTTAAAGTAAATAAACAAATCTTTTTAAAACCAAAACCAATGGGCAGTTCTGCAATTCTCTGTGAATGCCAAGTGGGCATTCTATAATTCAATTCAATTATGACACAGCTAGTGTCAGGTCGCACAAGCTAAGGGCTTAGTCCCACATGCTGACCTTACTTCAGGTGCCAATCAAAAATCCAGTTTGCCACCTGTGCTTCTGACTGGGTAGCTATAAATCCGGATTCCTGTGACATCCCTCTTTGGGCACAATCACTTGCTAGAATCCAGAAAAATAGTTACTTAGTCTCGCCAACTGATCAGAAAGGATGATGTAAGGATGCAAATAAGCAACCAGATGAAGACACACATCCGCGTGGTCTGGAAGGCTCACATGGAGTCAGGGTGTTCCACCCTGCCAACACAGGGACGTATGCCTCCACCTGGGGGCTCCCCTATGCCAGCTGTCCTGAGTCAATCTCCAAGACACAGGCATCTACTTTAACAAGGCTCTGTGTGCTCTCTACACTCCTGAGGTGTTATAGGGAAGGCCAGGAGAAAGCAGAGGCCCTCTGGCTACTTCAAGGCTAGAGGTCAGCAGGGAGATGAGGGTGGGGAAGACAGAGCAAGGCGAGGAGGACTGGTGTCTGGCAAAGTCTGGAAGGCACAATGTTAACATTGCTTTGCAGCTTCCCATCCTGGAAGCCAGGGCCTCCCACGTCCAGGGCAACAGGCTCCACTGGCTCTGGCTCCTGACATCCTGGTGGGATTGGGAAGCTGCAGAGTCTTGGAGAACGCAGTAGGGAGCAGCACCCCCATTCAAGAAGAGGAAGACACCGAGGATGGAACAGAAGCGGAAACAGGGCTTCAAGCTGAAGCTTTAAGTGTTGGCGGGTACTGCTGGAAAGAGGGTTTTGCACCACGCTGTAGCTGTGTGGGCTTGCAGGGTGGAAGGAAATGAAGGGTATGAAATCTCCATGTGGATGAGAGCCACACCCCAAGGAAGGCAGAGTAATAAAAGGCACCTGGGTCCCTAACACATGAGCCAAAACACTAGCCCCGGACATCCTCACCACGTCGTTACTCAAGAGCCCAATAAACTGATTTTTTATTTTAACCTACTGTTGTGTGGGTCTCTGTTGTAGCACCTGAACCTACAACCTCATCAGTGTTAGCTCTGGTCACAGTAACGCTATGTCATACACCATCCCAAAACACAGAGTGGGTTACAATCACCATTCTTTCAGCTCTGTAGGTCGTGGTGATACAGGTAGGAAAAAGCCAGCTGGGTTAGGTTGAACTTGGATGGAAAGTGAAGGCAGGCGGCTACAAGATGGGGAGAAGGGTTTCTAATGAACATTGAGCCGGCATGCTGTTAAAGCAGACTTTGCATAAAGGCCAACTGAAATAAGTGCAGAGAGCAAGCCTTATACAAGCGAAGGGTTGCATTTAACAGACATGCAATTGAGAATCAAAAAAAGCCTGGAACCTAAAAAATGTTAGGAGAGAAGAGTTTTGAGACTCTAAATGCACAAAACACAGACACCTGGGATTGTAAATGAGCAGAGCTAAGTGGTGAAGCCAGGGACTGCGACCTAACAAGTCCAGGGCTACAATAACAGGGACAGTGTTCAAGATGGGCCCAAAACTCATAAAGTGCTGACCCAAAGGAATTTTGGGGAGGGAGGACACCTGGGCAGATTCTAGCCAAATGGGCAGAGTGAACTAAGCAAGATGGGATCACAGCAAAATGACCGTTCAACAGTTTCTTTATTCACCCCGTCCCGTGTTTTCATACTTCAGCTGCACGAGACAGTCAACCCGGGTGACTGAGGACACCTAGGACATGTGTGCCTGATCATCTCCACAGTTTTGCTCGAGTGCTGTGCTGGCAGGGCTGGCTCTGCTTCTCACACGGGTCTGCCGATCAGCCATGGCGGCTCTGGTCACAGGTATTCACTCTGGGGCCCAGGCTGGCCGAGGCAGCTGCTCCCCGAGAGCAGCTCTTCTCACAGTGAAGGCAGAAGCACATGAGGGCCACAGAAACTCACGCGGCCCCTCCAGCCTAGGCTCAGAACCACTATGTCTTCATTGCTTCTTCATCACATGGGCCACAGCAAGCCACAGTCTTCCCACAATGAGACTACGGCAAGTGTGCGGATCAGGGAGGGGCGAGGAATTGGGGCCAATAAGTGCGTCTACTCCACTGTGATGAACCCTGGTTTGAAGGTTACACGACCTGGGCCCACTCTTCTAGGGGTTGCCTGGAAATGAGTGTAGTAAAAGGCACTGTCCATCCCTCACCCCCAGTTTTCTATTAGGTCAGGAATCCTGAAAAGGCAGCCTTCCTTCTCCACAAAGCCCCTGTGCCCTTCCCTCAATGCCTAACACCCAGTCTGCCCCCACGGATGACGCAGCAAGATTGCTGAGCGCGTTTTAGATGGTCCCTTTATTCCCCCCCACTGCACCCCACTATATGAATCGTTAGGAAATATAGTCTAACCTCCTAAAGCCCAGCAGCCAGTGCACTAAGTATCCACCCAAAATGCTCTTAAGAGATTGTTCCATTGAAGCTGAGTCTGTAGCCAGATCTGATACCAAATAGTGCATCTACTTCCTCGAGGGGACCTCAAGAAGAAGGAGGTAGGGCCAGCACTGTGGCATAGCAGGCTAAGCCACTTGCAGTGCCAGCATCCCATATGGCCACTGGTTCAAGTCCCAGCTGCTCCACTTCTGATCCCATTCCCTCCTAATGTACTGGGAAGGCAGGAGAAGAATGACCCAAGTCCTTGTGCCTCTGCTCCCAAGTGAGAGACCTGGAGGAAGCTCCTGGCTCCTAGCTTCAGCCTGGCCCAACCCCAGCTGTTGTTGCAGCCATTTGGGGAGTGAACTAGCAGATAGAAAATCTGTCTCGCTCTCTAACTCTGCCTTTCAAATAAATACATTAAATCAGGAAGAGGAAGAAGCAGCGGCATTGGCAGCAACAACAAGAGATCGGAACAGGTTAGTGAAATTTCTTTCTCTAGAGGCCATTTGGACCTGGGAAATTTTTTTTTAAAAGCTTTTTATTTACTTATTTGAGAGGTAGAGTTACAGACAGTGAGAGGGAGAGGAGACAGAAAGAAAGGTCTTTCTTCCGCTGGCTCAGTCCCAAATGGCCACAAAGGCCAGAGCTGTGCCAATGCAAAGCCAGGAGCCAGGAGCTTCTTCCAGGTCTCCTGCATGGGTGCAGGGACCCAAGGACGTGGGCCATCTTCTACTGCTTTCCCAGGCCACAGCAGAGAGCCAGATTGGAAGAGGAGCAGCCGGGATTCGAGCTGGCATCCATATGGGATGCCAGTGCCACAGAGGATTAACCTACTGCAGCACAGCGCTGGCCCCTGGGACCTGGGAAATTTTAAAGTTTCTCACAAGCAGAAATATCCTAAGAGGCAGGCTGTCTCAAGGCCCAAAATTAGCCAGAGATCCACAAGGCTTCAGGACAACTGAGAGGCAGTGAGAGTCACCACCAGCGAGCAGTCACCCCACTGCTGCACAATGCCCCTTGGCCACTCAGCCACAGGTGCTCCACCTTAACTGCCGTCTTTCTCGGAAGACCTTGCTCTTTAAAGGAGAACCATTAAAAAAGACCAACCGCCACTGAATTCAGGGCACAGGCCACGTACACTGAATGTATTTTAGGGCAGTGGCTCATGATAAATTGTTTCCCAAGTTCCTCAAAGGTACTGGTTAGTGTCAAGCTCTCTCGGGCCCAGGCTGATAACTATGAAGTGTGGGGAATTTCAGTTGTTGGGAGGTACTTGGTTATGATACATGTGGACTCTTAGGGCTTATTATAAAAGTGATGGCCTATGGCTCTCCAGACTGAGAAAGGATTGCCTTTGTGAATAATAAGAGGATGCAGCAGTTATAAAAAATTAATAGACTGTGACAGTCTGTCTCCTAGATATATAGGTGTGTTAAGTGAACAAAGCCCTATGGTAATGTGTGGGTAAAGCATGCTACTATCTTAGTTTTCTGTTGCTACAACAAAATACCTAAGACTGGGTGATTTATAAAGAAGCTCATTTGGCTCATGGTTCTGGACCTGGTTAGTCCAAGACTATGGTGCGGACGTCTGCTCAGCATCTGCTGAGACCCCTCTTACTGCATTAGAACACGACACAGAGCATCACATGCTGGGACACAGCACGTATGCTGGCTCAGGTTGCTCTTTCTAAAATGCTGCTAATGCCAATGGGGCTCCCTCTGTCCTGACCTCATCCAATCCTAAGTACCTCCCACAGCCTCTACCTCCAGACACCATCAACACAGGAGATTTGGAATTCAGGTGTTTTTTTTTTTTTTCTTATTTGACAGGTACAGTGAGAGAGAGAGAGAGAGAGAGAGAGAGAGTGAGAGTGAGAGAGAGAGAGAGAGAGAGAGAGAGAGAGAGAGAGAAAGGTGCTCCTTCCACTGGTTCTCACCAAATGGCCACCATGGCCGGGGCCACGTTGATCCAAAGCTAGGAGCCAGGTGCTTCCTCCTGGTCTCCCATGTGGTTGCAGGGCCTAAGCACCTGGGCCATCCTCCACTGCCCTCTCGGGCCACAACAGAGAGCTGGACTGGAAGAGGAGCAACTGGGACTAGAACCCAGTGCCCATATGGGATGCCAGTGCTGCAGGTGGAGGATTAACCAAGTGAGCCATGGTGCCTGCCCTGGAATTCAGTTTCTAATATGTGAACTTTGTGAGGACACAGTCCAACAACAGCAACTACTGTGTGCTCTGCATTATCTGTATAGAACTTTAGGATCCATTACAGCAGCCACTAGCTACATATGGCTGTTTAAATGTAAATTTGAAAGTCAAAGCTCCCAAGTCACACTTGGCCATCTTTTTTTTTTTAACTTTTACTTAATTATTTTCTTTTTTCTTTCTTTCTTTTTTTTTTTTTTTTGACAGGCAGAGTGGACAGTGAGAGAGAAAGGTCTTCCTTTACCGTTGGTTCACCCTCCAATGGCCGCCGTGGGCGGCGCACTGTGCTGATCCAAAGCCAGGAGCCAGGTGCTTCTCCTGGTCTCCCATGCGGGTGCAGGGCCCAAGAACCTGAGCCATCCTCCACTGCACTCCTGGGCCACATCAGAGAGCTGGCCTGGAAGAGGGGCAACTGGGACAGAATCTGGCGCCCCGACCGGGACTAGAATACTGGAATACTGGGGATACTTTATTTATCTTTATTTATAGCTAAGCATTTATACATTGTCTACTACCGTGAGGAAAAAAAATCATAGTGAGGTACAACAATAATTACAAACCTCCACTAGCTTTTCCACACACTGGCACAAGTCTAGTAGAATAATCTGAGGAAGGTTTTCAGTTGACAAAAGCAGTCTTATACAATTCTTTCCTTTCCACTTCATTATACCACTTATCACTTCAGCCCTACGAATTATTCACTTCCTATCCCTACATGAAACAGGATCTAATAATCCATCAGCAATTGCTTCCAATTCATATAAAATTGCATGTCACCCTTACAGTAGAATGTAATATATCCTAGCTCCTCTTATTGTTTTTTTTCCTCACCCTAGTCTTATTTTCCCTTGACCTGCTGGGAGACCCTGACAATAATACCCCAGCAAACCCCCGTATACCCTTCCCCATACTAAACCAGAATAGTCGATCCACCTATGCAATCCTATGATCAATCCCAAATAAACTAGGCAGTGCCCTAACCCTAGTAGCCTCAGTCCTATTTCTACCCATTATTTGTATCTTCAACTATCAAAACAATGAAGCACAATATCCTTCCCTCTAAGCCAAGGCTTATTCTAAATTATACTAGCAAAGCTCTTCACACCCAAGTGAATCAGAGGACCCTTCTTTTCAGACAAACAGAAGCCATTATGTAATTCCTCTAGCTAAAGACGGGAGGAAACCAGGACCGACCTGAAACTACACAGGGGTAAGGTTGTCTAGGAAAAGAATACCAGGGTGAATAAATTTCAAATCCTACCATGGGGTCATGTCAACTTCTGGGCTTGAACAAACAAAAGGGACTAAAAAGAAGAGCAAGACGGGATGAAGCCGAATCATGAACATCGGGAGTAGCAGGGAGTTCCTTCTGAGCTGCTACTGAGAGGCAGGGAGACAAAGACCAAGGAACTCCCCGAGCTGCAGCCAGGAAGTCAGCTGACTGACGGAGCTAAGGTGCAGTTTATCACGTGTCTATGAGAGGACTGTGACGACTACGACTCTGGACAGAGATTTGTTGTTTGACTTTTAAAACCAAAAATCACAAACGGAGATTTTTTTTCCACCCACTAACATTTTAGTAACCATTATGTGAAAACCACTGTGAACAAGACTGGGGAAGAACAATGGTCCCTGTCTGTCGCTCCCCCTCTTCGCAGAGGAACGACACAGGACCCTGCGCTGTTCTTTTGTCTGCTCGGCCCTCCCCGGGTTTGCTGCTGGTTCTTCCTGGGTTGGCTACCAACCCTTCCACCTCCATGGAAGGGTGGTTCCCCCTGCCACTTTCCCCACTTCCACGGGGGAGTGGCACACCGCCGGCGCCGGCTGGCTCTCTCGGGGGCTGCACAGGTGTTCCTTCAGATAGATGTTCCCCTTAGATGTTCCTGGTGCATGTTGTCTCTCTCCTCCTTTATAGTCCTCTTCCACCAATCCCAACTCTGCTACCCACACGCCGAGTACGCTGCTCTCCTCCAATCAGGAGCAGGTCCTACAGCTTGTCAAGTTGGTGAGAGGCAGCTGTGTAGAAGTTTACTCCTCTCCCAGCGCCATATTGTGGGAGAGCAGATGTATAGAATAAGTCTTAATTCCAGTAACAGTCAAGTCCGAGTTGCTCCCCACACCTGTCCTCTGTCATATTTTCTTGGCCCAAAAAGTACCACGACTAAAACTATTTCAAGATTTCAAAACATATTTTAAAGGAAAAAAATCAGGCTTATGGAGTCAGGCAAAGTCTTTACAATGTAGCAACTGTCTGTAAAAAGATACTATGTAATTTGATTAATTCTTAAAATTTTGGAACTTCCTTAAAAAAATCAGGTTGCTTATTCTATCAATAGAATCCTGACAATCCTGGAAACATGAATGAAATGACAGCATAGAAACTTGAATGAAAGGTCTAAAGATTTTTAGATGACTGTTCTCTTTTATAAAGCCACACTCACAATGAGAGTGAATTCGGAACCGACTCATGCAGTTAGGGGAATGATGCAGATCTGAGACAGAATCCGAGGTCCATGGGTGACTGGCACCCAACCATCCATTTGGGGGGTCCCAGTAAAATGTACTGAGTAGGATGACCTTCAGGGAAAACTTAATTAGCTGAGGATGCCGGAAGACCCAGAGACCAAGCAACGGCTGCTGAGCAAGTGACTAGAACCATTTTTACAACTCTTGTCCACTAAGTACAACCATAACCCGCCGAAATACATGGACACACCAAAATAAGAACACTGGCATGTGGTAGGACCCGTAGTACAATGGCAGGGCACCTTGTTCCCACCCACCAACAGGAGGAGGAGACCAACTTGTGGGACCCCCCACCGCCACGAAGGTGCTTCCTCCGGGATCCGCCTGACCACACCAGGCGCCCTCAGCGTCCGCACCCCGCGGGCACCGCCGGGACCCCGGGCCACCAGGGGCCGCGCCGCTCCCTCCTCAGAGGCCGAGGCCGCCGGGCGGCGTCTCCGCAGGAGCCCTGCCCGGCCGGGGCTGACCGAGAGAAGCCACGCGGACGCCGGGTCCTCGCTCTCCCTTCCCGGCTCCCGCTCCGGGACGGGGTCAGGGCCGACGGCGCCGCTCCGGCCGCGGACACCAGGACTCGCCATGCCTGAGGAGCCGGCGCCGCGCAGACGCGGGAAAGCTCTCCGCCCGGCCGAACCCGCGCCCTCACCTGGCGCACGGCCGCGGGCCCGCCCTTCCCGCCGGCTTCCGCCGCTGCCCCTCGCTCGCCGCCCTGTCCGGGATCGGGGCTGGGGCTCCGACGGCCCTCGGGCTGTAACTGAAAACAGCACCCGAACCGTCGCCCAAACGGCGGTTGCAACGCTAAGTAGCCTATTTATAGACTCACTATTCAAATGAGGGCTCCAGAGAGGGAGTCAGATTGGATGGAACGAAACAGTACCAACCAATCAGAAAGCAAAGGTTGCGCCTATGCAAATGTGGACCATTGCAAAAGCAACAAATTTGCAATTGCCAAGTTACTGTACCCTAGGTCAACAAAGCACTACAGTGAGCTGTTAGTATGGAGACCAGCCCCAGGAAGCTGCTGTTAGAGAAGAGGACCCTTCATTGTCCATGAAAATTTGTGAGCAGAGGAAATGTCCTTGAGGCGGTCTTATCCTGGTTGCGGGTGGGAGGGCAGGCCTGCTTCCCCTGGTGCACGGATGTGTTGCTCAGGACAGAAATAAGGCAAAAAGTTCCAGAGAGGCGGGGGAGGAGGCCAGAGAAGGACCCAGGAGCAAAGTCCAGAAGCCATAAAGCAAAACCAGGGCGAGCTGTTCCCACGGGTAGCAGTCACTTGCGTGGGGTAGGGCGCAGAGCCGTAAGTGAACACACAAGGGGGCTGCAGTCTGGGTGGGGTTTAGTGTGCAGAAGGTTTTCTGCCAATGTCATGGCACAGCCACATGGGGTTTAACCTCCACATGGCCCTCAGCACCATCTCCTCCTTCCTGGTCCTGGGGGATCGTGGGAAAGCAGGCAGACTGGATTGCCAGGTAAGGGGAGGAGTTGCAGTGCAGACCTAGAGGCTTCTGGCTCACCTGTTCCCACCTAATTTTTCTGTCTTGGCCCCTGTATCACCAGGCCCCATCTCTACCACTGAACTTGGTGGTTTCCAGACCTGTGCCTTTTCTGTTTCCTTTCCCTCTGCGACATGTAATAGTAACCCATCATTAACACTGCATGTGCTGTCTCAGGCACTGTTCCCCAGAGACTCCGCCCTCCACGTGGTAACTCCTTTGCTTTTCATGGAGGACACTATGAAGAAAATGTCACTACTGTTTATGGAAACAATTAAGGGGGCCGGCACTGTAGCATAGTAGGCTAAGTCTCCACCTGCGGCGCTGGCATCCCATATGGGAGCTGGTTGAGTCCCAGCTGTTCCACTTCCCATCCAGCTCTCTGCTATGGCCTGGGAAAGCAGTAGGAAGATGGCCCAAGTCCTAGGGCCCCTGCACCCGCGTGGGAGACCTAGAAGAAGCTCCTGGCTCCTGGCTTCAGAGAAGCCCAGTTCCAGCTGTTGCGGCCATTTGGGGAGTGAACCAGCGGGTGGAAGTCCTCTCTCTCTGTCTCTCTGTCTCTGTCTCTAATGCTGCCTCTCAAATAAATAAATAAATCTTAAAAGAAAACATTCTGGGACTCACTCTGGGTTTAGTGAGTGCTGTGGCTCAAGTTCTGAGAACAAAACAAAAGCTTTCAACTCCCTGGTTCTCCAATGTTCTTTCCTCCTTTATTACCCAAATTCCAATCTCCTGGCAGAGAGAAGTCGCCTAATAAAGTTCTGAGGGGAATTTTTCAGAGGGGGAAAAAAAAATCCAACAACCTCTGGGCTTTAGAGGGAACTGTTTATTCTGGGGCTGTTTGGGATCAATAACCCACTATTTCAGACCTGCAGAGATCCATGTCCTGACCTGCCACCGTTTCTATTCCGAGAGCTCACGTGGCCCAGATTCTGCCGCCTCTGAGCCATGGCTGCCTTTCAAGATACAAAAAACATCTGAAGTCTCCATTTCATTCTCTGATAGCTCCTGGCTTTGGATCAGCGCAGCTCTGGCTGTTGCGTGTCGGGGTCTCAAGCCCTAGGCTGGCCCCTGACCAGCAGGGGCCACTACAAACACTCCCCAACAAGGCGAATGGTCCACGGGTGATGAACACATCACAAGCACCCGTGGGTTCTGTCGAAGCAGGAACCACTTTATTGAGGAAGTGTGCAGGCTTATAAAGCTTACAAAGGGCATGAGCAGTAGGGGAGCCAATCAGAGAAGAGGTCACGCAGGCATGGGTGGGCAACGCACAGGGGCAACTTAAGCAAAGTATAGGGATCATGCACTGTCCACGTGTCCAGAACTAAATCTGACCTATCCCTGCCCCCTGCCGGTGCTTTGATCTTATGTAGCTTAACTGAGGCAGCCTCAGACCCACCAGGCACCATATGCCTGCCTTAGGTTATCCCATCTGACTGGGATCAGCCCTTTAAGGAGCATGTCTGTCTTAGGTTGTCCCCCTCTGGGGATCTTACCCGTCTTTGACTACTACTCCAGCTGTTAAGGGCTGCACCAGGGGATCTTTTTTTTTTAACTTTTATTTAATGAATATAAATTTCCAAAGTACGGCTTATGGATTACAATGGCTTCCCCCCCAATACCGTCCCTCCAACCCACTACCCTCCCCTTATCCACTCCCTCTCCCCTTCCATTCACATCAATATTCATTTTCGATTCTCTTCATATACAGAGGTTCAGTTTAGTATACATTAAGTAAAGATTTCAACAGTTTGCTCCCACACAGAAACATAAAGTGAAAAATAATACATGATTTTTTAAATGATGATGAAATCAGGTCAGACCTATTGGCATGTTTAATCCCAGTGAGAGTCAAGTTGGGAATTGATAATTTCTTTTTTTTTTTTTTTACAGAAGATCAGTTTAGTATACATTAAGTAAAGATTCCAACAGTTTGCACCCCCATAGAAACACAAAGTGAAATATACTGTTTGAGTACTCATTATAGCATTAAGTCTCAATGTACAGCACATTAAGGACAGAGATCCTACATGAGGAGTAAGTGCACAGTGACTCCTATTGTTGACTTTACAAATTGACACTCCTGTTTATGGCATCAGTAATCTCCCTAAGCTGCAGTCATGAGTTTCCAAGGCTATGGAAGCCTTTTGAGTTCTCCAACTCTTATCTTGTTTAGACAAGGTCATAGTCAAAGTGGAGGTTCTCTCCTCCCTTCAGAGAAAGGTACCTCCTTCTTTGAAGACCTGTTCTTTCCACTGGGATCTCACTCACAGAGATCTTTTTGCCAGAGTGTCTTGGCTTTTCATGCCTGAAATACTCTCATGGGCTTTTCAGCCAGATCCAAATGCCTTTAGGGCTGATTCTGAGGCCAGAGTGCTATTTAGGACATCTGCCATTCTATGAGTTTGCTGAGTATCTCGCTTCCCATGTTGGATCACTCTCCCCTTTATTTATTCTATCGGTTAGTATTAGCAGGTACTAGACTTGTTTATGTGCTCCCTTTGACTCTTAGTCCTTTCATTATGATCAATTGTGAACTGAGATTGATCACTTGGACTAGTGAGATGGCATTGGTACATGCCACCTTGATGGGATTGAATTGGAGTCCCCTGGTATGTTTCTAACTCTACCGTTTCAGGCAAGTCAGCTTGAGCATGTCCCAAACTGTACATCTCTTCCCTCTCTTATTCCCATTCTTATGTTTAACAGGGATCACATTTCAGTTAAATTTCAACAATTAAGAATAACTGTGTATTAATTACAGAATTAAACCAGTCATATTAAGTAGAACAGACAAAAAAACTACTAAGAGGGATAATGTATTAAGTTGTTCATTAACAGTCAGGGCTATGCTAATCAAGTCACCGTTTCTCATAGTGTCCATTTCACTTCAGGAGGTTTTCTTTTTGGTGTTCAGTCAGTTGTCACCCATCAGGGAGAACATATGGTATTTGTCCCTTTGGGACTGGCTTGATGTGTTCCAGATTCCTCCATTTTGTTGCAAATGACTAGATTTCGTTGTTTCTTACTGCGGTATAGTATTCTAAAGAGTACATATCCCATAATTTCTTTATCCAGTCTACCGTTGATGGACATTTAGGTTGGTTCCAGGTCTTGGCTATTGTGAATTGTGCTGCAATAAACATTAGGGTGCAGACCGCTTTTTTGTTTGCCAATTTAAATTCCTTTGGGTAAATCCCAAGGAGTGGGATGGCTGGGTCGAACGGTAGGGTTATATTTAGGTTTCTGAGGAATCTCCAGACTGACTTCCACAGTGGCTTGACCACTTTGCATTCCCACCAACAGTGGGTTAGTGTCCCTTTTTCCCCACATCCTCGCCAGCATCTGTTGTTGGTAGATTTCTGTATGTGAGCCAATCTAACTGGGCTGAGGTGAAACCTCATTGTGGTTTTGATTTGCATTTCCCTGATTGCTAGTGATCTTGAACATTTTTTCATGTGCCTGTTTGGCCATTTTGATGTCCTCTTTTGAAAAATGTCTATTGAGGTCATTGGCCCATCTCTTAAGTGGGTTGTGGGTTTTGTTTTTGTGAAATTTCTTGATCTCTTTGTAGATTCTTGTTATTAACCCTTTATCTGTTGCATAGTTTGCAAATATTTTTTCCCATTCTGTCGGTTGTCTCTTCACTCTCCTGACTGTTTCTTTTGCAGTACAGAAACTTCTCAATTTGATTGATGCAATCCCAATAGTTGATTTTCGCTTTGACTGCCTGTGCCTCCCGGGTCTTTTCCAGAAACTCTTTGCCTGTGCCAATATCTTGAAGGGTTTCTCCAATGTTCTCTAATAACTTGATGGTGTCAGGTTGTAGATTTAATTCTTTAATCCATGTTGAGTGGACTTTTGTGTAAGGTGTAAGGTAGGGGTCTTGCTTCATGCTTCTGCACATGGAAATCCAGTTTTCCCAGCCCCATTTATTGAATAGACTGTCCTTGCTCCAAGAATTAGTTTTAGATCCTTGATCAACTATAAGTTGGCTGTAGATGTTTGGGTTGACTTCTGGTGTTTCAATTCTGTTCCATTGGTCTATCCATCTGTTTCTGTACCAGTACCATGCTGTTTTGATTACAACTGCCCTGTAGTATGTCCTGAAATCTGGTATTGTGATGCCTCCGGCTTTGTTTTTGTTGTACAAGATTGCTTTAGCTATTCGAGGTCTCCTGCGTCTCCATATGAATTTCAGCATCATTTTTTCTAGATCTGAGAAGGATGTCTTTGGTATCCTGATTGGGATTGCATAGAATCTATAAATTGCTTTTGGGAGAATGGACATTTTGATGATGTTGATTCTTCGAATCCATGAGCATGGAAGATTTTTCCATTTTTTGGTATCCTCTTCTATTTCTTTAAGGTTTTGTAATTCTCATCGTAGAGATATTTAACGTCCTTGGTTAAGTTTATTCCAAGGTATCTGATTGTTTTTGTAGCTATTGTGAATGGGATTGATCTTAGCAGTTCTTTCTCAGCCATGGCATTGCTTGTGTAGACAAAGGCTGTTGATTTTTGTGCATTGATTTTATATCCTGCCACTTTGCCAAACTCCTCTATGAGTTGTAATAGTCTCTTAGTAGAGTTCTTTGGATCCTCTAAGTAAAGAATCATATCGTCTGCAAAGAGGGATAGTTTGACTTCTTCCTTCTCAATTTGTATTCCTTTAATTTCTTTTTCTTGTCTGATGGCTCTGGCTAAAACTTCCGGAAGTATGTTAAATAGCAGTGGTGAGAGTGGGCATCCCTGTCTGGTACCAGATCTCAGTGGAAATGCTTCCAACTTTTCCCCATTCAATAGGATGCTGGCCGTGGGTTTTTCATAAATTGCTTTGATTGTATTGAGGAATGTTCCTTCTATACCCAATTTGCTTAGAGTTTTCATCATGAAAGGGTGTTGAATTTTATCGAATGCTTTCTCGGCATCTATTGAGATAATCATATGGTTTTTCTTCTGCAGTCTGTTAATGTGGTGAATCACATTTATTGATTTGCAAATGCTGAACCATCCCTGCATACCAGGGATAAATCCCACTTGGTCTGGGTGGATGATCTTTCTGATGTGTTGTTGTACTCTATTGGCCAGAATTTTATTGAGGATTTTTGCGTCTATGTTCATCAGGGATATTGGTCTATAATTTTCTTTCAGTGCTGCATCTTTCTCTGGCTTAGGGATTAAGGTGATGCTGGCTTCATAGAAAGAATTTGGGAGGATTCCCACTTTTTTGATCGTTCTGAATAGTTGGAGAAGAAATGGAATTAGTTCTTCTTTAAATGTCTGGTCGAATTCAGCAGTGAATCCATCTGGTCCTGGGCTTTTCTTCGTTGGGAGGGCCTTTATTACTGTATCAATTTCTGTCTCAGTTATGGGTCTATTTAGATTTTCTATGTCTTCATGGTTCAATTTTGGTAGACTGCATGTATCCAGGAATCTACCCATTTCTGATAGATTTCCCTGTTTGCTGGCATACAAGTCCTTGTAGTAATTTCTGATGATTCTCTTTATTTCTGTGGTGTCTGTTGTTACGTTTCCTTTTTCATCTCTGATTTTATTGATTTGGGTCTTTTCTTTTTTTAGTTAGTTGGGCCAATGCGGTGTCAATTTTGTTTATATTTTCAAAAAAGTCTTTAGATGTAGGATTGAAAGTTCTGTAGATATCTGTTAGATCCATTTGGGCTATAGTGTCGATTAAATCTGCTGTTTCCTTGTTGATCTTCTGTCCGGATGATCTGTCTATTTCTAAGAGTGGAGTATTGAAGTCCCCAAGTACTATTGTATTGGAATCTAAATCTCCCTTTAAGTCCCTTAACATATCTTTTAAATAGACCGGTGCCCTATAATTAGGTGCATATACATTTATAATAGTTACATCTTCCTGTTGAATTGATCCCTTAATCGTTATATAGTGCCCCTCTTTGTCTCTCTTAACAGTTTTTGTATTAAAGTTTATTTTGTCTGATATTAATATGGCCACACCTGGTTTTTTTTGTTTCTGTTGGCATGGAATTCTTTTTCCAACCTTTCACTTTCAGTCTGCATGCATCTTTGTTAGAGAGATGTGTTTCTTGTAGGCAACAAATAGTTGGTTTTTTTTTTTTTTTGACAGGCAGAGTGGACAGTGAGAGAGAGAGACAGAGAGAAAGGTCTTCCTTAGCCGTTGGTTCACCCTCCAATGGCCGCCGCGGCCGGTGCGCTGTGGCCGGCACACCACGCTGATCCGATGGCAGGAGCCAGGAGCCAGGTGCCTTTCCTGGTTTCCCATGGGGTGCAGGGCCCAATCACCTGGGCCATCCTCCACTGCACTCCCTGGCCACAGCAGAGAGCTGGCCTGGAAGAGGGGCAACCGGGACAGAATCCGGCGCCCTGACCGGGACTAGAACCCGGTGTGCTGGCGCCGCTAGGCGGAGGATTAGCCTAGTGAGCCGCGGCGCTGGCCTAAATAGTTGGGTTTTGTTCCTTGAGCCAATCAGCCAATCGGTGTCTTTTAATTGAAGAGTTAAGACCATTAATGTTTAATATGACTATTGATATGTAGTGACTTTGCCCTGCCATTTTCCCGGAGATATTTTCTAGTATATGCTTTGAGCTTCCCATGCTCTTTTACTGGTGGTTTTTCTTCCTTTACCTTCTTTCATATTGATGGCCGTGTTTCTGTGTTTCTGAGTGTAGCACATCTTTAAGTATCTTTTACAGGGCCGGACGAGTGGCCACAAAGTCTTTCAATTTCTGTTTGCTATGTAAGGTCTTTATTTCCCCTTCACTCACAAATGAGAGCTTAGCAGGATATAATATTCTGGGCTGGCAATTTTTCTCTCTTAGCACCTGTGCTATGTCTCACCATTCCCTCCTAGCCTGTAGTGTTTCTGATGAGAAGTCTGCTGTGAGTCTAATTGGACATCTTCTGAGAGTAATCTGACATTTCTCTCTTGCACATTTTAGGATCTTTTCTTTATGTTTCACTGTGCTGAGTTTAATTACCACGTGTCGTGGTGAGGATCTCTTTTGGTCATGTTTATTGGGGGTTCTATGAGCTTCCTGTACTAGGACGTCTCTGTCCTTCTCCAAACCTGGAAAGTTCTCTGCTTGTATCTCACTAAAAAGGCCTTCTAATCCTTTCTCTCTCTCCATGCCTTCAGGAACTCCTAGAACTTGAATGTTGGTTTTTTTAATAGTATTCTGTAGATTCCCAACAATATTTTTTAGATTTCTAATTTCCTCTTCTTTTCTTTGGTTTGACTGTATGTTTTCCTGTGCTCTGTCTTCTAAGTCTGATATTCTCTCTTCTGCTTCACCCATTCTGTTTTTAAGGCTTTCTAATGTGTTTGTCATTTGATCTATTGAGCTCTTCATTTCATTTTGATTTCTCTTCACTATCACACTTTCCTGCTCTACTAGTTTCTGCGTTTCATTTTGATTCTTCCTTAAAATTTCATTTTCACGAGAGAGATTTTCAATCCTTTCCAATAAGGATTTCTGTAGTTCAAGGATTTGCTTTTGAAAACTTCTAAATATGCTTATCATACATTTTTTGAAATCCGTATCTTGCATTTCTTCTATCTCATCATCTTCATAATCTTGGCTTGGGGTGTTTTGTTTATTTGGAGGCATCATAGTGTCATCGTTGATCTTGTTCCCTCGATTTTTGTGTTTGTTGATTGGCATATTTAATTCTTTTTTCGTCACTGTGCGTTTCTTTTTTTTAATTTTTTTTTATTTTATACTATGTCTGTGTTAAGTGGACTGCCTGCTGTTGGAGGAGCCTTGGAGGCTTGAGATGGGTGTGGCCTGAGAGCTCTGCTTGGTTCTTCCGGGTTACGGGTGTGCAAAGGTGACACCCTCAGGTTATGCGTGGTAAATCTCTCTCTTTTTATTTATTTATTTAATTTATTCAGGGGGTGAATAATACTGCACCGCACAGCTGTGCAGAATTAATGATAATTAGCTTCCGATCTCTGGCTTTTACCCAGAGTCTGTGGAGGCTCTGTTTCTCCTCTGGACTCCCACTGGGTTGCCTAGGCTACTGAATTGTAGTGACTCAGTTCTTTAGCTCTCCCCTGTTGTTATGTAAATCCAGAGAGGTTGCCTGCTCTTTGTCTCTTGCAAACTCTTACAAACTCTTTCAAACTCTTGCAAACTCTTGCAGGCCTTGCAGCCTTGTCGAGAGAGAAACCCCCCACCTTTTTTTCCTTCTCTCCAGTAGTGAGTCTGGTGCACTTTCCCGCTCCCCTCTAGATTCTGACCGCGGTTTCCCCGCCAATGTCTCGGGTTACTGAGCTCACCTCCCCTTCCAGCGCCGATGTGTGGACTCGGAGCCCTGAGCGTCCCAACTCTCCCCACTTGTGTCTGTGTGACATCCACTCCCCTTCCTGCACTGGCGCGCAGACCCTGCTGCTCCCGCGGCTCGGCTTCCGTGCGGTGGGCGACCTTGTTCTCCGGTGGGCGACCTTGTTCTCCCAGTAGGTCCTCCAAGTCACAGCCACTTGATGCAGAAGAGTTTCCTCTGCAATTTTTTCCTGATCCTTTTTCTGAGGCTACTGTAACTCTACTTTTATTAAACTAAATTTTCCCGGCCTATCGGTGCGCGCCCTCACTATTCCGCCATCTTGGCTCCGCCCCCCTGTCCCAGGGGATCTTACCCATCACTGGCTACTACCTCAGCAACTTAGGGTATGATGTATTATACCTTTACATCTTGGCAGTGGCCGTGGGCGGATGTATAGGGTTCCCAATCTGGCGCTTAAAGAGCAGCATAACCCAGTTGTTGAAGAGTGGCATATAGTTGTTGGACCACCATTAACTGGAGCGCAGCTATGCGATCTTAGACAAATTTACAAGGACAATGGAGAGCAAGGGGCCCACAAGGGGGAGGAGATAAGGAAGCCATCCCCCAAGGCCCGACCACAGGTAACTAGAGCTTCAAGGTCTTCTTGGAGGGTCTTGATCTTGTCCTGGATGATGCCAGAGTGATTAGCATAAAAGTAGCACTCCTGATGTACCATGATGCTCCAGTCACAATGAGGCAGAGTCCAATATGTTTTTTTTTCTTTTGACAGGCAGAGTGGACAGTGGGAGAGAGAGACAGAGAGAAAGGCTTTCCTTTGCCATTGGTTCACCCTCCAATGGCCGCTGTGGCTGGTGCACTGCGGCTGGCGCACCACGCTGATCCGAAGCCAGGAGCCAGGTGCTTCTCCTGGTCTCCCATGTGAGTGCAGGGTCCAAGCACCTGGGCCATCCTCTACTGCACTCCCGGGCCATAGCAGAGAGCTAGACAGGAAGAGGAGCGACAGGAAGAGGAGCGACCGGGACAGAATCCAGCGCCCCGACTGGGACTAGAACCCAGGGTGCTGGTGCCGCAGGCAGAGGATAAGTCTAGTGAGCCACGGCGCCGGCCCTAATATGGTCTTTTCATCCCTGTAAGAGTAAAGAAAAACCAGTCCTCAAGAGGGGTTCCTCCTGGGTGATATTCTTTGGCTGGTATCCAACAAGACTCCACTCCGCTATCACCTCCTCCAAGAAGCCTCTGGCTGCTGCCAGTCAGCTGCTGCTGGGTGGGCTGCTCTCTGTAGCTAAGGGGGGCCTCTCCACGGTGCCTGCAGCTGGCTCTCTCAGCACGGCCCAGGCTGAGCTGTGACTGTCATTTACAGGTCTGCGTTCCTCATCAGATTGAGTGCCTCGGCACCTTCCCCACCTGATCCTCTTACTGAACCAGTTTTTATCCACAGCCAATTATGGATGGACCGTGAGAGGTGCTAGGGCTAAAAAGGTGGCTGAGGCATGGAGTCCTGCCCTGGTGTAGCTCACAGTCTACTGGGGCGTGGTGGGACAAGACAGACTCCAACATCCATGTAGATGTTTCAGCCTGCAGCGCTGGCATCTCACATGGGTGCCAGTTCGAGTCCTGGCTACTCCTCTTCCCATCCAGCTCTCTGCTGTGGCCTAGGAAAGCAGTAGAAGATGGCCCCAGTCCTTGGGCTCCTGCACCCGCATGGGAGACCCGGAAGAAGCTCCTGGGTTCAAATTGGTGTTTCGGCAGGATTTTTGCATTTGAAAAAAAAAGAAGCTAAGGGTGCAGGCAGCTCCTCTGGCATGAGGCAGGTCCCGGGGCCCTGGGTTTCCTTGGCCCAGAGCCTTCTGGGTATTTGCGCATTTCCCCAGAAGATCAGAAAGGGGGCAGAAAGAGACGTGGGCCCATAGGGGGAGGCATGGAAGTCAGAGAGCCACACACCTGGACTGCCTGCTCACCCAGGAATTCAGCCCAGAGACACACTGGCTTTTTTCGAGTCACCCTCAGTGGCTGGACTCTTCTTGCTGTCAGCCTGGGGGCCCAGCCCAAAGCCTGTTCTTCCTCTGAGCCAGTAGGGGGCGCTTGAGGGTGGGCTAGCCCATTAACCTTGGTGTCCTAGAGCCCTTATACCCCCCCATCCGCTGATCCCCAGGGGCCATGAGGAAGAAAACATCCCAAGTGGGAGGTCAGGAGGATGGTGGGCAGTCCGAGCCGAGTGACTGCACCAGCAGCCACCTGTGAGTGGCCACGTGCCTGGGCCCTGAGCAGACCACCCCCACTGGCAGGCAAAGTGTGTCACCTTTAACTGGAACCCTCCCCACCAGCTCACAGACAGCACAGGTCCCTGTGCACTCCTGATGCTGCTGTCTGCCCTGTGAGCTTAGCTGGCGGCTCCGTCCCCGGTCTGCTCCACCTAGGAAGTGGTGGCTCCAGCTGTGGCTGTGTAGCACTTTCTGTTCACTTCCCACACCAGCAAGCCCCCAACTGACTTCTCCCTCCCAGAGGCACCCAGAATGGAATCGGAATCCCCTCAGTCAAGGCCACCACCCCTGCCCCCCACCAGGATGAGGACGTTAAGATCCCGCCTGGTCTTTCTCGCTTCTGAATGGGGCCTGCCTCCAGCCAGGCCATTCTGAATGCAGCATCGGACAGCATGGTCTCTTTGAGACAAGGGCCGGGCCATGGCCAGACTTCACCGGAAGTCAGAGCCAGAGTCACTTTGGTGCTGACACGGCCTGTGCTTCTGGGTGCCCCCTGGGGACTCTCCTCTCCCATCTGTTCTCCTCACCACCCTGGAGGTGGTTCACAGAGCGTGATGACAGACAGCAAAGTGTCCATGGGGTGGGCAGAGGGGCTAACCACAGGACAAACAGAGTGAAGGGGAGGCTACAGCCTGCAACCTGGGAGATCCAGCAGTGTGGGAACGTGAGACGCAACCCTACGGGCTGAGTCTACACAGCTGGAAACGCTCAGTGGCCTGTGCCATGTGTGCCCCCTCATTCCCTGCCTTATCTGACCATGCCCTGGCCCTCCCTCAAGAGGCCCTGTCACCCAGCAAACCAGGGCAGAGACAGCCCCACGGCTGCCAAGGTGCGGCAGGGGACAGGCAGGAGGGGCAGAAAGAGACGCCACCAGGGACAGGGAACCAGGTAGTTCCTTCCCCACTTGGGATTAAAAGTGGTCACCACTGCTCCACCTTGAGCACTGTCATCGGGGAAGCTGGGAGAAGGATGGATGGGAAAACGACACGCAATTAGGAGTAACAGTGGGGCAGGCACCGTGGAGCAGCAGGGCAAGCTGTATCTCCCATCGGAGCACTTGGGGTTGAGTCCCACCTCCGTTTCCCATCCAGCTTCCTGCTAATACGCACCCTGGGAGACAAACATGCACTGTGGGAGGCAGTGGGTGATGGTTCAAGTGCTTGGCCCACCCCCCTCCCCGCCGCCACTCATGTGGGAGACCCAGATGGAATTCCAGGCTCCTGGCTTTGGCCTGGCTTAGCCCTGGCTGTTGCAGGCATTTGGGGAGCAAACCAAATGGAAGACCCCCCCACCTCCCCTATACCCATCTCTCTATTGCTAAGTAAACTAAAAAAAAAAATTATTTAATGCCAAAAGTAACAGACTAAAAAAAAAAAAGACGCCAAGGGCTTGAGAGAGGCCCCTGGCCCAAGGCACACGTACCCTTCCTCAGTCTCACTGATGATGTCACAGATCTCCATGTTCAGTGTCCAGTCCTCGCTCTGCAAGGAGCCATGTGTCGCCTTTTCTGTGGAATCAGAAAGAGAGATGGGTTTACATTCTCCTCGAAGAAAGGGGTGGTGCTGGCAGGAAAAGGGGAGAGACCAGACCCCCCCATTCTCTTCCCAAGCAAGATGAGTGGAGCCAACGGGGCTGCTTTCATGAGGGAACACACACTGGGGACAGATCTGGCCCAAGGACTGGCATCCCCTATGGGCACTGGTTCGGGTCCCAGCTGTTCCACTTCCGATCCAGCTCTCTGCTGTGGTCTGGGAAAGCAGTAGAAGATGGTCCAAGTCCTTGGGCTTCTGCACCCATGTGGGAGACCTGGAAGAAGCTCCTGGCTTTGGATTGACTCAGCTCTGGCTGTTGCGGACACCTGGGGAGTGAACCAGTGGATGGAAGACCTTTTTCTCTGTCTCTCCCTCTCACTGTCTGTAACTCTACCTCTCAAATAAATAAATAAAATCTTAAAAAAAAGAAAAAGGGGAGGGGAGAAAGGACCATCATTTAGTAAACCATGGTGGGTGTGGTATCAGGTGCCATGGGCGCACTGTATCACACCACGCACAAAACAACCTGCTGCCCACTCAGTAGAGGAAAGGACAACTTTTTTTCTTTTTTCTTTTTTCCCCAAAGATTTAGTTTTATTTATTTGAAAGGCAGAGTTACACAGGCAGGATAGGGTGGGGTGGGAGGGACATCTTCCATCCTCTGGTTCATTCCCCAAACGGCTGCAACAAATCAGGGCTGGGCCAGACTGAAGCCAGGAGCCAGGAGCTTCCTCTGGGTCTCCTACATGGGTGCAGGGGCCCAAGCACTTGGGCCATCTTCTACTGCTTTCCCATGTGCATTAGCAGGTAGCTGGATTGGAAGTGGAGGAGCTGGGACTCGAACCAGCACCAACACAGGATGCCAATATCACATGCGGTGGCTTTACCCACTACACCACAATGCCGGCCCCTGGACAATCTTTTTTTTAAGATTTATTTTATTTGAAAGAGTTACAGAGAGAGGTAGAGACAGAGAGAGGTCTTCTATCTGCTGGTTCACTCCCCAGATGGCTGCAGCAGCCAGAGCTGTGCTGATCCGAAGCCAGGAGTTTCTTCCGGCTCTCCCACATGGGTGCAGGAGCCCAAGGAATTAGGCCATCCTCCACAGCTATCCCAGGCCATAACAGAGAGCTGGATCAGAAGAGGAACAGCCGGGACTAGAACCGGTGCTCAGAAGGGATGCCGGCACTGCAGGCCAGGGCATTAACCCACTGCGCCACAGCGCCAGCCCCCCATCTGGACAACCTTTTCAACAAACGGTGCTGGGAAAACTGCCTTTCCACATGCAAAAACAAAACAAAAAAAAGAGTGAACCTTTCTCTTGCGCCATATGCACAAATGAATCCCAAGATGTAAACCTAAGAGCGACAGCTGCAGAATTCTTAGAAAACACAGCGGGAAAGGTTCACAGTGTTGGATTTGACAGTGATTTCCTGGTTCGAACACCAAAGGCATAGGCAACAAAAGGAAAAAACTAGGGAACTTAAACTTTCAACATGAAAACCTCCTGTGCATCAAAGGATACAATGGACAGAGTGAAAAGCAACCCACGGAATGGGAGACAATATTTGCACCTCATGCATGCGACACAAGGCAGATCTCCAGAACACAGAAAGAACATCTATGATCCCTGACAACAGAACTACCCAGGTTAGAAATGGGGATGGGCAGGTATTTGGCCTAGCGGTTCAGACAGCCCCAACCCACACCGGAGTACCCGATTCCAATCCCATCCCTGGCTCCTGACCCCATCTTCCTGCCAACGCAGACCCTGAGGGGCAGCCGTGAAGGCTCAAGTAATTGAGTCCCTGCCACCCACTTGGTGGACTGAATACCCGGCTCCCAGTCAACCCCAGGCAGGGGTCCTGTGAGCACTCAGGGAGTGAACCAGCAGATGGGAATTTGCTCACTTGTGCCTGTGTGCACTCTCTCTCAAATAAGTAACTTAAAAATAAATACGGGCCGGCGCCGCGGCTCACTAGGCTAATCCTCCGCCTTGTGGCACCGGCACACCGGGTTCTAGTCCCGGTCGGGGCGCCAGATTCTGTCCTGGTTGCCCCTCTTCCAGGCCAGCTCTCTGCTGTGGCCTGGGAGTGCAGTGGAGGATGGCCCCAGTGCTTGGGCCCTGCACCCAATGGGAGACCAGGATAAGTACCTGACTCCTGCCATCGGATCAGCGCGGTGCGCCGGCCACTGCGCACCAGCCGTGGCGGCCATTGGAGGGTGAACCAACGGCAAAGGAAGACCTTCCTCTCTGTCTCTCTCTCTCACTGTCCACTCTGCCTGTCAAAAAATAAAAAAATTAAAAAAAATAAATAATAAATACATAAAATTGAGAAAAGTCTTGAACAGCCAGTTTTCCAAAGAAGATATGTTAGTAGCCAAGAAATACACGGAAAGGTGTTTAACACCACTAAGCATTAGGGAAATGCAGATCAAAACCACAGTGAGGTGGCATATGCTATCAATTAGGATGGTTATCACCATAAATATGTAGGTAGATAGATGGATGGATGGATAGATGGATGGATGGATGGATGGATGGATAGATAGCAGGTGTTACTGAGAATGTGGAAGAATTGAAACCCCTGTGCACGGCAGGTGGGAAAGTACACAGTGCAGCCACCCTGACGAGCCCTCAAAACCAGATACCTATGGAACTGTTTCCACTCGCCAAGATATGGGATCAACCTAAGTGCCCACAGTGGGAGGAAGAGAGAATGAAATGGTGGCATAAACACTCGAGGTAATATTACTCAGCCATGAAAAAGAGTGATATCTTGACATCTGCCGCAGCTGAGTGGACTTGGAGGTCGTTATGTTAAGTGGTATAGGCTGGACATAGGGAGACAAATAACACACTTATGCTCTAAGTATAAATTTTTTTTAAAAAAAGTCAATCTGAGCTTTGATAGTGATTACCACAGGGTGGGAATGGGGGTGGGGGTGGGGGAGAGGAGGTTGGAAAAGGTGGGAAGTAATAGATTCTCCTGTTCCTCAGCACAGTGGGGCACCTGGTTCACAACAATGTATCGGATACTGCAGGAGGAACTGGAAGGGAGGGCTGGGTAAGCCCAAACACAGAGAAGGGATGCAAATGCTAATTCTGGATTGGATATATGTATGGGATATATGTATGCTATGCTGTGTTGAAATGCTGCACGGTACCCCATAAAAATGTGCAAGTATTACATTTAGTCACTAGTTAAGCTGCTGCCTGCAGTGCCAGCATCCCATATGGGCATCAGTTCTAGTCCTGGCTGCTCCACTTCCGATCCAGCTCTCTGATATAGCCTGAGAAAGCAGTGGAAGATGGCCCAAGTCCTTGGACCCCTGCACCCACATGGGAGACCTGGAAGAAGTTTGGCTCCTGGCTTCGGATCAACTCAGCTCCAGCTGCTGCGGCCATCTGGGGAGTGAACCAGCAGATGAAAGACCTCTCTGTCTGTCTGTCTCTCTCTCTCTCTCTTCCTCCCTCCCTCCGCCTCTCTGTAACTCCGCTTTTCAAATAAATAAAAATAAGTATTTAAAAAAAATGAATTGTAAGCAGGGTCTCACAAAGGTACTTGAACACTCATGTTCACAGTAGCAGCGTCACTCACAATAGCCGAAAAGTGGGAACAACCCAAGTGTCCACCCACAGCGGAATGGAGAAACAAAGTATGCTACAGGCCTGCAACAGTAGCTCACTGGTCTCAAAACAGGAGGGGATCTGACACCTGCTCCAACGTGGCTGAACCCGAGGACACCGTGCTGAGTGACATAAGCAATCACAAAAGGACAAAGTGTGGGGCCGGCACTGTGGCACAGCAGGTTAAACTGCCGCCTGTGACACCAGCATCCTACATGGATGGGTTTGAGACCCGGCTGCTCCACTCCCAATCTAGATCCCTGCTAATGAGCCTGGAAAAGCAGTGGAAGATGGCCACAAGTGTCTGGGCCCCTGCACCCACGTGGGAGTTCCGGATGAAGTTCCTGGATCCTGGCTTCATCCTGACACAGCCCCTGCCATTTTGGCCATTTAGGGAGTGAATCAGTGGATGAAGATTCTCCTCCCTCTCACTCTGTAACTCTGCCTTTCAAATAAATAAACAGCAAATATTTAAAAAAAAAAACAAACACAAGGGCTGACATTGTAGTATAGTGGGTAAAGCTACCACCTGCTTTACTAGTATCCCATGTGGGCATGAGTCCGAGTCCTGGCTGCTCCACTTCCAATCCAGCTCCCTGCTAATGTGCCTGGGAAATCAGTAGAAGATGACCTAAGTGCTTGGGTGCCTGCATTTGGGAAGTGAACCAGCTGATGGAAGATTTTCTCTCTCTCCCTCTCCCCCCTCCCTGTGTGTGTGTGTGTGTGTGTGTGTGTAACTCTGTCTTTCAAGTGTATAAATAATCTTTAAAAAAATTCAGGGGTCAGAATTGTGGCACAGCGGGTAAAGCCACCACCTGCAATGCCAGCATCCCACAAGGGCACCAGTTCAAGTTCTGGCTGCTCCACTTTGGTTCCAGCTCCTTGCTTATGGCCTGGGAAAAGCAGCAGAAAATGGCCCAGGTGTTTGGGCCCTTTCTACCCATGTGGGAAACCCAGATGAAACTCCTGGCTCTTGGCTTTGGCCTGGCCCAGAGCCAGCTGTTGCGGCCATCTTGGGGAGTGATCAAGCAGATGGAAGATCTTTCTCTCTCATCTCGCCCTCTCTTTCTGTAAATCTTTCAATTAAATAAATAAATAAATTTAACAAGTTCCACCCTCACCTGGCTTGGAGGCCATGTTTAAAAAAAAAAAAAAAAAGAAGAAGAGAAAAACCAAAAGGACAAAGTATGATTCCACTCATATGAGACACTCAGGAGAATCGCATTTGGAGAGAGGAAGTAGCAGAGCGCTGTCAGACGTGGGGAGCCAGTGTTTAATGGGCAGAGCCGCAGCCCGGGCAGATGGAAGTCCCGTGGAGCTGGATGGTGATGACAGTTCCCTCACAGAGCAAATGTACTTAACCACTGAGCTGCACACTTAAAATGGCTACGACGGTAAATTTTATGTTATCTATATTCTACTACAAAAATTAAAAAAAGTCATCGAAAGGAAAAGAAAAAAGTATGCATGAGCCGATGGCCTGCTGGGCTGGAGGGAACAGGGAGATGCAGCCCGCTTGCCAGGGCATGCCGACAGTCCGGAGAAGCAGAGGGAACAGCAGGCCCTGGACTGGGACCAGTGTCACCTGAGTCCCTGCCCTTTGGGCTATGAGCTCCGGGCCACATCTCCCTTGGCTTCCGCTTATGTCGGAGAGGTGATCTTGTCAGCATTCCTAGCCTGGCTGCCCATGAGCACCACCTGGGGAGCTTGGGCACACAACACCACCTGAGCCTCAGTCCCACAGGTTCTGATTTGAATGGCACAGCATGGGACCAAGCATTAAGATTCTTTTAAATGTTTCCTGGGTGATTCCTCTATGCAGCGAGTTTGGGGATCCTGCTCTGTCTCATGCCCCGCCCCTGTGCTCTCTCTAGCTGGGAGAGAGATATAGGGACATGGGTGCTTCCTCTGGGTGGTCGCAGACTCTGGCCTGTCTCTGTATGCCCCCACCTCCTTTTTAAAAAGATTTACTTATTTATTTGAGAGGCAGAGTTACAGAGAGAGGAAGAGACAGGGAGAGAGAGGTCTTCCATCTGCTGGTTCACTCCCCAAATGGCTGTAATGGCTGGAGCTGGGCCAATCCAAAGCCAGGAACCAGGAGCTTCTTCTGGGTCTGCCACATGGGTGCAGGGGGATAAGGCACTTGGGCCATCTTCCACAGCTTTCCCAGGCCATAGCAGAGAGCTGGATCAGAAAAGGAGTAGCCAGGACAGGAAGCGGTGCCCATATGGAATGCCGGCACTGCAGGTGGAGGCTTAACCTACTACACCACAGCACTGGCCCTGGGTGCCCTCCTTGAAGAGCCCACTGTCTGGCACGCTGTCTGTTGGTTCCCTCTGCAGCCTCTTGGCACCAGGGCACAGGTGTGCAAGTGCTCAGAGTGCTGTGGCTGTCCTCTGTCCCAGGCCAAGCTGGACTATCCCAGGACCGACTGCCTGTCTGCCTCTTCCCATAATCCCCTCTGAAGGCAGGGACTTAACAGCTCTCTCTCCTTAGCTCTAAGGATTGTGCATGGTACACTCCAGGCTTCTGTCAATCTCAAGGAAACGGCTCTGGGACCACGTGGTTGTACTTAAAGTCACAGACAAGGGCAGGCATTTGGAGCAGCCATTAAAACGCCACTTGGGACCCCTGCATCCCACATCGGAGCGCTTGGGTCCGAGTCCTGGCCTTGCTTCTGCTTCCAGCTTCCTGCCTAAAGGGCACCTGTGGAGACAGCAGATGGAGGCTCACGTATTTGGGTCCCTGCCACCCACACATGGGAGACCCACCCTGAGTTCCAGGCTCCTAGCTAGGGCCTGGTCCAGCTCTACCTGTTGCAGGTAACTATTTGGGGAGCAAACCAGCCGATGGAAGACCTCTCTGTGTGCACCTTTCAAGCAAGATGAAAATAAATACAGGCAAGGGAAAAAGAAAACAAAGTTGCAGAAGGAGAAACACAGCCCTGAGAGTGGGCGTGAGTTGATTCTCTGGGCTCTCCAGAGACAGGGCAGGGTACTGAAGCAGTTGGCAATAATGGCTCCCTGTAGGTGGCTGGCATCAGTTTCGCCCTCTGCCTGGCTCATAGAAGCCTATGGCCCTCACTGGTCACCCCTTGAATACTGCTCCTTCCTCCCCGCCACCTTCACCACTGGAGAGGTGGATAATTCGGCTGTTTTCTCCTCATCCTCATCAAACAGAAGAGGCTGAATGTGCAAGGCTAAAACCAGGCTTCTTTTGCCTTCTGGTGCTGGGCTGTTCCTAAAGTCGTACCTTTTAACTTCAAAGGGCAGGAAGCAGCAGCCAGGAAGCCAAGCCACTGGACTGTGAGGCCCCTCCCAGCAGGGCTGCCCTAGGTTTCTGATTGCTGGGGAGGGGCGGGTGGGAGGCGCAGCCATGTCCAGGAGAGAATTGTCGCTGCTGTCAGGGTCAAGGTGCCAGGGCATCCTGGCCCTTGTCCATACCAAGTGGGAGGCAGCCTTTCTGAAAGACCACAATGCCATGGCAACAGCATCCAGAGGACAAGCCACTCTTGAGCTGGGGTTTAACGGGAGCTGAATCTGATCACCCCCAGCCCTCCACAGCCCTGTCCTATCCAGCCTTTGGCCAACAGCATCACCACAGAGGCTGGCACTCTGCAGCCAGGGGCAGTGGATCCTTGACCCTAACCCATCCCCAGCTCTGGGCCGTGCCAGGTTTTATTTTTGCATTTATGCGACCAAAGACATGGGGAGGGGGAGGGGGCACTGAACTCAGGCTTTCCTCTGGCCTGGGGACGGGAAGGAGTGAGACTGGCGCCCGTACTGAGTGGCCTTAGTGTTCCCTTTTGCTGGGGAGTCTTTTATATGAGGAGGAGAGAGAGCTGATTTACCCTCCTTTGTCAGCCTCCCTGGCGGAGCCAGACCCTCGCGGCCGTGTTTGTGCAGCGTTCCCTGCATGGCAGGGGGGCGGGGGCAGAGAAAGAAGTGTTCTTTCGGCATTGGCTTTTCATAATCCAAATGAGTCTTTATCTTTTAGCTCAGAAACTCAGAATCGCAGTAATTGAATAGCACACGCTGACATTGCGGACAAGTTATCATGCCTCTGAACTCCTCCCGGGTTTTTATTAGAGGGAAGCAGAGGGTGAATATAAAGTTAATGGATTCTGCCGCTGAACCGACCTTGGAAATGAGGTTTCATTGATTTAATATTTCCTCTATTAAGCCTCCCAAGACTGTGTCCCTCATGGCCCTGCCCAAGTGCAATCTCGGTCTGCCGCAGCCAGACTTGTGTGAAGGGGATGACAAGGTACATGGCGGGGCCCCACCCCCACCCCCAGGCCACCTCCCACGCAGGGACACCTGGCCTGTCCCCTGGATGGCTGGGATGGGGCCACACAGCCAGAGCTGCTTCCTAAAGGATGGGCCTCCCGCCAGGAGGCTGCTGGCCCCAGACAAAACCCACACTGTGCCTGAACTTGACCTGGGAGTGAGTCACCTCTTCCCAGCACTGACACCTTAGAGGGGAAGGGAGTGGCACAAGTCCTGGTCTATCCGGCTCTTAACCCTTGCTGACCCGGAAGTGCTTTTGCATCTCTCCCTTGCCCTCTCCACGGCCTCCTTGCTTGCCAGGCTGGTGCCATCAGAGGACTTTTTGGTTACGATCTCCCCAAACCTTGGAGCAGGCTAGGTTTAGTCCAGTGGTTAAGACATGAAGATACCCACATTCGACATCAGGGTGTCTGGCTCTGGATCCAGCTTTCTGCTGCTGACGTAGACGACACAGAGTCAGCAGCCATGTCTCAAATGCCTCCTACATGGGAGACCTGGATTGAGCTCCTGGGTTTGGCTCCAGCCCGGGGGGGGGGGGGGGGCTGGCACTGTGGCGTAGTTGGCTAAGCCTCTGACTGTGGCCCCTGCATCCCTATGGGTGTCGCTTCGCATCTTGGCTTCTTCTCTTCTGATCCAGCTCTCTGCTGTGGCCTGGGAAAGCAGTGGAAGATGACCCAAGTGCTTGGGCCCCTGCACCCACATGGGAGACCTCTAAGAAGCTCCTGGCTCCAGCTGTTGTGGCCATTTGGGGAGTGAATCAGTGGATGGAAGATCTCTTTCTTTTTCTCTCTCTCACTCTCTGTAATTCGGCCTCTCAAATAAATAATAAAAAAAAAGATCTGCCCGAGTGTCAGGATCCTTCCAAGAGCCCTGCTCAGTGCTGAGTGTTATGGCATAGTGGGTAAAGCCGCCCACCCTCAATGCCGGCACCCCATACAGGTGTGCAGGGGGCTCCACTTCTGACCCAGCTCCTTGCTGATGGTCTGGAAAAGCAGCGGAGGACGACCCAACTACTTGGGCCCCTGCCACCCACATGGGAGACCAGGTAGAAGCTCCTGGCCCTGGCTATTGCAGCCATCTTGGGAGTGAACCAGGGATGCAGGATCTCTCTCTCTCTCTCTCTCTCTCTCTCTCTCTCCTCCCAGTCCTCACCACTGTCTCTCCCTCTCTTCTAGCTCTTACTTTCAAATAAATAAGTCTTTTTTTTAATGCAAACTAGAGGCAGTTGCACAAACGTGGGGGTAATATCTATATTCTTGGAGGATGTTGTCACTCCTTGTAAGAATAGCTTGTTTGGGTGCGTGAGTTCTAGTACATTATGCAAAAAGCAAGTGCAGCCAGTGAAACCCAGACATTTCCAGCTTACGCAGAGGCCATCTAGATTAGTATTTGAGGATCTGTGGAAGAGTGGGTTGTATTAAGTCTTGGCGGAAGTGATGGTGACTGTGCCCCTCTCCTGTACCGACAGGATGAGGCAGTCCTGGAATTCACCTAAGACATGAGATTCAGATCCACGCTCAGGCTCTGCCGGCAGATGGAGCAAAAGTATGCAAACATCCACGTTTCAGAGAGTGATAGGCCTGAGATCAAATTTTTTTTAGATTTATTTATTTGAAAGATGGAGTTAGAGAGAGGCAGGTGGGGGAGAGACAGAAAGAGAGAGAGTTTTCTATCTGCTGGTTCACTCCACAGATGGCCCCAATAACCAGAGCTGGGTCAATAGGAAGCCAGGAGCCAGGAGCTTCTTCTGGGTCTCCCACGTGGGTGCAGGGTCCAAGCACTTGGACCATCTTCTACTGCTTTCCCAGGACACAGTAGAGAGCTGGATTGGAAGTGGAGCAGTGGGGATTCGAACCAGCACCCATACAAGATGCTGGCACTGCAGGTGGCGACCCTACCTGCTAAGCCACAGCACTGCCCCCTCCCCATGCTCATTTTTTAATTGGGTAGTTTTTTGTTGTTGAATTGTCGAAGTTGTTTATATATATTCTGGATAGTAATCCCTTGTCACATATATAATTTAACAATTTGTTTTATATTTACTTGAAAGGCAGACAGACAGGGAGAGCCAGAGATAGGTCGACAGATCTTCCATCCGCTGGTTTACTCCCCGATGCCTGCAACAGCCAGAAGCCGGGAGCCTGGAACCCTATCCAGGTCTCCCATGTGAGCAGCAGACACCAAAGTACTTGAGTCCTCACTGCTGCCTCCCAGGGCATGCGTTAGCGGGAAGCTGGATTGGAAGCAGAGCCAGGACCCAACCTCAGGGGCTCCACCATGGGGTATGGGTGTGCCACGCAGTGACTTAACACCTGCCCTCAACTTCACAGTTCAATGCAGTGGGCAGTCTTTCCACTCTCTTGATGATGTCCTTTCAGGCACATACTTTTTTTTTTATGGGAATTCTTTTTTTTTTTTATTTTTTATTTGACAGGCAGAGTTAGAAAGTGAGAGAGAGAGCGCGAGAAAAGTTTTCCTTCCATTGGTTCACCCCCAAATGGCCATTATGGCCAGAGCTATGCCGATCCGAAGCCAGGAGCCAGGTGCTTCCTCCTGGTCTCCCATGCAGATGCAGGAGCCCAAGGACTTGGGCCATCGTCCACTGCCTTCCCGGACCACAGCAGAGAGCTGGATTGGAATAGGTCTAGAACCCGGTACCCAAATGGGATGTCGGCGCCGCAGGCGGAGGATTAACCAAGTGAGCCATGGCACCAGCCCCCAACACACGTTTTCAATTCCAATTAAGTCCTATGTATCGTTCATTTTCTTTTGCTGTCTATGCTTTTGGTGTCATATTTGAGACATCATTGATAAATCTGATGCCGTGAAGGCTTTTCCCTGTTTTCCTCTACAACTTTTTTTTTTAAGATTTATTTTCTTTATTTGAAAGGTAGAGTTACAGAGAAGGGGGTGTGGGGGGAGTCTTCCTCCATTGGTTCACTCCCCAGATGTCTGCAATAGCTGGAGCTGTGCCAATCCGAAGCCAGGAGCCAGGAGCTTCTTCCAGGTCTCCCACACGGGTGCAAGGGACAAAGGACTTGGCCCATCTTCCACTGCTTTCCCAGGCCACAGCAGAGAGCTGGATCAGAAGTGGAGTAGCCAGGACTTGAAATGGCACCCAAATCGGATGTTGGCACTGCAGGCGGTGGCTCTACCTGCTACGCCACAGCACCAGCCCCTAATTCAAAGACGTTTTATATTTTTTTGATCATTTGTTTAAGTCTTTGATCCATCTGGAATTAATTTTAAAAAAAGTATTTGAAAGGCAGAGAAAGAGACAGAGAGACCTCCCATCCAAAAATCATTCCTGTCCAGTTTAACTCTTCAAATGCCCACAAAGGCTGGGCTGGGAGCCAGAAACTCAATCCAGGTCTCCCATGTGGGCAGCAGGGACCCAAACACTTGAGTTATCACTGCTGCCTCCTGGAGTCCACAGCACAGGAAACTGGGGTGAGGAGCCAGAGCCAGGAGTCCAGCTCATGCACTCTGATAAGGGACCTGGGCATCCCAACCAAGGTCTTAACAGCAAGGCCATTTGCCCAGTCCTGGAGCTGATTTTTGTATGTGGTGTAAGATAAGGGTGGAACGTCATACTTTTGCATGTTGATAGCATTTTCCCAGCTCCATCTGTCCCCACTAAATAGTCTTGGCACCTTTATTGAAAATCAATTAATAAATGGGGGGTTTATTTTATTCCACTGGTCTGTCTATGGCTATGTTAGTACCACACTTTTTTTTAAATGACTTATTTATTTAATTAAAAGACAGAGTTTCAGAGAGGGAGAGAAGGAGGGAGGGAAGGAGAGGCAGAGAGAGAGAGAGAGAGAGAGAGAGAGAGAGAGAGAGAGAGAAAGTCCTCCATCCATTGGTTCATTCCCTAAATGGTCACAACAGCTGGAGCTGAGCTGATCCAAAGCCAGGAGTCAGGAGCTTCTTCCAGGTCTCCCACACGGGTGCAAGGGCCCAAGGACTTGGCCAACTTCCACTGTCTTCCCAGGCCACAGAAGAGCTGGATTGGATGTGGAGCAGCCGGGACTCAAACCAGTGCCCATATGGGCCGCTGGCGCTGCAGGCGGTAGCTTTACCTGCTGTGCCACAGCGCCAGCCCCTATACTGCGTTAGTAGCCTCAGTTTTATAGTAAGTTCTGAAACCAGGAAAGTGTGAACCCTCCAGCTCTGCTTTTTTCTAAGCTCGCTTTGACTGTGTAGGTTCCCCTAAGATCTTATGTGAATCTCAGGATGGATTTGTCTGTTTCTGCAAAATATGTCATTGGGATCTGGAATGGGATTGAACTGTATCTATAACTTAAGGCAGTATCATTGTCTCCAAAATAGTAAGTCTTGCAGGGTAGATGTTGAACCCAGGGTTAAAACGCATTCTATATTGGACAACCTGCATGCGATGCCCGGTCCCGGCTCCTCCTTCAGCTTCCTGGTCAGTGTAGACCCTGGGAGGCAGGGATGGCTCAAGGAACTGAATTGCTGCCACCATGTGGGAGACCTGGGGTTGAGTTCCTGGTCGCCAGCTTCAGACTTGGCCATGTGAGCAACTGCAGAGTGAACCAGCAGACAACAGCCTCCCTGCCTCTCAAATAAATAAATGCTTACAATTATTGTCTTGGGGCCAGCGCTGTGGCGTAGTGAGTAAATCCACCACCTGCAGTGCTGGCATCCCATATGGGCGCCGATTCGAGTCCCAGTTGCTCCACTTCCGATCCAGCTCTCTGTTGTGGCCTGGGAAAGCAGTAGAAGATGGCCCAAGTCCTTGGGCCTCTGCACCCACATGGGAGACCTGGAAGAAGCTCCTGGTTCCTGGCTTCAGATCGGCACAGCTCAGCCATCATGGCCATTGGGGGAGTGAACCAGTGGATGGAAGACTCTCTCTCTGTCTCTGTCTCTGTAACTCTTTCAAATAAATAAATAAATCTTAAAAAAATTGTCTTCCTATCCATGAAGATAACATTTCTTTCCATTTATTTGTACCTTCTTTAATTTCAGCAAAGTCTTTAATATTTTCAGTGCACAAGTTGTTTAGCCACCTTGGTTAATTCCTAGGTATTTTATTCTTTTAGATGGTATTCTAAATGAAATTGCTAAAAAAATTTACACTTAACTTTTTTCTTTTTAGATGAAAGCAACACACACACACAGAGAGAGAGAGAGAGAGAGAGAGAGAGAGAGAGGGAGAGAGAGAAATCTTCCATCTGTATGTTTACTCCCCAAATGCCCACAACTCAATTCAGGTCTCCTATGTGGGTGGAAGAACCCAAGTACCTAGGACATTACCTGCTGCCTCCCAGGGTGCACATCAGCAGGAAGCTGGAATTGGAAGTGGAACTGGGACTCAAACCCAGGCACTCTGACACAGAACGCAGGTGCCCCAAATGCCATCTTAACCACTCTTCCAAATGCCTACTCTGAAACTGTTTCCTCAATTTCTTTTTTCGGTTGTTCATTGTTACTATATATAAACACAGATTTTTTTTAATAAGGCAGAGAGAGAGATCTGCCATCTGCTGGTTCACTCCCCAAATGGCTACATAGCCAAGGCTGAACCAGGTCAAAACCAGGGGCCAGGAACTCCATCAGGGTGACAGGGACCCAAGTATTGGGCCAGCTTTTACTGCCTCCTGGGGTGCATTAGAGAAAGTTGGATCAGAAGCATGGAGTAGCCGGGACTTGAACCAGGCACCTATTATGCCACAATGCCCAGCCCTTGTCTTTCCTCCCTTCTTCCCTTCCTTTCTTTGTTGGGAATGCAACCGATTTCTTTTTTTTATTTGACAGGTAGAGTTATAGACAGTGAGAGACAGAGAAAGGTCTTCCTTCCATTGGTTCACTCCCCTAATGGCCGCCACTGCGCCGATCCGAAGCCAGGAGCCGGGTGTTTCCTCCTGGTCTCCCATGTGGGTGCAGGAGCCCAAGCACTTGGGCCATCCTCCACTGCCTTCCCGGGCCGCAGCAGAGAGCTGGCCTGGAAGAGGAGCAACCAGGAAAGAATCCGGTGCCCCAACCGGGACTAGAACCCAGGGTGCCGGCGCCACAGGCAGAGGATTAGCCTAGTGAGCCACCCACCGGCCACAACAGATTTCTGTGTGTTGATATTGTATAGTATAACTTTGCTGAGTTTATTTCTCAGCTCTAACAGTTGGTATGGTCTCTTCAGAGTGCTCCCTGCATAAAGTCCTGCCATCTGCAGAGATTTCATTTCTTGCCTTGCCATTTGGATGTCTTTTATTTCTTTTGCTTCCCCAATTGCTCTCGCTAGAATTTCCAATACTGTGTTGAGCAGGACGGGGGAGAGTAGGCAGCCTTGCGTCTGCATGTACTTTTGCAGAGACCCAATCAAGAACAAACAAGGCTGGTGCTGGTGCTGTGGTATAGTGGGTAAATCTGCTGCTTGCAGTGCTGGCATCCTATATGGGCGCCGGTTCAATTCCTGGCTGCTCCACTTCCGGTCCAGTTCTCTGCTATGGCCTGGGAAAGCAGCGGAAGATGGCCCAAGTGCTTGGGCCCCTGCACCCATGTGGGAGACCCGGAAGAAGCTCCTGGCTCCATTGTGGCCATTTGGGGAGTGAACCAGTGGATGGAAGACCTCTCTCTCTCTCTCTCTCTCTCTCTGCCTCTTTCTGTAACTCTGCCTTTCAAATAAATAAAAATAAATATTTTTTTTTAAAAAGTGCACAACTATGACAAGGAAAAAAAAAGCCTCAAAGCCTGACCCCTAATACAGTAATGGCAGTTCCATAAGGTTACACCTGAGCAGAGAGAGTAATTCTGTCTTATTCTGTATTTTTTTGTTTGAGGGACAGGGGCACGTTCCAAAAGTTTCTACTTAAAAAAAAATACATAGTTCTTTTGTAACTGGATTGAAGGCTTTTTAAAAATATGTTATCAGGAAGAGTAGCATAGTTTTTGGAAAGCCCTCGGTGGGCGGGCTCATTCAACTCTATCTTGATTTATCTGGTCTCTGTAAAATTAAGCAACTGAGAAGGAGGACTGGGGGGAGGAGGAGCCAGGATGTGGCGTGACCGTGGCTGTGGCGGCAGCATTTCCAGGACCAGGAAATGTTCATGGTGAACAGGTGAGAGTGTTCCAGAAGGAAACACAGGCTCTTGAGGGCCCCGGACTTCCTAATGCAGAAAGACAGCCACGCACGCTCATTACGCACCACTGGGCTGCTCTCAGCCTCCCCGCATGGAGAAATTAGGGTGGAACTCGGGTGGTGGGGAGGGCACCATGTGCACTGCATATAAAACCCAAAACGTACAAGACCCCTGCAGCAGGATGGGACAAGTTTTCCCAGGCAGGGTGCATCCTCAGCAGGCTGCTGCCTGCGAATTTCCTCTGGCAGTTTCCGTGACTATCAAACAGGCAGAGTTTTTAACAGGAAGAGCCACAAGTCGGATGCTGTTAGCTCCAGGGCGGGCAGCTTCCGGTGCACCTGACACTCCATTCTCTTCCTGCTCTGGCAAATGCTTACGCCCTGCAGGCAACACATGGCTTTGGCTGGGCTGCTCCTAAAACAAAGATGCCTGCTCTGGCCAAGGACAGTGGATGTAAACTGTGTTTGCCATTCTCCAAGCCCCTTCCCCCAGACCTGCAGGGCAGAAAAGTGGCTTTCTCCCATCCACTCTCACTGCTCTTTCTGGTCAGCAGACCGCAGCTGGCTGAGCTGCACCTGGTCATGCTGCCAGCTTTAGGACAAGGTAGCTCAGAGCACTGCAGAGGGCAGAGGCTGGGGTGCCAGGAGCCCCCATCCTGGGCCCAGGGACCCAAGCAAAGTCCCTTCTCTGGTTTCTCTGGGGCTCCAACGTGAAGCTGAATCATGCACCTGATCCCCCTGCCCCTGAGGTCTGTGATGATGGTGACATCAGGCCTCAAAAGCCTTCGGGTCACAAGGAATCACGTCACAGGAATGGAATGGAGTCAGCAACTCCACATAAAAGCACTCAACCCAGCAGGAATGAAAGAAATGAACGTCGAAGCAAAATACCCCTTCATCTACCCATGTAGCAAACTCCTAGCAATGATTCAGAACGGGTGAGGCCTCATCTTGTGCAATGACCCTAACTGGGCTCCCCAAACAGGGGTTCGTCCCCTCCGCCTGCCCAACCCATCCCCTTCGCAGCACCTGAGTGGCCCTTCTCATCCTGACACTGGTCACTAAAAGTCCTTCGTGGTCTCCCACTGCTGGCAGGTCAGAGTCTACATTCCTCTGAGCCCTTGCCACCCCACCCTCCAGCAGCCCTGGGGTTCCTGCCTTCTGCCGCCACCCCCACCCCTGCCCCGGCCTGGACACCTGGGACAACCTTCTCTCCACCGTTGCATCTACTTCTGGCCTTGTTTCTGTTTAACACCTTCAACACAAGGTCTAAAAACCCTTCTTCCATATACCAGTGCCCCTGCCCCTGCCCCAGTCCCAGTCCTAGCCCCCAGCCAGCTTAGGTTAAGCAAAGCAAACATAAACCAGTATAATTTGTTTAGAGAGGAAGAACCTTGAAAATGAGCATACCCTTTGACATGGTAAGTCTGTTCATGGGGATTTATTATAGGTAAATAACGTAAAACGCATTCAGAGAGTTAAGCCATAAGATGTTTATCACTATATAATTGTAACAGCAAGGAAGAAAAAAATAAAAGACATCTAAATGTCCCAGCATTAAGACAATGGTGGGTAAACTGTAGCACATTATGTAGTTGTTTTAGATTTTTTTATTTGTTTAAAAAACAACATTTTCAATTTAAATGTTTATTTATTTTATTTTCATCTCTGACAGAGCAGAGAGATAGAGCTATCTTGCACATGCTGGTTCACTCGTCAAATGCCCACATTTGGGGGCTGGGACTGTGGCGTAGCGGGTAAAGCCACTGCCTGCTGTGCTGGCATCCCATATGGGTGCCAGTTTGAGTCCCGGCGGCTCCACTTCAAATCCAGCTCCCTGCTATGGCCTGGGAAAGCAGTGGAAGATGGCCCAAGTCCTTGGGCCCCTTCTCCCTCATGGGGACCCAGAGGAAGCTCCTGGCTCCTGGCTTCGGATTGGCGCAGCTCTGGCTGTTGTGGCCAACTGGGGAATGAACCAGAGAATGGAAGACTTCTCTCTCTCTCTCTCTCTGCCTCTCCTCCTTTCTCTGTGCAACTCTGGCTTTCAAATAAATAAATAAAACCTTTAAAAAATGCCCACAACGGGCAGACTGAGCCAGGCCAAAGTCAGGCGCTTGGAACTCCATCCGGGTCTCCCAAGTGGGTGGCAGGGACCCAAGTACTTGGGCATCATCTGCCTCCCAGGACGCATTCAGGATGCTGGATCAGAAGCAGAGCAGTAGGGACTTGAGCCAGCACTCCAACAGAGGACGCAGGCGTCCCAAGTGGTGGCTTAACCTGCTACACCACAACACTTGCCCAGTGTTGTCAATATCACTACTTATGGGGGCTGGGGCTGAGGCTGGCTCTGTGGCACAGCAGGTTAATGCCCTGGCCTGCAGTGCCAGCATCCCATATGGGCGCCAGTTCCAGACCCAGCTGCTCCACTTCCAACCCAGCTCTCTGCTATGGCCTGGGAAGACAGTGGAAGTTGTCCCAAGTCCTTGGGCCCCTGCACCCACATGGGAGACCTGGAAGAAGCTCCTGGCTCCTGGCTTTGGATCAGCGCAGCTCCGGCCATTGTGGCCAATTGGGGAGTGAACCAGCAGATGGAAGACCTCTCTCTTTCTCTCTGCCTCTCCCATCTCTGTGTAACTCTGACTTTCAAATAAATAAATAAATCTTTAAAAAAATATTTATAGGGGCTGGCATTGTGGCACAGTGGGTAAAAATCCACTGCCTGCAGTGCTGGCATCCCATATGGGTGCTGGTTTGACTCTCAGCTGCTCCACTTCCAATCCAGCTCCCTGCAACTGCACCTGGGAAAGCAGCAGAACATGGCCCAGATGCTTGGGCCCCTGCACCCACACAGGAGAGCCAGATGGAGTTCCTGGCTCCTGGCTTTGGCCCGGCCCAACCCTGGCTGTTGCGGCCATCTGGGGAGTGAACCAGCAGATGGAAGACCTCTCTCTCTCTCTGTTACTTTGCCTTTCAAATAAGTGTATCCAAAAAAGATAATATTTATAACCTGTTTTTAATTAAAATGCTTATTACACACAGGGCGGGGGAGAACAGGGCACAAAGTTATCTACAGCATCATCTCTGTAAAGAAAAACACACTCATAATATGGAAAGACACGCACACATCACAGATGGCTAGTGACCTACAGGAGGTAGGGAAATGAATATTTTTGTCTCCTTCTCTACATCACTTCATGCCTTCAAGTTTTCAGGTTGTGGGCGAGGGAGGGGGAAAGGGAGGGAGGCAGGAAGGGATTCTTAAGAGCCTAAGCTGAATTCTTCCCCTTGCTCCAGAGCTGCCTCATACCGCGAGGGGTCAGAGTTGATTCGGTCTCTCTCTCTCTCTGATGTCCCTGTGGCACCGATCTCCTGTGACCTTCCCCTCGGGGTCTCCTAACCTACATCATGCGGTGACAAATGCCAGAGGGGCAGAAAGGAGGGCTGGGGCCATCTGTTTCTGCAGACCCCAAGGATAAAGGACAGCAGAACCTGGCAGACGGCCCTAGGCCAGCAGCTCCTGCTCCCAGAAGGAGGTGGTCACCCAGAGTAGCTGCTGGACGCTGGATGTGACCTTTTTCCCGGGGGATGGGGGCTTCATAGAAGCCTAGCCAGCCCCTGCCCCTGCCCCTGTGACGGCATTCCACTATAATCCCTCTCGGGGAACACTGAACATCTTTACTTTCATCTTTGCTGGGAGGCAACCAATAAGGAAATGGCAGCCTGTGTGCCACCACACACCCCGATGAATAAACCACCAGGCACGTTCAACGTCTGACGCCAGGGCCGTCGGGTTCCCATTACACAGGTATGGGAGGCGAGGGCCAAAGATCTGTAGGAAATGGGGCTGGTACCCCACTGCCCAGATGAAAACAAATCTTCTTTCCTGCCTTCTCTGTGTCAGCACCAGGGTGGGCCTCTCCCTGTGATGGAGGGCCCCAGGGCACACAGGCTCTGTGTCACCTGCCAGGGTCATTTGTGCATGCGTGCATGTGTGCCTGGGCTTTCAGCTCCCAAGGCTGACAAAGGGCCCGGCGCTGACAGCAGCCCGCATGCGAGGCGCTCACACTGTGAGCCGCGGGCATGAGAAGGCGTGGGGATAAATGGCACTAAATAATGCAGGGGTGAGCACCATGCAGGCGGGAACCTAACAAAGGGCGTTTGAGAGAGCTGCGACATGGTGGGCGGACGGCAAGGGGACCGCCCTACTGCTGAGCTCCAAAGCGGAGCGCTCCAGCTTACAGGCAGCTCCCGCGTCGTCTCCTTCACGGCTGCGGGCCCACCTGCCCCTGACACGGCTCATTCCAGAGTCCTGCTCTGTCCTGCCACGCAACAGAAGGTCCGCAAAAAGGCGGTGCCTCATGCGTGGCTGGATTCTACCACATGGCAGGTCAGCTTCAGAGGCTCTTTTGGGGTCACACAACAACCCGCAGCAGGGACCCCCCTTTTCCATATCACTCCCTCCCACCCAGCCTGGTGCAGCTGAACGAGCATCCAGGACCAGCTGGTGGGAACGAGAGGGGACAGACTTCAGGTGAAATTAAGAGGGACCCTTTTCCGGCTGTCGTTGAGGCGTAGCAGGTAGAGCCACAGCCTGTGACGCAGGCATCCCATGTGGGTGCTGGTTCGTGTCCCAGGTGCCCAACTTCTGAGCCAGCTCTATTCTAATGGCCTGGGGAAAGCAGCGGAAGATGGCCCCAAGTGTTTGGGCCCCTGCCCCGACATGGGAGACCTGGAAGAAGCTCCTGGCTTTGGCCTGGCCTAGCCCTGACCACTGTGGCCATCTGGGGGAGTGAACCAGCAGATGGAAGTCCTCTCATCCTCTTTCTGTCTCTCCCCTCTCTGTGTAACTCTCAAAATAAATAAATAAGACTTGGAGGACCTACAGGGAGAGCAAGGTCGCCCACCGCATGGAAGCTGAGCCACGGGAGCCGCGGGGGATGTGCCCTGAGGTGGTCCCATGGAGCACATCCCCATTCCATGGAAGCTCCTAGAGCTGCTAGGAGGAATTTTGCTTTCATCTGAAGGGAAGGCTGTAGGTGCTAGCAGGATTGGCAGGCAAATGACTCTGGAGAGGGCTGTTAGTTGTGTTGTGTCTGGGGAGAGCCACCACAGCTGTTGAATATCTCCCTCTACAAGGTGAGTCCCTGCCAACCCAACCTGAAGTCAACAGGGAGCCTTACAGGTGTGGGGAGACACTGGGGGTTGTCCCTGACCACCTCCAACTCAGGAAGATTAGGAAGAGGGTGAGACAGAGAGAGGCACCTTTGGGTGCCTTTTCACACCAGGAAGACAGCCCACTGTACACATCTTTATATCCTTGTAGCTACCCATCCCAACCTGACATCACATAAGAGCCAGCACAGAACACAAGAGCTGTGGGGATTTACCCAGGCCTTTTGGGGCCCTCAGCCTCCATTCTCAGAGGCTGATAGATGCGTTTTCACATGTTGATTGTTTATTTTTGTGCATATAAACTTTTCTATGTGCCTGTTAAACTTAATTGTCAGCAATTAAGGCAAAACTCACTTTGAAGAGTGACAGGAGCAGGGTGTCAAGAACATAGTGTTCTTCTCATTTTTGCGCTAATTTTATACTTCAATTACAAATACACACTGGCTGCATGGCCCTCTCAAAAGAAATGTCTTCCATCACATTTTCCATGCTCAAATATAGTAAAGCAATAATGGTTGGGTTAATGTCACAGAATAATTCTTGCCAATAAAATCCCTGAAATGACTTCTACATGGAGGATAGAAAGAACTTCTACATGATTAGGGAAGGAAACCAAAGAGCTCTGTGCAGTTGTCCATAATTAACATGCAGGTCACAGGCCCCAGGCCTGTGGGGTAAGGACTGAGTAGGCAGCATCAGGACTCCCATTATGTGTCATCAAACCTCCTTCTCATAAGACCCAGGGGAGTGGGCCTTGGATTTTTTTTTTACAGGCAGAGTGGACAGTGAGAGAGAGAGAGACAGAGAGAAAGGTCTTCCTTTGCTGTTGGTTCGCCCTCCAATGGCCACCGTGGCTGGCGCACCGCGGCTGGCGCACTGCGGCCAGCGCACTGCACTGAACTGAAGCCAGGAGCCAGGTGCTTATCCTGGTCTCCCATGGGGTGCAGGGCCCAAGCACTTGGGCCATCCTCCACTGCACTCCCAGGCCATAGCAGAGAGCTGGCCTGGAAGAGAGGCAACCGGGACAGAATCCGGCGTCCCGACCAGGATTAGAACCCAGTGGAATAGGTGGAGGATTAGTCTATTGAGCTGCGGCGCCGGCCTGGCCTTGGATTTTTAATCCCAGGGGCCAAGAGATCTCCCCTTTCCTGTACATCAGGTTCAATGCCATGTGAAATGTCCCCTGAAGGCTGCTCAAGTGAATGCCTAATGGAATTCACAATTGTAGGACGTCCATGCCCCACACAAATGGGCCTCAGTGACCCATGGCCCTGATTTCTGTGGAGGTCAGGACTTAGGGTTATCCTCCAGAGCACAGGAGCCTTCTGAGTGCTGCACACCCATCCCATGGTCCCTACCCCTACAACATCCTTGTCCTGCCCCACTGATCCCTCTACCTGTTTCATCTTTGCAGAAACTTTTAGCAACTTAGGAGACTGCAGTGTGGAGTCCTGGGACGCAGAGGAGCTGGAGTTTCCCAAGCCATCAGAAACTTGAACCATACAGGAGGAGACACAACTTCAGCCACATGCACCTCATCAGTCTTCTGGTAGCTTTGACATTACATTCTTGTCACCCAGTACTAGTTGATTTTCACATGCTTTTCTGTCAAAGAAAATACATGGAAAGAAAACACCTTTAGCAAATGTAGGACTTAAAATGATCAGAGAGCAGTCACCCTAGTGAGTACCACCACCATTCTCTCCCTCAAGAGGAATCTCGTTTGGTCTTCACTTGAAGAAAGTCACTGCCAAGTTGGTTCCTTCAATCTGTCCTTACAGGAATGACTTTCTAGGGATTTTGTCTCACGTCTGTTCCTTCCTCTGGAAGGGATCATGGGGTCCATCTCACCCAAGATCTTTCTCAAAGACTTGGATGCCATTGCATTTTTTAACTAATGTCATCTTGCACAGCATGCAGTTCCTGGCTTAACCTTTTCTTCTTGAGCATCTTAAATATATTCTTTTCCCTCCTAACCCAGATAAGCTGGATCCTTTTCATTCCCTTCTATGTTACTCATCCGTGTATTCTAGATGCCTGAGTACTTTTTATTTAATTCCCAGATTTTACTAGAATAGAAATGACTTCAATCACTCTAAGTACGACCAAGTTTTCTGTGAAGATGGACTTTAAGAGCATATTGTCATTTTCTGAAATAGTTTGAATTAAAATTATTAGCTTTAGATCATTGCATTGGTATTCCTCTTCCAGGAATCTCATTCATACATATGCTTGTATTCAACTTCTAGTATTTCTCTCTCATTTTCTGAAATCTTTGGTCAAGCACCTATTCTTTATATTTCCCCTTTCACCTTCTGTTTCTTGAAAGGCACCATCTGTCTCTGTGTTTCTTCTGGTTTGCATTTCATGAGTGATGTTATTTTTTCCCGTTTTCCTTTTTTCCTGAGTTCTGTACATTCATTTCTGAGTTTCCCTGATTCTCAGTATTGATGTCCTTTCATGCTTGGTATCATTGTCTGAGCTATTTTCCCTCATCCTGTAAACTACCCTGCTGAGAACACAAATTACACAAAGATGGAAGTATTTGCATGTATCAGAGAGTCCTTTCTGTCTTTTCATTACTGATTTCTCCCTTTAGTACTTTTGTATGTAGTTGTGCATAATGTCACCAAGATTTTGGTTTTGTTCCTTTTAATAGAAAATTTGGCTTTGGGAATTGTCAATGAATATAGGATTCAGAAATATTTGTCTCAATTGTATTTGCAATGCTGAAAAAAATGACACCTAATTTCTTGGCTCTGTATTTTATCCTTATTTCATGTGAGTTTCCCCTCTGAAAACCCCTCTTTCCACTTAACCTTATTATCGATACTATTTAGGAAGGCCACTTATATAAGAAAACAATAGGCCCCAATTTTGCAAATCTGCATTTATTTTCCTTTATATTGGGGGTATCAGAATCTTGAGATTATGGAGTTAATTTCTATTATGTCTACAAAATTATTTTCTCTGAGTGACTGATTAGCCTGTTTTTATTGGTCACCATTTTATTCATAGGATTATTAAGTTTTCAAATATTTTGGTTTCTTTGAGTCACAAAATCTGGAGCTTTTTTTTCTTATTTACATTTGTGTCATTTAAGTTTAGAACTAAAAATTTTCATTTACTTTAACATCAATCTTATTTCAGAAAAATTTGATTTTGGATACCAAAAATTTTAAGTTAATTAGTGATTGCTATGCATTTTTAACCCCTTAGATTATCAAAGAGGTACAGAAAAGGTCAGGTCCACCTAGGCCCATAACTCCAGCGGAAATGAGTTTTGCCAAGTTCAAGCATATACATCAGGCTTACCATGGTCTCTTTTGTTGACACAGAGTGGCAAAGAATCATCCTTACTGATTCACCCTTGTTGTCCTTACATGCACTATCTTGGAAATATATGGTTAAAGCAAAAATATTCTTTGACATTTCTTTGCTGACATAAAAAACTTAATATGAAAGAAGAAAAAACTCTCATCCATAAAATGTCATGAATCCCATTCCTGAGCAATTAAAGAATTACACACATATACACACTACAGCCTGGAAAATAAAATGATGATCTTATACTCACATACCAGGAGTTCATGAATGAACATCTTTCTGGCTTCTGGTATCCTGGGATGTTCTACTGCTCACTATCCATGGATTCCCATTGGTGGAATGGCTGAACCCCCCCCTCAAGCTGCTTCTTTCTTTTTCAAGATTTAGTTAGTTATTTGAAAGGCAGAGTTAGAGAGAGAAGGAGACACATACATGCATACATACATACACCCACACCCACAGAGAGAGAGAGAGAGAGAGAGAGAGAGAGAATTCCCATCCACTGGTGGTTTACTCTCCAAATGTCACAACATCTAGGGCTGAGCCAGGCCAAAGGCTGAAGCCAGTAGCTTCATCTAAATCTCCCGAATGGGTGCAGGGGCCCAGGCACTTGGGCCATCTCCCACTGCTTTCCCAGGTGCATTGGCAAGGTACTGGATGAGAGGTGGAGCAGCCTGGTCATAAACTGGGACCACCATGCTGGCCTTCAGAGCTGTATCACAACTCCACCCCCTACACATACACACTCATGGCATCAATTGTGAACAAAAGACAAGATTCATATCATACAAGCTCTTCAAGCCTCTGATACCCTGCAAGCATACATAGGTGATCTGTCTCCAAACAGTCCAGGCATTCATTGGCAGGATTCATGGATGGCACGGTGCGTACCTGTGACTTCAGAAACACATGCATGGCATGCAGTGGATGCATTGGTCTGGCCTCCTGATGCAGTTGCGTATGATATGGATAGTTCAGAGGCAGTAGGTCCAGAAGTGATGATAACAGTGGATGGAGGGCCAGTGCTGTTGTGCAGTGGGTTAAAGCCCAGGCATGAAACCCCAGCATCCCATTTGGGTGCTGGGTCTAGTCCCAGCTGCTCCTCTTCTGATCCAGCTCTCTGCTATGGCCTGGGGGAGCAGTAGAATATGGCCCAAGTCCTTGGCCCCTTGCACCCATGTGGGAGGCCCAGAAGAAGCTCTTGGCTCCTGGCTTTGGATCAGCACAGCTTCTGCTATTGCAGCCATCTGGAGAGTGAGCTAGCAGATGGAAGACCTCTCTCTATGCCTCTCCTTCTGTATCTTTGTAACTCTGACTTTAAGTAAATAAATATTTTAAAAAGTAGATGGAACATGAGCTACAGCCTTAGACACAGTGAGCAGGAGGGCCAGAGAAGTAACTTCCTTGGAAATACCTGGAAACCACTCATGTTAAGCCTCACATATTCTTGGAGGGGCATTATAGACCTGTGGCTTGTTTACTGGCTATTCAAATGGGACATGTAGGAGACAACAAATCCCCACATCAGAGGTTGAGAATAAAGCATGAAAAACCACATAGAAGCACAAGAATGAGTCCAATAAAGGACCTTCTGTTGGTGAGTGGGTTATCTCCCTTGTTGGAGGGCACAGGAATGTGAACTGTCTATGCATAATCTAAGATCAGAAGAGAGAGACACTGAGCATCTAGATTAGCCATGAGCCCCTGGACCTCATGCTAACTAGATTCCTGGACAACTACCAGTTCATCAATGGGAATTTGAGTGCTGCAAGGGATAGGTATCAAAAGTTATCCTCTTGGGACACATTCTCCCCTTGATGTATTTAAGAAAATGTGTGAAAATGCTGAATGAATGTTTAAAGACACACATATATAACTTTGCAAATACCTTAAATACCTCTATACTTTGAAAAATAATGTTGAGGGGCTGTACTGTGGTGTGGTGGGTAAAGTTGTCGCCTGTAGGGCCGGCATCCTATATGGATGCTGGATCAAGTATCCGCTGCTCCAGTTTTTTTTTTAAGACTTATTTATTCATTTGAAAGGCAGGGTTACAGAGAGACAGAAGGAGAAGGAGAAGGAGAAGGAGAAGGAGAAGGAGAAGGAGAAGGAGAAGGAGAAGGAGAAGGAAAAGGAGAGGCACAGAGAGAGAGAGAGAGAGAGAGAGAGAGAGATTTTTCCATCTGCCGGTTCACTCCCAAATGGCTACAATGGAGCTGTGCCAATCCAAAGCCAGGAGCCAGGAGCTTCTTCTGGATCTGCCATGCGGGTGCAGGGTCCCAAGGACTTGGGCCATCTCCCACTACTTTCCCAGGCCATAGCAGGGATCTGGATCAGAAGTGAAGCAGCCAGGTCTTGAATGGGAGCGCATATGGGATGGAGGAACTGCTGGTGGTAGCTGTAACTGCTTTGCCACAGCATTGGTGACTGCTCCACTTCTGATGCATCTCCTGGCTAATGTGCTTGGGAAAGCAGCAGATGGCCCTAGTGCTTGGGCTCCTGCACCCTCATGGGAGATTTGGATGAGACCCCTTGCTCCTGGCTTCTACATGGCCCTGGCTGTTATGGTCACCTGGGGATTGAAACAGTGGATGAAGATCTCTCTCTCTCTCTCCTCCTCCCTCTCTCCCTCTCTCTTCTCTCTCTCTGCCTCTCCCTCTCTGTAGCACTGCCTTTCAAAAAATTATGAAATCTTTTGTAAAAAAAATAAAAAAAGAAAATATCATTTCTTACTTGTGAAGCTGTATCCTTCCTTCCAGGATGTTTCCCTCTCAAAGGAAGTAGGAAGTCAGGACTACCTTTAATTGACAAATGTGCACACCACAAAACCATGAAAACATATGTATCCTAGAAATAAATACAGATAGAAACCAATCCATAACACCCACATGACATTCACAACACATTGGGCTTACAAAAGTAATATACACAGCCCCCAAAGAGCTCACACAAAATTGGACATACACACTCAAGTTCTTTACATAGGGGTGAATGAGTCCTCCTCTTCTGTGCTGGAAAGCATGGAGGTCAGAAACACCTAGAGAGACCTTTTGCTGATATTTCCATTGACCATGGGATGACACCAATCACCATGGACATGTAAGTGCATCAGCCTTGACACCAGGGACCTCAACATCAGTGGGTTGTTGGCCATTCTTTCCTAAGAAAGAAAACCATGGCCACTCTTTTCCAGAAAGAAAACCCACATTTTGAAATACTCATGGTACTCAAAGACTTAGGGGTTGACAAGGGTAGGTGAAGCCTGGCCTCTCCCCCCAATCTATTCAGAAACTCAGTGTTTTGGGGGAGGTTATTTTGTAGGCACTAAACCTGGTTACCAGGTCATATGGCATGAGGCTGGAGGGATGGTCCTGCCACAACCAAAATGGGGATGTGTGCAGACTCCTCAGGCCAAGAAATTGGAACAGGCCTGAAGGTTACACACTCTGGGGAAGCCAGCTCTGGCCAAAACAGCATGTCCTAGAAAGACCGCCCAGGGGAACTGCAGGGCCAGCTCACTGACTCTCTTGGAAACAACTGGGGTCCACATGCTGTTCACCCTCCCCCCACTTTGGAGAGGCAGACAGGACCCATGGCTGGTTACCACCCCTTTCTGACAACATCCCATGTGAAAGCTATTCTTCACCAGGTAGAGGCTGGATGTCTGGTCTGAAAGCCCAGGAGGATGCATAAGAAGAGTACTAACTTAGGGACCATCAGTTCTAGGCCAAGTCACTTGGCAAAACTGTTGGAGGTGTGTGCATGTGTAAATTGCCCATGCACAGAGCCAGGAGTCAGGACCAAGGCCATGGGTCAGCACCAGACCCCTGTCCATCAGTCTTTCCAGGAGTCCCCTGCTTCAACATTGACAGATGGAGACTCATATGATGGCCACAACAAAAGTTAAAACTCTTAGACAAATACACATTACACACATCTGTAAATGTATATATGTATTAAACAAACCTCTGAGGAACTGTATATATTGTATATATACTCGTATTGGTCTACAAAACACAGGTAATGGTTCCTTTAACTGTGGAGCTGTATGCGATAATCTGACATTGCAGAAGGAAGGAATTTACTTCTGCCATTTTTTCTAGAGCTTACACACTCAAAAATACATGCAAACATACATCTCTTCAAAGTGAGTAGCAGAGAAATAATTCCATTAGTCTTAAATCCATGTTTCTGAAACAAGACAATGTACATATACAAACAACTACACACAAAATACCAGGGAACACACACATAGACACACATGTAGTGTATCTAGACTATTTGTCCAGGAGGCATGGGGCCCTCCACACCTCACTGGCAACCTTAGAGCATAACACACCTGGAGGCCCTTCACTGTCCATTCCAGGGGCCCTTAGTGCACACCAATAACCAGGGCCTTTTCACTAAAACAGCCCTGACAACAGGAATCTGAATCTTGGTGGGAAGATGGCCACTCTGTCCACCAAAGTAAAATACATCCTTTGAATCAGCTATGAGCCTGAGCGACTCAGATGCCAAACGAACTGAAGTTGTGCCTCTTTGTGGAGAATTTTCCCATGAAGAGAGCTATGTTCTGAGGCTGACTTGGAGGTAGTCTATGTAGGCCTCAGTTCTGATGACATAAGGCTGGTGGTACAGGTCTGCCACGTGAGAGTGCCCTGATGATAACTTGGAACTTCCAAGGCTCTCTTTGGTTGTTTATGGCCCCCATGCTTTCCAGGACAGGAAGGACAATGGTTAGCCAAAGGCTCATATGACTTCAGTCCAGACAGCATTCCACACTTCTCCTGGCCCATGATTGGCAGGCTCTGCTCTGTATGCTATTCATAGCTAAAATAGTGCTCTTGGAGAAATCCTGGCAAAAATACACCTTAAAATGTACATAAACATTGAACAAACTCCTAAAGATACATGCTTCACTATCTGACTACTTGTACCACTCTATAAACATAGCAAAAATGGTTCCTTTGCCTGTTGAATTGTATTCCTGCATCCAGGATGCTTCAACTCCTTAGCAGAAAATAATACATTAATGCCATCATTTCTGCAAATGTATACAAACACAAATACATACAACATGTACACCACAGGAACAAGTAAAAAGAAAGACATCTTATCCCACATGTATAAGAAATTATACATATACAAATAAGACACACAGCACATTAAAACACACAGTCTGACACACACACACACACACATTTACTTCCTTTGTCTACTGTCCATTTGGCCCTTCCCTCCAGTATTGGCAATATTGAGGGTACACATCCAAGGAATCCCTTCACTGAAATGGCCATGGATTCATGGCCACACCAATCACCAGGGACATGTCACTGAACTACCTATGGCAGCAGGTAGCTCATTAGGGAGCTCACCATTCTTTCCAAAGATGTTCAGTAGAAGGAAAACCACCTTTTGGTTAAGTCAAAGAGCTTAGAATCTCTAGTGCCGATAGGTCTGGCAGGAACTGGATCTCTACTCTAAGAACATTCTCTCACATTGTGTTCTCACTTCACCATGGAGACAGTACACATAGGTATGGTATAGCATGGCACCAGACTAGATGGACAACCCTCCAGGATGAGACTTCAAGGAGGATGTTCCAGACTTACAAAAGCCAGGGAAAGCCCCAGACCCTGAACACTATGTCCTATTACAAAGTTTGCTCTGCCTAAAACTCCCTTGCCTAGAGAGGCCAATGTAGCTACATGGAGGACTGGCTCACTGACTGAGAAACAACTAGAAACCATGTGTCTTAGGCCACCCACATTGAAACCCTAGCACTCCCAGCAACAACAAATCCTGGCATTACAGACTGAAGAGGGGCTTTCAGGCATAAAACAAAGCCCAGAGGACAAAAAAGATAATGATGGATGAACATGACCACATGAAATTTAAACATAACAAACAAGCAACATGAAAACAGCCAATGCTATGAGATTATCTCTGTGAGTGAGTGTGTGCAAAGGATGCTGCCAGCCCATTACACAGTGCCCTAGAAACACATACAAATTCTGTGTTTCTTTAAAGAAATGTTTAAAGGATTCTAGTTTAGCATTATCCATTATAATAAGGAATTCTGAGCAGTGGAGATTTCAGGCATTCAGTGAGAGAAGGTACCCTACATAAATTCCAATATGTCCATGCCCACAGTACTCTGGATCTGTAGTTCATTTGTGTTTTAATGGGGAAATCACAGGTGATGAAATATTTAATGGAAAAAGCAAGCTACATAACTTCCCCGGTTTAAAAATGGTATGCACATTTTTTAAAATAAAATCAAATGTGGACAAGCAAAGACACTAACTGAAACAATTTCAAAAAATGGGAATTAAGTGCCTTCCATGTCAACACTTTTCTGTTAACCAATTAAGCCCATGTAGTATTGTCAGATAGACACATTGGTCAATGAAGAACAGACACCCAACCAAATACGACTACACATTTCCACCTATAATCTGCTCACATAACCACAAACCTGTACTGAGAATGGCATATCCCCAAAGTCACATATGAGGTACAAGCCCACTATAATCCAAAATCACTTTCAAAGGACATGGACATGTGGCAAAATACACCTTATTCCACTAGAAAGCACATGAGAATATAAACACTATATGCCATCTAAGTCATGGCTTCACATTTGACTCAATCAAATACGCCCACACTGTCCAAATTTACAATGCCCAGAGCCCCAGATATATAACATTTTCTCAAGTAAACAATCTGCTCTGTATTATTACTCCCATATTTTCATCACTACTTGTTTTCTCTATAGTAGAAGCTGATATGGGAACAGGATAGACAGTTTAGCCACCTGCAGCCAATAATCTAGCACATATAGGAGCTTTGGTAAATTTACTATCTTTGCACTTCACCTGGCAGGTGTCTCAACAAATTTTAGAGCCACTAATTTCATCTTCATAATAGTTAATATTAAATCACTTACTATATTCAAATACCCAGCACCACCATTTGTATGATAATTATTATTTATAGTTATAATTCTCCTGGGACTGGCATTGTGGCACAGCAGCTTAAAGCCCTGGCTTGCAGCACCAGAATCCCATATGGGAGCCAGTTTGAGTCCCATATGCTCCACTTCTGATCCAGCTCCCTGCTAATGCACCTGAGAAGGCAGAAGAAGATAGCCCAAATCCTTAGGCCCCTGTACTCCATGGGAAACCCAGAAGAAATTCCTGAGTCCTGGATTTGGATCATCTCAGCTTTGGCCACTTCAGCCAATTGTCAATTGAACCAGAGGATAGAAAACTTATCACCCTCTCAGTCACTACTTCTCTCTGTAACTCTGCATTTCAGATAAATAAAATAAATATTAAAAAAAAAATAGAGGGGGCCGGCACTGTGGCTCACTTGGTTAATCCTCCACTTGCAGCGCTGGCATCCCATATGGGCACCGGGCTCTAGTCCCAGGTGCTCTTCTTCCAGTCCAGCTCTCTGCTGTGGATGGGGAGGCAGTGGAAAATGGCTCAAGTGGTTGGGCCCCTGCAACCACATGGGAGACCAGGAGGAAGCGCTGGGCTCCTGGCTTCATATTGGCATAGCTCCGGCCATAGTGGCCATTTGGGGGGTGAACCAATGGAAGGAAGACCTTTCTCTCTGTCTCCTTCTCTCACTAACTCTATCTGTAAAATTAAAAAAAAATACATAGGGGCAAGCATTGTGGTGAGCCAGTAAAGCTGCCACCTGCAGTGCCAGTATCCCATACGGGTGCCGATTTGAGTCCCAGCTGCTCCAAATCTGATTCAAGTCACTGCTATGGCCTGGGATGGCAGTGGAAGTTGGCTGAAATCTTGGACCCTTTCACCTGCACTGGAGACCCAGAAGAGGCTCATGACAAGTGGCTTCAGTCTGGTGCAGCTCCTACTGTTGTGGCCATTTGGGGAGTGAATCAGAGGACGGAAGATGTTTTTCTCTGTTTCTCCCTCTCTTTGTCCATAACTCTGCCTCTCAAATGAATAAAATCTTGTAAAAAATATTTTTAAAAAAGGAATGAATCAAATCCCTTAAAACTCTTCCTTGATAAAACTATAAGTAAAAATATTACATAACTTTGTCAAGGTTAATTTAGTTTAACATTTTTCATATCCTTATGGCATATCTGTGTCAACTAGCATTCCAAGATGCTACATCATCCATTATAGAAAAACTACTATACTTTCATGACTACACCCTAATCTTATTTTTAACTAGCTATTGAATTCTTTACATTATTTCACCTATGCTAACAACCAAATTAACCCATAAAAAGAACTGCAGATCCCCAAGAAACACTATTTATTGTCTTTTATTATTTATTTATTATTACTCAAATCTTATTTGCACATTCATATTTACAAATTATATACATAGGAAAGATGAAATTAACTACCCTTCTTAACCATAAAAGATACAGGACACCAAAAATATTGAAGCTCTGAATGCACAGAAATTGGGACTTAAACTTTGGCTCTTATATACTCCCTTAGAAGATTTAAAACCAGAAGGATTATTACTGCACACAGTAGATAATAGAGTCCTCATACCTATAGAAATACCAATCGATATATTACTTTTATCTGAAGATGTCTTACACTCACAACCAGATCCACCATTTCATCTCAAAACAAATCCCGGGGCCAGGGCTGTGGCACAGCAGGGAAAGCTGCTACCCACAGTGCCAGCCCCCCATGTAGGCAGCACTGCGAGTCCCAGCTGCTCCACTTCCAATCCAGCTCTCTGCTATTACCTGGGAAAGCAATAGAAGATGTCCCAAGTACTTGGGCTCCTGCTTCACTGTGGAAAGACCCAGAAGAAGCTCCTGGATCCTGGCTTTGGATTGGCACATCTCTGGCCATTGCAGTCAATTGGGGAGTGAACCAGTGGATGGAGGACGTCTCTTTCTCTCTGCCTCTCCTTCTCTCTCTGTGTAACTCTGATTTTCAAATAAAAATAATAAATCTTCAAAAAAATTTCCCATCCCAGGATGCTTTCATGAGGCAACCTTCACATCTACCCGACTTGGCCTATACTATGAAAATGCTCTGACATGTATGGGTCCAACCATATCTCCATGTCTTCAAACCAGTACTACTAAAACACTTTGAAAACTGACAGATATCTGTGTTACATCATTATGAATCTAATACTTCAATATTGAAAGCAAAAATATTTCAGTAATGAAATGCCACAATTAGACACACAAATGTAATTAATTAATAGGATCTCAATAAAATTAGCAACATTTATTTCTCCAACTAAAATTCTCTAAATATATTTAACCCTCAAACCCATATCGACATATACTGGATCACCAACGATGAAATTCCATGAGAAACTGAATGAAAGTGCAGTCACCTTTGTTGTTGCCCTTACAGTAACAGGATTCCACATCGTAATTATCATCTTATCCCCTAACATTTTATTCCCATCTCCCAGCTGCCCAGCCAACAATCAATTCATCTACCTTTAACAGTGATGGGTGCAACTCATTCTTAAATAGTGAATGACAGCACTGAAGTATGAACCAGGTCTCTAACACTAACCTCACTCATATTCTGTGATTCTACAAATCAACCAGGACAGTTACCATGTACATGCTCACAAACAACCCAAATATCAGTTGTCACTACTAGCTATCATTCTTTTAGCAGAAGCAGTAATTACTGGCCTCTGCCATAAAACCAAAGCATTTCATCCACTTCCTCCCTTAAGATGCACCTGTCTCATTTATTCCTTTGATAGTAGTTATTGAAACTACTAGCCTATCTATTAATCCACACCTCTAGCCATCCAATTAACAGCTAGCATTATAGCTCTTCACTTACATTGTATTGGTGGGGCCTCTAATCTTGACATGCATCAGTTCTGCAACTGCTACAATCACATTTATTCTAATTCTAGATGTTCTTGAACTCACTGAAACCCCAATCCAAGCACCCGTATTTCCACTCTCATGGTTAATGACCCATCAAACTCATGCCTATCATATAATTAGCACCAGCTCCAACTACAAAAGAGGGCATTGCCAGGTCTGTTGCTTTTTTTAAAATTTTTATTTATTTATTTATTAACTTGAGAGGTAGAATTACCAATTGAGAGAGAGAGAGACAGAGAGAAAGTTCTTCCATCTGCTGGTTCACTCCCCAAATGGCAATGGCCAGAGCTGGGCCGAACCAAAGTCAGGAGCCAGGAGCTTCTTCTGGATCTCTCACATGGGTGTAGAGAACAAAGGATTTGGCCCTCCTTCCATTGCTTCCCCATTTCAGAATCAGAGAGCAGGATTGGAAGCATGAACTGGCACCCGTATGGGATGCCAGCCAGCACTGCAGGTAGAGGCTTAGCCTGCTGCATGACAAAACCAGCCCCTTGTTAGCTCTGTTTCTATCATACAGCTTCATGATAGGTTTCCATTTTAATTCTTCTATTCTACCATTCCTAGCCTAGGAACTAAAATAATAACAATATACCAAGGATGATGATATAGTCTGAGAGCAATACAATTAAGGGCCATCATAATCCCATTTTCAAAAAAGGATTAAGATATGAAATTTTTCATTCTATCAGCAGTTTTTTGCCCTTACAAGATTATTCTGAGCCTTCTATCCATTATGCCTAGTCCTAAAGCTACAACCTACCAACAAGCATCTGTGCCCTAATCTACTAGAATTATCTTTACTAAACACATTAACCTCAGGAGTACCAATTACCCGAGCTCACTAAAGTTTCATAGAAGAAAACAAAAATAACATACAAACTCCACTAACTATAATCAAACTTGGAGCTGATTTTACATCTACAAACTTCAGAATATTTCTTTTTTTAAAGATTTATTTTTTTATTTGAAAGTCAGAGTTACAGAGAAAGAGAAGGAGAGGCAGAGAGAGAGAGAGAAAGGCCTTCCAAAGGTGGTTCACTCCGCAGTTGGCCGCAATGGCCAGAGATGTGCCAATCAGAAGCCAGGAGAGAGGAGCTTCTTCTGGGTCTCCCACGTGGGTACAGGGGCCCAAGAACTTGGGCCATCTTCTACTGATTTCCCAGGCCATAGCAGAGAGCTAGATCAGAAGTGGAGCAGCCAGGATTCAAACTGGTGACCATATGAGATGTCGTCATTGCAGGTGGCAGCTTTACTCGCTACACCGCAATGCCAGCCCCAGAATATTTAAATATATCTTTTACCATCTCTGAGGTTGTGTATGGTTCAACATTCTTTACAACCACAGGATTCCATGGCCTATTTGTAATTTAGATCTTACTTTCTCATAACAATTAAAATTTCATTTGATATGAAACCATCATTTTGCCATTGAAACTGATGCCTGATGCACTTTGTGGACACAGTCTGATTATTCTTACACATCTCTCTTTACTTATGAGGATCATAAGTATGTTATATATGTTATTCTTTTAATATTAACTACTGCTACTGGCTTCCAATGTATTAGCTTCAGTTTTAACCTGAAAAAGAATAATGAAACTTACTCTCTCCCTGACAATCCATATATCTGTAGTGCTATTTCTTGGAACCACCATAATCTGGTCGTAGCAATTAAATATTTACATAAAAAATAAAGTCCATACAATATTTAGATTTGATCCTATAGCCTCTGCCCAGCTGCCATTATCCATAACATTCTCTTTTAGGCATTACAGTCTTTCTATTCAGCCTAGATACTACCATCTTACTTCCCCTGCCATGGGTACTGCAGAAAAACCTAACACTTGCTCTTACCATAGAACTAATTATAGTTTCCATTTTGGCCCTAGGTCTAGCCTATGAATGAATTCAAAAAAGACTAGAATGAGTGTAATCATTAAAATTAATTTTTTCAACACATTAGGTTAAGGTATTCTATTATCACCAATATGCCTTCAAACCTATAGGAATATTATTTTAGCATATGTTGCATCCTTACAAATACTATCATCAGTATACTGATATATCATCACTTTTGCCTTTATAAGGTACAATATTATATGCATTCATTTTAGGAACCCTTGTAATCCTAAATGCTCATTTTATCGTATCATGTATAATATTCATTGCCTACTAGTATTTGTAGCCTATGAAACCACTGTGGGCTAAACAAAATTAATAATGGCATCCAACACTTATGGTCTAGATAATGTATAAACTTAACCCTTCTCCTAAGATAAAAATTATGTAACTTACAATTACACTTATTCCCATAACAATGTACTCAATACCACAATACTCTGAATCAACATAAACACACACAACTTATAGACTACTTCATAATCCTATTTATTATAAATAAACCAATTATAAAATAAGCTGTTTCTCACCCACCTTCCTCTCTGATCCTTCCTGATACCACCTCACAGTTTCCCTTAAAAATCAGAGTGAGTATCCCCTTTCTAAAGGACACCTTCCATGAAAGTGATAAAATACTAATCTTTCTATAGATATTCTTAATTATGACATTCACAGGCACAGAAGTAATTATATTCTATATACTTTTTAGTCAACAGTAATTTCAACCCAAGTAATTATTACCCAATGAGGAAACTAAATAGCATTTAAATGGAAATCCATGCATAATAACATTGATAGTAAGAAGCAAAAATGTCCCTATACGATCTTCAACTATGATTACAAGAAGCCCATGGCCTCTATTGCCAGGTCAATATTCCTTGCAGTCATACTGTTAAAACTAGGAGGCCATGGTATAACATGAGTCACTATAATCTTAAATTTCTTAAACAGACTATAGAGCCTATTTACTTCTTAGAGGATCCCTATGAGGAAAATCATAACAAGCTCCATTTCTCTCTGCCAAACACATCTAAATCACTGAGCACTTTTACATTAGTCCCTCTACTGATGTCATATCTATAAAATACTCTTTATAGCTGTCCTAATGTTTGCATGAACAAAAATATTCTTAAATCCCAAAGCATTAAAATTACTTGGACAGAGGCTGCATGTTGGGCCTGCTGACCCAGGTAGATGCACAAGCAGGGAGGCTAATTTAGGTCCCAGCACTTGAGGGTTAAGAGTGTCAGTGCAGCTAAAGGAGGTGGTTGGGGACTGCACTGCCCATGTACAAGGCCAGGACAGGTTAGGAACCAGAGCCTTCTTCAGTGCAGCTCCTTTCTGAGGTTTCCAGATGTCTCCTGGATCATCAATAACAGGTCACAACCTGTATGGTGGGGCCAGTGCTGTGATACAGTGGGCTAAGCTGCCACCTGCAATGCCCGCATATCATATGCGTGCTGATTTGAGTCCCAGCTGTTCCACTTCCAATCCAGTTCCCTGCTAACGTGCCTGGGAAAGCAGAAGATGGCCCAAGAAGATGGTCCCTGCATCCATGTGGGAGACCCAGATGAAGCTCCTGGCTCCTGGCCTTGGCCTGGCTGCTGGAGCAATGTGGGGAGTGTACCAGCAGATGGTCTCTCTCTCTCTTTCTCTCACTGCCTTTCCATTTTTCTCTGTCTTTTTTTCTCTCTCACTCTCACTGCCTTGCAAATAAAATAAGTAAATGTTTAGAAAAAACCCGTATGTTGCCCCTAGTGAAAACAACCCTCTTGTGGTAATACTTAGTTATGTGCGTTTGTGTAAATGGGCAGAAAAATTGAAGGAACCTCTAAGGTACACACATAACTGCATAAATACTCACATGAGTCTAGATATAGAGAAAGTTGTCCCTTTACTTGCATGGATATATCCTTGGGTCCAGGATGCTTCAACATCCTAAGAGGAAGGAATCTATTACTACCATAGTTTCTAGAAATGTATACACACAAAATATGTACACACATTATATAATAATATAGCTAGGAATAAACCTACAATTCCTAAATATATGAGTTTATAACAAGAAACTATACACATATACTAAATACACATGAAATGCAAGGAACACACACAATCTCACACTCATCACACATACACACACACAGTAATCTTTATGTCAGGCAACACTGGGCCCACCACACACCTGATAGAGATCATGGGGGCATAAACACCCAGAGAGTCCCTCTGCTCCCAGACACAAGGGACCCAGACACCAATCACCAGGTCCATATCACTGAGACAACTGACAGCAGGTTTGTCACTCTCAGTGTGGAACTGGCTACTCTTCCCAAAACTGTCCACTGGAAGGAATGAATCCTCTCAGTAACCTATCAGGTGTTCAGGTTCTCAGGTGCCACAGGGGTGGCTGCAGCTGGGTCCCTCCCTGGAGAACATTCCCTCATTCTGTGTTCTGAGGTGACCATGGCAGCAGTGCATGTAGGCATGAGCTCAGATGTCTAAAGGAGAACTCAGCCTGGCTGCCAGTGGAGAGTGGGTGTTTGGGGACTTTACAGAGCCAGGGAAAGGCCCCATTCACTGAAGGCTACACAGGGTGAAAGGCCCTTGGAGTCTGTCAGGATTTTTCCCTGAAACAGTCCTGATTCCATAACAACTTCATAGCCTGACCTGATGTCCACCCATTATACCCTTCATTGATAGATACTTTTGTCAAGTAAATCTGGCTAAAATATGAAGTGAGACAGTGAAGAATCACCCGCCTGAGAACATCCTGGAAAACGAGAGCTTCTCTGCTGCTATTTCCCTCCTCAGGCATCAGCGCCCAGTCAGGAGCCTCAGGTTGCAAGGAAAGGAACCAAGGGTGTGCTCTTCAGGAGGGACGCACCTGCGGCAGGAACAGCACAGCCAAGGGGCTTTTGGGCACCACCTCCAGGCCGCTTGCCCACGGTGCAGGACGCTCACAATTGTTGACTTTTTGCCTGCTGCCCCCCTGCTGGACGCCAGATGAATCGCTGCTCATCAGTAGTCACAGATTTCAGGTCCTGGCTTCCCAATTACCCAAGGAGTTGGGGAGCAGTGAGTAACCTGTGCATGCGTCATTGCAGATGGAGACCAAAAGAAGCAAAGACACTGTTAGTGTGTCAGTGCCTCCTGATGTGCTTTACACCTGCAGAGAACAACTGGAATTCAAATGTTACCAAATGCCATTTACTGGACCACACAAAAATAGTCACAGGTCTAGCAAAATATGTACAAAAGTTATCTCCAAAAAGCTACAAAATACAAGGTAGCTTTTATGATCTATAAACTGAGTTTGAAAATATCTCTGCTTTTCTCCTCAACCTGATCTGTAGGGCATCCCCAGATTTCTCCAGAACTGTCTGATACTGACACATTTATATACACCTAGAATTCCAGACCTTCTGGGGCCAAGACAGACCAATGTCACTGGGTTAGAGGTCAAGGGTTGGGCCTTCCCAAATGGATGCATGAGGTGTGACTAATGTGAGCTCTTCCACTGTTGGATTGAGGTATGTCCCAACCACTGGAGGAAACTATGGACACAAACTACCCATGCACAAGGCCAAGAGCCAGTTTTACATCTATGGCTGCAGTCAGCCAAAAGTCCCTACAATCTCAGTAGGGCCGTAGTTCACCAATGGGAGGTTAAAGCTTGTATTATGTCCATAGCAAAAATGACAATCTTAGACAAATACTTACCTATATCCACACAGGGAAATGTAAGAAAATATTGAGTGAATCCTTAAAGACATATATTTAACTGCATAAATACTTAGATATGTCTATAAAATATAAATAAATTTCCTTTACCTATATAGCTGTAATTTCACATCTGGGAGACTTCGACATTCTAAGAGGGAAGAAATGTTACTGTCATTATTTGCAGAAATGTCTACTTACACACAACATGTATCAATATATTTACTTATATATACAAAGACATATCAAAAATAATACAAACAGGAATAAACCTATGACTGCCAAATACACAAGTTTATAAGTGTACAAATACAAATGAATTAATAATATACACAACACAGAGACACTTAATCACTGTCTACTGGGACAAGCATGGCATCATAAGCATCAAGGCTTCCTTTGGGAAGTGGCATTATGTTCTTAAACTGTGTGTATGAAATACACAAAATTTGTTCCATTTATATAAATTTTAAAAATTTAAAAATACTTTAAAAACATGTAAACTGCCAATTCCGTGGCTCACTAGGATAATCCTCTGCCTGTGGCACTGGAACAACGGCTTCTAGTCCTTATCGGGGCACCGGATTCTGTCCCAGTTACTCCTCTTCCAGTCCAGCTCTCTGCTGTGGCCCAGGAGTATAGTGGAGGATGGCCCAGGTGCTTGGGCCCTGCACCCCATGGGAGACCAGGAGAAGCACCTGGCTCCTGGCTTCGGATTGGGGAAGCGCGCTGGCTGTAATGCACCAGCCGTAGCAGCCACTTTGGGGGTGAACCAACGGAAAAAGGAAGACCTTTCTCTCTGTCTCTCACTGTCTAACTCTGCCTGTCAAAAAAAACATGTAATCTAACACACACATATTTAATATATTTGTCCTTGGGCTACTGGATCCTCTACTCCCCTACTAGCAAGCTTGGGGCATAGACACCCAAGCAGCTCTTAGCTAACACCAATCACTAAGACCTTGTCACTGAACCTGCCCTGACTACAGGAACCTCACTCTTAATGAGGAGCTGGCCACTGGCCATTCATTCCAAAGATATTCACCAGAGGGAAAATAATTTGAATTACCCTTGGGGCTCAGAGACTTGGGTGCCAATGCGGGTGGCTGGAGCTGGCTGACTTCATTCTGGGTTCTGAAGTTACCCTGGAGGCAGTACACATGTGCACCAGGTAAGGTGGCAGCCCTGTGGGGCTGGACAGCAAGGTGGGAATCTGGAGACTTCCCAGGGACATGGAAAAGCCCAAGACCTGGAATGTTATATCCTAAATCTTCTAGGTGGGCTCATTGTTTTTCCTTGTCTCTGCCTTTTATGTCAGTAGGAATAAGTAGGAGAATGCTAGTATAAAATTCTTCTTTTGTCTTACGCCTGGAAACTGATACATTTCTAAGATGCCCTTAATGTATTTATAATCTTGGAGAAAGAAAAAAGCAGTTCAGCTAACAGATTGGGGACAGAACAAAAACAGCAAAAAACTACTTGCTATTCCTAAACATGTGTTGAAACTCTTCACTCTGCACCCCAAGAGCATGGGCATCACGCTCATTCCATTCTCCTTCTCTCCTTGCACCCTTTTTAAAGACTTACTAATTTCAAAGGCACAGTTACAGAGCTGGAGAGGGAGACATATAGAGAAAGAGATCTTCTGTGTGCTGGTTCACACAGGGCCAGCACTGAAGCACAGTCAGTTAATCTGCACCCTGGCTTTCCATATGGGCTCTGGTTCAAGTCCCAGTTGTTCCACTTCTGATCCAGCTCCTTTCTAAGGCACCTGGGAAAGCAGTGGATAATGGTCCAAGTCTTCGGGTCCCTGCACCCACATGGGAGATCCAGAAAAAGCTCCTGGCACCTAGCTACAGATTGGCCCAGCTCTGGCCATTGCAGCCATTTGGGGAAACAACCAGCAGATGGAGGACCTTTCTCTCTGTGTCTCCCTCTCTCTGTAACTTTGACCCTCAAATAAATAAATAAGTAAATCATTTTTTTTGACAGGCAGAGTGGACAGTGAGAGAGACAGAGAGAAAGGTCTTCTTTGCTGCTGGTTCACCCTCCAACAGCAGCTGTAGCCCGTGCGCTGCAGCCAGCGCATCATGCTGATCTGAAGCCAGGAGCCAGGTGCTTATCCTGGTCTCCCATGCGGGTGCAGGGCCCACGCACTTGGGCCATCCTCCACTGCACCCCCGGGCCATAGCAGAGAGCTGGCCTGGAAGAGGGGCAACCAGGACAGAATCCAGTGCCCTGACTGGGACTAGAACCCAGTATGCCGGTGCTGCAGGTGGAGGATTAGCCTATTGAGCCACGGCACTAGCCATAAATAAGTATATCTTTTTTAAAAAAAAATTACCATGTATCAATAAACAACTTGTCTTCTGCTTCCTTCATGCTTCTGAGTCCATCCTTTGGGAGGGCTCAGGTGGGCTTGTTTCTCATCCAGTGCAATACACACTCACTGGTTTCTATCAAACACTTAGAGCTAAATGGTGTTTGTGGTAGAAGGAATGACTTAAGCTTACCTGTTTGATGAGGGCTACAGGTTTTGAACAATACAGTCAACTCTCCATAGCTGCAGGTTCTGCCTCTGTAGGTTTCTAATATTTATAATATTAGAAAAATAATATTCTAATATTCTGATATAAATACTAACATTTATACATTGTATATTTGTTACTTATATTCAATATATCTTCGTATATGTGATTACATACATTAGTATCGGTATATTAATCACTATAACTTCTAAGTAAAGAAAATGAATTACAGTAAGCATTATTTTACAAAAGCAAGCCGCACACTATCATCCATCCAACCGCTAACTGCGACCATGTACCCGGTTAATCAGCCCCAACTGTAACCTTCTGAGCGTCCGTTGGTCCCCCACTCTCCACCCCCACCTCCCCCTCCAGACGCGCCGCTTGGCTAACCTCATTAGATGATATAAAAGTGGACGATGGGGGGCGCTTGACAATTGGCGCTAACGCACATGGGACAGAGCTGACCAACTGACAGGAGCTCAAAGGTGCACGGACCTGGACCACCTCCACCTCGCTCAACAAGTAGGGGACATCCCGCGAGGCCCTGGTCATCTGCCTTGGAGCTCTCTCCAGCGCAACTGCCCCCAACTGCACGAGGGCCGGCTCCCTGAGGGGGCACCTCCCTCGTGACCTCGGCCACGCGGGCCAGTCCCCGGGTCTGAGCTGGATCTCACCAGAGCAGCCTGTCAGGGGCGCCTAGAGCCGCGTAGCCTCATGGACCAGAAAGTCCTGTGGGCGGGCGGCCTGGGCTGTGGAACTGAGCCCTAGAGGGACTCGCACAACTGATGTGATCCTGTCAGAAGGTATTTTGGGCTTTAGCTCAGAAGAGAGGAAATGACTGATAACCTTGACTACACAAAGTTTAAACAAAATCCACAGGCAAGATAAAAAGACAGCAAAATTGATGTGAGAAACATTCCTTCCAATGACTTGGCATTAAGGATTTTGTTTAACCATTACATACTGCCTTATAAACATGTACAATTTGCATGTGGTTTTTATTTTTTCTTTTAAAAATTTATTCACTTGAAAGCCAGAATTACAAAGCAGTACAGTGAGATCGAGTTTCTATCTGCCAGTTCACTCCCAAAACGGCTGCTACAAGTCAAGCCTGGGCCAGTGCAAAGCCAGGAGTTTAATCCAGTGTCCCAAGTGAGTGGCAGGGGCCCAAGCATTTGGGCCATCTTGCTCTGCTTTTCTTAGGCCATTAGCAGAAATCTGGATTGAGAGTGGAGCAGCAAGGATGTTAACCAGCACCAATATGGGATGCCCCGCATTGCAGCTGGCGGTTTGACCCACCATGCCATACATTTATAGGAAAGTATATTGATTTCAGCATTATATATTATAATAACCAAAAACTGAGGCAAAGGAAAAACAGGCATTCTGTAGGAACAGCCAGATTAAATAAATTCTAATGCATCTGTACAGCTTATTACTATGACTTTGCAGCTTATTTTTAGTGAGGTAAATATTGTTCATGCAATGTTGAATAAAAGTACAAATTACAGGGGCTGGAGCAGTGGCGTTGTAGACTAAGCCTGTGCCTATGGCGCCAGTTCATAGCCCCACTGATCCTCTTCCAATCCAGTTCCCTGTTTAAGGGCTGGGAAAGCAGTGGAAAACAACTGAAGTGCTTAGGTTCCTGCAGCTGCACTGGAGACCAGAAGAAGCTCTTGGCTCCAGGCTGTGGGTAGGCTTACCTCTGGCCGTTTTGGGTATTTGGTGAGTGAACCAATGGATAAGATCTTTCTCTCTGTCTCTTCTCTCTCTAACACTGCCTGTCAAATAAACAAAATCTTTAAAAAAATGAAAATATACATTTATCTCTTCAGAAAACAAAGGAATAAAATTACAAAAACAACAGAAATTTTATAAACATAAAAATTAAATTGCAAGCTACTGAACACTAGCCAATTGAAAAAATAAAACAGGAAATCAGGAAGTGTCTTGAAAGAAATGAGAATGCAAATATAACATATCAAAATCTGTGGAATATAGAAAAAGCAGTGTTAAGAACATAGTTTATAGCAATAGAGCTTATACCAGAAAAACAAAAGAATGTCAAATTAACAATGTAATGATGGAAATCAAGGGCTTAGAAAACAATGACAAACCAAACCCAAAATTACCAGGAGGCAAGAAATGACATCAGAGCAGAAATTAACGAAACTGTAACAAAAATAAAAGAGCAACAAAATGAAAAGGTTTTTTTTTTTAAGAAACAAAATAGGCAAACCTTTAGACAAACTAACAAAAAGAAAAACTAAAATAATAAGAGATAAAAGATGTTACAACTGACACTACACAAATACAGAGGATCATAAGCAACCACTATGAACAGCTAAATGCTAACAACCTTGAAGAAATGGATAAATCCCTGGATATATATGACCTACCAAGATTGTAGTAAGGAGATATAAAAAATCTGAACAGACATATGGCAAGCAATGAGCTGAAGGAGGAATGTAAGAACTTACATGAGTGAAACTTTCAAGATCTGAACGTTTTAATATTGAATTCTCCAAAATATTTAAAGAGGGACCAATACAATATATATTTACAAAACAATACAATGCAATATACAAAATATTTAAAGAGGGACCAATACAATATTATTCCAAAAATACTGAAAAGAAAGGCACTCTGTCAAACCCCTTATATGAGGCCAATATTATTCTGATACCAGATCTAAACAAAGACACAACATAAAAAGCAAACTACAGATCAATAGTCTTGATGAACATAGATGCAATAAATTCCAACACCATATTAGCAAACTAAATCCAGCACTACATATAAAAGATGATCCATGGGGCTGGCACTGTGGCATAGCAAGTAAAGCTGCTGACTACAGTGCCAGAATCCCATATGGGTGCCAGTTTGAGTCCCAGCTTCTCTAATTTCAATCCAGCTCTGTGCTATGGCCTGGAAAAGCAGTAGAAGATGGCTCAGTCCTTGGGCACCTGAACCTGCTTGGGAGACCCAGGGTAAGCTCCTGGCTCCTGGCTTCGGATCAGTGCAGCTCCGGCCATTGTGGCCAGTTGGGGAGTGGACCAGCACATGGAAGACCTCTCTCTTTCTCTGCCTCTCTCTCTCTCTGTAATTCTGATTTTCAAATAAATAAATCTTTTTTAAAAAAAGATCATACATCATATTCAAGAGAGATTATCCAAGAGATCAAAGAATGGTTCAACATTTGGAAATCAATAAGCATCCTAAGTCAGACCAACAGAATGAAGAACAAAAACCATGCACAATCCACTGAAAGAGATGCAGAGAAAGTATTTAATAAGATTCAACGCCCCTTCATAATAAGTATTCTTAACAAACTAGGTATACAAGAGACATCCCTGAAAATGATAAAGGCAACAGATTACAGTCTAACAGCAAATTTCATATTAAATGTGGAAAACCTGAACGCATTTCTCTAAAATACGGAACAAGACAAGGCCATTCATTTTCACCACTCTTACTCAATATAAAAAAATAAAGGCCATAAAAACCAGAAAAGAGGAATCAAAATATCCATGTTTGTGGATGACATGGTATTGTACGTAGAAAATTCCAAAAATCAGTTACAACTGGAGAAGCAATATCGTAAAGTCACAGGCTACAAAGTCAACATAAAAGAGAGAATTTTTATACACCAATAATGATCTTGCTGAAAGAAAAATCAAGGAAAGAATCCCTTTCATAAAATGTACAAAAATTTATTTAGGATGAAATTCAATGAGAGCTCTTTACAATGAAAAGTATAAAAGTATATGATGAAAAAAATGGTGAAAGAATCAAAAAAATTAAGATATTCTTTGCTCAGAGATTGAAGCATTAATGGCATTAAAATGTACACACACCTGAATGAATCTATAGGTTCAGTGTGAACCATATGAGCATATCAATGGCATTTTATACAGAATTAGAAAAACGTATCCTACACTATGGAACCACAGAATGCAAACAAGTCAGGAAGTCCAGATTCCCCCAAGATCAAGCTGGAATCTCAATACTTGATTTCAAAGCACACTGCAAAGGCATAGTAACTAAGACAGCATTGTACTGGCATCAAAATGGACTCATAAATCAACAGAACAGAATAGAGAATCCAGAAATTCATCCATGTACATACAGTCAACTGATTTTTGACAAAATTGCCAAGAACATACATTAGTGAAAGGTTGTTTCTTCCAATAAATGGTGCTGGGAAAACTGGACATGAAAATTAGATCCCTACCTCTCACGATATACAAAATAAACTCAAGATAGATCAAGCACCTAAGTGGAAGATGTCGAACTATAAAATGGATACAAGAAACCCTAGAGGGAGTACTTCAGGACATTGATATAGACGATGATTTTTCAGACAAGACCTCAAAATCACAGGCAACAGAAGCAAAACTAGACAAATGGTATTGTATCAAACTCCGGAGCTTCTGCACAGTAAGAAAACAATCATTAGCGTGAATGTACACCCATCAGAATGGGAGAAAATATCTAAGTTCCTTACCTGACAAAGGACTAACATGCAGAATGATGGATGGTCCTTGATGCATTGTGATTTGGCTTATGCATTTGCAACTTGATGGTTTGTGACAGTGTAACCACACAACCAAGCTGATTTTCATTTCAGTCTAGTTTTCAATAAATTACATGAACTGGTCAGCATGTCTGGACTAACCACATTTAGGTTAAGATGATTTTGCCCAGATAGGATAATGGGAGAGTTCTGCAGATGTTTAAGGCAAGCTAGAAGAAGCTCCAGTTGTTGCTGGGTTAGACATATTAAATATATTCATTTTCAGCTTTGATGTGCTCATTGGAACATCACTCCATTGTAAGTTGAGGGGCATCTCTATATTGAAAGTGGCCTAGTGCTGTTCCAAAGCTGGCCGTGTTCATGCTGCTTGCCCAGGCAACTGGGGCTTCTGGGCCAGCCAGTTGGGCCCTGCAGGCTTGGCTGGGAAACTTCTGTGAGCACATGGCTGGAGCTCGGCACAGTACTGGGGAGGAACAGCAAACTTTGTGGACTAGATTTATTTTCAAAGATTTCTCTATTTATATGGAAGGAAGGGTTACAGAGAGGCAGAGGCAGAGAGAGATAGGTCTTCTATCAGCTGGTTCACTCCCCAGATGGCTGCAACATCTGAAGCTGTGCTGATCTGAAGCCAGGAGCCAGGAGCTTCCTGCAGGTCTCCCACGTGGGTACAGGGGCCCAAGGGTTTGGGCTGTTTTCTACTTTCCCAGGGCATAGCAAAGAGTGGGATTAGAAGTGGAACAGCCAGGAATTGAACCGGTGCCCATATGGGATGCCAACACTGCAGGCAACAGCTTTACCCACTATGCCACAGGGCCGGCCTCATGGACTAGATCTTAATCAGCAGCCCAGATGAACTTTAATAAACCAGCCTGACATTTGTAGCCTCTCAAGATCCATACACACGAATCCTTTAATCAACACCAATTTGTGTCCAGACTTTTTATGGTTTGTGAAGTCTGAGCAATGCTCTGGTTATGGAAATGCAAAGGACTTAATTATTTTCCCCAATTATTTTGTGAACTGAAAAGAGAACCAGGCATAGCACAGTCATGGGAAGAAATTCAAGTTTATGGAAGATCCTCCTATATGAACGCCCAGTCTGCACAATCTGGAAGCTAGAAGCTGAAGGCACCATTTATCATCTTGCCAGTATTTCATTTGTAGATCAGACTGATAGTTTCTGCATTACATTTTCCCCTTTGAGTTCCTGGATTCTCTGCGTGGTATTCACGGAGACCCACAGAGGAAGGCATTTTTCAGGTAATCCTAATGGCAAAAACTGACTGTTGATATGTGTCTTGGAGGACAAGGAAATTATATTTGCTCTTTGCTCAGCATCATTATGCCTCCTACCCATTTTCAGTTTTAATTGGCAGTGACACAGCGGAAGTAGAAGATGGTCCAAGGTCCTGAGTCCCTGCACCTGTGTGGCAGACCTGAAAGAAGCTCCTGGCTCCTGGCTCCTGGCTTTGGATCAGCTCAGCTCTGGCCATTGCAGTCATTTGGGGAGTGAACCAATGGAATGGAAGACCTCTCTCTCTCTGGCTCTGCCTTTCTCTGCAACAATTTCAAATAAATACAATAAATCTTTAAAAAGACTCTTGTCATCATTCCCCAAGTAAACCACAAAATACAGAAAACTGAGGTAATAGTTTTATAAATCAAGTTCAGAGGCAAGATGCCATTGCCAGATGTTTTATGCCTCTCACATCCAGTATTGCAAATAAATTATACAAATGTTAAATTATACACATGTTAAAGAAAAGAAAAAAGAAAGGAATCTGTGCTCATGGCTGATTTAAACATGTTTATTGGTGTCTCTCCTCCCTGTGAACCAGAGCTGCTCCTGGGTTTGCTCATCACTGTCACATGGTGTGGAAGGCACTCTGTGGGACTTCCAGAGTTCTGTCTGGAAATGCCATGAGCCTCTGCCAGGTCACTGGTGTCACTCATCTGTGGAGCCCTTGACCAGCAGATCAGCACTTTGCATGCCCCAGGGCTCCCCTGATGTAGGAAACCTAGGTCTCATGGGAAGTTTCATGTAGCCCTCAGCCTGAATCCAAGCTCCACTGCTTGTCTTGAGTGACGCCATCTCCAGACAACTCCAACTCCCCACTGTGGATTCAGTCCCAGCCACTAACTCTTCCCTCAGACCTCAGACATCAACAAGCAGATGTGGGCCATCATCACCATGTGACCTTTGAATTTCTCTCCCTTTTGGCCATGAGAAAAATAACATGATGATTACATATATTTTATTTATATATATTTATACATTATATATGCTTACACTTATATAAGCACATGTATAATTTTATGTATTATATTTATATTAAACTATATATAATTTATTATATTTATTGCATTTAATCTTATCAAATTTTGTTTGAAAGAAAATTCCATGTTAACAACAAGAGAAACAACATAGGTGTAGTAGAGGTAAAAGGTACAAAACATGTATGAGAAATCTGCCTTTCCTTCCTTCCCTCTGTCACAACCTGCGAGGCCTGGCTTCTGGAAGAAACTTCTGTAACACTGCTGCATAACCTTCAATATCGAACCATCCAAAACCAGGCAGCACTGACACTGTGGTGGGCTTCATTCTAGGGCTTGGCCTGCATTTATCCCATCTCTGTCCATGTATGCACCGTGTGATGAACAAATCAGATCCTTCAACATTGTCTTTAAACATTTGAAACAATCTGAGATGAATCCTTAAAACTGCCTATATTTGCTTACTATGGTATGATAGATCAATACATGTGGACAACAGATACTCATTGAATCAAGGTAAAATTTTCTTCTCTGAAGAGGAAACCTTTGGTCTCTGCTTTTCTATTTGCTCACAAAATGAAGATTATTGTGAACTGCAGCAAACTACACCATGCTGAGCACACAAGAAATTATTCCTTCTACTCAGTCACTGCCTCTTTCTCTATCTCTCTCTTTATCTCTCTGTCCACACTTGCCCTATCCCTCCCACCCTCACACAAAACTTTTCTCTCAAGCTGCAGACCCCTACAAGTCTCCATTTTGAACAACAGCATACTGCCTCTTCCTTCCCTCCCCTGTCCACCCACCCGCTCTGCTGAGTAACCTCTGAAGAAAAAGCAGCGCCCTCTGTGATGATGCAGGTTTTTGCACATCAGTATTTCCCATTTATGAATTCTAGAAAGCTAGGTGGAACAGTGCTATGTGTGATATAGTCTGAGTGTGTTGCAAAATGTTTCTGTGTTGGAAGCTTGGTCCCTAGTTCAGCGATTTTGGGAGGAACAGGAAATTTTAAGAGGTGTGAAGTAATTAGGTCACTGTGGGCTGTCATTGAAGGTGATTAATGTAGCTCTCATGGGACCTAGGAAGTTTTCACCAGAAACCTGTCTTAAAGAGAATTGACCTTCATCCTCTCAGGGCTCCTGACTCTATGGTTGGCCATATCACATGTGCTCCCCAATCTGAACATGGTCTTTTAGGCTGTGGTGTGTGTGTGTGTGTGTGTGTGTGTGTGTGTGTGTGAGAGAGAGAGATAGAGAGAGGGAGGGAGGGAGAGAGAGACTGTATGTGTGTGTATGTACTAAGTAAGCATCTTAAAATTATTATAGAGGCAGAGTGACAGAGAGATGGAGAGGGGAGAAGGGGAGGGGGACAGATGGAGAGGGTGACAGAGAGGAGGTAGGGAGGAATGGACAGACAGCACTCCCACTGATTCACTACAAAATGCCCACAACAGCTTGCACACAGGCCAAAGCTGGGAGCCAGGAACACAATTCAGATCTCTCAGGAGGGTGGCAGTAATATTATTTTTGAGCCATCCCAGTGGACTCCCAAGGCCTACTCTAGGAGGGTTCTTCAGTCGTGAGACACATCCAGGTAGCAAATGCAGGAACCTCCAATAAGGGACATGGGCATCTCAACCAGCCTCTGAATTCCTTGGCCAAACTTATGCCATGAGCCTCTTTTACATACACTTTTTGAAGTTGTAAAATAGTTGCCCTATTTGTTTGAATGGCCTAGAGACAAGGAGACACAGTCCATCAGACAAGATATAGACAACAATCAAATCATTAGATGTCAGTTTAGCTGGATATACACAGTTTTTTTTTTTTTTTTTTTTTTTTTTGTACTCTATATATTAACTACAACCAATCAGAGAAAGCACATGTCTTCAGGGGTCTGGCTTCTTTCATTAGCATAATGGTCTCCAGTTGCACCCATTTTGTTGCAAAAGAGAGAATTTCATTCTTTTTTATAGATGAGTATGTATATATGTACCATATTTTCTTTAATTAGTCACCAGTTGATGGAAATCTGGGTTGATTCCCTACCTTGGCTATTGTGAATTGAGCTGTTATAAACAGGGGACTACAGATAATTCTTTCATATGCTTATTACATTTCCTTTGGGCGTTTTCCCAGAAATTGGATGGGTGGATCATATGATAGATCTATTTTCTGAGGAATCTCTAGACTGGCTTCCACAATGGTTATACTAGCTTACATTCCCACCAGAAGTGTATTTAGGGTACCTTTTTCTCCACATTAGCAGGGTCTAGAGATGGATTTTTATTATCAGAAAATGAAAGTATGGACCTGGCACTGTGGTGTAGCGGATAAAGCTGTTGCCTGAAGTGCTGGCATCCTATATGGGTGCTGGTTGGAGTCCCTACTGCTCCACTTCTGATCTAGCTCTCTGCTTTATCCTAGGAAAGCAGTGGAAGATGGCCCAAGTGCTCAGGACCCTGCACCCACATGGGAGAGCAGGAAGAAGCTCAAGTCTCCTGGCTTTGGTTCGGTTCAACTCAGGCTACTGTGGCCAGATGGGGAGTAAAGCAGCAAATGGAAGACCTCTCTCTCTCTCTGTGTCTCTCCATCTCTGTCTCTGTCTCTCTCTCCCTGCCTCCTTTCTTCCCTCTCTGTAATTCTGACTTTCAAATAAGTAAATAAAACTTTTTTTAAAAAAAGCCATAAAACTATAAGAGAAGCTGCTTCTGCATGTGGTAAGAAAATGATAATGGTATTGTAAAAAAGATGAAACTCTGAAAATACAGAATAGCAAAGAAAAATAAGTATTTCAAAATGAAATTTAGACTAAATAATCTAAGATTTGAATTACTTGATAGAAAAAATGATAATCAGCTTTAACACTTTTTTAGAGGTTTACTTATTTAAAAGGCAGAGTTACAGAGAGAGAGACACAGAGAAAAAAATCTTCAGTCTGCTGGTTCACTCCCCAAATGGCTGCAACACCCAGGGCTGAGCTAGGCTGAAGCCAGGAGCTTCATCCAAGTCTCTCATGGTACTTGGATCCAGGGATCCTAGGTACTTGGGCCATCTTCCACTGCTTTCTCAGATGCATTGGCAGGCAGCTGGATTGGAAGCAGTGCAGCCAGGATTAGAACTAGCAACCCTAGGGATTCTTGCATTGCAGGCCATGGCACAACCCACTATACCATGTAGCCCCCAAAGGCAACTGATCAATACTTAAAATAACTAAGTTTCTCTCTCAAATATGTGAAGTAACTTGATTTAAACAAATATACATAGTACTAGCCCAAACCAATAACATTTCTCTACACCAAATGATGAACTTTCTTAAACAAACAAAAGAATTTAGACCAACTGCACTTAGCAATTACCATAAGAAAATAAATAAATAAATAATAGGTAAGTAAATAATTAGGGATAAATTTAACCAAGGAAGTGAAAGACTTATACCCCCAAAATTATAAACATTAATAAAAGCAACTGAAGAGAGCACAGATAGATGAAAAGATATCCCATGTTCATGGATTACAAGAATATTGATGAAGTAATATTACTTGAACTAATCTGTTAAACAATAACCATCAAATTTCCAACATCAACTTCCTTTTTGTAAATAATTTTTATTTATATAAGGTGAACAAATTTCATGTGTTGCCTACATACATATTTAGGAGCACAGTGATATTTTTCACCCTCCCTCTGACCCACACTCCCACCCTCATCATTTTTCATATATAGAAAAAAATCCTAAAATTAATATGGAACAAGAAAAACAAATAGTCCAGTGAAATGAATCATAAGCAAAAAGAACAAAGCTAGGACATCACATTACCTTATGTCTAACTATACTACATGCAATAGTAATTAAAATAACATGGTACTGGCATAAAATTAGACATACTGGTCAGTGCAATAGAACAGAAGGTCAAGAAAAGAACCCATGCAACTATACCAGTTGAACTTCGATAAACATGACAAGAATATACAATGTGAATGGACAGTCTCTTCAATATGTGATGCTGGGAAAACTGTATATTCAATTAAACAACAATGAACTGGGACATTATCTTGCACTAAATATAAAAATTGACTCAAAGTGGATTAAATTAAATGAAATGGTGCAACTACTAAAGCAAATACAGAGGAAAAGCTATGCATTGTTGGTCTAGGCAGTATTTTTTTTTTTTTAGATTTGACAAAATGCAGACAATAGAAACGAAGACAATGAGATTACATCAAAACTAAAAACTTCTGTATAGCAAAGAAAGCAATTAACAGAGCAAAGAGATAACCTACAGATTGGGAGGAAATACTGACAATCCACATATGTGATAGGGTTTAATATATAAAATATATAAGTATTCAAACAACTCAAAAATTGGGTCTGAATGAACGGTTCTCAAAAGAAGGATTTGAATAGATGTTTTTCAAAAGAAGACAAACTAAGGCTAACCTTAAAAGGTTCAACATCACTAATCTTTAGGGATATGCAAATTAAAACATCACACCTGTTAGAGTGCCTCTTCTCAGAAAGACAAAGGATAGCCCAGTGTTAGCAAGGATGTGGAGAAAAAGATAACCACCATACACCTTTGGTGGAAACATGAATTAGTACAGCCACCATAAAGTTGAGATAAAATACTAAAACTAAAACCACTATATGATTCATCAATACTGCTTCAAAGTGTCTTACTGGAAAGATTTTAACTTAGTATGTGGAATAAATGTCTGCCTGCCTATATTCATTTCAACATTTTTCATAATAGCTAAGATATGAAATCAGCCTAAGTGTCCATTAACAGATAAAAAAAAGTGTGTGAAGTGTGTGTGTGTGTGTGTGTGTGTATAAAGAAATAACATTTAGCCTTTTTTGTTTTAACATTTAGCCTTTTAAAAAAGGAAGAGATTCTATCATTGAGGGCAACATGGATGAACTGGAAAACATTATACCAAAACAAACCATACACAAAAAGACCAATGATCAAGTTCTCACTAATATGTGGAAGCTAAAATAATGGAAGTCATAGAAGTAGATGGTAGAATGGTAGTTATCAGAGGTTGGGGAATAGGGGAAAGCAGGGAGATGATAATCTGTGGGTACAAAGCTCAGAAAGGCTATTTTAATTTTTGAGGTTTAATATACAGCATGGTGATAGAGGTAATCATTGAGTACTATTCATTTCAACTTCACTAAGAGAATAATTCTCAGATGTTCTCACCACAAGAAATGTCAAATATTTGAGATGATGAATAGGTTAATTAGTTTGATTTAATCTATCTATATGGTAATCACAAACCACATAACTTTATAACCTATAAATATACATGATTACAATTTATAATTATAATAAAAAGTAGAAAAATACATGATTAAAATATATTGATCAAGTCACTGTTTCTCATAGTGTACAATGTAATACTTTATCCATTTTTGTATTTTTTTGTTCTAGTACTATTGGTTGAACTCTGTAATTAACACACAATTATTCTTAGGTGTTTAATTTTAACTGAAAAGTGATCCCTGTTAGGAATTTGGAAAACATTATGCTGAGGGAAATAAGCCAGTCCCAAAGGGACAAATATCATATGTTCTCCCTGATCGGTGACAACTAACTGAGCACCAAAAAGGAAACCTGTTGAAGTGAAATGAACACTGTGAGAAATGGTGACTTGATCAGCCCTTGCCCTGACTGTCGATGAACAACTTAATACATTATCCCTCTTAGTATTTTTTTGTTTGTTCTACTTAATACTTTTGGTTGAATACTGTAATCAATACACAGTTATTCTTAAGTGTTGAAACTTAACTGAAAAGTGATCGCTGTTAAATATAAGAGTGGGAATAAGAGAGGGAAGAGATGTGCAATTTGGGACATGCTCAAACTGACTTGCCTGAAACGGTAGAGTTAGAAACATACCAGGGGATTCCAATTCAATCCCATCAAGGTGGCATGCACCAATGCTATCTCACTAGTCCAAGTGATCAATTTCTGCTCACAATTGATCATAATGATAGGACTAAGAGCCAAAGGGATCACATAAACAAGACTAATGTCTGCTAATACTAGCTGATAGAATAAAAAAGGGAGAGAACGATCCAACCTGGGAAGCAAGATACACAGCAGACTCATAGAATGGCAGATGTCCTAAACAGCACTCTGGACTCAGAATCAGCCCTTAAGGCATGTGGATCTGGCTGAAAAGCCCATGAGAGTATTTCAGGCATGGAAAGCCAAGACACTCTGGCAAAAAAAAAATGACCAAATGAAAGATCTCCACGAGTGAGATCCCAGTGGAAGGAAAGAACAGGTCATCAAAGAAGGAGGTACCTTTCTGTGAAGGGAGGAGAGAACTTCCACTCTGACTACGAGCTTGCCTAAATATGATCAGAGTCGGTGAACTCAAAAGGCTTCCATAGCCTTGGCAACTCATGACAAGAGCCTAGGGTGATTCCTGATGCCATAAACAAGAGTGTCAATTTGTTAAGTGAACAACAGGAGTCACTGTGCACTTACTCCTCATGTAGGATCTCTGTCCTTAATGTGCTGTACATTGTGATTTAATGCTTGAAAAGAAAAATCTGTTTTAATTTATTTAATAAAACATTAAAATAAATCTGGATTTGCATTTATTTTTTGCAAATGAATATTAAAAGTTAAACAACAGGGAACTGGGTGGTATACAAATATTTGTATACAAATAGTCTAGCAGCAGGTTTCCTGCCTTTACTGCCTGTATTTAATAGAAGAAAAATGCATTTGAATTATTGAATCTAAATTACTAAATCTAAAACTGTCTCAGCATTTCATTCTGTCTTTACTTGCACAGACACAGTATGCTCAATTTATACAGATAATCCTAAAAACTTTCAGTAGAAGTCATTTTAGAAACCAGTCTAAATCCCAATTAATTCAATTTTGGAGAACAAAAGGGGGTACTATTTCAAAGCACTTAAAACATGGCTGCTGATTATCATTACCAGTTTTGATAACCAAAGCTTCTTCCCTTCCAAAGACACTAACCCAATTTCCTTCTATTTCTCCTTGTTGCCTTGACTTTGTGATTTTAAGTAAAAGAATTGTAAAAAATTCTTCCTATCCTCTATTTATGAAAGGAAAAGAGAGGATGACTAGATGATGGCACTTGATGCAGTAAGAACCTGAAAGCTAATTGCCCCCTCCCTTTCCTGCCCAGCTCAAGAGTTTCTGCAAACATTTTTGGAGAACGTCAAAGTGTTGCTCTGATGTTTGCACCATCCAAAGAAGAAAAGATGGTTATTTTATCATCACCAGTTACTCAGGACTAAGGTGGTTCATCTCATTAGTAAATGTCCTGTGAAAGATAAACATGAATGGACAAATGACTAGGAGCGAAGTCTCTCGGAAAATTCAGTGATCCCCTTCATGGGTAATCTTCCAGGGCATCAGGTCATGTGTTGATCTATTGCAATCACAAACTGTAAATAAATATTTTCTTCTTACCTTCCAGCAAATGCTGCGGAACCTGCTGCTTCCCAGCTGCCCATGAATCCCCTTCTGCCCTTATTGCCAAGTAATTGTTGTTTACAAGTTGTTCTTCCCATTCTTTCCTACAGGAAAGAAACCAAAGCATGGGAATCCCTTTGTTAGAATTCTTCTGCTTAGAAAGGAACACTACAGGAAATTAATTTTAAACAAGCCTAAGAAACAAAACTTTTAAATCATGTATATTTAATTGTGTACTGTTTCTGAATGCATGGCTGTCTTTTGGGAGACAGTTCTTCTGTACATTTAATGGATATGTAGATAGCTATAATTATGCCAGTGACTGAAATTCATAAAGTTTAAGGAGGCTATTCTATCTCCACTAAAATGCTGGTAGTGCAGTTCAGTGAATAAACAAAAAAATGAATATTAATATAAACACTTGACTCCAATACATACTTGACTGCCAAAGACATATTTCAAAAAATACACACAGAAAGGTGAATTGTTGATTACACTAATGTATCACATGAGATATTCGTGTAGATAAACCTGTTTCTCTTTAATGTTAGGCTGGGCAGTTAAGTATAGTGAGACTACTTACTTTAGCTGTTATTGCTATTCACTATTGAAATCTGCAATTTCTCTCTACATGATCAGTTCTAAAATTTTAACAGGTATGGGTAAATTTGAAAAAAAATTAAAAATTAAAAACCCTCACTGTAAAAACTGCTAAAGGCAAGCCTGAATACCTTGCAGTACCTATGGCTGAGTAGATAAACAACTGAAGTACACCTCCCAGGCATGCAGGCACCAGGGGCCTAACACCTGTGCCTCATTAATATACAAATAAATCTGCTCTTGGGAAACAACTGGAAATTCATTGTCCCAACTCATTTACTGAGTTTGAATAAAGGAATTAGACCCATATTCCCTGCATTTCGTACCAAACCAAACACTAACAATCATTTTTCGGGGCCAGCGCTGTGGTACAGCGGGTTAACGCCCTTGCCTGAAGTGCCAGCATCCCATATGGGAGCCAGTTCAAGACCCAGCTGCTCCACTTCTAATCCAGCCCTCTGCTATGGCCTGGGAAAGCAGTAGAAGATGGCCCAAGTCTTTGGGCCCCTGCATCTACATGGGAGACCAGGAAGAATAACCTGGCTCCTGGTTTCAGATCAGCACAGCTCCAGCCACTGGAGCCAATTGGGGAGTGAACCATTGGGTGGAAGACCTTTCTCTCCCTCTGACTCTCCTCTCTCTGTTTGTAACTCTGACTTCCAAATAAATGAATAAATCTTAAAAAAAAAAAAAGAATCATTTGTCAACAGTGGAGGCAAGTAAGATTGGCTTTATGAATTTTTCTCAAATTTAATAATGTCACATTTATCATCAATGCTGAAACCCTGGTAACAATATCTTGAGAGGCTTGCTGAAAAGAAAGCCACTGGAACCTCTAGTCATCCTATTCACATGTGCTTGCAGTCATTACCCACCACACCCTATCATCTGAGGAGAAGACAACCTCACATACTAGGCTAACAGCCATGAATATGACCGACTGAACACCTGAAGCTCAAAAATCTGACCACAGGAAAGACACATCTTCCCCAAAGACCTCCAGAAGTGCAACTGAAGTAAAAAGAAATTGCTAAATTTTGTCTTATATAAAAACGTATATATAAGAGTACATCAAAAGGTTCATGGAAAAAAAAGTTCAGTGCAAACATTTCAAAATTCATGTATGGTTCTATCTTGAGACAGATTTTTCATGAATACTCACAATAGAGGTATGTGGAGAGAAGGAGTGTGTGGGTAAGAGGGAGGGAAGAAGAGAGAGAGAGAGCACAAATAAATAGCAAAACTCTAACAATGATGTCATCAAAATGTCAAAAATTCTATTTATGAACAAATATTTTACATAAATCTCCTCTAACCTCTGCAATAACCCTCTGGAGAGAGTGTTTTTTATCTTCCTTTCCAAATGAGGAAACTAAGGTTCAGAAAAAAACTAAATAATTGGTGGAGAGGAAAAAGGAATGAGAATTAGAAAACACACCTCCCTGGAATAAGATGGAAGACAAGAGACACTAGAAGGACACATGATACTCCAGATATTATGGGCAAAATTGCTTCTAGCAACAAGGCAAGGTTGAAATCCGTGATTTCTTCCCCAAATGTTTCATTTTTGAGTACCACAATTAAGGACATAGAGATGAGTTTTCACCAGTTTCACTCATAAGGTAGGTTAACAACAGCTGTTGTGAGGGTTCATAACCTGGGTCATTTAGGTGTACAAAAGCCTTGAATGGAATAGTTTAGAGGCATGGGCATTGAAGGGTTCCTTTTAAAGGCTGGAGTGCCATCTAGTGGTAACTATTCTACCTTGCAGGCACTGGGTCCCTGAAAACAATCAGCACCAAGTTGGGAGAGGCACCCTATGTACGTTTCATCTCTATACTGATGTTAATGGACCAGAGGCTGTCATGGAGCCACTGTGTTGAGGACTCTGAACCTATCCCTCAGAAAGGAACACTGTGCCTGACTAAAAACAACGGCCATCAGTGTCATCATCATTTCTCAGGGAATCAAACTTTCACAGCAGCAACTGATGCCCTCCCCCTTAAGAATTCCTGCTTAGATAGTGCCTCGTCCCGAAATAGTTTTCTCTGACATGGAAATGCACTAGACTATGCAATGAATCCTTATAAATAGTAAGTACATGTAGCTGATGATTACAGACGAATATCTATTTCTATTAAAGTAATATTTTCCAAAGATATGAACATAAATTTGTATGAGACTAGAATTTTTTTTTCTGTCACAAAGGCGTTTCATTTATTCTATCACGGATACTCCGGGGTTCACATTTCCAGACGCCGCTCCTCCTTTACAGAAGTTCAGGGAAGGGACAGCAGCTGGCCGCCTGGGGGCGGGGGGCTCCTGGGCTAAGGCACTGCCCTGTCTGGCTCTCCTGGTGGGAAGTTCCCTCCCCTGCACCCCCCCCCCGGCCTACCCCCACAGGCCCGGAAGCCAGGGGCCACCTCCTGGGGTCCCTGAAGACCACTGGGCTCTGCCACCTGGCCCTGGCACTGCAGAGCGCCCCCACCGCGGGAAAAGGTGGGGAGGGAGGAGAACCCCAGTTCCAGGGAGCCGGTGTGCCTACTCAGGCCTTGGAGGCCTGGACACACCTGGGCACGCCCACTGTTCTCTGAGGGTCTGGCTGGAGTCCCCCGCCCACCCTCGGCCCCAGCTGCTTGCCAAGAGACCAGGATATTGTGCTTTGGGGTCAGCGCTGGGGTGGGGATGGGGTGGGGACTAAGGAGCTTGTGCTTTAGCAGGGGGTGCCAACCCCCCCATACACACTCGGGGTGGCTGGGGGCTAAGGCAGGGATCAGGCTGAGACTCCCCCCCAAAGCAGGCTGGTGGTGACGCTGTTGGAAGGGTATAGTGTGGGGCGACCCCCTTTGGTCCTCCCCACCCCACACTGGAACCCTCCCTAAAATGCTCCACCTGGAAAGCGAGATCGTCGGGCACAAGGTGTACACAGAAGTCAGAGCCAGGGGGCAGAAAGGCGGGTAATGGTGGGGAGAAGGCGAGAGGTGTGGGGGTGGGGAAGAAGCCTCCGTGTGCACATGCGCGTACACACTCGCGTACACACACTCGCATACACACACACTTGCCCTAGGCGAGAACGAGAGGAATGGTGAGAAAAAACTGCCAGTGGCCCAAGCAGACCCTGCTCTGCCCCTGGGGGAACCAGGCCCACCCAACCAGCCAAGGCCAGGGACCTCCCTTGAAATACAGCAGTGGGGGGGGCAGAGAAGTTGAGGGAGGGAGGGAAGCAGGTCAGACCCATGGGGCCCGTGTCAGGAACACGCAGCCACACTCCACACACGCGCACGCGTACTCCGCTTGCCTGCCCAGCACACGTCCCCCCCATATCCTGCCTTCCACAGTGCGCCCCCACCCCCACTGGGGACCTGCAGGTGGGCTGGTGGGGTCAGTCCAGTTGGTTTGAAAAATAAAAGGAAATCTTATACTTCAATATTTCAGTAGCTAAAAAAATGTTCTGTACACGGGTAGGGGCTGGGCCCTGTCCCGGGTGGGTGGGGGCAGCAGGACAGGGGTGGGGGGCGGTAAGCAGAGGAGAGGACAGCAGCCCCACCCCTCCCAGCCTGCTCCCCGCCCCCCATTCCAACCCCGGTCCACTCTGCCTTTTACCTTCATTCAAGTTGCACGTGCGCGTGCACACACATACACACACTCACACACAAGAGGCTCCTTGGCTGAGGATCTCCCTCCCTGGGGCTCCAGGGGACACGGGCTGGAGGGGTGAGAGCAGGTGCTGGGCCGCCACCCCCAGCCACCTTAGGCTGCTTGTGGCATTGCTCTGAGCCTGTTGGCTCGGCTGTACCACGGGCAGTGCCCACGGCCTCGCCTGCCCCGGCCCCCAGGCGCAGGGACTGAAGAGGAGGCAGGAAGGTGCTTTGGAGGCCTGGAAGCACTGGGGGATGGGTGGGGGTGCGGAGGGGTCCTGAGCGACCCCTCCAGTCTCAGCGGAGGCTGAGGAAGGACTTCCACCAGGCAGGCCCCTGCCCCGTGCCCGGACTGGTGTGTGTGTTGGGGGGGGCACAAAGCTTGGGGTGAGGGAAGGGGGAGCCATGTGTGGAAGAAGGAAACCCGGGCATGCCCCCCGCCCCTGCTTGACCGCCCTTGCCGGCCCTGCCCACCCTGGCCAGCAGCTCACACTGGGGGAAGGGACTGGGATGGGGGAGGGGACCCAGGAACATGCAGCGACCCCCTCGGGGCCTGGGGAGGGACAGACAGTAGCTCCTGACCAAGGTGTGTGTGAGGACATGGGGGTAGGGGAGTGTGACGGACCCCCCGGGTGGGGTGAGGGGAGTGTGATGGCCCTCCCGAGTGGGGTGGGAGAGTGTGACGGCCCCCCCCGGGTGGGGTGGGGGAGTGTGATGGCCCCCCCGGGTGGGGTGGGGGGAGTGTGATGGCCCCCCCGGGTGGGGTGGGGGGAGTGTGATGGACCCCCCTGGGTGGAGTGGGGGAGTGTGACGGCCCCCCTGGGTGGAGTGGGGGAGTGTGACGGCCCCCCGGGTGGGGTGGGGAAGTGTGACGGCCCTCCCGGGTGGAGTGGGGGAGTGTGACGGCCCTCCTGGGTGCGGTGTGGGGGCGCAGTTACTGCAGGGTCTCGGCCAAGGGGCCTCCTCGCCCCATAGCTGGCCGGCTGGAAGCTGTACTCCCCGCCCGCCACCTCCGGCTCCATCTTGCCTGAATCCCTGATGCAGGCGGTGTAGGGTCGCCCTCGGGTGAGCAGCTTCAGCTTGGGCATCCAGCTCTGGCGCACGACCCGGCGAGCGTTGGGGCACACGCCGGCCGCGGTGATGTTCCTCTCGTTCTCCTTGAAGTTCCGGCAGTGGTTCTTGAGGGTGTGGAGGGCGCGGCTGCCTAGTGGTTTGCCGGTGCCACAGCTGGGGGCCAGTGCGTTCCGGTCAAAGGAGGAGGTGAGGAGCGGCCGCGGCAAGACCTAGTGCCGGGTTCCTGAGCTGCGCCCTCGTGATGCACACCTTGGCGCCTGCCACCAGCTCCGGCTTCTCGGAGGGGCCGCCTTCGTCCTGGAGCTTGGGGTGACAACGGGTGCCGATCTGGTCGAGTAGCTCAGCCAGGAGCGACACCAATCTTGCCGCACCCGGATCGGACTGCGGGTTCCAGGAGGGCCTCAACCTTCTCGGCTGTCGGGCCCACGTTCATCGCGCTGTGCACGGTGTACCTGTTGCAGATCTGCCGGCACTGCTCGTCCGAGCCTTCCTCCCCGCGTCGTCCTCCTCCTGGTAGGAGTCGGGCTGTCCTGGTGTAGGCGCTCCAGGTGCCTGGGCCCCTGCGGACCGACGTGCTGGGCCCGCTTCCCACGCCCGCAGCGGCCACCACCGCCCCGCTGGCCGGCTGCCCTGCCCCCACCCCCGCAGCCAAGGCCACCCCGGCAGGGACCTGCTGCAGGGGCTGCCGGTTGGCCGCCAGGTCCAGCATGGAGAACTTGGCCATCTTGCGGCTACCGCCACTGCCGCCACCGCCCCTGGCCTCCTTGGGGCCACCGTCCCACAGCCGCTTGGCCCCGGGCGTGCACTGCAGAGTCCGACTCCTGCTGCTCCTTCCTGACCCGTGACACGAGGGGCAGTGGCGAGCTGCAGGTGGGCCAGCCGGAAGTCTGCGCCACGGGGCTCTGCGGCTAGGACGAGGGCGCCCCTAGGTGTGCAGGCCCTGCGAATCGCCGCTCCGGGAGCTCACCTTCAGGAAGAACTCTGCGCCTTTCTCCAGGATCTCCTGGATCTGCAGGAAGCCCGCCATGTCCGTGAGCAGGAACTGGTCCCACGTTCGTGCTCAGCGGCCCGTGTAGTGGAAGCTCAGGGTCTGCTGGAAGGACTGCGGCTGCACAGCCGCCGGCAGCTCCACCACGGTGCTGCGGCTGCTGTTGAACAGGAGTAAGAGCTGCTGGCGGCCAGCACGGCCTGACCCCTGACCACCACCGACACGTCACAGGGCAGCCCTGCAGCTGCTGTTCTCTGAGGCACTCCAAGATGCCATGGCCGAAGTTGGGGATCTCCATCTGCAGGCTCTGTGCCATGGTGGGGCTGCGCCACGGCGACTGAGGCCTGGCCTGAGCCCTGGGTGCGCCCCCTGCACTGGGGCCTTGGCCTCCACCTCCATGGCCTCCATGGCCTCCACCTCAACAACAGCGGCAGAGGCGGTGGCCACTCACTGCTAAATTTAATTGTTTTAAAAAATGATGTACAGCCGGCACCGCGGCTCTGGGTGCCGGATTCTGTCCCGGTTGCTCCTCTTCCAGTCCGGCTCTCTGCTGTGACCTGGGAGTGCTTTTTTCCCTCCATAATGAAACATCAGGGCACATCACTGACACATTTTAAATACATATAAAAACAGAATGCACAATTATCATCAGCCTAATACGAATATCTTCATATGTCTAGATGAAACATGTTCCCATATGAGGAGGCCCCACTGAAACAAAAGCAAAGAACACTTCCCTGCATGAGGACTGACTGCTAAAGTTACGATGATTTTTAGGTTAAGGTTTGGACTGAGAAATCTTGAGAGTCCACCTCAATATCCACAAGGACATAAAGAACTGAATTTAAAAAAACCTTATGGACTGTCAGATATAATGCCTGATTTTCTACAAAAACATATATTTTTCCTTCAAAACTAAAATTTAGCAGTCTCTAAAGTCACATTAAAGTAGGGAAATTCAATTATTCTTTCATAAAAGCAATCAAGAAAATGTGCATAAGTTTAACTTTATGGAATGTTTTTACCTCATTTTTTAATTTCATAAAACTGTAATATATAATAGGTAACTCTGTTATTTTTTAAAAACAGGATCAACATTTAGGAATGAGGTGAGGAAAGGACACTGTACCAGGAAATCTCTGTGATATTATCTGAAGTGAATAAATTTTCTATTCTGTGGTCTACTGTGATTTCTTTTGATTTTTTTCTTGATTTGCTTGAGAGACAGAGATATAGAGTGAAACAGAGATAGAAAAAGAGATGTCCCATCCACTGGTCCATTCCCCAAATGGCTGCACAGCCAGGCCTGGACCAGCCCAAAGCTGGTAGCCAGGAATTCAATCCACAGCTCCAATATGGGTGGTAGGGACTCAAGTACTTTGGGCATCACCACTGTCTTCCAGGGTCCACCTTGGCTAGAAGCTGAAATCGGGAACTGGAGCTAGGGATCAAATTTAGGTACTCCAATGTGAGATGTAGGCATCTTAACCGATAGGCCAAATACTTGCCCCTAAAGGCATTTCTGATATCATCAATACATAAGGAAAAATTCCCTTCTTTGAGACGTTTCTCTGCATATCTCCCCCACTCTCTTCTTACTGCCATCCTACCTCATTTATGTTGGTATGTAGGATAACTGACATAAGCTTGATGTCTAGCTTTCTATAACAAGGTAAAGAATTGGCCACACAGTTTGTAATGTAAGCAGTACTGAAAAGGAAATACTTATACAGTCAAGAACAATTTTTTTTTCCAACAATTTAAAAATAGGCATTTATTTAGTAAAATCCCAAGTTCTAATTAAAAGGTCATTTTATCTCTTTTTTCAAAAAATGGATTTATTTATTTGAAAGGTAGAGTCACAGAGAAGGAGATAGAGAGAGATCCTCTTTCCACCAGCTCACCTCCTAAATGGCCCCAATACCCAGGGCTGAGCAAGGCCAAAGCCAGGAGCTTGGAAATCCATCCATTCTCCCACAGGAGTGGCAGGGGCCCAAGTACTTGGGCCATCCTCCACTGCTTTTTTTTCAGGCATTAGCAGGGAGCTGGATCGGAAGCAGAGCATCTGGGACTGAAACCTGCCCTTGTACAGGGTGCTGCTGTCAAAGGTGATGGCTTAACCCATTGCACAATGATGCTGGTCTCCATCTTATCTCTTAAAGCATGTTTTCCAACACTAGATGGACTCATGGAATATTATAAAAATAGAAATAGATGTTTCTGTTAAATATTTTCTTTTTAAAGATGAAAATAAGTTACATTTTAAGTGAATCTATCATTCACTCTACAAGTTCTACACCAACACTATCCAACAAAATTTTCTGAAAATACAGAAATGTTCCATAACTAACTGTCCAAAATGGTAACCACTCATCACACATAGTAACTGAGAAGTTGAAATATGGCTAATGCAGTTGAAGAATTACATATTTTATTTTAACTAATTTAAGTCAAAATTTATATGGCTAATGGTTCCCATATTGGACAGTGAAGCTCAAAATATTTTAACAATGATAATACACACACACACACACACACACACACACACACACTGGTTTTAAAGCAAAACTGTAAAGTTTCAAGGAATATAAAGATAAATCTACACATGATACATAATCATATGTAGTATAACTGGAGAAAGAAAACAAACATTAAAAGTAAAAAGGTTCAGACATTTGACCTGGTGCTTAAAAAGCCAGTTAACATGCCCACATCCCATATCAGTGTCTGATCTGAATCTCAGTTCTACCCCCATTTCTAGCTTCCTGCTAATGTACATTCTGGGAGGCAGCAGGTGATAGCTCAAGTACTTGGGTCTCTGCCACCTAGGATGGGACCTGAATTGGTTCTCAGCTCCAGTGTTTGCATGGCCTAACTGCCACTGTGGCATTTGGAGAGCCAACTAGGGGATCTAAGCTTTCTCTCTCTCTCTCTCCTCTCTCTCTCTCTCTCTTCTCTTTCTTCTCACTGAGAGTGTGTGTATTTGTGCATTTCTGTGTAACTAAATACAATTCAATTTAAAAAAAAACTTTGTTAACTAATACATGTGGTCAAATAAATCAAAATAATTCCTTAAAAGAGGCTTTTATACAGTATGTCATAATTCTAAATGCATAGTGGCACTAGTCAGAACTATCAGATAAGCATGTAAGAGTTTCTTTTTCCTTCCCATCCCTCTCATTGCCTTTTCCCATGGTATTTCTGTCACCACCACCACCCTCAGCCACTGTCTCCTCTCACCAAACTCTTGTCACATACACATGTGAAAGTGAGGAAAGTCCATCTTCAGTGGCAGCAGTGTTAGCTCTATTAGGTACCAATGGTGGCATTGCTGGAAAGACCCTGATCTAGATATGGATATAACCAGACTCAGCAACAGATTGTCTAAAAGAACTAAGAAAGGACAGGTTAAAAAGAAAGTAAATGGGTCATGTGATCAACTTTAGTTGAAGGTCAAATATGTACTTCAAATTTGTTGGGATTAATGTACTTGAATAAACAATACACAGAGGCTTATGGAGATGTACATCACCACCTAAGCCTACTAAAAAACTCACTAAAAATCATTACAAGGTGAATATCCTTATCCAAAATGGTTAGGATTCAGAAGTGTTTCAGATTTTTAAGATTTTGGAAGATCTGCATAGACTTTACTGGCTGAACATCCTTTATCCACCTGCAGCGCCAGGCAGAGTACCAATACATTCCAAAACTTTAAAGTTGTTTTCGCCCATATGTGGTGTACAGTTCAAAAATACATGGCTATGTGTCCCTACATTAAATAATGGTTTTGTCTGTAGACCTCTCCTTTCTATTTTAGAGGCATTTCTCATATGCCCATCAGGGCTATCTGTTACCAGTCCATTTAATGCTCATACAGTAGTCCTCACTTATGTGCAGTTTCGCTTTTTACGGCTTGTTATGCCTGGTCAATGAGGGTCCAAATATATTAAATGGAAAATTCCAGAAGTAAACAATTTCAGAGTTGTAAACTATACGTGGTAATGAGTGGCGTGATGAAATCTCATGCCATTGTGCTCTGTCTTGCCCAGTGTATCCATGTTGTGCACACTACTACCCATTAGCCACTTGGGAGCCATTTCAAGTCATCAGAGTGACTGTTAGGGAGTCACAATGCTTATGCTCAAGGAAGCTTTATTCTGTTTAATAATGACTCCAAAGCACAAGAATAGTGATGTGGTAATTCAGGTATCTCACAGAAAAGCAAACTAAAAAGGTAAAACAGTTTGACTTATTAAAGAAAAAATATATACCCTGACGTTGACCTACATTAGGGATGAAACTTTTATCAATGATCTTGTGAGGGGAGAAAAAGAATGTCAGGCTACTTTAGCCTTGTACCTAAAATTACAGAAGTTTCAGCCATAGTGTGTGATAGTAAGGACTTAGTTTGGAGGGCCAAGGCGTGAATTTTCTGTGGTTTCATGCATCTACGGATGTACACAACACTCCTGAGGTCTTAGAATGTACTAGGGAATAAGAGGAGACTACTGGACATTAGCTTTTAGAAATCTCAAATCTATACACCTTTGTCATTTGCTCAGACTTTACACTTATTGCATATTTCAGTCTATTTTGACATCATCATCTTCTTAAATTTTAAATAAAGGGAGAAATGAGAAATAAGACTAAATGGAAGAAAATAGGATTGATTGGTAAAGCCTTCCTGTGATGAAATATACTTTAATCAGCAGACCTTTCAGCCATTCAATTATTCTCCTCTAAGTTTCTGATTATATTCTGGTTGGTTAGAGTATGCTGGTTCACTCTCCAAGTGACTACATCGGCTGGGGCTGGTCACTGCTAAAGCCAGGATCCAGGAACTTCATCTGGGTCTCCAACATGGGTGCAAGGGCCTGAGCACTTGAGCCATCTTCTACTGCACCATCTTTCCCATAAACATTAGCTGGAAGCTGGATCAGAGTTGGAGCAGCCGGGATTTGAACTGGTGCCAATATGGGATGCCGGCGCTATAGGCAGCAGTTTAACCAGCTGCACCACAGTGCTGGCTCCAGGAGTAGTATTTTTCTTACTAATTTTTCAAAAACAGTTTCTCCAAATCACAATGAAAGATTAACCATTTTCTTTTTATTTCCTTTTCCAAATTAAATTTTCATCAAAACTCTGTTAGCTATAAGTGACCCTATTACAAAAATTTTAAACTATTTTAAAGTTCAAATACTTCAACAGAACCTAAATCTGGTCCTGATTTTCCCTTTGGTATATTAAATTTGCTATTGTGTTATCTATATTCCTAATAATTTGAATATTCCCCCAATAAATGCCATAAAAATTTAATTATATGACCACAGATATCTTTACTTTTTTTATTTTATTTTTTGACAGGCAGAGTGGACAGTGAGAGAGAGAGAGAGACAGAGAGAAAGGTCTTCCTTTTGCCATTGGTTCACCCTCCAATGGCCGCTGCGGCCAGCACACTGCAGCCGGTGCACCATGCTGATTCAAAGCCAGGAGCCAGGTGCTTCTCCTGGTCTCCCATGTGGGTGCAGGGCCCAAACACTTGGGCCATCCTCCACTGCACTCCCAGGCCAAAGCAGAGAGCTGGCCTGGAAGAAGGGCAACTGGGACAGAATCTGGTGTCCCAGCAGGGACTAAAACCCGGGGTAATGGCGCCACAGGTGGAGGATTAGCCAAGTGAGCTGTGGTGCCGGCCCTACAGATATCTTTTTATGAACCAAATAGATGTTTCCAGAAATATTACTGTAAAACTGAGGTTTAACACCCCCAAAAATCTCATTTTTCTATACAGCCTTTATAGTAGTCCCATTAGGTGGTGATGACAAAGTGACTTGGTCCGTACACACATGCAAGAGACCTAAATTCAGTTAATAGCTCCTGGCTTTGGTTCCAGCCATGACAGTCATTTAGAGAGTGAACCAGTAGATGGGAATTCTCTTTCTGTGTTTGCCTCTGTTTCTTTCTATCTCTGCATCTGAGTTGAATACATAAAATACTATGATTAGAAATGGCATCTAGTGATATAGAAGCAGGAAAATGGTTGTTCCTTCTTTAGAATCTATCAGCAGCTCTGATGGCATAGGAGAAAGGGGGCAGTAGTAAAATCACTAAACAAATCACTTTGGCTTTATTCATTTCTCTTATGCCCTTCCACCCTCACTCAAATCTCTCATATGGGGGAAAAAGTCTGACTTACAAAGTACAAAGGAGATAAGTAGGTTCTAGGTGTGGCAACACAGAGAAAGGATGGAGCAAAACAGTAGCTACCTTGGAGAGTGTGAACTTATTACTGTGCTCTAAAGAAAATCCAGAGAACAGTAAGTCTAAGTCTAGTTCTATGATAGCAGAATTGTGCTGTTCAAGATAACTTTAAGACCTAAAAGGACATTTTAAAAAGAAGTGAGAGTTCAGAGTGTGCAACTATCCTGTTTTGCTTCTAAAGGGCATGCACCTGAATTAGTTTCCTAATCTGAACAGGTTGATTAGAATAAAGTTTTTGGAGCTGTTTGAGAATATGTCAACCAGACTAAACCACTTCTCTATCTCTGAATACTGTACATATAACCCTAGAATGTAAATTGTATCCCTATACACAGATGATACTGGGGCATATTTTAACTTTCAACATTTTTCTCAGTAACAAGCTATTTTTAATATCATAGCTATCTTACTGATGTTCCTTATATTTCTAGGCACATAGTACCCATTATCAAATATTTCAAATAGTGTGTGATCTCATTTTCAACTCTCAGTTAAATATTTTGATAAGATTCAAATATAACTAAATTTAAAACTTTAATCAAAATAGCAGTTCATGCAAAGTAACACTGTCACCACATGAAATAGATACTCAGCTATGTGACTACCCATATTGTGGGTCACATTAGCTATCTTTATCAGTAAGGCACAATTCTGTCATTGACTAAAGTAAAACCAAATCTAACCCACTCTCAAACTGCAGAAGAAACCAAAAGGATACATTCCTAAGGAGCAGAAAATGAAGATTGTGTTCCTATCACTCATCTCCCTGCAAACTCCTGCCCCTCTAGAGTGCTGAGCAAACAGATCTTCCTCCTAAGTACCATTTAATTTTAATTACCCCATTTGGTCTTTTCCAGATCCTTGATAAAAGCTTCCACTGTAACCCCAGTTATCAGCTGTGTTAGTTATTTCCAAGTTTCTCTCTCTAACTAAAGCACAAGTTCTCCAAGAGGAGGAGCTTGTGTTTGGATTCCTTTGGGTCTATTAGTTTTTCTTTTTTAAAAGATTTATTTATTTGAAAGTCAGAGTTACACAGAAAGAGAAGAGGCAGAGAGAGAGAGAGAGAGAGAGAGAGAGAGAATCTTCCATCCAATGGTTCACTCCTCAGATGGCCGCAAAGGCCGAAGCTGTGCCAATCTGTAGCCAGGAGCCAGGAGCCAGGAGCTTCTTCCTGGTCTCCCATGTGGGTGTGTGGGTGCAGGGGCTCAAGGACTTGGGCCATCTTCTACTGCTTTCCCAGGCCATAGCAGAGAGCTGGACAGGATGTGAGCAGCTGGGTCTCAAACCAGCACCCATATGGGATGCGGGCACTTCAGGCCAGGGGATTAACCCACTGGACCACAGCGCTGGCCCCTGAGTCTATTAGTTTTAACACATAGGCTTGTCTACAAAGGAAGTACAAGAAAGATACGCAAAATGACTGAAGATGTATTCTCTTGAGTAGGGAGAGAAAGAGCTCTGAAAAGTACTTGAAAGCCCTGAATTAACAATAAAATGAGAAAACTAACTGCTACAGCAGTCGGCATTGTGGCACAGCAGGTTAAAACCCTAGCCTGTAGTGCCAGCATCCCATATGGGCGCCAGTTTCTGTCCCAGCTGCTCCATTTCCAATGCAGCTCTCTGTTATGGTCTGGGAAAGCAGTGGAAGATGGCCCAAGTCCTTGGGCCACTGCACCCATGTGGGAGACCTGGAAGAAGCTCCTGGCTCCTGGCTTCGGATCAGTTCAGCTCTGGCCATCGCAGTTATCTGGGGAAGTGAACCAAGGATGGAAGATCCCCCCACTCTGGCTCTACCTCTCTCTGTAACTCTGTCTTTCAAATAAATAAAATAAATCTTAAAAAAATTAACTGCTGCCACTGTGTCCCAACAATCAAGGCAATGTGTCTACAAAATAGACAAATCTTAAATCTCCATTTCTAATAAAATTTCTTTGAAAATTTCTCCCTTAAACCATATTGTTGAGTATAACAGCCTGCTGTGAAGTCAAATATCAGATAATGAAAATTAGAGTTCAATATATTACTACTAAGCAAGTTAGTAAGTAAACAAATAAGAAGTTGTTGTAAATTTTTAAAAAGGTTTCTACTTTTGAATGTTTATGCAATATTTCCTCAAATAACTTCAGTATTATTGACCAAATATGTAGGTTATGTTACGTATTTTTACCACCATACCTACAAAGCACAACACACTAATATATATTACCAACAGTGACCCATGGCACTGACGCGGAGGCATTTCAACCTGGAATACAGTGCCAACAACAACAAAAAGAAGTCTGTGTAGGGGAAGGGACTGATTCAGAGCAGCTTACCCTATGTTTCAAACGAATGCCTGTCTACTCGAAGATAAACACTGACATGCCTTGGATGATGGGGCTTATGGCTGACTATGTAAATAAGCAAACTTAAACAACCCTCCCACACACACACACACAACACATACAGCCTGGTGGAAGATAATCAAAATGGCTTGAAGTGGTTTCCAAAGGAAAGGAGCTCACACTGTAACAGTAGGGTCAAACCAGCTTGGTTACTTAATTCAAGACTATAAATGCAAAAATAAGTTAATGTAAGGCTACAGACACAAAAATCAGCTAACCTTTTTAATGGAAGGTAGTAATTTCAGAGCCTTAAGTAATCAATTAGTTCAGAGAAATTATACTCATACAATATATAAAAAGAGATACTGACCAGTTCTACTATCATGTGTCAAGAAGACATGTTCATCAATCAAAAATATTTCTTTCTCCTCTCAAAAGTGTCTCCACTGTGGAGATTACAACAAAAGGTCATGTTTTGTCTTTGGTTTCTGAAAAAAAAAAAAAAAACAAGGTTGCACATATTGTGCTCCCTGAAATCATAACTATAAAGGTTGTGGTGCTTCTGGAACAAGTACGGAAACTAGAAATAAGAACATCTGATAATGAGATTGTTAGACTAAATATAATGAGATTGTTAGACTAAATATAAGAACAGGTCACATAAAGATTCACACTATATAAGCTACAAGTAATTGTAGATAAATCAGATTCTTAAAATACTCATTTATTACCAATTTAGAACTATAAGTGATTTTTTAAAAAAACTTTCTGAGATAAGGGCCAAATTTGTCAGGTGAAACAGTTGATTGAAAGTTAAAGGAAACTTTAGAAAAGAGAGGGAAAGAACATGTGAAGAAAGAAAACTTGTTACCTAGTAACTATATGTTATGTAATGGGGCCAGGGGTTCCACACAATTTATAGGTAACTACAACTGTATGACATAGGTGCTATTGAAAATATAATTTTACAGATGAGGTAATTAGCAATCAGAGAGGTTAGTTACCTTGCCTCAAGTTATACGTTTAGTAAGTGGTAGAGCTAAGATGTCAACTTTGTCTTATTTCTTTGTGCTTTTTCCATTTTGCTTCCCTAAATCATGTATTTATTCTTAAGAACATACAAAGTTTGTATCATATAATTATAAATTCACAACAAAAATCAGGCAACGAAATGAAGTCAGGAAAACAATGCTATCAGAAAAGGAAGCTTAATTCTAGTCCTTCCTTCCTCCTCTGCTACCTACTAAGGTATGAAACTGTGGAAAAATAATTAAAATATCTAGGCCTTAGAAATTTAAGATGGTGGCATGGAGGGGAAAGGATTCAGGTTGATCCCCCTTATCTGTAGTATAACTGCCAGATTAATTGATTCCAATCAGCTCATATCATTAAATAAAATAAAATTTTATTGTATGAGTGTGACTAGAACTCAAATTTCTGAATTTTAAATCTTGTTGTCCAAAGAAGGATTGTGTCCCACTATCACTCTCTCCTTTAATACTTTGAACTGCTGTCTATTATTTAAATGAGTTGTATGACAATCTTACCTATGAATGCAAAAGGTACTAAACCAAAAAATGTGAATGATGGGAAGGTATTTCCTGCATCCTTTCAAGTTGCTGATTACTTATAAAGATATATAAAAATCTTTACTATCAAGACTTCAAATCATTTTTAAAATACACTCAGCAGTTCAAGAGAGTATAAATTGATGTGTGGCTTTTTTCTTGTTCAAGATATAATTTAACTTCTAGATTCAAAAAGCTAAACTAACTAACTTTCAAAACTTCTCCCTGGGAAGGACCAAATCGCTGCTGAGTAAGATATTCAGGTGAACTTCTCTCAACACAGATATTAATTTGAATAGCTGTTCACAAACTAATTCACCTTCACAAAAGCCAAAGCAAGGTGACCACAGTGCCTGTGGTTCTGGCATCCCATATGGATGCTGGTTCTAGTCCCGGTTGCTCCTCTTCCAGTCCAGCTCTCTGCTGTGGCCCAGGAGGGCAGTGGAGGATGGCCCAGGTGCTTGGGCCCCTGCACCTGCATGGGAGACCAGGAAGAAGCACCTGGCTCCTGGCTTCAGATCGGCACAGCGCCGGCCATAGCAGCCTTGGGGAGTGAACCAATGGAAGGAAGACCTTTCTCTCTGTCTCTCTCTCTCACTGTCTGTAACTCTACCTGTCAAATAAAAAAAATGTATAAAAAATAAAAAAAATAACAAGGTAGTGAAGAAGGCAACAAGGGGCACTGTGGCACAGTGAATTAAATCACAGCTGATTTGGGAGCTTAGGTTCCTGTCTCAAGTGACTCTGCTTCCCAATCCAGTCCCTGCTAATGCAATTGGAACATCACCAGATGACGGTCCAAATGCTTGGGCCCCTGACACCTCTGTGAGATACTGAGGGAGTTTCTGACTCCTGGCTTTGATCTAGCCCAGATCTAGCCATTGAGGCCATCAAAGGTGTGAACCAGTGGATCAAAGATCTCTCTCTCTGTCTCTGATGCTAATCCTTTCAAATCAATCAATCATTTTTCTTGTTTTTTAAGGGTAAGAAGGAAATTTTTACTACATCACCCTTCCCCAAGCTCCGAGCAGCCCAGTCTAGAGAGAAACAATTACTGCCTGGGGAAGAGGGAAGTCCAGACCTTAGACTTGAAACTCAAGACCAGGCTTGCGACTGTGAAATCCAGACTCAGAGAGGACGCCATGGTCTCTGCCTCCTGGACAGGACTCACAGACTAAGACTTTGGATCCTCCTCAGCCATGTACTCCTGCCTCAAACTCCAGCACACAGCAGGGCAAACTCCAGTCCCTGGGCAGCAGGGCAGTAAAGTGAGTTAGGACCTAGCCTTAAAGCTGCTTACCTTCAAGCAGACAGCAAAGAAGACCAACCACAAAGGAGTAGGGCAGGAAATTGAGATCAGTAGCAGTCCCACTACAGTGGCACCAGACAGACAGCAAGGCTCCTATAACCGGACCTGCATGTGCAGACAGAGACAAACCTGCCCTAACACCAGATGAAGAACTACACCCGTGTAGGAACAGACAACTCTTTCTCCCTGCATCACCTTCAACCTCCTAAGGGCTTGGCACACAACTACAAGATAATGCCAACTTACTCTCAAAATGGACAGCCAAGAGATCTCCCCCATCCCTGTTCCCCGACCACAGGCAAGCGAGGAACAAGGTCCAGCCATGAGGGAGTAGGGCAATAAAGTGAGCACAGAACTGCATCACAGATCTGGTAAAACCATCGCTTGGCAGGTATTAACAGTCCCACGGTCAGTGCTTGTAGACAGAGGACCAGCCCTTGTCACAGGTGGAGACCACAGCCCCAGTGAATTAGACTTATATCCAGGCCGACATCACATGTGGTTGATTGCAGTGGTCTCAGGTAGCAAGTCCATGTCAGCAGTTGGCAGGTCATGACAAATTTGCGCTTGACCATACCCGAGTCTGCAGGCCTTTTTTTTTTTCTTTTTTTTTTTTTTTTTTTTTTTTTGCAGGCTGAAGGACTTAGGTTTGATCTAGCATTGTATCATAGGTGGCCACAAGACTGCTCATTCCAATCCTCCCTCAACCCTCAACTCCAGGCAGTACAACACAGAGAGAGTAACTGGGGTAAAAAAAAAAGGCAGATGGGTATTCAGGCATTGTATGGAAGCATGGGGCTGGCACTCCAGGAACTCCTGAATCCTTGCTGGACTTAGTGCCTCTGTGACAGCAAACACATCCCTGCCTACGTGAGCACCTGAGCAACCACGTCAGACCTCAGGGCAGCATTCCTGCACCTCAGGCACAGTGGACTGAGGGTGGTACCCTTGTGGCCCTGGACTCTGCCATACGAGCTGCTACCAAGAACCATGCATTCCTCTAGGATTGAGGAGAGAACCCCATGTCCCAAATGCCACTGTCATCCTTTGCTATGAAAGAAGACACTGGGAGACTTCACAGCATCCAAATTAAAATAAAGCCAAAATTCTTACCAGATACCCAAATACACATTTTTAGGAAAAAGTCTTTTACACAAAATCAACTGATTAAAAGTGAAAGAAGGGTCCAGTGCTGTGGCTTAGTAGGCTAAGCCTCCACCTGCAGTGCCGGCATCCCAGATGGGTGCTGGTTTGTGTCCTAGCTGCTCCTCTTCCGATCCAGCTCTCTGGTATGGCCTGGAAAAGCAGCAGAAGATGGCCCAAGTACTTGGGCCCCTGCTCCTGCATGGGGAGACCTGGAAGAAGCTCCTGGTTCCTGGCTCTGGATCAGCCCATCTCTAGTCACTGTGGCCATTTAGGGGAGTGACCACTGGATGGAAGATCTTTCTTTCTGTCTCTTCCCCTTTCTCTGTAACTTTGCCTCAAATAAACAAATCAATCTTGTGAAAGAAACAGCTATTCTGCCAGATGACAAATATCCATGTAGGAACACTGAAGTATGAAAAGGCAAGGCAGTATAACACCTCCAAAGGAAAAAATAATGCTTGAGTAACAAATTCCAAGGAAAAGAGACTTAAAAATACCTGATATTCAAAGTAATGATTACTAGGATGCTCAAAGAGATACAAGAGAAAACACACTCTGAGATGAACAACAGCCAGAAAACAATTCATGGCTTTAATGAGAAATTCAGCAAAGATACAGAGATCTTGAAAAAGAGTCAAACAGAAATCTTGAAAATGGAGAAATTCAGTGTTGAATAAAAAGTACAGCTGAAAGCCTCAATAACAGACTAGACCAAGCTAAGAAAAAAATATTATCTGAAATTCAAGACATCTGTTGGAATAAACCAGACCCCCCTCCCCTCCAAAAAAAAAAGGATATAAAATGGAGATAGCCTTTGAACTGTGCAGGCCAATATTAAGAGAAATATACAAATTCTGGGGATTCCTAAGAATGAATATAAAATAGTAAGTCCCTACATTAAAAAAATGATCAGTGCCTGGTGTTGTGTCACACGGGGTTAAGCTGCCACTCATGACATGGATGTTCCATATCTGAGCACCTGTTTGAGTTCTGCCTGTTCTGCTTATGATCCGGCTCCCTGCTAATGTGCCTATGAAAGCAGCAGGAGACAGCCCAAGTATTTAGGTCCCTGCAACTCATGTGGGAGACTCACATGGAGTCCCAGACTCCTGGCTTCAGCCTGGCCAAGCCCAGGCAGTTGCATTCATTTGGGGAATGAACCAGCAGATGGAACATCTCTTTTTCTCTCTGTCCCTCTTTTTCTGTCATTCTGCCTTTCAATAAAAAAAAGGAAGAGCAAGAAAAAAAAAGAAGTTATAAAACATACAACCTAACAATGTATATCAAGGACCTAGAAAAACAAGAATAAACCAAACCAAATGTTAGTGCAATGGAAGAATTGATAAAGATCTGGGGATGGTATTGTGATCCAGTTGGCTAAGCTACAGCTTGGGAAGCCTGCACCACATATTGGACTGCAAGTTCCAGTATCAGCTATTCCATTTTTTTAAAGATTTATTTATTTATTTGAGAGGTAGAGTTACAGAGCAGGGGAGATGGAGAGAAAGTTCTTTCATCTGCTGGTTCACTCCCCAAATGGCCACAATGGCCAATGGTAGGCTGTTCTGAAGCCAGGAGCCAGGAGTTTCTTCTGGGTCTCCCACACACATACATGAGCCCAAGCACTTAGGCCATCTTCCACTGCTTTTTCTGGCCATAGCAGAAAGCTGGATTGGAAGAGGAACAGCCTGGATACAAACCAGCAACCATATGAGATGCCAGTGCCACAGGCAGAGGCTTAGACTACTATGCTACAGCACTAGCCCCAGTTATTCCACATTTAATCTAGCTCCACGCTAATGCACCTTGGAAGAAGCAGATGATGACTCAAGTACTTGAGCCTCTGCCACCCATGTGTAAAACCAGGATGGAGTTCTTGGCTCCTGGCTTTGGCCTGACCCAGACCTGGATGTGGCCATTTGTGAAACCACCAGGTGAAAGCTCTCTCTCCCTCCCTCCCCCCTTTCCCTCCTGTCACTCTGCCTTTCAAATAAATCAATCACTTTTTAATTTTTTTTATTTGTGTTATTTATTTGGACAGCAGAGTTGTACACAGAGGAGGAAGAGACAGAAAGAGATATCTTTCATCTGCTGGTTCACTCCCGAACCGAACATAAAGGACTAGGGTTGGGCCAGACCGAAGTCAGGATCCAGGATCTTCTGGGTCTTCCACATGGATTCTGGGGTCCAAGCACTTTGGACTCCTTCCACTGCTCTCCCAGGTGCATTAGGGAGCTAGATTGGAAGTGGGACAGCCAGAACTTGAACTGGTGCCTATACAGGATGCTGGCATTGCAGGTAGTCATTTTACCAGCTATGCCACAGCACCAGCCTCTCAAATAAAAAAAAAAAGAAAAAAAAAGAAAAAATTTTTTCTATTTGCTTTGGCTCTGATCTTTTTTTCTTTTCTTTTTTTTTCAAAAGATGTCTGCATTTTTTTTCATTTTTTATTTTTTTAATTTTTTGACAGGCAGAGTGGACAGTGAGAGAGAGAGACAGACAGAAAGGTCTTCCTTTGCCGTTGGTTCACCCTCCAATGGCCGCCACGGCTGGCGCACTGCGGCGGGTGCACAGTGCTGATCCGACGGCAGGAGCCAGGTGCTTCTCCTGGTCTCCCATGGGGTGCAGGGCCCAAGCACCTGGGCCATCCTCCACTGCACTCCCTGGCCACAGCAGAGAGCTGGCCTGGAAGAGGGACAACCGGGACAGAATCCAGTTCCCCGACCGGGACTAGAACCCGGTGTGCCGGCGCCGCAAGGAGGAGGATTAGCCTAGTGAGCCGCGGCGCCGGCCTCTGATTATTTTTTCTAAGATCTTCCATCTGCGGCGCTGGCACCCCGGGTTCAAGACCCAGTCGGGGCACCAGATTCTGTCCTGGTTGCTCCTCTTCCAGTCCAGCTCTTTGCTGTGGCCCGGGAAGGCAGTGGAGGATGGCCCAAGTACTTGGGCCCTGCACCCACATGGGAGACCAGGAGGAAGCACCTGGCTCCTGGCTTTGGATCGGCACGGCGCGCCAGCCATGGTGGCCATTTTGGGGGGTGAACAAATGGAAGGAAGACCTTTCTGTCTCTCTCTCTCACTGTCTAACTGCCTGTGCAAAAAAAAAGAAAGAAAGAAAGGAAGAAGTTGAAAAAAGTTGAAGTATCCCTATTTGCAGATGATGTAACTCTTTATACAGAGTAATGTAGACTCCACCAAGAAACTATCAGAACTGATTAATTAATTCAGTAAAGCTGCAGGAAACAAAATTGAGACCTAAAAATAAGCAGTATTTTTATCATCAATAATGGGCTCACTAAGAGAGAAATTAAGAGCAATCCTATTAGCAATAGTTATAGAAAAATGAAATATCTTGAAATAAGCTTTAATTTTTAAAAATTTATTTGAGAGAGAGACACAGACAGAGACAGGCAGCTCCCATTTGCTGGTTCAATCTCTAAATGCCACAACAGAAAGGGTTAGGTCAGGCCTAAAATCCAAGAACTCAACCCAGGTCCCAGAAATGGAAGGCAAATTACTTGAGTCATTACCATTGCCTCTGAGGGTCTGGAGTAGCAGGAAGCTGGAGTAAGTAGTGAAATCGGGTATTGAACCCAGGCACTCCAAATGGGACACGAGTGTCTTAACAGTTTAAGTGTGAGGCCAAGATCTGCCCTCCCATCACCCAGAATAAAATTTAACCAAGGACGTGAAAGACATTTACAATAAAAATTGCAAAGCACTGATGAAAGAATGTGAAGAAGACAAAAAAAAAACCCACAAAGTTCTCTGTATGCAGATTAGAAAAATTAATACTAGTAGAAGTCCATGATACCTGAAGCAATTCACAGCTTCAATGTAATTACAACCAAAATGATAGACATCATTCACAGAACTAGAAAAAACAATCCTAAAATTCATATAGAAGGACTTTAAAAGAACTCAAATAGATAAAGATATCTTGAACAACAAAGTTGGAGGCATCACAACATCAGATTTCAAGACATATTATAGAGTTGCTGTAATAAAAAGAGTATGGTATCAGCATAAAAACATACAGACTATTGGAACAAAATAGAGATATCAAAAATTAATCTACATACCTACAGCCAATTGCTCTTTGATAAATCTGATAAAACTCATACCAGAGAAAGGACAGTCTCTTACATAAGTGGTGCTGGGAAACCTAAACCTAAATATCCATACCCACGGGGCCGCACTGTGGCTTAGCAGTGCCACCACCTGCAATGCTGGCATCCCATATGGGCACTGGTTCCAGTCCTGGCTGCTGTACTTCTGATCCAGCTCTCTCCTGTGGCCTGGAAAAGCAGTAGAAGATGGCCCAAGTTCTTGGGCCCCTACACCCATGTGGGAGACCTGGAAGAAGCTCCTGGCTCCTGGCTTTGGATCGGTGCAGCTCTGGCCATTGTGGCCATCTGGGAAGTGAACCAGCAGATGAAAGACCTCTCTCTCCCTCTGCCTCTGCCTCTCTATAACTCTGCATTTCAAGTAAAAATAAATAAATCTTTAAAATAAAATATCCATACCCAGAATCCAAAATGTCATCCCATGCCTCTCACCATAATCTAAAATCAACTCATAATGGAAGAGACATAAATGTAAGACCTGAAATTATGAAACCCCTGGGGGAAAACATTGGCAAACCTTAATTTTTTAAAAAAAAAAGACCCCAAGAGCACAGAGAGGAAAGGAGAAACAGACAAATGTGATCATCCCAAACTAAGAAGCTTCTGTACAGCAAAAGGAACAAATCACAGCTGACAGAAAACAGTTACAAGCTGTGCATCTAACAAAGGACTATGACTCAGAACATGTACAGAACCCCAAACACCACAAAAACGGAACAATCCAGTTAACAAACAGACAAAGAATCTGAATAGATATTTCTCTGGAGAGGAAACACAAAAGAAAACAAAAGCATGAAGAAATGTTCAATATCACTAGCCTTCAGGGACATGTAAATCAAAACCACAATGAGGTTGGGAAGGGTATGGCGAGAGAGAATGGAAGGAGACTGGGTAACAGGCACCACACACAGACAGAAGGCACTGGTTCCAGTGTTCACAGCACAGTGCTCCTGTTCCACTATAGCTCACAATAATGTGTTATACACTGCACAAAGAACCGGAAGAGAGCAACTAGTAGCTACCAGAACACAGATAAGCTGAGGACATAGAAAAGCTATTTCCTGGTTTCAGGTATGCTTTGTATATGTAGTGAAATACTGTACCATAAAAGTATTGTGTGGGGAGCAACTGAGACTAGACTAAATTACTGGAACTAGGACTAATTCTATGCATCTGCTCTCCCACAATATGGCACTGGGGAGGAGCAAACAACTACGCAGCTGCCTCATCGGTTTGACTGATAAGCTGCAGGAGCTGATCCTGCTCCTGATTGGAGGAGGAGAGCAGCGTGCTCGGCGTGTGGGTAGCAGAGTTGGGATTGGTGGAAGAGGACTATAAAGGAGGAGAGAGACAACATGCACCAGGAACATCTGAGGGAACACCTGAGGAACATCTGAGCAGCCCCCGAGAGAGCCGGCCGGCGGTGTGCGGCTCCTCCGTGGAAGCGGGGAAAGCGGCGGGGGGGTGCCGCCCCTCCACGGAGGTGGAGGGGCCGGCAGCTAACCCGGGATGGCATCGTTCCTCCGCGAGTGGGGGACTGGCAGCAAACCCGGGAAGGGCCGAGCAGACAAAAGAACAGCGCAGAGTCCAGTGTCATTCCTCCGCGAATGGGGGAGCGACAGTATTGCATGCTAATCAAAAATATTTTAATAGAATAATAATAAAAAACATTTTACCAAGGTAGTCTCTGACTCAGTGATATAGAGAACATAACATGTTGAGAAAGGGAAGCGATTTTGGAAGCTCTCTTCAATATAAGAAATTAGACCACCACTATTTGAAGCCAAGTAACTTTTACTGTCTTTCCTTAAAAAATATATATTATATATATAAAAATATATATATAGAAACATTCCTTTTATTCTTCAATTAAAATTCTTTTGGAATATGAAATTAGTATTTCTTCAGAGTAAAACACCTGTCAGAAAGTATGAATACATTAAAAAAAAACAGGAGTCACAAACATCATGTCTTAAGAATTAAGTCTCCAGTCACCCTACTATATCAATGGTAGGATTTATTATCTAAAGACACAAAGAAGTATTTTGTGATTTTCTTGCATTCAGAAACTTTTTTATTTTCTTAGATTCAGCATCAGGGTCCCTAGCTAAATTATTATAATAGAACACTGGCTAAGACTTATAATTGATTATCATTAGTTTTTATTATTTTGTGTGTCTCTTAAAGTCAACATCACATTTAAAGATTATTACTTCAAAATTATCCCTTTGTTAAAAATCAGAGGATAATACATTTTTTCCTAACAGCACAGCTTGGGAAAATATACTCATCAATGATGCCAAGTTAAATTAAATTAAAAAATAGAGTAAACTTGGTGAAAAACTACCATATATATGAATCTAGAGAAGAGGTAAATATGATTTAAAGTTTATTTTAAAGCAAGATACAATAATTTGCATTCTATACTATGCCATTTCTGCAATGCCAAGATAAAGGAGTATTTTGAGTTTCTCAGAGAATGCCAAATAATTGGTCTGAGTTCAATCTAACTTAATTGTCTAATAAGGTAAGTTTACTATGGCTTTTCAACTATATAAACAGACTAAAATCTATCAATAAATGAGACAAAAATTAAATTATTTTCTATACTGTGCAGTATGACATTATACTTTAAAGACCTTAAAAAAATTACATGAATCAAAAACCAAACAGACTTCCTAGGAACTTTTGTAGAAAGTTATAATCTAATCAAAAAGATTTGGGGAAACATAGGGTAATAAAAGAGAAGTTAACAATGTTCACCTTCAATTAATTTCATAGGTCACTGTTATACCATCTAATAAGATAACTAAAAACATGCAAGCAGCTGGTACTGCAGCTAGACAGATTAATGTAATAGTCTGTAGTCATATGGGCTGGCAAGGGCTCGCCTCTTTTGGCAAGGAGGTCAGTTGCCCTTGGGAAGGGGGTGGAGGATGGAGAAACAACATTCCTTCCACCATGTGGCCATGTGTGCTCCATTCCCTAAGTTAAACATCCACTGCAGCACACACAGGAAACTCTCTCTTCTTTCACATCTGGCAGTTTTCTCTCACATGTAACTTGACAAAAAACATATAACATTGGTCTATAAAACCTGTAAGATGTACTGCATAAAACTAGTAATATATTCTCATAACACATCACTGCAAATTAGTTGGAAGCCAAATACTTAAATTTAAACCAACACTTCCAAAACAAGATGTGGCCTAAAACCATTCAGGCATCATATAACCCCATACAAGTGTCTCAGGAGTTAAATCCATTTGTTTTCTACCTCTCTGAATCAATGAAGAAAACCACTAAGAAATATAAATCATTGTAAAACCTCATAGGCCATAAAAATAAATCTGTGAGTATTAGACATATGAAGCTGTAGTTAGTGTCCATAGATTTAAGTTCCATAATTTATTTGTTATAGTTCCAGATATCACTTCTTTTTTTTTTTTTTTTTTTTTGACAGGCAGAGTTAGGGTCTTCCTTCCATTGGTTCACCCCCGAAATGGCTGCTAAGGCCAGCACACTGCGCCAGTCCAAAGCCAGGAGCCAGGTGCTCCCTCCTGGTCTCCTATGTGGGTGCAGAGCCCAAGCACTTGGGCCATCCTCCACTGCCTTCCTGGGCCACAGCAGAGAGCTGGAAGAGGAATAACTGGGACAGAATTGGCGCCCCAACAGGGACTAGAACCCGGGGTGCCAGCACCACAGGCGGAGGATTAGCCTAGTGAGCCACGGAACAGGCCCTGCATTTAGATTTTCAAGAGGCTTTGTTTTACATGTTTTATCCCGTATTTAAAAGTTGTGGGAAGGAAGCAGATCAGACAATATAATGCCCTTTTTACAGATGAGAAACTAGCTCGTTACCCTAGACATAAGCTCTAGTATGTCAGTGGTAGGCTTAAGGCCTGAGCTATCCGATCATGAAGAAAGGTTAGGATTTCTGAGGCAGTTTAAATAGTTGTTACACAAAAGGACTTCTGAACACTGGAAAATTTATATATTTTTAATAACCTGTTACTAGCTAGTTTAAAAGAGCTATAATGGCAACAGAAAAATAATTTTAATCTTCTGAAGCAAATTTTACTAATAATTCTGTGGCTATTTTAATGTGACACTGCTACATTTTTCTAGGTTTTGTCTATTAATATTAATAAGAAAATATACACCAGCACTGTGCTTCTATGAATGCTACATTTAACCCAAGTGCCAAATTCACAATTAAGCTTATTACATTATGAGAGCTACTGCCTACTGGGTAGAAAAATATTAATTTCACACTTTAAATACTATAATACTATTTGACAGCAGTGTTGGCCTGCCAACTGAATCCTTTCCTGTTTGAGCTGTAACAGCCCTATTGGCTGAAGAGCCCTAAAAGGGCATTAACAAACAGCTCTTAATTCAATCACATTTGCATTTTAACCTTTCGTAGGTACTCCGAAAGAAGTCTTTAGTACTGTAAAAGACATATGGGAAAAACAAAAAACAAATTATAATAAAGGTTAATACTACATGTACATTTGTTCTAATTAGTGTGCTGTAGGATAGGAGAGCAACAGATATCTGATGAAAGCTCATTTACAAGAATTTGGGTTATTACATTTTCTGATACTCATTATTTCTGCAGATAATTACATATCACAGTAATATTATCACATTTTAAAAGCACAAGTCCTAGTTCCTTGCTATTTATTCTAAGATTAGAATCCTCTAAGATATTGGATCTTATACATTATCCTGTAATATTGTATATCTCTGTATTTACTACCTACCTTCAAGAATTAAAAGTCTCTTCAGAGTCCAAAGCAGAACTTGGTTCTTCTTCCATTTTTATTAGAATCTCCTGGAAAAAATTTTAAAAACACACTAAAATAATGGAGATTGCAAAGCAACGTTTCAGTTGAACAGCTGTGTAACAGTTCTATGCAGTATATTAGCCAAAAATAAAATGTCCCCTTGCCCCTTCCCTAAATTATCTTTTGTTCTTCTTTTAGGAAAAATACTCATCTTGCAGCCACAAGCACTCCTAATTTGCATAATAATGCCATCAATGTAATTACTAAGAAGAATAAATGAAGTATAATACAGGTTTTTTCCTTAAAAATTTATACATTTATAAAAATTTATACTTTTTATAAATTATATATATAAATTTATACATTTATAGAAATTGAGGCAGAGGTGAACAGAAAGCAGATTTGGTAGAATAAAAATACTTTTACTAAAGAAACTTAAAATGCTAATCAATGCCAATATAATATATAATATATATTAAGTATAAATATAAGTTCTCAAAATACATATTTCAAAGTTTAGTTATGAAACAATAGTTTCCCATGATTAAACAGATCATTCGTTCTTCAAAAAAATTATAAAACTGGCAGAAAATCCTAAAATGCATAAACCACTTAGTTACATGCTAGCATTTTCATAAAAGGGAGTTTTCTGTTGGTGAGCAAGGCTCCATGCTAACAGCTGGGACAGCCAAAGAAAAAACTCAGGAGAGAACAGACCCGGAAGGTTTTCCAGCTCCCATTTCTCCACCTGCTAGAAATTGAGGAGGCAGAGATGAACAGAAAGCAGATTTGGTAGGCGGTGGCCAGAAACAGATTTTAGGGCGGCAGGGGCGGCGTGGGGGCCGCGTCCACAAGCCAAGGGCAGCTGAGGGGCCGGGCGGGCCGAGCGCAGAGCCGCCCGCGCCCGCGCCCGCGCCCGCGCCTCCTGTCTGTCCTCTGGCAGCTTCCTGAGCCGCCGAGGCCGGCATCCTGCGCTGGGCTGGCGCCCTTCAGGTACATGATCCCGCAGTCCTCGGCCACCAGGACTCCAGGCTGCCGACGACGCAGCTGCGCGGGGCAGCGGGTCGGGGTCAGGGCGGCCGCGCCCGGCCCGGCCCGGGCCTCCCCCGAGGGCCTCGGGGATCCGGGGGTCCCCGCTCGGGCGAGGCGCGGGGCTCGGAGGAGGGGGCGCTGGGGAGGGGCGGGGGCTCTGGGGAGGGGGCGCGGGCGCTGGGGAGGGGCGGGGAGCTCTGGGGAGGGGCCGCGGGCGCTGGGGAGGGGTTGGGGGGTCTCTGAGGAGGGGGCCACGGGCTCTGGGGAGGGGGCGCGGGCGCTGGGAAGGGGCGGGGGCTCTGGGGAGGGGGTTGTGGGGCTCTGAGGAGGGGGCCGCGAGCTCTGGGGAGGGGGCCGGGGACTCTGAGGAGGGGGCGCGGGGCGCTGGGGAGGGGCCGCGGGCGCTGGGGAGGGGCGGGGGACTCCGAGGAGGGGGCCGCGTGCCCTGGTGAGGGGCGGGGGCTTCGGGGAGGGGGCCGCGGGCGCTGGGGAGGGGCTGGGGGGCTCTGGGGAGGGGGCCGGGGACTCAGGAGGGGGCGCGGGGCGCTGGGGAGGGGGCCGCAGGGCTCTGGGGAGGGGGCGCGGGGCTCTGAGGGGGCGCGGGGCGCTGGGGAGGGGCTGGGGGGCTCTGGGGAGGGGGCCGGGGACTCTGAGGAGGGGCCGCGGGCTGTGGGGAGGGCGAGGGGCTCTGGGGAGGGGGCGCGGGGCGCTGGGGAGGGGGCCGCAGGGCTCTGGGGAGGGGCGGGGGGCTCTGGAGGGGGCGCGGGGCTCTGAGAGGGGGCCGGGGGCTCTGGGGAGGGGGCGCGGGGCTCTGGGGAGGGGGCGCGGGGCTCAAGGCGGGGTCGTGGACTCTGGAGGGGGCTCTGGGGAGGGGGCCGGGGACTCTGAGGAGGGGGCGCGGGGCGCTGGGGAGGGGGCCGCAGGGCTCTGGGGAGGGGGCGCGGGGCTCTGAGGAGGGGGCGCGGGGCGCTGGGGAGGGGCTGGGGGGCTCTGGGGAGGGGGCGCGGGGCGCTGGGGAGGGGGCCGCAGGGCTCTGAGAGGGGGCCGGGGGCGCTGGGGAGGGGCGGGGGCTCTGGAGGGGGCGCGGGGCTCTGAGAGGGGGCCGGGGGCGCTGGGGAGGGGCCGCGGGCTGTGGGGAGGGGCCGCAGAGCTCTGGGGAGGGGCGGGGGCCGTGTTGCAGCCCCTCGTGCCCCCGCAGGACCGGTCTGGCGATGGCTATGGTGACGGTGATGGTGTTCACGGTATGGTGTTGGTGATGGACGTGTGTGGTGTGGCGGCTGCGGAGCCCCGGCGCCCAGGGAAGGCCCAGAGTGGGCCAGCAGGGGGAGCCTGGGAGGTCCCCGCCCGCCCCGCCTCCTGCCCGGCTTCCCGCCTGCCCCGCCTCCCGCCCACCCTCCCCGCCCCGCCTCCTGCCCGCCCTGCCGGTCCTGGCCCCTCCCCGCCCGCTCACAGGAAGAGGTTCTCCAGGACATAGTGGTAGTCTGGGCAGCTGCTGTCCTGGAGGAAGCTGGCGGCATAGACGATGATGGCGTTGAGGCCCTCGCTGTGGTAGCCTGTGAGGGCAGCCATCGCTGGGCTCTGAACCACGCAGGGACACGGAGGATCTTCCGGACCCAGCAGGGGGTCCGACCTCCAGGATGACCACGGGTGCCCGAGGGGGTCTCACCTCCGTGGGTGATCACGGGTACCCAGGGAGGGGGGTCTCACCTCCGTGGGTGACCACAGGTAACCGGAGGGGTCTCACCTCCATGGGTGACCACGGATACGGGGGGGGGGTGTCTGACCTCTGTGGGTACGGGGGGATCTCCCCTCCGTGGGTGACCACGTGGTAACTGGGGGGCCTCCCCTCCATGGGTGACCACAGGTAACAGGGGGGTGCCAAACCTCCGTGGGTGACCACGGATACCCGGGGGGGTCTGATCTCTGTGGGTAAGCACTGGTATGGGGGGGCTCTCCCCTCCGTGGGTGACCACGTGGTAACTGGGGGGCCTCCCCTCCATGGGTGACCACAGGTAACCAGGGGGGCCTCACCTCCGTGGGTGACCACGGGTACCCGGGGGGGGTCTGAACTCTGTGGGCAACCACGGGTACTAGGGTAGGGTCTCACCTCCGTAGGTGAGCACTGGTACGGGGGGGGGGGAATCTCCCCTCCGTGGGTGACCACGTGGTAACGGGGGGGCCTCACCTCTGTGGGTGACCACCTTCATGTGCGGCCGGATCATGCGCAGGTCGATGCTGTGCTCCTGCTCCCTGATGATGACCGTGGGCCACAGGCCCCGTTGGCCGCACCGCTGTCCTCTGCCGCGCTGTCCCCAAACAGATCTGCGCTGTCCCCAGGCATGTTCTTGGCGGTGGCTACCGGGGTGTCACCTGGAAGAAGCACCCCTGGGGCTGGACGCGTCGGCCTCTCACAGCTGCCTTCATTCTCCCGACCTGGCTGCCTGTCCCTTTACAGGACCTGGCTCAAGTGCCACCTCCTCCAGAAAGCCATCTGTGATTGCACCTCCCATACACTTGACTCCTAACACTTCCTGGGTCTCTTCCCCTTTAACTGAAGCGAACAGCCAGAGGCCCAGGGGGTCACAGTGGGCTGCTCCATGTCCCCCACCCCTCAGCAGAGCCACGTTGCTGACAGCAGGGGGTGGGGACTGGGGTCCACAGCTGTGCCATGGAAGACACAGTGCTGGGGGTGGAAGTCAGACCCAGCTCCCTTCCTGGTCACTCCCCAGGCCTGCAGTGCTGGGGCGGCAGCGCCATCCGGGTCTCTCCGTGCTGGGCCAGAGCGCCCAAGCCACCCCTGCAGCCGGAGTCCGGAGCAGAGCTGGGGATGGAACCCAGGATCTGATGGGGGGAGCGGGCGTCCTCCTGGCCTGCCCTGGGGTCCCGCACACAGCGCTCCCCTCTCGGGCTCCCCGCTGAGCTCCGACCTGAGCGCTGGGTGTCGCGCGTCCTGTGGGGACCTCTGGGCCCGTGTTTGGTGTGGGGATGGAGACCAGGGCATCCCGGGTCAGACTGCGCCCCGACCAGAGACCCAGGGCTTCTCCCGCCTGCTGGACGCGGGTCTGAGAGCGCGTGACCCGCCGTGCCGCCCGCACCCGCTCTCTAGGGCTGCCCGGGAGCTGAGGGCCGGGCCCCTGACCACCGGTGTCCAGGTGAGCCCGCAGAACCCTGCAGTCTTGGGGGCGGGAATCTCCACGTTTCCAGAAACGCACACGGGGACGTGGGTGCCGACGGTGATCCCGACTGGCCTGGGCCGGCGCTGCGCTGTCCCCCAAGTCCCCTCCACCCCGAGACCTCAGCGTTTTCCAGAAGGCCACGCAGGTGGAGGCGGACACTGGAGCCACTGGGGCGCACCTGGAACAGCGGGCGCCGTGTGTGTAAGGACGGACAATTGTACGTGGCCCTCAGTGACATCTGGAATGCTCCCTGGCTTCAGGGCTCGGCGAGATCGTGAAACACCCGACAGTCAGAACCGAAATCTCATTGTAGTTGTCACTGTCGCCGTGAGCTTGGTGAGGCTTTGCCCCTGTGCTTCGCCGGGTTTGCAGGGTCGAGGAGGGGAGGGGAGAATCGTCATGAATTGATGAAGACGCTGACACTGGACGAAATAGACACGGACTTGGCTTTGCCTTCCTCCTTGTCCTCACGGGCACCACACGGGAACAAGATCCTCACCACACAAGAGGTAGCTTCACTCACTGCACAGTGTCCACCTTAAAAAAGAAAAGTTTTTAAATTGCTTTAAGATTTATTTATTTACACGGGGGTGGGGTGGGGGAGAGAGAGAGAGAGAATCTTGCATCTGTCAGGTCACTCCCCAAATGCCCACAGCAGCCAGGGTTGGGCCAGATGGAGCCGAGAGCTCTACCCAGGACTTGCACATGGGAGGCACGGGTGGCTCATCACCGCCAGCTTCCTGGGTACATTAGCAGGGAGCTGGAGTGGAAACAGAGGAACTGGGGCTTGAACCAGAACCCTGCTACAGGCCACTGCCATCAGACACTACAGCCTAGCCTACGGGGCCAGGACACGCACCCCAGGATTTTTTCAGCTGCTGTCTTGACAACTTGTTACAGCCGCCCTTGTGAAGTAATAATTAACTGCTTGTCTCTTAAACGTTCTGAGAAAGCACCAGAAACTGGGATGGAGGCCTGCTTTAAGCACAGCTCACTGACAATGCCAAGGCCGTACCTGGGACCCTCCTAACAGTCCTCGAGGCATGAGAGCTATCGGGTGTGATGAGTGATCTGCGTGAAGGTGCCCCAGGTGTTCCTGCATTAGCTGCGGCTGCAGGGATCCCCTTCCATGGAGTTCTCACGTGTTTATAAGGACAGGAGGCTGAGAGAGAGGTTTTCCCTCCGCTGGGTCATTCCCCAGAGGGCTGCAATGGCAGTGCCAATCTGAAGCCAGCAGCCAGGAGCTTCCTCCAGGTCTCCCATGCGGGTGCAGGGGCCCAGGGACTTGGGCCACCTTCTGCTGCTTTCCCAGGCCACAGCGGAGAGCTGGATCAGAAGTGGAGCAGCCGGGACATGAACTGGCACCCATGTGGGATGCCAGCACTGCAGGCGGCGGCTTTACCCGCTGTGCCACAGCCCCAGCCCCTGATGTTTTTCTATAGAAATATTTTGTTCAGAAGTCTGAATGACAGCGGGGGTGGGTGCAGTCTTAAATGTGCAGTTACACTTGCCCAATGGGATGCTGATTTTGCAAGAGGGAAGCAGCCCAAGGCATGCCATCTGAGCAGGCAGAGGCCCTCCTTATTTTTCAGAATCTTTCCTGCAAGCTTTTCCCTTTTCTTGGGGGGAATCTCCCTGTGCTCTTTCCAAACTGCTATGAATGATTTAAGTGCTGAGCCTTGAGCCTACTGCCAAGCCTAGAGTACATCGGATCCAGATGCTGAGATAGGCCAGAATGGTCCAGCCTCTGTACCTCCCACACAGAACCACTAGAGGGCTATACTTGGGATGAGAAGGTGATGAAGGAACCATGGGGAACCAAGCACCTCAGGCGATGCCTCTGAAAGCAAATATTAAGCTATTTGCACTGGGTTGCAAACTCCAGGGCAGGAGGCCCCAGGGCAGGAAGCCATACTGGGAGTCCACAGCCCGCACTGCCTAATATCCTGCGTGGGGTGCATTGATCACTGATTGTTGTAAATCCAGGGCTCCCAGCAGTCCCCTGTGGGTGCTCTGGGATTGTAGTTGTGCGGTGGGTGCAGCCTGTGTGTGCTGGGTGAGGCGTTCAGCTCAGCTTCAAGCTCCTGGCCACAGTGGTGCTACACCAGGCATAACTCAGGCCAGGTAAGAAGGGCTGATACCAGGGGCCAGCACTGTGGCATAGCAGGTAAGGCCACCACCTGCCATATGGGATACAGGTTTGAGGCCTGGTTACTCCACTTCTGATCCAGCTCCCTCTATGGCCTGGGCCCCTACACCCCCGTGGGAGACCTGGAAGAAGCTCCCGGCTCCTGGCTTCAGCTTGGTCCAGCCCCAGCTGTTGTGGCCATCTGGGGAGTAACCCAGCAGATGCGAGATTTCTCTCTCTCTCTGTAACTCTGCCTTTCAAATAAATCTGTTTTTAAAATCATAGGAAATAAAACCACTTTCATGGCAAAGAGAAAAAAAAAATAAACATCAGAATCTGGTTTTAGACTGCAAATTCCTACAATATAACTTCCAAATATCAGGATACATTCATTCTTGTAATATTTAAAGCTTAATAATTTAATGATTTATCCAATTTTATCTTATGATTTTAATCCACTCTGAACAACTCAGCGTGCCACTGGAGATTCCCACAGTGGTCCTGGTGAAGTCAAATAGTAATTACAGAGCTTTCAGTGTAAAGATGAGATTATTTTTAATTATTGAGTAGAGTACTTACATCTCCATACTTATATAGTTATGCTACTCATTAAATGGTTACTGAAAGCTGAAGTGTAATTTTAGTGATAGCTACCTATTTTTCTGTACACATTTTACAGTTGACAGATTAGCCAAGAACGTTTGTTCTCTTCAAGATCTTTACAGCTGTGCCAAAGTACTCAGGAGGATGGAAAATGGACTGTGTCCACTTAATAAGCCTTTAACTCATTTTGCAAGGTACACTTTCAGGTTTTCTTTCTTCTTCCTCTTTTGTTTTCTCCTCCAAAAAAAGGGTCAAAAAGATTCCTAGGATGGATTACAGCATGAGTAAATGGTGACTAAAAAGCTAAATATTTATGATTTAATCCAGCTGTGTATTTGTTGTTGATTTCTTGAAAACTTAGGCAAGGTACACTTCACTTTATTTTTTTAAAATTAGCAGTATTATAATAAACCCGAAAGAACTAAAGTTTGCCTTTGTCTCTCTAAACGGAAATTTCCAACAACATATTCACACACTGCAGCCATTTCCTGTGAAATATTCCATAACCAGCACAGAATAAGCGCTATGGTATATATTTTAAATATGAGCCTTCTCTATCCTTAAAATTAAGGATTATGATTATTTACATCTCACCATTTCTTCTTAAAGCTTCTGTTTATCAAATCAAATATAAAATGCTTCAAATAATTGAAATGATCTTTAAAAGAAGAATTTTTATCTTGCTAAGAAATTACAAAATTACAAAGGTCTTTTCTGGTTTATAACTGCTACAAAATGAAAATATCAGATTAAATTTAACTTTCAAGGTACACGAGATGGCAATAAGGAAAAAAAAGCAGTTTTTTTTTTTCAAAAACACACTAAATAATGAGTATAATTTCACTAACCATATTTAAAAAGATTTCAGAGTCTGCTATATGGGAAAAAGGCAATAAAGTTTTGGAGTAGGAAAAACTGCTTTGTTTCCTCAATTCTCTGGTTGAAATTAATTATAGCAAATGTTTATGAAAACATCCGTTCCTCCCAATTATAAATTCTTAATTTTAGTATGGATGATTCCAGACTTTTATTTTGGAAAGAAACTGTTGGAGTATTGAAAGGTTTACAAAAGAACAGACAGAACTTGTAATTCTGGAAAATTGTACATACAATGGGCTAAATCCTGTAGAGTTTTCATTTGTGTGAAACATTTGGAGGGGATTAATAATGGTAACCAGGAGAAGTCAAAAACAGACAGAAAGCTCCATATTTCATCTACGCTGTTACATGATAAAAACATATGTCAGAGAGAGCAGGACAAATGCCATGTTGAATACTTATGACCAAGAAGTGACCTACCCCCACCCATGCAGTTAAGAAAAAAATTCTATGTTGCATGTACCCTGTGAAATGTCCTATTGCCTAACCACATCCTAGCTGAAAGACAGCCAGTTCCTCTGTAACCTTGCCAATTCCAAGAAATGTCATTAGCTCATGCAAACATAGTTGAAAACCCCTACTTATTACACCAGAAAATTGTAACCGAACCCTGCCACCTACATTGTGATTTTGCCCCATATAAGTCTTGCTAGACAGGGAACCAGCAATACAGTGTGGCTCCCAAGTCTGTACTGTGTCCCTGGCTGGTCAGTCTGCGACTCATCAATAAAGTTCTACCCAAATTCAGTCTCTGAGTGGTACTCTCCCCATTCCCCATAACACATTTGGTGACACAAGAGAATACCAACTAATAATTACAAACAAAGGCTGCTTTACCTCTGAATCTAATTTCTAGGTAAGCAAAATAAAATAAGTAATGATTTTATCAAGGATTTAAATAAACGTAATGATAATACATTCACCAGAACATATGTGTAGTGTTGCCCAAAAATAACAATAATTGGTGCGAGGGAGTTTACTATGATGCTTTTCATTGCTATTCTGATTTTGAACTAAGTTGCCAGGCAGCCATAACTGTAACAAGAATGCTCAGGATGTTTTCCAATCATACTTTACCTAAGGAGCTTTAAATGATCAAACAGTACCAATATCTAAAAATGTTTTAAGCTAACACATTTCATTTGTTTGAGCAATAATTTAACTGACAGTAAGTTTCTAGGATACAACTGTAATTTTAGAGGTATATCAATAAGTAATGTAAACTAGCCACTAAAATAATCTGGATATGGTTCTTTATGCATTTTAAATACATGCATAAATAATATATACTATACGTATTAGATGTCACCATATATGTAAAAACACAATACATTTTCTATCTAAAGAAACAGTTCACCAATTACTTAGGGCAAGAAAAGTTTGAAATTTACATAATGTTAACTGTTAAACAACATTACAAAGTGAATTTATAACATTCATAATTGAAGTATATTAGCTAATTTGAAAAATACATGTTAGTAAATTGCCTTGGCTTAAATAAGAATAGAAAACACAATATTTTACAAGTCATTTCTAACATGCTTTTAACAGAGTGAATGGCATTCAGACTCCTCTTCTGAAGTTTAGCTCAGGGCATCTACAGGTTTTATCAGTGCAGTTTGAAATCATGGTAAAGAAAGGTATACAATAGGTTTCTGCAGTCTGTTTTATGCACAAACATCTGTCTGCTTCTAGGTTAAGCTAAAAACAGCCAGAACAACACTATACAATAAGAGCACCTACTCAAACGTGCCTTCAGTTTACATCTGAAAACACTGGGTGTTACACATCACTTCACACTAGCTATGAATTCTGAAATCTAATAGAAAAATAAGACATAGTCTCTGAACTGTTAGAGGACCATCACCAATTATGTATGATAAGTAACAATTCGAAGAGAAAAATGACTTGGTTCAAACGAAGAGGAAAACAGTCACAGGTGGGTGGTGTAAAGATCCTTAAGGATTTCCGTCCTTTAATTAAATTAACTACAGTGTTTTAGTTAAAACCGTCCCAGCACCATCCCCGCAGCCAATGCCGCCTTGGCCTGGGCACTACCCTCCCACCCGCCCGCCCGCACCTGGACCTGGGCCGGGCCGGCGCCTGCGAGGCCGCAGCGCGGCTCTTTGTGCGCCGAACGAGGAGGGCGGTACAGAGGCCAGGCCGCCTCCCGCTCACCACCCTTGAACTCCGAGTCCGAGGCAGAAGAGGGCTGCCGGCGGGGCACGGTCGGGGTCCCTCTCGGTGGCGCCCTGGGCTGGCTCCATTTTGTGCGGGGAGCAGGCCGGCTAGCGGGGGAGGCGGCCCGGGTCCCCGCCGCCGCCCCGACCCTGCCCCCTCGGCTTCTGCAGCCGCGCGGGCCCCGCGGAGCACCCCCGACCGCCGGCTCCTGGGTCCGCGGGGTCCTGGCCGAGTCCGGCCTCCTTGTCCGCCTGCGCACCCCGGTGCCGCGCGGAGGGCGGGAGATGAGCGTTGGGTGCCAGGTCCGGGCTGGCTGGGCCATCGGGTGTCTGCGCAGCACGAACGGGGCTGACAGGTCGGCGGGCTCGGCCGAGGGGCCTCGGGCAACCCGCGCACCTGCGTGGGGAGGCGGCGAGGTCCCCGGGAGGCAGGAATGGCGTTGGTGTCCTGCAGTCTGGTTTGCACGTAAAGAATGCAGTCATCTGGTGGCTTGTGGTCCCTGGACTTGCCCCGAAGGTGGGAAGGAAGCCGTTCGGATTGCACTAAGGTTTTGATCATCGCTGGTGGGAGGCAGGAGGATAGGCAGGGGCTTACGGAGCAGTAGTCTGGGAGAACAAAGAATTACAGAGCACTCGCAAATCGTTATCTCGCCCGAAGTACTAGAACAAGATGCTTTAAACATGGGTTGGAATTGAGCAAAGATTAGACACCTTTTTAAAAAGGTGCTCTGAGCACCACTGACACCACGGTTCTGACAGTATTTCATGGCAATGGACGGTGACAGTTCTACCACAGATGCTTCTCAAGAAGAAATATATCTTCCAGTTGCAAATGTGGCTAGGATAATGAAGAATGCCACACCTCAAACAGGAAAGATTGCAACGGATGCCAAAGAATGTGTTCAAGAATGTGTAAGTGAGTTCTTAGCTTTATAGCATCTGAAGCAAGTGAAAGAGAAACAGAAGACAATCAATGGAGAAGACATTCTCTTTGCCATGTCCACCTTGGGCTTTGCCAGTTATGTGGAACCTCTGAAATTGTACCTTCAGAAATTGAGAGAGAAAGGATTTGGTGGAGCAGTCACAGCTACAGAAGGACTAAGAGAAGAGCTTACTTACAGAGGAGGCATTCACTAACCAGTTACCAGCTGGCTTAATAGCTGCGGATGGTCAGCAACACAATGTTATGGTTTATACAACATCATATCAACAGCTTGCTGGTGTTCAACAAATTCAGTTTTCATGATCTGCAGAAATGATGGATGGAAGTATAGAGAAGCAAGAGTCTGTGATTCTGGAACGGACATCAGAAGAAAATGACGTGAAAAAATGTCTCTTTGCACATTAAATAGGTGTAATGTAGTTTCCTGATGCTTGACTAATTGAGGTGTTAATTCTGACTTTTTCATGAATGATTTTAAAGAAAAATTTGGAATTTAAAGGTATTAAAATATTTTTGTTTTGTATGAGAAAAAATGATAAAATCCCTAATTAAGTGAATGACTTTAAGAAATCTATGAGAAAAGTATATTCTTATGCTGACATAAACACATCAGTAGTGAAAAGAGGGACATCACCTCATTTTAGGAATCAGAGTAACCGTAAACCTTCATAGGCTAACTATTTATGCTAAAATTTCAGCAGTACCCATTAGATTTTAAGAGAGTGCTAAGGTCAAGATGTGAAATTTGTGAATTTTGTAATTTCCCATTGAGTGTATTAGTTTATCTGCATTCTTATGTTTTAGTGTTCATAATTAGTTGTCTAACATTTTAAATCTTTCTCTTTTAGATGAAGAAAGGTCAGATATAAAACAGAAATCTAGTGAAATATTTTAAATAAAAAACGCTTTTGGGTAGGCCATTTTAATTTTAGAAAGCATCATGTAATTCCTTTTAAATAATAAACAGAATTAGTTTTTTAAAAAAGACAGCAGGCTGACATCAGCAAAAAGTGTCAGAGTATGAAACTCCAAGTACTTGCCCTCCCATAGAAACACTGAAAGACAAGCAATTAATCAAGCAAACTGTGTCAAAACTCTGAGAAACAGTCAAAGATTTAAAAAAGTCTAATGAATATAGAATCAAGAAAAAGAGAACTTGGAAATTCTGTGGCATTTTTTACTTGCCCTTAGCTCACTCAGTCCCTTGGCTGTAGCAGTCTTCAAGAGGGAAGCTCACACACCCAGCTTGGGAGTCTGGTACCTGGTTCCGGACAGAGCACAGCAGATCATTTTGTAAGTTGTTGTGCACATCTGCTTGAACCTGGTCAGGGGCAACCTGAAGGAGTAACCAAAAAGGCATTTCTCTTTGTTTAGGCAACTTAGAAGAAAGCATCAGGCATTACTGGAACATACTGCAAGGCAAACTAAGAGCCCAAGGATGCCTGGGGCAAAAGATTGCAAGTGAAACACAAAATAGACCAACCCAATGCCTGGGAGCAAAAGCTAGTGAGAGTTTCTCTGGGAAATTAGGACATTCAAAAGGACTCATATACGTGGGAGAATGCAGAAGGCCATGTGCCTTTCAGAGGAATATGCATGATCAGAAAGAAACAGAGAAGACAGCTTCCCCAGCAGGAAGGAGTGCAAGCCTGAGCAAATGTTTAAGGACTCTGGCAGCACAGCCTACAAAGACATGGTGCCACTTGGTTTTCCAGTACTAGGGTTTTGTTGTTGTTGTGATTGCTGTTGCTCTTAATAGCTCCTGACATTCAAGAATATCTCTGTTAAACACAAGAAACAATGACCTCAGTCACTACATATCACAATGAGTAAGTATTTTCAAAAATAGTTTGGGAAGTCACTAACAAATGGACTACTATACTCTTCAACAACTCTGCCCAACACTATAAATGATCAGATCTGTGTGAATACAGGGTCTTCAAGAACTTCATATTATGTGAAGAACTATGGATGGATTTAAACGTTTTTGCACTACAATGGAATTACCTCTTAATTCACTTTTTCCAGAAACTTTTCAAGTCCCCCTGTATATAGAAAACACCAGCAATGGGCCCTGCACCTGCATGGGAAACCAGGAGGAAGCACCTGCCTCCTGGCTTCAGATCTGTGTGGCGCACCAGCCACAGAGTGCTGGCCATGGCGGCCATTTGGGAGGTGAACCAACAGAAGGAAGAACTTTCTCTCTGTCTCTCTCTCTCTCTCTCACTGTCTAACTCTGCCTGTCAAAAAAAAAAAAAAAAAAGGGCCGGCGCCGCAGCTCACTAGGCTAATCCTCCGCCTAGCGGCGCCGGCACACCGGGTTCTAGTCCCGGTCGGGGCACCGGATTCTGTCCCGGTTGCCCCTCTTCCAGGCCAGCCCTCTGCTGTGGCCAGGGAGTGCAGCGGAGGATGGCCCAGGTGCTTGGGCCCTGCACCCCATGGGAGACCAGGAAAAGCACCTGGCTCCTGGCTCCTGCCATCGGATCAGCGCGGTGTGCCGGCCGCAGCGCACCGGCCGCGGCGGCCATTGGAGGGTGAACCAACGGCAAAGGAAGACCTTTCTCTCTCTCTCTCTCTCTCACTGTCCACTCTGCCTGTCAAAAAAAAAAAAAAAAGAAAAGAAAGAAAGAAAGAAAACATCAGCAAACAAAATAAGAATGTGTAAATAAATCAATTGAATATGGGATATTCTCAGTACAGATAATATGTTAGACCACAAAGTAAGTGTCTATATATTTCAGACAAGATTGGAAGCGGCATTCAGGGTGGTATGGGCACAGTCAGTACCAAGGTATTTCTTTTTTTTTAAGATTTATTTATTTATTTAAAAGTCAGAGTTACACAGAGAGAGGAGAGGCAGAGAGAGAGAGAGTCTTCCACCCGATGGTTCATTCCTCAATTGGCTGCAATGGCCAGAGCTGTGCCGATCCAAAGGCAGGAGCCAGGGGACTCCTCCAGGTCTCCCACATGTGTGCAGGGGCCCAAGGACCTGGGGCATCCTCCACTGCCTTCCCAGGCCACAGCAGAGAGCTGAATCAGAAGCAGAGGAGCCAGGACTCGAATCGGTGCCCATATGGGATGCAGGCACTCCAGGCCACAGCACCGGCCCCCAATATCAATATATTTCAAAGACTGAAATCTTACAAACTATCATTTCTGACCCTAAGAAAATAAGAAATCAATGACAAATGAAAAGTGGAAAATTCTGAAATATAATACAAATATGTCCAGCACAGATAAACAGATGGACAATGGATGGATAGATGCACAGATGTACACAAAAACAGATACATACACATACACATACAGTGGTTTAAGATTTTAAGGAGCATAAAAATGCTTTGAATGATCCCTGGTTCAACTTTAAAGATTTTTCCGCACCCCCAAGCAAAAACATTACTGAAATGGTAAAATTAAACTGTCACATTCAGTTTTAAAAAAACCAGGAAGCAGGACCATCATGATTAAAAGCTAAGGCACAGGCAAGACGGATCTAAACACATGCTTGAGGAGAACATTTGGCCTAGCAGTTGAGACAGAGGTTGGGATATCTGCATCTCATAACAAAGTGGTGGGGTTTGGGTCCTAGGTCCATTCTCACTTACAATTTTGTGTTGGTGCACACCCTGGGACACAACAGGTGATGGCTGAAGTGGTTATATACTTGCCATCCATGTGGGAGACCTGGATGGAGTTCCTGGTCTCTGGCTTCTGTGGGCATTTTGAGAGTGAACCAGTGGAAAGGGGCTTTCTCTGTCTCTTTCTCTGACTGCCTCTCTAATAAAATTTTAAAAATACGTTTTCTTCAATTTCCCCAAAATTAAGACAATTAGTAGTTTATATGACAAAATGGAATTAGGAATAATAAAGAACATAAATGTATATAAAGTGCTTAGTGTAGTATGTAGTACAATGTAAGTCCTCAATAAAGCTATCATTTTTATGAGCATTTTACTCAATATATTTATAATATTGGTTCCAATGAAAGAATAAAAGTTAAAGACTCTTAGTCCTGCATGAACAGAATATATTTACTCCTTAAACACCTAAAATCATTAAACATTTCCAACTCTTTATTCTTAGTACATAAAAGGCATTATTTCTGATACTTTAATGACCAAAACTTTATTTTGTGCATTACACAAGGATGATGTGCCAAACTTGTGTGTCCTTGTAACATCACTCCTGTCAGTGGCCATACTAAACATCAAAAATGACACAAAGGAAGAGAATGGAAAATGATACAGCAAATTTAATAAAATTGAAATTTAAGACATTAACTCATCAAATTAGTGAGCTTAATACACACACACATATATATGTATATGTATTATATGTTTCTTGGAATTGACAAAATACAAATAAAGAACTAAAACTACATTCCATCTAGTAGTCAACACAACATATAATACAGTACATAACATTACACATACACAAGAATAGTACAATAAAATTTATGAGAAAAATTCATTCATGATTCTGTAACTAAATGGAAAAAGGACTAATTATAAAGATAATTGTAAATAGAACTACCTAATTTAAATTAACATCTAATAACAGAAAAGTAAATATTCCTATTATGACTATCATATCTCCATGTACTCTATGGATCTCAAAACTGTTTTAAATCTCAGGAGAAAGAGAGATAAAAAGAGAGAGAAAGGGAGGGAGGGAGGGAGGATTGGTCTTGAATCCACTGGTTCACTTCCTGGTGGCTTACCCAATGGATAGAAGATTCTCATTCATTCTCTCTCTCTCTCTCTCTCTCTCTGCCTCTCCCTCTCTGTTCATAGCTGTGCCTTTCAAATAAATAAATCTTTATATATATATTTATAATTTTTTTCTCCTTAAGATACACAAAATATATGATGTTGAATCAAAATCAAAGGGATCGCTGTTCAGGCTCAGTTTTTAAGGATTTTTTAAAAAAGATTTATTTATTTGAGAGGTAGCATTACAGAGAGAAGAAAAGAAAGAGAAAGGTATTCCATCTGCTGGTTCCAAAGGCAGGAACTTGAGCTTCCTCAGGGTCTCCCACTTGGGTGCAGGGGTCTGAGCACTTGGGCCATCATCAGTGGCTTTCCCAGCCCATAAGCAGAGAGCTTAGTCAGAAGAAGTGCAGCTGGACATGGACCAGCTCAGCCTACTGCACCAGCCATGAAATTACTGTTTTCAAGGCAGAGTATTCTGCTGAATTCTTCTTATGAGGCCAGTGTTACTCCAATACCAAAACCAGACAAAGACATAACATGAAAAGTAAACTTAGACCAATTTTCCTGATACACACAGAAGTAGAAATTCTCAACAAAATGTTAGCAAACTGAGTCCAATGCTACATCAAAAAGATAAGACGCAGAATAAAGAACAAACACCATATGTTCATCTCAATAAATGCAGAGAAATCATATGCTATGATTCAGCATTCATTCTTTATAAAAACTCTCAAAAATTAGTTATACAAGGAGCATTTCTCAAAATGATACAGCTACAAGTGTGTATACATATATGTATATGACAAACCAACAACAAGTATCATGCTGAATTCATAAAACTTGAAAGCATTTTCTGTCAGATCTAGAACAAGAATAGGATGTCCAATTTTTACCACTCTTACTTGATATAGTGTTTAAAGTATTAGCATGAGCAATTACAGAATTAAAGAAACAATGAGCTTCACAACCCATAAAAGAGAAAATCAGCCGGCGCCGTGGCTCAATAGGCTAATCCTCCACCTTGCGGCGCCGGCACACCGGGTTCTAGTCCCGGTTGGGGCGCCGGATTCTGTCCCGGTTGCCCCTCTTCCAGGCCAGCTCTCTGCTATGGCCAGGGAGTGCAGTGGAGGATGGCCCAGGTGCTTGGGCCCTGCACCCCATGGGAGACCAGGAAAAGCACCTGTCTCCTGGCTCCTGCCAGGATCAGCGCGGTGCGCCGGCTGCAGCGGCGGCCATTGGAGGGTGAACCAACGGCAAAGGAAGACCTTTCTCTCTGTCTCTCTCTCTCACTGTCCACTCTGCCTGTCAAAAAAAAAAAAAAAAAAAAAAAAGAGAAAATCAAAATAGCCATGTTTGCAGATGACATGATTCAGTACATGTGCCTCACATTAAAACTGTTAACCATCAACTCTAATGGAAATAGGTCCTTTAAGTCACTCAACTTCCTTCACAGGAAGAGAATGATAAGTGTGTCTTGGAGTCAGTTTAGGAAACCAAACTTGGACTCCAAAATAATATGCTTGGACACAAAAATATTTATGTAGACAGCAGCACAGCATCACCTAAAGACTGGTATGGCTCACTTTGAAAATTCCATGGTGTCCTGTCACCATGGTAACATGGTGAATGACATCATCCTGCCATTCCAACTGTCACTCTCTTGAGCTGAAAGGTTCAAACTTGAGTGCAGTGGTAACGTGCATATGGTCATATCCAGAGCGGTCCAAGATGGGAAATCTCAACTGCTGTCCAGCAGGTAGGTTCACACTGACTTTCACAATGATGTTTCTTCCAATGCGCCACTTCTGCTTAATACACTTTCCTCATGGACTTTCATTTCCCCCATTCCAGGCTGTCTACAGATTTCTAAATGCATTTGTCATCTGTATTACTCAATTTCTACTTTTGATGCTGCTATTAAGTTTGTTGCTTCAAAATATTTCCTAAATTTTGAAAAATACATTATTCCTAATGCCAAGTTTGTTCACAACTTATTCAGAAAATGAATGAAAGAAACTCACACTACTGTCATCAGGTCAGGTAAAATTAAGACCAAACACATAAGACATCACACAAAAAGGAACTTTGAAGCCAATTTCTTCTGTCTGTAGAGTTCACTATCTGAGACCAAGACTGTAAGAACAGTTTGAATCCAAATAATTTTTGTCACATTGGAAAGAGATTGGGATTTCAGGGAGGGTTTCCATGGGGTGAATAAGCACATGAAACCTGTTGTTTGGGTGTTGTCAGGAAAACAGGAAGGAGGGACAGTGCTGTTGCTTACTGGGACAGACATCTGAAGACAGAGAGAAGAGGGTCTGCCTGAGGGTCCTCAGGCAGAATCACAGGTTGTATGGGGCAAGTATGACGATGAATGAGCCTCACCAGTGGGAGAGGGAACTGTGTATGCTGTCCCTGCAGGGTCTAGGGAGAGGTGAAGAGTTCCTAGGGACTGGGTTTTGGTGAGGGAAGTCATTGGCATGAAGGTGGGCACACAGAGTTGGTACAGACACTGTCTTTTTATCAGAAAGTGATTTTAGACTGCTCAGCCACTTTCTATGAAGTGTAAGTACTAGGTTTTTTGTGACATTAAAAAATACACATGAGACAGGGTAAACTATAAAGAAAGAAGACCCATAAGCTCAATATTCTCAAGTCCAGGTTTCAAAGATCAGATACCCGTATCAAATGTCCATATTGTGTCCTATCATCATGGAAAATTAGAAGAGCAAGCAGAGTCACACAGAAGAGACACAGGAAGAGGGGTCAGCCTTATGTTCTAATGAACATCCCCAGTATTAACCAGTTCAGTACCGAGAGAGCCACATGAATTCCCTGCAACAATCTGATCCCAAATTCCCCATCCCCCAGTACCACAACAATGGAATGGCCCCATTTTGGGTGAATTTCTGTTCAGTGTTCATGCAGCATTGGCCATGGCAGAGAAGTCAATGCTTGGCTCACCCTCACATGGCAGTTGCTCTGGGATGTCCTGTGTTTTGACCCAGCTTTAAAACCAAACATACCACTGGCCCTGTGGGGACATCTGGCCATGGAGAAGGCTGAGCCAGTAATAGTGTGAAGATGCTGGGCCATGATTGGCATAAGTTTGGGTTTCTCCAGACCCACAGAGAGGATGTCCTGGAGGAAAGCGTCATATTTTAAGTCAAGAATAGAAACCTGTTAGAAACTTAAAATAGAAACCTATTTTAAGTCAGGAAGGCATCTGAGTCATGATTTCTCTTGTCTCCAGGACTTTGCCCCGAACAAGACTATTCCTGAAGAAATCCTGCCCTGGAAGATGTCAGAAAGCCACTTAGAGTTCTTAGTCCAGGGTTCTAGTGGAGATATTCATGGTCCTCTATCCTTTAGGGAACCAATGATGAGATTGTCCCAGATCCATAACTTGTCAGTGTTATGAATGTGGACAACTCACAGACATTGCATAATTTTCAATTTGCTTCACAGTAAATCACATGAAATAGGCTCTGATCTGCCCATAGCTTGGGGCTATGTGGGGAACATAGGAATGACCAAGATTGTCCATGAGCTGTAAAGCTTCCTACACATCAAAAGGAAGGAGAGTAATTTCTATCCTCTCCTCCTCTGTGGTCAGTTATCCTCCCTGCATTCAATCACTACCAGGTGGTCAGCTTGTGCTTCCAGGCATTTGAAGATTGAAGAATTTCAGACAATCAGGCTTGATGTAGATTCATTTGTTCTTAATCACTTGAGCTCAAACACAACATGGGCCATATAAATATTTCCACATCTCAAAACAGGGAACTTAGACACATGCTGGTTGTGGGGTGGAGTGGGGGATGGGAGGACTCTGTAACTTTTCAGGTACAAGCAGCTTCTCTCTAAGATTTGAACTGTCAAGCACAGGTCCCTGTTCTCTCATCTCAACAAAGGTATTTAGCTACACTATCAAACTGATGGGTAGGAAATGTTCATCAAAGTGCAAGATCTGCTTAACATCCAACTGTGATTTAGAAGATGGTTCTGCATGATTGAATGTGAAAACTGGGATGAAAATTAGAAAATGCAATGATTAAACACCTCTCTGTGGTCTCCCACCATTGGGATGTCAACAGCTGTCTGTATTGTCAAACTGTTCCAGGATCTTGTCTAAAGTGTTTTAGATGAAAAGGAAGTCGAAGGTCAAGAACATCGACTGCCCATTCCATACAGAAGGTCAGAAAAATCCGTGTCTTGCCAAAAAACACTATACCTCCAACAATGGAGTCAGTTGAAGGTACTGTGCAAATTCAATCAGTAAGCTCATTCAACAATCAGGATTCCACTTTATTCAGGGTCTCATAGTTAAGACAAAACTCTTAAAAGCTATGCTATCTGTCTTTCATTCCATGTTTGCAAAATTAAAATTGGTCAACACAATCAGCATGGTGACCACTACAGTGGAAAGACATGTTAACACTAAACTTGGGGTCACTGTTAGTAGTAACATCTCAGTCAACTGTTCACATGTTTGCCTGATTGTGCAACATGGTTTGAAATGGACACTTCACTGAGAATGCCACCAGATTTCATACTAATATTAAGTCATAATATTAACTGCTGATAAAGTATGAAACCTGAACAGAAAGTTTTCACACTTGACTCCCACTTTCCTTTTTCTTATGACAGTTCCATTAGTAAGGTACATTTTTAATGGAGACTGAACCAATAAAGAAATATTACTTTTTAATGAAAACTTTTATTTAATAAATATAAGTTTGAAAGTACCACTTTTGGATTATAGTGGTTTTCCCCCCATAAGAACCCTCCTACCCACAAACCATCCCATCTCCTACTACTTCTCCCATCCCATTCTTCATTAAGATTCATTTTTAATTATCTTTATATACAGCAGATCAACTTAGTATATACTAAGTAAAGATTTCAACCCACACAGACACACAAAGTATGAAGTACTTTTTGAAGACTAGTTTTGCCATTAATTTTCATAATACAACACATTAAGGACAGAAATCCTATGTAGGGAGTAAGTGCACAGTGACTCCTGTTATTAGCAATTGACACTAATATTTATGATGTCAGTAATCACCCGAGGCTCTTGTCATGAGCAGCCAAGGCTATGGAAGCCTCTTTAATTCACATTCTCCAACCTTATTTAGACAAGGCCATAATCAAAGTGGAAATTCTCTCCTCCCTTCAGAGAAAGGTACCTCCTCTTTGATGGCCCATTCTTTCTGCTGGGATCTCACAGAGATCTTTCATTTAGGTAATTTTTTTTTGCCACAGTGTCTTGGCTTTCCTTACCTGAAATACTCTCATGGGCTTTTTAGCCAGATTCGAATGCCATAAGGGTTGATTCTGAGTCCAGAGAGCTGTTTAGGACAACTGCCATTCTATGAGTCTGCTGTGCATCTTGCTTCCCATGTTGGGTCATTCTCTCCTTTTTAAGTCTATCAATTATTATTAGCACTCGATCTTCTTTATGTGGTCCATTTGACACTTAATACTATCTTTATGATCAGTTATAAACTTAATTGATCACTTTACTAATAAAATGGAATTGGTACATGCCAAAATAATGGTATTTGGAGCCCCATGGCAACTTGCTAGCTCTACCATTAGGGGTAAGACTGAGTGAGTGTGTGCTGAACTGTACATTTCCTCCCTCTCTTATTCCCACTCTTATTTTGACAGGGATTAATTTTCAGTTAAATTTAAACACCTAAGAATAATTGCGTGTTAATTAAAAAGTTCAACCAATGGTATTAAGTAGAACAAGAAAATACTAAAAATAAAATACTAAGCTGTTCTTCAAGAGTCAGGACAAAAAAAGGGCTGATCAAGTCACTGTTTCTCATAGTGTCCACTTCACTTCTACAGGTTTCATTTCAGGTGCCAAGTTAGCTGTCACAGATCAGGGAGAATAAATGAAATTTGTCCCTTTGGTAGTGGCTAATTTCACTCAGCATGTTTTCCAGATTCCTCCATTTTGTTGCTAATGACAACATTTCATTTTTTTACTGCTGTGTAGTATTCTATAGAGTACATATCCCATAATTTTTTATCCAGTCTTCTGTTGATGGACATTTAGATTGATTCCATGTCTTAGCTATTGTGAATTGAGCTGCAATAAACACTTGGGGCAGATAGCTCTTTTATTTGCCAATTTAATTTCCTTTGGGTAAATTCCAAGGAGTGGTATGGCTGGATCATGTGGTAGGGCTATATTCAGGTTTCTGAGGAACCTGCAAACTCTCTTCCATAGTAGCTTTACCAGTTTGCATTCCCACCAACAGTAGATAAGTGTGCCTTTTTTCCCACATCTTCACCAGCATCTGTTGTTAGTTGATTTCTGTATGTAAGCCATTCTAACCAGAATGAGGTGAAACTTCATTGTGGTGTTGATTTGCATTTCCCTGATGGCTAGTGATCCTGAACATTTTTTCATGTGTCTGTTGGCTGTTTGGATTTCCTCTTTTTAAAAATGTCTATTTAGGGGCCGGCGCCGCGGCTCTCTAGGCTAATCCTCCACCTGCGGTGCCGGCACACGGGGTTCTAGTCCCGGTCGGGGCACCGGATTCTGTCCCGGTTGCCCCTCTTCCAGGCCAGCTCTCTGCTGTGGCCAGGGAGTGCAGTGGAGGATGGCCCAGGTGCTTGGGCCCTGCACCCCATGCGAGACCAGGATAAGTACCTGGCTCCTGCCATCAGATCAGCGTGGTGCCCCAGCCACAGCGCACCGGCCGCGGCAGCCATTGGAGGGTGAACCAACGGCAAAGGAAGACCTTTCTCTCTCTTTCTCTCTCTCTCTCTCACTGTCCACTCTGCCTGTCAAAAAAAAATGTCTATTTAGGTCCTTAGCCCATCTCTTAAGTGGGTTGTTTGCTTTGTTGTTGTGGAGTTTCTTGATCTCTTTGTTGATTCTGATTATTAACCCTTTATCAGTTCCATAATTTGCAAATATTTTTTCCCATTCTATTGGTTGCCTCTTCACTTTCCTGTTTCTTTTGCAGTACAGAAACGTCTCAATTTGATGCAATCCCAAATGTTAATTTTGGCTTTGACTGCCTGTGCCTCTGGGGGCTTTCCAAGAAGTCTTCACCTACCCTATATCTTGCAGGGTTTCTTCAATGTTCTCTAAAAAATTGATGGTGTTGGGTCATAGATTTAGATCTTTAATCCATGTTGAGAGGATTTTTATGTAAGGTGTAAGGTAGGGGGTCTTGCTTCATACTTCTGCATGTGGAAAACCAGGTTTCCCAGCACCATTTGTTGAACAGACTGTCCTTGCTCCAGGAATTGGTTTTAGATCCTTGATAAAATATAAGTTGGTTGTAGATGTTTGGATTGATTTCTGGTGTTTCTATCCTGTTCCATTGGTTTCTCCATCTGTTTTTGTACCAGTACCATGCTGTTTTGATTATAACTGCCCTGTAGTATGTCTTGAAATCTGGTATTGTGATGCCTCCTGCTCTGCTTTTGTTGTCCAAGATCACTTTAGCTATCCCAGTGCCTCCATATGAATTTTAACCTCATTTTTCCAGATCTGAGAAGAATGTCTTTGGTATTTTGATTGGTATCACATTGAATTTATGATTCATAAATTATGCTTTGGGGAGAATGGACATTTAGATGTTGATTCTTCCAATCCATGAACATGGAAGATTTTTCCATTTTTTGGTATCCTCTTCTATATCTTTCTTTAAAGCTTTGTAATTATTATCGTAGAGATCTTGATATCCTTGGCTAAGTTTATTCCAAGGAATTTGATTTTTTGTAGCTATTGTGAATGGGAGTGATCTTAGAAGTTCTTCCTCAGCCATGGCATTGTCTGTGTATACAAAGGCTGTTGATTTTTGTGCATTGATTTTATATCCAGCTGCTTTGCCAAACTCTTCTATGAGTTCCAATAGTCTCTTAGTGGAGTTTTTTGGATCCCCTAAATAAAGAATCATACCATCTGCAAAGAGGTACAGTTTGAGTTCTTCCTTCCCAATTTGTATCCCTTTAATTTTTTTTCTTGGCTAATGGCTCTGGCCAAAACTTCCAGTACTATATTGAATAGCAATGGTGAGAGTGGGCATCCCTGTCAGGTACCAGATCTCAGTAGAAATGCTTCCAACTTTTTCCCATTCAATATAATGCTGGCCATGGGTTTTTCATAAATTGCCTTGATTGTGTTAAGGAATGTTCTTCTATACCCAGTTTGCTTAGAGTTTTCATCATGAGAGGATGTTATATTTTATCAAATACTTTCTCTGCATCTATTGAGATGCAGAGATGGTTTTTCTTCTGCAGTCTGTTAATGTGGTGTATCACATTGATTGTTTTGCTAATGTTGAACCATCCCTGCATGCCAGTGATAAATCCCAGTTGGTCTGTGTGGATGATCTTTCTGATGTGTTGTTGAATTCTATTGGCCAGAATTTTATTGAGGAAATTTACATCTATGTTCCTCAGTGAAATTAGTCTGTAATTCTCTTTCTCAGCTGCATCTTTTTCAGGTTTAGGAATTAAGTTGATGCTGGCTTCATAGAAACAATTTGGTAGGATTCCCTCTCTTTCAATTGTTTTGAATAGTTTGAGAAGAATTGTAGTTAGTTCTTCTTTAAATGTCTGGTAGAATTCAACAGTGAATCCATCCAGTCACAGGCTTTTCTTTGTTGGGAGGTCCTTTATTACTGATTCCATCTCTGACTTGGTTATGTGTCTGTTTAGTTTTTATGTCTTCATAGTTCAATTTAGGTAGGTTGTATGTGTCCAGGAATCTATACATTTCTGATAATTTCCCAGTTTGTTGGCATACAACACTTTATAGTAATTTCTGATGAATCTTTTTATTTCTGTGGTGTCTGTTGTTACATTCCCCTTTTCATCTCTAATTTTATTGAGTTGCATCTTCTCTCTCCTTTTTTTGGTTAGTTGGGCCAATGGTGTGTTATTATTGACTCAACTCCCAAGTTTACACTAAGGTTGGTTCTCATGGTTCTAGCAGTCTGAGGTGTCTGTGTCCTCCATTTCTCTTGTTCTGTTACTTTTCCAATGGCCTCTATATTTTCATTTATACTCCTAATTATAACCTGACTCATCACTATCTCCATTTTAATTCACTGTTATTTGTGGAGACCCTGTTGAACTGGAGGTGAAGAATGGGAGAAGGAAAAGTTTGTATCAACATATGCTTCAACTCATTTTTAAGTCAACCTGAATCCTTGAACTTTTATCTCTCCTATTCTCCCTATTTATTTTAGTAAAACTAGCAGGGATTAGAGTTGTCTGGATGCCCCCTTTACGGGTCTTGTAAGGTCCTGATGGTTTCCTTTGGAGGATGTGACTTTGTTATGAAGGACACCCTAGGTATATTTCACAATGGTCACTTTTCCACCTGAGTATTTCCAAAAGGGCATTTTCATGCTATCCTGTGCCCACAAGGGATTTTCAATTGAGCTTCACCATGAGAATCTGGTGGACTTGTGGAGCACAAACATATGGAAGTGTGGTGACCCCTGTGAGATTGGAACCCCCTGGAATTGTTCTCAAGTAGGTGCACTCAGCCATCCACATTCCCATTTATGTGTTTCTGTGAGCAACAGGTTCCAGTGACCCCTGCTTCAACTATGCTGATTTCAGCTGTGCTTCTCTGCATCTGTCATCTGCAGACAGAAATTTCAGGGTGGCAGCTTGATACATCTAAGTTGTGCCTTTTTGAGGTTTGTCTCTCCCTTTCTATAACACCATTGTGTATCACTAAGAAGTAGATAGCAGAAGATGAAGCAGGTATCTCTGTACCTCAGTGTTCACAGCGAGCAGAGAGTAGAAACAAAAAAAAAACTGGATTATTTCCCAGTATTTACAAACAAATGGAGGAGTAATGACAATGTGGTATATGAACACAGTGGAATCATTATAATATGTAAAAATGAATTAAAGCTTTATACCACACCATGGATGGACATGGTAACACATGACACTTACTGAAATAAGGTGGACACAGAAAGACAAACACTGCATGTTTCCATTACAATGACATGTATACAATAGGCAAATTCAAAGGGTCTGGAAGTACAGATTAGTTGGGGATGGAAAGAGGGGGAGTTACATTTCTTCTTTTATAGATGCAGAGATTAGATTGGATATTATGACAACTGTTGGGGTACACAGGTGTTGTGCTTACACACCACAGCCAAGTAATTCATGCCACTGAAATAATATACAATAATAAATGTCTACTTGCCCACAGCAATTTAAAAATACCTGAACGGATAATGGCAAATGTAATACTGCTTATGTAGATTCATAGAGGTAAATGATCTTGAAACACATCTAGAAGTGGGGATTTCAATGGCCTACAAAATGGTCAGGAGCAATGATGAGACATCATCAAGGAATCAGTGCACTATAACATTCGCCTATTGCTAAACTGACTGCTTCATAATCATTTGGTTGCTAGTAGTAAGAAAGCCAAAGTTCCCCTTCTCATTTATTTTCTGCTCTTCTTCTTGGGTTTTTCATTCACTAAGGTGGATGGCCCAGCATTGGCACATGTGCAGTTCCCAGCCCACATCAGGTGCCCTTCCTGCTACTTGTGGGTACAGGGCTGGCTTGTCTTTTTCTTGCTCTGTTACTTAGTGCAGTACAGAACTCTTGACGTTGTTCACTGCTCACCAACACCCCCACATAGCCTAGTCCCACGTCCACAGCAATCAAGTCTCCCTGCCTAACTCATCCACAACACCTGACAGTTATCCTATGGTTCTCTTAGCTGCCCCTGAGCACCTGGTGGAAGAGATAAGGAGAGATGGAGCAGATGAGGAGGCCACATCTCTTGGCCAGGTATGACTATGGTTTTTGGTCAGGAATGTCATTTGTATACAATCACTATTCTTATTATTTGAAAGGCAGAGTTACACTGAGAGAGGGAAGGGAGTGAAAGATCTTCCATCTAGTAGTTCACTCCCCAGATGCTTGCAAAGGGCAGGATGGTCCAGCCCAAAGTCAGGAGTCCAGTGCTCTATCCAGACCTCCCACAGGGGTTATATGGACCCAAGTATTTGGGCCATTCTCCATTGCCTTCTCAGGCACAATAACATGGCATCATATTGGAAACCCAGCCACCAGGACTCAAACTGGCACTTCAATATGGACTGTTGGCAGTGCAGGCAGCAGTTCAGTTCACTGTGACAAAGCAATGGGCCCAGTCAATGTTTTTTTTCAGATATAAAAATCTGAACACATACATTGCAGATACCTTCCACAATTTATTTGTTGGGGGAACATCCAGTGCATGTCTATTATAAAGTGAGACATGACTCAAGAGAGTCTTCATTAAATGACAGCAACAGTTACAAGGTATGTGGTATTGGGCATTTTCCACAATAGCTGTTTTGCATATGTTAAATTTTTCACTTATTTATTTTAAAGAATTATTCTTTATTTGAAAGGCAGAAAGACAGAGAGACAATGAAAGATCTTAAATCCTCTGGTTAACTTCCTACATGGCTATAATAGCCAGGGCTGGACCATGTGGAAGCCGGGAGCCAGGAACTCCATCTGGGTCTCCCACGGGTTGGTGTGGATTCAAATACTTGGGCCATCCTCCACTGCCTTTCCAGGTACATGAGCAGGGAACTGGCAGCATCGGGCCTTATTTTCTGTGAAAAGCTCACATCTTGCACACGACTGTCATCTATGCTTTATTTGTGGGCAATTGCCTTATGTACGGTATACCATCAAGTTTCCCAAAGTCAGCAACAGAAGAGACCTGTGCAAACAGTATCTGCTCTTATAGTGACTTCCTTTCTCTGACTGCAGGTGGACTCAAGATCCAGTGAAAATTGTAAGTATTCTAGAATGCCTCAGTTGCTGAACAACAACTGAAGCGATGAGAAAGTGGGATCTTCCTGCCTGTATTCTTCTGGACATGCAACCTGATTCCAGCTTCCTGGTGGATTAATAAGATTGGGGGTGTGGTGAAAGAAACAGATAGACTAGCCCATAGCTACAGGAATCTAAGATAGGACCTGGAAGTGTCTATGTCATTCAGATGGAGTGGGTATCCGTGCATCAGTATGGTGAAGTTTTTAATGAGTGAGTGTGTATGTCATTTAAAGTGCTTGCATGTGTATATGTGTACATATTTCCATGAAAAATGTGTTCCCAAATGCACAACTGAAGGTTCAATTCTAAAAAACAAAAACAAAAACAAAACAAAAAAAAAACACAAAGAACCTGATCACCCTCTGCACATTATGTAAGTGAGCTCATTCAACCCTTGCCCCACTAGTGTCTGAAGGGTAGGTTACAATTCCATGGCATGCATATACATAGAGAGAGAGCTGGAAAATGTCAACATGATTTGATCATCACACACTGTCTGCATACAATGAATTCTTATGCTATAATCCATAACTATATACCATTATAGTAATAAAAACAGTGAGGTCAGAAGAAAAGTTTCAACATAATGACTGGTGCTCATTTTTAAATGGTAGAATTTCCGCATTTGAAAATCTTCTTTATTGACTTGTGCTGATACCTAGGGATTGGCAATAAATGAACATGATGCTTTGCCTACAATTGAGTTCTTCTCCCACTAAAGGTTGCTTTTAATTAAGTTCAGAAGCTCATAGAGGAATGACACACTCAAATAAAATAAACAGATGTTGATCCCTGAGTAGAAGTGTCCTTGGGAGATCAACAGTAGCAGTTTAGCTTGGCTTTTCAATGGGCAGGAGTCATCCTAGAACTATTACTGAAATACAGCAACCATGGTGATATTTACCCCAAATAGTTTCAATGAATAAAGCTGCCTTGAGCTCAAAAGCTTAAGGCTCTGTTTCTCATGTCTTTCACATTCTTTTCCTTTGCCTTAGCCATCACCCCATGCCCATGTCCACCAATGCTCCCTGATGCACCAATATACTGACAGTCACCGTATGTCTTTTTAGTGCCCCTTGAGGATGCATGGGGGGAGCTTCCTGGTGACACGAAGGATAAAGAAACTCCAGAGTATACTGAAGTAAGGTTACCTGCCTTCCACTAAAATAGAAATCCTCCTTCCTTGGCTTCTTTCTTTCTCAATCATATAAAGAGGAGCAAAATCTGAATTTGGAGAGGGTCCATGATATACCCTGTGCCCAGTGAGCGTAACTGAAAGGGAGAGTTTACACAAATAGAAAGCTGACTCTGGACACAGTGAAAAAAAATTACTGCCAGGGCTAGATCATAGCAAGCTTCTCTCAGCAGGATTTACTCATCCTTCAAAAAAATTTATAATTTCCAAACAAAGTAGACTGGAGAGACACGTCCCCCATGAAGAGCTCATGTCTGTTGGCATGAGTATCACTGCTCTGCTCATGTCTTTGGATTCCCTCTATATGACCACTCTCTCATACATGGTTTCCCAATGTTACTAAGGGAATTAAAGAAATGTGCAAAGGGCAAACAGATTGACCTGATCCTCATGGTGCCGTTTTCTAATTACAGGTGATCTCAATAAGAACAGCAAGTGGTATGTATTCTGGAATCGCTTACTCACTGTAGTATGAATAGTCCTGATTATAGCACAGATGGGACTATCTTGGGGGCTTTAGTGTGGAAGGGCACCTGATGCCCAATTCCTGCTATAAAAGAGGACTGGAATCTGGTAATTTCCTGATGAATGGTAATGATCATTTACTGGTGTCCCAGGAAGATACTGGCTTGTGTATGGGAGTGGTAATTTTCTATGTAGGTATCCATGTGACATAATCCTGAGTGTATGACTTTGGCAGTTTCTGTGTATTACCCTAGTTATGTTCCTCTGAAGTCACTATCAATATCTCAATAAAAAAGCAATCATATAGGTTACAGTATGGTTACAGGAACATGTATATAAACAAGAGTGGAATTGTACACTTCACTGGGTTCTGTTCCTTATATGCCTAATAGATCTTGGTCATTCACATCAGTTTATCTAGGAAAACATCCCAGCAAACCCAGAGCAATCTTCACCTAGCTGTATAAGGACAAAACAATGTTTCAGAAGCACAGGGAATATATCAGCAGCACCATGAGGCAATAATACATCTCACTCCTCAGGAGGCCTCTTGCCTTGTGTTGCTAGCTTGCTCAGCATATTTCCCTTTTCACACTTCCCCGTTCATGAGTCTTCTCTGGGAAAGATATCCTCTGAATTTATCTGTACAACCCACAGTTCTGGTAGAAATATGGGAAAGAGGAGCCATCAGATAGATGTGGAGGAATTCTGAGACCTAACGTTGCCCTTCAATTCATGCTGCTAAGATGTCATCCATTAGCCTAACCATGGTATCTGTGTGTTATGTAAGAAATGTGGCAAAATTCAGAGACAAATGAGTTGGGGTTAAGATTTGACTGCCAAAGGGGACTCTTGGCTTCCTTTTCGGAGGGCCCTTGGGTGCCTGTGCACTGCAAGGTGGGAAAATGTCAACTCAGTCCTGGGTCCGAAGGACCCCACAATATTCCTTCTGAGCCTCCCAGTGGAAATTGGTTCCAGATTTCTTTGGAAGGCATTTCCAAGGAAAGAATTCAAGGTTGTGGTGTGAGGTCCATATGAACACAAAAGGAAACAAAGGATACTGTGGGATTCCTTTGGGAGAATGCTTTCTGGGGAACAGCATTGCATTTTCATAGAATTAGATGGTCTCTAACTGTCAGGATGTTTCCCACAAAGTACTGAGACTGCTTCTCTGACAAACATTTACTAGTGTAACTCACAGATTATCTACCCCAACGATATTTACTTATAATCTTTCATCTCTAGATCACTGTGCTCCCATGGTTCTGAAGGGTCACACTGCTGGGAGGGCTAAAAAGAAAAAAAAAAAACTGTGGCCAACAGCGAGTCTATGATGCATTGGAGGAAGCTTCCCCATGCGCTCTATGCGAAAGAGCAGAGCACAGCTTTGGCTGGTCCCTGGCAGAGGGCAAGCTTAGAGGCAGAAAGAAGATACTAGGACATTCACGCCATGGCAGGCAGCAGGGATCCCATGATTTAATTACCAGGAGAATCAGTTCAGCAGCATCACTTGGGAAAATAGAAGGAAGATGATTTCCCCATTCTGAGTGAAAATGAGCAGGACACATCCTTGATGCTAGCTTGAGCACTGTCCAGATGTCTTCTTAATGGCCTGGTAAGAGGAGGTCATTCCAATGTCAGTGTCTTCCATCTTCATTTCATGATGGAAAAGACACACAGAGAACTTGCTGAGGGTAAGATAATAGGAGGCATGTCTCTATTTCTCTCCCCAGAAGGGCAGGGCATGACTCACCAGAGATGGATTTCAGGTTCAGGCCAGATAAAGAGAGGATCCCAGGACTGATCCTTTGGGGCCTGAACAGGGAACAGGATTTTGGAAATCACCTCACAATTATTATCCATGCAGAAGCATAGAATCTGGAGGGGCCATCCCACCTCAGGGCTATCAGAGCTGCAGCACACTGCAGTAAGAGGACAGGTGGGGAGGGGCATGGGCACCAGCACAGGGCAAGCTCAGCACAATGATGGGGTTTATGTGCCCTTCCTGCTCCTCTGTAATTTAGAAGCACTGGAAAGTCCTAGAGTTCCCAGGGCCAAAGTCCATCTGTGTTCTAATCTTGTGTACAGGAAGCCTGGCCAGAGCTGGTCTGTCTTCTTCAGACATTGCCATCCACAGCCTGGCTCTTGGCTGTCCTTCTAGGGACCCATAGGCAGACTGAGGAATATATCCCTGGTCTGGGATGGAGCACAGGGATGGAAAGTTTTATTCCTCACTTTGCAGACACTGTTGGACTATACAACAGGCCGATTACCTGTCCAGGCTCTGACCCAAGTCAGGTGCAATCAGAATGAGCTACTGAAAAAAGTGTTCTTCCTGCACAATTTGTTCCAGCTGCTCACAGAATGCTCTCTCTTAGCCTGGGACAGGTCCATTCTCCAGCTCATACAACTCAGAGCATGCACATCATGGCTGGGATTTGGGGTTTTCAGATGCAGGCTGGAGGTATCATCATTCAGTGTATTAGGGAAAGTGAGATGTTGAGAGGTGGTGCCTTCAGCTCCTCTCCCTCACTGGAAGGCTGGAAGCTGTGGTCAATGTCTGCCTGAAGGTCAGGTCCACAGAGCCAAGGAAGGGTCTGAGAGCACAGAGGAAGGGGCAGGTTCATGTTGAACAATCCAGGATGTGCTCAGGTTGAGGGGAGGAATAGGAAAGACTATCTGTAAACATTTATTGTCTGTGTTTGTGTCTCTTAAGATTGGGTCTTGCAGAGCATTTCTGATTCCAACAGTGAGGATGAAGCCTCTTCAGGTAGGAGCAATACCCACAAATCCCAGAGAGTCAAATTAGGGGAACGATTGGATTATCTGCTGCTTTGGACTCCTAAGAGGACATATTAACTCAGGAGGAAAAAAAGACATTGTATGTAGACATCTGATTTGTTATTTTTATATTAATTGTGGAGTAGGAAGACATTTTATGCCCATGAGATTGGAGCAAGCTGAATTTTTAACAATCATTTCTTGCTTGACTATTTAAATGTTCACACTTGCTTAATACTGACCATCCCTGGCTTTACCATTGCAAAGATCAAATCCCCTGCATTGTGATAGGATAGCACTGCCTGCATATAGAGTACAAGAGATGTTTGAGTTGTGTGTTGACCATTATGTTAGTCCATTTTAGGTTGCAACACAATACCTAAGATTCTCTAATGAATTAGAAACAGAAATTTCTTTCTTATCAAGGTTGGCAGGTGAAAGACCAAGATGTGTCTGAGGAAGGGCTCTTTGTTGCATCCTCAACTCACTTGGCAGAAGGCAGAAGGCCATGGAATACAGTGGGACACCATCTCTCACACACACTGACCTGTACTCACACAATCCTTGTAGCAAGTGCCAGGTGATAGTGAGTAGTGGACCCTCCCCCTCTGTACAGCCAGTAGATAGAACAATTCTTGTGTGCTCTATCCTCACTGCCTACTTCCAGTTTACAATCCCAGTCTCTCACTCCCAGGGTTGGCCAAGTTAAAGAATACTTCCTCTGAGTTGACTGGGGAGGCCCCAGCAACTTAGAATTGTGAGGGCAAAGCATTAGTCTGAGTTCATCTTGGATTCTCCATCTCACCCAAGTCTGGAGTAGGCTTTATGACAGGCTGTTATCCAGTTGCTACTGGAGATACTGCATAGCTGTACAGGCTTCCCAGTGGATGTGTCTTAGGGGATTCTGGACTGGAAGTACACACTGGCCCTCATGGTTCTGCTGACCTCATCCCTTGGAATGTACTGGTCTCAGTGGATGGTCTCTCGGCACCAGGGCTGTGTGTCACTTTTCCCCTCAGATGCACTGCTCCAAACACACCAAGCTGTCTTGTTCACCTTCTAGTCATACCCAGCAGATTCCATGTCCTCAGGCATGCCAGGAGTCCTACTTCCCAGGCCATCTACTGCTCAGTGAAAACTCTAGAAAGTCCCATTTATTGATATGGCCAAGAATACACCTGCTATGGAGTCTCTGTTGCTTCCTTGGCAGACTACCAGAATTTGAACAAATTAAATTTCCACTCCTTATTGGGGCATCTTTTCAAATGGGTCAGGTAACATAGTATTGCACTGATGATTAAATATTTCCAAACTCCACAAGGTTAACCCAGATATATGGTGTGGGTGCTTGTTACCTTTCCAGGACCCAACAGGAGACCATGGCACTCACTCCCCATATAAACAGTGGTCTTGGTATATTGCCGTGCATGGTAATAGATTTTTAAAAGATTTATTTATTTGAAAGGCAGAATTACAGACTGGGGGGGGCAAAAATAGATCTTCCATCCAATGTTTCAGTCCCTACATGACCTCAATGACCAGGCTGGGCCAGGCTGAGCCAGGATTCTGAAACTCCATCAGAGTCTCCCAAACAGCAGGCAGGGTCCCAAGCACGAGCCATCTTATACTGCTTTCCAAGGCATATTAGCAGGGAACTGGATCAGAAGTGGAGAACCAGGGACACCAATCAGTGATCCTATGGGGCAGTCACCACAGGTGGCACTTTAAACTGCTGTACCACAATGCCAGCCTCAGGTGGCAGTATATCATTATCTTGGGCTCCAAAGCTCCCATCACAGACAATAATATGATTGGTGGAGGTTGACCAGAACAAAGGGAATGGACAATAATTATGAGACAAAATTGGGGAAACATGAAAGATGGAAAACAATGTGTTACACAGGTTGACACAGGGACCATGGCTACCTAAGGGAGGAACAAGGTGACACTTCCTAGCCACTTTTATGGGAATCTGAGGGCTGAAAGAAGAGGTCAAAGTTCAGAGATCCTCTCATTACAAAGGTGAAGCCACCCAAGCCCTGCAACAGGGGTGTAGAGACGGAGCTCCAAGAGGGTCCGAAGGTTGGCCTACATCATCCAACCAGCAGCAGGGGTCCAAGTCCTCACCTCAAGTCTAACTCTTCCCTTTCCTTCTCTCTGGCAACCTCATCACTCCCTGCTCCTGTGCAATCAGAAGGCTACAAGGGAGCATCCGAACTTTCTCTTGGGAGCAGCGATCTGGGTGTAAGTGATTTCCACATTCATCGCTTTCTGATTCTTTGGCTTTCTTGCTCAAAAGCTCCTATTCCTTTGTCTCCCTCATTCCCTCCTCAACAGAGTTGATGATTCTCATCCTGAAGGACCTGGTGTCATCCAGGCAATTGATATAATAGCAGTGTGGATGCTGATCCAATCTCTCTATAGCCCCCCCATTTGATCAGCCTTGTCATCACTCCTGACCCCAGACTGCCCTATGAAATGGTGCTGAGCAACCTGGCTGGCCCACACAGGGAACTGGCCTGGGGACAGGCAAGCTGGGTCCCAAACTTGGTGGGAGGGATGACTCCAGGGAAGTCTGAATCTGTCCTTAGTGTCTACCAAGACAAGTCAGACAGGTCTTTTCCTGCAATGCCTGCTTCAGGAAACTCACTCTGGTCTCCTTCCAGCTGTCCACATGTTCCCTTGATGTTAACTACAGTCAAAGCCTTCAGGACATGGAGGAACTAGACAAAGAAGCACAGGAACTGTGAGTCTGAAGCAGGTAGACAGGGGTCAGGGAAATCAGGGCATAGATTCCATTGCTTCACATTCTTTGTGACACCTCAGGGATGACAACAAAATGGAGCCCAGAAGTGGAGAGGCTGCCATCGAGCTTGACCTGGAGAGTGGAGATGAATGGATTTTCAGGATCCACACAGGTTAGTGAAGAATGTACCCTGAGGTGGTCCCATGGAGCACATCCCCATTCCATGGAAGCTCCTAGAGCTGCTAGGAGGACTTTTGCTTTCATCTGAAGGGAAGGCTGGAGGTGTTAGCAGGATTGGCAGGCAAATGACTTTGGAGGGGGCTGTTAGTTGTGTTGTTAATGGGAAGAGCTGCCATAGTTGTTGAACATCTCCCTCTACAAGATGCATCCCTACCTGCCCATCCTGAAGTCAACAAGGAGCCTCACTGGTGTGGGGAAACACAGGGGGTTGCCCCTGACCACATCCAACTCAGGATGATTAGGAAGAGGCAAGACAGAAAGAGGAAACTTTGAGTGCCTTCTCACACCAGGAAGAGAGCCCAGTATACCCACCTTTGTATCTTTGTGGCTACCCACCCCATCCTGACATCACATAAGAGCTCACACAGAATGCAAGAGCTGTGGGGATTTGTCCAGACCTTTTGGGGCCCTCAGCCTCCTTTCTCAGAGGCTGAGGATAGAGGCTTTTTAACATGCTGATTGTTTTATTTTTGTGGTTATAAAGACTTCTATCTTCCTGGCAAACTTAATTGTCAGCAAATAAGGCAAAGCTCACTTTGAAGAGTGGCAGGAGCAGGGCAACAAGTCCCCAGTGTGCTCATTTGCACTGATTTTATACTTCAATTACAAATACACACTGGATATACAACTCTTTCAAAAGAAATGTCATCCATCACTTTTTCCATGCTGAAATATACCAAAGCAATAATGGTTGGGTTTTAATGCCACAAAATAATTCTTTGCCAATAAAATCTCCAAGATGACTTCTACATGGAGGATAGAAAGAACTTCCACAAGATTAGGGAAGGAAACCAAAGAGCTCTGTGCAGTTGTCCATAATTAACATGCAGGTCACAGGCCTTGGACCTGTGGGGTAAGGACTGAAAAGGCAGGGTCAGGACTCCCATTCTGTGTCATAAGACCTCCTGCTCCTCACAAGACCCAGGGGAGTGGGCCTTGGATTTTTAATCCCAGTGGCCCAGAGACCTAGCCTTTCCTGTACATCAGGTTCACTGCCAAAGTGGCCAGTCCCCTGAAGGATGCCCAGGTGAATGCTCAATGGGAATTCGTAATTATAGGACATCCATACCCCAAACAAATGGGCCTCAGTGCAACATGGCCCTGACTGCTGTGCATATCAGGACCTAGGGTTACCTCTAAGGGCTTTTGAGTACTGCACACCCATCCTGTTGTCCCTACCCCTACATCATCCTTGTCCCTCCCACTGATCCCTGCACCCATGTCATCTTTGCAGACATTTTTAGCTCCTTGGATGATTTTGGTGTGGAGTACTGGGACGCAGAGGAGCTGGAGTTTCCCAAGCCATCGGAAACTTGAACCATACAGGAGGAGACAACTTCAGAAACATCCCTCCTCACCAGTCCTCTGCTAGATTTGACATTAAATTCTTGTCACCCAGTACTAGTGATTTTCACATGCTTTTATGTCAAAGAAAATCCATTATAAGAAAACACCTTTAGCAAATGTAGAACTTAAAATGACCAGAGAGCAGTCACCCTAGTGAATCCCACCACCATTAATGCCTCAAGAGGAATCTAGTTTGGTCTTCACTGAAGAAAGTCACTGCCAGGTTAGCTGTTTCACTCTGTCCTTACAGTAATGACTTTCTAGGCATTTTGTCTCACATCAGTTCCTTCCTCTGGAAGGGATCATGGGGTCCATCTCAGATCTCTGAAAACCCCTCTTTCAACTTAACCTGATTATTTGTACTTTATAGAAAGGCCTGATATATAAGGGAAAATGTCCCCGAACTTTGTGAATCTCAATTTATTCCCTTTATATGGAGGGTCAGTATTAGTATCTCTGAGATTATGGAGTTATTTTCAATCATGTCTACAGAATTATTTTCTCAGTGTGACTAGTTAGCCTTTTCTTATGGGTCACCATTTCATTCATGGGATCATTAAGTTTTAGATTCTTTTGATTTCTTTGAATCAGCAAGTTTAGGAGTTTTTTTCCTTATTTAAATTTGTGTCATTTGAGTTTAGAACTAAAAACTTCCACTTTACTTTAACATCAACCTTATTTCAGAAAAATTTGATTTCAGATACCAAATTTTTTTTAGTTAAGTAGTGATTGCTACGCATTTGAATCCCTTAGACTATTAAACAGGTACACATAAGTTCAGATTCACCTAGGCCCACAACTCCAGCAGAAATAAGTTTTCTTATTATTATATATATATAATACATATATATTATATATATTATATATATTATATGTATTATATGTATTATATATATTATATTATTATTATTCAAGCATATACATCAGGCTTACCATGAACTCTTGTGTTTGAAAGAGAATTGCCCAGGATCACCCTTATTGATTTCTCCTTTGTTGTCTTTAAATGCATTATCTTGGAAATAAAGTCTCAAAACAAAAGAATTCTTTGAAATTTCTGTGCTGATGTAAAAAATTTCATGTGCCGGAATAAAAACCTGTCATGCATAAAATATCATGAATCCAATTCTTGATCAATTAAAGATGTACAAACATAGACACATACACACACACACACACAGAGAGAGAGAGAGAGAGAGAGAGAGAGAGAGACTACAGACTGGGTGGCTTGGGCAATACAATGTTGATCATATACTCACATACCAGGAGTTCATGAATGATCTTCTGGCTTCCTGTAGCCTGGGGATGTTCTACTGCTCACTATCTATGTATACCCCATGGTAGAATGGTTGAGCCAGGCCCACAGTTGCATCATTATTTTCAAGATTTATTTATTTATTTGAAAGGCAGAGTTACAAGAGAGAGAAAGAGAGAGATCCCATTCACTGCTGGTTCACTGTCTAAATGGCCACAATAGCTGGGACTGGGACTGGGAAAGACAGAAGCCAGGAGCTTCATCTGGACCTCCCACATGGGTGTAGGGGGCCAGACACTTGGGCCATCTTCCACTGCTTTCCCAGGTGCATGAGCAAGGTGCTGGATCAGAGGTGGAGCAGCAGGTCATAAACTGGTGGCCATATGAGATACCAGTGTTGGTGGTGGCAACATATCCTATGATGCCAAAACATTAACCCTCAGAGCTGCATCTTAACCCCACCTCCCCACATATATACACACACATGGGCATCCCTTGATAGCAAAAGACAAGATTGATACCATACAGGCTCTTCAAGCTTCTGTTACCCTGCAAGCATGTAGGGGTGAACTGACCCCAAACATTCCAGGCACCAGTTGGCAAGATCCATGGATGACATGGTGTATAACTGTGACTTCAGAAACACAGGCATGGCATGCAGTGGAGGCACTGGGCTGGCCTCCTGATGCACTTGCGTATGATGCAGATAGTTCTGAGGCATCAGGTCCAGAAGTGATGATAAAACTGGATGGAACAGGAGCTACAGTCTTAGACACAGTGAGCAGCAGTCCAGAGAAGTAACTTCCTTGGAAAACAGCTGAAAATCACTCATGTTAAGCCTCACATATGCTTGGAGGGATATTATGGACCTTTGGCTGGTTTATTGGCTATTCTAAAGGGACATGTGGGAGACAACAAATCCCCACATCAGAGGCTGAGGTAGAAGCACAAGAATGGGTCTAATAAAGGACCTTCTGTTGGTGAGTGGGTTATCTCCCTTGTTGGAGGGCACAGGGATGTGAACTTCTATGCATAATCTAAGATCAGGAGATAGGGACAGACTGAGTTTCTAGATCAGCCATGAGCCCCTGGACCTCATTTCAACAAGATTTCTGGATGACTACTGGTTCATCAATGGGAATTTCAGTCCTGCAAGGGATACATAGCAAAAGTAATCCTCTTGGACACATTCCTCCCTTGATGTATTTAAGGAAATGTGTGAAAATACTGAATGAATATTTAAAGGCATGTATATAACTTCATAAATACCTCTATACTTTGAAAAATAATGTTGTGGGGCTGCGCTCTGGTGTAGTGGGTACTGTTGCCACCTATAGGGCTGGCATCCCATATGGGTGCCGGTTCAAGTCCTGGCTGCTCCACTTCTAATGCAACTTTGCCTGCTCCCAAGTGGTTGGGCCCCTACACCCTCATGGGAGACCTGGATGAAACTCCTGGCTCCTGAATTCTACCTGACCCAGCCCTGGCTGTTGCGGCAACCTGGGGAATAAAACAGCAGATAAAGATCTACCTCTACCCTCTACCCTCTACCTCTACCTCTCCTTCTCTGTAGCACTGCCTTTCAAATACATAAACCTTTTTTAAAAGAGAAAAAAGATAAAGTTGTTTCTTACTTGTAAAGCACTATCTTTCCTTCCAGGATGTTTCCCTCTCAAAGGAAGGAGGAAGTCAGGACTACCTTTAATTTACAAATGTGTACACCACAAACACATAAAAACATATGTATCCTAGAAATAAATCCCGATAGAAACCAATCCATAATACCCAGGTACATGACTTTCACAATACGGTGGACATACATAACTAATATACACAGCCCTCAAGGAGTTCATACAAAATCAGACACAGACACACTCATGCTCTTCACATAGGGGCCATTGAGCTCTCCTCTTCTGTTCTGGAAAGCATGGGGGTCAGAAACACCCGGAATGACCCTTTGCTGATATTTCCATTCACCAAGGATGTCACCAATCACCATGGGCATGTCAGTGCATCAACATCAGTGGAGAATTGGCCTCTCTTTCCTAAGAAACCATGGCCACTCATTTTTAGAAGGAATACCCACAGTTTGAAAAACTCATGGTACTCAAAGACTTTGGGGTCAACAAGGGTAGGTGAAGGCTTGCCTCTAACCCAATTTGTTCACTCATTCAGTGATTCTGGTGAGATTATCTTGTAGGTAGTATACCTAGGCACCAGGTCAGAGAGCACAATGCTGGACGGATGGTCCTAACACAGGGCAACCAAAATGGGGTTCCTTGGGGACTTCTCAGAGCTCAGCACATGGCACAGGCCTGAAGGCTACACACTCGGTGAAAGCCACTTCTGGTCCAAGCAGCATGTCCTAGAAAGACTGCCCAGGAGAACTACAGGGCCAGCTAACTGACTGTCTTGGAAACACCTGGAGTCCACATGCTATATGCTCCCCCACCTTTGGAAAGGCACTTAGGATCCATGGCTGGTTACCACCCCTTTCTGACAATACTTCACATGAAATATACTCCTCACCAGGTCAGAGGCTGGATGTCTGGCCTGAAAGCCCTGGTGGAAAGTATAAGTAGAGTGTCTAATTTAGGGTCCACCAATCCTAGGCCAAGACACTTGGCAAAACTGTTGGAGGTGTGTGCACATATAAATTGCCCATGGACAAAACCAGGAGTCAGGACCATGGGTCAACCCTAGTCCCCTGTTCATTAACCTTTCCTTGCTTCAACAATGACAGGTGGAAACTCACATCATGTCCATAACAAAAGTTAAAACTAGACAAATCCACATTATAGACACATCTGTAAATGTGTATACGTATTGAACAAACCTCTGAGGAAGCATACATAATTGTGTATATATTCATATTTGTCTACAAAACACAGTCAATTGTTCCTTTAACTGTGGAGCTGTATGGGATGATATGACATTGCAGATGGGAAAAATTTACTACTGTCAATATTTCTAGAACTGTAGACATTCAAAAATACATGCAAACATATATGTCTCCAAAATGAGAAACAAAAAAAAAGGAATCCAAGAATCTTAAATCCACATAACAAGACAATGTACAAATACAAACAACTATACACAAAACACTGGGGAACACAATCTGACAAACATAGACACATGCATAATGTATATAGACTATTTGTCCAGGAGGCATTGGGTCCTCTACACCTCACTGGCAAGCTTGGAGCATAAGACACCTGGAGACCCTTCACTGCCAATTCCAGGGGCCCTTAGTGCATACCAATCACCAGGGCCTTTCCACCAAAATAGCCTTGACAACAAGAATCTGAATCTTATTGGGGAGATGGTCACTCTTTCCACCAAAGAACACATCCTTTGATTCAGCCATGAGCCTGAGTGACTCAGAGTCCAACAGAACTAAAGTTAGGCCTCTCTGTGGAGAATTTTCTCACACAGAGAGCTATGTTCTGACTTGGAGCTAGTCCTTGTAGGCCTGAGCTCTGGTGACATAGGCTGGTGGCACAGGTCTGCCATGTCATAGAGCCCTGACGAAACCTTAGGACTTCCAAGGATCTCCTTGGATGTTTATGGCCCCCATGGCTTCCATTACAGGAAGGGAGATGGTCAGCCAAGGGCTCCAATGACCTCAACCCAGCCAGGGTTCTACACTTCTGGCCCATGATGGGCAGCTTCTGTTCTGTATGCTATTCATAGCTAAAATAGTGTTCTTGGAGAAACATACACTTTAAAATATGCATACACATTGAACAAACTCCTAAAGATACATACTTAACTCTCTATTTGTACCACTCTATAAACATAGGAAATGGTTCCTTTACCTGTATAGTTGTATTCTTGCATCTAGGATGCTTCAACTCCCTAGGAGAAAAGAGTACATTAGCACCATTATTTCTTTCTTTCTTTTTTTTCTGACAGGCAGAGTGGACAGTGAGAACAGAGAGAAAGGTCTTCCTTTTGCCATTGGTTCACCCTCCAATGGCCGCCATGGCTGGTGCGCTGCAGCCGGTGCACCACGCTGATCTGATGGCAGGAGCCAGGTACTTATCCTGGTCTCCCATGAGGTGCAGGGCCCAAGCACTTGGACCATCCTCCACTGCACTCCCTGGCCACAGCAGAGAGCTGGCCTGGAAGAGGGGCAACCGGGACAGAATCTGGCGCCCCGACCGGGACTAGAACCTGGTGTGCTGGCGCCGCAAGGTGGAAGATTAGCCTAGTGAGCCACAGCACCGGCCCACCATTATTTCTTTAAATGTATATAAGCACAAATGCATACAAACATGTATACCACAGGAATAAGTAAAATAGGCAAACATCAGATTCCACATGTATGAGTAGAACAAGAACGTGAATATATACAAATAACTTAGATATACAACACAGTAAAGCACACACAAACTGACACACACAAACACACACATACACACATTTACTTCCTTGGTCTAGTGGCCATTTGGCTGTCCACTCCAGTATAGGAAATCTTGAGGGCATACAAACCCAGGAAATCCCTTCACTGACATGTCCATGGGAGCCTGGCAACACCAAGCCCAGGGACATGTCATTAAACAACCTATGGCAAATGTAGCTCACTGGGGAGCTGACTACTCTTTCCAAAGATGTCCACTAGGAGGAAAAGCCATCTTTTGGTTAAATCAAAGAGCTTAGAATCTCAAGTGCCAATGGGTCTGGCAGGGATGGACCTCTACCCTAAGAGCATTCCCTCACACTGTGTTCTCACTTCATGGAGACAGTACACATAGAAATTATACAACATGGCACCAGGATGGACAACCCTTCCAGTATGGGACTTCAAGGAGGATATATGGGGAATTACAGAAGCCAAGGAAAGCCTCAGACTCTGAACAAAATGCCTGATTACAGAGCTGGCTCTGCCTAGAACTCCTTTGTCCTAGAGAGGCCAATGTAGCTACCTGGAGGACTGGCTCACTGACTCACTGAGAAACAACTAGAAATCATGTATCTTAGGCCTCCCACATTGAAACCCTAGGACTCCCAGCACCAGCAGGATCCTGGCATTCTGGACTGCAGAAGGGTATTCAGGAGTAAAACAAAGCCTAGAGGACAAAAAGGAAATGGCAGATGACCATGACCACATGAAGTTTAAACATAATACACAAGCAGCATTAAAATAGCCAATGCTATAGGAATCATCTTGTGAATGCGCATAAGCAAAGGATGCTGTCTGCCCATTATGTGGTGCCCTAGAAACAAATGCGATTTCTGTGTTTCTTTAGAGAAATGTTTAAATAATACTAGCTTCAGCATAAACCTACAATAATAAGAAAATCTGAGAGGTGAGGACTTCAGGCATTCAGTGAGAGAAGGCACCTTAAATAAATTCCAGTATGTCCATAAACACAATACTCTGGATCTGTAGTTCATTTGTGCTTTAATGAGGAAATCATGGGTGATGAACATGGAAAAAGCAAGTTACATAATTTCCCCTGATTTAAAAATGGTATGCACATTTATTTTTAAAAAGTCACACGTGGACAAGCAAAGGCACTGAAGTAACTGAAGCAATTTCAAGAAATAGGAATTAAGTGCTTTTCATGTCAACACTTTCTATTGACTAATAAAGCCCACATAGTATTCTCAAAAGGATAGACACATTGGTCAATGCAGAACAGACACTCATCAAGTATGACCATACATTTCCACTTATAATCTACACACATAACCACAAACCAGTACTGAGGATGGCGTATCTCCAAAGTCACATAGGATGTGCAAGACCACCACAATCTAAAACTACTTTCAAAGAATATATACATGTGGCAAAATACACCTTATTTCACTACAAAGCATATGAAAATATAAACACTAAATGCCATCTATGTCATGTCTTCACACTTGACTCAATCAAATACACCCACACTGTCCAAATTTACAATGCCAGGAGCCCCAGATATAACATTTCCTCAAGTAAATAATCTTCCTTGTTTCATTACTCCCATCATTTTCATTACTACATGTTTTTTCTATAGTAGAAGCTGGTTTGGGAACAGGATAGACAGTTTAGCCACCTGAAGCCAATAATATAGCACATGTAGGACCTTTGGTGATTTACTATTTTTGCACTTCACCTGGAAGTGTTTTATCAATTTTTGGAGCCACTAATTTCATCATAACAGTTAACATTAAGTCACTTACTATATCCAAATACCAAGCACCACTATTATTTATAGTTATAATCCTCCTAGGACTGGCATTGTGGCACAGCAGCTTAAAGCCCCAGCCTGAAGAACTGGCATACCATATGGGCACTGGTTGGAGTCCCAGTTTCTCCACTTCCAATCCAACTCCCTTTAATGCATCTGGGAAGGCAGAAGAGGATGACTCAAGTCCTTAGGCCCCTGTACCCACATGGGAGACCCAGAAGAAGCTCCTGGCTCTGGAATTTGGATCAGCTCAGCTCCAGTCATTGTGGCCATTTGATGAGTGAACCAAAGGATGGAAGACCTCTCGTTCTCTCAGTCTCTACTTCTCTCTGTAACTATGCCTTTCAAGTAAATAAAATAAATCATTAAAAAAAAAGAAAGGACTGGCACTGTGACAAGTGGGCAAAGTCACTGCCTGTACTTCCAGCATCTCATATGGGCACCAGTTCGAGTCCCAGCTGTTCCACTTCTGATCCAGCTCTAAGCTATGGCCTGGGAAGGCCCGGGTCTTGGAATCTTTCACCTGCATTGAACACCTGGAAGAGGCTCCTGGCACCTTGCTTTGGACTAGTGCAACTCCAACTTGGCCATTTGGAGAGTGAACCAGTAGATGGAAGACATTTATTCTCTGTCTCTCCCTCTATCTATAACTCTGCCCTCAAATAAATAAAATATTTTAAAAACAAAATTAAAAAAAAAAACACAAAGGAACAACTGGAGCACCTTATAACCCTTCCTTGTTAAAATATAAATAAAAATATTACGTAACATTGTCATGGCTTATTTATAGATTTAAATCTTTTATATCCTATGGCATATCCATTTCAACTACCATTCCAAGATGCTACATCATCCATTATAGAAAAAAACAACTACACTCTCATAACTACACACTAATAATTTTATTCTTAACTAGCTCTTGAATTCCTTACATTATTCCACCTATGTTAACAACCAAATTAACCCATAAGAAGAGCTACAGATGCCCAAGAAACAGATTTAATTGTCTTTTATTATTTATATTTTATTATTCAAATATTAATTGCCCATTCATAATTACAAATTATTTACATAGGATAGATGAAATTAACAACCCCTCTTAACCATAAAAGATACAAGACACCAACAATACTGAAGCTCTGAATATACAGATATGAGGGCTTAACCATGGGCTCTTTATATAATGCATACAAGATTTGAAACCAGGAGAATTATTATTGCATACAGTAGGTAATAGAGTTGTCATACCTATAGAAATACCAATCCATATATTACTTTCATCTGAAGATGGCTTACACCCATAAGCTGACACACCATTTGATCTAAAAACAAATTCCATCCCAAGATGCTTGCATGAAGCAACCTTCACATCTACTCCACTTGGTCTATACTATGACAATGCTCTGACATGTGTGGGTCCATATCTCCATGTCTTCAAACCAGGGCCACTAAAATACTTTGAAAACTGACAAATATCTGTGTTACATCTTTATGAATCTAGGTAACATCAATTTAATATTGAATGCAAAATATTTCTGTAATGAAATGCCACAGATGCACCAATATAATGAATTAATATGATCTCAATCAAATTAACAGTATTTATTTATCCAACTAAAATTCTAAATACACAACCCACAAACCCACATCAAAATATATTGAATCACCAAAGATTAAATTCCATAAGAAACAAAGTGAATAAAAGAGTATTCACCTTTTTTGTTATTCCCACAATAACAGGATTACACACTGTAATTATCATCTTATCCCCTAACATTTTATTCCCATCTCCCATCTGCCCAGCTAACAATCAATTCATCTACCTTCAACAGTGATTGGTTGGAACAGAATAGAAACACCGGAGATCAATCCAAACATCTATAACCAACTCATATTCGACAAAGGACCTAAAACCAACCACTGGAACAAGGACAGCCTCTTCAACAAACGGTGCTGGGAAAACTGGATGTCCACATGTCCAAGTATGAAGCAAGACCTCTACCTTACACCTTATACAAAAATCCACTCAACATGAATCAAAGAACTAGAGATGCGCCACGACACCATGAAACTAATTGAGAGCATAGGGGAAACCCTTCAAGATATTGGAACAGGCGAAGAATGCCTGGAGACAACCCCAGAGGCATGGGTAATCAAAGATAAATTAAACAAATGGGATTACCTCAAATTGAAGAGTTTCTTTACAGCAAAGGAAACAGTCAGGAAAGTGAAGAGGCAACCAATAGAATGGGAGATGTTATTCGCAAACTACACAACAGATAAAGGATTAACAACTAGAATCTATAAAATGATCAAAAAACACCACAGAATCAAAACAAACAACCCAATAAAAAATGGGCCAAGGACCTTAAAAGACATTTTTCAAAAGAGGAAATCCAAATGGCCAACAGACACATGAAAAAATGCTCAGGATCCCTAGCCATCAAGGAAATGCAGATCAAAACCACAATGAGGTTTCACCTCACTCCAGTTAGACTGGCTTACATACAGAAATCAACCAACAACAGATGCTGGCGAGGATGTGGGGAAAAGGGGACACTAACCCACTCTTGGTGGGAATGCAAAATGCTAAAGCCACTACAGAAGTCAGTTTGGAGAGTCCTCAGAAACCTGAATATAGCACTACCACAGGACCCAGCCATCCCACTCCTTGGAATTTACCCAAATGGAATTAAAGCGGAGAAAAAAAGAGCCATTTGCCCCTCAATATTTGCTGCAGCTCAATTCACAATAGCTAAAACATGGAATCAACCTAAATGTCCATCAATGGATGACTGGATAAAGAAACTATGGGATATGTACTCTATGGAACACTATATAGCAGTAAAAAACAATGAAATCCGGGCATTTACAACAAAAAGGAGGAAGCTGGAAAACATCATGCTGAGTGAAATAAGCCAGTCCAAAAGGGACAAATATCATATGTTCTCTCTGATCGATGGCAACTAAATGAGCCTCTAAAATGATACCCATTGAAGTGAATGGACACTATGAGAGACAATGACATGATCAACCCTTGTCTAGACTGTTGAGGAACAACTTACTATTTTATTCCTTTTAGTATTTTTGTTGTTGTTGTTGCTCTGTTTGTTCTACATAAGACCACTGGTTGAGCTCTGTAATCAATGCACAATCATTCTTGGGCGTTTAAAATTAACAGAAAAGTGATCTCTGTTAAACATGGTAGTGGGAAGATGTATAGGTCGGCACATGCTCACTCGGACTTGCCTCCAATGGTGGAATGAGAGATGTGCCAAGGGATTTCAACTCAATCTTATCAAGGAGGCAGGTACCAATGCCAGCGCACTTGGTAAAGTGATAAGTATAAGTACACAACCGATCAAAAAGATAGGGTAAGTGTGGAAGAGATATCACAAATAAGACCAGTGTAAACAAATAATGAAGGATAGAATTAAAAGGGAGAGAATGACCCTGCGGGGGAAGCACGACACACAGCAGACTCATAGAATGGCAAACACCCAAAACAGCACTCCTGCCTCAGAATCAACCCTTGGGACATTTGGATCTGGCTAAAAAGTCCATGTGAGTCTCACAGGCATAGAAAGCCATTACACGATGGCAAAAAAAAAAAAAATCTAAATGAAAGATCCTGGTGAACAAGACCCCAGCAGAAGGACAGGCCATCAAGGAGAGAGGCACCTTTCTCTGAAGGGAGGAAGGAACCTCCACTGTGATATGGCCTTACTAAACAAGTTCAGAGTTGGTGAACTCAAGGGGCTTCCATAGCCTAGACAGCTCATAGCAAGAGTCTCGAGCGATTGCTGACATCATAAATAAGAGTGCCATTTGTTAAGTCAACAACGGGAGTCACTGGGTACATGATCCCCATGTAGGATCTCTGTCCTTAATGTGTTTTACTATGAAACTTAAAAACAACACTACTAGTCGAACAATACCCTATACCTTGTGCAGTTGTGTGAGTGCAGCCTATTGAAATCCTTGCTTAGTATATACGAAGTTGATCTTCTGTATATTAAGGTAATTGAAAATGAAACTCGATAAAGGGGGGGATGGGAGAGGGAGTGGGAGAAGGGAGGAGGGCCGGGGGAGTGAGGGAGGTTGGGGGGAAGCCACAACAATACAAAAGTTGCACTTTGTAAATTCACATTTATTAAATAAAAAAAAGAAAAAAAAAACAGTAAAAAACAGTGATTGTTACAACTCATTCTTAAATAACAATCCATAGCACTGAAAGACAAACCAGGTCTCTAGAATCAATCTCATATTCTGTGATTCAAAAAATTGACTAAGACAGTTACGTTGTACATGCTCACACACAACTCAATTACTTATTAGCACTAGCTTTCATGCCTCAAGCAGAAGCAGTAATTACTGGCCTCTGCCCTAAAATAAAAGCATCATTAGCCATTTCCTCCCTCAAGATGCATCTGTCTCATTTACTTCTTTGATAGTAGTTATTGAAAGTATTTGCCTATTTATTAAGCATTAGCCCTAGCCATCCAATTAACATTGATAAAAAGAAGCAAAAATGTCCCTATATGATCTTCAACTATGATTACCAGAAGCCCATGTAGAGGCCTCTATTGCCAAGGCAATATTCTAGGAGGCTATGGCATAATATGAGCCACTACAATCTTAGATCCCTTAAACAGACTACAGAGCCTATTCACTTTTGAGGATCCCTATGAGGAAAATCATAACAAGCTCCATCTCGCTCTGTCAAACACATCTGGAATCACTAATCACTCTTTCATTAGTGAGCCACATTAACATTGATAATTGAGAGTTCTTATTCAAACATCATGAAAATTTACAAGATCTACAGCTCTAACACTGGCCCATGGCCTAATAACATCAATATTATTTTGTCTTGCAAACTCTATCACAGGCAAACTTCACTCTTTGGCCAAGGACTACAAAACAATTTCACCTCTAGCAGCAGCATGATGAACCCTTAGCAAACCTAACTCACTCAGCCTCAGGGCCAATCATTAATTTAATCAGGTGGCTCTTCACATAGTCATCATTCTCATAGTCCAAACTTACTACCATCCTAACTGAGACTAACCGGTGAATTAACACTGAACTCAGTCTACCTACTAATCATAACACCACAAGGAAAATTTATATATCCTATCAATAATATCCCTCTTTGATTCACATCAAGAAATAACTCATTCTCCATCACCTTCTTCCCTACTATCACCCAATCCTCAAATCATTTTAGGACACATACTTTTTTTTAAAGATTTTATTTATTTTGAGAGGTAGAGTTACAGACAGTGAGAGGAACAGAGAGAAAGGTCTTCCATCCATGGTTCATTCCCCAAATGGCTGCAATGGCCAGAGCTGCACCGATCCAAAGCCAGGAGCCAGGTGCTTCTTCCTGGTCTGACATATGGGTGCAGGGGCCCAAAGACTTGGGCCATCCTCTACTGCTTTCCCATGCCACAGCAGAAAGCTGGATTGGAAGAGGAGCAGCCAGGACTAGAACCAGCACCCATATGGGATGCCGGTTCTGCAGGCGGAGGACTAACCTACTGCACCAGCGCGCCAGCCCCAGGGCACATACATTTTAAACAGTTTAAAGACAACATTAGGTTATGAATGTAAAAACAGAAACTTAAGTTTCCTTATTCACTAAAGTATGCAAAAACCACTAACTCATGCTCAGAAATATAATATGACTTGCTTAATTTATAAAGGATAGAAATAATCCATTGGTTTTAGGAACCAAGAAATTAGTGTAACTCCAACTAAAACTAATCTATTTTCTTCCTCTATAACTTGACTAATTATAGTAACAGGCACCAATATTTATGAGGAAATTGCTTTTTAAATCTCTAATGTGCCTTATTTATTTAATTTTATTTGAGAAACAGGGCCACATTCCTATCTGCTAGTTCACTACCAACATGTGTGGTGCCAAAAATTCCACGTGGGTGGCAGCCACTCAACTACTGCTGTTTCCCAAGATATGCATTAGTGGGCAGAGTCAGAAGCCAGAGTCAGGTCTCATGCTCGGGTATTCCAACATGGGACACGGACATCTGAACCAGCATTGTAACCTCCTGCTGAAATACTGGACCTGTACTGGGGGTAACTTAGGAATTTTCCATGCGGGATGTATATTTAAAAACACATAGAATACATAGGGGTCAATATGATCTGTGTTTTCAGGGATCGCTCGGGGGTCTTAGAATTTGACCTCCAGAGAGAGGGGAGGGCAGCTCGGATTTCTTATCCTGAAGTGAAAACTAGTAGGAAGCACAACCCTAAAGCCTGGGAATAACACCAGACACACCCCAAGGCGAGCCCTGGATGGCTGGAGGATTCCCAGCACGGGGCGGGCATTGTGACCCCAACTCAACAGAAGAACGAGACCCGGCAGGGGACACCCCCCACCACCATATAGGTGCTTCCTCTGGGGTCCACCTGACCACACTAGGACCCTCAGTGCGCACGCCCTGGGGGGACCGCCCGGACCCCGGAGCCACGAGGGGCCGCGTGGCTGCTCCACCTCCTTTCTCAGAGGCCGAGGCCGCCAGGCGGCGTCTCCACAAGAGCCCTGCCGGCCGGGGCTGTTCTGAGAGGAGCCACACGGACGCCGTCACGACCACGCACGCCCGGGGTCCTCGCTCTCCCTTCCCAGCTGCCCGCTCCAGGACGGCCTCAGGGCCCCAACGGCGCCGCTCTGGCCGCGGACACCAGAACTCGCTAGGCCTGAGGAGCCGGCGAGGAAGGCGCCGCGCGGACGCGGGAAAGTTCTCGGGCCCGGGCCGAACCTGCGCCCTCACCTGGCGCACGACCCTTCCTGCCAGTGTCCCCCGCTGCCGCTCGCCGCCTTGTCCGGGGATCAGGGCTGGAGCCCTGGACGCCCGTCAGGTAACCGCACAACCCCGGACAGAAGAGCAGAAAGGCGGGCTTCGCGGAGAAAATGGCGGAGAGAGCGGAGCCCCTTTTATAGCCCTAGTAGTGGGGCGGGGACCCCTGGGAGACCGACTCTGATTGGACAGCAAGCAAGGGCACCAACCAATCATAAAACGAATACTATAAAAAAGACAGCCAGGAACCGGGAAGCGTTTGGCGGTGCTCAGGCCAGGCCGGCGATGGTGAAATGCAGTGTGGGACACAAAGTCGTGACTGTTGAAGGTCTTGACCTTGATGGAACGTGAGGAGGGATGGGGGAGGGCGGCGAGCGTTACCCGCAGGCTCTGTCTTCCGTGGCTCTGGAGGATGAAACCACAGCGGGAAAGATGGCACAGAGGGGAAATCAGAATTTGTCCTTTGGCCGAGTGACTGTCAGGGGTTCCATAAGGACCCAGGTTCTCGGGGCCAGCATCTGACACAGGATAACCCCGTGCAAGGACGGAGGTGGTGGGGACTCCCCTGGCGGGGCTGAGCTGGGTGGAGTGGAGGAGCGCTGTGAGGGAGAGTGCAAAGAGGAGGGTGCGCTGGGGATGGATGGGTTAGGAGATCCTTTCTGTTCCTCATCAACCGTCTGGATATTTGTGCAGGGAACCCCAGGGGCCCTGGGGGCATTCAAACAACACAAAGCGGCTCACCTGTGCCTCTGCCCCTCACTAGAGGGAAGCAAGAACAGGTGTCAGCCTAAGGGCTCTTGGGGTTGCTCTGTGAGGTGGGGGTTGTAAATAAGGTGTAGGATACTGGAGACCAGGACTGACTCCGTGTGAGGGGGGCACTGGTGATGCAGGGGAGGAAGGGCAGGCAGGCAAGGGTGGGGAGGGGGAAGGTCCTGGCCCGGGTGGAGGGTGGATTCGTTTGGGGGAGAGGTGATGCTTGATGCACAGACACGGGGTATCCACACTGAGCTCAGCCCCAAGCTGAGTGACTTCTGAGCTTCTCTGTAATTCTGGAGAAGGAGATGCCCCAGCTCAGGCAGAGGGCAAATGGGTCATTTCAAGTTGTGATCCTGGAAGGGGGAGGGGGACAAGCACAGAGAACAAAGACGAAAATTCCTGAATGGTCACCGTCAGGACACTCAAGGTTCCTTTTACTACTTTGAACTTCAGGACTCCATCACCCACCTGACACCCTATCCTGCACCCAACAAATGAATGTCAGCTCTAACCCTCCGACAGGTACCCAGCCCCAGACCTGTCCTGTCCTTTCTGGCAGCTCAGGGTCTGGCCTCCGAGTCGCTCCTGCGGGTTATAGAGGCGGCCGCCAGGGAGCGCCCTGCACCCAGCGTGGAAGTCACCAGGCCACTGTGGATCGCAGGTTGGCGGGGGCGCACTTCCTGCGGGTCAGAAGCCCGGCCTTGTCAGGGTCCTGCCGGCTCCTTTCCACCTGCGCTACCTGGCAGCCGTGGGCAGGGCGGCGGTTTCCCTGGACAGCCGAAGGGGTCTCTGAAGCTCCGGGCACAGCCTCGCCCCGCGCCGCCTGGAGCACCAGGCACTGTGGGGCTTTCTGCACCAGTCGCACACGGCCACTCCGCGCGCACCCCTGCTGCCCAGGCTCCCGGGGATCCGGAAATCCCTGAGGCCAGAATCCCTGTGCCGCCGTCGGCCGTATGTGGGCGCCTTCGTGGGGAGGACAGGTGTCCGCGTGCCCATCACAGCAGATTCAGCAGCAGTGACAGAGACCAACAAGGACGCCAACCGGGTTACCTGTGCGCCCAGCGCAGATCTGTGTCTGGAACCTCTGCACCCCACAGTATTCATAGACACTGGCATAACTCGCTTATAACGTAACTGTGCATCAGGATTTTCATTATCACATAATTATTATTTTCATTGTTAGCACGCGTGCACACACACGCACACCCCACGCCAGCTGCCCTGCGTGCATTCGGCTCCAGGAGCATGCACCTGCTGCGCTTGCAGAGATCTCAGCAGAGCAGAGGCACCGCTGGACACTGGAATAACCCTCTGTCTCCTCATCAAGGCTTTGCGCTGCTCGAAGCCCCTCTCTCAGGTGGGCAGAGGGCATCCGTCCACTGCCGGGACACCCGCACCACCGGGCCGGGCCACGTGCGAACTTTGGGAGGGGCCCCAGGTGAGGCCCCACTTTCCCCTTGCGGGCGGCCAACGACACTTGTGTGTCCACATCGCGGCCGCCTGCCCTGCCCCTGGGGCGCACGGAGCGGGACTCAGGGACAGTGGAGGCCAACTCCATACACAGGACCGCGCAGCTGCGGCAGAACCCGGGGCCGCCCCACGTGCTTTCAGGTTGGGCCCAGCCATGCGCAACCGAGGGCGCAGACTCGGAAATGTGTGGACTCCGCCAGCAGGCTCCCCATGCACACGTGCGGGAGCCCCCATTAACCACCCTGGTCCCCCTCACACGGAGCCTGGCCGCTGCCTTCCCCGGGGGAGAGACCCGGAATTGCACGCATCCTGGAAGACCCGATGCCGGAGTCCCGAGACGACCTAGGAGCCAGGAAATGGGGTCCGCAGCCCCAGATCGAGTCCAATCTCCGGCGAACAGGTGTGGAGCTCAGTCTCTGGCATGGCTGGAGCGATCCTGTGGGTATTGCCGGGCTCCTGGAACTGCTCCCGGGCACTGTCATCCCGGCCCAGTGTTCTCCAGATTCCGAGCTCCGGAACGAAAAAATAGAAGCGTCCGCCAGGGGGCGACCGACAGCCCCGCCAAGTTGGGGAGACCCAGGCCCCAGGCGGGCAAAGGAGCTGCACTCCCGACTCGGGCCCGTCTGCTCCACTCCACGCGACTGTCTCATCCCGGGTCATCGAAGCTCCCTCCGACTCTGCCTTTCTAATAAATATTAATACAGAATTTTAAATACTGATAGAAACAAGCCTTACAAGCGTTGCAATAGGCGCAGTGAGGGGAATAGAGGCGGGGTCTGATGACCGGAAGTGATGCAGGGGCTCCGGGCAGCGCAGGACAGTCACAATAAATTCCATTTGTAGAAACTCTTGAGCTTTATTAAAAGGAAAACGTTAAGTTACCAGCAATAAAAATTCATAAGTATTCCAATCAGAAAAGAGAATCCTGGGTTTTCAACACGAATTTTTATTTTAAAGATTTATTTGAAAGGCAGACGAGAAGAGAGAGAGAGACTGAAACCTTCCATCTGTTGGTTTATTCCCTTTATAGCCACAACGCTGGCAGGAGCCAGGAGCTTCTTCCGGGTCTCCCACGTGGGTGTAGGGGCCCAAGCCCTCGGACCATCCTCTGCTGCTCTCCCAGGCGCATTAGCAGGAGCTGGATCCGAAGCGGAGCAGCCGAGCCCTGATCCAGTGCTCACATGGAATGCAGGTGTCACCGTTGGTCCCTTTAGCCATAAATTTATTGGCGCTCTCAAGCAGAACTGGGGCCCCCCTGACCTGACTCAGCTCTGACCTTGCGCTGGGTGGGTGGAGAGGGGGGCATTGGAAGGGCAGTGTCTGCTGCTTCTTCCCTGCACAGGAACCTGCGGTTCTCCCTTAAATGCTGGGCAATGCTGAACCGGGGACGGTCAAAGCCAGGGGACCTTTTGTCCTTTCTGTCTCCATGCGAGGTCAGCGCACATGCTCCCCGTCCCTGGACACAGCTTTTGCCCGCGCAGATCCAGAACCCGAAGGCTCTGGGAGGAGTTCCGGCTCCAGCCCATGTTTCCGTCTCTGACTCCTCGGTTCCCTGCCTTCCGCGGCCCTGACGCCCGTGGTTCCTGGTCTAAAACGCACCGCGTCGCGCATCCGTCTGTGGGAGGGTCCGTGACGGTTCTTGGGGCCACAAAGAGGGAACAAAGTGAGAAAAAATATGACAGATGCAAATGAAAAATCGGGATGAAAGATGCTATCATGAGCATCAGGCAAACTTTAGCGCCAAGATCTAATGCGACACTAGGAAGAATTAAAATGTATGGAAAAACTTCACAACCCCAAATACAGAAACATAGAGGAATGCACTTGAGGCAAGAGAAAGAATGCCATAGAAAGGAGGAAGAGATGAGGATTCATCAACGTGAGATGGAAGAACAAATGAGACCCAAGAGAGGAAAGTTACAGTCATATGGGCTAAATGGGCCCAAGAGAAAGAGACGTGAGAATGGGAGGTGGAGGAGCAATGGACAGCGAAAGTCCCAGAAATTCCCACCTCCAGGTGGTGGTGGCGGCGGCATAGGTGACGAAGCTAACCCTGGAGTTCCGCAGCACCATGAGTGGTTTCGTCATGGGAAGCGGCATGCGCACTGAGCACTTTGGGCAGGGAGGTGCCGGGCCTGTGGGTGGACAGGGTCCTAGAGGAATGGGGCCTGGAGCTCCAGCAGGATATGGTAGAGGGAGAGAAGAGTATGAAGACCCCAACAGAAAGCCCGATTTTAGACGTGACAGAGAGGCTTTCATTCCATTTGGTTTTGTCTTTTCTTGTTTAGATATCAATCTTTTACATTCATGCATTTTAGTAAAAAAATCTTCCTTTTTATGGATGTTAGCAATTTATTGACCAAATATTTGTAAATGGTCTGTTTGGGCAGGTAAAATTATTTAATGTAGTGTCTGAAACAGGAGAGTATTTTTTCCCCTTTTATTCCCATTTTAATCTTTTTAACTGTATAATGTTCCTGAAGTTATAGCAGTGTATGTGTGCCACTGAATTTCCGAAGTGTACCAAGTTTTTTCCTGTGCTTCAAATAAATAAAAAATTAGTTATAATATTGACCTTCAACTTTTTCAAGTTTCTATGTACATTAGGCTAAAAGGTTCACTGGTGCTCGTGACCCCACCAGGTCCACCCAGCGACCGCCTCCGCTCCCCTTTCCCCGCCCTGAGGACCGAGTTCGAGGCCTCCCATCCCCGCTGTCCCATTCTGAGGGAAGCCTGAGCCACTGTAGCCCCAGCTTCTCAGCAGCTCAGGCACAGCCCCCGGGTCCCCCCACAGGCCTCGTGCCTGGGAACTTTGCGCGGTGGAGCCCTGCGCTAGGCCCTCGGGGGCGCCAGGCGGATGCACAGGTCCCTGACTGGGTGGGGCGATCAGAGCGTCTGCACCCTGGGAGCAGAACCAGCACCGTCCGGGGGCGGGGCCTGGAACCTCTGGGGGCGGGGCTGGAACCATCAGGGGCGTGTCCTGAGCCTTCCAGGGCGGGACTGGAACCCCTGGAGGCGGGGCTGCAACACCTGGGGGCGGGGCCGGCCTAGGACACGCCCGCCTGCAGTCGCTCCAGCCCGTCCGCATACTGGGAGGCCGCCAGCGCTCCTCTGGAACACGTCCAGGGCCGCCCCGCAGCTCTACCTCACCGCGCGCTCCGGGTCCGCCGCGTGGGCCCGCAGCGCCGCCAGGCAGGCGGGCTGGGCGATGGCGCCCAGGGCCTCGGCGCACTCGTGCCGCACCGTGGGGCTCTCGGCCCGGCGCGCCAGGGCGGCCGCTCATGCTGCAGCTGGTCCAGCACGTAGCCCACCTCCTGGTGGACAGGGCGCGGCCTCCTCGCCGCCGGCGCTGCGCAGGGCGAACCGGGCGCAGTAGCGGTCGAAGAGCGGCCAGGCCTCGTCCGGCAGCGCCTCTCGCAGCCCCCACGTCGTGCTCCTCGGCGGGCAGCGCGGGGTCCACCGAGAGGTAGGGCCCGGCCGCAGGCTCCGCGCCGCGCTGCGGCCACTACAGACGCCCACGGCCAGCTGGCCCGTCTTGGCCACCGCGATCATGGGTCCGTGGAATACGTCTTCAGGAGCTCCAGGACCTTGGGGTCCCCCAGGGCCCCCAGGGCCTCCCTGCAAAGAACGGCCCCAGAGCTCGCGGGGCCGGAAGCTGAGGGCTCATGTGATTCACTGCAAGCCTGAGAGCATCTGGGCCTTTGAATGGCACCCGCGGTTTCCGGGAAATGTCAGTGCAGGCTCAGCTCTGCTTTCTACACATCCCTGCTCCTTGTTTACAAAGAAGACATGGACGCTGAAGGAGCTTCCTGCGTTGTCTGGTGTTACAGGGAGCAAGCTTTGGTGCTGAGTGTTTTTAAATGGCTATGAAAGCAAAACTGAATGGTGAGTCTTTTCATTCAGGGATATGCAATTAAGACTGGAATGAGTGTAAGACTATTGGTCTAGGGAGAAACTGGATTTGATTAAGTGGCTCTTTCACGGCCCCATGATCTATTCTTTGGATGTTTTTAAAAAGTGGAAAGGTCATTTTGCTGCATTTCCCCATTCTTGTTTTTAAGGAACAACAGATTCCAAACCCTACAAATGGCTTGTATTGAATTTTACATTTGAATTACAGATTGTTAAATATGAAAAAACACACAAGAACATTAAGCAAAACAAAATGGGTAAACTAACAGTGTAAAAGGTTGTCAAAGGTATGAGACAGCCCAAATTATCTCACAATGTTGGTGAGAGGTTAAAACAGTTCACTCTTACCAGCGCCGAGGCTCACTAGGCTAATCCTCCGCCTGGGGCGCCAGCACACCAGGTTCTAGTCCCGGTCCGGGCGCCGGATTCTGTCGGGGTTGTCCCTCTTCCAGGCCAACTCTCTGCTATGGCCAGGGAGTGCAGTGGAGGATGGCCCAAGTCCTTGGGCCCTGCACCCCATGGGTGACCAGGATAAGCACCTGACTCCTGCCTTCAGATCAGCGCGGTGCGCTGGCCGCAACGTGCTGGCCTCAGCGGCCATTGGAGGGTGAACCAATGGCAAAAGGAAGACCTTTCTCTCTGTCTCTCTCTCGCTGTCCACTCTCCTGTAAAAAAATTTTTAAAAAAAGCAGTTCACTCTTTTTGGAAAAGGATCTGGTAGCTTCTAAAAATGAAAACCCAAACCTTCTGTAAAATCCATCTACCAATTATATTCCCTAGTATGTATTCCAGAGAAAGTCAAAAAAAATACAGAAAGTCTTAGCACAAGTGCACATAGCAGTTTTGTTGATAACAGCCAAAAACTGGAAAGAGTCTAAGTTCTGGGAATATACTAAGGAGTAACAATAAAGTATTTGTAAATGAACATGGAAAAATCTGAAAAATAAGAAAATCAGACAGAAAAAGCTATGTAATATATGACTCCATTTATATGAAACTATACATAAAACTAATCCCTGCTCATAAAAGTAAAAAGTCATAGCAGTTGTTGGCATTGAGATGAGCAAAGGTAAGGATGAAAGAGAATAATCCAAAGAGAACATTCTGGGACAGTGGTAATCTCCAATATTTTATAAAGAAAAGTAAGAAGCAATGACCAAGTGGCGCTTATCCCAGGAATCCAACATTGGTTTAGGATTAAGAAAATGCACAATGTAATTCAACATATTAACAGTACGAACAAGGGAAATTGTATAATAAAAGCCTATGATGAGACCAATAGATGTATCAGAATTATATGTACTTATGGATAAATTTAATATGGGAAATATCTGTATACTGAAAACTAAGGCATTGCTGAAAGATATTTCAGGAAAATTAAAAGATTTTATCATGCTCACAGTTTAGAGCCTTGATATTTAGGAATTTCAAATTCTTTTTAAAGTGATTTATAGAGGGGCCAAAGGTGTGGCATAGCCGTAAAGCCGCCACCTGCAGTGCTGGCATCCCATGAGGGTGCCGGTTTGAGTCCCGGCTGTTGCACTTCTGATCTAGCTCTCTGCTATGGCCTGGGAAAGCAATGGAAAATGGCCCAAACCTTTGGGCCCCTGCACCCATGTAGGAGACCCAGAAGAAACTCCTGGCTCTGGCTGCCAATTGGGGAGTGAACCAGGAGATGGAAGATCTCTCTCTGCCTCACCTTCTCTCTGTGTAACTCATATAAATAAAGAAATCTTTAAAAAAAATAAAGTGATCTATAGATTCTAAGCAATACCCAACAAAATCTCATCAATTTCTTTTTAAAAGCTTTATTTCTTTGAAAGGCAGATTTACAGAGGCAGTGAGAGAGGGAGTGAGCAAGAGAGAAATTCCAACTGCTTGTTAGCTCTTTATCCTTCTGGCTTTCTACATGATTGGCAGTGGACTGCAGGGATGGGAACTGTGTGTCACTGTGTATCTCTGGTGGCCCTTGTGGCATCTTCCTGGTTGTGGTTAGCCTGGCTCCAGTCGGCCTATACACACACCACTGTCATCGCTGGCTCTGGAGTTTCTGTAACAATTACTGGAGCAGGACGTGCTTGTGCTGGAGTGGTTTTATTCTATGGGCCTGAAGATTTTTCTACACCACCACTGCCACCTCCATCTTCTTCCCAGTTATCACCTGGATCTTCTCTCATTATCATCTTCTTCCTTTTCACTTATCTGCATCGCCTGAACTTGGAGGCCACTATAATCCACCTCTTTTTGCTCAAACTCTTTCCATTCATCTTCATCTTTCGTCACGGCCTTGGTGGCAGCCCCAGTGCCCAAGGTGCTGCTGTCTCCCGGTCCAGCCCCTTCACCCACCCCGCCGCCCGCTGCTCGGCTGCTCCTGCCAGGACTGCCCTCCACACCCGCGGTGCTCGCCACAGGCTGCTCTGCTCTTCCTCCTTCTTCTTGTCCCTTTTGGCGAAGACGTTGTCCAGGCTCCCCTCCTCCATCTCAGCAGGGGCCATGGCTTCCTTGGCCAGGATGGGTGGGGCCCGCAGCAGGTGAAGCCCTCGGGGCCCCGAGCAAGGGCTCCAGGTTGGCTCTGTGCTCACCGGGCCAGGTGTGGTGCAGCCCCAGCCCTGAGGGGTCCCTGAGGTACGGGCAGTAGGGTACGCGGCTCCCACTGTGTGCTGAGGAGTGCTGGGTCTAATCATGCAAGTTCAATTCATGCTAACTATCAAACAAAAATGAAGCATTTTTCATCTTTCAAACTGTGGTTTTCACACTGTAATTTTTCTATCTTAAAATACAAACATACTAATCATTGTGTCACACTTGTCAACAGTGATCAGGACAGTTACACGCTGTGTTAGTCTGTAGTCTGGGAACAATAGGTTACACAATATAATGTAGCCCAGGTGTGTAGTAGATTATATCAGGAAAATTTGTGCAAGCATAATCTATGATGTTCACACAACTACAGAATCACCAAATGATGTACTTTGCAGAATTTCAGTTATTAAGTGAAGAAAAACCATAAACACACACACAGACACACACACACACTACATCTAGGAAAGTAGATGTGAAATGTTTTTATTGTTCACTCACTTTCTATTTTTGAGCACACAAACTAACCAATGTCATGGTGCCACTGTAGTATTAAACTGAAAACTACCTCATGTCCTTATGTGTTTATTTAACTTCTCAAGTTTCAATATATTTAACATGCACACAGATGCTTCAAGAACTTTTTCTTTCTTTTTCGTGTAGTCTATAATTTTTTTGGGGGGGAATACAACTCCGTGTTGCAAAATTACACCACAGCCCCTCAAGGCAATCACCGAATCTGTGTTGTTTATTTTATCACCAGAGACTGACGAGTGTCTTGCATGTTAAAAGTGCTTAACAAATATGAACATGAAAATTTTAAAAGTGTTATTTAGTCTCTCAAGACTTACCATGTTCTTCATTTCACTTGAATTTTCCCACTTTGTTCCACTTTCTTTTGCAGTAGTCAATCTTCAAAGATACTAGTACCACTGACAGTTATGAATTTAGTATCACTGAAAACAGAACAAAATCACTTGCCACTCTTTAAAACAATTTATGTCTATATATATTTAAATATTTTATTTATTTGAGAGGCAGAGTTACAGTCAGAGAGGGAGAGACAGAGAAAAAGGTCTTCAATCTGCTGGTTCACTCCCCAAATGGCCCAATGGCTGGAGCTAGGCTGATACGAAGCCAGGAGCTTCTTCTGGGTCTACCACATGGGGGCAGGGGCCCAAGCACTTGGGCCTTCTTCCATTACTTTGCCATAGCAGAGAGTTGGATCAGAAGAGGTGCAGCTGGGACATGAACCAACACCCATATAATGTATAGAGTATCTCCAAAAACCCTAACAACCTTACTGTAGAGGCCACCGATCCAAACCAGCTACATCTGGTGCGGACATTGGTCCAAACTCAAGGTTTTTTTTGTTTGTTTGTTTGTTTGTTTTTGACAGGCAGAATGGACAGTGAGAGAGAGACAGAGAGAAAGGTCCTCCCCTGCCATTGGTTCACCCTCCAATGGCCGCCACTGCCAGCGCACTGCGGCTGGTGCACCACGCTGATCCAAAGGCAGGAGTCAGGTGCTTCTCCTGGTCTCCCATGTGGGTGCAGGGCCCAAGCACTTGGGCCATCCTCCACTGTATTCCCAGGCCATAGCAGAGAGCTGGCCTGGAAGAGGGGCAACCAGGACAGAATCCAGTGCCCCGACCGGAACTAGAACCTGGTGTGCTGGCGCCGCAAGGCAGAGGATTAGCCTATTGAGCCGCGGCACTGGCCAAGGCATAGATATTTTAACATTTCTATTCAGCAGTGCAATGGAATATTGTGCTAAAGAAATCACACACACAAAAGAAAAAAACTCCAGATTGCATACAAAAGAGCAAACGTGACTTGTAACATCTAAGACATATTTGCAAGCAAAAGACATTCTGAGGTATTCACTAAAATCCCAAAGTAAAACTCAGTGATGTTCAGAATATAAAATAAATACATAAGCATCAATCATATTTCTGTAGAGCAGCAATGAACATCATGAAAATATAATTAGTATTAGCATTCAATGTAGCGTCAAAGTGAAAATATTACTAAGAAATTTAAAAAATTGCATTTTATACTAGAAAAGAAAAATATAAGAACACACATAAGAACACACAATTTTAAAACAAAGCAGTGATTTCAGTAAGACATTTTAATTTTAATACTGCAAAAAATGTAATTATAACTAGTCATTGGAAATGCAATCAAATTTTGGGAAATATATCAATTCCTATACAGTAAAATGACTGATTCAGCCATAGACAAATGTTGCCAGGCACATGAAGAGCATGGGACCCTCATAAACTTCCAGTGCAGCCACTATGGACAGCAATTTGGCAGTTTCTCAGCTTGTTCTACATGGGACTGTTTATTGCCTCAGTAGTTTATCTCCCAGGTATGCCACTAAAAGATACAAAATCCACACACCAATAAAGGCTCACTGCAGCAATATTCATGAAAGCCAAATATGAAAGCAACCCAAACACTAATGTGTAAGAAAACCAGTGTGCAGTATATCTTTTATAATGGCATACTATTTGGCAATACAAATCAATTAAGAAATGAAAGACCACAAAAATAATGAAAGTCAAAATATTTTAAGAAAGAGGAAATCAGAAGCAAACCCCACACATTGTAGCATATCCAAAAGAATGGTGGATCTCTGGAGATAGAGTTTAGATTAATGCCTGTCTGGGGATACTGGTGGATGAAGAGTTATTGTAAATAATATGAAGAATTTGGTGATTAATGAACATACATTCATATTAGACTGTACTTATGATCACTGAACTCCAAAAATATGACAAAGCATGGAATACTCACTTGAAACATTATGGCTGGGCAGAGAGACTCCTGACTTTGGGATTCACAGAAGAAACTAAAGACAAACAAATATGACAAGGTTTCACATACTCTGCTCATTTTGGTTCAAAAATATTTAAGACCATAAACAAAGGGGCCCTTACTGTTCAATGGACAATGTTCAGTATGAAAGAACTATCATTTAGGAAATTTTTACACCGAAATTAACATTTAATTCCATATTTCTTATTTTATATTACAGACAGCTCCCGACACTTCTCCCGTGTCGCAGGCTCCATGCCCCGCAGGTGCCGGGAGAGGAGCTGAGCCTCCAGGTCATGGTCCAGAGGGTCACTCCACTCCCGCAGGGTCCCCTGTGCCCGCGTCCTGTCGCAGCCCCCACCTGACTCCATGGAGTTGGAGGCCAGAGACTTGCTACAAAAGAGGGTGTTGGCCTCGCTGGTGCTGCTCAGCTCCAGCTGGAACAGCAGGTCCAGGAATTCCATATATTGTAATTCCATATGCACTTAAGAAATACTTCATTTTTCATGGGTGAAACAATTTAAAAGATGTACTTAGCATCAATTTAAGATAAAGCACTACCTCTTAAGTACTCCACTAAGTGATTTAATGTACAGTAACACTCTCCAAGTGGGGTTAACTATATGAGCAACATGTAGGAACAAGGAAAATAACACTACTAATAATAGATAACTTTATGTCAAACTTTCTAACAAAGCAAAAGAGAAAAGACAGTATTACTTTTATTATATGTAGGAATAAATAAGCCAGGTTTGGTCGTCATTGCTATTTTCAAGATTCTGTGTCACTAAAATCTATATAGGAAGGTGTCACTAGGAGAGAAACCCTTAGTATTGATGATAATAGATTTTTCAGTACATAATATACAATTACAAACTGTTGTATTAAGCATTGCTCCTGTGTTAAACCATTGTCAATCCTCACAGTTCTGTGAGTTAGGTAACATTAGGCATCTTGTAAAGGAAGTAACTAAGTACAAGAAGGCCAAGTGATTTGCCTAAACTCAGACAGCCCACCCTCAGCAGACTCTCAATTCAAATCCAGGAATTCTGGCCAGAAGACAGGTTGTAACATGTACAGTAGATTTTACTTTTAAAACTAATTTTAAAAAGTACTTTTTTTAAAAGTAGATTTTTACTTTTAAGGGTTTTAAGTAGGAAGACTTTATAAGGGACAGGTATGAGACAGAATAACATTAGTAACATTTTGGACTTGTTAGGATTTAATTACACAACTGGTATCCAAAGAGAGATCTCAAGTAGGCAGTATGATACACTAATCTGAAATGAAGGAGGGTTCCTGGGCTAGAGATACAAATGTGGAAATCATTAGTACATACAAGGTAGTAAAAGTCATTAGAAAGAATATCAAAGATTGCCCTCTAGAACAATTCTATGTTTAAAAAGAGGGGAATGAGAAAAAATGGACTATGATGAATACACTAGAAAGGCAATAGAAAACTAGATAAATGAGTGACAGTTTTATGTTTATTTCAGAATATTTATGATTAAGGCCAATATTTGTCATTTTTGATTTTGGATGGTAGCCATTTTAACTGGGAAGAGGTGACACCTCATTGTGATTTTTATTTGCATTTTCCTGATGACTAGTGATTCTGAATTTTTTGTCATCTGTTGGCCATTTTTATTTCATTCTTAGAAAAATGCTTGTTCATGCCATTTGTCCATTTTTTGACTGGAGTGTGTTTTGTTATTAAATTTCTTGAGCTTATTATATATTCTGGATGTTAATCCTTTATTGGATGTATATTTTGAAAATATTTTTCCCATTTTGTTGATTACCTCTTCACTTTGTTAATTATTTCATTTTTTGCACAGCAACTTCTTGCTTGATGTAATCACATTTGTCTATTTGTGTATGTTTTATTACCCATGTTTCTGGGATCTTACCCAAGAATTCTTTGCCTAGGCCAATATATTGTAGACTTTCCTCTATGTTCTTCTCTAGTAATTGTGATGGTTTTGGGTATTAGGTTTAGATGCTTGATCCATTGTGAGTTGGAGCAAACTGGTTTCAAACTTCAGCATATGAAATCCAGCTTTCCAAATACTATTGTAGAAGACACTGAATTCAGTTTTAAAATATTATTTATTTATTTAAAAGGCAGAGATACAGAGAGAAAAAGACAGCGAGATTAGGGGGAAGAGATAGAGAGAGAGAGAGAGAGAGAGAGAGAGAGAAAAGAGAGAGAGAATCAATCTACTGGTTCTCTCCCCAAATGGTTTCTCTGCAATGGCCGGGGCTGGGACAAACCAAAGCCAGCATTGCTGAGGTCCTCCTGAGTCTTTCACATGGGTGTAAGGGCCCAAGGGGAATTAGCACAAAGGTGGATTGGAAGTGGCACAGCTGGGGCTTGAACCAGCACCTATATGGGATGCAGAAACTGCAAGTAGAAGCTTAACCTTCTATGCCAGCCCTGAAGAGACTGAATTCTACCAAACTTTAAAGGAAGAACTGATCCCCATTCTTATATTATTCAAAACAATTGAAAAGGATAGAATCAATCCAAACCTGTTCTTTGAGACCAGCATTTCCTTAATTACAAAAGCACAAAGATGCAATAAAAAAGAACTACACACTAATATCCCTAGTGGACAAGATGCAAAAATTCTCAATAAAATAGTATCAAATAGAGTCTAGCAATACATCAACAAGATCATCTATCCAAAGTGGAATTGATTTGAGGGATGCAGGGGTGGTTCAACATACACAAATCAATAAATGTGTTATTTAAAATCAACAAAATGAAAGATAAAGCCATATGATTATCTCAATAGATGCAGAGAAACATTTGATGAAATACCACATCTTTTCATGAAAAAAACACTTTAAAAATTGCATAGAGAAGAAACATACCATGACACAATCAAAGCAATATATGACTAAACCACAGGCAGCATCATATTGAATGGGGATAAGCTGGGAAGATTTCCACTAAATCTGGAGCCAATGACAACCATTTTCACCATTATTTTCAGTATACTTCTGGAAGCTTTAGCCAGATAAATTAGGTAAGAAAAACAAATCAAAATGATACAAATTGGAAAAAAAAGAAGCATAATTATCCCTGTTTGCAGTTGATATGATCCTTTATATAAACAAACTGAAAGACTCTAATAAAAGACTATTAGAGGAGCCAGCATTGTGGCACAGCAGTTTAATGCCCTGGCCTGAGGCACTGGCATCCCAAATGGATGATGGTTCAAGTCCCAGCTGCTCCTCTTCCAATTCAGCTGTCTGCTATGGGCAGGGAAAGAAAGAAATGGAAGATGGCCCAAGTCCTTAGGTCCCTGCACCCATGTGGGAGACCTGGAAGAGGCCCCTGGCTTCTGGCTTTGGATTGGCATAGCTCCAGCCTTTGTGGCCAATTGAGGAGTGAACCAGTGGATGGAAGACATTTCTCTGTCTCTCCCTCTCACTGTAAATCTACCTCCCAAATAAATTATTACAATCATTTTTAAAAAGAGAAAGAAATAAAAGACACAAAATAGAAAGTTATCCCATGTTCATAGATTGGAAACATTAATATCATCAAAATGTCCATACAACCCCAAGTAATCGATAAATCCAAAGCAATCCCAATCAAGACACCAAAGATATTCTTCACAATTATAGAAAAAAAAAGATCCTAAAATTCATATGGAAAAATAGAAGACCCCAAATACTTACAGCAATCTTAAATAAAAATGAAGCTTGAGGCATCACAATACCAGATTTCAAGACATACTAGAGGGCTGTTATAATTAAAACAACCTGGTACTGGAACAAAAATACACATGTTGACCAATGAGACAGAATAGAAACCCCAGACATGAACTCACATATTGGCAACCAACTAATATTTGACAAGTGAAATAAAATCACTCCCTAGACAGAAAGATTTTTTTGTTTGTTTGTTTTTGACAGGCAGAGTGGACAGTGAGAGAGAGAGACAGAGAGAAAGGTCATTGGTTCACCCCCCAGTGGCCACTGCGGCTGGTTCACTGGGCCGATCCAAAGCCAGGAGCCAGGTGCTTCTCCTGGTCTCCCATGCGGGTGCAGGGCCCAAGCACTTGGGCCATCCTTCACTGCATTCCTGGGCCACAGCAGAGAGCTGGACTGGAAGAGGAGCAACCGGGACAGAATCCGGCACCCCGACTGGGACTAGAACCTGGGGTGCTGGCACCACAGGCGGAGGATTACCCTATTGAGCCACAGCACAGGCCGACAGAAAGATATTTTGAAAAACAAATGAGGAAGCTATTTTGGAGGAGGGTTTTCTGTTCAGAACAATACTACTGACAGGTTACATAAAATGACACTGAATAAATGACCTCTAATTTTGTAAAAATAAGTATTAACTTGGAGAGAACAAGCTTTGACGGGATCCTGGGATTGGAAATTACTGGAATGAGTTAAGGAGTAAAGGGAAACGATATTTATGACAGCGAGGAAAGGCAGTACTCTCACAGTGCGCATAAGCACTAAGTGTGTCACACATACACACACACGCACGCACCATGAGGTAGTTTAACTCACCATTAAAATCACCATTTTTTCCACTTCTCTGTCACAGAGTGGTGACCAGTGGCTGCACAACAGCATTTTCAAACCGCTGTCTAGATGGCAACCAGAACTCAGGAGCCCCGGCAGAGTGTAACAGTCACAAGTCAGCAGTGAGTACACTTGGGTTCCAGTTTGTTGGTCTTTGAAAACTAGGCTGTGACCGCTTGAAATGAGTTGGTCAAGTTCTCCGTGGCCCTCTGCACTGCGGGGCACAGCTGGGGGTCCCCACAGCTCGCCCCCGGCCTGACAGGCTGCTTCCCATGCGAGTCCCTCCAGTCTGCACACCTCAACTCCACCTGGAGAGCCTTCGGCAAACACGGCCAGCCCTCCCCTCCCCAGGACAGTGCCGCCTCCCACACCCAGACCAAACAAAGTGCAAGGAATCCAGGCTCCAGAAAAACGACATCTATTGTCCTCAGAGACCGCAAGGCGAGTCTCCTCAGGCCAGGAATGGAAGTCCTGGGGTCGTGGGGGTTGAGAGCCACGTCTCCTGTCACCACTTCAGCTCTGGGCCCACAGTTCTCTGCCCTTCGAATACTTCTCCTGCCTCCCCTGGGCCGCCTCTGGCTCCACTCCCGGGACAAGCGAGGTTACCAAAATTCATCTGCAGCTGGGACGTGATGTCATTTGCAGCTTTCTGGAAAACATGGGAGTCGTCCTCTTTGTCATCCTTTACCACAGCATCTCTGTATTTTGACTTGTGAATTGCCACTGCTTTGGAAGGGACAGTTGATTCTGGCTTCCGGGTGTTCAACTCGGACTTTGGTCTGGTCTGTTCTTGAAGATTCTTCCACTCATCTAAGGTCACCTCTTGAACTTGAGTTTCTTCTTCTACCTCTGACTCAGGGACTTTGCTTGGGGTTTCCTGCTCCAGAGTCCTGGGACTCCTCCATCACTGCGGTCGGCTCCATGTCACGGGTGTCTTTCCCTGACGCCCAAGTGCACACTCCATAGCCCATGTTGTCTTCAGTTCTGACTGCTGTTTTATCATTCCCGCCATATCTTTCAAAATCTTGTCTTCCCTCTGGTCGACAGCATCAAAGGCTCTGTTTCGGGGACTGCCCCTGCCTCTGCCTCGCATGCCCCCTCTCGGGCCTCCACGCCCTGGAAGAGGCCTCTCACGATCAAAGCTGTCCACTGGTTTTCATCTGTAAACGTCTCAGCTGTGCAGTCCACCTGCCTCTCGGTCTCACAGGGGCGGGATTCCCTGTAGGGTCTCCGCTCTGCTCCATCAAGCGTCACCCCTGCGCTGGCTGTCAGTCCGTCCTTGCTGCTCCCCTCTTCTGGGAGTTCGTTTCTGGGCAAGTGGCTGGCGTGCCGCCGCCGGGGCTGTCGGGCTGCTGAGCGCGGGGCCAGGAGGCTCTTGCGCTCCTTCTGGGACTCCCTCCTCGCGCCAGGTCTGTGGCCAAGGCCGCGGCTGGGCTCTGGCCCCCACGGCCACCGGCTCCAGCCATGGCCGCTGCAGCCCCCTAGTCGCGCCTCTTGTGCTGCAGCTGCTGCTGGCACTGGCGCTCGGCCTTGAGCAGGATGTCGAAGGGGTCCGACTCGTCGTCCAGCGGCAGATGGAAGCGGTTGGCCACGACGCAGCCGAAATTCTCCTGCTTCGCGGCAGCGGCAGCCACGGGGCTCCCCAGAGCGCCCTTGATGCCACCGCGGCCGCCTGTGGGCCCGCCGCGGGCAGCCCACGCGATCCAGTCTCAGGAAGACCCATCCTGACCCGAAGCTGCTCCTTGCCTGCACAGGATGAGTCTCAGGTCTGCACGCCTCCAGGCATTCACTTTTGTCCTGGTCACCACGCTGTTCTTTGTGCGCAGCTACATCAGCTTCAAACATGCAGGCATCCCATCTGCCGTGCTGGATGGGCTTGGCCACCAAGGAGAACCAGGTGGCGAAGACCAAGTGTGGCCTCAGCAAGCCCTGCCCGGCCAGCTTTGCGTTTTGATCTCCAGCGGGCTGCCAATGCCGTGGGCCCCTCCATGTGCTTTGAAAACCACATTATCATGAGTCCAGTGAAAAACAACGTGGGCAGAGGCCTGAACATTACCCTGGTGAACGGGACCATGGGACTGGTGCCGAGACACAACTCCTTCAACATGTACTGGAGACACCAAGACTTCAGTGCGATTCCTTAAAGAAGTTCCAATGGGCACGTTGGTGCTGGTGGCCTCCTACGATGACCCAGGGACCAAGATGAATGACGACATCAGGAAGCTCCTCTCTGACCTCGGCAGCTCCTATGCCACACAGCTGGGCTGCTGCGATAGCTGGGTGTTCCTGGGGGCCGAGAACTCAAGAGCAAAAGCCCCTTTGAGGAATACCTGAAGAACAACCCAGACACAAATATGAGGGCTGGCCAGAGCTGCTGGAGATGGAAGGCTGTGAGCCCAACAACCTGTTCTAGGATGGCCGCGGCTCACCCAGGCCCAGGGCTCTGGGAAGCTCCTGCCCGACTCAGGGGGCAGAGGTCCAGCAGGGCCAAGGAGGAGGCAGCACCGGTACAGAGAGCGCCGAGGGGCTGCACACACCGCACCTCGCTGCCCTTGGTCAGAAACCAAACCTGCCCAGCACCCCGAGAGCTCCTACCTGGGAGCTGCACGGATTCTGGCAGCTGCCATGTGAGGGGGGCACCGGCGTGCTGCATCCAGGGCCAGCTGCCGGCCCACCCTGAGGGAGGACTGCCCGCCCACACCCGAGCAGAATTAAAGTTGTTGTTACTGATTCGGAAAAAAAGTACTGAGTGACAACCATACATGATCTGATTATCCTTTATCTGTGTTTTCTAATCCTTAAATAATAATTATGAATTATATTTGCAACACTTCACAGTTTTTAAACTGTGAAATGGGCCGGCACTGTGGCTCACTAGGCTAATCCTCCGCCTGTGGGGCCGGCACCTCGGGTTCTAAACCCGGTTGGGGTGCCGGATTCTGTCCCGGTTGCTCCTCTTCCAGGCCAGCTCTCTGGTGTGGGCCAGGAAGGCAGTGGAGGATGGCCCAAGTGCTTGGGCCCTGCACCCACATGGGAGACCAGGAGAAGCACCTGGCTCCTGGCTTCGGATCGGCCCAGTGCGCTGGCCGTAGCGGCCACTTGGGCAGTGACCTAATGGAGGGAAGACCTTTATCTCTGTCTTTCTCTCTCTCACTGTCTAACTCTGCCTGTCAAAAATAAATAAATAAAATAAAATAAACTGTGAAATGAATATGTAGCACTAAAAGGCAGACCAAGGCACTGAAGGATACATTCCTAAAGTTAGAGAATAAAAGGACCTCTTGACAATTCCCAAATATGTATTAAGTGTACTAGTTGTCATTTTGTTTAGACTTCTAATACCACACAAAGATTGAAAAATCTCAAAGGCTTGGTACACATCATCTAATTCTATCCTAGTCAAAGATAAAAGATCTTAATCATATTAAATTTTTAATTGTTTTAAAAAAGGAAGTGTAGAAAGTAATCTTATTATATATGTAAAGCTTTGAAGCTTTATTTGAGCTCCCTCTTGAGAAACGTGGTGTGGCACACATTGTTGTCTCTAAAATGGGTAGTGACACACATGCACGGTGTTCTGAGCAGGAAGAGTCACTGCATTAGCAGTCCTTTTGGGCCAAATCCAGCTCCTTGCTATCTTTGTATTCTGTTGGAATACAATCACACCTGTTTACTTACAGTCTATACATATTTTAGGCAACAACAGAGATATTATGGTTCATAAACCATAAAGTATTTACTTTATGACTATTTATGAAAAGGTTTGCCAGTGCTATGCTTAGATCAAAGATCCTTTGATATGTTTTAATAGGTTTTATCCATCATTCAGAAATGTTTAGAGAGTATGTAACATTGTATGCAATTCCTCAACAATAGTCAACTAATTTGAGTGTTTATCATTTGAGCATTAATGCACTGGGAGGAAAATCCAAAAATCTCATGATTAGTCATTTTTTAGAAACAGATCAGAAAGCCAGAGTAGCATGGGGCTTTTCTTTGCACATCAAAAGATATCTCAAATATTATTAACTAAATTTACTAAGTTGTGTCATCAAACCAAAGGCTTTAAATATATTGAAATGGTCTAATAATCAGTATAATATAGATCTATCCTCATTTTGAAAATGGATGCATACCACATTATTCTATATGTATTATAATTTATTAATTTATTTATTGGCTATTAGACTATTTTCCAACTTTATGATATAGCATCATTAACAATGTCCTTAAAGTTCTGAGGTATACCTTTAATATATGTATGAAATATTTCAACCAATGTAGGCTATTTATATTACATATATTATCTCATTATGTTATATATAATATATTACATGTGTCCTTACATAGATGTGCATATTAATGTATAGTATTTCTTGTTTTCTGTGGGATATAATTCCTGGGAAGTAGTTACAAAATATTTTTTTACAAAAGAGAAGAATCAGAAGCCAACCCCCACACATTGTAACATATCCAAAAAAAAGAAATGGCCAACTCTGGAGACAGAGTTTAGGTTAAAGGCAGTCTGGGGTTAATGGTGGATGAGGAGTTACTGTAAATAATAATTTAGAGATTAATAAAAATGTGTTTATATTAGACTGTGCTTATGGTTATAGAGCTCCAAAAATATGACAGGCATGGAATACTCACTTGAAATATTATGGCTGGGCAGAGAGGCTCCTGACTTTGGGCTTCACAGAAGAAAGTGAAGACAAACAAATAAGACAAGGTTGCACATATTTTGCTTAATTTGGTTCAAAAATACTTAAGACCCTAAACACAAGGGGTCTTACAATTCAATGGGGCAATATTCAGTATGAAAGAATTACACATATTTAAGAAATTTTTGCACCTAAATTAACATTTAATTCCATATTCCATATTTGATATTGCCTAATTCAAATTAATTCCAAATACACTTAAAGAAATACTTCATTTTTATTATGTGAAACAATTTAAAAGATGTATTTAGCATCAACTTAAGGTAAAGTACTACCTCCTTTTTTTTTTAAGGTCTTCCTTCCATTTGTTCACCCCCCAAATGGCCGCTACGGCCAGCGTGCTGCGGCAATCTAAAGCCAGGAGCCAGGTGTTTCCTCCTGGTCTCCCATGTGGATGCAGGGCCCAAGGATCTGGGCCATCCTCCACTGCCTCCCGGGCCACAACAGAGAACTGGACTGGAAGAGGAGCAACCAGAACAGAACTGGTGCCCAACCAGGACTAGAACCCAGAGTACCGGTGCTGCAGGTGGAGAATTAGCCTACTGAGCCATGGTGCTGGCCAAAGTACTACCTCCTAATCGCTCCACTTAGCATAATAAAACACCAATTCTGTTATTTCCAGATTATGTTAGTCTTAATAAACTACTTCCAAAGACAATAATATTAGACGTGAAACTAATTTAAATGTTTTAACACTCCTTAAACTTATACACCAAGTAAGATACTGTTTGGAGTTTATTTCATAACATTAATTATACACATGTATGGCATACAGAGTGAAATTTTAATTCATGCATACAATGTGTACTGATCTAGGATAGACCACATACTAGGCTGCAAAGCAAGTCTCAGCAATTCAAAAGACTGAAATCAATATCATCAAAATGACCATACTGCCAAAAGCAATTTACAGATTTAATGTTATACCAATAAAACTACCAAGGACATTCTTCTCAGACATAGAGAAAATGACACTGAAATCCATATGGAAACACAAGAGATGTGAATAGCTAAAGCAATCTTACACAACAAAAACAAAGTCAGATGCATCACAATGCCAGATTTCAAGATTTACTGCAGGACATGTATCATCAAAACATCCAGGTACTGGCAGGAAAACAGATGGACAGACCAATGAAACAGAATAGAAATTCCAGAAATATATCCATGCATCTACAACCAATTTATCTTTGACAAAGGAGCTAAAATCAATCCCTGGAGCAAGGATAGTCTCTTCAACTGGCATAGACAAAGAGTTCTTGGAAAAGACCCCAGATGCCCAGCGAATCAAAGCCAAAATTGGCAAGTGGGATTATTAGCTTCTGCACTGCAAAGAAAGCACACAGCAAAATGAAGAGGCCACCACAGAATGGGAGAAATTATTTGCAAACTATGCCACTGATAAAGGATTAATAACCAGAATATACAAAGAACTGAAGAACCTAAGCAACAATAAAAGAAACAACCCAATTAAGAGATAGGCAAAGGACTTAAACAGTTATTTTATTTTTCAAAACAGGAAATCCAAATGGCCAACAGACACCTGAAAAAATCCTCAGGACCACTACCTATCATGGAAATACAAATCAAAGCCACATTGAAGTTTCACCTCACCCCATTTGAATGTCTTTCATATAGAAATCAACAAACAATAAATCCTGGCAAGAATGTGCATAAAAAGGTACCCCAACTCACTGTTGGTGGGAATGTAAACTGGTACAGCCACTGTGGAAGACAGTTGGAGATACTTCAGAAATCTGAATATAGAACTACCATATAACCCAGCCACTCCACTCCTGGGATTTTGCCCAGTGGAAATGAAATTTGCACATGCAAGAGTTATCTGTACTCCATGTTTATTGCAGCTCAAATCACAACAGCTAAGATATCTAATCAATCCAAATGCCCATCAACTGAAGACCAGATAAATTATGGGGTATATACACCATGGAATACTACACAGCAGTAAAAAAAATGAAATCAGTTGGAACAAAATGGATATAACTGGACATCATCCTTTGATTCACAATCATCACCCATTGATTCTCTCCAGAAACATGTTTCTAAAACACAAACAAGTGCAGTTTCTAGGCTCATGAAACTTTGTGAAGAAAAATGTGAAGTGAGTGAAATAAAGAAAGGAAGAAAAGTCAGCAGTGGACCATCTGTAAAAGGAATTACGAATTTAGGAAATACTTGCTTTTTTAATGCAGTCATTCAGAACTTGTCACAGACTTATATCCTGACTGAACTTATGAATGAGATGAAAGAAAACGGTACAAAATTCAAGATTTTTCCTTCCTCAGACTCTCAGCTGGACCCACTGGTGGTGGAACTTCCAAGCCCTGGCCCACTGACCTCAGCCTTGTTCCTGTTTCTGCACAGCATGAGGGAGACTGAAAAAGGACCAATTTCTCCAGAAGTTCTTTTCAATCAGCTTTGCCAGAAGGCACCTCGATTTAAAGATTTCCAACCACAGGACAGTCAGGAGCTTCTCCATTACCTGCGGGATGTAGTGAGGACAGAAGAAACGAAGAGAATACAAGCTAGTGTTCTAAAGGCATTTAACAACCCAACTACTAAAGCTGCTGCTGATGCAACTAGGAAAAGGTCAAAGCAGATGGAAAAGGTGTGAAAATGAACTTCCTAGATCGGATCTTTATTGGTGAACTGACTAGCACAGTAATGTGGAAGAATGTGCAACTATCTCCACCACGGAAGATCCTTTCATTGGTATTTCCCTTCCTATAATAGAAGAAAGGGTCTCAAAGCCTGTGCTGTGGGAAGACTGAGTCAACACAGAAGTTCACAGGAAGAGATCATGATCAGTACAGTGGCACGGTTACCACGGAAATACTCACCAACCCAGACCTGCCAAGAAACACTGTCCTTCTAAAGATAAGAATCAGCAAATTCATGACAGAAAACGTCAAAGAAAACTCTCACCCGCAGGAGAAAAACCATTTTCACGTACCAGGAAAATGCGGACTTGGGCATGGATGGCTCTCCTTCAGTGTCTGCCGGCGCAATGGGTCCCAGCGAAAGCCCCAGCGACGGCAGCGGAAAAGAAGCCAGCGGTTCTGAGAGCAGTGTTGAGGCCCACAGTGAGGCCTCCGAGTCGAAAGCACTTCTAAGCAGGCGGGGCAGTGCAGGTCCCGCGGCAGACCCTGCGCACACACAGAGGGGACACTGCCATCCGCTAAGGAGACCGACCATAGTGAAGAGGGAGTGGCTAACGCCATTTCTGAACTTTGAGCAGCCCTGAAATTGGAGATGGAGATTTTGACAGAGAAAAGCAGCCACTTAGAATTCCAAATAAGTTAGGTTTTGCAGGGGAGGAGCATATGAGGCCTCGCAGTCCCCAGCATGCTTTTCAGACCCTCTCTCAGAGCTACATCACTACTTCCAAAGACTGTTCAGTTCAGTCCTGTCGCTACCAGTTTACGTCTGTGGAATTACTTATGGGGAACAACAAGCTTCTGTGTGAGAACTGTACTGAGAAGAAGCAGGAGTATCCAAAGGAAATCAGTTCTGCGGAGAAGAAAGCAGAGGGGTTCATGCTAATGCCAGGAAGCAATTGCTCTTTCTGCCGTTCCTCCTATCCCAATTCTCCATCTGAAAAGATTCCACCAGGCTGGCTTGAGTCTTTGTAAAGTCAACAGACATGTAGGTTTTCCACTTATGCTTGATTTAGCACCATTCTGTTCTGCTACTTGTAAGGATGTAAGTGTGGGTGATGAAGTTCTCTGTAGTCTCAGTGGCTCCACGAGAGGAGGGCACTACTCGGCTTATGTGAAAGCAAGAACACCCTCCAGGAAGTTATCAGAATATCTCACTGGAAAGAAGACTGGGCCTGGTGAGAAAGAACCTGACAATGAATCAGTGGGCCAGTGGGTCCATGTTAGTGACACTTATGTGCAGGCGGTTCCAGAATCAAGAGCACCTAATGCACAAGATTACCTTCTTTTTTATGAAAGACTATTATGAGATTCATTACTTGCCAATGGTAATATTTAGATTACTTTTATTTGAATGCTGCAACACCACCAACATATGTAATGTGCCTTTGTAGTCCTCTTTCTCCTGTAGGAATGGCATGACCCTCATATGCTTCCGAACTTCCTCACCATTGTGGGAAGCCCTTTTAAAGTAAGTTCAATGTACTCAGTGCTTTCAGATTTGCAGTCTCAAATAAGCAACTCAGAATTTACAGAAGAGGAAAACCCTTCACCATGTGGCTCGTTAATACAGGCAGTCAGAGTCAAATCATTCCTGAAGACAATGCTTCCTCAATGTGCTACACCTTCCTGATCTCATATATATGTGTATATCCTATGCCATTGTTTACTTATTATTTTTAAAATCTTTTCACCTTTTTAGCCCTAGCTTTTTTTTTATTGAGCAATCACATTTCACATTAAAACATGTAACTATGAAACATTGTTCATCCAGCTCGCACCCCCTCTAAAATCATCTCAGGGCTATCCAGTGGTATATGTGTATTGCTACATAAGAAACACTGCTGTGATAACGGAGTAATGCCTAATACAGCATAGCTCTCTTGTCATCTTGTATGATTCAGCCACATAAAAAGGCATCACTGTAATTTAAGTAGTGTGGATTTACCAATAATCTATTGATTGGCCTCTTGCTTTGAGACCTAGAAAGCTGCTGAAAACATTTCATCAACATACCATTTGCAACCTATTCATGGTGGAGTTAGGAATAATTTGCAAGTGGTTGTCCAGAATCAAAATATAATTGTAGATACTGTAAAATGCAGAATTGGTAAATAAAAGTAGATAATCCATATGGAACTGTAGGATAGTTTGACATATAAAGCAAATTATATTTGTAAGTGATAGAGAATTATATTATTAGACTTAACAGGGAAATATAATAAATACACTTTCTACCTCTGTATTTCAGTATATGTTAAAAATGGTTTTTGGAATTTTGAAGTCACTTTTATTGTCTTCAGTAAGCATCATTAATAAGTTCATGTGAGTTTATTTTTATTTTCATGGGGCATAAAGTTGACCTTTCTTGTTTTCTTTTTAAATAATATGAAAAAGATGATGGTTTTTTCCTCTAGATAACAAATTATTAAGCTTTTGGAATTTAGCATGAAAAATACTATTAAGTCTAATTTTCAAAAACAATGGCTTCTTCACTGCCATATTCTTGAATCAAAACATTAACTGTAATTCAGTCATTTTGATCATTCTTTCCCAAGAATGAACTACAGGCAAACACCAGATGAGGGCCTGGGTCCAGGATGCTCTCCTCTGGAAAAGAAAGGATAAGAATAGTGGGTGTAGATAATGTGTGGAAATATTTAACCAAGATTGGCCCTTTTTAAAATGTTAGTGTATATGACACAATCAAGGTTACCAGTGCTGCCTTTTGATATAGGGATGGATGGAATTGTGATTAAGGTGGTAATGGTATACCAAATATAGTGCTTAAAAATCATTGCATGAATTCTCTTTTTAAGATATAATGCTTTTCTTGATTTTTTAAGCCATGAGATAATGGAAGAATATATTTTTATAAATTAATCTGCTAAGTCAGGTTGTATCTTATATAAGTACCTTGCAGTATTTTCTTTTTAAGTATAACCAATTAACATTGAAGTACCACAGTTGGAGCAGTGAATTTTTTTAGAAGTATTAATAAATTTCTTCATTCAATTCAGCTATTTTGGTAATAGCAACCACAGTCCTCTCCAACAAATGTAAATATTAAATCACCTCATTTTTCTCATGGAAAAGATACTAAGAAACATGCACTTCTCATTGACTAGTCATCTGTTTCTTGTCAGACCTACCATGGGCCAGTTACTGTACTGCCTTTTAACATTCTGTAAAATGGAATGACCTACATAGATTTTAGGCATTATTCCAGAAGGTACATGCAAGTAAGACACATTTATTTTCATTTCCTTAGTCTTAAGTGAATTAATGCTGAAATTTTTTATGGCCTAGGACTACAAGTTTTTTCTTCTGAAAATGGATAAATTTGGCTTTGATACCCAAAAAATATCCTAAACATTGTTTTGTAATAGAGAAAGTATGCTGAATTACACATTGGCCTACATTAGTTTTTTAAATTTTGATTATTCCCAATGCATATTTGTAAGGATATTAAATTGTGAGGCCACTAGCATAACAATAGCATAACAGTGAGCTCCTGGTTCACCTCAGGAAACAGTGTAGATGAGTGAGAATGTTTACAGACCATCAACTCAACTACCATGATGCTTGACTGAAGGAATTTAAGAAGCATAGCAAGGCCAGCGCCGTGGTTCAATAGGCTAATCCTCCGCCTTGTGGCACCAGCACCCTGGGTTCTAGTCCCGGTCGGGGTGCTGGATTCTGTCCCGGTTGCCCCTCTTCCAGGCTAGCTCTCTGCTGTGGCCTGGGAGTGCAGTGGAGGATGGCCCAAGTGCTTGGGCCCTGCACCCCATGGGAGACCAGGAGAAGCACCTGGCTCCTGCCTTTGGATCAGCGTGGTGCGCCAGCTACAGCGCGGCAGCTGCAGCGTGCCGGCCGTGGCGGCCATTGGAGGGTGAACCAACAGCAAAGGAAGACCTTTCTCTCTCTCTCTCTCTCTCACTGTCCACTCTGCCTGTCAAAAAAATAAATAAATAAAAAGAAGCATAGCAAAGATGTTTTCTAGCTTTATTTAGAAACTGGTTTACAGGGTATATTGAACCCAAATTCTCCCTAGTTTTTCCATATTTAAAATGATAAAATGTTGATTATGTGCTAATTATGTGAATATTATTGACATAACCAAATATACATCTATACTTAAGATTTCTATTATTTAATGTTTTTAGGAATTATGTGAAGACTGCCTTTTCAGGCGGCCAAAGAGAGTGACAGTTGATATCAATTTAAAAAAAGTAGTTGATTGGGCCGGCGCTGTGGCTCACTTGGTTAATCCTCTGCCTGCGGTGCTGGCATCCCATATGGCCACCGGGTTCTAGTCCTGGTTGCTCCTCTTCCAGTCCAGCTCTCTGCTGTGGCCCAGGAGGGCAGTGGAGGATGGCCCAAGTGATTGGGCACCTGCACCCGCATGGGATACCAAGAGGAAGCACCTGGCTCCTGACTTCGGATTGGTGCAGTGCTGGCCGTAGCGGCCATTTTGTGGGTGAACCAATGGAAGGAAGACCTTTCTCTCTCTCTCACTGTCTAACTCTACCTGTCAAATAAGTAGAAAAAGTAGTTGATACCTGTTCTTATTTTAAATGTACCAACAGAGATATTTGACTACATTTAATAGCTGTTAGTGTGCATGTGTGATTTTAATCATGATTTTTATACAGTAGCTGAATAAAATTTCGTGAACCTTAAGCTGTGAACTGTATCAATTCTCATCTAATGTTTGGAAAACAAACATCTTACTACTTTTCTTAAATTCATATTGATAATTTATTTTTCTGCATGATAGCTGATCAAATAAGCCTCAACCAAAAATGTAATGTGCAGTAAAATTGAGCAATAATATCTAGTGCATTATTAACAGAACCTATTTCTAGATATTTAAAATGCTTTTGTTCACATAGAAGTCCTCAATTTAAATTTGTTTAAAAGATAGATGACTATTTTCAATTTTGAGCAATACATTCGTGTCATTCCTAAAAGAAAAAAAATACAATTAGCATTAACATTCAATGTAGCGTCAAAGTGAAAATACCACTAAAAAATTAAAACATAACTTGGATTTTATACTAGGAAAATACAAAATATAAGAACACACAATTTTTAAAACACAGCAGTGATTTCAGTAAAACATTTTTTTTTCACGTCACTGATTTGTTTTTAATTTTTAGAATCTCTTGCTGTGACACAACGGGTTAACCCGCTGCCTGTGATGCCAGTATCCCATTTGGGCACCAGATCAAGTCCCAGCTGTTCCACTTCCAATCCAGCTCCCTGCTTATGTGCCTGGAAAAGCAGTAGAATATGGTCCAAGACCTTGGACCCCTGCACCCACGTGGAAGACCTGGAAGAAGCTCCTGGCTCCTGGCTTCAGCCTGGCCCAGCTTTGGCTGTTGCAGCCATTTGGGGAGTAAACCAGTGGATTGAATCAATCTCTCTCTCATTCTGCCTTTCAAATAAATAAAACAAACCTTTAAGAAGAAGTATTTTAAGAAACTCTGGATGACCGATTTTGCCTTTACAAAATCCTGTCCCCAAACAGTGAGACTCCTGGTTTATGAAGGACCCACAGGGAGGAGTGCAGGTGCCTTCAGCAGTTGCTCCACACTCAGAGCTGCACGCTTCTCTGATCTAGGAGAGGCTCGGAGGGTGCGAGAGCCCGCCAGCCCCCACAGCTGTGCACCTGTGAGCTCATACATCCCAGCTCATACACCTGGGCACCCGACACACACGCATGGGGCATGCACCGTGAGTGATGGCAGCCCCCAAGTGAGGAAGAAGCCCCCAGGAAGGCTGTCTTCCACCTCAGAACCAGGGCAGAGAGTGATCAGTGCCACCAAGGGGACAGAACCTTGTCACCCCAGCTGTCATCCTGAGTCATATCTAGAAGCCCTCCCTGTGTGCCCAGCCCTGGACTGAAAGCACCATGCACCTGGCAGCCTGATGCCCCACAGAGCCCCAGGAGGGAGGAAGCACAGGTACTGTTTTACATCTGAGGGCACCGAAATCAGAGACATCAAGGCCCTTTCACAAGGCTGGATTTGAACTCTGGGGTCTCTCTGAGCCCCTCCCCTGCACCCCACCCCTGGTCTCTAAGGTGGGCTGACACCAGAGGAGGTGTCTGCCAATCACTTCCAGGATCTGACTTCCTGTCTTCTGTGGGGAGCAATTCGGACTAGACTAAGTTACTGGAATTAAGACTTATTCTATGCATCTGCTCTCCCACAATATGGCGCTGGGAGAGAAGAAAACAGCTTCTACACAGCTGCCTCCAGTTCAGCCAATAAACTGTAGAACTTGCTCCTGATTGGAGGAGAGCAGCGTACTCGGCGTGTGGGCAGCCGAGTTAGGATTGGTGGAGGAGGACTATAAAGGAGGAGAGAGACGGCATGCACCAGGAACATCTAAGGGGAACACCTAAGGGGAACACCTAAGGGGAACACCTGTGCAGCCCCCGAGAGAGCCGGCCGGCAGTGTGCCGCTCCCCTGCGGAAGTGGGGAATGTGGCCAGGGGGAACTGCCCTTCCACGGAGGTGGAAGGGATAGTAGCCAATCCGGGAAGAACCAGCAGCAAACCCGGGGAGGGCCGAGCAGACGAAAGAACAGCGCAGGGTCCTGTGTCGTTCCTCCACGAAGAGGGGGAGCGACATCTTCCTCCATGCATCACGTGCCTGAGATTGTCTGTGAGCCTCTCTGGGAGGGAAACGTGGCCTGGGTTGCTCCCTGCAGGCCCCAGGCCCCTGGTGTCCCTGTGCCCCTGTGTCACTGTGTCTGCATTACACGAGAGGCCCATGGCCACATCTGGCTGCAGCCTGGAAGGTGAGCAAAGCATGTGCACGTGTGCACTTGGCATCCAATGCACATGCATGTGGACACACACTCCTGGGCCCCTCTGGGGAAGAAGAAGGCAGGAGAGGGGGGGTCACGGAGCAGGAGGGAGGGGTGTGGCTGAGGTCAGGGGAGGTGAGGCTCACCCAAGCAATGTCCACACACCATCCCTCATCACCTATGCCCCAGTCACAGAGCCCCAGCTATGCCAGAGCACATGAAGGACCCAGGGCCCAGAGGGGCAGGCACGTGGACCCGTGCAAGGTCACTATGTGTGGAGGGGCAGACACATGGACCTGTGCAAGGTCGCTCTGTGTGGAGGGGCAGGCACATGGACCTGTGCAAGGTCACTATGTGTGGAGGGGCAGACACACGGACCCGTGCAAGGTCACTCTGTGTGGAGGGGCAGGCACATGGACCCATGCAAGGTCACTCTGTGTGGAGGGGCAGGCACACGGACCCGTGCAAGGTCACTCTGTGTGGAGGGGCAGACACATGGACACGTGCAAGGTCACTATGTGGAGGGGCAGGCACATGGACCTGTGCAAGGTCACTCTGTGTGGAGGGGCAGACACATGGACCCGTGCAAGGTCACTCTGTGTGGAGGGGCAGGCACATGGACCCATGCAAGGTCACTATGTGGAGGGGCAGGCACATGGACCCATGCAAGGTCACTGTGTGGAGGGGCAGGAACATGGACCCGTGCAAGGTCACTCTGTGTGGAGGAGGCAGGGCCAGGCCTGGAACTCAGAGCCCTGAGCCCAGCTCAGGCCCCTGACATCAGAATGGGAGGCCAGGACTTGCTTTGTGTGAAAGGTGGTGGCCAGAGAGGGCAGGAAGTGTGAGATGAGGAAGGAGGGCAGCTGATACAAGGGTCGTGGCCAAGGTTGCCACTGTGGCACCAGGGACTCAAATCTGCTGGGACCTCTGAGGGTGGCACAGAGGCCTCCCAGGATTGCCCATCAGCTCTGCAACCTGCAACTGGGGTCCTTACTTCCCGACTTCTGGGGTGCACTTGCCCAAGAGCCCTGAGAGCTCCTATGGCACCCCTGGCACTGTCCTAGGCACACTTGGTGCAGGCTTCAGTGCAAGCTGTGGGCACAGAGTAAGAGCGCACAGAGTGCTGGCAGATCAGACAGAGGGGTCATGGGCATGAGTCAGGGGCAGAGCTGTCAGCCGAGGTGCTGCAGCATAGCAGTTGTAGACCCCACCTGCGACACCAGCATCCCATACGGACACTGGTTTGAGTCCCTGTCGATCCACTTCTGATCCAGTTCCCTACCAATGGCCTGGGAAAACAGTGAAAGGTGACCCAGCTAGCTCCTGGCTCCGGCCTGGTCCAGTGCTGGCCATTGCAGCCATTTGGGGAGTGAACCAATGGATGGAAGATCTCTCTCCCTCCCTGTGCCTTTGAAATAAATGAATCTTAAATGACAACAAAAACCCTGCTGTTGATCTTGGCCTCCATGAGGTCACTGCCTGGGCACCCAGCTCCTCTGTGCTGCCGGCCGCTGGCAGGCCTCTCCCTCTGGACAGCAGTTCCTGGGCATGCCCCTCTCCTTTGCCCTCCCGACTGCCCTGTGGGGTCCTCGCTGCTGTGGGGATGGCTTCCACTCTGCAGGTGAGAAAGCTGACACACAAGCAGCCAGGGATGATGGTCAGCTACACAGCTGGCTCCAGAGGCCGGGTCTAATTACCTCCAGAACACCTCTGACCCCAAGTTACCTGGCTCCCCCCACCCCCGCCGCCGGGGGAGTTTCCGCAAGTTTCCAGCTCAGCCGCTTGAGGCCAGCGGCTGGCTCAGGTCACTGCCTGGGTTGGGTACTGGATGTGTTTGCAGCACTGGGGGGCTGGGGAGCCTGGAGGCCCTGGGGGCCGGCCCTGTGGACCCCTCCTGGCCTTTCTGCCCCCAGGCTGGGTGTCAGCAGAGCCCTAACTCTCGGGCTGGAGGGAAAAGGTGCTCACCTTCCCATGGCCTCGACAGCTTGATTACAAGCAGCTGTGGCAGGAGAGCTGCTTGCAATCAGAGGGATTGGACTAAGCAGGCGTCCCCCTCAGGGTGCTAAGCAGAGTGAGCCCTGGGACCTGGCGCTGCTGCGTCTTCCTCCCAGCCAGATCCCTGCACCTTGCATGCAGTCCAAGTTCTTAATCAAAAACACCTGGCTCCCGTTCCCCAGGTTGCTGTTTTCAGAGGGCCAGGTGCGCCCTCTGTGCCCAGCTCTGCTGACATCAACGTCCCTGGTCCTCACAGCTGGCCTGGGAGGCACCCATGTCACAGGCGGGGACACAGAGGCACAGCGGAGTCCCACGGCTGGGAAGGGCAGAGCCAGGCTTCCAGCCTGGGCCTGGCCCCAAGACCTCTGCTCCCCGAGAGTAAGATTGCACGCACCTGGTAAGGGCGGGGCTGGCAGCTTCTCCCTGAAGAACCACCTTGTGGGTGGACGAGAGACAGAGGCTGGGGAAGACAAGGAAGCCGATTGCACTTGGCCCACAGCCTAGATGCGGGGGCAGAACCTCACCTGGCTGCCCAGGCCTCTGTCTCCCTGCTGGAGAGTTAGGCTGCAGAGGGGAGAGGGCAGCAAAGAGGGGCAGCACTGACCAACCTACTCTGGGGCTCTAAGCCACCCTCAGGCTCTGCCTCCCTCCGCCCCCCACATCAGACTGGGGGAGTGAGCTTGTGCCCATGCCCCCAAGGGGCCAGGACACTGGGGCCATCCTTTCTCCTCTGCCCTTTTGCCTCGGTGGGGTGGGGGTGGAGGCACAGGCCTGGCACTCTGGGCCACAGCCAAGGAGAGCTGCCGGAGGGATTCCCGCATGTCTGGAAGTTGCTGGAGTTCTCCGCCCTCTGCCCACTGCCCATGAGAGGCACTAGAAGTCCACTGTGACATCACCTGACACTGATTAAATGCTTGCTGTGTACCAGGAGCTTGGCGCACCTTCTAAAGTGTTTTTGGTGGACAGAAGGATGGCCATGAGAGCCAATTCCCCAAGGAAGATGGGGAGTGGGCAGCTCTGGCTTTCCCAGGTCACACAGCACTTCCACGAGGGCTCCAGCTGGGGCCAGGTTTCCCCTCTGGTCTCGGTGGAGGTGCCCCAACATGGAAGGCTGGGTGGGCAGGGAGCCGGGAGTCTGGAGACACTTTAGAGGAGATGCAGTCCCCTATGGGTGTGGACGATGAATTCAGGGTTATGGGGGGTTCCTTGTAACCAGGACCACATGTCTGTCCATCCAGTGTCCTCTGGGAATTCAGGGAACAAAAGGGCAGGCATCTTGGGAGCCCAGGGTAATCTGTGTCCTGGGCCCCAGCCTAGTGAGAGGTCCTGGGTCCAGCCCAGCAGGTGGCCTCAGGTGTCAGCCAACCAGCCAGGTGCCGGCACTGCGCGGATGCTTTCACAGCTGCTGCTGCGACCACAGGGCTGAGGCCCAGCTTGGCTGGCCGATTCCATCTGGGGAAGGGGCGCAGCATGCTGAGGACTTGGGATCTGGGGTGTGGTGGGCCCTCCAGGCACACAGCACTGTGTGCCCTTCCGGACCCAGTCCCCCAGTCCCCCTGCCCCTCCTCTCCCCCCATCAGCTGCAGGGGGCTGGTGCCCAGGCACAGTGAAGCACACACAGGGGCTCTAAGCTGTAGCACCTCCTCCCTGGGCAGGTTAGCAGCCTAAGGCCTGGCATGGAAGGGCAGCCCCAGCCTGCAGTCAGCCAGCAACTGACTCCGCCTCCTTGTTCTGGGTCCCATGCCTGCACAACCACTACCCTGCCATCTTTCAGGGAATCCAGCAGGCACAGGGCTGTGGGGTCCCATGCCTGCACCACCACCACCCTGCGGTCTTTCAGGGGATCAGCAGGCACGGGGCTGTGGGGTTCCATGCCTGCACTACTACCACTCTGCCGTATTTCAGGGGATCAGCAGGCACGGGGCTGTGGGGTTCCATGCCTGCACCACCACCACCCTGCCATCTTTCAGGGGATCCAGCAAGCACGGGGCTGTGGGGTCCCATGCCTGCACCACCACCACTCTGCCATCTTTCAGGGGATCAGCAGGCACAGGGCTGTGGGGTTCTATGCCTGCACCACCACCACTCTGCCGTCTTTCAGGGGATCAGCAGGCACGGGGCTGTGGGGTTCCATGCCTGCCCCCCCACCACCCTGCCGTCTTTCAGGGGATCCAGCAAGCACGGGGCTGTGGGGTTCCATGCCTGCACCACTACCACCCTGCCGTCTTTCAGGGGATCCAGCAGGCATGGGGCTGTCTGTTCACTCCTTCACTTTCATTCACTTGTTCATCTGTTCATGCAGTAACACTGAGCACCAGCTCCAGGTCCTTCACCAAAGCACCAAGTGTGCGCTCTGGGTGAACGGAGCCACCTAAGCCACAACCCTGTCTGCAGGGGCTCCTACCCACTGGGCAGACTACAGGAGCCTGGCGGCAGGGCCAGGTGGGTGCCGGGAGGAGGAGGTGAGAGAGGGAGGCTCAGTGCATGGGCCATGGCTGCATTCCCCTAGCAAAAGCAGGGAGGCAGAGCTGGAGGAGGGTGGTGGAAGGGAGACAGAGAGGGTGAGCAGGATGCAGACTGGGACCTCACAGCCAGCGCACCCCGCTGTGGCCAGGTGGTGCCGACTCCTTCCCGCTCTTGCTGGGACCTGTCCTCCCACCAGCCACCACCTTTCCCTCTTGCCACAGGATGAAGCTGTTCAGGGCAAACACCTGCCCAGGAATGCAGAGACCCTGGGAATGGCTGAGTAGGAACCGAGGCAGGTGTTCTGGGGCTGGGGCTTCCATGCGCAGGGGATGCAGGGAGAATCTGTGGTGCCTGCCCCCATGCCCCCATTTCACTTTCAGGGGCAGGGCTCATGTCACCAAAGCCAGCCTGCCTGTGTACAGCTACGCAGGACAACCCAGAGCTAAGCCTCAGGGTTGACTGACTCACATCTCAATCCCAACATCTCTCCCAGGGCTTTTGTCTCTGCTTCAGTGAAGCAAGGGTTGGAGCAGACAAGAAAACGTTCAGCCATGTCTGCCCTGGGCTTGGTGGAGTGATAAGCACTCTGTAAAATTTATATGAAAAAAGCAAAGGATTTAGAATACCCAACACCAGATTGAAAGGGTAGGATAGAGTTGGAGGACTTAATGTTTCTGAATAAATCTTACTGGAAGTATTGTAATCAAGACTCAATACTGGCCGGCGCCGTGGCTCAATAGGCTTATCCTCCGCCTTGCGGCACCAGCACACCGGGTTCTAGTCCCGGTCGGGGCGCCGGATTCTGTCCCACTTGCCCCTCTTCCAGGCCAGCTCTCTGCTGTGGCCCGGGAGTGTAGTGGAGGATGGCCCAAGTGCTTGGGCCCTGCACCCACATGGGAGACCAGGATAAGTACCTGGCTCCTGGCTTCGGATCAGCGCAATGTGCCGGCCGCAGCGCGCTGGCCGTGGCAGCCATTGGAGAGTGAACCAACGGCAAAAAGGAAGACCTCTTTCTGTCTTCCTCTCTCTCACTGTCCACTCTGCCTGTCCAAAAAAAAAAAAAAAAAGACTCAATACTGTGGGGCCAGCCTTTTGGCACAGTGCTGGCAACCTAGGATTCCCCTATCAGAATGCCAGCTTGAGTTTCAGCTGCTCTGCTTCCAATTCGATCTCCCACCAATGTGCCTGGGAAGGCAGGAGAAGATGACCCGAGTACCTGGGCCTCTACCACCCATGTGAAAGATCTGAGTGGAGTTTCAGGCTCCTGGCTGTGGGCTGGCCCAATCCAGGCTGCTGTAACCATCTGGGGAATGAACCAGCATACGAAAGATCTCTCTGTGTCCCCAATCTCTCTCTGTCATGCTACCTTTCAAATAAATAAATCTTAAAAAAGACTGCAATACCAGCCGGCGCTGCGGCTCACTAGGCTAATCCTCTGCCTAGCGGTGCAGGCACACCGGGTTCTAGTCCCGGTCGGGGCGCCGGATTCTGTCCCGGTTGCCCCTCTTCCAGGCCAGCTCTCTGCTGTGGCCAGGGAGTGCAGTGGAGGATGGCCCAAGTGCTTGGGCCCTGCACCCCATGGGAGACCAGGAAAAGCACCTGGCTCCTGCCATCGGATCAGCGCGGTGCGCTGATCGCAGCACGCCGGCCGCGGCGGCCATTGGAGACTGAACCAACGGCAAAGGAAGACCTTTCTCTCTGTCTCTCTCTCTCACTATCCACTCTGCCTGTCAAAAAAAAAAAAACAAAAAGACTGCAATACTGGCATAAAGAGAGACTAGAAATCAATAGATAATTATAAAAGAAGAGAGAACACAGAAATAGACCCAAATTTTTATGGTCATCTCATTTTCACCAAAGAGCCAAAGGAATCCAATAGGCTAAGAAAATGCTTTTTTAACAAATACTGTTGATATTTATAAAGAATCTTCAGAAAGTTTATGGAAAATGTATATTATGGAAAAACTATGCATGGATTTCAAATTCTTTAGCACCTAAATCCACTTACCTTTTCATTCCATTTTCCATAAAGTTTTCATGAACATTGCTTTATTAAATATATGTGTATTCCTATGAAAAAATTAACCTTTAACACCTTCAAAAATAGTTTGAGATGAATTGTAGATTTCAATATAAGCTAAAAATCTATACCTATAGAATTTTTACTCATAAAGTTGCTAAAAGAAAAATAAGAGAATATGTTCAACACATGGAGATAGGCAGAAGTTTCTTGAGATATAGCAAGTAAAAATGATAAAATAAAAATAATGTTAAATTGGACTTCATCAAAATTAAAAATAAATATCAGGCCAGTGCTGTGGAACAGTTGGTTAAAGCCCCGGCCTGCAGCGCAGGCATCCCATATGGGCACTGGTTCAAGTCCCAGCTGCTCTATTTCCAATTCTGTTCCCTGCTAATGTACCTGGGAAGGTATTGGAGGATGGCCCAAGTCCTTGGGCCCCTGCACCCACGTGGGAGACCTGGAAAAAGCTCCTGGCTCCTGGCTTTAGATCAGCTCAGCTCCAGCTATTGCGGCTATTTGGAGAGTGAACCAAAGGATGGAAGGTCTCTCTCTCTCTCTCCCTTTCTCTCCCCGCCCCCTCTCTCTGTGTCTCTACCTCTCTGTAACTCTGTCTTTCAAATAAATAAAATAAATCTTGAAAAAAATATATCATGCTGCACACCAGAAAAAAATTTTACTATACATTTTTGCCAAAGAATTTGTATCCAAAATACATAAAAATCTTTGAAAACCAATCAATTTATACACACACACACATTCACAAGGGATGTTACCTAATTTAAACAGGTTAATTCATAAAGAAATCATAGCAATCTTGCATGTTAAAATGCTCTGCATGTGGCCGGTGCCACGGCTCACTAGGCTAATCCTCCGCCTTGCGGCGCCAGCACACCAGGTTCTAGTCCCGGTCGGGGCGCCGGATTCTGTCCCACTTGCCCCTCTTCCAGGCCAGCTCTCTGCTGTGGCCAGGGAAGTGCAGTGGAGGATGGCCCAAGTGCTTGGGCCCTGCACCCCATGGGAGACCAGGAGAAGTACCTGGCTCCTGCCTTTGGATCAGCGCAGTGCGCCGGCCACAGTGCGCCGGCCGTGGCGGCCATTGGAGGGTGAACCTATGGCAAAGGAAGACCTTTCTCTCTGTCTCTCTCACTGTCCACTCTGCCTGTCAAAAAATAAATAAATAAATAAAATGCTCTGCATGATTCTGTACTGGATGCTTAAATGTGGAAGAAATTGCTGCAAAGACAAATATTAGTCAATTGATGAAATGTCAGTGTAAATTTTGGATTAGGAAGCCATTTTATCAGAGTGGGTGTTTGTGGCACAATGGGTTAAGCCACCACTTGGAATGCCCACATTTCATACTGGAGTCCTGGCTTCAAGTCCCACTTCTGTTTCCAACCATTTCTTGCAAATGTATGTTCTGGGAGGCAGCAGAAGATGGCCCAAGTGCTTGGGTTCCTGCTACTCACACAGAACTGGATGGAGTTCCTGGCTCTTGGCTTCAACCTGGCTCAGTCCAGGCTGTTGCAGGCACAACAGATGAAAGATCTTTCTACCATTTTGCCTTCCAAATAAGTAAATAAAATTAAAACAAGGATACCATTTTATCAATGTTAAATTTCTTTTTAAAAAATATTTATTTACTTATTTGAATGCCAGAGTTCCACACAGAGACAGAGAGATGGAGAGAGACAGAGGCAGAGACAAAGAGAGATCTTCCATGCACCGGTTAACTCACCAGAGAGCCACATAGCCAGGGCCAGGCTAGACCAAAGCTGGGAGATCCTTGCAGGCTCCCATGTTGGTGCAGAGGCCCAAGCCCTTGGACCATCTTCTGCTGCTTTTCCCAGGCCATTAGCAGGGAGCTGGACTGGAAGTGGAGCAGCCGAGACTCAAACTGGCACCCATATGGGATGCCATTGTCATAGTTGGTGACTTTACTTGCTGCACCACAATGTTGGCCCCAACGTTAAATTTCTGATTTTGATCCATGTCCTGAGGTTTTATAAAAGAGTGTTCTTTTTCACAGGAAATATGAGTATATCCTAAAATGTTGAAGGCATGGTATCCCCGATTCACTTTCAAAATATTCATAAAATATAACATATGTGGGGAGGTAATACATAAAATGCAAATATAAACAATTGATGAATCCAAACAAAATGCATGCTATGATTTATGCGTATCCCCTAAAATTCACATGTTCGATATTTAATCTCCAATTTTATATGTTAATGGCAGTTAGAATTGGCACTTTAGGAAGGTGTTTGAGATTAATGAGATCAGGAGTGTGAGGCTCCATGATGGCATTAGTAGCCCTGTCACCATGGAATGCTCTCTGCCACGTCACCATGCCATAAGAAGGCCCCCACCAGATGCCAGTGCCAATCTCTGGGGTACCCCAGTATTTATTTGAAAGGCAGAGTTACAGAGAGACAGAGACAGAGATAGAGAGAGAGAAAGGTCTTCCATCCACTGGTTCATTCCCCAGTTGGCCACAATGGCCAGAGCTGGGCTGATCTGAAACCAGGAGCCAGGAGCTTCTTCAGGGTCTCCCATGTGGGTGCAGGGCCCAAGGACTTGGGCCATCTTCCACTGCTTTCCCAGGCCATAGCAGAGAGCTGGATCAGAAGTGGAGCAGCCGGGACTTGAACTGGCACCCCATATGGGATGCCAGCACTGCAGGCGGCAGCTTTACCTGCTATGCCACAGTGCAGCCCTGAGAAGCAAATATTTCAAATAAATTATCCAGTCTCAGATATTCTGTTATATGAGCAAAAATGAATTAAGACAGTATGGGGGGAGTTTCTCATACTATTGTAGCTTTGCTGTAAGGCTGAAAATACATCAAATTGAAATGTTAGAAAAATCAATGGGACAGAGGATTCTGGGAAGACAGCAGAGTAGGAAGAACAAGAGAAATCTCTGCCTACCTACACATCATTTATACTGGAGGAATCTGATGGATCTGTTTTGGCACTCAGGAGTCTACTGCAGCAGGTTTGGATGGTGAGCTGTGGATAGTTTCAGTCTTAGCATGGTAGCAGCTGCCCATGCTTCACAGTCAGTCCCATGGCAAGCAACTGCACTGCATTCCTGAAGTAGCTTGCACACACTTGACAGGAGCAGGTAGATGGGGGAAGATGAAGCAAGCCCTGGAGAAGGGAGATCATCTGAGTTCCAGAGTTACTACATCATTTAACCCAGCACAAATCATGATGCATCAAAGAAGCAGGAAAATATGGTCCCTTAATATACATAGATAGATAGATACATAGATATATAGTATTAATATAAAAACAAAATATATATAATAATTTATATATATATTTATAACAGCAATTTACACACACATGTACACACACATACATAAAGCAAATAGAAACAGACCCTAAAAAAGATCTAGTGCCAGACATACTAGACAAAGACTTTTAAATAACTGTCTTAAAGATATTCTGAGAACTAAAGGAATATGCAGAGAAAATCAAGCAAATGATATGTGAACAAAAATACCAATATCAATAAACAGGCTGGCGCCGTGGCTCACTAGGCTAATCCTCCGCCTGCGGCACCAGCACATTGGGTTCTAGTCCCGGTCGGGACACCAGATTCTGTCCCGGTTGCCCCTCTTCCAGGCCAGCTCTCTGCTGTGGCCCGGGAGTGCAGTGGAGGATGGCCCAAGTGCTTGGGCCCTGCACCCCATGGGAGACCAGGATAGGCACCTGGCTCCTGCCATCGGATCAGCACAGTGCATGGGCCGCAGCACACCAGCCACGGCGGCCACTGGAGGGTGAACCAACGGCAAAAGGAAGACCTTTATCTCTGTCTCTCTCACTGTCCACTCTGCCTGTCAAAAAAAAAAAAAAATTCTAAAGGGAGTCCCATAGGGTAAGAAATGAAGATCTCAGGAAAGGCACATAGATGGCACTTATCAAAGCTAATGCTATTATAACAATGGTTCACAACTCCATCTTTTGTTTTCTACATAATTTAAGAGACTACTAAATTTAGAAGAATTATTAATTTACATTTTTAGGCACCTAATGTATAAACATGTGCTTTTTGTATTGTGATGCTACCAGTTTGATATTTTTTTCTCATGATTGCTTGGGCTATTCTGAGTCTTTTGTGACTCCAAATGAATTTTAGGATTTTTTATTCTGATTCTGTAAAGAATTTCAGTGGTACTTTGATAGAGATTGCATGGAATCTGCAGATTCCTTTAGGTAGGATAGATATTTTAATGATATTGAGTCTCCTAATTCATGAGCAAAGAGTAGCATTCCATTTTTTGTGTCCTTGATGATTTATTTCATCAATGTGTTTTTTGACAGGCAGAGTGGACAGTGAAAGAGAGAGACAGAGAGAAAGGTCTTCCTTTGCCATTGGTTCACCCTCCAATGGCTGCTGCGGCCGGCACACCACGGCCGGCACACCGCGCTGATCTGATGGCAGGAGCCAGGTGCTTCTCCTGGTCTCCCATGCGGGTGCAGGGCCCAAGGACTTGGGCCATCCTCCACTGCACTCCCTGGCCACAGCAGAGAGCTGGCCTGGAAGAGGGTCAATCGGGACAGAATCCGGTGCCCCTCATCAATGTTTTTAACAGTTGTAGAGATTTTCACCTTCTTTGATTAAATTTATTCCTAAGTATTTGATTTTTTGTGTGTGGCTATAGTGAAAGGGATTTGTTCATGATTTCTCTTTCTTTGAGTTCATCATTAGTATATAAAAATGCTACTGATTTTTGTATATTTACTTTGTAATCTACAACTTTCTGGACTGGTTTATCAGTTCTAGCAGCTTTTTGGTGGAATGTTTAGGTTTTTGCCATGTACAACGTCAGGAAATCTGTAAACTTGAATGTTTTTATTTCTTCCTTTCCATTTTGATGTCCTTTATTTCTTTCTCCTCCATAACTGCTCTTGCTAATACTTCCAGTACTATACTGAAAAAGAGTTGTGAAAATGAACATTCTTGTCTTGTTCCAAATCTGAGGGGAAATGCCTTCAGCTTTTCCTCAATCAGTATGATATAGTAATTAAAGCATCTTGGTACTGGCATAAAAAGTGACACATAAATCAATGGAACAGAATAAAGAGCCCAACAATTAATCTAGGTATATATGACCAAATGATTTTTGATAAAAGTGGCCAGACTATACACTGGAAAAAAGATGATCTCTTCAAAAACTTGTGCTGGCAAAACTGAATGTATATATGTGGAAGAATTAAATTAGATCCGTATTTCTCATTGTATACAAAAATCAACTCAAGATGAATCAAAGACCTACATTTAAGACCTGAGCCTATGAAATTGCTGGAAGAAAATGCAGTTGAAAGTGCTACAAGACATTGATGTAGATTATGACTTCTTGTATAAGACTCCCAAAGCACAGGCAAAAACAAAAAATGAAAAAACAGAAGAAAACATAGAAAAAAAGGGATTATATCAAACTCAGAAGCTTCTGCATAGAAAAGTAAACAATGAGTAGCGTGAAAAGACATCCAATAGAATGGGAAAAATATTTGCAAGTTACCTATCAGACAAAAGATTAATATCTAGAATATATCAGCAGCTCGAAAAATTCAGAAACAGCAGCAACAACAAAAAAGTAATAATTCAGTTGAGAAATGGGCAAGAGACTTCAGTACAGAGTTCTCAAAAGAAGAAATACAATTGGCCAACAAATATTTGAAAAAAAAATTCAACATCACTAGCTTTTAGGGAAATGCAAATGCAAACTGCTAGATATACCTAATCTCTGTCAGTATGGCTATTATCCAAGAGACATAGAGACAAAGGATTGTGAGGATGTGGAGAAGGGGGAACTCATACACTACTGGTGGGAATATAAATTAGTGCAGGCACTGTGGAAAACAACACGGAGATTTCTCTAAAAGCTAGAAATAGACTTGCCATATGATCCAGCACTTGGCTACAAGGTATATACCCGAAAATGTGAACATGTTGTATCAAAGAGATATCTGCACCATTGTGTTTATAGCAGCACTATTCACAATAGGCAAAATATGGAATCAACAAGGAACACATCACCAGATGAATGGATAAAGAAAGTGTACATATGACGGTGGAATATTATTCAGCCAGAAAACAGAATGAAATTCTGCCATTGGCATCAAAATGGATGCGACTGGAAGACACTATGTAGAGTGAAATAAGCCTGACCCAGAAAGACAAGTACCACATGTTCTCTCATATTCCTCCATATGTGTTTGCTTGATCTAATTAAATGACAGAGATTGAAAAAATAAATAAAAAAATATGATCCCCCTACACACTACCCACTGGAGACTAACTTTAGATAGAAAGACACAAGAGATTTCAAGAACAAAGCAGGAAAAAGAACTTCCATATAAATAGCAACCAAAAGAGAGTGTGGATGGCTGTATTCATATCAGACAAGAAGGGCCGGCACCATGGCTCACTAGGCTAATCCTCCACCTTGCGGCACCAGCACACCGGGTTCTAGTCCTGGTCAGGGCACTGGATTCTGTCCCGGTTGCCCCTCTTCCAGGCCAGCTCTCTGCTGTGGCCCCGGAGTGCAGTGGAGGATGGCCCAAGTCCTTGGGCCCTGCACCTGCATGGGAGACCAGGAAAAGCACCTGGCTCCTGCCTTCGGATCAGTGCGATGCACCGGCCGCAGCACTCCGGTCTCGGCAGCCATTGCGGTGCTGCGGCCATTGGAGGGTGAACCAATGGCAAATAGGAAGACCTTTCTCTCTGTCTCTCTCTCACTGTCCACTCTGCCTGTCAAAAATAAAAAAAATTAAAAATAAATTAAAAAAGGAAGAGGAGCATATCAGACAAGCTAGAATTTAAATCTAAAAAATTTACAAGCAACAAAGGACATTAAAAATTAATAAAATATTCACTATAGCAAAAAGATATAACAGTTATTAACACATTTTTAACAATACCATCAAAGTATATGAATATAGTTGGACATTTCAATATTATATTGTAAATAGTGAATAAAATAACCATACAGAAGATAAGTAAGGAAATAGAAGACTTAAATCAACTTGAAATGGCAGACACATGTGGAACACTTGACCCAAGAACAACACAACATTCTTCTTGAGTACACAAGGGGGAGCCAGCACTGTGGCGCAGCAGCTTAAAACCCCAGCCTGCAGTGCCAGCATCCCATATGGGAGCCGGTTCAAGCCCAGGCTGCTATCCAATCCAGTTTCCTGCTAGTGTACCTTGGAAAGCACCAGAGCATGGCCCAAGTGCTTGGGCTCCTGCACCTAATGTGGGAGACCCAGTGGAAGCTCCTGGCTCCTGGCTTCAGATTGGTCCAGCTCTGGATGTTGTAGCCATTTGGGGAGTGAACCAGCAGAACCAGCAGATAGAAGACTAACTCTCTTTGTCTCTCTGTCTCTCTCTCCCTTTCTGTATCTCTTTCAAATAAATAAAATTAATCTTTTTTTAAAAAAAAAGTACACAAGGGACATTTTCCAGGATATGTCAAATGTCAGGTCACAAATTAAGTCTCAATCAATTTAAATAGATAGATATCATACAAAGCAATTTTTCCCCCACAATAAGATGAAGTTAGAAATCAATAACGGTAGGGAAACAGAGAAATCCACAAAATTGTGAAGATCATATGCACTTCTGAAACAAACCAGTGTGTCAAGGAAAAAATCACAAAGGAAATGAGAAAATACTGGGAAATGAATAGAATAAAAACAAAACATACCAAAACATGCGGGAATAGCACAAGCAACACTAAAGGAGAAAGTTAAAGGTAAAAACACGTTAAAAAATAATAAAGTTCTCAAATCAACAACCTAACTTTACAACTTAAAAAATTAGAAAAAAGAGAGAGAGAAAACAAATAAGAAAAAGCTAAACCAATGCCAACAGGAAGAAGCAAATATATATATATGAAGACTAGAGCTGAAATAAATGAAATAGAGACTATAAAAGCAATAAAGAAGTCAGGTGAAATCATCAATTTGTTCTTTGAAAGTATCACACATATAATGAGGACAATCATTACCCTGCTGGTGATATTACTACGTGGATTAAAGAAGACCTAGCATCTAATGGCTACTCAGTAAACCAGATGCCCCTTCATCTAAGAAGAATGGAGGCTCACATTATAGAGGTACTAGTTTGAAGAAGTGGGCCACTGCTGGCATTTGAAAACAATATTGGAGAGCATAGAGGGAGATAAGCACTTGGTTCAGCAATTAAGACTGCTGGAGACTCTTATCAGAGGATCTCATTTGACTCTCCAATTTACTCCAAATGCCAATTTTCTGCTAACATGCACCCTGGGAACAGCAGTTCATGGTTTCAGTACTTGGGTCCCTGCTACTGACATGGAGACCTGAATTGAATTCCCAGCTCCTGGTTTTAGCCTGGCCCAACCCTGGCCATTGCAACCATTGCAGGCATTTGGAGAGGGAGCCACAAAGGGGAGATTCTCTCTCTCTCTCTCTCTCTCTCTCTCTCTCTCTCTTAGATAAAATGAATTCTTCAAAAGAATGGATAGAGATAAAAACCTATAGTGAGTGCCTGGAAGCCCATCTAGAATATTTCAATACCCAGAACACAATGATCTAAAATTGAAATAACACTGTCTTCCTAGGACAATGAATTATGAATTTCCATTTAAAATGTCTTTATTAGAAATTTTTCTGAGACATCTTGCTTCTAGTCATAAATCTCAGGAGTTCATATTTCATCCACTTGATACCTATAGCAAAATTGCTCTTTGAATTCAAAAAGGAACACATGATATTTCCCTGTAAATGTTTCTTACAAGTAGATGGAGGGAAAAATGTCTATGAAGTCATAATATTGAAGATTAAAAATAACAAAGAAAAAGTATGATGGTGCCATGCAGAGATTTTTTTTAAGATTTATTTATTTGAAAAGGAGAGAGAGAGAGAGAGAGAGAGAGAGAGAGAGAGATCTTCCAGGCACTAGTTCATTTCCTACTGGGAAATGGCTGGGGCTGGGCCAGGCCAAAGTCAGAAGCTTCATCCAGGTTTTCCACATGGGTAGCCGGGGCCCAAGCACTTGGAAAATCTTCCACTGCTTTCCCAGGCAGAATACAGGGGGTCTGGCTTGGAGGTAGAGCAGCCAGGACTCAAGCCAGCACCCATGCGGGATGCCAGCATCACAGGCAGCAGCTTCACATGCTGTAGCACAACACTTGCCCAAGTATGATGCTCATTTTGTTTTAAAGATTTATTTATTTATTTGAAAGGCAGAGTCACAGAAAGGCAGAGGCAGAGAGAGAGAGGGGTCCTCCATCTGCTAGTTCAGTCTCTAGATGGCTGCAATGGCCGGAGCTGTGCTGATCTGAAGCCCAGTCTCCCACATGGGAGCCCAAGTACTTGGGCCATCTTCTACTGCTTTCCCAGGCCGTAACAGAGAGCTGGATCAGAAGTGGAGCAGCCGGGTCTCGAACCGGTGCTCATATGGTATGCTGTCTCTGCAGGCAGTGGCTTTACCCACTACGCCACAGCACCGGTCCCAGTATAGATGTATTTAAAGGCCAATTTTCCTGCAAATAAATCCAAGGAGCAAGTCAGATTTAACCTTCCAAGCAAACATTTAGGCCTTTGACTGAGCTGCACCCTCTTACAAGGTGGTCACAGCTGAGGGTAAACTCACTGCATGAAGACCCACTTGGGCCACGCAGGCCATGAATGTAGACCCTCAGCAGTGAAAACAGTTTGCAAAACCATCAGTAAATACTGTATCTGCAGACCAAGCTGCAGCTCTGGTGATCCAACAAGCTGTTTACATCAGATTCATTTCAAGCTGTTAGCATGAAGATCACTTATGAAGAGAGACATTTTTTCGGGGCCGGTGCTGTGGCACAGCGGGTTAACACCCTGGCCTGAAGCACCGGCATCCCACATGGGCACCGATTCCAGTCCTGGATGCTCCTCTTCCAATCCAGCTCTCTGCTATGGCCTGGGATAGCAGTAGAAGATTGCCCCAGTCATTGGGCCTCTGCACCCGCTTGGGAGACCCGGAAGAAGCTCCTGGCTCCTGGCTTCAGATTGGTGCAGCTCTGGCCATTGTGGCCATCTGGGGAGTGAACCAGCGGATGGAAGACCAACCTCTCTGTCTCTACCTCTCTCTGTAACTCTGTCTTTCAAATAAATAAAATAAATCTTAAAAAAAAAGAAAGACATTTTTTTAAGGATCTGTGCACATGGACAGGTGCAGCACAGATTGCTCCTGGGCGAGTGGCAGGGTCAAAGTTTCTCCTCCTTCAGACCCCTTATTGGTCCTGAAGAGTTAAAATTGTATATGTGCGGGTGTAAAAAGTTAAGCTTAAGCTTACAGGTTTAAACCTTCCTGGTACAGCTGTGAAAATAAGACAGAGTGAAGCAGCACCTTGACAGTAGGGACTCCATTTTGGAGCACTTGAGACTCCATTCTGAGAAAGCACCCCCCCACCGTGAGACTCTGGTCTGAAACTATGATCTCAAATAGTCGGACAATAGCAGTGCACTACATCACCCTTGGCAGAGCACAAAAACCCCCTAGCATGATTGCTCAAGCTTAAAAGTAGAAAGGTTGCACCTGGGTTACCTGGGGTAATAATGAAAATGTGATTTGTCTGTGTCTTACATTAATGTCAAGTCCTAATTGCTAATTGTAAGATTGTAACTGGTATTGTCAAGATTATAATGAATATTAATTTCACTTAGGTTTTAGGTTATGTTGACCCCAGTAACCATATACTCTCTTTTGATTTTATGTACTCTCTTTTGATCTTAGCAACTGTGTATAGCAACCGTGCATAGCAACCGTGTATTCCCCCCTTCCCGGTTTTGTGGTTTTTGCCTTTATAAACCCTAACCTTTGGTTATTCGGAGCTGCTCTGCTCTTGTATGATCAGACAGCCCCAGCATGCTGGATAATCAATAAAGCTTCCCCTTGCTGGTTGCAGGAGAGAAAAGTCTCTTGGAGTCGCTCCTCGGGCGGTGGGCTTTTTCGGACTCCAACAGTGCATACAGCACTGAGAGAGAAGAAGGATGCTTACAAAGGAAGCTAAGGCTAGGGATGGGGAGGGCGTAGGTTTTTACTACTGTACTTTTTTTTTAATTTGAGAGACAAAGAGAGCTCCCATTTGCTAATTTACTCTTCCAAATGTCCACAATGGCTGAGCACTGGGTATGGCCAAAGTCAGGAGACAGGAACCCAATCCAGGTCTCCCTGCGGGTGGCAGGAACCAGAGCAGGATTGCCGCCTCCCAGGGTGCACATTAGCAAGAACCTAGAACCAGAAGCCAAAGCTGGGCTTCAAAATCAAGCAGGCCAAAATGAGACATGGGCATCTTCCCTGTTGGTTAAATGCCTGCTCCACTGTACGCCTTGATGCAAAAAATTCCACAGAATCCAGAGACATTCTAAAAATCACAGTGTTATATAAATTACAGAATATGTTTCCCAATGGCTGTAATTGTCATCTTCATATTTCACAGATGAGGACATGGAAGCCCAAGGACTTAGGTAACCCGACCAAGGCAACACAGGTAGTGAGTGAATGGCCCAGCTGACATTCACTGGTGCTTTCTCTAGACTCACAGATACACTTGAATGGCATCAACAGGCATATGTCATCATTTCATTTTTTTAAGATTTTTATTTATTTATTTGACAGGTAGAATTACAAACAGTGAGAGAAAGAGAAAGGTCTTCCTTCCATTGGTTCATTCCCCAAATGGCCGCTACAGCTGGAGCTGCTCCGATCTGAAGCCAGGAGCCAGGTGCTTCTCCCTGGTCTCCCACACGAGTGCAGGGGCCCAAGAACCTGGGCCAGCTTCTACAGCTTTCCGAGGCCATAGCAGAAAGCTGGACTGGAAGAGGAGCAGCCGGGACTAGAACCAGCACCGATATGGGATGCCAATGCCTCAAGCAGAGGATTAACCTAGTGCACCATGGCACCGGCCCTATCATTTCATTTTTAAAACCACAGGATAGGGACCGGCACTGTGGCATAGTAGGTAAAGCTGCCACCTATAGTGCCAGCATCCCATGTGGGCACCAGTTCGAGTCCTGGCTGCTCCACTTCCAATCCAGCTCTCTGCTAATGAACTGGGAGAGCAGGGGAAGATGGTTCACATCCTTGGGCCCCTGCACCTGTGTGGGAGACCCAGAAGATGCTCCTGGCTTCAGATTGGCCCTGCTCCTGCCACTGTGGCCATTTGGAGAGTGAACCAGTGGATAGAAGACCTCTCTCTCTCTCTCTCTAAAACTCTGCCTTTCAAATAATAAATAAATCTTTTTTTAAAAAGTAGGATAAACACAAAATCACAAATAGAAACACACAAGCATAATAGAAATACAGAGATTATCAGTTCTTTAAAGAAAAGTGGCTCTGTAAGACCAGCACACAACAATTATTATTCATTATGGAAGAATAATTATCTCTGGGCATATTGAATTTACTGTAATTTTAAATATGGCTTTAAAAACCCAGAGAATCATTTATTACATGTATGCTGCATGGATTACATATAACCAAGGAAGCACTGGAAATTGTGTTTCTCTTGTTTGTGTGGCCTCTTTTGCTTTTTTTTCTTTTTCTTAATTCATTGTGCTCACTTGGCCCAGTCATTACACTTTGGAGTTCCATAGCACAGAGAAGTTGATATAGCAACTATGATGATTTGAATGGTTTTCTTTTTTCACTGTTTCTCAAAAATACATGATTTGCAGTTACAATGTTTTCCTTCACACAGTGCCTCCCAATGATCCAATCCTGCCATCAAGAAAAGAAATAAAATCGGCCAAATTGCCAACATTCCTCACCTCGCCACCCCTCAGGACAGCTTATTTGCGTGCTGCAGTGAAGACTCTTATTAGCTCTTTCTCTTTCAGAGCCTGAAGTCCAGAACACTGCCTTATGTTATGAACATAAAATAGAAAAGCATAATTTCTCTAGCTCTGTGATTTTGATCTTGCACATCCTATATAGTGTCATATAAGCTAGACACTTTATCATTTTCTCAAATTACACAGTGAGACAACTTGCAAGTGTTTTTAATGATCCATTAACAAGTAATGAGGGGCCGGAGCCGTGGTGGAGTTGGTAAAGCAGCCACCTGCAGTGCCGGCATCCCATTTGGGCGCCGGTTCTAGTCCTGGCTGCTCCACTTCCAATCCAACTCTCTGCTATGGCCTGCAAAAGCAGTAGAAGATGGCCCAAGTGCTTGGGCCCCTGCACCCACGTGGGAGACCTGGAAGAAACTCCTGGCTCCTGGCTTCGGATCAGCGCAGCTCCGGCTGTTGTGGCCAATTAGGGAGTGAACCAGCAGATAGAAGACTGACTCTCTCTCTCTCTCTCTCTCCCTCTCCTTCTCTCTGTGTGTGACTCTTTCAAATAAATAAATAATCTTTAAAAAAGGTAATGAAATATTTCTCTAGCACAAATGAGAGCCTACTCCTTATCTGAAATCAAAGTTTCTCTTCTTGACTAGTGAGTGTAACCAAGGTCATCACTTAGCCATGTCTGCCCTGGGCTTGGTGGAGTGCACGGTCATCGCTTATCCATGTCTGCCCTGGGCTCAGGAATTCAGGAAACAGCCTGTGAGCTGGGTGCCTGCCAGCTTTCTGAGGGTCCTGTCAGCTCTGGTACTGCGGCACCGGGCTGTGTTAACTTGCATCTCAGTGACCTTGGACAGACCCACTCTTGGAGGCTGCAATTCCCTAGTGACTCCGGAGCAGCTTCCACAACATATCTTGGAGGAATGGAGCCTGCTGCTGCAGCCTCTGCTGCTCAGCCCTGGCTGCTACCTCAGAAGTGAGCAGCTGTTGCCTAGCAATGGGGGCAGGGGGAGGGACCTGCCCTCTGGCAGGGGCCATGAGATGGAGTTGGTGGCATACAGCAAGGCTGGACAGGGGCAGGGGAGAGAGCTGGAGTCTCGTGGGCCACAGGTGCAAGGCTTCACCTGGAAGTTTTGGCTGGGAGCAGGGGAGGCTGTGTTCTGTTTGCACTTTGAGATTTTTCTGTCTGCTGTGCAGAAGTGAAGAGGCTCCTGCTGTGGTCCAGGCATGGCTGATGGGGGGCTCAGGCTGCGGGGGTGGGGGTGTGCCAGCAAGGGGCTCCACTGTACAGCAAACAGGTCGGATGGCAGCAGCTAGGTGAGTGGGGAGCCTGGGGCAGGACTGACTGATGGCTGGGTTTATGGCTTGGGGGGCAAGCGGGGGGAGGGGGCTTTCCCCAAGGAGAACCACTGACCCCTGTCACCTAGTGACTGTGCCCCCACAGGACTGCTGATTCTGACCTCTGTGCATCAAGTCCAGAAGCACGTGCCTCCCAGTTATCCCAAGTCCCTCCACCAGGGCACTGGGGCGCCCTGAGCCACCCCCATTTCACAGAGCAGATGCAGGACCCCAAGGGGTCACCAAGGCAAGCACAGGAGGATCCACAGCATGGCTGCCAACAGGCTGTCTCTCTTCCCAGGGAGCAACGAGTGGGCTGCGGGGTGGTGGCCACACACTGACCTCTCCTCAGGTCCTCCCACCCCTGTCGGGGGTGCTGGGCCGGTCACACCACACTGCCCCAACAGGTGAAAAGCCACACCTCCAACACGGTGGTGGGACCTGCATGTGAGCCAGCGCTCAAGGCCAGCGCTGTGGCCGAGGGAGGGGAAGCCCTGGCTATGGAGGCTCCCATGCACCTGCCGAGGGCAGCCTCAAGTGCAGCCAGAGGCATGCACTGTGCATACACACATGTTTACATGTGTGCACACACACGTGTACAGTGTTCCTCCAGCCGACGACTGGTCATGGTGACCCGGAGCCTGGGCACTGCGCTGTTTCTGCCTCCCTGAGACTGGAAGGCTTTAGCAGAGGAGGAGAGGCCTGGGAGGGGGAAGTGACCTGCGGGGGCTGGCGGAGGAATGCGGATCCCAGCCCTGGGTCAGCGGCCCCTGGGTGACAGCCAGGGCCTCGGAGGGGGAGCAGCTCCCCACAGAGCCTGGGAGGGGGCTGGGTGGTGCACTCCCCATAATCACGGCGCAATCAGCACTAATCAGCGCGTTCTTGAAATAGACCCAACTGGATGGGGAAGCGGGTGGCTGCGGCCGGCTTGCTCAGCAGCAATCAGAGATGGCGATTTTAGATCTGCAGCAACAACAGCTCTTTGTCTGCATGCTGGGGGCCTCAGTGCTGCTCTGCCGAGCCCATCACGGGTGGGAGACAGAAACACCCCCTTGGGCTGTGCGGGCGCCTGGTCCAGCTGCCTGCAGGGTGAGGTCCATGCACTCCAGCACCACTACTGAGCACCTACTGTGCGCTGGGTGCACGTGCTGCTGCCTTGGGAAGAGGTGGGCTCCATTCTGTAGTGACTGGAGGAGGGGCTCCCTGTAGGTTGCTCGGCTGAGAAGTGCCTGAGCTGGGGCGGCAGCCCCGTCTGTCACTCCCAGCTGTGTCTGTTGCTTTAAGGGATGGAGGTCTGTTGAGACACTGTCCCAGGTCACTGCAAACCCACCCCCACGGCCCTCCCAGGCCTTGCAAAAATAGGGCTTACCGATCCCTACTGGCAGAGGGGGCCCAGCAAGGCTGTAGAGGGTGGTGAGGGGACTTGCCCTAGGTCACTGCAGAGTGCTGATGTCACTGAGCCGTGAGCGTCCTCCAAGGCCCATCCCTGCACCCATGCCTTCCCGCCAGGGCCCTTCTGAGTGAGGCTGGGTACATGGAGATTACCCGGACCAGGTGCTATGGGGGTGCTGGTGGGCCAGCCTCACTCCCCCTTCTGTGGGGGGGCACCCCCGATTTCCCCCAGGATGGTAGCACTCAGGCCCCCACAGCAGCATCAGGTGAGGCTGGGGGTGCTCTGTTGTAGCCACCCAGCTATGAACACCAACTGGTGGGGGACAAGGAGTCATAGGGCTGGTGGGGAGGGGGCTGCACAGGAGGTGGCAGGGTGGGTGGGCAGGGAGGGGAGGCCATGCAGCAGGCCAGTGACAGTGGAAGGTCAAAGGTCAGCAGAGCGGCAGGGGACAGAGGGAGGGGTGAGCCTGAGAGTCACAGGAGGCAGAGCAGTGTGGCTCAGGACTCAGGAGCGAGCGGTGGGTGGTGACATGGTTCCTACCTGGGCCGCCCAGGCCCACCCACCACTCCTCTTCCGGGCCCCCTTCCAGACCCCCACAGCTGGGGTGCACCTTCCTCTTGCTCCCGGGTGACAAGAGCCCCCTGCCAGGCTCCCAGCTGCCACTCAAGCCCCATGCAGCCACTGGAAGGGCTCCCTTAAGACAGAGATCAGCACATGTCCCTCTCTGCCCCCACCCCCATCAATGGCTGCCAAAACCCCCGAGGCCCCCCTGACCTCATCACCACCATCACTGTCACATTGCCTTCTGCCACTCACCTTGGTTCATCTTGCTCTGGCCTGCTGGCCTCCTAGCTGAGCCATGAGCACTACAGAGATGCTTCCGCCCCAGGGCCTTTGCACACGCTGCTCCGGCACCTGCAGCCACAGGTTCCCTCCCTCGCCTGCCCATCCAGAGTCCCAGCTGGTCCCACCTTTTCCGAGCCCTCCCCTTCTCTCCCTGCTTTATTGCAGTCACATCATTTTACCGAGCTCTGCCATCCTCAAAGCCGGCATTGTCTTGTCTCCTTTCACTCAACGCCAGCTGCCTCAGTGCCCAGTCATGACGTGGTTGGATGGTGGTGGAGGTGGGGGTCCCAGGAGAGGAACCTGGTGGGGGAGACTGAGTTTGAGCCATGATGGCCAAAACCACAGGGCCATCCAGGTGGCAGCCAGGAGGGCAGGCGCCTGTCTCGGTTTCCTCATCTGTCCACTGGGCTGAGCATCCCAGCTCCCAGGGGGTGTGGGGCGCCAGTTGATGGGCAGAGCAGTTCAGGGTGGCAAGCACTCCGCCACACTAGGCCATGGCAATGGTGTGGGGCGGCTCCTGCTGCCTCCTGCCCCTCCCCCAGCCTGCCACAGGAGAACTGTGTCCCCCTCCTGCTGTGCCTTGGCTTGTTGCCAGGGCCAGGAGAGTTTTTTGCAAAATAGCTTCCCGGGCTCTGCTTTGGGGATTGGGAGCCCCAGAGGTGTCCTTTGTTGAGAAAACAACTCGGTGACACTGAGAAAAGTGCAGAAAACCTGCGCGAGCTGAAATCTCCCCAGACCAGTGTCACTCCATGACTATTAGTTGTCGGAAATGCAATCAACTCTTCAGGAAGGCATCAATTCATATTCAGTAAAATGACTGATTCAGCCATAGATAAATGTTGATAGGGACATGAAGAGCATGGAGCCTTCATAAACTTCCAGTAAAATAGTGCAGCCACTATGGACAGTAATTCAGCAGTTTCACAGCATGTTCTACATGGGTCTATTTAGTGACTCAGCAGTTTCTCTTCCAGGTATGCCACTAAAAGATACAAAATCCACATGCCCATAAAGGCTCCCTGCAGTGGTATTCATGAAAGCCAAATATGAAAGCAACCCAAACACTAATGTGTAAGAAAAACAGTGTGCAGGATATCTTTTATAATGGCATAGAATTTGGCAATAAAAATTAATTAAGAAATCAAAGACCACAAAAATAATGAAAGTCAAAATAATCTTTTTTAAAAATAGAAGAATTAGAAGCAAAACTCCACACATTGTAGCATCTCCAAAAATGGGAAAAAACTGAGTTTGGAGCTTATAGTGATGTTTCCAGCTAACTTGGATGAGAAAGCAATAAAGAACTGCTCAAAGGGAGATCCGAAAACTCTGAATGTGGTGAGAACCATAAATAATAAACACACAAGTAATAGAGTGAGTATATGCCTTCAAAAGATTTGTTCTTAAAATAAGATTCAAAGCATAGAAAAAAATTGAATATAAGAAAATAAACAAGTGTAGTTTTAAGGTTTATTTTAGAGGTTTGCCTGTATGCCTATTGGTAAATGTGAATTATATACAGGACAAATCTAAGACTATTTTTTAAAGATTTATTTATTTATTTCAAGTCAGAATTACACAGAGGACAGGCAGAGAAAAGCAGAGGTGCAATCACTCCACAATTGGCCACAATAGGTAGAGCTGTGCCGATTCGAAGCCAGGAGCCAGGAGCTAGCAGATTCCTCCTGGTCCCCATGCGGGTACAGGGGCTCAGGGACTTGGGCCATCCCCTACTGGTTTCCCAGGCCATAGCAGAGAACTGGATCAGAAGTGAAGCAGCTGGGACTCAAACCGGTGTCCATATGGGAAGCCGATAGTACAGATGTTAGCTTTACCCACCACACCACCGGCCTCAATCCAAGACTATTTTTACCATGCTATCTGCTGCCCCCCACCTAGTATTTTACTTCCAATTCTTTTAAATTATCAATATGGTTAATCAAATCTCTGTGCATCATTGACTTATATTCTGAGTAATTATGGAGATTAACAATAATTGTGATACAATTTTGTTTTAGAGGCAGAGTGAAGAGTTTAGAACACTGTGAGAATGGCAATGAATTGAAAGTACTCTTTTTTTATGCTACTTGACTATTAAAAATAAAGTTTAGGCAAATATTTCTTCTAAGGTGTTTTTAGGGAGTATTAGAAATCCTGATTCAGACCTTTTGCTAGTGAAATATGTTCACTGTCCCACCTTGGAGAAATGAAATGTGTAGATTATACTCCCATGCAAAATTGGTTAATAGACTCTGTAATGCCCTTCCAAAAGCTTATTGACAGCATTTTGCCTTCATTTGGAAAATTAACGAAAGTGAAAGATAATTATGTATGTGTGGATTATCCATGAGAACAGCTCTAAACTTCACTATCTGCAACCTCAATGATCAGAGTTGTCTTCATTTTGACTGTTTTGCCTTGGCTTTCTTTCCTTTTTACTAGGATAAATGTCTTTTCAAATGAGGGCTGGGTTAGATTAGCACTTTTCTACAAAATAATCCAGATTTTTAAGTGTTTATTAAGGTAGTCATGGGGGTCTGTGTGCTTGGGTCACAATTTGAAAGAACTCAATTGATATAGGGTGTGTAACTAAACTGTTAACATTATTGTCATTAGCAGTATTGCTAAGTATTTTATTTTTGTCATTGTTCCTCATTTTATTCTTGGCTTTTGATGTTTTGAAAATTTACAGCAGGAAACCATAAGAAACTATGGACTGTTGCATTTGAAGGTTTATGTATTTATTTTAAATTTCATGTTTGTAAACAGTGCTGGTATTTCTTTTGCTTTATTTTTAAGTACAATCGAATTTCACTAAGAAGTGACAGCTGGCAATGCATGTACCTCAGCATAGACAGGCAATCTAAATAGTAAGGTTGGGTACTCTGGGCTTATTGCTATACAGTGCCAAGTCTCTTTGAGAGAATGGATGACAAACATCTTTAGCTGCCAATCAGTGAAATTTCTGTTTTTTTTTTTTTTTTTTTGACAGGCAGAGTGGATAGTGAGAGAGAGAGAGAAAGGTCTTCCTTTTCCTTGGTTCACCCCCCAAATGGCCGCTACAGCCATGCGCTGCAGCTGGCGCACTGTGCCGATCCAAAGCCAGGAGCCAGGTGCTTCTCCTGGTCTCCCATGCGGGTGCAGGGCCCAAGCACTTGGGCCATCCTGCACTGCACTCCCGGGCCACAGCAGAGAGCTGGACTGGAAGAGGAGCAACCGGGATAGAATCTGGCGCCCCAACCAGGACTAGAACCTGGGGTGCTGGCGCTGCAGGCGGAGGATTAGCCTAGTGAGCCGCAGCGCTGGCGAAATTTCTGTCTTAAAAAGCCGAAATTGTGAGGCCAGCACAGTGTCCTGGTTGGTAAAGTTGCTTCTTGAGGTGCTAGCATCCCATATAAGTGCTGGGTTGAGTCCCAGATGCTCCACCTCTGATCCAGCTCTCTCTAATGCACCTGGGAAAGCAGTGGAAGATTGCTCAAGTACTTGGTCCCTGTATCCACAAGGGAAACCCAAAAGCTGCTGGATCCTGGCTTCAGATTAGCTCATTTCCAGCTATTGTGGCCATTTGGGAAGTGAACCAGCAGATGGAAGATCTCTCTCTCTCTCTCTCTCACCGTCTGTAACTTTGCCTTTCAAGTAAATACATAAATCTTTGAAAATGAAATAGTCCAGAATTTAACAACTGCAAATGTACTATTTTATTTCTTTTTAATCATAATGTACAACCTTAAAACAAGTCAGACAAGACTTACTTTCAATACTGGGTTGTACAAAAACAACAAGGGATTCATAGGAGATTGCTTAGCATATATAAACAAGGGCACATTGAGAAGATTTTAGAAACATGGAATTGAAAGATAAGCATTTCTATAAAAATATTTAAATCTATGCATAGTTTTATCATAGTACATTTTTCTATCAATATTTAAGACTCATCAGATTGCATCATGAAAACACAGTATTACTTTTTTCCAATATAAGAACATTACATCAGCATCACAGTTATCTGATTTCATGAATATTTATTGTTGTTCAGCCATGCATTTCTTTGCAACTTAATGAGCAATGATTACTTCATTTTTTCCACATGTCAGACATGTCCAAGAAACAAAGGAGGGCAAATGACTGGGTCTTTTCTTTGCTCATTATTAAAAGCGATTAAGGAAACATAAGTAAAAGTCAAAAAAATAACCTATTTCAGGAATTAAAACAGAATCGTTCTTTTGTAGGAACTATAGTCTTTACCAACCTACTTAGAGAAATGTGTGAAATTCCTGAGTAAAATTATGACTACATGGATCAAAATCTATCATATTTTGAAAATCAAATTCGCAAAACACAAATATAACATAAAATAGAAAAACTCATACATAAACCAAGTACGTTAAATCACATTTTGAAAACTGCAACCAAGAAAAAAGTTAAACAATCAAAATTTCAGGCTTACAGGTATATTTCAAACATCTAAGGAAGAAAAAGGAAACCTGTTCCCAAACCTATGCAGAATAGTTTTAATTTCTTTTGGAAAATCAGCATTACATTGATGATGATGATGCAAGTGTACCAGGATTTGAAATGATTTTTAAAAGCATACCTTTCATAAGCAGATACAAATATCATAAGCAAAGTATTATTATTATTATTATTTTTGAATTTTAATTTAAAATTTATTTGAGAAACGCAGAGTCACACCACCACCATCCCTCCCACCTGCTGGTCCAGCCCCCAAATGCCCACAACTGCTCCCCTAACCCCGGAGAGCTGGTCGGGGCCGCCTGTTCCTGCCACACCTGACCCCGCCCCCTCTTCCCCCACCCAGGCAGGTGCTCCGCGACCACAAACTGCCTGCAGACGCTGCTGCAGCACCTGACCTCGCACAGCCTGACCATTGTGAGCAACGCGTGCGGCACGCTCTGGAAACTGTCCACCCGCAGCGCGCGGGACCAGGAGCTGGTGGGGGACCTGGGCGCCGTGGGCATGCTACGCAAGCAACCTGGTGCACTCCAGGCACAAGATGATCGCCATGGGCAGCGCCGCTGCTCTGTGCAACCTGCTGGCCCACCGGCCCGCCAAGCACCAGGCAGCCGCCACGGCCGTGTGCCCCCGGCACCTGCATGCCCAGCCTCTACGTGCGCAAGCAGTGGGCGCTGGAGATGGAGCTCGGCCCGGCACCTGGGCCGGGCACACCCACTGCTCTGGCTCAAAGCGGCCCACGCCAGCCTCTCCAACGACAGCCTCAATAGCGGCAGCACCAGTGACGGCTACTGACCGCGGGAGCACAAGCGGCCCTGCCCGCTGGCCGCGCTGGCCAAGCACCGCGAGGAGCTCCTGAGCGGGCAGCCGCGGCCCGCTGGGCTCGACCTCGACCTGCGGGGCGGCCAGGCCCAGGGGCCCACCCGGGACGCCGCCGGCGCCGGCGCCTGCGTGCGCACCATCAAGCTGTCGCCCACCTATCAGCATGTGCCGCTGCTGGAGGCCGCGGGCAGGGCAGGCGCGGAGCCTCCGGCGGCCCCAAGGCAGCCCCCACGGCTCGGAAGCAGGCCTGGCTGCTGGTGGAGGGCCTGAGCCAGGTGCCCGAGAAGCTGGGGGCCACCCGGACAGCTGCGGCCAGCAGGGCGCTGCAGAGGCTGGTGGCGCAGGAGGGGCCCATCTCGCTGTCCCACTGCAGCTCGCTGTCCTCGACTGGATGCCCAGGCCCCAGCGAGGCCGGAGACTTGGACAGCAACTCCTCCCTCGAGGGCCTGGAGAAGGCCGGCCCCGAAGAGGCGGAGCTGGACCAGGCGTGGCGCGGGCCGGGGCCTGACCTTGGAGGATGTCACGCCATCCAGCTGTGTGCAGGAGACACCGCTGGTGCTGAGCCGCTGGAGCTCCGTGAGCTCCCTGGGCAGCTTTGAGAGCCCGTCCATTGCCAGCTCCACCCCCAGCGACCCCTGCAGCGGGCTGGGCAGTGGCAAGGTGAGCCCCAGCAAGCTGCCTGACAGCCCCGGGCAGGCCATGCCGCCCAGCCTCAGCAAGGCGCCGCCGGCCGCGCCGCCCGGCCAGCCCCAGAGCAGCCAGTTCAGCCTGCAGTGGGAGAGCTACGTGAAGCGCTTCCTGGACATCGCCGACTGCCGCGAGCGCTGCCACCTGCCTCCGAGCTGGACGCTGGCAGCATCAGCTTCACTGTGGAGAAGCCGGACAACAACTTCTCCTGCGCCTCCAGCCTCAGTGCGCTCACCCTGCATGAGCACTACGTGGAGCTGCTGCTGCTGCTGACCGCAGCGCTGGCGGGGGTCGCGGTGGCGCCGGGCACCGCCCGTGAGAAGAGGATGTGGGACGACAGGAGGGGCCGGCGTCCGCGGGCTCCCGCACACGCACGGCCGCGGACCAGGAGCTGGAGCTGCTGCGTGCTGCCCGTCCCGGTCTACATGCTGGGGCCCGCCCTGGCCCTGGAGGACGACTCGGCCGAGGGCACGCCTGTCAACTTCTCCAGTGCAGCGTCCCTCAGCGAGGAGACCCTGCAAGGGCCCCCCAGGGAGCAGCCCCAGGGGGCCGGCTGGACAGGCAGGAGCCCGCCGGCCTCGTGGTCCCCACCAGCCAGGTCTCCAGGCACCGGCTTAAGGCCGGGGTCGCCGGCCGGAGCCCGGAGCAGGTCCGGGGCACAGGGAGGAGCCGGCCGGGCTGGAGCTGCCCCTGGGCCAGCTCCCAAGTGCCCACTTGGACCGGGGTCAGCGGGGAAGGGGGGAGGCAGTCCCTGTGCCTCACGACGCCCACGAGGAGGCCGTGTACTGCTTCTAGGACTCTGACGAGGCACCCTCCTTGGCCGGGCCGCCCCATCCTGCAGGCCTTGAAGTGGGGCAAGAAGGAGGCCCGGGTCCCAGCCAAGGCAGCCGCTCCGGCCCAGCCGCCCCAACCCCCCGGGGCCCAGCCCAGGCTGATCGCAGGTAAGACCCTACCTTGCTACTCCCTGAGCACCTCGGCTACCTCGCTCAAGGCTGTGAGCGACCGGCCAGCCACCTGGGAGGCCTGGAGCCCATGGTCCCCCAGGCCCTGCACCGAGGAGGCGGGCGCGACAGCTCCCCTAGCCCGCGCTCCGAGGAGGCACTCCCGCGCTGCTGCATCGGCTCAGCCATGCCCAGGCACAGGCCCTCGGCCTCTGGCCTCCAGCGCTGCAAGGCTCGGGCTGCTGGGCAGGACAAGCGGCTGGCAGAGGCGCCCTGGGACTTCGGCGAGGATGCGGCCGGCTCAGACCGGGCCTCCGACCTGGACAGCGTCGAGTGGCGGGCCATCCAAGAGGGCGCCAATTCCATCCTCACATGGCTGCACCAGGCGGCCGCGGCGGCACCCCGCTAGGCGGCCTCCGAGTCCGACTCGCTCCTGTCCCTGGGGTCTGCTCTGTCCATGGACCCCTCCCCACAGCTATCCAATCGCAGGAGCAGGCGCCAGCCCGGGGCCGGGGCTGGGGCAGGGAGGGCAGTGCCCGGCGGCCAGAGAAAGGGAGCCTGGCCTCAGCCAAAAGCGCTCGAGCCCCCGCGTCCCTGGTGGCCCGAGAAGCCTCACGCTGTTCAATAGGTAGCAGCGAGGATGCCGGCCATTCTCCAGGGGCGGACAGTGATTTACGTGCTCAGCCCGGCCACCCGGCCCCAGCCCAAAGCTGTCCCTGGCCCCGGGCCACACTGAGGAAGGCGGCGGAGCCCCCCAGCCTGGCACAGCCAGCAGCCGCAGGCAAGGCGCCAGCGCCCGGGCAGCAGCGCTCTCGGAGCCTGCACCGGCCGGGCAAGATCTCGGAACTGGCGGCGCTGAGCCACGCCCCCCCCCCAGGAGCGCCACCCACCCTGCTCCTCTGGCCAAGACCCCTTCTTCAAGCTCCTCCCAGACCTCGCCCGCCTCTCAGCCTCTGCCCAGGAAGTCGCCCCCCGCCACCCCAGCTGCAGGGTCTTTGCCCGGCCCGGCAGCCCCCCGCGTGCCCAAGACGCCAGAGCGGGCCCTGCTGGCCAAGCACCACAAGACACAGAAGTCGCCCGTCCGGATCCCGTTCATGCAGAGGCCGGCCAGGCGAGGGCCGCCGCCTCTGACCAGGCCCGCCCCAGAGCCGAGCCCCAGAAGCCGCGAGGGGGCGGCGGGGGCGCGTGGGGGCTGACTGGGCCTGGTGCGTGTGACCTCCGCCCGCTCCAGCGGCAGCGAGTCCTCGGACCGCTCGGGCTACCGGCGCCAACTGACCTTCATCAAGGAGTCGCCCGGCCTGCTGCATCGCTGGCGCCCGGAGCTGCTGTCCGACTCCGCCTCCACCTCCCAGGGCGCGTCGCCCCGCCGCGGCCGGCCCGCGCTCCCCGCCGTCTTCCTCTGCTCTTCGCGCTGCGACGAGCTGAGGGCGGCCCCCGGGCAGCAGGCGACCCGACCAGGGTCCGGTCCCGGCCCCGGCCCGCGCGCGCCCCAGCGCACCAGCTGCGAGAGCCCTTCGCGCCTGCCCGTGAGCGCCCCCGTGCGGCCGGTGGCGGTCAAGCGCTACTCCTCCCTGCCCCACGTCAGCGTGGCCCGCAGGCCCGATGGCGGGGCCCCGGGAGCACCCCCCCCTCCCCAGCGCACACCACCCAGAGCCACGGGAGCGACGGCGAGGCGCGGCCACTGCCCAGGGTGGTCGCGCCAGGCACGACATGGCGGCGCATCCGGGACGAGGACGTCGCACACATCCTGCGCAGCACCTTGCCCGCCTCGGCCCTGCCGCTCTGGGGCGCCTAGCCCAAGGAGGGCCCCGCCGGCCCCCCGCTGCAGAAGACCAGCGTCGCCGTGGTGCGGACAGAAGAGGTGGCACAGCCCAAGACCAACGCCAGCGCGTCCCTGAGCCTGGAGAGCAGGGAGTAGCCCCCCGCGCCAACCGGCGCCCAGGCCACCCTCCTGGGCAGCGACATGGATGGGCCGGTCCCGGCCAAGGGCCCTGCCTCTGCGCCCTTTGCCCTTTGCTCATGAGGGCTTGGGTATTGCTGTGGGGGGCTCCCCTAGCCACGCAGTGCGCGTCCCGCCCTTCAACTACATGCCCACCCCCATGGCGGCGGCCATGGCCACCAGGGACTCCGCCTGGGAGAAGGCCCCGGCCCCTGCCCCCACCGGCCTCCTGGAGTAGGCCCCCGGCAGCCTGGCGGATGCTGTGCAGATGCACCTAGCAGGCCAGCTCACCACGGCCTCACCTCGCCAAGGCCTCCTCTCAGAAGGAAATGGGGTGCAAGTGCCCGCCCTAGAGGTGACCCCGGGGGAGCCACTGCTGGAACCCCAAGGCTCATCCAGCCGAGGGGAGGGAGCAGGCTCAGAGGCTCAGGAGGCGGGCTGGGGCTGTCACCACTGAGCAGGACAGGAGCCTGTAATTACTGCTCCTGCTAATTCCTTAATGAGGGCTCCGCCAGTTGGTTTCCACTCCCAGCCTCAGCTGGGGGAGCAGGGGTGTGGGCTGGAGCCCAGACAGCGCCCCGGGGGCCCGAGGGAAAGGTGGCAGGAAGGGGAGGGGGCCGCCAGGCTACCCTGGACCCCCACCCACCCACAGGGGGAGGCTGGAGGACAGCAAGCCTGTGAGAGGGACGGGGTTCCTCGGGGGATGCTGGCGTCGGGCTAACCCTGCTGCCCTGGGACGCCACTGCCCGGCCAAGGCACAGTGGGCAAGGCAGGCGTGGCGGGGGGTGCTGGCTCTGTGCCTCCCTCCCAGCTTCCTCTGCACGGACCACGTGGACAGCACAAGGACCACGGGACCCCAGGGCCATCACAGCCCAGGGACCGGAGCCTCATCACACCCCAGGAGCCTGAACGCAGCAGGAGAAGGGGCCCCGCGGCCCTGCCCACCTCCACGGAGGAGCGTGCTGTAGAGAGAGCCATCGACCTCTTTCCTGCAGCATCCGGCTGGGGGAAGGGAACCTGCAGGTGGCTGCCCAGCAGGGCTACCCCCACACCCCATCCCCCAGGAGGGGGCTCCACCTGCTGTATCCTGTGCTCCACACCCTTGGGCCTTGGCCAGACAGCTGCAGGCAGCAACCCGAGCGGGCGCCCCCTTCAGGCCCCAGCCGTGCCCTGCAGGACACAGCCCAGGAGGAGTAGGGGTGGCCCCCAAGCTCCGGGTCGCACCCCAGGTGCCATGCACTTCCTTCTAGGCCATGGCTGCCAAGCAGGGGTCCTGGGGAGCATGGGGCAGCCGGCCAGAAGATGACCAGCAGTGGGGGTGAGGCAGTGCTTGAGGCCTCCGCACACAGGGACTGCTGGGTGTCCTCAGGCCTGGGGCTCAGGGCTGCTCCCGGAGCAGTGAGGGGGAGACGCAGGCACAGCTCACCCCGCCCAGTGTGGGGAGATCACAGAGTGACCTTTGGGCAATGGAGCTGAGGTGGGGCTGCAGGCCCTGTCCTGGGGACCGGGTCTTGCCCAGCCCCTGACCCTGGACACCAGTACCCCACCCCCGGCCATTCCCAGGGCCACTCAGGATCGGCGGCCACTTGGCGGCCTTCCCTCCGCCCACCTGCCTGTTCCTCACACCCTGCAGCACCCGTCACACGTGTACTTAGCGCGCCACTGCCAGCACCCCATGTAAAGCTGCGGACTCGCGGAAGGACCACGCCCCCCTGCACCCGTGTCACACAACTTTAATAAACGGAGCTGTCCAGTCGCCTCTGCTGCATGAGCGGGGCGGGGCGGGCCTCCCACGCTAGCCACGAGCAGGGAGGCCAGGGGTCCCCGCTGGCCCAGGAAGACTGTCCCACTGGGGCATCTCTGTCCGGCTCCGTCCTTGGCTGTGGCCCAGGCTCTGTCAGGCCCGACAGTGCCCGGTGGGCTGGGGGGGTCTCTGCCCCGGCTGAGCGGCTGTGGCTGGGGTCTCTGAGGCTCAGGCAGCAGAAGAGAAACTCCTGTGGCTCTGGGGCTCGGTCCTGCCCCTCGGGACGCAGAGAGCTGGGGGCCGGTGTGGCCTCTTTCCCAGGGAGGGCGTCCAGGGCCTGGCCCGTGGCCGCTCTGCTGTACACTGCATCAGCCTCTCCTGCGGCGACGAAGGGGCAGCTCCTGCCCAGGAGTGGCAGCATGAAGCCCGCAGGGCCCCGCCGGAAAACCGGCTCCCCCTCTCGGCCAGGGAGTGGTGCGCCAGGCCAGCGCCAGGCAAGGGAGCACAGAGTGGCCCCATGAGATGGGCAGAGTCCGCTGGGGGAAGGTGGTCCTGGGCGCCCACACAGGGTCTGCTGGGGGGAGGTGGTCCCGGGTGCCCACACAGGGTCCACTGAGGGGAGGTGCTCTCAGGCACCCATACAGGGTCCACTGAGGGGAGGTGGTCTCAGGCGCCCACACAGGTCCACTGAGGGGAGGTGGTCCCGGGCACCCACACAGGGTCCGCTGGGGGGAGGTGGTCTCAGGCACCCATACAGGGTCCAGCCTGAGCCCAGCGTGGGGAAGGGCCCAGGTCAGCTGGAGGAGGTGCCAGGCAGCACTGTGCACGTCATGTGGCAAATGTCCAGCTCCAGCTCAGCACCAGCTCACCGCAGGCCCTGGCACTGCTGCCTCAGCCCCTCGCCTGCCCGCTGCAGCTGTGCTTTGGTGGCCATCTAGGCCCAGCACTGCTGGTACAGCCGCTCCTGCTGAGCCTCAGGGTCCTCACTCTTCCTGGGGTCTCCTGGGAGGTCTGGGACAGCATGAGGAAGTGTCAGTCGCGAGGGAACCCCCGAGACCAGAGCCACCCAGCAGGAGTGAGCCCAGCCTAGGGACGCGGGTGCCTGTAGACCCCTGCACAGCACAAGCCCACCCTGGCGGCCTGGGCACCCCACAGTCACTCTTGGGGGCCCATACATGACCTGGCACCTCACATGCCAGCCGAAGCACACCAATCTCAATAGCGGGGTCCCTGCCACCCACACGGAGCTCTGGGTTCCCACGTACCTGCTGCACCCTTCTCTCACATTGTTCTAGAAATGCTCTCCTCAGCAATGATGGAAACAGCAGGGCCCACACCAGGGCTGCCGGCTGCCGCCAGCAGGGAACCGGATCAGATGCCGAGCAGCCCAGATCACAGGCGGCGGCTTCGCCCTCCATGCCACAGACCCGGCCCCTCTCAGGGCCCTGTCCCTGAGGAGGGCCAGGGCTAAGGGTGGCCCCAAGAGATGGACAGGGCCCATTGTGGGGGGAGCCGGTCCTGGGCACCCACACAGCCCAGCTGGCGCCCTGGCCAGGGAAGAAGGGCCCAGGTCAGCCCAAGGCAGAATGCAATTTGGTTTTTTGCCAAATGGGCTGTGGCAATTCCTAGGAAGATGCACCCCAAGCGAAGCGAGACTGCATGGGGGGTTGTGGGGGAGCCTGGCCGTGACCCTCAGAGGCAGCAATGGGACAGCAGTGTGCCGACACACGTGGTCCATGACCCCCCAACACACACATGGTCCACAATCCCCCCATGCGGTCCACGACCCCCCCACACACCTGGTCCAGGACCCCACACATGTGGTCCACGACCCCACACACGTGGTCCATGATCCACACACACACATGGCCCACAACCCCATACAAACACACACATGGTCCACGAACCCCCCACACACATATGGTCCATGACCTCCCATGTGGTCCAGGGCTGGAGCAGCAGCAGGAAGACAGGCAGCCTGGCCCCACCTGGTCAGCAAACACGTTTTGCTGAAAGGAGGGAGTGGGTCCACTCCTGTGGCACTACAGCCACCAGCTCCTCCCTGGCCATGGCCAGGAACCTGGCCTCGAACCTCGGCCAGACACCTGCTCACTACAGGAGACTCACGACAGACAAAAGGCAGCCGGTGACTGAAACACAGCTCAGCCCGGGTTCCGCCAGGTGCCCTGTCCCACAGAACCTCCGGCAGATGGCAGCAGCCCATGGCGATGCCGAGCAACCCCGGGTCACACACAGCACAGCACAGAATGTGGTAGTACAGCTGGGGTTGTTTAATTCATCTGACGGGAGGGGAGAGAGAGAGAGAGATGGAGGGAACAAGGAAGGGGGGGGAGGGAGAGAGGGAGAGAGAGATCCTCTATCTGTGGTTAACTCCCCAAATGGCCATAACAGCCGGGGCTGGGCCAGGCCAGAGCCAGGTGCTCCCTCCAGGTCCCACATGGGCACAGGGCCCCAGTATAACTTAATTCTAAAAAGTAGGCTCCCGGGGCCAGCGCTGTGGTGTAGCAGTAAAGCTGCTGCCTGGGACTCTGGCATCCCATAGGGGCACCAGTTCAAGTCCCAGCTGCTCCACTTCTGATCCAGCTCTTTGCTGTGCGCTGGGAGAGTAGTGGAGGATGCCCCAAGTGCTTGGGCCCCTGCACCCACGTGGGAGACCTGGATGGAGCTGGAGCTCCTGACTCCAGGTCAGCCCAGCTCCAGCCGCTGCAGCCATTTGGGGAGTGAACCAGTGGATGGATCTCCCTCTGTCTCTAATGTCTTTCTCAAAAAAGAAAGAAAGAGAAAAAACAATAGGTTCCCATAGAATCCTCAGGCTTCAGTCCACCAGGCGTGTCTGGGGAGGGCGGGGGTGGCACTCTGGGTCCGTCTGGGCCCAGGGCTCAGTACAGCTGAGCACCTTGCGGAGATCACAGAGTCCACCCCGATCCTGCATGCGGAACCCTGTCCTCGCAACCCCACTTCTCAGCTCCACCCCAGGCTGGGTCGGAAACCCCTGCGACCCCCACCACGGCCCCTGTCCCACGGCGCTCTCCCCCTCCATTAATGGCACCAACGCCTTCCTCGGCCCCAGGGCCACGCACGGGACCCAAGGTCCTGCCCAGCTCCCGCTCCTGAGGCCTCGGGTCCAACCCCTGCCCTGCCCTGGCCCGAGCCCCCTACCTTCCAGGGCCAGCGCGGTGAAGACAGGGTCTTGGGCTGGTGCCCTGCGCACGTGCTCCAGGATCTGCTCCACTGTGGGCAGCACCACGCACTTCTTGGCCTTGGAGCCCATGCCTGCAGGTGGCAGACAAGGCCATCACAAGGCACGTCCCCATCTTGGCCACTGCCTGGTGAGGCCATGCACACCTGGGGAGCCTGCCCTGCCCTGGCCACAAGGGGTGGCAGGGAGCCAGGCTGGGACCCCGCCCCGGCCTCCTGGTCCCGGTGAACCACAACAGCCAGCCCATGACTCACCGGGTGGCAAAGTATTATTATAATAAATGAAATGATATAGGAAAACATAATAGATCAATTAAAAGGAAGAGATAATAAAAAATACAAGAGTTGTCAAGATTCCCAAAACAGCCATCCAAATAGGTGAAAAATGCATAAAGACAATCACTGAGTGTTTAGATTACATGTTGAAAATATTTAATAAAACTCAGCTTCTAATAAAAAAACCTTACATCAGTGAAAACAAGCAGAAAGTAACTTCTTCAATCTGATCAAGATTAAAAGAAACCTACAAAAACCAACACAACTAATACTTTTCCCTGGACGTAAGCCTACACCCAGATGCCACCACTGTTTCTTTTCAACTTTCTATTGTAAGAATTATACACAAAGAATTATATAGGATGACACTTAAGCACCTAGATAATTCATAAAATCTAATAATAAATACAACTGATACATAAATTTAACAATATTACTGAAAAGATTAATGCATAAAATCCACTAATTACTAAGTACCAGCAAGAAACAAACAGAAAATAATATTAAAGGGCAAGAGGCAGACTAGAAAACAAATATCTAGGAGAGATGAAAAAAAGGATTGAGTTTGTAATATCTGTAAACATTCTTAATATTAAAACCCCACAGAGAAATGAGTCAGCAATATGAAGAAAACAAAAAAGACCAAAGCCAATAATCTCTAACTCACCTAAGTAGGTTACTGCAGCCTCCAGGTGGGATTCTCCCAGGAAGACCCATGGGGAGGAAGGAGGGTCCCAGCAGGTGGCAGGACCCTGCTGGTGAAAGGGTGCAGCCCTGGAGGAGGCCCTTGGCTCCTGAACCCAGGTCTCGCCTCTCTACCATCTGGAGTGGCCTGGAGTTCCCGTCCCTGCTGTAAAGATGCTGATTTGTTGTGTCTTCTGGGTCCTGTGTGCTGATGGCTATGTGAGCTGTCCAATCAGGCACGGTGACGTCACTGCCACATAATCACACTGGATTGTGACATCACAGAGTTCCAAATTCCTGGAGGAGAGAGGTCCAAGGAGGGGCCTCTGCCGCTGGGAGACTCCGGAGGTAGTGTGGCATCTGCTGTTCTCCGACCTTGTCCCCCACAACACAGCCCATCTTGGACGCCCGGGAATGGTGAGTGTGTGTGGCCACGTGTCCAGAGTGGAGGAAGGGGAAGCTGGTGGTACCTGTTGGCAGGACACAGGCTCCCAGAGGGCATCTCTGGAACCTTGGGCCCCATCTTGCTGTCAGCACAGCACTTCCCTGGGTTCCTTGTGGTCTAGCGGGTGGGGCCTGGACTGGCACCCAGGACCCAGGAACCCTGCCCCTTCCCTGTTAGCAGAGAAGTCTGTGGGGAGCTGAGTGGCAGCAGCCCCACATCTCCCCGATTGTGCAGTGGGGACAGAGTGGTCACTAGGGAGCAGCAGTGCTGTGTGTATGGGGTTCATGCACGTGAGGAACTGTCATCTGTGGGGTCCTCAGTTCTTTCTTCCCATGCGGGAAACAGGGTCTCAGTTCCAGGACCTGGCCTTTCTGCGTAGCTTTCTAGGAAATACCCCAGTAGTTTTAGTATGTGCAATTATTAACTAGAAACAGTGTAGAATGCCTAACGATTTCTAAAATTTACAAGAAGGTTGAAACTGTTTAAATTTATTAAACAGTTTTTATGTGAGACTGTCAAGAAAACTTGAGAAAACTTCTACTTTATTACACACAATCCATTTTTAAAGAGATCATATAAATAGATGTTTTTGTACTGATATTTGGTAAGTAATGACAGATTTCCCATGAGACTTTTTGTAAAGGAATTAGGACACATATTAGTTTCTCATTTAATGTCTTCATTTTTAAATATTATTTATAACCATTCACTATATTCCCACTAAACTAGGGTCTTTTGGAATTTTACTTGTTAAAATTTTCTTTGGTGAAGTATTAAGACTTTTTTTTTTTTTTACTGTAAAGTGTATTTAAAATGCTATCTCAAAAACTAAAGAAAAAATACAAGGAAGAAGAGTGGGAGAGTGAGAAGAAGGATATATCATTATGCTTTTAGAATTGTGTATACAAACAATATTGCATCTGTTTAAAAAACTACCAATTTGGCTGGTGCCACAGCTCACTAGGCTAATCCTCTGTCTACGGCGCCGGCACCCCGGGTTCTAGTCCCAGTTGGGGCACCAGATTCTATCCCAGTTGCTCCTCTTCCAGTCCAGCTCTCTGCTGTGACCCGGGAGTGCAGTGGAGGATGGCCCAAGTGGTTGGGCATGCACTCACATGGGAGAGCAGGAGGAAGCACCTGGCTACTGGCTTCGGATCAGCACAGCGTGCCAGATGTACGGGCCATTTCGGGGGTAAACCAATGGGAGGAAGATCTTTCTCTCTGTCTCTCTCTCACACTGTCTAACTCTGCCTGTCAAAAAGAAAAAAACAACTACCGATTTGACAAATATTTAAATATGGAATTTGACAAATATTTAAAACAAAATGAGACATTGTAGATACTTTTATTTTGATTATCATTCTTATCTAGGAGATCAGAAAGCAATCCTATCTTCTCATGTTAAAGTATCCTAATATATTAGAGTGGATAGAGTTCTGGCTCCTGGCTTCAGTATGGCCCAGTCCTGGCCATCGTGGCCGTTTGGAGAGTGGACCATCAGATGGAAGATCAGCAAGGGTCCCAGAAGTGCCCCCTGGAGGACATGAACAGACCGTTTAGAACATCAGTGCATGCCAAGGTTGGGTCTCTGCAAGCCACAGGCTCCCTGCTCCTCTGTCCTGCCCCAGTCACTATTAAACCATTTAGGGAGTAAGAAGCAAAATTACAGGGCAGAGACATGGGCACGGAGGATACTCACAGAGAAGGGAACCCCGAACTCTTAGCTCCTGCCTCTCTGCCATGCAGATATGGTGGTCACTGTGCTGCTGTGACAGCCGGTTAGGGACAGGGTGGCCATGGGGGCCTTGGTGGGAAGTGAGACGACCACTATGCCCAGGCATCCTGCAGAGATACAGGGCCCGATTCTGAGGGTGGCAAGTAGGCCAACACTGCTTCACCTCACACTCACTCTTACACAGGGGCGGGCAGGAGCACTTGGCCCCTGTGAAACTGCCCTGCCAGGTAGATCAGAGGCCTGTGGAGCTGCGAGCATGCCACCGGGAGACACAACGGAGCCAAACTGGACAGAGAAAGTAGCACCTGCCATGCTGTGTGCTGAGCTCTTTGATTCATTGGTGGCTTCTGTGCCTGACCTCCCCATGGGACTGGCTGCCAGGCTTGGTAGAGGAAGTCTGTCTGAGAACCCTGTGGCCAGGCAAGGGCTTCCTTGACTGACCCTACTTGCTGCACAGAATTTTGGCACTAAATTATGCTGTTTCCTTAAAGCTTTATTTTATATTTATTGGTTTATTGTACTCAGAACCACACATTACTTGGGGGAAGGTGGAGAAGCAGGGTGGCATGCACCTGTGCAGCCTGGAATGTGACCATGGAATTGAGGAGTGACTGTAACTGGTGGTTACTTGTTACATGGTGACACAGCTGCTCAGTCTCAAGTGCCTGTTAAAATGTGAGGTGTCACAGAGTCAAAAACATTATGGAAAAATAAAGTACATATCTGTCTAGACTTGATACTGGTATAATATTTTCATTTTTTGATGTAGTCTAATTTATATTTTATTTATTACTTTTTTAAGATTTATTTATTTATTTGAAAGTCAGAGTTACACAGAGAGAGAAGGAGAGGCAGAGAGAGAGGTCTTTCATCCACTGGTTCACTCCCCAACTGGCCGCAACGGCCGGAGCTGCACCAATCCAAAGCCAGTAGCCAGAAGCTTCCTCCAGGTCTTCCCACATGGGTGCAGGGACTCAAACACTTGGGCCATCTTCCACTGCTTTCCCAGGCCATAGCAGAGAGCTGGATCAGAAGCAGAGCAGTCCAGACTAGAACCAGTGCGAATATGGGATGCCGACACTGAAGGTGGCAGCTTAAACTGCTACACCACAGGGCCAGCTCCTAGTCAAATTTATATTAATCTTTCCTTCTGTCCAGTACATCCATAAAGCTTCACTTAATTTTGTCTTATTTTCAATAGCTAAACATAGTTTTTATCTTTTTCTTTGAGGCAGCCTTTGGAGAGATGACCCTCACATTAATCTAATCAGGACTCTAGTTTTAGTGATTTTGATATTTTGATACTCCTGGATTCTACATTGCTTTTCTCTCCTACTGAATCTTCATCAAGAAAGGCCCAACAGAGCCCGGCACTGTGCCTCAGTGGGTTAGGCCATGGCCTGATGTGCTGGCATCCCTTATGGGTGCTGGTTCATGTCCCAGCTGCTCCACTTCTGATCCTGCTCCCTGCCATTGCATCTGTGAAAGGTGCTGAGGATGGCCCAAGTTCTTTGATCCCTGCACCCACGTGCGAGACTGGAAAGAAACTCCTGGCTCCTGGCTCTGGCTGGTCTGGGCCTTGGGCATTTCGGCAATTCTGGGAGTGAACTAGCAGATGGAAGACCTCTCTCTCTCTCTCTCTCTCTCTCTCTCTCTCTCTTCTTCTTCCCTTTGTAACTCTGCTTTTCAAATAAGTCTTAAAAAATAAAGACCCAGCATTTGCTGAGGTCTGAATTTCTAGTCACTTCTTTATGCTCTCCATTCCCCTCTTTTTGAAATAGAATTTCTGTAAGAGTTTGCCAAGCATTTGCTGCCATTTTATGTGGGTGTGGTGGGAGCAGTAAATTTGATGTTGGTTTCACAAATATAAAGATGGAGAGGGATGAAGGCAAGGAACTATACACCTATCAGTTCATCAGAGAAACCTATACCCCACCCCACCCCAGGGGCTCATGACTGCCATTTTCAAAATTAACTGCGTCTCTCAAAAGGTCCCTATGCAATTATAGCATTCATCCAAGGGCTCAGTCTTTTCACTCCCTGTGAATACCATCAAAGGATTTAGATTGTAAAATTAAATGTCAATTCCTCATGATTTTTTTAAAAATATGTAAGTCTTCAGAGAGGCATATGTTTTCCGATGAATAGAAGGATTTGGTTTACTATTATTTACCCCAACCTGTCTAGATTAGAGGATAAATTGTTTTCTGACTCTTAATTTGAAAGATGTATATTGAAATGACTTGTTCTTTGTCTTAGTGTCTTAATATACATGTTTATATATATATATGCTTTTGCTATCACATATATACATACATTACACACACACATATATCTGAGGATACTTCAAAAAATTGAGAGAAAATAGAGTTAAAAGAATTCTGGCACAGGCCTTGTGGCACAGCAAGCTGGACACTACTAGAGACACCTGTATCCAATACTGGAGTGCTGACTGAAGTCCTGGCTACTTTTTCTTTCTTTTTTTTTAAGATTTATTTATTGTTTGAAAGGCAGAGCTACAGAGAGGCAGAGAGAGAGAGAGAGAGAGAGAGAGAGGTCTTCCATCCAATGGTTCACTCCCCAGATGGCTGCAATGGATGAGCCTGGCCCGTCTGAAGCCAGGAGCCAGAAGCTTCCTCCAGGTCTTCCCACACAGGTGCAGGAGCCCAAGCTCTTGGGCCATCTTCCACTGCTTTCCCAGGCTACAGCAGAGAACTGGATCAGAAGTAAAGCAGCCAGGTCTCAAACTGGCACCCATATGGGATTCCAGCAGTGCAGGCAGTGGTTTTACCTGCTATGCCACAGCCCCGGCCCCTGGCTACTCTATTTCTGATTCTGCTCCTTGTTAATGAATCCTGGGAGACAGCAGATGATGCCAAATACTTGTGCATCTTTCACTCATTTGGGAGACAAGATCATCGTCCTGGCTCCTAGCCTTGGCTAGGACCAGCCCTGGCTGTAGCAGACATTTAGGAAGTGAACCAGAGAATAAAAGATCTGTTTCCCCTTCTCTCTTCTCTTTCTCTATCTCCTTTTCAAGTAGCTGAAAATAAACTCCACTAAGACTGCTGAAACTCAGGGCTAGTGCTGTGGCATAGCAGGTAAAGCCGTTGCCTGCCATGCTGGCATCCCATATGGGTGCTGGTTCTAGTCCCAGCTGCTCCACTTCTAATCCAGGTCTCTGCTATGTTCTGGGAAAGCAGCAGGAGATGCCCCTACACCTATGTGGGAGTCCCGGAAGAAACTCCTGGCTCTTGGCTTCAGATTGGTGCAGCTCCAGCTGTTGCAGCCATCTGGGGAGTGAACTATCAGATGGAAGACCTCTCACTCTCTCACTCTTCCTCTCCTTCTCTCTCTCTCTCTCTCTCTTTCTCTTTCTGCCTCTCCTTCTCTGTCTGTGTACTCTGACTTTAAAGTAAATAAATAAATCTTAAAAAAAGAGACTGCTGAAACTTTTAAGAGAGTTTGGTAAAGTTGCAAGATATGAAATCAACACACAAATATCAATACCCTTTGTATACACAGAAAAATGCCATGGCAGAGAAAGAACATGTAAGATCAGTATCATTCACAAAGCTACAAAATATTTCAATACCTTAAAATAAATTCAACCAAGGATGTCAAAGTTCTCTACAATGAAAATTACAATATATTAAAGCAAGAAATCAAAGAAGACACAAAAAAATGGAAGAACCTTCCACGCTTGTAGATTGGAAGAATTAACATAATCAAAATGCCCATACTATCCATAGCAATTTACATATTCAAAGTTATCCTAAAAACAGATAAGCAAAAAAAAAAAAAAACCTCAAAGTGGTCCAAATGAAAGTACCAATGACATTCTTCTCTGATCTACAGGAAACAACGCTAAAATTTGTATGGAAGTACAAGAGACCCCAGATAGCTAGAGCAATTGTAAACAAGAAAAAAAAAGCCACAGGTATCACAATAACAAACTTCAAGTTATCTTGCAAGGCACTTATGTTCAAAACAAGCCTGGTACATAAAAATAGACATATAACCAAGGGAACAGAATAGAAACCCCAGAAATCAATCCACACCTCTATAGCTAACTAATCTTTGACAAAGGAACTAAAATTGATCCTTGAAGAAAGGCCCGTCTCTCTCTTTCTTTTTTAAAAAAGATTTATTTATTTGAAATTTAGCATTGCATATAAGAGGAGAGGGAGAGGGAGGGAGGGAGGGAGGGAGGGAAGGAGGGAGAGTGAGAGAGAGAGAGAGAGAGAGAGAGAGAGAGAGAGGTAGGTCTTCCATCTACTGGTTTACTCCCCAATTGGCTGCAATGGCCAGAGCTGCTCTGATCTGAAGGTAGGAGCCAGGAGTTTCCTCTGGGACTCCCACAAGGGTGCAGGGGCCCAAAGGCTTGGGCCATCCTCCACTGCTCTCCCAGGCCATAGCAGAGAGCTGGATGAGAAATGGAACAGCTGGGATACGAACTGGTGCCCATATGGGATGCTGGCACTGCAGGTGTTAGCTTTACCTGCTACATAGGCATTGGCTTTACCTGCTATGCCACAGTGCCAGCCCCCAGGCCAGTCTCTTCAACAAAGTGTTGCAAGATGATATTGAATCTCCACATGAAGAAATGTGAAACAAGACCTCTATCTTATACGTTATACAAAAATCAACTCAAATGGATCAGGGATCTAAATCTATGTATGACCTGATACCAGCAAATTACTAGGGAACATTGCAGAAATTTTGGCATAGGCAAAGACTTCTTAGAGAAGACCCAGAAGCACAGGCAATAAAAGCAAAAGTAAACAAATAGGACTACATCAGGCTAAGAATCTTCTGTACTGCAAAGGAAACACAGCAAAGTGAAGAAGCAACCGATAGAACAGGAGAAAATATTGCAAACTATGCAACTGATAAGAGATTAATATCCGGAATCCATAAAGAGCTCAAGAAACTCATCAAAAGAAAACAAACAATCCAGTTAAGAAATGGGTAAAGGACTCGATCAGGCATTTTTCAAAGGATGAAATTCAAATGGCCAACAGATACCTGAACAATACCCAGGATAACTAGCCATCAAGGAAATGAGAAGAAAAACCACAATGAAGTTTTCCCTCATCACAATTAGAACAGCTACTATATTAAAATCAATAAACCATAAATGTGAGTGAGGACGTCAGGGAAAAGCTGGGAATGTAAACAGGTATCGCCATTGTGGAAGACAGTATGAAGATACCTCAGAAATCTGAAAACAAATCTACCATATGACCCAGCCATCACACTTCTGGGAATTTACACAAAAAATGAAAGCAGCATATGAGAGAGTTTATCTGAACCCCTATGTTTAATACAGCTCAATTTGCAGTAGCTAAGATACAGAATCAATCCAGATGCCCATTAACCAATGTTTAGATAAAGAAAATGTGGTACATATAAACTATGGAATGCTACTTAGCCATTAAAAAAATGAAATTTTGTTGTTTGCAACGAAATGGATGCAACTGGAATCCATTATACCTAGTGAAATAAACCAGTCCCAATGAGAAAAAATGCTTCCCATGATCTGTGGTAACTAACAGAGTACAAAAATGTAATGTATATGAGTGAAATGGACATTTTGTGGTTTGATTATTGTTTACAGCTCTTTTCCCTACCTTTGAAGAACAGTGTTTTTGTTTCTCCTTCTTAGTGCTTGTTACATGTGACTTGTTATTACTTGTGTTAGTGGGGGGTTAAGCTTATGATTATAAAATAAACTGAAAGTAAGTCACTGCACAAATTAAAAGAAAGAGTAAGAAAGGAATGATAAGGGAAGGTAGAGTAGGAAGTATCACAATGCACCTAAATCTGCGTATGTGAAATACATGAAGTTTACTCAACTTTTATAAGTTTCAAAATTATTTTAAAAACCCAAAGTACTGAGCTTCTTAAAAAATGTTAAAACTATCACTCCTTCAAATGTCACCTAATGGCAATGTTGGTTATTTTTTCAGCCCTAACTTCCCCCAAATAACTGCAAGTCATACAAGATCAAAAGCCATTTCTCCATTTCATATCTTACATAATCCCTCACTCCATCCCAACACCAATGGTGGTATTTCAATATATATGGTCACTAATACATTCCACAGCAAATAAAGTAAATGTGATCCTAAAGCTTATTGAGATTTTCCTGTATGCTTTATTTTAAGCACTTTAGAAAGATTAGCTGCTTTATTTCTCACATTTATCCTAGGAATTGCAGCTTTTAATGCCTCCATTTTACACATGAGAAAACTGAGATTCATTAAGTAACCTAAGGAGCAAGTAAATGACAGAGGCAGAATGAAAATCCAGGTGGTTGAGTCCAGGTTCCATGCTACTACTCCACATGGGCTCTGAAGGGGCCTATTTATTGAACTCTGTAACTGTGTGGCCAAGTTCCTACAACCTGAATTCTGATTTGGAAGAACTCAGAGGAGCAGTGAAGAGGAGGCAGACATTGAAGGGGAAACACCTGCAGCCATGAAGCTGGACCATGTCTTCTGTGACAAGGACAGCAACTTCCACACTTCCAGAAGAACGACCCTGATCCCAGAACCCTGACAGAAGAGGCAAAGCAGCTTCAGAGAGCAGTGAGTTGTCTTTGAGCCAGGTGATTAAACCCCTCTGATTTTGCTGGCCCTAATCATAATCCAACTGGTCTAGATGCTACCCCTTGTGCAAGCCTAAGCTGGGAGCTTCCTGAGGAACTTCTGGGCCTCAGAGAACATGGCCAGGAGCTTCCCAAAGCGTATGAATGGAGGCACAATCCTGACAGTGCAGACTTTGGCTCCTGCCATCAAAACTGGTGCAGTGCCCACTGCCCACCAAGACAGTCCCTGGGGCCAGCACCAACAAGGAGTCTCGCTGAGTATCAGAGGCAAGAAATAGGAGGCAACAGCCATGCAGGTGACAAATAGGCAAACAAGAGTCCATTTTCCTTCCTTCTGACCAAGCTACCCTGAATATCCTTGTCCAGAAATGAAGTGAGCCCCAGCCACCTACAGCCAGTCTTCAAGTGGGGGTGATGGTGCTGTGGGAAAATTCCCTGTGATGGAACTCCAGAGTGCCCCTGTCCAGGACACAGTGACCAAAAGCTTGGTAAAACCAAGGGCCAGCGGACCAGAGTCCCTCCCTCAGGGAACCCCAAAACCAAAGACCTGGAGCTCTGACAATAGTGAGAAGAGCAGAAACAGTTCTTCAGGGAGGGAAGGGCCCCAGATGGCCAACTCAGCCCCCAGCTTGGGTTCAAACCCTACTGGGAGGGAGTGAATTACAGAGAGTAACCCTTGGCTTATCCTGACCTGTTCTCAGGTGTCAAAGGCTTCTCCCAGGTCAGACATCATCCTTCCAGTTCCCTCTACTCTGGACACCAGATTCCCTAGACGTCAAGCAGCAGACTCAGTCCCAACAAGCAACAGGGATCTTGTTTCCCAATGCAAGTAGAAAAGAGGCTGCATGAAGCACCGCAGCTCAGAAGCCCAAGAAGTGGGTCATGGGCCTCCGAAGCACAATCCTTCTAATCAATAGTTCCCACCACCTCCTGGGAAAACCTAGTCCGTGAGTAAAACCAGATGCAGGCCTTGGTGGGCAAGGTCCTGATGGAGTTGCTGAAGCAGGAAAGAAACGGCCATGGACATCACCAAGATCAGCAAGAATTATTGCAGGAGCTGCAAAGCAGGAGCTTCCTGGGTCCTGTTGGCAACGAAGGCCCCCAGGAGCAAGCGGAAGGAGAAGCTGAAGGCTGGGGAAGGTGGAGATGGTGCCGGTTCCCAAGAAAATGCCTCTAGGATTCCAAGGGGAAACAAAAAAGCAGTGCAAGTGGTAATGGCAAAGAAAAAAATGAAACTCCAGAGTGCCTGGATGTGCCTGACTCCCACGGATCCAAGGGCAAGCCATAAGGGGATTTGGGAATGGTGAAGATTAAGGGTGGAGGTCAAAGCAACCTGAAAACAAGGAGAAGCAATCTAAAAAGGAAAGACAAAGGACAGCACAAAATGGAAAAGAAGAAAGCAAAAAGAAAACCTTCATCCAAAATCCCCAAGACATCATCCAGGAGAATAAGGAGATGGCAGACAAGTAGGAGTTGTGAGGGGTCTGTGGCACAGGTGCATAACCAAGTGGGGAGCATCCTCATGTCTACGGGCTGGAACTACATTTTTAACTCCAGTCTCTCACAGCAAAGTCTGGCCAGACTCAGGGGCTGGATGCTGGACACGCTAGTGAGCCTTAAGGGAGGCTGGTCCAATATGAAAGTGTATCCTGATCCCTTGACCTTACCCTACTTCGCCTAACACAGAATGTTTTGTACAGATGCGCTCAGTGGGTGAGTGTGTGTGTGTGTGTGTGTGGGTAGTTGTCAAAGCCAATGTGCCCAAAAACCTCAGGACTTCCCATTACCCTGTTTTACTTTGTCTCTGACAGGTCCTCAGGATTTCTCCTTGGTTTCAGTTTTACCATTGTGTGTTTTTTTTTAAGAAATTGGAAAAATCATTAAAAGAAAAAAAAGCATTCAATACATTTGTCTAACTGAACATTAGAGCTCAACAACACAGCACATTGTAAAGAATCACTTGCTTGAGCTCACGATTTTTTGGCTGATGATGGGGAGCTGTGACTTGCTACCACCACCCAGAATTGCGAGAGTATCATAACATAGATTATGAGCGATGGAAAAATCACAATTAAAACTGTGAATATGGCTTCCATTGAATATGTATAAAATCTGTTCTGTGTATCAGGCACAGGAATGGAAACACATGTAGCCAATATGCACATGCAAGTGGAAACACTGGGAGGCCTACAGGGTTTGCACACACAGGGTTTGGAAAGAGAAGAGGAAATCCATGGGCTGGGATAGATACAGAAATTATAGCCTTAAGTGACTATATTAGAATAAAATACTAAAAATCAGTCATCACAATTCCCTTTTAACAATTAAAAAGAAAAAAACATGAAATTACATAAAATAAAGACGAGCAAAAAGATAACAGGAGATATGAAATGCTTTTTTTCGGGTTTCTTTATACTCAGAAGATTAACCCTACAGTAAGTAAAGAGTTCAACAAATAGTATGAGGAGAAAAAAATTCCTCAACTACAGAGACAAGGGCTGTAAACAATAATCAAAGCTCAAGATGTCAATTTTACTCCTATGGAATACATTTTAGATGCTCTGTTAGTTATGACAGATTAGGGAAAACATGGTATTTGTCTTTTTGGGACTGGCTTATTTCACTAGGGATAATGGCTTCTAGTTGCATCCATGTTGTTGCAAAAACAGGATTTCATTTTTTTTACCACTGAGTAGTATTCCATAGTGTATAAATGCCATAATGTGAAATGCTTATTAAAAAGTACCACAAACACAGATATACTTTTTAATGTTAACAAAATTAGTAAACCATGAGTAAAAATAATTAAGGAAACACAGGGGGGCGGAGCCAAGATGGCGGAATAGTGAGGGCGCGCACCGATAGTCCAGGAAAATTTAGTTTAATAAAAGGGGAGTTACGGTAGCCTCAGAAAAAAGAACCAGGAAAATATTGCAGAGGAAACTCTTCTGGATTGAGTGGCCGTGAATCGGAGGACCTACTGGGAGAACAAGGTCGCCCACCGCGCGGAAGCCGAGCCGCGGGACCGAGCCGCGGAAGCCGAGCTGCGGGACCGAGCTGCGCAAGCCACAGGCTCTGCGCGCCAGTGCTCAAAGGGGAGTGCATGCCACACAGACAACAGCGGGGAGACTTGGAACGTCCAGGGCTCCGAGTCCACACATCGGCGCTGGAAGGGGAGTGGACCTGCGTGGAGAGCGTGGGAGCCCACAGTTCGGGACACCAGCGGCAGACTCAACACACCAGCGCTGGAACGCGAGGTGAGCCGAACCTCAATAGCTCGAGACACCGGCAGGCAAGTGGAGAGAGGAGACTAGAGGGAACGACCCTGGGGGGGGGGGAACTTCACCAGGCTAACTGGAAGAGAGAGAGAGGAAAAAAAAAAAGGTGACTGGTATGAACACGGGTTTCTCTCTCTCCGCTCACCTCTCAAGGGCGAGCAAGACAAAGAGCAGGCACCATCTTGGACATACGTCATAAGCAGAGCGACCTCAGGTCTGTACCGGCCCTGAGCCTAGCAGAAAAACCTGACTCTGGGTGGGGCAAATTAACAGGAGATTAGGACCTAGTAAATTTGTGGTGCTACTGAACTGAGACTGTGAAAAAAGAGACGGTGGGGGAGAGAACTCACGGAATTCACATGAGCACTCTCCAGAGATGCTACAATTCCGTAACTTTGGCAACCCAGTGGGAGACTGAAGGAGAAGTTGAGCCCACTCTGAGGGCCGAACAGATTCCCTGTGTGGTCCTTGGGAAAGAGCTTCCGATCTCTGGCTCCTGTGGGTATATCATTTGCCTGCTAACTACCTCCAACTTCGTTCAGCTGTGCAGAATAACTTCCCTTTTGAATCAAAAAAAAAGAAAGAGAGAGAGAGGGGTTTACCACGCCTAACCTGGGAGTGTCACCTTTGGCACACCAAACAGAGCTCTCAGGCCACAACCATCTCAAGTCCTAAGGTTCCATCAAAAACAGATAGTCCACTTAATCTAGAGTCATAGTATAACAAGAAAAAGCACCACAGTGAAGAAACCAAATATCTCCAATATGCCAAATAACAAACGCAAAAACCAAGGTAATAAAAACAAAGAAGTCACCATGAAGCCCTCAAATGAAAAAGACACCCCAATTCAAGATTATGAAGATGATGACATAGAAGAAATGCAAGAAGCAGATCTCAAAAAATTGATAAGAACATTAAGAAGTTCTCAAAAACAAATTCTTGAACTACAGAAATCCTTAATGGACAAGATAGAAAATCTCTCTCGTGAAAATGAAATATTAAGGAGGAATCAAAATGAAACGAAACAACTAGTACAACAGGAAACTGGGATAGTGACTGAAGTGAAGAATTCAATAGATCAAATGAAAAACACAATAGAGAGCCTTACAAACAGAATGGGTGAAGCAGAAGAGAGAATATCGGACTTAGAAGACAGAGAACAGGAAAGGATACAGTCAGACCAAAGAAAAGAAGAGGAAATTAGAAATCTAAAACATATTGTCGGGAATCTTCAGGATACTATTAAAAAACCCAACATTCGGGTTCTAGGAGTTCCTGAAGGCATGGAGAGGGAGAAAGGATTAGAAGGCCTTTTTAGTGAGATATTAGCAGAAAATTTCCCAGGTTTGGAGAAGGACAGAGAAATCCTAGTACAGGAAGCTCACAGAACCCCTAATAAACACGACCAAAAGAGATCCTCACCACGACACGTTGTAATTAAACTCTCCACAGTGAAACATAAAGAGAAGATCCTAAAAAGTGCAAGAGAGAAACGTCAGATTACTCTCAGAGGATCTCCAATCAGACTCACAGCTGACTTCTCATCAGAAACTCTACAAGCTAGGAGGGAATGGCGAGATATAGCCCAGGTACTAAGAGAGAAAAACTGCCAGCCCAGAATATTATATCCTGCAAAGCTATCATTTGTGAATAAAGGTGAAATAAAGACTTTTCATAGCAAACAGAAATTGAAAGAATTTGTTGCCACTCGTCCAGCCCTGCAAAAGATGCTTAAAGATGTGTTACACACAGAAACAAAGAAACATGGGCCGGCGCCGCGGCTCACTAGGCTAATCCTCCGCCTAGCAGCGCCGGCACACCGGGTTCTAGTCCCGGTCGAGGCGCCGGATTCTGTCCCGGTTGCCCCTCTTCCAGGCCAGCCCTCTGCTGTGGCCAGGGAGTGCAGTGGAGGATGGCCCAGGTGCTTGGGGCCTGCACCCCATGGGAGACCAGGAAAAGCACCTGGCTCCTGGCTCCTGCCATCGGATCAGCGCGGTGCGCCGGCCGCAGCGCGCCGGCCGCGGCGGCCATTGGAGGGTGAACCAACGGCAAAAGGAAGACCTTTCTCTCTGTCTCTCTCTCTCACTGTCCACTCTGCCTGTCAAAAAAATAAAAGAAATAAAAAAAAAAAACAAAGAAACACGGTCATCAATATGAAAGAAGGTAAAGGAAGGAAACCAAGGAAGGAAAGCTCACAGCAAAAGATCACAGGGAATTCAAAGCATATATTAGAACTTATCTTTGGCAAATGGCAGGGCAAAGTTACCACTTATCATTAGTCACATTGAACATGAATGGCCTGAACTGTCCAGTTAAAAGACACCGATTGGCTGATTGGGTTAAGGAACAAAACCCATCTATTTGCTGCTTACAAGAAACTCATCTTTCCAACAAAGATCCATACAGACTGAAAGTGAAAGGCTGGAAAAAGATATACCATGCCAACAGAAATGAAAAAAGAGCGGGCGTAGCCATCTTAATATCAGACACCATAAACTTTACCACAAAAACCGTTAAGAGAGACAAAGAGGGACACTACATAATGATTAAGGGATCAATTCAACAGGAAGATATAACAATTATCAATGTATATGCACCTAACTACAGGGCACCGGTTTATCTAAAAGATTTGTTAACGGACTTAAAGGGAGACTTAGACCCCAATACAATAGTACTGGGGGACTTCAATACTCCACTCTCAGAAATAGACAGATCAATAGGACAGAAGATCAACAAGGATACAGCAGATTTAAACGACACTATGGCCCAAATGGATCTAACAGATATCTACAGAACTTTCAATCCTACAGCTAAAGATTTTACATTCTTCTCAGCAGTACATGGAACCTTCTCTAGGATTGACCACATACTAGGCCATAAAGCAAGTCTCAGCAAATTCAAAAGAATTAGAATCATACCATGCAGCTTCTCAGACCATAAAGGAATGAAGTTGGAAATTAGCAACTCAGGAATCCCTAGAGCATACGCAAACACATGGAGATTGAACAACATGCTCCTGAATGAACAATGGGTCATAGAAGAAATCAAAAGAGAAATCAGAAACTTTCTGGAAGTAAATGAGGATAACAGCACAACATACTAAAACTTATGGGACGCAGCAAAAGCAGTGTTAAGAGGAAAGTTTATATCAATAGGTGCCTACATCAAGAAATTGGAAAGGCACCAAATAGATGAGCTTTCAATTCACCTCAAGGATCTAGAAAACCTACAGCAAACCAGACCCAAATCTAGTAGGAGAAGAGAAATAATTAAAATCAGAGAAGAAATCAACAGGATTGAATCAAGAAAAACATTACAAAAAATCAGCCAAACGAGGAGCTGGTTTTTTGAAAAAATAAACAAAATTGACACCCCATTGGCCCAACTAACTAAAAAAAGAAGAGAAAAGACCCAAATCAATAAAATCAGAGATGAAAAAGGAAACGTAACAACAGACACCACAGAAATAAAAAGAATCATCAGAAATTACTACAAGGACTTGTATGCCAGCAAACAGGGAAACCTATCAGAAATGGATAGATTCCTGGACACATGCAACCTACCTAAATTGAACCAGGAAGACATCGAAAACCTAAACAGACCCATAACTGAGACAGAAATTGAAACAGTAATAAAGGCCCTCCCAACAAAGAAAAGCCCAGGACCAGATGGATTAACTGCTGAATTCTACCAGACATTTAAAGAAGAACTAACTCCAATTCTTCTCAAACTATTCAGAACAATTGAAGAAGAGGGAATCCTCCCAAATTCTTTCTATGAAGCCAGCATCACCTTAATTCCTAAGCCGGAAAAAGATGCAGCACTGAAAGAGAATTACAGACCAATATCCCTGATGAACATAGATGCAAAAATCCTCAATAAAATTCTCGCCAATAGAATGCAACAACACATCAGAAAGATCATCCACCCAGACCAAGTGGGATTTATCCCTGGTATGCAGGGATGGTTTAATGTGCGCAAGACAATCAATGTGATACACCACATTAACAGACTGCAGAAGAAAAACCATATGATTATCTCAATAGATGCCGAGAAAGCATTTGATAAAATACAACACCCGTTCATGAGGAAAACTCTAAGCAAACTGGGTTTGGAAGGAACATTCCTCAATACAATCAAAGCAATCTATGAAAAACCCACAGCCAACATCCTATTGAATGGGGAAAAGTTGGAAGCATTTACACTGAGATCTGGTACCAGACAGGGATGTCCACTCTCACCACTGCTATTCAATATAGTTCTGGAGGTTCTAGCCAGAGCTATTAGGCAAGAAAAAGAAATTAAAGGGATACATATTGGGAAGGAAGAACTCAAACTATCCCTCTTTGCAGATGACATGATTCTTTATTTAGGGGACCCAAAGAACTCTACTAAGAGACTATTGGAACTCATAGAAGATTTTGGCAAAGTAGCAGGGTATAAAATCAATGCACAAAAATCAACAGCCTTTGTATACACAGACAATGCCATGGCTGAGGAAGAACTTCTAAGATCAATCCCATTCACAATAGCTACAAAAACAATCAAATACCTTGGAATAAACTTAACCAAGGATGTTAAAGATCTCTACGATGAAAATTACAAAACCTTAAAGAAAGAAATAGAAGAGGATACCAAGAAATGGAAAAATCTTCCATGCTCATGGATTGGAAGAATCAATATCATCAAAATGTCCATTCTCCCAAAAGCAATTTATAAATTCAATGCAATACCAATGAAGATACCGAAGACCTTCTTCTCAGATCTGGAAAAATTGGTGCTGAAATTTATATGGAGGCACAAGAGACCTCGAATAGCTAAAGCAATCTTGTACAAGAAAAACAAAGCCGGAGGCATCACAATACCAGATTTCAGGACATACTACAGGGCAGTTGTAATCAAAACAGCATGGTACTGGTACAGAAACAGATGGATAGACCAATGGAACAGAATTGAAACACCAGAAATCAACCCAAACATCTACAGCCAACTTATATTTGATCAAGGATCTAAAACCAATTCCTGGAGCAAGGACAGTCTGTTCAATAAATGGTGCTGGGAAAATTGGATTTCCACGTGCAGCATCATGAAGCAAGACCCCTACCTTACGCCTTACACAAAAATCCACTCAACATGGATTAAAGACCTAAATCTACGACCTGACACCTTCAAGTTACTAGAGAACATTGGAGAAACCCTTCAAGATATTGGCACAGGCAAAGAGTTTCTGGAAAAGACCTGGGAGGCACAGGCAGTCAAAGTCAAAATTAACTATTGGGATTGCATCAAATTGAGAAGTTTCTGTACTGCAAAAGAAACAGTCAGGAGAGTGAAGAGACAACCGTCAGAATGGGAAAAAATATTTGCAAACTATGCAACAGATAAAGGGTTAATAACCAGAATCTACAAAGAGATCAAGAAACTCCACAACATCAAAACAAAGAACCCACTTAAGAGATGGGCCAAGGACCTCAATAGACATTTTCCAAAAGAGGAAACCCAAATGGCCAACAGGCACATGAAAAAATGTTCAAGGTCATTAGCAATCAGGGAAATGCAAATCAAAACCACAATGAGGTTTCACCTCACCCCGGTTAGAATGGCTCACATGCAGAAATCTACCAACAACAGATGGTGGAGAGGATGTGGGGAAAAAGGGACACTAACCCACTGTTGGTGGGAATGCAAACTGGTCAAGCCACTATGGAAGCCAGTCTGGAGATTCCTCAGAAACCTAAATATAACCCTACCGTTCGACCCAGCCATCCCACTCCTTGGAATTTACCCAAAGGAATTTAAATTGGCAAACAAAAAAGCGGTCTGCAGCCTAATGTTTATTGCAGCTGAATTCACAATAGCTAAGACCTGGAACCGACCTAAATGCCCATCAACGGTAGACTGGATAAAGAAATTATGGGATATGTACTCTTTAGAATACTATACCGCAGTAAGAAACAACGAAATCCAGTCATTTGCAACAAAATGGAGGAATCTGGAACACATCATGCTGAGTGAAATAAGCCAGTCCCAAAGGGACAAATACCATATGTTCTCCCTGATCAGTGACAACTGACTGAACACCAAAAAGGAAACCTCCTGAAGTGAAATGGACACTATGGGAAACGGTGACTTGATCAGCATAGCCCTGACTGTTAATGAACAACTTAATACATTATCCCTCTTAGTAGTTTTTTTGTCTGTTCTACTTAATATGACTGGTTTAATTCTGTAATTAATACACAGTTATTCTTAAGTGTTAAAAATTAACTGAAATGTGATCCCTGTTAAACATAAGAGTGGGAATAAGAGAGGGAAGAGATGTATAATTTGGGACATGCTCAAGCTGACTTGCCCCAAATGATAGAGTTAAAAACATACCGGGGGATTCCAATTCAATCCCATCAAGGTGGCATGTACCAATGCCATCTCACTATTCCAAGTGATCAATTTCAGTTCACAATTGATCATAATGAAAGGACTAAGAGTCAAAGGGAGCACATAAACAAGTCTAGTACCTGCTAACACTAACCGATGGAATAAATAAAGGGGAGAGTGATCCAACATGGGAAGTGAGATACTCAGCAGACTCATAGAATGGCAGATGTCCTAAATAGCACTCTGGCCTCAGAATCAGCCCTAAAGGCATTTGGATCTGGCTGAATAGCCCATGAGAGTATTTCAGGCATGGAAAGCCAAGACACTCTGGCAAAAGATCTCTGCGAGTCAGATCCCAGTGGAAAGAACAGGTCTTCAAAGAAGGAGGTACCTTTCTCTGAAGGGAGGAGAGAACCTCCACTTTGACTATGACCTTGTCTAAACAAGATAAGAATCGGAGAACTCAGAGGGCTTCCCTAGCCTTGGAAACTCATGACTGGAGCATAGGGAGACTACTGATGCCACAGACAGGAGTGTCAATTTATAAAGTCAACAACAGGAGTCACTGTGCACTTACTCCTAATGTAGGATCTCTGTCCTTAATGTGCTGTGTATTGAGATTTAATGCTATAACGAGTACTCAAACAATATATTTTACTTTGTGTTTCTATGGGGGTGCAAACTGTTGAAATCTTTACTTAATGTATACTAAACTGATCCTCTGTAAAAAAAAAAAAAAGAAATTATCAACTCCCAACTTGACTCTCACTGGGATTAAACATGACAATAGGTCTGATCTGATTTCATCATCATTTAAAAAAAATCATCTATTATTTTTCACTTTATGTTTCTGTGTGGGAGCAAACTGTTGAAATCCTTACTTAATGTATACTAAGCTGATCTTCTGTATATTAAGATAATCGAAAATGAATCTTGATGTGAATGGAAGGGGAGAGGGAGTGGGAAAGGGGAGGGTAGTGGGTGGGAGGGACGGTATGTGGGGGAAGCCATTGTAATCCATAAATTGTACTTTGGAAATTTATATTCATTAAATAAAATTTAAAAAAAAGGAAACACAGGGAAAAGTAACACTAATGTTCAGTTTCAGGTAGTAAAACAAGTCTTTACAGAGAATATAGTCTACTCAAGATGCTAGAAAAAATTTTTTGTAAAACTCAGGAGTAAAATTTGACCAGAGATAATAATCACCTACATTTTGGAAATCAAATTCCCACAGCACAAATATAAATTTTCCAAATCTAATATAACAAATATAAAATAGAAAAACTCTAAATTAAACTAAGCAAATTGAATCACAATTTAAAGACTACCAACCAATAAAAAGTTACAGAAACAAAATTTAAGTTATAGAAATACAAAATATTCCAAACATTTAAGAAAAAAAATAAAAAACAGACACACTTATATTTTCCAGACATGCCAAGGTAGAAATAAGCACAGAATATTTTCACATTTTTTAGAAAGCCAGCATTACATTGATTATAATGCAAATTGATCAGAACTTGAAATATGAATTATGTATAAGCCTGTCTTTTAAAAACACATGCATATCTCTTTAGTAGTTTTATAATAAATGAAATACATATGAAAATAAAATCAATAACAAGTGAGATAGAAGAAAAATGCAAGAGGTGGTAACATTTTGAACAAGCCATGTAGATTGTCCAGGTAGTTGAAAATTTCAAGAAAATCACATGACCATTTAGATTGAATGTTGAAAAGCATTTAAAAAATCAGCATGTAATTAAAAAAAAAAAACTTACTATTTTTTTTTTAGTAAAAATAAACTGTGGCTTCCTTACTCTGATCAAGGTTGTTTAAAAGGATCCTACAACAAACAACACAATTAATACGGGATCATTGACAGATTTCTCCCTTTAGAAACCTAGACCAGCTGACTCCACTGTCTCCAAATTCATCTTTTTTTTTATTCCATCCTCATTTATTCCAAATAGAATTAATATATGAAATTCACATATGCACTTGTCTGCATTAGCATACAGTTAGTGAACCTAATAATCCTCAATTCCAGGCTGTGGTACATTTCTTTCTTTCTTTTTTTTTTTTTTTTTTTTTTTTTTTGTCTCCAGCTTCTTACTGGAGGAGTAGTCGGGGGAGGAGGAAAAAGAACAATAGGAAAAAATAAGGTGTAAAGATCAATTTCTAAGCAATAAAAGCTCAGTATATTGGAGATCTTTATTTAGAGAGAATCCATAACATCAAAAAACAAAAACTGATAAATGAATTGAACGAGCTTTCAGGAAAGATCAATATCTTTAAAATCCACTAGATTACCAAGCACCGGCAAGAAACAAATAGAAGATATTAAAGTTCAGTAGGCAGAGTGGAAAACATATATTGACAGGAGGGAAAAAAAGGATTCAATTATGTGATGCCTTTAAGCATTCTTCAAATCAATATTAAAACATGATACAAACGGCCCAACCGAAAAATGAGCAGAAATACAAAGCGAAAGCCCCTAAGCCAAGAAGCAGAATTTTAACTCACCTGAAGCAGGTGACCGCCAACTGCAGCCAGGATCCGCCTGCGAGAAGCATGGGGCGACCCCGGGGGCGACCCCAGCGGGTGGCAGGTGCACCGCGGGGAGAGGAGCCCAGGAGCAGGGCAGGGGGCCGCTTCCCACCTCTCCTGATTCACACCAAGCACAGACCAGTTAGGGAGCCACGCCATGGAGGATGCTGATTGGCTGAGTCTTTTGTGACGCTGTGTGCGCCCCTGTCCAATCAGGCTCGGTGATGTCATCACGCGGGATCTTGACGTCACAGTGGTCTTAGAGTTCCTAGGCAGAGCGAGGTCCTAGGAGATGGCCCCGCTGCTGCGAAGCTAAAGAGCCGAGCCGGGGTCTGCGCTCTCCACCTTCACAAGCTGGGAGTCGCCAGGTACCTAGAAGCTGACAACCGCGACATGGTGAGTGTGTGGGCCCGAGGGTCCCCACAGGGGGGAAGCGGAACCAGTGGAAGCTGCCTGGGACCCCGGACCCCTTCCCTGGCACCCGGGACCCCCGACGCCCGGCCATACCAGGACACCCAGGACCCCCGACGCCCCGCCTCTTCCCTGGTACCTGGGACCCTTGACGCCCGGTCCCTCCCTGGCACCCAAGAACCCCGACCCGTTCCCTGGTACCCGAGACCCCCGACATCCGGCCTCCTCCCTGGCACCACGGATCCCCAGAGCCCGGCCCCTTCCCCGATCCCCAGACGCCCAGCCCCTCCCTGGCACCTGAGACCCCCGACCCCTTCCCTGGCACCCGTGACCCCCGATGCCCGGCCCTTCCCTGTCACTCAGGATCCCAGACACCCGTCCCCTTCGCTGTTACCTGGGACCTCCTACCCACTCCCTGGCACCCATGACCCCAGACACCCCGCCTCTTCCCGACGTCCAGTATCTCCCTGGCTCCCACTGCCCCGACGCCCGGCCTCTTCCCTGACAAACGGGACCCTGGACGCCCAACCCTCCCTGGCACCAGGGACCCTGAAGCCCAGCCCCTCCCTTGCACCAGGATTCCATGACGCCCAGCCTCCATCCTTGCACCCAGGACCCTGACGCCCAGCCCCTCGCTGGCACCCATGACCCCCGACGCCCAGCCTCTTTTTGGGCACCCTGGACCCCAGATACCCAGCCCCTTCCCTGGTACCCGGGACCCAAATTGCCCGGCTCCCTATTGGGTCCTGGGATCCCTGACACATGGACCCCCTCCTTGAAACCCGTGACCCCAGAAGCCCGACCCCTCCCTGGCACCCAGGACCCCCAACCCCCTCCCTGGCACCCGTGGCCGCGATGCCCGGCCCCTCCCTGTCTCTCAGGACCCCAGATGCCCAGCCCCCTCCCTGGCAACCGAGATGCCTGACCACTTCCCTGTCACTGGGACCCCTGACGCCCGGCCCCTCTCTGGCACCCAAACCTCAATGCCCGACACCTCCCTGGCACCCAGGACACCCAACAACGTCCTGGCACCTGGGACCCTCGATGCCCGGCCATACCAGAACACCCAGGACCCATGACACCCAGCCTTTCCCTGGCACCTGGGACTGTCGACGCCCAGTCCCTCCCTGGCACCCGAGAACCACGACCCGTTCCCTGGTACCCATGACCCCCAATGTCTGGGCCCTCCCTGGCACCCTGGACCCCTGACGCCCAGCCCTTTCCCTGGCATCTGGGACTGTCGACGCCCGGTCCCTCCCTGGCACCTGAGAACCCCGACCTGTTCCCTGGTACCCGTGACCCCTGATGTCCGGGCCCTCCCTGGCACCTCGGATCCCCAGAGCCCAGTCCCTTCCCTGATGCCCTGCCCCTCCCTGGCACCCGTGACCCCCAACGCCCGGCCCCTCCCTGGCACCCTGGACTCCTGACACCCAACCCCTTCCCTGGCACCTGAGACCCAAATCGCCTGGCTTCCATCTGGACCCAGGGATCCCTTTCACCTGGACCTCTCCTTGAAACTCATGAACCCCGACGTCCAGCCACCTCCGTGGCACCCGTGACACCCGACGTCCGGCCCTCCCTGGCACCCGGACCCCTGAAGCCCGACCCCTTCCTGGCACCTGGGACCCCCCAACCCCCTCCCATGCACTCGTGACTCCTGATGCCAGGCCCCTCCCTGTCTCTCGGGACCCTAGACGCCCGGCCCCTCCATGGCACCCGGGATACCTAATGTCCGACCCCTCCCTGGCACCCAGGACTCCTGACCCCCTCCCTGGCACCCGTGAACCCTGATGCCCACCCCCTCCCTGTCAATGGGACCACAGAAGCCCGGCCCCTTTATGGTACCTGGAACCCCTGATGCCTGGCCCCTCCCCTGGTACCCCGGACACCAGACTCCAGTCCCCTTTCCAGGTACCTGGGACTCCCATCGCCCAGCTCCCTCTGGGCCCCGTGAAACCTGAAAACTTCCCTGACACCCGTTACCCGCAATGTCCGGCCCCCTCCCTGGCACCCGTGACCCCTGACACCTGCCCCCCTCCTTGACACCCGGGAACCCTGAAGCCTGGCCTCCCCCAAGGCACACTAGAATCCCAACTCCCAGCCCCTTCCCTAGTACCCGGGACCCCCATTGCCCAGCTCCCTGTTGGGCCCCAGGATCCCTGATGCATGGACCCCTCCTTGAAACCCGTGACCCCCAAAGCCCAGCTGTCCCTGGCACCCAGACCCCTGACGCCCGACCCCTCCCTGGCACCCGGGACCCCCAACCCCCTCCCTGGCACCAGTGACCCACGATGCCCGGCCCCTCCCTGTCTCTCAGGACAGCAGACGCCCAGCCCTCTCCCTGGACCCGGAACATTGACTCCCGGCCTCTTCCCTGGTACCCGGGACCCATGACACCTTCCCTGACACGCGGTACCCCTGACGCCCAGCCCCCTCCCTGGCACACAGCACCCTCAACGCCCAGCCCCTCCCTGGCACACAGCACCCTCAACGCCCGGCCCCTCCCTGGCACCAGGGACCCCTGACACCCAGCCCCTCCCTGGCACCCAGGACCCCTATTGCCTGGCTCCCTCCTGGGCTCCAGGATCCCCAACACCTGGCCCTCCTTGACACCAAGGACCCCTGACGCATGGCCTGACCCCCGAAGCCCGGCCCCTCCCTGTTACTTGGGACCACCGACACCCGGCCCCCTCCCTGACACCCGTGACCCCCTATGTCCGGCCCCCTTCCTAGCACCCAGGGCTCCCGCTGCCCGGCCCCTTCCCTGTCACTCAGGACCCCCGAGGTTTGGCCCCCTCCCTGGCACCCAGACCCTGACACCCAGCCCCTCCCAGGCACCTGGGACCCTCGAACCCCTCGTTGGCACCCGTGGCCCCAGACATCTGGCCCATTCCCTGACACCCTAGATGTTGACGCCCTGCCTCTTCCCTGGCACCCGGGACCCTCAATGCCCAGCCCATCCCTGGCACCCAGGACCCCTGACGCCCAAACGCTACCTAGCATCCAGGACCCCCGATGTCCGGTGCCCTCTCTGGCACCCCTGATCCCCGGCGCCCAGCTCCTTCCCTGATGCCTGGCTCCTTCCCTGGAACCCAGGACCCCCATCGCCCAGCCCCCTCCATGTCTCCAAACCCCTGATGCCTGGCCTCCTCCCTTGCACCCTGGACCCCTGATGCCTGGCGCCTTCCCTGGCACCAAAGAACCTCGACACCCATCCCCTCCCTGGCACCAGGGACCACTGACGCCTGTCCGCTCCCTGACACCTGGGACCCCCGACCCCTTCCTAGCACCTGGGACCCACGTTTCCCGGCCCCCTCACTGGCACTCACAAACACTGGGCCCAGAACCTTCCCTGGCACCCAGGACTCCGACGCCTGGCCCCTCCCTGGCACCCGGGACACCCAACCCCTTCCCTGACACCCAAGACACCTGATGTCCAGCCCCCTCCCTGGCACCCAGGACCCTCAACAGCCGGCCCCCTCCCTGACACCCAGGAACCCTGCCGTCAGGCCCCTTCTGTGGCACCCAGGACCCATGAGGCTCGGCCACCTCCCTAGCACCCAGGACTCCCACCACCCGGCCCCTTCCATGCAACCAGGACCCCGATGCCGGGTGCCTCCCTGGCACCAGGGCCAGTGACCCCCTCCCTGGCACCCATGACTTCGAAGTCTGGCCTCCACCTTGTCTCCTGTGACCCCCGAAGTCTGGACCCCTCCCTGGAACTCCAGACCCCCAACGCCCAGCCCATTCCCCAACGCCCAACCCATTCCCTGGTACCCGGGACCCACACCATCCGGCCCCTTACCGGGCACCCAGGACTCCTGACGCCCGACCCCTCACTGTCACTGGGGACCCCAGACGCCAGGCCCCCTTACTGGCACTGGGGACCCTGACACCCAGCCCCTTCCCTGGCACCCAGGACCCTTGACACCAGGCCCTCCCTAGCACCTGTGACTCCTGATGCCTAGCCCTCCATGTCACTTGAGACCCCCGACTTCCGGCCCCTTCCCAGGCACCTAGGATCACTGACACCCGGCCCCTTCCCTGAAACCCAGCCCTTCCCTGGTACCTGGGACCCCCATCGTCTGGCCCTCTCCCTGTCTCAGGGGACCCCAGAAGCCCAGGCCCCTCCTGGGCATCCGGGACAACCGACATCCAGCCCTTCCCTGTCACTTGGGACCCCAGACGCCAGGCCCCCTCCCTGTTACCCGGGACACTTGACTCCCTCCCTGCTTCCTGGGATGCCCGACCCCCTCTTGGTGCTCATGACCCCGGACGCCCAGCCCCTTCCCTGACACCCAGCATCTCCCTGGAACCCAAGAATCTGATGCCAGGCCTCTTCCCTGGCAACTGGGACCCTCAATGCGAGGCCCCTCCCTGGCACCTGGGACCCTGACACCCGGCCTCTTCTCTAGCACCTGGGACCCTTGACACCAAACCCTACCTGGCACCCAGGACCCCTGATGCTTGGCCCCTCCCTGGCACCTGGAACCCCTGATGCCCAAACCCTCCCTGTCACCCGAGACCCCCGACCCCCTCCCTGGCATCCATGACCTCCAATGCCCAGCCCCTTCCCTGGTGCCCAGGACCCAAGTCACCTGGCTCCCTCCTGGGACCAGGGATCCTTGATGCCTGGACTCCTCCTTGAAACACGTGAACCCCAATGCCCAGCTATCCCTGGCACCCAGACCTGATTCCCGACCCCTCCCTGGCACCTGGGACCCCCAACCCCCTCCCTGTCACCCGTGGCCCCAATGCCAGTCCCTGTCACCCGTGGCCCCAATGCCAGTCCCCTCCCTGTCTCTCAGGACCCCAGATGCCCAGCCCCCTCCCCGGAAACCGAGATGCCTGACCACTTCCCTGTCACCAGGACCCCTGACATCTGGCCACTCTGGCACCTGGACCTCAATGCCCGACACCTCCCTGGCACCCAGGACCCCCAATAACCTCCATGGCTCCCAGGACCCCCGACTCCTGGCCCCTCCCTGTCACTTGGGACCCCAGACGCTCAACCCCCTCACTGACACTCAGAACCTCCGACACCATCCCTGGTACCCAGGACCCCCAACGCCTGGCCCCCTCCCTGGCACCAAGAACCCTCAATGCCCGACCCCTCCCTGGCACCCGGAACCTCTGACCCCTTCCCTGGCACCAGGGACCCCTGACACCCAACCCTCCCTGGTACCCAGGACCCCTGATGCCCAGTCCCTTCCTTGGCACCTTGGACCCCCATCGCCTGGCTCCCTACTGGGACCCAGAATCCACAATGGCTGGCCTCTCCTTTCACCCAGGGCCCCTGACACCTGGCCTCCTTCCCGATGTCCGGCCACTTCCATGGCACCCGTGAACCCTGGCGCCTGGCCCCCTCCTTCTCACCCAGGAACCCTGACACTCAGCCTCCTCCGGCACCCTGGATCCCCAACGCCCAGCCCCTTCCCTGGTACCTGGGACCCCCATCGCCCAGCTCCCAACTGGGCCCCAGGATTCCTGACGCCTGGCCCCTCCTTGACACCCATGACCGCTGAGGCTGGCCCCCTCCCTGGCACCCAGGATACTCGGCGACTGGCCCTTCCCTGGCACCCAGGACCCCTGACACCCGGCCCCTCCCTGGCACCTTGGACCCCCGACGCCTTGCCCCTCCTTGTCACTTGGGACCGCAGATGCTCGGCCCCCTCCCTGGCACCCATGACTCCCTATGTCCGGCCCCCTTCCTGGCACCCAGGGACCCTGCCGCCCGGCTCCTTCCACAGCACCCAGGACCCCCGAGGCCCAGTTGCTTTCTTGGCACCCAGGATTCCCACCGCCTGGACCCTTCCGTGGTACCCAGGACCCCCAATGCCCGGCCCCCTTTCTGCACCCGGTACCCCAACGCCCAGCACCTCCCTGGCACCCGAGACCCCCGACCCCCTCCCTGGAACCCATGACCCCCAAGACCCGGCCCCCTCCCTGCACCCAGAAGCCTGAATTCCAGCCCTATCCCTGGCAACCTGGACGTTGACACCCAGCCCCATTCCTGGCACCCATGACCCCTGACACCTGGCCCCTCCTTGACACCCGGGAACCCTGACGCCCGGCCTCCCCCCAGGCACACTGGAACCCCAATGCCCAGCCTCTTCCCTGGTACCCGGGACCCCCATCGCCCAGCTACCTATTGGTCCCTAGGATCCCTGACGCGTGGACCCCTCCTTGAAACCTGTGACCCCCAAAGCCCTGCCGTCCCTGGCACCCGGACCCCTGACGCCCGACCCCTTCCTGGCACCCGATACCTCCAACCCCCTCCCTGGCACCCGTGAACCATGATGCCCAGCCCCTCCCTGTTTCTCAGGACCCCTGACGCCCAGCCCTCTCCCTGGCACCCGGAACATCGACTCCCGGCCTCTTCCCTGGTACCTGTGACAAATGACCCCTTCCCTGACATGCAGAACACCCGATGCCCGGCCCCTCCCTTGCACCCAGGACCCTGATGCCAGGCTCCTTTCCTGGTACCCGGGACCCCTATCACCTGGCTCCCTCCTGGGCTCCAGGATACCCAACGCCTGGCCCCTCGTTGACACCAAGGACCCCTGAGGAACGGCCTCCTCCCTGGCACCCTGATGTCCAGCCCCATTCCTGGCACCATGGACATTGAAACCCAGCCTCTTCCTGGGCACCAGGGACCCTCAACACCCTCCCTGGCACTCGTGACCCTGCCGCCATGCCCTCCCTGTCATTCGAGATCCCCGACATCTGGCACCCCTGCTCCCCAATGCCTGGCCCCTTCCCCGACGCCCAGCCCTTTCCCTGGTACCTGGGACCCCCATCGCCCGGCCCCTCACTGTCTCTCAGGACCCCAGAAGCCCAGGCCCCTCATGGGCACCTGGGACCCCCATCGCCCGGCACCCTCCCTGTCACTCGGAATCCCTGACGGCCAGTCTCCTCCCTTGCAGCTGGGACCCCTGATGCCAAGCCCCTTCCCTGGCACACAGGACCCTCGACACCCATCCCCTCCCTGGCACTCTGGACCCCTGATGCCCGGCCCCTCCCTGGAACCCAGGAAACTTGATGCCTGACCCCTACCTGTCACCCGGGACCCCCGACCCTCTCCCTGGCACTGTGACCCCTGACTCCCCTCCCCTCCCTGTCACACGGAACCCCAGATGCCCGGCCTCCTCCCTGGCACCCTGAATCCCCGATGCCCACCCGCTTCCTTGGTACCCAGGACTCAAATCGCCTGGCTCCCTCCTGGGCCCAGAGATCCCTGACGCCTGGACCCCTCCTTGAAACCCGTGACCCCCGACATCCGGCCTCCTCCAAGGCACCCGGGATCCCTGATGCCTGACCGCTACCTTGCACCCGGGACCCCCCAAACCCCTCCCTGGCACCCGTGACTCCCAACACCCGGCCCCCTCCCTGGCACCCCTGCTCCCCAATGCCTGGCCCTTTCCCCGATGCCCAGCCCCTTCCCTGGTACCTGGGACCCCCATCGCCTAGCCCCCTCACTGTCTCTCAGGACTCCAGAGCCCAGGCCTCTCCTGGGCACCTGGGACCCCCATCGCCCGGCCCCCTCCCTGTCACTCGGGACCTCTGATGCCCAGTCTCCTCCTTTGCACCTGGGACCCCTGATGCCCAGCCCCTTCCCTGGCACCCAGGACTCTCGACACTCATCTCCTCCCTGGCACCCAGGACCCCTTATGCCCGTCCCCTCCCTAGCACCCAGGACCCTCAATGCCTGACCCCTCCCTGGCACCCGAGATCCCTGGCCCCCTCCCTGGCACCCATTTCCCCGGACACCCAGCCCCTCCCTGTCATTCGGGACCCCAGACACCCGGCCCCCTCCCTGTTACCTGGGACCTCCAACCCCTTCCCTAGCACCCATGACCCCAGACACCCGGCCTCTTCCCCCAAGGTCCAAGATCTCCCTGGCTCCCAAGACCCCAATGCCTGGCCTCTTCCCTGGCACCCGGGACCCTGATGCCCAGCCCCTCCCTTGCACCCAGGACACCCGATGTCCAGCCCCTCCCGTTCACTCATGACCCATGACGCCCGGCCTCCACCCTTGTATCCAGGAACCCGGACGCCCGGCCCTCTCCCTGGCACCCAGGACCTTCAACACCTTGCTCCTCCCTGGCACCCGGGACCCCTGATGCCCAAACACTCCCTAGCACCCATGACCCCTGACACCTGCCCCCCTCCTTGACACCCAGGAACCCAGATGCCCAGCCTCCTCCCTGGCACCCTGGACTCCCGACGCCCAGCCCCTTCCTTGGTACCCAAGACCCAAAAGCCCGGCTAACTCCTGGGCCCAGGGATCCCTTTCACTTGGACCTCTCCTTGAAACCCATGAACCCCAACAGCCAGCCGCCTCCATGGCACCCATGACACCTGACGCCCAGCGCTCCCTGGCAACCGGACCCCTGAAGCCTGACCCCTCCCTGGCACCCGGGACCCCCAACTCCCTCCCTGGCACTTGTGACTCCCGATGCCAGGCCCCTCCCTGTCTCTCGGGACCCTAGATGCCCGGCCCCTCCCTGGCACCCGGGACCCCTGATGACCAAACCCTCCCTGGCACCTGAGACCCCCGACCCCCTCCCTGGCACCCGTGACCACCAATGACCGGCCCCCTCCCTGGCACCTGTGACCCCTGACACCTACCCCCCTCCTGAACACCCAGGATCCCAGATGCCCAGCCTCCTCCCTGGCACCCTGGACCCCTGACCCCCAGCCCCTTCCCTGGTACCTGGGACCCAAATCACCCGGCTAAGTCCTGGGCCCAGGAATCCCTGACGCCTGGAACTCACCTTGAAACCTGTGAACCCCGACGTCCAGCCACCTCCATGGCACCCTTGACACCTGATGCCCGACCCTCCCTGGCACCCATGACCCCAGATGCCCGGCCCCTTCCCTGAAACCCAGCATCTCCCTGGAACCCGAGAATCTGACACCAGGACTCTTCCCTTGCAATTAGAACCCTCGAGGCCACGCCCCTCCCTGGGCACCCGGGACCCTGACACCCAGCCCCCTCCCTGTTACCTGGGACCTCCAGTCCCTACCTGGCACCCAGGACCCCTGAAGCTTGGCCCCTCCCTGGCACCCAGGACTCCTGATGCCTGGCCCCTCCCTGGCACCCATGACGCCCAACGCCCAGCCTCTTTTTGGGCACCCTGGACCCCAGATGCCCAGCCCCTTCCCTGGTACCCAGGACCCAAATCGCCCGGCTCCCTATTGGGCCCTGGGATCCCTGACACGTGGACCCGTCCTTGAAACCCATGACCCCAGAAGCCCAGCCATCTCTGGCACCCAGACCCCTGACGCCTGACCCCTCCCTGGCACCCAGGACCCCCAACCCTCTCCCTGGCACCCATGGCCGTGACACCAGGCCCTCCCTGTCTCTCAGGACCCCAGACGCCCAGCCCCCTTCCTGGCAACTGAGATGCCTGACCACTTCCCTGTCACCGGGACCCCTGACGCCTGGCCCCTCTCTGGCACCCAGACCTCAATGACGCCCAACACTCCCTGCCACCCGGGACACCTAACAACCTCCCTGGCACCCGGGACCCTTGACGCCCGGCCATACCAGGACACACGGGACCCACAACGCCCAGTCTCTTCCCTGGCACCCGGAACCGTTGACACCCGGTCTCTCCCTGGCACTTGAGAACCCCAACCCGTTCCCTGGTACCCATGACCCCCGACGTTTGGCCTCCTCCCTGGCACCCCGCATCCCCAGAGCCTGGCCCTTTCCCCGACCCCCTGCCCCTTTCTGGCACCCGAGACCCCTGATGCCCAAACACTCCCTGGCACCGAGATCCCCGACCCCTTCCCTGGTACCCGTGACCCCCAATGCCTGGCCCCTCCCTGGCACCCGGGACACCTAATGCCTGACCCCTTCCTGGCACCTGTGAACCCCGATGCCCGCCCCCCCCCAAGTCAGTGGGACCGCAGACACCCGGCCCCTTTCTGATACCCTTGGAACCCTGACAACTGGCCCCTTCCCTGGCACCCGGGACCCTCGACCCCTTCCCTGTTACTTGGGACCCCAGAGGTCTGGCCCCTCCCTGGCACCAGGAGACCAATGCCCAGCCCCTCCCTGCACCCAGGACACTCGACCCGCTCCCTGGCACCCATGACCCCAGACATTCGGTCCCCTCCCTGACACCCTAGACATTGATGCCCCGCCTCTTCCCTGGCACCTGGGCCCTTGACACCCGTCCCCTCCCTGGCACGCATGACCCCGTCATGTGGACCTCCCTGTCACTCGAGACCCCCAACATCCGGCCCCCTCCCTGGCACCCCTGATGCCCGTCGCCCAGCTCCTTCCCTGATGCCTGGCTCCTTCCCTGGGACCCAGGACCCCCCATCACCTAGTCCTCTCCATGTCTCTCCAGATCCCTGATGCCTGGCCTCCTCCCTTGCACCCTGGACCCCTGATGCCCGGCACCTTCCATGGCACCAAGGACCCTCAATTCCCGTCCCCTCCCTGGCAGCTGGAACCCCCGACCCCTTCCTGGCACCTGGGACAAACCACCCTGCCCCCTCGCTGGCACTCAGGAACATTTGGCCAAGATCCTTCCCTGGCACCCGGGACCCCAATGCCTGGCTCCTCCCTGGCACCCGGGACACCCAACCCCTTCCCTGATACCCGGGACTCCTGATGTCTGGCCCCCTCCCTGGCACCCAGGACCCTGAACACTCGGCCTCCTCCCTGACACCCAGGAACCCTGCTGCCTGGCCCCCTCCCTGGCACACAGGAACCCTGCCGTCGGGCCCCTTCTGTGGCACCCAGGACCCACGAGGCTCGGCCGCCTCTCTGGAACCCAGGACTCCCACCTCCCGGCCCTTTCCCTGTAACCAGGACCCCGATGCCAGGAACCTCCCTGGCACCCGGGACCAATGACCCTCTCCCTGGCACCCATGACCTCGAAGTCTGGCCTCCACCCTGTCTCCTGTGACCCCCAAAGTCTGGCCCCCTCCGTGGAACTCCAGACCCCCAATGCCCAGCCCATTCTCCAACACCCAACCCATTCCCTGGTACCTGGGACCCACACCATCTGGCCCCTTCCTGGGCACCCGAGACTCCTGACGCCCGAACCCTCACTGTCACTGGGGACCCCAGATGCCAGGCCCCCTTACTGGCACTGGGGACCCGTGATGCCTGGCCCCTTCCCTGGCACCCAGGACTCTCGACACCCGGCCCTCCCTGGCACCTGTGACTCCCAACACCTGACTTCCATGTCACTTGGGACCCCCGACTTCCGGCCCCCTCCCAGGCACCCGGGATCCCTGACACCCGGCCCCTTCCCTGATGCCCAGCCCTTCCCTGGTACCCTGGACACCCATTGTCTGGCCCTCTCCCTGTCTCTGGGGACCCCAGAAGCCTGGGCCCCTCCTGGGCATCCGGGGCAGCCGACATCCAGCCCCTCCCTATCACGTAGGACCCCAGACACCTGGCCCCCTCCCTATTACCCGGGACGCCCAATCGCCTTCCTGGCACCCATGACCCTAGACACCCGACCGCTTCTCCGATGCCCAGCATATGCCTGGAACCCAAGAATCTGATGCCTGGCCTCTTCACTTGCAACTAGGACCCTCGATGCCAGGTGCTTCCCTGGCACCCAGGACCCTGACACCCGACCTCTTCCCTGGCACCTGGTACCCTCAACGCCCGACCCCTACCTGGCACCCAGGACCCCTGATACCAGGCCCCTCCCTGGAACCCAGGACCCCTGATGCCCAAACCCTCCCTGTCACCCAAGACCCCCGACCCCCTCCCTGGCACCCGTGACCCCCGACTCTCATCTCCTCCCTGTCACTCAGGACCCCAGACGCCCAGCATTTTCTCTGGCATCCTGGACCCCCGATGCACAGCCCCTTCCCTGGTACCCGGGACCCAAAAAACCCGGCTCCCTCCTGGGCCCAGGGGTCTCGGATGCCTGGATCCATCTGTGAAACCCGTGACCCCCGATGCCCGGCCATCCCTGGCACCCAGACCCCTGATTCCCGACCCCTCCCTGACACCCGGGACACCTAACCCCCCCCCCCGGCACCCAGAGCCCTAACGCCAGGCCCCTCCCTGTCTCTCAGGACCCCAGACGCCAAGCCCCCACCCTGGCAACCGAGATGCCTGACCACTTCCCTGTCACTGGGACCCCTGACGCTGGCCCCTCTCTGGCACCTGGAACTCAATTCTTAACACCTCCCTGGCACCCAGGACCCTCAACAACCTCCCTGGCACCCGGGACCCCTGACCTCTGGCCCCTCTCTGTCACTTGGGACCCCAGACGCTCAGCCCCTTCCCTGGCACCTGGAACCTCCAACCCCTTCCCTGGTATCCGGGACTCCCAACGACCGGCCCCTTTCCTGTCACCCAGGACCCTTGAAACCCAGCCCCCCCCCCCGGGCACCTGGGACCCCTGATACCCAACCCTCCCTGGTACCTGGGAGGCCTGATGCCTGGCCCCTTCCTTGGCACCTGGGACCCCTGATACCCATCCCTCCCTGGTACCCGGGAGGCCTGATGCCTGGCCCCTTCCTTGGCACCTGGGACCTGTGACGTCTGGCCCCCTCCATGGCACCCATGAACCCTGACACCTGGCCCCCTCCTTGTCACCCCAGAACCCTGACACTCGGCCTCCCCCCTGCACCCTGGACCCGCAACACCCAGCCCCTTCCCTGGAACCCGGGACCCCCATCACCCGGCTCCCTCCTGGGCCCCAGGATCCTGGACGCCTGGACCCTCCTTGACGCCCAAGACCCCTGACGCCTGGCCTCCTCCCTGACACCTGTGATCCCCAATGTCCGGCCCCCTCCATGGCACCCATGAACCCTGGCGCCTGGCCCCCTCCTTGTCACCCCAGAACCCTGACACTCGGCCTCCCCTGGCACCCTGGACCCCCAACACCCAGCCCCTTCCCTGGTACCCGGGACCCCCATTGCCCGGCTCCCAGCTGGGCCCCAGGATCCCTGATGCCTGGCCCCTCCTTGACACCCAAGACCCCTGATGCCCAGCCTCCTCCCCGGCACCCTTGACCCTGGACGTTGGCCCTCCCTGTCTCTTGAGACACCCGACATCCGGCCCCTACCTGGCACCCCTGATGCCGGATGCCTGGCCCCTTCCTGACGCCCAGCCCTTTCCCTGGTACCCAGTACCCCTCTTGCCCAGCCCCCTCCCTGTCTCTCGGGACCCAGGAAGCCCAGGCCAATCCCGGGCACCCAGGGCCCCCGAAGTCCAGCCCTGCCCTGTCTCTCAGGACACCTGACGCCTGGCCTATTCCCTTGCACCGGGACCCTGACACCTGGCCCCTTCCCTGGCACCTGTGACCCCCGACGCTTGGCTTCTCCCTGTCACTCGGGACCCCAGATGCCCAGCTCCTTCCCTGGCACCCAGGACCCCCGACGCCCAGCCCCTCCCTGTCACTTGGGGCCCATGATGCCCGGCCCCCTCCCTGGTACCTGTGATCCCTGATGCATGGTTCCTTCCCTGGCACCCAGGACCCTTGATGCCCGGCCCCTCCATGGCACCCGGGACCCCTGACGACTGGCCCCTCCCTGGCATCCAAGACCCCTGACTCACTCCTTGTCACCTGTAACCTCCAACACCCAGGCCCTCCCTGTCACTCGGGACCCCAGATGCCCAGACTCCTCCCTGACACCCTGGACCCCCGACACCCAGCCCCTCCCTGGTACCCAGGACTCAAATCGCCTGGCTCCCTCCTGGGCCCAGGATCCCTGACGCCTGACCCGACCTTGAAACCCGTGACCCCTGATGTCTGGCCTCCAAGGCACCTGTGACCCCCGACACCTGGCCCTCCCTGGCACCCAGGACCCCCGACACCTGGCCCTCCCTGGCACCCAGGACCCCCGACACCTGGCCCCTCCCTGTCTCTAGGGACCCCAGATGCCCGGCCCCTCCCTGGCACCCAGGACCCCCAACCCCATCCCTGGCACCCGTGACCCCCGACTCCTAGCCCCTTCCTGTCTCTCGGGACCCCAGACACCTGGCCCCCTCCCTGGTACCAGGGACCCCTGACGCCAGGCTCCTTCCCTGGCATCTGGGACCCCTGACACCCAGCCACCTTTCCTGGTACTTGGGACTCCCATCGCCTGGCTCCCTAATGGGCCCTGGGATCCCTGATGCCTGGCCCCCTCCTTGACACCCATCACCCCGACACCCGGCCCATCCCTGGCACTCAAGTCCCCAGACGCCTGGCCCCCTCCCTGCTTCCTGGGACTCCTGACACCTGACCTCTTCCCTGGCACCCGGGAGCCCCAACAACTGGCCCCCTCTCTGGCCCCCCAGACCCCAGACTCCCAGCCCCTTCCCTGGTACCTGGGACCCCCATCGCCCACCTCCCTTTTGGGCACCAGGATCCCCAACGTCTGGCCCCCTCCTTGGCACCCAGGACCCCTGACGCCTGGCCTCCTCCCTGGCACCTGGGACCCTCGACGCCCGGATGGACCCTCCCTGGCACCCGGGCCTCCTCCCTGGTACCTGGGATCCAAATCGCCTGGCTCCCTCCTGGGCTCAGGAATCCCTGATGCCTGGACCCCTCCTTGAAACCCGTGACACCTGACGTCCAGCCGCCTCCCTGGCACCCGGGACCCCTGATGCCCAACCCCTCCCTGGCACCCAGGGACCCCAATCCCTCCCTGGCACCTGTGACCCCCAACGCCCGGCCCCTCCCAGTCTCTCGGGACCCCAGATGCACAGCCCCTTCCAGGACCCTGATGCCACCCTGGTACCCAGGATGTCGACGCCCAGCCTCTTCCCTGGCACCTGGGAACCATGATCTCTTCCCTGACACCTGTGACCCCTGACATCCGACCCCTCCCTGGAACCCTGAACCCCTGACCCCCTCCCTGGCACCTGTGACCCCCGACACCCAACCCCTCCCTGGCACATGGGATGTCGACACCTGGCCTCTTCCCTGGCACACAGGACCCCTGACCCCTTCCCTGACACCTGTGACCCTTGACGCCCGGCCCCTCCCTAGCACCCAGGACCCTCGAAGCCCTGCCCCTCCCTGGCACCCAGGACCCCTGACCCCTTCCCTGACACCTGTGACCCCTGATGCCTGGCCCCTCTCTGGCACCCGGGACCCCTGATGCTTGGCCCCCCTGGCACTTGGGATCCCTGACCCCTTCCCAGACACCTGGGACCCCCTATGCCTGGACCCCTCGCTGGAACCTAGGACCCTCGAAGCCCGGCCCCTCCCTGGCACCCAGGACCCCTGACCCCTTCCCTGACACCTGTGACCCCTGATGCCCGGCCCCTCCCTGGCAACCGGGACCCCTGATGCTTGGCACCCCTGGCACTTGGGACCCTTGACCCCTTCCCAGACACCTGGGACCCCCTATGCCTGGACCCCTCCCTGGCACCCAGGACCCTCGAAGCCTGGCCCCTCCCTGGCACCCAGGACCCCTGATGCCCAATCCCCCTCGGCACCCAGGACCCCTGACACCTTACCTGGCACCCATGACCCCCGACACCCGGTCCCTCCCTGTCACTTGGGACTGCAGACACCGGTCCCCTCCCTGATACCCGGGACCCCTGAAGCATGGCCCAATCCCTGGCATCCTGGACCCATGACTCCAGGTCCCTTCCCTGGTACCCAGGACCCCCAATGTCTGGCTCCTTCCTGGGCCCCACGATCCCGAGCACCTGGCCCCTCCTTAACACCCAGGTCCCCTGACGCCCAGCCTTCTCCCTGGCACCCATGACCCCAGATGCCCAGCCCCTTCCCTGGTACCCGGGAAACCAATGCCAGCTCCCTACTGGGCCCTGGGATCCCTGACACCTGGCCCCCTCCTTGACACCCGTGACCCCTGATGCCTAGACCCCTCCGAACCCAGGACCCTCAATGCCCAGCTCCTCCCTGGAACCTGGGACCCCTGTCACCCAGCCTCTCCCTGGCACCCGGGACCCCAACACCTAGCCCCTCCCTGTCACTTGGGACTGCAGACGCCCGGCCCCTTCCCTGGCACCCATGACCCCTGATTTCCAGTCCCCTTCCTGACGCCCAGGACACCTGCTGCCAGGCCCCCACCTTGGCACCTAGGAACCCTGCCGCCCGGCCCCTTCCGTGGCACCCAGGACATCCAAGGCCCAGCCGCCTCCCTGGCACCCAGGACTCCCACCGCCCAGCCCCTTCACTGGTACCCAGGACCCTTGATGCCCGTCCCCTCCCTGCACCTGGACCTCGATGGCCAGCCCCTCCCTAGCACCCGGGACCCCCGACCCCCTCCCTCGCACCCGTGGCCCTGATGTCTGGTCTCCTCCCTGTCTCCCATGACCCCCGAAGTCCAGCCCCACCCTGTCACTTGGGACACCTGACGCCTGGCCTATCCCCTTGAACCGGGACCCCTGACACCTGGCCCCTTCCCTGGCACTCAGGGCTCTTGATGCCCATCCCCTCCCTGGCACCCAGAACCACTGATGCCCATCCCCTCCCTGGCACCCAGGACTCCTGACGCCCAACCCCTCCCTGGGATCCCTGACCCCTCCCTGGCACCTGTGACGCCTGATGCCTGGCCCCTCCCTGGGACCCCAGATGCCCAGCTACCTCCCTGGCACCCCAGACCCCCGAACCCCTCCCTGGCACCCGTGACCCCCAATGCCCAGCCCCTCCCTATCACTTGGGGCCCATGACGCCCGGCCCCCTCCTTGGCACCCGGGACCCCTGATGCCTGGCCCCTCCCTGGTACCCAAGACCCCCAACCCCCTCCCTGGCATCCATGACCCCCGACACTCAGCCCCTCCCTGGTACCCAGAACTCAAATTGCCTGGCTCCCTGCTGGGCCCAGGGATCCCTGATGCCTGGACCCCACCTTGAAACCCATGACCCCTGATGTCTGGCCTCCTCCAAGGCACCCATGACCCCCAACACCTGGCCATCCCTGGCACCCAGGACCCCCAACCCCATCCCTGGCACCCGTGACCCCTGAATCCCGGCCCCTTCCTGTCTCTCAGGACCCCAGACGCATGGCGCCCTCCCTGGTACCAGAGACCCCTGACGCCAGGCTCCTTCCCTGGCACCCGGGACCCCTGACGTCCAGCCTCATTTCCTGGTACTTGGGACTCCCATCGCCTGGCTCCCTAATGGGCCCTGGGATCTCCGATGCCTGGCCCCCTCCTTGACACCCATCACCCCTGACACCGGCCCCTCCCTGGCACTCAAGTCCCCAGACGCCTGTCCCCCTCCCTTCTTCCTAGAACCCCTGACACCTGACTCCTTCCCTGGCACCCGGGAGCCCTGGCAACTTCCCTGGCACCCCAGACCTCAGACTCCCAGCCCCTTCACTGATACCTGGGACCCCCATTGCCCACCTCCCTTTTGGGCACCAGGATCCCCAATGTCTGGCCCCCTCCTTGGCACCCAGAACCCCTGACGCCTGGCCTCCTCCCTGGCACCTGGGACCCTCGACGCCCGGACGGACCCTCCCTGGCACCCGGACCCCAACGCCCAGCCCATCCCTGGCACCCAGGACCCCCGACCACCTCCCTGGTACCTGTGACCCCCAACACCCAACCCCCTTGACACCCGTGACCCCTGATGTCCGGTCCCTTCCCTGACACCAAGGAACCCTGCCACCCAGCACTTTCCCTGACACCCAGGAACCCCGAAGCCTGGCCCCCGATGCCCCACCCCTCACTGGCACCCGGGACTGCCGAACGCCTCCCTGGCACCAGTGACCCCTGACATCTGGCCCCCTCCCTGACATCCGGGACCCCTGAAGCCTGGCCCCCTCCCCGGCATACCAGATCCCCAGTGCCCAGCCCCTTCCCTGGTACCTGGGACCCCTATCACCCGGCTCACTCCTGGGCCTGGTGACTCCTGATGCCTGGCCCCCTCCTTGACACCTGGGACTCCTGATGCTCAGCCTCCTCCCTTGCACCCTGGACCCCCAACGCCCTGCCCCTTCCCTGGTACCCGGGATCCAAATCGCCTGGCTCCCTCCTGGGCTCAGGAATCCCTGACGCCTGGACCCCTCCTTGAAACCCATGACACCTGACGTCTGGCCGCCTCCCTGGCACCCGTGACCCCGGAAGCCTGGCCCTCCCTGGAACCCGGGACCCCTGATGCCCAACCCCTCCCTGGCACCCAGGGCTCCCAACCCCTAGCTGGCACCTGTGTCCCCCAATGCCCGGCCTCTCCCTGTCTCTCGGGACCCCAGATGCACAGCCCCTTCCAGGACGCCTGACCCCTCCCTGGTACCCAGGATGTCGACGCCCAGCCTCTTCCCTGGCACCTGGGAACCATGATCCCTTCCCTGACACCTGTGACCCCTGACATCCGACCCCTCCCTGGAACCCTGAACCCCTGACCCCCTCCCTGGCACCTGTGACCCCTGACACCCAACCCCTCCCTGGCACATGGGATGTCGACACCCGGCCTCTTCCCTGGCACACAGGACCCCTGACCCCTTCCCTGACACCTGTGACCCTTGACGCCCGGCCCCTCCCTAGCACCCAGGACCCTCGAAGCCCTGCCCCTCCCTGGCACCCAGGACCCCTGAACCCTTCCCTGATACCTGTGACCCCTGATGCCTGGCCCCTCCCTAGTAACCAGGACCCTCGATGCCTGGCCCCTCTCTGGCACCCGGGACCCCTGATGCTTGGCCCCCCTGGCACTTGGGATCCCTGACCCCTTCCCAGACACCTGGGACCCCCTATGCCTGGACCCCTCCCTGGCACCCAGGACCCCCCCCACCTGACCTCTTACCTGCTTGTAGCGACTTCTTGGCCCTGGAGCCATCCCTGGGCAGCTGTGTGGAGGCAGCCCCGTGTCCTCCTTCCTCAGTTCCTCCTTCCTTCTACACTGGGACCTGATTCCCCCGAGGTTCTAAATATGTGGGCAGCAGGGTCTCCGCCAGGACGCTGACCTCTCAGCACAGATGTTTCTGGAAGGTCTTGCTCTGTTTTCTGTTTCCAGTAACACAGTAACATGGATTGGGTGAGATAAAGGCAAAACTGTTATCTGACTTGGGGTTTTTGTCCAGGGTTTCGACAGGCAGGAGGACCCTGTACTTTGGCACATGGGTATCACCTTAACCCTTACTGTTCCCTCAACCAGCTGCCATCTGTCTTTGAACTTTCAAAATAGAAAGCTTGGCTATGCAAATTTATGAGTGTTTTAAAAATTATTTCTGTTCCATGAAAGCCTTCTCAATCCTAAAGATATATCTAGTTTACTAAGTTATTTGGAGATTATATTTTAATATAGGAGCTTGTTTACTTTCGCTTGTTTTAAAATTTTCAAATATTGTTGGAGTATGGTTGACAAAATTTGTGCATATTCAAGGTATGCAACCTGATATTCTGATATGTGGGGGCCTTTTGAAAAGTTATGGAGAATTCACATTATCTTTTAATCCCTTTTTGTACTGGAATAAACCCAGCCTTTTTTTCATAACCTTTTTGGAGTCCTCTTTTACATGTACATTATGAAGTGATTAGGATAATCTAACATATGCATCTCCTTTCATTGCTATGTTTTTAAGAGAATACATAAGATATTACCAAGTTGTGAGTATGTAATAGCATATTCATATAGTAACGGTGTTGAGTATTAAGATCTGGAGTGGTTAATTTATCTCCTAACTGCAAATGTGTGCTCAGCTAACATTTTCCCATTTCCTTCACTCTCAGCCCTGACAGCCACCACCCTGTTCTGTGATTAAGTGTGATTTTCTTAAATTCCACATGAGTGAGATTGTGGGGCATTTATCTTTCTGTGCCTTGTTTCAAATAGCCTCATGTCCACATTCATGTTTGTGGATCCATGTTTTGACAACATGCAGAATTTCCTATTTTATGAGATTATTTGTTTTTATTGACACTCAATAGTACATATTTATGGGGTGAAATGTAATATTTGATACATGCTCACATTTTGTATTTATTTTTTATTTAGTAAATATAAATTTTCAAAGTACAGTTAATGGATTACAATGGCTTCCCCCCCCATAATTTCCCTCCCACTCATACCCCTCCCATCTCCAGCTCCCTCTCCCATTCCTTTCACATCAAGATTCATTTTCAATTATCTTTATATACAGAAGATCGATTCAGTATATATTAAGTAAAGATTTCATCAGTTTGCACCCACACAGAAACACAAAGTGTAAAATACTGTTTCAGTACTAGTTATAGCATTACTTCACATTGGACAACACACTAAGTACAGATCCTACATGAGAAGTAAGTACACAGTGACTCCTGTTGTTGACTTAACAATTTGACACTCTTGTTTATGGCGTCAGTAATCTCCCTAGGCTCTAGTCATGAGTTGCCAAGGCTATGGAAGCCTTTTGAGTTCGCCGACTTCGATCTTATTCAGACAGGGTCATAGTCAAAGTGGAAGTTCTCTCCTCCCTTCAGAGAAAGGTACCTCCTTCTTTGATGACCTCTTCTTTCCACTGGGATCTCACCTGCAGAGATCTTCCATTTAGGTCTTCTTCTTCTTTTTTTCCAGGGTGTCTTGGCTTTCCATGCCTAAAATACTCTCATGGGCTCTTCAGCCAGATTTGAATGCCTTAAGGGCTGATTCTGAGACATGCACACATTTTAATGATCAAATTAGGATAATTGGAATCCATCACTTCATATATTCAAGATTTATTTGCAGTGTGAACATTCAAAAGTCTTTCTTCTAGGTATTTAGAAATATACAATATATTACAGTTGACAATTGTTACTCTACTGTGTAATAGAACACAGGAAAGGGGGCTGGTGCTGTGGTGCAGTGGGTTAAAGCTCCAGGCTGCAGTGCCGGCATCCCATATGGGAGCCAGTTTGAGTCCCAGCTGCTCCATTTCCGATCCAGCTCTAGGTTATGGCCTGGGAAAGTAGTGGAGGATGGCCCAAGTCCTTGGGCCCCTGCACCCACATGGGAGTCCTGGAAGAAGCTCCTGCCTCCTGGCTTCAGATCAGGCTCCAGACATTGCAGCCATGTGGGGAGTGAACCAGCGGATGGAAGTCCTTTCTCTCTGGCTCTACCTCTCTCTCTCTAACTCTTTCAAATAAATAAAATAAATCTTTTTAAAAAAAAAAGAACACAAGAAGGATTATTTTTACAATAAGGAAAATTACTTTTTCAATAAAAGTAAACCTTTCTGAGCTTTAATTAATTCATTTTTTTTATTTTCAGCATTTTTTGAGAAACCTAATTAACCTTGAAGAAACCAAAAATGATACATCTGTTAATACACTAAAACAAAGTAAATCTTTGAGAACAAGTTTTACTATTAACTCTCATAATCCAACTCTTTGAGGACAAGGGGTCCTGCATGGGAAATTAGTGCACAGAAACTCCTGTTGTTAATTTAACAATTAACACTCTTATGTATGTGGTCAGTGATCACCGAGGCACTTGACATGCACTGCCTACGCTGTGAAAGCATTTTTTTAAAAAAGATTTATTTTATTTATTTGAAAGAGTTACAGAGAGAGGTAGAGACAGAGAGAGAGGTCTTCCATCTGGTTGTCCACTCCTCAAATGGCCACAACAGCCAGAGCTGTGCCAATCTGAAGGCAGGAGCCAGGAGCTGCTTCTGGGCCTCCCACATGAGTACAGGATATCCTCCACTGATATCCCAGGCCATAAGCAGAGAACTGGATTGCAAGAGAAGCAGCTGGGACTAGAACCGGCACCCATATGGGATGCTGGCGTTTCAGGCCAGGGCTTTAACCCACTGCGCCACTTCACCAGCCCCAAGTGGAAGCCTTTTGAGTCCACTGACTCCTTCCATATTTAGACAAGGCCATGAGCAAATTGGAAGTTCTCCCCTCCTCTCAGAGTAAAGTACTTCCTTCTTTGATGACCACTTCTTTCCACTGGAGTCTCACCCAGGTAGGTCCTTCATGTAGGACACTTTTTGCCACAGTGTCTTGGCATTCTATGTCTGAAATACTCTCATGGGATTTTCAGCCAGACCAAAATGCGTTAAGGGCTGATTCTGAGCCCACAGTGCTACTTGAAGTGATTGTCATTCTATGAGTCTGCTGTGTGGACTGCTTCCCATCTTGGAGCATTCACTCCTTTTTAATTCTATTATTATTACCAAACACTTAATCCTATTTATATAATCATTTTAACACTTAATCCTCTCTATATGATCACTTTAACACTTAATCCTACCCATATGCTCAATTTAACACTTAAAGTGCTGTTTTTTTCCACCTAGCTCAAGGGGACTTGGGGTCCCATCGCAAGTTTTTAAACTGTACCCTGAAAAGTAAGTCCGTAATAATGTATGGAGAACTATACAGTTTTACAGTTATAAACTTCATAATTTCACAATTACAACATTAGGAACCTGGCGATTCTGCCAACTGTGCCTGCCCTCCCATCCCCGTCCCACCCCCTTCCTCCTGCCTCTCTTATTCCCACTCTTATTTTTTACTAATATTTATTTTCAATTAACTTCCTACACATATGATTATCTCTGTATTAAGCAAAAAGTTCAACAAATAGGGCCGGCGCCGCGGCTCACTAGGCTAATCCTCCGCCTAGCGGCGCCGGCACACCGGGTTCTAGTCCCGGTCGGGGCGCCGGATTCTGTCCCGGTTGCCCCTCTTCCAGGCCAGCCCTCTGCTGTGGCCAGGGAGTGCAGTGGAGGATGGCCCAGGTGCTTGGGCCCTGCACCCCATGGGAGACCAGGAAAAGCACCTGGCTCCTGGCTCCTGCCATCGGATCAGCGCGGTGCGCCGGCCGCAGCGCGCCGGCCGCGGCGGCCATTGGAGGGTGAACCAACGGCAAAGGAAGACCTTTCTCTCTGTCTCTCTCTCTCACTGTCCACTCTGCCTGTCAAAAAAAAAAAAAAAAAAAAAAAAAAAAAAAAAAAAGTTCAACAAATAGCATGGAAAAAAACTGTTCCTCTATAGTCGAGACAAGGGCTGTACAAAGTCATTGCTTCTCAAAGTGTCAATTTAACATCTATAGCTTGTCTATTAGGTGCTCCATTAGTTACCACAGGTCAGGGAGAACATATGGTAATTCTCCCTGTGGGACTGAATTATTTCACTAAGTGTGATGATTTCTAGTGTCATCCATTTTGTTGAAAATGATTAGATTTTTTACCACTGTGAAGTATTCCATGGTGTACATATCACATAATTTCTTTATCCAGTCTGCAGTTGATGGGCATTTTTATTGATTCAGTGTCTTAGCTGTTGTAATTGAACTGCAATAAACATAGGGGTGCAAATAACTCTTTCAAATGCTGATTTCCTTTCCTTTGGGTAAATTCCCAGGAGTGGGCTGGCTGTGTCATAGGGTCGGTCTATATTCAGATTTCTGAGGTATCTCCCTACTGTCTTCCATAGTGGCTTTGCCAGTTTACACTCCCACCAACAGCGGATTAGGATGCCTTTTCTCCCACATCCTCACCAACATTTGCTGTTTCTTGATTTCTGTATGAAAGCCATTCTGAAGGGGGTGAGGTGAAACCTCATTGCGGTTTTGATTTGCATTTCCCTGATGGCTAGTGATCCTGAATATTATTTCATGTGTCTGTTGGCCATTTGGATTTCCATTTTGAAAAATGTCTGTTTAAACCTTTACACATCCTTTAATTGTGTAGTTTGTTTTGTTGTTGTTGAGCTTCTTGATCTCTATATAGTCTGGTTATTGATCTTTTATCAGTTGTAGAGTATGCAAATTGTTTCTCCCATTCTGTTGCTTGCCTCTTCACTGAGTATTTTTGCAGTATAGAAACTTCTCAATTTGATGTAATCCCATTTGTGAATTTTGGCCTTGATTGCCTGTGCCTCTGGGGTCTTTTCCAAGAACTCTTTGCCTATGCCAATGTCTTGCAGGGTTTCCCCAATGTTCTCTAAGAATTTGATGGTATCAGGTCATAGATGTAGATCTTTAGTCCATTTTTGAATGGATTTTTGTGTAAGGTGTAAGGTAGAAGTCCTGCTTCATACTTCTGCATTTTGAAATCCAGATTTCCCCAGTACCATTTGTTGAAGAGACTGTCCTTGCTCCATGGATTGATTTTAGCTCTGTTGTCAAAGATAAATTGTTGTAGATTCTTGGATTGATTTCTGGTGTTTCTATGCTGTTCCATTGTTCTATTCATCTGTTTTTGTATCAGTACCAGGCTATTTTGATTATTACTTCACTGTAGTATGTCTTAAAATCTGGTATTGTGATGCCTCCCACTTTGTTTTTGTGTATAAGATTGCTTTAGCTATCCAGGGTCTCCTATGTTTCCATAGGAATTTCAGTATCACTGTTTCTACATCTGAGAAGAATGTCCTTGATGTCTTGAGTGGTATTGCAATGATTCTGTAAATTGCTTTCAGTAGTATGGGCATTTTCATGATATTGATTCTTCCAATCCATAAACAAGGAAGATTTTTTCCATTTTTTGTATCCTCTTCAATTTCTTTCTTTGATGTTTTATAATTCTCATTGTAGAGATCTTTGACGTCCTTGGTTAAATTTATTCCAAGCTATCAGAATTTTTAAGGCTATTGTGAATGGGATTAATCTTGGAAGTTCTTTCTTAGCCATGGAATTGTCTGTGTATACAAAGACTGTTGATTTTTGTGTATTGATACTATATCCAGCTACTTTGCCAAACTCTTCTATGAGTCACAATAGTCTCTTAGTGGAGTCTTTTGGATCTACTATATACAGAATCATGTCATCTGGAAATAGGGATAGTTTGACTTCCTTCTTCCCAATGTATCCCTTTGATTTATTTTTCCTGCCTAATGGTTCTGGCTAGAACTTCAATGACTATATTGAGCAGCCATGGTGAGAGTGGGACTCCTTGTGTGGTTCTGGATAATGGTGGAGATGCTTTCAACTTTCCCCCATTTTAAAACAAGCAAAAGTAAACAAGCTCCTATATTAAAATATAATCTCCAAATAACTTAGTAAACTAGATATATCTTTGGGATTGGGAAGGCTTTCATGGAACAGAAATAATTTTTAAACACTCATGAATTTGAATAGCCAAACTTTGTATTTTGAAAGTGCAAAGACAGATGGCAGCCAGTTGAGGGAACAGTAAGTGTTAAGGTGATACCCAAGTGCCAAAGTACAGGAACCTCCTGCCCGTGTAAACCCTGGACAAAAACCCCGAGTCAGATAAAAGTTTTGCTTTTCTCTCACCCAATCTATGTTACTGTGTTACTGGAAACAGAAAACAGAGCGAGACATCCCAGAAACATCTGTGCTAAGAGCTCAGCGTCCTGGAGGAGACCCTGCTGCCCACATATTTAGAACCTCAGGGAAATCAGGTCCCGGTGTAGAAGGAAGGAGGAGCCAAGGAAGGAGGACACGGGGCTGCCTCCACACAGCTGCCCAGGGATGGCTCCAGGGCCACGAAGTCACTGCAAGCAGGTAAGGGGCCAGGTGTGGGGGGGGTCCCAGGTACCAGGGAGGGGGCTGGGCGGTAGGGGTCCTGGTGCCAGGGTTGGAGCCGGGCGTCGGGGGTCATGGGTGCCAGGGAGGGGACTAAACGATGGGGGTCCCAGGTGTCAAGGATGGGGCCAGGAGTCAGGGATCCCGGGGCCCAGAAAGGAGCTGGGCGATGGGGGTCCCAGGTACCAGGGATGGGGCTAGGTGCAGGGGGTTCAGGGTGCCAGGGAGGGGGCCAGATGTTGGGGTACTAGGTGCCAGGGAGGGGGCTGGGAATCTGAGGTCCCAAGTGACAGGGAGGGGCCGGACCTTTGGGGGTCCCGGGTGCCAAGGATGGGGCCAGGCGTCAGGGATCCTGGTGCCCAAAAGGGAGCCGGGCAATGGGGGTCCCAGGTCCCAGAGAAGCGGCTGGGTATCTGGGGTCCGGAGTGCCAGGGAGGGGGCCAGTTGTCGGGGGTCCCGGGTGCCAAGGAGGAGGCCAGATGTTGGGGTCCCAGGTGCCAGGGAAGGGGTCAGGGATCCTGGGTAGCAGGGAAGGGGCATGGCGTCAGAGGTCTTGAATGACAGGAAGGGGCCAGGCATCGGGGGTCATGGATGCCAGGGAGGGGGTCGAGGGTCTTGGGTGCCAGGGAGGGGTCAGGCATTGTGGACCGGTTGACAGGGAGGGTCCAGGTGTCAGGGATCCCAGGTGCCAGGGAAGAGGCTGGAATTTGGGGTCCCAGGTGTCAGGGAAGGGGCCTGTGGTCACGAGTCCCGGGTGCCAGTAAGGGGGCTGGGCGTCTGGGGTCCCGAGTGACAGGGAGGGGCCGGGCATTGGGAGTCCTGGGTACCCAGGAAGGGGCCGGGCGGTGGGGGTCCTGGGTACCAGGGAAGGGGCTGGGCATCAGGGAAGGAGCTGGGCATCAGGGGCCCAGGGTGCCAGGGAGGGGGCCGGACTTCGGGGGTCATGGGAGCCAGGGTGTAGACCAGACATCAGGGCCACAGGTGCTAGGGAGGGGGTTGGGGGTCCCGGGTGCTAGGGAGGGGCTGGCCATCAAGGTTCCGGGTGCAGGGAGGGGACGGGCATCAAGGGTCCTGGGTACCAGCGAAGGGGCGGGGCAGTGGGAGTCCTGGGTGCCAGGGAGGCGGCCGGGCCTTGGATGTCCTGGGTGCCATGGAAGGGGCCGGGAGGCAGGGTTCCTTGGTGCCAGGGTGGGGGCCTGGAAGCAGGTGTCCTGGGCATCAGGAAGGGGACCGGAAATCAGGGGTCATGGGTGCCAGGGAGGTGGCCGGGCATCTGCAGTCCCAAGTGACAGGGAGGGGCTGGGTGTTTGGGGTCCCAGGTGCCAGGGAGAGGCTGGGTGACAGGGGTCATAGGTTCCAGGGAGGAGCCGGGCATTGAGGGTCCTGGGTTTGGAGGGGTCCGGGCATCAGGGGTTACAGATGTCAAGGAGGGGGCCAGGTGTTGGGGATCCCAGGGCCCAGTAGGGAGCTGGCATTGGGGTTCCCGGGTATCAGGGAAGGGGCTCGGCATTGGGGGTCATGGGTGCCAGGGAGGCGGCTGGGCGTCAGGGGTCCTGGGTGTTAAAAAGAGGCTAGGTGCTCGGGATCCTGGGGCCCAGGAGGGAGCCAGACAATGGGGGTCCTGGGTACCAGGGAAGGGGCCTGGCATCATGGGTCCAGGATGCCAGGGATTGGGCCGTTCTTCAGGGGTCCTGGGTATCAGGGAGGGGACCGGTGTCTGCAGTCCCAAGTGACAGGGAGGGACCGGGTGTCGGGGGTCCTGGGTGCCAGGGAGGGGCCAGGCTTTGAGGGTCCTGGGTGCCAGGGAGGGGTCCAGGCATAGGGGGTCCCAGGTGTCTGGGAAGGGGTCAGGGGTCCCAAGTGCCATGGGAGCCAAGCATCAGGGGTCCCGGGAGCCAGGGAGGGGCCGGGCATTGAGGGTCCTGGGTGCTAGGGAGGGGCCAGGCATCAGGAGTCACAGGTGTCAGGGTAGAGGTCAGGGGTCCTGTGTGCCAGGGAAGAGGCCGGGTGTCGACATCCCATGTGCCAGGGAGGGGTTGGGTTTCAGGGGTCACAGGTGCCAGGGTGGGGGTCAGGGGTCCAGGGTTCCAGGGAGGGGTCGGGTGTCAGGGGTCATAGGTGTCAAAGAAGGGATCAGGGGTCACAGGTGCCAGGGAAGAGGCTGGGCATAGACGTCCTGGTTACCAGGGAGGGGTCAGGCATCCTGGAAGGGGCTGGGCATCTGGGGTCCCAAGAGACAGGGAGGGGCCGGGCATTGGGGGTCACAGGTGCCAGGGAGGGGTGGGAGGCCCTGGGTGCCAGAAAGGGGTTGGGCGTCAGGGGTCCCGGGTGCCAGGGAGGGCCAGGCATCCGGGGTCACGGGTGCCAGGGAGGCGGCCAGACGTCGGGTGTCATGGGTTTCAAGGAGGGGTCCAGGCGTCAGGGATTCCTGAACCCAGGAGGGTGCCAGGCGATTTGAATCCCAGGTACCAGGGAAGGGGCTGGGCGTCAGGGGTCCAGGGTGCAAGGGAGGAGGCCAAGCATCAGGAGTCCCATGTGTCAAGGAGGGGCCCAGGCATCAGGAGTCACCAGGCCCAGGAGTGAGCCAGGTGATAGGGGTCCCAGGTACCAGGGAAGGGGCTGGGCATTGGGGGTCTGGTATGCCACAGAGGGGGCCAGGCTTCAGGGGTCCCGGATGCCAGGGAGGGGGCCGGATGTCAGGGGTCACTGGTGCCAGGGAGGGGGCCAGACGTCAGGGGTCACTGGTGCCAGGGAGGCGGTCGACAGACCCGGGTGCCAGTGAGGGGCGGGGCATTGGGGGTCCGAGATGCCACGGAGGGGGCCAGGCTTCGGGGGTCCTGGGTGTCAGGGAAAGTGCTGGGCAGCAGGGTTCCTTGGTGTCAGGGAAGGGGCCAGACATCAGGGGTCACGGGTGTCAAGGGAGTCGGGTGTCAGGGGTCACAGGTACCAGGGAGGTGGTCGGGGGTCCTGGGTGCCAGGGATGGGCTGGGCGTTGGGGTCCAGGTGCCAGGGAGGGTCCATCCAGGCGTCAAGGGTCCCAGGTGCCAGGGAGGAGGTCAGGCGTCAGGGGTCCTGGGTGCCAAGGAGGGGGCCAGATGTTGGGGATCCTGGTGCCCAAAAGGGAGCTGGGCGATGGGGGTCCCAGGTACCAGGGAAGGGGCTGGGAGTCTGGGGTCTGGGGCGCCAGGGAGGGGGCCAGTTGTCAGGGATCCCGGGTGCCAGGGAAGGGGTCAGGTGTCAGGGGTCCCAGGAAACAGGGAGGGGGCCAGGCATCTGGGGACTTGAGTGCCAGGGAGGGGCCGGGTGTCAGAGGTGATGGGTGTCAAGGAGGGGACCAGACATCAGGAATCCCAGGGCCCATTAGGGAGCCAGGAGATGGGGATTCCAGGAAAGAAGGCTGGGTGTCAGGGGTCCCGGGTGCCAGGGAAGGAGCCTGGCATCAGGGGTCCCTGGTACCAGTGAGGGGGCCAGGCCTCCAGGGTCCTGAGAGACAGGAAGGGGCCGGGAGTCGGAGGTCACAGGTGCCAAGGATGGGGTTGGGGGTCCTGGGTGCCAGGGAGGGGCCAGGCGTCAGGGGTTCTGGGTGCCAGGGAAGGCCAGGTGTCGGGGGTCACGGGTGCCTTGGAGGAGGCCAGACATCAGGGGTCACGGGATTCAAGGTGGGGTCCAGGCCTCAGGGATCCCTGGGCCCATGAGGGGGCCAGGCGATTTGAGTCCTGGGTACCAGGGAGGGGCTGGGTGTCGGGGTCCAGGGTGCCAGGGAGGAGTCTGGGCATCTGGGGCCCCGAGTGACAGGGAGGTGCTGGGTGTCAGGGGTCACGGGTGCCAGGGAGGGGTTCGGGGGTCTCGGGTGCCAGGGAGGGGCCGGGCATCAAGGGTCCTGGGTGCCAGGGAAGGGGCCATGCATCAGGGATCACAGGTACCAGGGAGGGGGCTGGGCGTCATGGGCCCCAAGTGACAGGGAGGGGCTGGGCTTCGGGGGTCATGAGTGCCAGGGAGGGGTTCGGGATCCCGGGTGCCAGGGAGGGGCCGGGCACTGAGTGTGCTGGATGCCAGTGAAGGGGCTGGGTGTCAGGGGTCCCATGTACCAGGGAGAGAGCTGGGCATCTGGGGTCCCGAGTGACAGGGAGGGACCGGGCGTTGTGGGTCACAGGTGCCAGGGAGGTGGTCGGGGATCCCAGGTGCCAGGGAGGGGTCGGGCGTCAGAGGTCCTGGGTGCCAGGGAAGGGATGGGCATCAGTGGTTCTGGGTGCCAGGGAGGGGACGGGCATCAAGGGTCCTGGGTGCCAGGAAGGGGCCAGGTGTCAGGGGTGCCGGTGCAAGGGAATAGGCCAGGCATCAGGTGTCCCGAGTGACAGGGTGGGGCTGGACTTCAGGGGTCCTGGGTGCCCAGGATTGGCCCGGGCTTCTGGGGTCCCAAGAGACTGGGAGGGGTCTGGGCGATGGGGGTACTGGGTACCAGGGAAAAGGCTGGGCATTGGGATGGGGCTGGGTGTCTGGGATCAGAGGTGCCAGGTAGGGGCCGGATGGGTGTGTCAAGTGACAGAAAGGGCCAACATCCAGGGTCAAGGGTGCCAGGGAAGAGGCCGGGTGGCAATGTCCTTGGTGCCAGGGAGGGGGCCATACATCTGGGGCATGGGTGCCATGGAGGGGGTCGGGCATCGGGGGTCCTGGGTGCCAGGGAAGTATCTGGGCCCAGAGTTTCTGAGGGCCAGGGATAGAGCCAGGCGACGAGGGTCCCAGGTATCAGGGAAGAGGTCAGGGGTCCTGGGTACCAGGGAGGGGGCTGGGCATCTGGGGTCCCGAGTGACGGGGAGGGGCTGAGTGTCAGGGGTCACAGGTGCCAGGGAAGAGTTGGGGATCCCGGGTGCCAGGGCGGGGTCATGTATCGAGGGTCCTGGATGCCAGGGAGGGGATGGGCATCAGGGGTCCCGGGTGCCAGGGAGGAGACGGGCATCGAGGGTCCTGGGTGCCAGGGAAGGGGCTGGGCATCAGGCGTTCCAGTGCAAGGAAATAGGCCAGGCATCAGGTGCCCTGAGTGACAGGGCGGAGCTGGACTTCGGGGGTCCTGGGTGCCCAGGATTGGCCTGGGCTTCCTGGGTCCCGAGAGACAGGGAGGGGTCTGGGCAAGGCGGGTACTGGGTACCAGGGAAAGGGCTGGGCATCAGGAAGGGGCCAAGCATCCAGGATCAGGTGTGCCAGGTAGGGGCCGGATGTCGGGTGTCTCAAGAGACAGGGAGGGCCAACGTCCAGGGTCAAGGGTGCCGGGGAGGAGGCTGGGCATCAGGGGTCTTGGGTGTCAAGGAGGGGCCAGGCATCAGGGATCCTGGGGCCCAGCTGGGAGCCGGGCAATGGGGGTCCCAGGTACCAGGAAAGGGGCTGGGCATTGGGGGTCCAGGGTGCAGGGGGAGGCCGAGTGTCAGGGTTCTGGGGTGACAAGGAGGGGGCCAGGCACCAGGGTTCATGGGTGCCATGGAGGGGGCCGGACATTGGGGATCACAGGTGTCAGGGAGGAGGCCAGGCATCAGGGGTCTTGGGCGTCAAGGAGGGTCCAAGCGTTGGGGATCCCGGGGCCCAGGAGGGAGCCAGGTGATGGGGGTCCCGGGTACCAGGGAAGGGGCTGCGTGTTGGGGGTCCAGGGTGCAGGGGGAGGCCAAGTGTCAGGGTTTTGGGGTGACAAGGAGGGGGCCAGGTGTCAGGGTTCATGGGTGCAATGGAGAGGGCCAAACGTCAGGGGTCCCAGGTACCAAGGAAGGGGCATCAGGGATCCCGGGTACCAGGGAGGGATGGGTATCAGGGGTCCCGGGTGCCGGGTTGGGGGGCTGGGTGTCAAGGGTCCTGGGTGCCAGGAAAGGGGCTGGGCGTTGGGAGTCCCAGATACCAGGGAAGGGGTTGGAGGTTCCAGGTGCCAGGGAAGGGGCTGAGCGTCTGGGGTCCCAAGTGAGAGAGAGGAGCCGGAAGTCAGTGGTCCCAGGTGCCAGGGAGGTTGTTGAGGGTCCTGGGTGCCAGGGAGGTGTTGGGAATTGAGGTCCAGGTGCCAGAGAGGGGCCAGCGTCAGGGGTCCCAGTGACAGGGAAGTGGTCAGGCATCTCAGTTGCCAGGGAGGGGGCTGGGCGTCTGGGTTCCTGAGAGACAGGGAGGGGCCTGGCATTGGGGCCATGGGTGCCAGGGAGGGGGTTGGGGTCCCGGGTGCCAGGGAGGGGTTGGGAATCGGGTATGGGTGCCAGGGAAGGTCGGGCATCGGGGGTCACAGGTTTCAAGGAGGGATCCAGGCATCAGAGATCCCTGGGCCCAGGAGGGAGCTGGGCGATTTGGGTCCCGGGTACCAGGGAAGGGGCTGGGCATCGGGGGTCCAGGATGCCAGAAGAAGATGCTGGGCATCTGGGGTCCTTAGTGACAGGGACGGGACAGGCGTCAGGGGTCACGGTGCCAGGGAGGTGGTCGGGGGTCTTGGGTGACAGGGAGTGTTTGGGCATCAGGAGTCCTGGGTTCCAGGGAGGGGCCTGGCATCAGGGGTCCCTGGTGCCAGGTAGGGATCGGGCATTGAGGGTACCAGGTGCCAGGGAAGAGATCAGGCATCAGGGTCCCGGGTGCCAGGGAAGCGCCTGGCGTCGAGGGTCCTAGTTGCAAGGGAAGAGGCCAGGCTTCAGATTCTTGGGTTCCAGGGATATGCTGGGCATCGGGGAAGGGGCCAGGTGTCTAGGGTCATGGGTGCCAGGAAGGGGATCGGGTGTCCCAGGTAATAGGGAGGGGGCCGGGTGTCTGGGGTCCTGAGTGACAGGGAGGGGAGGGATGTCGGGTGCCCCGGATGCCCAGGAGGGGCCCAGGCTTCTGGGTTCCTCAGAGCAGGGAGAGTGCCAGACAATGGGGGTCCAGGGTACCAGGGAAGGGCTGGGCTTCAGGGAAGGGGCCGGGTGTCAGGGATCCCGGATGCCTGGGAGGGGGCCGGAAGTTGGGGGTCCCAAGTGACATGGATGTCAGGTGTTGGGAGTCACAGGTGCCAGGGAGGGCCAGGTGTCAAGGGTCCTGGGTGCCAGGGAAGGGGCCAGGCGTCACGGGTCCCCGGTGCCAGTAAGGGGGCCTGGTGTCTGGGGTCCCCAGTGACAGTGAGGGGTTGGGCGTCGGGAGTCCCAGGTGCCCGGTACGGGGCCAGATGGTGTGGGTCCTGGGTACCAGGGGAGGGGTTGGGCGTCAGGGAAGTGGCCAGGTGTTGGGGGTCTGGGGTACCAGGGAGGGGGCCAGACTTTGGGGGTCACGGGAGCCAGGGTGGAGGCCAGACTTCGAGGTCATGGTTGCCAGGGAGGGGTTCGGTGGTCCCAGGTGCCAGGGAGGGGCCCGGCATTGGGTCCCGGGTGCAGGGAAGGGGCCAGCAGGTGGGAGTCCTGGGTTTCAGGGAGTTGGCCGAGCCTCATGGGTCCTGGGTGCCACAGAAGGGGCCAGGCAGCAGGGTTCCTGGGTGCCAGGGAGGGTTCCAGATGTCGAGGGTCCTGGGTGCCAAGGAGGGGGCCACACATCAGGTGCCCCAGGTGTCAGGGAATGGGTTTGGGATCCCAGGTGCCAGGGAGGGGTCGGGCGTCAGCGGTCCCGGGTGCCAGGGAGGGACCATGTGTGGAAGGTCCTGGGTGCCAGGGAGGGGGCCTGGCATCAGAGATCTTGGGTGTCAGGGAAGGGGTCAGGTTTCCCGGGTACCAGGGAAGAGGCTGGGAGTTGGCGTTCCAGGTGCCAGGGAGGGCCCGGGCATCGAAGGTCCTGGGTGCCAGGGAGTGGGCTGGGGGACACAGGTCACAGGTGTCAAGGAGGGGGCCATGCATCGAGGATCCCAGGATATGGGTGATGGGGGTCCTGGGTACCAGGGAAGGGGCTCAGCTTCAGGGGTTCTGTGTGCTGGGAAGGGTGAGTGTCAGCATTCCCGGGTGACTATAAGGGGGACAGGTGTCGGGGGTCATGGGTGCCAGGGAGCAGGCCGGGCGTCAGGGGTCCTTGGTGTAAAGGAGGGGCCAGGCGTTGGGGATCCTGGAGCCCAGGAGGGAGCCAGGCGGTAGGGGTCCTGGGTACCAGGAAAGGAGCCTGACGTCAGGGTCCCAGATGCCAGGGAAGGGACCAGGCATCGGGGGTACCGGTGTCAGGGAAGGGGTCATAGTCCCGGGTGCCATGGAGGAGGGAAAACGTCGGGGGTCATGGGTACCAGGGAACGGGTTGGGGTTCTCAGGTGCCAGGGAGGGACCGGGCGTCGACGGTGCCGGGTGCCAGGGAAGAGGCTGGGCGTTGTGGGTCCCAGGTGTCCTGGTATGGCCGGGCGTCAAGGGTCCCGGGTGCCAAGGAGATTGTTAGGTGTCCCTGGTGCCAGGGAGTGTTGGGCGTCGTTGAGGTCTGGGTACCAGAGAGGGGCTGGGCGTCAGGGGTCCCGGAGACAGGGAAGTGGTCAAGCATCTCGGTTGCCAGGGAGGGGGCTGGGCGTCTGGGGTCCTGAGAGACAGGGAGGGGACTGGCATCGCGGCCACAGGTGCCAGCCAGGGAGGGGGTTGGGGGTCCTGGGTGCCAGGGAGGGGTAGGGCATCAGGGGTCTGGGTGCCAGAGATGGCCGGGCTTCAGGGGTCACCAGTTTCAAGGAGGGGTCCACGTGTCAGGGATCCCGGGGCCCAATAGGGAGCCAGGCGATTTGGGTCCCTGGTACCAGGGAAGGGGCTGGGCGTCAGGGGTCCAGGGTGTCAAGGAGGGGGGCAGGTGTCAGGGGTCACGGGTGCCAGGGAGGGGACTGGGCATTGGGGGTCACGGGTGCCAGGGAGGGGGTTGGGGGTCTTGGGTGCCAGGGAGGGTTTGGTCATCAGGGGTCCCAGGTGCCAGGGATGGGCCGGGCATCTAGGGTCCTGAGAGACAGGGAGGGGCCTGACGTCGGGAGTCACGGGTGCCAGGGAGCGCTGGGCATCAGGTGTCACGGGTTCCAGGGAGGCAGCTGGATGTTGGTGTTCATGGGTTTCAAGGTGAGGTCCAGGCGTCAGGGATCCCTGGGCCAGGAGTTAGCCGGGCTTTTGGGTCCCAGGTACCAGGGAAGGGGCTGGGCGTCAGGGGTCCAGGGTGCCAGGGAGGAGGCTGGGCTTCTGGGTTCCTGGGTGTCAAGGAGGGGGGCAGGTGTCAGGGGTCACGGGTGCCAGAGAGGGGGTCTGGGTCTCAGGTGCCAGGGAGTGTTTGGGCATCAGGGGTCCCGGGTGCCAGGGAGGGGTCAGGTGTCGAGGGTCCTGGGTGCCAGGGAAAGGGCCGGGCGTCAGGGTTCCTGGATACAAGGCTGGAGGCCAGGCGTCATGGGTCCTGAGTGAATGGGAGGGGCTGACATTGGGTGTCCCGGGTGCAAGGGAGGGGCTGGGCATCAGGGTCCCGGGTGCCAGGGAAGAGGCCGGGCATCGGGGTCTTGGGAGCGAGGGAGATCTTGGACCTCGGGGGAAGAGGCCGGGTGTCTGGGGTCATGGGTGCTAGGGAAGGGGTTGGAGGTCCCAGGTAACAGGGAGGGGGCCGGGGGTCTGGGATCCCGAATGACAGGGAGGGGCTGGGCATCCGGGGACACGGGTGCCAGGGAGGGGGTCAGGAGTCTCAGGTGCCAGGGAGGGGTCAGGCATTGAGGGTCCTGGGTGCTAGGGAGGGGACGGGCATTAGGGGTCCTGGGTGCCAGGGAGGAGATGGGTGTCCTGAGTCCTGGGTGCCAGGGAAGGGGCTGGGCGTCAGGGGTCCCAGGTGCAAGGGAGGAGACTGGGCGTCAGAGGTCCCAAGTGACAGGGAGGGGGCCGGGCGATGTGGGTCCCAGGTGCCCAGGAGGGGCCTGGGCTCTGGAGTCCTGAGAGACAGTGAGGGGCCAGATGATGGGGGTCCCGGGTACCAGGGAAGGGGCTGGGTGTCGGGGAAGGGGCCAGGCATTGGGGATCAGGGGTGCCAGATGTCGGGGATCTTGAATGACAGGGAGAGCATGGTGACAGGGTCACGAGTGCCAGGGAGGGTGTCGAGGGTCCCTGGTGCCCAGGAAGAGGCTGGGTGTCAATGTCCATGGTGCCAGGGATGGGGCTGGATGTTGGGGTGCCAGGGAGGAGGCCGTTCGTCAGGGGTCCTTGGTGTCAAGAGGGGCCAGGCGTTGGGGATCCTCGAGCCCAGGAGGGAGCCAGGAGATGGGGGACCAGCGTGCCAGGGAGGGGCCTGGCATCAGTGGTCCAGGGTATCAGAAAGGGGCCGGGTGTCTGCAGTCCCACTGACAGGGAGGGGCCAGGCATCGGGGTTCACGGGTGCCAGGGAGGGCATCAGGATTCCCGGGTGCCAGGGAGGGGCTGGGCATCTAAGGTTCTGAGAGACGGGAGGGGTCTGGCGTCAGGAGTCATGGGTGCCAGGGAGGGAGTTGGGGGTCCAAGGTCCCAGCGAGGGTTTGGGCTTCAGGGGTCTGGGTGCCAGGGAGGGCCGGGCGACGGGTGTCATGGGTGCCAGGGAGGCGGCTGGCCATTGGGGTTCATGGGTTTCAAGGAGAGTTCCAGGCATCAGGGATCCCTGGGTCCAGGTGGGAGCCGGGCGATTTGGGTCTTGGGTACCAGGGAAGGGGCTGGGCATCAGGGTCCCGGGTGCCAGGGAAGGGGCCGGGCATCAGGGGTCCCTGGGTGCCTGGGAGGGGCCGGGCATCGGGGGTACCACGTGTCAGGGAAGGGGTCATTTGTCACGGGTACCAAGAAAGAGGCCAGGAGTCAATGTTCCAGGTGCCAGGGAGGGGCTGGGCATCTGGGATCCTGAGAAACAGGGAGGGGCTGGGCATCATGGTTCATGGGTGCCAGGGAGGGGGTGTGGGGTATCGGGTGCCAGGAAGGGGTCGGGCGTCAGGGGTCTGGGTACCAGGGACCGCGGGGCTTTGGGGGTCACAGGTTCAAGGATTGGTGCACGCGTTAGGGATCCTGGGGCTCAATAGGGAGCTGGGCAATGGGGGTCCTGGGTCCCAGGGAAGGGGCTGGGCGTTGGGGCTCCAGTGTGCCTGGGGGGAGGCCGGGCATCAGGGTTCCCGGGTGTCAAGGAGGGGGGCAGGTGTCAGGGGTCATGGGTGCCAGGAATGGGGCTGGGTGTCAACGTCCAGGTTGCCAGGGATAGGGCTGGAATTCAGGGTCCCGGGTGCAGGGAGGGGGCTGGGTGTTGGGGGTCATGGGTTCCAGGGAGGGGGAGGGGGTTATGGGTGCCAGGGAGGTTTTGGGTGTCGGGGTCCCGGGTGCAGAAAGGGGGCCGGGCATTGGGGGTCCTGGGTACCAGGGAAGGGGCCAGTCAGTTGGAATCCTGGGTGCCAAGAAAGCGACTGGGCCTCGGGGGTCCTGGGTGCCGTGGAAGGGGCCGGGCGGCAGGGTCGCTGGGTGCCAGGAAGGGGGCCGGACATTGGGAGTCACGGGTGCCAGGGAGGGTGCCGAGCGTCTGCAGTCCCAAGTGACAAGGAGGGGCAAGGCGTCGGGGGTCCAAGGTGCCAGGGAGGGGCCGGGTGTCCAGGGTCCCGGGTGCCAGGGAAGGGCCGGTCGCCGAGTGTCCTGGGTGCCAGGGAGGGGGCCAGCCTCAGCGCAGTCATGGGTGTCAAGGAGGGGGCCAGGCATCAGGGATCCTGTGGCCCAGTTGGGAGCCAGGCGATGGGGGTCCTGGGTACCAGGGAAGGGGCTGGGTGTTGGGGGTCCAGGGTGCTGGGGGAGGCTGAGTGTCAGGGTTCCTGGGTGAGAAGGAGGGGGCCAGGTGCCAGGGTTCACGGGTGCCATGGAGGTGACCGGACGTCGGGGAGGAGGACAGGCATCAGGGGCCCTGCGTGAAAGGAGAGGCCAGGCATTGTGGATTCTGGGTCCCAGGAGGGAGCCAGGCGATAGGGGTCCAAGGTGCCAAGAAAGGGACTGGGCATCAGGGGTCCCGGGTACCAGGGAGGGTTGGGTGTCAGGGGTCCCTGGTGCCAGGGAAGGGGTCAGAGGTTCCAGGTGCCAGGGAGGGGTCGGGCATTGAGGGTTCTTGGTGCCAGGGAGGGGGCCAGGCGTTGGGGGTCCTGGGTACCAGGGATGGTGTCGGAGGTTCTGAGTGTCAGTGAGGGGGCTGAGCGTCTGGGGTCCCAAGTGACAGGGAGGGGCTGGGAGTTGGGGGTCCTGGGAGCCAGGGAGGTTGTTGGGGGTCCTGGGTGCCAGGAAGGTGTTGGGAATTGAGGTCCGGGTGCCAGAGAGTGGCTAGGCGTCAGGGGTCCCAGTGACAGGGAGGGGTCGGGCATCAGGGGTCTGGGTGCCAGGGCTGGCTGGGCATCGGGGGTCACATGTTTCAAGGAGGGGTCCAGGCATCAGGGATCCCTGGTCCCAGGAGGGAGCCAGGCGACTTGGGTCCTGGCTACCAGGGAAGGGGCTGGGCATCGGAGGTCATGGATGCCAGGGAGGGGGTCAGGGGTCTCGGGTGACAGGGAGGGTTTGGGCATCAGGGGTCCCAGGTGCCAGGGAGGGGCCAAGCATCAGGGGTCCTGGGTGCCAGGTAGGGTGGGTGTCGAGGGTCCCAGGTGCCAGGGAAGAGGCCGGGTGTCAGGGTCCTGGGTGTCAGGGAGGGGCCTCGTGTCGAGGGTCCCAGTTGCCAGGGAAGAGGCCTGGCATCAGATTCTTGGGTTCCAGGGAGATGCTGGGTGTCAGGGAAGGGGCTGGGCATCCGGGGTCATGGGTGCCAGGAGGGGGTCGGGCATCCCGGGAAACAGGGACAGGGTCGGGTGTCCCGGGTAACAGGGAGGGGGCCTGGCATGTGGGGTCCCAAGCGACAGGGAAGGGCTGGATGTCGGGTGTCCCGGATGCCCAGGAGGGGCCTGGGCTTCCGGGGTCCCCTGAGACAGGGAGAGGGCCAGGCGATGGGGGTCCTGGTACCAGGGAAGGGCTGGGGGTCAGGGAAGGGGCCGGGTGTCAGGGATCCCAGGTGCCAGGGAAGGGGCCGGAAGTCGGGGATCTCAAGTGACATGGAGGGTCAGGCCTCAGGAGTCACAGGTGCTAGGGAGGGCCTGGTGTCAAGGGTCCTGGGTGCCAGGGAAGGGGCTGGGCGTCAGGGTCCCCAGTGCCAGTAAGGGGGCCTGGTGTCTGGGGTCCCCAGTGACAGTGAGGGGTCGGGCGTCAGGAGTCCCGGGTGCCCGGTAAGGGGCCGGATGGTGTGGGTCCCGGGTACCAGGGAATGGGTTGGGCGTTGGGGAATGGGCTGGGCGTTGGGTGTCTGTAGTTCCAGGGAGGGGGCCAGACTTCGGGGGTCACAGGAGACATGGTGGAGGCCAGACTTCGAGGTCATGGGTGCCAGGGAGGGGGTCACTGGTCCCCGGTGCCAGGGAGGCGCCCGGCGTCAAGGTCCTGGTTGCATGGAAGGGGCCGGGTGGTGGGAATCCTGGGTGCCAGGGAGGTGGCCGAGCCTCGTGGGTCCTGGGTGCCACAGAAGGGGCCCAGCCGCAGTGTTCCTGGGTGTCAGGGAGGGGGCCGGGTGTTGAGGGTCCTGTGTGCCAGGGAGGGGGCCGGACATCAGGTGTCTCGGGTGTCAGGGAAGGGGTTGGGTGTCCCGGGTGCCAGCGAGGGGCCAGGCGTCAGGGTCCCGGATGCCAGGGAAGGATCTGGGCCCAGTGAGGGGCTGGGTGACGTGGGTCCCAGGTGCCAGGAAGAGGTCGGGGGTCCCGAGTGTCAGGGAGTGGACAGGCATCAGTGGTCCCTGGTGCCAGGGAGGGGATGGGTGTCAAGGTTCTTTGGTGCCAGGGAAGGCGCCGGGCATCAGGGGTCCAGGGTGCAAGGGAGGAGGCCAGGCATCAGGGGTTTGGAGACAGGGAGGGGGCTGGGCGATGGGGGTCCTGGGTACCAGGGAAGGAGCTAGGCGTCGGGGAAGGAGCTGGGCACCAGGGATCGGGGTGCCAGAGAGGGGGCTGTACGTCAGGTGTCCTGGATTCCAGGAGGCATTCGGGCATCAGGGGTCCCGTGTGCCAGGGAGGGGCTGGGCATCGAGGGTCCCGGGTGCCAGGGAAGAGGTGCAGTGTCAAAGTCTAGGGTGTCAGGGAATGGGCCCGATGTCGGGCCACAGGTGTCAAGGAGGGGTTCGAGGGTCCCGGGTGCCTGGGAGGGGCTGTGTCAGGGTCTAGGTGCCAGGGAGGGGCCAGACCTCAGGGGTCCTGAGTGACAGGGAAGGGGTTGAGGGTCCCAGGTGCTAGGGAGGTGCTGGGCATCGGGGTCCTGGGTGCAGGGAAGGGGCCAGACCTCGGGGGTCCTGAGTGACAGGGAAGGGGTCGAGGGTCCCTTGTGCCAGGGAAGGGGCCAGGCAGCGGGAGTCCTGGGTGCTAGGAAGGGGGCCGGACATAGGGGGTCACGGGTGTCAGGGAGGGGGCCGGGTGTCTGTGGTCCCAAGTAACAGGGAGGGGCCAGGCTTCGGGGGTCAGGCCATGCGTCAGGGGTCCTTGGTGTCAAGGAGGGCCAGGTGTTGGGGATCCTGGAGCCCAGGAGGGAGCCAGGCAATAGGGGTCCTGGGTGCCAGGGAGGGGCTGGGCGTCAGGGTCCTGGGTGCCAGGGAGGGGCTGGGCGTCAGGGGTCCTGGGTGCCAGGGAGGGAGCCAGGCGATAGGGGTCCCAGGTGCCAGGGAGGGGCTGGGCGTCAGGGGTCCCTGGTGCCAGGGAGGGGCTGGGCGTCAGGGGTCCCTGGTGCCAGGGAGGGGCCGGGCGTCAGGGGTCCCTGGTGCCAGGGAGGGGCTGGGCGTCAGGGGTCCCTGGTGCCAGGGAGGGGCCGGGCGTTGAGGGTGCTGTGTGCCAGGGAGGGGGCTGGGCGTTGGGGGTACCGCATGTTAGGGAAGGGGTCATGGGTCCCGGGTACCAGGGAAGAGGCCGGGAGTCAATGTTCCGGGTCCAGGGAGAGGGCTGGGCGTCTGCTGTCCTGAGAGACAGGGAGGGGCCGGGCATCATGGGTCACTGGTGCCAGGGAGGGGGTTGGGTGTCCCGGGTGCCAGGGAGGGGTCGGGCGTCAGGGGTCTGGGTGCCAGGGACAGCTGGGCTTCATGGGTCACGGGTTTCAAGGAGGGGTCCATGCATCAGGGATCCTGGGGCCCAACAGGGAGCTGGGCGATGGGGGTCCCAGGTACTAGGGAAGGGGCTGGGAGTTGGGGTTCCAGCGTGCCTGGGGGGAGGCCAGACGTCAGGGTTCCCGGGTGTCAAGGAGGGGAGCAGGTGTCAGGGGTCACGGGTGCCAGGGAGGGGGCCGGACGTTACGGGTAAAGGGTGTCAGGGAAGTTTTCAGGTGTCACGGGGCCCAGAGGGAGCTGGGCGATGGGAGTCCCAGGTACCTGGAAAGGGGACTGGAGTCAGGGGTCCCGGGTACCAGGGAAGGGGCCAGGCATCAGGGGTTCCAGGTACCAGAAAGGGGCTGGGCTTCTGTGGTCCCATTGACAGGGAGTGGGCGGGCATTGGGGTTCCCGGGTGCCAGGGAGGGGTCGGGCATTAGGTGTCCCGGGTGCCAGGCAGGGGCTGGGTGTCTAGGGTCCCGAGAGACAGGGAGGGGCCTGGCGTTGGGAGTCACGAGTGCCTGGGAGGGGGTTGGGGGTTCCAGGTGCCAGGGAGGGGTCGGGCTTCAGGGGTCCAGGTGCCAGGGAGGGCCGGATGTCGGGTGTTACAGGTGCCATGGAGGCGGCTGGACGTTGGGGTTCAAGAGTTTCAAGGAGAGGTCCACGTGTCAGGGATCCCTGGGTCCAGGTGGGATCCAGGCAATTTGGGTCTTGGGTACCAGGGAAGAGGCTGGGTGCCAGGGGTCCAGGGTGCCAGGGAGGGGCCGGGCATTGAGGGTCACGGGTGCCAGGGAGGGGGTTGGGGGTCCCGGGTGCCAGGGAGGGGCAGGGCATCAGGGAAGGGACCAGGCTCTGGGGATCCAAGGTGCCAGGGAGGGCCCGGACATCGGGGTCACGGGTACCAGGGAACGGGTCGGGGTTCTCGAGTGCCAGGGAGGGACTGGGCGTCGACAGTCCCAGGTGCCAGGGAAAGGCTGGGTGTCATGGGTCCTGGGTGTCCTGGTATGGCCGGGCGTCGAGGGTCCCAGGTTGTTGGGTGTCCTGGGTGCCAGGGAGGTGTCGGGCATTGAGGTTTGGGTGCCAGAGAGGGGCCGGGCGTCAGGGGTCCCAGTGACAGGGAAATGGTCAGGCATCTCAGTTGCCAGGGAGGGGCTGGGCGTCTGGGGTCCTGAGAGACAGGGAGGGGCCTGGCGTCGTGGCCACGGGTGCCAGGGAGGGGGTTGGGGGTCCCGGGTGCCAGGGAGGGGTCGGGCATCAGGGGTCTGGGTGCCAGAGACGGCCGGGCTTTAGGGGTCACGGGTTTCAAGGAGGCGTCCACGTGTCAGGGATCCCGGGGCCCAATAGGGAGCCGGGCGATTTGGGTCCCGGGTACCAGGGAAAGGGCTGGTCATCTGGGGTCCAGGGTGCCCGAAAAGAGGCTGGGCATCGTGGGTCATGGGTGCCAGGGAAGGGTCGGGCATCAGGGGTCACAGGTGCCAGGGAGGGGCTGGGCGTCAGGGTCCTGGGTGCAAGGATGGAGGTCGGGCATCATGGGATCCGGGTGCAAGGGAGGGGCTGGGCATCAGGGTTCCTGGTGCCAGGGAGGGTCATGCGTGGAGGGTCCCTGGTGCCAGGGAGGGTCAGGCGTCGAGGGTCCTGGGTGCCAGAGAAAGGGCCAGGCATCAAGGTCCTGGGTGCAAGGATGGAGGCCAAGCGTCATGGGTCCCAAGTGAAAGGGAGGGGCGGGACATCGGGTGTCCCGGGTGCAAGGGAGGGGCTGGGCGTCAGGGTTCCTGGTGCCAGGGAGGGTCGGGCGTCGAGGGTCCCGTTTGCCAGGGAAGAGGCCGGGCGTCGGGGCAGTGGGAGCCAGGGAGATCTTGGACGTCGGGAAGAGGTGGGGTGTCTGGGGTCATGGGTGCCAGGGAGGGGGTAGGAGGTCCCAGGTAACAGGGAGGGGGACGGGTGTCTGGGATCCCGAGTGACAGGGAGGGGCTGGGCGTCGGGGGTCACGGGTGCCAGGGAAGGGGTCGGAGGTCTCAGGTGCCAGGGAGGTGCTGGGCATCAGGGGCCCCGGGTGCCAGGGAGGGGCTGGGCGTCTGGGGATCGGGGAAGGGGCCGGGCTCTGGGGATCCGTGGTGCCAGGGAGGGGGCCGGATGTCGGGGGTCATGGGTACCAGGGAACGGGTCGGGGTTCTTGGGTGCCAGGGAAGGACAGGGTGTCAACGGTCCCAGGAACCAGGGAAGAGGTTGGGTGTCGTGGGTCCCGGGTGTCCTGGTATGGCCGGGCGTCGGGGGTCCCGGGTGCCAGGGAAGGGGTCCGGGATCCCAGGCAGCTTCCACTGGTTCCGCTTCCTCCCTGTGGGGACCCCCGGGCCCACACACTCACCATGTCGGGGTCCTCAGCTCCTAGGTACCCGGTGACTCCCAGCTTGTGAAGGTGGAGAGCACAGACCCCGACTTGGCTCTTTAGCTTCGCAACAGCGCAGCCCTCTCCTAGGACCTCGCTCTGCCTAGGAACTCTAAGACCACTGTGACGTCAAGATCCCGCGTGATGACATCACCGTGCCTGATTGGACGGGCGCGCCCACAGCGACACAAAAGACTCAGCCAATCAGCATCCTCCAAGGCGTGGCTCCCTAACCGGTCTGTGCTTGGCGTGAATCAGGAGAGGTGGGAAGCGGCCTCCTGCCCTCCTCCTGGGCTCCTCTCCGCGTGGTGCACCTGCCACCCGCTGGGATCACCCCGGGGTCGCCCCATGCTTCTCGCAGGCGGATCCTGGCTGCAGCTGGCGGTCACCTGCTTCAGGTGAGTTAAAATTCTGCTGGCTTAGGGGCTTTCGCTTTGTATTTCTGCTCATTTTTCTGTTGGGCCATTTGTATCATGTTTTAATATTGATTTGAAGAATGCTTAAAGGCATCACATAATTGAATCCTTTTTTTTCCCTCCTGTCAATATATGTTTTCCACTCTGCCTACTGACTTTTAATATCTTCTATTTGTTTCTTGCCAGTGCTTGGTAATCTAGTGGATTTTAAAAATATTGATCTTTCCTGAAAGCTCGTTCAATTCATTTATCAGTTTTTGTTTTTAGATGTTATGGATTCTCTCTAAATAAAGATCTCCAATATACTGAGATTTTATTGCTTAGAAATTGATCTTTACACCTTATTTTTTCCTTTGGTTCTTATTCCCCCTCCCCCTACTACTCCTCCAGTAAGAAGCTGGAGACAAAAAAAAAAAAAAAAAGAAAGAAAGAAAGAAAGAAAGAAAGAAAGAAAGAAAGAAAGAAAGAAAGAAAGAAAGAAAGAAAGAAAGAAAGAAAGAAATGTACCACAGCCTGGAATTGAGGATTATTAGGTTCACTAACTGTATGCTAATGCAGACAAGTGCATATGTGAATTTCATATGCCCGAATTTCCAGTATAAACACATTAATTCTATTTGGAATAAATGAGGATGGAATAAAAAAAGATGAATTTGGAGACAGTGGAGTCAGCTGGTTTAGGTTTCTAAAGGGAGAAATCTGTCAATGATCCCGTATTAATTGTGTTGTCTGTTGTAGGATCCTTTTAAACAACCTTGATTAGAGTAAGGAAGCCACAGTTTATTTTTACCAAAAAAATAGTAAGTTTTTTTTTTTTAAATTACATGCTGATTTTTTAAATGCTTTTCAACATTCAATCTAATTGGTCATGTGATTTTCTTGAATTTTTCAACTACCTGGACAATCTACATGGCTTGTTCAAAATGTTACCCCTCTTGCATTTTTCTTCTATCTCACTTGTTATTGAATTTATTTTCATATGTATTTCATTTATTATAAAACTACTAAGGAGATATGCATGTGTTTTTAAAAGACAGGCTTATACATAATTCATATTTCAAGTTCTGATCAATTTGCATTATAATCAATGTAATTCTGGCTTTCTAAAATTGTGAAAATATTCTGTGCTTATTTCTACCTTGGCATGTCTGGGAAATATAAGTGTGTCTGTTTTTTTTTCTTAAATGTTTGGAATATTTTGTATTTCTATAACTTAAATTTTGTTTCTGTAACTTTTTATTGGTTGGTAGTCTTTAAATTGTGATTCAACTTGCTTAGTTTAATGTAGAGTTTTTCTATTTTATATTTGTTATATTGGATTTGGGAAATTTATATTTGTGCTGTGGGAATTTGATTTCTGAAATGTAGTAGATTATTATCTCTGGTCAAATTTTACTCCTGAGTTTTACAAAAAATTTTTTCTAGCATCTTGACTAGGCTATATTCTCTGTAAAGACTTGTTTTAATATCTGAAACTGGACATCAGTGTTACTTTTCCCTGTGTTTCCTGTCGCTCCCCCTCTTCGTGGAGGAGTGACACAGGACCCTGCGCTGTTCTTTCGTCTGCTCGGCCCTCCCGGGGTTTGCTGCTGGTTCTTCCCGGGTTGGCTACCGACCCTTCCACCTCCGTGGAAGGGCGGTTCCCCCTGCCACATTCCCCACTTCCGCGGGGGAGCAGCACACCGCCGGCCGGCTCTCTCGGGGGCTGCACAGGTGTTCCTTCAGATAGATGTTCCTCTTAGATGTTCCTGGTGCATGTTGTCTCTCTCCTCCTTTATAGTCCTCTTCCACCAATCCCAACTCTGCTACCCACACGCTGCTCTCCTCCAATCAGGAGCAGGTCCTGCTGCTTATTGGTTGAACTGGAGGCAGCTGTGTAGAAGCTGTTTCCTCCTCTCCCAGCGCCATATTGTGGGAGAGCAGATGTATAGAATAAGTCTTAATTCCAGTAACTTAGTCTAGTCCGAGTTGCTCCCCACAGTTTCCTTAATTACTTTTACTCATGGTTTATTAATTTTGTTAACATTAAAAAGTATATCCGTGTTTGTGGTACTTTTTAATAAGCATTTCACATTATGGAATTTATACACTATGGAATACTACTCAGTGGTAAAAAAAAAATGAAATCCTGTCTTTTGCAACAACATGGATGCAACTAGAGACCATTATCCCTAGTGAAATAAGCCAGTCCCAAAAAGACAAATACTGTGTTTTCCCTAATCTGTCATAACTAACAGAGCATCTAAATGTAATCTGTAGGAGTGAAATTGACATCTTGAGCTTTGATGACTGTTTACAGCCCTTGTCTCTGTAGTTGAGGAATTTTTTTCTCCTCATACTATTTGTTGAACTCTTACTCACTGTAGGGTTAATCTTCTGAGTATAAAGAAAACCGAAAAAAAGCATTTCATATCTCCTGTTATCTTTTTGCTTGTCTTTATTTCATGTAATTTCATGATTTTTTTCTTTTCAATTGTTAAAAGGGAATTGTGATGATTGATTTTTAGTATTTTATTCTAATATACTCACTTAAGGCTATAATTTCTGTATCTATCCCAGCCCATGGATTTCCTCTTCTCTTTCCAAACCCTGTGTGTGCAGACCCTGCAGGCCTCCCAGTGTTTCCACTTGCATGTGCATATTGGCTACATGTGTTTCCATTCCTGTGCCTGATACACAGAACAGATTTTATACATATTCAATGGAAGCCATATTCACAGTTTTAATTGTGATTTTTCCATTGCTCATAATCTATGTTATGATACTCTCTTGCAATTCTGGGTGGTGGGAGCAAGTCACAGCTCCCCATCATCAGCCAAAAAATCGTGAGGTCAAGCAAGTGATTCTTTACAATGTGCTGTGTTGTTGAGCTCTAATGTTCAGTTAGACAAATGTATTGAAGGCTTTTTTTCTTTTAATGATTTTTCCAATTTCTTAAAAAAAACACCACAATGGTAAAACTGAAACCAAGGAGAAATCCTGAGGACCTGTCAGAGACAAAGTAAAACAGGGTAATGGGAAGTCCTGAGGTCTTTGGGCACGTTGGCTTTGACAACAACACACACACACACACACACACACTCACCCACTGAGCACATCTGTACAAAACATTCTGTGTTAGGAGAAGTAGGGTAAGGTCAAGGGATCAGGAAACACTTTCATATTGGACCAGCCTCCCTTAAGGCTCACTAGCTTGTCCAGCATCCAGCCCCTGAGGCTGGCCAGACTTTGCTATGAGAGACTGGAGTTAAAAATGCAGTTCCAGCCTGTAGACATGAGGATGCTCCCCACTTGGTTATGCACCTGTGCCACAGACTCCTCACAACTCCTACTTGTCTGCCATCTCCTTATTCTCCTGGATGATGTCTTGGGGATGTTGGATGAAGGTTTTCTTTTTTGCTTTCTTCTTTTCCATTTTGTGCTGTCCTTTGTCTTTCCTTCTTAGATTGCTTCTCCTTGTTTTCAGGTTGCTTTGACCTCCACCCTTAATCTTCACCATTCCCAAATCCCCTTATGGCTTGTCCCTGGATCCGTGGGTGTCAGACACTCCCAGGCACTCTGGAGTTTCATTTTTTCTTTGCCATTACCACTTGCACTGCTTTTTTGTTTCCCCTTGGAAGTCCTAGAGGCATTTTCTTGGGAACCAGCACCATCTCCACCTTCCTCAGCCTTCAGCTTCTCCTTCTGCTTGCTCCTGGGGGCCTTCGTTGCCAACAGGACCCAGGAAGCTCCTGCTTTGCAGCTCCTGCGATCATTCTTGCTGATCTTGGTGATGTCCATGGCCGTTTCTTTCCTGCTTCAGCAACTCCATCAGGACCTTGCCCACCAAGGCCTGCATCTGGTTTTACTCATGGACTAGGTTTTCCCAGGAGGTGGTGGGAACTATTGATTAGAAGGATTGTGCTTCGGAGGCCCATGACCCACTTCTTGGGCTTCTGAGCTGTGGTGCTTCATGCGGCCTCTTTTCTTCTTGCATTGGGAAACATGATCCCTGTTGCCTGTTGGGACTGAGTCTGCTGCTTGACATCTAGGGAATCTGGTGTCCAGAGTAGAGGGAACTGGAAGGTTGATGTCTGACCTGGGAGGAGCCTTTGACACCTGAGAACAGGGCAGGATAAGCCTAGGGTTACTCTCTGTAATTCACTCCCTCCCAGTAGGGTTTGAACCCAAGCTGGGGGCTGAGTTGGCCATCTGGGGCCCTTCCCTCCCTGAAGAACTGTTTCTGCTCTTCTCACTATTGTCAGAGCTCCAGGTCTTTGGTTTTGGGGTTCCCTGAGGGAGGGACTCTGGTCCGCTGGTCCTTGGTTTTACCAAGCTTTTGGTCACTGTTGCCTGGACAGGGGCACTCTGGAGTTCCATCACAGGGAATTTTCCCACAGCACCATCACCCCCCATGAAGACTGGCAGTAGGTGGCTGGGGCTCACTTCATTTCTGGACAAGGATATTCAGGGTAGCTTGGTCAGAAGGAAGGAAAATGGACTCTTGTTTGCCTATTTGTCACCTGCATGGCTGTTGCCTCCTATTTCTTGCCTCTGATACTCAGCGAGACTCCTTGTTGGTGCTGGCCCCAGGGACTGTCTTGGTGGGCAGTGGACACTGCATTGGTTTTGATGGCAGGAGCCAAGGTATGTACTGTCAGGATCATGCCTCCATTCACACGCTTTGGGAAGCTCCTGGCCATGTTCTCTGAGGCCCAGGCATTCCTCAGGAAGCTCCCAGCTTAGGCTTGCACAAGGGGTAGCATCTAGACCAGTTGGATTATGATTAGGGCCAGCAAAATCAGAGGGGTTTAATCACCTGGCTCAAAGACAACTAACTGCTCCCTGAAGCTGCTTTGCCTCTTCTGTCAGGGTTCTGGGATCAGGGTCTTTCTTCTGGAAGTGTGGAAGTTGCTGTCCTTGTCACAGAAGACATGATCCAGCTTCATGGCTGCAGGTGTTTCCCCTTCAATGTCTGCCTCCTCTTCACTGCTCCTCTGAGTTCTTCCAAATCAGAATTCGGGTTGTAGGAACTTGGCCACATGGTTACAGAGTTCAATAAATAGGCCCCTTCAGAGCCAATGTGGAGTAGCAGCATGGAACCTGGACTCAACCACCTGGGTTTTCATTCTGCCTCTGTCATTTACTTGTTCCTTAGGTAACTTAATGAATCTCAGTTTTCTCATGTGTAAAATGGAGGTATTAAAAGCTGCAATTCCTAGGATAAATGTGAGAAATAAAGCAGCTAATCTTTCTAAAGTGCTTAAAATAAAGCATACAGGAAAATCTCAATAAGTTTTTGGATCACATTTACTTTATTTGCTGTGGAATGTATTAGTGACCATATATATTGAAATACCACCATTGGTGTTGGGATGGAGTGAGGGATGATGTAAGGTATGAAAGGGAGAAATGGCTTCTGATCTTATATGACTTGCAGTTATTTGGGGGAAGTTAGGGCTGAAAAAATAACCAACATTGCCATTAGGTAAGTGACATTTGAAGGAGTGATAGTTTTAACATTTAAGAAACTCAGTACTTTGGGTTTTTAAAATAATTTTTAAACTTATAAAAGTTGAGTAAATTTCATGTATTTCACATATGCAGATTTAGGTGCATTGTGATACTTCCTACTCTACCCTCCCTTATCATTCCTTTCTTACTCTTTCTTTTAATTTTTACAATGACTTACTTTCAGTTTATTTTATAATCATAAGCTTAACCCCCCTCTAACACAAGTAGTAACAAGTCACATGTAACAAGCAGTAAGAAGGAGAAACAAACAAAACACTGTTCTTCAAAGGTAGAGACAAGAGCTGTAAACAATAATCAAACCACAAAATGTCCATTTCGCTCATATACATTAAATTTTTGTACTCTGTTAGTTACCACAGATCATGGAAAACATTTTTCTCATTGGGACTGGTTTATTTCACTAGGTATAATGGATTCCAGTTGCAACCATTTTGTTGCAACCAACAAAATTTCATTGTTTTTTATGGCTAAGTAGCATTCCATAGTTTATATGTACCACATTTTCTTTATATAAACATTGGTTGATGAGCATCTGGGTTGATTCTGTATCTTAGCTACTGCAAATTGAGCTGTATTAAACATAGGGGTACAGATAAACTCTCTCATATGTTGCTTTCATTTTTTGGGTAAATTCCCAGAAGTGTGATGGCTGGGTCATATGGTAGATTTGTTTTCAGATTTCTGAGGTATCTTCATACTGTCTTCTACAATGGCGGTACCAGTTTACATTCCCAGCTTTCCCCTGATGTCCTCACACATATTTATGGTTTATTGATTTTAATATAGTAGCTGTTCTAATTGTGATGAGGGAAAACTTCATTGTGGTTTTTGTTCTCATTTCCTTGATGGCTATTATCCTGGGTATTTTTCAGGTGTCTGTTGGCCATTTGAATTTCATCCTTTGAAAAATGCCTGATCGAGTCCTTTACCCATTTCTTAACTGGATTGTTCATTTTCTTTTGATGAGTTTCTTGAGCTCTTATAGGTTATGGATATTAATATCTTATCAGTTGCATAGTTTGCAATATTTTCTCCTGTTCTATCAGTTGCTTCTTCACTTTGCTGTTTCCTTTGCAGTACAGAAGATTCTTAGCCTGATGTAGTCCTATTTGTTTACTTTTGCTTTTATGGCCTGTGCTTCTGGGTCTTCTCAAAGAAGTCTTTGCCTATGCCAAAATTTCTGCAATGTTCCCTAGTAATTTGCTGGTATCAGATCATAGATTCAGATCCCTGATCCATTTGCGTTGATTTTTGTATAACGTATAAGATAGAGGTCTTGTTTCACACTTCTTCATGTGGAGATTCAATCATCTTGCAACACTTTGTTGAAGAGACTGGCCTGGGGGCTGGCACTGTGGCGTAGCTGGAAAAGCCAATGCCTATGTAGTAGGTAAAGCTAACACCTGCAGTGCCAGCATCCCATATGTGCACCAGTTAGTATCCCAGCTGTTCCACTTCTCATCCAGCTCTCTGCTATGGCCTGGGAGAGCAGTGGAGGATGGCCCAAGCCTTTGGGCCCCTGCACCCTTGTGGGAGTCCCAGAGGAAACTCCTGGCTCCTACCTTCAGATCAGAGCAGCTCTGGCCATTGCAGCCAATTGGGGAGTAAACCAGCAGATGGAAGACCTCTCTCTCTCTCTCTCTCTCTCTCTCTCTGTCTCTCTCTCCCTCTCCCTCTCCTTCTCTTGTATGTAATGCTGAATTTCAAATAAATCTTTTTTAAAAAAGAAAGAGAGAGACTGGCCTTTCTTCAAGGATCAATTTTAGTTCCTTTGTCAAAGATTAGTTGGCTATGGAGGTGTGGATTGATTTCTGGGGTTTCTATTCTGTTCCCTTGGTTATATGTCTATTTTTGTGCCTGTACCGGGCTTGTTTTGAACATAAGTGCCTTGCAAGATAACTTGAAGTTTGTTATTGTGATACCTCTGGCTTTTTTTTCTTGTTTACAATTGCTCTAGCTATCTGGGGTCTCTTGTACTTCCACACAAATTTTAGCATTGTTTCCTGTAAATCTGAGAAGAATGTCATTGGTACTTTGATTTGGACCACTTTGAGTTTTTTTTTTTTTGCTTATCTGTTTTTAGGATAACTTTGAATATGTAAATTGCTATGGATAGTATGGGCATTTTGATTATGTTAATTCTTCCAATCTACAAGCGTGGAAGGTTCTTCCATTTTTTTGTGTCTTCTTTGATTTCTTGTTTTAATATATTGTAATTTTCATTGTAGAGAACTTTGACATCCTTGTTTAAATTTATTTCAAGGTATTGAAATATTTTGTAGCTATTGTGAATGATATTGATCTTACATGTTCTTTCTCTGCCATGGCATTTTTCTGTGTATACAAAGGGTATTGATATTTGTGTGTTGATTTCATATCTTGCAACTTTACCAAACTCTCTTAAGAGTTTCAGCAGTCTCTTTTTTTAAGATTTATTTATTTACTTTAAAGTCAGAGTACACAGACAGAGAAGGAGAGGCAGAGAGAGAGAGGAGAGGGATAGTGAGAGAGAGAAAGGTCTTCCATCTGATAGTTCACTCCCCAGATGGCTGCAACAGCTGGAGCCGCACCAGTCTGAAGCCAGGAGCCAGGAGTTTCTTCCGGGTCTCCCACATGGGTGTAGGGGCCCAAGGCCTTGGGTCATCTTCTGCTGCTTTCCCAGGCCATAGCAGAGACCTGGATCAGAAGTGGAGCAGCTGGGACTAGAACTGGCACCCATATGGGATGCCAGCACGGCAAGCAGTGGCTTTACCTGCTATGCCACAGCACCAGCCCTGAGTTTCAGCAGTCTCTTAGTGGCGTTTATTTTCAGCTACTTCCCACAGTGTCTCTCACAGTGGAGTTTATTTTCAGCTACTTGAAAAGTTAGATAGAGAAAGAGAAGAGAGAAGGGGAAACAGATCTTTTATTCTCTGGTTCACTTCCTAAATGTCTGCTACAGCCAGGGCTGGTCCTAGCCAAGGCTAGGAGCCAGGATGATGATCTTGGGCTCCCAAATGAGTGAAAGATGCACAAGTATTTGGCATCATCTGCTGTCTCCCAGGATTCATTAACAAGGAGCAGAATCAGAAATAGAGTAGCCAGGGGGCCGGCGCTGTGGCATAGCAGGTAAAGCCACCGCCTGCACTGCTGGAATCCCACATGGGTGCCAGTTTGAGACCTGGCTGCTTTACTTCTGATCCAGTTCTCTGCTGTAGCCTGGGAAAGCAGTGGAAGACGGCCCAAGTGCTTGGGCTCCCGCACCTGTGTGGGAAGACCTGGAGGAAGCTTCTGGCTCCTGGCTTCAGACGGGCCAGGCTCATCCATTGCAGCCATCTGGGGAGTGAACCATTGGATGGAAGACCTCTCTCTCTCTCTCTCTCTCTCTCTCTCTCTCCCTACCTCCCTCCCTCCCTCCCTCCCTCCTTCTGTCTCTCTGTAGCTCTGCCTTTCAAATAATAAATAAATCTTTAAAAAAAGAAAGAAAAAGAGTAGCCAGGACTTCAGTCAGCACTCCAGTATTGGATACAGGTGTCTCTAGTAGTGTCCAGCTTGCTGTGCCACAAGGCCTGTGCCAGAATTCTTTTAACTCTATTTTCTCACAATTTTTTGAAGTATCCTCAGATATATGTGTGTGTAATGTATGTATATATGTGATAGCAAAAGCAGATATATATATATATAAACATGTATATTAAGACACTAAGACAAAGAACAAGTCATTTCAATATACATCTTTCAAATTAAGAGTCAGAGAACAATTTTATCCTCTAATCTAGACAGGTTGGGGTAAATAATAGTAAAACAAATCCTTCTATTCATCGGAAAACATATACCTCTCTGAAGACTTACATATTTTTAAAAAAAGTTATGAGGAATTACATTTAATTTTACAATCTAAATCCTTTGATGGTATTCACAGGGACTGAAAAGACAGCCCTTGGATGAATGCTATAATTGCATAGGGACCTTTTGAGAGATAGAGTTAATTTAGAAAATGGCAAAGACATGAGCCCCTGGGGTGGGGTGGGGGTATAGGTTGAAGAAGGTTTCTCTGATGAACTGATAGGAGTATAGTTCCTTGCCTCATCCCTCTCCATCTTTATATCTGTGAAACCAACATCAAATTTACTGCTCCCACCACACCCACATAAAATGGCAGCAAATGCGTGGCAAACTCTTACAGAAATTCTATTTCAAAAAGAGGGGAATGGAGAGCATAAAGAAGTGACTAGAAATTCAGACCTCAGCAAATGCTGGGTCTTTATTTTTTAAGACTTATTTGAAAAGCAGTTACAAAGGGAAGAATGGGGGTGGGGGAGAGAGATGTCTTCCATCTGCTAGTTCACTCCCAGAATTGCCGAAATGCCCAAGGCCCAGACCGGCCAGAGCCAAGATCCAGGAATTTCTTTCCAGTCTCGCACGTGGGTGCAGGGATCAAAGTACTTGGGCCATCCTCAGCACCTTTCACAGATGCAATGGCAGGGAGCAGGATCAGAAGTGGAGCAGCTGGGACATGAACCAGCACCCATAAGGGATGCCAGCACATCAGGCCATGGCCTAACCCACTGAGGCACAGTGCCAGGCCCTGTTGGGCCTTTTTTGATGAAGATTCAGTAGGAGAGAAAAGCAAAGTAGAATCCAGGAGTAACAAAATATCGAAATCACTAAAACTAGAGTCCTGATTAGATTAATGTGAGGGTCATCTCTCCAAAGGCTGCCTCAAAGAAAAAGATAAAAATTATGTTTAGCTATTGAAAATAAGACAAAATTAAGTGAAGCTTTATGGATGTACTGGACAGAAGGAAAGATTAATATAAATTTGACTAGGAGCTGGCCCTGTGGTGTAGCAGGTTAAGCTGCCACCTTCAGTGTCAGTATCCCATATTCGCGCTGGTTCTAGTCTGGACTGTTCTGCTTCTGATCCAGCTCTCTGCTATGGCCTGGGAAAGCAGTAGAAGATGGCCCAAGTGTTTGAGTCCCTGCACCCATGTGGGAAGACCTGGAGGAAGCTTCTGGCTACTGGCTTTGGATTGGTGCAGCTCCAGCCGTTGCAGCCAGTTGGGGAGTGAACCAGTGGATGAAAGACCTCTCTCTCTCTCTGCCTCTCCTTCTCTCTCTGTGTAACTCTGACTTTCAAATAAATAAATAAATCTTTAAAAATAATAAATAAAATATAAATTAGACTACATCAAATGAAAATATTATACCAGTATCAAGTCTAGACAGATACGTACTTTATTTTTCCATAATGTTTTTGACTCTGTGACACCTCACAATTTAACAGGCACTTGAGACTGAGCAGCTGTGCCACCATGTAACAAGTAACCACCAGTTAGTCACTCCTCAATTCCATTGTCACATTCCAGGCTGCACAGGTGCATGCCACCCTGCTTCTCCACCTTCCCCCAAGTAATGTGTGGTTCTGAGTACAGTAAACCAATAAATGTAAAATAAAGCTTTAACGAAACAGTGTAATTTAGTGCCAAAATTCTGCGCAGCAAGTAGGGTCAGTCAAGGAAGCCCTTTCCTGGCCACGGGGTTCTCAGACAGACTTCCTCTACCAAGCCTGGCAGCCAGTCCCATGGGGAGGTCAGGCGCGAAGTCACCAATGAATCAAAGAGCTCAGCACACAGCATGGCAGGTGCTACTTTCTCTGTCCAGTTTGGCTCTGTTGTGTCTCCCTGTGGCATGCTCGCAGCTCCACAGGCCTCTGATCTACCTGGCAGGGCAGTTTCACAGGGGCCAAGTGCTCCTGCCCGCCCCTGTGTGGGAGTGACAGTGTGAGGTGAAGCAGTGTTGGCCTACTTGCCACCCTCAGAATCGGGGCCCTGTATCTCTGCAGGATGCCTGGGCACAGTGGTCGTCTCACTTCTCACCAAGGTCCACATGGCCACCCTGTCCCTAACCGGCTGTTACAGCACCACAGTGACCACCATATCTGCATAGCAGAGAGGCAGGAGCTAAGAGTTTGGGGTTCCCTTCTCTGTGAGTATCCTCCGTGCCCACGTCTCTGCCCCATAATTTTGCTTCTTACTCCCTAAATGGTTTAATAGTGACTGGGGCAGGACAGAGGAGCAGGGAGCCTGTGGCTTGCAGAGACCCAACCTTGGCATGCACTGACATTCTAAATGGTCTGTTCATGTCCTCTGGGACCTTTGCTGATCTTCCATCTGATGGTCCACTCTCCAAATGGCCACGATGGCCAGAACTGGGCCATACTGAAGCCAGGAGCCAAGAACTCTATCCACTCTAATATATTAGGATATTTTATTATGAGAAGATAGGATTGCTTTCTGATCTCCTAGATAAGAATGATAATCAAAATGAAAGTATCTACAATGTCTCACTTTTTTTTTTTTGACAGGCAGAGTGGATAGTGAGAGAGAGACAGAGAGAAAGGTCTTCCTTTTTCCATTGGTTCACCCTCCAATGGCTGCCACAGCTGGCGTGCTGCGGCTGGCGCACCGCACTGATCCAAAGGCAGGAGCCAGGTGCTTCTCCTGGTCTCCCATGGGGTGCAGGGCCCAAGCACTTGGGGCATCCTCCACTGCCTTCCCGGGCCACAGCAGAGAGCTGGCCTGGAAGAGGGGCAACCGGGAAAGAATCCGGCACCCCAACCGGGACTAGAACCCGGTGTGCCGGCGCCGCTAGGTGGAGGATTAGCCTATTGAGCCACAGCGCCGGCCTCATTTTGTTTTAAATATTTGCCAAATTGCATATTTAAATATTTGTCAAATCAGTAGTTTTTGTTTTTGGTTTTTTTTGATGTTGTTGCTGTTTTTTTTTTTTTTTTTTTTTTTTGGGACAGGCAAAGTTAGACAGTGAGAGAGAGAGACAGAGAGAAAGATCTTCCTTCCATTGGTTTACCCCCGAAATGGCCCGTACATCTGGCACCCTGTGCTGATCCGAAGCCAGGAGCCAGGTGCTTCCTCCTGGTCTCCTATGCAAGTGCAGGCCCAAGCACTTGGGCCATCCTCCACTGCACTCCCGGGCCACAGCAGAGAGCTGGACTGGAAGAGGAGCAACCGGGATAGAATCCGGTGCCCCAACTGGGACTAGAAACGGGGTGCTGGTGCCGTAGGCGGAGGATTAGCCTAGTGAGCTGTGGCACCAGCTGAATTGGTAGTTTTTTAAACAGATGCAATATCGTTTGTATACACAATTCTAAAAGCATAATGATATATCCTTCTTCTCGCTCTCCCACTCTTCTTCCTTGTATTTTTTCTTTAGTTTTTGAGATAACATTTTAAATACACTTTACAGTAAAAAAAGTCTTAATATTCACCAAAGAAAAGTTTAACAAATAAAATGCAAAAAGACCCTAGTTTAGTGGGAATATAGTGAATGGCTATAAACAATATTTAAAAATGAAGACATCAAATGAGAAACTAATATGTGTCCTAATTCCTTTACAAAAAGTCTCATGGGAAATCTTTCATTATTTACCAAATATCAGTGCAAAAACATCTATTTATATGATCTCTAAACAAATGGATTGTGTGTAATAAAGTAGAAGTTTTCTCAAGTTTTCTTGACAGTCTCACATAAAAACTGTTTAATAAATGTAAACAACTTCAACCCCCTTGTAAATTTTAGAAATTGTTAGGCAGTCTACACTGTTTCTAGTTAATAATTCCACATACTAGAACTACTGGGGTATTTCCTAGAAAGCTACTCAGAAAGGCCAGGTCCTGGAACTGAGACCCTGTTTCCTGCATGGGAAGAAAGGAGAATTGGGGACCCCATAGACGACAGCTCCTCACATGCAGTGCATAAAGCCCACACACACAGCACTGCTGCTCCCTAGTGACCACTCTGTTCACACTGCACAATCAGGGAGATGCGGGGCTGCTGCCACTCAGCTCCCCACAGATGGCTCTGGGGCCCAGACTTCTCTGCTAACAGGGAAGGGGCAGGGTGCCTGGGTCCTGGGTGCCAGTCCAGGCCCCACCCTGTAGACCACAGGGAACCCAGGGAAGTGCTGTGCTGACAGTGAGATGGGGCCCAAGGTTCCAGAGACACCCTCTGGGAGCCCACGTCCTGCCATCAGGTACCACCAGCTTCCCCTTCCCCCACTCTGGACACCTGGCCACACACACTCACCATTCCCGGGCATCCAAGATGGGCTGTGTTGTGGTGGACAAGGTCAGAGAACAGCGGATGCCACACAGGGCCTCGAGTCTCCCAGTGGCAGAGACCCCTCCTTGGACCTCTCTCCTCCAGAAATTTAGAACTCTGTGGTGTCACAATCCAGTGTGATTATGTGGCAGTGACGTCACTGCGCCTGATCGGACAGCTCACATAGCTGTCAGCACACAGGACTCAGAAGATGCAACAAATCAGCATCGTTCACAGCAGGGACGGGAACTCCAGGCCACTCCAGATAAGTAGAGAGGTGAGGTCTGGGTTCAGGGGCCAAGGGCCTCCTCCAGGGCTGCACCCTTTCACCAGCAGGATCCTGACACCTGCTGGGACCCTCCTGCCTCCCCACGGGTCTTCCTGGGAGAATCCCACCTGGAGGCTGCAGTAACCTGCTTAGGTGAGTTAGAGAGTATTGGCTATTTATTGGCTTTGGTCTTTTTCATTTTCTTCATATTGCTGACTCATTTCTCTGTGGGGTTTTTAATATTGAGAATATTTACAGATATTACAAAGTCAATCCTTTTTTCATCTCTCCTAGATATTTGTTTTCTAGTCTGCCTCTTGACCTTTAATATTATTTTCTGTATGTTTCTTGCTGGTACTTAGTAATTAGTGGATTTTATGCATTAATCTTTCCAGTAATATTGTTAAATTTATTTATCAGTTGTATTTATTATTAGATTTTATGAATTATTTAGGTGCTTAAGTGTCATCCTATATAATTCTTTGTGTGTATGTGTATATATATATATATATATACACAATTTCATTCCTTATAAATTAAACTTCACACATTTTTTGCCATTTTATTTCCCTGATTACCCTTACAATAGAAAATTGAAAAGAAAGAGTGGTGGCGTCTGGGTGTAGGCTTACATCCAGGGAAAAGCTTTCAATGATTCTGTATTAGTTGTGTTGGTTTTTGTAGGTTTCTTTTAATCTTGATCAAACTGAAGAAGTTACTTTCTGCTTGTTTTCACTGATATAAGGTTTTTTTATTAGATGCTGAGTTTTATTAAATATTTTCAACATGTAATCTAAACAATCACATGATTGTCTTTTTGCATTTTTCACCTATTTGGATGGCTTTTTTGGGAACCTTGACAACTCTTGTATTTTTTTATTATCTCTTGCTTGTAATTGACCTATTATGTTTTCCTTTATTATTTCATTTATTGTAATAATACTTTGCCGCCTGGTGAGTCATGGGCTGGCTGTTGTGGTTCGCCGGGACCAGGAGGCCAGGGCGGGGTCCCAGCCTGGCTCCCCGTGACCCCTTGCGGTCAGGGCAGGGCAGGCTCCCCAGGTGCGCACGGCCTCACCAGGCAGTGGCCAAGATGGGGACGCGCCTTGTGATGGCCTTGTCTGCCACCTGCAGGCATGGGCTCCAAGGCCAAGAAGCGCGTGGTGCTGCCCACGGTGGAGCAGATCCTGGAGGACATGAGCAGGGCACTGGCCCAAGACCCTGTCTTCACCGCGCTGGCCCTGGAAGGTAGGGGGCTCGGGCCGGGGCAGGGCAGGGGGTGGACCCGAGGCCCCAGGAGCGGTGGCTGGGCAGGACCTTGGGTCCTGTGCTGCATGGGCCTGGGGCCGAGGAAGGCATTGGCACCATTAACGGAAGGGGAGCGTGCCATGGGACAGGGGCCATGGTGGAGGTCACAGGGGTCTCCGACCCGGCCTGGGGTGGAGCTGAGAAGTGGGGTGTGCAAGGACAGGGTTCCGCATGCAGAATCGGCGTGGACTCTGTGGTGCTCAGCTGTACTGAGCCTTGGGCCCAGATGGACCCAGAGTGCCGGCCCCGCCCTCCCCAGACACGCCCAGTGGACCGAGGCCTGAGGATTCTATGGGAACCTACTGTGCTTTCTCTTTCTTTCTTTTTTGAAAAAGACATTAGAGACAGAGGGAGATCTGTCCACTGGTTCACTTCCCAAATGGCTGCAGCAGCAGGAACTGGGCTGACCAGGAGCCAGGAGCTCCATCCGGGTCTCCCACGTGGGTGCAGGGGCCCAAGCACTTGGGGCATCCTCCACTGCTCTCCCAGGGCACAGCAAAGAGCTGGATCAGAAGTGGAGCAGCCGGGACTTGAACTGGCACCCCTATGGGATGCCAGAGTCCCAGGCAGCAGCTTTACTGCTACACCAGAGTGCTGGCCCTGGGAGCCTACTTTTTAGAATTAAGTTATACTGGGGCCCTGTGCCTTCGTGGGACCCGGAGGGAGCACCTGGCTCCGGCCTGGCCCAGCCCCGGCTGTTGTGGCCGTTTGGGGAGTTAACCACAGATAGAGGATCTCTCTCTCCCTCTCTCCCTCTTTCTCTCTCTCTCCCTCTCTCTCTCTCTCCCCCTCCCTCCTTCCCTGTTCTCTCCCTCTCTCCCTCTCTCTCTCTCTCCCCCTCCCTCCTTCCCTGTTCCCTCCATCTCTCCCTCTCTCTCTCTCTCTCTCTCTCTCCTGTCAGATGAATTAAACAACCCCAGCTGTACTACCACATTCTGTGCCGTGCTCTGTGTGACGCAGGGTTGCTCAGCATCGCCATGGGCTGCTGCCGTCTGCCGGAGGTTCTGTGGGACAGGGCACCTGGCGGAACTCGGGCTGAGCTGTGTTTCAGTCACCGGCTGCCTTTTGTCTGTTGCGAGTCTCCTGTAGCGAGCAGGTGTCCGGCCGAGGTTCGAGGCCAGGTTCCCGGCCATGGCCAGGGAGGAGCTGGCGGCTGTAGCGCCACAGGAGCGGACCCACTCCCTCCTTTCAGCAAAATGTGTTTGCTGACCAGGTGGGGCCAGGCTGCCTGTCTTCCTGCTGCTGCTCCAGCCCTGGAGGAGGGACCTGGACCACATGGGAGGTCATGGACCACATGTGTGGGGGGGTCGTGGACCATGTGTGTGTTTGTGTGGGATTGTGGGCCACGTGTGTGTGTGTGGATTGTGGACCACTTGTGTGGGGTCTGCACCAGGTGTGTGTGGGGGTCATGGACCGCATGGGGGGATCGTGGACCATGTGTGTTGGCACACTGCTGTCCCATCGCTGCCTCTGAGGGTCATGGCCATGCTCCCCTACAACCCCCCATGCAGTCTCGCTCGGGGTGCATCTTCCTAGGAAGTGCCACAGCCCATTTGGCAAAAAAAAACAAATTACATTCTGCTGCCTCGGGCTGACCTGGGCCCTTCTTCCCTGGCCAGGGCGCCAGCTGGGCTGTGTGGGTGCCCAGGACTGCTCCCCCCACAACAGGCCCTGTCCATCTCTCGGAGCCACCCTTGGCCCTGGCCTTCCTCAGGGACAGGGCCCTGAGAGGGCCGGGTCTGTGGCGTAGGGGGCGAAGCCGCCACCTGTGATCTGGGCTGCAGGGCATCTGATCCGGTTCCCTGCTGGTGGCAGCCGGCAGCCCTGGTGTGGGCCCTGCTGTTTCCATCATTGCTGAGGAGAGCATTTCTAGAACAATCTGATAGACGAGCACAGCAGGTACGTGGGAACCCAGAGCTCCATGTGGGTGGCAGGGACCCCGCTATTGAGATTGGTGTGCTTCGGCTGGCATGTGAGGTGCCAGGTCATGTATGGGCCCCCAAGAGTGACTGTGGGGCGCCCAGGCCGCCAGGGTGGGCTTGTGCTGTACAGGGGTCTACAGGCACCCGCGTCCCCAGGCTGGGCTCCCTCCTGCTGGGTGGCTCTGGTCTCGGGGGTTCCCTCACAACTGACTCTTCCTCATGCTGTCCCAGACCTCCCAGGAGACCCCAGGAAGAGTGAGGACCCTGAGGCTCAGCAGGAGTGGCAGTACCAGCAGTGCCGGGCCTAGATGGCTGCCAAAGCACAGCTGCAGCGGGCAGGCAAGGGGCTGAGGCAGCAATACCAGGGCCTGCGGTGAGCCAGTGCTGAGCTGGAGCTGGACATTTGCCACGTGATGTGCACGGTGCTGCCTGGTGCCTCCTCCAGCTGACCTGAGCCCTTCCCCACCCTGGGCCCAGGCTGGACTCTGTATGGGTGCCTGAGACCACCTCCCACCAGCGGACCCTGTGTGGGCACCTGGGACCACCTCCCCCCAGCGGACCCTGTGTGGGCACCCAGGACCAGCTCCCCCCAGCGGACTCTGCCCATCTCATGGGGCCACTCTGTGCTCCGTTGCCTGGCGGTAGCCCGGCGCACCACTCCCTGGCCGAGAGGGGGAGCCAGCTGTCCTGGCGGGGGCTGGCAGGCCTCATGTTGCCACTCCTGGGCAGGAGCCACCCCTTCGTCACCGTGGGAGAGGCTGATGCAGCGGACAGCAGAGTGGCCACAGGCCAGGAGCTGGACGCCCTCCCTGGGACAGAGGCCACGCCGGCCCCCGGTTCTCTGCGTCCCGAGGGGCAGGGCCGAGCCCCAGGGCCACAGGAGTTTCTCTTCTGCTGCCTGAGCCTCAGAGACCCCAGCCACAGCCGCTCAGCCGGGGCAGAGACCCCCCCCCCAGCCCACTGGGCACTGTCGGGCCTGACAGAGCCTGGGCCACAGCCAAGGAAGGAGCCGGACAGAGACGCCCCAGTGGGACAGTCTTCCCGGGCCAGCGGGGACCCCTGGCCTCCCTGCTCGTGGCCAGCGTGGGAGGCCCGCCCCGCCCCACTTATGCAGCAAGAGGCGACTGGACAGCTCCATTTATTAAAGCTGTGGGACATGGGTGCGGGGGGTCGTGGTCCTTCTGCGAACCCGCAGCTTTACATGGGGTGCTGGCGGGGGGGCGCTGTGCTAAGTACACGTGGGACAGATGCTGCAGGGCATGAGGAACAGGTGGGTGGGCGGAGGGAAGGCCGCCAAGTGGCCGCCCATTCTGAGTGGCCCTGGGAATGGCTGGGGGGGGTACTGGTGTCCAGGGTCAGGGGCTGGGCAAGACCCGGTCCCCAGGACAGGGCCTGCAGCCCCGCCTCAGCTCCATTGCCCAAAGGTCACTCTGTGATCTCCCCACGCTGGGCGGGGTGAGCTGTGCCTGCGTTTCCCCCTCACTGCTCTGGGAGCAGCCCTGAGCCCCAGGCCTGGGGACACCCAGCAGTCCCTGTGTGCAGAGGCCTCAGGCACTGCCTCACCCCTGCTGCTGGTCATCTCCTGGCCGGCTGCCCACGCTCCCCAGGACCCCTGCTTGGCAGCCGTGGCCTAGAAGGAAGTGCGTGGCACCTGGGGTGCACCCCGGAGCTTGGGGACCACCCCTGCTCCTCCTGGGCTGTGTCCTGTGGGGCACGGCTGGGGCCTGAAGGGGTGCCCGCTCGGGCGGCTGCCTGCGGCTGTCTGGCCAAGGCCCAAGGGTGTGGAGCACAGGATACAGCAGGTGAAGCCCCCTCCTGGGGGATGGGGTGAGGGGGTAGCCCTGCTGGGCAGCCACCTGTAGGTTCCCTTCCCCCAGCCAAATTCTGCAGGAAAGAGGTCGCCGGCTCTCTCTGCAGCGCGCTCCTCTGTGGAGGTGGGCAGGGCCGCGGGGCCCCCTCTCCTGCTGCATTCAGGCTCCTGGGGTGTGATGAGGCTCTGGTCCCTGGGCTGTGATGGCCCTGGGGTCCCGTGGTCCTTGTGCTGTCCACGTGGTCCATGCAGAGGAAGCTGGGAGGGAGGCATAGAGCGAGGCGCCCTTCTGCCCCATGCCTGCCTTGCCCACTGTGCCTTGGCCGGGCAGTGGCATCCCAGGGCAGCAGGGTTAGCCCAACCCCAGCATCCCCGGAGGAACCCCGTCCCTCTCACAAGCTTGCTGTCCTCCAGCCTCCCCCTGTGGGTGGGTGAGGGTCCAGGGTAGCCTGACAGCCCCCTCCCCTCCCTGCCACCTTTCCCTCGGGCCCCCCAGGGCGCTGTCTGGGCTCCAGCCCACACCCCTGCTCCCCCAGCTGAGGCTGGGAGGGGAAACCAACTGGTGGAGCCCTCATTAAGGAATTAGCAGGAGCAGTAATTACAGGCTCCTGTTCTGCTCAGTGGTGACAGCCCCAGCCCGCCTCCTGAGCCTGCTCCCTCCCCTCGGCCGGGTGAGCCTTGGGGTTGCAGCAGTGGCTCCCCCGGGGTCGCCTCTAGGGCGGGCACTTGCACCCCATTCCCTTCTGAGAGGAGGCCTTGGCGAGGTGAGGCCGCGGTGAGCTGGCCTGCTAGGCGCATCTGCACAGCATCCGCCAGGCTGGCGGGGGCCTACTCCAGGAGGCTGGCGGGGGCCTACTCCAGGAGGCCGGCGGGGGCAGGGGCTGGGGCCTTCTCCCAGGCAGAGTCCATGGTGGCCATGGCCGCCGCCATGGGGCTGGGGACATAGTTGACGGGCGGGACACGTGCTGCGTGGCTCGGGGAGCCATGCCAGCTGGCAGGGAAGCCCCCCCACAGCGATACCCAAGCCCTCGTGGGCGAAGGGTGAAGGGCGCGGAGGCAGGGCCCTTGTCCGGCACCGGCCCATGCATGTCGCTGCCCAGGAGGGCGGCCGGGGCGCCGGTTGGGGCGGGGGGCTGCTCCCTGCTCTCCAGGCTGGGAAGCGCTGGCGGTGGTCTTTGACTGGGACACCTCTTCTGTCTGCACCAAGGCTTCATGGGTCTTCCGCGGCGGGGCCCTCCTCGGGCGAGGCGACCCAGAGCAACAAGGCCGAGGCGGGCAGGGTGCTGCGCAGGATGTGCGCGACGTCCTGGTCCCAGATGCGCCGCCACGTCCTGCCTGGCGCTACCACCCTGGGCAGTGGCCGCACCTAGCCATCGCTCCCGCGGCACTGGGGTCCTGCGCTGGGGGGGCTCCTGGGGCCCCGCCATTGGGCCTGCGGACCAAGCTGAGGTGGGGCAGGTAGGAGCAGCGCTTGACCACCTCCGGCCGCACGGGGGCGCGCACGGGCAGGCGCGAAGGGCTTTTGGAGCTGGTGCGCCAGGGCGCGCGCGGGCGTGGGCCGGGGCCGGGACCGGACCCTGGCCGGGTCGCCTGCTGCCCGGGGGCCGCCCTCAGCTCGCCGCAGCGCGAAGAGCAGAGTAAGACGGCGGGGAGCGCGGGCCGGCCGCGGCGGGGCGACGCGTCCTGGGAGGTGGAGGCGGAGTCGGACAGCAGCTCCGTGCGCCAGCGACGCAGCAAGCCGGGCGACTCCTTGATGACGGTCAGTTGGCGCCGGAAGCCCGAGCGGTCCGAGGACTCGCTGCCGCTGGAGCGGGCGGAGGCCACACGCACCAGGCCCAGTCGGCCCCCACGCGCCCCCGCTGCCCCCTCGCGGTCTCTGGGGCTCGGCTCTGGGGCGGGTCTGTCCGGCGGCGGCGGCCCGCGCCTGGCCGGCCTCTTTATGAACTGGCGACTTCTGGGTCTTGTGGTGCTTGGCCAGCAGGGCCCGCTCTGGCGTCTTGGGCACGCGGGGGGCTGCCGGGCCGGGCAGAGACCCTGCAGCTGGGGTGGCGGGGGGCGACTTCCTGGGCAGAGGCTGAGAGGCGGGCGAGGTCTGGGAAGAGCTTGAAGAAGGGGTCTTGGCCAGAGGAGCAGGGTGGGTGGCGCTCCTGGGGTGATGGCTCAGCGCCGCCAGCTCCGAGATCTTGCCCTGCCGGTGCAGGCTCGAGAGCGCTGCTGCCCGGGCGCTGGCGCCTTGCCTGCGGCTGCTGGCTGTGCCGGGCTGGGGGGCTCCGCCGCCTTCCTCAGTGTGGCCCGGGGCCAGGGACAGCTTTGGGCTGGGGCCGGGTGGCCGGGCTGGGCACGTAGATCACTGTCCGCCCCTGGAGAATGGCCGGCACCCCCGCCGCTACCTACTGAGTGTGCGGCTTCTCCGGGCCGCCAGGGACCCGGGGGCTCGAGCGCTCTTGGCTGAGGCCAGGCTCCGTTTCTCCGGCCGCCGGGCACTGCCCGCCCCGGCCCCGGCCCCGAGCTGACGCCCGCTCCTGCGCTTGGATAGCTGCAGGGAGGGGCCCGTGGACAGAGCAGACCCCAGGGACAGGAGCGAGTGGGACTCGGAGGAGGCCTCGCGGGGGCCGCTGTGGCCGCCTGGTGCAGCCACGTGACGATGGAGTTGGCGCCACTCGACGCTGTCCAGGTCGGAGCCCGGTCTGAGCCGGCCGCCTCCTCGCCGCAGTCCCGGGGCGCTTCTGCCGGCCACTCATCCTGCCCGACAGCCCGGGGCCTTGCGGCGCGGGGGACCAGAGGCCGGGGGCCGGCGCCTGGGCATGACTGAGCCAATGCAGCAGCGCGGGAGCGCCTCCTCCAAGCGCGGGCTGGGGGAGCTGTCACACCGGCTCCCTGGCGGGGGGCCTGGGGGACCGTGGGCTCCGGGCCTCCCAGGTGGCTGGCCGGCGGCTCACAGAGCTCGGGCTCGCTGAGGGAGCTGCCCGAGGAGCTCAGAGAATAGCAAGGTGGGGTCTCATCGGCGATCAGACGGGGCTGGGCCAGGGGGCGGCTGGGCCGGAGCAGCCGCCTTGGCTGGGGCCAGGGCCTCCTTCCCGCCCCGCTCAGGGCCCGCGGGATGGCGGACGGTCGCCGCCAGGCAGCCCGTTTGAGGAGGGCGCCTCATCATAGCCATAGAAGCAGTACATGGCCTCCTCGGTGGGCGTCGTGAGGCACAGGGACTACCTCCCCCTTTCCCCCCCGACCCCGGGCCGAGTGGGCACTTGGGGGCCGGCCCGGCTCCTGCCTGTGCCCCGGGTCTGCTCTGGGCTCCTGCCAGCGCCCCCGGGCCTTGACCTGGCTGGCGGGGGCCGCGAGATAGCTATGGTGAATGAGACTGATCTTACAAATTCTTTCTCAGCTATGACATTGTTTGTGTATATAAAAGCTTTTGAAATTTGTGTGTTGATTTTATATTCTGTAACTTTGCAAATTTCTCTTATGAATTCCAATAATCTCTTAGTGGATTCTTTTGGTTCCCCTATGTATCAGATCATATAATCTACAAACAAGGATCATTTGATGTCTTCCTTTTCCAATTTTACACCTTTTCTTTCTTTTTGTCTAATGGCTCTTGCTGAAACTTCCAGAATTGTATTGAATAGCAGTGATGAAAGAGGGCATCCTTGTCTGGTTCTGAATCTCAGTGAAAATACTTCCAGCTTTTTACCCAAAAGTATCATGGTGACTGTTGGTTTGTCATATATTATCTTGATTGTGTTGAGAAATGCTCCCTCTATACACAGTTTGCTTAAAATTTTATCATGAAAGGATTTTTTTTTTTTTTTGACAGGCAGAGTGGACAGTGAGAGAGAGACAGAGAGAAAGGTCTTCCTTTTGCCATTGGTTCACCCTCCAATGGCCGCCGCGGCCGGCGCGCTGCGGCCGGCGCACCGTGCTGATCTGATGGCAGGAGCCAGGAGCCAGGAGCCAGGTGCTTTTCCTGGTCTCCCATGGGGTGCAGGGCCCAAGCACCTGGGCCATCCTCCACTGCACTCCCTGGCCACAGCAGAGAGCTGGCCTGGAAGAGGGGCAACCGGGACAGAATCCGGCACCCCGACCGGGACTAGAACCCGGTGTGCCGGCGCCGCTAGGCGGAGGATTAGCCTAGTGAGCTGCGGCGCCGGCCTCATGAAAGGATTTTGTGTTTCATCAAATGCTTTCTCTGCATCTATTGAGATAATCATACATATGGTCTTCATTCTTCAATTAGCTAATATGATGTATCACATTTATTAATTTGCACATATTAAACAATCCCTGCATATGATGGATAAATCACACTTGGTCTGGGTGAGTGATCTTTCTGACGTGGTGATGGATTCTATTGGATAGTAATTTGTTGAGGATGTATGCATCTATGCCCATCAGAGATATTGGTCTACAGTTCATTTTCTTTGTATCTTTTTCTGATTTTATAATTAAGATCATGCTAACTGCTTAACAGGAGTTTGGGAGGAATCCAGTTTTTTCAGTTGGTTTAAATAGTTAACATGAATTGGAATTAGTTTATTTATTTATATGAGAGGCCAAGTTACAGAGAGAGGGAGATACAGAGACAGTATTCCATCCACTGGTTCATTCCCCAAATCCAATCCAGCTGATGCTAATGCACCCAGGAAAGCATCAGAGGATGACACAAGTGTTTGAGACCCTTCACTTATACGGGAGACCATGATGAAACCCTTAGCTCCTGGCTTCTGGCTGGCCCAGTCTCGTCCCAGATACTGCAGCCATTTGGGGGTGAACCAGAGAATGTAAGATCTCTCTCTCTCTCTCTCTCTCTCTCTCTCTCTCTCTGGCTCCATCTCTAAAATAAATAGGGGGAAGTGCTTGATGCAGTGGGCTCTGCCACCATCTGCAGTGCCCACATCCCACATGGGTGCCTGTTTAAGTCCCATCCAGCTCCCTGGCGATGTACCTGGGAAAGTAGGGGAGAATGGTCTGAGTCCTTGAGCCCCTACCTCCATGTGGGAGACCTGAAAGAAACTCCTGGTTCCTGGCTTCAGCCTGGCCCACACTCAGCTGTTATAGCCATTTGGGGAGTGAACTAGTGCAGAGAAGACCTTTGTGTTTCTCCCTCCCTCTCTCCCCCCTTCCCTCCCTCCACCCCCCCCCGTAACTCTGACTTACAAATAGATATTTTTGAAAGGTCACAAATGATTTTCACAATTTTTGATGTTGCTTTTCCTTTGTTTGTTACCAATATATTTTATTTGAAAAGCAGAGTGAGAGAGAGATTGACAGATCTTCCAATTTCCGGTTTATTGCCCCAAATGACCACAATGGCTTTGGTTGGCCCAGGCTGAATCCAGGAGCCTGGAACCCAATCTGAGTCTCCCATTGGGGTGGTAGGAGCCCAAGTACTTAGGCCATCCTCTGCTGCTGGAAGCATTAGAATTAACATTAGCAGGGAGCTGGATTAGGAGTGAGGCTTTAGGCACCCAAACCAGCTCCAATAGAGGATGCCAGCATCACAGGTGGTAGCTTAACCAGCAGTGCCACAATGCCTATGCTTGATGTTGCGTATTCTTAACTGGAATCACTTTGTATCATTTTCTGTATGGACCTCCATAATTTTTCTATGTTTCTGTTTTAGTGAATAGAAAAATACATTGTATTAATTCACAAATTATTATTTTAAAGTCTTAAAAACCAGTTTTTATATTGTCCATTATAATCATTATTATAATCCTTAAAATGAACTTCAGAGACAAATCTAACCTTTACAAACAATATTTTGCAGTTATTTACATTTGAAGCATCCTGTTAGTAAAACTTCCCATTATCCTATGATTAACAGTTTTCTCAGAATACAAATTCATTATCCTATCATGTTTAGAGCTTTTGCCTTATAAGCCACTTTCCCTAATTGTTTATATTATTAAGGAGTATTCATGCATCCTACTCTTTTTGCCATTTATTTTAAAATGAGAAGTATGGAGAGCAGTTACTGAAAAGGTTGTGAATGGGAGAGAGGTGGCTTGTGCTTGGAGATTTAAGCCACGGAAATGGCCTCATGAATAACTGACAGCCTTACTGTATTAATTGACTTAAAATGTGTTCCAAAATCTGTATATATGAAATACATGAAGCTTGCATACCTTAAATATAATTAAAAAAAAGATTTTGGGTCTTGTGTGTGGCTCACTTGGTTAATCCTCCACCTGTGGTGCCGGCATCCCATATGGGTGCTGGGTTCTAGTCCCGGTTGTTTCTCTTCCAGTCCAGCTCTCTGTTGTGGCCCTGGAGGGTAGTGGAGGATGGCCCAAGTGCTTGGGCCCTGCACCCGCATGGAAGACCAGGAGGAAGCACCTGGCTCCTGGCTTTGAATAGGTGTAGCTCTGGCTGTAGTGGCCATTTGGGGGGTGAACTAGTGGAAGGAAGACCTTTTCTCTCTCGCTCACTGTCTTTTTCAAATAAATAAATAAATAAAATTAAACAAAACCCACAGATTTTTCCAGAAGAATTAAAATTATATAGCCTAGGTTCTTGCTTCAGCAATAGGGATCTTTTAAATTGAAAGTAGTTTAATAAAAATTACACGTAAATTACCAGAATGTGGCCTTGTACCTAAATACCATTATTATTAGGGTGGCTTTCAGGGCACTGACATTTTAAGAAATATGACACCCATTTCTCTAATAATATGCTATGAATGTTTGGATCTGGATAATCTGAAAGATAAATATTTTTCTATTGTAGAATTTCATAGGTAGAAGATCATTGAATGATCCAGATGTAAAATTAAAATAATCTGGAGCTGGTGTTGTGTTCTACTGGCTTAAGCCACTGCAGCAATGCAGGCATTGCATATCTAAGTGCCCGATTGAATCCTAGATTCTCTGCTTCCATTACAACTCCCTATCAATGTGTCTGGGATGGTAGCAGATGGTCCATGTGGTTGGGCTTCTGCCAGCCATGTGGGAATTCTGGGTGGAGTTGCACATTCCTGGTTTTGACCTGGAGCAGTGCTGGCCATTGTGGCCATTTGGGTGGTCAACTAGCAGATGGGAGATACATCTTTCTGTCTTCTCTGTCTCCTCTCTCTCTTTCAATAAATAAAAAAATTAATTCTAATCCTTAAGAACTTTGTGTCCTTGATACCATGTTAAAGACATGGCTTTTAGCTTACAGAAAAAATTAATAACATTTGTAAATGCCTTTGTCAAGTGGAAGTTTTAAGAAGATTCTCATTAGGCACATCTGTGTAAGAGGAGTTTTATGGTTTCACATTTTTCTCTGTACTTTCAGGACTAGAACCCGGGGTGCTGGTGCCACAGGTGGAGGATTAGCCTATTGAGCCGCAGCGCCGGCCATCAGCATGTGTTCTGGTCCATTGCTTCAGCTTGCTTCTGTGTTGTCACTGTTACTGAATTATCTTCTCTGTGTACAACCTTTGTATCCTCTCAAATTTGTTTTAAGTATTTATTTATTTATTGGTAATTTTCTCTGTTAATAATATGTCTTTTTGTTTTATTCTGATCAACCTAACTAGATAGGACAGATATTAATTATCTTTATTAGTTTCCACACAGGGTTTGTTACATTGATTTTTTCCTACTTTTTTCAAATTCTATTGACTTTTTTCACATCTCACAATGAAATTGGCTATGCACTGGCTCATGTGTGGATGTGGGACAGACAGGCATGTTTGCATGGGTTGTGTGGCTGAGCGGCACTGGTGCAGATTCTTCATGGGGATGCCATGCTCGCTGACAAACTGTGTGCTGCACGGTGCAGTGCTGAGGGGCATCCTTGCCTGTGTCTGAGGTGAATTCTCAGCAGCCAGGGGATGACCCTGGGGCAGAGGCCTCAAAGCCAGCACTGTACAGGTCGTAAGGAGTAGCTGTGTGGGCATCTCAAGCGGTTCATTCTCCTGCCATAGGACAAGTGATGCATAGGCTCAAGGGCACCCCCAATTTCCTGTCTCCGTTTTATACTCTGCAGCGCACAAGCCCATGAGACACGACCACTAGGGGGCACCTTCACCCACAGGCGCGGGAGCCACCCAGGGCCAGGCTGCAGTCCCCGCAGGGCTGATCTTGTTGTCTGTGCTGGGGGCGCTACTTGCAGGACCACATCCTTGAATTTATCATTGAGACTGCAGTTTATTTGGACGGCTCTGGAGAGCTATCATAGCCCTGGTAGTTTATAAACCACAGAAATGGGCTCACAGCGGATGCGGAAGTGGGTTCTCAGATGATGGGCCTGGCAAGTTGGGGTGCATCAGGGGTCTGGTGTCTGACATTCCCAGAATCTTCAAGTGGATAAATGAAAAGACGCACAATGGATCTGTTTTGTGAGGTTGCTGAACACACCTGGCCACCTCACAGCCTCACCCCGTGATAACCCCCATTCCCTCTTGACCACCGTAAGCATTTAGTGCTCTGATCAGACCACAGCAGATGTTCATCTTCGTGTTCTACCTGTTGTTTGGGGTTTAATTTGCTCTTATTCTAGTTTCCTTAGGTGGGAATCAAGGTAAGTGATTTGAGACAATTCTTATATGAGGGGGCTTCAAAAATTTCAGAGAAAATTCAATTCTCTCTTCAGTGTGTTTTTTTAAAGATTTATTTACTTATGTGAAAGAGTTACATAGAGAGAGAAGGAGAGGCAGAGAGAGAGAGAGAGAGAGAGAGAGAGGTCTTCTATTCACTGGTTCACTCCCCAATTGGCTGCAACAGCCAGAGCTGTGCCGATCAGAATCAAGAAGCCAGGAGCTTCTTTGGAGTCTCCCACATTGGTGCAGGGACCCAAGCACCTGGGCACAGCAGAGAGCTGGATCAGAAGTGGAGCAGCTGGGACTCAAACTGACACCCATATGGGATGCTGGCACTGCAGGCTGCGGCTTTACCCGCTATGCCACAGCACCAGCCCCAAGGTGTGTTTTTATAACAAACTTCTGAAAATACCTTACAGACATTACACAGATGCTCTAATGTTGTATTTTCATTCAGCATTTATACCTTCTAATGTCTTCATTAAGTCTTGGACTCAGTTTTACAGAAATGTGTCCTGTGTTGCTACGAACTTCAGGGTTTTCCTGATACTTGAGTGTGACAGTTCTTTTGGATTTGGTTTGTAGTCATAGAATATAATTTGTATACTATCATTTTGATAGTATCCTGTAATTAATATTTGTTTTATGGCCTACATCTATTTTGGTAAATTGAGAGTGATGGTTTCACCTGCGTATTCTTGGAGATTTTCTTCTGACTCATTCTGTTATTTGCTGAATAAAATGTACTGGGATAACAGATGATACTTGCAATTTTTTTTCTTTTTAAATACTCTATCTTATTTTACAAGATGCATTTTGAAACTCTATTTGATGTAAAAATTTTAGGATTATTGCATTGTCTTGATTAATTGAACTGCTTGTAAATATGAAATGACATTTTTATTCCTCATGGTAGTTTTGGTTATTAAATACACCTTGCAAAAGCTCATATTCCTCAGTTTTGATTTGTCAAATGTTAGTGTGGCAAATATTTTCCATTTTAAATGAATTTGTGTTTTTACATTTAATGAATATATCTGATAGAGACTATATAATTCATCTTATTTTCTCTGTACTGTCTAATCATTTGACTTTTTATTGAGATTTTAGACCACTTCCTTTTAAAATGATTGTTTATGTAATTCAACTTATCTGTCATAATATTGCTTTCTTTTAATTCCATATTTTGTTACACCATTCTGCTTTATTTTAGATTATTATTTTATTTATTTTTATTTATGTGAAAGACAATTACAGAGTCAGGTAGGTACAGAGAGAGGGCTTCCACCTGCTGGTTCACTCCCCAAATGCTCACAACAGCCAGAACTCAGCTGATCTGAGACCAGGAGCCAGGAACTTCTTCTGGGTCTCCCACACAGGTGCAAGAGCCCAAGCACTTGGGCCATCTTCTACTGATTTCCCAGGCCATCAGCAGGGAGCTGGATCAGAAGTAAGCAGCTGGGACTTGAACTGATGACCAAATGGGATGCCAGTGCTGCAGGTTAGGGCTTTCACCCCCTGAGCCACACTGCCAACCCCAATTACTATTTTATTATTGAGTTATATTTCTATTTTAGGAGGAATTATTAATTAAAATCTTTTATTTTGATACCTTAGTAGCTGCTTTACCAATATTAACAAATTTCAACTTATAGTATTCTACCTGGAAGTAACACCATAGCACATTATATATAATAAAAATACAATATTTTCTCCTTGTCCTGTTACACCCTTCCTGCCAGTGTAAGATTATAATTCATTAAATTTATAAAAAAAATTGCTGTTTTCCTTCAGATATTTCCCTCTCCATTTTGGGGGCTTGTATTAATCACTTGAAGTTTTATCATAGATCAGCACTGTCTCCAAGATGAACACATTTTTTATGATGTGTAATTTATGTTAATTTCCATCTAGTGTAGTGACAATCACTGGCACTGTGATTTATATATTTGCAACTGTAGGTTATTAAAAATGTATATATTTACAACTGTAGGTTATTAAAAAATTTTTCATGCTTCCACTTACCTGTTTCCAGACTGATTTTTGATGCAGTTCAGTTCCTTATAAACAGGTTCATCTTTTCCAGTCTTGTCTTATTTGTTATGTGGATCATAACCATGCTTAGCCCATGAGTAATCTCCTACTCCTAAGGCAAAAACATTTATTATTGCTCTCTTCACTGTTCTCTGACGATGGAGTTTTCAGTCTGGCTGGTAGGAATGGATGATTAAGTGCAGCACTACATGGGCACCAGGCACAATTTCCTGTAATGTCCCACCCACAGTATTTGGGTGTTTTCTGATGGGCGTGCACTGTAAATGACTTGGTTTAGAATTCAAAGATGGCCCTCCACAGTTCCTGGTTCTTCCTCATTCCTGCCTTTTCCTCCCCCGTATTCTTCCCTGTGATATGGGACTGCCTTTGTGTTCCCAGATGCTCAGCTTCATCACATCTGCTCAGGGAGTCAGGGAGACACTGCCTCAGCTCCTTCCGCTGTGGTCTAGAATCTCTCTCTAGAAGGAGCTGTGGAGTGTGTGAGGCCTACTTCACTTCTTTTCTGGCTTTCAGGTATTGTCTTTGTTTCTTGAGGCCCATTATTATGGACAATGTGTATAATGCAGTTTTTTTTATTGTTTCATGTAGGAAGATAAACAGCCCTTACTTTATCTTGGTCACAAGCAAACTGCATTTGAGCTTCAGCACTGTTACAGATTGGCTAGGATACTCCCTTTTCTTAACTGCTTTGTGCCTATCCTTTATTTTTCAGTCTACTTATCCTACCTTTAGGAAAATCTTCCCTGGGTCTGGTGTAGATTGAATTCTCTAATTCAATTCTAATTCATTCTCTAATTCTTTTTTTTTTCTTTTGTCAGGCAGAGTTAGATAGTGAGAGAGAGAGACAGAGAGAAAGGTCTTCCTTTCCGTTGGTTCACCCCCCACATGGCAGCTATGGCCGGTGCGCTGCGCTAATCTGAAGCCAGAAGCCAGGTGCTTCCTCCTGGTCTCCCATGCGGATGCAGGGCCCAAGCACTTGGGCCATCCTCCACTGCCTTCCCAGGCCACAGCAGAGAGCTGGACTGGAAGAGGAGCAACTGGGACTAGAACCCAGTCTGCCGGCACTGTAGGTGGAAGATTAGACAAGTGAGCTGTGGAGCTGGCCTAATTCTCTAATTCTAATTGTAATTCTTTCTCTCATTAAACTCTGTTATCGTGATAAACTACCTAAATTTAGAATTGTAATTTTACTTTCATTTCTTCTCCACTAGACTCTAACCTGAATAATAACAGTAATTTTGTCTATCCTCAGAGCCTACAATATCTTACATAGCGTGGATTCTCAATATATATTTGTATTCTTAATAAATAGTGTATAGCTAATGGGAAAGTTACCATATATTTATATAAAAGTATTCATTCATTTTTCTCTTATCTTCATACTGAGCAATATCACCTGGAAATGTAGAATGCGTAAAGCAGCATGAGACAATTCTGGAAAAGTGTATGTGAATATTTTAATAAAACTTAGAGAATTTTCATTGATTTCATGATGTCACAATGAAACCTACAAGCAGGATGATTTGAGGTTCTCTGCTAGATAGGCTAAGTGAAGGATAAAATTGATATTCTCAAGTAAAAGAATATCTAAACAAAATAATAGTATGCACGTTACCATATAAGTTATACACTGATTACCGGAAGTAGCATAAAGCAATATGTTAAAGAGCAAAAATATGGTGACCAGCACCGCCACTCACTTGGCTAATCCTCCGCCTGTGGTGCCGGCACCACAGGTTCTAGTGCCGGTTGGGGCGCTGGATTCTGTCCCGGTTGCTCCTCTTCCACTCCAGCTCTCTGCTGTGGCCTGGGAAGGCAGTGGAGGATGGCCCAAGTTCTTGGGCCTGCACCCGCATGGGAGTCCAGGAGGAAGCACCTGGCTTCTGCCTCAGATCGGCGCATTTCGTGGCCATAGCGGCCATTTGGTGGGTGAACCAATGGAAAAGGAAGACCTTTCTCTTTGTCTCTCTCTCTCTCTCTCTCTAACTCTGCCTGTCAGAAATAAAAAAAGAGCAACAATATGGTGGAAGATATGAGGTAATTTGGTGAACTTAAAGGTCTAACAGTCACTTTAAATTTGAGAAAATAATAAATTTAGGAAAATCAAGGAACATTTATGTCATTTACTATTAAAATCACTAATGAAATACATGAGCATCTAAATCTATGTTTATAAAATATCAGTAACCATAGAGTTACTTACAGTCCTCTAGACCACCAGAAAAGTCAAAACCTATATCAACTCAAAAGACAGATTTAGCATAGGGCTGGTACTGTGGTGCAGTGGGTTAACACCCTGGCCTGAAGCGCCGGCCCCCCATATGGGCACCAGTTCAAGATCCAGCCTGCAGCACTGGCATCCCATATGGCCGCCGGTTCAAGTTCCAGCTGCTCTATTTCTGATCCAGCTCTCTGCTATGGCCTGGGAAAGCAGTAGAAGATGGCCCAAGTCCTTGGGCCCCTGCACCCACATGAGAGACTGGGAAGAAGCTCCTGGTTCCTGGCTTTGGATTGGTGCAGTTCTGGCTGTAGCAGCCATCTAGGGAATGAACCAGTGATGGAAGACCTCTCTCTCTCTCTCTCTCTCTCTCTCTCCCTCCCTCCCTCCCTCCCTCCCCCCTCCCCCTTTCTTTCTCTCTCTCTCTCTCTCTCTCTCTCTCTGCCTCTCAACCTTCTGTGTAACTCTGACTTTCAAATAAATAAATAAATCTTTAAAAAAAAAGATAGGTTTACTATATTGGTAAAAGGCAGTTCTCATGGGGGGTACATATGGAAGCAACCAAGAAACCTTAGCAAAATTTTTGGTTTGTTCATTCCACAATGAAAGATGGACTAAGTTTGTAAGTGCTAGGATTGCATTAAAATGGATAATTAAAAACTTAATGAAGATAATTCAAGGAAGGACAATCCATTTATCTGAAACATCATGAATGATTATATATCCAAGTGGTAGCAGTAAATTCAGAGATGAACAAATGCACAAAAGATATACAGTGCTCAAAAATGATATTTCATTTCTATAAATAGACTTTATTATTGATAGGGACAATAATACTATGAAAAGCAGATATAAAAACCAGAACTTGGTAAAAATATTATTTTACAATTACAAAAAAGAAAAGGGCATATGTATTTTTTAAGATTTATTTTATTTATTTGAAAGAGTTAACAGAGAGAGGTAGATCCAGAGAGAGAGAGAGGGAGGTCTTCCATCCACTGGTTCACTTCCCAAATGACCGCCACATCCAGAGCTGTGCTAACCTGAAGCCAGGCACTTCATCCAGGTCTCCCACATGAGTGCAAGGGCCCAGAGATATAGGCCATCTTGTACTGCTTTCCCAGGCAATAGCAGAGAGCTGCATCAGAAGTGGAGCAGCTGGAACTTGAACCAGCACCCAAATGGGATGACAGTGCTGCAGACTGGTGCTTTAACCCATTGCCCCATAGTGCTGGCCTCCATATGTATTTAAAATAAAGATCATGGCAATAATTAGGACATTTTTCAAGGAAAAGTATTTATATCTAGAGATACTCTTTATTTTTCAAAATTTAGTTATTTATTTTGAAGGAGTTACAGAGGGAGAAGGAGAGAGAGAGAATTTATATCTGCTATTTACTCCCCAGATGGACATAATGGCCAGCACTGGCCCCAAGCAAAGCCAGGAGTTTCTTCCAAGTCTCTCACAAGGGTGGCAGGGCCCAGAAAGCTGGGCCATCATCTGCTGCTTTCCCAGGCCAATTGCAGGAAGCTGTATCAGGAGTGGAGCACTTGGGTGATGAACTGGTGCCCATGTGGGATGTCAGTGCTGCAGTTTGCAGCTTTACTTGCTATGCCAAAACACTAGCTCCTAGAGATACTCTTTAAAATGTAATAATGGAAGGCACTGTTATGTAGAACTGAGGAATAGAGAAAACATATATAGCCAGTAATGAGAACATTGTTCCATTAGACTATGCTGGTTCTGAGCAATGTGTGTAATTCAGTGGCTTGGAGAGAGTTAGTGTCAGTGGTCTCACAATTAAAATGTGAGCAAGATGTCCTGAGGTGCACAGTGGGAGGAGTGGCTGACAGAATATATATGATGTACACATCTGTTGGAAATAAATTCAAAGATAAACCTAAAAATACAAAAGGGTTGCAGTTGTTAATATATATTGTTTATTGTAAGTAAAAACTCAATTTATAGGTGGAAGACAACCAATTATGATGACCACTTGGTGAAAAACTTCACTACATTTGCATCAGTATTCAAGGGAAAACAGAAGTGAATGAAACATAAAGTGAAATTTTGCAGAATATCCAATGAATCTTGAAGGAAGCATACTTGTAAGCAGCACTACATCACCGAGTTCGAAACAATAGGATAATCTGTGGGTTATCAGAACTAAAGAAATATTTAAAAATATATGACCTGGAATGTGAAAATTATAATACTGGACAAGATTTTAAAAGCTGTGTACATAAAATTGTTAACAAATAGAAATTTTCATTTCGTTGATATCATATTGTTGTAATTGGCTGTCCCTAGGATATTGATGATTCATACAAGTGATAGCAATCAGCTGACACCACGGGGTGGGGTCAGGACGGGGAGGAGGAGGAGGGTGCAGAGGCTTGGGTGGGTGGGTTTGCGCCCCAGCAGGACGGGTAGGGGTGAGCCAGTGAGTTTCCTGCCCAGGCACCAGGGAGAAAGCCAAAAAGAAAAAACAAACAAACAAAAAAAACTGTGGGATTTATTTAACGTGATCTTGACAAAGGCCTTCTGCCTCTTCTTAGCCAAGACCCTCCGCTCTTTGGCCAGCCCTTCCTCCCCGCAAGGGCTGAGCTCCATGCTGTCACCCCGGTGACTGTGTCCAGGCGACTGAGCTGTGCGGAGCAGAATCCGACTGCAGCTCCAGCTACCGCACACTGTGGCAGTGCCTGGCGGGCCGCGACCACAACCCCGGGCTGGCCCACAAGGAGTGCCAGGCGGCCCTGGAGGTGCTGCAGGAGAGCCCACTGTGAGACGGCCGCTGCAAGTGGGGCATGAAGGAGCTGCAGTGCCTGCAGATCTACTGGAGCCTCCACCCGGGGCTGACCGAGGGGGAGGAGTTTTAGGAGGCCTCTCCCTGCCAGCCGGTCACCTCCCACCTCTCCGACGTCTTCAGGCTTGCCTCCTCTTCTCAGGGACAGGGGCAGAGCCGGCGGTAAGCGCCAAGAGCAACCAGGCCAGCAACCTGAACGGCAACTGCAAGAAGCTGCGCTCCTCCTACATCTCCATCCTCAACCCAGGAGCTCGCCCTCGGAGTGCTGCAGCCGTCACCAGTGCCACAAGGCCCTGCGCCAGGTCTTCACATGCCCAGCGAGTACACCTACCACATGCTCCTCTGCTCCTGCTGAGACCAGGCATGCACTGAGTGCCGCCGCCAGACCATGCTGCCCAGCTGCTCTTACGAGGACAAGGAGCGCCTACCTGCCTGGACCTGCATGCCCTGAGCTGCACTGACCACCTGTGCCAGTCCAGGCTGGCCAACTTCCACACCAGTTGTCGAGCCTCCTACTGGCCACTCAACTGCTGCCCAGGGGACAGTTACCAAGCGTGTCTGGGCTCCTATACAGGCATGGTCGGCTAAAACATGATACCCTACTACATGGACTCCAGCCCCACTGGTGTGGTGCAGCTGCCACAGCAAGGGAACGTGGAGGAGGACTGTGAGAGGTTCCTGAGGGACTTCACCGAGAACCTGTGCCTCCAGGGTGTCATCCAGGCCTTTGGCAACGGCACAGATGTGAGCGTGTCCCTGAAGGACCCCCGTTCCTGGCCACGTAGGCCCCTCAGGTGGAGAAGACGCTCTCTCTGCTGGATGACTTAAGTGACAGCACTGGCCTGGGCATGAGCGCCATGACCACCTGCCCTTCTGTCCAGGAGCAGGGGCTGAAGGCCAACAGCTCCAGAGTTGAGCCTGGGCTTCAGGGAGCTGATGACAGACATCATCCCAGGAAGCAGAAAGGTGATCAAACCCAACTCAGGCCTCAGCCGAGCCAGGCTGTCAGCTGCCTTGACCGCACTCCCCTTCCTCATGCTCACCTGGGCCTTGTAGGCCCCACCCCGGGGAACTGTGTCCTCAAGGCTTCTGGAAGCACCGCCAAGAACTCCCGCCTGACACAGCAGACATACACAGACACACACGAGACAACCACACACACCTTGCAAACAAAACAAAACAAGACAAAAGCGAGTCTTCTCCCACCTTGTCTCTGAGCCTGTCTCCTCCCAGGTTTCTTCTCTGGAGAAGTTTTTCTAAGCCAGACAGACAAGCAGGGGGGCAGCCTCCATCCTCGGCTGGAGTTTTCTTCTCTGGACCCCTTTGAAGCAAGAGACCAAGACCCCTGCTGCCAAGGGGACGTGTGACTGTGCCTGCTGCAGGCTGAGGCAGGACAGCCCATGCTGGACACCTGCCAGGGGCTGGCAGGGGGCAGCGGGCACTGGGAACCTGTGGATCCCATCTGCCCCTCCTCTTAGCTGCAGGAGTGTTGACTGCTTCTGTGCCCTCAGCAGGCCGGTGGGCCAGAGTCTGGCATGGGTGGGGGACCCCTGCAGAAGGGGTGATGTACCCTGAGCTCCCTGGGAGGCATGGATGGCAGAGAGCCCAGCCAGCCCAGCCCACCTGGGGCACCAGCTCCAGGGTGGAGGTGGGGGCTTCTGCCTCTTTGGTGGCGAGAGTTTCAGGGTCATAGAGAAATGAGGCCTTGTTGGCACTGGATGGGTGGGTGTTGTCTTGCTGGAGAGGGGCAGCAGGATCCAGTGGTGGGTGCATGTCTCCAGCAATTGTCTGCATGCCCCCCTCCATCTCTGAGACCTAAGTCAGCTGTACATACGGTCTTTGCAAATGTGTGTATATGCACATCACATCCGTGCGTCCTGTGGTTCCCTGTTCTTTCCTTTTTTTAAGAAATGGACCTATCGAAATAATGCCCCTTCCACTTCTCCCCCCCCCCCCAGATGAGCGAAAAGGTGTTATTCTAAAGTTTATTTTTTAAATAACATTGTCTACAATGGGAACAGACAGCCCCTGGCCCCTCCCCTCCCTCTGTGTGCCTGGCTGCTGTCAGCCCAGCTGGGGCTGGGGCTAGGGCCCCTGGTCTGCATTCATGGTTAATTAAGCAAAAAGCACCAATAAAAAAGAATACAGCTGTTACAATTATATGCTAATTACTGTAAGTAGTATAGGAGCAATGGTAGAGTAAGAGACAATAAAAGCAATTTGTTACACAATCTTCTGTTACAATTAAATAATAATTAGATAATTACAAAAAGGCTAAAAAAGTTAAATCAAGTAAACATCAGGGCAGTTACCAGGATAATATCTGTGGTATTGTCTTGTGTTGACTGATGCTTTCAAAAATTTCAGTACCAGTGATAAATTCGGAGTTCCCTAAAACCACAAAATAGTTTAAAAATGTGTGATTCTCATAGCATGAACAAATACTTTGGTGATAAACCTTTCAGAGATACTGTGTACATGAAGGATTCCAAGACAACTTAGACATTTTTCAGAGGGCTAATAATCTTACAGTGAGAAAGCCCACAAAGCTGTTTATGGGCTCTTGATGCTAGATCAAGATACACTAAGAAAATGAAATTATAGAAATTATATGTAGGTAATATCTTTGAATTCAAAGACAAAAATGGATGGGTGTAATTTTTATAATAAAATGATGTTGTGATAACCATGAGTGAATAAAGTATTTTGGCAGAAACAATGAATGCCTAGAAATATAATCAAAATCATATAAAAAATTGCAGGAACTAAAATCCAGAACAGATCTTGCCCTTTCCAGAGTGATCTTAAAGGGACAACATGAGCACTAGTAAATTTCAATATCAATAGGAAAGTAATCCCATAAAAAATCCGTAAAGGGTGAAAAGCATCCTTGAAGCAAAGAGTACTCTGGCCCTAGATGTCTCTGAGAAGTTTTGAAGATAGAAATTGCTTGTTCCAGAATTTGGAGTGAATTGACAGCACAATGAAAAGCTAACAAACATGGTCACATGCTCAGGGTGATAGCACTGGTATGCACTATGATTTGATGATATAATTGGGAAATATCAGAAACTCAAATACAGGGCCAGCGCCACAGCTCACTCACTAGGCTAATCCTCCACCTGCAGCACCGGTACCCCGCATTCTAGTCCTGGTTGGGGTGCCGGATTCTGCCCTGGTTGTTCCTCTTCCAGTCCAACTTTCTGCTGTGGCCGGGGAGTACAGTGGAGGATGGCCCAAGTCCTTGGGCCCTGCACCCACATGGGAGAGGAGGAAGCACCTGGCTCCTGGCTTCGGATCGGGGCAGCGCGACAGCCGTAGCAGCCACTTGGGGGGTGAACCAATGAATAAAGAAGACCTTTCTCTCCGTCTCTGTCTCTCACTGTCTAACTCTGCCTGTAAAAAATTTAAAAAATAAAAAATAAACTCAAATACAAAGTAAAGCTTAAAAACTTTTTTGCTTATTAGAATATAAATTACATTGAGGTTACTGAGGGTAGAACTGTTATTTTTTAGGGGTAATAATACAGTGATAAACACATAAAAGAGAATTTGTTAAAAAATAGTTCATTGAGTTATCTTTAAAGTGGAAAATAAGGGGGAAAAGTGAATGGAAATAAAGCAAAGATCTTGGAAATTACCAGGAGCATCATAGAGAACAATATTCATATTTACAGCTATGCTTTGAACATTCAACATGGCAGTTAAATTGATAATCCTCTAGAATTTCAGCCAAACTAAAATAATATACCCCCTGGGGACTAAGAAATACTGAATGGGTCAAGATGACTCTAAGAATCTGGGGACACGAAATAGTTGCAAAGACACTTTAGATTATTTCCATCAAGTCCATGTCACAAAGAGAAAGCCCCCCAAGAGGGCCTGGGATGAATAATAGCATGACTGATTCACAATCAGATACTAATGATAAAAATAGTTCACAGAAGTGCATTAAAAATGATAAATAAAATAATACATATTTAATAATATACAGGTTAAATAATAGTGTGATCAGCAGATATGAAGATATTTGTTAAGAGTCTCATAAATTATTTTACTCCCAGAAAATGTTTAAAATCATAGATTTTTGAAAATTTAAGTTTTTGTGAAATTTATGAAGCCACAATAAAAGTTTACCATGATTATCTATAGTTCTATGTACTAGGATTGACTTATACTACACATCATTGATGTATACATATTATAGAAATAAAAGTGACCTTTCTACTATTTACTTGTTAAACCTTATGGTAGTGGTGCATTATACTTGTAATTATACAGTAAATTGAAAGTATTTTATTGCAAAAGTTAAAGAAAAAAAGGAAAAGAGAGAATTAAGGGAGGGAGGGTGAAGCATGGTGGTCTTCTTAGAACCGTAACTATGAAATACATTAAATCTATTTTTAAGGACTTATTTATTCGAAAGTCAGAGTTACACAGAGAGAGAGAGAGAGTGAGTGAGGTCTCCCATCTGATGGTTCACTCCCCAGTTGGCCACAACTGCCAGAGCTGTGCCGATCTGAAGCCAGGAGCTAGGAGCTTCCTCTGGATCTCCCATGTGGATGCAGGGGCCCAAGGACTTGGGCCATCTTCTACTGCTTTTCCAGGCCATAGCAGAGAGCCGGATCGAAAGTGGAGCAGCCGGGTCTCAAACCAGCGCCCATATGGGATGCCAGCGCTGCAGGCCAGGAAGTTAGCCTGCTGCACCACAGCATCAGCCCCTTAAATCTGTTTTCTTATATTAATAAAACATAAAAAAATCAAAAAAGGAATATGCATGTGAGTATATAACCTATATTCTGATGATGGGAAATAGCAGTAAGCAACAAAGTAGGAGCAATAATAGCAAGACAAACACAAGAGAATTGGGCGAAGCAATATGTATTAGATATACACAAAACTTGAGAAATAACAGAAAAAAAGTCAACAATAAGCAAAAAAAATACCATGTCAGTTACCAATAAAAAGAAAACCTCTTAAATTAAAGATACTGTCATCTTAGCTCTACTTTGAAGATATCAATAGGGGCTGGCTCTGTGGCACCAGTGGGTTAAAGCCCCAGCCTGCAGTGCTAGCATACCATATGGGCACTGATTAAAGTCCTGGCTGCTCCACTTTCAATCCAGCTCCCTGCTAATGAACCTGAGAAAGCAGCAGATGATGGCCCAAGTCTTTGGGCCCCTGAAAACCCACATGGGAGACCTAGAAGAGGCTCCTGGCTCAGCTCTGGCCATTGTGACCATTTGAGGAGTGACTAGGATATAAGACTCCTCTCTCTGTCTCTAACTCTCCTTGTAACTCTGTCTTTCAAATAAATAAAACAAAATTAAAAACAATCACTAATAAAAAGTTTATTTACGCTCATATAAGCCACCAGAAAAAAGTCAAAAGTTTTATCACCACGAAAGGTACAATGATAATATGTGCCCATATATATATATATATATATGTGTATACACACACATACACACACACACTTGTGGAGAATCATTACCCTTGACTAAGATGTCTCTGAGGCACTGTGAATCTGAAGGTTTCCAGGACAGCTTATAGAATGTTGGAGCTGATGATGACCTCACAATGAAAATTTATGTCATGTTCACAGGGCTGGAACTGGTCTAGATTAGAATATTTTGGAAAAAAAAAAGTGAGCTCAATGATTTTGAAGACCAAACAAAATCCTACATTTCTACACTGAAATTGTATTTCAGTTTACATGAATGTCCATAAGGCTAAAATGCAATCTCCTGCTAATCAGAGAGATGAAATCAGCCATAGATTGTGCTCAGATACTATGAACATAATATTTGATTGGACACCTTCCTAATTTATAGAACTGATGGCCTAAAACTGATAAAGAAAACTAGGATAGCCTGAAGCCTCTATGGAAAGACTGACATAAATTAGTTTATTGACAATTTACTCAGGTAGTAGTAACAAATTCAAATATAATATGAAAAATAGACAAATGTGTAATTTCAACACACATTGTATTTTGATAATTGTGTTTATCAATGAAAATTTCAGTAGAAGCAGAAATAGGATCACAAAGAGATGTAATGGATATAGATAAATAGTTTTTAAACACCTTTAAAAATACAGAAAATTTGCAGTCTCTTAAGTCATGGAAATGCTAAGCAGTTTAATTATATTTTAAAAATTTTATTAGTATAAAGGGATCTTTCATGTATTTCATAGCTACAAATCTGGTGATAACCATATTTCCCTTCCCCCTCCCTCCATCCATTCACTTCCTTCTTTTTATTCTTTAATTTTTTCAAAGACAAAACTTAATTCCACTCTTTAATCGCAGGTTTAATTCACTACTGACTTTGCTATTCAACAAGTAAAAAGTGAAAGACTAAAGTTCCACAGGAGTATAAAAAGGGATAAAAACAATAATTATGTACTTAATTGTACTTAATTGTACTTAATTATTGTTTTTATCCCTTTTTTATACTCCTGTGGAACTGTAGTCTTCTCTGCCCTCTGCCTCCCACCCTATGGGGGGATGCGGCAGCTGGAGTGCCTGAGACCAGAGGTGACAAGGGGGGAGCACTTCTTCCTGGTTATGAGGAGCATGGCGGCACGGGGGGATTCTGAAAACCCTTGTTGAAGGAGACACTGTGCGAGGCTGACTTACCACTCCACAACAATCGAAAGTCCATTGTTATTTTAACATCATAAAAATGTGTCATGCACAACTCGGTGTGTGTTCATAACGTGATTGTGTTTAGAAATGCAGAGGCCTGGAAAATAAACCAGTGAAGAAATATCCTCCTTAAGAAATATCCTCCTTCCTTGGGGCCGGTGCTGTGGCACAGTTAAAGCCCCAGCCTGCAGTGCTGGTATCCCATATGGGTGCTGGTTCGAGTCCCGGCTGCTCAACTTCTGATCCAGCTCTCTGGATGGCCTGGGAAAACAGAAGAAGATGCCCCAAGTCCTTAGTCCCCTGCATCTGACATGGAACAAGCTCCTGGCTCCTGGCTTCAGATTGGCTCAGCTCTGGCCATTTGGGGAGTGAAGCAACAGAATGGAAGACCTCTTTCTCTGGCTCTCCCTCTCTCTGTAACTCTTTCAGATAAATAAATCTTTAAAAAAAATCCTCCTTCCAACACACAAATAGGTGTTAAACCAAAAGTGGCTTTAGGTTATTCCCCCACACAGCCAGCTCCCCACCACCATTGGCACCCTAAAATCTGGCCTCTGCACCACCATCACCCTCATCCCTGCCCACACAGAGGCTGCCCCTGTTGATCACTAACTTTCCCCTCAATCCCTCAACATTTATTTCCCTAATGGAAACTTCCAGGATAGGAAGGAGGTGGCTGGGGAGAGGTGGGGGGGTGCTGTGGAGTAGAGGGAGGAAGAAAACTGGCAAGGTGAGGGCAGGGTCTGGGATGAGCATCACAATGTTCATGGCCCAGAGAAGGACCAAGACAAAGATGGGGAGTGTGTGGGGGTGGGTGGGGGAAGCAGCAGCAGTGGGAGGGGTTAAGGCGCCTCCATCCCACATCCTAGTGTCTGGGTTTGCATCCCAGCCCTGGCTCCTGGTTCCAGCTTCCTATTCATCTGCACCCTGGGAGGCAGCAGTGATGGCTCAGGTCACTGGGTTCCTGTTATTCACGTGGCAGACCTGAACTGAGTCCCTTCTCCCAGCTCCTGGTTCAGTCCAACCATGGCTGTTTTGGGCATCAGAGAGTGAACCCTCCCTCTCTGACTGGCACTCAAATAAACAAACAGAAATTTAGACAAACATTACACACACACACACACACACATACATACACACACACACACACACATAAAGGTAGGGGGAGCCCGAGGTTTTGTGTTCTTCACACAAAACCGGAAAGAAAAAAAAAAAAGTGTGAGCATGGTTTAAAAAATAATTTTAAGAAATAGGAAGGCATCCAGGTTGGGAGGGAGGCCTGGACCCTGAGGCCTGGCAGGGACCATAGATGTTGCATGGAGCAGTTCTGTGTTGAGGGTGGAATCCCACGCTGGCGCCCCAACACGTGGAACCCCGCAATTGGGGGAGGCCCTCTGATTCCTTCGTGAGTTTCTGTGTCAGGTTGGAGCCTGCAGAGGGAAGGCTGTGAATCAGGCCCTGGCCCTGCCTGTGTGTGCAGCACTGCCCCAGCAGAGGGCACGCAGGCAGCCTGGGCCGCAGAGGGCTCACAGGAGAGAGGCGGGGCCAGAGGGTGGGCTCCTGGTGGCTCAAAGACAGCTTCCTGGGTCCTCATCTAGGGAGCACCCATAGCTAGGACACCACCACCTGGAGCTCCAGACCTGACCCCGGTGGGGATCTGGCCCTTCCCAGGCTGTGAGCCAGCGGTCCCAGGCCAGGTGCCCCATGGCTGTCCTGTCGGGTGTGGCTGCCCCTCCCAGGCTGAGCACCCTCTTCCTCCCTGGGGACCCCCAACTCCTCCTGCTCACAGTCTCCAAGCTCCATAGACCCCAGGCTCCAGGGGTCCCCACTGCGTACCTGACACTTTGGGTCGGAAACATAGACCCCAACCAGGCTGCAGGGCTCCCCTTGCCCTAGAGGCTTCTCTGGGCCACAGCACCGTGGGGCCCCTCCCCCACCAAGGCCTGATTCACAGGGAGGTGACCTCAAGTGCTGAGGGGACCTTTGGGCAGCCCTGGGTTCAGCCTGGTCAGGCCCCGCTGCCTCTCCCCCTTTCTAGCCAGAAGAGGACTGAAGCTTCCAGGGTCTCAGGCAGCCAGCAGGGAAGGAGGGGGGTTCTGCAGCTCCCAGCCCCCTAGCCAGGGCACAGGCAGGACCCCTCCCTGAAACAAGAGTCCATGCCTGGAGCAGGGCCCAGAGACACAACAGTCAGCAAGCCTGTGCCCCACCACTGCCCCCTCGTGGATCCTCTGGTCCCTTAGGAGCCCTCACTCACCAGCTGTTCCCCCTAAAGTTCCCTAGGGGCAGGGTTGGGGGAGGGGCAGGCAGCTGTGGAAGGCAGAGACTTGTTAAAGCTGCCCCAGCCTCTCCACTTGCCTCCCCAGCTGCCTTCTGGAATCTGCTCCTGTCCCTGTCCCAGGGCTGTCACGCCCAGGAGTGCACTTGTAAACAGTGACTCCTGCACCCACATCCAGCTTTGTAGCCAGGAGCAGCCCTGGGCTTGTGGGCAGGGGTGCAAAGGCTCCCAGGGCTGCTCCAGCCTGGGAGCAGCCCAGCCACTCAATCCCTGGCCCAGGGCATCCCAGCAGCCCTAAGCATTCCAGCTGTCTCCTCCCCCACATGGAGGGAGGGCAAGGACAATCTCCTTCCTTCCAACAGGCCCTGGGAGACATCATCTGAGAGAGGCTGATCTTGGGGAAGGGGTCAGCTGCACACTCCTGCAACTTCCTCTTTGTGGGCACTCCAGGAACCTGGGTTACTGTGATGTGGGTTTTTCCAAACCCGCAAAGACCTGTCTCTGCCCTTCCAGGCTGTGGCTGTCCCCAAAGCCTTCCAGGTTCCATGTCCCTCGTGTCCTCTCCCTGAGCCCTCTAGTTCCCTGTCTGCAGCATGATCCAACTACAAACATAGCAGCTGCTGGGGTGGGGAGAGGGGAAGGGCTCTGATACAATGGGTTTATTTATAGGGCCCTACACTAGGGGCTCTGCAGCCCAGCTGCCCAGCCAGCCCATCTTAGCCCGGCCTAGGGGACTGAGGCCCCAGCATCTAAGTCCAAACTCTGCCATCTGTCATGACTGCTGTGACTTCCAGCCCATTGCTCAGTCCCTTCAGGCTCTGACCAAGGGTAAGGTTGGTCTAGACGGAACCATGGTTCCAGAAGTGTGACCCAAATGATCAGCCTTGGTACTCGCATTCTCTCACCAATGCACAAAGGCCATGTTTTGTGAAAACACAATTAACTGAACTCAGAAGTAAATGTCAGAATCCAGCCACCTTCTGCTAAGTCAGATAGGAGAGATTTTCAAAAACAAAGAGCAGTGGGGCTGGCGCTGTGGAGCAGTGGACTAAAGCCCCAGCCTGCAGTGCCAGCATCCCATGTGGGCACCAGCTCTCCACTGTGAATCCAGTTCCCTGCTAATGTACCAGGGAAAGCAGTAGAAGATGGCCCAAATCCTTGGGTCCCTGCACCCATGCAGGAGACTTGGAGGAAGCTCCTGGCTCCTGGCTCCAGATCAGATTGGCTCAGCTCTAGCTGTTTCAGCCATCTGGGGAGTGAACCAGCAGATGGAAGACCTCTCTCGGCCTATAACTCATTCAAATAACTAAAATAAATCCTAAAAACAACAACAATAAAATGAAGAGTAGTGATGGTCTTCTCACTTTTTCAATTTGTTTTTGGAAAATATGTGTATATATTTATATACAATCTATATTATAGGTATTTATTTGAAAGAAGAAAAACAAAAACACAGAAAGACAAAGATCTCCTACCTACTGGTTCACTCTCCAAATGCCTGCAACAGTCAGGGCTGGGCCAAGCTGAAGTCAGGAGCCAGGACCTCTAGCCAGGTCTCCCACATGGCTGGCAGAGACCCAAGACTGGAATCTGCTGCCTTCCCAGGTGCACATTAGCAGGAAGCTAAAATTGGGAGTGGAGCCAGGGCTCAAACCCAAGCACTCTGATTTGAGACACAGGCATTCCAAATAGCATCTTCACTGCTATGCCAAACACCTATCCAGGAAAATATATACGCTTTTCATAAAATGTGTTGAAGTGTAACGAGCCTTTTGATTGTTACTTTTAAATGAATTTACTAGATGTTTAAAACTCTTCAGTTCCAGCATAGCTCCCTAAGTCCAGGAGAGGTAAACAAAGTTAGAAAATTGCTTTTCTAGAACAGGGCTGTCCATGGAACTTTCTGTGATGATGAAGTGTGTGGTCTGTGGCCGATATGGCAGCCAGGAGCTACCTGTGGTTACTGAGCACCTGGAATGTGGCTAAGGGAGGAACTGAGTGCCGAGTTTAGCTCTGGAAAGCCACATACAGCTGTCTTCTCTGTACTGGACTGAACACTGCTTCTCGCTCTCTTCTGTGCCAGAAGAAAGCTTCCCATGCCCACCCCGGTCCCACCTGGCTCCCATGGCTCTCTGTGACAGCAGCTCTCTTGCACCCTTCTCCACTGTCCTCAAACTTCTCAGAGCCCTTTCTCTTCCCCCAGAGGCATATTGTCAGTTGAGGGGAACCCCAGAAGCCTCCTGCCACCATCCCCACCCAACCATGGGCCCTCTCTCTGACTCATCTCCAACGACTGCAGGGGGCTGCCCTTGCCCCAGCCAAGGTCAGATCCCCTGCCCCAGACCTCCCTTCTCCAAAGGGTTCCACTCCGTGAAGGGGTCTCTGCCATTGGCCGTAACTTCTCAGGCATCTCTCACCTTGAAAACAATCATCCCAGGTCCAGCACTGGCATATCGAGTAAAGCTGCCACCTGCAGTGCCAGCACCCTATATGGGTACTGGTCCGAGCCCCAGCAGTTCCACTTCAGATCCAGCTCTCTGCTGTAGCCTGAGAAAGCAATAGAGGATGGCCCAAGTCCTTGGGCCCCTGTACCTACCTGGGAGACCCAGAGGAAGCTCCTGGCTCCTGGCTTCGAATCAGCACAGCTCCAGCCATTGCTGCCAGTTGGATGGAAGACCTCTCTGTCTCTCTGCCTCTCCTTCTCTCTGTGTGTAACTCTTTTTTTAAATTTATTTATTTGACAGATAGAGTTAGACAGTGAGAAAGACAGAGAGAAAAGTCTTCCTTCCATTGGTTCACCCCCCAGATGGCTGCTACGGCTGGAGCCACATGCCTCCTCCTGGTCTCCCATGCAGGTGCAGGGGCCCAGACACTTGGGCCATCCTCCACTGCCTTCCTGGGCAACAGCAGAGAGCCGGACTGGAAGAGGAGCAACTGGTACTAGAACCTGGTGCCCATATGGGATTCCAGTGCCCCAGGTGGAGGATTAACCTAGTGAGCCACGGCACCGGCCCCGTAACTCTGACTTTCAAATAAATAAATCTTTTTAAAAAATCATCCTGTGACATTTCTCCAGATACTGTCTTCTTCTGCCCTCCAAAGACAAACTTCTCTGGATTTTTTAAAACTATTTTTAAATTGATAAATTTATTTGAGAGGCAGAGCTAGGAGACAGGCAGAGACCTTCCTTCCACAGGCTCATTTCCCAAATGCCCCCCAACAATTAATTGGTGCTTGGTTGGGCTGAAGCTGGGAGCCACGAACTCAATCCAGACTCCCACATGGGTGGCAGGAACCCAGTTACTTGGGCTGCCTCTTGGGGTCAGCAAGGCACAGCAAGCGGGAGTGGGCAGCCAGAGGCAGCCCTCTCCTGGGAGCCCCAAGCATCTTTAAGCTTAGGCCAAACAGCAACACACCACCTCTACCCCCACCCCCACTCCAAGCCAAACTTCTCCAATGAAAAAAGCGCAGTAACTACCACAATGGTAAACCCAACCAATAGCTTTCCATCTTCACAGCCTTCTCAGGTGTTAGGTGGCCACTGCATCCTGAATTTTTCAGAAAGCCTTGCAACATCGCAGACAATCCACCCATCTAAAATCTATAGTTCAGGGGTTTTAGTATCAATGGAAATACTCCTACATGCACAATATCACCAGTCAACTGTAGGAGTGAAGTACTCCATGTGGGTCTCCCATGCCAATGCAGGGGCCCAAGCACTCGGGCCCAGCTTCTGCTGCTTTCCCAGGAACACTAGCAGGGAGCTGGATTAGAAGTGGAGCAGCCAGGACTCAAACCAGTGCTCTGATATGAAGCGCTGGTGTTGCAACCGGCGGCTTAACTCACTGTGCCGCAACACCAACCCCTATTGCCTGCTTTTCTGATTCCAGGCACCCCAGTAATTGCAAAGTGGCATTTCACTGTGGGGCTGTTTGTAGCGGTTCAGATGACCCAGCATGTTGAGCAGATGATGGATCATCTATCTCCCTTGGAGGTGTCTACACAAACATCACCCTTCCGTGTACACACACACACACACACACACACATGCACACACACATGCTTGAATGAAGCACAGTAGCATGTTCTTCTCCCTGTTCTACACATCTTTCTTTAGCAGAACCATTTTTAGAAAATGAAGCCACAGACTTTACTTGGCTCTTAGCAGTTTTTCCACTGAGGTTCTGTTCCAAGATCCAATCCAGGATGCCACATTGTACAGTCCCCAGGTTCTCCTACCATGAATTCATGACTGTTCCCCAACTCTCTCCTCTACTTCTATCAGCTGACGCTGCCGGAGGGAGCTGGCTGGCATTTTGGAGAATGTCGTCCAGTTTGAGTCTGAGGTTATGGATTCTGGGGAAGGGGGCTAGCATGGAGGTGAAGCAGTGCCCCCCCCAGGGATGTCCATTATGTCAAGACAGTGGATTACCCGTGATCCTTCAGTCGGGAGGTGTCTCCCACGGGGCTGGCCATTGTCAAGTTTGCTGTTTTTCCTTCTGTAACACATATGTTGAGGGGCAATACTTTGAGACCATGCAAGTATCTTGCTTCTCCAATTTCTACCTGCTAATTTTAGGATTGATCCATGGATCTTGCTGGTGGCAATAATTGTCAGTGTGCTAATGATGATTTTCCATTTTCCCCACTCCTTTTACATTTGTAAACTGGAAGTTTTCTGTAAGGAAGAATTGTGCCTCGACCTCCGTTCATTTGATTAGACATTTATATTTGCATGGACTCGCTGGATATGGATTCTGTTCTTTGGGTTATAATCCAATGACATCATCACTTATTTCATAGCTTGAATTCCAGCGTTGGCCACTGAGAATTCATTCAGGTCGGTTCTGTGCACTTCTCACACATCTCCACTGTCACCTGAGTGCATCCTTGCTTTCTTGTCTTTTTTTAAAGATTTATTTTATTTATTTGAAAGACAGAGTTACAGAGAGAGGTAGAGACAGAGAGAGAGAGGTCTTCCATCTGCTGGTTCACTCTCCAAATGGCCACAATGGCCAGAGCTGTGCTGATCGGAAGCCAAGAGCCAGGCGCTTCTTCTGGGTCTTCATGTGGATGCAGGGGCCCAAGGACTTGAGTTATCTTCTGCTGCTTTGCCAGGCACATTAGCAGGGAGATGGACTGGAAGTGGAGTGGCCAGGACTCAAAACTGCACCCATATGGGATGTCCATGCTGTGGCTGGGGCTTTAACCCACTGCACCACAGCACTGACCCTTCATCCTTGCTTTCTGACACCATAAGATGTCCCGTGCTTAGCTTGTGTTTTCCCTGCCATAACTACTCTTCCAAGAAGTGCTATCAGAGCATGCTTCTAAAACTATCGATCTGATTGTGTCCCTCCAACTTTAATCATCCACAATCTCCTACTGTTTGGGAGTAACCAAGAAGTCTCGCTGTGGTCTGGCCCCAAAACAATTCTTTCACAAAAGGTTTCCTGGGCTCAGGCAATGCACACAGACCTCTCTTCTGCAAGTGCCTGTAGGACCCGTGTTTCAAAGCGGAAGGCATGCTGCTCTTCAGTCCTCCTGTTGTGGGGGTGGGAGCTCCATGAAAAACTCCCTGCCTGTATTGTTGGATGTTCTGCACCAGCCAGTGCACCACTCCTGACAAGGAGTCTGAGGCCCAGAGACCCCTGACCCATGCCCCCACTTACCCTGCCCCACCCAGGGATGGGTGATTTGCTTTCATTCAAACCAGAAAAAAACCAGAAAGACAGGACAGCTAAGAGAACACACTGGGCTCACAGGGTCCTCCTAGAGATCCCCCATTCATCCCCATGTGACAAACCATGCTGAGGGACAGGCACGGGGCATCTTCAGATCTGTCCTTGACATTGAGATGGCCTTCTTGAAGCTGTTCACCCACTCCCAAGCCTTGCTGACTGTCCTGTGGTATCTCCTAGTTAGGCAAAGAGGACTAATTTATCCATTCTAAAATGGCTCATATGAGCTTCAACGCTGGGTATCAGTTGGGGGAGCAATTCAGAGAAGGGGCAGCTCTTTTTTTGGATTTCTTGGTGCTTTTAGTCTAGTAAGGGACTAAACAGGCAGGTACAAAAAATCAGTAGTATTTCAGTGCAGGCATCTGAGCTAGTGTTGAGACATTGTTTGGGATGCCCATATCTGCTCCTGGAGTGCCTGAGTTACAGCACCAGCTCCCACTGAGGATTCCAGCTTCTTGTTAATGCAGACTCTGGAAGGCAGCAGTGATGGCTCATGTAAGTGGGTTGCTGACCCCCATATGGGGGACCTGGATTGAGTTTCTGGCTCCTGGCCCTGGCCCTGGCCCAGTGCCCCCAATGACTGCAGGCCTTTGGAGAATGAACCAGTGGATGAGAGCTCTTTCTCTCTCTCTCTCTCCAAGTTAACCAGTGCATGATAGCCTCCTCTCTCTCTCTCACTCTCTCTCATATTTTTTTTAATTTGGAAAGAGTAAAGAATCAGTAGCATTTCCTACACATCAACAATGAGCTATTAAAAAAGCAATTAAGAAAATTCCATATACAATAGCTACAAAATAATAGCACACTCAGAAATAAATTTAACCCAGGAGGTGAACAATCTCTACATTGAAAACTAAAACACAATGATGAAAGAAATTGGAAAGGACACAAAGAAAGAAAGATATCCCATCTTATGGATTAGAAACTCAATATTGTTAAAACAGTCATGCTATCCAAAGCAATATACAGATTCAATACAATCCGTATCAAAAGTCCCATGACATTTTTCACAGAAATAGAAAAAACAATTCCTAAAATTTATATGGAGGGGGACTGGTGTTGTAACATAGTGCGTTAAGCTACCATCCATGAGGCCAGCATGCCATATGGGTGCTGGTTAGTTTCCTGGCCACCACATTTCCAATTCAGCTCTCTGCTAACACACTTGGGAAAGCAGCAGAAGGTGGCCCAAGTCCTTGGGCTCCTGAACCCATGTGGGAGACCCAGAAGAAGTTCCTGGCTCCTGGCTTTGGCCTGGCCCAGCCCTAATCCTTGGGCCACTTGGGGCCAGATGGAAGCTTGCTTGCACTCTCGCTCTCTCTCTCTCCCTTCCTCCCATCTTCCCTCTCTGTAATTCTGCCTTTCAAATACATAAATAAATCTATTAAAAGATTCATAAGAACTGTAAGAGACCTCAAACAGCCAAAGTAATTTTGAACAAAAAGAACAAAGTTGGAGGCATCATACTATTTGATTTGAAGTCTCGTACAAAGCTACGGTAATCAGCAGCATGTTGCATAAAAGCAGATACCAAATGATAAAGAGTACAGAACACACATCTACATTCAACTGATTTTTGAACAGAAATGTCGAGAATACAAAATGGAGAAAGAATAGTCTCTTCTACAAACAGTACTGGAGATGGGGGCATTTGGTGTAGAAGTTAAGACACCACCTGGTATGCCCTTATGTCATGCAAGAGAGTGCCTGGATTTGAGTGCTGGTTCAGCTCCTTATTCCCGCTTCCTGCTAACTATCATCCTGGGAGGCAGCAAGTGAGGGCTAAGTCCCTGCTACCCACAAGGAAGACCCTGACTGAGTTCCTGGCTCCTGGCTTTGGCCTGGCCCAGCCCTGGCTATTGTGGACATATGGGGAGTGAACCAGCAAATGGATGACTTCTCTATGTCTCTGTCTCTCTGTCTTTCAAATAAATAAAAATAAAGTGTTGGTAAAACTGGATACCCATAAGCAAAAGAATGGAATTAGACCTTTATCTCACACTGTACAAAAAAAAATGAACTCATAATGGGTTAAAGACTTAAGCATAAGACTTGATACTATAAAACTACTAGAAGAAAATATAAGAGAAATATTCCACGATACTGGTCTTAATGATTTTTTGTGGGCATGACCCCAAAACACAGACACTAATCAAAAATAGACCAATGAGATTATATCAAACCAAACAGTTTTTCACAACAAAGGAAACAATCAACAAAGTGAAGAGACAACCTGTGGAATGGGAGAAAATATTTGCAAGCCAAACATCTGACAAACAGTTAACAGCCAACATTATATAAGGAATTCAACTCAATAACAAGAAATCCAACGACCCAGTTTAAAAAATTGGGCAAAGAACCTGACCTGGACATTTCTCAAAAGCAACAAATAGGGCTGGAATTGTGGTAAAGCTGCTGCTTGGGAGGCAGACAACCCATATGGATGCTGGTTCAAGTCCCAGCTGCTCCACTTCCAATCCAGCTCTCTGCTAATGTACATGGAAAAGCAGCTGACAATGGCCCAAGTACTTTTGCCCTTGCACCCACATGGGAGAACTGGGAAGTTCCTGGCTCCTGGCTTTAGCCTGGTACAGCCCTGGCCATTGCAGCCATCTGGGGAGTGAAACCAGTGGATGGAAGATTCTCTCTCTCTCTCTCTCTCTCTCTCTCTCTCTCTCTCTACCAGTCTCTCTGTAACTCTGCCTTTCAAATAAATAAAAATAAATTTAAAAAAAGATAAAAACACAACAAACAGCCAACAGCTACAAGAAAAAAAAATAAAGCTCAACATCCCTAATCACTAGAGAAATCAATTAAAACCACAATGAGACATCACCTCCCACCTGTTTGAAGAGCTATTATCAAAAAGACAAAAGATAATTGTTGGCAAGAATGTGGAGAAAAGGGAATGCTTGCACATGGTTATTGGGAATGTAAATTAAAGCAGCCATTATGGAAAAAATTATGGAGGCTCCTCAGAACATATGACCCAGCAATCCCATTACTGGGTATACATCCAAAGGAATTGAAATCAGTATGTCAAAGAGATATCTACAGTCTGATGTTCATTGCAGCTTCACTCACACTATGAACCAACCTAAGTGCCTCCTGACAAATGATAGAGAAAGAAAGTGTGGTATATATGTCTCAAAGAATACTAGTCAGCTTTAAAAAAAGAAGGCAATCTTGTCCTTTGTGACAGCATAGATAAAAAGAAAATAAGGCAGACACAGAAAGACAAATACTGGCTATATGATCTCACTTACATGTCTACGAAAGCCCAATTCAGCCACAGAAGAGAACAGACTGATGGTCAGTTGCAGTCTGGCAGTCAGATGGGGGAGACATTGGTCAAAGGCCACAAACTTTCAACTGGAGATAAGTTTAAGAGATGAACCACACAGCATGGTGAGCAGAGTGAATATGGAAGACACTTGAAAATTGCCAACAAACGAATTTTCCCCATTCTCACCACAAAAAAGTATATGAGAGAATAGATGTTACTATATGAATTAGCCTGATTTAGCTATTGTGTAATACACACATGTATATATATATCAAAATATCATGTTGTATGCTATAAATATACACAATGCTAGTCAATTTAAGAAAAAAAAGGACATGTAAGTAAAGAGTTGTACTGTGAGGGAAGTTCCACAAATGCAGGTGTTGGGAGGATTTTTAAAATCAGGAGGGAAACACAGAGCCCTTAAAGATAGACAGGGTTTAGATCTTTGTGAGAGAAAGCAGAAGGAGCCTCTCCAGGCAGAAAGAAAGGCAGACACAGAGAAAGGAGGCAGAAACCATGGGTAGACACAAAAACAGTGACTCAGGGCAGCAGGATCTGAGGGCATTTCAAGGTGAGTGCTTCCTGCTCTGTGGCTCAAGCCAGTATTCCTCTCCTATCCTCTGGTGGACTCAAAGCTCTCACAACTTCACCATGTTCTGGGTGTAACCAGGGCTAGCTGCCGGGTGCCACAGTAGAGTCTTGGCAGAGGGGGACAGCAGAGGCGACAGCAGAGCTGACAGCTGGAGCTTCAGCCACCTGCGCTCAGATCTGAGAACCAGAAAGGGCTTATGGCCTGTCGGGCTGCACCTGCAGACTCAGATTTGGGCAAATATCTTCCTAGTCCCTCACGCCTGCTCCCAGTACCCATTCCTCCAAGCTTTACTCCCACCAGGTTGCAGAGCACAGCAGAGCCACCGGGGAGGAGCTCCTGGCTTTGATGCTGCCTTTCCACACAAGGCCTGCAAACTTCCCAGGAAGGCAGTGGGGGAGGAGAGAGAAAGGAACAGTGAAGCCAAGAGCCTTAGCTTTCTTCTCTCTCCTGAGGGACAGGAAGAGAGGTGCAGTCTACAGAGGAAATGAGAAGCAAACACTCCCCACCCCAACTTCCCCTCAGTGGAGTGGAGAGCAAAGCTCCAGCTTCAAGAGGCTGTATGGTGGGGATGAGGGCGGAGGCATTAGTGGAGGCATTATCATCTGGTCCTCTTGTTTTGGATGCAATAAAACTCAAGGCCCCCAGCACATCCCTGCCTCTTTCTAACTCTGACTTTAAAATTAAATAAATCTTAAAAACAAACAAAAGAAATCAGGCTGAGAAACAGCAGTGTTCCAGGTCATGTGGCGCTGTCTGTGCCATTGACTCCAGCCCCCAGCCCAGGTGCGCGTGTCCTTTCCCTTCCTGTCACGCCTGCAGTATAATAACTGTATAATTACTTGATTAATGGGGACCTTTGGGTCACCATTATATCCTTAGACTGGCACACAGGAGACTCTTTTTTTTAAAGATTTGTTTTATTTACTTGAAAGAGTTACACAGAGAAAGAAGGAGAGGCAGAGAGAGAGAGAGAGGTCTTCCATCTGCTGGTTCATTCCCCAATTGGCCACAATGGCCAGAGCTGTAGCCATCGGAAGCCAGGAGCCAGGAGCTTCCTCTGGATCTCCCACACGAGTGGAGTGGTCCAAAGACTTGGGCCATTTTCCACTGCTTTCCCAGGCCATAGCAGAGAGCTGGATTGGAAGTGGAGCAGCCGGGACTTGAACCAGTGCCCATATGGGATGCCAGCACTGCAGGCAGTGGCTTTATCTTCCACGCCACCGCACCGGCCCCATGCAGGAGATTCTAAAGTCTCTGCTGATGGAATGAATGGGCTGCCTGTAGTTTGAGACCTCTGGTTTGGGCCTTAATCCTGGCCTTGGAAGGAATTTCAGTGCATGAAGGCGGATGAACCCTACTCATGGCTTGGGATCCACTTGGGGGGCCTGGGGATGGGTGGTAAGGCTGGTGTCACAGTCTGAATGCATCTGTCCCCCCAAAACTCATATGGGAAGTGACTGGATCATGGGGACAGTGCCCTGTCCATCCATGAATGAAATCTGTACCCAAGAGACCTCACTCCTTCCATCAAGGGAGGGCAGTGAACCAGCTCTGGCATCTCTTCGTGAGCCATCACTGACATCCAAGCTGCCCATGCCTTCATATTTGGACTTCTCTGCCTCCAAAACTGAGAAATCAATGTCTGCTGTTTATCAGCCACTGATTTATGGCATTTTGTTACGGCAGCTTGAAAAGACTACGACAGCCAGAAACTGGGGACTTGACAGGGGCTGTGGGAAAGATCCGTGCACAGCTGGGTGCTGCCGGCAGACAGGCGACAGACTGTGGTGCTTTGGATAATAGTAGGAGAAAAAGAGTCCATAGTTTTATTTGTCTTTGTGTAAAGAAACTGGAGGGACATATAAGAAAACAATAAGTGGTTACCATGGGGCTGGAGAGGATGTTGATGGGAATGGGATTTCTCAGTGCATGCCTTTTGATACCATTTTAATTTCTAAACTATGTTAAAGAATCTAAAAAATGATCCAGTGGGAAAAAAATAAAACCTTAAAGGAATCAAACCACTCAACCAGGAGATTTGTAAGGCTCCCAGCTGTGGCTTTCCATCCTCTTCCTACAGGAGGAGGTGGGGACAGGGCCCTGGGACAAGAGAGCAGTTGTGGGGTTGTGGCCAGAGGCACGTGGAGATCAGACCAGGGGATGTCAGCACCTCCACTTCGGTTCGTCCCTGAGACCTCACCCTGGGCTGAGAGCGAGGCCCTGCTACCCCCAGGGTGTGCTGTGGGCCTCTCCATGAGTCAGGAGTAGGTCAGGGTGGCTTCTGCTGGGGTGACAGCTGGGTTCCTTCTACCTCCCTGGGGATGGGGAGAAAGTTAAGGGCAGAGGCAGAGGGGGGTTGGTTGGGGCAGGTGGGGGTGAGGCAGGATGAATGATTCCTGCAAGTGCCTGTGGCTGCTGTGGACAGGTTCTAGGGGTGTCTCAGCAGACAGTTGCACAAAAGGGCAATTGCAGGCCCCACATCAAGCTAGCTGGGCAGGAGGTGGGCTCCAGGCCCTGGGAGCTGCAGCTGTTAAACCTCAGGGCCACACTACAGGAGTTCCAGGGGGCCCTCACAGCCCTGTCTAGGAAAATTTCACCCCCTACCTGGAGGGCCCCGGGGGCCACAGAGCTACAGGAGAGTGAGAGCTGAAGCCCAGGCCCCCAGCCCTGCAGGCCACGGCAGGTGCAGCAGCACTGGGCTTCTGTCCCTTTACAATCTCTACACATTTTTGTCTAACAGCTTGGTGCTGCTGGAGCACTCCAAGAGAGCAAGGACTGGCCTTAAGGTTCAGGGTGCTGTGCCCGACGGGCTGTTTCCCAGCAGCTGCTGGGTTTTCAGAAATCAGTGAAAATAGCAATGAAAATTCACCTTAATAACAGCCTGGCCTCCCCAGGCCTCTTTCATCTGCGTGACTCCCAGAGCTGAGAAAACGGTAATGACTGAGAGGCTGCCACACCCCAGTGATGTGAGCAATGGCTGGGAAACTGAGGCCGGGGGAGCAGTTCCCCTCACACAGATCCAAGGCTATGGGTGCCAAGGGCTGCTGGGCCGTGGGAACCCCAAGGGACCAGCTCTACACTTGCTGTGTGTTGGGAAGATGCTGATGACAGGGACATGTACTCCAGAGCCATCCAGACCTGGGCTTGGGGAGAAGATGAGGAGAGGCTCCACATATGTGTCCCAAGCCTCCTTCCTGCAGCAACCTGGGCTGGGAGTTCTTGAGCTCACGCACCCTGGTCCCAAGGGGTTGCACAGCAGGCTGCCTGGGCAGCCCTGCAGTCTTCACTGTGTGCTCAGGAGCCCAGGGTAAGGGAGGACTCAGCCCTCCAAGCAGCGCCATGCCACAGGCACAGTCCATGAGTGGGGGGACTGTGGAGGGTACTTGCAGCCAGGAAGGTGGCTCAGGTCAAGAAAGAAATCAGAGGGGGTGGTGGGGCAGAAGGACTGGCGTTATGGTACAGCCAGTTAAGCCGCTGCTTACAATGCTGGCATACGTATCAGAGTGCTAGTTGATTCCTGGCTGTTTTGATTCTGATACAGCTCCTTGCTAATGCACCTGGGAAGGCAGGAGGGGATGGCCCAAATGCTTGGAACCCTGACACCCATGTGGGAGACTCAGACGGAGTTCCTGGCTCCTGGCTTCAGCCTGGCCCAGCCCCGGGCCATTTGAGGAATGAACCAGTGGATAGAAGACCCACCCTCCCTGTGCCATCACTCTGCTTTTCAAATAAATAAATACACCTTTAAAAAAGTGGGGAAGGGGTGGCCGTTTAGTCTGTAGTTAGGACACCTGGGCCCCATATCAGACAACCTGGGTTCGATGCCCAATTCCATTCCAGACTCCAGCTTCTTGCTAATGCAGATTCTGAGAGGTAGTGGTTCCTGCTACCCATGTGGGAGATCTGGAGTGAGTTCCTGGCTCCCAGCTTCAGCCCTGAGCCAGGGGCATTGTGGGTATTTGAGGAAAGAACACTCCTGTCTCTCTTGTAAATTTTTTAAATTTAATTAAGAAAAATAGACCTGGAAGACTGCTTCTTGGAGACCCCAGCCTGTCTTTGCAAACCTCTTCTATCCTTGGCACTGATCCTAGAATCATGAGGTCCTTCTCCTTTCTGGTCACTCCTGCAGGAGGCCCAGCTGGCTGATAGCCATGATAGGCAGAGTCACAGAAGGCGAAAGATCTTTCACCACTGTGGCCACACAGGAAGCAGCAGGAGAACCTGCAGTGCAGATCCACCCAAAACCTACCACGCGCCTGGTACTGTGACAGATGGTGGGGACAGACACATGCTCAGCCCTGGGGGACCCTAAGGGCCAAAACAGGCAGCAAAGCAATGACCTTGTCCTCCAACCTTGCAGAACAGTGTCTGGGGCAAGTATGAAGAGTCTTGTCCTAAGGAATTTAAAGTTGGTTTTCTCGAGCATGTTAGCTGACAGAGCTCCTGGGGACCCTGTGTAACACTCTGACCCTTCAAGAGCCCAGATTTCTGCAACTGCAGGCAACATTTGCCCAAATCTCCCTCATGAGTGAAAAATTAAGGCAGATTGGTATCACGTGAAACTACAGGCCGCAGTCAGGAGTCCTGCCTCCTACGCTCACCACTGCATGAGTCACGTCCCCCTCTGGCCTTCAGTGCCTCCATTCTTAGCACAAGGGTGGTGGAGTCTGTCTCCAGGATCCCTTCCAGTCTGTGGCTCCAGGTTGTTTTGATGCAGTGGCAGATCCCAGACTGATTTACATAAATTTGCATGTTCAACTGGAAATCCCAAGCTCCAAAGATAGAAAATCCAATCAGTCCATTAGTGCAGCCAGACTAAGTTCTGGAGGAGCCTGCTGAGTTGGGGTGATGGCCGGCCGGTGGTACTGGTTGTGGACTGGGGTAGGGGCTGGGAGAAACAGGAGCAAGAAAGGACATCCGTGCAAGGAGAAGTGGATCCAGTGATCCAGGAGCAATGGGGCCAAGAACCCCGCTTCGGCTATCAGGCAAGAGTCCTTTCTCTTGCTTCTAACAGGCTTCTGGCTGGCGAGCCTCAGAGCCACACTGCAGGAGGGAACAGCAGCTCTGCCTAGCAATAGGTGACCCTCCACCATTAACTATTTTCTGGGAGCTTCCATTATCCCCCCTGAGAGCTCACAGCTGTGAGGGCCGCTTCCTTGGGTCTAACCTACATACCCCCATAGGCAGCAGGGCTTTCCCCAAAGAGCCAATAGAGGAAAAAGTAATGCAAAACATGCCCTGTGTCTAACCCCAGGGCCTCTCTAACCACCTCCTCCCCTTCACCTGCGGGTCCAAGGGTGCAAACAGAGCAGCAAAGGTCTTTGGCTCTTGGGCTGGAGAGCAAGTCCCAACCTGCAAGAAGCAGGCTGGCAAAGGTAGGGCAAGGGCTGCTTCTCCTGGCTGCGGTGGGGCTGGCATGGCAGGCATGGCAGTACCTAGCAGGCTGGCCAGCTTGGGAGCTGGGGCTGTGAGTGCAGAGGTGAGCTGGGTAGGGCCAGGGTGTGGGATGGGCAAGAGCAGTGGGACCCTCCTTTCCTAAGAGGGTGGATGATTGTGCTATGTTCCCTGGCCCAGATCCTAAAACAAGTCCCAACAGCTGAGATGCAAACTGTCTCCTGGGAATCTGCTTACCCTGTTGCCCCTGGCTGCCTCCTCCTCTCTCAACCCCTCCCCAAAGGCCCAATTCAAAGACTAGCTGGGTCAGTATGTCTCTCCAGAGGCCCTGATGGGTGGGCTAAACCTCAGCCAGCAGGAGTTCATAGCCCAGGGAAGAGCAGAACAATGGCTGTTCTTGGGCAGGAGCAGGGAGTCTGCTCAAGTTCTCTCTCTCTCTCTTTCTTTTTTTTTTTTTTTTTTTGACAGGCAGAGTGGACAGTGAGACAGTGAGAGAGAGAGACAGAGAGAAAGGTCTTCCTTTTGCCATTGGTTCACCTTCCAATGGCCGCCACAGCTGGTGTGCTGTGCCTGGCGCACCATGCTGATCCAAAGCCAGGAGCCACATGCTTCTCCTGGTCTCCCATGGGGTGCAGGGCCCAAGCACTTGGGCCATCCTCCACTGCACTCCCGGGCCATAGCAGAGAGCTATCCTGGAAGAGGGGCAACTGGGACAGAATACGGCGCCCCGACCAGGACTAGCTGGACTGGAAGAGGAGCAACCTGGACAGAATCTGGTGCCCCGACCAGGACTAGAACCCTGTGTGCCGGCGCCACAAGGTGGAGGATTAGCCCCTTGAGCCATGGCACCGGCCATGCCCAAGTTCTCATTCCAAGTAACTGTGATTTAGATGCACGCACATCACCCAGCACCCTGGTCCCAGAAGAGCTTTCTCCCCCCTCAATTCAAGGCCAAGATGTGGAAGGGAGGCGCTTTCTAGTCCAGACGCTGGGTTTTAAAAATGAATGCAACTGGTCGGTGCCACAGCTCACTAGGCTAATCCTCCTCCTGCAGCGCAGGCACCCCGGGTTCTAGTCCTGGTCGGGGCACCAGATTCTGTCCAGGTTGCTCCTCTTCCAGTCCAGCTCTCTGCTGTGGCCCAGGAGTGCAGTGGAGGATGGCCCAGGTCCTTGGGCCCTGCACCCACATGGGAGACCAAGAGAAGCACCTGGCTCCTGGTTTCGGATCAGCACGGTCCGCCAGCCGCAGCATCCCAGCCGCAGTGGCCATTGTGGGGTGAACCAACAGAATAAAGGAAGACCTTTCTCTCTCTCTCTCTCTCTCACTGTCTAACTCTGCCTGTAAAAAAAATGGATGCAAATGAGCCCCAGAGAGGAATCTATGGTGGCTAAGGTCACACAGCAAGCTTGGAAGAGCAGGAACCCAGAGCAGAGCCCCTGACTCAGTCTGAACTGACAGCATTTTGCACCCGAGCACGTGTGTTTCCGACTGCCTCTGCTGAGATGTGCTGGTGAAAAAGAGCCTTAGTGCCTGCAGCCTAGGGCAGGGGCCTCTCTGACCTTTCCATGTCTCCCAGGAAGCACTGAACTGCAGAAAGACACTGGAAGGGCTGAAGCCACCCCAGACGCAGAACACAGACTTGGAGAACAAACTTGAACTATACAGGACAGTATCCATCTCCCCAGACAGGAATACACTTGATTTTTCTGGGGGTCAAGAAACCACTAATCCCAAACTGTGGAGGGGAGGGCGGGAAAGGGGGAGAAGGTATCAATTTGAGAAGTGAATTTTGTGTCTCTCTGATCGCCAGAAAAGGAATCTACAAAAAAAAAGGGGGGGGGGGTGGGTAACCAGCAGGCCCTTGGTCTGTCTGCAGCCAAGTCCTGGCACTAGATTCCTTCTCCCCAAAGAACTGAGCACACAATGGTTAGACGCCGACCCTGTCACTGCCTCTCCCAGACCTCTTGCTGCAAACCACTTCCTCTGGCTGGCAAGGAGGACCCACCCCGGGCTGGGGGCTTAGCAGTAAGGAGGGAATAAAGGGATCGCCTCTCCAGCTGGGGGACCCCTGGCTCCCCAGGCAGGCAGGCCTCTAGCAAGCAGCAGGCTTGGATGGGTTCAGTGATGCAGGCCTGAGCAGCCTGGAAAACCAGGCCCCTGGGAAGTGAGGGCTCTCTGTGCCCCTGGGGCAGTGCCAGGGCTTTGGGGAAGGAGAGAGGAGCTGGGGTCGATTTCCTAGTGGGGCTGAGCCAAGGGAGTGCCTGGCACAGATACATTCTCTGCATTCTTCTAGCAAGGCAGCCAGGACCTGTGGGCCTGTTTCCCAAGCGCTTCCCCCATCCCCTGCCTCCCTCCCTCAGCTTCTCTTCAGCATGCAGCCCTGTGAAACCTCGGCAGGGTCGCGCGTGAACACCGGGTCTCTCTTGGCCTCTTCCTGCCTCCCCCACAGCTGCCCCCGGCCACGGGGACTGAAGGAGTGCGCAGAGGAGCCCCAGGCTGGTTCCCGCGCCTGCGCTTTGAGGACAGCACCCCACCACCACCCTCCAGCACACACACATACACCCCCTCTCCGCCAAGCGGCACCTGATGGGTGGGGTGCACGGCTGGGACAAGGTCAGTCTTTCAAAGAGGGAGGCAGGCCCCCGGAGCATCCTCCACTCCCGAAAGTTTCACTTATGGGGCCTCAGAGTGTGCCCGAGGATAGCGTGGGGGGGGGGCGGCGGGGTGAGGTGGGGAGGACAAGTCCCAGTGTGACCCCCACCTGGCGAGGGGAGAGTGCAGCGGAGCGAGGGGCGCGCAGCCAGGTGCGAGCAGAAAGCCCTGGCGCCCCCTCGGACCCAGGGCTGCCGCCAGAGACTCACCCTCCACAACCCCAGGCTCCGCCAGAGCTTACAGACCCCCGCCACCGCCCCATTGTCGCCGTTTAAATCGAAGTAGGCCTGGAACTCACCGAAATCAGAAGTCCAGGGCAGGCCGGATGCGCCGGGTCCAAGAACGCGGCTCTGAGGCTGGGGGTGGGGGTGGAGAAAGCGGGTGCAGGAACCGCCTCCCGCGTCAAGACTTTAAAGGGGCCAGGGAGCCCCGCCCCTCACCCAGGCCCCGCCTCTCTCCTCCAGCGCAGCCAATCCGCGCTCATCCCGGGTGCGCGCCCCTCCCAGTCCGCTCCAGATGTTCCCAGGACGAAAGCGAAGTTGGCCCGGCTGGCACAGGGCGCTTCCGCCAGGGCGGGAGGACCTCCTATCCCGCTATAGAGAAGCGCTCTTCTCTGGCCCCGCGGGCCTGGGGCATCTCCTGGGCCCGGGGAGGGGACTCTGAGCGCGGGCGCACAGGCATGTGATCTGCTCTGTGGGGCTGGGCGTGCACGTGTGTCCGTGGTGGTGAGCGGCGGGGCGGTGTTTGTAGTTTGCCTTCCTGCATACATGTTGGGTGTAAATCCTGGGGAAGAGGTTGGAGTGCCTCCTTGTTCCTCTGCGAGAATTGGTCCTCCCGGGGTAACGTGGAAAACTGGGCGCTAGAACAGGCTCCCCTCTTCCAAGAGCACTGCTGGCCGTGTCCTCGCTGCCTTAGGCGGGGGAGGGCTGCGCAGATAAAGGACACAGCCGTGTTTCTGTAGCAGTGGGGGACCAGTCCCAACCACCTCCAGAAAACCAGCACGAAGGCCCCTTTTGGAGGCCCCTTGCATCCCATTCTCATTGGTTCCTAAGCATCTTTGGATACCATAATGTCCCGACCGGCCCGCAGTGTAGTGTACGTAGGTTATGCAGGTTCTGAACTGGGTTCCACAGGAAAATACAAAGGATCCCTGGGCATGGTCTGCCCATTTTATTAAACTTGCTTCTGTGGCGGGTGTTCACAGGATGTGACTTAAAATGTGTTGGTCCGCAGAAGGGACATAGAAACTCCGGGAACATAAAGTGTTCAGATTGGCTAGGATTAGTTAAATTTGTCTCTGAGGGAGACTTCTTATTTAAAATGGATTTGAAGGACAGAGAGGATTCAGGCAGAGTGAGGACACAGACTCAGGCAGGAAAGAGCAGATCATTACTATCTGTATGGGACGTAAACAAATCACCTTTGTAGGCTAGGAAGCAGAAGCTAATGGGAGATTCTGTGTGGAGACTGGGATGTAGATATAGATTTGACAAGCTGATGAGCAAGAAGCCATCCTAGGCTCTCAAGCACAGGGTTAGCATGATGAAAAGGGTGCCTGAGGAAGCTTATTGTTGGTGCCTTTAAAAAAAAATGGCATGATAGGGGCTGGCACTGTAGTGTAGAAGGTTAAGCCTTCTGCCTGCAGTGCCAACATCCCATATGGGCACTGGTTTGAGTCTTGGGTGTTCCACTTCTGATCCAGCTCCCTGATAATGTGCCTGGGAAAGCAGTAGAAGATGGCCTTGGACCCCTGCACCCACGTGGGAGACCCGGAAGAAGCTCCTGGCTCTCGGCTTCTGCCTGAGAAAGCCCTGGCTGTTGCAGCCATTTGGAGAGTGAACCAGCAGATAGAATGCCTCTCTCTCTCTCTTTCTCAGTATTTCTTTCAAATAAGTTAATTAAATCCTTTTTTTAATGCATTACGGTTACTCCCACCAATGTGCTCATCTTTTTGTTTAAAAATTTTCTTTCTCTGGGGCTGGTGTTATGGTACAGTGGGTTAATCCACCATCTGAGATGCTGGCATCCCACACTGGAGTACTGGTTTGAGTCCCAGCTACTCTACTTCTAATCCAGCTCCCTGCTGAAGCTTCCCTTCCCTGGGAAGGCAGTAGAGGATGCCCCAAGTGCTCGGTCCCCTGCCACCCACATGGGAGACCCAGGATGAAGTCCCTGACTCCTGGCTGCAGCTTGGCCCAGCCCTGGCTATTGCAGGCATTTGGGGAGTGAACCAGAGGGTAGCTCTCTCTCTGTCACACTGCCTTTCATAAAAATGATTAATCAAACACTTCTGAAAATGATAACACCATCATGAGACAATGTAAGATTGTAAAGACAAGACCATTATTTGAGATAAGAAGAAGAGTCTATTAGGAAAGAAACAAACTGAGAGGCAGAGAGACAAAGAGAGCACCCATCACTAGTTTACTCCCCAAATGCCTATGACAGCTGGCGCTGGGCCAGGCCAAAGTTAGGAGCCAGAACTCAAACCAGTTTTCCCATGTGGGTGGCAGGAACTCAAGCACTTGAGCCATCACCACTGTCTGCTAGTGTTCTAATGCAAGAAGGCTTCTATCAGGAGCCAGAGCTGGGCACGGAATCAAGTCACTCTGATAGGGGTGCAGGCACCTTAACCATTATGCCAAATGCCACCCCTGGTATAAATCATTTTATGAACAAGTTTTTCTGCCCCCCCCATTTCCTAATGATGGTGGCATCTTCAAAAGCCTACAGCATTGATTACTGGGCCATTCTGAACTTGGGCAGGTTGTGGTGAATTTTGTCTAGGCAATGTTGGCCCTGTTTCTTGTGAATTTAATGATTCTAAGCCATGTGTCATGGTACTTGTGCAGCCACTGGCATCCTCTTTGCTGCCAAAGTTGAGATCATACACCTGTCTAGCATCTCACCACTGGTGGAAGGTCTGTGTAGCTTGACTGTATTTCAACCCTTTAGGAATGGCACAATTTATCACAACTTGATGGTTCTGAATGTGCTATTGCCTGCATGGTGATAGATGTGAAATCTGCTAAACCCAGCAAAGCCACCAGCTTCTTACTAGAATCATCATAAACCATCACAGCAGATTGAGAGATTGCTTGAGAGATGCTCTAGTAACTCATGGTTCCGGCAGTGCCAAGGCTTCCTCAGCAGCTGGGAGATGTAGGAGGCATGAGCTAAGGGAGTTTCTGCTCCAGGGGTAGGGGATGCAGCTAGGAGCCATGAAACAAGTGCCCAGCTCTTCCTTCAGTGGGCTGGGGGCTACACCATCTCCTCACACAAAGCTGAGGCACCAGCCATAATGTGAGAAGGTGGCAAGAGAAAGGCTGGGGGAGGGGTGAGAGGCTGAGGCATGGAGCGGGTCCCCAGCTTTTGCTGTCTCCCACCTTCTCCTCCTTGTCTTCATCCTCTTCCTCCCCTGTTCTCAGAGCTTCCTCATCTTCCCATGGAGGGGTGCCCACCAGGGCTGTACACTAAGGCCGTGTGCAACCCCAAATCATTTCTTATAGTCGCCTTGCATGTAAATGGACTCAACCTTCCAGTTAAAAGACACAGACTAGCTGGATGGTTTAAAAAGCAAAATCCATCTATTTATGGCCAACAAGAAACACATCTCACCAATAAAGATACACATAGACTGAAAATGAAAAGATGGAAAAAGATACTGCATCCTAGCAGAAACCAAAAATAGCTGGTGTAACCACCTTAATATCAGAGAAAATAGACTTTAACACAAAAACTATTAAAAGAGGCAAAGAAGGGCACTATGTAATGATCAAGGATCAATTCAACAGGAAGACATGACTATTATAAATGTATGCACACCTAGTTACAGGACACCTGGCTATTTAAAAGAAACATTGAAAGACCTAAAAGGATGCATAGACTGAAATACCATAGTAATGGAGGACTTCAATAACCCTTTCAGCAATGGACAGATCAATGAGATAGAAAATCAACAAGGAGGCCGGCACCGCGGCACACTAGGCTAATCCTCCGCCTGGAGCACTGATGCACCAGGTTCTAGTCCCAGTCAGGGTGCTGAATTCTGTCCTGGTTTCTCCTCTTCCAGTCCAGCATCTCTGCTGTGGCGCGGGAGTGCAGTGGAGGATGGCCCAAGTGCTTGAGCCCTGCACCCACATGGGAGACCAGGAGAAGCACCTGGCCCTGGCTTCAGATCAGTGCGGTGTGCTGGCCGCAGCACACCAGCCGCCGTGGCCATGGCGGGGGGTGAACCAATGGAAAAAGGAAGACCTTTCTCTCTGTCTCTCTCTCTCACTGTCTACCTATCAAAAAAAGAATCATTTAAAAAAGAAAATCAACAAGGAAATAGCAGATTTAATTGACACAATAGACCAAATGGATCTAACAGATATCTACAGAACTTTTCACCCCACAGTTGCAGAATAAACATTTTTCTCACCAGTGCATGAACTTTCTCTAGGACTGACCACATGCTAGGCCATAAAGCAAGTCCCAGCAAAATAAAGAAAATCAAAATCATACCATGCCTCTTCTCTGACCACAATAGAATGAAGTTGGAAATCAGCAACTCAGGAATGTCTACAATATATGGCAACACACAGAGACTGAAAAAAAATGCTCCTGCATGAACAGTAGGTCATTGAGGAAATCAAGAGAGATAAAATCTTTGGAAATTAATGAAAATGATGATATAACATATCAAAATTATGGGATACAGCAAAAGCAGTGCTAAAAGGAAAATTTACAGCAGTTGAAGCTTACATCAAGAAATTATAAAGGCACCAAATAAAATAGCTATTAATGCATCTCAAAGACCTAGGAAAACAAAAGCAAACCAAACCCAATTCTAGTAAAAGTAAAGAAATCATTAAAATTAAAGAAATAAACAAAATTGAAAAGTATACAAAGGATCATCAAAATGAAGAGCTGGTTTTTTGAAAACAAATAAACAAACAAAATTTGCACATCACTGGTCCAAACTAACCAAAAAGAACACAGGAGACTCATATCAATAAAATTAGAGGTGAAAAGGAAATGTAACAAAAGACACCACAAAAATAAAAAAGAATTCAGAAATTACTACAAAGAGCTGTATGTCAAAAAACAGGGAAACACAAAACAAATGGACAGATACCTCCACACATACAACCTACCTAAATTGAGCCATGAAGACATAGAAAACCTAAACAGACCAATTACCAAGACAGAAATTGAATCAATAATAAAGATGCTCCAAACAAAGAAAAGGCCACCATCACCTTACTTCCTAAACCTGAAAAAGATACAACAGAGAAAGAGAACTATAGACCAATTTCCCTGATGAACATAGATGCAAAAATCCTCAACAAAATACTAGACAACCAAATCCAGCAACATATCAGAAAGATCATTCTCCTGAACAAAGTGGGATTTACCACTGATATGCAGTGATGAATCACCATTCATAAATCAATCAATGTGATACATCACGTTAAGTTGATGAACAAAAAACCATATAATTAATCAACAGATTCATAGAAAGCATTTGATAAAATACAATGCCCTGGCTGGCGCCGCGGCTCACTAGGCTAATCCTCCACCTTGCGGCGCTGGCACACCAGGTTCTAGTCCCGGTCGGGGTGCCGGATTCTGTCCCGGTTGCCCCTCTTCCAGGCCAGCTCTCTGCTGTGGCCAGGGAGTGTAGTGGAGGATGGCCCAAGTACTTGGGCCCTGCACCCCATGGGAGACCAGGATAAGTACCTGGCTCCTGCCATTGGATCAGCATGGTGCGCTGGCCACCGTGTGCCGGCCACGGTGGCCATTGGAGGGTGAACCAACGGCAAAAGGAAGACCTTTCTCTATGTCTCTCTCTCTCACTGTCCACTCTGCCTGTCAAAAAATATAAATAAATAAATAAAAAATACAATGCCCTTTCATGATGAAAACTCTAAGCAAATTGGGTATAAAAGGAACATCCCTCAACAACCATGGCAATTTATAACAAACCCATGGCCAGCATCATATTGAATGGGGAAAAGTTGAAAGCATCTCCACCATTATCCAGAACCGTACATGGAGTCCCGCTCTCACCATGCCTGCTCAATATAGTCCTTGAAGTTCTAGCCAGAGCCATTAGGCAGGAAAAATAAATCAAAGAGATACATTGGGAAAAAGGAAGTCAAACTATCCCTATTTTCAGATGACATGATTCTGTATATAGTAGATCCAAAAGACTCCACTAAGAGACTATTGGAACTCATAGAAGAGTTTGGCAAAGTAGCTGGATATAGAATTAATACACAAAATTCAACAGTCTTTGTATACACAGACAATTCCATGGCTAAGAAAGAACTTCCAAGATTGATCCCATTCACAATAGCCTTAAAAAATCTGATAGCTTGGAATAAATTTAACCAAGGATGTCAAAGATCTCTACAATGAGAATTATAAAACATCAAACAAAGAAATTGAAGAGGATACAAAAAAATGGAAAAAAATCTTCCTTGTTTATGGATTGGAAGAATCAATATCATGAAAATGCCCGTACTACTGAAAGCAATTTACAGAATCATTGCAGTACCACTCAAGACATCAAGGACATTCTTCTCAGATGTAGAAACAGTGATACTGAAATTCCTATGGAAACATAGGAGACCCTGGATAGCTAAAGCAATCTTATACAACAAAAACAAAGTGGGAGGCATCACAATACCAGATTTTAAGACATACTACAGTGAAGTAATAATCAAAATAGCCTGGTACTGATAAAAAACAGATGAATAGAACAATGGAACAGCATAGAAACACCAGAAATCAATCCAAGAATCTACAACCAACTTATCTTTGACAACAGAGCTAAAATCAATCCATGGAGCAAGGACAGTCTCTTCAACAAATGGTACTGGGGAAATCTGGATTTCAAAATGCAGAAGTAGGAAGCAGGACTTCTACCTTACACCTTACACAAAAATCCATTCAAAAATGGACTAAATATCTACATCTATGACCTGATACCATCAAATTCTTAGAGAACATTGGGGAAACCCTGCAAGACATTGGCATAGGCAAAGAGTTCTTGAAAAAGACCCCAGAGGCACAGGCAATCAAAACCAAAATTCACAAATGGGATTACATCAAATTGAGAAGTTTCTATACTGCAAAATACTCAGCATAGTGAAGAGGCAAGCAGCAGAATGGGAGGAACAATTTGCATACTCTGCAACTGATAAAATATCAATAACCAGAATATATAGAGATCAAGAAGCTCAACAACAACAAAACAAACTACACAATTAAAGGATGTGTAAAGGTTTAAACACATTTTTCAAAATGGAAATCCAAACGGCCAACAGACACATGAAAACATGTTCAGGATCACTAGCCATCAGGGAAATGCAAATCAAAACCACAATGAGGTTTCACCTCACCTTCTTCAGAATGGCTTTCATACAGAAATCAAGAAACAGAAAATGTTGGTGAGGATGTGGGAGAAAAGGCATCCTAATCCGCTGTTGGTGGGAGAGTAAACTGGCAAAGCCACTATGGAAGACAGTATGGAGATACCTCAGAAATCTGAATATATACCCACCCTATGACACAGCCAGCCCACTCCTGGGAATTTACCCAAAGGAAAGGAAATCAGCATTTGAAAGAGTTATTTGCACCCCTATGTTTATTGCAGTTCAATTACAACAGCTAAGACACTGAATCAATAAAAATGCCCATCAACTGCAGACTGGATAAAGAAATTATGTGATATGTACACCATGGAATACTACACAGTGATAAAAAAATCTAATCATTTGCAACAAAATGGATGACACTAGAAATCATCACACTTAGTGAAATAAGTCAGTCCCACAGGGAGAAATACCATATGTTCTCCCTGACCTGTGGTAACTAATAGAGCACCTAATAGGCAAGGTATAGATGTAAAATTGACACTTTGAGAAGCAATGACTTTTTACAGCCCTTGTCTCGACTACAGAGGAACAGTTTTTTTTCCATGCTAGTTGTTGAGCTTTTTGCTTAATATAGATATAATCATATGTGTAGGAAGTTAATCGAAAATAAATGTTAGTAAAAAATAAGAGTGGGAATAAGAGAGGGAGGAGGAAGGGGGTGGGAGTGTGGATGGGAGGGCAGGCACAGTGGGAAGAATCACCAGGTTCCTAATGTTTTAATTGTGAAATTATGAAGTTTATATCTGTAAAACTGTATAGTTCTCCATACATTATTACAGACCTACTTTTCAGGGTACAGTTTAAAAACTTGCCATGGGACCCCAAGTCCCCTTGAGCTAGGTGGGAAAAAACAGCACTTCAAGTGTTAAATTGAACATATGGGTAGGATTAAGTGTTAAAGTGATCATATAGAGAGGATTAAGTGTTAAAATGATTATATAAATAGGATTAAGTGTTTGGTAATAATAATAGAATTAAAAAGGAGTGAATGCTCCAAGATGGGAAGCAGTCCACACAGCAGACTCATAGAATGACAATCACTTCAAGTAGCACTGTGGGCTCAGAATCAGCCCTTAACGCATTTTGGTCTGGCTGAAAATCCCATGAGAGTATTTCAAACATAGAATGCCAAGACACTGTGGCAAAAAGTGTCCTACATGAAGGACCTAACTGGGTGAGACTCCAGTGGAAAGAAGTGGTCATCAAAGAAGGAAGTACTTTACTCTGAGAGAGGGGAGAACTTCCACTTTGCTCATGGCCTTGTCTAAATACGGAAGGAGTTAGTGGACTCAAAAGGCTTCCACTTGTGGCCGGTGAAGTGGTGCAGTGGGTTAAAGCCCTGGCCTGAAACGCCAGCATCCCATATGGGTGCCGGTTCTAGTCCCAGCTGCTTCTCTTGCAATCCAGTTCTCTGCTTATGGCCTGGGATATCAGTGGAGGATGGCCCAAGTCCTTGGACCCCTGTACCCATGTGGGAGGCCCAGAAGAAGCTCCTGGCTCCCGCCTTCAGATTGGCACAGCTCTGGCCGTTGTGGCCATCTGAGGAGTGAACAGCCAGATGGAAGACCTCTCTCTCTGTCTCTACCTCTCTCTGTAACTCTGTCTTTCAAATAAATAAAATAAATCTTTTTTAAAAAATGCTTTCACAGCGTAGGCAGAGCATGTCAAGTGCCTTGGGTGATCACTGACCACATACATAAGAGCATTAATTGTTAAATTAACAACAGGAGTTGCTGTGCACTAATTTCCCATCCAGGACCCCTGTCCTCAAAGAGTTGGATTATGAGAGTTAATAGTAAAACTTGTTCTCAAAGATTTACTTTGTTTTCGTGTATTAACAGATGTATCATTTTTGGTTTCTTCAAGGTTAATTAGGTTTCTCAAAAAATGCTTAAAATAAAAAAAAATTAAAATTGAATTAATTAAAGCTCAGAAAGGTTTACTTTTATTGAAAAAGTATTTTCCTTATTGTAAAAATAATCCTTCTTGTGTTCTTTTTTTTAAAAAAAAGATTTATTTTATTTATTTGAAAGAGTTATAGAGAGGTAGAGCCAGAGAGAAAGGACTTCCATCCACTGGTTCACTCCCCAGATGGCTGCAATGGCTGGACCTGTGCTGATCTGAAGCCAGGAGGCAGGAGCTTCTTCCAGGACTCCCATGTGGGTGCAGGGGCCCAAGGACTTGGGCCATCCTCCACTGCTTTCCCAGGCCATAGCCTAGAGCTGGATTGGAAATGGAGCAGCTGGGACTCAAACTGGTTCCCATGTGGGATGCTGGCACTGCAGGCTGGAGCTTTAACCCACTGTGCCACACCACCAGCCCCCTTTCCTGTGTTCTATTACACAGTAGAGTATCAATTGTCAACTGTAATATATTGTATATTTCTAAATAGCTAGAAGAAAGACTTTTGAATGTTCACACTGCAAATAAATCTTGAATATATGAAGTGATGGATTCCAATTATCCTAATTTGATCATTAAAATGTGTGCATGTCTCAGAATCAGCCCTTAAGGCATTTGGATATGGCTGAAGAGCCCATGAGAGTATTTTAGGCATGGAAAGCCAAGACACCCTGGAAAAAAAAAGAAGAAGACCTAAATGGAAGATCTCTGCAGGTGAGATCCCAGTGGAAAGAAGAGGTCATCAAAGAAGGAGGTACCTTTCTCTGAAGGGAGGAGAGAACTTCCACTTTGACTATGACCCTGTTGGAATAAGATCGAAGTCGGCAAACTCAAAAGGTTTCCATAGCCTTGGCAACTCATGACTAGAGCCTAGGGAGATTACTGATGTCATAAACAAGAGTGTCAAATTGTTAAGTCAACAACAGGAGTCACTGTGTACTTACTTCTCATGTGAGATCTGTCCTTAGTGTGTTGTCCAATGTGAAGTAATGCTATAACTAGTACTGAAACAGTATTTTACACTTTGTGTTTCTGTGTGGGTGCAAACTGATGAAATCTTTACTTAATATATACTGAACTGATCTTCTGTATATAAAGATAATTGAAAATGAATCTTGATGTGAATGGAATGGGAGAGGGAGCGGGAGATGGGAGGAGTATGAGTGGGAGGGAAATTATGGGGGGGGAAGCCATTGTAATCCATTAACTGTACTTTGAAAATTTATATTTACTAAATAAAAAATAAATACAAAAAAGTGAGCATGTATCAAATATTACATTTCACCCCATAAATATGTACTAGTATTGAGTGTTGATAAAAACAAATACTCTCATAAAATAGGAAATTCTGCATGTTGTCAAAACATGGATCCAAAAACATGAATGTGGACATGAGGCTATTTGAAACAAGGCACAGAAAGATAAATGCCCCACAATCTCACTCATGTGGAATTTAAGAAAATCACACTTAATCATAGAACAGGGTGGTGGCTGTCAGGGCTGAGAGTGAAGGAAATGGGAAAATGTTAGCTGAGCACACATTTGCAGTTATGAGATAAATTAACCACTCCAGATCTTAATACTCAACACCGTTACTATATGAATATGCTATTACATACTCACAACTTGGTAATATCTTATGTATTCTCTTAAAAACATAGCAATGAAAGGAGATGCATATGTTAGATTATCCTAATCACTTCATAATGTACATGTAAAAGAGGACTCCAAAAAGGTTATGAAAAAAAGGCTGGGATTATTCCAGTACAAAAAGGGATTAAAAGATAATGTGAATTCTCCATAACTTTTCAAAAGGCCCCCACATATCAGAATATCAGGTTGCATACCTTGAATATGCACAAATTTTGTCAACCATACTCCAACAATACTTGAAAATTTTAAAACAAGCGAAAGTAAACAAGCTCCTATATTAAAATATAATCTCCAAATAACTTAGTAAACTAGATATATCTTTAGGATTGAGAAGGCTTTCATGGAACAGAAATAATTTTTAAAACACTCATAAATTTGCATAGCCAAACTTTCTATTTTGAAAGTGCAAAGACAGATGGCAGCTGGTTGAGGGAACAGTAAGGGTTAAGGTGATACCCAAGTGCCAAAGTACAGGGTCCTCCTGCCCCTCTAAACCCTGGACAAAAACCCCGAGTCAGATAACAGTTTTGCCTTTATCTCACCCCATCCATGTTACTGTGTTACTGGAAACAGAAAACAGAGCAAGACCTTCCAGAAACATCTGTGCTGAGAGGTCAGCATCCTGGAGGAGACCCTGCTGCCCACATATTTAGAATCTCGGGGGAATCAGGTCCCAGTGTAGAAGGAAGGAGGAACTGAGGAAGGAGGACACAGGGCTGCCTCCACACAGCTGCCCAGGGATGGCTCCAGGGCCACGAAGTCGCTGCAAGCAGGTAAGGGGCCAGGTGTGGGGGGGTCCCGGGTGCCAGGGAGGGGGCTGGGCTTTGGGCTCCTGGGTGCCATGAGGGGGCTGGGCGGTGGGGGTCCTGGTGCCAGGGTTGGAGCCGGGCATCAGGGGTCATGGGTGCCAGGGAGGGGGCAGAACGATGGAGGTCCCAGGTGTCAAGGATGGGGCCAGGAGGGAGCTGGACGCTGGGGGTCCCAGGTACCAGGGAGGGGGCTGGGTGCAGGGGGTCCAGGGTTGCAGGGAGGGGGCCAGGCATCAAGGGTCCTGGGTGCCAGGGAGGGGGCCAGATGTTGGGGTACTGGGTGCCAGGGAAAGGGCTGGGCATCTGAGGTCCCAAGTGACAGGGAGGGGCGGGCCTTGGGGGTCCCAGGTGCCAAGGGTGGGGCCAGGCTTCGGGGATCCTGGTGCCCAAAAGGGAGCCGGGCGATGGGGGTCCCAGGTACCAGAGAAGAGGCTGGGCGTCTGGGGTCCGGGGTGCCAGGGAGGGGGCCAGTTGTCGGGGGTCCCGGGTGCCAAGGAGGAGGCCAGACCTTGGGGTCCCAGGTGCCAGGGAAGGGGTCAGGTGTCAGGGGTCCTGGGTAGCAGGGAGGGGGCATGGAGTCAGAGGTCTTGAATGACAGGAAGGGGCCAGGCATCAGGGGTCATGGGTGCCAGGGAGGGGGTCGAGGGTCTTGGGTGCCAGGGAGGGGTCAAGCATTGTGGACCGGTTGACAGGGAGGGTCCAGGTGTCAGGCGTCCCAGGTGCCAGGGAAGAGGCTGGGCTTTGGGGTCCCAGGTGTCAGGGAAGGGGCCTGGGGTCACGAGTCCCGGGTGCCAGTAACGGGGCCAGGCATCTGGGGTCCCGAGTGACAGGGAGGGGCCAGGCATTGGGAGTCCTGGGTGCCCAGGAAGGGGCCGGGTGGTGGGGGTCCTGGGTACCAGGGAAGGGGCTGGGCATCAGGGAAGGGGCTGGGCGTCAGGGGCCCGGGGTGCCAGGGAGAGGGCTGGACTTCGGGGGTCATAGGAGCCAGGGTGGAGACCAGACATCAGGGCCATGGGTGCGAGGGAGGGGGTCGGGGGTCCCGGGTGCTAGGGAGGGGCTGGCCATCGAGGTCCCGGGTGCAGGGAGGGGATGGGCATCAAGGGTCCTGGGTACCAGTGAAGGGGCTGGGCGGTGGGAGTCCTGGGTGCCAGGGAGGCAGCCAGGCCTTGGATGTCCTGGGAGCCACGGAAGGGGCCAGGTGGCAGGGTTCCTGGGTGCAAGGGTGGGGGCCTGGCGGCGGGTGTCCTGGGCATCAGGAAGGGGGCCAGAAATCAGGGGTCATGGGTGCCAGGGAGGGGGCCGGGCGTCTGCAGTCCCAAGTGACAGGGAGGGGCTGGGTGTTGGGGTCCCAGGTGCCAGGGAGAGGCTGGGTGACAGGGGTCCCAGGTTCCAGGGAGGAGCCGGGCATTGAGGGTCCTGGGTTCGGAGGGGTCCGGGCATCAGGGGTCATGGGTGTCAAGGAGGGGGCCAGGTGTCGGGGATCCCAGGGCCCAGTAGGGAGCTGGCATTGGGGTTCCTGGGTACCAGGGAAGGCGCTGGGCATCGGGGGTCATGGGTGCCAGGGAGGAGGCTGGGTGTCAGGGGTCCTGGGTGTTAAGGAGGGGCTAGGTACTTGGGATCCTAGGGGCCCAGGAGGGAGCCAGACAATGGGGGTCCTGGGTACCAGGGAAGGGGCCTGGCGTCATGGGTCCAGGATGCCAGGGATTGGGACGTGCTTCAGGGGTCCTGGGTATCAGGGAAGGGGTTGTGTCTGCAGTCTCAAGTGATAGGGAGGGGCTGGGTGTCGGAGGTCATGGGTGCCAGGTAGGGTGACAGGGGTCCTGGGTGCAAGGGGAGTCAGGCGTCAGGGGTCCTGGGTGCCAGGGAGGGGCCGGGCTTCGAGGGTCCTGGGTGCCAGGGAGGGGTCCAGGCATAGAGGGTCCCAGGTGTCTGGGAAGGGGTCAGGGATCCCAAGTGCCGGGGGGCCAAGCATCAGGGGTCCCAGGTGCCAGGGAGGGGCCGGGCATCGAGGGTCCTGAGTGCTAGGGAGGGGCCAGGCGTCAGGGGTCACAGGTGTCAGGGAAGGGGTCAGGGGTCCTGTGTGCCAGGGAAGAGGCCGGGTGTCGACATCCCATGTGCCAGGGAGGGGTTGGGTGTCGGGGGTCACAGGTGCCAGGGAGGGGGTCAGGAGTCCAGGGTTCCAGGGAGGGGACGGGCGTCAGGGGTCACAGGTGTCAGGGAAGAGGCTGGGCATCGACGTCCTGGGTACCAGGGAGGGGTCGGGCATCCTGGAAGGGGCTGGGCATCTGGGGTCCCAAGAGACAGGGAGGGGCCGGGCATGGGGGGACACAGGTGCCAGGGAGGGGTTGGGCATCAGGGATCCCGGGTGCCAGGGAGGGCCAGGCATCCGGGGTCACGGGTGCCAGGGAGGCGGCCGGACGTCGGGTGTCATGGGTTTCAAGGAGGGGTCCAGGCGTCAGGGATTCCTGAGCCCAGGAGGGAGCCAGGCGATTTGGATCCTGGGTACCAGGGAGGGGCTGGGCGTTGGGGGTCCAGGGTGCAAGGGAGGAGGCCGAGCATCAGGAGTCCCAGGTGTCAAGGAGGGGGCCAGGCATCAGGAGTCACCAGGCCCAGGAGTGAGCCGGGTGATAGGGGTCCCAGGTACCAGGGAAGGGGCTGGGCATTGGGGGTCCGGTATGCCAGGGAGGGGGCCAGGTCAGGGGTCCCGGATGCCAGGGATGGGGCCAGATGTCAGGGGTCACTGGTGCCAGGGAGGCGGTCGGCAGACCCGGGTGCCAGTGAGGGGTGGGGCATCGGGGTTCCGAGATGCCATGGAGAGGGCCAGGCTTCGGGGGTCCTGGGTGTCAGGGAAAGTGCTGAGTGGCAGGGTTCCTTGGTGTCAGGGAAGGGACCGGACATCAGGGGTCATGGGTGTCAAGGGGGTCGGGTGTCAGGGGTCACAGGTACCAGGGAGGTGGTTGGGGGTCCTGGGTGCCAGGGATGGGCTGGGCGTTGGGGTCAGGGTGCCAGGGAGGGTCCGTCCGGGCGTCGAGGGTCCCAGGTGCCAGGGAGGAGGCTAGGCGTCAGGGGTCCTGGGTACCAAGGAGGGGGCCAGACATTGGGGATCCTGGTGCCCAAAAGGGAGCTGGACGATGGGGGTCCCAGGTACCAGGGAAGGGGCTGGAAGTCTGAGGTCTGGGGTGCCAGGGAGGGGGCCAGTTGCCAGGGGTCCCAGGTACCAGGGAAGGGGCTGGGAGTCTGGGGCCTGGGGGGCCAGGGAGGAGGCCAGTTGTTGGGGGTCCCGGATGCCAGGGAAGAGGTCAGGTGTCAGGGGTCCCAGGAAGCAGTGAGGGGCCAGGCGTCTGGGGACTTGAGTGCCAGGGAGGGGCCGGTGTCGGGGGTGATGGGTGTCAAGGAGGGGGCCAGGCATCAGGGATCCCAGGGCCCATTAGGGAGCTAGGCGATGGGAGTCCCAGGTACCAGGAAAGGAGGCTGGGCATCAGGGGTCCCGGGTGCCAGGGAAGGAGCCTGGCGTCAGGGGTCCCTGGTACCAGGGAGGGGGCCAGGCATCTGGGGTCCTGAGAGACAGGAAGGGGCCAGGAGTCTGGGGTCAAGGGTGCCAGGGAAGGAGCCTGGCATCAGGGATCCCTGGTACCAGGGAGGGGGCCAGGCGTCTGGGGTCCTGAGAGACAGGAAGGGGCTGGGAGTCAGGGGTCATGGGTGCCAGGGATGGGGTTGGGGGTTCTGGGTGCCAGGGAGGGGCCAGGCATCTGGGGTCCCTAGAGACAGGGAGGGGCAGCTGTCAGGGGTCCTGGGTGCCAGGGATGGCCAGGTGTTGGGGGTCACGGGTGACTTGGAGGAGGCCAGACATCAGGGGTCACAGGTGTCAAGGAGGGGGCCAGGTGTCGGGGATCCCAGGGCCCAGCAGGGAGCTGGCATTGGGGTTCCCAGGTACCAGGGAGGAGGCTGGGCGTCAAGGGTCCTGGGTGTCAAGGAGGGGCCAGGTGCTCAGGATCCTGGGGCCCAGGAGGGAGCTTGAAAATGGGGGTCCTGGGTACCAGGGAGGGGCTGAGTGTCGGGGGTCCAGGGTGCCAGGGAGGAGTCTGGGCATCTGGGGTCCCGAGTGACAGGGAGGGGCTGAGTGTCGGAGGTCATGGATGCCAGGGAGGGGGTTGGGGGTCTTGGGTTCCAGGGAGGGGCCAGGCATCAGGGGTCCAGGGTGCCATGGAGGGGGCCAGGCGTCATGGGCCCCAAGTGACAGGGAGGGGCTGGGTGTTGGGGGTCATAGGTGCCAGGGAGGGGTTTAGGGGTCCCGGGTGCCAGGGAGGGAGCTGGGCATCTGGGGTCCCAGGGAGGGGCCAGGCATCAGGGGTCACAGGTGCCAGGGAGGGGATGGGCATCAGTGGTTCTGGGTGCCAGGGAGGGGATGGGCATCAAGAGTCCTGAGTGCCAGGGAAGGGGCCAGGTGTCAGGGGTCCCGGTGCAAGGAGATAGGCCAGGCGTCAGGTGTCCCAAGTGACAGGGTGGGGCTGGACTTGGGGGCTCCTGGGTGCCCAGGATTGGCCTGGGCTTCTGGTGTCCCAAGAGACTGGGAGGGGGCTGGGCAACAGGGGTACTGGGTACCAGGGAAAAGGCTGGGCACTGGGAAGGGGCTGGGTGTCTGGGATCAGGGGTGCCAGGTAGGGGCAGGATGGGTGTGTCAAGTGACAGTGAGGGCCAACATCCGGGGTCAAGGGTGCCAGGGAGGGGGTTGTGGATCCCAGGTGCTAGGGAGGGGCCAGGCATCGAGGGTCTCGGATGCCAGGGAAGAGGCTGGGCGGCAATGTCCTGGGTGCCAGGGAGGGGGCCATACAACTGGGGTCATGGGTGCCAGGGAAGTATCTGGGCCCAGAGTTTCTGAGTGCCAGGGATAGAGCCAGGCGACGAGGGTCCCGGATATCAGGGAAGAGGTCAGGGGTCCTGGGTACCAGGGAGGGGGCTGGGCATCTGGGGCCCCAAGTGACAGGGAGGGGCCGTGTGTCAGGGGTCACAGGTGCCAGGGAAGGGGTCGGGGATCCCAGAAGCCAGGGCGGGGTCATGTATCGAGGGTCCTGGATGCCAGGGAGGGGATGGGCATCAGGGGTCCTGGGTGCCAGGGAAGGGGCTGGACATCAGGCATTCTGGTGCAAGGGAATAGGCCAGGCATCAGGTGCCCCGAGTGACAGGGTGGGGCTGGACTTCGGGGTTCCTGGGTGCCCAGGATTGGCCTGGGCTTCCTGGGTCCTGAGAGACAGGGAGGGGGCTGGGCAAGGGGGGTACTGAGTACCAGGGAACGGGCTGGGCGTCAGGAAGGGGCCAGGCATCCGGGATCAGGGGTGCCAGGTAGAGGCTGGATGTCGGGTGTCTCAAGAGACAGGGAAGGCCAACATCCGGGGTCAAGGGTGCCAGGTAGGAGGCCGGGCATCAGGGGTCTTGGGTGTCAATGAGGAGCCAGGCATCAGGGATCCTGGGGCCCAGCTGGGAGCCGGGCAATGGGGGTCCCGGGTACCAGGGAAGGGGCTGTGCATTGGGGGTCCAGGGTGCCAGGGGAGGCTGAGTGTCATGGTTCCAGGGTGACAAGGAGGGGGCCAGGCGCCAGGGTTCATGGGTGCCATGGAGGGGGCCGGACATTGGGGATCACAGGTGTCAGGGAGGAGGCCAGGCATCAGGGGTCTTGGGCGTCAAGGAGGGTCCAGGCATCCTCGGGGATCCTGGGGCCCAGGAGGGAGCCAGGTGATGGGGGTCCCGGGTACCAGGGAAGGGGCTAGGTGTTGGGGGTCCAGGGTGCAGGGAGAGGCTGAGTGTCAGGGTTCTGGGGTGACAAGGAGGGGGCCAGGTGTCAGGGTTCATGGGTGCCATGGAGGGGGCCAGACGTCAGGGGTCACAGGTATCAGGGAGGAGGCCAAGATTCAGGGGTCCTGGGTGTCAAGGAGGGGCCAGGGATTGGGGATTCTGGGGCCCAGGAGGGAGCCGGGCGATGGGGGTCCCGGGTGCCAAGGAAGGGGCCAGGCGTCAGGGATCCTGAGTACCAGGGAGGGTTGGGTATCAGGGGTCCCGGGTGCCGGGTTGGGGGGCTGGGTGTCAAGGGTCCTGGGTGCCAGGAAGGGGGCCGGGTGTTGGGAGTCCCGGATACCAGGGAAGGGGTTGGAGGTTCCAGGTGCCAGGGAAGGGGCTGAGCGTCTGGGGTCCCAAGTGAGAGAGAGGAGCCGGAAGTCAGGGGTCCCAGGTGCCAGGAGGTTGTTGAGGGTCCTGGGTGCCAGGGAGGTGTTGGGAATTGAGGTCCAGGTGCCAGAGAGGGGCCAGCGTCAGGGGTCCCAGTGACAGGGAAGTGGACAGGCATCTCGGTTGCCAGGGAGGGGGCTGGGCGTCTGGGTTCCTGAGAGACAGGGAGGGGTCTGGCGTTGGGGCCACTGGTGCCAGGGAGGGGTTGGGGATCCCGGGTGCCAGGGAGGGGTCAGGAATCAGGGGTCTGGGTGCCCAGGATGGCAGAACATCGGGGGTCACGGGTTTCAAGGAGGGATCCAGGCATCAGAGATCCCTGGGCCTAGGAGGGAGCCGGGCGATTTGGGTCCCAGAAGATGCTGGTCGTCTGGTGTCCTGAGTGACAGGGAGGGGCCGGTCGTCGGGGGTCACGGGTGCCAGGGAGGGAGTCGGGGGTCTTGGGTGACAGGGAGGGTTTGGGCATCAGGCGTCCCGGGCTCCAGGGAGGGGCCTGGCATCCAGGGTCCCGGATGCCAGGTAGGAATCGGGCGTTGAGGGTACCAGGTGCCAGGGAGAGGCCAGGCGTCAGGGTCCCGGGTGCCAGGGAGGCGCCTGGCATCGAGGGTCCTAGTTGTAAGGAAAGAGGCCAGGCATCAGATTCTTGGGTTCCAGGGATATGCTGGGCATCGGGGAAGGGGCCGGGTGTCTAGGGTCATGGGTGCCAGGAAGGGTGTCGGGCGTCCCGGGTAACAGGGAGGGGGCCAGGTGTCTGGGGTCCGGAGTGACAGGGAGGGGCTGGATGTCGGGTGCCCCGGATGCCCAGGAGGGGCCTGGGCTTCTGGGGTCCCAGAGACAGGGAGAGGGCCAGACGATGGGGGTCCAGAGTACCAGGGAAGGGCTGGGCATCAGGGAAGGGGCCGGGCATCAGGGATCCCAGGTGCTTGGGAGGGGGCCGGAATTCGGGGGTCCCAAGTGACATGGAAGTCAGGCATCAGGAGTCACAGGTGCCGGGGAGGGCCGGGTATCAAGGGTCCTGGGTGCCAGGGAAGGGGCCAGGCGTCACGGGTCCCCTTTGCCAGTAAGGGGGCCTGGCATCTGGAGTCCCCAGTGACAGTGAGGGGCCAGGCGTCGGGAGTCTCGGGTGCCCAGGAAGGGGCCATATGGTGTGGGTCCCGGGTACCAGGGAATGGGTTGGGTGTCAGGGAATGGGCTGGGCATTGGGGGTCTGGAGTTCCAGGGAGGGGGCCAGACTTCGGGGGTCACAGGAGACAGGGTGGAGGCCAGACTTCGAGGTCATGGGTGCCAGGGAGGGGGTCACTGGTCCCCGGTGCCAGGGAGGTGCCTGGCGTCGGGGTCCTGGGTGCATGGAAGGGGCCGGGAGGTGGGAGTCCTGGGTTCCAGAGAGGCGGCCGACTCTTATGGGTCCTGGGTGCCACGGAAGGGGCCAGGCAGCAGGGTTCCTGGGTGTCAGGGAGGAGGCCGAGTGTTCAGGGTCCTGGGTGCCAGGGAGGAGCCAGGCATCGGGGTCCCAGGTGCCAGGGAAAGATCTGGGCCCAGTGTTACTGAGTGCCAGTGAGGGGGCTGGGTGACATGGGTCCCAGGTGCCAGGAAGGGGTCAGGAGTCCCGGGTGTCAGGGAGCAGACAGGCGTCAGTGGTCCCTGGTGCCAGGGAGTGGATGGGTGTCGAGGTTCTTTGGTGCCAGGAAAGGCGCCAGGCATCAGGGGTCCAGGGTGCAAGGGAGGAGGCCAGGCATCAGGGGTTTGGAGTCAGGGAGGGGGCTGGGAGATGGGGGTCCTGGGTACCAGGGAAGGAGCCAGGCGTCAGGGAAGGCGCTGGGCAATGGACTTCAGGGGTGCCAGGGAGGGGGCCGGACGTTGGGGGTCTCGAGTGACAGGGAGGTCTGCATGATGGGGTCATGGGTGCCAGGGAGGGGACGGGTGTGAAGGGCCTGGGTGCCAGGGAAGAGGCGGGCATCAATGTCTAGGGTGTCAGGGAGGGGACTGAATGTCTGGGGTCACAGGTGCCAGGGAGGGGGTCGAGTGTCCCGGGTACAGGGAGGGGCTGGGCATTGGTGTCCTGGTGCCAGGGAGATGGCCAGACCTCTGGGGTCCTGAGTAACAGGGAAGGGGTCGAGGGTCCCGGGTGCCAGGGAAGGAGCCGGGTGTCAGGGGTCCGGGGTATCAGAAAGGGACCGGGTGTCTGCAGTCCCACTGACAAGCAGGGGCCAGGAATCAGGGTTCACGGGTGCCAGGGAGGGGTCAGGCGTTAGGTGTCCCGGGTGCCAGGGAGGGGCCAGGCATCTAAGGTCCCAAGATACAGGGAGGGGTCTTGCGTCAGGAGTCACGGGTGCCAGGGAGGGGGTTGGGGGTACCAGGTGCCAGGGAGGGGTTGGGCTTCAGGGGTCCGGGTGACAGGGAGGGCCAGGCGTCTGGTGTCACGGGTGCCATGGAGGCAGCTGGACATCGGGGTTCATGGGTTTCAAGGAGAGTTCCAGGTATCAGGGATCCCTGGGTCCAGGTGGGAGCTGGGTGATTTGGGTCTTGGGTACCAGGGAAGGGGCTGGGCATCAGGGGTCCAGGGTGCCAGGGAGGGGCCAGGCATTGGGGGTCACGGGTACCAGGGAGGGGGTCGGGGATCTCGGTGCCAGGGAGTGTTTGGGCATCAGGGGTCTCGGGTGCCAGAGTGGGGCTGGGCGTCGGGGAAAGGGCCAGGCTCTAGGGATGTGGGGTGCTAGGGAGGAGGCCAAACGTTGGGGGTCACGGGTACCAGGGAATGGGTTGGGGTTCTCAGGTGCCAGGGAGGGACTGGGTGTCGACGGTCTCGGGTGCCAGGGAAGAGGCTGGGCGTCATGGGTCCCGGGTGTCCTGGTGTGGCCGGGCGTCGAGGGTCCCGGGTGCCAGGGAGGTTGTTAGGTGTCCCGGGTGCCAGGGAGGTGTTGGGCGTCACTGAGTTCTGGGTGCCCGAGAGGGGCCGGGCGTCAGGGGTCCCGCTGACAGGGAAGTGGTCAGGCATCTCGGTTGCCAGGGAGGGGGCTGGGCATCTGGGGTCCTGAGAGACAGAGAGGGGCCTGGTGTCGTGGCCACTGGTGCCAGGGAGGGGGCTGGGGGTCCTGGGTGCCAGGGAGGGGTTGGGCATCAGGGGTCTGGGTGCCAGAGACGGCTGGGCTTCGGGGGTCACGGGTTTCAAGGAGGGGTCCACGTGTTAGGGATCCCAGGGCCCAATAGGGAGCCAGGCGATTTGGGTCCTGGGTACCAGGGAAAGGGCTGGGCATCTGGGGTCCAGGGTGCCAGAAAAGAGGCCGGGCGTCCGGGGTCACGGGTGCTAGGGAGGGGCCGGGCATTAGGAGTCCTGGGTGCCAGGGAGGGGCCAAGCGTCAGGTGTCCCGGTTGCCAGGGAAGAGGCCAGGTGTCAGGGTCCTGGGTGTCAGGTAGGGGCCTGGCATCGAGGATCCTAGTTGCAAGGGAAGAGGCCTGGCGTCAGATTCTCGGGTTCCAGGGAAGGGGCCGGGCCTCTGGGGTCATGGGTGCCAGGAGGGGGTCGGGCGTCTCGGGAAACAGGGAGGGGGCCTGGCGTCTGGGGTCCCACATGACAGGGAGGGGCTGGATGTCAGGTGTCCCGGATGCCCAGGAGGGCCCCAGGCTTCTGGGGTCCCCTGAGACAAGGAGAGGGCCAGGGATGGGGGGTCCCGAGTACTAGGGAAGGGCTGGGCTTCAGGGAAGGTGTCCGGTGTCAGGGATCCCGGGTGCCTGGGAGGGGGCTGGAAATCGGGAGTCACAAGCGACATGGAGGGCCAGGTGTCGGAAGTCACAGGTGCCAGGTAGGGCCAGTTGTCAACAGCCCCGGGTGCCAGGGAGGAGCCAGGCATCACGGGTCCCTGGTGCCAGTAAGGGGGCCTGGCATCTGGAGTCCCCAGTGATAGTGAGGTGCCGGGCATCGGGAGTCCTGGGTGCCTGATAAGGTGCCGGATGGTGTGGGTCCCGGGTACCAGGGAATGTGTTGGGCATAGGGGAAGTGGTTGGGTGTTGGGGGCCTGGGGTGCCAGGGAGTGGGCCAGACTTCAGGGGTCACGGGAGCCAGGCTGGAGGCTGGACTTAGAGGTCATGGGTGCCAGGGAGGGGGGTCGGTGGTCCCAGGTGCCAGGGAGGGACCCGGCGTCTGAGTCCCCGGTGCAGGGAAGGAGCCTGGCAGTGGGAGTTCTGGGTGCCAGGGAGGCAGCTGAGCCTCGTGGGTCCTGGGTGCCACAGAAGGGGGCCGGCGGCAGGGTTCCTGGGTTCCAGGGTGGGGGCCGCACATCAGGTGTCCCGGGTGTCAGGGAAGGAGTTGGGGGTCCCGGGTGCAAGGGAGGGGTCATTGTCAGGGATCCCAGGTGCCAGGGAGGGACCATGCGTTGAGGGTCCTGAGTGTCAGGGAGGGGGCCTGGCATCAGGGATCCCGAGTGTCAGGGAAGGGGTCAGGATTCCTGGGTACCAGGGAAGAGGCTGGGAGTCGACGTTCCAGGTGCCAGGGAGGGCCCAGGCATCGAAGGTCCTGGGTGCCAGGGAGTGGGCTGGGCGACATGGGTCACAGGTGTCTAGGAGGAGGCCAGACGTCAGGGATCCCGGGGCCAGTAGGGATCTGGGTGATGAGGGTCCGGGGTACCAGGGAAGGGGCTCGGTGTCGGGGGTCCAGTGTGCCGGGGGGTGAGCGTCAGCATTCCCGGGTCACAATAAGGGGGCCAGGTGTCAGGGGTCACAGGTGCCAGGGAGGAGGCCATTCCTCAGGGGTCCTTGGTGTCAAGAGGGGCCAGGCATTGGGGATCCTGGAGCCCAGGAGGGAGCCAGGTAATAGGGGTCCCGGGTACCAGGAAAGGGGCCTGGCATCAGGGTCCCGGGTGCCAGGGAGGGGCTGGGCATCAGGGGTCCCTGGATGCGAGGGAGGGGCCGGGCATCGGGTGTTCCACGTGTCAGGGAAGGGGTCATTTGTCACAGGTACCAGGGAAGAGGCTGGGAGTCGATGTTCCGGGTGCCAGGGAGAGGGCTGGGCATCTGGGGTCCTGAGAGACAGGGAGGGGCTGGGCATCATGGTTCACAGGTGCCAGGTAGGGGGTTAGGGGTCCCAGGTGCCAGGGAGGGGTCGAGCATCAGGGGTCCGGGTGCCAGGGATGGGCGGGCTTCAGGGGTCTTGGGTGTCAAGGAGGGGTCCACGCGTCAGGGATCCTGGGGCCCAATAGGGAGCCGGGTGATGGGGGTCCCAGGTACCAGGGAAGGGGCTGGGAGTTGGGGTTCCAGTGTGCCTGGGGGGAGGCCGGGCGTCAGGGTTCCCGGGTGTCAAGGAGGGGGGCAGGTGTCAGGGGTCATGGGTGCCAGGGAGGGGGCCGGACATTGGGGGTAACGGGTGTCAGGGAAGGTTTCAGGTGTCATGGGGCCCAGAGGGAGCTGGGCGATGGGTTCCTGGGTACCAGAATGGGGCCAGGCGTCTGCGGTCCCACTGACAGGGAGGGGCCAGGCATCAGGGTTCACGGATGCCAGGGAGGGTGTCGGGGGTCTCGGGTGCCAGGATGGGTCGGGCTTTAGGTGTCCCGGATGCCAGGGAGGGGCCGGGCATCTAGGGTCTTGAGAGATAGGGAGGGGCCTGGCGTCAGGAGTCACAGGTGCCAGGGAGGGGGTTGGGGGTCCCAGGTGCCAGGGTGGGGTCGGGCTTCAAGGGTCCAGGTGCCAGGGAGGGCTGGGCATCGGGTGTCACAGGTGCCATGGAGGTGGCTGGACGTTGGGGTTCACGGGTTTCAAGGTGAGTTCCAGGCGTCATGGATTCCTGGGCCCAGGACTTAGCCAGGTGATTTCCGTCCAGGGTGCCAGGGAGGAGGCTGGGCATCTGGGTTCCTGGGTGTCAAGGAGGGGGGCAGGTGTCCGGGGTCACGGGTGCCAGGGAGGGTTTGGGCTTCAGGGGTCCTGGGTGCCAGGGAAAGGGCTGGGCGTCACGGTTCCTGGATACAAGGGTGGAGGCCGGGTGTCATGGGTCCTGAATGAATGGGAGGGGCTGGACATTGGGTGTCCCGGGTGCAAGGGAGGGGCTGGGCGTCAGGGTCCCGGGAGCCAGGGAAGAGGCCGGGCATCGGCGTCTTGGGAGCCAGGGAGATCTTGGACATCGGGGGAAGAAGCCGGGTGTCTGGGGTCATGGGTGCTAGGGAAGGGGTTGGAGGTCCCAGGTAACAGGGAGGGGGCCGGGTGTCTGTGGTCCCGAATGACAGGGAGGGGCTGGGCGTCCGGGGACACAGCTGCCAGGGAGGGGGTCGGGGTCTTGGGTGCCAGGGAGGGGTCAGGCATTGAGGGTCCTGGGTGCTAGGGAGGGGGCAGGCATCAAGGGTCCTGGGTGCTAGGGAGGAGATGGGTGTCGAGAGTCCTGGGTGCCAGGGAAGGGGCTGGGCATCAGGGGTCCCAGGTGCAAGGGAGGAGACTGAGCATCAGAGGTCCTGAGTGACAGGGAGGGGGCCAGGCGATGTGGGTACCAGGTGCCCAGGAGAGGCCTGGGCTCTGGAGTCCTGAGAGACAGTGAGGGGCTGGACGATGGGGGTCCTGGGTACTAGGGAAGTGGCTGGGCATTAGGGAAAGGGCCAGGCATTGGGGATCAGGGGTGCCAGGGAGGGGTTTGGGGGTCCCGGGTGCAAGGTAGCGGTCAGGTGTCAGGGGTCCCGGGTGCCTTGGAGGAGGCCGGATGTCGGGGGTCAGGGGTTTCAAGGAGGGGTCCAGGCATCAGGGATCTCTGGGCCCATGAGGGAGCTGGGCAATTTGAGTCCTGGGTACCAGGGAAGGGGGTGGGCATCGGGGGTTCAGGGTGCCAGGGAGGAGGCTGGGCATCTGGGGTCCCATGTGACAGGGAGGGGACGGGAGTCGGGGGTCACAGGTGCCAGGGAGGGGGTTGGGGGTCCCAGGTGCCAGGGTGGGGTCAGGCGTCAAGTTTCCTGGGTTCCAGGGAGGGGCCGGGCGCAAGGGGTCCAGGGTGACAGGGAGGGGATGGGCATCGAGGGTCCTGTGTGCCAGGGAAGGGGCTTGACATCAGGGGTCCCAGCTGCAAGGGAGGAGACCGGCCCTCAGGGGTTCCAAGTGACAGTGAGGGTGCCGGGTGATGGGGGTTCCGGGTGCCCAGGAGGGGCCTGGGCTTCTGGGCTCCTGAGAGACAGTGAGGGGCCAGGCAATGGGGGTCCCAGGTACCAGGGAAGGGGCTGAACGTCAGGGAAGAGGCCAGGCATTGGGAATCAGGGGTGCCAGGGAGGGGGCCAGACGTCAGGGGTCTCGAATGGCAGAGAGGGCTTGGCGACAGGGTCACGAGTGCCAGGGAGGGTGTCCAGGGTCCCTGGTGCCTGGGAAGAGGCTGGGTGTCAACGTCCATGGTGCCAGGGATGGGACTGGACGTTGGGATGCCAGGGAGGAGGCCGTTCGTCAGAGGTCCTTGGTGTCAAGAGGGGCCAGGCATTGGGGATCCTGGAGCCCAGGAGGGAGCCAGGAGATGGGGGACCCGGGTGCCAGGGAGGGGCCGGGCGTCAGGGTCCCAGGTGCCAGGGAGGGGCCGGGCATCATGGTTCACGGGTGCCAGGGAGTGGGTTGGGGGTATCGGGTGCCAGGAAGGGGTCGGGCATCAGGGGTCCGGGTGCCAGGGATGGCGGGGCTTTGGGGGTCACAGGTTTCAAGGAGGGGTCCACATGTCAGGGATCCTGGGCCCAATAGGGAGTCAGGCGATGGGGGTCCCGGGTACCAGGGAAGGGGCTGGGCATTGGGGGTCCAGTGTGCCTGGGGGGAGGCCGGGCATCAGGGTTCCCGGGTGTCAAGGAGGGGGGCAGGTGTCAGGGGTCATGGGTGCCAGGGAGGGGGCTGGGTGTCAATGTTAGGTTGCCAGGGATAGGGCTGGATGTCGGGGTCCCGGGTGCAGGGAAGGGGCCGGGTGTCGGGGGTCATGGGTTCCAGGGAGGGGGTCGGGGGTCTCGGGTGCCAGGGAGGTGCTGGGCGTTGGGGTACCAGGTGCAGAAAGGGGGCTGGTCATTGGGGGTCCTGGGTACCAGGGAAGGGTCCGGGCGGTGGGAATCCTGGGTGCCAAGAAAGCAACTGGGCCTCAGGGGTCCTGGGTGCCATGGAAGGGGCCAGGTGGCAGGGTCCCTGGGTGCCAGGAAGGGGGCCAGACATTGGGAGTCACGGGTGCCAGGGAGGGGGCTGAGCATCTGCGGTCCCAAGTGACAAGGAGGGGCAAGGCATTGGGGGTCCAAGGTGCCAGGGAGGGTTGGGTGTCAGGAGTCCTGGGTGCCAGGGAAGGGGCCGGCCTCAGTGGTTATGGGTGTCAAGGAGGGGGCCAGGCATCAGGGATCCTGGGTCCCAGTTGGGAGCCAGGCGATGGGGATCCCGGGTACCAGGGAAGGGGCTGGGCATTGGGGGTCCAGGGTGCCAGGGGAGGCTGAGTGTCAGGGTTCCTGGGTGAGAAGGAGGGGGCCAGGCGCCAGGGTTCATGGGTGCCATGGAGGCGGCCAGATGTCGGGGGGTCATGGGTGTTAGGGAGGAGGCCAGGCGTCAGGGGCCCTGGGTGAAAGGAGAGGCCAGGCATTGTGGATTCTGGGGCCCACTATGGAGCCGGGTGATGGGGGTCCATGGTGCCAAGGAAGGGACCGGGCATCAGGGGTCCCGGGTACCAGGGAGGGTTGGGTGTCAGGGGTCCCTGGTGCCAGGGAAGGGGTCAGAGGTTCCGGGTGCCAGGAAGGGGCTGGGCATTGAGGGTTCTGTGTGCCAGGGAGGGGGCCAGGCGTTGGGGGTCCTGGGTACCAGGGATGGAGTTGGAGGTTCCAGGTGCCATGGAAGGGGCTGAGTGTCTGGGGTCCCAGGTGACAGGGAGGGGCCGGGAGTCAGGGGTCACAGGTACTAGGGAAGGGGTTGGGGGTCTCGGGTGCCCGGGAGTATTTGGGCATCAGGGGTCCCGGGTGCCAGGGAGGGGCAGGGCATCAGGGAAGGGATTGGGCTCTGGGGATCCGAGGTGCCAGGGAGGGCCTGGACATCGGGGTCACGGGTACCAGGGAATGGGTCGGGGTTCTCGGGTGCCAGGGAGGGACCGGGCGTCGACAGTCCCAGGTGCCAGGGAAAGGCTGGGTGTCATGGGTCCCGGGTGTGCTGGTATGGCTGGTTGTCAATGGTCCCGGGTGCCAGGAGGTTGTTGGCTGTCCAGGGTGCCAGGGAGGTGTCGGGCATTGAGGTTTGGGTGCCAGAGAGGGGCCGGGCATCAGGGGTCCCAGTGACAGGGAAATGGTCAGGCATCTTCATTGCCAGGGAGGGGGCTGGGCGTCTGGGGTCCTGAGGGACAGGGAGGGGCCTGGCGTCATGGCCACGGGTGCCAGGGAGGGGGTTGGGGGTCCTGGGTGCCAGGGAGGGGTTGGGCGTCAGGGGTCTGGGTGCCAGGGACAGCCGGGCTTCAGGGATCACGGGTTTCAAGGAGGGGTCCACGTGTTAGGGATCCTGGGGCCCAATAGGGAGCCGGGTGATTTGGGTCCTGGGTACCAGGGAAGGGGCTGGGCATCTGGGGTCCAGGGTACCAGAAGTGGCTGGCTGTCGGGGGTCACGGGTGTCAGGGAGGGGCTGGGCATCTAGGGTCCCAAGTGACAGGGAGGGGCCAGGCATTGAGGGTTCTTGGTGCCAGGGAAAGGGCCGGGCGTCAAGGTCCTGGGTGCAAGGATGGAGGCCGATCGTCATGGATCCCAAGTGAAAGGGAGGGGTGGGACATCGGGTGTCCCGGGTGCAAGGGAGGTGCTGGGCTTCAGGGTCCCTGGTGCCAGGGAGGGTCGGGCGTCGAGGGTCCCGTTTGCCAGGGAAGAGCCCAGGCGTCGGGGCAGTGGGAGCCAGGGAGATCTTGGACGTCGGGAAGAGGCGGGGTGTCTGGGGTCATGGGTGCCAGGGAGGGGGTAGGAGGTCCCAGATAACAGGGAGGGGGACGGGTTCTGGGATCCCAAGTGACAGGGAGGGGTCGGGTGTTGGGAGTCATGGGTGCCAGGGAAGGGGTCGGGGGTCTCAGGTGCCAGGGAGGGGCTGGGCATCAGGGGTCATGGGTGCTAGGAAAGGGGCTGGGCGTCGGGGAAGGGGCCGGGCTCTGGGGATCCGGGGTGCCAGGGAGGGGGCCGGATGTCGGGGGTCATGGGTACCAGGGAACGGGTCGGGGTTCCTGGGTGCCAGGGAGGGACCAGGCGTCAACGGTCCCGGGTACCAGGGAAGAGGCTGGGTGTCGTGGGTCCCAGGTGTCCTGGTATGGCTGGGCGTCGGGGGTCCCGGGTGCCAGGGAAGGGGTCCGGGGTCCCAGGCAGCTTCCACTGGTTCCGCTTCCCCCTGTCGGGACCCCCGGGCCCACACACTCACCATGTCGCGGTCGTCAGCTCCCAGGTACCCGGTGACTCCCAGCTTGTGAAGGTGGAGAGCGCAGACCCCGACTTGGCTCTTTAGCTTCTCAGCAGCGCGGCCATCTCCTAGGAACTCGCTCTGCCTAGGAACTCTAACACCACTGTGACATCAAGATCCCGCGTGATGACATCACCGTGGCTGATTGGACGGGGGCGCCCACAGCGTCACAAAAGACTCAGCCAATCAGCATCCTCCAAGGCGTGGCTCCCTAACTGGTCTGTGCTTGGTGTGAATCAGGAGAGGTGGGAAGCGGCCCCCTGCCCTCCTCCTGGGCTCCTCTCCGCGTGGTGCACCTGCCACCCGCTGGGGTCGCCCCGGGGTCTCCCCGTGCTTCTCACAGGCGGATCCTGGCTGCAGCTGGCGGTCACCTGCTTCAGGTGAGTTAAAATTCTGCTTCTTGGCTTAGGGGCTTTTGCTTTGTATTTCTGCTCATTTTTCTGTTGGGCCGTTTGTATCATGTTTTAATATTGATTTGAAGAATGCTTAAAGGCATCACATAATTGAAGCCTTTTTTTTCCCTCCTGTCAATATATGTTTTCTACTCTGCCTACTGACCTTTAATATCTTCTATTTGTTTCTTGCCGGTGCTTGGTAATCTAGTGGATTTTAAAGATATTGATCTTTCCTGAAAGCTCGTTCAATTCATGTATCAGTTTTTGTTTTTAGATTTTATGGATTCTCTCTAAATAAAGATCTCCAATATACTGAGATTTTATTGCTTAGAAATTGATCTTTACACCTTATTTTTTCCTTTTGTTCTTTTCCCCCTCCCCCGACTACTCCTCCAGTAAGAAGCTGGAGACAAAAAAAAAAAAAAAATGTACCACAGCCTGGAATTAAGGATTCTTAGGTTCACTAACTCTATGCTAATGCAGACAAGTGCATATGTGAATTTCATATGCCTGACTTTTCAGTATAAATATATTAATTCTATTTGGAATAAATGCATATGGAATGAAAAAAGATGAAGTTGGAGACAGTGGAGTCAGCTGGTCTAGGTTTCTAAAGGGAGAAATCTGTCAATGATCCCGTATTAATTATGTTGTTTGTTGTAGGATCCTTTTAAACAACCTTGATCACAGTAGGGAAGCCACAGTTTATTTTTACTAAAAAGCCAGTAAGTTTTTTTTGATTACATGCTGATTTTTTTTATTTATTTTTTATTTTTTGACATACAGAGTGGACAGTGAGAGAGAGAGACAGAGAGAAAGGTCTTCCTTTGCCATTGGTTCACCCTCCAGTGAATTTTTTAAATGCTTTTCAACATTCAATCTAAATGGTCATGTGATTTTCTTGAATTTTTCAACTACCTGGACAATCTACATGGCTTGTTCAAAATGTTACCACCTCTTGCATTTTTCTTCTATCTCACTTGTTATTCATTTTATTTTCATATGTATTTCATTTATTATAAAACTACTAAGGAGATATGCATGTGTTTTTAAAAGACAGGCTTACACTTAATTCATATTTCAAGTTCTGATCAATTTGCATTATAATCAATGTAATGCTGGCTTTCTAAAATATGTGAAAATATTCTGTGCTTATTTCTACCTTGGCATGTCTGGGAAATATAAGTGTGCCTGTTTTTTTTTCTTAAATGTTTGGAATATTTTGTATTTCTAAAACTTAAATTTTGTTTCTGTAACTTTTTATTGGTTGGTAGTCTTTAAATTGTGATTCAACTTGCTTAGTTTAATTTAGAGTTTTCCTATTTTATATTTGTTATATTGGATTTGGGAAATTTATATTTGTGCTGTGGGATGAAGGTTTTCTTTTTGCTTTGTGCTTCTCCATTTTGTGCTGTCCTTTGTCTTTCCTTTTTAGATTGCTTCTCCTTGTTTTCAGGTTGCTTTGACCTCCACCCTTAATCTTCACCATTCCCAAATCCCCTTATGGCTTGTCCCTGGATCCGTGGGTGTCAGACACTCCCAGGCACTCTGGAGTTTCATTTTTTCTTTGCCATTACCACTTGCACTGCTTTTTTGTTTCCTCTTGGAATCCTAGAGGCATTTTCTTGGGAACCGGCACCATCTCCACCTTCCCCAGCCTTCGGCTTCTGCTTCTGCTTGCTCCCGGGGGCCTTCGTTGCCAACAGGACCCAGGAAGCTCCTGCTTTGCAGCTCCTGTGGTCATTCTTGCTGATCTTGGTGATGTCCATGGTCATTTCTTTCCTGCTTCAGCAACTCCATCAGGACCTTGCCCACCAAGGCCTGCATCTGGTTTTACTCATGGACTACGTTTTCACAGGAGGTGGTGGGAACTATTGATTAGAAGGATTGTGCTTCAGAGGCCCATGACCCACTTCTTGGGCTTCTGAGCTGCGGTGCTTCATGCGGCCTCTTTTCTACTTGCATTGGGAAACATGATCACTGTTGCTTGTTGGGACTGTGTCTGCTGCTTGACATGTAGGGAATCTGGTGTCTAGAGTAGAGGGAACTGGAAGGTTGATGTCTGGCCTGGGAGAAGCCTTTGACACCTGAGAACAGGTCAGGATAAGCCTAGGGTTACTCTCTGTAATCAACTCCCTCCCAGTAGGGTTTGAACCCAAGCTGGGGGCTGAGTTGGCCATCTGGGGCCCTTCCCTCCCTGAAGAACTGTTTCTGCTCTTCTCACTATTGTCTGAGCTCCAGGTCTTTGGTTTTGGGGTTCCCTGAGGAAGGGACTCTGGTCCACTGGCCCTTGGTTTTACCAAGCTTTTTGGTCACTGTGTCCTGGACAGGGGCACTCTGGAGTTTCATCACAGGGAATTTTCCCACAGCACCATCACCCCCCCTTGAAGACTGGCAGTAGGTGGCTGGAACTCACTTCATTTCTGGACAAGGATATTCAGGGTAGCTTGGTCAGAAGGAAGGAAAATGGTCTCCTGTTTGCCTGTTTGTCACCTGCATGGCTGTTGCCACCTATTTCTTGCCTCTGATACTCAGCGAGACTCCTTGTTGGTGCTGGCCCCAGGGACTGTCTTGGTGGGCAGTGGACACTGCACTGTTTTTGATGGCAGGAGCCAAGGTCTGCACTGTCCGGATTGTGCCTCCATTCATACGCTTTGGGAAGCTCCTGGCCATGTTCTCTGAGGCCCAGAAGTTCCTCAGGAAGCTCCAGCTTAGGCTTGCACAAGGGGTAGCATCTAGACCAGTTGGATTATGATAAGGGCCAGCAAAATCAGAGGGGTTTAATCACCTGGCTCAAAGACAACTCACTGCTCTCTGAGCTGCTTTGCCTCTTCTGTCAGGGTTCTGGGATCAGGGTCGTTCTGGAAGTGTGGAAGTTGCTGTCCTTGTCACAGAAGACATGATCCAGCTTCACGGCTGCAGGTGTTTCCCCTTCAATGTCTGCCTCCTCTTCACTCCTCCTTTGAGCTCTTCCAAATCAGAATTCAGGTTGTAGGAACCTGGCCACACAGTTACAGAGTTCAATAAATAGGCCCCTTCAGAGCCCATGTGGAGTAGCAGCATGGAACCTGGACTCAACCATCTGGGTTTTCATTCTGCCTCTGTCATTCACTTGTTCCTTAGGTTACTTAATGAATCTCAGTTTTCTCATGTGTAAAATGGAGGCATTAAAAGCTGCAATTCCTAGGATAAATGTGAGAAATAAAGCAGCTAATCTTTCTAAAGTGCTTAAAATAAAGCATACAGGAAAATCTCAATAACTTTTAGGATCACATTTACTTTACTTGCTGTGGAATGTATTAGTGACCATATATATTGAAATACCACCATTGGTGTTGGGATGGAGTGAGGGATGACGTAAGGTATGAAAGGGAGAAATGGCTTCTGATCTTATATGACTTGCAGTTATTTGGGGGAAGTTAGGGATGAAAAAATAACCAACATTGCCAGTAGGTAAGTGACATTTGAAGGAGTGATAGTTTTAACATTTTTTAAGAAACTCAGTACTTTGGGTTTTTAAAATAATTTTTAAACTTATAAAAGTTGAGTAAATTTCATGTATTTCACATATGCAGATTTAGGTGCATTGTGATACTTCCTACTCTACCCTCCCTTATCATTCCTTTCTTACTCTTTCTTTTAATTTTTGCAGTGACTTACTTTCAGTTTATTTTATAATCATAAGCTTAACCCCCCACTAACACAAGTAGTAACAAGTCACATGTAACAAGCAGTAAGAAGGAGAAACAAACAAAACACTGTTCTTCAAAGGTAGAGACAAGAGCTATAAACAATAATCAAACCACAAAATGTCCATTTCACTCATATACATTACATTTTTGTACTCTGTGAGTTACCACAGATCATGGGAAACATTTTTTTTCTCATTGGGACTGGTTTATTTCACTAGGTATAATGGATTCCAGTTGCATCCATTTTGTTGCAACCAACAAAATTTCATTGTTTTTTATGGCTAAGTAGCATTCCATAGTTTATATGTACCACATTTTCTTTATCTAAACATTGGTTGATGGGCATCTGGGTTGATTCTGTAGCTTAGCTACTGCAAATTGAGCTGTATTAAACATAGGGGTACGGATAAACTCTCTCATATGCTGCTTTCATTTTTTGGGTAAATTCCCAGAAGTGTGATGGCTGGGTCATATGGTAGATTTGTTTTCAGATTTCTGAGGTATCTTCATACTGTCTTCCACAATGGCGGTACCAGTTTACATTCCCAGCTTTTCCCTGACGTCCTCACTCACATTTATGGTTTATTGATTTTAATATAGTAGCTGTTCTAATTGTGATGAGGGAAAACTTCATTGTGGTTTTTGTTCTCATTTCCTTGATGGCTATTATCCTGGGTATTTTTCAGGTGTCTGTTGGCCATTTGAATTTCATCCTTTGAAAAATGCCTGATCGAGTCCTTTACCCATTTCTTAACTGGATTGTTCATTTTCTTTTGATGAGTTTCTTGAGCTCTTATAGGTTATGGATATTAATCTCTTATCAGTTGCATAGTTTGCAATATTTTCTCCTGTTCTATCGGTTGCTTCTTCACTTTGCTGTTTCCTTTGCAGTACAGAAGATTCTTAGCCTGATGTAGTCCTATTTGTTTATTTTTGCTTTTATTGCCTGTGCTTCTGGGTCTTCTCAAAGAAGTCTTTGCCTATGCCAAAATTTCTGCAATGTTCCCTAGTAATTTGCTGGTATCAGATCAAAGATTTAGATCCCTGATCCATTTGAGTTGATTTTTTATAACATATAAGATAGAGGTCTTGTTTCATACTTCTTCATGTGGAGATTCAATCATCTTGCAACACTTTGTTGAAGAGACTGGCCTGGGGGCTGGCACTGTGGCATAGCTGGAAAAGCCAATGCCTTTGTAGTAGGTGAAGCTAACACCTGCAGTGCCAGCATCCCATATGTGCACCAGTTCGTATCCCAGCTGTTCCACTTCTCATCCTGCTCTCTGCTATGGCCTGGGAGAGCAGTGGAGGATGGCCCAAGCTTTTGGGCCCCTGCACCCTTGTGGGAGTCCCAGAGGAAACTCCTGGCTCCTACCTTCAGATCAGAGCAGCTCTGGCCATTGCAGCCAATTGGGGAGTAAACCAGCAGATGGAAGACCTCTCTCTTTCTCTCTCTCTCTCTCTCTCTCTCTCTCTCTCTCTCTCCCTCTCCTTCTCTTGTATGTAATGCTGAATTTCAAATAAATAAATCATTTTTAAAAAAGAAAGAGAGAGACTGGCCTTTCTTCAAGGATCAATTTTAGTTCCTTTGTCAAAGATTAGTTGGCTATGGAGGTGTGGATTGATTTCTGGGGTTTCTATTCTGTTCCCTTGGTTATATGTCTATTTTTGTGCCTGTACCAGGCTTGTTTTGAACATAAGTGCCTTGCAAGATAACTTGAAGTTTGTTATTGTGATGCCTCTGGCTTTTTTTTCTCATTTACAATTGCTCTAGCTATCTGGGGTCTCTTGTACTTCCACACAAATTTTAACATTGTTTCCTGTAGATCTGAGAAGAATGTCATTGGTACTTTGATTTGGACCACTTTGAGTTTTTTTTTTTTTTTGCTTATCTGTTTTTAGGATAACTTTGAATATGTAAATTGCTATTGATAGTATGGGCATTTTGATTATGTTAATCCTTCCAATCTACAAGCGTGGAAGGTTCTTCCATTTTTTTGTGTCTTCTTTGATTTCTTGTTTTAATATATTGTAATTTTCATTATAGAGAACTTTGACATCCTTGGTTAAATTTATTTCAAGGTATTGAAATATTTTGTAGCTATTGTGAATGATACTGATCTTACATGTTCTTTCTCTGCCATGGCATTTTTCTGTGTATACAAAGGGTATTGATATTTGTGTGTTGATTTCATATCTTGCAACTTTACCAAACTCTCTTAAGAGTTTCAGCAGTCTCTTTTTAAAGATTTATTTATTTACTTTAGAGTCAGAGTACACAGACAGAGAAGGAGAGGCAGAGAAAGAGAGAGGGATAGCGAGAGAAAGAGAAAGGTCTTCCATCTGATAGTTCACTCCCCAGATGGCTGCAACAGCTGGAGCTGCACCAATCTGAAGCCAGGAGCCAGGAGTTTCTTCTGGGTCTCCCACATGGGTGTAGGGGCCCAAGGCCTTGGGTCATCTTCTGCTGCTTTCCCAGGCCATAGCAGAGACCTGGATCAGAAGTGGAGCATCTGGGACTAGAACTGGCACCCATATGGGATGCCAGCATGGCAGGCAACGGCTTTACCTGCTATGCCACAGCACCAGCCCTGAGTTTCAGCAGTCTCTTAGTGGCATTTATTTTCAGCTACTTCCCACAGTGTCTCTCACAGTGGAGTTTATTTTCAGCTACTTGAAAAGTTAGATAGAGAAAGAGAAGAGAGAAGGGGAAACAGATCTTTTATTCTCTGGTTCACTTCCTAAATGTCTGCTACAGCCAGGGCTGGTCCTAGCCAAGGCTAGGAGCCAGGATGATGATCTTGGTCTCCCAAATGAGTGAAAGATGCACAAGTATTTGACATCATCTACTGTCTCCCAGGATTCATTAACAAGGAGCAGAATCAGAAATAGAGTAGCCAGGGGGCCAGCACTGTGGCATAGCAGGTAAAGCCACCGCCCGCACTGCTGGAATCCCATATGGGTGCCAGTTTGAGACCTGGCTGCTTTACTTCTGATCCAGTTCTCTGCTGTAGCCCGGGAAAGCAGTGGAAGATGGCCCAAGTGCTTGGGCTACTGCACCTGTGTGGGAAGACCTGGAGGAAGCTTCTGGCTCCTGGCTTCAGACTGGCCAGGCTCATCCATTGCAGCCATCTGGGGAGTGAACCATTGGATGGAAGAACTCTCTCTCTCTCTCTCTCTCTGCCTCTCTGTAGCTCTGCCTTTCAAATAATAAATAAATCTTTAAAAAAAGAGAGAAAAAGAGTAGCCAGGACTTCAGTCAGCACTCCAGTATTGGATACAGGTGTCTCTAGTAGTGTCCAGCTTGCTGTGCCAGAAGGCCTGTGCCAGAATTCTTTTAACTCTATTTTCTCACAATTTTTTGAAGTATCCTCAGATATACTTGTCTGTAATGTATGTATATATGTGATGATAGCAAAAGCATATATATATAAACATGTATATTAAGACACTAAGACAAAGAACAAGTCATTTCAATATACATCTTTCAAATTAAGAGTCAGAGAATAATTTTATCCTCTAATCTAGACAGGTTGGGGTAAATAATAGTAAACCAAATCCTTCTATTCATTGGAAAACATATGCCTCTCTGAAGACTTACATATTTTTAAAAAATTATGAGGAATTAACATTTAATTTTACAATCTAAATCCTTTGATGGTATTCACAGGGACTGAAAAGACAGCCCTTGGATGAATGCTCTAATTGCATAGGGACCTTTTGAGAGGTGCAGTTAATTTTGAAAATGGCAAAGACATGAGCCCCTGGGGTGGGGTGGGGGTATAGGTTGAAGAAGGTTTCTCTGATGAACTGATAGGAGTATAGTTCCTTGCCTCATCCCTCTCCATCTTTATATCTGTGAAACCAACATCAAATTTACTGCTCCCACCACAGCCACATAAAATGGCAGCAAATGCTTGGCAAACTCTTATAGAAATTCTATTTCAAAAAAAGGGGAATGGAGAGCATAAAGAAGTGACTAGAAATTCAGACCTCAGCAAATGCTGGGTCTTTATTTTTTAAGACTTATTTGAAAAGCAGAGTTACAAAGGGAAGAACGGGGGTGGGGGAGAGAGATGTCTTCCATCTGCTAGTTCACTCCCAGAATTGCTGAAATGCCCAAGGCCCAGACCGGCCAGAGCCAAGATCCAGGAATTTCTTTCCAGTCTCGCACGTGGGTGCAGGGATCAAAGAACTTGAGCCATCCTCAGCACCTTTCACAGATGCATTGGCAGGGAGCAGGATCAGAAGTGGAGCAGCTGGGACATGAACCAGCACCCATAAGGGATGCCAGCACATCAGGCCATGGCCTAACCCACTGAGGCACAGTGCCAGGCCATGTTGGGCCTTTTTGGATGAAGATTCAGTAGGAGAGAAAAGCAATGTAGAATCCAGGAGTATCAAAATATCAAAATCACTAAAACTAGAGTCCTGATTAGATTAATGTGAGGGTCATCTCTCCAAAGGCTGCCTCAAAGAAAAAGATAAAAATTATGTTTAGCTATTGAAAATAAGACAAAATTAAGTGAAGCTTTATGGATGTACTGGACAGAAAGAAAGATTAATATAAATTTGACTAGGAGCTGGCCCTGTGATGTAGCGGGTTAAGCTGCCACCTTCAATGTCAGCATCCCATATTCGCACTGGTTCTAGTCTGGACTGTTCTGCTTCTGATACAGCTCTCTGCTATGGCCTGGGAAAGCAGTAGAAGATGGCCCAAGTGTTTGAGTCCCTGGACCCATGTGGGAAGACCTGGAGGAAGCTTCTGGCTACTGGCTTTGGATTGGTGCAGCTCCAGCCGTTGCAGCCAGTTGGGGAGTGAACCAGTGGATGAAAGACTTCTCTCTCTCTCTGCCTCTCCTTCTCTCTCTGTGTAACTCTGACTTTCAAATAAATAAATAAATCTTTAAAAATAATAAATAAAATATAAATTAGACTACATCAAAAAATAAAAATATTATACCAGTATCAAGTCTAGACAGATATGTACTTTATTTTTCCATAATGTTTTTGTCTCTGTGACACCTCACAATTTAACAGGCACTTGAGACTGAGCAGCTGTGTCACCATGTAACAAGTAACCACCAGTTACAGTCACTCCTCAATTCCATGGTCACATTCCAGGCTGCACAGGTGCATGCCACCCTGCTTCTCCACCTTCCCCCAAGTAATGTGTAGTTCTGAGTACAGGTCTCTGATCTACCTGGCAAGGCAGTTTCACAGGGGCCAAGTGCTCCTCCCCGCCCCTGTGTGGGAGTGAGTGTGAGGTGAAGCAGTGTTGACCTACTTGCCACCCTCAGAATTGGGGCCCTGTATCTCTGCAGGAGCCTGGGCACAGTGGTCATCTCACTTCCCACCAAGGCCCCCATGGCCACCCTGTCCCTAACCGGCTGTCACAGCAGCACAGTGACCACCATATCTGCATGGCAGAGAGGCAGGAGCTAAGAGTTTGGGGTTCCCTTCTCTGTGAGTATCCTCCGTGCCCATGTCTCTGCCCTGTAATTTTGCTTCTTACTCCCTAAATGGTTTAATAGTGACTGGGGCAGGACAGAGGAGCAGGGAGCCTGTGGCTTGCAGAGACCCAACCTTGGCATGCACTGACATTCTAAATGGTCTGTTCATGTCCTCTGGGACCTTTGCTGATCTTCCATCTGATGGTCCACTCTCCAAATGGCCACGATGGCCAGGACTGGGCCATACTGAAGCCAGGAGCCAAGAACTCTATCCACTCTAATATATTAGGATATTTTAACATGAGAAGATAGGATTGCTTTCTGATCTCCTAGATAAGAATGATAATCAAAATGAAAGTATCTACAATGTCTCACTTTTTTTTTTGACAGGCAGAGTGGATAGTGAGAGAGAGACAGAGAAAGGTCTTCCTTTTGCCATTGGTTCATCCTCCAATGGCTGCCACAGCTGGCGTGCTGCGGCTGGCGCACCGCACTGATCCAAAGGCAGGAGCCAGGTGCTTCTCCTGGTTTCCCATGGGGTGCAGGGCCCAAGCACTTGGGGCATCCTCCACTGCACTCCCGGGCCACAGCAGAGAGCTGGCCTGGAAGAGGGGCAACCGGGAAAGAATCCGGCACCCCGACCGGGACTAGAACCCAGTGTGCCGGCGCCGCTAGGTGGAGGATTAGCCTATTGAGCCACAGCGCCGGCCTCATTTTGTTTTAAATATTTGTCAAATTGCATATTTAAATATTTGTCAAATCGGTAGGTTTTTTTTTGGGGGGGGGGGGACAGGCAGAGTTAGACAGTGAGAGAGAGAGACAGAGAGAAAGATCTTCCTTCCATTGTTTTACCCCCGAAATGGCCCCTACATCTGGCACCCTGTGCCGATCCAAAGCCAGGAGCCAGGTGCTTCCTCCTGGTCTCCTATGCAAGTGCAGGCCCAAGCACTTGGGCCATCCTCCACTGCACTCCCGGGCCACAGCAGAGAGCTGGACTGGAAGAGGAGCAACCGGGATAGAATCCGGTGCCCCAACTGGGACTAGAAACGGGGTGCTGGTGCCATAGGCAGAGGATTAGCCTAGTGAGCTGTGGCACCAGCCGAATCGGTAGTTTTTTAAACAGATGCAATATTGTTTGTATACACAACTCTAAAAGCATAATGATATATCCTTCTTCTCACTCTCCCACTCTTCTTCCTTGTATTTTTTCTTTAGTTTTTGAGATAACATTTTAAATACACTTTACAGTAAAAAAAAGTCTTAATACTCACCAAAGAAAAGTTTAACAAATAAAATGCAAAAAGACCCTAGTTTAGTGGGAATATAGTGAATGGCTATAAACAATATTTTAAAATGAAGACATTAAATGAGAAACTAATATGTGTCCTAATTCCTTTACAAAAAGTCTCATGGGAAATCTTTCATCATTTACCAAATAACAGTGCAAAAACATCTATTTATATGATCTCTAAACAAATGGTTTATGTGTAATAAAGTAGAAGTTTTCTCAAGTTTTCTTGACAGTCTCACATAAAAACTGTTTAATAAATGTAAACAACTTCAACCTCCTTGTAAATTTTAGAAATCGTTAGGCAGTCTACACTGTTTCTAGTTAATAATTCCACATACTAAAACTACTGGGGCATTTCCTAGAAAGCTACGCAGAAAGGCCAGGTCCTGGAACTGAGACCCTGTTTCCTGCATGGGAAGAAAGGAGAACTGAGGACCCCATAGACGACAGCTCCTCACTTGCAGTGCATAAAGCCCACACACACAGCACTGCTGCTCCCTAGTGACCACTCTGTCCACACTGCACAATCGGGGAGATGCGGGGCTGCTGCCACTCAGTTCCCCACAGATGGCTCTGGGGCCCAGATTTCTCTGCTAACAGGGAAGGGGCAGGGTGCCTGGGTCCTGGGTGCCAGTCCAGGCCCCACCCTGTAGACCACAGGGAACGCAGGGAAGTGCTGTGCTGACAGCAAGATGGGGCCCAAGGTTCCATAGATGCCCTCTGGGAGCCAGCATCCTGCCAGCAGGTACCACCAGCTTCCCCTTCCCCCACTCTGGACACCTGGCCACACACACTCACCATTCCCGGGCATCCAAGATGGGCTGTGTTGTGGTGGACAAGGTCAGAGAACAGCGGATGCCACACAGGGCCTCGAGTCTCCCAGCGGCAGAGACCCCTCCTTGGACCTCTCTCCTCCAGGAATTTGGAACTCTGTGGTGTCACAATCCAGTGTGATTATGTGGCAGTGACGTCACTGTGCCTGATTGGACAGCTCACATAGCTGTCAGCACACAGGACTCAGAAGATGCAACAAATCAGCATCGTTTACAGCAGGGACGGGAACTCCAGGCCACTCCAGATAGGTAGAGAGGTGAGGTCTGGGTTCAGGGGCCAAGGGCCTCCTCCAGGGCTGCACCCTTTTACCAGCAGGATCCTGACACCTGCTGGGACCCTCCTGCCTCCCCACGGGTCTTCCTGGGAGAATCCCACCTGGAGGCTGCAGTAACCTGCTTAGGTGAGTTAGAGAGTATTGGCTATTTATTGGCTTTGGTCTTTTTCATTTTCTTCATATTGCTGACTCATTTCTCTGCGGGCTTTTTAATACTGAGAATATTTACAGATATTACAAAGTCAATCCTTTTTTCATCTCTCCTAGATATTTGTTTTCTAGTCTGCCTCTTGACCTTTAATATTATTTTCTGTATGTTTCTTGCTGGTACTTAGTAATTAGTGGATTTTATGCATTAATCTTTCCAATAATATTGTTAAATTTATGTATCAGTTGTATTTATTATTAGATTTTATGAATTATCTAGGTGCTTAAGTGTCATCCTATATAATTCTTTGTGTGTATGTGTGTATATATATATATATATACAATTTCATTCCTTATAAATTAAACTTCACACATTTTTTGCCATTTTATTTCCCTGATTACCCTTACAATAGAAAGTTGAAAAGAAAGAGTGGTGGCATCTGGGTGTAGGCTTACGTCCTGGGAAAAGCTTTCAATGATTCTGTATTAGTTGTGTTGGTTTTTGTAGGTTTCTTTTAATCTTGATCAGACTGAAGAAGTTACTTTCTGTTTGTTTTCACTGATATAAGGTTTTTTTCATTAGATGCTGAGTTTTATTAAATATTTTCAACATGTAATCTAAACAATCAGTGATTGTCTTTTTGCATTTTTCACCTATTTGGATGGCTTTTTTGGGAACCTTGACAACTCTTGTATTTTTTATTATCTCTTGCTTGTACTTGACCTATTATGTTTTCCTATATAATTTCATTTATTATAATAATACTTTGCCGCCTGGTGAGTCATGGGCTGGCTGTTGTGGTTCACCGGGACCAGGAGGCCAGGGCGGGGTCCCAGCCTGGCTCCCTGTGAACCGTTGCGGTCGGGGCAGGGCAGGCTCTCCAGGTGCGCACGGCCTCGCCAGGCAGTGGCCGAGACCAGGACGCGCTTTGTGATGGCCTCGTCTGCCACTTGCCGGCATCGGTTCCAAGGCCAAGAAGTGCATGGTGCTGCCCACGGTGGAGCAGAACCTAGAGGACGTGCATGGGGCACTGGCCCAAGACACTGTCTTCACTGCGCTGGCCCAGGAAGGTAGGGGGCTCGGGCTGGGGCAGGGCAGGGGGTGGACTTGAGGCCCCAGGAGCGGCATCTGGGCAGGACCTTGGGTCCCATGCTGCATGGGCCTGGGGCCGAGGAAGGCATTGGTGCCATTAATGGAGGGGGAGCATGCCGTGGGACAGGGGCCATGGTGGTCGCAGCAGTCTCCGACCTGGCCTGGGGTGGAGCTGAGAAGTGGGGTGCGCGAGGACAGGGTTCCGCATGCAGGATCGGCGTGGACTCTGTGGTCTCCGTGAGGTGCTCAGCTGTACTGAGCCCTGGGCCCAGACAGAGCCAGAACGCCGCCCCCGCCCTCCCTGGACGTGCCCCGTGGACCGAGGTCTGAGGATTCTATGGGAACCTACTGTTCTTTCTCTTTCTTTCTTTTTTGAAAAAGGCATTAGAGACAGAGGGAGATCCGTCCACTGGTTCACTCCCCAAATGGCTGTAGTGGCTGGAGCTGGGCTGACCAGGAGCCAGGAGCTCCATCCGGGTCTCCCACGTGGGTACAGGGGCCCAAGCACTTGGGGCATCCTCCACTACTCTCCCAGCACATAGCAAAGAGCTGGATCAGAAGTGGAGCAGCCGGGACTTGAACTGGCACCCCTATGGGATGCCAGAGTCCCAGGCAGCAGCTTTACTGCTACACCACAGCGCTGGCCCCGGGAGCCTACTTTTTAGAATTAAGTTATACTGGGGCCCTGCGCCCATGTGGGACCCGGAGGGAGCACCTGGCTCTGACCTGGCCCAGCCCTGGCTGTTTTGGCCATTTGGGGAGTTAACCTCAGATAGAGGATCTCTCTCTCACTCTCTCCCTCTTCCCCCCCCTCCTTCCCTGTTCCCTCCATCTCTCTCTTTCTCTCTCCTCCCGTCAGATGAATTAAACAAGCCCAGCTGTACTACCACATTCTGTGCCGTGCTGTGTGTGACGCGGGGTTGCTCGGCATCGCCATGGGCTGCTGCCGTCTGCCAGAGGTTCTGTGGGACAGGGCACCTGGCGGAACCCGGGCTGAGCTGCGTTTCAGTCACTGGCTGCCTTTTGTCTGTCGCGAGTCACCTGTAGCGAGCAGGTGTCCGGCCAAGGTTCGAGGCCAGGTTCCCGGCCATGGCTAGGGAGGTGCTGGCAGCTGTAGGGCCACAGGAGTGGACCCGCTCCCTCCTTTCAGTAAAACGTGTTTGCTGACCAGGTGGGGCCAGGCTGCCTGTCTTCCTGCTGCTGCTCCAGCCCTGGACCACATGGGAGGTCATGGACCACATTGTGTGTGTGGATCGTGGACATGTGTGGGGTTGTGGACCGTGTGTGTGAGGTCCTGGACCAGGTGTGTATGGGGGGTCATGGACCGCATGGGGGGATCATGAACCATGTGTGTGTTGGCGGGTCATGGACCACGTGTGTCAGCACACTGCCATCCCATCACTGCCTCTGAGGGTCATGGCCACGCTCCCCCACAACCCCCCACGCAATCTCGCTCGGGGTGCATCTGCCTAGGAAGTGCCACAGCCCATTTGGCAAAAAAACCAAATTGCATTCTGCCGTCTCGGGCTGACCTGGGCTCTTCTTCCCTGGCCTGGGCACCAGCTGGGCTGTGTGGGTTCCCAGGACCTGCTCCCCCCACAATGGGCCCTGTCCATCTCTTGGGGCCACCCTTGGCCCTGGCCTTCCTCAGGGACAGGGCCCTGAGAGGGGCTGGGTCTGTGGCATGGAGGGCGAAGCCGCCGCCTGTGATCTGGGTTGCTCGGCATCTGATCCGGTTCCCTGCTGGCAGCAGCCAGTGGCCCCGATGTGGGCCCTGCTATTTCCATCATTACTGAGGAGAGCATTTCTAGAACAATGTGAGAGATGGGCACAGCAGGAATGTGGGAACCCAGAGCTCCGTGTGGGTGGCAGGGACCCCGCTATTGAGATTGGTGTGCTTCAGCTGGCGTGTGAGGCGCCAGGTCATGTATGGGCCCCCAAGAGTGACTGTGGGGCGCCCAGGCCTCTGGGGTGGGCTTGTGCTGTGCAGGGGTCTACAGGCACCCGCGTGCCCAGGCTGGGCTCCCTCTTGCTGGGTGGCTCTGGTCTCGGGGGTTCCCTCATGACTGACACTTCCTCATGCTGTCCCAGACCTCCCAGGAGACCCCAGGAAGAGTGAGGACCCCGAGGCTCAGCAGGAGCGGCTGTACCAGCATTGTTGGGCCTAGATGGCCGCCAAAGCACAGTTGCAGTGGGCAGGCAAGGGGCTGAGGCAGCAATGCCAGGTCCTGTGGTGAGCCGGTGCTGAGCTGGAGCTGGACATTTGCCACGTGACGTGCATGGTGCTGCCTGGCACCTCCTCCAGCTGACCTGGGCCCTTCCCCCCCTGGGCCCAGGCTGGACCCTGTATGGGCACCCGAGACCACCTCCCCTCATTGGACCCTGTGTGGGCACCCAAGACCACTCCCCCAAGCGGACCCTGTGTGGGCGCCCGGGACCACCTTCCCCCAGCGGACTCTGCCCATCTCACGGGGCCACTCTGTGCTCCCTTGCCTGGCGCTGGACTGGTGCACCACTCCTTGGCTGAGAGGGGGAGCCAGCTGTCCCGGTGTGGCCCCACGGGCTTCATGCTGCCACTCCTGGGCAGGAGCAGCCCCTTCGTCACGGCGAGAGAGGCTGATGCAGCGGACAGCAGAGCAGCCACGGGCCAGGCCCTGAACGCCCTCCCTGGGACAGAGGCCAAGCCGGCCCCTGGCTCTCTGTGTCCCGAGGGGCAGGGCTGAGCCCCAGGGCCACAGGAGTTTCTCTTCTGCTGCCTGAGCCTCAGAAACCCCAGCCACAGCTGCTCAGCCGGGGCAGAGACCCCCCCCCAGCCCACCGGGCACTGTCGGGCCAAGGACGGAGCCGGGCAGAGACGTCCCAGTGGGACAGTCTTCCTGGGCCAGCGGGGACCCCTGGCCTCCCTGCTCATGGCCAGCGTGGGAAGCCCGCCCCGCCCCGCTCATGCAGCAGAGGCGACTGGACAGCTCCGTTTATTAAAGTTGTGCAACACGGGTGCGGGGGGCGTGGTCCTTCCGCAAGCCAGCGGCTTTACATGGGGTGCTGCCGGGGGGAGGGGGTGCTGTGCTAAGTACACTTGGGACGGATGCTGCAGGACATGAGGAACAGGCGGGTGGGCGGAGGGAAGGCTGCTAAGTGGCCGCCCATCCTGAGTGGCCCTGGGAATGGCCGGCGGGGGGGTACTGGTGTCCAGGGTCAGGGGCTGGGCAAGACCCGGTCCCCAGGACAGGGCCTGCAGCCCCGCCTCAGCTCCATTGCCCAAAGGTCACTCTGTGATCTCCCCACGCTGGGCGGGGTGAGCTGTGCCTGCGTCTCCCCCTCACTGAGCCCCAGGCCTGAGGACACCTGGCAGTCCCTGTGTGCGGAGGCCTCGGGGGCTGCCTCACCCCCGCTGCTGGTCATCTTCTGGCCGGCTGCCCCACGCTCCCCAGGACCCCTGCTTGGCACCCGTGGCCTAGAAGGAAGTGCGTGGCACCTGGGGTGCGCCCGGAGCTTGGGGGCCACCCCTACTCCTCCTGGCCTGTGTCCTGTGGGGCACGGGTGGGGCCTGAAGGGGGCGCCCGCTCGGGCTGCTGCCTGCGGCTGTCTGGCCAAGGCCCAAGTGTTCTGCTCAGTGGTGACAGCCCCAGCCCGCCTCCTGAGCCTGCTCCCTCCCCTCGGCTGTGTGAGCCTTGGGGTTCCAGTAGTGGCTCCCCCGGGGTCGCCTCTAGGGCGGGCACTTGCACCCCATTCCCTTCTTTATTTTTTTTTTTTTATTTTTTGACAGGCAGAGTGGAGAGAGAGACAGAGAGAAAGGTCTTCCTTTGCCGTTGGTTCACCCTCCAATGGCCGCCGCGGCTGGCGCGCTGCGGCCGGCGCACCGCGCTGATCCGATGGCAGGAGCCAGGAGCCAGGTGCTTTTCCTGGTCTCCCATGGGGTGCAGGGCCCAAGCACCTGGGCCATCCTCCACTGCACTCCCTGGCCACAGCAGAGAGCTGGCCTGGAAGAGGGGCAACTGGGACAGAATCCGGCGCCCCGACCGGGACTAGAACCCGGTGTGCCGGCGCCGCTAGGCGGAGGATTAGCCTAGTGAGCCGCGGCGCCGGCCCACACCCCATTCCCTTCTGAGACGAGGCCTTGGCGAGGTGAGGCCGCGGTGAGCTGGAGTGCTAGGCGCATCTGCACAGCATCCGCCAGGCTGGCAGGGGTCTACTCCAGGAGGCCGGCGGGGGCAGGGGCCAGGGCCTTCTCCCAGGCGGAATCCCTGGTGGCCCTGGCCGCTGCCATGGGGCTGGCTACATAGTTGAAGGGCGGGACACGCGCTGCGTGGCTAGGGGAGCCGTGCCGGCTGGCAGGGAAGCCCCCCATGGCGATACCCAAGCCCTCGTGGGCGAAAGGCGAAGCGCGTGGAGGCAGGGCCCTTGGCCGGGACTGGCCCATCCATGCCGCTGCCCAGGAGGGTGGCCTGGATGCAGGTTGGGACGGGGGGCTGCTCCCTGCTCTCCAGGCTCAGGGGCACGCTGGCGGTGGTCTTGGGCTGGGCCACCTCTTCTGTCTGCACCAAGGCGTCGCTGGTCTTCTGCAGCGGGGGGCCGGCGGGGCCCTCCTCGGGCGAGGCGCCCTGGAGCAGTAGGGCAGAGGCGGGCAGGGTGCTGCGCAGGATGTGCGCGACGTCCTCGTCCCGGATACGCCGCCACGTCGTGCCTGGCGCGACCACCCTGGGCAGTGGCCGCGCCTCGCCGTCGCTCCCGTGGCTCCGGGTGGTGTGACCTGGGGGGTGGGGGGGCTCCCGGGGCCCCGCCATCGGGCCTGCGGGCCACGCTGACGTCGGGCAGGGAGGAGTAGCGCTTGACCGCCTCCGGCCGCACGGGGGCGCACACGGGCAGGCGCGAAGGGCTCTCGCAGCTGGTGCGCTGGTGCGCGCGGGCCGGGGCCGGGACCGGACCCTGGTCGGGTCACCTGCTGCCCGGGGCCGCCCTCAGCTCGTCGCAGCGCGAAGAGCAGAGGAAGACGGCGGGGAGCGCGGGCCAGCCGCGGCGGGGCGACGCGCCCTGGGAGGTGGAGGCGGAGTCGGACAGCAGCTCCGTGCACCGGCGATGCAGGAAGCCGGGCCACTCCTTGATGAAGGTCAGTTGGCGCCGGTAGCCCGAGCGGTCGGAGGACTTGCTGCCGCTGGAGCGGGCGGAGGCCACCACGCACCAGGCCCATTGGGCCCCCACGCGCCCCCGCCGCCCCCTCGCGGCCTCTGGGGCTCGGCTCTGGGGCGGGGCTGGCCAGCGGCGGCGGCCCGCGCCTGGCCGGCCTCTTTATGAACAGGATCCGGACGGGCGACTTCTGTGTCTTGTGGTGCTTGTCCAGCAGGGCCCGCGCCGGCGTCTTGGGCACGCGGGGGGCTGCCGGGCCTGGCAGAGACCCTGAAGCTGGGGTGGCGGGGGGCGACTTCCTGGGCAGAGGCTGAGAGTTGGGCGAGGTCTGGGAGGAGCTTGAAGAAGGGGTCTTGGCCAGAGGAGCAGGGTGGGTGGCGCTCCTGGGGGGGGCGTGGCTCAGCGCCGCCAGCTCCGAGATCTTGCCCGGGGGGTGCAGGCTCCGAGAGCGCTGCTGCCGGGGCGCTGGCGCCTTGCCTGCGGCTGCTGTCTGTGCCGGGCTGGGGGGCTCCGCCGCCTTCCTCAGTGTGGCCCGGGGCCAGGGACAGCTTTGGGCTGGGGCCGGGTGGCCGGGCTGGGCACGTAGATCACTGTCCGCCCCTGGAGAACGGCCGGCACCCCCGCCGCTACCTACTGAGTGCGCGGCATCTCCCGGCCGCCAGGGACGCGGGGGCTCGCGCGCTCTTGGCTGAGGCCAGGCTCCGTTTCTCCAGCCGCCGGGCACTGCCCTCCCCGCCCCGGCCCCGGCCCCGAGCTGACGCCCGCTCCTGGGCTTGGATAGCTGTGGGGAGAGGCCCGTGGACAGAGCAGACCCCAGGGACAGGAGCGAGTGGGACTCGGAGGAGGCCTCGCGGGGGTGCAGCCACGTGACGATGGAGTTGGCGCCCTCCTGGTTGGCGCCCTCCTGGATGGCGCGCCGCTCTACGCTGTCCAGGTCGGAGGCCGGTCTGAGCCGGCCGCCTCCTCGCCGCAGTCCCGGGGCGCCTCTGCCAGCCGCTCGTCCTGCCCGGCAGCCCGGGCTTTGCGGCGCCTGAGGCCGGGGGCCTCCGCCTGGGCATGGCTGAGCCGATGCAGCGGTGCAGGAGCGCCTCCTCGGAGCGCGGGCTGGGGGAGCTGTCGCGCCCGCCTCCTCGGTGCGGGGCCTGGGAGACCGTGGGCTCCGGGCCTCCCAGGTGGCTGGCCGGCCGCTCACAGGGCTCGGGCTTGCTTAGCGGGTCGGACTCGGAGGTGTCCCTCCGAGCAAAGTGGGGTCTCATCGGCGATCAGCCGGGGCTGGGCCCGGGGTAGGGGCGGCTGGGCCGGAGCGACCGCCTTGGCTGGGGCCCGGGCCTCCTTCCCGCCCCGCTCAGGGCCCGCGGGATGGCTGACGGTCGCCGCGGGGCGGCCCGGCTGAGGAGGGCGCCTAGTCAGAGTCGTAGAAGCAGTACATGGCCTCCTCGGTGGGCGTCATGAGGCACAGGGACTGCCTCCCCGCTGACCCCGGTCCGAGTGGGCACTTGGGGGCCTGCCCGGCTCTGGGCTCCGGCCAGCGCCCCGGGCCTTGACCTGGCTGGCAGGGGGCCGCGAGGTAGCTGTTGTGAATGAGACTGATCTTACAAACTCTTTCTCAGCTATGACATTGTGTATATAAAAGCTTTTGAAATTTGTGTGTTGATTTCATATTCTGTAACTTTGCAAATTTCTCTTACGAATTCCAATAATCTCCTAGTGGATTCTTTTGGTTCCCCTATGTATCAGATCATATAATCTACAAACAAGGATCATTTGATGTCCTCCTTTCCCAATTTTACACCTTTTCTTTCTTTTTGTCGAATGGCTCTGGCTGAAACTTCCAGAATTGTATTGAATAGCAGTGATGAAGAGGGCATCCTTGTCTGGTTCTGAATCTCAGTGAAAATACTTCCAGCTTTTTACCCAAAAGTATCATGGTGACTGTTGGTTTGTCATGTATTATCTTGATTGTGTTGAGAAATGCTCCCTCTATACACAGTTTGCTTAAAATTTTATCATGAAAGGATTTTGTGTTTCATCAAATGCTTTCTCTGCATCTATTGAGATAATCATACATATGGTCTTCAGTCTTCAATTCGCTAATATGATGTATCACATTTATTGATTTGTGCATATTAAACAATCCCTGCATATGCTGGATAAATCACACTTGGTCTGGGTGAGTGATCTTTCTGATGTGGTGATGGATTCTACTGGATAGTAATTTGTTGAGGATTTCTGCATCTATGCTCATCAGAGATATTGGTCTACAGTTCATTTTCTTTGTGTCTTTTTCTGATTTTATAATTAAGATCATGCTGAGTTTGGGAGGAATCCAGTTCTTTCAGCTGTTTTACATAATTAACATGAATTGGGATTAGTTTATTCATATGAGAGGCCAAGTTACAGAGAGAGGGAGAAACAGAGAAACATAGAGACAGTATTCCATCCACTGGTTCATTCCCCAAATCCAATCCAGCTGATGCTAATGCACCCAGGAAAGCATCAGAGGATGACACAAGTGTTTGAGACCCTTCACTTATACGGGAGACCAGGATGAAACCCTTAGCTCCTGGCTTCTGGCTGGCCCAGTCTCGTCCCAGATACTGCAGCCATTTGGGGGTGAACCAGAGAATGCAAGATCTCTCTCTCTCTCTCTCTCTCTCTCTCTCTCTCTCTTTCTCTTTCTCTCTCTCTCTCCTGCTCCATCTCTAAAATAAATAGGGGGAAGTGCTTGATGCAGTGGGCTCTGCCACCTCTGCAGTGCCCGCATCCCACATGGGTGCCTGTTTAAGTCCCATCCAGCTCCCTGGCGATGTACTTGGGAAAGTAGGGGAGAATGGTCTGAATCCTTGGGCCCCTACCTCCATGTGGGAGACCTGAAAGAAACTCCTGGTTCTGGCTTCAGCCTGGTCACACTCAGCTGTTGCAGCCATTTGGGGAGTGAACTAGTGCATACAAGACCTCTGTCTGTCTGTCTGTCTCTCTGTAGCTCTGACTTACAAATAAATATTTTTGAAAGGTCACAAATGATTTTCACAATTTTTGATGTTGCTTTTCCTTTGTTTGTTACCAATATATTTTATTTGAAAAGCAGAGTGAGAGAGAGATTGACAGATCTTCCAATTTCTGGTTTATTGCCCCAAATGACCACAATGGCTTTGGGTGGCCCAGGCTGAATCCAGGAGCCTGGAACCCAATCTGAGTCTCCCATTGGGGTGGTAGGAGCCCAAGTACTTAGGCCATCCTCTGCTGCTGGAAGCATTAGAATTAACATTAGCAGGGAGCTGGATTAGGAGTGAGGCTTTAGGCACCCAATCCAGCTCCAATAGAGGATGCCAGCATCACAGGTGGTAGCTTAACCAGCAGTGCCACAATGCCTATGCTTGATGTTGCGTATTCTTAACTGGAATCACTTTGTATCATTTTCTGTATGGACCTCCATAATTTTTCTATGTTTCTGTTTTATTGAATAGAAAAATATATTGTATTAATTCACAAATTATTATTTTAAAGTCTTAAAAACCAGTTTTTATATTGTCCATTATAATCATTATTATAATCCTTAAAACGAACTTCAGAGACAAATTTAACCTTTACAAACAATATTTTGCAGTTATTTACATTTGAAGCATCCTGTTAGTAAAACGTCCCATTATCCTATGATTAACAGTTTTCTCAGAATACAAATTCATTATCCTATCATGTTTAGAGCTTTTGTGTTATAAGCCACTTTTCCTAATTGATAGTTTATATTTTTAAGGAGTATTCATGCATCCTACTGCTTTTGCCATTTGTTTTAAAATGAAAACTATGGAGAACAGTTACTGAAAATGTTGTGAATGGGAGAGAGGTGGCTTGTGCTTGGAGATTTAAGCCATGGAAATGGCCTCATGAATAACTGACAGCCTTACTGTATTAATTGATTTAAAATATGTTTCAAAATCTGTATATATGAAATACATGAAGCTTGCATACCTTAAATATAATTTAAAAAAAACCAGATTTTGGGTTTGGCATGTGGCTTACTTGGTTAATCCTCTGCCTGTGGTGCCAGCATCCCATATGGGTGCTGGGTTCTAGTCCCGGTTGTTTCTCTTCCAGTCCAGCTCTTTGTTGTGGCCCTGGAGGGTAGTGGAGGATGGCCCAAGTGCTTGGGCCTCTGCACCCGCGTGGGAGACCAGGAGGAAGCACCTGGCTCCTGGCTTTGAATAGGTGTAGCTCTGGCCGTAGCAGCCATGTGGGGGATGAACCAATGGAAGGATATCTTCCATTGCATATCTAAGTGCCCAATTGAATCCTAGATTCTCTGCTTCCATTACAACTCCCTAGCAATGTGTCTGGGATGGTAGCAGATGGTCCATGTGGTTGGGCTTCTGCCAGCCATGTGGGAATCCTGGGTGGAATTGCACATTCCTGGTTTTGACCTGGAGCAGTGCTGGCCATTGTGGCCATTTGGGTAGTCAACTAGCAGATGGGAGATAAATCTTTCTGTCTTCTCTGTCTCCTCTCTCTCTCTCTTTCAATAAATAAAAAAAAATTAATCCTAATCCTTAGGAACTTTGTGTCCTTGATACCATGTTAAAGACATGACTTTTAGCTTACAGAAAAAAGTAATAAAATTTGTAAATGCCTTTGTGAAGTGGAAGTTTTAAGAAGATTCTCATTAGGCACATCTGTGTAAGAGGAGTTTTATGGTTTCACATTTTTCTCTGTAGTTTCAGATAATTTGAAACCTTTCATTACCATTCATTTTCCTCATCAGTGCCTAGCTTTCTAGATAACCATAGTATTTTCCTTTGCTTTATATGTTCAGTAATTTTGTAAGAACATGTCTAAGTTTAGAATGTTATGGGGTGATATTCTTTTTTTTTAACTTTTATTTAATGAATATAAATTTCCAAAGTACAGCTTATGGATTACAATGGCTCCCCCCCCATATTGTCTCTCCCACCCGCATCCCTCCCTTTTCCCACTCCCTCTCCCCTTCCATTCACATGAGGATTTATTTTCGATTCTCTTTATATACAAAGGATCAGTTTAGCATACATTAAGTAAAGATTTCAACAGTTTGCTCCCACACAAACATAAAGTGAAAAATAATAGATGATTTTTTAAATGATGATGAAGTCAGATCAGACCTATTGTCATGTTTAATCCCAGTGAGAATCAAGTTGGGAATTGATAATTTCTTCTTTTTTTTTTTTTTACAGAAGATCAGTTTAGTATACATTAAGTAAAGATTTCAACAGTTTGCACCCCCATAGAAACGCAAAGCGAAATATACTGTTTGAGTACTCATTATAGCATTAAGTCTCAATGTACAGCACATTAAGGACAGAGATCCTACATGAGGAGTAAGTGCACAGTGACTCCTGTTTTTGACTTAACAAATTGACACTCTTGTTTATGGCATCAGTAATCACCCTAGGCTCTTGTCATGAGCTGCCAAGGCTGTGGAAGCCCCCTGAGTTCACTGACTCTGATCATATTTAGACAAGGTCATGGTCAAAGTGGAAGTTCTCTACTCCCTTCATAGAAAGGTACCTCCTTCTTTGATGACCCGTTGTTTCCACTGGGATCTCACTCATGGAGATCTTTCATTTAGGTTTTTTTTTCCCCCAGAGTGTCTTGGCTTTCCATGCCTGAAATACTCTCATGGGCATTTCAGCCGGATCCGCATGCCTTAAGGGCTGATTATGAGGCCAGAGTGCTGTTAGGACATTTGCCATTCTATGGGTCTGCTGTGTATCTCACTTCCCATGTTGGATCATTCTCTCCCTTTTTGATTCTATCAGCTAGTATTTGCAGACACTATTCTTGTTTATGTGATCCCTTTGGTTCTTAGTCCTATCATTATGATCAATTGTGAACAGAAATTGATCACTGGGACTAGTGAGATGTGTTCAGTCAGTTGTCACCGATCAGGGCGAACATATGGTATTTGTCCCTTTAGGACTGGCTTATTTCACTCAGCGTGATGTGTTCCAGATTCCTCCATTTTGTTGCAAATGACTGGATTTCGTTGTTTCATACTGCGGTATAGTATTCTAAAGAGTACATATCCATAATTTCTTTATCCAGTCTACCGTTGATGGGCATTTAGGTTGGTTCCAGGTCTTAGCTATTGTGAATTGAGCTGCAATAAACATTAGGGTGCAGACCGCTATTTTGTTTGCCAATTTAAATTCCTTTGGGTAAATTCCAAGGAGTGGGATGGCTGGGTCGAACAGTAGGGTTATCTTCAGGTTTCTGAGGAATCTCCAGACTGACTTCCATAGTGGCTTGACCAGTTTGCATTCCCACCAACAGTGGGTTAGTGTCCCTTTTCCCCCACATCCTCACCAGCATCTGTTATTGGTAGATTTCTGCATGTGAGCCATTCTAACCAGGGTGAGGTGAAACCTCATTGTGGTTTTGATTTGCATTTCCCTGATTGCTAATGACCTTGAACATTTTTTCATGTGCCTGTTGGCCATTTGGATTTCCTCTTTTGAAAAATGTCTATTGAGGTCCTTGGCCCATCTCTTAAGTGGGTTGTTGGTTTTGTTTTTGTGGAGTTTCTTGATCTCTTTGTAGATTCTGGTTATTAACCCTTTATCTGTTGCATAGTTTGCAAATATTTTTTCCCATTCTGACGGTTGTCTCTTCACTCTCCTGACTGTTTCTTTTGCAGTACAGAAACTTCTCAATTTGATGCAATCCCAATAGTTTATCTTGGCTTTGACTGCCTGTGCCTCCCGGGTCTTTTCCAGAAATTCTTTGCCTATGCCAATATCTTGAAGGGTTTCTCCAATGTTCTCTAGTAACTTGATGGTGTCAGGTCATAGATTTAGGTCTTTAATCCACATTGAGTGGATTTTTGTGTAAGGTGTAAGGTGGGGTCTTGCTTCTGTGGGGAGCAACTCGGACTAGAATAAGTTACTGGAATTAAGACTTATTCTATGCATCTGCTCTCCCACAATATGGTGCTGGGAGAGGAGGAAACAGCTTCTACTCAGCTTCCTCCAGTTCAACCAATAAACAGCAGGACCTGCTCCTGATGGGAGGAGAGCAGTGTACTCGGTGTGTGGGTAGCAGAGTTGGGATTGGTGGAAGAGGACTATAAAGGAGGAGAGAGACAACATGCACCAGGAACATCTGAGGGAACACCCGTGCAGCCCCCGAGAGAGCCGGCCGGCGGTGTGCCGCTCCCCCGCGGAAGTGGGGAACGTGGCAGGGGGAACCGCCCTTCCACGGAGGTGGAAGGGACAGTAGCCAACCCGGGAAGAACCAGCAGCAAACCCGGGGAGGGCCGAGCAGACAAAAGAAAAACGCAGGGTCCTGTGTTGCTCCTCCGTGAAGAGGGGGAGCGACAGCTTCATGATTCTGCACGTGGAAATCCAGTTTTCCCAGCACCATTTATTGAATAGACTGTCCTTGCTCCAGGAATTAGTTTTAGATCCTTGATCAAATATAAGTTGGCTGTAGATGTTTGGGTTGATTTCTGGTGTTTCAATTCTGTTCCATTGGTCTATCCATCTGTTTCTGTACCAGTACCATGCTGTTTTGATTACAACTGCCCTGTAGTATGTCCTGAAATCTGGTATTGTGATGCCTCCGGCTTTGTTTTTGTTGTACAAGATTGCTTTAGCTATTCGAGGTCTCTTGTGCCTCCATATGAATTTCAGCATCATTTTTTCTAGATCTGAGAAGAAGGTATTTGGTATCTTGATTGGTATTGTATTGAATTTATAAATTGCTTTTGGGAGAATGGACATTTTGATGATGTTGATTCTTCCAATCCATGAGCATGGAAGATTTTTCCATTTTTTGATATCCTCTTCTATTTCTTTCTTTAAGGTTTTGTAATTTTCATCGTAGAGATCTTGAACGTCCTTGGTTAAGTTTATTCCAAGGTATTTGATTGTTTTTGTAGCTATTGTGAATGGGATTGATCTTAGCAGTTGTTTCTCAGCCATGGCATTGTCTGTGTATACAAAGGCTGTTGATTTTTGTGCATTGATTTTATACCCTGCTACTTTGCCAAACTCTCCTATGAGTTCCAATAGTCTCTTAGTAGACTTCTTTGGGTCCCCTAAATACAGAATCATGTCATCTGCAAAGAGGGATAGTTTGAGTTCTTCCTTCCCAATTTGTATCCCTTTAATTTCTTTTTCTTGCCTAACAGTTCTGGCTAGAACCTCCAGAACTATATTGAATAGCAGTGGTGAGAGTGGGCATCCCTGTCTGGTACCAGATCTCAGTGGAAATGCTTCCAACTTTTCCCCATTCAATAGGATGCTGGCTGTGGGTTTTTTATGAATTGCTTTGATTGTATTGAGGAATGTTCCTTCCAAACCCAGTTTGCTTAGAGTGTTCATCATGAACGGGTGTTGTATTTTATCAAATGCTTTCTCGGCATCTATTGAGATAATCATATGGTTTTTCTTCTGCAGTCTGTTAATGTGGTGTATCACATTGATTGTCTTGCGCACATTAAACCATCCCTGCATACCAGGGATAAATCCCACTTGGTCTGGGTGGATGATCTTTCTGATGTGTTGTTGCATTCTATTGGCGAGAATTTTATTGAGGATTTTTGCATCTATGTTCATCAGGGATATTGGTCTGTAATTCTCTTTCAGTGCTGCATCTTTTTCCGGCTTAGGAATTAAGGTGATGCTGGCTTCATAGAAAGAATTTGGGAGGATTCCCTCTTTTTCGATTGTTCTGAATAGTTTGAGAAGAATTGGAGTTAGTTCTTCTTTAAATGTCTGGTAGAATTCAGCAGTGAATCCATCTGGTCCTGGGCTTTTCTTTGTTGGGAGGGCCTTTATTACGGCTTCAATTTCTGTCTCAGTTATGGGTCTGTTTAGGTTTTCGATGTCTTCCTGGTTCAATTTAGGTAGGTTGCATGTGTCCAGGAATCTATCCATTTCTGATAGGTTTCCCTGTTTGCTGGCATACAAGTCCTTGTAGTAATTTCTGATGATTCTTTTTATTTCTGTGGTGTCTGTTGTTACATTTCCTTTTTCATCTCTGATTTTATTGATTTGGGTCTTTTCTCTTCTTTTCTTAGTTAGTTGGGCCAATGGGGTGTCAATTTTGTTTATTTTTTCAAAAAACCAGCTCCTCGTTTGGCTGATTTTTTGTAATGTTTTTCTTGATTCAATCCTGTTGATTTCTTCTCTGATTTTAATTATTTCTCTTCTTCTACTAGATTTGGGTCTGGTTTGCTGTAGGTTTTCTAGATCCTTGAGGTGAATTGAAAGCTCATCTATTTGGTGCCTTTCCAATTTCTTGATGTAGGCACCTATTGATATAAACTTTCCTCTTAACACTGCTTTTGCTGTGTCCCATAAGTTTTGGTATGTTGTGCTGTTATCCTCATTTACTTCCAGAAAATTTTTGATTTCTCTTTTAATTTCTTCTATGACCCATTGTTCATTCAGGAGCATGTTGTTCAATCTCCATGTGTTTGCGTATGCTCTAGGGATTCCTGAGTTGCTAATTTCCAACTTCATTCCTTTATGGTCTGAGAAGCTGCATGGTATGATTCTAATTCTTTTGAATTTGCTGAGACTTGCTTTATGGCCTAGTATGTGGTCAATCCTAGAGAAGGTTCCATGTACTGCTGAGAAGAATGTAAAATCTTTGGCTGTAGGATTGAAAGTTCTGTATATATCTGTTAGATCCATGTGGGCTATAGTGTCGTTTAAATCTACTGTATCCTTGTTGATCTTCTGTCCGGATGATCTGTCTATTTCTGAGAGTGGAGTATTGAAATCCCCCAGTACTATTGTATTGGGGTCTAAGTCTCCCTTTAAGTCCGTTAACAAATCTTTTAGATAAACTGGTGCCCTGTAGTTAGGCGCATATACATTGATAATTGTTATATCTTCCTGGTGTATTGATCCCTTAATCATTATATAGTGCCCCTCTTTGTCTCTGTTAACGGTTTTTGTGGTAAAGTTTATGTTGTCCGATATTAAGTTGGCTACGCCCGCTCTTTTTTCATTCTGTTGGCATGGTATATCTTTTTCCAGCCTTTCACTTTCAGTCTGTATGGATCTTTGTTGGAAAGATGTGTTTCTTGTAAGCAGCAAATAGATGGGTTTTTTTCCTTAGCCCAATCAGCCAATCGGTGTCTTTTAACTGGACAGTTCACGCCATTCACATTCAATGTGACTAGTGAAAAGTGGTAACTTTGCCCTGCCATTTGCCAAAGATAAGTTCTAATATATGCTTTGAATTCCCTGTGATCTTTTGCTGTGAGGTTTCCTTCCTTTATCTTCTTTCATATTGATGACCGTGTTTCTGTGTTTCTGTGTGTAATACATCTTTAAGCATCTGTTGCAGGGCTGGACGAGTGGTGACAAATTCTTTCAATTTCTGTTTGCTATGAAAAGTCTTTATTTCACCTTCATTCACAAATGATAGCTTTGCAGGATATAATATTCTGGGCTGGCAGTTGTTCTCTCTTAGTACCTGGGCTATATCTTGCCATTCCCTCCTAGCTTGTAGAGTTTCTGATGAGAAGTCAGCTGTGAGTCTGATTGGAGATCCTCTGAGAGTAATCTGACGTTTCTCTCTTGCACATTTTAGGATCTTTTCTTTATGTTTCACTGTGGAGAGTTTAATTACAACGTGTCGTGGTGAGGATCTCTTTTGGTCATGTTTATTAGGGGTTCTGTGAGCTTCCTGTACTAGGATTTCTCTGTCCTTCTCCAAACCTGGGAAATTTTCTGCTAATATCTCACTAAAAAGGCCTTCTAATCCTTTCTCCCTCTCCATGCCTTCAGGAACTCCTAGAACCCGAATGTTGGGTTTTTTAATAGTATCCTGAAGATTCCCGACAATATGTTTTAGATTTCTAATTTCCTCTTCTTTTCTTTGGTCTGACTGTATCCTTTCCTGTTCTCTGTCTTCTAAGTCCGATATTCTCTCTTCTGCTTCACCAATTCTGTTAGTAAGGCTCTCTATTGTGTTTTTAATTTGATCTATTGAATTCTTCACTTCAGTCACTATCCCAGTTTCCTGTTGTACTAGTTGTTTCATTTCATTTTGATTCCTCCTTAATATTTCATTTTCACGAGAGAGATTTTCTATCTTGTCCATTAAGGATTTCTATAGTTCAAGAATTTGTTTTTGAGAACTTCTTAATGTTCTTATCAATTTTTTGAGATCTGCTTCTTGCATTTCTTCTATGTCATCATCTTCATAATCTTGAATTGGGGTGTCTTTTTCATTTGAGGGTGTCATGGTGACTTCCTTGTTTTTATTACCTCAGTTTTTGCGTTTGTTATTTGGCATATTGGAGATATTTGGTTTCTTCACTGTGGTGCTTTTTCTTGTTATACTATGACTCTAGATTAAGTGGACTATCTATTTTTGATGGAGCCTTAGGGCTTGAGATGGGTGTGGCCTGAGAGCTCTGTTTGGTGTGCCAAAGGTGACACTCCCAGGTTAGGCATGGTAAATCTCTCTCTCTCTCTCTCTCTTTCTTTTTTTGATTCAAAAGGGAAGTAATTCTGCACAGCTGAACGAAGTTGGAGGTAGTTAGCAGGCAAATGATATACCCACAGGAGCCAGAGATTGGAAGCTCTTTCCCAAGGACCACACAGGGAATCTGTTCTGCCCTCAGAGTGGGCTCAAATTCTCCTTCAGTCTCCCACTGGGTTGCCAAAGTTACGGAATTGTAGCGTCTCTGGAGAGTGCTCACGTGAATTCCGTGAGTTCTCTCCCCCACCGTCTCTTTTTTCACAGTCTCAGTTAAGTAGCACCACAAATTTACTAGGTCCTAATCTCCTGTTAATTCACCCCGCCCAGAGTTAGGTTTTTCTGCTAGGCTCAGGGCCGGTGCAGACCTGAGGTCACTCTGCTTATGACGTATGTCCAAGATGGCGCCTGCTCTTTGTCTTGATCGCCCTTGAGAGGTGAGCGGAGAGAGAGAAACCTGTGTCCGTACCAGTCACCTTTTTTTTTCTCTCTCTCTCTCTCTTCCAGTTAGCCTGGTGAACTTCCCCCCCCCGGGGGTCGTTCCCTCTAGTCTCCTCTCTCCGCTTGCCTGCCGGTGTCTCAGGCTATTGAGGTTCGGCTCACCTCGCGTTCCAGTGCTGGTGTGTTGAGTCTGCCACTGGTATCCCGAACTGTGGGCTCCCACGCTCTCCACGCAGGTCCGCTGTGAATCACGCATTCTGGAAGAGTTTCTTCTGCTGTTTCCTCCCCTACTCTTCCTTGGACCTGCAGTATCTCCACTTTTATTAAACTATCTCTCCCCAGACTATCAGTGTGCTCCCTTCCTATTCCGCCATCTTGCCTCCTCCCCATGGGGTGATATTCTTAAACACATTTACACTGTATAAACATATGTTCAAGTATATTTTGCACTTATAGTGTTTTAACTCTAGATTTTCAGTATGTGTTTGTTTGTTTGTTTGTTTGACAGGCAGAGTTAGACAGTGAGAGAGAGAGAGACAGAGTGAAAGGTCTTTCTTCCATTGGTTCAACCCCCCAAAATGGCTGCTATCACTGGCGCATTGTGCTGATCCAAAGCCAGGAGCCAGGTGCTTCCTCCTGGACTCCCATGTGGGTGCAGGGCCCAAGCACTTGGGCCATCCTCCACTGCCTTCCCTGGGCCACAGCAGAGAGCTGGACTGGAAGAGGAGCAACCTGGACAGAATCCGGTGCCCCTACTTGGACTAGAACCCAGGGTGCCAGCGCCACAGGTGGAGGATTAGCCTATTGAGCCATGGCGCCGGCCATCAGAATGTGTTCTGGTCCATTGCTTCAGCTTGCTTCTGTGTTGTCACTGTTACTGAATTATCTTCTCTATGTACAACCTTTGTATCCTCTCAAATTTGTTTTCTTTTAAGTATTTATTTATTTATTGGTAATTTTCTCTGTTAATAATATGTCTTTTTGTTTTATTCTGATCAACCTAACTAGATAGGATAGATGTTAATTATCTTTATTAGTTTCCACACAGGGTTTTTTACATTGATTTTTTTCCTACTTTTTTCAAATTCTATTGACGTTTTTCACATCTCACAATGAAATTGGCTATGCACTGGCTCATGTGCAGATGTGGGACAGAGAGGCATGTTTGCATGGGTTGTGTGGCTGAGCGGCACTGGTGCAGATTCTTCATGGCGATGCCATGCTCGCTGACAGACTGTGTGCTGCATGGTGCAGTGCTGTGGGGCATCCTTGCCTGTGTCTGAGATGAATTCTCAGCCTCCAGGGGATGACCCTGGGGCAGAGGCCTCAAAGCCAGCACTGTACAGGTCGTAAGGAGTCGCTGTGTGGGCATCTCAAGCGGTTCATTCTCCAGCCATAGGACAAGTGTCGCAGAGGCTCAAGGGCGCCCCCGACTTCCTGTCTCCGTTTTATACTCTGCAGTGCACAAGCCAGTGAAACACGAGCACTAGGGGGCGCCTTCACCCACAGGCGTGGGAGCCACCCAGGGCCAGGCTGCAGTCCTGCAGGGCTGATCTTGTTCTCTGTGCTGGGGGCGCTACTTGCAGGTCCACATCCTTGAATTTATCATTGAGACTGCAGTTTATTTCGACTGTCTGTGGAGCTATCATAGCCCTGGTAGTTTATAAACCACAGAAATGGGCTCACAGTGGATGCACAAGTGGGTTCTCAGATGATGGGCCTGGCAAGTTGGGGTGCATCAGGGGTCTGGTGTCTGGTGTCTGGACATTCCTAGAATCTTCAAGTGGATAAATGAAAAGACGCACACTGGATCTGTTTTGTGAGGTTGCTGAACACACCTGGCCATCTCACAGCCTCACCTGGTGATAACCCCGTTCCCTCTTGACCACCGTAAGCTTTTAGTGCTCTGATCAGACTACAGCAGATGTTTATCTTCATGTTCTACCTGTTGTTTGGGGTTTAATTTGCTCTTTTTCTAGTTTCCTTAGGTGGAAATCAAGGTAATTGATTTGAGACAATTCTTATATGAGGGGGCTTCAAAAATTTCAGAGAAAATTCAATTCTCTCTTCAGTGTGTTTTTTTAAAGATTTATTTACTTATGTGAAAGAGTTACATGGAGAGAGAAGGAGAGGCAGAGAGAGAGATAGAGACAGAGGTCTTCTATTCACTGGTTCACTCCCCAATTGGCTGCAACAGCCGGAGCTGTGCCGATCAGAATTGAGAAGCCAGGAGCTTCTTCGGAGTCTCCCACATTGGTGCAGGGACCCAAGCACCTGGGCACAGCAGAGAGCTGGATGGGAAGTGGAGCAGTAGGGACTCAAACCGACACCCATATTGGGAGCTGGCACTGAAGGCTGCGGCTTTACCCGCTATGCGACAGCGCCAGCCCCAAGGTGTGCTTTTATAACGAACTTCTGAAAATCCCTTACAGACATTTACTGCTATTTTTCTTTAGTGTCTCTAAAGATACATTACACAGATGCTCTAATGTTGTATTTTCATTCAGCATTTATAACTTCTAATGTCTTCATTAAGTCTTGGACTCAGTTTTACAGAAATGTGTCCTACTGAGTTGCTATGAACTTCAGTGTTTTCCTGATACTTCAGTGTGATAGTTCTTTTGGATTTTGTTTGTAGTCATAGAATATAATTTGTATACTATCATTTTGATATTATCCTGTAGTTAATATTTGTTTTATGGCCTACATCTATTTTGGTAAATCTATGGATACTTGAGAGTGATGGTTTCACCTGTGTATTCTTGGAGATTTTCTTCTGACTCATTCTGTTATTTGCTGAATAAAATGTACTGGGATAACAGATGATACTTGCAATTTTTTTTCTTTTTAAATACTCTATCTTATTTTACAAGATGCATTTTGAATCTCTATTTGATGTAAAAATTTTAGGATTATTGCATTGTCTTGATTAATTGAACTGCTTGTAAATATGAAATGACATTTTTATTCCTCATGGTAGTTTTGGTTATTAAATACACCTTGCAAAAGCTCATATTCCTCAGTTTTGATTTGTCAAATGTTATTGTGGCAAATATTTTCCATTTTAAATGAATTTGTGTTTTTACATTTAATGTATATATATGATAGAGAGTATATAATTCATCTTATTTTCTCTGTACTGTCTAATCATTTGACTTTTTACTGATATTTTAGACCACTTCCTTTTAAAATGATTGTTTATGTAATTCAACTTATCTGTCATAATATTGCTTTCTTTTAATTCCATATTTTGTTACACCATTCTGCTTTATTTTAGATTACTATTTTATTTATTCTTATTTATGTGAAAGACAGTTACAGAGTCAGGTAGATACAGAGAGAGGGCTTTTACCTGCTGGTTCACTCCCCAAATGCTCACAACAGCCAGAACTCAGCTGATCTGAGACCAGGAGCCAGGAACTTCTTCTGGGTCTCCCACACAGGTGCAAGAGTCCAAGCACTTGGGCCATCTTCTACTGATTTCCCAGGCCATCGGCAGGGAGCTGGATCATAAGTAGAGCAGCTGGGACTTGAACTGATGACCAAATGGGATGCCAGTGCTGCAAGTTAGGGCTTTAACCCCCTGAGCCACACTGCCAACCCCAATTACTATTTTATGATTTAGTTATATTTCTATTTTAGGAGGAATTATTAATTAAAATCTTTTGTTTTGATACCTTAGTAGCTGCTTTACCAATATTAACATAGATTTCAACTTATAGCATTCTACCTGGAAGTAACACCATAGCAGATTATATATAATAAAAACACAATATTTTCTCCTTGTCCTGTTACACCCTTCCTGCTAGTGTAAGATTATAATTCATTAAATTTAGCAGCAAAATTGCTGTTTTCCTTCAGATATGTTCCCTCTCCATTTTGGGGGCTTATATTAATCACTTGAAGTTTTATCATAGATCAGCACTGTCTCCAAGATGAACATATTTTTTATGATTTGTAATTTATGTTAATTCCCATCTAGTATAGTGACAATCACTGGCACTGTGATTTATATATTTGCAACTGTAGGTTATTAAAAATGTATATATTGACAACTATAGGTTATTAAAAAAATTTTCATGCTTCCACTTACCTGTTTCCAGACTGATTTTTGATGCAGTTCAGTTCCTTATAAACAGGTTCATCTTTTCCAGTCTTGTCTTATGATTTGTTATGCGGATCATAACCATGCTTAGCCCACGAGTAATCTCCTACTCCTAAGGCAAAAACATTTATTATTGCTCTCTTCACTGTTCTCTGACGAAGGAGTTTTCAGTCTGGCTGGTAGGAATGGATGATTAAGTGCAGCACTACATGGGCACTAGGCACAATTTCCTGTAATGTCCCACCCACAGTATTTGGGTGTTTTCTGATGAGCATGCACTGTAAATGACTTGGATTAGAATTCAAAGACGGCCCTCCACAGTTCCTGATTCTTCCTCATTCCTGCCTTTTCCTCCCCCATATTCTTCCCTGTGATTTGGGACTGCCTTTGTGTTCCGAGATGCTCAGCTTCATCACATCTGCTCAGGGAGTCAGGGAGACACTGCCTCAGCTCCTTCCCCTGTGGTCTAGAATCTCTCTCTAGAAGGAGCTGTGGAGTGTGTGAGGCCTACTTCATTTCTTTTCCATCTTTCAGGTTTTGTCTTCATGTCTTGAGGCCCATTATTATGAACAATGTGTATAATGCAGTTTTTTTTATTATTTCATGTAGGAAGATAAACAGCCCTTACTTAAACTTGGTCACAAGCAAAGTGCATTTGAGCTTCAGCATGTGTTATAGATTGGCTAGGATACTCTTCTCCCTTTTCTTAACTGCTTTGTGCCTATCATTTATTTTTCAGTCTACTTATCCTACATTTAGGAAAATCTTTCCTGGGTCTGGTGTAGATTGAATTCTCTAATTCAATTCTAATTCATTCTCTAATACTTTTTTTTTTTTTTGGACAGGCAGAGTTAGATAGTGAGAGAGACAGAGAGAAAGGTCTTCCTTTCCATTGGTTCACCCTAACATGGCAGCTATGGCCGGTGCGCTGCACTAATCTGAAGACAGAAGCCAGGTGCTTCCTCCTGGTCTGCCATGCGGATGTAGGGCCCAAGCACTTGGGCCATCCTCCACTGCCTTCCCAGGCCACAGCAGAGAGCTGGACTGGAAGAGGAGCAACCAGGACTAGAACCTGGTCTGCCAGCACCGTAGGCGGAAGATTAGCCAAGTGAGCTGTGGTGCTGGCCTAATTCTCTAATTCTAATTCTAATTCAAATTCTAATTCTAATTCTAATTATTTCTCTCATTAAACTCTGTTATCTTGATAAACTACCTAAATTTAGAATAGTAATTTTACTTTCATTTCTTCTCCACTAGACTCTAACCTGAATAAGAACAGTAATTTTGTCTATCAGAGGCTACAATATCTTACATAGTATGCATTCTCAATATATATTTGCATTCTTAATAAATAGTGTATAGTTAATGGGAAAGTTACCATATATTTATATAAAAGTATTCATTTATTTTTCTCTTACCTTCATACTGAACAAATATCACCTGGAAATGGAGAATGGGCAAAGCAGCATGAGACAATTCTGGAAAAGTGTATGTGAATATTTCAATAAAACTTAGAGAATTTTCATTGATTTCATGATGTCACAATGAAACCTACAAGCAGGATGATTTGAGGTTCTCTGATAGGCTAAATGAAGGATAAAATTGATATTCTAAAGTAAAAGAATATCTAAACAAAATAATAGTATGCACGTTACCATATAAGTTATACACTGATTACCGGAAGTAGCACAAAGGAATATGTTAAAGAGCAAAAATATGGTGACCAGCACCGCCACTCACTTGGCTAATCCTCCGCCTGTGGCACCGGCACCATGGGTTCTAGTGCCAGTTGGGGTGCTGGATTCTGTCCCGGTTGCTCCTCTTCCAGTCCAGCTCTCTGCTGTGGCCTGGGAAGGCAGTGGAGGATGGCCCAAGTGCTTGGGCCCTGCACCCACATGGGAGTCCAGGAGGAAGCACCTGGCTTCTGCCTTGGATTGGTGCATTTCGTGGCCATAGCGGCCATTTGGTGGGTGAACCAATGGAAAAGGAAGACCTTTCTCTTTGTCTTTCTCTCTCTCTCTCTCTCTCTGTCTAACTCTGCCTGTCAAAAATAAAAAAAGAGCAACAATATGGTGGAAGATATGAGGTAATTTGATGAACTTAAAGGTCTAACAGTCACTTTAAATTTGAGAAAATAATGAATTTAGGAAAATCAAGGAACATTTATGTCATTTACTATTAAAATCACTAATGAAATACATGAGCATCTAAATCTATATTTATAAAATATCAGTAACCATAGAGTTATTTTCAGTCCTCTAGACCACCAGAAAAGTTAAAACCTATATCAACTCAAAAGATAGATTTAGCATTGGGCTGGTGCTGTGGTGCAGTGGGTTAACACTCTGGCCTGAAGCGCCGGCCCCCCATATGGGCACCAGTTCAAGATCCAGCCTGCGGCACTGGCATCCCATATGGCCACCGGTTCAAGTTCCAGCTGCTCCATTTCCGATCCAGCTCTCTGCTATGGCCTGGGAAAGCAGTGGAAGATGGCCCAAGTCCTTGGGCCCTTGCACCCACATCAGAGACTGGGAAGAAGCTCCTGGTTCCTGGCTTCAGATTGGTGCAGCTCTGGCTGTTGCAGCCATCTAGGGAGTGAACCAGCGATGGAAGACCTCTCTCTCTCTCTCTCCCCTTCTCTCTCTCTTTCTCTGCCTCTCAACCTTCTGTGAAACTCTGACTTTCAAATAAATAAATAAATCTTTCAAAAAAAGATAGGTTTACTATATTGGTAAAAGGCAGTTCTCATGGGGGGTACATATGGAAGCAACCAAGAAACCTTAGCAAAATTTTTGGTTTGTTCATTCCACAATGAAAGATCAACTGTTTGTAAGTGCTAGGATTGTATTAAAATGGATAATTAAAAACTTAATGAAGATAATTCAAGGAAGGACAATCCATTTATCTGAAACATCATGAATGATTATATATCCAAGTGGTAGCAGTAAATTCAGAGATGAACAAATGCACAAAAGATATGCAGTGCTCAAAAATGATATTGCATTTCTATAAATAGACTTTATTATTGATAGGGACAATAATAATATGAAAAGCAGATATAAAAACCAGAACTTGGTAAAAAATATTATTTTACAATTACAAAAAAGAAAAGGGCATATATATTTTTTAAGATTTATTTTATTTACTTGAAAGAGTTAGAGAGAGAGGTAGATCCAGAGAGAGAGAGGGAGGTCTTCCATCCACTGGTTCACTTCCCAAATGACCGCCACAGCCAGAGCTGTGCTGCTCTGAAGCCAGGCACTTCATCCGGGTCTCCCACATGAGTGCAAGGGCCCAAAGACATGGGCCATCTTCTACTGCTTTCCCAGGCCATAGCAGAGAGCTGCATTGGAAGTGGAGCAGCTGGAACTTGAAACAGCACCCAAATGGGATGCCAGTGCTGCAGACCAGGGCTTTAACCCATTGCCCCATAGTGCTGGCCCCCATATGTATTTAAAATAAAGATCATGGCAATAATTAGGACATTTTTCAAGGAAACGTATTTATATCTAGAGATACTCTTTATTTTTCAAAATTTAGTTATTTATTTTGAAGGAGTTACAGAGGGAGAAGGAGAGAGAGAGAATTTATATCTGCTATTTACTCCCCAGATGGACACAATGGCCAGCACTGGCCACAGCCAAAGCCAGGAGTTGCTTCCAAGTCTCTCACAAGGGTGGCAGGGCCCAGAGAGCTGGGACATCATCTGCTGCTTTCCCAGGCCAATTGCAGGAAGCTATATCAGGAGTGGAACACTTGGGTGATGAACTGGTGCCCATGTGGGATGCCAGTGCTGCAGTTTGCAGCTTTACTTGCTATGCCAAAACACTAGCTCCTAGAGATACTCTTTAAAATGTGATAATGGGAGGCACTGTTATGTAGAACTGAGGAATAAACAAAACATATATAGCCAGTAATGAGAACATTATTCCATTAGACTATGCTGGTTCTGAGCAATGTGTGTAATTCAGTGGCTAGGAGAGAGTTAGTGTCAGTGGTCTCACAATTAAAATGTGAGCAAGATGTCCTGAGGTGCACAGTGGGAGGAGTGGCTGACAGAATATATATGATGTACACATCTGTTGGAAATAAATTCAAAGATAAACCTAAAAATACAAAAGGGTTGCAGTTGTTAATATATATTGTTTATTGTAAGTAAAAACTCAATTTATAGGTGGAAAAATTGAGAAACTGACAACCAATTATGATGACCACTTGGTGAAAAGCCTCACTACATTTGCATCAAAATAAGGGAAAACAGAAATGAATGAAACATAAAGTGAAATTTTGCAGAATATCCAATGAATCTTGAAGGAAGCATACGTGTAAGCAGCACTGCATCACTGAGTTTGAAACAACAGGATAATTTGTGGGTTATCAGAACTAAAGAAATATTTAAAAATATATGACCTGGAATGTGAAAATGATAATACTGGACAAGATTTTAAAAGCTGTGTACATAAAATTGTTAACAAATAGAAATTTTCATTTCGTTGATATCATATTGTTGTAATTGGCTGCCCCTAGGATATTGATGATTCATACAAGTGATACTAGTAAATTAAAACAAAATAGAACAAAATGAAGGCAGCTGCCATCGCGGGGTGGGGTGGGGATGGGGAGGAGGAGGAGGGTGCAGAGGCTCTGGTGGTGGGTTTGCACCCCAGCAGGACGGGTCTTCAGGCTTGCCTCCTCTTCTCAGAGACAGGGGCAGACCTGGCAGTCAGCACCAAGAGCAACCAGTGCCTGGAGGAGGCCAAGGCCTGCGTCCTGAACGGCAACTGCAAGAAGCTGCGCTCCTCCTATATCTCCATCCTCAACCCAGGAGCTTGCCCTCGTAGTGCTGCAGCCATCACCAGTGCCACAAGGCCCTGCGCCAGGTCTTCGTGTGCCCAGCGAGTACACCTACGGCATGCTCCTCTGCTCCTGCCGAGACCAGGCGTGCACTGAGTGCCGCCGGCAGACCATCCTGACCAGCTGCTCTTACGAGGACAAGGAGCGCCCACCTGCTTGGACCTGCATGCCCTGAGCTGCACCGACCACCTGTGCCAGTCCAGGCTGGCCAACTTCCACGCCAACTGTCGAGCCTCCTCCCGGACACTCACCTGCTGCCCAGGGGACAGTTATCAAGCGTGTCTGGGCTCCTATACAGGCATGGTCGGCTAAGACACCCTACTAGGTGGACTCCAGCCCCACTGGTGTGGTGCAGCTGCTGCAGCAAGGGAATGTGGAGGAGGACTGTGAGAGGTTCCTGAGGGACTTCACCGAGAACCCGTGCCTCCAGAACGCCATCCAGGCCTTTGGCAACCGCACTGATGTGAGCGTGTCCCTGAAGGGCCCCCGTTCCTGGCCACGTAGGCCCCTCGGGTGGAGAAGACGCCTTCTCTGCTGGATGACTTGAGTGACAGCACTGGCCTGGGCACAAGTGCCATGACCTCCTGCCCTTCTGTCCAGGAGCAGGGGCTGAAGGCCAACAGCTCCAGAGTTGAGCCTGTGCTTCACGGAGCTGATGACAGACATCATCCCAGGAAGCAGCAAGGTGATCAAACCCAACTCCGGCCTCAGCCGAGCCAGGCCGTCAGCTACCTTGGCCAAGCTCTCCCTCCTCATGCTTACCTGGGCCTTGTAGGCCCCACCCTGGGGAACTGTGTCCACAAGGCTTCTGGAAGCGCCTCTGACAAGAACTCCTGCCTGACACAGCAGACACAGAAACACACGAGACAACCACACACACCTTGCAAACAAAACAAAACAAGACAAAAGCGAGTCTTCTCCCACCTCATCTCTGAGCCTGTCTCCTCCCAGGTTTCTTCTCTGGAGAACTTTTTCTAAGCTGGACAGACAAGCAGGGGGGCAGCCTCCATCCTCAGCTGGAGTTTTCTCCTCTGGACCCCTTTGAAGCAAGAGACCAAGACCCCTGCTGCCAGGGGGACATGTGACTGTGCCTGCTGCAGGCTGAGGCAGGGCAGCCCCTGCTGGACACCTGCCAGGGGCAGCGGGCACTGGGAACCTGTGGGTCCCGTCTGCCCCTCCTCTTAGCTGCAGGAGTGTTGACTGCTTCTGTGCCCTCAGCAGGCCGGTGGGCCAGAGTCTGGCATGGGTGGGGGACCCCTGCAGAAGGGGTGATGTACCCTGAGCTCCCTGGGAGGCATGGATGGCAGAGCCCAGCCCAGCCCAGCCCACCTGGGGCACCAGCTCCAGGGTGGAGGTGGGGGCTTCTGCCTCCTTGGTGGCAAGAGTTTCAGGGTCAGAGAGAAATGAGGCTTTGTTGGTGCTGGATGGGTGTATGTGGTCTCACTGGAGAGGGGCAGCAGGATCCGGCGGTGGGCGCATGTCTCCAGCAGTTGTCTGCATGCCCCCCTCCATCTCTGAGACCTAAGTCAGCTGTACATACGGTCTTTGCAAATGTGTGTATATGCATATCACATCTGTGTGTCCTGTGGTTCCCTGTTCTTTCCTTTTTTTAAGAAATGGACCTATTGAAATAATACCCCTTCCACTTCTTCCCCCCAAGATGAGCGAAAAGGTGTTATTCTAAAGTTTATGTTTTTAATAATGTTGTCTACAATGGGAACAGACAGCCCCTGGCCCCTCCCCTCCCTCTGTGTGCCTGGCTGCTGTCAGCCCAGCTGGGGCTGGGGCTGTGGCCCCTGGTCTGCATTCATGATTAATTAAGCAAAAGGCACCAATAAAAAAGAATACAGCTGTTACAATTATATGCTAATTACTGTAAGCAGTACAGGAGCAATGGTAGAGTAAGAGACAATAAAAGCAATTTGTTACACAGTGTTCTGTTACAATTAAATAATAATTAGATAATTACAAAAAGCTAAAAAAGTTAAATCACGTAACATCAGGGCAGTTACCAGGATAATATCTGTGGTATTCTCTTGTGTTGACTGATGCTTTCAAAAATTTCAGTACCAGTGATAAATTTGGAGTTCCCTAAAACCACAAAATATTTTAAAAACGTGTGATTCTCATAGTATGAACAAATACTTTGGTGATAAACCATTCAGAGATACTGTGTACATGAAGGATTCCAAGACAACTTAGACATTTTTCAGAGGGCTAATAATCTTACAATGAGAAAGCCAACAAAGCTGTTTATGGGCTCTTAATGCTAGATCAAGATACACTAAGAAAATGAAATTATAGAAATTATATGTAGGTAATATCTTTGAATTCAAAGACAAAAATGGATGGGTGTAATTTTTATAATAAAATGATGTTATGATAACCATGAGTGAGTAAAGTATTTTGGCAGAAACAATGAATGCCTAGAAATATAATCAAAATCATATAAAAAATTGCAGGAACTAAAATCCAGAACAGGTCTTGCCCTTTCCAGAGTGATCTTAAAGGAACAACAAGAGCACTATTAAATTTCAACATCAATAGGAAAGTAATCCCATAAAATATCCATAAAGGGTGAAAAGCATCCTTGAAGCAAAGAGTACTCTGGCCCTAGATATCTCTGAGAAGTTTTGAAGATAGAAATTGCTTGTTCCAGAATTTGGAGTGAATTGACAGCACAATAAAAAAGCTAACAAACATGGTCACATGCTCAGGGTGCTAGCACTGGTATGCACTATGATTTGATGATATAATTGGGAAATATTCAGAAATTCAAATACAGTGCCAGCGCCACAGCTCACTAGACTAATCCTCCACCTGCGGCACCGGCACCCCACATTCTAGCCCCGGTTGGGGTGTCAGATTCTGCCCCGGTTATTCCTCTTCCAGTCCAACTCTCTGCTGTGGCCCGGGAGTGCAGTGGAGGATGGCCCAGGTCCTTGGGCCCTGCACCCACATGGGAGACCAGGAGGAAGCACCTGGCTCCTGGCTTTGGATTGGTGCAGCACGACAGCCGTAGCAGTCACTTGGGGGGTGAACCAACAGAAAAAAGAAGACCTTTCTCTCTGTCTCTCTCACTGCCTGTAAAAAAAATTAAAAAATAAAAAATAAACTCAAATACAAAGTAAAGCTTAAAAACTTTTTGCTTATTAGAATATAAATTACATTGTGGTTACTGAGGGTAGAACTGTTATTTTTTAGGAGTAATAATAAAATGAAAACACATAAAAAGAGAATTTGTTAAAAATAGTTCATTCAATTATCTTTTTTTTTTTTTTTGACAGGCAGAGTGGACAGTGAGAGAGAGAGACAGAGAGAAAGGTCTTCCTTTGCCGTTGGTTCACCCTCCAATGGCCGCCGCGGCCGGCGCGCTGCGGCCGGCGCACCGCGCTGATCCGATGGCAGGAGCCAGGAGCCAGGTGCTTTTCCTGGTCTCCCATGGGGTGCAGGGCCCAAGCACCTGGGCCATCCTCCACTGCACTCCCTGGCCACAGCAGAGAGCTGGCCTGGAAGAGGGGCAACTGGGACAGAATCCGGCGCCCCGACCGGGACTAGAACCCGGTGTGCCGGCGCCGCTAGGCGGAGGATTAGCCTAGTGAGCCGCGGCGCTGGCCCTCAATTATCTTTAAAGTTGAAAATAAGTGGAAAAGTGTATGGAGATAAAGCAAAGATTTTGGAAATTACCAGGAGCATCATAGAGAACAATATTGGTATTTACAGCTATGCTTTGAGCATTCAACATGGCAGTTAAATTGATAATCCTCTAGAATTTCAGCCAAACTAAAATACTATATCCCCTGGGAACTAAGAAATACTGAATGGGTCAAGAAGACTCTAAGAATCTGGGGACATGAAATAGTTGCAAAGACACTTTAGATTATTTCCATCAAGTCCATGTCACAAAGAGAAAGCCCCCCAAGAGGGCCTGGGATTAATAAGAGCAGGACTGATTCACAATCAGATGCTAATGATAAAAATAGGTCACACAAGTGCATTAAAAACAATGATAAATAAAATAATGCATATTTAATAATATATAGGTTAAATAATAGTGTGATCAGCAGATATGAAGGTATTTGTGGATTAAGAGTCTCATAAATTATTTTACTCTCAGAAAATGTTTAAAATCATAGATTTTTGAAAATTTAAGTTTTCGTGAAATTTATTAAGCCACAATAAAAGTTTACCATGATTATCTATAGTTCTATGTACTAGGATTGACTTGTACTACACATCATTGATGTATACATATTATAGAAATAAAAGTTATCTTTCTACTGTTTGCTTGTTAAACCTTATGGTAGTGGTGCATTATACTTGTAATTATACAGTAAATTGAAAGTATTTTATTGCAAAAGTTAAAGAAAAAAAGGAAAAGAGAGAGAGGATTAGGGGAGGGAGGGTGAAGCATGGTGGTCTTCTTAGAACTGTATCTATGAAATACATTAAATCTATTTTTAAGGATTTATTGATTTATTTAAAAGTCAGAGTTACACAGAGAGAGGAGAGGCAGAGAGAGAGAGAGAGAGAGAGATAGAGAGAGAGAGAGAGGTCTCCCATCTGACGGTTCACTCCCTAGTTGGCCACAACTGCCAGAGCTGTGCCGATCTGAAGCCAGGAACCAGGAGCTTCCTCTGGGTCTCCCATGTGGGTGCAGGGGCCCAAGGACTTGGGCCATCTTCTACTGCTTTCCCAGAGCATATCAGAGAGCCAGTTCCAAAGTGGAGCAGCCAGGTCTCGAACCAGCACCCATATGGGATGCCAGCGCTTCAGTCCAGGAAGTTAGTCTGCTGCACCACAGCATCAGCCTATTAAATCTATTTTCTTATATTAATAAAACATAAAAAATCAAAAAAGGAATATGCATGTGAGTATAGAACCTATATTCTGATGATGGGAAATAGCAGTAAGCAACAATGTAGGAGCAATAATAGCAAGACAAACACAAGAGAATTGGGCGAAGCAATATGTATTAGATATACACAAAACTTGGGAAATAACAGAAAAAAAGTCAACAATAAGCAAAGAAAATACCATGTCAGTTAACAATAAAAAGAAAACCTCTTAAATTAAAGATACTGTCATCTATAGCTCTACTTTGAAGATATCAACAGGGGCTGGCTCTGTGGCACCAGTGGGTTAAAGCCCCAGCCTGCAGTGCTAGCATACCATATGGGCCCTGATTAAAGTCCTGGCTGCTCCACTTTCAATCCAGCTCCCTGCTAATGAACCTGAGAAAGAAGCAGATGATGGCCCAAGTCCTTAGGCCCCTGAACCCACATGGGAGACCTAGAAGAGGCTCCTGGCTCAGCTCTGGCCATTGTGACCATTTGAGGAGTGACCAGGATATAAGACCCCTCTCTCTGTCTCTAACTCTCCTTGTAACTCTGTCTTTCAAATAAATAAAACAAAATTAAAAACAATCACTAATAAAAAGTTTATTTACACTCATATAAGCCACCAGAAAAAAGTCAAAAGTTTATCACCACGAAAGGGAGAATGATAATATGTGCCCATATATATATATGTGTGTGTATACACACAAACACACACACACACACCGTGTGGAGAATCATTACCCTTGACTAAGATGGCTCTGAGGCACTGTGAATCTGGTTTCCAGGACAGTTTATAGAATGCTGGAGCTGATGATGACCTCACAATGAAAATTTATGTCATGTACACAGGGCTGGAACTGGTCTAGATTAGAATATTTTGAAAAAAAAAAGTGAGCTCAATGATTTTGAGGACCAAACAAAATTCTACATTTCTACACTGAAATTGTATTTCAATTTACATGAATGTCCATAAGGCTAAAATGCAATCTCCTGCTAATCAGAGAGATGAAATCGGCCATAGATTGTGCTCAGATACTATGAACATAATATTTGATTGGACACCTTCCTAATTTATAGAACTGATGGCCTAAAACTGATAAAGAAAACTAGGATAGCCTGAAGCCTCTGTGCAAAGACTGACATAAATTAATTTATTGACAATTTACTCAGGTAGTAGTAACAAATTCAAATATAATATGAAAAAATAGACAAATGTGTAATTTCAACACACATTGTATTTTGATAATTGTGTTTATCAATGAAAATTTCAGTAGAAGCAGAAATAGGATCACAAAGAGATGTAAAGGATATAGATAAATAGTTTTTAAACACCTTTAAAAATACAGAAAATTTGCAGTCTCTTAAGTCATGGAAATGCTAAGCAGTTTAATTCAATAATATTTTAAAAATTGTATTAGTATAAAGGGATCTTTCATGTATTTCATAGCTACAAATCTGGTGATAACCATATTTCCCTTCCCCCTCCCTCCATCCATTCACTTCCTTCTTTTTTTCTTTAATTTTTTCAAAGACAAAATTTAATTCCACTCTTTAATCACAGGTTTAATTCACTACTGACTTTACTATTCAACAAGTAAAAAGTGAGACTAAAGTTCCACAGGGGTATAAAAAAGTGATAAAAACAATAATTATGTGCTACAATGTCAGCTTCATTTCTGTACATTTTTGGTATTCTATGTTAATTGACACATATCAGAAAATAAATATTTGTCTTTTTTGGACTGGCTTATTTCATTAAGCGTAATGATTTCCAATTGCAACCATTTTGCTGCACAACTCAGAATTTCATTCTTTTTTTTGCTGAGTAGTATTCCATATTGTGTGTGTGTGTGTGTGTATCACATTTTCTTTATCCGGTTATCAGCTGATGGTCTGAAACCTAAGATAACAATTTCTTAATCTAGTGCTTGGGAATTTTAAAGTGATTGGCCAATTTTGAGTCTTTAGAAATAAAGAAAATGTAAAACAAGTGTGCCCCACGAATGTCAAAGATTTCTATGATGAAAATTACAAAACATTAAAGAAGAAAATAGAAGAAAATACAAAAAATGGACATATCTTCCGTGTTCCTGGATTGGAAGAATCAGTATCATCAACATGTCAATACTTCTGAAAGGAATTTACAGGTTCAACAGGATATCAATCAAAAAACAAAGAAAATTCTTCTCAGATAAAGAAAAAATGATGCTGGGGCTGGTGCTGTGGTGCACCATGTGGGCTCAGGTTTGGGTCCTGGCTGCTCCACTTCTGGTCCAGCTCTATGCTGTGGCCTGGGAAAGCAGTGGAGGATGGCCCTGGTTCTTGGGCTCCTGAACCCATATAGGAGACTTGGAGGTGGCTCCTGGGTCCTGGCTTTGGATCGGCATGGCTCCGGCCATTGCAGCCATCTGGGGAATGGGACAGTGGATGGAGGACCTCTCTCTCTCTCTCTCTCTCTCTCTCTCTGCCTCTGCCTGTCATTCTTTGAAATAAATAAATCAGGCCGGCACCGCGGCTCACTAGGCTAATCCTCCGCCTTGCGGCGCCGGCACACCGGGTTCTAGTCCTGGTCGGGGTGCTGGATTCTGTCCCGGTTGCCCCTCTTCCAGGCCAGCTCTCTGCTGTGGCCAGGGAGTACAGTGGAGGATGGCCCAAGTGCTTGGGCCCTGCACCCCATGGGAGACCAGGATAAGTACCTGGCTCCTGCCATCAGATCAGCATGGTGCGCCAGCCGCAGCAGCCATTGGAGGGTGAACCAACAGCAAAAGGAAGACCTTTCTCTCTGTCTCTCTCTCTCACTGTCCACTCTGCCTGTCAAAAATAAAAAAAAATGAAATAAATAAATCAATCATTTAAAAATGATGCTGACATTCATGTGGAAACACAGGAGGCCCCGAATAGCTAAAGCAATCTTATACAACAAAAACAAAGCCAGAGGCATCACAACACAGATTTCAAGACATATTACAGGGCAGTTATTTTCAAAACAGCCTGATATTGGTACAAAATCATATGCACAGACCAGTGGAACAGAATAGAAATGCCACAAATCAATGCAAACATCTACAACCAACTTATCTTTGACAAAGGAGATAAAATCAATCCAAATGGTGCTGGGAAAACTGAATTTCCACATTCAGAAGCATGAAGCAAGACCCCTACCTTACACCTTATGCAAAAATCCACTCAAAATTGGTTAAATACCTAAATCTAAGACCTAATACCATCAAATTATTTGACAACATTGGGGAAACCCTGTAAGACTTAGCATAGGCAAAGAGTTCATGGAAAAGATCTCAGAGGCATAGGCAACCCAAGCTAAAATTGGCAAATGGGATTACATCCAATTGAGAAGCCCCTGCACTGCAAAACAATCAGCAAAGTGAATAGGCAACCAACAGAATGAGAAATTATTTGCAAGCCATGCAACTGATAAAGGATTAATAAGCAGAATATCTAAAGAGATCAAGAAACTCCACAACAATAAAACAGACAACCCATTTAAGAAATGGGCAAAGGACTAAACAGATTTTTCAAAAGAGGAAACGCAAAAAGCCAACAAGCACATGAAAAAATGCTCAGGATTACTAGCCCTCGAAGAAATGCAAATCAAAAACCACAATGAGATTTACCTCACTCCAGTTAGAATGACTTTCACACAAAAATCATCAAACTTCAAATGCTGGCAAGGATGTGGGGAAAAGGCACCCTAATCCACTGTTGGTGGGCGTGTAAGACAGTATGGAGAACCCTCAGAAATCTAAATAGTCCTATCATAAGACAAAGCCATCCCACTCCTTGGAATTTACCAAAGAGAAAAGAAATCAGCATATGATAAAGTTATCTGCACCCCCATGTTTATTGCAGTTCAATAGCTAAGACATGGAAACAACCCAAATGCCCATCAACTGAAGACTGGATGAAGAAATTATGGAATATATATGCCATGGATACTACACAACAGTAAAAAAGTGAAATCCAGTCATTCACAACAAAATGGATGAGTCTGGAAAACATCAAACTTAGTGACCAGTCCCAAAGGGACAAATACCATATGTTCTCCCTGAACTGTGATATCTAATAGAGAACCTGAAAGGCTCTCTCTCGAGTGAAATTGACACTTTAAGAAGCAGTGACTTGAACAGCCCTTATCTCGACTGTTTAGGAACAGTGTTTATTTTTCATGCTATTTGTCAAACTCTTTACTTAGCACAGAGTTAAACTGTGTGTATAAAGTCAATTGAAAATAGATCTGGGCCAGTCGGGGCGGCAGCTGAGGCGGAGGCTGAGGAGGAGGGCGATCCCCCAGCAGCAGGTACCGCGCGGCGGCTCTGCCCGGTCCCGGTCTTGGCGCGGGGCCCGCACCCCCTCCCGCGGGGGTCGCCATGCCCCTGGCGTTTCTGGTAGCGCTCAGGGCCACGCGGGCGCCGGGTCAGGAGCCACCTGTGCGGCTGCGTCCACTGGTGCTCGCGCGCCCGGCGTCCCTGGGACCCGCGGCGGGCGGCGTGGCCGGTGTGGCCCCAGCCACAGCGCCGCGCGTGGTTCCTCTGGCGGCGGGGCGTCCCGCGTGGCCAGCGCGTGAGGAGGGCGCAGACCAGTGCCGGGCCAGGCGTCTCTGGGGCCGCAGGGGAGTGGCGGCGAGGCACCCAGGGGAGTGTCTAGTGGGGCAGGCTCGCGGAGCCGCTGCGCGGTGGCCTCTGTGCGGCGTGCGGCGGTGTGGGGGTCCCAGCGCTGTGTTCCGGAGGTCACGTGTGGGAGCCGGGCCTCTGGAGCGGTGGGGGTGCGTTTGCGGGGTGGCCGACAGCGGTCGGGGCTCCGTGATCCTCGGGGAGCTCCCCCGCCTTTGACCTCACCTGGCGCTCCTGCAGGTGGCTGGCCCGACTCAGGGACGCTGGGGACTTGTGTCAGGCGTGCCTGTGAGGTCTGCTGGCGTGGGGAACCCCGCAGAGGGAGGGTTTGCGGACTCCTGGGATGCAGCCTGTCGCCTGGTGGCCGGCCAGCAGGTGCAGTGGCGTAGCGAACCACGTTCTGGGAAATGGAAATCAGGCGGCAGGTGCCTGTCGCGGGAGAGCCTGCGTGCCCAGCGGGCTGGATTCAGGCAGAGGCAGAGCGGGCGTCTTGCAGGAGAAGCCTTGCTGCTCCCAGGAGCGCTCTGGATTGCCAGCTCCCTGAAGGCTGGCCAGAGTCCACCAGAAGTGTTCCAGGGGGCCGGGCTGGACCCGGGGTCCCTTTCTTTGTTGGTGCCTCTGGGATTGCCATAAAGGAGGGCGCTCCTGGGGCTTGGGGGTAAAGTTTTGCAGGCCCTGAGTCTGTGAGAGTTTGCTGGGGCAGCGAGGCACCATGCATTCTCTACAGGGTAACCCCCTGTCCGGTACGTGCTGCGTGGACAAACATCGTTTCTTAACGTGGGGCGGGGGTTAAGCTCCAGCCTGACTCCGCTTGCAGTCCCCCCCTCCTCCTGCAGCAGGCGACCGCGGTTAGCAGCTTGGCTTGGGTCTCCTCCATTCTGTTTTCACGTGCAGTGCACGCGTGTGCCCAGGAAGGGAGGGCCTCCTGGCGCTCTCCTGCTTGTGTTTCCACGGGCTCAGTTTTCTATCGCTGTGGTCAGGGCCTCGACAATAGGACTTGTGGTTCTGGGGGCCTGTGGGCCAAAACCAACCTGTCAGCAGGACCACACGTCTCTCCTGGAGCCTGCAGGTGGGAGCTGGCTTCCTGGCCTTCCCAGCCTCCGACACTTCCTGAGCTCCTTGGCTGGCAGCCCCGTGCCTCCCCAGCACTGCTGAGCCGAGCCTTTTGCTGCCTTTGCTCTGGTTCTCTTCTCTGTTTAAACGCTTCACATGAAAAACAAAAACAAAAACAACTGTTGCAGATAATGTCAGGTAGCGCTCTCACTTTTAAAAAAGACTTATTCATGTGAAAGGCCCAGTGACAGAGAGAGAGGAAGGAAGCTCCTACCCTCTGGTTCGCTCCCCAAATGGCTGCAACAGCCAGATCTGGGCCAGGCTGAAGTCAGGATCTTCCATGCAGGTCTCCCCTGTGGGAAGCAGGGGCCCAAGCACTTGGGCCATCACCTGCTGCCTCCCAGGATGCATTAGCAGGGAGCTGGGGCTCTCACCTGGGCACTCCCATATGGGATGCGGGTGTCCCAGGTGGTCACTTACTCCAGAGCTGTTCCTATGGCTTCACTTCTGAGTGCCCACCCGAGCTGTCCACAATAATCTTTTCATGTGGGGTTGTCTTTTTTTCTTATTGGTTAATAGCAGTGTTTTTTCTTTTTATGCATTTGAGATTCTAAGCCTTTGTGAATTAAAAATCAAAATTATTATATACTATATTTTAGAGGGAGAGGGAGGAAGGTAAGAAAGGAGAGGAGAAGGGGAGGAGAGAGAGAGAAAGGGAAAAAGAGAGAGAGAAATTTCTCAGCCACTGCTCCACTGTCCAGATGCCCACAACAGCCTGGGCTGGGCCAGGCTGAAGCCAGGAGGATCGGGAACTCAGTCCAGGTCTCCCACGTGGATGGCAGGGACCCAAGTCCTCCACCTCCCATGGTGCACAGCAGCAGGGAGCTGGAATTCGTGTGCAGTGTGGGAAGTGGGTGTCCCCAGTGGTGTCTTACCTGTTGGGCCACACGCTGCCCCTCCCCCCACCTGCTGTGGAATTTGTGTTGATTGTAACTATCTGATGGCCTAGGACATCCTGTTCCCTGGCTGTGCAGGATACAAATTTATATTAGTATCTGTCCGGCTCAGTGATTGTGACCTCGGAAAAGAATGGCAGGGACCGGCACAGCTTCGGTAAAGCCACAGCCTGCAGCGCCAGCATCCCATATGGGCACCAGCTGCTCCACTTCCAATCCAGGTCTCTGCTATGGCTTGGGAAAGCAGTAGAAGATGGCCCAAGTCCTTGGGCCCCTGTACCCATGAGGGAGACCTGGAAGAAGCTCCTGGCTTCAGATGGGTCCAGCCCTGGCCATTGTGGCCATTTGGGGAGTGAACCAGCAGATGAAAGATTGACCTTTCTCCCTGCCTCTACCTCTCTGTAATTCTGCCTTCCAAATAAATAATCTATAAAAAAAAGGAAAAGAAATAGAAAGAATACCAGAAAAAAAAGAAAATAGATCTCAGTAAAAAATAACAGTAGGAATAGGAGAGGGAGGAGGAAGAAGGGTGGGTAGGAAGGGTCACCGTATTCCTAAAGTAGTAATTATGAAGTGTATGAAGTTTGTAACTATAAAGCTGTATGGTTCTTCATACTTTCCATAGACTTACTTATAAAAGTACAGTTTAAAAACTCACTATAAGACCCCAAATCTCCTTAAGCTTGGAGGTAAAAATACCATCTTAAGTGTTGAAGTGATCATACGGATAGGACTAAGGGTCTGATAATAACCATAGATAGAATTAAAAAGGAGAGAATGCTCCAACATGGGAAGCAGTCCACACAGCAGACTCATAGAATGACGATTGCTTTAAGTAGCAGTCAAAGCTCAGAATCAGCCCTTAAAGCATTCTGGTCAGGTTGAAAAGTCTGAGAGAGCATTTCAGGCACAGAAAGTCATGACACCGTGGCAAAAAATGTCCTACATGAAGGATCTCCGTGGGTGAGACCCCAGTGGAAAAAGTCATCAAAGAACTAAGTACTTTTCTCAGAAGGGAGGAGGGAACTTCCACTTTGCTTATGGCCCTGCCTAAATACTGATCATATTCTTAGAATTGTATGTTTTTAACTACATGGAATCTATTCTTTTTATATTAATAAAATAAATTATTAAAAATATATACTTCATTCTGTTGAGTGTGACTAGGTATCTCATTGAGGTTTTAATTTGCATTTCACTGATGACCAATTATGGTGAGCATTTTTATGTATTTTTATTTTTTAAGACTGTTGTTATTTATTTGAAAGCAAGAGTTACAGAGAGAGGTTTTTCATCTGCTGGTTCTATCCCCAGATGGCCAAAATGACCAGGGCTGGTCTAGGTCAAAACTAGGAGTCAGGAGCCAGGAGCCAGCAGCCAGGAACCTTATCTGGCATTCCCATGTAGGTGGCAGAGTGAAAGGACTTGGACTTATTTTAGCTGCTTTTCCCAAGCCATTAGTAGGGATCTGGATTGGAAGTGGAGCAGCCAGGTCATGAATTGGTGCTCATATGAGATGCTCCATTACTGGCAAGTAATGACCTGCTATGTCACAAAGCTGGCTCCTCATGTGCTCTTATTTATATGTGTTCTTTTATGAAGTGTGTTCAAATATTTTTTTTCTTTTTTATTGGTTTATTTTATTGTTGAGTTATAAACATCTGTATATAAGTTGTATGAAGATGTATGCATTACAAATTTCTGCTTTGTGTGACTCGATTGCTTTTTCCTAAAAAAGTATTTATTATCATGTTGTGCTCAACATTAGATGATATGTAAAATGCAACTGAGAAAGGAATATCAAAGAACTGTGCTTTATCTTTCGATCAGACATGAGTAATAATGAGATGGTAAATTCTAAGCAGAGAAGTATTTGGTTCATTGTGTTTTTTATATATTTTCCTTTCTTTCAATGTCCTGTAATAAACTTCATATCTGTTCCTTTGTATACTATTATTCAATTTAACTATCACATATCATTAGGCAGCCTTTAAAAATTTTTCTATTAACTATAAAGAATATACTCAATTAAGAATTCTTTATCATTTTTATTTTAGAAGAAAAGCATCACATATTCAGGAAACTTTATTGTTAAATAAAATAGACATAGTTTTCATTTACCCATACATGAATATAAAATGCACTCAATTGATAAATCACACAGAGATTACAAAGGGAATACAATTTTCATGTAAAATGGTTGCTGGCTATAGCTTTAGCATTTCAGCAGGAATAGTTATCAAGACAATGTACATTAAGAAAACAAAAACTCAAAGCTAATTATCTATAGTAATCCAAAAGAATTTTGAAATGGAATGATTTGATTCAAAGTAAATGCACCTGCTATGAATTTAGAAAAATAACTTTTCTTTTAAATGGAACAATAAAAATAGAATTAGTTAACCGTGACTTGTTTCAAAGGGGAAACAAATACAGGGATTGATTTACTTGGTGAGAAAGGCACATAACAATTCAATTAAAAATCTGATCCAACATCAGCTGATTCCTTTCTGACTCCAGGGTAGTTAATTCCTGTATATCCTAACCACTGCAGTTTTCTCCTCTCCTCTTCATATTTGAGGTTATGAGTTTTGCACTTTATATAGACTAGGTAGGAAATCTCCCTTCTGTTCCTCTTAAAATATCTTATTTAAAAAGATAACCTGAGGCAATTAACAAAGCAAACATAAGTAGTTTTTATCCACTCCATTAAAATATAGACACTGCTCACACTCTTGTCACCAAATTATGGTGAAGTACATAGATAGCTAATACATTCAGTTTTCAACAGTACTCCAAATACCAACAGTATGCCTTATGACTCACTGTTAACATTAGTAAAAATAAAATTTCAGCAATCATAACCTATAAAATCAAATAAGGGGAAGAGTAAAGATTGACCCTGATCAATAAGTCAGTTTAATTCCAGATGCCATCTTGTTTGATGTACCTGGAACCCTAAGAGCATTTTAATCATAGATCTAGAAAAGCCATTTCCAAACTAAGTGTCAAATTTTACATTTTTGGCATTAAACATGATAATAACATGTTGTTTTAGCACATTGGATTGAACAGTATATCCTGATTAGGCTGCCATTTTTGATGCTATTTTTCTCTAAAGTTTTGTCGAGCATAGTAATTTATTTTGAGACATTAAAATAATTCTGCTGAAAATAATGTAACATAACAAAACTCCTCTGACCTTGCTCCACTGTGATAGATTTTAGTGAAACTGCAGTGACCAAGTTACAAAAGGTTCAGCCAAGTAGTTTTTATGAGAATTATGTTCGCATACTCACTCATGCAGAAATTCAAGACAGTGTAATGGAAACAATTGTTAAAAATAGACATTGTGGTTGTATGCATCTCCCTTTATATTATGTATTTAGAAACTGTTAAAAATCTTAGGTACTAGCAGTTGTGGCAAAACCAGGCAAACTGTGTAGTTGAACCATTGAAAAGGCCCTTATTACAAGATAGTTACATGACCTTTTCAGGAGTGTGCTTTTAATTAAAGAGATTAATAAAGTGAATAGCTATTAAAAATCCAGAAAAGCCCAAATTTTACATTGTGGCTAACTGCATTTATACATCAGGGTTAATGAAATATAGTTCCTGTCTACATAAATTTAATTATCCATACTGCATATTGTTTCAATGGCCACGTTAAAAAAACCATTCTTTACTAAGTAGGGTCAATTATTGTAATTTAAAAATTATTTTTCTAGAGGCTGGTGCTGTGGCATAGTGGGCTAAGCCTCTGCCTGCAGCACCAGAATCCCATTTGGGTGCCGGTTCAAGTCCTGACTGTTCTACTTATGATCCAGCTCTCTGCTATGGCCTGGGAAAGCAGTAGAAGATGGCCCAAATCCTTGGGCTCCTGCACCCACATAGGAGACCCGGAAGAAACTCATGGATCCTGGCTTTGGATTGACATTGCAGCCAGTTGGGGAGTGAACCAGCAGACCTCTCTCTCTGCCTCTCCTTTTCTGTGTAACTCTGTATTTCAAATGAATAAACAAATCTTTTTTAAGAGAACAGGTTAATTGGGGAAAACACAGCAGACTGGAGAGAAGGGGTGAAGAAGGAAAAAGAGAGTAAGAGAAAGAGAAGAGAGAGTGAGAGAGACAGCGAGGATGAGAGGAGCTGAGAGAGAGAGGGGGGAGAGGAAAGAGTGAGAGAGAGAGAGAAGGGAGAAGAGAGCAATAAGCAAATCTTAAAAAAATTGTTTTAATTTATTAATTTATTTGAAAGGCAGAGTTACAGAGAGTTAGAGGCATAGAGAGAGGAAGAAAGGTCTTGCAGTTCACTCCCCAAATGGATGTAACAGCTGAAGTTGGGCCAACCTGAAGTCAGGATCCAGGAGTTTCTTCTGAGTCTCCATGCAGATGCAGGGGCCCAAGCACTTGGTCCATCTTTGACTGCTTTCCCAGGCCATAGCAGAGAGCTAGATCAGAAGAGGAGCAGCAGGACTTGTACCACCACCAATATTGGATTCTGGCACTGCAGGAGGAGGCTTACTGAATTGTTTTATCAAGGGTATCAAACATCAGGGATGAGTTCAAGTTAAAATTCACTGGATAATGGAAGCATCTAAAAGGGTAGTCACTTCACATGCCCATCAGGATACTTGAATAATTTGGAGAGTTGCACAGCACAAACAAGAAAATGAAGAGCACCAATAACCAGGGTCCTACAGATTCCTTTGAGCTCAATTTTTGAGATCTTGGCAAAGCTGCTACTCCGGATGACATTCTTTCTATGCTTCTCTTTGACCTTAGGGATCCACTTTACATTGACCATCATCATGGAGTTAGCACCTGCCTCAATCACCCATTGCATTGGATTGCTCGCTCCCCCTATAAAGCCACTGTGAGACTCTGCTTCACGTGGCCCTGCCACCAGAGCTGCAGGCTCTTGGGCAGTGTGCTAGCTATGGCATCAGGGTGCTGACAGCTCACTCAGCAGCAGTGCAAAGCAGCACCTGGGGGGAAGAAGTAGCATGTGAAATGTTCTCAGGTGATGCTGCCTTCTGACTTCTGCCTGAAGCATGGATGAAGAAGGAAGGAATTGCTGTGCAAAAACACAAAAATGCAGCCTGTTGCCTGCAACTTGCCTGTTTGTTTTTAAATTGTTTGAAATGAAAACATTAAATTTTGATGAATGTAAAAAAAAAAAAAACCACCAAGTAAACCAGAATACATCCAGATTCCTCATAGGAGATTTGGCATACATCATTGAAAATATAAACAAGTGACAATAATCAATGACAAGATAAAACAAAATAAAATTGGTTTAAGTATAATGCTATATATTATGTTATGATTATTAAGAGTAGAAATGGATAACTTAGCATTTGATTGTTAGAGAACAATGGTTTTCTTTTTTGTTTTTGTCCTTTTTTTTCTTCATACTAATCAGTAAACTCTACCTGGTGTAGGGTTAACCTTATGAGTATAAGAGTTAACTGAAAATTTATTTCTTTAAAAAGTAAGAATAGGAAAGGAAGAGAGTGAAGGAAGAAAGCAGGAGTATGGGTGGGGGGCAGAAGCATCATATTCCCAAATCTGTATATATTAAATGCATTAAGTTGTATTCCTCAAACAAAATAAATTAAAAATTAAAAAGCAAATTGGCAACTTAGTTGTTTTGATTATAGAGTTCCAAGAAGACACAGAGCATAAGTTTGAAAAATATTTCTAAATAATCTATTTCAATACAATTCAGAAATATTGCAGTATCTTAAGTCTACACAAGTTCAAGCTATTTGTAGAAAAACTTTAAAACAGTATTATCAGAATTTCAATCTAATGTATGGAAAATTTTGACATCAACATGATTTTGAGAAATATATGTATGCAATATGCATTTTAAAACAGTTAAAAATACAAGACAAAAAAGTATTCCACCAGAATATGCAGGAGATTGATGACTGCACAACAACAACAAAATGCAAACCAGGATGGCACAGTTTACCCATAGTAGGATATTAAGAAAAGAAAGATTACTAATTATGCACACATATGACAGTGACAAACTCAGAACCAAAATGGAAAATAAATAAGGGATGTCAATTTCATGATTCCAATTATAGTGTGATTACCATAGGTAACAATAATATGGTATCAATAGTAAAAGACAGACACAAATATACATGGAAATATTTGAAAAGCATGCCTAACATTACAGGCACTAACACACAGGAAAATAGTAATGGTGAGGAACTAAATGAAAATATTATGGCTATTACTAGAATAATGTAAAAGATGATACCAGTGTTTCAATCTAAATAATAGAAAATTTCAAGTCAATGATTAATTTTGAATAACATAAGAATGAAGAAAGTGAAATAAATATGTGGCTATAAAAAGATCCCCATATACCTGGTTTTAGGCAGCTGTGTACAATAAAATCACTATAGCAACTATAAGAATTTTGAGTTACTTGATGATGTCACAATGATAGTGCCTACCAATAAATCAACAGGTTACTTGTAGTGTGGCATAAACTAGGTTAGTGATGATATACCTAGGTGACAGTAATAATTCAAAGACAAAATGAAATTTGAAAAGGGATGAACTCATTAGGGTATTTATTTTAATTGTCTTTTTAAAGATTCATTTTATTTTCTTGAAAAGTTGAGTGGGAGGGAGAGGGAGAGGGGGAGGGGGAGAGGGAGGGATCTTCAATTTCTTGGTTCACTCCCTGAATGACCACAAAGCCTCTACTGGGTCAGGGTGAAGTCAAGAGCCTGAAACTCTATCTGGGTTTCCCACATGGTTGGCAGGGTCCCAAGCGCTTGGGCCACCTTCCATAGGAGTGAAATGGATTGGAAGTGGAACAGCCAAGACTCAGCCTGAGCTCAGATGGGATGCTGGCATCACAGAGAGCAGTTTAACCTTCTGCCCCACAACACTAGCCACTTTATTTTGATTAAAATGAATGAGTAATTTGGCATAATCATTTATAAAGTGAGAAGCACAAATATAGGTTTCCAGTGAAAAAGAGTCCATGTGATTTTCACTTAAAGAGAATATAAAGATAATGCCAGACTTAGATGTAAAATCTAAGGCATTCATTCTCACAGAAGTGGTAGAGTTGACATATAAGAATGAGGGCCTCTTCCTGTTTTGTACCCTACATGCCTTACTTGGCTCATGTTAGTCTGAGCTTTCATCATAACAATTCTGCCAGTGAGTCACAGCTATGCCCTAACCAACAGATAGGAACAGATAGGAACCTTAACCCTGGGAAAGACTCTTTGTTGGGTATTCTACCTCAGTCATCCTTGTATCTGCCATACCAATGACATGCATACCAATGACATGTAAATGTCATTGGTATATATTAGTCACCCATATTTTGTAACTGTATTTGTATTACAGATAATTTTTATATTATACTTTCTCAGTTCAAATTACTAGTGTTTTCTCTCTCTTCAATAGTTACTGATTGTTATGGAATTCATCCAAGGAAATGGGCCTGTATAGATGGAGTATGGGGATTAGTTTGGCCCTGCATTTTAGCCATCCATTACTGTACAGAGATCAGAGTTTATTCTTTCACCTCTATCTAAGAGTGCTTATGAAGGGGCCCAGTGCAGAGACCGTTAACCTCCAAAGAACAGCTACCAATCCAATCACAACTGACAACAAGCAGTGCATTAATTATCTATTGCTGTGGAGCAAATTGCCAAAAATGGGCTTTACATCACTCATATTTATTGTCTCATGGTTTCCACAGATCCAGAGTCCAAGCGTGGCTTACTGGTGTTCTCTGGCTCACATCTTTCCAAGGGCTGTGGTCAAGATGGTGGGTTTGCTTAAGTTACCACAAGTCTCAGCTGGGGAAGAATCCCCTTCCAAATGCACCCAGTTATTGGAAGAATTCAGTTTCTTGTAGAAGGTTGGACTGATGGTCCCATTTCTCTGCTGCATGTCAGGCAGCGATTGCTCTAAGCTCCTTGTCTTTCCATATGAGGGTGCCCAACATGGCAGTGAGAGTCTGCTAGCAGGTACCAATGCCAACGCACTTGGTAAAGTGATAAGTATAAATACACAACCGATCAAAAAGATAGGGTAAGTGTCGATGAGATTTCACAAATAAGACCAGTGTAAGGAAATAATGAAGGATAGAATTAAAAGGGAGAGAATGATCCTGCGGGGGAAACAGGACACACAGCAGACTCATAGAATGGCAGCACTCCTGCCTCAGAATCAACCCTTGGGACATTCGGATCTGACTAAAAGGTCCATGAGAGTCTCACAGGCATGGAAAGCCATGACACGGTGGCAAAAAACAATCTAAATGAAAGATCCTGGTGAACAACACTACTAGTCGAACAATACCTTGTGCGGTTGTGTGAGTGCAGCTTGTTGAAATCCTTGCTTAGTATATACTAAGTTGATCTTCAGTATATGAAGGTAATTGAAAATGAAACTCGATGAAGGGCGGGATAGGAGAGGGAGTGGGAGAGGGGAGGGCCACGGGAGGGAGGGAGGTTGGGGGGGGGAGCCACAACAATACAAAAGTTGCACTTTGTAAATTCACATTTATTAATAAAAAATAACTATATAACAAACAAAAAAAGAAAAAGAAAAAAAAACTTAATACTTTACCCTTTTAGTATTTTTTATGTTCTACTTAAAACTATTGGTTGAACTCTGTAATTAATACACAATTACTCTTAGGTGTTTAATTAATGCTATAACTAGTACTCAAATAGTATTTTACACTTTGTGTTTCTGTGTGGGTACAAACTGTTGAAATCTTTACTTAATACATGCTAAATTGATCTTCTGTATATAAAGATAATTGAAAATGAATTTTGATGTGAATGGAAGGGGAGAGGGAGTGGGAGAGGGGAGTGTTGTGGGTGGGAGGGAAGTTATGGGGGGGAAGCTATTGTAATCCATAAGCTGTACTTTGGAAATTTATGTTCATTAAATAAAATAAAATATATAAAAAAAAAGATCTGTTCTATACTTTTTCTAATCCTTTGGATTTAACTATAGTGCAGAGTCTGTGACAATGAGATGTTGTTATTAGAAGTCTGTGACCTGCAGTGATATAAAGTGAAACAAGTTGTGATAGATTCTGATGTAGTGGCATGTAAAACACATGACTAGGAAGCCAAATATTTGCTATGTTTGATTATGGTCATAATGATCATTCATAAGGATTATTGTATGGGTGGATTCATTTGCCTCTTGAGGACATACAAAAAATATTGACAGGGGCTGGGGCTATGGCACAGCAAGTAAAGCCACTTCCTGTAGTGCCAGCATCCCACATGGGTGCCTGTTCGAGTCCCAGCTGTTCTACTTCCAATCAAGCTCTCTTCTATAGCCTGGGAAATTTGTAGAAGATGGATCAAGTCCGTGGGTCCCTTCACCTGCATGGGAGACCTGAAAGAAGCCCTTGGCTCCTGTCTTTGGATTGGCTCCACTCCTGCTATTGTGACCATTTGGGGAGTGAACCAGGAGAGGGAAGACTTTCTCTCTCTCTCTCTGCCTCTCTCTAACTCTGATTTTCAAGTAAATAAATAAATCTTTAAAATATAAAACAAACATTGACACTTTCACACTCTAAACTCAGCTCAAGCCACAGTCTGAGAAACAGAACATTTTCTTGAAAATTCTAGAAGAGTCTCCCATTTCGTGTAGTCACTGGATTGAAATTGCTAAACACACACACACACAATTATTCAGGTTGCTGAATTATGATGACAGTTGAATTCTCAGCTTTCCATGTTTTTTCATGTGAAATTTATGGGGATTATTGGTAAAGAGTGAGATACTGACATTTGTAAATAGCACATCTTGTTTGGACCCCAATGAAACTCACCATATGAAACCATTTAGTCATTTTGGGATCCTCTTACCAGAAGTAATTTACAGTCTGGTATCCAAGAGACTAGCTTTCCTCTGAAAACCCAAGCATCATCTGGAGTGGAATCTTCAAAAAGGGATGATCATTGGCTTCCGGGCCCACTAGAACCACTCTGTTGCAACTAGATCTACTCAAGTGCAATGTAGCATAATACAGGATGCAGGCACATATTGTGACCCAGGATGAAGCAACATCTTTACTATAGTTGTTTTCCAGGGAAATCATAAAAGTGCACACTGGCTGGCTTACATAACAGAAATGTGTTTGTTCAGAGTACTGGAAGTTAGAATTCCAAGATGAAAGTATCAATAGGTCTGGTTCCTTCCAAGGCCTCCTTCTTTGATTTGAAAATGTTCACATTCTTCCTGTATGCTCATCTGTTCTTTATTTTGTGTGTGAACATACCTGATCCTTTTCTCCTAATCTTTTTCTTTTGTAAGAGCGTCAGTCATTAGATGAGAGTTCACGCCAAAAGGCTCACTGTATATCAGTCATTTTTTGACAGGTGGAGTTATAGACAGAGAGAGAGACAGAGACAGAGAGAAAGGGCTTCCTTTTGTTGATTCACCCCCAAAATGGCCACTACAGCTGGCACTGCGCTGATCCGAAGCCAGGAGCCAGGTGCTTCCTCCTGGTCTCTCACGCGGGTGCAGGCCCCAAGCACCTGGGCCATCCTCCACTGCCTTCCAGGGCCACAGCAGAGAGCTGGCCTGGAAGAGGAGCAACTGGGACTAGAACCCGAAGTGCTGGCGCTGCAGGCAGATTAGCCTAATGAGCCGCAGCACTGGCCAATCAGTCATTTCTTTAATGGTCCTATTTCCAAATAAATTTATATTCTAAGGTACCAGGGTTTAGCTTCTTCAAATTATGAATTTTTAGGGTACACACTTTCTCCCCTAACACACACCAAGAACTGTAGGAGCAGAGTGATAGCTGTTGTAATTGTACATTTTTGTACTATTTAACTTTTACAAACGTGTTGATGTATTACTCATGCAATCAAACAGGAATCGAGTGATAATGTCAGAGAGTATAAAACAGGAACAAACAAACTTAAATGAACTTCAAATGAAAAACAACCACACTGAATGGGGTAAAACATATCCAAGTAAACTTGTATACATTATTTTGATTATGATACCTCAGTATAAAGACAGAGAAAACTATGAATAGATAATAAGTTCTACTATGCTTGATTTTTACTGCAGTATGGATTAGCATCCTAAAGCTACATGTTTATATATTCTAGAACTGATGGAATTATAAGATTAAGATTAAAATATGATTTAGACTAAATAAGTGCTGCAATCTTTTCACCTACATCTTATTTTCTGGGTATTCTTCATTGCAAGGAAACAGGTTTATAGTGCAATGGTATCTTCCAGACTGGAAGAAAGAGACTAGTATTTAGAAATGACATTGGGGATGGCGGAATAGTGAGGGCATGCACTGATAGTCCGGGAAAATTTAGTTTAATAAAAGCGGAGTTACGGTAGCCTCAGAAAAAGGATCAGGAAAAAATTGCAGAGGAAACTCTTCTGGATCTAGTAGCTGTGACTCAGAGGACCTACTGGGAGAGCAGGGTTGCCCACCATGTGGAAGCCGAACTGCGGGAGCCGCAGAGTCTGCACGCCAGTGTGGGAAGGAGAGTCGATGTGACACCGACACCAGCGAGGAGAGGAGGGACGCCCAGGGCTCCGAGTCCACACATCGGCACTGGAAGGGGAGGTGAGCTCAGTAACCGGAGACATTGGCAGGGAAACAGCGAACAGAATTTTAGAGGGAAGCGGGCTTTGAAGCAGGAAAGTTCACCAGACGGACTACAGGAGAGAAGGAAAAAAAACTGTGGGGGGGGGGTACCGGTACAGACAAGTTTCTCTCTCCGCCAACCTTGCAAAGGCAAGCAAGAGAAAAAGAGCAAGCCCAGCTTGGGATATACATAATAAAAGGGGAGAGTTAAGGCTACAATTCAGTAGCCTAGGCAACCCAGTGGGAGTCCGCAGGAGAAACAAAGCCTGTACAGACTCTTCAGGTAGAAGAAAGAGATGGGAAGCTAAATACCATCAATTCTGCTCAGACTTGCAGTATTACTTACCTCCTGAATAAAAAATAAAATAAAATAAAATAAATGAATAAATAAATAAAGAGAGATTTACCACGCAAAACCTGAGGGTGTCAACTTTGCACACCCTTAACCCTGAAGAGCCAACCAGAGCTCTCAGGCCACACCCATCTCAAGCCTCCAAGACTCCTCCAACAGCAGGCAGTCCACTTAACACAGACATAGTATAAAATAAAAAAACCTCACAGTGAGGGGAAAAAGAATTAACCATGCCAAACAATAAACACAGAAATCGAGGGAACAAGATCAACAATGACACTATGATGCCTCCAAATAAACAAAACACCCCAAGCCAAGATTATGAAGATGATGAGATAGAAGAAATGCAAGATACGGATTTCAAAAAATTTATGATAAGAACATTTAGAAGTTTTCAAAAGGAAATCCTTGAACTACAGAAATCCTTATTGGACAGGATTGAAAACCTCTCTCGTGAAAATGAAATTTTAAGGAAGAATCAAAATGAAACGCAGAAACTAGTAGAACAGGAAAGTGTGATAGTGAAGAGAAATCAAAATGAAATGAAGAGCTCAATAGATCAAATGACAAACACATTAGAGAGCCTTAAAAACAGAATAGGTGAAGCAGAAGAGAGAATATCGGACTTAGAAGACAGAGAACAGGAAAGGATACAGTCAAACCAAAGAAAAGAAGAGGAAATTAGAAATCTAAAAAATATTGTTGGGAATCTACAGGATACTATTAAAAAAAAACAAAATTCGGGTTCTAGGAGTTCCTGAAGGCATGGAGAGAGAGAAAGGATTAGAAGGCCTTTTTAGTGAGATACAAGCAGAGAACTTTCCTGGTTTGGAGAAGGACAGAGACATCCTAGTACAAGAAGCTCATAGAACCCCCAATAAACATGACCAAAAGAGATCCTCACCATGACACGTTGTAATTAAACTCACCACAGTGAAACATAAAGAAAAGATCCTAAAATGTGTAAGAGAGAAACATCAGATTACTCTCAGAGGATCTCCAATTAGACTCACAGCTGACTTCTCATCAGAAACTCTACAAGCTAGAAGGGAATGGCGAGACATAGCACAGGTGCTAAGAGAGAAAAATTGCCATCCCAGAATATTATATCCTGCTAAGCTCTCATTTGTGAATGAAGGTGAAATAAAGACCTTTCATAGCAAACAGAAATTGAAAGACTTTGCCGCCACTCGTCCAGCCCTGCAAAAGATACTTAAAGATGTGCTACACTCAGAAACACAGAAACACGGCCATCAATATGAAAGAAGGGAAAGGAAGAACACCTACCAGTACAAGAGCATGGGAAGCTCAAAGCATATACTAGAAAATATTTCCGGGAAAATGGCAGGGCAAAGTCACTACGTATCAATAGTCACATTGAACATAAATGGTCTGAATTCTTCAGTTAAAAGACACCGTTTGGCTGACTGGCTCAAAGAACACAACCCAACTATTTGTTGCCTACAAGAAACACATCTCTCTAACAAAGAGGCATGCATACTGAAAGTGAAAGGTTGGAAAAAGCTATTCCATGCCAACAGAAACCAAAAATAAGCAGGTGTAGCCATATTAATATCAGACAAAATAAACTTTAATACAAAAACTGTTAAGAGAGACAAAGAGGGGCACTATCTAATGATTAAGGGATCAATTCAACGGAAGATGTAACTATTGTAAATGTATATGCACCTAATTACAGGGCACCGGTCTATTTAAAAGATATGTTAAGGGACTTAAAGGGAGATTTAGATTCCAATACAATAGTACTGGGGGACTTCAATACTCCACTCTCAGAAATAGATAGATCATCTGGACAGAAGATCAACAAGGAAACAGCAGATTTAATCAACACTATTGCCCAAATGGATCTAACAGATATCTACAGAACTTTCAACCCCACATCTACAGACTTCACATTCTTCTCAGCAGTGCATGGAACCTTCTCTAGGATTGATCACATACTAGGCCATAAAGCAAGTCTCAGCAAATTCAAAGGAATTAGAATCATCCCATGCAGCTTCTCAGACCACAGCGGAATGAAGCTGGAAATTAGCAACTCAGGAAACCCCAGAAAGTATGCAAACACATGGAGACTGAACAACATGCTCCTGAATGAACACTGGGTCATTCAAGAAATCAAAAGAGAAATCAAAAAACTTTCTGGAAGTAAATGAAGACAACAACACAACATATCAAAACTTATGGGATACAGCAAAAGCAGTATTGAGAGGCAAATTTATAGCAATAGGTGCCTATACCAAGAAATTGGAAAGACACCAAATAAATGAGCTTTCAGTGCATCTCAAGGACCTAGAAAAACTGCAGCAAACCAAACCCAAATCTAGTAGGAGAAGAGAAATAATTAAAACCAGAGAAGAAATTAACAGGATTGAATCCAAAAAAAAAATTACAAAAAATCAGCCAAGCGAAGAGCTGGTTTTTTGAAAAAATAAACAAAATTGACACCCCATTGGCCCAACTAACTAAAAAAAGAAGAGAAAAGACCCAAATCAATAAAATCAGAGATGAAAAAGGAAAGGTAACAACAGACACCACAGAAATAAAAAGAATCATCAGAAATTACTACAAGGACTTGTTTGCCAGCAAACAAGAAAATCTATCAGAAATGGATAGATTCCTGGACACATGCAATCTACCAAAATTGAACCATGAAGACATAGAAAACCTAAATAGACCCATAACTAAAACAGAAATTGAAACCGTAATAAAGGCCCTCCCAACAAAGAAAAGCCCAGGACCAGATGGATTCACTGCTGAATTCTACCAGACATTTAAAGAACTAATTCCATTTCTTCTCAAACTATTCAGAACAATCGAAAAAGAGGGAATCCTCCCAAATTCTTTCTATGAAGCCAGCATCACCTTACTCCCTAAGCCAGAGAAAGATGCAGCACTGAAGGAAAATTATAGACCAATATCCCTGATGAACATAGATGCAAAAATCCTCAATAAAATTCTCGCCAATAGAATACAACAACACATAAGGAAAATCATCCACCCAGACCAAGTGGGATTTATCCCTGGTATGCATGGATGGTTCAACATTCGCAAATCAATCAATGTGATTCACCACATTAACAGACTGCAGAAGAAAAACCATATGATTATCTCAATAGATGCAGAGAAAGCATTCGATAAAATTCAACACCCTTTCATGATGAAAACTCTAAGCAAATTGGGTATAGAAGGAACATTCCTCAATATAATCAAAGCAATTCATAAAAAACCCACAGCCAGCATCCTATTGAATGGGGAAAAGTTGGAAGCATTTCCACTGAAATCTGGCACCAGGCAGGGATGGCCACTCTCACCACTGCTATTTAACATAGTTCTGGAAGTTTTAGAGCCATCAGACAAGAAAAAGAAATTAAAGGAATACAAATTGAAAAGGAAGAAGTCAAACTATCCCTCTTTGCAGACGATATGATTCTGTACTTAGAGGATCCAAAGAACTCTACTAAGAGACTATTAGAACTCATAGAGGAGTTTGGCAAAGTGGCAGGATATAAAATCAATGCACAAAAATCAACAGCCTTTGTTTACACAAGCAATGCCATGGCTGAGAAAGAACTGCTAAGATCAATCCCATTCACAATAGCTACAAAAACAATCAAATACCTTGGAATAAACTTAACCAAGGACGTTCAAGATCTCTACGATGAGAATTACAAAACCTTAAAGAAAGAAATAGAAGAGGATACCAAAAAATGGAAAAATCTTCCATGCTCATGGATTGGAAGAATCAACATCATCAAAATGTCCATTCTCCCAAAAGCAATTTATAGATTCAATGCAATCCCAATCAAGATATCGAAGACCTTCTTCTCAGATCTGGAAAAAATGATGCTGAAATTCATATGGAGGCACAAGAGACCTCGAATAGCTAAAGCAATCTTGTACAACAAAAACAAAGCTGGAGGCATCACAATACCAGATTTCAGGACATACTACAGGGCAGTTGCAATCAAAACAGCATGGTACTGGTACAGAAACAGATGGATAGACCAATGGAACAGAATTGAAACACCAGAAATCAACCCAAACATCTACAGCCAACTTATATTTGATCAAGGATCTAAAACCAATTCCTGGAGAAAGGACAGTCTATTCAATAAATGGTGCTGGGAAAACTGGATTTCCATGTGCAGAAGCATGAAGCAAGACCCCTACCTTACACCTTACACAAAAATCCACTCAACGTGGATTAAAGACCTAAATCTATGACCTGACACCATCAAGTTATTAGAGAACATTGGAGAAACCCTTCAAGATATTGGCACAGGCAAAGAATTTCTGGAAAAGACCTGGGCAGCACAGGCAGTCAAAGCCAAAATCAACTATTGGGATTGCATCAAATTGAGATGTTTCTGTACTGCAAAAGAAACAGTCAGGAGAGTGAAGAGACAACCAACAGAATGGGAAAAAATATTTGCAAACTATGCAACAGATAAAGGGTTAATAACCAGAATCTACAAAGAGATCAAGAAACTCCACAAAAACAAAACCAACAACCCACTTAAGAGATGGGCCAAGGACCTCAATAGACATTTTTCAAAAGAGGAAATCCAAATGGCCAACAGGCACATGAAAAAATGTTCAAGGTCACTAGCAAGCAGGGAAATGCAAAAAAAAAAAACCCACAATGAGGTTTCACCTCACCCCAGTTAGAATGGCTCACATACACAAATCTACCAACAACAGATGCTGGCAAGAATGTGGGGAAAAAGGGACACTAACCCACTGTTGGTGGGAATGCAAACTGGTCAAGCCACTATGGAAGACAGTCTGGAGATTCCTCAGAAACCTGAAGATAACCCTACCGTTCGACCCAGCCATCCCACTCCTTGAAATTTACCCAAAGGAATTTAAATTGGCAAACAGAAAAGCGGTCTGCACCCTAATGTTTATTGCAGCACAGTTCACAATAACCAAGATCTGGAACCAACCTAAATGCCCATCAACGGTAGACTGGATAAAGAAATTATGGGATATGTACTCTTTAGAATACTATACCGCAGTAAGAAACAATGAAATCCAGTCATTTGCAACAAAATGGAGGAATCTGGAACACATCATGCTGAGTGAAATAAGCCAGTCCCAAAGGGACAAATACCATATGTTCTCCCTGATCGGTGACGACTGAACACCAAGAGGGAAACCTGTTGGAGTGAGGTGGACACTATGGGAAACGGTGGCTTGATCAGCATAGCCCTGACTGTTAATGAACAACTTAATACATTATCCCTCTTAGTAGTTTTTTTATCTGTTCTACTTAATATGACTGGTTTAGATCTGTAATTGATGCACAGTTATTCTTAAGTGTTGAAAATTAACTGAAATGTGATCCCTGTTGAACATGGTGGTGGGAATGGGAGAGGGAAGAGATGTATAATTTGGGACATGCTCAGGCTGACTTGCCCCAAGTGGTGGAGTTGGAAGCATACCAGGGGATTCCAATTCAATCCCATCAAGGTGGCATGTACCAATGCCATCTCACTAGTCTCAGTGATCAATTTCAGTTCACAATTGATCATAATGAAAGGACTAAGAGTCAAAGGGAGCACATAAAGAAGCCTAGTACCTGCTAACACTAACCGATGGAATAAATAAAGGGGAGAGTGATCCAACATGGGAAGTGAGATACTCAGCAGACTCATAGAATGGCAGATGTCCTAAATAGCACTCTGGCCTCAGAATCAGCCCTAAAGGCATTCGGATCTGGCTGAAAAGCCCATGAGAGTATTTCAGGCATGGAAATCCAAGACACTCTGGCAAAAGATCTCTGCGAGTGAGATCCCAGTGGAAAGAACAGGTCTTCAAAGAAGGAGGTACCTTTCTTTGAAGGGAGGAGAGAACCTCCACTTTGACTACGACCTTGTCTAAACAAGATAAGAATCGGAGAACTCAGAGGGCTTCCCTAGCCTTGGAAACTCATGACTGGAGCATAGGGAGATTACTGATGCCATAGACAGGAGTGTCAATTGGTAAAGTCAACAACAGGAGTCACTGTGTACTTACTCCTCATGTAGGATCTCTGTCCTTAATGTGCTGTGTATTCAGATTTAATGCTATAACGAGTACTCAAACAATATATTTCACTTTGTGTTTCTATGGGGGTGCAAACTGTTGAAATCTTTACTTAATGTATACTAAACTGATCCTCTGTAAAAAAAAAAAAAAAAGAAATTATCAACTCCCAACTTGACTCTCACTGGGATTAAACATGACAATAGGTCTGATCTGATTTCATCATCATTTAAAAAAAATCATCTATTATTTTTCACTTTATGTTTCTGTGTGGGAGCAAACTGTTGAAATCCTTACTTAATGTATACTAAGCTGATCTTCTGTATATTAAGATAATCGAAAATGAATCTTGATGTGAATGGAAGGGGAGAGGGCGTGGGAAAGGGGAGGGTTGTGGGTGTGAGGGACGGTATGGGGGGGAAGCCATTGTAATCCATAAATCGTACTTTGGAAATTTATATTCATTAAATAAAAGTTAAAAAAAAGGGGGAGAGTGATTCAACATGGGAAGTGAGATACTCAGCAGACTCATAGAATGGCAGATGTCCTAAAGAGCACTCTGGCCTCAGAATCAGCACTAAAGGCATTCTGATCTGGCTGAGGGTGTCAGGTTTATGTTGCTGGAGATGCTGCCAATCTACATGAGCTTCTTCAGGAGTGAAACATAGCCTCCAGCAGTTCCTATGGAAGCAGCCATTGGTGCTGCTGTTCCAGGGCTCTCCATGTGGCCAACTCAACCCATGGAGCTCATATTTCCTCCACTCGGAGTGTCCATTTCCCTCTGCACTATCCCCAGTTGTGGCAGTCTCATCACTCCACAGACTCCCTGTTCTCTGCAGGTGTCTCAATCAGAGGACAGCATGGCTCACTTTCCTGCTTTGGGTGTGGTCTAGGCCTGCATCCACACTTGAACAAGTTCATGTCATTAGAGGAGACTGTGTCCTTCCCTGTGTTGTGTGTGTGTGTGGTGCAGGGGAGGCTGAGTGATGACAACAGCAGACAGCAGACATCACTGAATACGGGGATGACTCCTGTGTGCACAGGCAGTGAGGAGCAGGTCTCAGGACACCGGTGCATTTACAGATCAAAGACAGACGAGAACCAAATGCTCCCTGGTGCAGCATGCAAGATACTTTCTCATTGGGCTTTAGGTGTCCACAGGTTACCTGTGCTCATTGTGCCTTTAACACACAGTCACCCTGTGACTGGCATTGAGTTAGGGGATCTCACACTCCATGGGTGTGGTGGGCTGTGTGCCCTCACACACAAAGCTTAGTTTACTGACTCAAAATCATTGATAAAGTCACTCAATCCACATCCACTGAAGATTGGACAAGCTTTCCTTCCCTTTCATTTGCCGTAAGTGATGGCTGTCTCACTGTAGTTCCAGCACAGTGGCCCCAGTCTCCTGTAAAGTGTTCTTGGGACCCATGCCCCTCACCATGACAGGGAGCTCTGGGGAGGGTCTGAGACCTGGCACCAGAACTCACTGGGGAATCTCTGCCTGGAGCTCAGTCCCTGCTGCTGAAAACATGTAAGGAAGGCAGGACCCCCTGGAGATGAGAGCTGAGACTCCATGCCTGCCAGTTTCTCCAAAAATCCCATGGGCTCTAATTACTTAAAGCCTAGCACATCAATTCCTCTAATAAGAGGAATAAAGCAAGAGAAGCTCTAACATTATTGTCACCATTGTACATCTTTTTTTAACTCTGGGTGAAAGTTAAATCTTCTCTTGTCCATGGATGTTTCTGAAATTGTGGAAACTGACAATGTAAAATCACAGGTCACTCTTGTAAGGAGACCAGGATAGAAAGCTGCTCCACATTCCCCCCTCCCTGGCCTGGGTCAGAGGGAGGTGGCCTAATTCCCTACAGTCAGAGGGAGGTGGCCCAACACCTGCATCTGAGCAGGGACTGACCAGCCTCTCCAGCCTGAGCCCTTCTCCATGCCTGCCTCTGTCCTGAGAGGAGATTCTGGGTCAGTCACAATTAGTTTCCATCTGCTGATTCACTCCCCAAATGACTACACCAGTTGAGTCTAAGCCAGGAACCTGGAACTCCATCTGGGTCTCCTATGTGAATTCCAGGGTCCCAAATACTTGGGCCATCTTCTGCTGCCTTCCCATGTGCACTAGCAGAGAGCTGCCTCAGAAGTACAGCAGCCTGGACTCCAACTGGCACTCCCATATGGGATACCAGTGTTTCAGATGGTGGCTCAACATGCTGTCTACAACACTAGCCCCAAGATTTTTTGCTCCTAAAATTCCCTTTCTTCTCCAGTTATGATAGATCTGAAGCTTTGGGCAGAACATGAACTGGCAGAGGGATAGTGAGAAAAACAGCAGAGGATGAGGGAGCGGTTCTGGCAGCCTGGCTTCCCTGCCGTGTTTTCTGACAGGCATTGCTGTTTGCTGCATCGACACTGGAGGAGATGGCTGCAAGTCTATAGAAAATACAATCAAAAGATGGGTTTACCTGGGTGCAGAAAATGTTTGAAATCCAAGCTTAGAGGGCATCAAACCATCCATGGAAATGTGTTATGAAGAACCGTGTCTGCAACAAGACCTATGCGAGGGTCAGTGACAGTGACCACGACTGACCCTGCTGGTTGTGTCCTCTCAACCTTGTCCATGTCTCTTTCCTTGCAAGGCAGCAGGCTTCCTCTCCATGAACACACTCTGCAAGGGGGCAGCTGTGCCAGGGAACCTGGTCTTTGGCTCCCTAGTGGGCATTGCCAAGGATTCCCCATCCTGCTGGTGTCCACTGCAACCATCTGAGGGGGACTCATGGGACTGCACCTGCTGGACACAGAGACCCAGGTCCTGATGTGAGTGGAAAGCTGCATTTCATCACATTTAGTGAGGTGACCCAGTGTCTGACACCACTCTGGCTGTGATCAGAAACCTCACTGCATCTCCTCCTTCCCCTGCCATGTGACCACACAGGTGTCCTCTGTCCTCTTCTCCTTCACTGGCTGCCCCTGCCTCCCAAACACCAGGATGCTCACTGGAGGGTCCTGGCCACTCCACCCCTGAGGCTCTGCTCAGACATGGCAGAGTCAGCCCTGGGTCAATTTAGCACAGTATATAAGCTAGCCACTTATTTATTACTTTGTTTGTACTGAGAGGGTTATTTTTCCCCCAACAGAATGATGTTTCCTGTCTACTGCCAGGACAGCCAGCAATTCCTGTTGTGACAGCAGGGCTCTTCAGAGAAAGCCACTTGGGCCCAACCGAGGCTGGGTGGGGCTTTTTCAGGCAAGCTGGTTCACAGGAAGGTCAGGCTTAGCCAGAATCTGCAGGAGCTGCCTTAGCAGGGTGTGTCAGAACATCCAAGGAAGCTTCTGAGAAGTGGGAGGAATGAGGGCTGTGCAGTCATCCGGGGCCAGGACCTGTCATTCAGACAGCTGGAAAATCAGATCATCGAGAGAGGCCTGCCTTGATTTCCCGACCTCACTGCAGCCAGGGTCTCACCAGAGGGCAGTCAGGGAAGGACGCTGCCTCACAAAGCTAGTGCCTCTCCCAAAAGCTTGGGTCCCCAAGCCGGCTGTTGGCCAGAGGCTGTGGTGCAGATGGGAGAAGCTCACACCCAGAGCCTTGTGGAAATACAGAATGGCACCCAGCCCCCACCCAACCCTGTTTTGGTGAAAGTCACCTGTAGCCTCTCGGCCAGTGTCCCCAGACACAACCTGTCCCTGTAGCTTCCTCTGGGCTGGCACCCCCATCCCTGTGCTCCCAGCTCTGTGCAGCCACAGTCCCCAGGGGGACAGACAGGAGCAGAGACAGCATCTCTGCTCAACCCCCAGCTGCTCTGCTTACCTCTGGGGTCTTCCTGGAGCACATGACCTCCTACTGCCAGATCTGGCTTGTGTGCACACTGTTGAATCTGAAGCTCCCTCTGCCACTTGCAGAATGAACAGGAGTAGGCGAGGGGTGGGGTGTAGAACTGCTATTTAAACCTTAGTCCTGGGGCTGGCACTGTGGCATAGTGGGTAAAGTTGCTGCCTACAGTGCTGGCATTCCACATGGGCACCAGCTCGAGACCGGCTGCTCTACTTCCAATCCAGCTCTCTGCTGTGGCCTAGGAAAGCAGTCCTTGGGCTCCTGCACCTGCGTGGGAGACCTGGAGGAAGCTCCTGGCTCCTGGTTCCAGATCAGCCCAGTCCAGGCATTGCAGTAATTTGGGGAGTGAACCAGTGGATGGAAGACTTCTCTCTCTCTCTCTAGGGCTCTACCTCTCTGTGTAACTCTGTCTTTCAAAGAAATAAAAAAAAAAACTTTAAAACAGCAAAAGCTTTAGTCCTCTCTAAGCCTTTGGAGGTGACCCTTTCTGCTTAGTGTAACTTGGTTACAGCCAGGGCCTCTACTACCACCCACACTGTCACAGAGGCCCCACCCCTTCCTTCAGGCCATGCAGGTACCCAGACCCTATGGGAAGCCTCTTCCACCACTATGAGTCATCAGTCACCTTCTTCCCTAATGCAGGCCTGGAGGGGAGGGGAGGGGAGGAAAGTGTGGGGAGGGGAGGCTCCCTGTGCAGGACATCAGGAAATTGAAACCAAGAACTGAGAAAATGACAGGAAAGAGGGACACCTGTCATGACTGGACAGGATCTATGAAGACAGCAATGAGCAGCTTAAGAAACCAGCCTTTCACTCCCCCCCCTCCTGTCATTGCTGACCAGAGGCTGCCGTGAAGGGACCCAAGAAGGTACCCTCTCTGGGCTCATTCCTAGTCACACAGTAAAGTATTTTGCATCAATTAAGGGTATTTCTACCTGCATGTGTCAATAGTGACAACATTTCAGGATTGTACTAGAGAACCAAAGCACAGGCACAGTATGACTTTCGAAGTAAAAGGCAGGTAACAATAACACCTGGCCTCTCACATGTATACCTTTATTCAGCCTCATTAAGTTGCTTACTGCTGCCTCTGTCTCATCTGACTTGTTCTCTTACAGGGAGACAAAGGCCATTCATTGTTTCTTTTTTTAAATTTTTTGACAGGCAGAGTGGACAGAGAGAGAGAGACAGAGAGAAAGGTCTTCCTTTGTATACATCATTGATGTATACATGGCATGGAAATAAAAGATAAACAATGGAGGGTTGGTGCTGTGGCATAGCGGGTAAAGCTGCCTTCTGCAGTGCTGGCTTCCCATATGGGTGCCGGTTCAGGTCCAGGCTGTTCCACTTCCAATCTGGCTCTCTGTAATGGCCTAAAAAAGCAGTAGAGGATGGCCCAAGTACTTGGGCCTCTGCCCCCACATGGAAGACCTGGAAGAGGCTTCTGGCTCCTGGCTTCAGATCAGTGCAGCTCTGGCTGTTGCAGCCATCTGGAGAGTAAACCATTGGATGGAAGACACCCCCCACCCTGCCTCTCTTTCTCTCTCTGTGTAACTCTGATTTTCAAGTAAATAAATAAATCTTTATATAAAAAGATAAACAATGAAAAGAAATATACTTAATATATAGCCTATATCTTGATTACTGGAACTAATAGTGCACAATAATGTAGGAGCAATAATACCATGACAAATATATACAAATAATTGGACAAACTAATGTGTATTTCATGTGTACTAAACTTGAGAAATCAAAGAAAAATCAACAATCATTAAAAAGTTCAATATCTGTCTTGATTATTGATCTGTTTAGGTTCCCATGACTTCATAATTCACTTTTGGTAGATTTTATATGTCCAAGAATCCAGTCATTTCTTCTAGATTTTCGAGTGTGTTGACATATAGTTGTATTCCCTGATGATTTTTGTTATTTTTCTGATGTCCATTATTACTTCTTCTTTTTCACCTCTGATTTTATGGATTTGAATCTTACCCCTCTTTTTCGGTTCTGCCAATGGTGTATCAATTTTCTTTATTTTCAAAATATATTCACTGAGTTTTTGAGGGTTTTTTTTTTTTGCTTCACATGTGCTTATTTTTCCTGTAATTTTAATTATTTCTTTCCTCCTCCTAATTTGGGGTTTGTTTTGCTGTTTTTTGAGGTACTTGGGTGCATTGATAGATTTTTCATTTGATGCCTTTCTAAATTCTTGATGTAGGCTTTAATTGCTATGAACTTCCCTTTAAACACTGCTTTTGCTACATCCATAGGTTTTGATATGTTGTATTTTTGTCTTGGTCTCCAGAATTTTTTATTTCCCTTTCGATTTCTTCTGTGACTCGCATTCTTTCAGGAGTGTGCTGTTCTGTCTCCATGTGTTCGCATACATTCTACAGGTTCTTCAGTGGTATTCTTTCTTTTCAAAAGCTAGCATTGGGTTACTGAGCCTTACTTTTTTTATTTTCTACTTTTTTATCTTAGCTAACTTTCCACTTTTTAGATATTCTTTCATTGCAGAATCAAATTCAAATTGGATTTATTAATTTTATTTTTTAAAATATTTATTTGAAAGGCAGAGTTGAGAGAGAGAGAGAGAGAAAGGGGGAGAGGGATTGAGAGATCTTTCATCTTGCTGGTTCATTCCCCAAATGGCTGCAATGGCTATGGCCAGGCCAGGCCAGCTTCTTGCAGGTCTGCTACTTGGGTGGCAGTGGCCCAAGGACTTGGGCCATCAGCTGCCTTCTCAGGCACATTATCAAGGAGCTGGATCAGAAGTGAAGCAGCCAGGTCATGAATCAGCACTCATTAGGGATGCTCACACTTCAGGTGGCAGTGAAACCTTTTATGCCACAGCACTGGCCCTGGTTTTCTTTATTTAGAGGTGTTTAATTTTATTATTCTTTTATCAATCATTTCTTTTTTCAATTTTTGATATATATTGTTCTCATTTTCAATTCATTTTTATCTAGTATGTATTCCCATTTAGTTTCATAAAATTTAACATGAGAATGATTTAAGGGTGTGCATTGTTTCTGTAACTTTTCAATTCTAATGAAAATTTAAGAAATTATAAAATAGAATCAAGTGTTCTTAGATACTCATTACTCAGATTTACAAGTTAATCCCTGAAATTGCTTGTTCTCTCTACATGCACATCACACACAAACACATACTATACTTGTTGTATCTCTATTGTTTGGAAGTGAATTGCAAACTTTTTGCCACTTTTCCCTTAAGCAGTTCACTATATAACATTTTCTAAGAACAAGAGTATTCTCTTAATTCATAATACAGTAATTAAGAAACTATAACAGTTTGATACTAGTGTTACTTATCCCCAAACTCTATATTTGAGTTTTCCACTCATCCCAGTAACGTCCTTTACAGCAGTTTACTCTCTTCCATGTACCACTTCTGCTCCCATTTAGCATCACACATTGAATTTATTTACCATATTTCTAACCTTTTTCAACCTGGAAGAATTGTTGTCTTTCTTTTTCTTTCATTAAATAGATAAGCCAGTTAACTTTGATTTGCCTTGTGATTCTCTACACCACATTCAGGTTTTGATTTTTGTGGCAGAACCACCCCAGAAGTGATATTGTGTCCTCCTCAGCACATTGGGTCAGGAGATACATAATGCTGACTTGCTCTATCTTTGGAGATGTTAATTTCATAATTTCTTAAGGTGATATCTACCATGTTTCTGTACTGTGAAATTGGTAGTTGTCTATTTGTAATAAATTGTGGTGAGATACTTTGAAATGGTAATTAAATTATTAGGAAAATTTCATCCAACCATTTTAGTATTTATTGACAATTATTGTTTGGCTCTGTTATTACTCAGATGTTTTCTAAATGGTTGTTTTTACAATTGCCATTATTTTGTTTTAATTAGTTGTTATTTTAATTTATTTTTTAATTTTATTTTTTAAAAGATTGATTTACTTTATCCAAAAGGCACAGTTACAGAGAGAGATAGGGGGGAGAGTAAGAGGAGTCTTCCAACTGCTGGTTCACTCTTCAAATGGACACAAAAGCCAGGGCTGAGTGAGGCCATAACCAGAAGCCAGGAGCCTCAGCTGGGTCTGTCACATGAGTGCAGGGGCCCAGGTACATGGCCATTCCACTGCATTCCTAGGCACATCATTAGGGAGTTTGATTAGAAGTGGAGCAGCCAAGATTCCCATCTGTACCCATATGGGATGCTGGCATTGCAGACAGCAGTTTCACCTGATAACAGTGGTTGTCCTACTTTATTAAAAGTGATCCCTTCTCCCACACCTATTTATCCACTTTTATAACAAGAGGTGCTCATAGAATTTTATTTTACTTAACAAATTAAAATGTGCTACTATTTAGATACTCAACTCCTGTATTTGACCCATGGTAGCCATTCAAGCTGCTTTCTGTATCCTTTTGAATTCTCTCCATTAATCTAATCATTTCCATTTTATTGGCATGATTAAATGTTCCAATGTCATTTCTAAATACTAGTCTCTTTCTTCACTCTGGAAGAAGCCATTGCACTATAAACCTGTTTCCTTGCAATGAAGAATACCCAGAAAATAAGATGTAGGTGAAAAGATTGCAGCACTTATTTAGTCTAAATCATATTTTAATCTTAATCTTATAATTTCATCAATTCTAGAATATATAAACATGTAGTTTTAGGATGCTAATCCATACTGCAGTAAAAATCAAGCATAGTAGAACTTATTATCTATTCATAGTTTTCTCTGTCTTTATACTGAGGTATCATAATCAAAATAATGTATACAAGTTTACTTGGATATGTTTTACCCCATTCAGTGTGGTTGTTTTTCATTTGAAGTTCATTTAAGTTTGTTTGTTCCTGTTTTATACTCTCTGACATTATCACTCGATTCCTGTTTGATTGCATGTGTAATACATCAACACGTTTGTAAAAGTTAAATAGTACAAAAATGTACAATTACAACAGCTATCACTCTGCTCCCACATTTCTTGTTGGTGTGTGTTAGGGGAGAAAGTGTGTACCCTAAAAATTCATAATTTGAAGAAGCTAAACCCTAGTACCTTACAATATAAATTTATTTGGAAATTGGACCATTAAAGAAATAACTGATATACAGTGAGCCTTTTGAGATGAACTCTCATCCAAGGACTGATGTTCTTACAAAAGAAAGATATTTGGACAAAAGGAACAGGTATGTTCACACACAAAGGAAAGAACAGGTGAACATACAGCAAGAATGTGACCATCTTCAAATCAAAGAAGGAGGCATTGGAAGGAACCATACCTGTTGATACTTTCATCTTGGACTTCTAACTTCCAGTGCTATGAACAAACAGATTTATATTATGTAAGCCAGCCAGTGTGCACTTTTATGATTGCCTAGACAACAACAGTAAAGATGTTACTTCTTCCTGGGTCACAATATGTGCTTGCACCCGAGTACATCTAGTTGCAACAGAACAGTTCTAGTGGGCCAGGAAGCCAATGATCATCCCTTTTTGAAGATTCCACTCCATATGATGCTTCAGTTTTCAGAGGAAAGCTAGTCTCTTGGACACTGGACTGTAAATTACTTCTGGTAAGAGGATCCCAAAATGACTAAATGGTTTCATATGGTGAGTTTCATTGGGGTCCAAATAAGATGTGCTGATTCCAAATGTCAGTATCTCACTCTTCACCAATAATCCCCATAAATTTCACATGAAAAAACATAGAAGGTTGAGAATTCATCTGGCATCCTAATTCAGCAACCTAAATAATTGTGTGTGTGTGTGTGTGTGTGTGTGTGTGTGTGTTTAGCAATTTCAATCCAGTGACTACAGGAAATGGGAGACTCTTCTAGAATTTTCAAGAAAATGTTCTGTTTCAAAGATGGTGGAATAGGAAGGGAGCACACTGATAGTCCAGGGAGAGACAGTTTGATAAAAGTGGAGATACTGCAGATTCAAGGAAGAGTAGGGGAAGAAACAGCAGAAGAAACTCTTCCGGAACTAGTGATTCACAGTGCACCTGCGTGGAGAGCGTGGGAGCCCACAGCTCAGGACACCAGCAGCAGACTCAACACACCATCACTGGACGTGAGATGAGCCAAACCTCAATAGCCCAAGACACCGGCAGGCAAGTGGAAAGAGGAGACTAGAGGGAATGACCCTGTGGGGAAAAGTTCACCAGGCTAACTAGAAGAGAGAGAGAGAGGAAAAAAAAGTGACTGATACGGACACGGGTTTCTCTCTCTCTGCTCACCTCTCAAAGGCGAGCAAGACAAAGAGCAGGCACCATATTGGACATACGTCATAAGCAGAGTGACCTCTGGTCTGCACCAGCCCTGAACCTAGCAGAAAAACCTGACTCTGGGGGGGGGGGTGAATTAACAGGAGATTAGGACCTAGTGAATTCTCCCAAAAGCAATTTATAGATTCAATGCAATACCAATCAAGATATCGAAGACCTTCTTCTCAGATCTGGAAAAAATGATGCTGTAATTCATATGGAGACACAGGAGACCTCGAATAGCTAAAGCAATCTTGTACAACAAAAACAAAGCTGGAGGTATCACAATACCAGATTTCAGGACATACTACAGGGCAGTTGTAATCAAAACAGCATGGTACTGGTACAGAAACAGATGGATAGACCAATGGAGCAGAATTGAAACACCAGAAATTAATCCAAACATCTACAGCCAACTCATATTTGATCAAGGATCCAAAACCAATCCCTGGAGTAAGGACAGTCTATTCAATAAATGGTGCTGGGAAAACTGGATTTCCACGTGCAGAAGCATGAAGCAAGACCCCTACCTTTCACCTTACACAAAAATTCACTCAACATGGATTAAAGACTTAAATCTATGACCTGACACCATCAAATTATTAGAGAGCATTGGAAAAACCCTGCAAGATATAGGTATCAGCAATGACTTCTTGGAAAACACCCCAGAAGCACAGGCAGTCAAAGCCAAAATTAACATTTGGGATTGCATCAAATTGAGAAGTTTCTGTACAAAAAGACAAAAGAAACAGTCAGGAAAGTGAAGAGACAACCAACAGAATGGAAAATATATTTGCAAACTATGCAACTGATAAAGGGTTGATAACCAGAATCTACAAAGAAATCAAGAATCTCCACAACATCAAAACCAACAACCCACTTAAGAGATGGGCCAAGGACCTCAATAGACATTTTTCAAAAGAGGAAATCCAAATGGCCAACAGACACATGAAAAAATGTTCAAGATCACTAGCAATCAGGGAAATGCAAATCAAAACCACAATGAGGTTTCACTTCACCCCAGTTAGAATGGCTCACATTCAGAAATCTACCAACAAGAGATGCTGGAGAGGATGTGGGGAAAGAAGGACACTAACCCACTGTTGGTGAGAATGCAAATTGGTTAAGCCACTATGGAAGTCAGTCTGGAGATTCCTCAGAAACCTGAATATAACCCTACCATTCAACCCAGCCATCCCACTCCTTGGAATTTACCCAAAGGAAATTAAGTTGTCAAACAAGCTGTCTGCGCATTAATGTTTATTGCAGCTCAAGTCACAATAGCTAAGACCTGGAACCAACCCAATGCCCATGAACAGTAGACTGGATAAAGAAATTATGGGACATATACTTTATAGAATACTATACAGCAGTCAAAAACAACGAAACCGAGTCATTTGCAACAAGATGGAGGAATTTGGAAAACATCATGCTGAGTGAATTAATCCAGTCCCAAAGGGACAAATATCATATGTTCTCCCTGATCAGCGACAACTAACTGAGCACCAAAGGGGAAACTTGTTGAAGTGAAATGGACACTATGAGAAACAATCACTTGATTGGCTTTTTGTCCTGACGGTTGATGTACAATGTAATACTTTATCCATTTTAGTATTTTTTTTTGTTCTAGTACCATTGGTTGAACTCTGTAATTAACACACAATTATTCTTAGGTCTTTAAATTTTAACTGAAAAGTGATCCCTGTTAGGAATTTGGAAAACATTTTGCTGAGTGAAATAAGCCAATCCCAAAGGGACAAATACCACTTGTTCTCCCTGATAGCTGACAACTAACTGAGCACCAAAAAGGAAACCTGTTAAAGTGAAATGAACACTAGGAGAAACAGTGACTTGATCAGCCCTCACCCTGATTGTTGATGAGCAACGTATTACGTTACCCCTCTTAGTATTTTTTGTTTGTTTGTTCTACTTAATACTTTTGGTTGAATACTCTAATCAATACACAATTCTTCTTAAGTGCTGAAACCTAACTGAAATGTGATTGCTGTTAAATATAAGAGTGCAAATAAGAGAGGGAAGAGATGTGCAATTTGGGACATGCTCAAACTGACTTACCTCAAACGGTAGAGTTAGAAACATACCAGGGGATTCCAATTCAATCCCATCAAGGTGGCATGTACCAATGCCATCTCACTAGTCCCAGTGATCAATTTCCGTTCACAATTGATCATAATGATAGGCCTAAGAACCAAAGGGATCACATAAACAAGACTAGTGTCTGCAAATACTAGCTGATAGAATCAAAAAGGGAGAGAACGATCCAACATGGGAAGTGAGATACACAGCAGACCCATAGAATGGCAGATGTCCTAAACAGCACTCTGGCCTCAGAATCAGCCCTTAAGGCATGCGGATCTGGCTGAAAAGCCCATGAGAGTATTTCAGGCATGGAAAGCCAAGACACTCTGGGGGAAAAAAAAAAACTAAATGAAAGATCTCCGCGAGTGAGATTCCAGTGGAAAGAACGGGTCATCAAAGAAGGAGGTACCTTTCTCTGAAGGGAGGAGAGAACTTCCACTTTGACCATGGCCTTGTCTAAATATGATCAGAGTCGGTGAACTCAAGGGGCTTCCATAGCCTTGGCAGCTCATGACAAGAACCTAGGGTGATTACTGATGCCATAAACAAGAGTGTCAATTTGTTAAGTCAACAACAGGAGTCACTGTGCACTTACTCCTCATGTAGGATCTTTGTCCTTAGTGTGCTGTACATTGAGATTTAATGCTATAACTAGTACTCAAACAGTATTTTTCACTTTATGTTTCTGTGTGGGAGCAAACTGTTGAAATCTTTACTTAATGTATGCTAAACTGATCTTCTGTATATAAAGAGAATTGAAAATGAATCTTGACATGAATGGAAGGGGAGAGGGAGTGGGAAAGGGGAGGGTTGTGGGTGGGAGGGATGTTATGGGGGGGGGAAGCCATTGTAATCCATAAGCTGTACTTTGGAAATTTATATTCATTAAATAAAAGTAAAAAAAATCTAAAAAATGATAACCTGAGGCAATTAACAAAGAAAACATAAGCAGTTTTTATCCAATCCATTAACACTTAGACACTGCTCACACTTTTGTAACCAAATTATGGTTAAGTGCATAAGTAGCCAATATATTCAATTTTCAACAGTAATAAAAATCTCAACAATGTGCCTTATGGCACACTCTTTTAATTTATTTGACAAGTAGAGTTATAGACAGAGAGACAGAGAGAAAGGTCTTCCTTCCATTGGTTCACCCCCAAGTGGCCACAATGGCCAGTGCTGCACCAGTCTGATGCCAGGAGCCAGATGCTTCTTCCTGTTATCCCATGGGGGTGCAGGGACCCAAGTACTTGGGCTATCCTCCACTGCCCTCCAGGGCCACAGCAGAGAGTTGGACTGGATGAGGAGCCACCGGGACTAGAACCCAGTGCTGATATGGGATGCTGGCACCACAGGTGAGGATTAACCAAGTGAGCCATGGCACCGGCCCCCTACCACACTCTTAACAGTAGTAAAAATAAAATTTCAGCAATGATAACCTATAAAATCAAACAATAAGGGAAAGAGTAAAGATTGACCCTGATCAATAAATCAATTTAATTCCAGATGCCATCCTAGTTCGATGTACCTGGTGTTCTAAGAGCATTTCAATCACAGATCTAGAAAACCCATTTCCTTTTATTATTATTATTATTTTATTTGACAAAGTTAGACCATGAGAGAGAGAGAGAGACAGAGAGAAAGGCCTTAATTCCATTGGTTGATCTCCCAAAATGGCTGTTATGGCCGGAGCTGTGCTGATCTGAAGCCAGGAGCCAGGTGCTTCCTCCCGGTCTCCCATGCAGGTGCAGAGCCTCACTGCTGTCCTGGGCCACAGCAGGGAGCTGGACTGGAAGAGGAGCAACCAGGACTAGAATCTGGCAGCCATACAGGATGCCAGCACCACAGGCAGAGAATTAACCGAGTGAACCACAGCGCCAGTCCCATAGAAAAGCCATCTCCAAACTAAGTGTAAAATTTTACATTGTTTTGGTATTAAACATGCTATTAACATGCTGTCTTTGGCACATTGGATTCAATGGTATATCCCGAATAGGCTGCCATTTTTGATGCTATTTTTCTTTAAAGTTTTGTCTAACATAGTAAATTATTTTGAGACATTAAAATAATTCTGCTGAAAATAATGTAATATAACAAAACTTCTCTGACCTTGCTCCACTGTGATAGATTTTAATGAAACTGCAGTGACCAAGTTACAAAATGTTCAACCAAGTTTTTTTATGAGAATTATGATCGCATATTCACTCATACAAAAATTCAAGATAGTGTAATAGAAACAATAGTTGAACATTGTGGCTGTATGCATCTCCCTTTATACTATGTATTTAGAAACTGTTAAAAAATCTTAGGTACTAGCAGTTGTGGCAAAACCAGGCAAACTTTGTAGTTGAACCATTGAAAAGGCCCTTCTTACAAGATAGTTACATGCCTTTTCAGGAGTGTGCTTTTAATTAAAGAGATTAATAAAGTGAATAGCTGTTAAAAAATCCAGAAAAGCCCAAATTTTACATTGTGGCTAACTGCATTTATACATCAAGGTTAATGATATCTAGTCCCTGTCTGCATAGATTTAATTTAATTATCCATACTGCATATTGCTTTAAAAGCCATGTTAAAAAAAACTACTCTTTACTAAGTAGGGTCAGTTATTGTAACTTAAAAATTAATTTTTAGGGGCTGGTGCTGTGGCATAGTGGGCTAAGCCTCTGCCTGCAGCACTGGAATCCCATTTGGGCACCAGTTTAAATCCTGGCTGTTTTACTTCTGATCCAGCTCTCTGCTATGGCCTGGGAAAGCAGTAGAAGATGGCCCAAATCCTTGGGCTCCTGCACCCATATGGGAGACCCAGAAGAAGCTCATGGATCCTGGCTTTGGATTGACATTGCAGCCAGTTGGGGAGTGAACCAGAAGAATTGCAGACCTCTCTCTCTGCCTCTCCTTTTCTCTCTGTGTAACTCTGTCTTTCAAATAAATAAACAAATCTTTTTTTTTTTTGTAAGGGCAAGGGTTTATTGGGGAAAACCCAGGAGACTAGAGGGAAGGGGTGAAGAAGGACAAAGAAAGTAATAGAGAAGAGAGGGGAGCAGGAGAGAGGAGAGAGAGAGGGAGAGAGACAGCAGAGATGAGAGGAGCTGAGAGAGAGAGAGAAAGAGAGAGAGAGGAAAGAGTGAGAGAGAGAGAGAGAAGGGAGAAGAGAGCAATAAGCAAATCTGGAAAAAAAAAGAAGAAGATGATGATGACCGAAGTATTTCGACATTGCCACCCACATGGGAGTCCCAGATGGAATTTGTTGGTCTTGGGTTTAGACTAGCACAGCCCTGGCTGTTGCAAGCTTTTGGGAAATGATCCAGAGGATGGAAGACAGCTCTCTTTGTTGCTCTGACTTTCAAATAAACAAATATAAAAATATTTTTAAGGGTTCATAAATAAAATTAAATATATGATTTTATTTTGGTGCAGTAACCATTTGGAATTCATAAAATGCATTTTTAGCTTACACACTTTCCATATATTAAAAAAATGTCTTTTTTGCCAAAAAACTATACCAAAGTAAACTCATACTTTTAAGTCTCTTTCCATGTACTTTCCAAATCTCCCCATGTTTCACCCACTGCAATGTAGGGCAGCCACAACTGATGTTCCCATCCAGGCAGTAGACTTACATTCTGAGTATTTATGGAGCCTGAAAATAAATTTTGATGCAATTTTAATTTAGAACCAGAGTGAAAAGTTTGGAATACAGTGAGAGTGGACATGAGTTTTAAGTACTCTTTTTCTTTAGTTTTCTTTTCTTTTTTTTTTTTGACAGGCAGAGTGGACAGAGAGTGCTTCCTCCTGGTCTCCCATGTGGGTGCGGGGCCCAAGCACTTGGGCCATCCTCCACTGAACACCCGGGCCATAGCAGAGAGCTGGCCTAGAAGAGGGGCAACCGGGACAGAATCTGGCACCCCGACCAGGACTAGAACGTGGTGTGCTGGCACCGCAGGTGGAGGATTAGCCTATTGAGCCACTGTGCTGGCTTCTTTAGGGTTTTAAGCTAGTTGACTGAATAACAAAAAAGTATTTAGACAAATATTTCTTCTTAAGTGTTTTTATTGAGTTTTAGAAATCCTGATTAAAACCACTTGCTAGTTAAATATCTTCATTGTCCCAACTTGGAGAAATGAATGTCTAGGTTATACTCCCATGCAGTGTTGGTTAATAGTTTCTGTAATGCATTTCAAAAAGATTATTGACTACATTTTGCCCTATTTGAAAAATTAAATCAATGAAAATGAAAGATAAATTATGTATGTGGGGATTATCCATAAGAACACCTGTAAAATTTATGATCTGCAATCTCAGTGTGCAAAGTTTTCCTCATTTAGACTGTTTAGCCTTGGCTTTCTTTCCCCTTTATTATGATACATCAGTGTGAATCTTAGAGATTGTCATGCTTTCTCTTGTCCAATGAAAGCTGGGTTAGATTAGCACTTCTCCACATAGGATTCTAGATTCCTGAGTGTTTATTAAGCTAGTTATGGGGGTCTGTGTGCTTGAGTCACAATTTGAAAGAAAATAATTGGTAACTAAAATGTTAACATTATTGTCATTAGCAGTATTACTAAGTATTTTCTTATTGTTCATTTTATTCTTATTGGCTTATGATGTTTTGAAAATTTACAGCATAAAACTGGGAAACTATGGACTGTTGTGCATTTGAAGGTCTACATATTTATTTTAAATTTCATGTCTGTGAACAGTGCTAGTATTTCCTTTGCTTTGTTTTTTTTTGTCATAATCTGATTTTTTTTATTTTTTTTAAACTTTTATTTAATGCATATAAATTTCCAAAGTACGACTTATGGATTACAATGGCTTCCCCCCCATACCGTCCCTCCCACCCACAACCCTCCCCTTTCCCACGCCCTCTCCCCTTCCATTCACATCAAGATTCATTTTTGATAATCTTAATATACAGAAGATCAGCTTAGTATACATCAAGTATGGATTTCAACAGTTTGCTCCCACACAGAAACATAAAGTGAAAAATAATAGATGATTTTTTTTAAATGATGATGAAATCAGAGCAGACCTATTGTCATGTTTAATCCCAGTGAGAGTCAAGTTGGGAATTGATAATTTCTTTTCTTTTTCTTTTTTTTTTTTTTTTACAGAGGATCAGTTTACTATGCATTAAGTAAGGATTTCAACAGTTTGCACCCCCATAGAAACACAAAGTGAAATATATTGTTTGAGTACTCGTTATAGCATTAAATCTCAATGTACAGCACATTAAGGACAGAGATCCTACATGAGGAGTAAGTGCACAGTGACTCCTGTTGTTGACTTTACCAATTGACACTCCTGTCTATGGCATCAGTAATCTCCCTATGCTCCAGTCATGAGTTTCCAAGGCTATGGAAGCCCTCTGAGTTCTCCGACTCTTATCTTGTTTAGACAAGGTCATAGTCAAAGTGGAGGTTCTCTCCTCCCTTCAGAGAAAGGTACCTCCTTCTTTGATGACCTGTTCTTTCCACTGGGATCTCACTCGCAGAGATCTTTTGCCAGAGTGTCTTGGCTTTCCATGCCTGAAATACTCTCATGAGCTTTTCAGCCAGCTCCGAATGCCTTTAGGGCTGATTCTGAGGCCAGAGTGCTATTTAGGACATCTGCCATTCTATGAGTCTGCTGAGTATCTCACTTCCCATGTTGGATCACTCTCCCCTTTATTTATTCCATCGGTTAGTGTTAGCAGGTACTAGGCTTCTTTATGTGCTCCCTTTGACTCTTAGTCCTTTCATTATGATCAATTGTGAACTGAAATTGATCACTGAGACTAGTGAGATGGCATTGGTACATGCCACCTTGATGGGATTGAATTGGAATCCCCTGGTATGCTTCCAACTCCACCACTTGGGGCAAGTCAGCCTGAGCATGTCCCAAATTATACATCTCTTCCCTCTCCCATTCCCACCACCATGTTCAACAGGGATCACATTTCAGTTAATTTTCAACACTTAAGAATAACTGTGCATCAATTACAGATCTAAACCAGTCATATTAAGTAGAACAGATAAAAAAAACTACTAAGAGGGATAATGTATTAAGTTGTTCATTAACAGTCAGGGCTATGCTGATCAAGCCACCGTTTCCCATAGTGTCCACCTCACTCCAACAGGTTTCCCTCTTGGTGTTCAGTCGTCACCGATCAGGGAGAACATATGGTATTTGTCCCTTTGGGACTGGCTTATTTCACTCAGCATGATGTGTTCCAGATTCCTCCATTTTGTTGCAAATGACTGGATTTCGTTGTTTCTTACTGCGGTATAGTATTCTAAAGAGTACATATCCCATAATTTCTTTATCCAGTCTATCGTTGATGGGCATTTAGGTTGGTTCCAGGTCTTAGCTATTGTGAATTGAGCTGCAATAAACATTAGGGTGCAGACCGCTTTTTTGTTTGCCAATTTAAATTCCTTTGGGTAAATTCCAAGGAGTGGGATGGCTGGGTCGAACGGTAGGGTTATCTTCAGGTTTCTGAGGAATCTCCAGACTGACTTCCATAGTGGCTTGACCAGTTTGCATTCCCACCAACAGTGGGTTAGTGTCCCTTTTTCCCCACATCCTCGCCAGCATCTGTTGTTGGTAGATTTCTGCATGTGAGCCATTCTAACCGGGGTGAGGTGAAACCTCATTGTGGTTTTGATTTGCATTTCCCTGATTACTAATGACCTTGAACATTTTTTCATGTGCCTGTTGGCCATTTGGATTTCCTCTTTTGAAAAATGTCTATTGAGGTCCTTGGCCCATCTCTTAAGTGGGTTGTTGGTTTTGTTTTTGTGGAGTTTCTTGACCTCTTTGTAGATTCTGGTTATTAACCCTTTATCTGTTGCATAGTTTGCAAATATTTTTCCCATTCTGTCGGTTGTCTTTTCACTCTCCTGACTGTTTCTTTTGCAGTACAGAAACTTCTCAATTTGATGCAATCCCAATAGTTGATTTTGGCTTTGACTGCCTGTGCCTCCCGGGTCTTTTCCAGAAATTCTTTGCCTGTGCCAATATCTTGAAGGGTTTCTCCAATGTTCTCTAGTAACTTGATGGTGTCAGGTCGTAGATTTAGGTCTTTAATCCATGTTGAGTGGATTTTTGTGTAAGGTGAAAGGTAGGGGTCTTGCTTCATGATTCTGCATGTGGAAATCCAATTTTCCCAGCACCATTTATTGAATAGACTGTCCTTGCTCCAGGAATTAGTTTTAGATCCTTGATCAAATATAAGTTGGCTGTAGATGTTTGGGTTGATTTCTGCTGTTTCAATTCTGTTCCATTGGTCTATCCATCTGTTTCTGTACCAGTACCATGCTGTTTTAATTACAACTGCCCTGTAGTATGTCCTGAAATCTGGTATTGTGATGCCTCCGGCTTTGTTTTTGTTGTACAAGATTGCTTTAGCTATTCGAGGTCTCTTGTGCCTCCATATAAATTTCAGCACCATTTTTTCCAGATCTGAGAAGAAGGTCTTTGGTATCTTGATTGGTATTGCATTGAATCTGTAAATTGCTTTTGGGAGAATGGACATTTTGATGATATTGATTCTTCCAATCCATGAGCATGGAAGATTTTTCCATTTCTTGGTATCCTCTTCTATTTCTTTCTTTAAGGTTTTGTAATTTTCATCGTAGAGATCCTTAACGTCCTTGGTTAAGTTTATTCCAAGTTATTTGACTGTTTTTGTAGCTATTGTGAATGGGATTGATCTTAGAAGTTCTTCCTCAGCCATGGCATTGTCTGTGTATACAAAGGCTGTTGATTTTTGTGCATTGATTTTATACCCTGCTACTTTGCCAAACTCTTCTATGAGTTCCAATAGTCTCTTAGTAGAGTTCTTTGGGTCCCCTAAATACAGAATCATGTCATCTGCAAAGAGGGATAATTTGAGTTCTTCCTTCCCAATTTGTATCCCTTTAATTTCTTTTTCTTGCCTAATAGCTCTGGCTAGAACCTCCAGAACTATATTGAATAGCAGTGGTGAGAGTGGGCATCCCTGTCTGGTTCCAGATCTCAGTGGAAATGCTTCCAACTTTTCCCCATTCAATAGGATGTTGGCTGTGGGTTTTTCATAGATTGCTTTGATTGTATTGAGGAATGTTCCTTCCAAACCCAGTTTGCTTAGAGTGTTCATCATGAACGGGTGTTGTATTTTATCAAATGCTTTCTCGGCATCTATTGAGATAATCATATGGTTTTTCTTCTGCAGTCTGTTAATGTGGTTTACAATCAAATTACACAGGGAAGTGACAGCTCACAATACATGTACCTGAGTGTAGACAGGCAATCTAAACAGTAAAGTTGGGCACTCTGGGTTTATTGGTAAGCAGCGCCAAATCTATGAGGGAATGGATAACAGACATCTTTAGCTTCCAATCAGTGAAATTTGTGTTTAAAAGTCCAAAATTTGGGGATTGGCATAGCGGTGTGGTGGTTAATGTTGCTGCTTGTAATGCTGGCATCCCATATGGGCACTGGGTTGAATCCCAGCTGCTCCACTTCTGATCCAGCTCCCTGCTAATAGACCTAGGAAAGTGGTGGAAGATTGCTTAAGTACTTGATCCCCTGCATCCACATGGGAGGCCCAGAAGCCTGTGGCTCCTGGCTTCAGATTAGCCCATTTCCAGCCATTATGACCATTTGGGAGTGAACCAGTAGATGGAAGATATCTCTCTCTCTCTTCTTCTCTACCTTTGCCTTTCAAATAAATAAATACATCTTTAGGGAAAAAAGTCTGGAAATGAACAAGTGCAGATGTGTTGTGTTATTTATTTTTAGTCATAATGTACAACCTTAAAATAAGTAAGAAAGGACTCTGAATCCTGGATGGTACAGAAAGAACATGGGATTCATAGGAGATTGCTTAGCCTGAACAAGGGCACATTGAGAAGATTTTGGAAATATGGAATTAAAAGATAAGTATTCTTGCAAAAATATTTAAATCCAGGTATAGTTTTTACAGTCCATATTTTCTATCAATTTTTAAGACTCATCATGTCATCCTAGAGCTTCTCATGAAAACACAGTATTATATTTTTCTAATATAAGAATATTCTATGAGCATCACAGTTACCTGATTTCATGAATATTTATTGTAATTTTTCCACATGTCAGACATGTCCTAGAAACAAAGTGGGGGAAGTGACTGGGTCTTTTCTTTGCCCATTCCTTTCATTTAGTCTTGCGCACTCCCTTTAATATTTCATTGACCTACTGGAAACAAAGGCCAGTTGCCCCAAACTCACCTCATTGTCATCTTTTTCTCTGGATTCTCTTAGGTTGTCCTTGAATGTTTTACTCTAGAGCCTGAAAATCCTTCAGAAATGTAGTTTTAAAGCTAAGTTTTACAGGCTTCAGTTAAACATGTTTCACTGGGAGATAATATATCTATGCAGTATGTGAATCACATACTGCATTGCTAGAAGAGTGGGTCTGCCAGATAAAATGCAAGACACACTAATACTGTGTGGAACATCATCAAACCAAAAATAACATTGCTTAGCAGAAATTCAAATTTAACTATGGGCTTCATCTTTCTAAATCTGACCACTTTGTTCAAATGACTTATAAAAGCTTTTCAAATTAACTAATGAATTGATGACAAACTGCTACTTATATTGTATCATGGTTAGTCCCCTTTTAACCTAGGGTGTGAGGTTATTTTTATATTTGCACTTCCATCAACCAGTTATCTATCAGCCCAATTAGTTATACTTACTATTGTGAAGTCTATATATGTATAGGCTTCACAAAATACTTTTTAAATACAGTTCTATCTGTATTACCACAGTAACATTTTAGGGAAGAGAAAAACTTCCCTTGTCAGCTGTGGCTATTAGTAATTTCAAACTATAGTTTCTAGTTGAAAGACAGGCTCAATGCTTCTATAACAATAATCACTTCTTTATCTTTTCTCGAGTGGCCACAGCTCAAGCACCATGATTCCAAAGGGTAAGATTCCTTGTGTGATGAGAGACTAGATTGATCACACTATTTGACAAAGTAATTTCATTTCTAGAAGTTTATGCTAAGGAAACAAAAGGAATAGACCACAAAGACATCTGCACAGGGTGTTATTTACAGTGTTTCTTGTAATAGCAATCAATCAACAAATAAATAGAAAAACAGAGGACAACATTCACAATGCCATCAGAAAATGATTAGCTAAGTCAGTGATGGCACATCCAACCAGATTTGTCTCCTAACTAGATCTTACCATTTATTCTTATGCAGCTACTATCCAGTCTCAACAAGATAAGTGAACTTTCTAAAACAGCAGAGACTAACAAGAGACCTTAGGGCTTAAAAAAATAGTATAGAATTATGTAATATGTGGAAACATTCTTATTATCAGTATTAAAAACCCCACAGAGAAATGAGTCAGAAATGTGAAGAAAATGTAAAATACCAAAGCCAATAAATAGGCATTACACTCTCCCTCATCCTAAGCAGGTGGCTGCAGCCTCCAGGTGGGATTCTCCCAAGAAGACCCGTGGGGAGGCAGGAGGGTCCCAGCAGGTGGCAGGATCCCACTGGTGAAAGGGTGCAGCCCTGGAGGAGGCCCTTGGCACCTGTACCCAGACCTCACCTCTCTGCCTATCTGGAGCAGCCTGGAGTTCCCATCCCTGCTGTAAAGATGCTGATTTGTTGCATCTTCTGGGTCCTGTGTGCTGACGGCTATGTGAGCTGTCCAATCAGGTGCGGTGACATCACTGCCACATAATCACACTGGATTGTGACACCACAGAGTTCCAAATTCCTGGAGGAGAGAGGTTCAAGGAGGAGCCTCTGCCGGTTGGAGACTCAGGAGCTAGTGTGGCATCCATTGTTCTCTGACCTTTTCCACCCAACACAGCCCATCTCATATGCCTGGGAATGGTGAGTGTGTGTGGCCAGGTGACCAGAGTGGGGGAAGGGGAAGCTGGTGGTACCTGTTGGCAGGATGTGGGCTCCAAGAGGGCATCCCTGGAACCAGTGGGCCCGATCTCGCTGTACCCATAGCACACTCCTGGGTTCCTTGTGGTCTAGAAGATGCGGTCTGCCCTGGTAGGCCCCTTCCCTGTTCAAAGAGATGTCTAAGCTTCAGAGCCCTCTGTGAGGAGCTGTTTCATGGAAGCCCCACGTCTTCCCCAATCATGCAACGGGGGCAGGGCGAAACCATGGAGAAACAGTGCTGTGTGTATGGTGTGCATGCAGTTGAGGAGTTGTCATTTATAGGATTGTCAGTTCCTCTGTTCTTTGTGTGTGGGAAGCAGGATCTTAGTTTCTAGGACTCAGCCTTCTTGCGTAGCTTTCCAGGAAATACCCCATTAGTGTAAATATGTGGTTTTACTAAGGAGAAACAGTGTAGTGGGGGCAGGGCTGTGGTGTAGAGGGTAAGCTGCACCTGCAGTGCCGGTATCCAATATGGGTGCCAGTGTGAGTCCTGCTGCTCCACTTCTGATCCTGCCCTCTGCTATGGCCTGGGAAAGCAGAAGATGGCCCAAGTTCTTGGGCCCCTGTACCTGTGTGGGAGACCTGGAAGAATCTCCTGGCTTCTGGCTTCAGATCTACCAAGTTCAGTCCATTGCAGCCCTTTGGAGAGTGAACCAGTGGATGGAAGACCTCTGTCTCTCCCTCTCTGCCTTTGCCTCTCTGTAACTCTGCCAACATTGTAGAATGCCTAATGATTTCTAAAATTTACAAGGAGGTGGAAACACTTTCAGTTTGTTAAAAGCTTTTCTGTGAGACTGTCAATAAATCTTGAGAAAAGTTCCACTTCATTACATAAAATTAATCCATTTTAAGGATTATATAAATTGGTTGTTATATATTTCAAGTAAGTAGCAAACATAGTAGAAAAATGTCTTGAAAAAAATTTACTCAGCTCATGAACAAGTGTACAAAGAAATTCTCCTCTGTCACAAAACAGCAAGTACTAATTTTCCAACCTTAATTTTTCAGAAAGTATAATCTTTAACCCTAGAAGGATCAGGGTCAGGATGCCTAACTCTATATAGAATTACCACTGTGACATGACCTAAAACAACTCACTTTACTTCTCTGGGACTTAACACTTAGCATCCTCATGTGCAGAATGAGATTTGGATAAGACAAGTTGTACTCAAGATAGACATCAAGGATCTCTCAGATTCAATAGACATCAAGGCTCCCTCAGGCTCCAAAGTGGCACTTTAAGGTATCGGTGAAAATGTAAATCAAAGCTTGCATTCTTATACACACATATATTTTAAACTATTTCTGCAAATTCAAATGTGTACCATACCACTGTTCAACACTTGGGGATAATTAATGCATTAACTCATGATGCTAAGTTGAGTTTGGTGCAGCCTTCTTTTCTTAACAGGTCCAGTAATTCATGCTTTTAGCAAATCTATACCAGATTAAAATGGTTAGGTTTATACAAACCTTTGTTTTAATGCAAGCAATGCCTAAATGTTCATGAAAAATTGAGAGTAGATACATCATAAGAGCAGGTGCTAGTCAAATGACTCAGTTGAAAAACTTGGCAAAACCTAGTAGTTAAGCAGTGGTACTATTACATATTTTCCCAATATCATGTTGTAGATAAGACTGGTACTTCTTTGAATTTGTGGTTTATTCTTCTCTGACAACCTGAGTGAGTTTAATTTGTCAGTAGAGAAGTGAAACTGTTGTAAACAGAATTATTGAAGTAATATTAATAATTAGATGAATTTAATTTATCAGAGTTTAGTACCAAAATATCAGTCTTTTTATAATGCCATTATTAATATCATGTCAATTTCCATTTAAAAGCATTTTTTTGTAAACTAATGATGGATTTCTTAAAAAATAATTTATTTGAGAAGTAGAATCATTGAGAGAGAGAGAGAGAGAGAAAGATCCTCCATCTACTGGTCCACTGCCCAAATGGCTGCAGGTGCCTGGTCCCAGCCAGGGCAAAGCCAAGAGCATGAGGCTCCATCAGATTCTCCTGTGTAGGTGGCTCAGATCAAGTACTTAGGCCATCACCATCAGGAAGCTGGGCCAGAAGTGGAGCTGCTGGCCTCTAACTGGCTCTGATTGGATACCAGTATCACATGCAGTGGCTTAACCTGCTGAGCCAGAGGCTAGCCCCAAACTACAAGGAATTTTATCTAAATTGAACTTTTTAAATTATAAAGAATCTGTTAATACTGTGTCTCCCTGTCACCCTGAAAAAAAAAATGAGGCCAGTGTTGTAGCACCGAAGTGTAAGCCACCACCTGCAAGTCCCAGATGCTCCATTTCCATTTCAACTCTATGCTACTATACTGGGAAAAGCAGTGGAAGATGGCTCAAGTACCTGGGTCCCCGCCACCACATGGGTGACCCAGGTCATCGAGTTCCTGACTCCTGGATTCAGCCAGGTCCAGCCCTGGCTGTTACAGCCATTTGAGAATATTTAAACCATAAAGATGAGAGACCTTACAATTCATGGAAAAGAAGTATGCTTGTATTTCAAGAAAATTTTGCACCACAATTAACCTACCATTCATTCAATATTTCTTGTTTCATATTGCCTAATTCAAACTAACTCCATATACATGGAAAGAAATACTTTGTTTTTCTAATGTGAAACAATTTAAGATATATTACTCACCAATTTATGCAATGTACTGCTTCCTAATAGCTCCACTTGGCATTTCAAAATGTCAATTCAGGTATTTCTGGATTATAGTTGTATTAATAAACTACGTTCAAAGCTCATAATATTAGTTGTGATACTAATTTAAATATTTTAATATCCCTTAACCTTATACTACAAGTAAGATGGTGTTTTGAGTTTTTTTTTTATAATTAGATCTATCTATGTATCTATGTATGTATGTATCTATCTATCTATCTATGGGTTACAGTGTGAGATTTTAGTCCCTGGCTACAATATGTACCGATCAAATCAGAGTAAACAACATTCTCCCTTCTATGACATCACACTTCATGATCAGAGCCTTGGAACACCTTTCTTCCATTTGCTAATAAAGTATGGAATACATTACTGTGGGGGTATAGTCAACCCATCAAGCTATGTAACATCGAAACTCATTCTCATAATCTAACTCTGATTTTGTAGAATTACTCCAAGTAGATTTTACAGATTTTTAATTAATTACTTTGAATGAAAAGGAGACACACAGAAAGATGGAAAGGAAGGAGAATGCGCCCACCCACTGGTTTACTTCACAAATGCCTAATAAAGGTGTGGCTGAGTCAGACCTCAACAACAGTTTAGACATGACACCCCATGCACAAGTGACAAAAACAGAAATAAGGAAGTAGGGCTGCAAAAAGCTAAATAAACAAATTCTGCATACTAAAGAAAAACTGAAAAGAGAAGGTAAGGAATGGGAGAAAATATTGGCAAACCTACTTTTATTAAGGGAGTAATGCAAAGAACATGCAGAACTCAAAAGCAAATATAATTTAAAAATTGACAAGAATCTGATCATTTTTTTTTCCAATGAAGATATGCAAGCAGCCAACAGGTATTTGAAAAGGAGTTCAGCACTGCTAAACAAGACCACAATGATTATCACCTCAGATATGTAAAAATGGTTATTAACAAAAAGTAAAAAAAAGATAACAAGTATAAATTAGATGTGGAAAAAAGAGAACACATAAGTTGTGGAACTGAAAATTGGTATTTGCATTAATGAAAACACTCTGGACAGGCCGGTGTTGTGGCTTAGCTGGTAAAGCCGCTGCCTGCAGTGCTGGTACCCCATTTGGGCATCAATTCTCAACATGTAATCTAACTATTCATGTGATTGTCGTCATCGTCTCCTTCTTCTTCTTCTTCTTCTTCTTCTTCTTCTTCTTCTTCTTCTTCTTCTTCTTCTTCTTCTTCTTCTTCTTCTTCTTCTCCTTTTTTACCAACCTGGATGACTTGTCTGTATATCTTAACCTATCTTACCTGTTTTATTATATCTTGCTGTTATTGATATATTTTCTTTTTTTTAAAGATTTATTTTTTATTTATTTGAAATACAGAGTTACAGAGAGAGGTAGAGACAGAGAGAGAGGTCTTCCATCTGCTGGTTCACTCCCCAGAAGGCCACAACAGCTGAAGCTGAGCTAAGTTGAAGCCAGGAGCCAGGAGCTTCTTCTGGGTCTCCCACGTGTGTGCAGGGGCCCAAGGACCCGGGCCATCTTCTGCTTTCCCAGGCCATAGCAGAGAGCTGGATTGGAAGAGGAGCAGCCAGGTCTAGAACCAGCATCCATATGGGATGCCGGCGCTTCAGGCCAGGGCTTTAATCCACTGAGCCACAGCACTGGCCCCATTGATATATTTTTTTAAGAATTTTTTTTTGACAGGCAGAGTGGATAGTGAGAGAGATAGACACAGAGAAAGGTCTTCCTTTCTGCCATTGGTTCACCCTCCAATGGCTGCCGTGGCTGGTGCTCTGCGGCCTGCGCGCCGCGCTGATCTGAACGCAGGAGCCAGGTGCTTCCTCCTGGTCTCCCATGGGGTGCAGGGCCCAAGGACTTGGGCCATCCTCCACTGCCTTCCCTGGCCACAGCAGAGAGCTGGCCTGGAAGAGAGGCAACCGGGAAAGAATCTGGCGCTCCGACCGGGACTAGAACCCCGTGTGCCAGTGCCGCTAGGTGGAGGATTAGCCTAATGAGCTGCGGTGCCGGCCCCTTATGTAATTTCATTTGTTATATTAAGCCTTACTTGGGATACTTTCATCTCTGCTTATGAATAGGATACTTCTAAAAAACTTAAATTTTTATTTTAAGTCCTTGTCCCCTGTATCATCATCAAAGTAATGCTGATTTTCCAAAAGAAATTTAAAAAGCACTATGTTCCTAAATTTGTATATGTGTAATGCATGAATTATGTATACCTAACATAAACAGTTTCTAGGTAAAAATAAAAAAGTTAAAGAATAATAACAATAAAAATGTTCTCTATTTCACTTTAGTAGATCTGATAAACATAGTTTTGCTTTTTATTCCTTAAAATTTGTACCATTCTGTAAATCCAGACCCAAAATTTTGAGTATGTGACTTTCTTCTTGGGTGATTTCTTGGAATTTTCAAAAAGTGATTCAGCTTTTTTGGATTCTATAGGAATTTTCATATTTTATGTTATATTTGTTTTTTGGATACTTAATTTTTAAAACATAGTAGATTTTGTTCTCTATAGTCAAATTTTTATTCCTCAGAATTTCAGGGGTTTGGTAGTGCAGTAGGTTAAAGCTCCAGCCTGCAGAGCTGGGATTCCACATGGGCAACAATTTGTGTCCTGGCTGCTCCACTTCCAGTCCAGCTCTCTGCTATGGCCTGGGAAAGGAGTCAAAGATGGCCCAAGTCCTTGGGTCCCTGCATCCATGTGGGAGACCCGGAAGAAGCTCCTGGCTCCTGGCTTTGGATCAGCTCAGCTCTGGCTGTTGCAGTCATTTGGGGAGTGAACCACAGGTTGGAAGTTCTCTTTCTGGCTCTACCTCTCTCTGTAACCCTAAAAAATAAAATAAATATTAAAAAAATAGAATTTCACACATTTCTCTTAGTATCTTGGTAAAAGCTATAACATCTACAAAAAAATTAATTCTATTTTTCCCAGAAACCTTTGATTTAAGGAATATAAACTGCATACATTTCATAATTACAACTTTAGGAACATGGTGATTCTTCCCACTGTAACCACCCTCCCACCCAAACTCCCTACCCTCTTCCTCCTTCCTTTTCTCTTGACGCAGAATGCCTTACATAGCAAGGGTGAACATTTAACCTGTTTGGCCCTAGCTGGTTTCTGTTCAGACACTTCAACTCTGTGTAATTATTAATATGCCCTTTTTATGATCAAACTTGTGTCAGAACAGCAAATTATATCTTCACCTAATAGTGACAGTCATGAAATAAATTTCTATTTCCTTGTCTCCTCTATTAGGCTGTAGTTGGAGGGTAGAAATATTATTTATTTACTTTGTTTATCCTCATTTATTCATTCAACTAAAAGACTGACTCTGTCAAGATGCTGAGTTTTAGTGTCAAAGCAAATACGTTCCTTGTCCCCATAAAGTTTACAGTCTGGCAAGAAAGAGCAATCTACCCAAAGAATATTGTCTGACATAGTAAATACTGGTGTGAAGTCAGTGGATAAAGATTTAAGCATTCCTAATCCAGCACGAACGCTAATCAGAAACAGAAGTCCATGTTACCCAGTTATCCACTTGCATTTCTGCTTAAAAAATAAAACATACCAAACAACACACAAATACCTAGGAATGCATAATATTTATATGCTATATCTTGATATTAAAAATAAGAAAAATAACCATGAAATAATAGCAACTTTGAATCTCCTTTCTTTTCTAGACACGTTGTAATCCTACGTGTTTTTCTATAGTGTAAATTATTTTTGTAGGTACTCTTTGTCTCTCTCACATTTTTTTCTCTATGAGAAATCTGAGATTTTAGAAACAGCCACAAGACAAAAGAACAATTTCTTAAGCCAGTATTATATTTTCATTTGTTTTTTTTATAAAAGATTTATTTATTTATTTGAAAGTCAGAGATACACAGAATAGGAGAGGCAGAGAGAAAGAGAGAGAGAGAGATCTTCCATCTTTTGGTTCACTCCCAAATTGGCTGGAAGGGCTGGAGCTGTTCCCATCTGAAGCCAGGAGCCAGGAGCTTCTTCCAGGTCTCCCACGCAAGTGCAGGGGTCCAAGGACTTGGACATCTTCCACCACTTTCCCAGGCCATAGCAGAGAGCTGGATCAGAAGTAGAGCATCCAGGATTCAAACTGGCACCCAATATGGAGTGCTGGCACTGCAGGCGGTGGTTTTACCTATTATGCCACAGCACTGGCCCCTTGATTTTTTTTTTTTTTGACAAGCAGAGTGGACAGTGAGAGAGAAAGACAGAGAGAAAGGTCTTCCTTTTTGCCATTGGTTTACCCTCCAATGGCCGCTGTGGCTGGCGCACTGCAGCCGGTGCACCGTGCTGATCTGAACGCAGGAGCCAGGTGCTTCTCCTGGTCTCCCATAGGGTGCAGGGCCCAAGGACTTGGGCCATTGTCCACTGCACTCCCAGGCCATAGCAGAGAGCTGGCCTGGAAGAGGGGCAACCAGGGTAGAATCCGGCACCCCGACCGGGACTAGAACCCAGTGTGTGGGCGCCGCTAGGCAGAGGATTAGCCTATTTCTATTGAGCCATGGCAACAGCCTCCTTGATTGGTTTTTAGCTTAGACTTTTAAATGATATTGCTATGGGAAATTTTTCTAAACACTTTGCACCAGTTTTTGCTATGTAAACTCCATACAATACTATTCCCAGAATTAAATAAGGTATAAATGATATGACGTAAGGCATTTAGCCCCTTAACCTGCCTCCCTGAATACTCAGCTCTGTTAGCTCTGTGTCCCATTCCTTTTTTGTCTCTGTACTTGGTGAATTAAAAGACTGTGTAAAGTGATTTGAAAACAACTCAAAGGGGTCAGCACTGTGGCACTGCTGCCAATTGGGGAGTGAACCAGCAGGTGGATGACCTCACTTTCTACCTCTCCTTCTCTGTGTAACTCTAACGTCCAAATAAATAAATAAATATTAAACAAAAGAACTGTAAACATCAATAAAACACAAATAAAAAAGGAATTCTCAAAACTGGATGTTAAACCATGCCTTCTACACCTCTGTTAAAAGTTACATTGTATTCATAGTCATCCATGATTTGGGAGAAGTTTCCAGGAACAAGGCTGTAAATAAGATTTTTCTGGAAGAGACAGAGGTTATGAGGGAGCCAGGATTTGGGGTAGGAAGCAGCAGTGGGTGTCACTCTATAAATTCTAATTCAGGAAAGGAAGAACAGCAACTGATCCTTGAGATTTTGGGGTGGGAAGGACAGGAAGGAGGGACTTAACAAAAGCCAATGCCCTCTGGTGGTGGGCACCCACCCCAGCCTGTAGCCCTTGGGGAGGGCCAGCTGGTGTCTCTGGGATGCTGCGGCCTGGACTCCATTTCCCAGAGTCCCCAGGAGCTCTGACGTAATCTGCGTTCCAAATGCCTGTGCGCATGCGCATTCTAGTGCCCACCTGTGGGGCTCTGGGTTGGACCAGAGGGAGTTCATTCCCAAATCAGGGTCAGCCCTGAGGGCTGTGCTGCTCCTTCTTGGGCATTTACTGCATCTCCTGCTCTGCACGTGCAATCCCAGGCAGTTTCCGAGCGCTCAGCCCAAGCCTGCCTCCTGCTGCTGCTTCCCTCTTCATCCTCCGCCTGTGAGTCCCACGTGCCAGGGACCCGTTCTGCCCCGCACTCGCCGCTTCACTCCCCATGGGTCCAGAAGAAAGGGTACCTGCTCCCGGGACTTGCTGCAGCAGGTTTGGGGTACAGGAAGGGTCGGGGATGCATGTGTGGGTGGATGGGTGCTAGGGTGGCTGGCAGCCCCCAGTGAGGCTCACTTCTCAGTGATCATGGCAGCTTCCCCTGAGGTCAGGACTGGAATGCTCTAGGGATGCTGCGGCCTGGACTCCATTTCCCAGAGTCCCCAGGAGCTCTGGCGTAATCTGCATTCTGAATGCCTGTGGGCGTGGGCGTGCTTGTGCCCACCAGGGCTGTTCTGTCTCCCAGCTCCACTTCCCAGGCTCCCAGCACCCGGCCTGTCCCCTGCAGAACATCACTGAAACTGTTCCTAAGGTGCTTTATTTAGTGGTTACAGGAGAGAGAGGGCAGCGGTCTGGGAACCTGCACACCCAGGGCAGCTGAGAGCACAGGGAAGCAAGGCGGGAGGCTTCCACTCTCCAGTTAAATAAGCCCGGTTCGCACTGCACCTGGTCTCAGAATGCAGTCTGAGCCGGGCCTCCTGCTGTTTCCTGGGCTGGTTCCTGTGGGGTGGGGCTGCATGGCCTTCAGCTGAGAGCCTGGGGCAACGGGGGGTGGGGGTGGGGGTGGAAAGGAGGGCCTGACTAGGCTCTGCCCCACTGCTCTCATCCTGTACCTCATCTTCCTGGTGGGGGTCCCTGTGGACACAGCTGCCGGGTGTGGCCCTGAGTGTTCAGCTTTCTCCCAGAGGGAGCAGTGTGAAGCGTGTGCAGTAGCTTTGTGCATTGATCCCATTTCTGTATCTAATTATCAGATTTTCCAATCTGGAATTTGAGGCTGTTACAGAAACCTGGGGTGGGAAAACTCCCTTCTTTCAAACAGGCACAAAGAGAGTGGAGGACCCAAGGGGTTTATATTGATGGCCCTGGGCTCAGCTGGAATGATTTCCTGAGAATTAAGCCTAAATTCAACTTTTACAATATTTATAGGATCATCAGCATCATACCTCAGCTGTTACAGCACTGGTGGGTTTAAATGCAGCCTACATGACTTAGGACCACATTTCCAATGGTCGGTGGGTCCAGTATGTTTGTAAAAGAGATGCCAGGGACAGATTTATGAAGACAGATTTATGACTGGAGTTTACAGAAGCAGAACTTAGGACATCTTCCCTCCCTAGACAAGATTTCAGTGGGCAGCTGTTTCACTCGTTAATTGTGAGCATCCACTTTTCAAGGTTTGTGTTGGATGGGGACCACTGCTCTTTCTTTGCCTCAGGTTGAGCCGTATTTCTTCTAGAAGGCCATGGAATCATAGCTGATGATTTCTTTGGCTGCTTTTCATTTTCTGTCCTCAGCTTTTTTTTTTTTCCCCTGTTAGCAAGGCTGTCAACTGTTTTACCTGCCCGGATCCCTTTGTAAAGTGACAAGTGAACTAAAATTAATGCAAGTCTACTCTGTGGGTCAATAACTGGAGCTATGTTTTTAAAGAATTATTTATTCATTTGAAAGCCAGAGTTAAAAAGAGAGAGGAGAGGCAGAGAGAGAGAGAGACGTCTTCCATCCAGTGGTTCACTTCCCAGTTGGCAGTAACAGCCGGTGCTGTGCTGATCTGAAACCAGTAGCCAGGAGGTTCTTCTGGGTTGGAGCTATTTTTTAAAATAATTATTTATTTGAAAGGTAGAGTTACAGAATAGCAGAAGCATAGATAGATGGCTGGAGCTGTTTTGATCCAAAACTAGGAGACAGGAGCTTTGTCCAGGTGCTTTAAGTGGGTGCAGGAGATGAGGGATTTGGGCCATCTTCCCAGGCCACAGCAGAGAGCTGGATGGGAAGAGGAGCAGCCAGGATCCCAACTGGCACCCCTGCTGACACTGCAGACAATAGCTTTACCCACTATGCAACAGTGCTGCCCACTAACTGGAGCTCTTTTTCTTTTTCTTTTTTTTTTTTTTTTGACAGACAGAGTGGACAGAGAGAGAAAGAGAGAAAGGTCTTCCTTTTGCCATTGGTTCACCCTCCAATGGCCGCTGTGGCTGGTGTGCTGGGGCCAGCCCATTGTGCTGATCCGAAGGTAGGAGGAGCCAGGTGCTTTCTCCTGGTCTACCATGGGGTGCAGGGCCCAAGGACTTGGGCCATCCTCCACTGCACTCCCAGGCCACAGCAGAGAGCTGGCCTGGAAGAGGGGCAACCGGGATAGAATCTGGCGCCCGGACTGGGACTAGAACCTGGTGTGCTGGCGCTGCTAGGCGGCAGATTAAACTATTGAGCCATGGCGCCGACTTAACTGGAGCTCTTTTAATCTGTGTTTGCATAAAGTGGAGAATTACAGCATCATGAATACAGATTAGTAACAGTTTTCCTCTGCCCAGTACTTTACAGTTCCCCAGTGATCCACTGAGAATCTTATATTCCATGCTGTGTAATTAAGAAGGCCAGTTACTTGTCTTATTTTGGGTTCTGTGTTTAAACCCATGACATTTTTGACATGGGAGGATATTAGTTCTATATTTTCATAGAGACTGGTCTGTGGAAGCATCTATAGAAGTTATAACTGTGAGACTGGTAAGAAAGAAGAGGGGAAGAAATAAGTACCCCTTACCCCCCACAGAGATGTCCACATAGTAGATAGAAGATGTGCCCTTGAAAACTGTTGCTGACTTTATGTGACAAACTGTGTTGGAGTGCTTCACATGTTCTGATAGAAAGGTATTGCCACCAGGCTGCTACTTTATTTATTTATTTTTTGAATTTATTTATTTATATGAAAATCAGAGTTACACAGAGAGAGAAGGAGAGGTAGAGAGAGAGATAGAGAGGCCTTCCATAGGATTCATTCCCCCAATGGCTTCATTGTTGTGAACTTTGCTCAGTTCCTGGCCTATACCTTTCCTTTAACGTAGTACTTTGCCATATAGTAGCCCATGAAAACTGCAGACTGCATAAATGAATGAATATTTTGAGGATGGTGATTTTTTAGAGGAACACCATGAGACAGAAGGAATAAAACAAAACAAAAGTATCCTCAGTATATAGAAGGTATACTGTTTTTGCAAGCCACAGAGAAGAGGGAGAAGAAGGAAAGTAGTGAGACTGGAAAGTTTGTGGCAAATGTAATAGGCACTGGTCAAGAATTTAACAAGCTCATCAGGAAAACATTAAGGTTTCCTTACTTTCATGTAGACTCTGCCCTCTAGTGGTGAACAGGGTCCTCTAAACCCACTTGTTGCACAAATGAAAACCCAAGGATTGTCTTCTCCCAGAGATGGAGTCTGCTATTGGTTTTGATTTACATTTCCCTAATGGCTAGCGACATTGGGCATGTTCATGTATGTCTTGACCATTTAGATTTCTTCTTCTGAGAAACACCTATTCTGATCATTGCCCATTTCTTAACCGTACATTTTGCTTCTTGTTTGGGGATTTTACAGTTCTGCATATGTAAGTTCTGCCTATCAATCTTTTGTCATATTCAGAGTTTTCAATGTTTTCTGCCATTCCATTCATTGTATCTTCACTCTGATGATTACTTTGTTGTGAAGATGTATCTTAATTTGATAGTCTGTGTAGTTATAAGATTTTCAATTTTCTAAAATTACATAAATATTCTAAAAGAACTGTGAGCAGAAAAAGAAGTCACATCATAGACTGTTTTAAAGTAGATCTTTCCAAGCTCTAGTTGATACATATTCATATTCTGAGTAAAGTAATGGAACAATTTGGATAGGAAATAAAAGTTGAAAAACAGATGCATTATAAAATATTCTACTCAGCCGTTAACTCTGTTAGAAAACTTCAAGAATATTGAGCAAATTTACAAAGAATAAAGCTAAATATCTTTCATAACTCATCAGATCCTGTGCTATTTCCCAAGGGCTGCTTTAACGACAGCACAAACTGAGTAACTTCCACAGCAGAAATGTGTTGTCTCATTGTTCGAGAGGCCAGAAGTCCAAATTTGTATGTTTTTATTTTTGTTACTTGTGCTTTTGGAATCTTACCCAAAACTGTTGTCGATGCTAATGCTTTACAGTTTCTCCTATGATTACTTAGTTTTGGTTTTATATTTAGACTTTTAATTCACCTTGAGTTGCTTTTACATAGTGTATGAGGTGTTGGGGTATATTTTCAGGCTTCTACATATGGATAATCACTTTCCTCTAGACCATTTGCTAAAGGGATTCTTCTTTCTCCTGTCTGTTTTATTTCCTTTGTTAAATGTGAGTTGCCTGTAGAAACGTCGGTTTATTTTGGCTACCTATTTTCCATTGAACTATGTGTCTGTTTTTACAACAGTGCTAACACTGCTTCTATTTTTTTAAAATTTATTTATTTATTTGAAAGGCCAGACACTTCTTCTAAGTCTCTCATGTGGGTGCCAGCACCCAAGAACATGGGCCATCTTCCACCAATTTCCTAGGTGCATTAGTAGGGAGCTGGATTGGAAGTGGAGTACCTGGTCTCCTAGCAGCATCATATGGGATGCATGCACAGCAGGTCAAGGCATTAACCCATTGCACCACAGCACCAGCCCCTTCCTTATTTATTTCTGCAGTGATCTTTCATTATTCATATTTTTCTACTGCCCTGCCCATTCTTGTTTTTTTCTGGGTCCTGGGGAATGGTGGTAGGTTGCTTCTGGGATATGTTTGTTTACGTTAGTAGATACTTGGTAATCTAAAGTCATAGTTTTTAGTTTCTATATTTCTCTGCTAATCATGAGGACCTTCTAGATGACTGCAGAAAATGCTGGCAGAAATGAGGATGTATTAATTTGCTAACAAAATACCACAGATAATGTGATTTAAATCATGGAATTTTACTTCTGAGAGTTGTGGAGGTTGAAAATATAAGATCAGGGTCCTAATAGCCTTGATTTTTCCAGAAGCCTGTAAGCAGATATTAAAAAGAGAATTAGAAAGAATGACAACAAAATCTGCAGGTACCTATATTTATGTATATATGTATGATATTCAATATTAATAGTTGCTAAAAGAAGAATACTGATGTGTGGGAAATAAAAGCTAAACCTTACCTTACAATATTGCAGCCTAGACTACATGAAAGATGTCTTCCTAAAATCTTTCACTGGCCCACTCTGTGGCACAGTAGATTAAACCTCCACCTGCAGCACCGGCATCCCATGTGGGCACCACTTTTTGTCCCTGCTTCTGCACTTCCAGTGCAGCTCTTTGTGAATGGCCTAGGAAAGCAGTGGAATATGGCCTGAATGCTTGGGCCCCTGCACCCACATGGGAGACCTGGAGGAAGCTGCTGACTCCTGGCTTCTGGCACCTGGCTTCAGATTGGCCCAGCTCCAGCTATTGTGGCCACTTAAGGGGTGAACCAGTGGATAGAAGACGTCTCTCTCTTCCTCTCTATATCTGTAACTCTGCCTCACAATAAATTAATAAATTTTTCAAAAACCTTTCACATTTTAAATTACTTACTTTTAAAATATTTATGTATTTGAAAGTCATAGTTGCACAGAAAGCGGAGAGATTGGTCTTCCATCTGACGTTCACTCCCTAATTGGTCACAACTGCTGGAGCTGTGCCTATCCAAAGCCAGGAGCCAGGAGCTTCTTCTGGGTCTCCCACATGTATTCAGGAACCCAAGGACTTGGGCTACCTTCTATTGCTTTCCCAGGCCCTAGCAGAAAGCTGGATCAGAAGTGGAGCAGCTGGGACTTGAACTGGCACCCATATGGTTTGCCAGCACTGCAGGCAGCAGCTTTACCTGTTATGCCAAAGTGCCGGTCCCACATTGCATCTTTTTAAGATGATACGGGTGTAAGTTCATGAGAAATTATTAGCATAGTAGGAGCCGACAGATATAGATGATTCAGGATGCCTTATTAGGAATGGTGATGCTAATTTTCTTATAAAATAAATAAATATAAAATCAAATATGGTCAGACATAAATGAAGACTAAATTTTATTAGTGGTGATCCAGAAAACACTGATCAGGTCTTTTCCTTCTAGTGTTAAGTTTATATTTTAAAATTCATGTTAAGTGAACAAATTTCATGTAATTTATATATATAGATTTAAGACCAAAATGATACATCCTACTCTATCTTCCTTTGCCTCATACTTCCAACTCCCTCCTTGTTTTATTTTCCTTTAATTTTTACAACTGCATGCTTTGAGTTTATTTTAGAATCACAAGCTTTAACCTTCTACAAAATAAAAAAATTCAGCACGTAGTAGCAGAAATATCAATGAGTATATTTTCTATACTCTATCAAAGAGTACAGAAAAGGGCTATGAACAATACTCAAATCTCAAAATATCAATTTAACTCAGATGCTACTTTTTGTTGTCTATATATTAATTACCACCAGAGAAAACATATGGTATTTGTCTTTTGGGGACTGGCTTCTTTCACGAAGCATAATTGTTTCCAGTTGCATCCATTTAGTTGCAAAAGATAGGATTTCATTCTCAATTATGGCTGAATAGTATTTTACACTGTATATATAGCTCATATTCTTTTTCCAGTCACCAGCTGATGGACATCTGGGTTGATTCCATGTTAGCTATTGTGAATTGAGCTGTCATAAACATGAGGGTAAAGATAACGCATGCATATTTGATTTTATTTCTTTTGGATAAATTCCCAGGAGTGGGATGGCAGGATCATATGGTATATCTGTTTTCAGATTTCTGAGGAACTTTTATACTGCCTTCCATAATGTCTGTACTAGCTTCATTCCCACCAACAGTGGGTTAGGGTACTTTTTCTCTGCCTCTCCACCAGCCTTTATTGTTTGTTGACTTTTTCAAAAGAATTCTTTATTTGAAAGGTGGAGTTACAGAGAGGGAGAGGCAGAGGCAGAGAGACATATGTATTTTATCTGCTAGTTTATTCTCCATATGACCCAACAGGTGGTGCTGGTCCAATCTGAAGCCAGAGTTAGAAGCATCTCCCTGTTCACCCAAGTGGGTGCAGGGGCCCAGGTACTTGGGCCATCTTCTGCTGTCTTCCCAAGCACATTAGCAGGGAGCTGGATCAGAAGTGGAGCAGCCAGAACTCAAAATGGCATTCATGTGGGATTCTAGTACTGCAGGTAGCAGCTTAACCTGCTGCACAAAACCTCCCTCCCCTGACTTTTGGTTTCTGTATGTGAGCCATTCTAACTGGGTGAGGCAGAAGGTCATTGTGGCTTTTATGTGCAGTCCTCTGGTGGCTATTGTTCCTGACATGTTTTCATGTGTCTGCTTGCTAATTGAAATCCATCCTTGGGAAAATGCCGATTTATATCCTTTGCCTATTTTGACTGGATTGTTTGTTGTTGAGTCTTGAGCTCTTTCTAGATTCTAGATATTATTCCTTTTTCCAGTTGCCTAGTTTGCAAATATTTTCTTCCATTCTGTCAGTTGCTTCATCTTGTTGAATGTTTACTTTGCAGTTCAGAAGGTTCTTAGCTTGATGTAATCCCATTTGAGTATTTATACTTTTCTTCTGTGCTTCTGGGAGCTTTTTCCAAGAAGGCTTTGGCGATGCCAATATCTTGCAGAGTTTCCCTCTAGGAATTTGATGGTATCACATCATAGATTTAGATCATTGATCCATTTACACTGTATTTTATATAAGTTGTAAGGTAGAGATTTTGTTTCATTTTTCTGCATCAGAAGGTCAAATTTTCCCAGCACCATTTTTGAAGGTTGTTCTTTGTCCAGGGATTTCTTTTAGATCATTTGTCACAAATTAGTTGGTTATGGATTTGTGGATTTATTTCTGGGGATTCTACTGTGCTTCATTCATCTACATGACTTTTTGGTGCCAGTACCAGGCTGTTTTGATTCTAGCTGTCTTGTAATAGGTCTTCAAGTTTGGTATTGTGAGGCTTCCAACTTTTTGTTGTTTAAGATTCCTCTAGCTATTGGGTGTCTCTTACATTTTCATACCAATTTTAGCATTATTTTCTCTAGATCTCAGAAGAGTGTTGTTGGTATTTTGATTGGGATCATATTGAATCTGTAATTGCTTTTGGGGTCTGGTGCTGTGGTGTACTAGATTGAGCCTCTGCCACCCACACTGGCATATCACATGGGCATCAGTTTATATCCTGGCTGCTCCTCTAATGATCCAGCTCTCTGTGAATGGGCTGGGAAGTCAGTGGAAAATGGTTCAAGTACTTTGGCCTCTGCAGCCACATGGGAAACCCTGGAGAAACTCCTGGCTCCTTGCTTCAGATCAGCCCAACTCCAGGTATTGTGGTCATTTGGATTCAATTAGCAATGTTTTTTATGAGGATTTTTGCATCTATGTTCATCAGGGATATTTTTCTTTCTTTTTTTTTAAATTTTTTTTATTTGACAGGTAGAGTTACAGACAGTGAGAGAGAGAGAGACAGGGAGAAAGGTCCTCCCTTTGCTGGCTCACTCTCCAAATGGCCACAGTGGCCAGAGCTGTGTTGATCTGAAGCCAGGAGCCAGATGCCTCTTTCTGGTCTCCTATGCGGGTGCAGGGGCCCAGGCTCTTGGGCTATCCTCTACTTCCTCCCAGGCCAGAGCAGAGAGCTGGACTGGATGAGGAGCAACCAGGACCAGAACCAGCACCCACATGGGTTGCCAGCTCTGCAGGTGGAGGATTAACTCAGTGTGCCACGGCACCAGTCCCCATCAGGGATATTTTTCTATAGTTCTCTTTCTCCACTGTATCTTTTTCTAGTTTAAGAATTAAGATGATGTAGGCTTAATAGAAGGAATTTGAGAGGATTGTCTCTCTTTGAATTGTTTTTGAATAGTTTGAGAAGAATTGGAAGTAGTTCTTTAAATGTGCAGTAGAATTCAATAGTGAGGCTGTCTGATCCTGGACTTTTCTTTGTTGGGAGGGTCTTTATTACTCATCCAATCTCTGTCTTGGTTTTTGATCTGTTTAGCTTTTCTGTGTGTCTTCATGACTCAATTTTGGTATACTGTGTGTGTCCAGGAATCTGTTGATTTCTTCTAGGTTTTCCAATTTGTTAGCCATCACAACAGATGCCCACATCCTATTTTGCAGTGCTAACCTGAGTTGGGTACTCCACTTCCAAATGAGTTTCATGTTAAAATCCCTGGGAAACAATGCATGATGGCTCAAATTCTTTGATTCCTGTCATCTAATTTGGAGAACTGTAACCTAAATGGGGACTTGAGAACCTGGTTTTGCAAAGTTGTAGCCATGTAGAAAGTGATCCAGCAGATGGGAGATCTCCATGCTTCTCTTTCCTTCTTTCTTTGTCTCTGTGTCTCTCTGCCTTTTTTTTATCATATTAAAATATTTAATTATTTATTTGAAAGCATTACAGAGAAAGGAAGAGTCAGAAATCTTCCACCACCTAATTCATTTTTGAGATGACTTCTATAGCCAGAGTGTGGCCAGCTTGAAACCAGGAGCTTCTCATCTGATGTGTGTGACAGCAGCCCAGGCACTTGGGCCATCTTCCACTGCTTTTAAGTCCATTGGCAGGGAGCTGGATCAGAAATGGAATAGCTGGTACTTGAACTGGTGCACATACAGGATGCCAATGTAACAGATAGCAGCTTTGTCCACTGCACCACAACACCAGCTCCTCTTTCTGCCTTTCAAATAAATAATTTTTTTGAAAAAGAGCTCAAGGTAGTAAAAGTCATCATGACTGAGCAATGGCAAATATATTGATGTAATCTACTTTTTAAAAGATCTATTTATGCATTTGAAAGGCAGTACTAGAAAGAGAGAATGGGAGAGGTTGATCTTCCTCCTGGTTTGTTCACTCCTCAAATGGCTGCTATGACTGTGGCTAAACCAGATTGATATCAGGAGCCAGGGGCTTTTTCCAGGTCTCTCACATGGGTGCAGGAGCCCCAATATTTGAGTCATCCTGTGCTGCTTTCCCAGACACATTTGCAGGGAACTGGATCAGTTTGGACCATTAATGTCTATGATAGTCTCCTTGCAGTTAAAGGATTTAGAATACATCTGGATTATGGGTGGGCCAAGTACAACAGCTTCCAGTTGTCCAAGGTTTGGACTAGATGGGTTCTAAGAAGTTTTGTTAAAATAGTTATTAATCATAACTCTCAGTTTAAGCTTTTCTTACCAAATTTTCATGTTTACTGCTGTTAATATCTAAGGGAAATTTGGGTCTCTGGATTGCAATGGATGAAAGCATCCAGACTAACAGTAATAAGGTTAACGGGCAGCAGAATGGTGTCCTCTGAACCTAAATAGCTTTTCTTGTTTGGTAGAGGGTGACCTACTGTGTTACCCTGAGACACTGACATAGATAGTAGATATTGGAGCCCATTCTTCTGCCAAATGGAGAATGCCACATTTTGGTCCATCATATATATACATACATATATATATATCATATATATATATATAAAGATTTACTTATTTATTTGACAGATATAGTTACAGACAGTGAGAGAAAGAGACAGAGAGAAAGGTCTTCCATATGCTCGTTTACTCCCCTAATGACTGCAATGGCTGGAGCTGGGCCAATCTGAGCCAGGAGCTTCCAGGTCTCTCACATTTTTGCAGGGACCAAGGCACTTACCATCTTCTACTGCTTTCCCAGGCTATTGCAGAGGGCTGGCTGGGAAGAGGACCAGTGGGGACTAGAACTAGTGCACATATGGGATGTTGGCACTGCAGGTGGAGGATTACACTACTGCACCACAGTGCCGGCCCCAGTCCATCCTTTATTAAGGAGATCTCAGTAACCATGCTCAGGTTTTACTGTCCTATATTCACGGCCAAAGTCCTAGCAGACAACATGGTTTGGAGAATCATAGGCACAGAGTGTATAGGAACTTCATTTCCCATATAGCACAGTTAATAACAAAGATCCAAGAGGGAAATTACTTGCATCATAGTCTTTGAGAACTAATGGACATCACAGGTGATCTAGAGAATTTAGGAGTTTTGTGAGTGCCTAGAGTGAAAAAGTCACTGGGAGCACAAGGACAGTGCCTGGAGTTTATTTTGATGTATTTTAGCCCCTTTCATCAGAGGGAGGCCCATATAAGCTGGACTGATTTGTAGCAAAGGTGACAATTAATTTTGTAAATGAGATATGCATTGTACTAAAACCCAAGTAGGATGATTAGGCTTGTATGTACTTGAGAAGTCTGTCAGATCATCTCATTCATGGAGCTTGTCATCTATGTGATGCATGCTTGTGTTCCTGATAAGTGGTGGGTGTGGTTAATTTTTTTTGCAAAAATTCTGTTTGATGGCAAAGTCAATGAGGTGCCCAAGTATACCTCAGAAGAAGTATCTTTTCAAGGTGAAGGCAAACTGAGACTGAGGGGCTTTTGGAAAAAATTTGAACAAAACACATTTGCTACACTTGTAATAGTTAAGACACATCATTTATCTATTGAGATGCATCAGATTTGTTAACATTAGGTATTAGGTACAATGGACATGGTGGATGACATACAGCAATATGATTTTAGTAATCTATCATGAGGTGCTATTTTTTTTAAACTGGATTTAGCAGATTAAATTGGGATGCCTAATGGGGAATAGCTGGAGTAATCACCTTTTTGTTAATTAAACATGAGATAATAAATGTTAGTGTATGAAGACATTGAGTTTCCTTTTATTGGGCCATCTTTGTTATTTTAATCTGGGATCTGTGAATTCTCATTTTCCCTAGCCAAGTTGTATCTTAAAAACTTGATTTTATTCCTCATCATGTTAACTCTGCTGCTTCTGGGATTTTTTTAGTACATCTGACAATCAGAAATGTAGATAATAGTATAGTTAAAATGAGATATACCAAGTAAAGTATTTATTTTTCTTCTGATACGTATTTTGGAATTCTTCTAAAATTCCTATTGAGTGCCCTTGTTAAATTTAGTTGAGTCCCTGGTTAAGACTCATTGGAGCCACTCTACTGATTGCACCTATGAAACTTTGTTCATAAATGCATATAGAACCTGGGAAAGTTGATGTATATCTTATGCTGTAGAGACATAGATGGACATCTTTTTTATCCTTTTTCATTATATAATTTAAAAACAAATTTTAGGTTTTCAATAGGATCAAATTATGTACTTTTGAGAAATGTACACATGCAGACCACTATAATTTATGATTTTATGTTTTCCTTCTTCAGATATTTAAAAAGCTTTATTGACATTAGGGCTGTGATATAGCAGGTCAAGCCCAGCTCTGGTCATTGTGGCCAGTTGGGAGTGAACCAGTGGGTGGAAGGTGTCTCTGTCTCTGCTTCTCCCTATCTATAACTCTTCCTCTAAGATAGATAGATAGATAGATTGATCGATAGATAGATAAATAAATAAATCCCGTAAATATTTAAAAATAAAAAATAAAGAAGACTGACCTCCCTCAATTTGCAGAATAAAGTCACTGAGTTCAGAGATGATACAGGAATTTGAACAGCACAATTCAGACATTATATCTAGTAAAAACTGACCAAAAGCTGTGGGCCAAGTGTCAGTGCCCATTTACAGTACCACTCAAATCCTCAAGAACTTGATCATATGAAACTTCTCTGGAGACACATGGAGCCCCAGCCATGAGCTCCCCTCCTACCTTTGTCACAACACTTGCCCTCCCTGCCATTGTGACAAATTCACATGCACGGTGGGTGGCAGGCACTGTGTTGGCAGCCAGGGCTCTTCATGCAGCCCTCATAGTGCTGCCCCTCCTGCCTCTGACTACCATCTCCCTGGTCCCATTTCAGACAATGCTGTCATTTCTGGGCTCTGCTACCCCTGAGATCTGACCTTAACCCAATATTCTTACCTGACACTGGCGTGGCATTCACAAATGATGTAGGAGAATCTCTTGTGCACCTACATCCTTTCTCACATGGTTTTGTAGTTGTCTATGTCTTGTCATCTGTCCCCCAGAACTGGAAGTGCTGTTAGGGTAAGCATTATATTCCCACCATTCATGTTCTATCACTTACACCCAAGAAAGTACCAGGTATGATGCAGACAAGTCATCCCTGTCTCCCTCCCTTCTCTGCTCCACACTCCCACAGTGCTAAGGGCCCTCGATCTTCTCCTCCTCCACCCCCCCTGCACAGCTACCACCACCATGAGACCCCCACACACCATTCTCCTCCACCCTCTATGACCCCATGTGCTCTTCAGTTCCAGTGGCTCCAAACAGAAAGATGCAGCAAGCTTAGTTCTGTCCATGAAGCCAAGATACTGTGATCCATCATCACTCAGTGAGTTGTGGATGTTGGCCTTGAATGCTCTGATGTTGTTCAGTTCTCCTAGAGCATTGTAGTCTCCCAGAAATCAAATACCTGCCTGCATATTACATTCAGCTAGGGCCACGGAGCTCCGCAGCACTCTTGTTGGAACCCTTTCAACTTATTCACAGTTCACATCTATTGCTCTCCTCTTTTCTGTGTGCCCAGCCACTCCTGCCAGAGCAGTCAAGACAGAGTGAGTTTATTTAAGAATCACTATGCTGAGCCTGTGGCAGGACACCTCACTTGAACCTTATAATGCATATTTTGGCTATTCTGGGAAAAATTTTTACTCATGTTCTCCTTTATTGTACTTTGAGTACCTGAGGTTGGTGGACACACGAACTCTGAATTTGTGAGGTATTCCAAATTCAGCTTTGAATTAAATAATTCTTTGGGCTTTAAATTTAACTTTTTAAAGACTGTTCTTACAGCCTCTGATTATGCCTTCTGGTTTCGAAGTAACTGCATCATAATGAGGACCATTGTATATAGTAGCAGTTAAAAATGTTTGCTATATGATAGAAATAGGGATTACAGATCACATATTCCTATGAGATTGTGTCCTGGATTTATGGGCATTTTATAAGTGGATTGGAGGAAGTATGTAGTACTGATGAACATTAATATGCTGAGAACACCTTGTCCTTTAATAATACAATCCAAATTCAGATTTACACATGACTTTTCTCCTGCTTTCATCTGCCATAGTAAAGCATTGAACTCCTGTTGATTCTACCTTTTAGATCTCACCGTAATCTGTTGCTTCTTCTGCATCCCCACTGCCACAGTTCCTTGGTTCAGGTCCTTCTAAATTACCTTTAATAGACTTTTTCATTATCCTCCCTACCTTTTGTTTCCTTACTTTTGTGTCCAAAGCCTTTTGTCATTCAGCCTACTCTCCCTGCCTACATCTTGCTGCTGAGTATCTCTTACTCCAATTTCTAGGGAAATCAAGTGGCTGCTAATTCTTTCAACATACCACACAAAGGAATGCTCAATAAATGCTTATTAAAGGGACTGGTGCTGTGGCTAGCCAGATAAAGCCACTGCCTGCAGTGCTGGCATCCCATATGAGTGCTGGTTCAAGCCCTGGGCTCTCCACTTCCAATCTATCTCTCGCCGTGGCCTGTGGTTTGGGAAAGCAGTAGAAGATGGCCCAAGCCCTTAAGTCCCTGCACCCATGTGGGAGATCAGAAGAAGCTCCTACCTCCTGGCTTCAGATTGGTACATTTCTGGCCATTGCGGCCAATTGAGGAGTGAACCAGTGGATGGAAGACCCCTCTCTCTGTGTCTCTCTCTCTCTCTCTGCCTCTCCTTCACTCTGTGTAACTCTGACATTCAAATAAATATTTAAAGAAATGCTTATTAAATAAAGAAATGGAATGCCTTCCATAGGTAGGGTGAACATTTAACTTGTTTGGCCCAAGATGATTCTGGTTTATACATATCAACAGTGTATCATTATTAATATGCCCTTTTTATGATCAAACTTGTGTGAGAACAACAATTACATATTCACTTAAGTGTGGCAGTCATCAAATAGATCTCTATTTCCTAGGCCCATCTATTAAGTATTTCTTGGAGCTCAGAAATCTTATGTATTTATTTTGTATATCTTCAAATATTCATTTAACTAAAATACTGACTCTGTCAAGATGCTGAATTTTAATTTCACATCAAATATGTTTCTTGCCCCATTTAGTTTTCCATCTGGCAAGAAAGAACAATCTACCCAAGGAATATTGCCTGACCTTGAAAATACTAGTGTGAAGTCAGTGGATAAAGATTTAACCACTCCTAATCCAGCAACAAATTTAATTCCATGAACTCTAATTCAGAGAAGTAATCATAAGCAAAGAACTTGATGTCACCCAGTTATCCATTTGAACATCTACTTAAAAAATAAAACAATCCAAAAAACACACAAATACCTAAGAATTCATAATACATACATTCCATTTTTATATTAAACATAAGAAAAAATGACCATGGAATAATAGCAACTTTGAATCTCCTCCTTTTTCAGACAAGTAATAATCATATGTGGTTCTCTACAGTGTAAATTATTGTAGGCACTCTTCTCTCTCATTTTTTTTTTTTTTTGCCCTATGAGACATTTAAGGTGTTAGAAACTGAGCCCCAAGACAAAAGAATGATTTTTTTAAAACCAGTATTATATTTCATTGGCTTTTAGCTTAGACTTTTTAATGATACTGTCATGGGCTTTTTCTGAACTCTTTCCACTTAATTTCCTGTTTGAAAATTGATAATATTGCCCACAGAATTGATCTAAGGTATAAATGACATGATGTAAGACATTTAGGCCCTTAACCTGGCTCCTTGAAGATACTCAGCAATGTTGGCTCTGCATCCAGTTCCTCTGTTTGTCTCTGTACTTGGTAAATTAAAAGAAAGTGTAAAATTTGAAAAGAACAATCAATACAACACAAATAAAAATTGTATTCTCAAAACTGAATGTTAAACTGTGCCTTCTACACCTGTGCTAAAAGTTACATTTTATTTATAGTCATTTATGATTTCAGAGAAGTTTCCAGGGACAATGCAGCAAATAAGATTTTTTTCTGAAAGAAGACAGAGGTTATAAGAGAGTTAGGATTTGGGGTCAATTAGCAGCAGTGGTTGTCACTGTAAGATTTTGCTTCTGGGTCTGGCGCTGTGGTAAAACCACTGCTTAAGTGCCAGCATCCAATATGGGCACTGGTTCAAATTCCAGCTGCTCCATTTCCCATCTAGCTCTCAGCTGTAGTCTGGGAGAGTGGTGGAAGATGACTCAAGTCCTTGGGCCCCTACACTCGCATGGAAGAATTGGCAAAAGTTCTTGGCTCCTAGCTTTGGATCGGCTCCGCCCTAGTGGTTACAACAAATTTGGGAGTGAACCAGTAAATGAAAGACCTCTCTCTCTGTCTCTCTCTACATCTCTCTCTCTGCTTTCACTTTCTGCCTCACCTTCTCTCCTAACTCTGACTTTCAAATAAATAAATAAATACATCTTTAAAAAAAGAGGAGAGAAAATTCACATATAAAAAGAAAAGATTTCACTTCTGGAAAGGAAGGACACCAAATGATCCTTGAGATTTTGGGTTGGGAAGGACAGAAAGGAGGGACATAAACAAAAGCAAAGGCCCTCTGGTGGTGGGCACCCACCCCAGACTGCAGCCCTAGGGGAGGGCCAGCCTGTGTCTCTAGGGATGCTTAGGCCTGGACTTCATTTCCCAGAGTTCCCAGGAACTCAGGCATATTCTGCATTCCAAATGTCTGTGTGCATGCGGGTGCTAGTGCCCGCCCATGGGCCTCTGAGTTGGGACCAGAGGGAGTTCATTCCCTGATCTGAGTCAACCCTGGAGGCTGTGCTGCACCTTCTCCCACATTTACTGTGTCTCCTGCTCTGCACGTGTGATCCCAGGCAGTTTCCGGGTGCTCACTCCGAGCCTGCCTCCTGCTGCTGCTTCCCTCTTCATCGTCCGCCTGTGGGTCCCACGTGCAGGGACTCTCTGCCCCGCACTCCCTGTTTCACTCCCTGTGTGTGCAGAAGAAAGAGTACCTGCTCCCGGTACTTTCTGCAGCAGATTTGGGGTACAGGAAGGGTCGGGGACGCATGTGGGAGAAGGGTGGGTGCCAGGGTGGCTGGCGGCCCCCAGTGAGGCTCACTTGCTTCTCAGCGATCATGGCAGCTTTCCCCCGAGGTCAGGACTGGAATGCTCTAAGGATGCTGTGGCCTGGACTCCATTTCCCAGAGTCCCCAGGAGCTCCGAGGATTTCTGCATTCTGAATTCCTGTGCGCGTGCACGTGCTACTGCCCGCCAGGGCTATTTTGTCTCCCACCTCCGCTTCCCAGGCTCCCCGCGCCCAACTGTCCTTCATGTGCTTTATTTAGTGGTTATGGGAGAGAGAGGGCAGCGTTCTGGGAACCTGCACATGCAGGCAGCTGAGAACACCGGGAAGGAAGGCAGGGAGACTCTGCTCTCCACAGTTAAATAAGCCCAGTTCCCACTGCAAGTGGTCTCTGAATGTAGTCTGGCCAGTCCACCTGCTGTTTCCTGGGCTGGTTCCTGCGGGGTGGGGCTACATGGCTTTCAGCCGAGAGTCTGGGACAGCAGAGGGGTGGGAAGGAGGCTCTGACTAGGCTCTGCCCCACTGCTCTCATCCTGCACCTCATCTTCCTGGTGGGGGTCCCTGTGGACACACCTGCCGGGTGTGGCCCTGAGTGTTCAGCTTTTTCCAGAGGGAGCAGTGTGAAGCGTGTGCAGTAGCTTTGGGGATTGATCCCATTTTCATATTTAATTAACAGATTTTCCAATCTGGAATTTGAGGCTGTTACGGAAAGCTGGGGTGGGAAAACTCCCTTCTTTCAAAGACATAAAGACAGTGGGGGGGTCCAAGGAGTTTATTAATGCCTCCAGGTTCAGCTGGAATGATTTCCTGAGAATTGAGCATCAAACTCAAGGTTCTTAGAATATTTGTAGGCTCATCAGCATCATACCTCAGCTGTTACAGCATTAGTGGGTTTAAATGCAGCCTACATGACTTAGGACCACGTTTCCAATGGTCGGTGGGTCCAGTATGTTTGTAAAAAAGATGCCAGGGACAGATTTATGACTGGAGTTTACAGAAGCAGAACTTAGGGTATCTTCCCTCCCTAGACAAGATTTCAGTGGGCAGCTGTTTCACTCATTAATTGTGAGCATCCACTTTTCAAGGTTTGTGTTGGATGGGGTCCACTTTTCTTTCTTTGCCTCAGGTTGTGGCTGTATTTCTTCTACAAGGCCATGCAATCGTAGCTGATGATTTGTTTGGCTGCTTTTCTTTTTCTGTCTTCAGCTATTTCTTCTCCTGTTAGCAAGGCTGTCAACTGTTTTTACCTGCCACTGATCCCTTTGCAAAGTGACAAGTGAACTAAAATTAATGCAAGTCTACTGTATTGTCAATAACTGGAGCTATTATTTTAAAGATTTATTTATTCATTTGAAAGAGTTACACAGAGAGAGGAGAGGCAGAGAGAGAAAGAGAGAGAGATGTCTTCCATCTGATGGTTCACTCCCATTTGGCGGCATTGGCCAGAGGTATGCTGATCTGAGCCAGGAGCCAAGAGCTTCTTCCAGGATGGAGCTATTTTTCTTTTAATTATTTATTTATTTGAAAGGCAGAGTTACAAAGTGGCAGAAGTAAAGATAGATGGCTCTAGCTGTGTTGATTCGAAGTCAGGAGCCAGGAGCTTTGTCCAGGTCTCCTACCCCTAGGTGCAGGGGATGAAGTATTTGGGCTATCTTCTACTGTATTTCCAGGCCACAGTAGAGAGCTGGATGGGAACTGGAGCAGCCAGGATTCCAACCAGCGCCCATATGGTTTGCTGACTCTGTAGAGAATAGCATTTGTAGAGAGTAGTCACTCTTGCCTCAGTGCTGCCCACTAACTGGAGTTATTTTAATCTGAGTTTGCATAACGTGGAGAATTACAGCTTCATAAATACAGAAAAGTAACAGTTTTTCTCCACCCAGGTCTTTACAGTTACCGAATGATCCACTGATTATCTTACATTCCCCAGTGTTTAATTAAGAAGACCAAATACTTGTCTTATTTTCGGTTCTGTGTTTAAACCCATGACATTTTTGTCATGGGAGGATATTCTACATTTTCATAGAGACTGGTCTGTGGAAGCATCTATAGAAGTTATTAATGTGAGAATGGTAAGAAAGAAGAGGGGAAGAAAAAAATGCACCTCTCCTCCCCCCACAGAGATGCCCACATAGTGTAGAAGGTGTGCCCTTGAAAACTTGCTGACTTTATGTGACAAACTGTGTTTGAGTACTTCACATGTTCTTATAGATAGTTGTTGTCACCAAGTTACTGCTTTATTTATTTATTTGAAAAATCAGAATTACACAGAGAGAGGAAGAATGGCAGAAAGAGTTAGAGATGTCTTCTATCTGCTGTTCACTTCTGCAATTGGCCGCAAAGGCTGGAGCTGTGGCGGTCTGAAGCCTGGAGCCAGGAGCTTCTTCCAAGTCTCCCATGTGGGTGCAGAGACCCAAGGACATGGGCCATCCTCCACTGCTTTCCCATGCCAAAGCAGTGAGCTGGATTGTAGGTGGAGCAGCTGAGTTTCAAACCAGTACCCATATGGGATGCTGGCACTACAGGCAGTGGGTTTACTGGCTATGCCACAGCACTGGCCCCCAAGTTACTAATTTATGAAACTCATTTAGAACAATGAGGGCATCTAGAAAGTAAAAATAGAAACTGAATTCCGATTTGAGGTATTAGGGTGACAGCATTTCTCCTCTTAACCCCAATGTGTTTGAACTATTCTCCTGTGCACTTTGTATCACAGAGCTTGTGAATGGACAAGTAGTTTTGTGTTTTTGCTGGGAAGAGCTGCTTCACACCCATGAAACAACAGTAAAACCTTTTTCTGAGCAAACATGCTGTGTGCCTGTTAATAGGACTTGGAAGCAGCCAAGAATAGGATTCCTAGATTCATCTCCCTAACTGGCTGTCCTTGGCACATCAGTCCCTGCACTGCTGTCAGTTTTGGCAATGTACTCAAAATTTGTAAGAGACAAATATTTCATATGAAGTACATAATCTGGTAACATAGCAGTGATGGCTTTAAGGAAAGATGCCTTGTGAGGAAGCAGTCTGATGGTGTCCATTCATCTTCCCATTAATTACATTTATTGATGTCTACCACAGGTTGGGAGAAAGGAATCCTCTTTCTGAATTGCATTAATGCGGGAACACTCATCTACAGTTTATCAAAGATTTTCTGTGTGAGAGAATTGCCAAAATACTACATTGTGTATGGTTTATTTTTATGATTTATTTTATTTACTTGAAAGGCATATGTACTGAGAGAGAAGTTTAGGCTGAGAGATCTTCCATCAATAGGTTCACTTCCCAAATGGCTGCAATGGCTGTGGCTAGGCTAGGCTGAAGCCAGGATTTAGGAGTTTCTTCCTAGTCTCCACTTGGGGACAGGGGCCTAAGCACTTGGGCCATCCTCTGCTCCTTTCCCAGGTGCATTAGGAGGGGGCTGAGTTGGAAATGGAGCAGCAGATCTTCAACCAGTACTGTGTGGGATGCTGGTACTGCAGGCAGCAGCTTAACCCACTATGCCCACCCAAGGTTGTTTTTTTCACAGGGAATGAACATTTTTTTTCCCTAACTCTCAAGATAAAGATTATAGTAGATAATGATGTTTGGTTATAATTTGAGTTTCATTAGCTTTTTCTTTAGTGTAGATTTTTGAAATTAGGAGTCCTACTATTCATCTTATGCTCTCCTTGCTTTGATAAATAAAGTTTCTCCTATCTTTCTTTTAAAATACTTTTAAAAATATGTTTTAAAAAAGGCTTACTTTGTGAATTTGAAAGGCAGAAGGGGAGAGAGAGAGAAGAAAGAAAGAAAGAAAGAAAGAAAGAAAGAAAGAAAGAAAGAAAGAAAGAAAGGAAGGAAGGAAGGAAGGAAGGAAGGAAGGAAGGAAGGAAGGAGGAAAGAGGAAAGAAAGGAAAGCAAGGAAAGAAAGAAGGAAAGAGGAAAGAAAGAAGGAAAGAGGAAAGGAAAGGAAAGGAAAGGAAGAAGGAAGAAGGAAGAAGAAGGAAGGAAGGAAGGAAGGAAGGAAGGAAGGAAGGAAGGAAAGAGAGAAAGAGAGAGAGAGAGAGAGAGGGAGGGATCTGTTTTAAACTTCCCCCAATGGTTGCAGAACTTCCCACAGTGGTTGCAGTGGCCAGACAGGACCAGATTGAAGCCAAAAGCCTGGAACTCTTGGACTTCCATGTGAGTGGCAGGAACCCGACTTTTGGCCCATCTTCTGCTTCCTTTCCCTGGCATATTAATAGGGGACTGGTTTGAAATGAAACAGCTGGGACTGGAACTGGTGCTCATGGGATGCTGGCATTGTTGGTTATAAATCATGTAAGGCTGATCAGAAATTTCAAGTTGAAAGACCATATTGATTTATTGTTCTTTTAAAGATTTTTTTTTCCACAGGCAGAGTGTACAGTGAGAGAGAGACAGACAGAGAGAAAGGTCTTGCTTTTCCATTGGTTCACCCCCCAATGGCTGCTGCAGCTGGCATGCTGTGGCCAGTGCACCGTGCTGATCTGAAGCCAGGAGCCAGGAGCTTCTTCTAGGTCTCCCACATGGGTACAGGAGCCCAAGGACTTGGGCCACTTTTCACTGATATCCCAGGCCACAGCAGAGAGCTGGATCATAGAGGAGCTGAGCCAGGACTAGTACCAGCGCCCATAAAGGATGCTGGCACTCCAGGCCAGGGTGTTAACTTGCTGCACCACAGCACCTACCCCGATTTATTGATTTTTGAGCTGTGTATTTGATTAATCATTGCTAACTAATGGAGATAGTGCTGGAGGATATTTGTTCCCATTTTTATGCTGTTAAGTATGGAAGTGTTTTCCTAATTTCATTTTCAAATAGCTCATTGTTAGTATAATGGGATGCTTTTGATTTTTAAAATGTTATTGAAACAATTTTTGATTTTAATGTGTACTAGTCATTCATTATTATAGGGTATACTGCACTATTTGATTAGATGAAAGTGATTATGCTAAACAACTACCGTTTCTGTTTCTTCTTGATGATTTGAGGCTACCAGCCCCTCTTCAGTTCTTTACAAAGGACCTAATATGGTATATTATCATCATCTAATGATTTTGTGGAACACCAGCAGTTACTTGTGAATCACCATAGTTTGGTATCTGTCATCCAATCCTCATCTATCCCTAGCCTCTACCCTTCTCTGACAAGAACAATTCTCTGTTCAGATGCATTGCTTTTTTTCACTTCCATACGTGATAAGGTACATGTGACATTTGTGTTTCTGGCTTATTTCAGTTAATATAACAATATTTATTTTTGTGTCTAAATAATGATCCCTTGTACTTTTTTTTTATTCATGGACAGCTAGGTTGGTTCCAAATCATGGCTGCAGTGAACTGTGTTATACTGACAATGGGAAAATTGCTGTCTCTTTGATATGCTCTGTGGGGAGCAGCCCGGACTGGACTGAGTTGCTGGAATTGGGACTTATTCTATGCATCTGCTCTCCCACAATATGGCGCTGAGAGAGAAGTAAACAGCTTCCGCACAGCTGCCTCCAGTTCAACCAATAAACTGTAGGACTTGCTCCTGATTGGAGAGCAGCGTACTCGGCGTGTGGGCAGCCGAGTTAGGATTGGCGGAGGAGGACTATAAAGGAGGAGAGAGACGGCATGCACCAGGAACATCTAAGGGGAACACCTGAGGGAACACCTGTGCAGCCCCCGAGAAAGCCGGCCGGCGGTGTGCTGCTCCCCTGCGGAAGTGGGGAATGTGGCCAGGGGGAACTGCCCTTCCACGGAGGTGGAAGGGATAGTAGCCAACCCGGGAAGAACCAGCAGCAAACCCGGGGAGGGCCGAGCAGACGAAAGAACAGCGCAGGGTCCTGTGTCGTTCCTCCACGAAGAGGGGGAGCGACATAATGGTGCCGTGACTCGGATATGAAGCCTAGGCAGGACTTAGTGTCGTTCCCCCATGAAGACGGGGAGCGACATAATGGTGCCGTGACTCGGATAGGAAACCTAGGACGGATAGGAAACTTAGGAGGGAAGAAACGGGAAGAACTGGGAAAATACCGGAGAGAGAGACTAGCAAACAGCCTAGGGAAAAGCCGGACGAAAAGGGTGCCGGAAGAAGCTATTGAAAGCCTAGGCATAGATTCGGATACGGACTACGGGGGGAAGCTGGGAGAAATCTCTAAGGTCGAAAGCGAAAGTGAAAGCTAGAACAAACAGACTCGGATGCGGACTGTGGGGAGAGGCCAGGAGAAATGAGGGAGGAGTATTGTTGGAGGAAAGCTTGGGGAAACATACTGGGTAGAGAAAAATGTTAGGGAAATTGAAGCCGCGGGGGGCAGGCCGAGGCGGAAATGAAAGCCACTTTGGGATTCTCAAGTTAGCCCGGGAATAGGGGGCGAAAAGTTGAAACCAGAAGCTGAAACGTAAGCCAGGTTGGGATCCGTCTGATTAGCCTGGGGAGCAAAGGACGGGAAGCCAAACCGTGGGGCGGAGACGTAAGCTGGGTTGAATTCGTCAGGCTAGCCCGGGGAACTTAGATTGAATGCTAGTGGCGGACACGCAAGCTACGCTGTGTGACTCACGGAAGCCGCCGCGTGCAGAGAGAGCACGGGGCGTGAATAGATAGGGAACGGGGCTGGCGCGAGGCCGTGGTTCAGACGCGAAAGGGCTAGTGAGAGACCGCGGAGTGTGCACGCGAAGCCGAGCCGTGCAGATGAGAGAGGCGCGGGCTGAAGCGGCTCAGAGCCGGCGAGGCGCCGAGAAGCAGCCTCGGGGCGGAGCCCGCCGGCGGGGCGAGGTGCCGGGAAGCTGTGCGGAGCCGTGAAGCTGCCGGCAGGGCGAGGCGCCGGGAAGCCGCAGGGATAAGAGAAACAGAAGTTTAGAAGTAAGATGAGAGAAATAGGAATGCTGGAAGATAGAAGTAAAATGGGAGAAATAGGAATGCCCGGAGATAGAGAAATAGAGAAATAGAAAGGCCTCCCCTCAACATGGCAATGAGAAAGCTTGGATTCGGTCTGCCTGATTAAGTGAGGCGATGAGCACCTACGGGCGGCTAGCAGCTTATGCGCCGCAGGTCACTGAAGACAGGCACGAATTAACATCAGTAAGGCCTCCCCACAATACAACGCAGCCCCCGAGAAAGCCGGCCGGCGGTGTGCCGCTCCCCTGCGGAAGTGGGGAAAGCGGCCAGGGGGAACTGCCCTTCCACGGAGGTGGAAGGGATAGTAGCCAACCCGGGAAGAACCAGCAGCAAACCCGGGGAGGGCCGAGCAGACGAAAGAACAGCGCAGGGTCCTGTGTTGCTCCTCCATGAAGAGGGGGAGCGACATAATGGTGCCGTGACTCGGATATGAAGCCTAGGCAGGACTTAGTGTCATTCCCCCATGAAGACGGGGAGCGACATAATGGTGCCGTGACTCGGATATGAAGCCTAGGCAGGACTTAGTGTCGTTCCCCCATGAAGACGGGGAGCGACAATGCTCTTTTCATTTCCTTATAATTTCCTTCTAATAAAATTTTCTTCTAATATATAGCGAAGAGCAAAATAATTCTGTCAAATGGTAGATTTATTTTTCTTTTTTGAGGAATGATCATTCTTTTCCCCATAACAGCTATACTAATTCATGTTTTCACCCTCCATGTGTGAGGATTTTCTTTTCCAATATCATCTCTAGGATTTGTCCTTTTTTGTCTTTTTGGAATAAGATGATAGGATATTGGGTTTTTGTTTTTTAATCAGTTTATTTGTCTATTAAAGATTTATTTATTTGAAAGGTGGAGTTACAGAAGGAAAGACACCATCTGCTGGCTCATACCCCAAAGATTTGCAACAATTGTGGCTGGGGCAGGCTGAAGTCAGGAGCTTCATTTAGGTCCCCTACATGAGAGGCAGGGGCCGAGTCCTTGGTCCATCTTCTGCTTTCCCAGGTGCATTAGCAGGGAGCTGAATTGGAAATGGATTAGCTCGAATTCAAACTGCAACTCACATGGAATGGTGGCATCACAGGTGGCAGTTTAACCCATTTTGCTGCAATGCCAGCCCCTGTGTGAATTTAATTCCTCAAAAAGTGGTCATTAGTTTTGCATCCATCTCACTTCCTTTCCTTTCTGTTATTATTCAACTTATTGGAGTCTTATTTTTGTCCCCACTATTCCTCTCAAATTGGTCTTCCCAAGGTCATTAGTGATATCTGTGTTGGTTACATGCAATGTATGCTTTAAATTCCTCATTTACTGAGTGCACATCATTCACATAGCACTTCACTGAAGTTCTACTATGCACCAAATCCTCTTCTAAGCACAGAATACAGGCCACTTCTCTCTTAGGAGTTAATATGACAATATGCTAACAGGAAAATGTAAAATATAGTTTCCTTAAGAATAAGTAGCATTATGAAAGTGAAGCAGAGGGGCCGGCACTGTGATGTAGTGGGTAAAATTGCTGCCTACAGTACTGGCATCCCACATGGGTGCTGGTTCGAGTCCTGGCTGTTCAACTCTGCTATGGGCTGGGAAAGCAGTGGAAGATGGCCCAAGTGCTTGGGTCCCTGCACCCATATGGAGGACCTGGAGGAAGCTCCTGGATTCCAGTGTTGGATCTGTGCAGCCCCAGCTGTTGCAGCCATTTGGGGAGTGACCCAGCAGATAGAAGACCTCCCTCCCTATTTCTCTCTGCATAACTCCAACTTTCAAATAAATAAATCTATAAAAAATATAACATGAAGTGTCTTGGCTTTCCATGCCTGAAATACTCTCATGGGCTTTTCAGCCAGATCCGAGTGCCTTTAGGGCTGATTCTGAGGCCAGAGTGCTATTTAGGACATCCGCCATTCTATGAGTCTGCTGAGTATCTCACTTCCCATGTTGGATCACTCTCCCCTTTATTTATTCTATCAGTTAGTGTTAGCAGATACTAGACTTGTTTATGTGCTCCCTTTGACTCTTAGTCCTTTCATTATGATCAATTGTGAACTGAAATTGATCACTTGGAATAGTGAGATGGCATTGGCACATGCCACCTTGATGGGATTGAATTGGAATCCCCTGGTATGTTTCCAACTCTACCAATTGGGGCAAGTCAGCCCGAGCATGCCCCAAATTATACATCTCTTCCCTCTCTTATTCCCACTCCTATGTTTAACAGGGATCACATTTCAGTTAATTTTCAACACTTAAGAATAACTGTGTGATAATTACAGAATTAAACCAGTCATATTAAGTAGAACAGACAAAAAAAATACTAAGAGGGATAATGTATTAAGTTGTCCATTAGCAGTCAGGGCTATGCTGATCAAGTCACCATTTCTCATAGTGTCCATTTCACTTCAGGAGGTTTCCTTTTTGGTGTTCAGTCAGTTGTCACCGATCAGGGAGAACATATGGTATTTGTCCCTTTGGGACTGGCTTACTTCACTCAGCATGATGTGTTCTAGATCAGCCCTAAAGGCACTCGGATCTGGCTGAAAAGCCCATGAGAGTATTTCAGGCATGGAAAGCCAAGACACTCTGGCAAAAAGATCTCTGTGAGTGAGATCCCAGTGGAAAGAACAGGTCTTCAAAGAGGGAGGTGCCTTTCTCTGAAGGGAGGAGAGAACCTCCACTTTGACTATGACCGTGTCTAAACAAGATAAGAGTCGGAGAACTCCAGGGGCTTCCATAGCCTTGGAAACTCATGACTGGTGCATAGGGAGATTACTGATGCCATAGACAGGAGTGTCAATTTGTAAAGTCAACAACAGGAGTCACTGTGCACTTACTCCTCATGTAGGATCTCTGTCCTTAATGTGCTGTACACTGAGGCTTAATGCTATAACGAGTACTCAAACAGTATATTTCACTTTGTGTTTCTATGGGGGTGCAAACGATTGAAATCTTTACTTAATGTACACTAAACTGATCTTCTGTAAAAAAAAAAAAAAAGAAAGAAATTATCAATTCCCAACTTGACTCTCACTGGGATTAAACATGACAATAGGTCTGATCTGATTTCATCATCATTTAAAAAAAAATCATCTATTATTTTTCACTTTATGTTTCTGTGTGGGAGCAAACTGTTGAAATCCTTTACTTAAGGTATGCTAAGCTGATCTTCTGTATATTAAGATAATCGAAAATGAATCTTGATGTGAATGGAAGGGGAGAGGGAGTGGGAAAGGGGAGGGTTGTGGGTGGGAGGGACTTTATGGGGGGGAAGCCATTGTAACCCATGAGTCGTACTTTGGAAATTTACATTCATTAAATAAAAGATAAAAAATAATATAACATGAAGTGGAGTAAAGAGATTGAGAACAAAGTGGTTTGGAAGGCAGCACACATTTCTTAGCTCCCTCCTCAAACACTGCACTCCCACCATTCATCACCTCTCATCTCCTTGGCTTTTCTCTATCATTTCAATTACTCTGTTTCAGTTCATTTGCCATTTCTTCTGCCTAAAATTAGATGTGGATATTGCTCAGGTGTTTACCATTGCAGTGCTTGTCCTCATACTTTACAAATATGTGTAGTGCCTGGGTAAACTCATCTACTCCTCATGACTTAATACTTATTATTATGTTAAAGAAATTTACATTTCTCCTGAACACAGAACTCATATGCAACTATGACCATCACAGGTTCCTCAAAAGCAATATCAGAAAAATTAAAAGTAAAATTTGCATTCCCTTTGTTAAAGCTTATCTCAGAATATATCACTGACATTCTTTTTTTTAATATTTTTTTCATTTAGTAAATATAAATTTCCAAAGTCCAGTTAATGCATTACAATGGCTTTCCCCCTCCCATAATTTTTTTTTGACAGAGTGGACAGTGAGAGAGAGACAGACAGAGAGAAAGGTCTTGCTTTTTCGTTGGTTCACCCCTCAATGGCTTCTGCGGCTGGTGCACCACGCTGATCCAATGCCAGGAGCCAGGTGCTTCCCCTGGTCTCCCATGTGGGTGCAGGGCTCAAGCACTTGGGCCATCCTCCACTGCACTCCTGGGCCATAGCAGAGAGCTGGCCTGGAAGAGGGGCAACTGGGACAGAATCAGGTGCCCCAACTGGGACTAGAACCCAGTGTGCCGGTGCCGCAAGGTGGAGGATTAGCCTATTGAGCCACGGCACCGGCCACAGTTATCTTTCATTATTCACTTTTTTTCATTATTCACTGCCCTGCAACTTGATTCATTCTTGTTTTTTTCTGGGTCCTGTGGAATGGTAGTAGGTTGCTTCTGGGATATCCTTTTTTGTGTTAGTAGATACTTGGTCATCTAAAATCATAGTTTTTAGTTTCTATATTTCTCTGCTAATCATGAGGACCTTCCAGATGACTGCAGAAAACACTGGCAGAAATGAGGATGTATTAATTTGCTAACAAAATACCACAGAGAATATGATTTAAATCATGGAATTTTACATCTGAGAGTTGCAGAGGTTGAAAATATCAGATCAAGGTCCTAATAGGCTTGATTTTTCCAGAAGCCTTTCTCCTGATGTTATATATATCATTTGACCTGCTTAAAAGCACTTTCTTCAGATAGAGTCACATTGGTGGTTAGCACTTCAATGTTTGAGTTTTAGGGAGGCAGATTTCAATCCATAACAGCAAAAGGGGCCCTGTGGTCTGCCTGATAGACAGCCAACTCTGGGGAGGACAGAAATTTTGAAATGAGTGTAGGATTTCTTACAGTATTACTTTCAGTACTAACTCCATCAAAAGTTGTGCATTCATGTACACACAAACAAAAATACCTATATACATTAGCGCATTCTACAGTGGAAGTGCCTGATGGTTGTGTACAGGTAACATCAATATAATGCTTCATAAGATGGCATATTAGCAGGCATTAAAAAGAAGAGAATTAGAATAACAAAATCTGCAGTTATATATATATATATATATATGATAGTCAATATTTATAATTGCTAAAAGATGAATACTGATGTTTGGAAAATAAAAGCTAAACCTTACCTTACAATATTGTAGCCTAGTCTACATAAAAGACATCTTCCTAAAACCTGTCACTGGCCCACACTGTGTCATAGTAGAATTAAGCCTCCACCTGCAGCACCAGGATTCCATGTGGGCACCAGTTTGAGTCCCTGCTTCTGCACTTCCAATCCAGCTCTTTGCTAATGGCCTAGGAAAGCAGTGGAATATAGTATGAATGCTTGGGCCCCTGCACCCACATGGGTGACCTGGAGGAAGCTGCTGACTCCTGGCTTCTGACACCTGGCTTCAGATTGGCCCAGCTCCAGCCATTTTGGCCACTTGGGGGGTGATCCTGTGGGTAGAAGACCTCTCTCTCTTTCTCTTCATCTCTATATCTGTAACTCTGCCTCACAATAAATATTTTTATATTCTTTGCACATTTTAAATTTCTGATACTCTAAACTAGCACAGGACTACATTATACATTGGAAAGATACATTCAAAAATTATAAATCTAGTGTATTGTAACCAATTTTTAACAAATACTTCTGATTTTCTCAGCATTATGTACTAAATTAATGACATAATGAGTCATTGTAAGTTTTTCAGCTCTTTGAAAGGCAGTGCTATAAAGTGACAGAGGGAGAGATTGATCTTCCTTCTGATTTGTTCACTCCTCAAATGGCTGCAATGACTGTGGCTAGGCCAGACTGATGTCAGGAGCTAGGGTCTTCTTCCAGGTCTCTCACATGGGAGCAGGAGCTGAAATAATTTGAGTCATCCTGTGCTGCTTTCCCAGACACATTTGCAGGGAACTGGATCAGTTTGGAGCATTAATGTCTATGATACTCTCCTTGCAGTTAGAAGAATTAGAATGCATCTCGATTATGGGTGGGCCAAGTACAGCAGCTTCCAATTGTCCAAGGTGTGGACTAGATGGGTTCTAAGAAAGTTTGTTAAAATACTTATTAATAATAACTCTCAGTTTAAGCTTTTCTTACCAAATTTTCATGTTTCCTGATGTTAATATCTATGGGAAAATTGGGTCTCTGGATTGCAATGGATGAAAGCATCCAGACTAACAGTAATAAGGTCAACAGGCAGCAGAATGGTGTCCTCTGAACTTAAATAGCTTTTCTTGTTTGTTAGAGGGTGACCTACTGTGTTACCCTGAGACACTCACATAGACGGTAGATACTGGAGCCGAAGTAGAGTATGCCACATTTTGGTCCATCCTACATATATTTTTTAAGGTTTTATTTATTTGACAGCTACCATTCAGACAGTGAGAGGAAGAGAAAGAGAGAAAGGTCTTCCATACACTGGTTCACTCCCCTAATGAATGCAACAGCTGGAGATGGACAGATCCTAGACCAGGAGCCAGGAGCTTCCAGGTCTCCCAGATAGGTGCAGGGGCCCAAGGCCATCTTCTCCTGCTTTCCCAGGCTATTGCAGAGGGCTGGCTGGGAAGAGGACCAGTGGGGACTAGAACTAGTGCACATATGGGATGCTGGCACTGCAGGTGGAGGTATACACCACTGCACCACAGTGCCGGCCCCAGTCCATCCTTTATTAAGGAGACCTCAGTAACCATGCTCAAGTTTTACTGTCCTATATTCATGGCCAAAGTCCTAGCAGACAACATGGTTTGGAGAATTGTAAGCACAAGGTGTGTAGACTTCATTTCTCATACAGCACAGTTAATAACAAGGTTCCAAGAGGGGAAATTACTTGCATCATAGTCCTTGAGAACTAATAATCATCACAGGTGATCTAAAGAATTTAGAAGGTTTGTGAGCCCCTAGAATGAAAAAGTCACTGAGAGCACAAGGACAGTGCCTAGAGTTTATTTTGATGGATTTTAGCCCCTTTCATTGGAGGGAGGCCCATATAAGCTGGACTGATTTGTAGCATCAGTGACAATTAATTTTGTAAATGAGATATGCATTGTACTAAAACCCAAGTAGGATGATTAGGCTTGTATGTGCTTGAGAAGTGTGTCAAATTGTCTCATTCAGGGAGCTTGTCATCTATGTGTTGCATGCTTGTGTTCCTGATAAGTGGTGGTTGTGGTTAATTTCTTTGCAAAAATTCTGTTTGATGGCAAAGTCAATGAGGAGTCCATGTATATCTCAGATGTCTTTTCAAGGTGAAGGCAAACTGAGACTGAGAGGCTTTTGGAAAAACTTTGAACAAAACACATTTGCCACACTTGTAATAGTTAAGACACATCATTTATCTATTGAGATGCATCAGATATGTTAACATTACATATAAGGTACATTAGACATGGTGGGTGGCATACAGCAGTATGAGTTTGGTAATCTATTATGAGGTGATATATTTTTTTACTGGATGTAGCAGGTAAAAGTGGGTTACCTAATGAGGTACACCTGGAATAATCTCCTTTTTGTTAAATAAATCTGAGGTAATAAATGTCAGTGTAAGAAGACATTGAGTTTTCTTTTATTGAGCCATCTTGGTTATTTTAATCTGGGATCTGTGAATTCTCATTTTCTCTAGCCAAGTTGCAACTTAAAAACTTAATTTTATTCCTCATCATGTTGGACTAACTCTGCTATGTCTGGGATTTTTTAGTACATCTGACAATCGGAAATTTAGACAATACTATAGTTAAAATGAGATGTACCAAGTAAAGTATTTATTTTTCTTCTGATACGTATTTTGGAATTCTTCTAAAATTCCTTGTTAAATTTAGTTGAATCCCTGGTTAAGATTATTGGAGCCACTCTACTGAGTACACCTATAAAACTTTGCTAATAAATGCATATAGAACCTGGGAAAGTTGATGTATATCTTATGCTGTAGAGACATCAGATGGAACATCTTTTTTATCCTTTTTCATTATAAAATTTAAAAACAAATTTTAGGTTTTCAATAGGATCAAATTATGTACTTTTCAGAAATGTATACATGCAGACAACATAATTTATGTATTTTACATTTACCTTATTCAGATTTTTAAAAAGATTTACTGAGATTGCTGCTGTGATATAGCAGGTCAAGCCCAGCTCTGGCCGTTGTGGTCAGTTGGGAGTGAACCAGTGGGTGGAAGGTGTCTCTGTCTCTGCTTCTCCCTATCTATAACTCTTCCTCTCAGATAAATAAATAAAGAAATCCTGTAAATATTTAAAAACAAAAAACAAAGAAGACTGACCTCCTTCTAGTTGCAGAATCAAGTCACTGGAAGTTAATTACCAGCTCAGAGATGATACAGAAATTTGAGCAGCACAATTCATACATTACATATAGAAAAAATTGGGGGCCAGCACCATGGCTCACTTGGTTAATCCTCCACTTGCGGTGCCAGCATCCCATATGTTTGCCGGGTTCTAGTTCCAGTTGCTCCTCTTCCAGTGCAGCTCTCCACTGTGGCCTGGAAGGCAGTGGAGGTCGGCCCAAGTGCTTGGGCCCCTGCACCCACATGGGAGACCAGAAGGAAGCACCTGGCTCTTGGCTTTGGATCGGCATAGCTCTGGCCATAGCAGCCATTTAGGGGGTGAACCAATGGAAGGAAGACCTTTCTCTCTGTCTCTCACTGTCTAACTGTATCTCAAAAAAAAATGTTTAAAAAAATTGACCAACAGCTGTGGGCCAAGAGTCAGTGCCTGATGACACTACCACTCAAATCCTCAAGAACTTGATCATAATTTCATGTCCCTTCTAATTTATACAGGAAAAGGAGTAAAAGCAGGAGGTCCACACACCTGTATATCTGTCTCTCTTCCTAATTCATGGGGGAAACCACAAATTATGTGCAGATCTCAAAAAATAGTGTTTTGTTAAATACTAACTAAATGGAGAGTTGAGGGTTGTGGGTGGGAGGGAAGTTATTGGGGGGGGGAGCCATTGTAATCCATAAGCTGTACTTTGGAAATTTATATTCATTAAATAAAGTTAAAAAAAATAATAGATTAATTTCAGGAATTTTTGGTTAAAGAGTTACCAAGAAGTGCAATTCCAAGTATTCATGAAGGTTTTAGAAGGCACTCACCCTGATTTCCAGCAATATTAATCCACTAAATGTATTGAAATAAGTTTCCTCACTGTGAAATATGATGTATTTATGGGCAAAAAATTGTCGTAGTAGGTAAGATCAAGCATCATTTAATGTATTAAAAATGGGTTGTTCAGGAACATTAGTATCTTTGAATATTTTAAGTTAAAAAGAGTCCTAGAAGTCTTTTCCTGAGTATCTGTAAGAATATATGATAATTGGGGGGGGGGGGGAGTAGTGCTTTGGTGCAGCAAGTTAAAGCCCTAGCCTGCAGCACTGACATCCCATATGTGACCGATTTGAGTCATAGCTGCTCCACTTTTGATCCAGCTCTCTGCTATGGCCTGGGAAATTAGTAGAAGTTGACTCAAGTCCTTGGGCCCCTGCAGCTGCATGGGAGACCCAGAATAAGCTCCTGGCTCCTGGCTTTTGCTTAACTCAGCTCTGTTTGTTGCAGCCATTTGGGGAATAAACTAGCAGATGGAAAATGTCTCTCTTGCTCTACCTCTCTCTGTAACTCTGTCTTTCAAATAGATAAAATTATAAAAAAAAAAAAACAAGAAAAATGTGAGGTTTTTAGAACCATATTTGAATTATGATAAATTTATATACAATTCCCAAGAATTCTTTCCACATTTGAATTTCTCCACTTATACTATGTTTCTTTTGGTTGTAAATATGTCAACATTAATGAGGAATTGATTATTATGTGGGTATCTCTTGTGGTTAGACAAGTTCTGATGTATCCCCTCCATGTCCAAGGAGGCTAATTCTCCAGCCGATATATGGATCATCTTCATTGCTTCCTAATGGAGGCATGCATTGGTATCTGGGAATCTAGCCTCATCTGCCCATGATGGCAGCAGGTCAGGACCATGGGAAATCTCTGGCCTCCTTCTCAGCATGTGCCATTCCAACCACTCCCACCATCTTCACAGAATTCCTGACTCTGGGGCTTTCCTCATATTGCTCAAGAACTGTGTGGTTGGTTTCTGTGTCTGTGGACGTTAGTGTGAGGTTGAAAGGAACCTTGGAGAGCAGGACAGGTGTCTGTCTCTTGGTGGCATAGGTGACAGTCATAGATCTGAGGTGTTAAGTTATGTCATTCAGGTGCACCCTGTAGATATTGGCTGGCCTAGGAAGGGACACCAATGCCACATCCTCAGTTCTGGAGCTGGAGAAAGGGTGAATAAGGTTGAGATTTTAGATATTTTTGTCAAAAATTGGTGCACTGAAAGAAGACCAATGTGTCTCCAGTTGTACAGAGGCAGCTACAAAAGTTCTGTAGAAAGACTGTTTCATCCAGGGCCAGCACTGTGGTGCAGTAGGTTAATCCTCTGTGTGGGGTGCCGGCATCCCATATGGACACCATTTCTAGTCCCGGCTGCTGTTCTTCGTATCCAGCTCTCTGCTGTGGCCTGGCAAAGCAGCAGAAGATGGCCCAGGTGCTTGGGCTCCTGCACCTGGGTGGGAGCCCAGGAAGAAGCACCTGACTACTGGCTTCAGATCAGCACAGCTCCATCCATTGTGTCCATTTTGAGAGTGAACCAATGGAAGGAAGACATTTCTCTCTGCCTCTCTCTCTCACTGTCTGTAATTCTACCTGTCAAATAAATAAATAAAATTTTTAAAATAAGAAAGAAAGTCTGTTTCATCCAAGATGGCAATGTGATGGAGCTGGGTGTTCAGGCCATTTGAGATGAAACCTGTATGGGTGACTGTCGATTGTAGCTCTGTCACTGTTTAGCTGTCTGTAAGATGAGTGCATTAACACTGCTACTGAAATGTCCCTGCATTTCCTGAGATATCTTTGTGAGGTGTGTGCAGGCTGACTTACACTATGTGGCAGTTGCATTTTTGGGGTTTCATGGTGTATCTTCTACTAAAATGTCTGTTTTCCTGCATTGTGTAGCCTGCCTTGCACTACTCTTTCCAGGTTACAGAACTTTATACAAGACGTAGTTTGCAAAAATGTGGAAGTTTGGATACTCTGTGATGATCCCATTTGCAGAGAGAGAGACAGACCTGGGAGACCAGGAGGAAGCACCTGGCTCCTGACTTCGGATCAGCGCAGTGCACTGGCCACAGCGGCCATTGGAGGGTGAACCAATGGCAAAAGAAGACCTTTCTCTCTGTCTCTGTCTCTCTCTCTCACTGTCCACCCTGCCTGTACAATTAAATAAATAAATAAATAAAGTTTATAAGTAGAATAATTATAGAAAAAGCAAAAACTGCTTCCTATTCTTTCTTGAATCTCCTCCCTTATTAAAAATATTTATGAGATTGATATAAAAAGAAGTTGTTGGAGTGAGAGAAAGCTAGAGAGCTCCCAAGCACTTATTCACTGCCTAAATAATCATATCAAGCAGGAATGGGGCACAACTGAAGCCAAGAGTCAGGAATGGAATCTAGGCCTCCCTCTTGGTTGTCACCACCATTGTTTCCCAGTTATGCATTAGCAGGGAGCTGGAAACTGGATCTGGCACTGAAATCTAACTTTGGAAATTTGATGCTGAGATGGGGTATCTGAGCTGGCTTCATAAACACTAAGATAAATGCCTAATGTCTCTTTTAAAATATTTTTTTCCTCTGCCATAATTGCATTGACTGTGCATGGTGTTTTCCTGGAAATTCTTCTCTGTTCAATCTCTTCATAGCTTCCCTGATGGTTTCTTGTCTTTTTCCCTGAATACTTCTACATTCTTCTGAACATTGCTCATTCCAGAGTGAATGTTGTCCCCCTTTCAACCTACTGTGCAATTGCCCTTGACATATTCTGGCCTTTGTGAACAGAAATTCCTGTTTCCCTCCAGCTTGGGCATTTTTCCCAGCCTTTATACCGTATGTTTGACCCCCTGTTGAATGCTTCTGTGTGGCTGTCCAAATGCTCAACAAATCTGAAATGAAATGGCATCCTTCCTTCTTCTGCATACGCATGCAGAAGTTGTACAACTGCCATTTTTTGTTATGTGACAGAGTTGACATGTTGACTGGGAGTGTTCTATCACAGATGATGATAGCATTTGAAGACCTGGCTGTGTACTTTACCTGGGAGGAATGGCAGAACATGAACCAAGCTCAGAAAATCCTGTACAGGGATGTGATGCTGGAGACCTACAGTAGCCTGTTCTCCTTGGGTGAGTGACACTCATCACATGCCCAGTGGTAATGTTTTCCCACTATTTGACAAATAAGTGAGCACTATTTATAAACTTTATAAATGAGGGACAGGAATAGAATGTCAGTCCATGAAGAATCTAATTATATACCATCTGAGAAGGAATTCAAATTGGAAAATTGGCTGCATAGCTCCTGGACCACTGTTCACCTTTAACTAACCCAAGATAGTGATTTCACAAAGTGTTACCTTATTTCCATTACTAGGGCACTGCATGACCAAACCTGACTTGATCTTGAAGTTGGAGCAAGGAGCAGAGCCCTGGATGGGGGAAGAATGCCTACATCATAGCCTTCCAGGTCAGTGTGTACATAATGGGAAGGGAGGCCAAAGTAGAATCATTACAGCAGATGTTGAGTGGTGCTCTTTCTATTAATTTTTTCCAAGTCTTCAGACACAGTTATTCTACAATATCTATGGAGATCAGTATCTCTGGTAAAGGCAAAGGAAATGAAGTTTTATATGTAAATCAGCAACTGATCAAAATCTCCAGAATTGCATATTATCACAGAGGAGTGTTTATGTAAAAAGTGAAAGGAGGTCACTAGGGATGACAATTTCACAATGAGATAGAAATAAATTTTCAAGAAATTGAGCAGATTCTGGTCTGCAGAAACAAATTCTTTAAATTGCTTGTGAATGTATACCGAAGGTGGTATATTGGGACTTTCTGTAACTGTTGTAGTTCTCAGAGGCTGAGGATATCAGGTTGCCTTAGAAATATCGGAAACTGTAATAGAGTGCAGATAAAACAGTTTTTCATTAGAAAAATCCCACAAATGCTGTTTCCCTGGGGAGATAGAACATGAGATGACCACAGATGCAAATCTTGTCCCTTAAATGTGATCCTGCTTGGAATACAGACACATTAAACTCTTCTCCACCTGCAATAAAATGATCCAGTAAAAGTTTCCCATATTGATGTTTGAAATATCCAAGTACAAAACAGACATTTTTATAAAAATGAACTGGAATGAATAGGACAAGGAAAAATTGATTTCTTGGCAATAGGTGATTATTTTTACCAAACATATGTCCTATCTTTAAAATCTTATATAGTTGTTTCACCTTTGTGAAAGGCAGAAAGTCAGTGAGAGGAGAAACAGTGAGAAAGAGATTTCCTATTAGCTACCTCCCCAGATACCTGCAGCAGTTAGGTCTGACTGATTTGAAGCCAAAAGCCTGGCATTCCAACTATTCTAATCTGATGTATCACAGGGTCCCAAGCACAAGAGCCATTATCTCCTGCCCCCTGGTATACATTAGTAGAGAGCTGTATTTGAAGCAGAGTATCCTGGGCTTAACTTGGCACTGTTTTTGGATGCAGACATTCCAAGTAGTGACTTGTATTCATTTTGTTAATTCTATCCCTCTTAAATACAAGTTACTTCATTCCTTTTACATGAGTATGCCAGGAGAAACAATTATATTTGATTTATTGACAGCACTGTTTTTTTTCTCACTTCAGTTGCCATGAAAAGGGATGACCTGATTAGGAAAATCCCGGAATGTCAGGACAAAAATCTGAATCAGAATGTTATGAAAAACAAAAAGACATCAACTCCCAAGATAATTGAATTAAGAAAAACTCTTCATTTAAGTTCAAACCATATTCCAAAACTGAGTATCAAAAAGAGAATCTATTCAGAAATGAAACCTGAAGAATACAATATATGTCACAATGTGCATCCCCACTGTGGGGCTGATCAACTACAAACTGAAGAAAAATTTGATGCTACTAAGGTACCTGGGAATGCTCTCCAGATCTGTGAGGCTCTTAATCAACAACACAAAATTCAGACTGTGCAACAGGCATTTGAACCAATTGGAAAAGGGAACGTCTTCAAAAGGAAAAATATATTTTGTAAATCTGAGAGGCATTTTATGGTAGAAAGTAATAAGTCAACTGCCACTATTGGCAAGACAACTCAAATGGAACAAGATTTCCATAAAAATTCTAACCTCAGTATGCATCAACAAAGTCCCAGAAGAGAGAAAGTTTATGAATATACTAGTTCTTTGGAACCTGTCATTGACCAATCACCTCTTAAAATAAATCATAGACCACATATAGGGAAGAAACCCTATGCATGTAAGCCTTGGGGAAAATCATTCAGTTATAAATTCTGCCGTGCAATTCATTACGGTACTCACATAGTGGAAAACTCTCATGTGTTTAATGAACATGGAGAAGCCACTTACCAGAAGTCACATCTCATAAATCATCAGAGAAATCACACAGGAGAGAAACCTTATGAATGTAATGACTGTGGAAAAACCTTTGGCCGGAAGTCATACCTCATAAATCACCAGAGAATTCACACAGGAGAGAAACCTTATGAATGCAATGACTGTGGTAAAGGCTTTGTCCGGAAGCCAAACCTCATAACTCATCAGAGAATTCACACAGGAGAGAAACCTTATGAATGCAATGACTGTGGTAAAGCCTTTGTCCGGAAGCCAAACCTCATAACTCATCAGAGAATTCACACAGGGGAGAAACCTTATGCATGCAGTGACTGTGGAAAAGCCTTTGGCCAGAAGTCACATTTCATAAATCATCAGAGAATTCACACAGGGGAGAAACCTTATGAATGCAGTGACTGTGGTAAAGCCTTTGGGAAGAAGTCACACCTCATAAATCACCAGAGAATTCACACAGGAGAGAAACCTTATGAATGCAGTGACTGTGGAAAAGCCTTTCGATATAAATCAACCCTCACAAATCATCAGAGAATTCACACAGGGGGGAAACCTTATGAATGTCATGACTGTGGAAAATCCTTTATGTGGAAGTCAGATCTCATCCTACATCAGAGAATTCACATAGGGGAAAAACCTTATGAATGCAGTGACTGTGGTAAAGCCTTTGGCCACATGCCAAACCTCATAACTCATCAGAAAATTCACACAGGGGAGAAACCTTATGAATGCAATGAGTGTGGCAAAGCCTTCATGTGGAAGACAGATCTCATACTACATCAGAGAATTCACAGAGGAAATAAATCTTATGAGTGCCATGACTGTGGAAAAGCATTTGGCCAGAAGTCACACCACATAAATCACCAGAGAATTCACACAGGAGAGAAACCTTATGAATGCAGTGACTGTGGCAAAACCTTTAGCCAGAAGTCAATCCTCACAAATCATCAGAGAATTCACACAGGGGAGAAACCGTATGAATGTAATGACTGTCGAAAAGCCTTTAGCCAGCAGTCAAACCTCATAAGTCATCAGAGAATTCACACAGGGGAGAAACCTTATGAATGTAGTGACTGTGGAAAAGCCTTTAGCCAGCAGTCACACCTCATAAGTCATCAGAGAATTCACACAGGGGAGAAACCTTATGAATGTAGTGACTGTGGAAAAGCCTTTAGCCAGCAGTCACACCTCATAAGTCATAAGAGAATTCACACGGGAGTAACCTTATGAATGTAATGACTGTGGAAAAGCCTTTATGTGGAAGACAGATCTCATACTACTTCGGAGAATTCACAGATGGAATAAACCTTATGAAAGTAATGACTGTGGTAAAGCCTTTGTCCGGAAGCCAAACCTCATAACTCATCAGAAAATTCACACAGGAGATAAACCTTATGCATGCAGAGTGTGGAAAAGCCTTTGGCTAGAAGGCCTACCTCATAAATCATCAGAGAATTCACATGGGGGGAAAACCTTATGAATGCAATGACTGTGGAAAAGCCTTTCTGAAGAAGTCAGCTCTCATCCTATATCAGAGAAGTAACACAGGGGAGAAACCCTATGAATGCAATGACTGTGGGAAACCATTTGGTCACAAATCAAGCCTCATAAGTCATCAGAGAACTCATACAGTGTAGAAAGATTATGAATGTAATGACTGGAAAAGCCTTTCTGAGGAAGTCAGCTCTAGCACCCACATCAGAGAATTCACACAGGGGAAAAACCTGATGAATGTAAAGACTGGAAAAGTCTTTACCCATAAGTCAAACCTCAAAAGGCATCAGAAAAGTCACACAGGGGATAAACCTTCTGAATGCAATGACTTGGAAAAGCCTTTGGCCAAAAGTCAAGCCTTGTAAATAATTAGAGAAGCCATACAGGAGAAACCTTATGAATGTAATGACTGTGGAAAAGTTTTCTTTGCAAATTTCTATGCAATTCAGAACTCAGTGAACATCAAAGAAGTCACAGGAGAGAAACTTTATGATGGCAATGACTGTGCAGAAGCCTCTGTTAATATGACAAACATCACAAAGCATCAGAGAATTCACATGGGGAGAAATGTCATGGATAATGATGGTAGAAAGCCTTTTGTTATAATTTTCAACAAATAAAACATCACAGAATTAACACAGGGAATTTTCCACACAATTGCCTTTTTGTGCAAGTTCCTTTTCATTAAATAACAGAATCCATCAAGGGAGAACAATAAGATTATAATAAGTGTGGATATGCCTTTGGTGCCAATTATACATCATCAAGCATAACAGAATTCACTTGGGAAAAAATCTTATGAATGTAATGACTCAAAGTCTTTTAGCATAACTTAGCCCACATTGCACATCATCAAATTCATACAGGGAAAAAAAACCTTTGAAAGTATTCTTGTGGAAAAGCCTTTACTTAGAAGTCATACCCTATAAGAATCAGAGAATTCACATGGGGGAGAAATCTTATGAATGTAATGAGTGTTGGAAAGCTCTGCCAGAATCTCAGCTTACAACATCAGAATTCACAAAGCGGAGATCTTATGAATGAAATAAATGTGGGAAAGCTTTTTGTCATAGGTCATACCTCATAATCCATCATCTAACTTGAATGGGGAGAGACTTTGAGAATATAATAAGGGGTTGGCCCTGTGGCTCATTTGGTTAATCATCCCCCTGTGGCACTGGCATTTCATATGGGCACCAGGTTCTAGTACTGGTCACTCCTTCCAGTCCAGGTCTCTGCTGTGGCCCGGGAAGGCAGTGAAGGATGGCTCAAGTCCTTGGGCCCCTGCACCAGCATGGGAGACCAGGAGGAAGCACCTGGCTCCTGGCTTTGGATCAACATAGTTTTGGCTGTAGCAGCCATTTGGGGGAGAACCAATGTAAGAAAGATGTTTTTCTCTGTCACTCTCTCTAACTCTATCTGTCATAGAAAGAAAGAGTTAGAGAGGTAGAAAGGGAGGGAGGGAGAGAGAGAGAGAGAGAGAGAGAGAGAAAATGAATGAATATATTATTGAATGTGGAAGAGTTTCCCTTCAAATAATTTAAGTATTAGGACAAAATTTTCTGCTGGAAATCACATCTTATCCAACAGGGACTCATGTAACGGAGAAAGCTTATAAATATTAATAGTGTTAAAAAATTGTTTGTCACAAATTTAGCATACATCAGAGAATTCAGATGGGGGTTTCTTTTTTTAAACTTTTATTTAATAAATATACATTTCCAAAGTACAACTTTTGGATTATAGTGGCTTTTGCCCCACACAACCTCACTCCCACCTTCAACAATCGAACCTCCCACTCCCTCTCCCATCCCATTCACATCAAGATTTATTTTCAATTATCTTTATATACAGATAAATTTAGTATATACTAAGTAATATTTCAACAGTTTGCACCCACACAGAAACACAAAGTATAAAGTACTGTTTGAGTACTAGTTATGCCATTAATTCACGTAGTACAACACATTAAGGACAGAGATCTTACATGGGGAGTAAGTGCACAGTGACTCCTGTTGATTTAACAATTGACACTCATAAATAGATGTCAGTAATCAACCGAGGATCTTGTCATGAGCTACCATGGCTATGGAAGCCTCTTGAGTTCACCAACTCTGATCTTTTTTAGACAAGGCCATAGTCAAATTGTAGGTCCTCTCCTCCCTTCAGAGAAAGGTACCTCCTTCTTTGATGGCTCATACTTTCTGCTGGGATCTCACAGAGATCTTTCATTTAGGTCACTTTTTTTTTTTTGCCACAGTGTCTTGGCTTTCCATGCCTGAAATACTCTCATGGACTTTTTAACCAAATCTGAATGCCTTAAGAGCTGATTCTGAGGCCAGAGTGCTGTTTAGCAGGACATCTACCATTCTATGAGTCTGCTGTGTATCCTACTTCCCATGTTTTATGGTTCCCTCCTTTTTAATTCTATCAGTATTAGCAGACCCTATTGTTTATATGATGCCTTTGACTCTTAGATCTATCATTATGATCAATTATGAACTAAAAGTGATCATTTTGACTAGTGAGATGGCATTGGTACATGCCACCTTGATGGGATTGAATTTGAATCCCCTGGCATATTTCTAACTATACCATTAGGGGTTAGGCCAGTTGAGCATGTGCCAAACTGTACCTCTCCTCTCTTATTCCCACTCATAATTACCAGGGATCACTCTTCTGTTAAACTTAAACACCTAAGAATAATTGTGTGTTAAATAAGGAGTTCAACTAATGGTATCCAGTACAACAAAAAAATACCAAAAGTAATAAAGTAGTAAGATGTCCCTCGAAAGTCAGGACAAGTGGTGATCAAGTCATTGTTTCTCATAGTGTCCATTTCACTTCAACAGGTTTCCTTTTAGGTGCTCGGTTGTCACCGATAAGGGAGAACATATGATATTTGTCCCTTTGGGATTGGCTTATTTCACTCAGCATGATGTTTTCCAGATTCCTCCATTTTGTTGCAAATGACTGGATTTCACTGTTTTTGACTGTTGTATAGTATTCTATAGAGTACATGTCCCATAATTTCTTTATCCAGTCTACTGTTGATGGGCATTTGGGTTGGTTCCAGGTCTTAGCTATTGTGAATTAAGATGCAATAAATATTAAGGTGTAGATAGTTTTTTTGTTTGCCAATTTAATTTCTTTGGATAAGTTCCAAGGAGTGGGATGGCTGGTTTGAATGGTAGGGTTATATTCAGGTTTCTGAGGAATCTCCAGACTGACTTCCATAGTGGCTTGACCAGTTTGCATTCCCACCAACAGTGGGTTAGTGCCCCTCTTTCCCCACATCCTCACCAGCATCTGTTGTTGGTAGATTTCTGAATGTGAACCATTCTAACTGGTGTGAGGTGAAACCTCATTGTGGTTTGATTTGCATTTCCCTGATTGCTAGTGATCCTGAATAATTCTTGATGTGCCTGTTAGGCATTTGGATTTCCTCTTTTGAAAAATGTCTATTGAGGTCCTTGGCCCATCTCTTAAGTGGGTTGTTTGTTTTGTTGTTGTGAAGTTTCTTGATCTCTTATTTTTTCTTCTTCTTCTTTTTTTTTTTTTTTTAGACAGGCAGAGTTAGATAGAGAAAGAGAAAGTTCTTCCTTCCATTGGTTCACCTCCCAAATTGTCACTATAGCTGGCGCACTGTGCCGATCCAAAACCAGGAGCCAGGTGCTTCCTCCTGGTCTCCCATGCTGGTGCAGGGCCCAAGGACTTGGGCCATCCTCCACTGCCTTCCCAGGCTACAGCAGAGAGCTGGACTGGAAGAGGAGCAACCGGGACTGGAACCCCGAGTGTTGGCAGCACAGGTGGAGGATTAGCCTAGTGAGCCATGGTGCCGGCCAATCTCTTTGTAGATTCTGGTTATTAAACATTTATTGGTTGCATAGTTTGCAAATATTTTTTTCCCATTCTATTGGTTCCTCTTCACTTTCCTACTTGACTCTTTTGCAATACAGAAACTTCTCAATTTGATGTAATCCCAATTGTTAATTTTGGCTTTGACTGACTGTGTCTTTGGGTTTTTTTTCCAAGAAGTTTTGCCTTTGCCCATATTTTGTAGCATTTCTCCAATCTTCCCTAATAATTTGATAGTGTTGGGTTGTAGATTTACATCTTTAATCCATGTTGACTGAATTTTTGTGTAAAGTATAAGGTAGGGATCTTGCTTCATGCTTCCACATGTGGCAATCCATTTTTCCCCGAACCATTTGTTGAATAGACTCTCCTTGCTCCAGGAATTAGTTTTAACTCCTTGATCAATTAAAAGTTGGTTGTAGATGTTTGGATTGATTTCTGGTGTTTCTATTCTGTTCCATTGGTCTATCCATTTGTTTCTGTACCAGTACCATGCTGTTTTGATTACAGTGCCCTGTAGTATATCCTGAAATCTGGTATTGTGATGCCTCCGGCTTTGTTTTTGTTGTACAAGATTGCTTTAGCTATTCGAGGTCTCCTGTGTCTCCATATGAATTTCAGCATCATTTTTTTACAGATCTGAGAAGAATTTCATTGATATTTTGATTGGAATTGCATTGAATCTGTAAATTGCTTTTGGGAGAATGGACATTTTGATGATATTGATTCTTCCAATCCATGAGCATGGAAGAATTTTCCATTTTTTGGTATCCTCTTCTATTTCTTTAAGGTTTTGTAATTCTCATCATAGAGATCTTTGACATCCTTGGTCAAGTTTATTCCCAGGTATTTGTTTTTGTAGCTATTGTGAATGGGATTGATCTTAGCAGTTCTTTCTCAGCTGTGGTATTGCCTGTGTACATAAATGCTGTTGATTTTTGTGCATGGATTTTATTACCTGCTACTTTGCCAAACTCTTCTATGAGTTCCATTAGTCTAGTAGAGTTCTTTGGATCCCCTAAATAAAGAATCATATCATCTGTAAAGAGGGATAGTTGACTTCTTCCTTCCCAATTTTTATCCCTTTAATTTCTTCTTGCCCAGTGGGTTTGGCTATAACTTCCAGTACTATATTGAATAGCAATGGTGAAAGTGGGCATCCCTGTCTAGTGTAATGAATGTGGAAGACATTTTCTGGGAATTCAGGCTTGTATGAATATAGAATTCACAAAAGGTCATATTTTTTGAATGCTGTAAGTATGAGCATTCCATTAGCCAGAAATTAGACATCAACAGACTTCAGAGAATTCATCAAGAGAAAAATCAATGTGATGAATGTGAAAAAAATCCTTCTGGTATAAGTCAGTCTTCTATTCACATGAAGAGGCTCAGAAGTGAGAAAACTTGCAAAGAAAGAAAAGTTTTGTGTGACCAGTCACCTCTAGATGGAAAACTGATAACTCACACAAAGGAATAAGCGTATGAATGTAATGGAATTGGGAGTACCTTTACTGTAAAGCAAATTTCCAGAAAACAAGATTACATTTACAGAAAAGTCTCTGAAACTTTGAAGTGTCTGTAGGAATTGTTTTTTTGGAATAATACCTCAGCAAGTGTGATGAATTGCCATGAAGACTGGTTAACCATTCTTGAGAGATTCTTTCTCTTATACTACCTTCATTTTTTAGTTTCCCATTATTATGAATGGAACCAGACAAATGAACTGTGTTTTCATGTATAAAGTTTGCTGACAAATATTCAACACTTGCAGCAGTTGATACAACAGTTATTTCAACAGTTTTTTGAAATGCCATCTTAATCAATTATAAATTTATTTGTTGTACATTAGTTTTGATGTCTGTCCATGATTTTTGCCCAACATTATTGTAGTACAAACGAGTGATGTTGATATAGGGTAAGTTAGATAGTTTAAGTTCATGATCTGGAAGCCACACTTTACCCACTCCATGCTCCTATATCCATCTACCTGTCAATCAGATGACCCCTTCTGCAGGAAATATTTCTCCTTACCCAGAACATGGAGGTGGTACCCTGTGCTTTCTAATCACCTATAAATTTGGGTAAAGAGGAGGTGGGATCTTCTCCTGGAGCAACAGCCTGCAGGGCATGAAAGTCACCTTCATCTTCTCTGGCCCACTCTCCAAAGAAAGTCCTCATGTGCCTCTGTATTTTCTTCACTCAGAACTCAATTTCCACAATATTGCTAAGCTCTCACCTAAATATGTGTTTTTATCATGGAAACTATGAATATTATGTTTGAAAAATTTTACATATGTGCTTATGTTGAAGACTTTGAAATGAGTTAGCGTGGGTTTACCATGTAACCCTGGCTATAATCACAAGTGCCAATAAAGTCACTCATGTCACTCAGCTCCATCACTTCCTAATTCATGACCCTGGACTGCCTCTCTGAGCCTGTTGGATCTCCCCTCCTGCTCAGTGAGGCCTCAAATTAACTAGTTACACACTGCTGAGAAATGGAATCATCACAAAAATGTGGGGATAGCATGGACCATGGCTTTGTTCCTAGTCTGACCCATGAGATCTAGCCACTACCTCCACACCCACTGTCTGCATCACTCATGGAGAAGCAGGGTTCTTCATGGGGACACAAAACATGATACCTTATCATATTCCTAAGACACACCATTGACAGTTCATATTCTACAACTGGTGGATCACATCCCTTTCAAAATTCTGACCTACATACTCCTTTACTTTTTTTCCCACTAGGTTATATGAATCTACCTCCAGTACCTACACCCCCTCAGACTATTATCAGTGGAGGAGACCACCACAACACATCCTCTTATTCAGTATATATGGGAGAACTCATGTCAATGCGAGGTAAAAGTTGCTGCCTTTCTCAAACACTGATCTTGCTGGAGGCTTTGTTTTGGCTGTACCCTGGTAAGGTTAATTGCAATCAGAGGTTTCTCTTTTTTTCTGCAAGACTCCTATATGTTAGCATTAATAGGGTATGATTCCTGTTATAGGGTTGGAGCTCCCATTACCCACCACTATCGTCTCAGACAGGATGTGGCCAAAGACTGCTCAGTGGCTTTTTAGAGATTTTTTTGTTTTGTTTTACTGTTCAATAATACATGTCAGCAATTCCCACAAGAGATTGCTTTTGCAGACAGCTAAGCTATGTGCTTGAGATGGTTATCTACATATGCTTAGGTGTCTCAAGGAATAACCCTATTACTGCAATTTCCTGATTTTATGATGTAAAAACAAAGTAGAGCTGGGAATCAGGGTTCACTTGGGACAGGATTCCAGTCAAGTTTGCACGTGTAATAAGTTCTGTGTCTTTTTTCCCGAATATTTCATGTGTGACTTCATTTTATTTGGTCTCTTTTCTGTAACATTTGGTTTCCTGACCAGGAAGTTGAATGAGCTGGCCCATTGTGCCATTTGTACAGGGGACAAATAGATCAGAGGTGACCACTGCAGGACAGATGACTAGACACCATTTCCAATACTTTTGGAGAGAATCCTCCCTATGCAAAAGCTTGCTGTCACCCTGACCACTGCTGCTCATTCAGACTCACAGAGACTTGGGGCATTTGGACCTGGAAACACCAAATGAGATAAGAATCACCTGTCACCAGAGTCTAAGACATGCCTGACCCTATGGGTGGATGGCAGACTCTCCAAGAAATATTTATTTTAGGTTTCAAGATGGGACTCACCTTTAGAGGGAGGGAATGTTTTACACTCTGAAAGGTGTTTGAATGTATGGCTGCTTTTGCATGCATTGGCAGTTTGAATCTGTTGTCCCCAGTAGAAGCTATGAGTTATGAGTGGGCCTGAAACTGAAGTTCTCTGGTGATCCTCATATGGTCAAGGGTAGTTGGAGTCACATTCTGACATTGCTACAGTGAATTATCACCTAAATTCCAATAAGGAATGTGCTCAAATAGGCATCTGGCTGATCTTTATTGGAGGCACAACTCCCTTGTTTATCCTGTGTCTACAATCATAGTGTGGTTGCATAATGGATGGATCCCTTTCTGTGTTAGACATGTTAAAACATTTTAAAACAGGTTTAGTGAGGATTATGGAATCAAACCAATCTGTGCTACACTTAGAACCTTGTGTTGGTTTGAGTGGCCCACTTTCAGTATTGGCTGGCCCTCAGAGGGAATGAAACATGTTGCCATAGATCAAATAGTCTGAAGAGTCCTTACAGAACATCTCAGATACCCATATCAATTTCCATAGATCAAATCATGGCTGTCCATGGCTTCTTTTGGTCTGGGATCCAAAACATTCTCACTCTGACTCTAGGAAAACCCTCACCAAAGATTTTCCAGGGCAAAACAGTGGAGGACAAAGTCCTGCCACACTCTTACCAATTTCAGTATCCATGCTCCACTAGCAGGGCTTGTGGACACCTAGCCACCCCCAGATCTGTCCGAAGCAATTCTACCTCCTATGGCTCCATGTCTCCCAACTTCCAGTAAATCAATGTCTCTGGGCATCACAGAACAACCTTCTACTAGCCCTACAGATACCATTGAGAAAGACAAGGGCACCCCCTGTCATTGAAGCAGATGGCAATGTTCAGCCAGCAGCTGTCATGATCTACAATCAGGCATTCAACACTACCAACCTTTTAAATTGAAAACATCATATACCCTCTTCCTTGGAGTAACTGCAGGCACTTTAATTTTATTTGAGACCATTTTCCAAACCCATCATCTAACATAGAGGGACTGTCGCCAACACCCCCGACCCTGTTCAATACTGAAGAGAGATGGAGAATTCTCAAGGCCCACAAATGGACTCAAAAACAGTACCCAGCTTGGACATTCCATCCTGACACATAGGTCCCCCAGGTTGTTCCTAGCCAGGCTCCATACTGGAAAGTTTACCAGCCAGAAGAAATAGTCCTCCTAGACCACTACTGAGAGATACTCTTGAGGGGTCTCTGGGTGGCATCCAGAAAGCTCACCACACAGCCAAAATTATAACTGTCATCCAGAAGAGTAATGAGGCACCAGGAGATTTTTATGAGTGGCTAGTTGAGGCATTCAGATTTGTTCCCCTTTCAACCCTGAAGCCCCAGAAAATGAACAGAAGGTCAGCAGCACTTTTGTGCTCAAAGTGCCCCTGACATTCATCAAAAGCTCCAGAAACTCAAGGGCTTTGCAGGCATGAATGCTACTCAGTTTCTGGAAGTGGCAAGCAAGGTCTATGTTAACTGAGACCAGAATTATGATCCGAGGCAGGTGGCACTTAGCCTGCTACACCCCTCTCCAAGTACCAGAACTCTGTTGCCCTGCACCTATAGTAGCAGGGAGGATCAGAGCAGGGGCCCATTGTGTATCTTTAGTGAGGAGGCTTGTCATGTCTGGTACTCTCATGTTCTGGCCATTGCAGTGTTTGACACAGTACGAGGCACTTGGCAATTTACATGAGATTTGAGTGGGGATTCATTATACTAACTTTAACACAAAATGAGAAGGCTTAAAAGTTGTTACAAAATTGTGCTGGTGGAAAATGACTGGTAGGAGGAGGAGGCTCATGGGGACTTGGTACCTTGTCCAAAAGGTGACAACAGTGGCTCATCTGGGTCTATAGCACACTTGGTACAGACATGTCTTCTTCAATCATGGCTTGGAAAAATCAGAGTATCCAGCAATAGCAGTTTTAGATTATTTGTGAGTAGTGAGGGTTTGAGGATGCCGACCCTGGATGCTCTTGACAGGGGGAACTTAACTGTAACAGGGCTGGCAGATCTCCATCATGTCACTGTTGTCTACCACCTCTCCCTCCATGTTCTGTAGCAGTTAGAAGCCACCAGTGTGTCCAGGGTCTGACTGAACTGGTGTTCATTCTCTAGGCAGAAGGCACCATCAGCAGAGTGGGAGGATTCTGGATCCAGATATGTGGGAATAGCACTTTTTATGCCCTGCTGATGTGGGACAGCCATCCCCATGTGTGTAGCCCTGATCTCCTATCTTCTGCTGAGACTGATGACAGTTGATCCCTTAGTGCTGCCTATTGTGTGCTGAGACTGCGGTGACTGTTCCTCGCCACCGCTGGAGAATTAGGCAGGCTCCCCACAGCTTACCTTGACCGAGGAGGGGAAGTACGCCACCCACCACTCAGCCTTCCCCAAACCCGGGGGACAATCAGGCATGGTGTGGAGCCCAGTCGAAGCAGGGTCTCACTTTATTGTAAAAGGGAGGTGTATATATAGCTGAGGTACAGAGCAGATGGTACAGAGCAGATGAGCAGATGCGGGCAAGGGGTGGGGTGTTGAGATGCAAAAGGGTCTTAGCCACTCCTATTATACCACCTTAATGATCCTTAAGCAGAAGCGCCCTGGGGCTGGGGTGTTTGCTACCAGGGATTTGAAACTTAAAGACAGATTTTCAAATTTGAGGCAGGCTCAGGAAGTTCCTCTAGGCCTCTCCGGATTCAGCCTCCCCCACACTGAGACTGTGTAAATTTCTCCCATTCCTTAATATGACCCTGTGGGGGTGAGTGAGCATGTACACTTGGTGTGTCTGTGTTTGGATCATGGGTCTTTGGGCAGTCAGCACTGACCCCAGTATTGGGCAATGGGCCTGCAATGAATGCACCAGACAGATGAATCCTGTGAGTGTGGCAATTTAACTGGTGGCCACCCAATGCCAATTGGGTGAGAAGCTGCCTCTTTGTGGACCAGGGAGGTGAGACGTGGACTTTTTCTATTTAGCTCTCCCTCTGACACTTCTATTGGCTAAGTCACCCTTCCAGGTGTCTAGCTCCTGTCATCCACCTGTCTTTAAGGCTGTCTGTGCCTCTGACCAGATGGATAGGAGCTCTGTAAGGGGAAGTGTATAGTGATTCTTTGGAGCTGTGTGATGTTGAGAGATTTTTCTGCCAACTTCAAAGAGGGCTGGCCTCTGACAGCTGGTGGCTGTGGAGTTTCAAATGATGAGCTGAGGCACAGCCATCTTCATTTGGAGAGAGTTGCTGGATAGCTCCAACCAGTGCTTTTTATTATTTAATCTAGTGTTCAACTAGTAACATAACAATTAGGAACGCACAGCCAGACTAATCACTGTAGAAAAATAACAAGCAGGCACAAACAAGAGAGATAAGTATCGTCTGACATATGTAGAGCTTTTTGGGGGTGAGAGAATGCAAGATTCTCTCCATCTCTCTCTATCTCTGTCTCTCTCTCTTCCCACAACCATGCCTCTAAAATAATTAAGGGCCAGAGCTTGGTACAGTGGGTTAAGTCACTATCTACATTGCTGGAATCCCATATGGATGTCCATCCAATCCTGTACAGCTCCCTGATTATGCACCTAGGAAAGTGGCAGAGAATGGCCTGTGTCCTTGAGCCCCTGCAACTATATGGGAGACCTAGAGGAAGTTTCTGTTCCTGGCTCTTGGTTCAGCCTGGCTCAGCCTCACCTATTGCAACCTTTTGGGGAGTGAACAATTACATAATCATCTCTCTCTCTCTGTCTCTCTCTCTGACTTTCAAATAAATAAGTAAATATTTTTAAAAGGCCACAAATGTTTTACATTTGTTTGATGTTGCTTTTCCTTTCTTTTTGTTATGGTTGTATTTTATTTGTAAAGCAGAGCTGAGAGAGAGAGAGAAGAGCAGAGCAGATAAGAGAAAAGAAGCAAAGCTTGGAGAAGAGAGGGGAGGGGAGGGAAGGGGAGGGAAGGGGAGAAGAGGTGAGGAGAGGGGAGGGGAGGGGAGCAGAGGGGAGGGAGAGAGGAGGCTTGTATTTGGGGATTTAAACCATGGAAATGGCCTCATGAATAATGGACAACCTTACTGTGTTAATCAAGTTAAACTATGTTCCATAATCTGTATATACGAAAAACATGAAACTTGCATACCTTAAATACAGTTGAAAATCCCAAGTTTCCAGAAGAATTATTTATTTAGCCTAGATTATTACTTCAGCACCAGTGGTCATTTAAATGGAAAGTCATTGAATAAAATTTACACCTAAATTAACATAATAAGGTCTTGTACCTAAATACCATTATTTCTAGAGTGGCTTTCAGGGCACAGAAGTTTTAATCATTATGATACCCAATTTTCTAATAATGTGCTATAAGTGTTTGGCTCTGGATAAAGATAAATATTTTTCTGTTGTAGAATTTCATAGCTGGAAGATACACTGAATGACCAGATGTAACGTCAAAATAATCTGGGGTTGGGCCGGCGCCACGGCTCACTTGGCTAATCCTCCACCTGCGTTGCCAGTACCCTGGTTCTATTCCCAGTTGGGGTGCCAGATTCTGTCCCGGTTGTTCCACTTCCAGTCCAGGTCTTTGCTGTGGCCCAGGAAGGTAGTAAAGGATGGCCCAAGTGCTTGGGCCCTGCATCCACATGGAAGACCAGGAGGAAGCACCTGGCTACTGGCTTTGGATTGGCACAGCGTGCTGGCCGTAGTGGCCATTTGGGGGGTGAACCAATGGAAAAGGAAGACCTTTCTCTCTGTCTCTCTGTCTCTCTCTCTCCCAACTCTGCCTGTCCAAAAAAAAAAAAAATCTGGGGTTGGTGTTAAGCCACTGCTTGCAATGCAGGTATCCCATATCTGAGTGTCAGTTTGAGTTCTAGATCATCTGTTTCCAATACAACTCCCTAGTAATGTTCCCAGAAAGGTAGAAGATGGCCCATATGGTTGAGCTCCTGCCACCCATGTGGGAGACCTGGATGGAGTTCCATAATCCTGGCTTTGACCTGGAGAAATGCTAGCCATTGTGGCCATTTGGGTAGTCAATTAGCAGATGGAAGAGAGATTTCTCTCTTGTTCTGTCTTTCCATTTAAAATTTATCATACTTCATAAGTGTGTTAGTATATTTGTGTCCTTTTTTTTTCTTTTTTTTAACTTTTATTTAATGAATATAAATTTCCAAAGTACAGCTTATGGACCACAATGGCTTCCCCCCCATAACGTCCCTCCCACCTGCAACCCTCCCCTCTCCCACTCCCTCTCCCCTTCCATGCACATCAAGATTCATTTTTGATTCTCTTTATATACAGAAGATCAGTTTAGCATACATTAAGTAAAGATTTCAACAGTTTGCTACCACACAGAAACATAAAGTGAAAAATAATAGATGATTTTTTAAATGATGATGAAATCAGATCAGACCTATTGTCATGTTTAATCCCAGTGAGAGTCAAGTTGGGAATTGATAATTTCTTCTTCTTTTTTTTTTTTTACAGAAGGTCAGTTTAGCATACATTAAGTAAAGCTTTCAACAGTTTGCACCCCCATAGAAACACAGAGTGAAATATACTGTTTGAGTACTTGTTATAGCATTGTCTCAATGTACAGCTCGCTAAGGACAGAGATCCTACATGAGGAGTAAGTACACAGTGACTCCTGTTGTTGACTTTACAAATTGACACTCTTGTTTATGGCCTCAGTAATCTCCCCATGCTCCAGTCATGAGTTTCCAAGGCTATGGAAGCCCCTTGAGTTCTCCGACTCTTATCTTGTTTAGACAAGGTCATAGTCAAAGTGGAGGTTCTCTCCTCCCTTCAAAGAAAGGTACCTCCTTCTTTGAAGACCTGTTCTTTCCACTGGGATCTCACTCACAGAGATCTTTCATTTAGGTGTTTTTTTTTTTTTTTTTTTTTTTTTTTTTTTTTTTTTTTGCCAGAGTGTTTTGGCTTTCCATGCCTGAAATACTCTCATGGGCTTTTCAGCCAGATCCGAATGCCTTTAGGGCTGATTCTGAGGCCAGAGTGCTATTTAGGACATCCGCCATTCTATGACTCTGCTGAGTATCTCGCTTCCCATGTTGTATCACTCTCCCCTTTATTTATTCTATCGGTTAGTATTAGCAGGTACTAGACTTGTTTATGTGCTCCCTTTGACTCTTAGTCCTTTCATTATGATCAATTGTGAACTGAAATTGATCACTTGGAATAGTGAGATGGCATTGGTACATGCCACCTTGATGGGATTGAATTGGAGTCCCCTGGTATGTTTCTAACTCTACCATTTGGGGCAAGTCAGCCTGAGCATGTCCCAAATTGTACATCTCTTCCCTCTCTTATTCCCACTCTTATGTTTAACAGGGATCACATTTCAGTTAATTTTCAACACTTAAGAATAACTGTGTATTAATCACAGAATTAAACCAGTCATATTAAGTAGAACAGACAAAAAAAAACTACTAAGAGGGATAATGTATTAAGTTGTTCATTAACAGTCAGGGCTATGCTGATCAAGTCACCTATCGCTCCCCCTCTTCGTGGAGGAACGACGCTAAGCCCTGCCTAGGCTTCATATCCAAGTCACGGCACCATTATGTCGCTCCCCCTCTTCGTGGAGGAATGACACAGGACCCTGCGTTGTTCTTTTGTCTGCTCGGCCCTTCCCGGGTTTGCTGCTGGTTCTTCCCAGGTTGGCTGCTGGTCCTTCCCAGGTTGGCTTCCGACCCTTCCACCTCCGTGGAAAGGCGGTTCCCCCTGGCCACTTTCCCTACTTCCGCAGGGGAGTGGCACACCACCGGCTGGCTCTCTCGGGGGCTGCACAGGTGTTCCTTCAGGTAGATGTTCCCCTTAGATGTTTCTGGTGCATGCCGTCTCTCTCCTCCTTTATAGTCCTCCTCCGCCAATCCTAACTTGGCTGCCCACACGCCGAGTACGCTGCTCTCCTCCAATCAGGAGCAGGATCAGCTCCTGGAGGTCATCACTCAAGTTGGCAAGAGGCAGCTGCGTAGAAGCTGTTTTCTCCTCTCCCAGCGCCATATTGTGGGAGAGCAGATGCATAGAATAAGTCTTAATTCCAGTAACTTAGTCCAGTCCGGGTTGCTCCCCACAGTCACCGTTTCTCATAGTGTCCATTTCACTTCAGGAGGTTTCCTTTTTGGTGTTCAGCCAGTTGTCACCAATCAGGGAGAACATATGGTATTTGTCCCTTTGGGACTGGCTTATTTCGCTCAGCACGATGTGTTCCAGATTCCTCCATTTTGTTGCAAATGACTGGATTTCGTTGTTTCTTACTGCGGTATAGTATTCTAAAGAGTACATATCCCATAATTTCTTTATCCAGTCTATCGTTGATGGGCATTTAGGTTGGTTCCAGGTCTTGGCTATTGTGAATTGTGCTGCAATAAACATTAGGGTGCAGACTGCTTTTTTGTTTGCCAATTTAAATTCCTTTGGGTAAATCCCAAGGAGTGGGATGGCTGGGTCGAACGGTAGGGTTATCTTCAGGTTTCTGAGGAATCTCCAGACTGACTTCCATAGTGGCTTGACCAGTTTGCATTCCCACCAACAGTGGGTTAGTGTCCCTTTTTCCCCAGATCCTCGCCAGCATCTGTTGTTGGTAGATTTCTGTATGTGAGCCATTCTAACCGGGGTGAGGTGAAACCTCATTGTGGTTTTGATTTGCATTTCCCTGATTGCTAGTGATCTTGAACATTTTTTCATGTGCCTGTTAGGCATTTGAATTTCCTCTTTTGAAAAATGTCTATTGAGGTCCTTGGCCTATCTCTTAAGTGGGTTGTTGGTTTTGTTTTTGTGGAGTTTCTTGATCTCTTTGTAGATTCTGGTTATTAACCCTTTATCTGTTGCATAGTTTGCAAATATTTTTTCCCATTCTGTCGGTTGTCTTTTCACTCTCCTGACTGTTTCTTTTGCAGTACAGAAACTTCTCAATTTGATGCAATCCCAATAGTTGATTTTGGCTTTGACTTCCTGTGCCTCCCGGGTCTTTTCCAGAAATTCTTTGCCTGTGCCAATATCTTGAAGGGTTTCTCCAATGTTCTCTAATAACTTGATGGTGTCAGGTCGTAGATTTAGGTCTTTAATCCACGTTGACTGGATTTTTGTGTAAGGTGTAAGGTAGGGGTCTTGCTTCATGCTTCTGTACGTGGAAATCCAGTTTTCCCAGCACCATTTATTGAATAGACTGTCCTTGCTCCAGGAATTGGTTTTAGATCCTTGATCAAATATAAGTTGGCTGTAGATGTTTGGGTTGATTTCTGGTGTTTCAATTCTGTTCCATTGGTCTATCCATCTGTTTCTGTACCAGTACCATGCTGTTTTGATTACAACTGCCCTGTAGTATGTCCTGAAATCTGGTATTGTGATGCCTCCAGCTTTGTTTTTGTTGTCAAGATTGCTTTAGCTATTCGAGGTCTCTTGTGCCTCCATATGAATTTCAGCATCATTTTTTCCAGATCTGAGAAGAAGGTCTTTGGTATCTTGATTCGGATTGCATTGAATCTATAAATTGCTTTTGGGAGAATGGACATTTTGATGATGTTGATTCTTCCAATCCATGAGCATGGAAGATTTTTCCATTTTTTGGTATCCTCTTCTATTTCTTTCTTTTTTTTTTATCTTTTATTTAATGAATATAAATTTCCAAAGTACGACTCATGGGTTACAATGGCTTCCCCCCCATACCATCCCTCCCACCCACAACCCTCCCCTCTCCCACTCCCTCTCCCCTTCCATTCACATCAAGATTCATTTTCGATTATCTTAATATACAGATCAGCTTAGTATACCTTAAGTAAGTATTTCAACAGTTTGCTCCCACACAGAAACATAAAGTGAAAAATAATAGATGATTTTTTTTAAATGATGATGAAATCAGATCAGACCTATTGTCATGTTTAATCCCAGTGAGAGTCAAGTTGGGAATTGATAATTTCTTTCTTTCTTTTTTTTTTTTTACAGAAGATCAGTTTAGTGTACATTAAGTAAAGATTTCAGTCGTTTGCAGCCCCATAGAAACACAAAGTGAAATATGCTGTTTGAGTACTCGTTATAGCATTAAGCCTCAGTGTACAGCACGTTAAGGACAGAGATCCTACATGAGGAGTAAGTGCACAGTGACTCCTGTTGTTGACTTTACCAATTGACACTCCTGTTTATGGCATCAGTAATCTCCCTATGCACCAGTTATGAGTTTCCAAGGCTATGGAAGCCCCTTGAGTTCTCCGACTCTTATCTTGTTTAGACACGGTCATAGTCAAAGTGGAGGTTCTCTCCTCCCTTCAGAGAAAGGCACCTCCCTCTTTGAAGACCTGTTCTTTCCACTGGGATCTCACTCACAGAGATCTTTTTGCCAGAGTGTTTTGGCTTTCCATGCCTGAAATACTCTCATGGGCTTTTCAGCCAGATCCGAGTGCCTTTAGGGTTGATTCTGAGGCCAGAGTGCTATTTAGGACATCCGCCATTCTATGAGTCTGCTGAGTATCTCACTTCCCATGTTGGATCACTCTCCCCTTTATTTATTCTATCGGTTGGTGTTAGCAGATACTAGACTTGTTTATGTGCTCCCTTTGACTCTTAGTCCTTTCATTATGATCAATTGTGAACTGAAATTGATCACTTGGAGTAGTGAGATGGCATTGGCACATGCCACCTTGATGGGATTGAATTGGAATCCCCTGGTATGTTTCCAACTCTTTAAGGTTTTGTAATTCTCATCATAGAGATCTTGAACGTCCTTGGTTAAGTTTATTCCAAGGTATTTGATTGTTTTTGTAGCTATTGTGAATGGGATTCATCTTAGCAGTTCTTTCTCAGCCATGGCATTGCCTGCGTATACAAAGGCTGTTGATTTTTGTGCATTGATTTTATATCCTGCCACTTTGCCAAACTCCTCTATGAGTTCCAATAGTCTCTTAGTAGAGTTCTTTGGATCCTCTAAGTAAGGAATCATATCTTCTGCAAAGAGGAATAGTTTGACTTCTTCCTTCTCAATTTGTATTCCTTTGATTTCTTTTTCTTGTCTGATGGCTCTGGCTAAAACTTCCAGAACTATGTTAAATAGAAGTGGTGAGAGTGGGCATCCATGTCTGGTGCCAGATCTCAGTGGAAATGCTTCCAACTTTTCCCCATTCAATAGGATGCTGGCTGTGGGCTTTTCATAAATTGCTTTGATTATATTGAGGAATGTTCCTTCTATACCCAATTTGCTTAGAGTTTTCATCATGAAAGGGTGTTGAATCTTATCAAATGCTTTCTCTGCATCTGTTGAGATAATCATATGGTTTTTCTTCTGCAGTCTCTTAATGTGGTGAATCACATTGATTGATTTCCCAATGTTGAACCATCCCTGTATACCAGGGATAAATCCCACTTGGTCTGGGTGGATGATTTTCCTGATGTGTTGTTGAATTCTATTGGCGAGAATTTTATTGAGGATTTTTGCATCTGTGTTCATCAGGGATATTGGTCTATAATTTTCTTTCAGTGCTGCATCTTTCTCTGGCTTAGGGAGTAAGGTGATGCTGGCTTCATAGAAAGAATTCGGGAGGATTCCCTCTTCTTCGATTGTTCTGAATAGTTTGAGAAGAAATGGAATTAGTTCTTCTTTAAATGTCTGGTAGAATTCAGCAGTGAATCCATCTGGTCCTGGGCTTTTCTTTGTTAGGAGGGCCTTTATTATGGTTTCAATTTCTGTTTCAGTTATGGGTCTATTTAGGTTTTCTATGTCTTCATGGTTCAATTTAGGTAGATTGCATGTGTCCAGGAATCTATCCATTTCTGATAGATTTTCTTGTTTGCTGGCATACAAGTCCTTGTAGTAATTTCTGATGATTCTTTTTATTTCTGTGGTGTCTGTTGTTATGCTTCCTTTTTCATCTCTGATTTTATTGATTTGGGTCTTTTCTCTTCTTTTTTTAGTTAGCTGGGCCAATGGGGTATCAATTTTGTTTATGTTTTCAAAAAACCAGCTCTTCGCTTGGCTGATTTTTTGGAATTTTTTTTGGATTCAATTCTGTTAATTTCTTCTCTGATTTTAATTATTTCTCTTCTCCTACTAGATTTGGGTCTGGTTTGCTGCAGTTTTTCTAGGTCGTTGAGATGCGCTGAAAGCTCATTTATTTGGTGCCTTTCCAATTTCTTGATATAGGCCCCTATTGCTATAAACTTGCCTCTCAATACTGCTTTTGCCATATCCCATATGTTTTGATATGTTGTGTTGTTATCCTCATTTACTTCCAGAAAGTTTCTGATTTCTCTTTTGGTTTCTTCAATGACCCAGTGTTCATTCAGGAGCATGTTGTTTAGTCTCCATGTGTTTGCATACTTTCTGGGGTTTCCTGAGTTGCTAATTTCCAGCTTCATTCCACTGTGGTCTGAGAAGCTGCATGGTATGATTCTAATTCTTTTAAATTTGCTGAGACTTGCTTTATGGCCTAGTATGTGATCAATCCTAGAGAAGGTTCCATGCACTGCTGAGAAGAATGTGAAGTCTTTAGATGTATGATTGAAAGTTCTGTAGATATCTGTTAGATCCATTTGGGCAATAGTGTCGATTAAATCTGCTGTTTCCTTGTTGATCTTCTGTCTGGATGATCTATCTATTTCTGAGAGTGGAGTATTGAAGTCCCCCAGTACTATTGTATTGGAATCTAAGTCTCCCTTTAAGTCCCTTAACATATCTTTTAAATAGACCAGTGCCCTGTAATTAGGTGCATATACATTTATAATAGTTACATCTTCCTGTTGAATTGAACCCTTAATCATTATATAGTGTCCCTCTTTGTCTCTCTTATTAGTTTTTGTATTAAAGTTTATTTTGTCTGATATTAATATGGCTACACCTGCTTTTTTTTGGTTTCTGTTGGCATGGAATATCTTTTTCCAGCCTTTCAATTTCAGTCTGCATGCATCTTTGTTAGAGAGATGTGTTTCTTGTAGGCAACAAATAGTTGGGTGTTGTTCCTTAAGCCAGTCAGCCAGTCTGTGTCTTTTAACTGGACAGTTCAGGCCATTCACATTTAATGTGACTATTGATACATAGTGACTTTGCCCTGCCATTTTCCCGGAGATATTTTCTAGTATATGCTTTGAGCTTCCCATGCTCTTTTACTGGTAGGTGTATATTTGTGTCCTTTAAACCACATTAAAGACATGGCTTTTATTTTACAGAAAAAAATAAAATTTGTAAATGCCTTTTTCAAGTGGAATTTTAAAAAAGATTCTCATTTAGCACATCTGTGTGAGAGATGCTTTATGTTTTCAAATTTTTCTTTCTGTAGTTTCAGATAATGTGAAAACCCTCGTTCCCATGCATTTTCCTCATCAGTGGCTAGTATAAGTTTTTAATGTTATGGGGTGATTTTATTAAACACATTACACTGTACAAGCATATTTTGCATTTACAGTGTGTTTTATTTCTAGATTTTCAGCATGTATTCTGTTCCATTGCTTCAGCTTGCTTCTGTGTTGTCACCATTGCTGAATAATCTTGTCTAACTCTGTACATTCTTAGTTTCCTCTCAAATCTGTTTGATTTATGTTCATTCTTATATTACCTTCCTTTATGTACCACTCTTGTATTACCTGTTTAATTTAATTTAATTTTTTCTTCTCTAATTCATTTTTACTGAATTCTAATTCTTTTTCTTTTGGGTATTTACATAGTAATCCAATTATTATTCATACTTGAATTGTTCTGATTCTGACAAATTTGTTCTTTTTCAATCTAATATTTTATTTATGTCAGATCATTTTAATGCTATATATATTTTTGTTGTTGTTTAGTAATAATGTCTTTCATGTGTCTTCACTTTGCTTTTTTATTCTCTGTTGCTCTGTGTGTGAATTGCAACTGTGCCTATTCCATGTTCATGTTGGAGCACAATGGCTCTATGCTGTTTTATGGGGAGGCTTCTGTGTAGGTTGTTAGGAGACAGGCAGGGAAGAATCTTCTGGCATCATATTTTAAAGTTTCGTATGAGCTTATGAATTGTACTAAAACATGGCTCTTCTCTATTTTCTGGAAGCTTCCTTTCTGCTATTTTTTCATCATAGGTTAGAACTTTCTCTTTACCTTGATTTTAGTTTTGCCAACATTCACATTGGATTCTCCTCCCAGTGGAGCTTCCTCATTGTAGATCTCTGCTCAGAAACAAGTGCATGTGCTTATGACTTTTGTGAGTTACTTCTTCCTAGGCCCCACCAGCATCAATGAACCTTACAGAAAACCTGCTACTCTTTAACACATCTTAGCTGATTTCAGCTTTTCTCTTAAAGGCATCCCATCAAATTTCTCCTCAGGATGAAGACTTCACTTTTCTTGGAAATTTTGGATCTTGGATACTTCTTACTTTAAAAAAAAAAAGAATTGTGGTTATGTGTATTGGCCATATACATATTTAGTCCCTTTAGGGATCTATTTACTGACATAGAAAAACCACTTTGAAATAATGATCTTGATACCACCCTCCACATATTCTACTATGGCCCCAGCCTCATCAGGTTTTCCTTCATGAGAAATAAACTAAAAATTCAGGCAGGGGCTCATGGTTTATTAGTAAAATAATGCCTTCAGAGACTCAGTGGGCCTTGTGGCACTTTGGCTCCAAAGAGTATCTTGTTACAAGTCATTTTCATGACAGACACAAGCCATCTTTTTATTACTTCTCTCCTGGTCATGATACTTCATCTCAAATTAATGGAAATGCCCTTAGCACAGTGGAAAAATGATAGTAAGAAATATTTCCTTCAATGTGGTCTTTAAACTAGAGCACACTATTTTCTTTAAAATTCTTACTCAGTTTTTATATCAAAGTCTCATGAAATTGATTGCTTCATGCTTGGGGTTTGAAAGCAAATTTTCCCATCCTAGAAATCATCACATTGCTGAACACTATTTTTTTTACTATTATTTAATGGAATCATCTGCTTTCACACTATTTCTATCTACTAAATAAAAATTTTACCAAATATTTGACCCTGCATAGAAAAATCTTTTTGTTTTAATCCTCTGAAATTAGTTTCCTTATTAATCATCACGTTTCAAGACTTGTTTTGTCTTTGCTAACCTTTCTTTTCAAGGTACTCATTCATGATATTCTTTGCTGGACAGGGGAAAGGAGGTCCTGTGTGGGTAATAAGTCACATCTGGAATATCAGAGACATGGTAACATCAAAGTATGCACGTTCTACAAACCATTCGAAGAGTAGCTGATTTGACGTGCAACAGATTAACACACCATTTGGGATGTCACATACAACTGCAGAGTGCTGGGGATAAGTCCCACCTCTGCTTCTCCTCCATTTTCATACCAATTCTAGTGGGAGGCAGATGATGACCATACTCGGCCTCCCCTCGTGGTCATCGCGTTTCCCTTTTTTCTCTCTGGTCTTTTCCTTCTCTGCCTCTTCTCATCTTTCTCGCTGGGGCGCTCTTCCTAACCAGGCCCGCGCCTTTCTTCTGCCCACGGTGCTCCATTTCTCTCTGGCCGCCGCCGACACTGCTGCACAGCTGGTGTCGGTGCCTCGCTTTTTCCCTGACGTCGTTCCTGCAGCTTATGGCCCAGGCCGCCTTGGGTCTTTCTGCTCAAGGTTACCACATCCCTCTTTAAAAATTCTGTCAAGAAAGAGAAGACGCTTTACCCGACTCTTGGGCCGTTATCTCATGGCGAACTTTCTGACCAAGTATACAGCTACCCAGATGGCCTTGAAGTGCTGTATAGGGAGCAGTTCCACTTCAACTTGGGAACCTAGCTGATGAGAGGGGGTTCCATCTCCTAACTTGTCCATGTGCATTGACTGGAAGCTGGAAGAGCAGAAGAGGTGTCCTCCAGGCACTCCAGTAATGGAATACTGGTGTCCCAAATGATGGCTTAACTCGCTGGACCACAGCACCCTTTCCCCAAAGTAATGCCTTCATGGCTTCCTTGGTGTGACCTGAATTAATTTTGGAAAGTAAACTTGACCTGAATCTGGAAAAAAAAAGAATAAGAAGAAGATGATGATGACTGAAGTATTTTGATGATGCCAGCCACATGGGAGTCCCAGATGGAATTTGTTGGTCTTGGGTTTAGACTAGCACAGCCCTGGCTGTTGCAAGTATTTGGTAAATAATCCAGAGGATGGAAGACAGCTCTCTTTGTTGCTCTTTCAAATAAACAAATATAAAAATATTTTTAAGGGTTCATAAAATTAAATTAAATATATGATTTTATTTTGGTGCAGTAACAATTTGGAATTCATAAAATGCATTTTTAGCTTACACACTTTGCGTATATTAAAAAAAGTCTTTTTTGCCAAAAAACTATACCAAAGTAAACTCATACTTTTAAGTCTCTTTCCATGTACTTTCCAAATCTCCCCATGTTTCACCCACTGCAATGTAGGGCAGCCACAACTGATGTTCCCATCCAGGCAGTAGACTTACATTCTGAGTATTTATGGAGCCTGAAAATAAATTTTGATGCAATTTTAATTTAGAACCAGAGTGAAAAGTTTGGAATACAGTGAGAGTGGACATGAGTTTTAAGTACTCTTTTTCTTTAGGTTTTTTTTTTTTTTGACAGGCAGAGTGGACGGTGAGAGAGAGAGAGAGAGAGAGAGAGAGAGAGAGACAGAGAGAAAGGTCTTCCTTTTGCTGTTGGTTCACCCTCCCATGGCCGCCATGGCTGGCGCACTGCAGCTGGTGCATCGTGCTGATCCAAAGCCAGGAGCCAGGTGCTTCCTCCTGCTCTCCCATGTGGGTGCGGGGCCCAAGCACTTGGGCCATCCTCCACTGCACTACTGTGCCATAGCAGAGAGCTGGCCTAGAAGAGGGTCAACTGGGACAGAATCCGGCGCCCCGACTGGGACAAGAACCTGGTGTGCCGGCACCGCAGGCAGAGGATTAGCCTATTGAGCCACAGCGCTGGCTTCTTTAGGGTTTTAAGCTAGTTGACTGAATAACAAAAAAGTAAAGTTTAGACAAATATTCTTCTTAAGTGTTTTTATTGAGTTTTAGAAATCCTGATTAAAACCACTTGCTAGTTAAATATCTTCATTGTCCCAACTTGGAGAAATGAATGTCTAGGTTATACTCCCATGCAGTGTTGGTTAATAGTTTCTGTAATAACTTTCAAAAAGATTATTGACTACATTTTGCCCTATTTGAAAAATTAAATCAATGAAAATGAAAGATAAATTATGTATGTGGGGATTATCCATAAGAACACCTGTAAAATTTATGATCTGCAATCTCAGTGTGCAAAGTTTTCCTCATTTAGACTGTTTAGCCTTGGCTTTCTTTCCCCTTTATTATGATACATCAGTGTGAATCTTAGAGATTGTCATGCTTTCTCTTGTCCAATGAAAGCTGGGTTAGATTAGCACTTCTCTACATAAGATTCTAGATTCCTGAGTGCTTATTAAGCTAGTTATGGGGGTCTGTATGCTTGAGTCACAATTTGAAAGAAAATAATTGGTAACTAAAATGTTAACATTATTGTCATTAGCAGTATTACTAAGTATTTTCTTTTTATCTTATTGTTCATTTTATTCTTATTGGCTTTTGATGTTTTGAAAATTTACAGCATAAAACTGGGAAACTATGGACTGTTGTGCATTTGAAGGTCTATATATTTATTTTAAATTTCATGTCTGTGAATAGTGCTAGTATTTCCTTTGCTTTGTTTTTAAGTACAATCAAATTACACAAGGAAATGACAGCTCGCAATGCATGTACCTGAGTGTAGACAGGCAATCTAAACAGTAAAGTTGGGCACTCTGGGTTTATTGGTAAACAGTGCCAAGTCTATGAGGGAATGGATAACAAACATCTTTAGCTTCCAATCAGTGAAATTTCTGTTTAAAAGTCCAAAATTTGGGGATTGGCATAGCGGTGTGGTGGTTAATGTTGCTGCTTGTAATGCTGGCATCCCATATGGGCACTGGGTTGAATCCCAGCTGCTCCACTTCTGATCCAGCTCCCTGCTAATAGACCTAGGAAAGTGGTGGAAGATTGCTTGAGTACTTGCTCCCCTGCATCCACATGGGAGGCCCAGAAGCCTGTGGCTCCTGGCTTCAGATTAGCCCATTTCCAGCCATTATGACCATTTGGGAGTGAACCAGTAGATGGAAGATATCTCTCTCTCTCTTCTTCTCTACCTTTGCTTTTCAAATAAATAAATACATCTTTAGGGAAAAAAGTCTGGAAATGAACAAGTGCAGATGTGTTGTGTTATTTATTTTTAGTCATAATGTACAACCTTAAAATAAGTAAGAAAGGACTCTGAATCCTGGATGGTACAGAAAGAACATGGGATTCATAGGAGATTGCTTAGCCTGAACAAGGGCACATTGAGAAGATTTTGTAAATACGGAATTAAAAGATAAGTATTCTTGTAAAAATATTTAAATCCAGGTATAGTTTTTACAGTCCATATTTTCTATCAATTTTGAAGACTCATCATGTCATCTTAGAGCTTCTCATGAAAACACAGTATTATATTTTTCTAATATAAGAATATTCTATGAGCATCACAGTTACCTGATTTCATGAATATTTATTGTTGTAATTTTTCCACATGTCAGACATGTCCTAGAAACAAAGTGGGGGAAGTGACTGGGTCTTTCCTTTGCCCATTCCTTTCATTTAGTCTTGCGCACTCCCTTTAATATTTCATTGACCTACTGGAAACAAAGGCTAGTTGCCCCAAACTCACCTCATTGTCATCTTTTTCTCTGGATTCTCTTATGTTGTCCTTGAATGTTTTACTCTAGAGCCTGAAAATTCTTCAGAAATGTAGTTTTAATTTTTATTTTTAATATTTTTTTGACAGGCAGAGTGGACAGTGAGAGAGCGAGAAAGAGAGAAAGGTCTTCCTTTGCTGTTGGTTCACCCCCCAATGGCCGTCACAGCCGGCGCAATGTGGCCAGTGCAGCACGCTGATCCAATGGCAGGAGCCAGGTACTTATCCTGGAATCCCATGGGGTGTAGGGCCCAAGCACCTGGGCCATCCTCCACTGCACTCCCTGGCCACAGCAGAGAGCTGGCCTGGAAGAGGGGCAACCGGGACAGAATCCGGTGCCCCGACCGGGACTAGAATCCAGTGAGCCAGTGCCGCAAGGCGGAGGATTAGCCTAGTGAGCTGCAGTGCCGGCTCAGAAATGTAGTTTTAAAGCTAAGTTTTACAGGCTTCAGTTAAACATGTTTCACTGGGAGATAATATATCTATGCAGTATGTGAATCACATACTGCATTGCTAGAAGAGTGGGTCTGCCAGATAAAATGCAAGACACACTAATACTGTGTGGAACATCATCAAGCCAAAAATAACATTGCTTAGCAGAAATTCAAATTTAACTATGGGCTTCATCTTTCTAAATCTGACCATTTTGTTCAAACGACATATAAAAGCTTTTCAAATTAACTAATGAATTGATGACAAACTGATACTTATACTGTATCATGATTAGTCCCCTTTTAACCTAGGGTGTGAGGATATTTTGATATTTGCACTTCCATCAACCAGTTATCTATCAGTCCAATTAGTTATACTTACTATTGTGAAGTCTATACATGTATAGGCTTCACAAAATACTTTTTAAATACAGTTCTATCTGTATTACCACAGTAACATTTTAGGGAAGAGAAAAACTTCCCTTGTCAGCTGTGGCCATTAGTAATTTCAAACTATAGTTTCTAGTTGAAAGATAGGCTCAATGCTTCTATAACAATAATCACTTCCTTATCTTTTCTCAAGTGGCCACAACTCAAGTACCATGATTCCAAAGGGTAGGATTCCTTGTGTGATGAGACTAGATTGATCACACTATTTGACAAAGTAATTTCATTTCTAGAAGTTTATGCTAAGGAAACAAAAGGAATAGACCACAAAGACATCTACACAGGGTGTTATTTACAGTGTTTCTTGTAATAGCAATCAATCAACAAATAAATAGAAAAACAGAGGACAACATTCACAATGCCATCAGAAAATGATTAGCTAAGTCAGTGATGGCACATCCAACCAGATTTGTCTCCTAACTAGATCTTACCATTTATTCTTATGCAGCTACTATCCAGTCTCAACAAGATAAATGAACTTTCTAAAACAGCAGAGACTAACAAGAGACCTTAGGGCTTAAAAAATAGTATAGAATTATATAATATGTGGAAACATTCTTATTATCAGTATTAAAAACCCCACAGAGAAATGAGTCAGAAATGTGAAGAAAATGTAAAACACCAAAGCCAATAAATAGCCATTATACTCTCCCTCATCCTAAGCAGGTGGCTGCAGCCTCCAGGTGGGATTCTCCCAGGAAGACCCGAGGGGAGGCAGGAGGGTCCCAGCAGGTGGCAGGATCCCACTGGTGAAAGGGTGCAGCCTAGAGCAGGCCCTTGGCCCCTGTACCCAGGCCTCACCTCTACCATCTGGAACATCCTGGAGTTCCCATCCCTGCTGTAAAGATGCTGATTTGTTGCATCTTCTGGGTCCTGTGTGCTGATGGCTATGTGAGCTGTCCAATCTGACGCAGTGACATCACTGCCACATAATCACACTGGATTGTGACACCACAGAGTTCCAAATTCCTGGAGGAGAGAAGTCCAAGGAGGAGCCTCTGCCACTTGGAGACTCAGGATCTAGTGCGGTGTCCACTGTTCTCTGACCTTTTCCACCCAACACAGCCCATCTCATATGCCTGGGAATGGTGAGTGCGTGGGGCCAGGTGTCCAGAGTCGGGGAAGGGGAAGCTGGTGGTACCTGCTGGCAGAATGCAGGCTCCAAGAGGGCATCCCTGAACCTGTAGGCCCGATCTTGCTGTCCCCACAGCACACTCCTGGGTTCCTTGTGGTCTAGAAGATGTGGTCTGCCCTGGTAGGCCCCTTCCCTGTTCAAAGAGATGTCTCAGCCTCAGAGCCCTCTGTGAGGAGCTGTTTCATGGCAGCCCCACGTCTCCCCCAATCGTGCAACGGGGGCAGGGCGTAAACATGGAGAAACAGTGCTGTGTGTATGTTGTGTATGCTTGTGAGGAGTTGTCGTTTATAGGATTGTCAGTTCCTCCATTCTTTGTGTGTGGGAAGCAGGATGTCAGTTTCTAGGACCCGGCCTTCCTGAGTAGCTTTCCAGGAAATACCCCATTAGTGTAAATATGTGGTTTTACTAAGGAGAAACAGTGTAGTGTGGGCAGGGCTGTGGTGTAGAGGGTAAGCTGCACCTGCAGTGTTGGTATCCAATATGGGTGACAGTGTGAGTCCTGATGCTCCACTTGTGATCCAGCTCTCTGCTTCTATTTTTTTTAAGATTTATTTATTTATTTGAAAGGCCAGACACTTCTTCCATGTCTCTCATGTGGGTGCCAGCACCCAAGAACATGGGCCATCTCCCACCAATTTCCTAGGTGCATTAGTAGGGAGCTGGATTGAAAGTGGATCACCTGGTCTCCCAGCAGTACCATATGGGATGCATTCACAGCAGGTCAAGGCTCTAACCAATTGCACCACAGCACCAGCCCCTTCCTTATTTATTTCTGCAGTAATCTTTCATTATTCATGTTTTTCTGCTACCCTGTAACTTGACTCATTCTTGTTTTTTTCTGGGTCCTGGGGAATGGTGGTAGGTTGCTTCTGGGATATAGTTTGTTCACGTTAGTAGATACTTGGTAATCTAAAGTCATAGTTTTTAGTTTCTATATTTCTCTGCTAATCATGAGGACCTTCTAGATGACTGCAGAAATTCTGGCAGAAATGAGGATGTATTAATTTGCTAAAAAAATACCACAGATAATGATTTAAATCATGGAATTTTACTTCTGAGAGTTGTGGAGGTTGAAAATATAAGATCAGGGTCCTAATAGCCTTGATTTTTAAAGAAGCTTTTCTCCTGATGTGACAGAAATATATATCATTTGACCTGCTTAAAAGCACTTTCTTCAGGTAGAGTCATGTTGGTGGTTAGCACGTCAGTGTTTGAGTTTTAGGGAGGCACATTTCAGTGCATAACAGCAAAAGGGGCCCTGTGGTCTACTTCAATGACAGCCAACTCTAAGGACAGAAATTTTGAAATCAGTGTTAGGATTTCTTACAGTATTACTGTCAGTGCTATCTCCATCAAATGTGCATTCATGTACACACACAAACAAAACTACCTGACACATAAATGCATTCTACAGTGGAAATGCCTGATGGTTGTGTAAAGGTAACATCGACATAAAAATCCAGAAGATGGCCTATAAGCAGATATTAAAAAGAGAATAAAAAGAATGACAACAAAATCTGCAGGTACCTATATTTATGTATATATGTATGATATTCAATATTAATAGTTGCTAAAAGAAGAATACTGATGTGTGGGAAATAAAAGCTTAACCTTACCTTACAATATTGCAGCCTAGTCTACATGAAAGGTGTCTTCCTAAAATCTTTCACTGGCACACACTGTGGCACAGTAGTTTAAGCCTCCACCTGCATCACCAGCATCCCATGTGGGCACCACTTTTTGTCCCTGCTTCTGCACTTCCAGTGCAGCTCTTTGTGAATGGCCTAGGAAAGCAGTGGAATATGGCCTGAATGCTTGGGCCCCTGCACCCACATGGGAGACCTGGAGGAAGCTGCTGACTCCTGGCTTCTGGCACCTGGCTTCAGATTGGCCCAGCTCCAGCTATTGTGGCCACTTAAGGGGTGAACCAGTGGATAGAAGACGTCTCTTTCTCTTCCTCTCTATATCTGCAACTCTGCCTCACAATAAATTAATAAATTTTTCAAAAACCTTTCACATTTTTAATTTCTTACTTTTTAAATATTTATGTATTTGAAAGTCATAGTTAAAGAGAGAGGAGAGATTGGTCTTCCATCTAATGTTCACTCTTTAATTGGTTGCAACTGCTGGAGCTGTGCCATTCCAAAGCCAGGAGCTTCTTTCAGGTCTCCCAGATGGATGCAGGGACCCAAGGACTTGGACCATCTTCTGCTGCTTTCCCAGGCCATAGCAGAGGGCAGGATCAGAAGTGGAGCAGCCAGGTATCAAACCAGTGCCCATATGGGATGAAGGTACTTCAGACCAGGGTGTTAACCTGCCCTGCTACAGAGCCAGCCCAACATTTTAAATTTCTGATACTCTAAACTTGCTCAGGACTACATTACATGTAGGAAAGATGCATTCAAAAATTATAAATCTAGTGCATTGTAGCAGAAATTTTAACAAATACTTGTGATTTTCTCAGCATTATATATGAAATTAATGACATAATGAGTCATTGTCAGAGTTTTAGCTCTTTAACAGCCACTTATAATACTTTTTCAAATTTATTGCTAGTGTGTTCTTTTCAACACTTGCCCTGGATTTTACCAGTTTAGTGAACATGGAGTTGCCTATTATAGGATTTGCATTTTAATGCATTTTAATGGCACATGTAATCAATATCTGAAAAGCCTTCAACACATAAATAATAACATGAATCAGGTTTTTTTTAAAAGATTTATTTATTTCTTTGAAAGTCAGAGTTGCACTAATAGAGGAGAGGCAGAGAGAGGGAGAGAGACAGAGATAGATAGAGAGGTCTTCCATCTGCTGGTTTACTCCCAGTTGGCCGAAGCCAGGAGCCAGGAGCTTCTTCTGGGTCTCTCACATGTATTCAGGAACCCAAGGACTTGGGCCACCTTCTATTGCTTTCCCAGGCCCTAGCAGAAAGCTGGATCAGAAGTGGAGCAGCTGGGACTTGAACTGGCACCCATATGGGTTGCCAGCACTGCAGGCAACAGCTTTACCTGTTATGCCAAAGTGCCGGTCCCACATTGCATCTTTTTAAGATGATACGGGTGTAAGTTCATGAGAAATTATTAGCATAGTAGGAGCCGACAGATATAGATGATTTAGGATGCCTTATTAGGAATGGTGATGCTAATTTTCTTATAAAATAAATAAATATAAAATCAAATATGGTCAGACATAAATGAAGACTAAATTTTATTAGTAGTGATCCAGAAAACACTGATCAGGTCTTTTCCTTCTAGTGTTAAGTTTATATTTTAAAATTCATATTAAGTGAACAAATTTCATATAATTTATATATATAGATTTAAGACCAAAATGATACATCCTACTCTATCTTCCTTTGCCTCATACTTCCAACTCCCTCCTTGTTTTATTTTCCTTTAATTTTTACAACTGCATGCTTTGAGTTTATTTTAGAATCACAAGCTTTAACCTTCTACAAAACAAAAAAATTCAGCACGTAGTAGCAGAAATATCAATGAGTATATTTTCTATACTCTATCAAAGAATACAGAAAAGGGCTATGAACAATACTCAAATCTCAAAATATCAATTTAACTCAGATGCTACTTTTTGTTGTCTATATATTAATTACCACCAGAGAAAACATATGGTATTTGTCTTTTGGGGACTGGCTTCTTTCACGAAGCTTAATTGTTTCCAGTTGCATCCATTTAGTTGCAAAAGATAGGATTTCATTCTCAATTATGGCTGAATAGTATTTTACACTGTATATATAGCTCATATTCTTTTTCCAGTCACCAGCTGATGGACATCTGGGTTGATTCCATGTTAGCTATTGTGAATTGAGCTGTCATAAACATGAGGGTAAAGATAATGCATGCATATTCAATTTCATTTCATTTGGATAAATTCCCAGGAGTGGGATGGCAGGATCATTATGGTATATCTGTTTTCAGATTTCTGAGGAACTTTTATACTGCCTTCCATAATGTCTGTACTAGTTTCATTCCCACCAACAGTGGGTTAGGATACCTTTTTCTCTACCTCTCCACCAGCCTTTATTGTTTGTTGACTTTTTCAAAAGAATTCTTTATTTGAAAGGTGGAGTTACAGAGAGGGAGAGGCAGAGGCAGAGAGACATATGTATTTTATCTGCTAGTTTATTCTCCATATGGCCCAACAGGTGGTGCTGGTCCAATCTGAAGCCAGAGTTAGAAGCATCTCCCTGGTCACCCAAGTGGGTGCAGGGGCCCAGGCACTTGGGCCATCTTCTGCTGCCTTCCCAAGCACATTAGCAGGGAGCTGGATCAGAAGTGGAGCAGCCAGAACTCAAAATGGCATTCATGTGGGATTCTAGTACTGCAGGCAGCAGCTTAACCTGCTGCACAAAACCTCCCTCCCCTGACTTTTGGTTTCTGTATGAGAGCCATTCTAACTGGGTGAGGTAAAAGGTCATTGTGGCTTTTATTTGCAGTCCTCTGGTGGCTATTGTTCCTGACATGTTTTCATGTGTCTGCTTGCTAATTGAAATCCATCCTTGGGAAAATGCCGATTTATATCCTTTGCCTATTTCTTGACTGGATTGTTTGTTGTTGAGTCTTGAGCTCTTTCTAGATTCTGGATATTTTACTTTTTCAGTTGCCTAGTTTGCAAATATTTTCTTCCATTCTGTCAGTTGCTTCATCTTGTTGAATGTTTACTTTGCAGTTCAGAAGGTTCTTAGCTTGATGTAATCCCATTTGAGTATTTATACTTTTCTTCTGTGCTTCTGGGAGCTTTTTCCAAGAAGGCTTTGGCGATGCCAATATCTTGCAGAGTTTCCCTCTAGGAATTTGATGGTATCACATCATAGATTTAGATCATTGATCCATTTACACTGTATTTTATATAAGTTGTAAGGTAGAGATCTTGTTTCATTTTTCTGCATCAGAAGGTCAAATTTTCCCAGCACCATTTTTGAAAGTTGTTCTTTGTCCAGGGATTTCTTTTGGATCATTTGTCACAAATTAGTTGGTTATGGATTTGTGGATTTATTTCTGGGGATTCTACTGTGCTTCATTCATCTACATGACTTTTTGGTGCCAGTACCAGGCTGTTTTGATTATAACTCTCTTGTAATAGGTCTTGAAGCTTGGTACTGTGCGGCTTCCAACTTTGTTTTTGTTGTTTAAGATTCCTCTAGCTATTTGGGGTCTCTTGCATTTACATACCAATTTTAGCATTATTTTCTCTAGATGTCAGAAGAGTGTTGTTTGTATTTTGATTAGGATCATATTGAATCTGTAATTGCTTTTGGGGTCTGGTGCTGTAGTATACTAGATTGAGTCTCTACCACCCACACTGGCATATCACATGAGCATCAGTTTGTATCCTGGCTGCTCCTCTAATGATCCAGCTCTCTGTGAATGGGCTGGGAAGTCAGTGGAAAATAGTTCAAGTACTTTGGCCTCTGCAGCCACATGGGAAACCCTGGAGAAACTCCTGGCTCCTTGCTTCAGATTAGCCCAGCTCCAGGTATTGTGGTCATTTGTATTCAATGTTTTTTATGAAGATTTTTGCATCTATGCTCATCAGGGATATTTTTCTTTCTTTTTGCTTTTAATTTTTTTACTTGACAGGTAGAGTTAAAGACAGTGAGAGAGAGAGAGAGAGAGAGAGAGACAGGGAGAAAGGTCCTTACTTTGCTGGCTCACTCTCCAAATGGCCACAGTGGCCAGAGCTGTGTTGATCTGAAGCCAGGAGCCAGAGGCCTCTTTCTGGTCTCCCATGTGGGTGCAGGGGCCCAGCCTCTTGGGCCATCCTCCCCTGCCCTCCCAGGCCAGAGCAGAGAGCTGGACTGGAAGAGGAGCAACCAGGACCAGAACCAGCACCCACATGGGTTGCCAGCTCTGCAGGTGGAGGATCAACTCTGTGAGCCACAGCACCGGCCCCCATCAGGGATATTTTTCTATAGTTCTCTTTCTCCACTGTATCTTTTTCTAGTTTAAGAATTAAGATGATGCAGGCTTAATAGAAGGAATTTGAGAGGATTGTCTCTCTTTGAATTGTTTTTGAATAGTTTGAGAAGAATTGGAAGTAGTTCTTCTTTAAATGTACAGTAGAATTCAATAGTGAGGCTGTCTGATCCTGGACTTTTCTTTGTTGGGAGGGTCTTTATTACTCATCCAATCTCTGTCTTGGTTTTTGATCTGTTTAGCTTTTCTGTGTGTCTTCATGACTCAATTTTGGCATACTGTGTGTTTCCAGGAATCTGTTGATTTCTTCTAGGTTTTCCAATTTGTTAGCCATCACAACAGATGCCCACATCCTATATTGCAGTGCTAATCTGAGTTGGGCACTCCACTTCCAAATGAGTTTCATGTTAATATCCCTGGGAAACAATGGATGATGGCTCAAATTCTTTGATTCCTGTCATCTAATTTGGAGAACTGTAACCTAAATGGGGACTTGAGAACCTGGTCTTGCACAGTTGTAGCCATGTAGAAAGTGAACCAGCAGATGGGAGATCTCTATGCTTCTCTTTCCTTCTTTCTTTGTCTCTGTGTCTCTCTGCCTTTTTTTATATTAAAATATTTAATTATTTATTTGAAAGCATTACAGAGAAAGGAAGAGACAGAAATCTTCCACCACCTAATTCATTTTTGAGATGACTTCTATAGCCAGAGTGTGGCCAGCTTGAAACCAGGAGCTTCTCATCTGATGTGTGTGACAGCAGCCCAGGCACTTGGGCCATCTTCCACTGCTTTTAAGTCCATTGGCAGGGAGCTGGATCAGAAATGGAATAGCTGGTACTTGAACTGGTGCACATACAGGATGCCAATGTAACAGATAGCAGCTTTGTCCACTGCACCACAACACCAGCTCCTCTTTCTGCCTTTCGAATATTTTTTTTTTGAAAAAGAGCTCAAGGTAGTAAAAGTCATCATGACTGAGCAATGGCAAATATATTGATGTAATCTACTTTTTAAAAGATCTATTTATGCATTTGAGAGGCACTGCTAGAAAGAGTGGGAGAGGTCGATCTTCCTCCTGGTTTGTTCACTCCTCAAATGGCTGCTATGACTGTGGCTAAACCAGATTGATATCAGGAGCCAGGGGCTTTTTCCAGGTCTCTCACATGGGTGTAGGAGCCCCAAAATTGAGTCATCCTGTGCTGCTTTCCCAGACACGTTAGCAGGAAACTGGATCAGTTTGGACCATTAATGTCTATGATAGTCTCCTTGCAGTTAAAGGATTTAGAATACATCTGGATTATGGGTGGGCCAAGTACAACAGCTTCCAGTTGTCCAAGGTTTGGACTAGATGGGTTCTAAGAAGTTTTGTTAAAATAGTTATTAATCATAACTCTCAGTTTAAGCTTTTCTTACCAAATTTTCATGTTTGCTGCTGTTAACATCTAAAGGAAATTTGGGTCTCTTTATTCCAACCGATGAAAGCATCCAGACTAACAGTAATAAGGTTAACATGCAGCAGAATGGTGTCCTCTGAACTTAAATAGTTTTTCTTGCTTGGAAGAGGGGTCACCTCCTGCATTATACTGACATAGATAGTAGATATTGGAGACCATTCCTTCTGCCAAATGGAGAATGCCACATTTTGGTCCATCATATATATATACATACATATACATATTATATATATCATATATATATAAAGATTTACTTATTTATTTGACAGATATAGTTACAGACAGTGAGAGAAAGAGACAGAGAGAAAGGTCTTCCATATGCTCATTTACTCCCCTAATGACTGCAATGGCTGGAGCTGGGCCAATCTGAGACAGGAGCTTCCAGGTCTCTCACATTTTTGCAAGGACCAAGGCACTTACCATCTTCTACTGCTTTCCCAGGCTATTGCAGAGGGCTGGCTGGGAAGAGGACCAGTGGGGACTAGAACTAGTGCACATATGGGATGCTGGCACTGCAGGTGGAGGATTACACCAGTGCACCACAGTGCCAGCCCCAGTCCATCCTTTATTAAGGAGACCTCAGTAACCATGCTCAGGTTTTACTGTCCTATATTCACGGCCAAAGTCCTAGCAGACAACATGGTTTGGAGAATCATAGGCACAAAGTGTGTAGGAACTTCATTTCCCATATAGCACAGTTAATAACAAGGATCCAAGAGGGAAATTACTTGCATCATAGTCTTTGAGAACTAATGGGCATCACAGGTGATCTAGAGAATTTAGAAGTTTTGTGAGCGCCTAGAGTGAAAAAGTCACTGGGAGCACAAGGACAGTGCCTGGAGTTTATTTTGATGTATTTTAGCCCCTTTCATCAGAGGGAGGCCCATATAAGCTGGACTGATTTGTAGCAAAGGTGACAATTAATTTTGTAAATGAGGTATGCATTGCACTAAAACCCAAGTAGGATGATTAGGCTTGTATGTACTTGAGAAGTCTGTCAGATCATCTCATTCATGGAGCTTGTCATCTATGTGATGCATGCTTGTGTTCCTGATAAGTGGTGGGTGTGGTTAATTTTTTTTGCAAAAGTTCTGTTTGATGGCGAAGTCAATGAGGTGCCCACGTATACCTCAGAAGTATCTTTTCAAGGTGAAGGCAAACTGAGACTGAGGGGCTTTTGGAAAAACTTTGAAGAAAACACATTTGCCATACCTGGTTAAGACACATCATTTATCTTTTGAGATGCATCAGATTTGTTAACATTAGGTATTAGGTACAATGGACATGGTGGATGGCATATAACAATATGATTCTAATAATCTATCATGAGGTGCTATTTTTTTTACTGGATTTAGCAGATTAAATTGGGATGCCTAATGGGGAATAGCTGGAGTAATCACCTTTTTGTTAATTAAATATGAGATAATAAATGTTAGTGTATGAAGACGTTGAGTTTCCTTTTATTGGGCCATCTTTGTTATTTTAATCTGGGATCTGTGAATTCTCATTTTCCCTAGCCAAGTTGTATCTTAAAAACTTGTTTTTATTCCTCATCATGTTAACTCTGCTGCTTCTGGGATTTTTTTAGTACATCTGACAATCAGAAATGTAGATAATAGTATAGTTAAAATGAGATATACCAAGTAAAGTATTTATTTTTCTTCTGATACATATTTTGGAATTCTTCTAAAATTCCTATTGAGTGCCCTTGTTAAATTTAGTTGAATTCCTGGTTAAGACTTATTGGGGCCACTCTACTGATTACACCTATGAAACTTTGTTCATAAATGCATATAGAACCTGGGGAAGTTAATGTATATCTTATGCTGTAGAGACATAAGATGGAACATCTTTTTTATCCTTTTTCATTATATAATTTAAAAACAAATTTTAGGTTTTCAATAGGATCAAATTATGTACTTTTCAGAAATGTACACGTGAAGACCACTATAATTTATGATTTTACATTTTCCTTCTTCAGATATTTAAAAAGCTTTACTGACATTAGGGCTGTGATATAGCAGGTCAAGCCCAGCTCTGGTCATTGTGGCCAGTTGGGAGTGAACCAGTGGGTGGAAGGTGTCTGTCTCTGCTTCTCCCTATCTGTAACTCTTCCTCTCAGATAAATTGATAGATTGATCGATAGATAGACAAATAAATAAATCCTGTAAACATTTAAAAATAAAAAATAAAGAAGACTGACCTCCCTCAATTTGCAGAAAAAAGTCACTGAGTTCAGAGATGATACAAGAATTTGAACAGCACAATTCAGACATTATATCTAGTAAAAACTGACCATAAGCTGTGGGCCAAGTGTCAGTGCCCATTTACAGTACCACTCAAATCCTCAAGAACTTGATCATAATTTCATGTCCATTCTCATTTATACAGGAAAAGGAGAAAAGCAGGAGTTCTATGGCACCCCTATATCTGTCTCTCTGCCTAATTTGTCATAGAAACTACAAGTTAAGTGCAAATCTCAAAAAATAAAGTTTTAATAAATATGTAACTAAATGGAGTGATTCATAGATGAATTTCAGGAATTACCAGGTGGTGCAATTTTAAATATTCATGAAGATTTTAGAAGGCACTCAGCCCAATTTCCAGCCATTTTAATCTACTGAATGTATTCAAATAAATTTCCTTACTGTGAAATATGATACATTGATAGCTGAAAAATTGTTTTAGTAGGAAAATCAAGCATCATTTTACAAGATTAAAAATGGGTTGTTCAGGAAGATTGGTTTCTTTGAATATTTTAAGTTACAAAGAATCCTTGGAGTCTTTTCCTGAGTATCTGTAAGAAGTATATATTTTTGTGCAGCAGGTGAAAGCCCTACCCTGCTGTGCTGGCATCTCATATAGGGCCCGTTTGGAGTCCCAGCTGCTCCACTTCTGAACCTTGTTTCTGCTATGGCCTGGGAAAACAGTGGAAGATGGCCCAAGTCCATGGGCCCCTGCAGTTGCATGGAAGACACAGAAGAAGTTCCTAGTTCCTGGCTTTGGATAGCTCAGCTCTGGTTGTTGTGGCCATTTGGGGAATGAACTAGCAGGTGGAAGACCTCTCTCTCTTGCTCTACCCCTCTCTATAACTCTGTCTTTCAAATAGTTAAAATAAAAAAAAGCACAAGAAATATGTGAGGTTTTTAGAACCATATTTTAATTATGAGATTTAAAAATAATGATAAATTTAAATACAATTCCCAAGAATTCTTTCCACATTTGAATTTCTCCACTTATACTATGTTTCTTTCAGTTGTATATATGTCAAACATTAATGAGGACTTGATTATTATGTGGGTATCTCATGTGGTTAGACAAGTTCTGATGTATCCCTTCCATGTCCCAGGAGGCTGATTCTCCAGCCGATATATGGATCATCTTCATTGCTTCCTAATGGAGATGTGCATTGGTATCTGGGAATCTAGCCTCATCTGCCCATGATGTCAGCAGGTCAGGACCATGGGAAATTGCCTCTGGCCTCCTTCTTAGCATGTGCCATTCCAACCATTCCCACCATCTTCACAGAATTCCTGACTCTGGGGCTTTCCTCATATACTCGAGTTGTGTGGTTGGTTTCTGTGTCTGTGGATGTTAGTGTGAGGTTGAAAGGAACCTTAGAGAGCAGGACAGGTGTCTGTCTCTTGGTGGCATAGGTGACAGTCATAGATCTGAGGTGTTAAGTTATGTCATTCAGGTGCACCCTGTAGATCTTGGCTGGCCCAGGAAGGGACACCAATGCCACATCCTCAGTTCTGGAGCTGGAGAAAGGGTGAATAAGGTTGAGACTTTAAAGATATTTTTGTCAAAAATTGGTGCACTGAAAGAAGACCAATGTGTCTCCAGGTGTACATAAGGCAGCTCCAAAAGTTCTGTAGAGTCTGTTTCATCCAGGGCCAGTTTATACTATGTTTCTTTCAGTTGTATATATGTCAAACATTAATGAGGACTTCATTATCATATGGGTGCCAGTTCTAGTCCCGGCTGCTCCTTTTCACATTCAGCTCTCTGTTGTGGCCTGGGAAAGCAGGAGAAAATGGCACAGGTGCTTGGGCCCCTGTACCCATGTGGGAGCCCAGGAAGAATCACCTGGCTCCTGGCTTCAGATCAGCACAGCTCTGTCCATTGTGACCATTTTGAGTGTGAACCAACAGAAGGAAGACGTTTCTCTCTGCCTCTCTCTCACTGTCTGTAATTCTACCTGTCAAATAAAGTTAAAAAAAAAAGTAAAGTCTGTTTCATCTAAGATGGCAGTGGGATGGAGCTGGATGTTCAGGCCATATGGATGAAATGTGTGTGTGTGAATGTTGATTGCACCTCTGTCACTGTTTAGCTGTCTGTAAGATGAGTACATTAACACTGCTAGTGAAATGTCCCTGCATTTCCTGAGAAATCCTTGTGAGGTGTGTGCAGGCTGACTTACACTATGTGGCAGTTGCATTTTTGGGGTTTCATGATATGTCTTCTTATAGTAAAATGTCTGTTTTCCTGCATTGTGTAGCCTGCCTTGCACTACTCTTTCAAGGTTACAGAACTTTATACAAGACCTAATTTGCAAAAATGTGGAAGTTTGGATGCTCTGTGACAAACCCATTTGCAGAGAGAGAGAGAGAGAAAGAGAGAGAGAGGGAGAGAGAGAGAGAGTTGTCTTCCATTTGCTGATTTACTCTCCAACTGGCCATGATGGCCAGAGTTATACAAATCCAAGCCAGGAGCCAGGAGCTTCTTCCAGGTCTCTGACATGGGTGCAGAGGCCCAAGGACTTGGGCCATCTTCTTTTTTTTAACTTTTATTTAATGAATATAAATTTCCAAAGTACAGCTTATGGATTACAATGGCTTCCCCGCAATACCGTTCCTCCTTTTACAGAAGATCAGTTTAGTATACATTAAGTAAAGCTTTCAAAAGTTTGCACCCCCATAGAAACAAAGAGTGAAATATACTGTTTGAGTACTCGTTATAGCATTAAATCTCAATGTACAGCACATTAAGGACAGAGATCCTACATGAGGAGTAAGTGCACAGTGACTCCTGTTGTTGACTTTACAAATTGCCACTCCTGTTTATGACCTCAGTAATCTCCCTATGCTCCAGTCATGAGTTTCCAAAGCTATGGAAGCCTTTTGAGTTCTCCGACTCTTATCTTGTTTAGACAAGGTCATAGTCAAAGTGGAGGTTCTCTCCTCCCTTCAGAGAAAGGTACCTCCTTTTTTGAAGACCTGTTCTTCCTCCCTTCAGAGAAAGGTACCTCCTTCTTTGAAGACCTGTTCTTTCCACTGGGATCTCACTCACAGAGATCTTTCATTTAGGTGGTTGTTTGTTGTTGTTGTTTTTTTTTTTTTTTTTTTTTTTTTTTTTTTTTTTTTTTTTTGCCAGAGTGTTTTGGCTTTCCATGCCTGAAATACTCTCATGGGCTTTTCAGCTAGATCCGAATGCCTTGAGCCAATCAGCCAATCGGTGTCTTTTAATTGAAGAGTTAAGTCCATTAATGTTTAATGTGACTATTGATACGTAGTGACTTTGCCCTGCCATTTTCCTGGAGATATTTTCTAGTATATGCTTTGAGCTACCCATGCTCTTTTACTGGTAGGTTTTCTTCCTTTACCTTCTTTCATACTGATGGTCGTGTTTCTGTGCTTCTGAGTGAAGCACATCTTCAAGTATCTTTTGCAGGGCTGGACGAGTGGCGGCAAAGTCTTTCAATTTCTGTTTGCTATGAAAGGTCTTTATTTCACCTTCATTCACAAATGAGAGCTTAGCAGGATATAATATTCCGGGCTGGCAATTTTTCTCTCTTAGCACCTGGGCTATGTCTCGCCATTCCCTCCTAGCCTGTAGTGTTTCTGATGAGAAGTCAGCTGTGATTCTGATTGGAGATCCTCTGAGAGTAATCTAACGTTTCTCTCTTGCACATTTTAGGATCTTTTCTTTATGTTTCACTGTGGTAAGTTTAATTACCAGGTGTCGTGGTGAGGATCTCTTTTGGTCATGTTTACTAGGGGTTCTATGAGCTTCCTGTACTAGGATGTCTCTGTCCTTCTCCAAACCTGGAAAGTTCTCTGCTAGTATCTCACTAAAAAGGCCTTCTAATCCTTTCTCTCTCTCCACCATGCTTTCAGGAACTCCTAGAACTCGAATGTTGTTTTTTTTAATAGTATCCTGTAGATTCCCAACAATATTTTTTAGATTTCTAATTTCCTCTTCTTTTTTTTACATGTATTTTCTTTTTTTAACTTTTATTTAATGAATATAAATTTCCAAAGTACAGCTTATGGACCACAATGGCTTCCCCCCCATAACGTCCCTCCCACCCGCAACCCTCTCCTCTCCCACTCCCTCTCCCCTTCTATTCACATCAAGATTCATTCTCGATTCTCTTTATATACAGAGGATCAGTTTAGTATACATTTAGAAAATATTTCAACAGTTTGCTCCCACACAGAAACATAAAGTGAAAAATAATAGATGATTTTTTAAATGATGATGAAATCAGATCAGACCTATTGTCATGTTTAATCCCAGTGAGAGTCAAGTTGGGAGTTGATAATTTCTTTTTTTTTTTTTTTTACAGAGGATCAGTTTAGTATACATTAAGTAAAGCTTTCAACAGTTTGCACCCCCATAGAAACACAGAGTGAAATATACTGTTTGAGTACTCGTTATAGCATTAAGTCTCAATGTACAGCACGCTAAGGACAGAGATCCTACATGAGGAGTAAGTGCACAGTGACTCCTGTTGTTGACTTTACAAATTGCCACTCCTGTTTATGGCCTCAGTAATCTCCCCATGCTCCAGTCATGAGTTTCCAAGGCTATGGAAGCCTTTTCAGTTCTCTGACTCTTATCTTGTTTAGACAAGGTCATAGTCAAAGTGGAGGTTCTCTCCTCCCTTCAGAGAAAGGTACCTCCTTCTTTGAAGACCTGTTCTTTCCACTGGGATCTCACTCACAGAGATCTTTCATTTAGGGTTTTTTTTTGTTTTGTTTTGGTTTGGTTTTTTGCCAGAGTGTTTTGGCTTTCCATGCCTGAAATACTCTCATGGGCTTTTCAGCCAGATCCGAATGCCTTTAGGGCTGATTCTGAGGCCAGAGTGCTGTTTAGGACATCCGCCATTCTATGACTCTGCTGAGTATCTCGCTTCCCATGTTGTATCACTCTCCCCTTTATTTATTCTATCAGTTAGTATTAGCAGGTACTATACTTGTTTATGTGCTCCCTTTGACTCTTAGTCCTTTCCTTATGATCAATTGTGAACTGAGATTGATCACTTGGAGTAGTGAGATGGCATTGGTACATGCCACCTTGATGGGATTGAATTGGAATCCCCTGGTATGTTTCTAACTCTATCATTTGGGTCAAGTCAGCCTGAGCATGTCCCAAATTGTACATCTCTTCCCTCTCTTATTCCCACTCTTATGTTTAACAGGGATCACATTTCAGTTAAATTTCAACACTTAAGATTAACTGTGTATTAATTACAGAATTAAACCAGTCATATTAAGTAGAACAGACAGAAAAAACTACTAAGAGGGATAATGTATTAAGTTGTTCATTAACAGTCAGGGCTATGCTGATCAAGTCACCGTTTCTCATGGTGTCCATTTCACTTCAGGAGGTTTCCTTTTTGGTGTTCAGTCAGTTGTCACCAATCAGGGAGAACATATGTTACTTGTCCCTTTGGGACTGGCTTATTTCGCTCAGCATGATGTGTTCCAGATTCCTCCATTTTGTTGCAAATGACTGGATTTTGTTGTTTCTTACTGTGGTATAGTATTCTAAAGAGTACATATCCCATAATTTCTTTATCCAGTCTACCGTTGATGGGCATTTAGGTTGGTTCCAGGTCTTAGCTATTGTGAATTGTGCTGCAATAAACATTAGGGTGCAGACCGCTATTTTGTTTGCCAATTTAAATTCCTTTGGGTAAATCCCAAGGAGTGGGATGGCTGGGTCGAACGGTAGGGTTATCTTCAGGTTTCTGAGGAATCTCCAGACTGACTTCCATAGTGGCTTGACCAGTTTGCATTCCCACCAACAGTGGGTTAGTGTCCCTTTTTCCCCACATCCTCGCCAGCATCTGTTGTTGGTAGATTTCTGTATGTGAGCCATTCTAACTGGGGTGAGGTGAAACCTCATTGTGGTTTTGATTTGCATTTCCCTGATTGCTAGTGATCTTGAACATTTTTTCATGTGTCTGTTGGCCATTTGGATTTCCTCTTTTGAAAAATGTCTATTGAGGTCCTTGGCCCAACTCTTAAGTGGGTTGTTGGTTTTGTTTTTGTGGAGTTTCTTGATCTCTTTGTAGATTCTGGTTATTAACCCTTTATCTGTTGCATAGTTTGCAAATATTTTTTCCCATTCTGTCGGTTGTCTCTTCACTCTCCTGACTGTTTCTTTTGCAGTACAGAAACTTCTCAATTTGATGCAATCTCAATAGTTGATTTTAATTTCCTCTTCTTTTCTTAGGTTTGACTGTATGTTTTCCTGTCTCTGTCTTCTAAGTCCGATATTCTCTCTTCTGCTTCACCCATTCTGTTTTTAAGGCTCTCTAATGTGTTTGCCATTTGATCTATTGAGCTCTTCATTTCATTTTGATTGCTCTTCACTATCACACTTTCCTGTTCTACTAGTTTCTGCATTTCATTTTGATTCTTCCTTAAAATTTCATTTTCATGAGAGAGATTTTCAATCCTGTCCAATAAGGATTTCTGTAGTTCAAGGATTTGCTTTTGAAAACCTGTAAATGTTCTTATCATAAATTTTTTGAAATCCGTATCTTGCATTTCTTCTATCTCATCATCTTCATAATCTTGGCTTGGGGTGTTTTGTTTATTTGGAGGCATCATAGTGTTATCGTTGATCTTGTTCCTCGATTTCTGTGTTTGTTGCTTGGCATAGTTAATTCTTTTTTCGTCACTGTGCGTTTCTTTTTTTTTTAATTTTTTTTTATTTTATACTATGTCTGTGTTAAGTGGACTGCCTGCTGTTGGAGGAGCCTTGGAGGCTTGAGATGGGTGTGGCCTGAGAGCTCTGCTTGGTTCTTCTGGGTTACGGGTGTGCAAAGGTGACACCCTGAGGTTATGCGTGGTAAATCTCTATTTATTTATTTATTTATTTAATTTATTCAGGGGGTAAATAATACCGCACCGCACGGCTGTGCAGAATTGATGGTAATTAGCTTCCGATCTCTGGCTTCTACCCAAAAAGTCTGTGCAGGCTCTGTTTCTCCTCTGGACTCCCACTGGGTTGCCTAGGCTACTGAATTGTAGTGACTCAGTTCCTTAGCTCTCCCCTGTTGTTATGTAAATCCAGAGAGGTTGCCTGCTCTTTGTCTCTTGCAAACTCTTACAAACTCTTGCAAACTCTTGCAGGCCTTGCAGTCTTGCAGCCTTGCGGAGAAACCCCCCACCTTTTTTTCCTTCTCTCCTGGAGTCAGTCTGGTGCACTTTCCCACTCCCCTCTAGATTCTGACTGCTGTTTCCCCGCTAAAGTCTCAGGTTATTGAGCTCACCTCCCCTTCCAGCACCAATGTGTGGACTCGGAGCCCTGGGCGTCCCAACTCTCCTCGCTTGTGTCTGTGTGACATCCACTCCCCTTCCTGTACTGGCCCGCAGACCCTGCGGCTCATAGGGCTCGGCTTCCACGCGGTGGGCGACCTTGTTCTCTGGTGGGTGACCTTGTTCTCCCAGTAGGTCCTCCGAGTCACAGCCACTTGATCCAGAAGAGTTTCCTCTGCAATTTTTTTCCCGATCCTCCCTCTGAGGCTACCATAAATCCACTTTCACTAAACTAAATTTTCCCGGACTATTGGCACGCGCCCTCACTATTCTGCCATCTTGGCTCTGCCCCTGGGCCATCTTCTATTGCTTTCCCAGGCCATAGCAGAGAGCTGGATCTGAAGTATAGCATCTGGGATTTAAACCGACACCCATATGTGATACAGGCAGCAGCTTTACCTGCTAAGCCACAGTGCCAGTCCCCAAAATAACTTTCATTAGTGTAAATTTTACTGAACATAATTTATTTGAATAACAAAGTTTTACTGTTTTGTTATTGTTACGTTATCATTTAATAAAATTTTGGCAATGCTTTCATTAAACCAAGGATAACTTCTGGTTAATCTCTGCCACTTAATAGAGGTGGGTGCACTTGCCTATATATTTCCATGTTTAAACGCTTACTCCTCCATGGTGAAGTTGACATTTTCTCTATTTATGTATTCATGATTCTTTATTCATTCTATCACTCCTTTTTCTACAGTGCAATGTAGAAGGAAAGCCAAGAAATTTTCTTTTAAATACTTGCATTCATGTTTTCTTCCAGATTCAGGGCACCTCCAGATATTTCAAAGAAAATTAATACATCAGCTGCTAATTGTGTACTTTTTAAAACATATTTATTTTATACATTTGAAAGACAGAGTCACAGAGAGTGCTAGGAAAAGAGAGCGAGAGAGAGAAAGAGAGTCTTCCATGTGCTGGTTCATTCCCCAAAAGGCCACAATGGTCAGAGCTGAGCCAATCTACAGACAAGAGGCAGGAGATTCTTCTGCGTCTCCCACATAGTTGCATGGGTCCACACACTTAAGTCATCCTCCAGTACTTTCCCACTTGTATTATCAGGAGCAGGATTTGAGGTGGAGAAGCCAGGACTCAAACTGGCACTCATATGGGATGCTGGCTCTGAGGACTGGGGCTTTAACCCACTGTGCAATAGCACTGACCCCTGTAAGTGGTTTTTTTTTTAATTATTCTCAGGTTACTGTCAGTTTTCTTTTTAGATTTATAATAATTTATGAATGAAAATGGAAAATTAAAGATAAATTTTATTCTCAGGGAATATATAAAAATAAGATGAATGATGAATTTGTCATGACTATCAAGCATTGCATTAATCTAAGATAAGGTAATTTGGTATCATCTTTCTGTTGCCATAGCAAAATACATATTTGTTATATTTTCAAATGAGGCTTCAACGATAATGTTCTAAATTGGGAGTCACTATGTCCAATACAGTCTTTATTGTTATATAGGTGATGTATTGGCAGTGTTTCAGTACCACCCTGGAAATAAACACTGAACATTCTGCAATGGTAAGACTTAGCTAGTGCTAAAACACAAATCAGTTCCATTTATTTTTTAATTGTTAGAATAATGCAGTCCTTAATAATTTGGGGAACTGAATTTGATGCAGAGATAGCATAAGGGCTGTGTGAGGAAAAAATCTATTGCAGGTTATTTTATATGTTAAGATTTTATTTAAGAATTTATTTATTTATTTGAAAGTCAGAGTTACACAGAGAGAGAGGCAGAGAGAGAGAAAGAAAGAGGCAGAGGAGAGATCTTCATCCGCTGATTCACTCCCTGGTTGGCCACAATGCCCAGAGCTGTGCTGTTCCGAGCCAGGAGCCAGGAGCTTTTTCTGGGTCTCCCATGTGGGTTCAAGGGCCCAAGGTGTTGGGCCAGATCTGCTTTCCAAGGCATAGCAGAGAGCCTGATGAGAAGTGGAGCACCTGGGTCTAGAAACAGCGCCCATATGGGATGCCAGCATTTCAGGCCAGGGTGTTAACTTGCTGCACCACAGCGCCGGCCCAAAGATTTATTTATTTACTTATTTATTTGAAAGGCAAATAGAGATAGGGTGGGATGGGTAGTGAGAAAGTGATACCTTCCATCTACTGGTTCATTCACAAAATGATCACAGTAGTTTGCCAGGTGAAAGCCAGGAGCCTGGAACTCTATCTGGGTCTCCCATAACCTTGGAAGTGGAGCACCAAGGACTCAAATTGTCGGTCCACATGGGTTACCTGAATTGCAAGTGGACAGTGCAGGCTTTCCTGCTGCACCACAATGCTGGTGCCTACTGCAGGTTCTCAAACAAATCTCTCTGCATTTCCCTCAGTCACAAATGCAGATTATACTGCAGAATTTCTCAAGGTCTGTTCTTGAGTAAATAATTCATTTGATTTTACTTTAATTTGTTATAATGTTATTTCAGTTCTTTAAATGTTTATGAGTAGAATAATTACAGGAAAAGAAAGAGCTACTTTCTATTTTTTCTTGAACCTCTTCCTGTGGGGAGCAACTCAGACTATACTGTTACTGGAATTAAGAATTATTCTATGTATCTGCTCTCCCACAATATGGCGCTGGGAGAGGAGGAAACAGCTTCTACACAGCTGCCTCCAGTTCAACCAATAAACAGCAGGACCTGCTCCTGATTGGAGGAGAGCAGAGTACTCGGCATGTGGGTAGCAGAGTTGGGATTGGTGGAAGAGGACTATAAAGGAGGAGAGAGACAACATGCACCAGGAACATCTATCTGAAGGAACACCTGAGCAGCCCCCGAGAGAGCCGGCTGGCGGTGTGCCGCTCCCCCGCGGAAGTGGGGAAAGTGGCAGGGGGAACCGCCCTTCCACGGAGGTGGAAGGGTCGGTAGCCAACCTGGGAAGAACCAGCAGCAAACCCGGGGAGGGCCGAGCAGACCAAAGAACAGCGCAGGGTCCTGTGTCGTTCCTCCACGAAGAGGGGGAGCGACATAATGGTGCCGTGACTCGGATATGAAGCCTAGGCAGGATCCTGTGTCGCTCCTCCACGAAGACAGGGAGTGACATAATGGTTTCGTGACTCGGATAGGAAACTTAGGAGGGAAGAAACAGGAAGAAGTGGGAAAATACCAGAGAGAGAGACTAGCAAAGAGCCTAGGGAAAAGCCGGATGGAAAAGGTGCCGGAAGAAGCTATTGAAAGCCTAGGCATAGACTCGGATACGGACTTTGGGAAAGAAGCTGGGAGAAATCTCTAAGGTTGAAAGTGAAAGTGAAAGCTAGAACAGACTTGGATACGGACTGTGGGGAGAAGCCAGGAGAAATGAGGGAGGAATATTGTTGGAAGAAAAGTTAGGAAACATACCTGGTAGAGAAAAATATGTTAGGGAGGATGTAGCCATGGGGGCAGGCTGAGGCGGAGACGTAAGCTAGCTTGGGATTCGTCAAATCAGCCCGGGGAACAAGGGGTGAAAATCTGGAACCAGAGGCAGAGACGTGGGCCAGGTTGGAATCCGTCAGATTAGCCCAGGGAGCAAAAGACGGGAAGCCAAACCGAAAGGCGCAGTCGTGAGCTAGGTTGAATTCTCCAGGTTAGCCCGGGGAACTTAGACTGAATACCGGTGGCGGAAACATGAGCTAGGCTGTGTGATTTGCGGAAGCTGCTGCGCGCAGAGAGAGTGTGTGGGGCACAAGTGGGGAGAGCGCACACGGGGCGCAAGTAGATAGTTAACGTGGGGCTAGCGCAAAGGCCATGGTGCGGGCGCGAAGGGGCGTGGAGACTGCGGAGAGCGCGCGAAGCCGGGAAGTGGCTCAGAGCCGGGAAGCCACCGCGGGGCGAGGCGCTGAGAAGCAGCCTCGGGGCGGGCACTGGGAAGCCGCGGGGATAAGAGAAACAAGTTTAGAAGTAAAATGAGAGAAATAAGAATGCTGGCAGATAGAAATAAAATAGGAGAAATAGGAATGCCCGGAGATAGAGAAATAGAGAAAAATAAGGCCTCCCCACAACACAGCAATGAGAGCTTGGATTCGGTCTGCCTGAGTAGGCGATAAGCACCAGCAGGCAGCTCAACCAGAGTATGAGCTGCAGGTCACCGAAGATAGCCACAAATCAACATCAATAAGTCTCCCCACAATACGGCAATGAGAAGGCTTGGATTTGGTTTGCCTGATTGGTAGGGCTTGTAAGCACCTGCAGGCAGTTCTAGCAGAGCAGAGCATGCGCTACAGGGCACCGAACACAGGCACGCATCAGCGCCTAAAAACCTCATCACAACATGGCAAAGAGAGGACCTGGATTTGGTTTGCCTGATTGGTAGGGCTTGTAAGCACCTGTGGGCAACTCCAGCAAGCAGAGCAGAGTGTGCGCCGCGGGGCACCGAAGACAGGCGCATATCAACGCCAAAAATAAAAAGAAAGGGGGATCTGTGGGGAGCAACTTGGACTATACTGTTATTGGAATTAAGACTTATTCTATGCATCTGCTCTCCCACAATATGGCGCTGGGAGAGGAGGAAACAGCTTCTACACAGCTGCCTCCAGTTCAACCAATAAACAGCAGGACCTGCTCCTGATTGGAGGAGAGCAGTGTACTCGGCATGTGGGTAGCAGAGTTGGGATTGGTGGAAGAGGACTATAAAGGAGGAGAGAGACAACATGCACCAGGAACATCTATCTGAAGGAACACCTGAGCAGCCCCCGAGAGAGCCGGCTGGCGGTGTGCCGCTCCCCCGCGGAAGTGGGGAAAGTGGCAGGGGGAACCGCCCTTCCACAGAGGTGGAAGGGTCGGTAGCCAACCCAGGAAGAACCAGCAGCAAACCTGGGGAGGGCTGAGCAGACCAAAGAACAACGCAGGGTCCTGTGTCATTCCTCCACGAAGAGGGGGAGCGACATAATGGTGCCGTGACTCGGATATGAAGCCTAGGCAGGGTTTAGTGTCATTCCTCCATGAAGACGGTGAGCGACATCTTCCCTTATTTAAAAATATTTATGAGCTTGATAGAGAAAGAAGTTGATGGAGTGAGAGAAAGCTAGAGAGCTCCCATGCACCCATTTACTGCCTAAATAATCATATCAAGCAGGGGTGGGGCACAACTGAAGCCAAGAGTCAAGAATAAAATTTAGGCCTTCCTCTTGCTTGGCATCAACATTCCTTCCCCTGTTCTGCATTAGCTGAGAGCTGGAAACTGGAGCTGGCACTGAAATCCAACTTTGGAAATTTGATGTAGAGATAGAGTATCTGAGCTAGCATCATAAACACTAAGTTAAATGCTTACTGTCTCTTCTAAAACATTTTTTTCTCTGCCATAATTGCATTGACTGTGTATAGTGTTTTCCTGGAAATTCTTCTCTGTTCAATCCCTTCATAGCTTCCTGTTGGTTTCTTTTCTTTTTCCCTGAATACTTCTACATTCTTCTGAACATTGCTCATTCCAGAGTGAACGTTGTCTCCCTTTCAACCTACTGTGCAATGGCCATTGACATAGTCTGGCCTTTTGAGCTGAAACTCCTGTTTCCCTCCAACTTGGGCATTTTCCCCAGCCTTTATACCGTATGTTTGACCCCCTGTTGAATGCTTCTGTGTGGCTGTCCAAATGCTCAACAAATCTGAAATGAAATAGCATCCTTCCTTCTTCTTCCATACCCATGTAGAAGATATGCAACTGTCATTGTTATATGACAGAGTTGACATGATGACCAAGAGTGTTCTATCACAGGTGATGATAGCATTTGAAGAGCTGGCTGTGTACTTTACCTGGGAGGAATGGCAGAACATGAACCAAGCTCAGAAAATCCTGTACAGGGATGTGATGCTGGAGACCTACAGCAGCCTGTCCTCCATGGGTGAGTGACACTCATCACATGCCCAGTGGTAACATTTTCTCAGTATTTGACAAATAAGTGAGCAGTATTTATAAAGTTTAATGAAAGACGGGTATAGAATTTGTCCATGGAGAATCTGAATATCTACCATCTGAAAAGGAATTCAAATTGAAACATTGTAAATATAAGAGTGGGAGTAAGAGAGGGAAGAGATGTGCAGAGCCCTGGATGGGGGAAGAATGCCCACATCAGAGCCTTCCAGGTCAGTCTGCACATTTTGGGCAGGGAGGCCAAGGAAGAAGCAGTGTAGCAGATGTTGAGTGGTGCTCTTTCCATGAGTCTTACTTTCCCAAGTCTTACTTCAGACACAGTTATTCTACAGTATCTATGGAGATCAGTATCTCTGGTGAAGGCAAAGGAAATGAAGTTTCATGGGAAAATCAACAACTGATCAAAACCTCCAGAGTCACATATTATCACAGAGGATTGTTCATAGAAAGAAATGAAAGGAGGAAACCAGGGTTGACATCTTCACAATGAGATAGAAATAATTTTCATGAAATTGAGCAGATTGTGGTCTGCAGAAACGAATTCTTTAAATTGTTGTGAATGTATACCGAAGGTGGTACATTGGAACTTTCTGCAACTGTTGTAGTTCTCAGAAGCTGAGGATGTCAGGTTTCCTTAGAAATAAGGGGAAACTGTAATAGAGTGCAGATAAAACAGTTTTTCATTAGAAAAATCCCACAAATGCTGTTTCCCCGGGAAGACAGAAAATGAGACAACCACAGATGCAAATCTTGTCCCTTAAATGTGATCCTGCTTGGAATACAGATAATTTCACTCTTCTCCACTTGCAAGAAAATGATCCAGTAAAAGTTTCCCATCTTGATGGTTGAAATACCAGAGAAGTACAAAACAGACAATTTTATAAAAATGAACTGGAAAGAATAGGACAGGGAAAAATTGATTTCTAGGTAATAGCTGATTATTTTTACTAAACATATGTCCTTTTTTAAAAATCTTATATAGGTGTTTCATCTTTGTGAAAGGCAGAAAGTCAGTGAGAGGAGAAACAGTGAGCAAGAGATTTCCTATTAGCTACCTCCCCAGATACCTGCAGCAGTTAGGTCTGACTAATTTGAAGCCAAAAGCCTGGCATTCCAACTATTCTAATCTGATATATCACAGGGTCCCAAGCACAAGAACCATTATCTGCTGCCCCATAGTATACATTAGTAGAGAGCTGTATTTGAAGCAGAGTAGCCTGGGCTGAAACTGGCACTGTTTTTGGATGCAGACATTCCAAGCAGTGATTTGTATTCATTTTGTTAATTCTATCCCTCTTAAATACAAGTAACTTCATTCCTTTTACATGAGTATGTCAGGAGAAACAATTATATTTGATTTATTGACAACATTATTTTTTTCTCACTTCAGTTGCCATGAAAAGGGATGACCTGATTAGGAAAAACCAGAAAAGTCAGGACAAAAATCTGAATCAGGATGTTACAAAAAATAATAAGACATCAACTCCCAACATCCTTGAATTAAGAAAAACACTTCATTTGAGTTTAAACCATATTCCAAAACTGAGTATCAAAAAGAGAATCTATTCAGGAATGAAACCTGAAGAATACAATATATGTTACAATGTGCATCCCCACTGTGGGCCTGATCAACTACAAACTGAAGAAAAATTTGATGCTACTAAGTTACCTGGGAACGCTCTCCAGTTCTGTGAGGCTCTTAATCAACAGCACAAAATGCAGACTGTGCAACAGGCTTTTGAACCAACTGGACAAGGGAATGTCTTCAAAAGGAAAATATATATTTTGTAAATCTGAGAGGCATTTTATGGTAGAAAGTATTACATCAACTCCACTATTGGCAAGACAACTCAAATAGAACAAGATTTCCATAAAAATTCTAACCTCAGTATGCATCAACAAAGTCCCAGAAAAGAGAAAGTTTATGAATATACTAGTTCTTTGGAACCTGTCATTGACCAATCACATCTTAAAATTAATCATAGACCGCTTATAGGGAAGAAACCCTATGCATGTAAGCCTTGGGGAAAATCATTCAGTTATAAATCCTGCCATACCATCCATCATGGTACTGATGTTGTGGAAAACCCTCATGTGTTTAATGAACATGGAGAAGCCACTTACCAGAAGTTACATTTGATTAAACATCAGAGAATTCACACAGGGGAGAAACCTTATGAATGCAATGAATGTGGAAAAACCTTTGGTTATAAAACAAACCTCATAAGTCATCAGAGAATTCACACAGGGAATAAACCTTATGAATGCAATGAGTGTGGAAAAGCCTTTGGCCAGAAGTCAAACCTTATAAGTCATCAGAGAATTCACACAGGGGAGAAACCTTATGAATGTAATGAGTGTGGAAAATCCTTTAGGTGGAAGTCAGATCTCATCCTACATCAGAGAATTCACACAGGGAATAAACCTTATGAATGCAATGACTGCAGGAAAACCTTTGTCAAGAAGGCACACCTCATAAACCATCAGAGAATTCACATAGGGGAGAAACCCTATGAATGTAATGACTGTGGAAAAGCCTTTGGCCAGAAGTCAAACCTCATAAGTCATCAGAGAATTCACACAAGGGACAAACCTTCTGAATTCAATGACCATGGTAAAGCCTTTGGCCAAAAGTCAAGCCTTGTAAATCATTAGAGAAGCCACACGGGAGAAACCTTATGAATGTAATGACTATGGAAAAGCCTTTATGTGCAGTTCAGAACACAGTAAACAGAGAAGTCACAGGAGAGAAACCTTATGATGGCAATGACTGTGCAAAAGCCTTTGGTCATATGTCAAACATCAGAAAGCATCAGAGAATTCACAAGGGGAGAAATGTCATGAATAATGATGGTAGAAAGCCTTTTGATATCATTCACAACTAAAAACATCTAGAATTCATACAGGGAATTTTGCACACAATTGCCTTTTTATGCAAGTTTCATTTTATCAAATATCAGAATTCATCCAGGGAGAACAATAAGATTATAATAAGTGTGGATATGCCTTTGGTGCCAATCATACCTCATCAATCATAACAATTCACATGGGAAAAAATCTTACGAATGTAATGATTCACAAAGCCTTTTACCATAATTTAGCCCTCATTGCACATTATCAAATTTGTACAGGGAAAAAAGCCTTTGAAAGTAATCATGTGGAAAATCCTTTGCTTAGATGTCATACCCTATAAGACATCAGAGAATTCACATGGGGGAGAAATCTTATGAATGTAATGAGTGTTGGAAAGCTTTGCCAAAATCTCAGGTACAACATTAGAGAATTCACAAAGTGGAGATCTCATGAATGAAATAAATGTGGGAAAGCTTTTTGTCATAGGTCATACCTCATAATCCATCATGGAATTTGAACAGAAGAGAGACTGAGAATATAATGAGGGGTCAGTGCCGTGGCTCCCTTTGTCAATCCTCTGCCTGTGGTTCCGGCATCCCATATGGGTGCCGGGTTCTAGTCCAGGTTGCTCCTCCTCCAGTCTAGCTCTCTGCTGTGGCCCAGGAGGGCAGTGGAGGATGGCCCAAGTGTTTGGGCCCCTGCACCCGCATGGGAGACCAGGAGGAAGCACCTGGCTCCTGGCTTCGGATTGGCATAGTTCCAGCCATAGCAGCCAATAGAAGAAAGACCCTTGTCTCTGTCTCTTTCTAACTCTGTCTAAAAAATAAATAAACAAAATAATGCATGTCAAAGAGTTTTCTCTCAAATAATGTAAGTATGACAAATCTTATGCTGGGAATCACATCTTATCCAACAGGGACTCATGTCACGGAAAAAGCTTATAAATATTAATAGTGCAAAAAAGTCATTTGTCACAAATCTGTCATACATCAGAGAATTCAGATGGGTTTTTTTATCCTTTTTTAATAAATAAATTTCCAAAATACAACTTTTTGATTATAGTGGCTTTTCCCCCCATAAGCTCCCTTCCATGCTCAGCTATCCCATCCCCCCCTCCCTCTCCCATCCCATTCACATCAAGGTTCATTTTCAATTATCTTTATATATAGAAGATCAATTTAGTATATACTAAGTAAAGATTTCAACAGTTTGCACAAACACACAGAAACACAGTATAAAGTACTGTTTGAGTACTAGTTATGCTGTTAATTCACATAGTACAACACATTAAGGATGGAGATCCTACATGGGGAGTTAGTGCACAATGACTCCTGTTGATTTAACAATTGACACTCTTATTTATGACGTCAGTAATCACCTGAGGCTCTTGTCATGAGCTACCATGGCTATTGAAGCCTCTTGAGTTTGCCAACTCTGATCTTTTTTAGACATGGCCATAGTCAATGTGTAAGTTCTCTCCTCCCTTCACAGTAAGATACCTCCTTCTTTGATGGCTCATACTTTCTGCTGGGATCTCACTCACAGAGATCTTTCATTTAGGTCACTTTATTTTTGGCACAGTGTATTGGCTCTGCATGCCTGAAATCCTCTCATCGGCTTTTTTGCCAGATCTGAATACCTTAAGGATTGATTCTGAGGCCAGAGTGCTGTTTAGCAAGACACCTGCCATTCTATGAGTCTGCTGTGTATCCTGCTTCCCATGTTGTATGGTTCCCTGCTTTTAAATTCTACCAGCGTTACCAGACAGTAGTCTTTCTTATGTGATCCCTTTGACTCTTAATCCTTTCATTATGATCAATTATGAACTGAAACTGATCACTTGGACTAGTGAGATGGCATTGGTACATGCCACCTTGCTGGGATTGATTTGGAATCCCCTGGCATGTTTCTAAATCTACCATTAGGGGTAAGTACAGTTGAACATGTTCCAAAGTGTACATCTCCTCCCTCTGTTATTCCCACTCTTATATTTAACAGAGATCACTTTTCATTTAAATCTCAACACTTAATAATGACTGTGTATTAATTACAGAGTTCAACCAATAGTATTAATAGAACAAAAAAAATACTAAAAGGGATAAAGTATTAAGTTGAAACATCTCTGTATACCAGGGATAAATTCCACTTGGTCTGGATGGATGATCTTTCTGATGTGTTGTTGTATTCTATTGGTGAGAATTTTATTGAGGATTTTTGCATCTATGTTCATCAGGGATATTGGTCTGTAATTCTCTTTCAAAGCTTCATCTTTTTCCGGCTTAGGAATAAAGGTGATGCTGGCTTCATAGAAAGAGTTTGGGAGGATTTCATCTTTTTTGATTGTTCTGAATAGTTTGAGAAGAATTGGAGTTAGTTCTTCTTTAAATGTCTGGTAGAATTCAGCAATGAATCCATCTGGTCCTGGGCTTTTCTTTGTTGGGAGGGCCTTTATTACTGTTTCAATTTCTGTCTCAGTTATGAGTCTGTTTAGGTTTTCTATGTCTTCCTGGTTCAATTTAGGTAGGTTGCATGTGTCCAGGAATCTATCCATTTCTGATAGGCTTCCCTGTTTGCTGGCATATAGGTCCTAGTAGTAATTTCTGATGATTCTTTTTATTTCTCTGGTGTCTGTGGTTACATTTTCTTTTTCATCTCTGATTTTATTTATTTGGTCTTTTCTTTTTTTAGTTAGTTGTGCCAATGTGGTGTCAATTTTGTTTATTTTTTCAAAAAACCAGCTCTTCACTTGGCTGATTTTTTGTAATTTTTTTGATTCAATCCTGTTGATTTCTTCTTTTATTTTAATTATTTCTCTTCTCCTACTAGATTTGGGTCTGGTTTGCTGCAGATTTTCTAGATCCTTGAGATGCAGTGAAAGCTCATCTATTTGGTGCCTTTCCAATTTCTTGATGTAGGCACCTATTGATATAAACTTTCCTCTTAACACTGCTTTTGCTGTATCCCATAAGTTTTGGTATGTTGTGCTGTTATCCTCATTTACTTCCAGAAACTTTTTGATTTCTCTTTTAATTTCTTCTGTGACCCATTGTTCATTCAGGAGCATGTTGTTCAATCTCCATGCATTTGCATATGCTTTAGGGATTCCTGAGTTGCTAATTTCCAACTTCATTCCTTTATAGTCTGAGAAGCTGCATGGTATGATTCTAATTCTTTTAAATTTGCTGAGACTTGCTTTATGGCCTAGTATGTGGTCAATCCTAGAGAAGGTTCCATGTACTGCTGAGAGGAATGTAAATGCTTTCTGTGTAGGATGAAAAGTTCTGTAGATATGTTAGATCCATTTGGGCTATAGTGTCATTTAAATCTACTGTCTCCTTGTTGATCTTCTGTCTTGTTGATCTGTCTATTTCTGAGAGTGGGGTATTGAAGTCCCCCAGTATTATTGTATTGGAGTCTAAGTCTCCCTTTAAGTCCCTCAACAAATCTTTTAAATAAACCGGTGCCCTGTAATTAGGTGCATATACATTGATAATCGTTATATCTTCCTGTTGAATTGATCCCTTAATCATTATATAGTATCCCTCTTTGTCTCTCCTAACAGTTTTTGTGGTAATATTTATGGCTACGCCCGCTCTTTTTTCATTTCTGTTAGCACGGTATATCTTCTTCCAGCCTTTCACTTTCAGTCTGTATGGATCTTTGTTGGAAAGATGTGTTTCTTGTAAGCAGCAAATAGATAGGTTTTGTTCCTTAAGCCAGTCAGCCAATCGGTGTCTTTTAACTGATGAGTTAAGTCCATTCACGTTTAATGTGACTATTGATACATAGTGACTTTGCCCTGCCATTTGCCAAAGATAAGTTCTAATATATGCTTTGAGCTTCCCATGCTCTTTTACTGGTAGGTCTTCTTCCTTTCCCTTCTTTCATATTGATGACCGTGTTTCTGTGTCTCTGTGTGTAACACATCTTTAAGCATCTTTTGCAGAGCTGGACGAGTGGCGACAAATTCTTTCAATTTCTGTTTGTTGTGAATGGTCTTTATTTCACCTTCATTCACAAATGAGAGCTTAGCAGGATATAATATTCTGGGATGGCATTTTTTCTCTCTTAGAACCTGTGCTATGTCTCACCATTCCCTCCTAGCTTGTAGGGTTTCTGATGAGAAGTCAGCTGTGATTCTGATTGGAGATCCTCTGAGAGTAATCTGACGTTTCTCTCTTGCACATTTTAGGATCTTTTCTTTATGTTTCACTGTGGTGAGTTTAATTACCAGGTGTCGTGGTGAGGATCTCTTTTGGTCATGTTTACTGGGGGTTCTATGAGCTTCCTGTACTAGGATGTCTCTGTCCTTCTCCAAACTCAGAAAGTTCTCTGCTAGTATCTCACTAAAAAGGCCTTCTAATCCTTTCTCCCTCTCCATGCCTTCAGGAACTCCTAGAACCCGAATGTTGGGTCTTTTAATAGTATCCTGAGGATTCCCAACAATATTTTTTAGAGTTCTAATTTCCTCTTCTTTTCTTTGGTTTGATTGTATATTTTCCTGTGCTCTGTCTTCTAAGTCTGATATTCTCTCTTCTGCTTCACCCATTCTGTTTTTAAGGCTCTCTAATGTGTTTGTCATTTGATCTATTGAATTTTTCATTTCATTATGATTTCTCGTCACTATCACAGTTTCATTTTCTACTAGTTGTTTCATTTAATTTTGATTCCTCCTTAATATTTCCTTTTCATGAGAGAGATTTTCTATCTTGTCCATTAAGGATTTCTGTAGTTCGAGAATTTGTTTTTGAGAACTTCTTAATGTTCTTATCAATTTTTTGAGATCTGCTTCTTGCATTTCTTCTATGTCATCATCTTCATAATCTTGAATTGGGGTGTCTATTTCATTTGGGGGCGTCATAGTGTCTTCCTTGTTCTTGTTACCTCAGCCTTTGTGTTTGTTTGGCATATTAGAGATATTATTTGTTTTTTTCTCGTTATACTGTGACTCTTTATTAAGAGGACTGTCTGCTTTTGATGGATCCTTAGAGGCTGTGATGGGTGTGGCCAGAGAGCTCTGTTTCTACAGGGTTTAGGGTGTGCCAAAGGTGATTCACCCTGATTGTTCTCTTGCTCGCTCTCGCTCGCTCTTTTTTTTTTTTTTTTTTTGAATCGGGAAGTAATTCCACACAGCTGAGTGGAATTGAGAGTAGTTGATGTATGAAATCTGGCCCCTGTGGGTATTCATTTGCTTACAAGAGTCAGGTTTTCCTGCTTGGCTAATGAGGGGCACCTGCTTTACCTATGCAAAATGGCGTGCACCGCTTTACTTATGTAAAATGGCACCTGCCCTTTGTCTTGCTAGGCTTTGTAAGGTGAGTGGAGAGAGAGGTTAAATGCCCATGCCGGTTCCCCTTATTTATTCAATTATTTTCTCTCCTCCAGCCAGCCTGGTGAACTTTCCCCAATGGGGTTTCAGGCCTTATTCTCTGAAGGCTCTTTCTGCCTTTCCCTGCCTATGTCTCAGGTTACCAAGAGGTTTTGGTCTCACCCCCCTTCCAGCGCTGGTGCACAGACTCTGCAGCTCCGGCGGGTCTGGCGGGTCTGGCGGGTCCAGTGGCTCCCGTGGCTCAGCTTCCACTCAGTGGGTGACCGGCCTTTGGTATTCTTGACCCTGATTCCAGAGCAGCCTCTGCAAAGGGGCCCAGCCCACCCAACAGCCCTATCCATAAACACTGAACAAGCTCTCTCTGTTCAGCAGTGCTGATAGTCAGGATTAATAATATTTTAAAGATTTATTTATTATTTTAAAGTCAAGTTATAAGAGATAGAAGGAGAGGCAGAGAGAGAGGTCTTCCATCCGCTGGTTCACTCCTCAATTGGCTGCAATGGCCGGAGCTGTGCTGACCTGAAGCCAGAAGCCAGGAGCTTTCTCTCAGTCTCCTATGCAGCTGCAGGGGCTCAGGGGCTTGGGCCATCATCTACTGCTTTCCCAGGTCAAAACAGAGAGCTGGATTGGAAGTGGAGCAGCCAAGTCTCAAACTGGCACCCATACAGGATGCTAGCACTGCAGGCACTGGCTTTGCCCATTATGCCACAGTGCCAGCCCCTAGGATTAATAATAAATGTTCTATCCTCCTCAAGAAAATATGAAAAATGTATATGATAACATATACTAAATTTCTTCACTAATAATATTCTAAATAAAATTTACTTATCATTTTCTGAACAAGCATAGACATCTAACAACTAAATCTTTCAAGAGTTTGTAAATTCAAGTAGAAATGAATAAATGTATACACTAATGTCAGATGACTTCTTCCTGCTTTGGTTACTAATGAATGACCAAGCTTGTTGCTGTAAATAAATGGTCACTAGGATGTTTCTCAAACATATGTGTGGCTCAAGATTAGACTTCTTCCACTTTGTGGTCTCACCTGTCAACCATAGCAACTATTTTTGATCATAGGCTTTTCAGTGACATGTAACTCTGCACAAAAGAGTCATCATCCTTATTGAGATGTAGAGACATGTGACATATTTGACTGCAATGTGCTTCTCTTTTTTTGGTTGTTTTCTTTTCCTAATCTCTTTAACATGCATCTGTGCTTTGGCAATTCTGAAAACATTGAGATCAACTCAATCATTAGAGAGGCATAGATCATTAGTTCCTCAAGTCTTTAAAGTTCTAATATGAAGATTAGCTGGACACCTGCTCTTGACCTAACTTATTTAACCAATAAAAATGCTTTCAAAGAAAGTTTATAAAACAATAATGAATTGCCATTATTTTCAAGTCTAACTGAATTTTAAAAAGAAACATTGAAAGTGAACAGTTGGAATCCCTACCCAGGCTATCTCTGATGTTAATACGTGATGAGCCCACACCATCTACCACTTTAGCTACTTACAGTCAAACAGACATCATCTTTCCCATTGTACTTATAGGCCAGGGCAATCCCAGCTCCCAGGGGCACCTGAGCACCCATGATGCCATTGCCCCTATAGAAGTTATTGGCATACATATGTATTGATCCTCCTTTCCCCTTAGCACAGCCTCCTCTTCACCCCATAAGCTCTGTGAGAATTTCACAGACAGAAAGGCCCTGAGTGAAGGTAAAGCCATGAGCCTGAAAGGCCATGATGAGGTGGTTGCTGGGATTTATTCCAGCCTCCAGGCCCACACAGCAAGCTTCCTGACCATCACACAAGTGACAGAAACCACGGATAACCTTCTGCTTATATAGCCGATCTGCCTTTAACTCCATTTGGCGCACAGTCTGCATCATCCTGTAATATTGGAGCCCATCCTCTCTGGTGAGTACTGTCATGAAAGGAGAGCCCTATCCCAGCTGGTGAAGGTCACATTTCTTAATCTTGAATGTAGCATCATTTGCAAAGTTGCAGGATGCCATCAGCACTCTCCTTGCCGGCTTCTGGGCAGTGCCAGATAATATGTGGGAGACAGTGGCCAGCATCTTCCTCAGGGAGTGCATGAAGCAGTAGCCATGGCAACTCCCAAACCACCCAAGGGGAACTGCTCAGCCGTCCTGAAGTCTTCTTCAGGTGCCCCAGCTGTAACTGCTTTTATAAGGAAGTTGTTATAATCACCTCCTCTCCATGGTATTCTCTGCACAAGAAAAGAGAAGCAACCGGAACAGGCCAGAAACCAACTGTTAATTTATACCTCATATTTATTTATGGACCTTTAACTTACAGGACTAATAATACAGAAAATTTGAGATATATTACTGTGTTAATGATTTTTATTCAGAAAAGGAAATAAAACTCCATGATTCTCCATTTTAGGTTTCAAAAGAAAATCTAGATTGGCAGACCAACAGAGATCTTCCATCTGCTGATTCACTCCCCAAATGCCTACAATAGCTGGAGCTGGGCTAAGCTGAAGTCAGGAGCTGGTAGCTCAATTTGGGTCTCCCACATGGGTGGCAGGAACCCACATACTTAAACCATCACTGCCATCTCTGGGATACACATTAACAAAAAGCTGGAATCAGAAGCAGAGTTGGGACCTGAACCTGGGCATTCCAAGCGACATCTTAATCACTATTCCAAACTGTCTTCCCCAGACGTCTTAGTAAAGAGGGAACTATTAGTTTTAAGGAGGCCCTACTGGCTTTGAAGTACAGCATACTCTATACTACAAATGAATCTCAAGTATAACCATAGAAGTATACAACATAGTATTTCTTTTTTTCAAGTTTTATTTATTTGAAAGTCAGAGTTACACAGAGAGAGGAGAAGCAGAGGGAGAAAGAGAGAGAGACAGACAGACAGACAGACAGACAGGTCTTCCACCCGATGATTCATTCCCCGACTGGCCACAATGGCTGGAGCTGTGCTGATCTGAACCCAGGAGCCAGGAGCTTCTTCCAGGTCTACCATGTGGGTGCAGGGGCCCAAGGACTTGGGCCATCTTCTACTGCTTTTCTAGGCCACAGCCAAGAGCTGGATGGGAAGTGGAGCAGCTGGGTTTTGAACTGGTGCCGATATGGGATGCCAGCGCTTCAGGCCACACCACAGTGCCAGCCCCAAATGTAGTATTTCTAATGGAAGAGTTGGTTAAGTCATTAACTCCTCTGACATACAAGTCAAGTATTAGTTTTAAACTCTGATTCATTCAGGACAAAAATAAAATGTTAATTTTTTCTTTGCTTCTGACTATGTAAATTGTATTGCAAGAAATTAATCATGACTTTTACATCTCAAATCCTATTATGAGTAGGTACAGAATCTTGTGGGGTCATATTCTTTGATGAACATTTTTCCAGTTAAAGCACCCAGCAATTGAGATGTCCAAGTCCTACATCATAGTACTGGGGTTCAGCGCCTAGCTCTGGTTCCTAACTCCAGCTTCCTGCTAATACTGATCCCATAAGGCAGCACTGGTGGCTCAAGTATTCAGGTTTCTTCCCACACATGGGAGATTAAGATTGAGTTCACACTCCTGGCTTCAGCCTGACCCAGTTCTGGCTGTTGCAGGCATTCTGGGGAGTAAACCAGAGAATCAGAGTACATTCTCATTCTCTCTCCCTCTGCCTCACAATTAAGTAAAAAAAATAAAGAAACTCAAACTGGACTAAAGGTAATAATAAAGGTAAGTGTCACACTTCTTTCATATGACCAACCACTAGGTATTAAAAGTTTTCATTTTTTCCTCTCATCACATCTTTTGCCCATGGCATTTAATTTCCTAGTTTTTGTTTTGTTTTGTTTTCCCTTTGTAAAAAGTAACCACTTAGTGCCAGTGTTGTGGTGTGAGTTAAGACACTGCCTGCATGGGGCCTGTGCTGTGGTGCAGTGGGTTAAAGCCCTGGCCTGAAGTGCCAGCATCCCATATGGGTGCTGGTTCTAGTCCTGGCTGCTCTACTTCTGATCCAGCTCTCTGCTATGGCCTGGGAAATCAGTAGAAGATGGCCCAAGTCCTTGGGCCCCTGAACCCATGTGGCAGACCTGGAAGAAGCTCCTAGCTCCTGGCTTTGGATTGGCGTAGTTCTGCCTGTTGCAGCCATCCAGGGAGTGAGCCAGCAGATGGAAGACTTCTCTCTCTCTGCCTACCTCTCTCTGTAACTCTTTCAAATAAATAAAATAAATCTTAAAAAAAAGCTAGGGATCAGGGAAACTTCTTCTAGGTCTCTTGCTTGGGTGCAGGGCCCAAGCACTTGTGCCATATTTCGCTGCTTTCCCAGGGCATGTTAGCAGGGAGCTGGATCAGAAGTAGAACAGCCAATCAGTGCCCATATGGGATGCTGGTGCTGCAGATGTTAGTATAACCCACTCTGCCACAGTGCTGGCTCCATGACAATTTTTAATTCCTAGTAATTAACAGGGAAGAAAGAAGTATGGCAGTATACCTTTTTTTAAAAAAAGATTTTACTTATTTGAAAATGTTATAGGGAGAGAGAGAGAGAGAATCTTCTGTCTGCTGGTTCACTCCCCAAATGGCTACAATGGCCACAGCTGAACGAATCTGAAGCCAGGAGCCAGGAGCCAGGAGCTTCTTCAGGTCTCCCACATGGGCAAAAGGGCCCAACGACTTGGGCCATCCTCTGATGCTTTTCCAGGTGCATTAGCAGTGAGCTGGATCAGAAGTGGAGTAGTCAGGACTCTAAACAGCACTCATACGGGATGCCTGCATTTCAGACCAGGGCTTTAACCTGGTATGCCACAGTGCTGGCTCCAACAGGTGACCTTGTACTCTCAATAATCTCCTCTTGGTATTGGCAGCAGTTTGTAAATTTTTGTTTGTTTGCCACCTTCTGTAATCTTCTGTAATTTTAAAAAATTACAAAAAGTTCCAGCACCCTGAGAACCTCCACCACTAGGGCATACAATCAGATGTTTGTCCAGCAAAAGGTGGTATAGATGTAACGTGGAAATTGCAAGGTGAGTTGATCCATCTTTCTCAAGCTGTGGTTTCCTTGAGCAACTTTTACAACCCACTGCCTTATTTGTTCCTCTTACACAGAGTGGAAAACATGTTAAACTATCCTATTTAGCCAAAAGCCAGTGGCAGCACTTAAATATGTCATCAGCCCAGGGCCAGCATTGTGGCACAGAGGGGTAAGTCACCCAGTGCAACAGCAGCATGCCTTATGAGCACTGCTTTGAGACGCACCTGCTTCACTTCTTATCCAATTCCTTGATTGGGATAGCAGCAAAGACTGCCCAGGTGTTTGGGTTCCTGCACCCACATGGGAGACTCAGAGTTCCAGGCTCCTGGCTTTGGCCTGTCTTAGCCCCAGCTACTGTGGCCATCTGGAAGTGAGCCAGCAGATGAAAGATAGAGATTCTCTCTTCTCTGCCTTTTACCTAAACATACATTAAATAAATAAATGAAAAGGCATTAATATGGCAACTTTTTGAGGAAAAGGCTTCTGACAGTTGCAGGTATTGTCTCAATGCTTAAAAATATTCAGACACATATTTATATTTATATTTCTCAACCACATACTTTTCAGAAAAAAAATGTCTGCCACTCATCATCAGTTATCAGTCTGAAAGCATTCATGAAAGAAATCAAGTAATTTTACTAAACACAAAAACCTCTAGTATAGCCTGCATTTAAACCAGTTGCTTCCATGGATATACACAGATTGACTTTTGTTAATTTACAAGGACCACTGCACTTCCATGGCATGGAGCTGTCTGAAAGTTTAAACGCTGATGGGTGTGGCATTATTTCCCATATTTGCTTATTATCCAGAATGCATTTATTAAACATCTATCATGAACTTCATACTCTATAAATCTGTTTCAAATATGTTGATATTTAATGGTACTTACACCCTTATAAACTGAGCTAATCCTAACTTCTCTCTGGAATAGCTATGCCTTTGACATTGCCTTTTTTCACACATATGTAAATGTATAATATGCTTCTGTATGGCACTTCAGAATTTATAAAAGGCTCTTCACATAAGATTTACATAACAGCAAATGACACAGTCCTCTCATTACAGAGGGGAGAAGTATGAAGTTGTGGGGAGCAACTCGGACTAGACTGTTACTGGAATTAAGACTTATTCTATGCATCTGCTCTCCCACAATATGGCACTGAGAAGGGAGTAACAACTTCTACGCAGCTGCCTCTCGCCAACTTCAGTGATGACCTGCAGGAGCTGATCCTGCTCCTGATTGGAGGAGAGCAGCATACTCGGCGTGTGGGTAGCAGAGTTGGGATTGGTGGAAGAGGACTATAAAGGAGGAGAGAGACAACATGCACCAGGAACATCTATCTGAATAACACCTGAGCAGCCCCCGAGAGAGCCGGCCAGTGGTGTGCCGCTCCCCCGCGGAAGTGGGGAAAGTGGCAGGGGGAACCGCCCTTCCACAGAGGTGGAAGGGACGGTAGCCAACCCGGGAAGAACCAGTAGCAAACCCAGGAAGGGCCGAGCAGACAAAAGAACAGCGCAGGGTCTTGTGTCGTTCCTCCACGAAGAGGGGGAGCAACATGAAGTGACTCTCCCAACAGTTACTCAGATTCTATCGGTCAGGTTCAGAATCTAATTAGGTCTCAGATACACATCTAGATTTTTCTCCCTACTGTCTCTTTGTCAGAATTCCCAGCCTATGAGTGAACTTCAGTCTGAATGAATGCTAATATTCAAGGTTCTAAGTGAAAAAATCACTGAAGTTTGTATTGGTGAGTTAAAGCATGTATCTAAATTTTACATTGAATCATATGAAACTGAATATAAGATTATGCAAATTTTCAAGATAAAGAGCATATATTTAAGAACACATTCTTAAATTTTCAAACATGTTGAAACACCTTACTGGAGCATGTGTTTGGCATAGTGGTAAAGCCTTCCACATTCCAATCAGAATGCCTAGGGTCCAAGTTCTAGCCCTGTGTCTGTTTCTAGCTTCCTGCTAATAGAACCCTGGGAGGCAGCAGCTGATGGCTCAAGTACTTGAGTCCCTGCTACTTATGTGGGAGATCCACACTGAGTTCCTGGCTTCAGCCAGACCCAGGCCTGGTTGTTGTAGACATTTAAGGAATGAGCAGTAAATGGAAGGGCTCTCTCTGCCTTTCAAATAAACAAAAATAAATACACAGGAGCCAGTGCCATAGCTCACTTGGTTAAACCTCCACTTGTGGCACCAGCATCCCATATAGGTGCCAGGTTCTAGTCCCGGTTGCTCCTCTTCCAGTGCAGCTCTCTGCTGTGGCCTGGGAAGGCAATGGAGGATGATCCAAGTGCTTGGGCCACTGCACCCACATAGGAGACCAGGAGGAAGCACCTGGCTCCTGGCTTTGAATTGGTGTAGCTCCAGCTGTAGCAGCCATTTGGGGGGTGAACCAATGAAGGAAGATCTTTCTCTCTGTCTCTCTCTCTCACTGTCTAACTCTGTCAAATTAAAAAAAAAGCCTTAAAAATTGAAAATAAAAAATATACAGACCTTTTCTTAAGGTGTCTTGCTCACATCTAAGTGATTTCCCTTTCACAGTAAAATACCTAACTGTTCTCAAATAATGCAGGTTTTGCTCTCCATGTCCACTCCTGAGCTCCAAGTACTGGCAGCTCACCCTAGCATGTTGACTGGTTCCACTGTTCAAGCACACATCTCCCATTCTCTTTTGGTGTGTCTACTGGAAAGAAAGGAGAGTATCTACAGTAATTAATATCTTACTGTTGCTCTTGCTGTCCACCTGCAGGCCTGAAGGAAGAGCACCTGAATATGCACTGTGGAGTTCTGGACATAGTTTCCAAAATTCAGTCACTTCATAGCTGAGGGACTCTGTCCTCATCAATCACCTTAAAGCCTAAAAGGGTAGGGAGAAGCTGTGTTTGAAGAATTCACAAATAAAGTGCATTCAAGCCAACCACTACCACCTCCACCACACCCCTAATTCAGGGTTCTGGCAAATTCCAAACGGACCAGGAGTGACTCAGGAGGTGAGCTCAACTCCTTGCTCTGAAAGGTTCTAAAGAGCCTGGTGCACCCAGAGCGAGCTCAGCACCTCACCCTCCTGCCCTCACCACCAGGGATGCCCAGCTCCCAGCACGGCCAGGCCAGCAGCAGCCCCGCAGGTCCAGGTGCACGCAGACACACGTCCAGAGCTGACCCAAAATGCAGGCCCAGCTCGGGTGTCACCTCCCCACAAAGTTGCTGTCTCCTACTCCCTCCCAGAAGGCTGCAGGCCTGCACCTGGCACCCGGAGTCCCAGTGTTCAGGGTTTGCCTGCCCTCCTGTGAACTAAGCCACCCCCGTGGGAACTCCGCTCCACTTGCGGGCAGGGCTGGGGAAGAAGGGCAGGGCCAGCCTCTGCCCCAGGACTGCAGCCTGGGAAAGTCCACGGCCCCCAACGCCCCTGCCAGGCGCGGCATCTCCCTGAGTGTGCTCTGAGCCAGGGCCTCAGCCATAAGCAGCTCCCTTGCTTCCAGAATCTGCTGCAGGGCAGCTCAGACTCGGCTCAGCTGGGGGCCTCAGGCCAATCCTCACTGTCCTGGAGCAGGACCAGCGCTGCCAGACCCATCCCACACTGGGCCGGCTATAAAGGCGATGGTCATTGGCGGGCAGCTGGTAGTTGCAGTGTGTTAGGGTGATCTGGGTAGTGTTATGTTCTTGGCGGTTGAGCTTGATTTCAGACCCTGGGACTAGAATGCAGGCGGCAGCCAGGAGCTGCAGGAGAAGAGGAGACAGACCCAGTGAGTGCCCCACCTCTCCCGCCAGCCCCACTGGATGAGGCTTGCAGCACGTGCAGCACTTGGGGAAGCAATGAAGGCCGAGTCTCAGCAGGAAAACCAAGCATGTGGTGCTGATTTGTGCACTGACGCTGCATCTGTGTGGCCTGCTCGGGCAGACACCCAGGACGGGCTTGGTAGGAGGGTGCTGGAGGCTCACTGGGCCCTCGTGCAGCCACCTGTTGTAGGCATCCAGGGCAGCAGAGTCCTGCAGGGTCCCTAGAGATCCTGGCCACGCTGCGCTTTCGGTCATCCACCCTCCTGCACTGCTGCTGGGGGCAGTGCTTATGCAGTTGGCTATCTCGTTGGAGTCCATGGTCGTTTTCTCTTGATAGGCTGATAATGCAGTGACAACCGTGGAACAAATCACTGTTCTGTGGCATCTGCTTCCCAGGAGCATTGCAGGTGGACTGGGGGGGGGGGGACATGGGTGACCAGTGGCACCTCCTGTGCATGGTCTCTGGCCCATCCAGGACCAAAAGTGGAAAGGGAAGCAGAGAAGCCGGCTCAAGGCAGTCCCGCTGTGGGTTCCATCAGGTGCAAAATGTCTCCCAATTGCAGTTAACCTTGCAGGGAAACTGTCCACTTTTGTGGGCCAGAGACAGCATCTGCTTTATTAGCTGTGCAATGTATTGAAAATTAAAATTTGGGCAGTCCTATCTTTAGTCCTCACAGCATAGTTACATTCTGAGGAACTGATGAAACTGCTCAGTACTTCGGGGCTGAGTTTAAATACTAGGTGGGTAAGCCTGCTATTGGCTTTTGGTTTGTCTCATTTGGTTTGTTTGTAGCTACTGGGCGACTGGTAAAAATGCATTCAGGCTCAGTAGTGTATTCAAGGATGGTCATTTAGTGAGATTTTTTTTTAAAGATTAAAAGATTTGAAGACATGATTAAGCTACTTATTGCAAAATCCCACCACTCCTGGGAAGGCCAAAATCAGCAAGAAAAGCAGATAGCAAACTTTCATTAAGTAAGTTGAGATTCTTGTGTTTGCAATCTGAACAACTCATTGCTGAGCTGGGAGGGGAACTGCTCCTGCAGACCACCCTGAAGGAAGCACTGCTGTGGTCAGAAGCATGCCAGGAGCTGCTGGCCTGCAAATGTGAATTAGTCTTGAATTTAATCCATTGCAAGTATCACAAGAGTGCAGAAAGGCTGTGTCCTCAAATGAGCAGCTCACCAAGGGGAATGAGACTTACCCTAGAAGGTCTGTTTATCTCCCTTTATTTCTCAGCATATTCACCCCAGGTGGGGAAGATAAATCACCCTTCAGCTCTGCAATGGCAGTGCTCTTGGTTGAGGCTGAGGATGCTTTTCATTGCATGCAATGTTTGCAAGAGACTTAGTTTCCTGAAGATTTATGCCTCTCCTATAAATACATTTTTGGCATTAAAACAAACTGAAGTATTTATGTTTTAGCAGTATGGCACCAACTTCAAGTATTTTGCCTACTGGCATCTTTGTCTTTAAAGAGCTAAATCCTCAGAATTACAGGATTGAGTAAAAACTAGAGAATAGCTAATCCTAGTACTAGAAAAACACAAGGGATTATTTGATCATTCGGTTCCTCATATTCCACATGCTTTTTTTTTCTACCTTCTCTTCCCTCCCTACAGATGGTATGGCTGTATTCAAGGCTTTTTTAAAAACTGAATTCTGTGAAGAAAATATAAGCTACTGGCTGGCTTGTGAAAACTTCCAAAAAATCCACCTACCCCAGAAGCTATCCTTAAAACCAAGATAAATATATACACTCTTCTTAGAAAAAGCCCCAAAAGAGGTAAGACAATATTCCTCATTTCAGCATAAAGTGTACACCCTTGGCACTGAGAAGCAACAAAAGAAGTAAAGATGTAAGATTAAAGCAAGGGCCAGAGAATCTGAAAAGCTTTCCTGGTGTCTTGGCTTTCAACTAAGTATCCCCAGACCTAGCAGGTGCAGCTCATCACACATTACAGCTTCTGATTTTCATGTTCAAAGAGCACAGCTCCCTTCTCTAACAAAGGATAATGAATGATCTTCTTTGTTCCAGATAAACATGGTTTCAAACCAAAACTTTTATTATCCAAAATATACAAGAAGCTATGACTCCCAGCTGTACAACTGCCTGGAAAAGGGTGTACAGCATGATGTTTTACTTATTTGAAAGGCAGAGTTACAGAGAGAAAAAGAGAGGGAGAGACAGAGAGAGGTCTTCCATCTGCTGGTCCACTCCCTTAATGGCCACAATGGACAGGGCTGGGCCAGGCTGAAGCCAGGAGCTTCCTCCAGGTCTCCCATGTAGGGGCAGAGGATCAAGCACTTGGGCCCTCCTCTGCTGCTTTACCCAGCAGGGAGCTGGGTAAGAAGTGGAGCAGCTGGGATTCAAGCCAGCATCCATGTGGGATGCTAGTGCTGCAGGCATCAGTGTAACTTGCTATGCCACAGCACCAGCCCCCAGGAAGAACTCTTATCCCTGTTTTTTGGAGTCAGAGTTCTACCAGGACTTGTGTGAAAAACCACAGATCACTACACAGCCCCATAGTTGATGAGAAAAAGGGAGCCCCAGAGAAGAGGACATGTTCTGTTTCCTAAGGCAGAAGTCTGTGATTGCCAGAGACTGACATTCAATTCAGTTCCCTCAGAACTATTGATTTCAAGTCAGGAAGCTGGTGACTGTCCAGAGAAGCTAGTATCAGAACAGCTTCCACCACTGTACAGACTCAGGCAGGAAATACGTGGTCTGAGTGGGGTGGGTCTTGCTGGAAATGCAGGACTGTGAGATGGAAGATAATGCAATGGAATGCTGTTGATCTGAACTCATTTAAAATCAATAGGTCTGGGAGTATGTGGCCTTAACTACCTAGCTGTACATCTTTCCTTAAATCAGTTCACATTACCACATAGTGGTTTTAGTTTTAGGTTTTGAGTCCCAACTAAAGTAGTATATTTACTATGTAGAAGAGTACTAAAGTTCTTGTGACTCCAGATCATCCATTCTATTCTTGTGTATTGCTGAACCTGAAATGATGTTTGAAGTGTTAAATGGTATATAAAATAGTGAATGCTCATGTGTAGAAAATCACAGTGGCTGTTACAAGTGCCAGAAACTCTTGAAGGCAGTTAAGCTTTGAAGTGGTCTTTGAATATTTTAATGCATTTATTTTGATAAATAATGTCATTGAATACTTAGAGTCCAGGTGTGAGTTGATTTGCCTTTGACAACTGGAATTTCAACCAACATAAAGGGAGGATCTTTGTAGTAGAGAAGAAGCATGCATTACTGAATCTGTGCAGGGAGAACTGGCAGCCCCAGAGCTGAGATGAGGGTGGCAAGGAAGATGCTCTTTTCTAAACCTAAGTCACAGCACATCCTTAGAACCACCTGGGGTTAAAATTACTAACAGAATCTTTTATTAAACATCAGGGTCACTGATGAGAATAGAACATTGACCTAAATCCCTTCTTGAGGCTTAAGAACCAGCTAAATAGACGTGAACTGTATGGAGACAAACACCAATGTTACATTACTCAACTCTCCACTGCTCCAATGAAGGAAGAAGACAAATGGGGAATATGGGCCTCCCCTTTTTTGTCATCTTTCCTTTGGTTCCAACTTGCATGGGCTTCCAGAAGACATACATGGAAACCATTCTCTTCTGTGGTCAATACATGATCTCAGAATTTCCCTTATTCATTTGCTTTCACTTATCTAACAGATTTTTATTATGTTACTCTAGGCAATGAGGAAGGCCACAGAAGTGCACTTTTCTCCCTCATTTTTAAAACTGATTTATTTGAAAGGCAGAGTTACAGAGAGGAGGTAGAGACAGACCTTCCATCTACTGGTTCACTCCCCAAATGATCACAATGGACTGAGCTGAGCCAATCCAAAGCCAGGAGCCAGGAGCTTCTTCCAGGTCTCCCACAGGAATGCAGGGGCTCAAGCACTCGGGCAGTCCTCTGATGCTTTCCCAGGCACATTAGCAGGGAGCTGGATTGGATGTGGAGCAGCCAAGACTTGAACCAATGCCCATATTGGATGCCAGCACAGCAGGCAGTGGCTTTACGCACTGTGCTACTGTGTGGGGCCCATATATGTATATATTCAAAGACTCATTTATTTGAAGGGCAGAGTTAGAGAGGGAGAGACAGAAGAAGAGAGATCTTTCAACCTCTGGTTCACTCCCCAAATGTCCATGACAGTGGAGGCTGGGCCAGGCCAAAGCCAGGAGGTTGAACAGTGGATAATCTCTTTAGTTATTAATTTAAAGTAAAAAGGCTGGAGCTGGTGCCATGGCATATCACGTAAAGTTGCCACCTGCAGTACTGGTATCCCATATGGGCACAGGTACATGTCCTAGCTGCTCCACTTCTAATTTAGCTCCCTGCTAATGTGCCTTAAAAAGCAGCAGCAGATGGCCCAAATACTTGGGCCCCTGAATCCATGTGCGAGACCTGGAAGAAGCTTCTGGCTTTGGATCAGCCCAACTCTAGCTTTTTGCAGCCACTTGAGGAGTAAACCAGCAGATGGAATATGTCTCAATGTGTCTCTCTCTCTGTTACTCCTTCAAAAGTAAACCTTTAAAAAAATAAGGTTTAATGGCATGTGCTATGATCCAATCCAGTAAAATTAGGAGAAGCAATAACTATTGCTACCTATATTTTTATCTAATCAAATATTGTGTAAACTAAAATATACAATACTAGGAGTATACTATCAAAAATTACGCTACCGAGGCTGGTGCTGTGGTGCACCGGTTAATCCTCTGCCTGTGGTGCTGGCATCCCATATGGGTGCCGGTTCTAGTCCCGGTTGCTCCTCTTCCAGTCCAGCTTTCTGATGTGGCCTGGGAGGGCAGTGGAGGATGGCCCAAGTGCTTGGGTCCTGCACCCACGACAAGGAAGAAGCACCTGGCTTCTGGCTTCAGACCAGTGTAGCTCCAACTGCTGTGGCCATTTGGGGAGTGAACCAATGGAAGGAAGACCTTTCTCTCTCGCTCTAACTCTATCTGTCAAATAAATAAATAAAATCTCTTAAAAAATTACATTATCAATACTCAATGATTATAATTAAGAATTTTAGTAACTATACTGATTATGAATGGTAATTCAGTGTTTCTGTTTTTAAATTTAAAAATTCCCATGAACTCAAATGTTTTTGTGTAGGTCCTAATAGAACTACAAGCCCTAGCAGTTCTTTTATTTCATTTTATTATTTATTGATTTATTTGTAAGTCAGAGTTACAGAGAGAGGAGAGGCAGAAAGACAGAGAGAGGTTTTCCATCTGGTGGTTCACTCCACAATTGGCCGCAAGGGCCGGAGCTGTGCCAATGCAAAGTCAGGAGCTTCTTCCAGGTCTCCCACATAGGTGCAGGGGCCCAAGGACTTGGACCATCCTCTACTGCTTTCCCAGACCACAGCAGAGAGCTGGATTGGAAGAGGAGCAGCCAGATCTTGGACCAGCACCCATATGGGATGCTGGCACTTCAGGCCAGGGCGTTAACCCACTGTGCCACAGCGCAGGCCCCAGTCCTAGCAGTTTTATGTTGTTTAACATTTCATCTTCAGTGCCAACTGCTAATAATACAGTAGAGTTTAGAAGACCTGACAGTCATGCAAACCTTACCATAAGATAGGACTGTGTAGAATAAATCCTTTAAATATAAAGACAATCTTCTTATTTCACAGCGGATGAAGAACCAGAGGGCTAAAATGACTTGCTAATGCCACTTAGCTCTTTTGGCTTAGAATCAAGGAAGGCTCTCAGCTTTATGCCATTTGCCTCAACTAGATGAGCCTGTCATTTTAAAGACACTCAACTTGGGCTCCATGAGTTTAAATGAATTTTCCAAGGTTACATGACAAAGAAGCATCAAAGCCAGAAGTAAAAATTATTTCCCTCATCTTTCTCTTCCTTGTCCACTATGGAAGTCTGATTTACAGTTATATATTATTCAAATATCATTTACAACCAAGAAGTGTTATTTTTTTTTTGCTAACTTTAACAATGAAACTACTTTTAGCCATTGAGGAAGTTATTTCAATGAAAGATAAAGACATACATTTTTTGTTTTTGTTTTTGTTTTTAATTTGAGATGCAAAGAGACAAACAAGTAGAGAAGTGGTATTCACCCTCCAGTTCACTGCTGAAATGTCCACAGTGGCCAGGGCTGGCCCAGGAGCAGGGAACCTAATCATCTGAGCCATCACTTGCTAGCTCTCAGAGTCTGCATTATGAGGGAGTTGGAGGCAGGGGTTGGAACTGGGAATGAAACTCAGAAACTCCAATGTGGGACACAGGCATCTGAACCACAAGGCTACACCCTGGCTTCCAGACTGATTTTTTCACCAGTCCTCTGAAAATGAAAGTTAATTATGACCTGAAATCCAAGACTCTGGAGTCATCAGGTGTGTGTGTCTATGCAAGTTTATGCATGATAGTTAGTTGGGTTGCCCAAGCAGAGTCTGCAGTTTAGAGAGAACAGAAGAGTGAAATGTGTATCAGAGGATGTCAGCATTGGAGAGGTGGCTGTGTTCTAGTCAGAGGCTAAGGAGGACAAGTCAACAGAGAGCAGCAGCACCAAGGGAGAAAGCTATACTAGAAGGTAAAAGAGAAAAAATGTTGAAAAATATTTTTAAATGATTTATTTATTTGGAAAAGAGTTATAGATAAAAAGGGAGAGACAGAGAGGGAGAGGGAAAGATCTCCCATCTGCAGGTTCACCCACCAAATGGTCACAATGGCTGGAACTGTGTCAGATCAAAGCCAGGATCTGGAATTCCATCCAAGTCTCCCTCATGGGTGCCAGGGATTCAAGAACTTGGGTTGTCTGCTGCTTCTTAGATGCACTGGGAGAGAACTGGATGGAAAATACAGCAGCTGAGATACAAACCAGTGCTCATATGGGATGCCAGCATCACTGGCAACAGATTATCCTAATGCATCACAACGCTGGCTCCAACAAATAAATTTAGGTAAAGCAATTCAGAATGCCAGGGAAATATCAAATAAAATGTCAGAGATGAGCATTGTGGTGCAGCAGGTTAAGCCACTACTTAGGAGGCATACCTCATTCTTAAGTATGAGGATGTCTTCTTTTTTTAACCACTTTTGTACAAGAGAGTAACAAGATGAAAACTGTTCTCCAAGGAGTTTGATCTGATCACCTCACATAGGATAGACTGAGATGAGAAGAAATTGCAAGAGAGATTACGAGTGCAGAAAAGAGGAAACTAAAACTGGAATGACAGCATAAGGAAAGAAATGCAATCAATGTTTTAGAAGAACTAAAATCAAATATATGTACTGTTTATAGAAAAATAGAAATAAAAGCACAAGACAGTTTCAAAAAGTTTGTGGAAAATGGAATGAAATGATAAGCTTATTTTGTGCAACAAATTTTGAAATCTGTACATGTGAACAGTTTTTGAAAAGTTCATGAAAAAGGCCTATTATACAAAAATGGTGCATGGATTTCAAAATATTTTTTAAAGAAAATTTATGTATGTATGTATGTTAGGGGAGTTACGGGGAGTGGGAAGGGGAGATACAGATCTTCCATTTTCTGGTTCACTCACAAAATGACCGTAAGAGCCAGGTCTGGCCCAGGCCGAAGATGGGAATCAGAAGTCCATCCGAATCTCCCACAGGGGTGGTAGGGGCTCTAGTAGTTGAACCATCTCCTTCTGCCAGGTGCATTAGCAGGAAGCAGAACAGCCAGGACTGCAATTGGAGCTCAGATATGGGATGCTGGCCTCACATGTGGCAGCTTAACCTGCTGTGTCACAAAGATGGTCATTCAAAATAAATTCTTGGGGCTGGCACTGTGGCACAGTGGGTTAAGCCACCTTTTGCAGTGACAGCATCCTATATGGGTAGTAGTTTGAGTCCTGGCTCCACTTCTGATCCAGCTCCCTGTTAATATGCCTGGGAAAGCAGTGGAAGATGGCCCAAATGCTTGGCCCCTATACCCACGTGGGAGACTCAGAAGAGGCTCCTGGCTTCAGCTGGGCCATTTGGCGACTGAATCAGAGAATGGAAATCTCCATAACTGTGACTTTCAAATAAATAAATTAAAAAAAAAATTCTTGTGCACTTAAAAGAACTGTTGCAATCCAAGTGCACCAGTACTTGATCAGCAGAAATGCTAATTCAGGTGCAAGAAGTTCTGGTATCAGGGATGCCTTGGTATAGAAGTAGTGGTTTGGAGAGGCAGTGGTGTTTCAGAGTTTAATAGATAGTGCTGGTTTAAAATTACATATTGGGGCTGCTGCTGTGGCATAGAAGGTAAGTAACACCACTGCCTCCAGTGCCAGCATCCCATGTGGGTGCCAGTTCAAGTCCTGGCTGCTCCACTTCCAATCCAGCTCTCTGCTGAGGCATGGGAAGGCAAAAGAAGATTGTCCAAGACTATGGGCCCTTGCACTCACATGGGAGACCTGGAAAAAGCTCCTGGCTCCTAGCTTTGGATCAGCCCAGCTCTGACCATTGTGACCATTTAGAGAGTGAGCTAGTGGATGGAAGACCTTTCTCTCTCTCTGCCTCTGCTTCTCTGTAACTCTGCCTTTCAAATAAAATAAATCTTTTTTAAAAAATACGTATTAACTTCCAACTGGGAGATCAGTAATTAAGTCAAGGTAGAGTTAGTCATTTAATAGGCATCTAGTCAGTCAGTAATGATGACCTTGTTTCATTTCTAAACACAGAAATTATTTCAAATGGCTTTAGAGATGTACTTATCAAAATAATGTGGGCAGGACTCCCTGGAGCAGCACAGAGGCTGCAGGAAAATGATGAAGAACACCTGAACCAGTGAGCCCTGTGTAAAGTGTGTGTGCAGCTGATGCAGGACTCCCAGTCTCTAGATGACAGACACATGGTTCACAAATGGAAATGGAAGAAAACTGCCTGAGTAGCATAGTAATAGGAACAGGCACAGAACCCCCGTGTTCCAGGGTATGGTCCTTTTGGTCCTTTGCTGTTACTTCCCCTTAGCAACAGACAGAGCCTGCAGCCTTCTGCCACCCACCCTCTCCCCATATAAAGGAAGAGTTGGAGGGGCCCATGGAGAAGTGGTGTGTCTTTGGAGGCTGAATCTCTGGAAGAGAGGGCAGAGCAGGTGCAGAGCTCACCTGGCAGTGCCTGGGGACAGTTTCCCCACTATTGCATTTTAATGGGGACAGCAAAATGCTTAACACCCCAACACACACACTGCAGAGGCTGAATTGGTGAATCCTTCCAGACAACAGTGATTGGGCCAGGAGATAAACATAGCCACTTCCCCTAGAACTGTAGCTGGGAGAATAGGTCCCACTCAGAGATGGAGGGAATGGAGACAAGCTACACCTCACCCACAAACACAGGTCAGGTCATAAGGCTCTCACCAGCTATCAGCTCTCTGGTCTCACCTCCCTGGTCTTTCTAGCTGACAAGCTCTTCCCAACCATGCTGCCTGGGATATACTCAGGTGTCACCTTCATGGAAAACCTAAAATTTCTTTTTTTTTTTTTAAGATTTATTTATTTCTTTGAAAGAGTTACACAGAGAAGGAAAGGCAGAGAGAGAGAGAGAGAGGTCTTCCATCCGATGGTTCACTCCCCAATTGGCCACAATAGCTGGAGCTGCGCCAATCTGAAGCCAAGAGTCAAGCTTCTTCTGGGTCTTCCCACATGGATGCAGGGGGCCAAGGATTTAGGCCATCTTCCACTGCTTTCCCAGGCCATAGCAGAGAGCTGGATGGGAAGTGGAGCAGCCAGGACTAGAACTCATGCCCATATGGGATGCCGGCATTTCAGATGGTGGCTTTATCTGCTACACCACAGCACCAGCCCCAACCTAAAAGATCAAGTTGACATAGTGGACAGCACACTGTGGTTCCTAAGTCTAATGTAATCATAGGCAATGTTAATAGAGGCGTCGCAGGCTGAGGGAGGTGACAGGCATGCTCTGCTGCAGACCTGTGATGTAGGAGAAGGGACTCCAGGCCAGGAGAAAGGGGTCCTAGACCTTCCTCTCTCCTCAGTGACCATTCCCCAGACCACCTCTTCTCTGTGGCCACAGACAGCTCTGAAAGCAGTGTCCTGGGGCAGGGAGGGAGGTTTGCAGGGAAGATCCCTGAGTAGTTGGTCCGGAGGGAGCATTCCTCTTAAAACATTACAGTCCTGTCTGCAGCCACTCCCCTGGCCTTGATGGTCATTTGTCTATTAATGTCCCACTTCAGATGATACCTCCGATGATACCTCCAAGCTTTGCTATCGGACAGGAGGTGATTGGCAAGAAAATTCTACCTAGAGTTTTAAAAGATTTATGTATGAGAGAGAGTGCGCACTTCCAATCACTGGCTCACTCCCCAAGTGTCTTCAATGCCAGGGCTCGGCCAGGCTGAAGCTAGGAACTCCATCCTGATCCCCCACATGGGTGTCAGGAACTCACATACTTAGGTCATCACCATTGCTTCCCAGGTGCATTAGCAGGAAGCTCAATTGAAAGCAGAGGTGGGACCTGATTTCAGGTCCTCCAATATGGGCTGTGGGCATCCCAAGGGGCAGCTTAACACACTACACCACCACACCCTCCACTTTGATATTATTTATTTATTTACTTACACATTTATATGCTTATTTGAGACACAGAAAGAGACCTTCTATATACCATTTCACTCTCCAAAGGTGGGAAATAATTAGGGCTAGGCCAGGCTGAGGCTGGGATCAGAGAACTCAATCTGGTCTCCCCACATGTTTGGCAGGGACCCAACTACATAAGCCATCACCTGCTGCCTCCCAGGTTGCACATTAGCAGGAAGTTGGAACTGGAAGTGTGCCAAGACTTGAACCAGGAACTTTAATTTGGGATGAAAGTTTCCCAGCTGGCACTGTGGCTCACTAGGCTAATCCTCTGCCTTGTAGTGCCAGCACACTGGGTTCTAGTCCCGGTCGGGGCGCTGGATTCTATCCCGGTTGCCCCTCTTCCAGGCCAGCTCTCTGCTGTGGCCAGGAAGTGCAGTGGAGGATGGCCCAAGTGCTTGGGCCCTGCACCCCTTGGAGACCAGGAGAAGCACCTGGCTCCTGCCTTCGGATCAGCATGGTGCGCTGGCCATGGTGGCCATTGGAGGGTGAACCAACGGCAAAAGAAAGAGCTTTCTCTCTGTCTCTCTCTCTCACTGTCCACTCTGCCTGTCAAAAAAAAAGAAAGTTTCTCAAGAGGCATCTTAACCACTGTGCCAAACACTCACCCCCCACCTCAGTTTTTAAAGAAAGATAAGCAATTCCATTTTTTTTCTACTACCCATAAATAAGAGTATGGATAATCTCAATTGTTTGTTCCAAGCATATTCCCTGTTGCCACAAAAAGAATCAACTTCAAATAATGGTAGTGCTGTGAGTCACAAAGCAGAGTGAAAAGAACCCATGTTCTCACTGACATCACCTGCCACTGAATTTATCGACCCTAGGAGCACTGTGTGTCTGACTCTCCTCATTATTCAAGCTGCTTTGAGATGAGCTTTTAGTGACCTGAACTCAAAACATCCCAATGAAAACACCATGTACTCTCTACAAGCTGTTTGTTAGAAGGATTTTGAACTATCCATGGCCACGTAAGAGGCCACTAAAGAGTTGGACCCACAATTTTGTCTTAGTACAGATGTCCTAACTGAGGACAAAGACCACCAGGATTTCTTGTTTGATTCATCTTACATTTGAGGAAGGTACTGTAGTGCCTAAAAAGGGGTGCAGGAACCTCAGTTTTCCCACTCAGCTGTGTGGCCGAGAAAGGTATTTAGATTCTATGAGCTCCACTTTCTCACCTGCCCATGGAGAGTATCACAGTGCTTGTTTAGAGGGTTATTGTCGGTATCAAAGGAATAAAATGACTCACGTGTATTAGAGTTTATTCCAGCTATGAGTAGCACACAAAGTAAATATTTAAAAGTGTAGGTTAGGGGCCAGCATTGTGGTATAATGGGTTAAACCACAGCCTATGACTGGCATCCCATAAGGGTGCCAGTTCTAGTCTTGGCTGCTCTGCTTCTGCTGGAGCTCCCTGCTAATACACCTGGGAAAGCAGTGCAGAATCCAAGTACTCAGGTCCCTGCACCCAGGTGGGAGGCCTGGATGAAGCTGCTAGCTCACAGTTTCATCCTAAGTCCTAGTGGCTGCAGCTATTTGAGGAGTGAACCAGCAGATGGAGGATACCTCTCTCTGACTTTTCTTCCTCTGTAACTCTGCCTTTTAAATAAATAATGTCTAAAAAATAAAAACACCTGTAGCTTAACACTTCTTTCACATATAAGGATTCAAAGATATTCATTCCAGGAGGGGCTCATTTGCCTTGTTGCCTCATCCATAAGGTTCCCTCATGGGACCAAATGGTTCCTGCAGCTCCAGTCATCTGCTCTCCATCCCTTTCACAGGACAATAGCAAATAAGAATAGCATGATTCTACTCTAAGCATATTTCTTAGGGTTGGGCATTTCACCTAGCAGATAAGATGCCCCTTTCCCATATGAGTGCCTAGCTTTGACTCCTGGCTCCAGCTGCCAATTCCACCTTCCTGGTGATGTTCACCCAGGAGTTGGCAGTGATGACTCAAGTCATTGGGTCCCTTTCATCCTGATGGGAGACCTGTATTGGGTTCTTGGCTCCTGATTTAGGCCCAGTCCCATCCCAGCCCTTGCAGAGACTTGAAGAGTGAACCAACAGATGGGAGTTTTCTTCATGTCTACCTATCTCCTTCTCTTTGCCTCTCAAATAAAATTTTTAAAGAACATTTCCTGGGAGTTACACATCATGGCAGCAGGTGTTCTGAACTGAAAAATCAAGGACTCTTTTATGGGAGCACTCAGCAAATCTTTGCAGTTACTATCCTTGTGGTTAAAGAACTAGTTTATCAGGCCAGAACTGTGGCATAGTGGGTAAAGCCACCACCTGCAGTGCCAGCATCCCAAATGGGCACAGGTTTGGCCTGAGAAAGCAGTCGAATATGGCCCAAGTCCTTGGGCCCCTGCCCCCATGTAGGAGACCTAGATGAAGCTCTGGACATTGTGGCAATGTGAGGAGTGAACCATTCAATGTAATACCTCTCTCTCTGCCTCTGCCTATGAAACAAATGAAATAAATCTTAAAAAAAGAAGAACTAGTTTATCAGGATCAGGAGGAATGGAGCTTGAATTCCTCCTGTACCAGTTATCTGCCATGTGACCTTTGACAAGTCCTTAAACCACTCTATGTAGCAGTGCTGCTTATGTGTTTGAGATCTGCATTTAGCTCTTTTCTTCAGGCATTCCTTTATACCCTCAGCATTTCTTTATAAACTTGACTTTTCTGTAACAAGCCTTGCAGATCACAGCATTGTAAAAAGTTCTTGTCACTGCCTGAGAAAATGTTTCTCAACCTTGTTCTTTTGTGTACTGATACAAAGAACATGTCTCAGCATGCAGTTGAGGTTCCAATAAATCAGAGGGATGCTCAAATAACAAGCAGCCTAGAAAATACACAAAACAGCTTAGTCTAAATGTGCTCATCTTCCTTGGAGAGGTAAGGCAGCTAACTTTTATGATCATATGGCATGGAAACATAAAAATAACTTTTCATAAAAGGCCAAATCCATGTAACATGAAATAGAGAAGATGGTAGACAGATAATTTAGGTTTGTTGTTGTACGCATAGTTATATGGTAACCCAATCTAAGTACAAATAAAGATATGATTGAATGGGTTCACAGTCAATTCATTTTTTTAATAATGGAAAGCTTAAGGATAGATCAATGTTTCCAGTAAAATCACTGTCTGCTTTTGTTAGAATGAGAATGGAAGGGAGAGAGGGGAAGGAGAAAGAAATAGTGTCTGTATTTGTAGGAAGCTTGGGAATCACAGCTCCAGTGAAGGAGTGAGAGTCCAGTCTTGGTGTTGTAGAGGAAGTTGCATTTCCCTCTCCCATGTCCTCCATTCAACCCATGGGAGAGGAAGCTGAGTGCAATTAGAACATATCTGATTGTCTTCCAGAGAGAGTTTGCTCTGAAGTTATCAGAATTGCACATTGCGCTTTTCCATGATGAATGACTCTCTCAGCTGATGACTCATCAGCAATGCGGTGAGTAGCTGGACCCTTTGGTAGACCCAACAATATGCCTTACCAGGCAGTTATCATTAGTCAAAACCCAAGTAAGAATATTAACAAAGTATTCACAAAAAAGTGTCCAATAAATCCAAGCTTGTGAGTAAGTACACAATCCTGCACAAGGGCCCCCTGATCAAAAGAGCGCATCTCATTCCCTTGTCACAGCTCTAACATTCTGTTCCTCATTTGTTATTGTGGCCCAGGTAAATGGAGTCTTACAGTAACATGCAAGCATTAGCAATATAAGATTGGCATTTCACAAAGAACAGCTCAGGGAGAACAGAATTTATACATCCAGAGTCTAGAACCCAAAAGGTTTTACAGGACCCAAGATGTTAGCAGGAAACAAAGGCCTAGGGAAAGTGTTCTGAATGTATTACAGTTGGCAATGAAGCTTTTGTATAGAAATAACAGCAAACCTGATTCAAGTGGCTGAAATGTTAACACCAGATAAAAAGGAACTTCAAAAACTTTTCACATGACATTAAACAGAAACACACACAGCACACTGGCCATAAAGGCCATTTGGGGAGTGAACCAACAGAAAGAAGACCTTTCTCTCTCTCTCTCATTATCTGACTCTGCTTGTCAAAAAAATAAATTAATTAAAAAAAAAAAAAGAAACTCACACTGAAAAATACATTCAAAATCAAGATCTTGCACCGTATGTCCTGGAACTCAACCACTGCAAACATGAAGATGAACTGTACCTGTATCTTTGTGGGGAATCAAGAAGCAGGACTGCCTGTTGCTCAGCCACCTACACTCACACCTGAGCAGTTTCTGGACCTGTAGGGAAGATGTTTTAGAAAGGGAAATATGTGATCAATGATGCCATATTTCTGACACCCCCACCTTCCTTATGAGCACAGAAGCCATCATTTACTTCCTCTCAAAGTATTTATCTTCCCCATATACAACTGATAGCATTTGTTGCCTATTCTTTTATCAAAAAAAGAGGCACTGGGCTGGCACCACGGCTCACTTGGTTAATCTTCTGCCTGTGGCGCCGGCTTCCCATATTGGCACCGAGTTCTAGTCCTGGTCGCTCTTCTTCCAGTCCAGCTCCCTGCTTTGGCCCGGGAGGGCAGTGGAGGATGGCCCCTGTACCCGCATGGGAGACCTGGAAGAAGCACCTGGCTCCTGGCTTCGGATCAGTGCAGCACCAGCCAATCCAGCCATTTGGGGAGTGAACCAGTGGAAGGAAGACCTTTCTCTCTGTGTCTCTCTCTCACTGCCTATAACTACCTGTGAAATAAATTTAAAAAAAAAGAGGCACCATATTCCAAGATTTTGTTTTTAAGTCTATATCTAGAACCCTCCGCGCCTGGGTTATTTTTGACAATTCCATGCAATTTGAGTTTACAATTCTGGTGCATAAGAAATGTTGTCAAATTAGCATCAACAACATATTTTCTAAACCAGAAAGACTTGACTGGAATAATGATCGTGTTTCTTTTTTTCTTTTCTTTTTTTTTTTCTTTTTTTTTTCTTTTTTTTTTTTTTTTTTTTGCTGGATTTACACTGACAATTTATTTTCTCAAATGTTTGCCCTTACTTGATTATAAAGGTGATTCTTAGTGAAATGTTACATAATTTCTAAGAAGAATGAGAATTTACTTTAACTGGAGGACCTAATGGAAAGCAGTGTGCAGTACATTGCACGCATTCCAGCCCAAGTTTAGCTAATTGGTAAGACAGGCAAAACAGGGCCTGAAGGCTGGAGCTGGCCTCACCTCAACAAAAGGCCACAGCACAGTCTACTCTCCCCAATCTCCCTCCGTCCTCTCCACCCAACCTGGGGAGAGGCAGACTGCACGCAAGGAGATGGAGAGGAGGCTCTGGAGCGAGCTGAGGTCGCTGGTGCAGGGACGGGGCCTGTCGCCGGTGTCCGGAGCCAGCCCAGCCCGCAGTGGTGGGGTCCGCAGATGGAAGAGCTCACTGGGGGGAAGTCCAGGTCCCTCTGTAGCTGGTTCTGGCAGGATCCATCCGCCCCACTACCGCCTTCTGGGAAATCTGGCCCCACACACTCACCACTTCCCGCTTGCGAGGTCTCAGGCTTCCTCTTCTCAGAGCAGAGAAGGCGGAGCCACCACGGGGACGCCCCACCCATTGTAGGCGGGACGCGACTATGACACAGGGATCTCGCGAGATGACGAAGTTGTCGGCCACCCTCACCGGGGCCCCTGATTGGACAGTTGCAAAGCCGATAGGCGTGAGGGGTGTCACAAAGACTGTAGCCAATCAGCACGCTCGCTGGCGCAGTGGGCGTGGGAAGGTTGTTGCCGGGCGACGGGAGTGCGGGCCGGGTTTGGGGTCTGAGGCTCCCTGGTGCCTGATTTCCGGGCGGGGTCGCCGTGGCCTCCGTGTTCCTCGGGGCGCTCGGGACCTCTAGAGTTCGCCGGGAGCTGCAGAAGCCGCTTCAGGTGAGTCACCGCTAACTGTGGTTCATCAGCTTCTCTTTGTTTCTTCATATCCGGAACGATTTCTCTTGTGGGAAGTTTCTGTGATGTTCGTTGGAACGATGTTTAAAGATATTGCGTGGTTAATCCTCTTGGTTCATTTCTCTGGTAGATACGTGTTTTCTAGTCTGTCTATTGTCTTTTTAATATTTCCTATGTGTTTCTTACTGTTAGTAATGACATTTGAAAGAAAAGGATTATTTGAAAGGCAGAGTTAGAGAGAGAGACAGACAGACAGACAGGTCTTCCTTCCACTGGTTCATTTCCCAGATGGTCTCAATGGCCAGAGCTGCGCTGATCAGGAGCCAGGAGCTTCCTCCAGGTCTCCCACGCAGGTGCAGGGCCCAAGGACCTGGGCCATCCTCCACTGTTTCCCAGGCCACAGCAGAGAGCTGGGTCAGAAGTGGAGCAGCTGGGACTGGAACCGGCGCCCGTATGGGATGCCCCGGTCATGACATTTTACCCAGTGATCTCGTTACCCGCACTTGTCAGTTGTCTGTAGTTCGGGATGACACTGGATTGTCTGTATGTAATGGTGTCATCTGGGTACATTGACAGAGTTACTGGTTTATTTAGGGTTGATGCTTGTTGTTGTTGTTGTTGGATTTCCCTGTTAAGAGAGATGGGGGAGAAGGCAGGCATGGCTAGGTCTGTTCCCAGGGGAAAAGCTTTCACTGATCCTGTGTTAAGTAGTTGCTGTAGGTCCATTTTAGACTATCTTGATCACATACAGGAAATCACTCTTTTTTGCGATTTTGCCAGAAGTTGATCTTTTTTTTCTGTTTGGATACTGAATTTTGTTAAATACTTTCACACTTAATCTGAACGAACATGTAATTAACTCACATTTTCAACCTACATGGATGATTTACAGGGTTGGCTTGACAGTGTGGAATGCTCTTCATTTTTTAATGTGTCTTGCTTGTTATTGATCTATGATATTTTCCTATATGGTTGAATTCATATAATATTTTGCTCAGGATATCACCTGTTTATGAAACAAATGCTCATTAATTTCATAATCTGGTATTTTTTGCATCATATATACAACACTGGCGTCCCAAAAGTAATTTAAATATATTCTCTGTTTATTCCCACTTAAAATGAGCTTGGGAAATTTAAATTTAATTTTCCTTCTTAAAAATTTAGAATATTCCATAAGTTTGAGCCCAAAATTTTACTTGTGGAACTTTTGTCGTGGTTGTTTTGGCTTTTCAAAAATTCAATCAACTGATTAAATTATGTAGTTTTTTTTTCTGTTTCATGCTATAGTTGTGTTTTGGGAGACTGATTTTCAAAATGTAACAGATTTTGAACTCTAGAGTCATTTTTATTTCTAAGAATTTAACAATATCCTCTGAGTATCTTGGTAAGTTCTGAACATTCTATAAAGAATGTCTTTATTATAATTTCTTGAAATTGGTTATTGGCTTATTCATTTTCGTAACTTTTAAAATATGGTCTTCTTTACATGTTTCTGTAGTACTTTTGTGACTAGAAACATTTCATTGATGTCTGTTGCATCTGTGTCCTGCCTTTATTTAAATATTCTTTCAGCATTTTTCCTCTTTAGTTCTTGAGAAGGTAGCTGAGATTTCAGTGTCCTAACATATACACTTAAGGATTTGCATTTTCTCTAAGCACTGTATCCATATCCCCTTAATTTTCTCATATATTTGCAGACCCTGTAAATTTGGACCCTGACTGTGCCAGTGTCTCCATCCCCATGAGCCTGCGACCATACCAGGCTTCATGTATCTCCTTTCCTGTGCCTGAAACACCATGTGTTTTCTGCAGTGTCACTCTCCATAGAACTGTGACCTCTCTTCACTGTTGTATGTCGTCATTTGTAAAATCTCTGTACTCCTTGTCAGCCCTCAAAAGTTTTATTCCTCGTGCCTGCAGCATGTGCCTTCATGAGTCTCCATCCCCTATGTCTCCAGCACCTCTTTTTAAAAAAGACTTATTTGAAAATTACATAGAGGGAGAGACAGAGGCATAGAGAGGCAGAAAGAGCTTCCATCCACTGGCTCACTCCCCAGTTGGCTGCAATGGCCAGAGCTGGGCCTGTCTGAAGCCAGGAGCCAGGAATTTGCAGCTTCTTCTGGTCTCCCAGGTGGGTGGCAGAGGCCAAAACACTAAGGCCATCTTCCATTGCTTTCCTAGGTCATTAGCAGCAAGCTGGATCTGAACGGGAGCAGCCAGCATACAAACCAGCTCCCATATGGGATGCCAGCATCATAGGCAGTGGTGTAACCCACTGCACCACAATGCCAGCCCCTCCATCACATCTTTCCTTGAGTGTCCATCTGTGCCTGCATCCCAAGCCAGCTGTATGTCCTCCAGCCCCTCTGCACAAAGCCATGATCTTCCATCAGTTATCTGCATCTCTACTCCAGAGTATTTTCCTGCTCCTTACATGTTTCAGTAGTACTTTTGTGACTAGAAACATTTCATTGATGTCTGTTGCATCTGTGTCCTGCCTTTATTTAAATAAAGCAGTATTTTCCATGGAGTGACTTCATTGCCTGTGCCTCCAGCTCATGGCAGCCTTTAGATACCTCTCTGCCCTTTGCTTGAAGTCATTGTCTTCCTTAGGCTTCTAGAACCCCTATGACTGCAGCCTAGGCTTTTCTCTTGTATCCCCAGCTAAATGCCTGCACCCTAAGCATCTCATGTGTCTTCATCTCCTGTTCTCTTCCCAGGGTCTCCACCCACTTTGAAGGTTTGGTTATGTGTTAAAGAACAACTTGCTTTTATATGAGTTTTAGCCATTGTGAATAAAGGTGCTATATACATTTTCATGTCAGCTTTTATCAAGGCCTACGTTTTCACTCCAGCTGTGAAAATATATTAGAACGTGTATGGTGTATGACACAGTGTTGGATTCCTAATAACATGTCAAGATGTCTGACAAAGCATCTGTCCCACAATGCATTCTCACCAGTAATGAATGAGATGTCCTGCTACTCTATCCTTGCAAAGCATTTGTAGTGTTTATTTCTAAGTATAACCATCCTGATACATGGTGTATCCACTTGTTGCTGTCTAAATGTGCTCTCCCTTCGTGTACAGTACATTTCTTTTTCTCAGAATTCCCTAATATTCAGAATGGTTTATATGCTTATTTTAATATATGCATTATATGTGTGTCTCTATATATTCTGTCAGTATTATAATTTTTTTTGACAGGCAGAGTGGACAGTGAGAGAGAGAGACAGAGAGAAAGGTCTTCCTTTTTGCCATTGGTTCACCCTCCAATGGCCGTCACGGCCGGCACACTGCGCTGATCTGAAGGCAGGAGCCAGGTGCTTCTCCTGGTCTCCCATGTGGGTGCAGGGCCCAAGCACTTGGGCCATCCTCCACTGTACTCCCTGGCTACAGCAGAGAGCTGGCCTAGAAGAGGGGCAACCGAAACAGAATCTGGCACCTTGACCGGGACTAAAACCCGGTGTGCCGGCGCCGCAAGGCAGAGGATTAGCCTAGTGAGCCGTGGCGCCGGCCAGTATTTAAATTTGTGGACATTTATTTTCCTGTTACTGAGTTCTACAAGTTTTTGTTAAATTTGCATACAATTCCTTCAAGTGCATATCTTTCTTTTTTATAAGATTGATTTATTTATTTGAAAGGAATAGTTACAAAGAGAGAGAGACATAGTGAGAGAGATAGATCTTTCATTGCTGGTTCTGTGCCAGACTGAAGCCTGAAGCCTGGAGCTCCATCTGGGTCTCCCATGTCAATGACAGAGGCCGAAGCACTTGGGTCACATTCTGCTGCTTCCCCAGGCACATTAGCAGGGAGCTGGATGGGATGTGGAGCTGAACTGGTGCTCATATGGGAAGCCAGTGTCACAGGGCCTGGCTAAAACTGCAGTGTGACAATACCAGCCACTGTTTTGTCTTTGATAATAGGCATTCTAACTGGAGTAACGTGGTATCTAATTGTGGTTTTGATTTGTATTTCCCTGTACTTGTTGGCCATTTGTGTGCCTTTCTTTGACAAATGTTCATTTAGATCTAATGTCAGTTTTAAAATTGTTCATTTTTCATTGAGTTTTTAAAATGTCTTAAATGCATGTACATATTCTAATTATTCATCCCTTACTAGGTGTATAGTTTCTAAATATTTTCTCCAATTTCATAGATTGTCTCTTTGCTATGTTGATTATTTTGTTAGCTATGCAGAAGCTTTTTAATTTGATAAAATTCCATTTGACTATTTTTGCTTTTTTCTTCTGGTGCTTTGCTGTCTTATCCTCCAAATGCCTACCCATTCCAAGGTCCTGAAACATTTTTCTCCTAGTAGTTACAGGTCTTACATTTAAGTCTTTAAATCATTTTGAATTGAGTTTAAAACTTATCTATTTGAGGGGGGCCAGCGCCATGGTGCTAATTCTCTGCCTGCGGTGCCAGCATCCCATATGGGCACCGGTTTGATTCCCAGCTGCTCCTCTTCCAATCCAGCTCTCTGTTATGGCCTGGGAAAGCAGTAGAGGATGGCCCAAGTCTTTGGGCCCCTGCACCCATATGGGAGACCCAGAAGAAGGTCCTGGTTTCCGATCGATCCAGCTCCAGCCATTGTGGCCATTTCGGGAGTGAACCAATGGAAGGAAGACCTCTCTCTCTCACTGTCTATAAATCTACCTCTAAAATAAAAATAAAAATCTTTGAAAAAATTATTTATTTGAGAGCAGATATACAAAAAGAGACAGAGAGAGCTCTCATGTTGATTGACTCCATAAATGCCTACAAAGCCCAGCACTGGGCCAGACAGAAGCCAGTAGTATGGAAATCAATCCAGCTCTCCCACATAGTAGAAGCAACCCAGTACTTGAGTTATCCCTACTCCCTCCCAGCATCTGTGTTAGTGGGAAACTGGTCAGGAGTCAGAGCTGGGTATCTCCTAGGTACTTTGATATGAGATGCTAGCATCTTAACTGACATCTTAATGGCTAGGGTAAGTTAACACCTTTGAGTTCTTTTTTTTTTGACAGGCAGAGTTAGAGACAGAGAAAGACAGAGAGAAAGGTCTTCCTTCTGTTGGTTCACCCCTCAAATGGCCACTATGGCCGGTGCGCTGCGTTGATCCGAAGCCAGGAGCCAGGTGCTTCCTCCTGGTCTCCCATGCGGGTGCAGGGCCCAAGCACTTGGGCCATCCTCCACTGCCTTCCCGGGCCACAGCAGAGAGCTGGACTGGAAGAAGAGCAACAGGGACAGAACCTAGAGCCCCAAGAGGGACTAGAACTGGGATTACCAGTGCCGTAGGCAGATAATTAGCCTAGTGAACTGTGGCACCGGCTGAGTTCATTTTTTTTGTACATGATGAGAGATAAAGTTTATATTTGCATGTGAATATTCAATATTCAAAGCACCATTTATTGAAAAGACTGCCCTTTCTACAGTGAATATTCTTAGCACTTTTGTTAAAGATCAGCTGGCTGGAGATGTTTATCTTTAGGCTCTCTAAAATTTTTTTATTAATATAAAGAGAAGAGATTTCATGTATTTCATAGATACAGTGCTAAGAAGATATCCATAGTTCCCCTACTCCCTCCATCAATCCCCCTTCACCCTTCCTTTTTCTCTAATTTTTGCAAAAACATAAATTCAAAAAAACAGAATTTCACAATTTTCTTTTTAATCTCAAGCTTAGTGCAGCACTAACCATAGTATTCAACAGATAAAAAGTCCAAAACCACAGTTTCACTAGAGTATACACAAGGTCTAAAAACAATAATCAAATCATAAGTCCATTTCATTCTTATATATTTTTGTATCCTATATTAATCAGAACATATCAGGCAAGAAATGACATTTATCTTTCTTGAATTGCTCATTTCAGTAAGCATAATGTTATCCAGTTGCATCCATTCATAGCAAGGACAGGATTTCATTCTTTTTTATGACTGAGTAGTATTCCATACTACTCATTTTCTTTATCCAGACATCAGTTAATGGGAATCTGGTTTGATTGCTTATCTTATTTATTGTCAATTGAGCTGCAGTAAACATAGGGGTAAAAATAACTCTTTCAAAGCCTGATTTCATCTTGTTTGGGTAAATTCCCAGGAGTGGGATGGCTGGGTTATATAGTAGATCTATTTTCAGATTTCTGAGGAATATCCTTAGTGTCTTCCATAATGGTTGTACTGCTTTACATTCCCACCAACAGCGCATCAGGGTACCTTTTCCCCCACATCCTTACCAGCATTTATTTTCTTTTGATTTTTGCATGATAGACAATCTAACTGGGATGAGATGAAACCTCATTGTGGTTTTCTTTGCATTTCTCTGATGGTTAGTGATGCTGAGCATCTTTTCATGTGTCTGTAGGCTATTTTTATTGATTGCATCCTTTGAAAAATTTCTGTTCATGTCCTTTGCCCATTTCTTAACTGCATTATTTTGTTGCAGTAGAATATTGAGATTTTTATAAACATCAGATATTATCCCTTTATCAGTTATATAGTTTGCAAATATTTTCTACCATTCTTCACTTTCCTGAGTGTTTCCTTTGCAGCACAAAAGCTTTTTAGTTTGATGTAATCCCTTTTGTCTCTTTCTGCTTTCATTGCCTGTGCTTCTGGGGTCTTTTCCAAGAAGTCTTTCCTATACCAATGTCTTGCAGAGTTTTCTCAGTGTTTTCCTCTGGTAATTTGTTGATATCAGGTCATAGATTTAGATTCATGATCAGTTGTGAGTGGATTTTTATATGGGGTGTAAGTATAGGTTTGTTTCATATGTCTGCATTTAGAGTTCTAGTTTTCCCAACACTATTTGTTGAAGAGACTGTCCTTTCTCCAGGGATTGATTTTAACTCATTTGTCAAAGATTAGTTGATTGTAGCTGCATGGATTAATTTCTTTGGTTGTATTTTGTTTCATTGGTATACATGTCTTTTTTGTTTCAGTCCCGGGCTGTTTTGTTTGTAACTGCCCTGTAGCATGTCTTGAAATCTGGTATTCTGATACTTCAACTTTTTGTTGTTTAGCATTGCTTTAGCTATTTGGGGGGTCTCTTGTGTTTCTATACAAATTTTAGCATTCTTTTTTCTAGATCTGAGAAGAATGTTCTTGGAGTTTTGATTGGGATCTCATTGAATCTATAAATCGCTTTGGGTATTATGAATATTTTGATGATATAAAATTTTTGAGTGCACAAACATGAAATATTTTTCCATTTGTGTTGTGTGTTTTTTTATTTCTTCCTTTAATGTTTGTAATTTCCATTGTGGAGATCTTTCACATTCTTAGTTAAATTTATTCCAAGATATTTAATTTTTTGGTAGGTATTGTAACTGTTATTGTGCTTACAAGTTCTTTCTCTGCCTGGGCTCATCAAATACAAACATATTTATCTTACCCTATTCCCAAGGGTTTCAAAGTTCACTTTTTTGGTACATTATGAAAATTGTAAAAGTAATTGTTAATTATCTATCCCAGATAATAATTCCTGTCAGATCATTCATAGATAGATAAAATTAGAGATGTGGATGTTAATTATCAGTGTAGATGTTGAATCTGCCATGGTTTACTGTGGTATTTTTGGTTACATTTTAAGTCATTCCTGATTATAAACTGATGAGTATCATAACATTTGTGGCAGTGAAGTGTGTTCATAACTTACATTCCTACTTTCTCTGTATTCTGAATGATTCAAACTAGATGTGGAAGGAAGTCAAAATGTAAGCTTTCTAGCCCACAGAGTTGTTAGTCTTGGTGCTTAGCAACAAAGACTCCCTTCCATTGCCCCTAGTACATTATGTTGAATCCTTACCTAGTCACTTACAGAGCACAGGTGTTTTGCTAAATTTACAGTATAAAAGAGGGCAGACAAGAACTCATGTTCACTTGTAGGCATCCTATAAAATCCTAAATACAGAAAAGGGGTGGGGGTTGGTAGCTCATTTACTCTTTCCCGTATGTCCATTCATGTAAGTCATTCATAAATCCCATATAGAGGAATAAATGAGTAGGAGTCAGGAGCAATGCTCTAATGTTTAGGCATTTTACTTTGTGGAAGGAGTTGTATCCATCTCAGCCTAAATTCAAAAAAGATACTTTGTCCCAGAAAAGAAGACTAGGAACCTCAGCTTACCCAAATTGTTGTCCAACTGCAATCATTATGTTAAAAGGAATATTTAGAAGAATGTGAACATTGTGAATATTGAGTGAGGAGTTGCTCTCATATGACATGGGTATGAATCTATTGTAAGAACAATATGCATGAGTACATTCTTATAGAATATTTCTGCAGTGGATTTTGAATTCTTACAGATTTCAGTTTTGTAAAATGATGTCAAATTGTTATATTTACTTGTTTATTCAAGAGACACAGTCAGGTATTTTTCTTTGAAGTGAAGAAACAAATTGCAAATGGTTGGGAAGCAATTAATTCTGGTATGTGGTAATTTGTAGTAACCAGTAAGGATGGCTAAAAATGTATATACATATATATGTACAAATTTAAAATGCAAACCAAGTAGTGAAAAATGTTTTTGTTGCTTTACAATGAACATTTTAAATTCTCTCCTTAAAATATATTTCATTTTATACACTCTCAGTTCTTATTCTCAAGATGTTAAACTGTATCACATTTTTATTGGGAAGCAAAGAAAAATGTTCCATTTTAGAATATTAAAAACATACAATTTTAAATTTTGCTGAACAGTTTGTAATAGTTGAACTTGTATTTTAGGCATAAATATGCTTTCTTATTGATGTATTATGACAGATATGTTATTTTAAGGGTAGTGGAATGTATGAGGTAAATGATCCAACAGATTTGTTTTCATTAGATCAAAGTTGCCCATGGGGTATCGAAGCTTAGAATGAGTTTGTTATCACAACACAATACATTCTCTTCCAGAAAAGTAAAGGATGTTTTGCTCCTAGATTTCAATTAACAGAATGAGATAGTCCAATTTATTTTTGGTTCTCAGTGATGTATTATTGTGTTTTATACACCTTGCATTCATGAAAAATAGATCTTTATTTAAAAGTTCACATTTGTACCACATTTTTTTAGCTCTATAGGTCTAAAATTTTTCTAAAAGACAAGTTTTCTATAGTACAAGTTCATATGTGTTGCCTGATGGTAATCAATTTTTTTAGGATTTATTTTTATTTATTTGAAAGAGTTACATAGAGAGGTAGAGACAGAGAGAAAGGTCTTCCATCCATTGGTTCACTTCCCAATTGGCTGCAACAACCAGAGCTGATCTGATCTGAAGCCAGGAGCCAGGAGATTCTTCCAGGTCTCCCACATGGGTGCAGGGGCCCAAGGTCATGAGCCATCCTCTGATGCTTTCCCAGGTGCACTAGCAGGGAGCCAGATCAGAACTGGAGCAACCGGGACTCAAACCAGCACCCATATGGGATGCAAGCACCACAGGCTGGGGCTTTAGCCTGCTGTGCCACAGCTCTGGCCCCTGTAATCAGTTTCTAAAGTGTACACACTGACAAGAAGAATTTCACAAGGTACATTCATCTAACAAGGCGTATCTTTGCTAAATTTAAAGATGATGGATTTACCTGCTACACCACAAAGCCAGCCCCAAGTATTTGGTTTGGAGCAATGCTCATCTGCAGTTTCCATAGATTTTTATCAGAAAGTATCATTTGGTAGTAAATACTTTTAGTGGATATATAAAATAGACCAAACATTGAATTTGTAAAAAAAAAAAAAAAAAAAAAAAAAACGGCTTTCATTCAGATCATGCCAAGTCTAAGGCTTTGCCACTTCATGATTATATATCCTTGAGCAAACCAGTTACTTACCTCTTCATGCCTCAGTTCCATTGTCTTTAAAATTAAGAATAACAAGAGTTATCTCCATTTTTCTGCAAACATAAAATTCTGGAAATATCACCTGGCATAAAATAAATGTTAGCAATTATTGTTATTATCTATTCACATTTTCCTAACTAAAGGTATTTAAATATCTTTGATTTTACGCTTAATGTTGTAGTGTACACATTTAGATACAGCTCAAAATTTATTTGAAATTATAT